>NC_083710.1:15000000-17500000 GCF_033118175.1 Dama dama
TTTAGAAAAGACAGAGGAACCAGAGAGCCAATTGCCAATATCCGCTGGATGATCGAAAAAGCAAGAGAGTTCCAGAAAAACATCTATTTCTGCTTTATTGACTACACCAAAGCCTTTGACTGTGCAGATCACAATAAACTGTGGAAAATTCTTAAAGAGATGGGAATACCAAACCACCTGATCTGCCTCCTGAGAAATCTGTATGCAGGTCAAGAAGCAACAGTTAGAACTGTACACGGAACAACAGACTGGTTCCAAATAGGAAAAGGAGTACATCAAGGCTGCATATTGTCACCCTGCTTATTTAACTTATATGCAGAGTACATCATGCAAAATGCCAGGCTGGATGAAGCACAAGTTGGAATCAAGATTGCCCGGAGGAATATCAATAACCTCAGATATGCAGATGACACCACCCTTACGGCAGAAAGTGAAGAACTAAAGAGCCTCTTGATGAAAGTGAAAGAGGAGAGTGAAAAGTTCAGCTTAAAACTCAAGATTCAAAGTCTACAAGCAATAAATGCTGGAGAGGGTGTGGAGAAAAGGGAACCCTCTTACACTGTTGGTGGGAATGCAAACTAGTACAGCCACTATGGAAAACAGTGTGGAGATTTCTTAAAAAACTGGAAATAGAACTGCCATATGACCCAGCAATCCCACTTCTGGGCATACACACTGAGGAAACCAGATCTGAAAGAGACATGTGCACCCCAATGTTCATCGCAGCACTGTTTATAATAGCCAGGACATGGAAGCAACCTAGATGCCCATCAGCAGATGAATGGATAAGGAAGCTGTGGTACATATACACCATGGAATATTACTCAGCCGTTAAAAAGAATTCATTTGAATCAGTCCTAATGAGATGGATGAAACTGGAGCCCCTTATACAGAGTGAAGTAAGCCAGAAAGATAAAGAACATTACAGCATACTAACACATATATATGGAATTTAGAAAGATGGTAACGATAACCCTATATGCAAAACAGAAAAAGAGACACAGAAATACAGAACAGACTTTTGAACTCTGTGGGAGAAGGGGAGGGTGGGATGTTTCAAAAGAACAGCATGTATACTATCTATGGTGAAACAGATCACCAGCCCAGGTGGGATGCATGAGACAAGTGCTCGGGCCTGGTGCACTGGGAAGACCCAGAGGAATCGGATGGAGAGGGAGGTGGGAGGGGGGATCGGGATTGGGAATACATGTAAATCTATGGCTGATTCATATCAATGTATGACAAAACCCACTGAAATGTTGTGAAGTAATTAGCCTCCAACTAATAAAAAAAAAAAAAACTCAAGATTCAGAAAACTAATATTACGGCATCCAGTCCCATCATTCAGTTCAGTTCAGTTCAGTCGCTCAGTCGTGTCCGACTCTTTGCGACCCCATGAATCGCAGCATGCCAGACCTCCCTGTCCATCACCAACTCCCAGAGTTTACTCAAACTCATGTCCATTGAGTCGGTGATGCCATCCAGCCATCTCATCCTCTGTCATCCCCTTCTTCTCCTGCCCCCAATCCCTCCCAGCATCAGGGTCTTTTCCAATGAGTCAACTCTTTACATGAAGTAGCCAAAGTATTGGAGTTTCAGCTTCAACATCAGTCATTCCAATGAACACCCAGGACTGATCTCCTTTAGGATGGACTGGTTGGATCTCCTTGCTGTCCAAGGGACTCTCAAGAGTCTTCTCCAACACCACAATTCAAATGCATCAATTCTTCGGTGCTCAATTTTCTTCACAGTCCAACTCTCACATCCATGCATGACCACTAGAAAAACCATAGCCTTGACTAGACGGACATTTGTTGGCAAAGTAATGTCTCTACTTTTTAATATGCTATCTAGGTTGGTCATAGCTTTTCTTCCAAGGAGCAAGTGTCTTTTAATTTCATGGCTGCAATCACCATCTGCAGTGATTTTGGAGCCCCAAAAAAAGTCTGACACTGTTTCCACTGTTTCCCCATCTATTTCCCATGAAATGATGGGACCAGATGCCATGATCTTAGTTTTCTGAATGTCGAGCTTTAAGCCAACTTTTTCACTCTCCTCTTTCACTTTCATCAAGAGGCTTTTCAATTCCTCTTCACTTTCTGCCATAAGGGTGGTGTCATCTGCATATATGAGATTATTGATATTTCTCCCTGCAATCTTGATTCCAGCTTGTGCTTCCTCTAGCCCAGCATTTCTCATGATGTACTCTGCATATAAGTTAAATAAGCAGGGTGACCATATACAGCCTTGATGTACTTCTTTTCCTATTTGGAACCAGTCTGTTGTTCCATGTCCAGTCCCATCACTTCATGGCAAATAGATGGGGAAACAGTGGAAACAACGACAAATTTTATTTTCTTGGCCTCCAAAATCACTGCAGATGGTAATTGCAGCCATGAAATTAAAAGACACTTGCTCCTTGGAAGAAAAGCTGTGACCAACCTAGATAGCATATTGAAAAGCAGAGACATCACTTTGCCAGCAAAAGTCTGTCTAGTCAAAGCTATGGTTTTTCCAGTAGTCATGTATGAATGTGAGAGTTGGACTAATAAGAAAGCTGAGTGCTGAAGAATAGATGCTTTTCAACTGTGGTGTTGGAGAAGACTCTTGAGAGTCCCGTGGACTGCAAGGAGATCCAACCAGTCCATCCTAAAGGAAATCAGTCCTGAATATTCACTGGAAGGACTGATGCTGGAGCTGAAGCTCTAATACTTTTGCCACCTGATGCAAAGAACTGACTCATTTGAAAAGACCCTGATGCTGGGAAAGATTGAAGATGGGAGGAGAAGGGGATGACAGAGGTTGAGATGGTTGGATGGCATCACCAACTCTATGGACATGAGTTTGAGTAAGCTCCAGGAGTTGGTGATGGACAGGGAAGCCTGGCTTTCTGCAGTCCATGGGGTCGCAGAGTCGACTGAGCAACTGAACTGAACTGATGGATGTATGTATATATGTATATGTGTGTATATCACATCTTTATCCATTTGTCTATTGCAAGACTCTTGGGTTGCTTCCATGCCTTTGCTTTTATAAATAGTGCTGCTATGAGCACTGTGGTGCACATATCCTTTCATAGTGATGTTTTCATTTTTTTCTGAATATACACCCAGGAGTGGAATTGTTGGATCCTATGGCAGTTCTATATTTATATAACCTCCATACTGATTTTCACTGTGGATGCACCAGTTTACCTTCCCATCAACATTTTACAAGGGCCCTTTGTCGGTCATACCATCTGCATCCCCTCCTGCGTTCTTTAGCCAAACTTGCTGCTTGGCAAGAGGACAGAGAAAACTGCAACTAGCTTTCCTGGTCTGAAAGCAGTTCTAAATTCAGCTTCTAATGATAGCTCCAGAACTCTCTTCCTGCTCAGTGCATTTGCTGAAGCGAGCTCAGAGTTTTCCTCGTCCAGCTCTAACTTAGTAGTTTTCCATGGGGTGGGTTTGGACTATGGTTTTCTTGGCTCTTTCCAATCCCATCCATTTGAGGAACTCCTCTCAATTCCTGGTGTGAACCTCCTTTCACTGCATTCAGAAAGAGAAGTAGCCTCCCATGCTCTGACCCAGGCCTCTGTGTGTTCCAAAGTATCCATTACATAATTATTTTATGCACTGAACTCTCCAGGGAGCATTGAAAAGAAACCAGCTTGCAAGAATTTGATTTGTATTCACAGGAGACATGAACAAACTCTTTTTTTGTTGTTGTTGTTGTTGCTTTTAACATGCAGTGAGTGTCAAATGTCATGCTAGTCATTTTATATATATTTCCCCATTTAATGTAATTCTCATTTTAAAAAAAATCTATGTAAGCCAGAGATGAAGGCTGAGATGAAGAAGGTGAAGAAACCAATGATACACAGAGCAGTTGTGTAACTTGCCCACAGTTACACAACTAGTAAGTCACAAAGACAAACCCCAAGCTCAGATCTCTCCGGTGAATACCAAATTCTACATATACCATCTCTAAGCACATGGCCAGATTTTTTTTTCAACGGGGGTGCAGACTTACATGATAATGTAATGCTACTATCTGAATGTTGAATTCAAAGATTTACTCATTGAATTAAATGAGTTAGTACATATATGTCTGCTATGGAATAATTTAATTTTTTGCGATAGAGCTTAATGGTCTGCAAAAGAAGGCCTTCCAGTTCTCAATTATCTGACATGTAGGAGAGTTGGAACATGCAGAGTGTTGGGAATTAAAAGCAAATTAAGTTCTTTTCCTCCTCAGGGATTTTTGCATCTTTGAGTGCAGGTCATCCTCTCTCTGCTTAAAATACTTTCTAGCACATCCTTCCCACCACCTTTTTCATGATTATTTCCTTCAAACTCCACTAAGGAGTCAACTTCTGGGAGCAGTCTTCCTGTGCATGAACATTTAGTCACTCAGTCGTGTCCAAGTCTTTGTGACTCCATGAACTGTAGCCCACCAGGCTCCTCTGTCCATGGGATTTTCCAAGCAAGAATACTTGAGTGGGTTGCCATTTACTTCTCCAGGGGATCTTGCTGACCCAGGGATCAAACCCACGTCCCCCACACCCACAGACAGGTTCTTACCACTCAGCCATCCAGGAGGCCCCAGGCCTGTAAGAGGATCTAAAATGGATTCCCCTCCTCCTCAAAGCATCTCTTCTAACTCAACACAGAGTTTCCTCCCTTGACACAACTTGTAATTATTTTGTTTAGTTGTTTTAGTTTTGTGTGTGTGTGTGTATATATGGGGTTTGCTTTTTCCTTAATCTGTCTTTCCCACTAATTTGTAGGTTCCAGGAGAGAAAACTACATTTCTTACATCAGAACCTGTTAAACTATTAGTTAAACCACAGTTGTTATTAAGAAATAAAGTGAAATGTTTTTTCCCAAACCAACAGGCAGTGGTATGGTTAAGATTAGGAAAAGAAGAGAAATGTAACAGCAAAGAACCTGGAAAATCTGCAAAAATCATTTCAGAAATGATCCAAAGTTAAATGTTGTACCAGAGATGTACCTTTTCTCTACCCTCTGGACATTCTCTTTCTGAGAATCTGCTCCCCAGCCCCCTCTGAGACTCAGCCAAAGATGGGGTCACCATGGGACTTCCGTGGCAGTCCGGTGGTTAAGATACCACTCTGCACTGTAGGGAATGTGGGGTGGACCCCTGATCAAGGAACTAAGACCCCACACAGCACAGGCAACCCAAATCCCAGGTGCCTGTGTGCCGCACCTAGAGAGAAGCCTGTGCGTCCCCACCGGGGTCTGATGCAGCCAAAAATAAATCAATAAATATTTTAAAGTAAAATAACAGTGGTCAGCTGACTGGACCATGCTGGTTGGACCAATTTGGTTTAGGCCAATCTAAAGGTCAGTCAGAGCCACTGATTTGGGGAATTTGGCCTTGGAACCCTGAGCTAGACCAGGGAAGGGGTGGGTATGCTGGGTCCACGTGTGAGGTGAGGAAAGCAGCCAAGAGAGGAGAGAAGTGAGTCAGGCTGACAGAGGGGAGCGGAGACCCCGCGGCTGCGCAGCATATTGACGTGACTCCTGGGGCGTTTCAGTCCCCCACCTCAGCCCCCCACTCCAGCCGGGGTGCCCCACTGCTATCTCTGCTTCTGGACTCTGAGAGACAGATTCTCCTCTTTGCCTAAGCCAGCTGGAGCAGACCGAGCAAATGGTCCCTAATGAAGACAAAGGTAAAGTGCTTGTTATTCCTCAGCTCCTTCCTCTGTGTGTGTGTGTGTTGAGGGAGGGACTATTCAACCTCACTCCAAAGGCCTCCCTATTCACCATATGGACATGATGAGATGTTTTCCTACAATCAAGTGCTGTCTTATGCACAAGCGATGTAAGCCATAGGCTATGAGTGCCCAAACTCCTCCCACTATAAAAATGGCACCATTATAAACGAGGTCCTTCTGTAGAGGACAGGGAACTTATTCAACACGGTGATAAACCATAATGGAAAAGAATATGAAAAAGTATACACATATATGTATAACTGAATCTCTTTGCCGTATACCAGAAATTAACACAACATTGTAAATCAACTCTACTTCAATAAAATTTTACTTTTTTTTTTTTAAAGCTGCACCATTGCAGGTTAATTCTTGGCCTTCAGCCCCGCTTTCCTGAAAACTGGTAGTACACCAAAATTGGCTTTCTTATGGGCAGAGACTGGCCCTGTTCATATTTAAGTTTTTGCTGTATATAGGACTGCATAGGAGTAGAGTCTGGCACACACTCGTGCTGGAATAAATGAATCAAGTGGGAAAGGGTGGGCAGGAGAGAAAGGAGGCAGCAACAAACTCAGATGTCTTCAGCTTACCATTCTGAGCGAGGTGAGTTCCAATCATAGACGAGCTGTCAGATGACGGTTACAAAGAATTGAAAACTCCTGAACTACATGACAGACTCTACAGTCATCTGTGCGGTTTCCATTTACTTTTACAAGCATTAATGCCACCTGGCCAGATTCATTTCAACCAAGAGGAGCAGAAAGGTTTACATGTTCTGGGAGACTGAAAGGCAGAGAGGGGAAATAAAAGGAGAATTGCCAGGCAGAAAGGCAGAGTTGTCAGAATCTTCCCCTTCTGCTTTCTCCTTTCCTACCCTGGCTCTATTTTGTAAGTTTTATTGCAGTCCTGACATTATCCAAATTATGATTGGAAATGCACTCAAGCAGATGAACTCGCGGTTGTATTTGTAAAATTTGAAAAAGCAAATTTAATTTCTTTCTTAAGAAAAAAAAACTGCAGTGTTATAAATACAACTAAGGGACTTTTCTTGTGCACCCAGTGACTGGAACAAGCAGATGCATGGTTTTAATATCCATTTTCATAAGCCTGGAGGTTGGCCTCCCAACAGTACTCAACAGGAATCCATGCCATCTTCTCAAAGCGCTTCCATAATAAGCTGCCATCAGCTGTGCAAATAACCCTGTGAGAAGCAGGGAAACTGCAGCAGTTCCGTTTACAAATGAGAAGCTTGAGGTCTGGGGAAAGGAGCTGAGTTTTCCCAACTGCACAGCCAACTCATGGCGCGTCTCAAAGCTCTGCGATCCCCTGAGCCGGCTTCCTACTTGAAATGAAACTCCCTCAGGCAATTAGTTCTTAGCGTCTATGGGGGGGAGGATGGACGCAGAAATGCCACAGGTAGAGAGAGATTTAAAGCATGTGTTATACAGCATCCATGCACATATACACGTTTAAACTATTTTTTTCACATGGTTCATGGACAGAGGTTTTAAGAAAAATCATGGCGGTCTCAGGAAAATCCTCCCTCCTAATGAGCACAAATGAAGCATCTTCCGCCTGGATGTAGGGCCCAAGGAGTATTTCTGTGTGCTATTCTTGGTCTAGCACAGGATGTGAGTCTAATTGGAACTGTTTTGATCCACATCTCGAATTTTCCAATGAATAACCCATTGCTTAATTGGCCCCTTGAGTTAAGCAAGCGGTTGCTGTTTTGATGACTGAGTTTTCCCGTTCAGTAACAACATTTTACTCCATCCAGTCCAACATACGTTTGTGGGCAAAGAACAATGCTGGCTGTTGGTCAAGACAAGGAAGGAGAGAGGAGTTGGGGAAGAAAGATAGATGGTATGCGGTCTGTTGCCTCCAGGAACATCAAGCCCATTTGTATAAATAACTCACTTAGTTATAAAGCAAATGGAATTAGATGCTACCAAAGAGAGAAAGTTATCAGAAGGCAGGGGAAGAACCAAGGAGTGTTTTAACAGGATGGCAGTGGCAGGGGAGGCAAAGCATAAAGCTTCATCAAGGAGACAGCATTTGAGCTGGGCCGTGAAGAATGAACGGAGCACCAATAGAGGAAGATGAAAGGGGGATTCCAGGCAGAAGGGACAGCATAGCAAAGACAAAGCTGGATGTAGGAAGCCAAAGACTGGGGAGATCAGAACTGCAGGTTGGGGTCAGGTTGCAAAGGACCCTGAATTTAGTTCTGCAGGCAGTGGGAGCTATCAAGGGTTTTAAGGAAGGAGTCAAATGTTCTCCTGTCAGCCTGAAACAACTGGGCTACTTCTTTTTTAAATTTATGTTAACACCAAAAACATTTTGTGTCGGGCTATAGCCAATTAAAAATATTGTGGTAGTTTCAGATGAACAGCAAGGAACTCAGCCATACATATACATGTATCCATTCTCCCCCTAACCCCTCTCCCATCCAGGCTGGCACATAACATTGAGTTCCATGTGCTATACAAGAGGTCTTTGTTGGTTATCCATTTTGAATATAGGAATGTGTGCACAACCTTCAACTGGGTTACCTCTCATGAAGAAATAAGTTATCTTATTTAAATCATGGTATCTGGGGCTTCTTTGTTACAACAGCTTAGCTTTACTGTAACTAACAAAAATGTCCTCATTTTACAAACTAGCATTGTGTTACCAATCCGTGGCAGAACAAGGACCAGATAAGAAAATTTAAGTTGGTAGAGTCCTCTGCTTCAAAACATGTGGTGATGGGGAAATTCCCTGGTGGTCCTGTGGTTGAGACTCTGTGCTTTCACTGCCAAGGGCTTGGATTCAATCCCTGGTCAGGGAACTAAGATCCCACAAGCCCTGCAGGGTGTGACAAGGTTGGTGTTGATGACGATGGTGATGATGGTGAAGATAACAATTGTGACGGTGCTAGTGATGGTGATCATGGTAATGTGATGATGAAGATAGTGACCGAGACAGTGATGATGATGGTGGTAAAACGATGATGCAGATGATGGTCGTGGTTGTGGTGATAGTCTTCCTTTTTGATAAGCTGATCTTTGGAGGTTTTGTTTTGAATCTCCTTTACATTTTTCTATTTTTTTGGTGTAAAGTCACGCAACAGATCATCCATGTAACCACTTTAATCAATTATCTATGAGTGACAACTTCCCTGAAACTTAATTAGCAAAGTTGTTTCCTAGACTAACATTATCCTACAGCATCATCTAAAAGTAGCCTCAGAAAGACAGAATAATTCATTAAAAGTCACTAATGTCTGCAGGGTTTAAAGAAGCAACGTGTTCATTTGGAGAATGAGAAATCAGCGCACACTGGCTCTAGCTGTCCGGGTTTGTCACGCTCTGTGTGGGACTGACTCAGGTTGCTGAGGCCCAAGTTTAATTAATATGCTTCTTCTGTGGTGGAACTTCCATTCTAACAAATTAAATGTTTAAACAGCCAGTGCAAACATTTAGATCTAAGTCAAAATTGTTTGCAGTCTGCCAGTTTAGGCATCTAATTTATTATAATCCTTTCCGTAATACATGCCTTGAAAGTCATTTTTTTGCACTGAAAAATATCGTTAGTATTTCAACTGATGATATTGAGTCTGAGACTATCAGAATGTGATGTGAGAACTAATTTGAACTGTAATCAGGGGCAATAAATGAGATAAGAAACGAATCTTCATCTGTCCTGACTTCCCCAATTGACTAGGTGATAACCATGACAAGTGCCAACACTGGGCCTGACTTTCGCCCCATAAATCTCCACTCTGTAGAGAGATGAGACAAGGATCTTGCAAGCCTCGCCAGCATTTCATCTAGAGAGTCCTTTCCTAGATCCTGACCCCTCACCTCCCCACAGATAATTTTTCAGGATATCGAATTTTGCTGGCTTTCAACACCTTGCCCTTTCCTGGGGCAGAAGAAAGTGGAAAATGCACTGGAAAGAAAAACGCTAACAAAGCTCCACTGACACCATGCTGAGTCCACTGACAAAGACCTCAAGGAAGTAGGCAAAGAAGTTTGACAGACAGATGCTCCAGAAGCAGTAACTCTCCGTGGCTCCGGGGGACCACAAGGTGGCAGCGAAGGTCTTCTTCGCCCTGCCCATTGGCACCGCCCCCAAAACCCTGAGCCCCAGATACCGGGCCCCCGCCCACCATCTCCCAGGGAAACAGATAGGTGTACCCAGAAAAAAAGAGCTGACACTTTTACATTTTTAATAAAGATGATTTTCTGTTCTGATATGAAGAACATGGAAACTGGAAAATGGTTGGAAATTCCCTCAACAGCTCTTGCTTGAAGAAAATAGAGCATTGTGTTGGAACCAAGAGGAAAGCATCAAAGAGTAATAGATGCTGGTCACGCAAACTCATTAAATCTAAGCTTCCTCGTCTGTCGGGTGAGACATTGACCCCTCTCGTCCCTGAAATTTCTTGCAGTGGTCCTTCCAGACAGAGAATAGGAGGGATCAAACTCATGGAGAGAGGAAGAGGGTGAATGCCAGGAGACAGACAGCCAACAAACTTTACTGGGTGCTAATCAAGGTCACCAGAAACTGAAAACCTGAATTCATTCATTCTCTGTCGTGTCAGCCTTCCATTTCCTGCTGGTAAACCTTTCAAGGTCTTCCACAGAGCATTCCGGATTGTTTAAACCTGGAGATTGAATCGCGTAGAATCAAGCTCAGTCAGATTTCACGAGACTATATCTATACCAAAATTGGCTGATGGGAGTAGGGAGGAAAAAGTTGAATTTGGTCAGTTTGTTATTTCTAAAAACAATCAACTCAAATCAGTCCAGCTTTGTTTGTTTTTCCAAATAGTTTGGGTTTTTTAGACACACAAGAGCATTTTCTCACAGAGAAGCTCCAGAAACTACTCATTCAAAAGGCTCGGTAAGAAGAGGGTGAATGCCTGCCCCTCCTTACATATTTACCATTTAAATGCTGGGACAGTTAACTGAGAAATAAATGATGAAAATAATTTCTCATTGAACATTTACACAGAGGCCTTTAAAATTTTTTTACTAGAGTATAGTTGGTTTACAGTATTGTGTTAGTCCCAGATGTACAGAAAAGTGAATCTGTTATACACACCCAGGTATTCACTCTTCTGAAAGGGAAAGCATTAGTCACTCAGCTGTGCCACTCTTTGTGCTTCCCGGGTGGTGTGAGCGGTAAAGAACCCACCAGCCACTGCAGGAGATGTAACAGATGCACGTTCGGCCCCTGGGTTGGAAAGATCCCGTGGAGGAAGAGATACTTGCAGGAGAATCCCATGGACAGAGCCTGGAGGACCGAGCTGCAGTCCATAGGGTCGCAAGGTGTTGAGCATGACGGAAGTGACTTAGCACACACTCTTTTTTTGCTGGGTTTTAATGTCTAGGGGTTATAAATAAGTGAGGCCTTAGCTTTATAAAATCATTTTTTAAAAATCATAATAATAATTAGCATTAAGTCCTTGCTACGTGCTAGGTAGTATGTTAAACACATGAAATGGATTGCCTCATCAATTTTCATTACAGTGTTGCCAAGAAGAAACTGACCTTTTCCCCGTTTTATAGATGCAGCAACTGAGATTTCAGGGGATGATGTGACCTGCCCAAGGTCATGCAACTAGAAAGCGGGTATGCACACCTGATCGCATTGTCCCAGCATTTTAGCAATTTACTCAGCTCCAATTTTCAGTTTTTTCTCATAATCCTCAAGGATGAGTTCCTTTTTCTCCTGGGGCTGGGGAACTGAATTCACTTAACATTTCTAAAGTGACACCCACTCATTAAATTTTGCAATGGGAAGCCCTGACTACTTATGGTGAAAAGATACCAAGGGTCACTTAGGGTAATTCTTGGCCTCAGTGCCAGTTACATGCGATGGCTGTTGGTCCCTGACTTTACTTCAAATCTAACACTGAAGGAGATGTCACACTCTCAGAGGTAAGGAATCCACTGTCTTAGTCTATTTGGGCTGTTGTAACAAAGTACCATGCTTATAAACAATAAGTGTTTACTTTTCACAGGTCTGGCAGCTGCAAAGCCAAGATCATGGTGCCAGCAGATGTGGTGCCTGGTGAAGGCCCTCTTCCAATTGCAGACTGTCAAATTCTCACTGTATTCTCACATGGCAGAAAGCAGGAGAGAGATCTCTATAAGGGCATGAATCCCATTCATGAGGGCTTCACCCTTGTGACCTAATCACTTCCCAAAAGCCCCATCTCCAAATACCATTACACTGGGCATTAAGATTTCAACATACGAATTTGGGGGGAAACAAACATTCACATCATAGAACCCACCAGTGGCCTTGGCTATCAGTTAAGTGCCTTTCCTCTTGTCTTAATGGAGACATGGGTTTGATCCCTTGGTTGGAAAGATCCTCTGGAGAAGGAAATGGCAACCCACTCCAGTATTCTTGCCTGGAGAACCCCAAGGGCAGAAGAACCTGGGGAGCTACAGTTCCTAGGTTCACGAAGAGTTAGACATGACTGAGCACGTAAACATTTTTGATCCTTTTGTCTTACTATTCAAAGGACGCAGAGAACCACCAACTATCACATTCTTTCTGATACTGAACTTGAATACTATCAAGAAAGTACAGAAATCCTGAGCCAGATATGATGTCAAGAGGTCCTCCAGTCCTGTCTTCTGTCTTCTGATTCCAGATAGAGACTGTATAACCAAAAACAAACCTACAAATCACAAGATATTAACAATAACTACTAACTTTTCTGAACATTCACTAGAATGCAAAGAACTTTAACTGTATTAACTCATTTTACAGAGGGAGAGACTGAGGTATAGAGAGGTGAAGTCACTTTCCCAAAGCCACACAAATAGAGAGTGGTGAAGCTAGGGCTGTGAATGCACTCTGTGTGTGTGTGTGTGTGTGTGTGTGTGTGTACGTGCGCATGCACGTATATGCTCAGTTGTGTCCGATTCTTTGTGGATTCCCTGCCAGAATCCTCTGTCCATGGGATTTCCAGGCAAGAATACTGGAGTAGGTTCCATTCGCTCCTCCAGGGGATCTTCCAGGGACTGAACCCGCGTCTCCTGCATCTCCTGCATTGGCAGGTGAATTCTTTATCACTGGCGCCACCTGGAAAGCCCGCAAATGCATTCTGCTCTGTATTTAATCTGTGAAATCCCTGCTTCCCTTCCCTGGGCTGCACTGATGCATGGAAGACAGAGAAGCACAGCTGCAGTGGTCGAGTCTAGGCAAAGCACAGAAATGGACAAAATGACTGTGTTTCTCCACGTGAGTCCCCTCACCTCTCTGGGTCTCTGTTTTCTCATCCTCCAAAGTCTCTAAGGACCCTTTTTAAACTCTAGAATTCTAGGATTGAGGTTCAAAGAGGGTAATTGAGTTGAAAAAAAGAGGCAGGAAAACAGCAAGTTGGGAAACCAAAGGAGCAGCTGGGGCCATAGCTTTCCTGTTTATTCTGCAGGAATTTTGTGCCAGCCAGGAACTTTTTCTTCCATCCTCCACATTACGCATTCAGCATTAGACCTCTGTTTTATCTTCAGCATGTTAGTATTACACATTTATATTTTGCCAGTTATCTCTTCTATTAACCCGGGCACGCCGCAAAATGACTTGTCATTAATAACGTGAACTGGCTTTTTCAGTTTAGACAGAAAGGAAGATATGGAATTGAAGGAACCATGCTATCTAATGCATTTTCAAAGAGATTTGTTTGGAGAGAGCGCTTGTGAGAAATACCTAAGCAGAGAGCATCACATCTTTGACAAAACATATTTTAGAAATATTGCTTAGAGGACTTTTTGGGATTAAAGTCTACCAGCATGCACTGCTTTAAATTTTCTGACAAAACTTCAGCAGCAACCATATTAGAATCTTGTAACCATAAATGCCAATGCCTAAATCACAGATGTCAGCCCTGGTGGATGTGGATTTGAGGGTGCATTTGTTTAGGGAGATAATTTTGGCTTCTTCAGGCCACCACTGCCAACTCTTCAGGTGCTGACAAAGGTCCATCTAGTCAAGGCTATGGTTTTTCCAGTAGTCATGTATGGAAGTGAAAGTAGTTGGACTATAAAGACGAATGAGTGCCAAAGAATTGATGCTTTTGACCTGTGTTGTTGGAGAAGACTCTTGAGAGTCTGTTGGACTGCAAGGAGATCCAACCAGTCCATCCTAAAGGAAATCAACCCTGAAAATGCTTGGAAGGACTGATGCTGGAGCTGAAGCTCCAGTACTTTGACCATCTGCTGAAAAGGGCCAACTCATTGGAAAAGATCCTGATTCTGAGAAAGATTGAGGGCAAGAGGAGAAGAGGGAGACAGAGGATGAGATGATTGGATGGCATCACCGACTCAAAGGTCACGAGTTTGAGCAAACTCCAGGAGTTGGTGATGGACAGGGAAGCCTGGCGTGCTGCAGTCCATGGGGTCGCAAAGAGCTGTACATGACTTAGTGAATGAACAATAAAAAAAAATTTGGCTTTACTGTTTAGCTTGTTTGCTAACTTTTATAAAGACAGGCACAGAATTTTAGAATTGGGAAGGACAAGGTAGATTACCCCCCAACTCCCTTGTTTATAGATGAGGAGCCTGGTCCCAGATGCAGAAGTGTCTCCAGTGTCTCCAAATTACCTCCCTAAACAAATGCACCCTCAAATCCACACCCACCAAACACAATGCAAAGCCTGTACTCAGAGCAGCTGCTTGGCTCCTAGGCCCTCACTTTCTCCATTCTGCCAGCTGTCATGTTCCACAAAAGGACACAGCCAGTGTAAAAGGAGCCTCAGAGGACAATGTATTAGTTGTCATCTCTGAGTTTAGAGATGGAGGTCCCATGGTGCTTGTCAGACCCCCAGAAAAGGGTAAATAGATCCGATACAGAGAGACTCTGCAGACCAGGGGAGCAGCTGGAGGCAGGGGCTGAGCTGGTACCTGACACCTCAGGCAGAGATCAAGCCTGGTGACCCACTTGGAAACAGAGATTTATCCAGAACGCACATCTGATCACAAAGCTGTCAGGCCCTTGACCAGCAGTGCCGTGTGGAAGTACTGGGACATGGGGTCCTGGGAGCCGTGACTGTGAACCCTACGTCTGCTGCTCCCTGCCTGTGACCTTGGGCCGTGATTTCACTGTATCCCCCTGAGCCTCAGCACCCCCATCTGCAGACTGAACCAGTTCTGTGCACTGTACGGCTGGGGATGTGTGCCTTTTAGTATGTGGCTTACGTTTGTAAGCTTTTATAATGCACAGCAACCAGCCAACCAACTGCGATTTGCCTTCATTCCAAGGGCACAAGCAGCACATTCTGACTCAGGGAAATGAGGCTGGGCTTGGATTCCTGCAACCAGAGGTGGCCACAGATTATACAGTGTTGGCCTGGACCCCCAGCCCAAGCTTTCCCTCCCACCAACCAGCTGCTCTGCCTATGTTTGTTTAAGTTAATTCAAACACCATCCAAGCCAGGGAAAAACACGGCTGCTCTTGTAAGGAAGCCTGAGACTAGCAGAAAGAAGGCACTAAACGGTCCTGGCGGGTGGCTGGGCTTTGCTGTGCGTGTGGAGGGGTGAGCCTACAAAGGCAGTGGTCCCCCGTGGGCCGGAAGAAGCCTGCCATGCCCCCCGGGCTTGGGGGCAGACAGAAGACGGCTGGCTGCCCTTCTTGAAGCACAGCACCCTAAGACCCCACTGTTAGGCCAGGTTTCCACGGAGAACCCAAAGACAGCCCCAGGCCTTTGGGGGTCACATCTACTATCCACGTGACTGTGTAACGTGTCAACTATGGAAACCAGGAGACCTCAACTGCAGAGCCTGTCTGAGGGCAGATAATGAGGAAGAAAAAAAAGGCCAAAGGGATCATAAAGCCCAGAAAAGCCCAGAAAACTTCACAGACTAGTGAAGGGATGTTGCATTAAAAGATAAACTGAGGCATGGTACAGATGATAAGAGTTTGTCTGAGCAAAAAAAAAAAAAAAAATCAGTCCCAATCAAATCCAATCCCATTTAGCAGAGACTCCGAGGAGCTCTACAAAATGAAAGACCTTTATAGGCAGAAGGGAGCAGGACAAGGAAGTTCTGCTAGTAAAATCCTTAGGCTAGGTTGTGACAAGGTCACTTCCTTTAGGAGAAGGTAGGAGTCTCTCAGGCTTCCCAAGTAGCACAGTGGTATAGTGGTAGAGAATCCGCCTGCCAAGGCAGGAGACACAAGTTCCATCTCTGCGTTGGGAAGATCCCCTGGAGTCGAAAATGGCAACCCGGGCCAGTATTCTTGCTTGGGAAATCCCACAGACAGAGGAGCCTGGTGGGCTACAGTCCATCGGGTCACAAAGAGTTGGCCACGGCTGAGCACACGTACACAGGAGTCTATCAGGCAAATGACCTTGCAATTATGCTGATTCCTAATTGACTGGTTTAGGACTTCATTTCTTGGAGAGGCTGAAACTAATCAAGTTAAGTCTGGGTTTTGTCAAGTGGGGTTTAGCATAAGTGACTTCATTTGGGGGTCAATTTTCTTGTTTTTAACCATTGTCATGGAAAGATCATTTCCTGCCTGGTAGAAAGCCTGCAGTCCAGTCACTAAAAAATCAGCCCACACAATGGGTCTCAGTGTTTCTCATACATAAAAGGCAAACCCTCAACTCTACCATCTTTTGGTTACTTTTCAGCTCTCACACCAGTTGTGTCCCTCACTCTAAGTAGAAAGAAACATACCAATGGTAAGCAAACTAAACAAGTTTGAAATATTAATCAGTTGTGCTTTTCTTTTTTGTGACTTTCTTGATCAGTCACAGTCATCCGTGTGGCCCCAGGGAGAATTAGGAATGCATTAGTGGGGATGCAAAAGGAAAGAAACATCTTTTTACTTTCAAAACAAGCTTTTAGATCTCAAAGTGAAGCTCCCAGGGAAATTGGGAAGTCTTTGTTATAACAATGGGCTGGAAAGAGGACTATGGTGGTTACTGGGGAAGGAGTTCCCTGAACCAGGATAGGGATCAAGATCCGGGATCAGATGTCAGATGGGGTCAAGAGGACGGCAGGCCAGGTGAGAAGGGACAGCACTCCGTGGAAAGCAGTCATCGTCGTAAACGGGGACCAGACCCAGGGAGTCTTGTGGAAGCCAAGCTTTCCTTGACTCCTGTCTTCACTCACACCCCACACTGACTCCATCGGGAAATCCAGACCTACCTGCAAAATGGATCCAGGATCTGACCCCCGCTGCTACCACCATGGTCCCAGACACCAGCATCTCTCACTTGGTTTATTACATACCTCCCAGGGGCCTCCATATTTCTCTCCTTCCTCCCTTCCCTCTATTCTCAGCACAGCAGCAATCAGAACCATGTACAATGTAAGTCAGATCGTGTGATGCTTCTGGGCAAATCCTCCAATGACTCTTCATCTCAAAGCCCACTTAAGACCGCCTTGGGACTCCCGTTACCTCTGTGACCTCCTGTCCTTCTTGCTGCAGCCTGACCGTGATGGACACGTTCTCACCAAGGGCCTTTGCACCAGCCCACCCCTCTGTGGATGCTCCTCACATATCCTCCTGGCACTGGCCTCACTGCCTTCAATCTCTGCTCAGCTGCCTGCTCTCATCCTGTTGCCAACTGTCCCCTGAACACTCCAGACTGGGCTTGCCCTTCCCCTATCATCATTCAGCTTCTAATGCGTCCGGCTCTCTGTGACCCCATGAACTGTGGGACACCAGGCTCCTCTGTCGACCACTGTCTCCCAGAGTTTGCACGAATTCATGTCCATCGAGTTGGTGATGCATCTCATCCCCTGCTGTCTCCTTCTCCTTTTGCCTTCAACCTTTTCCAGCATCAGGGTCTTTCCAGGGAGTCGGCTCTTCTCTACTTTCCCCCTTTATGCAGCACTAATCACCTTCTAACATACTATACTATTTAAGAACTTATTATATTTGTATGGATGTTTGTCCCTTTGCTTATAGAGAGCTTTGTTTCATTCACTAATGTATCTCAAGTGCCTAGAAAGTGCTTGATAAATATTTGTTGAATCAATGAAGGAATGAAGACCATCTTGTTACTTGAGCAGGGTCTGTGTGACCCAGGTTGAAAAGCCAGGAAATCGGTGCTGGTAGGAACCTTCAACAGACAGCTTCTCACAGACTAGCCAGTATGATAAGGCTCACCTGGATGCCAAGACTTTTCTGAACCTTGTTCAAACTTACCCTTTATGAATGCTCCCTGTTTAACTGCTCAAGAGGCTATGGTAAGGGGGAAAGGAGGCAGTCTGGTGATGAAGCTCATCCCAGTGCTTCAAGTCTGATGGTGCCCTTTTGTTCTATTTTATGCTGCAAAATTTTACTGAATGTGGAAACCAGTAGTGCAGTGCTCAGGACTATGGAGAAATTTTTAGTTGAGTCCACATCAGAATATATAAGGGGCTCTTGTAAACCAAAAAGGGAAATCCAATAGAATCCAATAGAAAAGAGGACAAATGACTTAAACGCTCCACAGAATATGATGTCCAAATGGGCAATAAACATAAGAAAGGTGTTCGTTAGTCATAAAGGAAATGCTGACTGTGACTACAATGTGATACCACTAGACCCCACCAGAACGACAAAAATTAAAAGCAGGAAATTACCGAGAGTTGGCGAGAGATCAGAGCAACCGGAACTCTCATTTGGTAATTGGTGCAATTACTTTGGAAACTGTTTGGCAGTACCCTCTAACAGAGGACATGTTCATACGCTGTGGCCCAACAAGTCACGCCTATGTGTGTCTCCAACAGAAGTGTGCCTCTATGTTTACCAACACTTAGGAACTTAGGCTGTTCACAGCGGCACCATTTGTAATATCATAAAACTGGAAACTACATGATTACCCATCCACAGTAGAACGAATAAGTAAATGATGCTCTATTCACACAACGGAATACAGAAAGCATGGCCTACAGCTACGTAAAAATACAGAACACGGATGATTCTCTCAAAAGCCAAAGACAACAGAGCACATACTATGTGGTTTTATGAGCAAATTATGAGAGTGGGCAAAATTAATCTGTGGGAGTCAAAGTCAGAATGGTGTTTATCCTGATGGGGTAGTGACCGGAAGAGAACATGAGGGGGATTCTAGAGCATTGGTTACGCTGTTTCTTGACCTGAACACTGGTTACACAGGTGGGATAAGCTGGTTAAAGTCCATCAAAGTAGCTGCTCCCACTGTGTGTACGTTTTTTGGTAAGTATACTATACTTGTTAAGAGAAAAACCTCAGGCCCAAAACAGTGTCACTTGCGCTAAAGCCCATGACACCAAACCAAGGCTTAATACCTGACTTAACCAGAAATGTAATCTTAATCAACCAGTCTGGAATTTTCTGGGCAGTGCCAAAGATATATCTGTCATGTGGGCCCTCCCCACTCCCTGCCCCCCACCCAGAGGAGGCTAACACCCATGCCTTTCCCTCCAGCCCCCTCTCCACGAAAAGATGGCCGGATCTAAAACTAATCCTTTCTCTCTTTTTTTGCTAAGAGCTCCCTTGCCCCACCCTTCTTCCTATAGAAACCTTCCATTTTGTACAAACACTTGGAGCACCCTGCTGTTTACTAGATGGTGTGTGTGTGTGTGTGTGTGTGTGTGTGTGTGCATGTGCACGCACACTCAGCCATGTCCAACTCTGCAACCCCATAGACTGTAGCCCACCAAGCGCCTCTGTCCATGGGATTTTACAGGCAAGAATACTGGAGTGGGTTGCCATGCCTTCCTCCAGGGGATCTTTCTGACCCAGGGATGGAACCCAGATCTCTTCCATCTCCTGCATTGGCAGACAGGCTCTTTACCAGCTGAGCCATCAGGAAAGCCCCTTACTAGGTTGTATGCCACCCATTCAGGAATCATTGAATAAAGCCAGTTAAACCTTCGTATTTACTCGGTTGAATTTCTTTTTTTAACATACTTCAATACAAAGTTGCTGTTGTTTTTTAATGAATTGCATGTGGCAACTTCCTTCTGTCAACTGAACAAAAATGCACAGTGAGAGAGTTATGAGTTTTTTTATTTGAGGGTAAAATGAGGACTATAGCTTAGGAGACAGCCTCGCAGATAGGTCTGAAGATCTGCTCCAAAGAGGTAGGGGGTAAGTCGGTATATATGTGATTTTGATGAAGTGAGATACATGTAATCAGCACATTTTGGCCAAGAGTTGCTGCTAGCCACAAGGAGCAGACATCTCCGCCGATGATTTCAGTGCTTTTCTAGATATGAGGAAATTCAAGAATTTGAACTTATAAAATCTTCTCTTGAAACTATCTAACTATCTGAAGACCTGATTTGACAGGTTTTCCCAGAGCACAGAGTGCTTCATTCCTGATCTCTGCCCTGAACGCCTTTCAAGGTGTATTAAAAGTCAGAGACTGCAGTGGCTAGTGACTTAATCGCTGAAGAGGCAGATGGCAAGTGTCCATTTTTACTTTAAAGAATTCACAGCTAAACAGAGCTACAGGTGTAGGAAATACACTTATGGTTAGCAGGGGTAAGGGTGGGGGAGGGTCGGAAATTAGAAGGTTAGGATTGACATACACAAATTATTTTATATAAAATAGGTAACTAATAAGGACCTGCTGTATAGCCCAGGGAAGTCTACTCAGTACTCAGTAGTTGCCCATATGGAGAAAGAACCTAAAAAAGGATGGACCTATGTGTATGGGTAGCATTTGCTTCGCTGTACCCCTGAAACCACTGTGTGTGTGTGTTCAGTCGCTCAGCGGTGTCCGACTCCACGCGACCCCATAGACTGTAGCCCACCAGGGGCCTCTGTCCATGGAATTTTCCAGGCAAGAATACTGGAGTGGGTTGCCATTTCCTTCTCTGACAGCTGAAACTAACACAACATTAAATCAACTGTAATCCAATTTTAAAAAGTTTTAATAAGTTAATTAAAAAAAAAAAAGAAGTCACATCTTAGGAGAGGGACAGACACACGGGCCACAGGCCACGCTGTAAGGAGGAGCAAAGTTGGTGGAAACACGTGGATGTGATGCGCTGAGCAGACCAAGGACGGGGAAGGGCTATTCTCAGAGGAGAGGCAGTTTACGCAGAAAGCTGGGCTTTAGAAAAACACAGAGAACAGATGAGCAGAGGACCATCCTGGCAGAGCTATGCGTGCAAGGGCCAGAAACACAACATGGAGCACAGCTCCTGTGAGGACTGAGCGCAGAACAAAAAAGCTGGAGCAGAGAGCAGGCAGGGGAGAGAAAGCCCACGCAGGCCACCTCCTTGGTCCCGCTTCAACCCAACACTCAACACCTGCCCCTGACTTCTACAGAACCACAACATGCTATAAGCACTGAAAAAAACCCACACACGGCCAAAGACATTGGGAAAACACTGTCTGCTGGATCGCGTGGAGATTCACAGCCAATTTTAGCCTATAAACTCGGTACCATCCTGTAGCCAGGAAACCTGTTGAAGTCCGTGTTTCTCCAAATGTAGCTGACCAGGAAACCCTTCTTATTTTCTTTTTTTATTGGACACTTACTAAGGGACTGCCCTGTCACAGCTAGTGGGTTTGTTAGGGTAACGCCAGCTGCTGTAACAAGAAACCCTAAAATTCCGGTGGTTTCCTGGATAAAAGTTCACTCCTGACTCACACGGTGCTTTTAGGGCAATGCAAGGGTTAGTGCTGAGTGGGTGCCCTTCACGAGGTGACTCAGGGCCCAGGGCTCTCTTCCACATCTTTTAAAAAATGGAAGTATAGTCGATTTACAGTGTTATCTTAGTTTCAGGTGCACAGCAAAGTGATTCAGTTACACACATATTTTTTATTTATTCATATTCTTTTTCAGATTCTTTTCCATTAGAGGTGATTACAAGATATTGAATAGAGTCACCTGTGCTATACAGTAAATCCTTGCTTCTTATCTATTTTTTATATAGTAGTGTGTATCTATTAATCCAAAGCTCCTAATTTATCCCTCCCCAGACTACTTCCATTTTATGGTTTTTCTCTTGCCCAGGGTGCAGAACCCTCAGAATCCAAGTCAAGCAGATGTGGGAGAAAAGAGAAGCTGACTCGGCTCCTGAGCGCCGTAACTGAGGACTAATCACGTGGTCCACCTATATTCAAAGGCTCTAGGGAAGTACAGTCCTTGGCTAAACTAATCTGTGCTATTAAAGAGACAACACAAATTTTGATGTCTTATCTCTACCACATCCAGCAACTGAACACATTCCCTAAACCATCACTTTTGATCATCCTGCCTTTAATCACGTCATTCCTCCTGCCTAGATAGCCCCTGATGCATGGTGCTAAGTTGTTTCAGTCGTGTCCGACACTGCGACCGTATGGACTGTAGCCCGCCAGGCTCCGCTGTCCATGGGATCCTCCAGGCAAGAATACCAGAGTGGGTTACCATGCTCTCCTCCAGGGGATCTTCCCGACTCAGGGATCAAACCCACATCTCTTACGTCTCCTGCATTGGCAGGCACGTCCTTTACCACTAGTGTCGCCTGGGAAGCCCAGATAGGCCTTCACCTCCAGCAAATGCTCTTTCTCCATTGGGCAAATTCTTACCTATCTCTGGGGCCAGTTGAAAGGTCAGTTTTTCGGGGAGCCCTTCGTTGACCTTGATCCCATTTCTTTCTCTGTGTTCTTATAAGACTTTGGAAAGTGACCATCAAAGCCTCGTGTCCATTTCCAATCAAAAGGGGACTCCCATATGGGCAGGGTCTATACCTCAGTCACCTTCATGTTGCCAGCGCCCAGAGCTGCGTTTGATAAACAGTGAGCCTGGAAGGAAGGGAGGAGGGAAAGGAAGAACATATGAAGAAAGCTGGTAGGAGGGAGCAACCGCCTCCTGTCTGTTACTCTGTAATCAACAAGGGTAAAGCATTTTCTTTTAACTAAGAGTTTTGCTCTGCTTAAGAGCCCAGGAGTTAAGCATATGCCACTGTAGGCAATTTATGCTCTCATCTTTTTTTCTGTGTGTTTTTTTATAGATGGCCTTTAACAGGATGCAAATGAGTGCCCCTTCGTTCTTTCAAACTCGTGATAGATACAAATATAGTAAACAATTATTGAAGTTCCCTATCTGGACAATGCCTCGGTTAATGTTTTGCTCTGAATGCAGTCAGCCTGAAACTGATGGTATGTAATTTGAAAAAAATAAAAATAAAAGAGGCTGAAAAAAATCTGGACAAGATTTACTGCTACCAAAAGAAACCTTCCGAATGCACTCTCACGATCTCTTGATTGAAATTCTTGAGATAAAATATTATGCCCAGAGAGGGACGTCAGTCTCTCTTCCCCACTTACCAGAGAGGCACTCGACCCAGGGGCCTTGCCTGCCTCAACCCAGGGTGGGAGCTGGCTGTCCCCACCCGTTCCATCCCCCAGAAGCCTTGTTCCAGATTCAGCGTGCATACAGAGCAAGCAGGATTTGAACCCAGAACCACCGAGTGACCCCTTTTCAGGGCCTACACTGACTTAAAGATGAAAAAAAGTGCAGGTCCCGAGGCCAAGGAGGTGGGCTACGGGATTCCTGAGAGATTCTACTCAGACTGGCGGCGGGGAGAACAAATCAAGTCCTGGTCTTGGTCCTGAACTTTCCTGGCCCTGTTTCCCTCATCTTTAAAAAGGAGCTAACTGGGAATTCCCTGGCGACCCAATGGTTAGGACCTAGTGCTTTCACTGCCGGGACCTGGGTTCAATCCCTGGGTCGGGAAGATCCCCTGGAGGAGGGCATGGCACCCCACTCCAGCGGAGAATCGCATGGACAGAGGAACCTGGCAGGAGTCACATGGGGTCACACAAGATCACAGAGTCGGACACAACTGAAGCAGCTTCGTACGCACGCATGCAAGAGAGGCCAGAGAGAAGAGGCGAAATGTCCAGATAGCCTTCCAAATGGGGGAGCATGCCACCCTCACCCACCCTAGGGTGTCCCCTCTGGCATCTCTGTTTCTACCCGTCCACATAGAAACAACCCATCCAGAAGTTCCACCCTGAATAAAGAGCCTGACTTGACTAATGGCCCTCAGAATTGAGAGGGGGTATGTGTCTGACCAGGGTGTCATGTGGGTCACTGATGATAGTGGCGTCCTTAAGGCCTGATCCCTCACTCCACACCTTGACCCGATTTTGAACAGAGCCATCTACCAAACAAAGTCAGTTTGGTCTGAGGCTTGATGCCTTGTTGTCGGCAGCTTTTCTTCCCAAGACACACTGGCTTCATTGATAAGTGTTGCTAGCTCTTTATCTACATCATTTTAGAATAGGTTACCAAGGCAACGGGATACAGAAATGATTCTCATTACTGTACATTCCCCAACAAATGAGTGTCTGCATTTACGTGGTCTCAGCAGGCATTAGCTCTCCCCTATCTGAGATAGAATGCCAGCACTTACAGTTTGCAGCACACAATAATTCAATGTGTAATTATACATTGTCTCCTAATAATTATACATTGTTTTAGTGAACAAAACAGCTGCAGGCACCCATGCCAGCCCACATTAACACCTCCTACATTAACACCCTCCCTCCAATGGGCCAATAATACACTACTTTTAGATGCAATGAAGAAAAGTGAGATATTCCTAAGAGTGTATTTATAGACCAAACCTGCACTCTGATCCCTGAGCACTGCCTCAGCCTCTATTGTGTGAAATGCTATGATTCCCGGTTCTGGGATGGACCAAAATTGTTATTGTTTTCTTTTAATCATTGCTTTCCCTAGAAGGAAATAACATTGCTCTTGGTGTAACCAGGGTTTGACAAAGACCACGGGAGCCAATTCAGTCTAGGACAGATTCTTACATATTTTCTAAAAGTATGGAATGGGGCTGAAACCACAATGTCAAAACAGCCTCCAACGCCATTATAGATGCTTCATTTGAGTCACGTGCCTGCTCTATACTCCGGACTACGAAACCCACACTAGTATCTAAAAAACGTCACTCTGCTTTTCCTCTCCTCTGGGCTGTCAAGGAAATCCATGGTGACAGGAGAGCTGAAGGGGGAAAATAAAAAATAATTTTGATTATAACACAAGTCTTTCTCTCTCCCTTACGCCCTTCCTCCCTTTAAAAGCAAGCTGTGAAGGAGATAACCAGGCTACAGAAGGTCTGGGGTTGTGAGCACTGAGTTGCATTTTAAAAGAATTAGTGGCTCCGGGTCATTTTAATCAAGTTGCATGTCAGCTTGCAAATTTTCCAAATTAGCCATAGCTGGAGGAGAGCAAGATGCTGTTCTTCTTTCCTAAAGAATAAAAACAGATTGTTGTGACATGTTCTCAGTCATTATGACAGATTGGAGCCGCTGTCTGTGGTACGAGTCAGAAAACAAAGCAACTTTTTCCTCCCAAAATTGTAACACTTGATTGATTTCTGTTGAGATTTGGGCATCTCTCGGTTTGTCAGTGGTGTTGATGAAGTTCACAAAAATCTTGAACGCCAAGTGCAGACACAGAGGCAGCTTTAAAGCGAGGTTGATTTTTCACTGGGAAAGGAAGCCCCTGGGTCTTGAGGACAAGGCTCGGGGATGCTTCTGTTGGATCTCACTGCTCCATGGAAGAGGAAGGAGGGTAGTGAAGAGGGGATCGCTGACACCCCCTCGTCCCAGGTGCCTCTCTGGTCCCGAAGCAGAGCACTCCTGACTTATGTGTCAGTTTCAGCCATCCTGAGGAAGGATGGTTCTGCGTACCGCACAGTGGGTCACTGCCCAAATGGGGGTCTGAGAATTCCCCCCTGGCTATTCAAAGGCCAATCCTCCATCACATCTAATCAGCAAGGCTGGGGCACAGACGATGGGTTTTCACAAACCGAAGAGGAAGAATTTAGAACTGTCACTCATCACTCAGGCAAGCAGTAAACAACATAGCTTGAGACTATGGTTCCAGAAGCCAATAAAATGGAATGTTTAACTAATACTTGCATAATGTAAGACAGGAAACAGGAAGCCAGGGAATGAATAACTATGGGATACACTGGCATAATCCCTTAAAGTGCCGAGAAACTCAAATGTAAGCTAGCTCTTTCAGTATTGTCAATATCTCAGTTTCTTCTACCAACTAAGTCTCCCTAAACCAACTCCGAGTCCCAACATACACCTCTTACCAACATACACCTCTTTGTCTGAAGAAAGCAAATACCAAATCTCATGGAACATGCAAGGATTTTCCTTCTCAACTTTTTGTATATATTCCCAGTGAATGGGAAATCTGATATTTTAATTTGGCCAAATTGCTAACAAATCTTTTTAAAATGTATTTTTATTGAAGTACAGTTGACTTACAATGTAGTGTTAATTTCTGCTGTAAAATGACTCACTGATGCACACATAGATTCTTTTTTATATTATTTTCCATTACGGTTCATCCAATAGTGAAGGATTGAATAAATATAGTTCCCTGGGCTATACAGTAGGACCTTACTGTTTATCGCCAACAAATCTTTATTGAGATTGTACTGGAAGCAGCACAACTTTCTGCTAGATGCTCTGGGGGTATAAAGGAATGCATGACACAGTCATTACCCTCAAGGAGCTCCCAGTCTTGGGGGAAGACTGGGCTTCCACTGACCAGACAATTGTACATGATCAAGTCCATTAACAAAAGTCTTAGACTGTGAGTGCTGTAGGCATTTGACTGTCGGTGAATTACCAAGGGCTTAAAGAGATACTAGGAGCATGAGGAGGAGACCTCATGGGTGAAAGGTGAAGACGGATATGAGCAGGGTGTGGCTATAGAACACAGAACCCACCTGGAACAGAGTGAGTAGGTGAGGGATGGGATACTAGATGGAGAAGACAGGTTTGGATTTAGATTGTGGAAAACTTCCTCCTACAAACAACAGTGAAGACATGAAGAGCAAATAAAACTAAGGCTTGGAGAGTATTACTCTTGCAGCAAAGTGTAGGCTACATTGAGTGGAAGAACCTAGAAATGAGGATACCAGTTCAAAGCCAAGAGCACCAGCCCAGCCGGAATCACTAGGTGAAGCAGAAAGGCTTGGAAAAGGAGGTCTGAGATGTGGACACAGATGGGATGGAGGAAAGAGAAATATGTCCAAGAAACTCAAAAGTCTTCAGAATATATGGTCAGTAACATTAACCAGGCACTAGCCAAAGAACATTATGTGCATTTTTTCAATTAATCCTCACAACAACCCTATGAAGTCAGTTTGACTATTATTCTCATTTTACAGATAGGAAAACTGAGGCAGTGAGGGGTTCAATAATTTGGCCTCTATCACATAGTTAGAAGGGCAAGACGGGCTTTGAACATAAACAGCCTGACTCAGCACTTACACACTCAACCATTCCTCTTCCTGCCTTGACGTGATAACTGTGCTATGGATGAAGTCAGCTCAGCTTTGACCACACGCATGTGACGTGTTGGAAGCCTACCCATGTGGAAAGACTGTTGGAGGTTTTTGAGATAGAAGTCCGTAACTTGGAAAATAAGTCAAACTAGAGATACAGCTTGGAGGGTCATCCTCCCATAGGACTTGTAGAGATGAGTTTTGAATGAGAGACAAAACCAGTCATAAGTTTGGAGAGAGCTCAGAGTTGAGTGTCATAGAGGTCCATGGAGGAAAGAGTTTCAAGGAAGATGGGTTGTTAAGAGTGTTCATGGTTATAGAGCACTGAGTGATGAGCATGGGGCAGCTTGACCTTTGGAGGAACACCTCTGACCTTCAGGGGTGCCATCTGAGTAGATTCTAGGGGAAGTAGCCATTGAGGGTCTAAAGGAGTAAACAATCCATCTGCCAGTGCATGAGACATAAGAGACTTGGGTTCGATCCCTAGGTTGGGAAGATCCCTTGGAGAAGGGAATGGCACCCTACTCTAGTATTCTTGCCTGGAAAAATTCCACGGGCAGAGGACCCTGGCAGGTTACAGTCCATGGGGCCACAAAAAGTCAGACACCACTGAGCAACTGAGCGTGGACACCAAGGGGTGAGAGCGCTGTGGCAACCGATGTGGGTGACTAGTTAAGTGGAAAGAAAGTGAGACTGTTCAGCCTAGAGGAGAAAACCCAAGACCCGGGCCAAAAGAAGGGCATCAGAGGCTGCCTCTGGTGAAGAGAAGGCCTGCTTCATCATCTAAACCTGGAAACATTGGGGAGGGGTTGACAAACCAGAGACATATTGAAGTGGAAGGGCGATGTCCAGGGATCACTCCAGTGAATCTCAATCTTCTTGGAAAACCAAAGGCAAGGTCATCTGCTGAGGTGGAACTGAGTGAAAAGTACCTGGTGAGAAGGGAACAAGTCTCCAAACACCTTGGACAGAACAGAATGGAAGGTGCCAGAAGAAAGTTATAGCATCAGATGGTGAGGATCAGATGAAGAATCAAAGTGAGCTGAGTAGGAGAATAAACACGTTTTAAAAACTCAAAAGATCCACTCAAAAGCAGTGGAAAATACTCCAGGTTCCCCCACCCTCCCCCACCCCCACCCCCCACTGGCCTCCAAGGAGGCCACCATCCAATCCTGCCTCCTCGTGGCCAATAAACTCAGGCACACATGGGCTGCCCCTCCTCCCGGCTCAAGCCCTGGACTCAAGCCTTAATGAGTCACCTGCTCCATATTCTCCACTTCAGGCCCTTGGCTTTCTGGGACCTCAGTCCACTCAGCTGCAAAATTGACTTAGGGGATCATGTCAGTCGCCAGCTGCCGCGGAGCAGAGCCGGACAGGCCGATTTCTGCAGGTGAACGAACTGCCTGAAAGGAAATGAGCAATGATTTCCCAGGGAGTCTCTCCTGCAATGTCGTTATATAATGTCAGCTTCTGACAGCAAAACGATTTCAGCGGAGACTCTGGAGTACCCGGACAAGTGCTGGAGCCTTATTAAAACGATGTCGGTGCAGGCCCTGTTTCATGGCTCACACACATCAACATCCCAGGGTGGGAGAACTCAGCCGCTCCAACGAACCACCGTGATGCCCAGACCCTTGTGCGTATTTGGCTTGTTTTGTCCCCTGTTTTCCCTCAGGAGTCTCAGATGGAAGACCGTCAACCCTAGGCTCGGAGAGTCCTCCAGTCCAGAGCGGGGCGCTCTCGGCTTTAGCTCCAAACTCCAGTTTGGGAGAGTACTCGTGAAGGTCTTCCATTTTACCACCCCTGAATTCTTTCCAGACAGTAGACCATGGGTTGTGCTCCCTACGGGTTTGGTAACTTGCGTTGAGGGACTTCTTGGCAGGCCCTGGTCTAAGATTTGCCTACGTGAGCTCATGGTATCTTCACCACCATCCCATGAGGTTGGTATTGTCATCCCTGTTTTCACAGACAGGGAAACTGAAGCTCAGGGAGCTAGCCATTGCAGGGGAAGGATTGAACTGATGTCTTCCTGGCTCCAAAGTGCCTGCTCTTACCTCCTATGTTCTGGAATCATGATGCCATGGTGGGGGGTGGGCTGTAAACAAGCCCCCCCGGCTGGGTCCTCTTCTTGGGTTGGGGTGTATGAAGCCCAGCGCCCTGTGCCCTCTGAGAGCTCTGTGGCCACATCCAGGTGGAAGCTACCCGAAGGCGATTATGTAAAGCTTGTCAGGTCACCTAGGATCTTCTAGCGGGTGAGGGAGCGCCATCTTGTAGTGGGATCTTTTAACGGGTGAGGGAGCGCCATCTTGTAGTGGGATCTTCTAGCGGGTGAGGGAGCGCCATCTTGTAGTGGGATCTTCTAGCGGGTGAGGGAGCGCCATCTTGTAGTGGGATCTTTTAACGGGTGAGGGAGCGCCATCTTGTAGTGGGATCTTTTAACGGGTGAGGGAGCACCATCTTGTAGTGGGATCTTCTAGCGGGTGAGGGAGCGTTCCCAGCGTCATAGCATCAGTTCAAGGAAGGGTCCTGGCAGTCTGAACACCGATTGGAAGAGAATTTCCAGACACACAACAGTGCAGAAAACGAGTGGGTGTTTTAAGAACAAAGAGCAGAGATAATGAGGGCGCTGTGAGCACAGCTGGCCAGCCTCCTGACAGACCAGGGAGTGTCCACAGGACAAACAGTGGGCTGGCTCAAGGGAGAGCTGATGCAGTTTGTGGGTTAGTAGCCAATTTTTATAGCCTCAAGACAAAGAAAATTATCTGGAAGGGTGGCGTTAGGTTAGGGCCTATAGGATGAATACTGGGGTGGGCATTTTTGCCTAATATGGGGTCAGGACCTGGCCGGTGACTCTTGGGGGGCCGGGGGTGCGGGGGGGGCTGTTTTCTGGCAATAGTTACAAAGGGTCTTAGTCAGTTCCGGAGATGACCTTGCTTCTGGGCTCTGCTCCTGTGGCCTTGGTACAAGGCCTCGAACCTATGGCCTTGGGGTGAGACTCCACAGGAAGTGGATAAGGTGGACTAGACTTGGAATCTGAGCACAAGCAGATTGTCATCCACCGTCAAGGTGTCAGCTTAAGTTCCCCAGTATCCCAGGGCAGATGTGAGCAGCCCCAGCCAGCTGGGCCTGGGCACGATGCCTCCCTGCCCAGGACTCACGTGTGCCCTCTTGGTATAAACAGACGGCAGTCCAGAGATGCTGCTGCAGGGCTGGGCACCGGGGTCCCCTGTCTACGGCAATCAGGAGAGAGAAGAAAAATAGCATGCGGCAACACTTGGCAATATCAGCCCGTCTACTCTCCATAGCAACCGGGAGGCTATTATGGGGATTATAGCATTAATGATGAGGAAATGGGGGCTCAGAGAGGTGGGATCATTTGTCCAGTGTCCCCCAGCTGGTCAGTGATAGAGGTTAAACCCTCAATTTTCTGGCTCCAAAGCCTAGAGCCCTGGTCCCATTCTCGTCCTCCCCATGTTGTTATTCAGCCCCTCAGTCGTGTCCAACTCTTTGTGGCCCCCACGGACTGTAGCATGCCAGGCTTCCCTGTCCATCACCAACTCCTGGAGCTTGCCCAAACTCCTGTCCATCGAGTTGGTGAAGCCATCCAACCATCTCATCCTCTGTCATCCCCTTCTCCTCCTGCCCTCAGTCTTTTCCAGCATCAGGGTCTTTTCTAATGAGTCGGCTCTTCGCATCAGGTGGCCAGAGGATTGGAGCTTCAGCTTCAGCATCAGTCCTTCCAGTGAATATTCAGGACTGATTTCCTTTCAGATTGACTGATCCTCCCCATGGACTTGCCAAAAAGACTGCTCAGCGCAGAGGCTCAGTGCTCACTGCTGCCTTGACCTTACCCCTGCAGGAAGTGGACTGGCCTAAGATTAGCTAATTCAGTATCTGCTAATATAATAATAATATAATAATATCAACTGCTCAACAAAAAACTGATCGATCTTTTTTTTTTTTCAAAGCACCTTCCAGGCTATGAGGAGAACCAAAAAGAAGTGATGGTGTGCTGCTTGAGCCTAAACAGGTGATGCCAGGATGGGGAGCACAGAGTGGCACGTGCAAACAGAAGAAAACAGAACCAGGCTGGCACTGTGTGCCACGGGGCTGGGGCGGGGAGCGGGGTGGGCAGGTGTTGTTTGGAGCATCAGCAGCGTGTGGAGGAAGGTGGTTGGAGCAGGGGCCTGGGGCCGGGCATTGACCTGGAGAGGCAGCAGCGAGTGGAAGGGGGCAGATGGGATGGGGTGCCATCAGGCCTTGAATAAGGCTGTGCTCCACTTGCTTGGGGAAGGTGGCATGACCCAGGGATGCAAATGACTCTGGGAGAAAAGCGGGTTTAGGGCCCAGGGGTAGAAAATGTAAAATAAAAGAGCAAGGAGAAGGTGGAGGTAAAGAATGGCAGGGACAGAGGAGAGGAAGGTGGAGGAGGGGGAAAGAAAAGGCCTGCCCTGGGAAAGGCACGGAGGACTTGGGGTTCACAGTCACTGAGCTTATGGACTCAGTGCTTCAGCCGTGAGGACGTGGGGAGAAGCTTTTTTCTTCAGAAAAGTGAAAGTGAAGTCACTCAGTCTTGTCTGACTCTTTTCGACCCCATGGACTATAGTTTACCAGGCTCCTCCATCCATGGAAATTTCCAGGCAAGAGAACTGGAGTGGGTTGCCATTTTTCTTCAGAAGTGGGGGCATTTGTAGTTCTCTCCTTGTCTCTAGGACACCTTGAAGCCTCCCTGCTCAGAGAAGATTGTTGAGTTGAATAATTTGCATGCCTGGGCACTGACCACTCAGGATCCATGCTGGACCTGACACCTCCACGACCAGCCAGGGTGTGGCACCCCACATTAGCCCAGGCTGCACATGTGCCCTGCACACACATGCACACACATTCACACACGCAGACACACACATTCATAGCACTCATGCCAGGAAGCGCTACCCCAGCTTACTCATCGCAGAAGGACTGAATACCACACGCATTTCCTCCAGTTTAATTAAGTGGGGCCTCGTGATTGTCTAAAATTAATGTTTCAAGTGAAGGTTCTTAATCCTCCCGCTGCATCTTTTTAGACACAACTCCCCTGACCTTTTCAGATTCTTGCTACACAATTCGCCTCTTGCTCAAATAATTTGCAATTACCAGACACCAACTGGTTGCTGATAAAGGCTAAATGTAAAACGCCCACGGTACCCAACTTCAAAGTGGGGCTGAAGATCAGAGTGGTTACTAACAGTAACTGCTAGGACCAACGAGATGGAAGAAAAAAACCTGGAGTTTAATGATCTATGAGTGCATCACAGCTCTAAGACATGTGCCCCAGCTCCCAGCCAAAAAAACCTAATACCACCCTATGGCAACTCAAATCCATAGGGTGTATATATAATACCAGTTCTCTTAGGCTTCCCTGGTAGCTCAGATGATAAAGAATCTACCTGCAATGTGGGATGGACCCAGACTTGATCCCTGGGTCAGGAAGATCCCCTGGAGAAGAAAGGAATGGCTATCCACTCCAGTATTCTTACCTGGAGTAGCCCATGGACAAAGGAGCCTGGCAGGCCACAGTCCGTGGGGCCACAAAGAGTCATAACTGAGCGACTCACACAACACACACAGTTCTCTTAGAGCTATGTTGGCAAACTGCTATTAGACTAGTTGGAAAGAACATTCCTCCTCCCTCCTGTCTTCCCTCCTCTCCTCCTCCCATGTTTCTTCTTCTTCTCTCCTCCCAGTGTCTCTCTCTACCTCTCCTTATTTTTTGCCGGTGTTTATAATTAGGTGGGCGCTGTACTAGACACTAAGAATGTAAGTGAGCAAAGCTATTCCTGCCCTTGAGGAACTTGCAGCCTCTGGGAGGAAAAGACACAGAGGAAATTCAAGTACCATACGGGGAAGTACGAAGACCTCCAGGAACACCAAAGAAAGATACCCTAATCAGACAGTAAGGTCAAGCTCTGGCATAAGAGAAAGCCCCTGAGGAAGGCCCCAGCCTGAGGAGGCTCTGGAAGGACAAGCCTGCGCTGAGTGCTCTGAGTACAGGACTCCAGGCTCTGAAAGATCTCAGAAGTAGAGGCAGAAGGCAGAGATATCACCAGGAAGATGCTCAGTGTCCTCAACCCAACCTCCAAGGCGAGACAAAGCCCAGTCAAAAGCAGCAGCGGGGACTTCCTTGATGGTCCAGTGACCAGAAGCTCCATGCCCCCAATGCACGGGGCCCAGGTTCGACCCCTGGTCAGCGACCTAGATCCCACATGCCACAACTAAGACCTGGCCTAGTCAAATAAGTCAATATTTAAAAAAAAAAAAAAAAAAATCGGCAGTCCCCGACCACTGCACCAGCCCTACCAAATAGCTCTACCAGAAAGCTTCAAAGTATCTGAAGCAGTGACCTCTTGCATCTGGAAGATGACAGCAGGCTGAAAACATGGTGGAAGCTCCTGTTCCATCTGAATCCACCACTGGAATGTCATATTTTGGAAGGGAGAAATCTTGCTTTAATAAGAAGCCTTATTAAAAGGCAAAGTTGCCTGGAAAGCCTTGGCCTCAAGTTAAGAGAAGATGCCCCTTGAAGAGGGGAGCTGCTGAGAACAGTGAGGCCCCAGGGAGGTCAGAGACACCTAGGAGGGTCCTTGGAGGAAAACAGGAAGCTGGGCAGAGTGGGTGGGGCTAGACGTATGTTGGGTTGGCCCAAAAGTTCATTCAAGCTTTCTCTTCAATCTTTATGGAAAAAGCCAAAAGAACTTTTCAGCCAACTCAATTCCTTTGGGAGCCAACATGAAAATGCATTTTTCTTCTATAATTTCAAGAGGTTTTGCGTGGGTGACAATTTGTAGTTCTCCCCTTTATCTCCACCTGAAGCAAATTGTAGACACTTAAGGCTCACTGCTTCAGAGCACTTCATCCTGCAGACTTTATGCAGCGCCCACCGTGTGCCAGGCTTTGTGCCAGGGGCTGGGGGCAGGAGCAGCAGTGTCTGGAGGGCTTCTTCCTGCTCTCCCATCACTTGGTGGGGTTGAAGGGGCCTCACGGGGACCCGGATCAAAGGTGCCGTGGCCGTGGGTGGTGCCCTGCAGACAGGCTCCCTCCAGATGACCTCTCTGAGACCACGCTGAGAGCACCCAGCAGAGAGGGCTGGCTGACCACGGGATGCATCTGCACTCAGCACTTTGTCAGAAGCCTCACCTGAAGCCCAGTGCCTGCAGGTTAGAAAAATAAACCAACAGGTGAAATGAACATTATAGCAGCAACCTGCCAAGCCTCTTAATCTGTCACTTAAATGTAGAGCTTTCAGCTATAATTGAACATCCTACTGAGACTATTATGAAGAGGAGGAGGAGGAGGAGGTGTCGAAGTTGTGGCTTAGGAGGGCGGAGGAAAATAAATTTCTCTTCAAAACTAGTCAATAACAGTGCCTTTGTGTTAAAAGAATGGAGTGCTGGACTCGAGGCTGCAGAGGAAAACAATACATCCACAGCACTCAGGAGGCAGCTGAGTCACTACCCAGGCTGCCAGAGGAGAGCTGAGAGCCCCCGAGACTGGAAAATTACCACTGCATCTTGAAAAACTTAGAAAGAAGCAGCTTGGGAGATGGCTATAAGCGTATTGTTGTTTAGTCACTCAGTCATGTCCGTCTCTTTTGCGACCCCATGGACTGTAGCCCGCCAGGCTCCTCTGTCTATGGAATTCCCCAGGCAAGAATACTGGAGTGGGTTGCCATTTCCTTCTCCAGGGGATCTTCTCGACCCAGGGATCGAACCCACGCCTCCTGCATTGAAGGTGAATTCTTCATCACTGAGCCACCAGGGAAGCATGCTATTAAGAAAAAGGAAAAGGGAAGGATGGAGGGAGGGAGGAACGAAAGAAGGAAGGAAGGATGCGCCACATCATATGTCTTCAGAGAACTGCAAATCAGAACAGCAATGAGATACCACGAATGGCCAAAATTCGGATCATTGCAAACACCAAAAGCTGTCAAGGATGTGGAGCAATAGGAACTCTGACCTGTTGGCTGGTGGGAATGCAAAATGGTCCTGCCGTCTTGGAAGACCTCTTGGTTGTTTCTTATAAAACTAAACATACTCTTAGCATACAGTCCAGCCATTGGGGTTCCTGGTGTTTATGCAAAGGAGTTGAACAATTATATCTGTACGAAATCTTCACATAGGTGTTTATAGCTGCCTTATTCATAACTGTCAAAACTTGGAAGCAACCAAGATGCCCTTCAGTAGGTAAAGGGATAATGGGGTCCATCTAGACAATGGAATTTTAGTCAGTGCTGAAAGAAATGAGCTCCCAAGTCATGAAAGACATGAAGAAATCTTAAATGCATATTGATACGGGAAAGAAATGCTGAAAAGGCTACATACCATATGATTCCAACTACGTGACATTCTGGAAAAGGCAAAACTATAGAGACAGTAAAAAGACTAGGGACTGGAGGGGAAGGGAACAATGAATAGGTGGAGCATAGGGGATTTGTAGAATGTTTATTCGGCTGAGTCAGGTCTTAGTTGTGGCACACATGATCTTAGTTGCACCATGTGGGATTGTTCATGGCTCACCAGTCTCTAGTTGAGACATGGGCTCCAGAGCATGCAGGCTCAGTAGTTGCCATGCACAGGTGTAGATGCTTGGTTGCGTGTGTGATCTTAGTCCCCTCCATTGCAAGGTGCATTCTTAATGATTTGGGCACCAAGGAAGTCTCCACAGAGGATTTTTTTAAGGCAGTGAAAATACTCTGACTGATAGCATAATGATGTCAGTATACATGTCCAAACCTATAGAGTGAACACCACCAAGAGTGAACCCTAAGGTAAACTAATGACATTGGATGATTATGATGTGTTGATGTTGGTGTATCAATTGGAACAATGTTCCACCCTAATGGGAGAGGTTGATAATGGGGGAGGCTATGCAAGTGTAGGGGGCAATCTCTATAACCTCCTCTCAATTTAGCTGTGAAGCTAAAATTTCTGTTTTTTAAAAAGCTTCAAAAGAGAGAAATGGAAGGGAAGGAAGAGAAAAGAAAAACTCTCAATAGAAGGTAACATCAAAAACTCCATTTACTAGGTCTGAGAAGATCACAGTGTGTGGGGATGGTTTTGTGAAGATCGAAGACCATCAGGTTAATTGCACCCTGCCTCCTGGAAATTCTCAGGTGCCTTGCCTTCTGGAATAAGAGGGACTCTTCAAAGCATCCCCTCCTTCTGGAAAAGCAGTGTGACATAAAGACAGGAGGCAGTTATGGTGCCTGTATTACTATTATCAGTGGACTGAATTGCCTTGGAGAGATTGTTCTGCTGACAAAGAGAGAAATTAGACTGAGGAGTGAATTGTTTCCCAACATTTCTTCTTGGGAGAACTCAGGCTCCTGGGGTCTGAAGAGACACAGTAGGAGGACCTGGCAGATACCTCATCAGGCATATTCGTTTTTCCTCCTCTTCACAGAGAACCAGCCCGCGCGCTGGATGTCTGACCTCGTGAGACGTTGGGTGGTTCTCAGTTTGCTGTAACTCTCCTCAGAAGGGCTCCAAGAGCAGTGTACTCTTCTCAAAGCTTCCCCCGGGAGCACCGAGCAAGGCCATTCTCCTCCCCATGCGCAGTCGTTGCCTTTCAAATGACCAGATCAGATGCTGGAAAAGTCAAGAATCGTGGTCTGACTCAAGGCTAAAGGAGAGCTGGCTTCCTGCAACGCTCCTGTGAAGAAATGTGAGCCACTCAGAACACTGCCTTCAGTCCTCAAGACAGAAATATAACTGTCTGTGGCTTGTACACAATTCAAATCTTAATTCTCACCTCCTATAACACCTCATTGATCCCCATTGTCAGGGGATGAGGCGTTCTGCAGGAGTGAATGTGCCTTGTAGTTTAGGCTTACCTGTTAAAGCACTTAATCATAAAAAAAATAAGATTGGCTGAACTGCATACTTCACTGCTAGAATAAACAGTACCTTTCGTACTTGAAATTTTATGGTTCAGGCCATCATCTTGATTGAGAACTACATTGTGTGGTTGTAATTCATATATGGTATGTAATAAAAGGTTAAAAGCAATGGTGATTTCTGCCTGACAGGCTGATGCTTTCATGTAAATAACTTGATTTCTAAGGCATTACGTGTTATTAAATTCTTTTCTCTATGTCTGCTTCAGGTTTATCAGGGTTCGTGAAGCAAGTGTTAAAAAGACGTGGCACAGGTAAGAAGCTCCGTTACAGAGATTATGAACTATGCTAGTCATTAGTTTCCAAGGACACCTGAAAAAATGTTCTTTTATATGATAATGGTGGTGGCCATAGTAAGGAGGGATAGTAAGTATGTGTATCAGCTAAGATTCTTTGGTGTAAGCAACAGAAACCAACTCTGAGTAACTTAAACCAGAAAAGGGGTGTATTGAAAGAATTCCTAGTAGGTCTCAGTGCTGGCCCAGGAAGGACTGAATCAGGGCTAGTCCAGCTAACTCTAGGGCTTAGACATTCTCAGACTCCTCCCTAGACACTTCCAGGGCCTGTCTGTCTCCACCCTGGAGACAGCTGCTGGGAGCAAATGACCTAATTGATCCATTTGGGGTCATGGGTCTATACCTGTGGCCATGCTGGTGAATCCTGTGAATCTTGTGACTGGCAGCCCCTAAAAACCCCAGAGAATGAATCAGGGGAATTTCCACCAAAGAAAAAAATGCTGGGTGGACAAAAATTGGGGTCCACTACAGACAGCCTCACCAGCCTAATATATACATAGTCACATTCCCTAGTGTCCAGTTGCTTGTGGTTTCATAAGAGTATGGCTTCCTGTCCCAAAAGTTTGCCTATGCCTGCTCTACCCTAGAGGCTGCAGGAGGCAGAATATACCCTTCCATGTCCTAATCCCCAGGGTTTGTGAATGGGAGTCTTTAAAGATGTGATTAACAGACTATAAAATGCTGAGATTTGCCTGGATTATCTAGGTGGGCCTATTCATCACATGAATCAGACAGGTGCAGCAGAAGAGGAAGTTGGAGAAATTCTTAACTGTGGTTGGGACTTGATCCCCTGTAGTTGCAATAGGGATCACACAGAAAATACAAAAAGGAATTCAAGCAGCCTCTAGCAAGGATCTCTAGTAAAGATAGGCCTCTGGCTGACAGCCAACACAAGGACCTCAGTCCTACAACCTCAAGGAACTTAATTTAGCCAACAATCTGAATGGTCCTAGAAGAGGGTTCATACCCAGAACTTCCAAAAAGGAGCTTGCTAACCCCGTGTTTCATCATTTTCAAGCTCTAAGCAGAGGACTTAGTTGAACCACACTGTGCCCAAATTTCTGACCTACAGAACTATGTAACAATAAATTTGTGTTGTTTTAAACCATTAAATTTGTGGTTATTTATTCTGGCAGCAATAGAAAATCAATACAGAGCTCTTGCAGATGTTTCACCTACTGCAGCATTCATACTTGCATCTTATGATTTTCTTGCTGACAAGCTGGCAGGTTAAGCCCTCTGGGTTTATCAACCTGGCCATAGTTCTTTTGCATCTTCAGCAATTACAACAGTTGCCAGTTTTGTTTAGTCATTAAGTTGTGTCCAACTCTTTCTGACCCCGTGAACTGTAGGCCTCCAGGTTCCTCTGTCCATGGAGTTCTCCAGGCAGGAATACTGGAGTGGGTTCCCATTTCCTTCTCCAGGGGATCTTCCCAACCCAGGGACTGAACCTGCGTCTCCTGCACTAGCAAGCAGATTCTTTACAACTGAGCCACCAGGGAAGCCGTATCTTCAGCAATAACAACAATTTTTTAAAAAGCAACCAAAAAAGTATTTACTCAGGGCCTATCATGTGTCAAGTACTTTATAGCCTTTACCACATTGAATCATCGCCAAAAAAAAAAAAAAAATCTTTTTAACAGATTAAAAAGCTCTGCATATCACTGCATCCTGGAACATGGGAAGAGTGCTGATGCATACTTCATCAGATTTTTCTAAGGATTGAATAAGATATTGATACAAATTTACACAAACAATAAGAGGCAGAGCTGAGATTAAAGCCTTATTTTGTCTGACCCAAACCATTGCTCTTTCTACCACACTCAACAGCACCACTCTGAAAGCACCCAAGGCAATCAGTTAAGTTCAGTCCCTCAGTCATGTCCAGTTCTTTCCGACCCCATGGACTGCAGCATGCCAGGCTGTCCTGTCTGTCACTAACTCCTGTAGCTCACTCAAACTCATGTTCATCGAGTTGGTGATGCCACCCAACCATCTCATCCTCTGTCATCCCCTTCTCGTCCTGCCTTCAATCTTTCCCAGCATCAGGGTCTTTTCAAATGATTCAGTCTTTCGCCATCAGGTGACCAAATTATTGAAGTTTTGACTTCAGCATCAGTCCTTCCAATGAATATTCAGGACTGATTTCTTTTAGGATTGACTGGTTGGATCTCCTTGCAGTCCAGGGGGCTCTCAAGAGTCTTCTCCCAACACCGCAGTTCAAAATCATCAATTCTTCAGCACTCAGCTTTCTTTATAGTCCAACTCTCACATCGTTACGTGACTAGTGGAAAAACCATAGCTTTGACTAGGTGGACCTTTGTTGGCAAAGTAATGTCTCTGCTTTTTAATATGCTGTCTAGGTTGGTCAAAGCTTTTCTTCCAGGGAGCAAGCGTCTTTTAATTTCATGGCTGCAGTCACCATCTGCAGTGATTTGGAGCACCCCAAAATAAAGTCTGTTACTCTTTCCATTGTTTCCCCATCTATTTGCCATGAAGTGGTGGGACCTGATGCCATGGTCTTAGTTTTCTGGATGTTGAATTTTAAGCCAGCTTTTTCACTCTCCTCTTTCACTTTCATCAAGAGGCTCTTTAATTCTTCACTTTCTGCCAAAAGGGTGGTGTTATCTGAATATCTGCGGTTATTGATATTTCTCTCAGCAATCTTGATTCCAGCTTGTGCTTCATCCAGCTCAGCGTTTCTCATGATGTACTCTGCATATAAGTTAAACAAGCAGGGTGACAATTTACAGCGCTGATGTCCTCCTTTCCCGATTTGGAACCAGTCTGTTGTTCCATGTCCAGTTCTAACTGTTGCTTCCTGACCTGCATATAGATTCCTCAGGAGACAGGCCAGGTGGTCTGGTATTCCCATCTCTTGAAGAATTTCCTACAGTTTGTTGTGATCCACACAGCCAAAGGCTTTGGTGTAGTCAATAAAGCAGAAGTAGATTTTTTTTTTCTTGGAACTCTCTTGCTTTTTCGATGATCCAGCGGATGTTGGCAATTTGATCTCTGGTTCCTCTGCCTTTTCTAAAACCTGCTTGAACATCTGGAAATTCACAGTTCATGTACTGTTGAAGCCTGGCTTGAAGAATTTTGAGCTTGACTCTGCTAGCATGTGACATGAGTGTAATTGTGCGGTAGTTTGAGCATTCTTTGACATTGCCTTTCTTTGGGGTTGGAATGAAAACTGACCTTTTCCAGTCCTGTGGCCACTGCTGAGTTTTCCAAATTTGCTGGCATATTGAGTGTAGCACTTTCACAGCATCATCTTTCAGGATTTGAAATAGCTCAACTGGAATTCCATCGCCTCCACTAGCTTTGTTTATAGTGATGCTTCCTAAGGCCCACTTGACTTCGCATTCCAGGATTTCTGGCTCTAGGTGAGTGATCACACCACTGTGATTATCTAGGTCATGAAGATCTTTTTTGTATAGTTCTTCTGTGTATTCTTGCCACCTTTTCTTAATATCTTTTGCTTCTGTTAGATCCCTACCATTTCTGTCTTTTATTGAGCCCATCTTTGCATGAAATGTTCCCTTGGTATCTCTGATTTTCTTGAAGAGATCTCTAGTCTTTCCCATTCTATTGTTTTCCTCTATTTCTTTGCACTGATCACTGAGGAAGGCTTTCTTATCTCTCCTTGCTATTCATTGGAACTCTGCATTCAAATGGGTATATCTTTCCTTTTCTCCTTTGCCTTTCACTTCTCTTTTTTTCTCAGCTATTTATAAGGCCTCCTCAGACAAGCATTTTGCCTTTTGCATTTATTTTTCTTGGGGATGGTCTTGATCACTGCCTTCTATACAATGTCATGAACCTCCATCCATAGTTCTTCAAGCACTCCGTCTATCAAATCTAATCCCTTGAATCTATTTCTCACTTCCACTGTATAATGGTAAGGGATTTGATTCAGGTCAAACCTGAATGTCTAGTGGTTTTCCCTTCTGATTGCAGCAGACCTCCTTTTGAAGGAGGTCACCATTGTCTTCATTACCTCCACCTTGGCCTCAGGTCAAACAACAGGAAGGGAACACAGCCCTGCCCATCGACAGAAAATTGGATTAAAGGTTTACTGAGCAAGGCCTCTCTCATCAGAACAAGACCCAGTTTCCCCCTTAGTCAGTCTCTCCCATCAGGAACCTTCTATAAGCCTCTTATCGTTATCCATCAGAGGGCAAACAGATTGAAAACCACAATCACAGAAAACTAACCGATCTGATCTGATCGCATGGACGACAGCCTCATCTAACCCAAGACGGTAAGTAGCTGTAACAGACAGCCGGTGTCACATCATAGCCTCAAGATCCTCTAGGGCCTCCAGTGCCTGGGGCAGTGAGGTGAGCACTGAACCAGGAGTCGCCTGGCCATGTCCATCCCTCTGCCAGTTAGATCTGGGTGGGGCTGAGAAAGGAATTGGAGGTTACAGTCAGATCTCAGTTCTCCATTATGTTCAGTGTTCTCTCTCCTGGATCTCCCCCACGCCTGCATGATCGCCCAGTCCAGGAACACATGGTGAATTCTCTGAACTTCTCTGTAGCACTTTTTCATCCCTAGGACTTTCCCAATGAAATCTCTGGCAGGGCCTCCGCTCACTCCAACCGCGGGGTCCAACCAGCAAAAACACAGGTACACACACACACACACACACACACACACACACACCTCCGCTCACTCCAACCGCGGGGTCCAACCAGCAAAAACACAGGTACACACACACACACACACACACACACACACACACACACACCTCCGCTCACTCCAACCGCGGGGTCCAACCAGCAAAAACACAGGTACACACACACACACACACACACACACACCTCCGCTCACTCCAACCGCAGGGTCCAACCAGCAAAAACACAGGTACACACACACACACACACACACACACACACACACACACACACACACCCCAAATGGAGTCTGCCCTTCCTGGAAGAAAATTGCCCATTTCAAGGCCGGCAGGGCCTCCGCTCACTCCAACCGCGGGGTCCAACCAGCAAAAACACAGGTACACACACACACACACACACACACACACACACACCTCCGCTCACTCCAACCGCGGGGTCCAACCAGCAAAAACACAGGTACACACACACACACACACACACACACACACACACACACCTCCGCTCACTCCAACCGCGGGGTCCAACCAGCAAAAACACAGGTACACACACACACACACACACACACACACCTCCGCTCACTCCAACCGCAGGGTCCAACCAGCAAAAACACAGGTACACACACACACACACACACACACACACACACACACACACACACACCCCAAATGGAGTCTGCCCTTCCTGGAAGAAAATTGCCCATTTCAAGGCCGGCAGGGCCTCCGCTCACTCCAACCGCGGGGTCCAACCAGCAAAAACACAGGTACACACACACACACACACACACACACACACACACACCCCAAATGGAGTCTGCCCTTCCTGGAAGAAAATTGCCCATTTCAAGGCCGGCCCCGCACTTTCAAAAGCACAGGTCTGGCCAGTCTGGCTGGCAGGGGCCCCGTGTCAGGAGGCCACAGTCTCCTGCTGTGCTCCCCCAAAACTCCAGCAGGTTTTCAAGAGTAACAGCTTTTCAATTTGTTGTGTGCTTTCAGTCAATTTACAGTGCTTTGAAATGGTTGTTCTGGGCAATTTTTCCAGTTTTATGCTCATTTCATAGAAAGGAGCCACCGGTGCCCACGCCACTGTTTCCAGAAGTCTCTCCCCACCAGCTTCTCTCAGAATGCTCCCACGAAGACTTGGGAACTGCCAGCATGGGGGCTCCCCGTCTCCCCCATGTGCCTTTGCATCTGCCCAGATCTGCCCCAAAACTGCTCTAAAGAGGTCCCTGCCCTTCAGAACCTTCTGCTGGGAACTCCTCTTCCCACATTTCCCAGCCCTGCCTTGGGGTAGGCAGGACTTTGTCACTTGAATTCCTTCTGTCATATGCGCGTGTTATCCAACCTTAGAAAACCTACAAGTCTGGCTGCCTAAGCCTCAGCTTTGACTGTCACTCTGTGTTTTTCACTGCAGTTAATGAACCCTAACTGCCCCCAAATACTCTGCCTTTCAGACTATTGGAGCCAACATTCCCAACTGGATATCGATTTACCATTGCATTTATATGAAAGAACAAGAAAGAGCTTTGTGTGTGTTTTTAGCTACTCAAGCCTCATTCCTTTTGGCTGAGAGCTTCTCCTTGGACCATTTCAGAGAGAGGACCAGAGGGATTTAGCCTGCTGATCCTTTTTATTTTTATTATATTATCTCTGTATTAGCATCTTCCTTTTGGAATGCTCAGAAAATAAGGGAAAACATCAACAACCCCCTCCCCCAACGGCAATGGACATGAAAGTCATCTAGCAAAGTGATAGAGTTATTGCAAATTGTTCATGAATCTAAATGCCAGCCAGTCATTATTTGAAGTCTGAATTAATAATATAGGTACAACTGCTTTTTGAATGCATGAGCATCTCCTTTGTAAAGTGCTGGTCTGTATGAAGTAGCTAGTATTATTGTACGTTTTCTTTACCATTGGATATCTATACATAGTCTGCAGAATCTATATCATTCCGGAAGTGGGGGACTGAAACTTATTGATGTTATTAATAGAAAGTATTCCTCAATCTCAAAAAGATTTGGAATCACTACTCCCTAAAAAAAGAAAATAAAAATAGGGAATTCTCTGGTAGTGCAGTGGTTAGGACACCGAACTTTCACTGCAGGGATCAGGGACTCAATTGCTGGTGAGGGAACTAAAATGCCACAAGCAGTATGATGTGACCAAAAAAAAAATTTTTTTTAATAAAATTAAAAAAGAACTTCCTAGGTGGTCCAGTGGTTAAGAATCTGCCCACCCATGCCAGGGACATGGGTTTGATCCCTGCCCTGGGAAGATTGCACATGCTGAGAGGCAGCAGCCCGTGCACCACGACTACTGAGGCTGTGCGTCCCGGAGCCTGCACCCCATAACAGAGGAGCCCAGCACCACAGCCTGGAGCAGCCCCTCTCACCGCGACCAGAGGAGGCCCACGCACAGCCATGAAGACCCAGAGGAGCCACGATAATAAAAATAAGTAAACGGATGAATAAAATTAAAAAATAAAAATAGAGCTACCATACAATTCAGTAATCCTACTCCTGGGCACATACCCAAAAAAGAAAACGATAAAAACTCTAATTCAAAAAGATACATGCACCCTAATTTTCAGAGCACTATTTACAATAGTCAAAACATGGAGGCAACCTAAATGTCCACTGACCAATAGATAAAGAAGATGTGGTATATTTGTACAACAGAATAATATTCAGCCATAAAAAAGAATGAAATAATGCCATTTGCAGGAACATGGATGGACCTAGAGATCATCATACTAAGTGAAGTCAGACAGAGAAAGACAAATATCATCTGATATTACTTGTATGTGGGATCTAAAATATGACACACACGGGCTTATTTACAAAACAGAGATATATTCACAGACTTGGGAAACAAACTTATGATTACCAAAGAGAAAGAGGGAAGAGGAATAAGGTGAGAATTTGGGATTAACAGATACACACTTACATAATAGATAAAAAACAGAGTTCTACTGTCTAGCACAGAGAACTATATTCAATATCTTGTAATAACCTATAATGGAAAAAAATCTGAAAAAAAGTATGTATGTACAACTGAATCAGTCTGCTGTACACCTAAAACATTATAAATAAATTATAGTTCAATAATTTTTTTAAACTGGGAATCACTGTTCCAAGGAAACTGGATCTCTAGCAAACAGCCTCTCTCCCCTTTTTGGGGAAGAAAAATGCCAGAGATGATGTCCTTTCTCCACCCCCCACTGGCTCACAGTCATGACAGTGGCCCAATGTTGGGTGTGGTGCCCTCAAAGAACAGACAAGCTACTGTCTGCACATCTGAACATTCAACTCCTACTCTGAGGTCTGCTATTGACTGGCTAAAATATCTTGGGTCTTTCACTTCACTTTCATGGGCCTCCATTACTTCATCTATAAAATGATTTCACAAAAGGTGTCAAAAACTCTCGCCAGCTCAGCCATTCTTTGACTCAACACATTGTAATTCTAGGCAGCTTGCACACATGTTACTGCTCATAAACCCAAAATGGCCACAGGTCTTTTACAGATAATTGCATTTCCCAGCTAAGTGCCAACAGGCTCTTCATTTGGCTACTGACTTAAAAAAAAAAAAAAAAAAAATTCAAAAGGGCTGAAAGGATTAGGATTCAGGCTAAGGAACATGCATCACCTCACCTGTCCCAAAAACAGCCACCACCTACCCAGCACTTTCTGTGTCAGACAGACTGAAAACACTTTCTGTGGATTAAATTATTCGATCCACGAGACAACCCTATGAGATATCATCTGTTACTTATTCCCCTTTACCAGTAAGGAAACCCAAGCCCTTCTCTGGTCCGATTCTGTATCATCTTTGTATCTTTCAGATCATCTTCCCCTTACTGAGAAATAAGGAGTATATTTGTTCTTAGAATGTAATTCATAAACACATAAGCCATCACCATGTGGGTCTCCATCATGAAACACAGCAAGATGCAGGAAAGAAAATAAAAGGCTCATTTAGCTAGTACCATTTAATATTTCCTTCTCTGAGACATACATTAAGTGTCTGTGTAATTATCCTTAACTCTCACTGGGAGAAGGGAAGATTCAATGATTCAAAGTTTGCCACTTTTTTTTAGTTAATCTTAAAGGGAGGACACATAAAACAGTGGGAAAGATTTAAATTGGACTAAGTTCTTGGCAGCCAGAGGCTTTCAATGATGAGAGAAATCTTGACCTGCATCCAAGTCAGCCCCATCCGTAACCTTTTTGCTACCTGTCTCACCAGTATCCACGTGAAAGAAAACTAGCAACACATTCTATACATCCTAATTAGAGCAAATATCTGCAAAAAATATCAACACACTAGGTTGGTGACATTGCCATAAAAAGCCACCCTCCATATAGCATTCTTGTGTATATAATATGTATATGACTAGATTGGTACAAATTTTGGAAAGCAAAATGACAAAACTAAACAATTCTCAGCAAGGCCACTCCTGAGTGTCTATCCTTAGAAACTATATCATAGAAATACATCAATAAAAGCAGAAAGAGGGCTTCCCTGGTTGTCCAGTGGTAAGAGTTCACCTGCCAATACTGGGGACACAGGTTCAATCCCTGGTCTGGGAAGATCCCACATGCCTCGAGTCTCCTGAGCCTGTGCTCCACAACAAGAGAAGACATCGCAATGTGAAACTTGCATGCCACAACTAGAAAGTAGCCCCTGCTTGCTGCAACTAGAGAAAGCCCCCATGCAACAATGAAGACCCAGTGCAGCCAAAACCAAATTAATTAAAAAAAAAAAAACAAAGAGTTATACATGTGAATGTTCATTGCAGCATTATCTACAACAGCAAAATTGTAACACAAATACAATTTTTTCAATGTTTATTGAACAACTATTTTGCACCAGGCACTATGCTGGACCCCAACACAGCTAACATGAGTCTCCAAAAGGATTGTGCTGAATAGGGGGCTATTTTTCTTTCTTTTGGATTCTGTTCTTTAATAATATTTAAGAGGAAAACCAAGAAGGGGCTTCTGGCTCAGTAGAGACATTGATTAAAGCTTGGTTAAAAATGGGCAGACGTGCAGATCTTGGGTAACACAGGTCAAATTCAACAGACCAAAGGAGTGCAAGTTTTTATGATGGAGTTCTCACCACCCACTGGTTTGAGGCCGGTTTTCCATAGCCGCCCCTCCCAGCATCATAGTCCTAAGGATACTCATCTCATTCCTGGGTCCCGGAACTCCCACGGTCATACTGCCTGCCCTCCTTAAAGCCTGCATCCCAGTCTGTGCGAATAATCGATCAACCAAGTAAGTTCTGCTTATGTACCGCATGGCATTTTCTGCATCTGCTCTTGAATCGTATTCCACAAAGCAGAACCCACACCCTGTCTTCTTCATTTTGTCCAGGCCCAAGATTATTTTCTTCATGTCGCCACTTTTGTGAGGAGTTTGTAGATTTGTTCTTCAGCTATGTGAAAGGAGAGATTTCCTACATACAATGTGCAGTTTTCTTTAGTCACTTGCCCTGTTCTCCACTGTCACCCCAGAAGGGCTGGTCTCAGTACTGGCTCAGATCGACGTAGAAGTTGCTGGACACTGCCTCCAGGAGGCCACCTGACTTCAGTGCAGAGAGGTGGCCAAGGGCGCCACTCGGAGAATGAGGCTGTTTTGTTTCTTGTCTGTTTATTGAGAAATCTGTATTCACGTCTTTCTGAGTCTCCAGTGTATTATAGGGTTGGGAGGTTGGGAACTCCATGGCATGTGGGCTCCTGGATGCGATGTGAATTCTGCCAACAATGTGTGTTTCTATGAGGCTTGGGAGGCAGAAGGGAGGCGAGAGGACCTAGTCTTCTTCCTCCAAGGTGGACACATGGGTTTTGTGAGATGTGAGTTTTTGCCGAAACTGGCGAAGCTCTTAGCAACCACCTACCTCGGTGTTGTGGGGCAGCGGGACCGTTAGCATTTTCTTGCAGCTTTCTGACCTCTGCCCTGAGCAGCACTTCTGGATTCTCTGAAAGTCGGCAGTAAATCTGAAACCCAAGCAAACCCATCCCCCACATCCACTTCCCTGCTGTTGATTTTCATTCCTCCAGTCTTAGCTTTGTAAGCTCCTAATTCCCTGTATTAAATCCCTCTCTGACTCAAATACCTAGAGTGAAATATATTTTCCTTAATCCTTAACTTATTGCAGAGAAGCAACAATCTAGAACAACTCTGCCCAGTAGGAAACTAATGTAAGCGGCACATGGGAGACACGTGTAATTTGAATTTTTCCAGCGGGCATATTAAAAAAAGTAAAAAGAAACAGGTGAAGTTAATTCAACAATATATTTTATTTAACCCAATATATCCAAAATATTATCATCTCAATATGTAATCAATATGAAAATATGAATTAGATCACTTATTTTTGTACTGTCTTCAGGATACAGTGCATATTTTATATGTAAAGCACTCTTCAGACCAGCCACATTTCAAGTACTTAATAGCTACACATGACTAGTGGCTCACCTACTTTCTAACATAGATCTATATAAGGTGTGCATGCGTGCTAAGTCGCTTCAGTCATGTCTGACTCTTTCCAACCCTATGGACTGTAGCTTGCCAGGCTCCTCTGTCCATGGGGTTCTCCAGACCAGAATACTGGAATGGATCGCCATGCCCTCCTTCAGGGAATCTTCCTGACCCAGGGATTGAACCCACATCAATTACCTCTCCTTCCTTGGCAGGCAGGTTCTTTACCACTAGCGCCATCTAGGAAGCCTTCTGGCTCAGTCGGCCTGCAATGCGGGAGACCCAGGTTTGATCCCTGGATCAGGAAGATCCCCTGGAGAAGGAAATAGCAACCCACTCCAGTATTCTTGCCTAGAGAATCCCAAGGACGGAGGAGCCTGGTAGGCTACAGTCCACGGGGTCGCAAAGAGTCGGACACAACTGAGCGAATTCACTATATAAGATACTAGAGTATAAATGATAGCAGATTATTGTACTGCTATTTGCATGAATTTGGGGCTTAGTAGGGGACTGTGTTTCTGCTGCTAGGTTTGGCTCCATCTCCCTACCCAGTCCATTAGATGTCTGTCAAATGAGATCTGGTTCTCACCCAGGTTGAATCGAAGGCAGCCTTTTGGGTGGGGAAGGATGGGAGTGCTGTAAATGCCCCCAAACTGCATAGGAAATGGCATTGCACAAGAAGGAGCCGGGACCTGGGTCCGAGACGGGTTTGCCTTGGTCACCCCTATCTGGGGTGAGCTCGGTGGTCAGGTGGGAATGGGGCAATTCCTGAGCTGGGTTGCTCTGTGCTGAGACAGCAGACGCACCCGTGTGAAGGCCTCCGTCATGCCCGCTGGGAACAGGTGGTGCAATGAGAGAGAGTCAGCAAGACGTGCTGAGAGGTGCTGAGCCGGCCACATCCGCCCAGAGCAAGAGCCTTATTTAGAGGCAAGTCCAACTGCACGAGCAAGAGAAACTCAGCTGTGGAGGCCTCTCTTGCCAACAGTGAATCTGAATCAGAAAAAGAAAAAAAAAAAAAGATGTGGGATGGATACTGGAAAGAGCCACAGTCCCCAAGGTCAGGCGAAGCCAGGATGGATGCACGTAGATGCTGGACTCCAAGAATAGGAAAACTGAAATACTGCCCACCACGCCTGTAAACAAAGGATGTTGCAACTATCAAGCCAGTAAACAAAGGATGTTGCAACTATCAAGCCATTACATTACAGCCTCCCTGATGGTGAGCCCTGAGGGAACTCAGGACAAGACAAACAGGCTGCCCACTGCCAAGCTCATCCAGCAGCCAGCCGCTGCAGCCGCCCCTGACAGTGAGCCCTGAGGAAACTCAGGGTACTGGCCCCAGATAGCGGAGGTGCATGCCAAGGGAATGATTTCAGTGGGCCCAGACTCTTAGGTCTTCCCATATACATAGAAAAGCGCTCAGTTCCTTAACTTGAGATATCTGGTTTTCTTTAATTAAAAGCGATCTTTTATCGTTCTGACCGTTTGGTCTTTTTGCAAGAACACCTATATATCCTGGCTTCCTGTCACCACCCCCCTCCCACCCCTCTTCCTCTTGGAAGAGTTTCTCAGTGTTATCTGAGATGTCATGTCCCAGGCTTAAGTCCTCAGATTTGTCCACCAAATAAAACATAACTCTCAACTTTCAGGCTGTGCTTTTTTTTTTTTTTTTTCAGTTAATACACAGATGAAGAGCAACTGATGATCCAGCTACTAGAAACAGGTTAGAAACCAAGGCAAGTGTGGATGGATCTGGGTATGTATATGTACGCCCGCCCTGAGACTCGATCAGGCAAGGCATGTGGCCGAAGGTGCCTGTTCCTACCGGCTGCCTTTGTGTTGTTTCAGCCTGAAAGACCCATGCACAGCTTCTAACACATAGTAATAACAGTGGAGAGCTTATTTCTTACTGCAATCCAGACACTGTGCCAAAACTTTGCACACATAATCCCAATTGATCTTCACTGAAGACCTGTGAGTAAAGGACAATTATTATCCCCATTTTAGAGGTGAGAAAACAGAGGACTCAGAATCTTCTGTTGTTGTTCAGTCACTCAGTCCTGTGAGACTCTTTGCAACCCCATGGACTGCAGCATGCCAGGCTTCTCTGTCCTTCACTATCTCCCATTATTTGCTCAAACTCACGTCCATTGAGACGATGATGCCATCCAACCATCTCATCCTCTGTCACCTCCTTCTCCCGCCCTCAAACTTTCCCAGCATCAGGGTCTTTTCAGAACCTTATTGAGGGCAGCTACTTAGTGAAAATGTTGAAGCTGCGATCCAAGCACAAAACCTTGACTCTGGAAGCCTGAGCCTCATTGCTATGCCACTGCTCCCTTTGGTAGCGCATACACTAATCCCTATGCCATGCTGCTTCAAAGTTTACTGACTTAAACTGGAAAATGACAGATGTAAAACGCAGGGAGGTAAACTGCCAGCGTCTCATTTTGCAAAATTCACAAAGACTGTGTTCAGCTTGGACCTGGGCAGGGGACAGTGAGCAGCGACATGAACGGCACTGTCCCCCGGGACCGCGGCACACCCCGCCCCCAACGTTCCAGAAACGACCGCCTGCAACCACAGCGACCTGGGCTGGGGGTGGGGATTGCAGGCACCGCAGGCCTCCTGAGAAAAAGGAATCCTGCTCAGGTAGGAGAAAGCGCCGTTGCCATGGCGACCACAAAACCTTGGCCCAATCCTAGGGCAGTCGCCAGAGTTTTCAGAAAAATAAAATGAAATTGAAAAGAGTCAGCCTCTCTCGGCCACGGCAGCCGTCCACAAAGACACAGTGTCTCTGTCGGGCCCCGAGTCTAAACAGATGCACCTCAGAGGCCCGGAGGTCGATGAGGAACCCTGAGCAGGGGTGAAGCATCCTTTCATGCCCGGCAGTCCCAAGGCCGGGGCTCAGCACGGCCCTGCCAGGCGGCTGCCAGGGTAAACACAGCACACCTCTGCGAGCGGCCCACATTCCAGCCCTGGGCCTCCCGCAGCCGCGGCAGCCGGCTCCTCACAATGCTGGCTTTTTCCCTGCCCGTCAGCCCGCATTTCCCCCACCCGGTTTGCGGAGCCCTGGAGCCCCGGGTGACCCCCTCCTCAGCCCTCCCTGCAGCGCAACGCCTGCACTTTTCAACAGAAAAGTGTTAGTCGCTCAGCCGTGTCCGATTCTTTGCGACCCCAAGGAATGTAGCCCGCCCGGCTCCTCGGCCCCTGGGATTTGCCAGGCCAGAAAACTGGAGTGGGTAGCCTATCCCTCCTCCAGGGGATCTTCCTGACCCAGGAATCGAACCGGGGTCGCCCTCATTGCAGACAAATTCTTGACCGTCTGAGCCCACACCAGGGAAGCCGGTTGAAATTCCTCGTAAACTTCGGTTCCCGGATTAAGGCCCAGCATGGGGAGTCCTGGGGCCGCCGCCCTGCCCCCAAGGTCACCTGCTCATCGCCAGGCAGACAGTACTGGACACACGGGGAGGGGACTCTCAGGACCCGGACCCCCACCGGGGGAACCCGCCCCTGCCCATGCTGCTCCAGGGCAGACCACCTCCAGAGCTGCAGAAACCCTGCGCGGGCTAGCACCCCTTCTCCCTGCAGCGAGGTGCCCGCACAAAGTACTCAATGCCTAGACCGCAAAAAAAAAGACAGAAACAATGAAAACCTACCCAAATCCTAAAGCTTCCTGTATCTTAGAGGGGTCCAAAGGACTGACGGATGCCATCTAGTTAGAACCTGTTGATGATAGGTTTCATTATCCTTTACTTTTACATTTATATTATATTTTATTTTTAAAAAATATTTATATTTATGTATTATGTTGCACCAGGTCCCAGCTGCAGCCTGCAGATCTAGTTGCATGTAGGATCTAGTTCTCTGACCAGTTATCAAAGCCCAGGCCTCCTGCGTTGGGAGCTCAGAGTCCCAGCCACTGGACCACCAGAGGGGTCCCTTTGCATTTATAGTTTATTTCATGCAGAAATTATGGAAGCATTAAGCAGAATTTTTAACAGGTGAAAGAAAACTGTGTACCCCATTTTGGGATCCCAATGAGTTAAACTAACTTTCATTTGTCTGCGTTCCACTGTTGTTGCCTTTTTATCTTTCCAGAGAACTTTGACTCTTATATCTCAGCTGAAGTTTAATTAAGCTCATAAGAAGACTAGAATCAGCATGATTACCCCCGTTCCGTAAAAGAAGCGCCGATGACATAACCAGGGTCAGAGGCCCAGCTGTTCTCTGAAGATCGGGACAAGAGCACAATCTGGGTGAGTCTAGGTTTCTACCCAACTTTCCAGAATACCCTTTGTATCAGCAGGGCTCCTGTCCTGAGCTGAACTGAGGCCTGAGAGAATTAGGGAGACAGGTTTTCTTTCATAACCGGGAGCAGTGATTTCTGGTGAAAGGGGAGCCGGGTAGCTGGAGCCTGAGCTGAGGGGGAGACTTTCTTTTCACTGCCTTTGAATTGTGTACCATATGTATGAACCAACTCTTCAGAAAATAACCAACTTTTAATTTTAAATGTTAGCTTAAATGTAATTTAAAATTCAAATGTAATTTTAAAACTTCCTTTTATAAATCAATTTTCTTCTGCCCCCAAACTAATGGAGTTGAAACATACACTGTGAATATTGTGATCCTTAAGTCTGGTTAGAGCCGTGCCTGGGAGGGCCCACAGTCAGGTTCAAAGGGAAGAGACTGGGACAGGAGAGCCTGGACCCAGAGTGACCCCTCTACATCCTAAAAGGTGCATACTAAAGTGAAAATAAAATAGCCAGCTCTCGATTATCTGTGTTAGCACAGGAAAGTCCTGGCATTAGTAGTTCAGATGTTGTTGCTCAGTTTCTGTGACCCCATGGACTGCAGCATGCCAGGCTTCCTTGTCATAACCATCTCCCAGAGTGTGCTCAAACCCAAGTCCATTGAGTCGGTGATGCCATCCAACCATCTCATCCTCTGTCACCCGCTTCTCCTCCTGCCCTCAATCTTTCCCAGCATCAGGGTCTTTTCCAATGAGTCGGCTCTTCCCATCAGGTGGCCAGAGTATTAAAGCTTCAGCTTCAGCATCAGTCCTTCCAATCAATGCAGATTAAAAGCTATGTTTAATTTATGTTCCGCATTGGGATGTCTCTGTACACCTTGGAATATGGATCTGTTTCATGCCTTGAACTGAAAACACTGCAAACTAAAAAGAAAAAAGAAAAACCACCCAAACACTGAAATACTGGGACACTGTTCGTATTTTCCCTTTGTATTCATCAAAATGATCTTGGCTGCCAGAAACAAAACTCCTGACAGAAGCTGACTTAGACAATGGGGAAATTTACTGTCTCACAAAACAGAGAGAACACAGGTCAGGGTCTCAGGTTTGCTGAAGTAGCAGCTCGGCAGCGTCATCAAGGCCCATTCCTCTGCTCTGCTGTCCTCGGGGCCGCCTCCTCCCCAGGCTTGTAGCAGGAGGACTTCCCGGCATCTTCTCCAGACATGACACGCTCAAGGGGAAAAAGTGGAGCCATCTTTCTGTAGAACAAGGAGCAAGCCCATCTTTCCAGAGAACCGGGAAGCCTCTCCCAGAATGTTCCCGTCCCCACATTACCCCCAGACATCACCGCAGGCCTCATTTCCTCACACGCCAGAGCCAGTCACTAGCGGGGGAATGGGGTCACTGTGATGGGTTTAGACTAATCAAAGGGAGAAGAATGGATGCTGGCCTGTAAAACACAGCATCCTCTGCCTACACCATCATTCCCCCAAGAAGCCCCTTCCTACAGCCACTTCATGAGAGGCGTCACACAGGAACAGTCTGAGGTTTTTGAGTAACCCTGAGTATCAGTTTAGGTCGAGATGCCTCCCTCCCACGTCCTTCTGAGACGGGTTGGGACCTGGGACCCTTTGCTGCAGTGCCTACACCTGGACAAACCTCTCCTCAAGCAACAAAGTACAAAGAAACTGTAAGAGATTGAAAAATAACCTCGAACTTCCCTGGTAGTAGAGTGATAAGAATCCGCCTGCCAATGCAGGGGACACGGGTTTGATCTCTGGTCTGGGAAGATTCCACATGCCCTGGAGCAACTAAGCCCATGGGCCACAGCTGCTGAGCCTGTGTTCAAGTTCCTTCTCCCTGTCTGCTCCATGTGACAGCTGGGTTTGGTCGCTCAGTCGTGTCCAACTCTAGTGACCCCATGGACTGTAGCCCACCAGGCTCCTCTGTCCATGGGATTCTCCAGGCAAGAAGACTGGAGTGGGTTGCCATTACCTTCTCCAGGGGATCTTCCGGGGATTGAACCCGGGTCTCCTGCATTGCAGGCAGACTTTACCGACTGAGCCACCAGGGAAATCTGTAAAAAAGAAGGATAAAGGTCACATCACTAAAAAAAACAATTTAGATGGAGAAAGTGGAAGTTTAGTAAGCCATTAAAAGCAAGATTTGCCACGAGGGAACACAGAAAGCTGCCAGCCCACATTCAAGGTGAATGTGTCTATTAAGACGGGTACCATGTTCATTATTGTCATTTCCCAGAAATCTACCTGAGCCAAAGGTATCTTTCAAGGCTACTGAAATGTGTCAGATGAAGTGTGTAGGATCCAGCTGTCAGAAAAGAGTCTCATTGACTCAAAGGTTCATCGAGCCGAGGTCTTGCCCTTAGCAACTGCACCCTCCCTCGCAGCTCAGAAGTGGACGCTGAGGGAGTGCTCTCATTAAAGGCATACAGTCCCACGGGAGAGGGGATGGATTGATGGCTGGCTGAGATAACAACCTCCTCTGCCACACAGAGCCCCAGTTAGAGGTTAAGAAGAGAATTGCCCACAAGCAGTTTACAAGGAGCAGCTAGGAAATAAAACAGTGTCAGATGAGCCTTTGAAAACCAATGTGGGAATCTGTTCCTTTTTTTTCTGGAAAGAAACAGAAGGTGCAGCCACTGGCGACATTTATTTTTGGAGCAGGGAGAAGGGGAAGAGAAGGAATCTATAGAAAAGGATGTAGAATGTGGATTGATCTGATTCAACCCTGGAGAAAAACATCCATCTCCATGGGTCAGGGCTGAGAAGGGTCACATACTCGTGACCTTGCTGTCAGAAATGCATGGCTTAGTCTTGCTTTTTAATAGCAGAAAGAGCACGAATGCCGGCATGGGCTCATTCTGGAATCAAAACCTGAAACATACGAATGCCTGACTCATCTTCCACCTTACACAGCCACACTGTGTTCTAGAGCAGTGTTCCTCACGAGTTAATGTATAACTCACCCAGGGACCTTGTTCACACGCAGATTCCAACTCAGATGTGGCGCGAGACCCAGGATTTTGCCTTTGTAGCTGTTCGCCGGGAATTCCCTAGCAGGCCGATAGCTGGGCTCTGTGCTCTCACTGCCGAGGGCCTGGGCTCCATCCCTGGTCAGGGAGCTAAGATCCCACAAGCCAGGCTGTGCGGCCAGGAAGAAACCGGGTCCCCAGGGGTGCCAATGCCGCCAGTCCAGGACCACGTTTTGAGTAGCCAGGTTCTCAGGTATCTGTGATTGAGCATAAGGTTTCTTGAATTAAGAGTAGGTGTGATTTTAAGATGCCTAAAGGTTAAAACTCTGGGAGTTGGTGATGGACAGGGAGGCCTGGCGTGCTGTGATTCATGGGGTCGCAAAGAGTCGGACACGACTGAGTGACTGAACTGAACTGAACTGAAAGGTTAAAACAGAGAGGAACTTTTAGGAAAGTCAGATAAGTCAGGTTAATCCCCAGCCTATATAATAGCTCCTACAGCTCAACAGCAGTAACAACAAAAATTTTTAAATGGGCAAAACTTGAACAGTTATCACTAATCATTAGGAAAATGCAAATCAAACCACATTGAGATACCACTTCGTATATGTTAGAGGGGATGTTATTTAAAAAAAAAAATAACAAATACTGGCAAGGATGTGTAGAAACTGGAACTCTTGCATTTTGCTGTCAGGGCTGTAAAATGGTGCGGCTTCTATGGAAAACATACTGTAGTTTCTCAAAAAATTAAACATAGAGGATTTTGGGTAAATTGAGAGATAAGAGGCTCCTGATATGAAGAACCAACTCATTGGAAAAGACCCTGATTCTGGAAAAGCTTGAGAGCAGGAGGAGAGGGTGGCAGAGGATGAGATGGTTGACATCACTGACTCAATGGACGTGAGTTTGAACAAACTCCGGGAGATGGTGAAGGACAGGGAAGCCTGGCGTGCTGCAGTCCATGGGGTTACGGATTGAGGCACGACTTAGCGGCTAAATGATGACAAAGAGGCATCAGGAGGAAATAATCTGAAAAAGACATACGGATTCTTTTTTAGATTCTTTTGTATAGACTGACAGATATAGATATATCTGAATCATCTTGCTGTATACTTGAAACTAACACAACATTGTAAATTAACTGTACTTCAATTAAAAAAAAATCAAATTAAAAAAAAAAAGAAGCACCAGGAATATTTCTCTTCACCTAGACAACAACTGCACTGGCAGAATCTATCTGATGTAACTATTTTGGAACTCTGGAGTCTATTGAAGGCTTGCAAATTCTGGGGGCAGAATTGGGTGGTAAATTGCAGTTAACTGCAGTCAATTTCAGTTTTCAGCAGCAGTAGCAGCTACCTATCCGCCAACCCCAGCCATGTTGCAGGCAGTTGTGCATGTGTTCCTGGGGCAGCTCGGACACAACTTCCTGGAGCCAGGGTGGGCAGAAAGGAGCCTGTCCTCCGAATATCAGTGCTCTGTGCTGCTTCTGATCACAGAGGTGCAGGTAAGAGACAGGCAGCCGGGGTTGTACCTCCCCACCCCCACTGCTGCAAGCCCCTCCCTCTCCAGTTAAAGTAACCAGGGAATTTAAAGGGCCAAGGCTCTTTCCCCCACGTCTTCATTTCTCTCTTTTTTCATGTTTGGGAGCCAGCCACTAAAGAGTAGGATGTTCAAAAACAACTGCATATATGAGGAAAATTAGAAAGTAAACTCCACACACCCAGGAAAAGGCTCAGAAAAGACCTAAGAAGGTTTTTAGTTTACACCTCAGGCTCATTCTCCCAGAGAGACAACGTGCAATAATAAAGAGCAATAGCAAAGCCTGGAGAAGGGGGAGAATTTGACCTCTAGAATTACCTCTTTAGTAGATTCAAATGTCCAGTTTAAAAAAAAAAAAAAAAACACCACAATGCATGCAAAGAAACACAAATACATGGTCCATTCAAAGAGGTAAAAAAATCAACAGAAATTGTTCTTGAGACAGACCTGATAACTAATCAACTAAACAAAGATGTTAAAAATGCTCAAAGGAAGTCAAGAAAATGATGTAAGAATAAAACAGAAATATCAAAAAATAAATAGTAAACCTAAAAAGAAACCAAAAAGAAATCCCAAAGCTGAATAATACAATAATTGAAAAATTCACTTGAGGGCTTATCTGGTGGCTCAGATGTTGAACAATCTGCCTGCAATGTGGGAGACCTGGGTTTGATCCCTGGGTTGGGAAGATCCCCTGGAGAAGGGAAAGGCTACCTGGTAATGGCTTTTCTTGCCTGGAGAATTCCATGGACAGAGGAAGCTGAAGGGCCACAGTCCATGGGGTCGTAAAGAGTTGGACATGACTGTCTCTCACTCACACAAAGGTAAGTCAAAGGCGGGTTTAAGCAGGCAGAAGAAGGAAACAGCACACTTAGGATATGAAGCTGAGAACATAAAAAGTGAACAGAGCCTAAGGAACCTGTGGAATGTCAGCAACCAGATCAATATGACCACTGTGGGAGTTCCAGAAGGAAGAAAAGAGACAGGGGCAGAGAAAAATATGTGAAGAAATAATGACTGAAAACTGCCCAAATCTGATGAAAGACAGTACATACTTGCAGTGGAATACTGCTCAGCTTTTCAAAGCTAGGAAGTTCTGCAGTATGCTACAACATGGATAAACCATCAGAACATTACGCTAAGTGAAATACACCAGTCACGAAAAGATATAAACTGCACGATTCCAATTGTATGAGGTACATAGAGTGGTCAAATGCATAGACAGAAAGGATGGGGGTAGTTGCCAGGGGCAGAGTGGTGGGGGATGGGAGTTAGAGGTCAGTGGGCATAGAGCTTCACTTTGGGAAGATGGTAGATTGATGATAATGACAGTTGAACAACAATGTGAATATACTTAATGCCACTGGAACTAAAAATTGCTTAAAAGGTGAGTTTTATGTTCTTTAAATTTTACCACAGGGTAAAAGAAGGTTAGCCAATTTAATCCCCTAGTTTCATGTGTGAAGAAGGTAAGACAAAATATTATTGTGAATGACAAAGAAGATGGCTTAGATAAATTAATAGGCATAGCTGGCTGGTGATGGAACCCTGAGACCTAACTCCCAAGTCCAAGGTCTGACCTCAGAATTCTGATGCTATGCTGATCTTGAATGGTGCACAGATGCAAGCTTGTGTAGTGAAGAGAGAAAAGGAAGTCTAGATTCCAGCCATAATTCTACCATTCTTGACTGTGACTCATGAGATGAACCCTTGACTTTCCTGGGAGAGTCCTCTTCTCAGTAAAATATAGAGACTGATGACGTTCCCATCAGCAAAGTGAAGAGAATGTCTTACAAAATATTTTGCTGGAGATACTGGTCTGAAGAGATATCTGTGAGCAGGAGCAAGGAATATGGTTTTGTAGTCAAATATTTGGGAAATTCTGCAGACTGAATCTCTCTCTTGGATAGTCACAAAGTACATTAGCATGTTAAAGACTCTGGAAAGTTCTGTAGTAAAGAAATCTGTTCATTTTTTCTTTACCTAGCAATTTTACTTGGGGCTCCCAAAGTAGATGATGAGACAAAGACTTGAGTGCAAGTAGTTGATTTGAGAAGAGAAGGGAAACAAGGTGAGGAAATTGAGAAGGAAGTAGTGAAGAGAGGGCAACCTTGAAGGAGGCATTATTAAGCCAGTTGCCACTGGGGGCAACTGGACCTGAGTCCCACTGGGACTTCCCTGGTGGTTCAGTGGTTAGGACCTGTACTTCCACTGCAGAGGGCCTCGGTTCAATCCCTGGTCAGGGAACTAAGATCCTACGTGCCACACATTGTAGCAAAAAAAAGAAAAGAAAGAAAGAAACTTATGCGATGCCTGTTCATAGCTAAATTACTATCTAGTCCTAAACATTGACCCTTCTCTTGCATGCTACGGAAGGCTGGCCTCCTTCAAGGGCCATGGAGAAACAGACTCCACCCAGGCTTGGCAGGGGGGAAGTCCCAGAGACAGGCCCTGAGCTCCCATCACTTCATCCCTGGGATGTATGCATGTCTGTTTCTCAGGCTTTCCTCCCTGAGGTGACCTGAGAAAGCAGGCCATCTCATCTTTCACGACATTCATCCTTTGAAATGGAGAGGTTTCATCTAGGTTCTCAAGTGTGCAGGTTTGATTTTTTTTTTTCCCAGTTGTATGTGGACCACCTGAACTATTTGCTTGTGTTGACAGAGAGAATTCTTACCCGAGTCTGTGGAAAATCTGAGGTCAGAGATCAGTAACTCAGGGCTAATATCATAGCTGTTGGTACCAAAGAAAAAAGAAGAAGGACCAATCCTTCATGAAGAAATGTGGTCAGCCCTCCAGACAGATGGACGGTCCCTAATGAAGCATCTGCTGAACAGTCAGTCCGTCCAACACCGCTGTCAGCGTCCAGCCTCACAGCAAGGCAGCCAGAGCCTTGCTTTGGGTGGAAAAAATTACACTGTCCTTGGTTCAAGCCTCCTCAGTCTCTTTAGCTGACAATTTTAAAAAGAAATCAAGAACCAGAAAGAATTAGAGGCTTGCTGATTTTTTCTCTCCCATCCAGAGGCTTTCCTGCTCCTAGGAAACATGAGGTTCATCTTAAGCTCTGTTTCCGCCCTGCACAAACCTATCAATAATCGTCCAATGATACACACACCTCGACTGTATTTACCAAATGTGAATATAAATTATCCGGCAAATCGTATTAATGTGAATACACTTAAGGATGTCTGAGTGAGACAATGAATGGACCTATTTGTAAATACCAGATGCCAATGTGCAATCAATTCAGTGGGTTCATCCAAGAGCCTGACGCTGTGCTGAGGGGTAAGGAGAGAGTAGATTAGCTTCCTTGGAACTGCTGTTTCTGCAGCAGAAGAGGGTCAGACATCAGCCATTTAATACAATTCAACTTCATACAAAAGTGAATGACACAAACCCTGGATTCAAGGAGTCAGTGGCTCAGGAGAAAGGATTAACATGTTAAAAAGTCAAATTTGGGACTTCCTTGGAAGCTCAGTGAATAAGAATTCACCTGCCAGGACTGGGGACACAGGTCAGATCCCCAGGAAGATCCCACGCGCCTTGGAGCAGCTAAGCCCGTGCACCACAACTACTGAAGCCCGTGTGCCTGGAGCCCGAGCCCCACAAGAGCGGCCATCCAGTGAGAAGCCCGCACCCCGCAGTGGAGAGTGGCCCCTGCTCGCCGCAACTAGAGAAAGCCTGCACGAAGCAACGAAGGCCCAACACACAGTGAGAGTCAAAGTGAAGCCGCTCAGTTGTGTCCCACTCTTTGTGACCCCAGGGACTGTAGCCCGCCAGGCTCCTCTATCCATGGAATTTTCCAGACAAGAGTACTGGAGTGGGTTGCCATTTCCTTCTCCAGGGGTTCTTCCTGACCCAGGCATTGAACCATGTCTCCCACATTGCAGGCAGACCCTTTACCAGCTGAGCCACCAAGGAAGCCCCCAGACCCAGCACAGCCAAAAATAAATAAAATTATTTGAAAAAAGAAGTTAAACAAGGTGCTGGGGAGTTGATGGAGATGCCCTAAGGAAGTAAAATTCTTGCCTTTTTATAGAAAAAAAAATCAAATATTACACAAATATTGAGAAAATAAAAAGTTTGCCAGTCTTAACCTCCAAAGATGATTCATGTTACCAATAGTTTAGTTGATTCTAGACTTTGCCTATGCTTTTATTCTTTAAGAAAATTTGTTCTTATAGCCCATCTTGTTTTACAACGTGTTTTTCTTTCACTTGACCATACATCTTGAACATTTCTCTCTTCTGTGGCAATCTCATTGTTTTCTAACTGTGCATGGCATTCCATTGTGAAGAGGTGTCATAACTTATTTTACTCTCCCCTACGAATGGACATTTAGGTTGTTTACACTTCTTGACATTTCAAACAAAGATGCAGTGAATGCCCTTGAAAGTACATGTCTTTTTCTGGTTTAAAATCCTAAAAGTAGGTTTGCTAGATCAAAAGATACAGACATTTTATGTGTAACTAACATTGTCAGACTAGAGGAAATAAACTTTAAGTTGGCCTTGAGGATCAGAAGAAACAGGGGAATGAGATTTTTCAGACTTAGGTCAGCGTATGAGGAAGGACATAGAGCTGAAAGACAATGCAACAAACCAACTCCTGTGACCTACGGTTTAGGGCAGTGGCTGATGAGACCAAAAATGTAGTTTGGGGGCTAACTGTATGCGGGAGGACTGGGACCCTACAGCTCCTCACTGTACCACTTCCATCTCTGCCTTTTCCTCAAGACTCACACCCACCCCACGGCTCATACCCACTAAGCTGTGATCACGCTGAGCACAGTGGACGTGGAGAGGTGCTAGATGTGTGATGTCTAATTTTATGTGTCTGTTTGGCTGAGCCCAGGGATGTCGAGACAGCTGGGAAAAGCATTACTTTTAGTGTATCTGCGTCAGGGTTTCCAGAAGAAACTGGCATTTGAATCGGTAGACGCATCACCATCCCTGGTACCAGGGGACATCATCAAATCCACTGAGGGTTTCAGTAAAACAAAACAAAACAAAAACAAATGGGGAAAGGGAGAATTTGCTGTCTGTACCTGAGCTGAGATATCCATCCTTCGCCCTTGGATATCAGACATTAGCCCTCCTAGTTCATCGGGCATTCAGACTCAGACTGGGATTCTCAAGTTTGTGGACTTGAACTTAAACCATTGGTTTTCTTGGTCCCCCAGCTTGCACAAAGCAGATTGTAGGAATTCTCAGCCTTCATAATCCCATGAGCCAATTCCTCTAAGTCTCCTACTGTTGTTGTGGTTTAGTCACTGAGTTGTTTCCAACTTTTTCATCACCCCATGGACTCCACCAGTCTCCTCTGTCCCTGGGATTCTCCAGGCAAGAAGACAGGAGTGGGTTGCCATTTCCTCCTCCCGGGGATCTTCCCAACCCAAGGATTAAACCTGCATCTCTTCCGTCTCCTGCGTTGGCAGGCAGGCTAGCCACCTTGGAAGCCCACATCTACCTATATCTCTGTCATGCTGGTTCTGTTCCTCTGGAGAAGCCTGTCACAGGAGATGGAGGCAATGGTGAAGGCTTAATGAGACAGATGGATGCATATCTAGCCCCCTCATTTTGCTCGAGGGCTGTGTAAAGGGTCTTTGCTTAAATGTGAAGGAGGAGAAGGTATTGAGAGGAAAGGGAAAGTCCTCAGAGACAGAATTTGAGAGACCAAGTGTAAGCGATGATATGAATGTTTGGGAGTACATGGTCTCTGAGCAGAAGGACTTTGAAGAGAGGGTGTGTGCAGAGCAGCCCTCTCTACCGTGGAGCCCGAGTCTTGGGTGAAACAAAGACTTCCAGAGGACACATGGGCACAGATGCTTTCGACGGAATGCGGTTCTGTGCTGGCCACTGCCGTACAAACTCTTTCCTGGAACTAGTCTGCCCGAGTTTGTATCTGCAGCTAAATACCCTGGAGGTTTTCACCCACCTCTCCTTTCCCAAGCGCCCATCTCCCATTTTTAGCTCTTATTTTGTGGTTGTTAACCACTCCCGAAGTGTTTATATTTTCTATGTTGGGGCACGATTTTGCGCAGGGGGGAAGTCTTGCAAGATTGCCACAGGGAGAATAAGAAATGGATGTGCTCGTAAATGTCAAGAAGCCAGGAGAGTTTTTCTGACATCCTGGGTGTGGTGAAAAATAGCCAGATCAGGCTTTCATTACCTCCGTCTGATCAGTGTATCAGAAGGGATCCTAACACACAATGGGCTGTATTCTGTGATCCATGGGAAGTTGTCAAAAATGATTTTTTAAATGAATTGCTTAAGCTACCTTGTGCCCTGAGAAAAATGGCCCTGTATTCAGAAAAATCTCATTTTTTAAAGAGGCAATTTCAGTAGCTAAATATTTGAACGTGGTTAAATATTTATAGATTCACAGCGTTAAATATTCAGGTTCCCTCTGGTAGGCAGATGACTTTTATCCTCCGTCATAGTCTCACAAACTCACATATCTCTCCTTACCTGCTTCCTTAGCTATTCTTGTTAGCCCTTTTGAGTCATCTAATTGCTCCAGCAACCAAGACATTTCTATCAACTCCTGCTCATTAAAAGGCTTGGCTTCCAATGATCAAGGCCTCGAGCCAGAATCAAAGCTACAATGAAGTATCACCTCACACCAGTCAGAATGGCCATCATCAAAAAGTCTGCAAACAATAAATGGTGGAGAGGGTGTGGAGAAAAGGGAACCCTCCTACACTGTTAGTGAGAATGCAAATTGGTGCAGCCCCTATGGAGAATAGTATAGAGCTTCCTTAAAAAATTAAAAAACAGAACTACAGCAATCCCACTTCTATCTGGAGAAAACCATAATTCAAAAAGATACATGCACCCCAGTGTTCACTGAAACACTTTACAGTAACCAAGACATGGAAGCAACCGAAATGTCCATCAACACAGGGATGGATAAAGATGTCATACATGTATAGAATGGAATATCACTCAGCCATAAAAAAAAATGAAATAATGTCATCTGCAGCAAAATGGATAGACCTAGAGATTATCATTCTCAGTGAAGTAAGTCAGACAGACAAAGACTGAGATCACTTATATGTGGAATCTATTTTTTTTTTTAAATGACTTCCTAGCAGTCCAGTGGTTAGAATCCTGCACTTCCAGTATGGGGGGGCGAGGGTCCATCTCTGGTTGGGGATCTGAGATCTTGTGTGTTTTACAGCATGGCAAATTTTTTTTTATTTTAAATAAAAATAAATGCTATAAATGAACTTATTTACAAAACAGAAACAGACTCACAGAATTTGAAAACAAGCTTATGGTGACCAAAGGAGGAGGAGGGATCAGTCAGGAGCCTAGGATTAATATGCACATGCTACTGTATAGAAGACAGATAACAGGGAACTCTCCTCAATACTCTGTAATAACTGTATGGGGGAGAGACTCTGAAAAAGAATGGATATGTGCATAACTAACTCACACTGCTCCATGCCTAGACCCAGAGTTAGTTCTGGACTGGAACCTTCCTTTCCGCTTTGTCCTTCATCCGCCCCGACTCCTGCTTCCTCCATTACTGTGGCTACCAGCCAGCTCTAGCTCACTCCCCAGCTCTCCGCTGCCCATTCCTTCTGAAGCTCCTACACTCCTGTCCATCTGAAAAAGGAAGGGACAGGCTGCCCTATGGGCTTGCTTCCCCCCCAGAAGTCAGAAGACATGATTAGGGACTCTGAGGAGTGTCAAATAAGTCTTGCAGTTTGGGCCAAAATAATAAGATTGAGATTTGGCATCAACTTAATCACCTTAGATGATCATGTGTGACCCCGATGAATCCCCACACACTCTTTCATCCTTCTCTTTACTCGACCTCCCATCTTTTTTTAAAAGGTATCCCCCAAAGAGACACAACATGAGTGGCCACAAGGGTCTGTCCGACATAGAGACATGTTGAGTCCAAGTCGGGAGGTCCCTGAGACTACCTGGTTCATTCAACCTCCTCTTCCATCCTGCAGGGCTTCCCTGGTAGTTCAGCTGGTAAAGAATCCGCCTGCAATGCAGGAGACCCTGGTTTGATCCTTGTGTCAGGAAGATCCCCTGGAGAAGAGATAGGCTCCCCACTCCAATATTCTTGGGCTTCCCTGGTGGCTCAGCTGCTAAAGAATCCACTTGCGATGTGGGAGACCTGGGTTCAATCCCTGGGTTGGGAAGATCCCCTGGAGGAGGGAACGGCTACCCACTCCAGTATTCTGGCCTGGAGAATTCTATGGACTCTATAGTCCATGGGGTCACAAATAGTTGGACATGACTGAGTGACTTTCACTTCATTTCACTTCCATTCTGAAAACCCATGTCCTTCCAATACGTCCCTTTTTTGACTAGCTGGGTTGAGCTAGATTTCTGTTCCTACTCCACATGCTATAATAATCCATGATTGTGTGTGCAGTGTAGAAACTTCGATTCGTGGGAGCTGTATTCAATGTCGTTGTTGTTCAGTTGCTCAGTCATGTCCGATTCTTTAAAACCCCATGGACTGCAGCACTCCAGGCTTCCCTGTCCTTCACCATCTCCCAGAGTATTCAATATCTTATGATAAACTATAATGGACCAGAATATATATATATATATATATATACACATATACATATATATATAACTGAATCACTTTGCTATACAGCAGAGAGTAACACAATATTGTAAATCAACATACTCCAATTAAAAATTTCCATTCCTTTATAATCGCACTGGTAGAAGATCTAAGGGGGCCTCAGTTTTGCTTTCCCACAAAACAGTAAGGTACTCATGAGACGCACTGTATGCCATGATGCAGATGTGAATAGGCACTCACTCAGTGGCGCTAGTGGTAAAGAACCCACCTGCCAATGCAGGAGACATAGGAGATGTGGGTTCAGTCCCTAGGTCAGGAAGACCCCCTAGAGGAGGAAATGACAACCCGCCCCAGTGTTCTTGCCTGGAGAATCCCATGGACAGAGGAGGCTGGTGGGCTACAGTCCATGGGGTCACAAAGAGTCAGACATGACTGAATGACTTAGTGCGCACGCAGCATGCACCAGAATCCACAGACTTTTTTGAGGGCCCGGTGAAAGTTCATGCCATCCTGAGCTTGCTCACCAAAGAGGACTCCCACCATGAATTACAATATATACAATGAGAGAGGAGCAAAAGACCTGCCATGCTAGTTCAAAACAGGAATGATGGAATATCACTGTGGGGACAGGAGAGGCTTGGGACAGAAGAAGCCATTTTTAGCCAGGTCCTAAAGATAGCAAGAAGGTTCCAGAAGGTGAAGACCATGAGAAAAAACATTCCAGCCAGAGGACTCCAAGAAGCAATTAAGTGCAAGGCAAGCTTCCAAAACAGTGAGTACCCCAGCGGGCTGAAATATTGGGTGTGTGACTGTGAGCTGCGAAATAAAATGTAGGAAACGGAAGGTACAGTGCAGGGGCCTGCCTCGCATCAGGCCAAGAGTGTTTGCTTCATTTAATAAACAATTTAATAGACATCACAGAATGTTTCTGAGCCAGGGAATAACGTGGTCTGAGCCGCACTTAAAGAAGATGAATCAGGAAGCATTATAAGGGATGATTTCAAAGGCAAAGAGAAACTAGGAAGGAAGCAGACGCTATCATCTTAGGCAGGAGACAATGAGGGGCTGAGCCGGGGTGGCAGAGAAGGGAAGCGGGGAAGCAATGGATGGGAGAGAAACCACAGAGGGCGAAAACCAACAGGATCTGACATCTCCGAGTAGGAAATCCTTCACAGATGTGTGGGTCATTTGTATTTGGTGTTACTTAGGGTAGTGAAGATTTGCAGACCATCTGTCACTGATGCAAAGAAGCAAGTCGGCTTTTATCCCCACTTAAAGCAGATTGTCAAAAACCAGGGGACCCAAGGCTCCCAGGATCATGCGGCCAGGAGAAGTGACAGAGGAACTGTCGCCTTCTCAGGGCAATGCCTGGACCACACTGGACCTTCTAGACATTCAGCATACCCTGAGTGGAACATCTCCCTAGGTACCAGAGCTATCCCGGTGTTCATGAATCGTCCAGGGGTCCTGTAGGGCTGCATTGCACTCAGAAACAAACCTGCTTCAGAGCGCCGCTTGGGAGCAGACTCAGGGCTCCGGGCGGACAGAATCTGAAAGCCTTAGGAGACAGGAAGTAGGGCTGTCTGTATGTTACCCCCTTCCCATCACCCAGTACAGAGCCTGGCATATCACAGGTGCATGGTCAATGGATACAGGAATGATCCAGTGACCAAATGACTGAAGGATTTCAGAAATGTGCAGGCATCCTATGGAGGCTTCAGCAGCTCCACCAGCAGGGTGACAGCTCCCCCCGCCCACCCCCTGTCCTCTCTGAAGCTCCGCAGAAGAGCTGAGCTCTCCGTGGCTCCAGCCACAATCCAAGAGGTGGCAGAGGGGGACCCCAACTCCGGGGGAGAGGAGAGGCAGGTGGCAGGCGAGCCTGACAGAGACTCGCATCCAACACTCTACCAGCTGGGAAGGTCACAGCACCGGCTCTCTCAGGAGTAGACAGAGGAATGGAGCACAGTGAATAAGCGTTTTTTAATTTCAGTCGGTAAAGCAATGGGGAATAGCTGTAGCGTGAAACATTCTCACAACCAAATAACATCCCAGGCGCCCACCGCGGTAACTGCCGCTGTCTCAACACTTGTTTCCTTCCTTCTCATCTCTCTATTGCTTCCAGCCACGATTTGATGAATCTCTGCACCAGAGAAAAACAAAACTTATTAAAATTATGCTGTCAAACTGTTGTAATTTTACTTCGTCTTGCTTTCAGCTGTTCTTAAAAAATAAAAAAATGTTTCCTCCTCAACCCTAGAGCTTTAAGCTTAGAAATGACACCTGCCTCAGGTCCTTCTGCTTACTGGGGTCTCTGAGGGTCCAGAGAGAGAAAGCTCTTTTTCCCCCATCCTCTGACTCCATGAGAGTTTTTGTTACCATATGTGTGAGGCATTTTAAGATTGAGAAATTACAGCGATCAGAATTCTGCCACACACACTCCAAAAGTGTGTGTGTGTAAATATATATATTTATATAGATGTGTATGGTGGTGGTTTAGTCGCTAAGTCATGTCCAACTCTTTTGAACCCATGGACGGTAGCCTGCCAGGCTCCTCTGTCCATGGGATTCTCCAGCCAAGAATATTGGAGTGGGTTGCCATCTTAGTCTCCAGGGGATCTTTCCCACCCAGGAATCAAACCCAGGTCTCCCGCACTGCAGGCAGATTCTTTACAGTCTGAGCCACCAGGGGGTCAATAGATGTGATACCCAAGACAAAATGGGCTTCCCAGGTGGCATTAGTGATAAAGAATCCGCCTGCCAATTCAGGAGACACGGGAGACGCAAGTTGGATTCCTGGGTCAGAAAGATCGCCTGGAGAAGGAAATGGCAACCCGCTCCAGGAGTCTTGCCTGGAGAATCCCATGGACTGGGGAGCCTGTGGGCTACAGTCCACAGGGTTGCAAGGAGTTGGACACGACCGAAGCCACTCAGCACATAAGACAAAAGTCCAGAAGCCTTAACCTCTACTGGGTCGTGGCCATGTCAGTGACCGTGGTCCTGCAGATGAGCTGAATGGAAGAAATTCAGTAACAAGCAAAGTGATCCTACTGGATATGGACCGTGGAAGGTATGGGGCCTGCCAGTCCCTTGCAGGTAAGAGGGGACCATTATTAAGCGGGGATGGTGTCCTCCTTGGGGATTATGTGGCCTCTGTTTGAGCCTCAGATTTCATGATGGATGAAATTAAAACTATACACAAGTAGGACCAGTCTCAAGAATGAGCTTATGGAAGCACCCCTGGGAAATCATAGCAACTGATTCGGGCGAAAGAAACAAAAATTCTGAGGGCCTGCCAAACAGTCCCAGCCAAATGAGTTGTTGAAGCCAAGACAGAATCAGCACTCTGTGATCACGTTCATTTCCTCAACTCTTGTGTTTCTGTGTTGTTTGGTTGGGATTTGCTTTTCCATGCATTTCCTAATTGATTCCTTTAGGGAAAGTCCAGCTGAATGAGAGGATGAAAGGATGCAGACAGCTGGACCAATCACCAACAGAGCTGCTCGGAGCAGTGGTACCCATGGCAGTAGCTCAGCTGGAAGCAGGGCGCGATGGGGAGGAGGGAAAAGTGGACCAAGGGAGCTGTGCCCCGGGGTGCTCCCTGTCACCTTCTTAGCTCCCTGAGTCTCTAACCTTCAGTGTCTGCGCTAAAGCATGTGGTCTGGGGACTGGGCAGAGAGAAGAGTGTTCTAGGCACGGGCTCGGTGTTCAGACAGATGGGCTCTGAACGGCCACATTAGACTGAGTCACCTGGGACATGATGCAGAATGTCCCCGAGCCTCGATTTCTTCATTTGTTAAAAAGGAGTCGCAGTAGTTGTTTCATGGTTGCTGGAACTGTGTGAGATGGTAGTACAAATAAAAGTTGAGTGGGACTTTATTTCTCAGCCAGCCTCTCACCCCACCTCCCCTGAGAAAAGCACCCCTCCTCTTTCAGGGAACTAATTAGAGGAGCTAACAAATCATTAAATCTAGAGCACTCTCATTTTAAACAACTGGTTTGTTGGTACCTATAAAACAAAAGTCAGAATAACCTAAGAACTTTTTGAATGAGAAAAGCTGGCTTAGGAAGCTTCATTGAGGCCTTCTCAATGGGCCTTACAGATGCTAATAAGAACAATTAAGAATATTAACAAAAACTTGAAAAAACAAAAAAGGTCCAGGTAGTATTTCTGCTGCCAAGTCACTTCAGTCGTGTCTGACTCTGTGCGACCCCATAGAGAGCAGCCCACCAGGCTCCCCCGTCCCTGGGATTCTCCAGGCAAGAACACTGGAGTGGGTTGCCATTTCCTTTTCCAATGCATGAAAGTGAAAAATGAAAGTGAAGTCGCTCAGTCGTGTCCGACTCTTAGCGACCCCATGGACTGCAGCCCACCAGGCTCCTCCGTCCATGGGATTTTCCAGGCAAGAGTACTGGAGTGGGGTGCCATTGCCTTCTCCGCTAGTATTTCTAAGAGGCAAAAAAAAAATTTTTTTTTCTTTTAAAAAAAGGAGTTACCGCAGGTGAATTTAAAAAAAATTCTTTGGATGGTTATTTAGAATGGGATAAATAAAATAGACATTTATGTGATTAAAGCAAGATTTGATATTTTTATATTACCTATAGTTGGCTTCCCTGGTGGCTCAGACTATAAAGAATCTGCCTGCAATGCAGGAGACCCAGGTTTGATCCTTGGGTCAGAAAGATCCCTTGGAGAAGGGAATGGCAACCCACTCCAGCATTCTTGCCTGGAGAATTCCATGGACAGCGGAGCCTGGCGGGCTACAGTCCATGGGGTCACAAAGAGTCATGACTGAGTGACTAACACTTTCACTTTCCACACCTTCACCTTGGCATCCACATGAGAGTCGTTACCTTTTCACATGACCTGACCACAGTGACTGACCAAGAGATAATCTCCCTTCTAAATTATGCCAGACACAGTAGACACACCTTAACTATAGTGACTGATAGGGATGGGTGTGTGTCCCCAGCAAACCCCTGGGACTCTGCAGAAGAAACAGGGAACGCACATGTGGAAGTCCCTGGCTTCAGTCACCCCACCCTTCCATGGTCTGGCTATATGCTAATTTGAATTTTGTTTGTGTCACATGCAACTGAAAGAATTCTGTATAAGCCAGGAGTGGAGGGTTCAAAGACCCTAAAACGTGCATGGGCTGAGTTAAGGTCAGTATGGTAGTTTTAAGGTATGCAAATTCTTGACATGCCTTCCATCAAGAGGAGAATCTGTCCCCTCCCCCTTGACACTAAGCCAGGCTTGGTGACTGCCTCAATGAACAGAATGTGGTGGGAAAGACAGTGTGTGATTTCTAAGGTTCAGAGGAAAAGAACCAAAAGGCTTCTGCCAGATTCTTTGGGGACACTAGCCCCAGGAGCCTTCAGTGGCCACATAAGAGGTGGAGTGACCATGAGGAAAGAGAGCTGCCGACGAGTCCCAGCAGTTCCAGCCCCAGTGATCGGAGTCTTTCCAGCCCCCCAAACCTTTATAAGATAAAGATACTTTTGAGAGGACCCCAGCCCCAGCCATTGTCTGAGACAGTCAAGACTGACTCAGTGAGCCCAGTCAACCCCCAAAATCATAAACCAACAACAACAACAAAAGTGATTCTTATTGACTTAACCACTGGAGATGGTTTGTTGCCTGGCAACACATAAGCAGAACAGCACCGGGAAGACAGTCAGGATCCCTTCATTTTGTCTTTGGTAGGAATCAGTTAAGCTGTTTGTTCATCGATTGTGAGCCATGTCTAGGGACTCACCCCTCTGAGACTAAAGCCTTGGGAACTTGGGTAAGTTCAGAAAGATTAAATGTTCATGTTGCCTGTAAATTACAGGAATAGAAGAAGCTATATCCAGAGCTGATGAAAAGGAATGGACATCACCGACGATGTGGAATTATGGAATGGTGTAGAGTAGTCAGAACATTTCAAAAGGATGAGGAGGTAAGCATGTTTGCAGTTCTGCACAGGATAATTACATTTTTGGAAATGTCTCAGACAGAGAGGGGGAGAGACAGGGAAAGAGAGAAGGAGAGAGCGCACATGTGTGTGCATACAAGCCCAGGCACTGAGCAACCAAGGGTGGACCGTAATGGATCTATTTTTCTCTTTACCCAGCATTCCTCTCTCCCTCCAAGAACAACCCTCTCCCTCCTCCCTTAGAAGGATCATCCCTCCCTCTCTCCTTCACTCTGAGGTCTGAAGCCACCATCACCATCTTCTCACAATACCCACCTCACTATCACCGTTGATCAGGAGGTAAAAACCTTACCCACGCCAGCCACTGCGGGCCCTTCCCCAGCTTTCTTCACACATGAACAGGGATGGGAGCAGTGGGGTTTGAGGGAGAGATCCCTCCTTTCTAAACTCGCATCTGTAAAGATGGAAGACCAAATCTGACATTTGAAATTGTTCTAGCCTCATGTTGAATGACGTCATTGTGTTTTTCAGTCACTAAGTCATGTCTGACTCTCTGCAACTCCATGAACTACAGCACACCTGGCTTCTCTGTCCTTCACTATCTCCCAGCGTTTGCTCAAACTCATGTCCATTAAGTTGGTGATGCTATCCAACCATCTCATCCTCTGTCACCCCCTTCTCCTCCAGCCCTCAGTCTTTCCCAGCATCAGGATTTTTTCCAGTGAGTTGGCTCTTCACAACAGGTGGCCGAAGTATAGAAAAAAAGAGTTAATGAGAGACCAGGGAAGCCTGTACAGTGCTTCAGTCCCTGCCTTTACCATTATTTATTGATATTAGCTAAAAATTCTTTACCAAAGCTGTTTGATCCTATCATCTGCAACCAATAGAGTCTTTAATTCAGTCCCAGGAACATAGAAAGCAGCCAATAAGTGCTTTTCACACTCAGCTGTTTCTCACTGCTGTGCTTCTAGCAAGAAGGAGAGAAGTCAAGTGTACATGAAAAAATTGCTCAAAGCCACACTCCATTGGGGCTCAGTGAGCCACCAAGTCGGCTCACCTCATCACTCTGCTGGGAGCCCTTAAATTGTAGATCACTTCAAGAAAATTAGAAATACCAAGGGAACATTTCATGCAAAGATGGGCACAATAAAGGACAGAAATGGTATGCACCTAACAGAAGCAGAAGATATTAAGAAGAGGAAGCAAGAACACACAGAGAAATTATACAAAAAAGATCTTCACGACCCAGATAATCACGATGGTGTGATCACTCACCTAGAGCCAGACATCCTGGAGTGCAAAGTCAAGTGGGCCTTAGGAAGCATCACTACAAACAAAGCTAGTGGAGGTGATGGAATTCCAGTTGAGCTATTTCAAATCCTAAAAGATGCTATGAAAGTGCTGCACTCAATATGTCAGCAAATTTGCAAAACTCAGCAGTGGCCACAGGACTGGAAAAGGTCAGTTTTCATTCCAATCCAAAAGAAAGGCAATGCCAAAGAATGCTCAAACTACTGCACAACTGCACTCATCTCACACGCTAGCAAAGTAACACTCAAAATTCTCCAAGCTAGGCTTCAACAGTACACGAACCAAGAACTTCCAGATGTTCAAGCTGGACTTAGAAAAGGCACAGGAACCAGAGATCAAATTGTCAGCATCCACTGGATCATTGAAAAAGCAAGAGAGTTCCAGAAAAGCATCATGGCATCTGGTCCCATCACTTCATGGCAAATAGACGGGGAAACCACAGAAACAGTAACAGACTTTATTTTGGGGGCTTTGAAATCACTGCATATGTTGACTGCAGTCATGAAATTAAAAGACGCTTGCTCCTTGGAAGAAAAGCTATGACCAACATAGACAGCATATTAAAAAGCACAGACATAACTTTGCCAACAAAGGTCCATCTAGTGAAAGCTATGGTCTTTCCAGTAGTCATGCATGGAGGTGAGAGTTGGACTATAAAGAAAGCTGAGTGCTGAAAAATTGATGCTTTTGAACTTTGGTGTTGGAGAAGACTCTTGAGAGTCCCTTGGATGGCAAGGAGATCAAACCAGTCAATCCTAAAGGAAATTGGGTCTTCCCAGCCCAGAGATCTAACCCATGTCTCCTGCATTGTAGGCAGATTCTTTATCAGCTGAGCTACCAGGGAAGCCCTAAAGGAAGTCAACCCTGAAAATTCATTGGAAGGACTGATGTTGAAGCTGAAGCTCCCTCCAATACTTTGACCACCTGATGCGAAGAGGCAACTCATTAGAAAAGACCCTGATGCTGGGAAAGATGGAAGGCAGGAGGAGAAGGGGACGACAGAGGATGAGATGGTTGGATGGCATTACCGACTTGATGGACATGAGTTTGAGCAAGCACCAGGAGATAGTGATGGACAGGGAAGCCTGGTGAGCTGCAGTCCACAGGGTCATAAACAGTCAGACACGACTGAGCAACTGAACTGAACTGAAATTGTAGGCACATCCAGATCCCGTCCCAGGCTCCGGCATGAGAATCTTCAAGATGGGACCTGAGTGCTGGGTTACTGTTAACATTCCATGGATGAACTTCTGATACATAAACACAGGTGTTTATCTCCACTCCTCCTAAAGCCTGATAAAATGGCAACAAAAGAATTAAAGAGCTAAAAATATTGCAAAATAGGAAAAAAAAAAAAAAACAGGAGAAGAGGCAACAGCAGATGAGAAATGTCAGTAATGTTCTGTTATTGACAAGGAGAGTCAAAAAAGAAGGCTGAGACTCAGCGGCTGCTGGGGAAGGCAACCAGAGGCAAGTGCCTTGTACCCAGGGACCACAGAGAGGCTCAGGAGTTGATAATACCGGGTGCCCCTGAACGCAGAGGCGAAGAAGAGGACAGCCGATGGGAAGGCAGTGTAAGAGGAAGTTCGTGCCCCAAGTGCCTGTCCCATCCAAGCAGCCAGGGAACAGCCCTTCCTGAACCAGGCAGAAAACAAGGTTCTGTCTGGGAGGGTCACCAAGCCGGGGCCAGGAATCTGAGGCTTGGGCACAGGTGAGGGCAAGATGAGCTGCCTCTAAGAAACAGTGCAAGTAGTTGCTCAGTCGTGTCCGACTCTTTGTGACCCCATGGACTGTAGCCCTCCAGGCTCCTCTGTCCTTGGAGATTCTCCAGGCAAGAATACTGCAGTGGGTAACCATTCCCTTCTCCAGGGGATCTTCCTGACCCAGGGATCAAACCCGGGTCTCCTGCACTGCAGGCGGAATCTTGACCGTCTCAGCCACCAGGGAAGCCCAAAAGGAGAGTTAAAGAAGATAGTGCAGTCTGCATGGACAGAACCTCTAGCCACTTCCCTTTCTTGAAATGGAGTAGGACCCTATGGTCCTTGCCCTCCACCCCACCATGTCCTCTGCCTGCCTTTTGTCTGTGGAAAAACTTTAGCCAAAGAATAAGTAAAATCAGAGAAGTGAGAACATTCTGAAACAAAGGAAAACAGCCAAAGGAGACCAAATAATAATAATGTAGTCATTAAGCATAGTCAAGGATCTTTCGTTCCTTCTCATGGGCTATAGATAATATTCTGAATCATATCCTGTGAGCTGTCTTGTAGAATCTGAAATATCCACCAGGTGGAAGACATTAACTACCTGATGAGCAGACTGTAGCCATGACATAATCTGCCGCAATTCTGAGAAGTGACCTCGAGGAAATAGGAACAAACTGACCAGGGAACTAAAGTCCACTTACACAATCAAGATGACGCTGGTCAGACCACCAATGATCACTCTGAAGATGACTGTCAGAGCTGACTGTGCTGCTTCTGCATGTAACCCCCTCCCTCCATCCATAAAAGCCTCCTAGACTGTCAGGGAGGGGAGTCAGCCTTTGGACAGGCATCCACCATTCCCCGCTCTGGTTGCCAGCATCCAAAATAAAGCAAACTCCTTTCCATCAACCTGGTCCCCTTACTGGCAATTGTAGAAACAGTGATTGAGCAATCAGACACCATTTTCAGTTACATTCTTGCTTCCCAAATGCTGGAACTAAACTGGAATTCTCAAGAGTATATAGAGGAATCCTAGCTTCCCTGGTTGCTCAGATGGTAAAGAATCTGCAGGTTTGATCCTGAGTCAGGAAGATTGTCTGGAGAAGGGAATGGCTACCCTCTCCTGTATTCTTGCCTGGAGAATCCCATGGACAGAGGAGCCTGGTGAACTACAGTCCACCGGGCCGCAGAGTCAGACATGACTGAGCGATTAACACTTTCCTCTTTCTTTTCTTGTCTCCAAGAAAAGTGACGGGCCCAGGGGAAAAACCTCCAGATAAAAACATGTGGGTGTTCCTGACAAAAAACCAAGTATCCGTCCATCTTGCATATCAGCTGATAAGTCCTGCTCATACACAGGAAGCTTCCATTCAGTTCTTAGGACCTCACACTTAAGTGGTGTCAATGAGAGCCAAGGATACCAGATAAGTGAGGAAAACCACTACAGGAAAGGAGGATCTAAACCAACACACAGGACGAAGAATCCTGGAAGAAATAAAGACAAGGCAGGGACTAGAAGAAAACATCTTTAAAAACTGTAATTCATATCCCCACAGATAGAGGAGGAGGTATTACATCAATGAAATTAGACTAAAATGCTATTTTTAAGTATCATTTGAGAACAAGAAATATATAGCAGAATAAAAGAAGTGGAAGATAAAGATGTGAGAAATTCACTGAAATTAGAATTTTTAATGGGAAATAAAAATGATGAATGATCGTTCAAAAGACATTCCAAAAAGTGAAGACATGGGGAAAGTAATTGACCCAGAAAAAGGACAAGAAAATTTCTTTGAACTAAAGAATATATGTTTCCCTTTTATGATGCTGTAGGAAGCAGTTAACCCAATCTCAAAACCCAAAAGTCACTGGATGACTGTTCACCTTCTCTTTACAATACTTACATTCACACGAAATGCATGGGAATAGCAAAATAGCTGTACTTATCGTGGGCTTGCTCTATGCCAGGTATTTGCTGTGTTTTCTATTCCTTATATTTCATTTTATCCTCACAGCAATCCTATTAAGTAGGCACTATTATTTTTCCCACTCGCAGATGAACAAACTAAGACTCAGAGAAGTTAAGTAACTTTGGGAGCTATGATTCAACCCAAAACTGTGTCCTTCTAGCAACTACATTTTCCTGCATCTTGTCTATTAATGACAACAGTGTGTATGTACACAATACAAACACACACACACACACAGATCTTTTTTCTCCTAACTTTTAGTGGGTTTTATTATTGTTTTACTATTATTTTAAATTCTCCACTCCCCTAACTCTATGCCACTGTTACCAAATTCTTTTTTAAATCATTTCAATTTCAATAGAAACAATTTAAAATCAATAAACCTTTACTATTCAAGCTTAGTCATAAGTATAAATTTTCTCTTTTTTACTAGTATATTTATTATTTAATTTGAACTTATTGAAAATATGCAATATAAATTCTGCAGTCTTACAGTTTATCCTAAATTCGTTATTCCACTTCATGCATTATTGAAGAATACCTTTTCCTGTTTTAGAGACAGACCCAGGCCATATCCTTAGAAGTGAATGCCTATTCATTGACCTCTGCCTCTCCTAGGGACTGTCCCTCATTCAATGCACTGTTTTGCTCTCTGAGTCTGTGTTCATTGACCTCAGTCTCTCTTGGGACCAGATTCTTTTGTTTTTTATTGAGGTGAAGTTAATTTAAAGGCTATGTTAGTTTCAAGTATACTGAAACAGCCTTTAAATATATGCATATATATTCTTTTTCAGATTCTTTTCCATTATAGGTTATTACAAGATATTGAGTATAGTGTCCTAAGCTGTGTAGTAGGTCCTTGTTATTTACCTATTTTATACACAGTAGTGTATATATGTTAATTCTGTGCCCCCCCCCACACACACACATAGATCTTTATCTGTGCCATCCTTTGCTCTCTCCACGTGGGCAGATGCTAACAAGTCTTATTATGTGCTTTTCTGGTGGCTATTTTACTTTTCAAAAAGGCTTAGTCTTTTGTGCCCCTTTATATTCTCAAGTTTTAAATAAATTGCTCATTTTCTGCTTTTCATTTGGGAGAAATGTGAAAAACAGGTCAATCCTTGGGACTGTCACATCAGCTCATATGGCCTTTTAACCTCCCAGTCATTTCTTGGAAGTCAAAATCCCCTAGAAAAGAAAAATCTTTTTTTGTCCTGTTTGGTGAGGGAGGAAGCTGCTAAGAGACAGCCTTACAGGACAGAGAAAAGTGTAAATGCTTGTCCCCCGCATTCTCTGTGAAAGGCAAAGACTGGCTTGGCAGCCAGTATTGATAGATCTTGGAGCAGAAGCAGGACCACATTTCACCAAGGACTGTTTTATTGAAATTGCAAAGATAATGTCAACAGTGTCTGTCTCTGGACTTTCTTCTAAAGGAAGAGTGTATGTTCAGCTGGGTTGAGCCAGCCCTCTCCAGATAAAGGCAATAATGACAGAGACTTTCAAGACATGTTGGCTTTTATGGAGCACCATCCTGCGTCAGCCCTGAAAAGCATGGAAAAGCTCAAAAAATGCCTCAAAGGCTGCATTCCATTATTATCTTTAACCCTCGTTTCACCTTACACATTCTTTCCATCCGTCCCTCAGTGGTGAGCTGTATCCTCTGTCATATATTCAGAATTTATTTTTAAAGTATTTTCAACTTTATTGAGGTTACTCTTTACGCAACAGATGAAGCCATTTCAAGTGTAAGTCAATGAGTTTTAACAAATCGATGTACATCTCATCATTCTCACAGCCAAGCCTTTAAAGATGTTCCCATCCAAACCAGAGTCTTTCTTTGTGTCCCTATGAAGTCAATCTCCAGCTCCAACCCCAGCCTCAGGCTGCTTCCTGTTACTGTAGTAGGAGCAGATATTTCATTTCTAAAGTTTATTAATGGAATAATACGGTGCTGACTTTATGTCTGGATTCTTCTGCTGACTGTAACCCTGTAGAGACGTATCCATGGTGATGCACCCATCAGCAGTGAATTCCTGGTAGCATTCCCCTGTCTAGACATGCCACCATACACGTATCCATTGGCCTACAATTGTCATTGAGTTGTTTGCAGTTTATTGTGAAAAAAATTGTCAGTATTCATTAAAAAAAAAAGAGGACTGTCTTCAGAGATGCACATATATGCAATTGCTTAAGTTCTGTCTGTCCATCAAAGCGTTCTGAGAATGTTTGTTTCCATAATGTATCTGATGCATTCTTCCTGCTCCACAAAGATTCAGCATAAGCAATGCCTGATGGCCAACAGAGACCATCTCTTCCAATCTTCAAAGGGTGGACAGAGCCATAAGGGAACTGGAGTTGGCTCTGGGCTAGTATGGACCAGTGTCTATTGCTGAAGCAGACAACAGGGAGATTAGAAAACAGGGGATATAGCTACCAAAAGGAAAAAAGGTGGGTACAATGATAGGCCAGCTTTCAAGAGGCAATTGCCCTGTGAAGTATGGAAAGCAACTTTTTGGTAACACAAGAAAATTATTTTCTTAAGTCACTAAATTGTAATTATGACATTGACCACTCAAAGGATTATTAGCATCTTGGAAATCACCTGTAGATTAAACTAAACAAGTGACAGTATTCAACAAGGAATAGAAATAATTCAGCCATCCCTAAATGGACAACACTCAAAGGCATTTCACTTGAATACTTTTAAATTAATTTTTCTAAGTTGCTGAAGAAAGTAGTTTGCCATTTACCCAAGTTTTTCATGTTATTTCATTTTGAGTTTTAACTTTATGGACTGGAAAGGCCTGCCTTGACTCTCTCCACTTTGCAAAGAAGGAAACCAAGGCCTAGGAAAGCTAAGAGGTTGGCTCAAGTTCCGACAATTAGTCATAATAATGGCTAAATTAGTACAGTACTTTACAAGACACAAAGCACTTTCAAATATATCATATTTCATGGACTGCTCCTATCTGTCATTTGAGAATGTTGTTACTGGTAAACTGATTTCTCAGAGATAAACTGAGGCTCTGGGGGCTGAGAAAGGGTTTTCAGGGTTGCTAACATTGGTCCATACGTATGTGATTGGTCCCACATATCATATTCCAAATCTCACCCTCTTTCCATTTGAGTTCAACCCCACCTCTATTGAGTATAAATCCACTTCACTTTCTGCTAAACCATCTGCCCTTGAAGAAGACGGAGAAATAAATCCGTTTCCTCTTTAACTGACAATTGTTGAGTCAAATGTTTTGAGAGCTTTAGCATCCTTGGGTTCTGTGTTGACTCTTTCAGCTCAGGGGGTATTGAAGCAATAGTCTACCCAGCAGTCAGTTTAAACTGATTTACAAATGGAAGATGCCTGGGAAATTGTAGAAGTCTTAACATGCCCTTATATAGCACAATATGTGGCTTTTGAGATCCAGCCAAGAATGTCTCTGGCTTTAGAACAGCTAAATGTGTGTTGGAGAGCCATCACTAAGCCCTGAACCAGACCAACATATTTGAAATGAACAGGGGTAAATAAGGTATAAACTAAATACAAACCTACAAGTTGTGAACTTTCAAAGATGTGAGCATGCATTGGCAAGTCCAGCCACGTAAGTTAGTTCACGTGTCCGGCATACATTGTCACATGCATGCACTCCTACACATGGTTGTGCTCTTGGGAACTGTACTGTACCGTATAGTGGAGAGCAGTACAGTGTCTTTATTTCAACCCCAGGATGTCCAGAAGCGTGTGTAGAAGCAGTGGGGATGTAAGTGGTGCCGCTGAGAAGAACCAGCTGTTATGCTGCAAAAGTGAAAGTCGCTGTCATGTGCAACTCTTTGTGACCACATGGACTACACAGTCCATGGAATCCTCCAGGCCAGAATACTGGCGTGGGTAGCCTTTCCCTTCTCCAGGGGATCTTCCCAACCCAGGGATCGAACCCAGGTCTCCCACATTGCAGGCAGATTCTTTACCAGCTGAGCCACCAGGGAAGCCCGAGAATACTGGAGTGGGTGGCCTGTCCCTTCTCCAGGGGATCTTCCTAACCCAGGGATCAAACCAGGGTCTCCTCCATTGCTGGCAGATCCTTAGCCAACTGAACTATCAGGGAAGCCCATTATACTCTACTACCGTACTTTTCAAGGTCCCATACTGTAAGATGAAAAGTATTTTCTTTACTTTTTGTGTTTGTTTTGTGTTTATTTGTTTTTTATAATACTTTTTGTCTGAAAATTAACATAAACGTATTAGAGTACTGTATAGTCAACTGTGTTAGTTGGGTACCTAGGCTAGCTTTGTCGGACTCACAAACAAATTGGATATACGAACACACTTTGGGAATGGTACTTGTTTGTAGCTTGTGTAGCTGTAGCTTGCTGTAGCTTCAAACCACACAGTACTCAAGTGGCTATGGACAAAATGCCCAGCTGTACTGTGTACCTCCAGACACCCTTTTCTTTAGCATAACCATCTAAACTGGGGTCCAGTGTGGTAGCAAAGAGTGTGTGCCTACTAACAAAGCCCAAAGGTTATTAGTCTTAACTTGGCATCCTGTCACTTCCTTATTTTCTCATTCGGAGTTAACCTTATTTTGGCATTGATTTTGGTGTCTAATTTCATTTTTCAAGAAAAATTTAAAGACTGTCATTTCCACACACATGCACCCCATGAGAAACAGCTCTGGTGACAACTTCTTTTATTAAAGTTCCTCGTGACCAAACAATAGCGCTTCATTCATCTGAATTGAAAGACGAGGTTGTCAGAAAATCTGTAAGCTATTTCTACACAAATCCCGCAAGTGCTGTGAATAGAACCTCTGTCCAGCCCCCTCCACAGATCTGGCATTGGCACAAAACTTGGCTCAGTGGGTTTTTTAAAATGAATCCTGAGCTGCCATACATGCCCTGTGGGTTTTGTGTTGACTCTGAAAATACCATATATTTACCTTGCATTTCATCTTTTCATGCAACACCCTCATTGCTTCAGTTTCCACATTCCTGAAATATTCGAAGTTTTGGGGGTGTTCAAGGTCCACTTTGAGACATTAAATTGGCTGCTTGCTTTTTTAAGTCCTGTACAAAACAATAAGAGCGCTTTCAGCATTCTTACTTTCCTAAGCCAAGAGAGAGCAGGATGAGAAAAGGAAAACTTAATATTGGGTTGCAAAAGTCTCAGGTTTTTCTCTTTTTGTTTATGGAGCTCTTGGGTAACTATGAAGAGACTCTTTGAATTCATGTTGAGTCTCAATGACAGTGGAAATCTTAGTCCTAGGAGACTTGCTAGGGATTTAAAACAGAAAATGGTTCCCATGACATGTGTAGCTGGCTTGAGTCTGAACAGCCGGCTTATTAGGGAAGTTACTCTTTGAATTGTAGCATGAAAGGCTGCTCTCCTGGCTGTAGACAGGCTCTTGACTCAGGGAAGGTAGAGCGAGTGCCTATGGTGATTCTCAGATTATGCATTTGATATTTTTTTGGCAATTAAATAAGAAGTCAGGAACCTCTTGATTGCTCGAGTTTGCTTTTGGTACAGCTGTTCCCAGGAGAAGCGGGATCTTCACCATCTGTGAATCGGCAGCGACTCCCAGCTCTACGTCGTAGCATATGTTAGCAGCCGTTTTCTGTTGCTCATGCACTTCATATGTTCCTTGAAACCCAGCCTAAAACTCATTTCTTCTGTGCTTCCGTGTGTGTAAGCCCACCAGCTTGCTATTGGGTCACTATCGTGTTTGTCCATTTAATTTTCAGTTCAGTTCTGTTCAGTCGCTCAGTCATGTCCGACTCTTTGCGACCCCATGAATCACAGCATGCCAGGCCTCCCTGTCCATCACCAACTCCCGGAGTTTACTCAAACTCATCTCCATTGAGTCAGTGATGCCATCCAGCCATCTCATCCTCTGTCGTCCCCTTCTCCTCCTGCCCCCAATCCCTCCCAGCATCAGGGTCTTTTCCAATGAGTCAGCTCTTCGCATCAGGTGGTCAAAGTATTGGAGTTTCAGCTTCAGCATCAGTCCTTCCAATGAACACCCAGGACTGATCTCCTTTAGGATGGACTGGTTGGATCTCCTTGCTGTCCAAGGGACTCTCAAGAGTCTTCTCCAACACCACAGTCCAAAAGCATCAATTCTTCTGCGCTGAGCTTTCTTTATAGTCCAACTCTCACATCTATACATGACCACTGGATAAACCATAGCCTTGACTAGATAGACCTTTGTTAGCAAAGTAATGTCTCTGCTTTTTAATATGCTGTCTATGTTACTCATAACTTTCCTTCCAAGGAGTAAGTGTCTTTTCATTTCATGGCTGCAGTCACCATCTGCAGTGATTTTGGAGCCCAAAAAAATAAAGTCAGCCACTGTTTCCACTGTTTCCCCTTCTATTTGCCATGAAGTGATGGGACCAGATGCCATGATCTTAGTTTTCTGAATGTTGAGCTTTAAGCCAACCTTTTCACTCTCCTCTTTCACTTTCATCAAAGCCTCGTTAGTTCTTCTTCACTTTCTGCCATGAGGGTGGTGTCAGCTGTATATCTGAGGTTATTGATAATTCTCCCAGCAATCTTGATTCCAGCTTGTGCTTCTTCCAGCCCAGCGTTTCTCATGATGCACTCTGCATATAAGTTAAATAAGCTGGGTGACAATATACAGCCTTGACGTACTTCTTTTCCTATTTGGAACCAGTCTGTTGTTCCATGTCCAGTTCTAACTGTTGCTTCCTGACCTGCATACAGATTTCTCAAGAGGCAGGTCAGGTGGTCTGATATTCCCATCTCTTAAAGAATTTTCCACAGCTTGTTGTGATCCACATAGTCAAAGGCTTTGTCATAGTCAATAAAGCAGAAATGGATGTTTTTCTGGAACTCTCTTGCTTTTTTGATGATCCAGCGGATGTTGGCAATTTGATCTCTGGTTTCTCTGCGTTTTCTAAAACCAGCTTGAACATCTGGAAGTTCACGGTTCATGTATTGCTGAAGCCTGGCTTGGAGAATTTTGAGCATTACTTTGCGAGCGTGTGAGATGAGTCCATTTAATTTAGCACCTATAATATGCCTGTTCCTCTCCATACTCTCAACAACCTTCAAGGATAGGCTTTTTTTTTATGTTCTTGAAGTATAGTTGATTTACAATATTGTGTTAATTTCTGCTGTACAACAAAGTGATTCAGTTAGACATACATATACACTCTTTTTTCATGTTCTTTTCCACTATGGTTTATCACAGGATATTCAATATCAGACCTGTGGTGTAGGTATGTATATATGCATATAAATGGTATATATTCCATATGGTATATATGTTCCTTAGTGCCCCAGGTCTGCCTGGAGCAGGAGAAGGCTTATGAACAATGAAAGGTCTCGGCCACGTGTGTATAAAAGTCACACAAATGATGAGTGAGGCTCATAGATTCATATATACTGTGGTATATACATATATATACCACCATATATATCGTGGTTTGTCAGTTCTATATGTAACAGCTTGTATCTGCTAACCCCAAATTCCCAGTACAGCCTTCCCGTACCTCCCCTCCCTTTTGGCAGCCACAAGTCTTGTCTCTACGTCCGTGAGTGTGTTTCTGTTTCATGGATAGGTTCATTTGTGTCATATTTTAGATTCCCTGTGTAACTAATATCATATGGTGTTTATCTTTCTCTGTCTGACTTACTTCATTTAGTGTGATAATCTCTAGGTCCATGTATGTTGCTGCAAAATGGCATTATTTTATCTTTTGACTGAGTAGTATTCCATTGTGTATATATGTACCATATCTTTTTTATTCATCTGTTGATAAATATCTACATTGTTTCAATGTCTTGGCTTTTGTGAACAGGGCTATTGTGGACATGAGGATGCGTGTATCTTTTTGAACTATATTTTTGTCTGAGTATCTGCCCAACAGTGGGATTGCTGGATCATGCAGCAACTCTAGTTTTTTGAGGAACCTTCTTACTGTTTTCCATAGTGACTGCACCAACTTACACTCCTTCAGGGGTAAGTTTTGATGTCCAGGTTTGATAGATGAGCAAATGGAGACTCGAAGAGTTCAAAAGTAACTCAGCCACAGTCACAAAGCTTGTCAGTGGGAGAACTGGGATTTGCCCTCCAAGTCTACCTGAACACACAGCCTGGCCCAACCATTCCCATGCTCTGTTCCTTAGTGATGCCCCAGGCCTGCCTGGAACAGGAGATGTCCTGTGGACAGTGAAGAGCCTCAGCCGCGTGTGTATCAAAGTCACACAGAGGATACGTAAGGCCTATAGACTCAGTCAGTCTTCCAGATCATCTAGTTCACACTTCTACCCTAATCAGCAATTCCCTCCACAGCAGTCCAGGTAAAGTTTCTCAGCCTGTACTTGAGTTGTTTCTAAATGAAAAAACAAAGATGGTAAATGGCCATGGCGATGATCACATTTGCGTATAAATATTCATCCAGTGTTTGCGTTTCTGCAGCAACGTTCTATTTGGGAACAATTGTGCAAACAGCCACGATCGGGCTGGATCAGCGTATTCCCACCAGCAGAGCCAGGCCCCCAGGAGAGACCCAGCAGTAAGGTATAATCAGGAATCACAGTTCTTGTTGCTGTTTATGTGCCTTCCTGGGACTGACAGTCTCAAAAGTGGACCCCCAAAGGGCGGAACAGCATCCTCTTGAAACTGCACAAACAGCATGAAAAACAGTACACAAACGCCAAACGCAGAGCAAATGCCCTCACAGTCCCACCAGCCAAACTAATCAAGGAGAGTTTTCACTCTCCTTGCTTCCTGCGCATCCTCGCCATGTATAAACATGATTTTTCGGGCTGTAATGAGGTATACGTGCAATTTGCTATTCCGCTTTGCGTGCTTAACAGTAAATCATAAGCATTTTCTGTTGCTACACAGTCTGCCTGATTCTAATTTGTAGTGACTGCATGATAATCCATCAAATTGACACAACGTAATTTACTTAACTACTCACTCTTTGGTTGTTGCTAGGTTTTCTTTATTATGAATTACTCCACAATGATCATTTTCATTTTTATTGACTTTTTATTGACTTTTATTGACTTTTCCTTCTTTTGGATTCTTTCCTTGGAGTCAAAAATTGGTTAGGCTCTTTAAAAAATAAAGTCAATGAGAATGGATTCTGGGTTGACTCTTGTGACATATGACAGGTGAAAATCCTTAGCAGAAGTCACATCAGGTGTGGTTGTTTGTCCACATATCACTTAGTATTAAGGTGTCTAATCACTTTGTGTCATAAATGAATAAAATTCTGCTCACAATGAGCTTACTCTCTAAAGGAAAGTAAAAGGGGAGTTTTTTTTTTTTTTTTTAAGAGTAAAACAAGTTTCAACTCTCCCCACCCTGAAAGAAAAGTTTTTAATATTTCTGTTATCTTTCCTTTTTTCCTTCTGTCACTTATATGTCTGATAGCTTTCAAGCACAGTTTTTTAAGCAGAAGGATGGAGTCATTGGATCTGTTATTCAGGCAGATCACTTTGTCCCCAGCATGAGAGGAGGCCTGGGCAGGGTAAAGGAATGGCAGGGGTCCAGTTAGGAAGCCCCAGCAATAGTCCTGGGAGGGCAGGGCGAGGCTTTGAAGTGGGTATGACAGGTGTGATGGGGGTGTTCAGGAGGCCAAGCCAGGTGACGCTTAGAATGGTCAGGGCTTGAAGGTCAATCGGGTATGCAGGGTGGACAAGTGAACCAGTTGCCAGATATTTGGAGGTTTTCAGAAGCACACTCCTGCCTCGGCTCAGGTATAGGAAAGACATACACCTACCAACTTGAAGTCCTTTAAGATACCCCCAAATCTGAGTTCACCTGCCAAAAATACTGCCACAGGAGAGTCACTTGTTTGAGTTGACACCCTCCTCATCAGCCTTCAGTTGCCAGGCGACCTGCTCTTGGGTGAAATGATACGTTATGACATTATCCACAATGCGGGTCTGGGAAACGGATGCTGGGCTAAGCGCGTCCGAGAGTGGAGGCCTAGTCCTCACTGTGTGGTCACGGGCAGTCACTGGCTCCTGCCAAGCCTCAGTTTATCTTTCTGTAAAATTGGGATAACAGTCACTGTGCTGCCTGTCTCACAAGTTGGTTTTTGAACATCATGAGAGATCACATACGTGAACTCTCTCTGTAAGCTCTGATATCCAACACAGATGTGGGAGGGTGGGAGGGTGGGAAGGGGAGGTGGGAAGCTGACTGTCACCAGCTGATGCTTAAGGGTAGAAGCAGAGCCTTCAATGAACGAGATACAGGACAGGGAGATGCTGATGCGTGTGCCTGGAGGGTTGTCTAAATTGTGACTGTTGAGGCTGCCACAACAAAGTACCACAGTCAGGGTGGCTTAGATAACACACATTTATTTCTCGTAGTTCTGGAAGCTGGAAAGTCCAAACGCAAGTTGCTGGCAGATTCCATTCTTGAAGACCCTCTTCCTACCTTGCAGATAACCTTCTCGCCGAGTCCTCACAAGGTGGAGAGTGAGCTCTGTTGTCTCTTCCTCTTCTTGTAGAGCCACTAATCCCATCGTGGGGCCCCACCCTCGTGACCTCATCCAGACCTGATAACTGGGTTATCCAAAAAGTTTGTTCAGGTTTTTGTAAGATGTCATGGGAAAACCCAAAGGAACTTTTAACCGACCCAGCTGCTTTCGAATTGTGGTGCTGGAGAAGACTCTTGAGAGTCCCTTGGACTGCAAGGAGATCCAACCAGTCCATCCTAAAAGAAATAAATCCTGAATATCCACTGGAAGGACCGATGCTGAAGTTGAAACTCCAATACTTTGGCCACCTGATGCAAAGAACTGATTTATTAGAAAAGACCCTGATGCTGGGAAAGATTGAAGGCAAGAGGAGAAGGGGGCGGCAGAGGATGAGATGGTTGGATGGCATCATTGACTCAAAGGACATGAGTTTGAGCAGGCTGCAGGAGATAATGAAGGACACAGAAGCCTGGCGTGCTGCCATCCATGGGGTTGCAGAATCAGACACAACTTAGTGACTGAACAGCAACAAGATAATTTCCAAAGGCCCTGCTTCCAAATACCATCCCATGGGGACCAGAACTTCAACATATGAATTGGCGAGGGGGAGCACACAATATTCAATTCACGGCAGAGCCCTGGAGAAGGGAACGCTGAGAGAAACAGAGCTAAATGGGAGGCTGATGGGTCTCTGAGCATCCAGAAGAAGGGGATGCCTGAGGACAGCGTATACGGCTGTGAATCCTGGCTCTGTCACTTTCTAAAGCTGGGCAACTTGGACAGATTACTAACTTTGCCATGGCTCAACTGCCTCCCCTAAAATGAGGACTCAACTGTTCATCTACCAGATTTTATTGAGCAACTACTGTGTGCCAGGAACTATTGTAGGTGCCAAGGATTAAAAAGTAAACAGGAGAGGCCTGGGAAAGCATAAACCCCCAAGGGATGGTAACAGTGTCCCATGGGGTCACTCTGAAGGGTCCTTGGTGTAATCTGCATGGCATGGTGATTTTGCATAATAAGTGCACTAGAATTGTTAGCTGCTATTATTTCATCTGTTTTGCCATTTTTCCTTGGAAAGCTCCTGTTAAGGTGCTGTACAAATGTTAATAAAACAAACAGCTATGAATCAGGGGCAGTACCCAGAGGTCCATTCATGCATCGCATCTGTTTGTATTTGCCGCTGTGGATTGGACTTCCAGGGTCACCCCTACGCCGCTCATCTCCCTGGACAGCCAGTATCCATGCCGTGTGACCAGTCTCTGGGCTCCCTTCTCCAGCAAGTCGAGAAGGGCATTGCTTATTTAGAGAATGACATGTTCCCAGTTATTAATACATTCCAAATATTAAAATTTCAGTCAAAGCACTGGGAAAATCATGGCAGGCTCATAATTTAGGGAGGCCAGGTGGCTAATGAATGCTTGGTGCCCAGGAATATCTTAATTCCTCTGCCCCTCTCTCCTAATTAACAAAAGCACTGATGATCTCAGGGCTGTTTCTGGCCATCTGGGATAAATCAGCCCACTGGCAGCTGCCCAAATGATGTATTTTAAGGGCACAGGCCATGTGGCTCTCTATTGCAAAGCAATTGGGGTCACCGTGTTTGCATATGGATTCACTTGCTGTGCAGGGATCCTACCCTCTTACTGCACCCGCTGTGGGCTGACCCGCAATAACTGTTGAGCAATGATAAAGAGGAGATAGACCCTACGACCCTTCAGGATGCCCCCATCTTCATTGCTCTCCACTCCTGTTTTTATTACTCTCCACAAAGAGACTTCAATTGGCTTTCCCTATCTATTTTCACAGTCCTCATTCTTAGAAAGAGTTTCCCACAATTCATAGGAAGACATATCTGGATGAGTATTGCGGGAGGACCATAAAAACCCATATGGATGGGACTCGAAAGTCACCAAGTTACTTACCAAAATCACTAAAGTCTATTTTCCTTAGTGATGCCAAGGCAAGGTGTGTTAAAGTCATTTTAAAGAAACTATTAATTGGATGAGCCATTCTCTGGGGGGAAACCTGGGGCAAATCACAGTGAATGGGCTCAGGTGGTAATTGCTCTGTTGTGAAGAGTGTCTAGAAGTTCCTGAGTTTTCTGTCTCCATTGCCCTGAGCAATTATGTTCAACACAGTGATGACAGACTTATTCCCTATTCAACCATCATCAATAAGCATTTACCAATGACCTACCATGTTCGACACAGAACACTGAACAGTGAACGGGTCCAGAGATGTATAAGACAGTCCCCAGCAACACGAGGTCGTGCAACTTAGATGCCAGTTGCTCCATGCTGCTTGTGATCCGTGATCATAGGTCCTGGGTTTCTTAGGCTAGTTTTAAGTCTTCATTTTCTATATCATTATCCCCATAAATCACTGAAGCAGTCCAATAGTCAGCACCCAAACTACCTCTCCTGTTGGAAGAGGTAGTATCTCAGACTACCTCTCAGACTACCTTGGTATCTCAGACTACCTTTCCTATAGCAAGGTAAAAAATTCTATAAAACCACAAGTTCTGGTTTTTAGCTAAATATGTTCACTGAACACACAAGTAGCTCCTACCGTAAGGTCAATGACCATTCATAATTCTACAAAGGCAATTAGCGAGGAGCAGGAACCTTTCCAGCAAGATTTTCTAAGATATGACTGGCCCTTGCATGGCTTCTCCCTTCATTAATTAATTAAGTATGCATCTATCCAATGAATGACAGTAAGACACAGTCCTGACCTCTGAGAAGCTTACATGACTGTCTGGTGGGGGAAACAGACCGATAACAAGACAAAGAGGCAACGGGTGAAATGGCCAGCACCTTGGCTGTGCTTTGAGGGGCAATGGACTTGACCCTGGGCACTGAGATCACTCTGGGTCTTGAGTGGAGGTGGGAGGCGATGTGAGTTGCACTTTAGAGAAGCTGATGTAGCTACAGGGCAAAGAGCTTGAAGCGCGCAAGGCTGGAGGCAGACATGGAGGACGTTCTGACTCTATCCCAGGGCTAACTGCCACATAAAGCTCCACTGAGGGACATTTCAGTTCTTGAGAGTGGAAAGGTGAGGTTGAGCCAACGAGCCAAGAAATAGCCACCTAGAGAGGTGGAGCGACAGACTACAGCTCTGATTACCTACACACGATGCTCCGCATGTCTTCAGGACATGCCGGTATTTAGATGAGAAGGAGGCGGCTTAGGGATGAGTAGTTACAAATCATTTGAAAATTAACCTATCCACGTGGACTGACGAAAATTCAAAAGACTCAAAATTGACTAAACTAAAGGGAAGATCACCCTGCTTTGACGATCCGGAAAGGCAGATAATAAACCCACCCCTGGTAATTAGCATTGGAATGCAACTTTTTTTTTTTCCTGGAGTGTATCTGCCATCAATGCATTTTTTTTTTTTTTTTTGGTCAATATAAAAATATTCCCCACACTAACTCCAGACTGGCTGGACAGCAGGAAGCAAGGGAGGAAAAGCAAACAGAACCCAAGAGCCAGTCCGTGAGCCCAGGGGAGCAGGGACTGGAATAGGGCGCCAAGAGCTGGCTGCCCATGACAACTGTGACCCTCAGCCCCCCAGTGGACCTCACTGTTGTCACTAGAAAGTTCTAGAGAGGTGCAGCTGCCTGAAAGAAGTAATTGTGTTTTAGTGACACCATGGGATTCCTTTTCTCCCTGTTTTATTGAGAAATAATTTACACACATCAGTGTATCAGTTTAAGGCAAACAGCATGGTGGTTTGGCTTAAATATATTGTGAAGTGATTGTCACAATAGGTTCAGCCAACATCCATCTTCTTGTATGGATGCAATAAAAAGAAAAGAAAAAAAGGAAAAGCACTTTCTCCTTGTGATGAGAATTCTTAGGCGACACTCTGTATTTGTCTTTATTTGTTGTTGTTTAGTCTCTCAGTCGTGTCTGTTTTGCAACCCCACGGACTGTAGCCCACCAGTCTCCTCTGTCCACAGGATTTCCCGGGCGAGCATACTAAAGTGGGTTTCCCTTCCCTACTCCAGGGGAATCTCCCAACCCAGAGATGTAACCCTCATTTCCTGCGAGTCTCCTGCATTGCAGGCATATTCTTTACTGGTGAACTACCAAGGAAGCCCCTGTTAATATTGGGTTGACCAAAAAGTTCATTCAGGTTTTCCATGGGGTCACAAAGATTTGGACACAACTTGGCGGTTGAACAAGAACAACAACCACCATCATCTCTTGCTTGGACCACAAAAGAGCCTCTACCTCTGTTATTCTCGCTGCCCCTCCAATTTAGACATTCTAGCCCGCAGAGGTCAAAATGATGTTTCTATTACCTTTTACTTTTTTATTTCTATGACTCTCTATACGGAAAAACGTAGACTTAGAGACAGTCACCAAGCCAGGCTTCAACAATACGTAAACCGTGAACTTCCAGATTCCAGATGTTCAAGCTGGTTTTAGAAAAGGCAGAGGAACCAGAGATCAAATTGCCAACATCCACTGGATCATCAAAAAAACAAGAGAGTTCCAGAAAAACATGCTATTTTTGCTTTATTGGCTATGCCAAAGCTTTTGACTGTGTGGATCACAACAAACTGTGGGAAATTCTTTAAGAGATGGGAATACCAGACCACCTGACCTGCCTCTTGAGAAATCTGTATGCAGGTCAGGAAGCAACAGGTAGAACTGGACATGGAACAACAGACTGGTTCCAAATCAGGAAAGGAGTATGTCAAGGCTGTATATTGTCACCCTGCTTATTTAATTTATATGCAGAGTACATTATGAGAAACACTGGGCTGGAGGAAGCACAAGCTGGAACCAAGATTGCTGGGAGAAATATCAATAACCTCAGATAAGCAGATGACACGACCCTTATGGCAGAAAGTGAAGAAGAACTAAAGAGCCTCTTGATGAAAGTGAAAGAGGAGAGTGAAAAAGTTGGCTTAAAACTCAACATTCAGTAAACAAAGATCATGGTCCCATCACTTTATGGCAAATAGATGGGGAAACAGTGACAGACTTTATTTTGGGGGGCTCCAAAATCACTGCAGATGGTGATTGCAGCCATGAAATGAAAAGACGCTTACTCCTTGGAAGGAAAGTTATGACCAACCTAGACCACATTTTAAGAAGCAGAGACATTACTTTGCCATTAGTCATGTATGGATGTGAGAGTTGGACTATAAAGAAAGTTGAGCACCGAAGAATTGATGCTTTTGAACTGTGGTGTTGGAGAAGACTCTTGAGAGTCCCTTGGACAGCAAGGAGATCCAACCAGTCTATCCTAAAGGAGATCAGTCCTGAGGGTTCATTGAAAGGACTGATGTTGAAGTTGAAACTCCAATACTTTGGCCACCTGATGCGAAGAGCTGACTCATTGGAAAAGACCCTGATGCTGGGAAAGACTAAAGGCAGTAGGAGAAGGGGACAACAGAGGATGAGATGGTTGGATGACATCACCGACTCAATGGACATAAGTTTGAGTAAACTACGGGAGTTGATGATGGACGGGGAGGCCTGGTGTGCTGCAGTCCACGGGGTTGCAAAGAGTCAGACACGACTGAGCGACTGAATTGAACTGATAGAAGGTCACAAATTGAGAAGTTTTTTAGACTTTCCTTTCACCTTAAAGATGAGAAAAAGGAGCACCAAAGAAGTGAAAAACTTTATTGGAGGTCACACAGCAAGTATATGTCAAGTCCAGGAAAGAAAAGAGGCTTTTGAATTTCAAGCGGAGCCCTGTTCCATAGTCAGGTAAAGTATTTCCCTATATATAGCCAAAGACCTAGGCTACCAGGAAAAGGTGTCTGAAAACATACAAAATTATACTAACAGAAAATATTCAGATAAAAAAAATGTATCATCCGTTTATGTGGGTTGTAATAAAAGTGATGCTTTTAAAATGCAATCCTGAGTATGTCATTCTGCTGTTTCAAACCCCTTAGGACCTCCCAATCCCGAGGGGGAAAAATCAAAACCTTAACACAGTCTTGTCTGAGATGACTGCCTCTCTCTGTAGTCTCACCTCCTACCATTCTTTCTCTCACTCTCCAAAGTCCAGCCTCTCTTCTTTCAAATGCCAAACTGTTCACCACCGCCAGGCCTGCTAGCTGTCTCTCCACACTCCCACACCCTGCACCTGTCCCCACCCGGGGAATCGCTGCTCTTCCTTCAGTCCTCACCATAAACGCGCCTTCCTCGAGGACTGCCCCCTAACCCGTGCGGAGCAGAGGCTACTTATCTCGGGATATCTATGCTTTTTCCTTTCATTGTTTTATTTATATTGGAGTATAGATTTATTTTCTATATCTTTTTCTATATTTATCTATCCATATTCAGTTCAGTTCAGTTCAGTCACTCAGTTGTGTCCGACTCTTTGCGACCCCATGGACTGCAGCACGCCAGGCCTCCCTGTCCATCACCAACACCCATAGTCCACCCAAACCCATGTCCATCGAGTCGGTGATGCCATCCAGCCATCTCATCCTCTGTTGTCCCCTTCTCCTCCTGCACCCAATCCCTCCCAGCATCAGGGTCTTTTCCAATGAGTCAACTCTTCACATGAGGTGGCCAAAGTATTGGAGTTTCAGCTTCAGCATCAGTCCTTCCAGTGAACACCAGGGACTGAGCTCCTTCAGGATGGACTGGTTGGATCTCCTTGCAGTCCAAGGGACTCTCAAGAGTCTTCTCCAACACCACAGTTCAAAAGCATCAATTTTTCGGCACTCAGCTTTCTTCACAGTCTAACTCCCTCATCCATACATGACCACTGGAAAAACCGTAGCCTTGACTAGACGGACCTTTGTTGGCAAAGTAATGTCTCTGCTTTTTAGTATGCTATCCAGGTTGGTCATAACTTTCCTTCCAAGGAGTAAGCATCTTTTAATTTTATGGCTGCAGTCACCATCTGCAGTGATTTTGGAGCCCAAAAAAATAAAGTCAGCCACTGTTTCCACTGTTTCCCTGTCTATTTCCCATGAAGTTATGGGACCAGATGCCATGATCTTAGTTTTCTGAATGTTGAACTTTAAGCCAACTTTTTCACTCTCCTCTTTCACTTTCATCAAGAGGCTTTTTAGTTCCTCTTCACTTTCTGCCATAAGGGTGGTGTCTTCTGCATATCTAAGGTTACTGATATTTCTCCTGGCAATCTTGATTCCAGCTTGTGCTTCTTCCAGCCCATATTAACACCCGTGAATTCAGACTGATGATTCTAATTACAATTCATTACTACATGGTTTATTTTAGCCTTCCCTTTTTTTAATTTGTCTATAGACGTACTCTATATAGTCAAAATGCTGTTTTACAAAGGTTAGTGGGGTTTTTTTTTCTTTTTGCTGTTCTCATTGGGTGAGTTCCATTATACTATCTTCCAGCTCACTTTTGTAATTCTTTCTGAATTTTAAGCGCTTCCCAAGTAGCTTGGTGGTAAAGAACCAGCCTGCCAAGCAGGGGACCCAGAGTTTCATCCCTGGGTCAAGAAGATCCCCTGGAGAAGGAAATGGCAACCCACTCCAGTGCTCTTGCCTGGGAAATCTTAAGGACAAAGGAGCCTGGCGGGCTGCAGTCCCTAGGGTTACTAAAGAGCCAGACACGACTTAGCAACTGAACAACAGCAATGAATTTTAAGATTGTTTTATATCCGGGAAACATTTTATAGATATTAAATTGGATTTTTTATAGGGATTGCATTAAACCTGTAGAAGGAGTACAGTTGATTTACAATGTTGTGTTACTTTCTGTTGTAGAGCAACAGACACACACTCTTTTTTAGATTCTTTCCCATACAGGTCACTACAAAGTATTGAGAAGAGCTCCCTGTGCTATATAGTAAGTCCTTATCAGTTATCCATTGTACATATAGTAGTCTGTATATGTCAATTCCAATGTCCCAGTTTAACCCCTTACCTTTCCCCCCAATAACCTGAAGTTTGTTTTCTACACCTGTGACTGTATTTCTGTTTTGTAAATAAGTTCATTTTCATCCTTTTTTAGATTCTATATATGAGTGATATCACATGAGATCTTGTCTTTCTCTGACTTACCTCACTAAGTGTGACACTCTCTGAGTCCATCCATGTTGCTGCAAACGACATTATTTCATCCTTTTTTGTGGCTGAGTAATATTCCCTTGTATATATGTACACATCTTCTTTATCCATTCCTCTGTCAATGGATATTTAGGTTACTTCCAGGTCCTGGCTATTGTGAATAGTGCTGCGACGAATCCTCTTCACTGTTGATCAGAAATGTGGGGACACCATTATTTTGTGATTACTTGCTTTAAGAGTGTCTTTTCCACTCCACCATGAGCAGGATGGCGTCTTTTGTGCTCCGAGCAGCTGCGTTCGGGCCTGGAACAGGCCTCATCTGTTGTGTGAAGGAGGCGGAGTCCTGCAACCCACCACACTTCCCACCCTGTCCTCAATGTCGCTCTCCTCAGACCATCAGCCCCCTGAGCATCCACATGGTCTCTTACTCCCCCAGCCCTCTCTCCTTCTCAGGGCTGACCTTCTTGCTTGTTTCAGGGTTCATCCCATCCTTTCCCAGCCCCCTTCGGTTTTCAAATGTCTCTCCAGCCTGGGAGGGCTGGGGAGGATGTCCTTGACCCTCCAGCTCCCTTGGACTAGCCTCCTTACTTTCCTCTCCCCCTTAAATCCAAAGTTCTTAAAAGAACTGTCTCCATTTGCAGCATTCACTTCCTGCCTATTCACTGTTATTTATTATTTTATTCACTCATTTTTTTGACTATTTTATTTTTTAATTAATTAATTTATTTTAATTAAAGGCTAATTACTTTGCAATATTGTGGTGGTTTTTGCCATACATCGGCATGAATCAGCCATGGGTGTACATGTGTCCCCACCCTGAACCCCCCTCCCCCCTCCCTCCCCATCCCATCCCTCAGGGTCATCCCAGTGCATCAGCCCTGAGAACCCTGTCTCATGCATCGAACCTGGACTGGCGATCTGTTTCACATATGGTAATATACATGTTTCAATGCTATTCTCTCAAATCATCCTACCCTCACCTTCTCCCAGAGTCCAAAAGTCTGTTCTTTACATCTGTGTCTCTTTTGCTGTCTCACATATAGGGTCATCATTACCATCTTTCTAAATTCCATATATATGCATTAATATACTATATTGGTTTTTTTCTGACTTACTTCACTCTGTATAATAGGTTCCAGTTTCATCCACCTCATTAGAACTGATTCAAATGAATTCTTTTTAATGGCTGAGTAATATTCCATGGTGTATATGTACCACAGCTTCCTTATCCATTCATCTGCTGATGGGCATCTAGGTTGCTTCCATGTCCTGGCTATTATAAACAGTGCCACGATGAACATTGGGGTGCACATGTCTCTCCCAGATCTGGTTTCCTCGGTGTGTATGCCCAGCAGCAGGATTGCTGGGTCATATGGCAGCTCTATTTCCAGTTTTTTAAGGAATCTCCACTCTGTTCTCCATAGTGGCTGTACTAGTTTGCATTCCCACCAACAGTGTAAGAGGGTTCCCTTTTCTCCGCACCCTCCCCAGCATTTCTTGCTTGTAGACTTTTTGATGGCAGCCATCCTGACCAGCGTGTTCACTCATTTTTTTGAACTGTCAATGCATGTTCACAGTACAGAATCCAGAACGTTCCAAAAGGTACAGGAGGAGCACCTTTCTCCCATGGGTGACCCCAAGCCCTTTGTCTCTCCCCAGAGGCAACCCCTGCCACTGGCCTCTTGTGAGTCTTTCCAGAGGGCATACGCACGCACGTATTCTTTTTTATTTATCTGTTTTGGCGGCACTGCGTTTTCGTTGCTACGTGCAGGCTTTGTCTGATTGCGATGAGCGGGGTACACTCGTTGTGGTGCTCAAGATTCTCACTGCGGTGGCTTCTCTGGCTGTGGACTGTGAGCTGTAGAGGCAGGCTTCCATAGTTGTGGCACACCAGCTCAGGTGCCCTGCAGCATGTGGGATCTTCTCAGAGCAGGGATCAAACCCATGGCCCCTGCATTGGCAGGTGAATTCTTAACCACTGGACCACCATGCAAGTCCTGCATACATATGTTCTTGTTTTATTTATTTATTGGCCACACCATGAGGCTTGTGGGATTTCAGTTTCCCAACTAGGAATGGAACCAGGGCCCTTGGCAGTGAAAGTGCAGAGTCCTAACCGCTGAGTCAGTTCAGTTGCCCCATGGACCACAGCACGCCAGGCCTCCCTGTCCATCACCAACTCCCGGAGTTTACTCAAACTCATGTCCATCCAGTCAGTGATGCCATCCAACCACCTCATCCTCTGTTGTCCCCTTCTCCTCCTGCCTTCAATATTTCCCAGCATCAGAGTTTTTCCAAAGAGTTCTTTGCATCAGGTGGCCGAAGTATTGGAGCTTCAGCTTCAGCATCAGTCCTTCCAATGAACACCCAGGACTGATTTCCTTTAGGATGGACTGGTTGGATCTCCTTGCAGTCCAAGGGACTCTCAAGAGTCTTCTCCAACACCACAGTTCAAAAGCATTAATTCTTCGGCACTCATCCAACTCTCACATCCACACATGACTACTAGAAAAATCATAACTTTGACTAGACAGACCTTTGTTGGCAAAGTAATGTCTCTGCTTTTTAATATGCCGCTGAACCACCAGGGAATTCCCCTGTTTGTGTTTTTTAATACAAATTTGGCCACTTTGGCCACCTGATGCAAAGAGCTCACTCCTCAGAAAAGCCCCTGATGCTGGGAAAGATTGAGGTCAAAAAGAGAAGGGGATGACAGAGGATGAGATGGTTGGATGGCATCATCGACTTGATGACATGAGATTGAATAAGCTCCAGGAGTTGGCGATGGACAGGGAGGCCTGGCATGCTGCGGTCCATGGGGTCGCAAAGAGTCAGACACGACTGAGCGACTGAACTGCAAATACAAATGGAGGCATTTAGATACATTTTCTACCCTTTGCCTTTTTCACTAAAGTATCTTAGGTGCGTGTTCTTACATCAGTATATTCAAAGCTGCTTCATCCTCTCAAATTGTTGCCAAGACCCCTCTGTGAGGATGCGCCATGAATTATCTGCTGCAGACACTGAAACCGTTTCCAGGCCTTTGTTCTAACAGACACGCTGCGAGGAGCAGCCTTGCATAGAGAGAATTTTTCCAGCCTTGTGAGCCCATCTGTGGGATAAATCCACAGAAATGAAATTACACTTTGCATTTTGGAATCAAGTTTTCCCCATAAAATTTGCACCAATTCAGCCACCCACAGCAACGTGGGCCTCATTCCCCTCATGCTCTCCAATAGACTGTTCTAACAAGGGTGTTTATTTTCACCAGCCAGATACGTGAAAAGGAATACTTTAAATCTGCATTTCTTTTTATAAGCGCTGTCAAGCATTTTTCTTCTGTTGAAGAGTCATTTGAATTTCCCCTTGTGTGGAACTTCTGTTCCCATCCTTTGGCCAGTTTTTCCACCAGTGGTATTTTAATGATTCCTAGGAACTCTCTGTTTGAGAAAACGAGTTCCTGGTCTGTGGTATGAGTTGCAAATACTTTTAGTCACAATGATGCTTTGCAGCATTCGTTCTGTGCCCAATAAATGGAGCAAATGGAACTGCTGTCTTATTGGCTCCTGCGCCCTCCTCACTGAGGAGTCCAAAGGCCTTTCTGTGTATTCTTTCCTTCTCCCATGATGTCAGCATCTGATACTGCGGATCCATCCTTCCTGAACTTGCCTTTTCTTCCTGCATCACTACTTCATCTTGGGTCTCCTCCCACTTCTCTGGACGTGACTTCTCCTTACCAAATGCCCATTACAAGTGCCCTGGGGAGAGGAGTTCTTGAACTCGGCAGCAGTGCCCCTGGGGGGTGAGCCTCTGCAGGCTGCAAGGAGGTTTTCCAGCACCTTCCACCTCATGGAAGATGCAGCCAGTGGTGCCTTGTCTGAATCCAAGGCAGGCTCAGGGTGGTCCCCGGGCTCTTCTTTACAAGCCCCCACATGATGCTTTCAAACTGGTGCTGGAGAAGACTCTTGAGAGTCCCTCAGACAGCAAGGAGAGCAAACCAGTCCATCCTAAAGGAAATCAGTCCTGAATATTCACTGGAAGAACTGATGCTAAAGCTGAAGCATCCAGTACTTTGGCCACCTGATGTGAAGAGCCAACTCATTAGAAAAGACCCTGATGCTGGGAAAGATTGAAGGCAGGAGAAGAAGGTGACAGAGGATGAGATGACTGGATGGCATCACCAACTCGACAGACATGAGTCTGAGCAAACTCCAGCCACAGTGAAGGACAGGGAAGCCTGGCGGGCTAGAGTCCATAGGGTCGCAAAGAGTCGGACACGACTGAGCAACTGAGCATCAAGTTCAACAAGTCTGAAATTAGTCTTATCAGATCGGCTCTCTCACAACTGCTCCTCCCAACATCCTCCTCTCCTTTGGGCTCCCATCACTCCCCCCATCCTCCTAGGCCTGAAGCCTCAGCATCCCCAGCCCAGCAGCAGCAGAGACATGCGGACCCCGCCACGCCAGTCACCTCCACCCCTCAGCACTTCCCAGCTCCCCTGTCCTCACACCTGTCACCAGGTGTCCCTCCAGAGCCCATCCGTCCTGCTGCCACAGTCCTGCCCTGCCCTCCCTCTGCTGGGAGACCTCAGGCCCTCCCCTGAAGTGCTCCCTACTCCTCAGTATCGGACTCTGCACAAAGCTGGAACCCAGCACCCATTCATGAAGCCTGGATTCACATGAGGTCACATGGAGTCCTGGTGGGCTTCCCAGAGGGACCTAGGGGTAAAGAACCCGCCTGCCAGTGCAAGAGACCTAAGAGATGTGGATTGCATCCCTGAGTTGGGAAGAACCCCCAGAGGAGGAAATGGCAACCCACTTCAGTATCCCTGCCTGGAGAATGGACAGAGGAGCCTGGAGGGCTACAGTCCATGGGGGTCATTTCAAAGAGCCGGACACGCCTGAAGGGACTTAGCATGCACACACACATAGTCCTAGTACTGGCAGACGGCACTTCCAAAGGCAAAAATATTTCTCCTGTTCTGCTTTTTAAATTAAATCACATATTAATATGTATAATGTTAATAAATTAAATAATTTTATTAATTAATATAATTAATATACATATTAATACTATATCTATCTCTCTCCATAGTATAAAATGTACACTATATACATAATAACAGTGTTTTTGGTGTATGTATGTTGCCATTGCTGTTTTTGTCTCTTTGTTTAACTTATTTAGTTAATCAACCAGAACCTATTCTTATTCTTTCTCAGCTTGGCTTCCAGTTTCCCTGCTGAGCCTCCTGCTAAGGCTCCCAGAGAAACCTGGGAGGAGAGCCCATCGCTGAGACCCCGATCCGCGCGCCTGTCCGGGGTCCAGCCCGCAGACTTGGGCCGGGGTCCCCCGTCCACCCCACGACCCCGCTCTCCTCTGTGTCCTGTTCCGCCGCCCCCCCCCCCCCGCCCCCCAGCGCCCACACGAGTTCACTGCAGGAAACGGGCCTCCAGCCAGGCGCCCAGCAGAGCCTCAGACATCCTGAGAGATCCCCGGACGGTGGAGAGAGTCCTGGCAATCCGGGATGCCCTGGGGTCCCGGGGCTCAGCATCCTTGGTCTCCTCCCCCTCCCCCACCCTGGCGCACTCAGACTCCCGAGGGGCTTGGGGAGGGGTGCGGAGAGCGCGGGCAGAGGGGGCTGTGGGAAGCTGGGCGCGTTCACCGCTGCTCGGGGCGGGAGAGGGAAGGCAGGGCAGAGGTGAGGCGCCAGGAGGGGTGGGGAGCTCTGGGCTGGCCCAGGCGGAGGGCACGGTGTGCGCGCGCGTGCCCCGCGCTGAAATGCCCTGCACGTCGGGGCCGCAGGCCAGAGCCCAGGGCGCCCGCCGAGCCTCCCGGTGTCCTGCTCCTGCGGCCGCGGTCATGACGGAGAACTCGGACAAAGTGCCCATCGCCCTGGTGGGCCCCGACGACGTCGAGTTTTGCAGCCCCCCGGTGAGTACCACTCACCTGGGGGGCTGCGGTACTGCCCCAGACCTGCTGGGGTCCGGACCACCCCGTCCCGGGTCTGCGATTTGCGTGTCACCGAACTTGGGAGGTGGGGGCAAATTCGGGCGCCCAGATGTGGGCTTGGGGTGGCACCCCACGCTGGTGTGGGTGCAGAGGGAGGGCAGCCGCAGATGCGCGCGAAGGGGAACGTGGACAGGGAGCGAGGAGCGGGCGTCGTGGAGGGGAGCCCGCCGAGACCGCAGACCCGCGGGTCGACGACAGGGAACCGCGAAGAGTTTGCTCAGCGCGCATCCAGGCCTGAGGACCAGAGGACCCGCGGCGGGGGAAGCGCGGAGAAACGGGGCGCCCGGAGGAGCCCGGGGCCGCTGTTCCCCACTTCCTCCCGCACCCCGATGCCGCGGTCGCTGCGCGCAGACTTGACGGGTCCTCTCCCGGCCGCCCGCAGGCGTACGCAGCCGTGACCGTGAAGCCCTCCAGCCCCGCGCGGCTGCTCAAGGTCGGAGCCGTGGTCCTCATTTCGGGGGCGGTGCTGCTGCTCCTGGGGGCCATCGGGGCCTTCTACTTCTGGAAGGGGAGCGACAATCACGTAAGTCCGGAGGCGCACGGGGTGGCCGGGGCCCCTGGATCACTCGCGTGTCCCCTCCTCGGGGGCCCCAGCGGATGCTGTCCCCTCGGGGGCCTCCCGGGCACCTCGTCCCTTCGTCCATCCAACTCCACGACGTGGCTTCCCACTGACGGGCAACTTTGTAGAAAAGCCAGTCTGGGCTTCAAAAGCGGTGTGACCGGGGGATGCAGTGGACGGTTTCAGGGAGGCCCTTCGCGGGGAAGGCGCATCGCAGCCTGGCGCTCCACTGAACAGCCGAGGGACCGCGGGTCAGGCACGGCCCCTCTGGCCTCGGCTTCCTCACCCTTAGGAAGAAATGAAACGATGGCCTCTCCCAGCTGAGAAAGGCTGTGTATGAACTGAACCTGGGACAAAGGTAGAGGAGGAACATTCAGACCTAATAATGGCATGAACCTGACCGCCCACTAGCGCCCTCTTTTTCTCTCTCCCTCCCTCCTTTTCTCTCTCTCTCTTCTCTCACTCCTCATCCTTTAATTTGCCCTTCCCTCTTGCTGTAAGGGGGAAAAATAAAATAAAATCTAACTTCCTTATAGATAGCCAATATCTTTAAAAGTCATTTCTGGCCTGGTCATATGTGATTTAATGGTAAATGTTTTGCTAATGCCCGTCCTACTTTTTATGAACGCAACTATTTATGTTAAAGCTCGGCTGGCTCTCAAGGAATATAAAAAGTGCTTCTGACCCGAATGGGCAAGAATCCAGGGTGTTCATTAAACACTCTGAGTTTTGTTCACCTATCTAAAGGAGGGGGAGAATTTTATCTTGATGACCATTGCCAGGCCTGGTGTAAGCTGATTTCAACTAATGGAAAAGAATTCCCTCTCCAGGGTGCACACAAAGGGCTGTTTCTTAATCACTGCCCTCAGAGAATCTGTGACTGCGGTTTTCCCCTTTCTCTCCCACCATGAAATTCAAAGCATGAACGAATTCCAGTACTTAGGGAAAATGGTGCTGAAAGCAATTCAACCATTTTACACATCACATCTTCTGCAGTCACTGCATAATTTGTATTTTTAACTCAAATGCCTAATGTAGATAAGCATGCCATTTAGCACTGAGTCTGTTTAAGAGACTATATCAAATTTACAAGCATCGACTTGTAGGATCAGAATTGAGCGGTATTTTATGTGTACTTGAGAAGTGCCTTAATGTATTTGTGTATTTTAAATATAGAAGCCGGGCCAGATGCTCATATTCGAAAGCAGCATATCTGAACATTTCTATATCTCCATCTCCATTAATAGCAGGGTTTAGACTGTCATCCCTTGGGAAATGTAAATGCTATCTTTTAGATGACAAAAATTCCATGGTATGGGTCCTTTGGGGACAAAAATAGCTTTGCTTTTTTTTTTTGGTAAAGATTTGGGTCATGATATATATTTATATATATATTATATATATATATCATTTATATATATATCATTTATATATTTGGCATTTAATTATTCAAGGCAAATAGGGTTAACTGACAAGCTTCTAGAAAGAGAGATTGAAAGATCATCCAAAATGAGTAGGGCCTCCTTTTATCATAACTTTTACTTCACTGCAAGATGGTGGGTTGTCTGGTTCAAGAGAGTGGTATTAAATTCTAAAAATACAGAGGAAGGGTGAATCACATTTTATTGCCAACAATAGAAGTTACTGCTGTCTCCTCTACAGGTAGGAGACTGAAGAAAATCGTGGTAGGGTTTTTTTTTTTTCCAACTCCCAAAATATTCCATGCTGATCCATATTATTTAAGTCTGAAAAACAAATCACAAAATACTAAATAGAGTAAGTTTGGTACCATCCACACATAGCATATGCACAGGTCTGCTTTCCCTGAATGCAAATCTCAATGGTCCAAACAAAACATAAGCAGAGAAGGTCAGTCTCTATCAAACAGACAGAGACCCACTCTTTGGAGATTACCCATGCCTCTGTTCCTCTGTATTGGTTTATAGAGGAGAAGCAGCAGTAATTCACCTCCTGTGCCTTTCATATGGATAAATCCCCTTAGGACAGGTTTACTGGAAATCAGCTAGAGGACTCTGAAGCATTGAAGTGTTAATAATGAGGGGACAAGCGACTGGGCTCAAATATTGAGGTCATGTTTTATCCACATTATTGTCAATGAAACAAGGCATTGAAATATGGGAAATTCCCACCAATATGAGATAACTGACAACCCAAGCGCCTGGGATGAGGGGATGAGATCATCGCTTGGGGCCTTTATTCTCAGCCTGATTTTTTGAGACGTTGGTCCCAAACATGATGTAATTATCTTATGAACCCAGGCTTTATTAGAAACTCATTAGCAAATCTCCTTGGCTGTAAAAGGCACCATATTGAGCAGAATTTTGGCACATAATAAACTTTCTTTGTGCTTGAATGGAAATAGCCTTAGGTGCTAACAGCTCCATCAGTTTAGAGCAGATATTGTGATTACTGCTTCACCAACCCAGCCTTCTCCTGAGCTTGGGGCTCAGTACTTTTTACCAGTCTCCAACCCCAGGCACTTCAGGAGGACACAAACCCCCTCTGCTGCTCTGGGGCAAGCAGGGGCTGCAGCTCCATTAAAAGGATGCGATACCCAGGCCTGGTTAGGGTGTTTTGTTGAGTGGGAAGGTGGAGAAGGGTGATGATGGAAGAAAGTGAATTAGGCGCACAAGCCACTGTTCCAGGGTTATGATCTTGTCTCCTTAAGATTTTCTAAGAATTTGGAAATAGTTCATTTCTTAAATCCAGGATCACTCTAGTAGTAAAAAGTTTATGTGCAAGGCTTAAAGAAAAAAAAAAGAGCCTCTTGTCTCATGAGTGAAGGACGGACACTCGTGCCAGCAGAAACTCACACACGTGTTGTCCGCCACGCACCCCTTAACAGCCAAAATTAACTCAGATGAATAGTGGCTGTTCAGAGAGCGCAGAGGCCAAACAGAGCCCGCTTTCTGAGCCTCATCTGCAGGGAGCCCAGGCTCAGCCAAAGAAAACAGGTTTCCCCAAACGGGCTGATGGTGAGGACCGCCGAGGTGCAAAGTGGAAACGGATTGGTGGGCTCCGCTCCCACGCCCCTAGATCAGAACCCCCGGCAGTGGCTCTCACGATCAGCTGAGCTGGGGGGGCAGTGTCCTGCAGGAGGCGACGTTCATCAGAAGGAGGGGAGGACCTGTGCTCAGAGGTGGTGAATGCCGGGATTTTCTGTTCCACTGCCTACAAGGGTACCAGCCACCGTGTCTCCATCTCTGCTGATCAAACAGTGCTTTGTGGGTCTTGCAATAATGAGTTTTCTACAAGTAATGATCCAGTAACAACAGATACTTTCCCCAGGGTTAGTCCATGGGGGCAGTTAGCTGTTTCTCGTAATGAGGGAGAAAAATCTGACTTGAATTGAATTTGAGCTCTTTGCAGTTCTGACCTACCGACCTGACACTAAGTAGCTCGTGTCATCAGTTCCCACTCCATCCACTTGGAAGAGTGTGTATCTCACACAACACACAAGAGATACATTATGTATCATATATGCGCCTCCTTGTTGGCTCAGTCAGTAAATAATCCGCCTGCAATGCAGGAGACCCGGGTTCAATCCCTGGGTGGGGAAGATCCCCTGGAGAAGGGCATGGCAACCCACACCAGTATTCTTGCCTGGAGAATCCCATGGAGAGAGGAGCCTGGCGGGCTACAGTCCATGGGATTGTGAGAGTCGGACATGACTGAGCCACTAAACCATATATCACACATAAGATATAGTGTGTTAGTCACTGAGTCCTGTCCAACTCTTTGTGGGGATAGACTGTAGCCCGCCAGGCTCCTCTGTCCATGGGATTCTCCAGGCAAGAATACTGGAGTGGGTTGCCATGTCCTTCTCCAGGAAGATATAGATATATACATAAATATGCTTCTAAGTCAGACAATGGAAGGAAAGAGAAGAGAAGCCCACCTACTACCCCACAGTGCAGAGAAGTTTCTTGCAGAGCAGCAGTGGTTTAAATCACTTTTTAAACCAGTGTCCTAACCAGGTGTCTAAACTAAGAGAGCCCTGTTGGGAACTTCCCTGGCAGTCCAGTGGCTAAGACTCCATGGTCCCAACACAGGAGGCCCAGGTTTGATCCTGGTCAGGAAACTAGATCCCACACGCCTCAACGAACATCGAGGATCCTGAGTGTCACAACTTATTTGGCACAACCAAAGAAATAAATATTTTTTTAAAGAGAGAGAGAGAGAGCCCTTTGGATCCTGTAATTTAGTGGTACACTGTAAAAAGGGTTTTTCAAATGCTGGGATTTTAAACAAGATGTTACTTAAAAATGCAACACATGAAACAGATCAGAAGCAAAGCTGCTCTGGTCAAATTGCAGATGGACCGTGGGTGGGGGGGATTCGGGTAAAGGAACCTCACGGTCCCACCTGCTCTGGGCCACCTCTGTGACACCCCAGAGCTCTGATGACATAAATGAAAACCCCCTCTGAGGTTCCCACTTCATCGTTTGGCATTCATAGCAACTCCCAAGATGCAGAGCTAAGTGGGGTAGCCAGCTGTTTTTCTGATTCCCTGCCCAGTGCTCCCGCACAATGCCAAAACTCTCTCCCTTCTCCCCACACATCTTGTGACAACGCCGCACAACACCTTACGTCTGCCCCATAGCATCATTCATAGGAGTCCCTCTTATTTTGAGTGGAAACAGATGTGCATGTGGACCTGCTCTCTGTAACGTGGCTGTATCTCAGGCATACCCCAGTCCTGTCTGCAGTCCTTACTGTATACCACCCTCCATGCCAAGTCTTGACTGAAGGATTTTTTAAAAATACCTTCAAATTGAGGTGCCACTGCAGATTTGATTGGTTAACAGCCCAGTGAACCCTCTGCCTCTTCAATGTCCATTTATCCATCAACAGATCTCAACTCTGGCTGCAGAGTAGAATTGACCTTTAGAAAAAGAAAGATCTGCCCTCAAGCTGCATCCCCGCAGGTTCTGATTTGATCCATCCTGTGGAGGCAACCCAGGTGTGGTAGCTGAAGATTCTCCTTAGATGCGTCTATGTGCCACCAGGACTGCAAACCACTGAGCTCTTCAGATTAGTATCAGAGACGATCAAAGCCTTTACTTTCAAGATATTATTTAAGAAATCATTGTATTAAGTGATTGGTGGATGAATGAAGTCCTCCCAGATAAATGTCTTACTATTAAGGATGATTCAGTGTATCTCTGAGACACAGGAATACTAATTTGTATAAAGATAAGCCCTGAATTGCTCTAAGAGGGACACATCACTAATTCTGGTGTTCACTTCCAGATTTACAATGTCCATTATACCATGAGTATCAATGGGAAATTACAAGATGGGTCAATGGAAATAGATGCTGGGAACAACCTGGAGACCTTTAAAATGGGAAGTGGAGCTGAAGAAGCGGTTGAAGTTAATGATTTCCAGAATGTAAGTATATTTCATGCATTTAGGAAGTTTAACTAGGCAAGCCTGGGAGACGCCTCATTCAGGGAGAAGGCGAGCCCCTCACACACACCCAAATGGGAACTGCTCCTTATGGCGGTCATGGTGCCGCCAACCCCCCTGAACCATGTCGAGTGTTCTCTCTGAGGAAGGATCACTCTCTGCCCTTGACATTTTCAAAATGAAAAAAAAACAGCCCCTTAGCACTGAGAAAAGACAAGTTCTTGGAGCTATCCAAAGTCTTGGCAGAAAGACTTGCAAGAGCTCTTTTTCACCAAGCAGCCTTCTTAATACGGTGACTAAAATGCCCAAGGTCTCCCAGAATGTGGCAAGATCTAAAACTGGCAGTTATCGAGAAGAGGGAAACTTTAATGACCTGATAATCTAATCAACAGCAGGTGGGATCTATTTACACACATGTCTCAGTGCTCCAGATTTCCCATTTAATCCAGAAAATGAGCATGGAGAAATTCGCCTAGTGTATCATCTGCTGTCTGAACAGAGCCCATTACAGATGAAACATTCGAGTCTCCTTTGCAAAGGACACACATGTTTGTTTTCAAAAATTCAATTTACAGGCAATTGGAGACATCAAGCCATGCATGGATGCTTCAGTGGACATCTGTGAACCCAAGTGTCACTCCAGGCCTCCTCTCTGGCTGGCCACCATAAATATCCCATTCTCTCTCTTGTTCTAGGAAAAGAAACAGGCCTCACTGTTTGTGCTCTCCTATTAAATCTATAGATGGAGTAGGTGAGACTTCCTCATGAAAAAAGGCTCTTAAAAATAATGTCTCTTCTGATGGTTTATTGGCCTGCGAACATCTCACCGACCTGTCTTCCTCTGATTGATGAGAAAAACTAGAGGTGCTTTTCATTTGAATGAAAGAACTCCCCTTGTTGATAGCCAAACACACTTCACAAGCCCTTTTGAATATCAAACAGATGCTAACCTTCGAGCTCGGCTGATGTCAGACATTATTTGGCGAGGACAAGAGCTGGCTGTGTTTGGCGTGGGCTCAGCCCTGGGGACAGGCTCCGCAGTCCTGTGAGTGCCCAGCTCCATTTCCTTTGGTCATAGCTTTGCAAATGGTTCTGGTCGAGTCCCAGAGATAATTTCTCTAGACCTATTAAAGGCTTTTACTGCAAGACCCAGGACAAGGTAAAAGGCATTTTTTTCTTTGCACTGCTCAATATAAAATCATAAAATGTGACTCCCACACATGCATCTTTCATTCAACCCAGAACAAAATTGAATACGCAGGATATGCCACAATATCAAGATATGCAAAAGTAGCTATGCAGATAAATAAGAAAAGATCCATCTCTCTCAACATGTGTATGTATCAGGAATGTCCTTTTAAAATATTTAATCCCAAACCTATATTTCTGTTTTATAAATGGTTCTCATAATGGTATTGATTGTGTTTTGTTCTTAGAGGCCAACGGGGCCACAAATATTTTATAAACTGATCAATTCTCTTTGATAGCTTCCACATTTCTCTAAGTCAGAACTGGTGAGTAGAACATTTTTTTGATGGATAGAACCTGTTATGGGTTTAAATAAGCCTGGACTTCTGAAAACACATGAATCAGCCACTGTGGTACCTGAACTATTACTTCCTCCTGTATTACAAACCGTCAGTCAAGTTCAGGAAGCGTTTATGGGAGCTGACTATCTATATGCAAAGGATGGTGTGAAGCATGGAGTATGCAAAGACGACTGACACTTGTTCCCTCTCCCAAGGACATTAGGAGGTGGACATCCACAGAGAAGTGGCTTTAGGTCAGGCTGGGAGACACGCTGCCACGGAGCTATGAGCAGAGCTGTGGGGTCCTCGTGGAGGAGGCCATTGCTGCTAGTGAGGAGGTGGAGCGGGTTTTGCAGAGGTGGCGATGAAGCCAAATCCAGCCTCTGGGCTCTGACACTGAATTAGTATTCAGAGTTCTGAGTGAAGTAGAAAGGATAGCTTTCTCGCTTTGCCAGGCAAAGAGAGCCACAGTGGACTAATGCCCTCAACACTGTGTCCCAACCTGGAGTGGGTAGTGAGAAATTTCATGGTAATGGTTCAAAGAGGGTGTGATTGGCTATGGACATTCTTTTGATTGGTTGGTGGTAAGGTAAGTGGGAGTCAGCATCATCAACCTCCTGGTTCCAGCTGATGGGGTCTCAGTACTTGTGGGCAGCATACAGTTAAGTTCTCCCACTGGGAAGGGGTTTCAGTATATGCAAAACAGCTCACAGATATTACTGTGTGTATCCCTTGATGGGGAACTAGGACCCTGCCCCAAGGCTGCACCATTGTTTCTCTGGACTGTCCTTCCCTGGTATCTGCATCCTCTCCCTTCCCTAATTAACAGCTGTTTGAACCTGGCCATTGGAACTCAGGGAAGGTCGTGGAGGCTGAATGAAGCCTTTTTCCTGTAATCAAAGAAATGGGGGACACAGAAAGCTTTTGTGTGCAGGAGCCCTGTAGGATCCTGCTCGCTATCAGCAACAGCTGAACCAGGTCTGGAAGAATGGTTAGGATTTCAACCGCAGAGGCAGAGGCAGGGCTTTCCAGGCCCGGGGAAGGATATGCCATACCTGTGTTCAGGTCTGCTCCCAAGATCTAAGTAGGGAGCTTAGGAAGTAAGGGAGGGGGGAGGATGGAGGGCCCAGAGTAGGAAAGTTTCTGAATTGTAGGTGAACAGCCTCCTTTGCTAACCCCACCAAAATTGTATGGAGCCAGTGGTGGGAAAGAGCCCCCGAGAGGGAATTTGCACTGAATGAAGGGCTCCAGGCTCTACACCATTGGAGAAAAGAGTTATTCGGGTTCCTTGTTGCAGAAGGTAAGGCAGACTCCATTCAAGGGAGGCTACCACTGTGGGGTTTTGTAGTTAAGGAGAGAGCGGGCTCAACTCTGAATATAGTAAGGAAAACTGGGGCATAACAGCCACGGAGCAAGATGGGGTGCTGGTGGATGGGGAATTACTAAGAGTCATTCTTTGCTCAACTGACCTAACGGGATTTTTGCTGCAGGCAGGTCAGGGGGATCAGATATCCAGTTTAATCAGACTAGGGCTGACTCAGCAGGATTCTTGCTAAAATTGGAATAAACCGGCCAAGACAGAGCCCAAGGTTGGGGCCTAGAGGACTCAGAGGTGCCTGACTAGAGTTAGGTCACGAGAATCTCTGTAAACCCCTGAGGAACACAGACGCTAGTTCTGTTCAAAATGTATGAAAGTTGTACCCTCAAAAGTATCAATGCTGTTGGTTTAAGTCAATCCTTTCAACCCTAATGACCCACAGATGTAACAGAAATCCTGGTTAGAAATTAAGATAGTTCTCCAAGAAAGCACAGGAGCAGGAGAAAATAGAGGCAAAGAGAATGGCCTCCAATTTTGGAAGATACAACATTTTAATAAATATTAAATAAATACTTCTAAAACTAAAAAAATAAGAATGGTGGATATAAACAGATTTTCACTATACAATTCTTTTGACCTTGTGTATATTTGAAATTTTTAATTTAAAAAGCTGGAGGGAGGACTTCGCTGGTGGTCTAGTGACTGGGACCCCATGCTCCCAAGGTGAGGGGTCTGGGTTTGCTTGCCAGTTGGGGAACTCACATGCCTCAACTAGCACCTGCTGCAGCCAAATTAATTAATTAACTTAAAACTGGAGGGGGAAGAAATGGACAGCACAGCCTATCTGATAGGTAAGTAGGTTATTGGTTTCAAGAATCCATTTGGCACCTAACTATAACACAAAGAAAAAATAAAGTGAAAGTAATTTATAATACAATTAGAACTTGAGCCTAATGTACCTTGAAAACGTCATAGTCATATGCTTGGGTCACCGTCTGTGCCACAGCCTAAAATGCAGACTGACCTAAGTATGTGCTGAGAAATTAAATAGCCGATATTTTTCTCTAAACGGCTTCCCTGGTGGCTCAGTGGTAAAGAATCTCCCTGCCAAGGCAGGAGACAGGGGTTCGATCCCTAGGTCGGAAAGACCCTAAGGAAATGGGACCCCACTCCAGTAATTCTTTCCTGGGAAATCCCATGGACAAAGGAGCCTGGCAGACTATACAGTCCGTGGGTCACAAAAGAGTCGGACACAACTTAGTGACTAAACAACAAAAATCTTCTCAAATAGTAAACAAAAGTAACATTTCTCTCCGTTTTCATAATAATTCCACTCCTAGGAAATCCTTTGTACATTAAGACTGTGCCAAAAATCATGTTACATTTACATTAAAACAGTGTTAGGTTCCAGGCTCAAGTGCTTACAATCCAGTTTTTCAGCCAAGATTCTGGGCAGTTGGTTCTTCAGAGTTCCCCCAGGCTGGTCGGGACCAGGCACCCCTGGGCCATGCCCAACAAAGGGCCAGAGAGCCCCTAGTTTTGTGACAATAAAAAACTCCCTCAAAAGTTTCTAAATCACCCCTCTGGGGGAAGGTCCCCTTGCCCTCCTTGGGAATTTGTGGTTTAAGCCACAGAAATAAATGAGACCCCTAAAAAGAAAAAACTGTGTGGCTAAAATGAGATTAGCTGACTTTGGATAAAAGGCTATTAGATCTTTGGGATCCTCACTCACTACCTTTGTTAGCAAACATCTTCATTATCACCAGCTTCTAAGGTCTTGTTTGTTTGCAAAAACAGGAAATTTGCCTGTCTTTCTTGTGCCGTTCCCTTCCCTCTGTTTAATCTCTTAGCGTTTCTGGCTGCTTGATATGGATTTGTAGCTACATAGGGTGGTTAATACGTGTGAATTCCTTCCCACAGGACCCATCCCCATGGGGCTTCAGTTTTCTTTGCAGCCCGTAGACCGACTGTCAGAACTAACTCAATACTAGACACATTCAGGGCTGTGAATCCATCCGTAGTCAGTTCTCTCCCTGGGGAAATGGTAATGGATAGATGGTGCTTCCTCCCGGCATCTCCTCTCAGAAGCTACAATGGTTTGAAGTCAAGAGATCTAACATGGGCGGAGGGGGGTGGGAGGCTGGTCAAAATCTTGGCTTTCTCCTCCCACCAAAGCCAAATAAAAAATATGGCGACAGAGTTTGGAGGAAATAGAAAGGTAACTAATTCCCAGCTGGTGGACAGGGGAACACAGTAGGTTCACGCCTCAAGGACTGTGCCCACCCTCCCCCCAAGAGGAGTCTGCGGGCTTAAATAAGGACTCCCAATTAGGAGCCGGTGACGAGGAGCAAAGGTGTTAGCATCCTGATTCCTTCCTTTTTCGTTGTTTCAAAGACAGTCATAGGCTGGCATCATTAACCCAGCAATTGAGTCTGGTGGCTCTGTGGCCTTCTTTCTGATGTGTAAAAAGCTGAAGCTGAAACTCCGATACTTTGGCCACCTGATGCGAAGAACTGACTCATCAGAAAAGACCCTGATGCTGGGAAAGACTGAAGGCAAAAGGAGAAGGGGACGACAGAGGATGAGATGGTTAGATAGCATCACCGACTCAACGGACATGAATTTGAGCAAACTCCGAGAGATAGTAGAGGACAGAGGAGCCTGGAGTGCTGCAGTCCATGGGATTGCAAAGAGTTGGACACGGACACGACTGAGCGATTAGCAACAAACAGCAATAAGGGGAAGTGTTGTAAGGGTAAACACCAGATACGGGATGCAAATACGGGATGTATTTCGCATAGAGTCCAAGGAAGATGGGTGTGAAGCATAGCTCCTGCAGAGTTACGGGCAGAAAGGCAAGCTTAGTTGCGGACATGCAGAGTTAGGAGCAGTTAAAGTGAAAAACCAGGGATGTTCAGGCCTGCTCACTGTTTTCTTTACCTTCTTTGTTCTCAGGAGACGGAAAGAAGAAAACTCATTCCTCTTTTTTTTTTCTTTTCACTGCAGCAGAGGCAGTAATCCCCCTCCCCAAACTTTCGTTTTTCAAACCATGTGCCATAGATTGACATGTAGAATAAGAACAACTGACCTCTGGGAGACAGCATGGTAGAGAGCAGTGGTTCCCCAAGTGTGTTCCTTAGGCGACCAGCAGCAGCAGCACTGAGAGCTGGTTAGAAATGCATGGTTCAGCCCTCACGCCAGACCCCCGGATTCAGAAACTGGTGGGGGGTCCGTACAGTATTTTGTTTCATGAGTCCTCCAGGTGATTTGGTTGCAAGGAAAAGTTTGTGAGTCACTAGTACAGAGGGAACTTGGGTCCAGAGGCTGTGCCTTAGTACCCTGAGGCTGCTATAACAAATTACCACGGACTAGGTGACTTCTACACAACAGAAGTGTGTGTCTCATAGTTCTGGAGGCTGAGAAGTCCAAGGCTAAGGTGCCAGCAGGTTGCCTTTCTAGTGACGGCCTTGCTTTCTAGCTCACGGAAGGCTGTCTTCTCACTGTGTCCTACTCACAAGGCAGAAGGAGCTCTCTGGGGAAAGGACGCTAATCCTATTCATGAGGGCTCCACCTTCATGACCTCATGTGTTCTAAGTTGCTTTGGTCATGTCCAACTCTTTGCAACCCTATAGACTGTAGCCTGCAAGGTTCCTCTGTCCATGGGATTTTCCAGCAAGAATACTGAAGTGGGTTGCCATTTCCTTCTCCAGGGGATCTTCCCGACCCAGGGATGAAACCTGAGTCTCTTATGTCTCCTGCCTTGGCAGGTGGGTTCTTTATCACTAGCGCCACCTGGGAAGCCTCGTGACCTCACCCTTCCCAAAGACCCACTTCCAGGTACCCCTGCACGGGGCTTTAGGTTTCAGCATACAAATCTAGGTGGGGGTGGGTGAGACGCAAACATTCAGTGCAGAGTAGGCTACTGCTGTAAATCTTTGTGGATTCCATCTGTGGGTCAGGAAGACCCCTGGAGAAGGAAATAGACAGAGGGGCCTGGCAGGTTACAGTCCAGGTGGTCCCAAAGAGTCAGACATGACTAAGCAAGTGTGTGTGTGTGCGCACACACACACACACACACACACACACACACACACCCTGAACAAGTCTCTTTCTCCCGAGACTGGTGGTCCTCAACCCCAGCTTACATCATAAATACACAGGGAGCTTTTAAGCATGCCAGTGTCTGGGCACAGCCACAAGCCAGTTAAATGGAAATCTCTTAGGGGAGGCCCAGACATCTGTGTTTTTAAAATCTCTCCATGTGATTTTGGTGCAGAATCGAGACCCTCTGCAATAAGCCTGGAGTTCTTCCTCTGTCGAGGATTGGGGATGGGGGCTCATGCCTCCTCCTCCTTCTGGGTGAGAGGTGACGCGGGGAGGGATAAGTGAGATGCGTTACACGTGCATGTGGTCGATCAGGCCGTAAGAGAATCGACGAGGAGCTTCAAGAGGAAGGAGTCGTTCGTTCTGTCTGTCGCCCATCCATGTTTGCAGGGCGCCTGGCTCTGAGCTTCCATTCGGTGTAACTTTCCGTGAAGATCCTCAAGCGTGACTGACATGTGACTTCCTTCTTCCTTTAAGAGGGCTGAATGCTGGGGCTTCTCTGGTGGTCCCGTGATTAAGACTCTGAGCTTCCACTGCACAGGGCACAGGTTCAATCTCCAATCAGGAGAAAAGAAAAGAAAAAAATATTAAAAAAAAAAAAAAAAGGAGGGCTGAATCCTGCCCTAGGTTTCTAAAGGTGTTTCTCCCTCCCACTCCCTGGTATTGATATATTAGAACAAGTTCTGTGTCTTCCTGACATTTGTCTCAACCCAATAGGAGACTGCCCAGCTGAGAATTTCAGATTCGTGTTGGCGCCTACATTGTTATGGCATATAATTTGTAGATCTTAATACTGGTTTTGGCCACCAGTCATGGAATTAACCAGAAATGAAAGTAAACACTCTTGGGTCAGGACATAACGCTATGCCTGACGCACTCCGTGGGCAGAATCAGGGCTGAGCTGTCAGCTAGGACCGGAGCCTTGCGGCTGAGATTTCCCTGGAGGCCAGTCCCTAGGCAGACGAGGAGACATTGTCTATATCTCATGGGACAAAAACAAAACATCCAAGTCCTTGGATGAGTTCTGCGAGCAAACTTCAGCTCCCAGTGTGATAGAAAGCTACTGTTTCCTCTGGGTTCAGCAGCTTAAGAAGAACCTGAATCCACGAAATTCATTAATTGGACCAGCATCTTCTGAGAACTTCTGTGGGAGCACCAAACGAAAACAAAAAAGAAGAGAATTGGGTTGATCTCAGGCTTAGAGTTGAGTGGGGAGGTGACGTTCATAAGACACAAGGGCCCTGAGAACTCAGTGCCAGATGAGGGGTGGCGAGGGGAGGGCTTTCAGAAAGCCAGAGGAGAGGGGACCCACTTAGGCTGGGCTGGGCAGAGAAACCTGCAGGGAGAAGACGGCATTTCCTCTGAGCTTGCAGGATGGGTGGAGCAATTAGCGCACTGCATCCCAGCTCAAAGTCAGACCTTGACAGAAGCCTCCCCATCATGCTGTCTAAAGGACCATCCTAGGACGATCCTAGCAGTCCAGTGGTTAAGACTCCATGCTGCCACTGCAGAGGGCGCGTAGGTTCGGTCCCTGGTGGGGGAACTAAGATCCTACATGCCTCACAGCATGGCCAACAATAAAAAATAGAGCACCCTCTCCTGTCACACCTATTTCCACACCCTGCTTTATTTTTCTCTAGCACTTAACGCCACCTGACTTTATCTCTATTTTTTATTTTTGGTAAATAACACTGAAAGGTAAGCTCCATGGGGCAGAGATGCCACCTGTTTTGTTCACCCCTGTACCTGGCACCTGGAGTAGCACGTAGCTCGCAGTAGACTCTCAATACACTGAATAAATGAATGGATGAACAGAGGATGGATCAACTTTTGTTTCCTAGGGCATCACAGGAATCCGTTTCGCTGGAGGAGAGAAGTGCTACATCAAAGCGCAGGTGAAGGCTCGCATCCCGGAGGTGGACACCCTGGCCAAGCAGAGCATCTCCTCTGAACTGGTGGGTACCAGCAGGAGCGTTGGCACACATTGAAGGCACAACCCTCCTGCCTCTAGATCCTGGATAGGGCTGTGACCAGAACACAAGCTCTCTTTCTTCCCTGACAAAGAACTTAACTACTTTGGTCCTACTTGTTGGTTCCAAGTGATCATTCTTACATGATGTTGCATAATTGAAGGTTTTGGAAAACCAGATTTTAAAGTACATAAAGGGTAATGGTCATGACATGGCCCTTATTTGCTGATGCTAGGGACTTCCCAGGTGGCACTAGTGGTGAAGAACCCACCTGCTGATGCAGGAGATGTAGGAGATTCGGGTTCAATCCCTGGATGGAGAAGATCCCCTGAAGAAGGAAATGGCAACCCACTCCAGTATTCTGGCCCGGAGAATCCTATGGACAGAGGAGCCTGGAAGGCTACATAGGGTTGCAATCCATAGGGTTGCAAAGGGTCGGATGCATCTGAAGTAACTTAGCACGCACTCAGGGAACTGATCAGCAATTAAGACAACTTAAAGGACTTCAGGTGTTAGGATCATTAAGGGGCTCAGGAGCCTAAAGCCTCACTCCAGCCTCTGTGCCACTCAGCCAGGGGAGAAGTCCTCCTGGAAATTCCTCATAGCTGATCACTCAGCCTCTGCTTGAAACAATGACCAGGCTCTCCTTCCCCGTGTGTCAGGCAACTTCTTGGGAGGAAGTTCTAATTGTTTTGCCAAAGTTGAGCTGAATGGCACCCCCTACAATGCTTCTCACCAGTTCAAGTTCAGCCCAATGAGGCTATTCAACATATATAGAATTCCTTTCCTATGTATCAGAACCTTGTGAAGTTCTTTAAACATATTTCATCCATTTATTATTAATAGCTTGCCTTTGAGCTTGGTTTTATAAGAGCTTGCATTAAGAGTTGCACACAGCATTCTAAAGACATATTTAACTGTAATACCTTATACTGATTTGGTGCTTTAGGGCTTACGAAGTAGCCGCATTCATTGTCATCTTCCATTTGAGTTGTAGCAGGGTAGGGTGGAAGAAAAATGGACTTTGGAGACTGTGGGTTTAAATCCCAGCTCTGACGCTTGCTGTGAATGTGGCGTCAGGTTTTTAAGCCTCAGTCTGTCATCTGCAAACGAGGGTGTGCACTCTGTCCCCACGGCCCTGAACTTGCTAGATGATGACTAAACGGATGCTGCTTTGAGTCTTAATTTTATTATGATCACCTCTGATCCTTCCAGGATCCCCAAGAGGGAGGTGAGCCAGGCATCAGCTCCCGAAAGGCAGATGAAGAAAACTAAGAGTAAGCAGAGGCGCCTGGAAACTGCTCGATTGTTGCTCTCCTAGGAGTAGGCCCAGGTGTCTCAACATACAGTTTTTCAAGCTGGCCAGCATGTCCTCAGTATCTCCTCCACTCCCCACTTCCCCAGCCATTCATCCCTCCCATCACTCTCCTCTGATCATGAGCTCGTTTGTGGCCCATGAACTGCACCCTTTGGAACACAAGTCTGGACCCGCTCTCTAGAAATGAGACCGAGACCGCCTGTGTTCTGACCTTGAACATCTCTTATTGGGTTACCTTTTCAAGGTCTTATCACTAAGCTTCTGTTATGAAACCTTTAATGAACTGTAATCCTCAACGTTTCCCTCATGAGTAGACGTAAAGAGCCAACTTCCCAACCAGATCTTAACTGACCGAGATCTTATCATGAGTTTGCAGCGGTACAGGGGCTTCCACACTTCCAACTCGGGGGGCGTGGGTTCAGTTCCTGGTCAGGGGAACTAAGATCCCACATGTCCTGAGGTGCAGCATAAAAAAAGGTTTGCAGTACATTTTCTGATTTTTTTTTAAAAAAACATGGTTTTTTTTCCTGATTTTTAAAAACAACACTTTGTCATTATAGAAATCCAGGAATACATGAAAGGAAAGAGTAGAAAGTCATGCAGAGTTACAAAATCCATGCATAACTAATGCTAATGTTTTGGTAAATTTTCTTCATGTACAATGTGTGTGATATGCTTTTTATAATCGAAGTTATACTGATGTACATCCTTATTAGTTTCACTTAACTTTAGGTCTTCCAAAATGTAGGTGATAATGGATTATTGTATGTTATCATATGATTATAATTTTTAATTGATATTAAAACTTGCCTGGTTGTCCAGTAGCTAAGACTCCAAACCACCAATACAGGGGGCTATGGTTTGATCCCTGGGTAGGAAACTAGACCCCACATACCGCAACTAAGACCTAGTGCAACCAAATAAATAAATATTTTTTAAAAGTTTATATGAATGAAAATTTAAAATTATAATCATAGGATTATAATTGTAAAAGGCTTTTGCTCTTGAATATCGGTATCTTCAAATTTCCATTCTCTCAAAACTAATAATTTAAAATAATTTTTTTTGAATACAGATATAATTCACCTTGGTGAATAGCTCTGCACTTAAGTCTTTGCCTCTGATTCTTTTCTGAGGCCACAGAGGTGAATTCTGTTTCTTGTGTTTTAGTTGCTTCTCCGGTGTGTGGTGGATTCTCTGGTGGACAAAGCCAAATTCAGACAACATGCTTGTATGAATTAGGAATGTGTTGGCTGCAAGTAGCTTCCCTAGGTGTTGCACTGGTAAAGAATCTGCCTGCAATGCAGGAGATGTGGGTTGGATCCCTGAGTGGGGAAGATCCTCTGGAGAAGGGCGTGGCAACCCACTCCAGTATTCTTGCCTGGAAAAGACAGAGGAGCTTGGCGGTCTGCGGTCCATGGGGTGGCAAAGAGTTGGACGCGACTGAGCTTGAACACACACACACACACAGCAGGCCATGACACTTAGAGTGACTTCGACAAATAAGGATTGTTTTTTCCTCCTTGGAAGTAGGTGACCCCAGGCATTGACTCCACGGCCAGCGTCTTATTTTTGCAGCCTTTACTTCCAGCTCTAAATGTCAACCACTCTGTCAAGAAAGGAAGGCAGGAAGATGCTGAACAAAGCCAACCATGCTTTCTCTGGACTCAGGAAAAGCGGACGGCTTCGCATTCCCTCCACACACTTTAGCATGAATTGCATTGTCTAGAACTGGTCACACGGGCACCCTTAGCTGCCAGGGAGTCTGAGAAAGCAGGTGTCTCCCTGGGGCCACAAACAAAAGCAGGATTGTGTTCCAAGAGAAAGGAAGGAGGAAGGAGATGGGGTAGCAGCTGAAAGGATGTGCATGCGCTTTTACTTAAGGTTCCTAGCTTGTAGGTTTCACGCATATGCATTCTCCCTATCACCTCACTCTGTCCCCATGCACTTCAGATTATGATGGGGTAGATTTATGTACCACTAGCTCTCATGCATTTTTCATCAGTTTTGTACAACTTTTAAAAGCTACTATACCCAAAGAGCATTCATTTCCTGGATGGAGCCATTTAATTTCAGGTGAATAACTGGATTACCTGCGTGTTCACTGCCTCCAATAACTTTAAGTTGTTTTAATGCTGCCAGAAGCCTGAGGGATAAAGCATAAACGAAGTGTTGCTTTTAGCTATGAAATCAGGAGAAAACATTTTAATTTCTCCAACCTATTGCAAACTAATAAATACATGAAAGGCACAACCTGGCAAAATAAACTTGTCTCCCGGGTTATCAAGCCATTCTCAGCATCTCACTGCAGAAGAAAATCCAGGCTTTAGCTTTGAAATTTCAGTGGTGCGCTTGATGCGAAGAACATCTGAGATATGTTTTGTTATAGCTGGGAGATGCAGAAATGGTTTATGTTAAATACTACTTTGAACTGAAGACATTAAAGAACCAATCACTGGCTTTTTCCATTGTGGTTTGGAAGCGGCAGAACGAGGCCCCGGAGGACATTGACTTCACACGAAGGACGCCTCTCTCCTCTATCAGATTCTAGAGTCCATTCAATCGCTTTTCCTCCAAAGCATCTTTGATCAAAAATATCAGATTAATCGAAATCTCAAAGTTGGCATCAAGTAATTTTCACTTCTACTTAAGACGCTCAGATTCACACCTTCGAATTATCCAAAGGCCAGATGGCGTGAGGGGTGTGGAGTGTTGTGAAGAGAGCTACAAAGAGATGAGGACTTCAGAGTCCGTGTGTGTGCATGCCGTTGGATTCTCATTACGTTTTCTTTTAAATTGGATTGAAGTCCAGTTGATTTACAAAGTCGCATTAATTTCTGCTGTGCAGCCAAGCGGCTCAGTTTCACATGTATCTGTTCTTTTCCTGTTCTTTTCCACTGTGGTTCATCACCAGATATAGAATATAACTCTCCCTGTGCTCTACAGAAAGACCTTGTTGTTTATCCATCCTGTACTAGTTTGCATCTGCTAACCCTAAACTCATTTTTATAGGGCAAAATAATCTTTTACCAACACATGAATCTTCATACAAAGCGTGTTCCTCTGCCCCCTTTGATCCACGCATTTCCTTTTCACTTACAGGAAGGCAAGATCATGCCAGTTAAATACGAAGAAAATTCTCTCATCTGGGTGGCTGGAGACCAGCCCGTGAAGGACAACAGCTTCTTGAGTTCCAAAGTTTTAGAACTCTGCGGCGACCTTCCTATTTTCTGGCTTAAAGCAACCTACCCAAAAGGTAACATTTTAAATTCTCTGGAACTGCTTGGACCGCCCCCAGCCGGCGTGGGTTTCCTGTGAGCCCTGCACAGGCACGAGCCCGTGACAAGGAAGCTAAGCCGGGTGCAGGGCGCAGCGTCTCAGTAATTGGCACGGGAGACCGACGGGGAGGGGAGGGCGGCCGTGAGGTCACGGGGCAGGCCCAAGCAGCGGGCGGCAGGAAGCAGGTGGGCCCGGGCCCCTCGGCCTTACCTGCGGGCTTATTTATGACCTCCCACTGCTTCTGCTCTGCCCACCTCTCCCTTATTGCACTTTGCAATTTTACATTCTTTTATCCCTAAAGCAGAGACTCAAGGGACTAAAAATCTATCCTACGGCCAAATTTTTTTTTTTTTTTTTTCTGTAAAAGATTTATTTAATTATTTTTTGATTGTGGTGAGTCGTCATTGCTGAATGTGGGCTACTCTTCATGGCAGTGCATGGGCTTCTCACTGTAGTGGCCTCTCTTGTTGAGCAGCACAGACTCTAGGCACACAGGCTTCCTGAGCTGCGGCACACGGGTTTAGTTGCCCCTCGGCCTGTGGGTCCTCCCGGACCAGGGATCGAACCCATGTCCCCTGCCTTAGCAGGCAGATTCTTAACCACTGAACCACCAGGGAAGCCCCTGCCAAATCTTTATTATGCTCAAACCTTGAATCATCGGATAGCCACAGGCAGCTGTGGACACAGGCTGAGATGCCTAAGTTCAAGGCTCGTACACTGCTTCCAAGTCCAAGAAAAATAAATGAAGGGCTTTCACAGCAGGTCGGAGTACACCTGGGGCCGTTTCCAGGGCAGGTGAGCCCTGCAGCCAGGCTGCTCCCCGGGGTTCCGTCTCTCCCCAGCGCTTGTCCTTGTTTAGTCTCTCAAACGTGACAGACTCTCTGTGGCCCCAGGGACTGCAGCCCACCAGGCTCCTCTGTCCATGGAATTCTCCAGGCAAGAAGACTGGAGTGGGTTGCCATGTCCTCCTCCAGGGGATCTTCCCAACCCAGGGATCAAGCCCAGGTCTCCTGCATTGCAGGTAGATTCTTTACCGACTGAGCCACCAGAAATATCTACTGTCTTGATTTCCACCACAGTCACCCCACTGACCTCCCAAAGGCCAGCTCTGCAGCTCTGGTTTATTGGTGGGGCAAAGGCCCCCTTCATAGCACAGCTTAGATGGGCTACGTTCTCAGAAAGTTACGTTGAACACGGAGAGAGAACAGCATGGAAATACAGAGAATTCGGGGGTTAGAACCACCAGACTTAGGAGAAGGGGACAGACAGTGACTGTTTCATGCGTGCAGAAATCAGTTTTGCAAGATGAAAAGTTTGGGATACAGTTGGTGATGATGGTTGTGGAGCAGTGTGACTGTACTTAATGCCTGACTATATACTTTAAAATGGTTAGGATGGTGGGTCTTATATATATTTTACCACAATTGAAAAAACACACACCAGGCTTAGAAAGTCCCAGCTTCTCATTCTGCCATGGCTAACTCATTCCCCCAGTTCACAAGTCTTATTCAGTTCCAAAGCTTGGATAAAGTGGTTACATTTTAGCCCAGGCAAAGCAAATAGGATGCAGTTTATAAGTCACTGGCAGCAGCTGTCTGGAAGAGCAGGTTCAGAATTCTGAGGCCACATGCAGGCTCAGTGAGAGAGAATCCTCTGAGCAGTGTCTGCCGCAAGGGCTGCCAAATGGACCATTGCTCTTGCTGTCCTGGGTCTAGCCCCAGACAGAATCCCAAGGACAGAGGAGCCTGGTGGGCTACAGTCCATAGGGTCGCACAGAGTCGGACAGGACTGAATCGACTTAGCACAGCACATCCTGGGTCTTGCTCCATCGAGTATTCATACCTCCATTCTCTGGCCACTTACAACTTCTGCCTCTTTATTCCCCACCTGTCTTCACATGGAATGGGCCATCCATCACCCAGGAACTCCTTCTCCAATACCTTGTCACCTTTTCCAATCAAGGACAAAAGTCTCGGCGCGTCCCTGGCGGTCCAGTGGTTAAGACCTTGACTTTCAATGCAGGGGTTGCAGGTTCAACCGCTGGTTGGGGAACTAAGATCCCACATGCCTTTGGCCAAAAAACAAAACATAAAACAGAAGCAATATGGTAACAAATTCAATAAAGAGTGTAAAAATGGCCCATATCAAAAGTCTTAAAAAAAAAAAAAAAAAAGGACAAAGTCTCCAACTCGGTCATCATGATGAGCTCTAACTACTTTCTGTTTGAGGACATGCCTCTTACCCAGAGAGTTCATTCATTCATTCAACAGTGATTGGCACGTCTATTATGTGCCATTTACTTGTTCCAGGCACCTGGAATGCACTGATGAACAGAAGAGACAAGAATCCATGCCCCCTAGGAATTTTGCATCGTAGCTAGGGGAGACACTGCATATATACCGAAATAAGAAAATTCTTCGCTACAATCCAAGGTGCTATGGGGGGCTTCCTAGGTGGCGCTAGTGGTAAAGAACCTGCCTGCCAATGCAGGAGATAAAAGAGATGGGGGTTCAATCCCTGGGTCAGGAAGATCCCCTGGAGGAAATGGCAACCCACTCCAGTGTTCTTGCCTGGAGAATCCTGTGGACAGAGGAGACTGGCGGGCTATAGTCCATGGGGTCACAAAGTGTTGGACACGACTGAAGTGACTTAACACACACAAGGTGTTATGGAAAAAGGACAGAGCGGGACGGGGGGGCCTGGGGGCAGAGTTGGGACGATGGTGCTATTGGCAGTGCAGGATGATTGATAAAACGAGAACCTTCACCCTCTGAGAAAGAGCTGTGACTTGTTCCCTCACAGTCCAACAGCGTGATCCCTTCTGAAATATTCAGTAATGTGTCATTAAGTATTAATCACACATGGTAGGTATTCAATCATCACCCCATCCATCCAAGAATTACACATATTATACACAACAGCAGAAAAGTGGAAATCACCTAAATGCCCCCAGATTTGAAAAGGATTAAATTAAATGTTGGTGTAGTCACAGGATGGAATAGCATAGACATTGAAAGTGAGGGATTTCCTTTCCAGTCTCTCATAAATGCAGTGTATTTTACAATAAAGACAACAGAATTAAACCCTCTCCGAGGATGCCGGGATCCCCGCCACCTAATTCTAATAGAGCCTCCCAGCGCCAGGGTCTGGCAGCCCCTGCCCTCGTCAGCGTCACGGAGCTGAACCACAGAGCACTGGGAGTGACCGAACAAGGTCAGAGGGAAGCGGCCCGCGGGCTGTGTGCTGCAGCTTTCCATTTTGTCCTTATTTCATCTTTACCAACAACTACCCAGCCTTCCCAGGTGGTGCTAGTGGTAAAGAACCCGCCTGCCAAGGCAGGAGATGTAAAAGATGTGGGTTCAATTCCTGGGTCGGGAAGATCCCTTGGAGAAGGGAATGGCAACCCACTCCAGTATTCTTACCTGGAGACCCCGTGGACAGAGGGCCCGGCGGGCCACAGTCCATGGGGTTGCAAGAGCCGGACATGACTAAAGCAACTTCATACACACTGTATTCTAACAACTGTCCAGTCATACTCCCCTTTTATAGATGAAGAAACCAAGGTCAGTGGTTGAATTGCTCTCCTGAGGTCACTGATTAAAAGAAGTCCAACTGATTTTAAAAAAATTTTTAATTAGAAAAAAAAAAAAAAGAAATGGAGTGTGAGATTTGAATCCAGGTCTCCCCAATGCGTCTCCAGCCCTGCCTGAGAAACCAAAAGGCTACCCATGGAAGCTATCCACAGCTGGGCACACAACCACAGCCTCACAGATACCATCATCACCTAACATTCAAGGGCTTATTATATGCCAAAGACTATGCTAAAACCCTGAGACAAAATTCTCATGACCTCTATCGCTACCCTGTGAGTTAGATACTAGCATTATCCCCATTTCAGAGAAGAAACTGAGGCTGGGAGAGACGCCAAAGCGCCCGCTGTGGTCCTCTCTGCATTCCTGTTACTCAGAGGCCATGGGACCCACGAGGCAGTGTGGAAAGCAAGGGCACTGAGCTGGGAGCCAGAGCCGCTCATCTCTGCCACCTGCTCTGTGATCTCGGCTGAGTCACTTGGTCTTCTCAAGCCTAACAATTGCATCTGCTAATTTGCATCTGCTGATCAGATGCCTTTGTGTATAAAAGTATTTGCTTATTCTATCCCAGAATTTGTAAAAGAATCAACCAAGGACTTCCCTGGTGGTCCAGTGGTTAAGAATTCGCCTGCCAATACAGGGGCCACGGGCTCAATCCCTGGTCTGGGACGATCCCACATGCTGTGGACAACTAGTGAGCCCATGAGGCGCAACAAGAGAAGCCGCTATAATGAAGAGTAGCCCCCACTTGCTGCAACCAGAGAAAGCCCAGGAGCAGCCATGAAGACCTAGCACAGCCAAAAATAATTTTTTCAAAAAAGAATCAACCAAGATAATAATAAATCTCCTGGAAACTGTAATGCTTTATACATATATTGTAAATCCAGGAGGAATGCATAGGGCTGCAAGTAACAGAATAGCTGATTAACAGTGATTTCAACAAATACATACAGGTTAACTTTTCTCAGACAGCTAGAACTCTGGAGGTAGGTTTTTGGCACCGTCATCAACTCTCTTTCTAGCTTACTGTCTGCTACATGAGGCATGCTGGATTGTCATCCTTCTATCACTTCTAGTCACATAACCGAGATATCATGTCTACCTTCAAGGAAGGTAAACCAGCCGGAGGAAGCTGTATCTGTCCCTTTCACCAAGAAAACAAAAACCTTCCTGGAAACTGTAGTAGCATTCTGCTTAGGTCTCATCTGTCCACTCCTAATTGCAAGGGAGGCTAGGGGAAAATGTGCTACTTTACTTTCTCAGCCCCTAAGTAGAAGCAGGGGATTCTCTGGTGGCTCAGTGGTAAAGAAGCCACCTGCAATGCAGGAGACTCGGGTTCAATCCCTGGTCCAAGGTCTCCTGGAGAAGGAAATGGCAACCCACTAGTATTCTTCCCAAGAGAACCCCACAGACAGAGGAGCCTGGGGGGGCTATAGTCCCTGGGGTCACAAACAGTAGGACATGACTGAGCTACTGACCAGCAAGTAGAGCCAGGCTGAGGAAGGGAATTGCAAGTGGATTCGGTCAGCTGTCTTACACCATCTGCCTCAGTTGGCATTATAAACCAAAGTCTGGTTATCTGATGCTAAACCCAAGACTTTAGTAGTCTTAAGAAAATGTGTATATTTAAATAGGATAGGATCTACCCATGTGTTTGTTTTTGTGTCCTTTTCTTATGTTTTTCACCCTGATAAACACAGAATTTCCTTAATGAAATAAAGGAAATAACTCACAGCAGTTTTATTGTTCTTGTTTGTTTTCGTATTTTTGTAGAAATCCAGAGAGAAAGAAGAGAATTGGTAAGAAAAACTGTTACCACAACGACCACAAGTAGACTACGCAGTGGGCCACGGGGCAACCCAGGCCCTGGGAGACCAAGTAATGAAACCAGACCCGGCGTCCAGGAGGACACAGAGCCCTTCAATCCAGACAACCCTTACCACGTGAGTGCCGGCGTCTGTACCACAGCCTTGACTGGGCACATGAAACCCAGCACCGAAGCTGCGGTGGTTCTGCTCGAGATTTCAAAGCAGCACTTAGTATCCAACTTTTATTCAATTATTTCAAATACATCTTAATTTGCTTACTGCAGAGTTCATAAGTGAGGGTAACAGCACTTCAGTATTGCTTCTGTAGTGTGAAATCCTGATGGGTTGTACTCCTTATTCAAGGTTGTTTTCTGGGCTCTGCTCGTTTGAGTCACAGGCAAATTCATGAAGACACATTCACATCAGGAATTATTTAAAAATATTTCCAAGCATGTGCCCTGCAGGCAACACACAGACTGAAAAGACTCTCTTTCCCCTTCTATGTCCACAATATTCATCCAGTCATCAGACATTTGCCGAGAACCTGCTCTTTTCCAGGCCCTGTGCACACAGGAGTGACTTCTGCCCTTGCGGGCACTCAGTCCATTTGGGAGACAGACTCACACAGGGGATCAAACACTTCAGACGGAAACCTTGGGAACTGGTGATTGTAAGGATGACACCAACATGCTCAAAACTTCTCAAATCTTCAACAAAGTATAGTTTATCATCACTATACGTTGCAGGGAGTGAAATCAGAAAAATAAGCATGTATGTGTAACTAGTGTTTTGACTAGTTAAATAATAAACTAATAAACTAGTATTTTAACTAATTAGAAAAAAATACATGCATTTATTTTTTAAAAAATGTATACAATGAAAAGTGAGTTTACCTTCTACCACAGACACCCTCCTCCGAGCAGTCTTTAACAATGGCTGTTTGCCCACTTTCTCTGCATAAGTGTGTACACACACACACACACACACACACACACATTTTTAACACAAAAGAGCATACACAACTTCCTTACTTTGCTGTCTCCCCAGTTACAATACAGTATGTTAGGAATTCTACTGTATCTCCTGTATGGTTCCACTTCATCCACTTCAGTGGTGACCTTGCAGTCCATTGTGTGGATAAATGTATAGAAACTGAAACAGTTCTGCTTTGGTGGGCACGTAAACTATTTCCTCCAATACCATCAGCAGGCTGCACCTAGGACAGCCTGCGCAGGGTCTGGGAAAGACGACGTGAGGGAAAGCAGCTGAGGCTGTTAGCACAGGTCCCAGCACACAGGAAGTACTCACGTGCCCCATTGTCATCTTGCCCACACGTCTTGTACACGAAGGGAGTACATCTTCAGCACAAATGGGACTACCCCGGTGCTGTGCTTTAGTCACTCAGTCGTGTCCGACTCTGCAACTCCATGGACTGGAGCCCGCCAGGCTCCTCAGTCCATGGGATTCTCCAGGCAAGAATACTGGAGTGGGTTGCCATGCCCTCCTCCAGGGGATCTTCCCAACCCAGGCATCAAACCCAGGTCTCCTGATTGCAGGCAGGTTCTTTACCAGCTGAGCCACCAGAAAAACCCTTCCTGGTGGCTCTGTGCTGTAGGTATTTAAAAAACTGCAACTGCAGAGAGAGGCTTTCTGTGAACTCCCTGTATCTGCCTAAAGACAGATCCTCCAGAAGGAATTTTGTTGTCATAAATCCCCTCCCCGGGAGTTTCATTAATTCATTAACCAGGGAAGATGGACTCATCACAGGAGGAGAGTGGAAATCAGCACCACACTCAGACAACTTCATCACAAACTATCATACCTCCAATGTGTTCTTCTAAGGGTCCACTCATCTCTCCTAGAAGTCACTGACCCTGCCATAAGAGATCTACATCTCCCGGACCCTTTCCTATTCAGATAATATTTAACCCTGAATTTTATGCCGCCTCGGAGAGTTACTCATTTTTCCTGGGTATCTCCCATCAAGACGGTAAAGAATCTGCCTGCAATGAGGGAGACCTGGGTTCGATCCCTGGATTGGGAAGATCCCCTGGAGGGAACCCACTCCAGTGTTCTTGCCTGGGGAAACCCATGGACAGAGGCCCACCAGGCTACAGTGCATGGAGCCGCAGAGTCAGGCATGACTGAGTGACTAACTTTCACTTTTAGCACAGGTACTGACGCATGTGGGTTTACTGGGTCACAGTGGATGGGAATTTTACATTGTAATAGAGGACACTAGATTGCCTTCCAGGGAATTATAGCAGCTACAAGTCTTTAAATGGTAATACAAGGCCTCGTTTATTATCAAACTTTTTAAATAGCCTTGGGTGTAAAACTGTGTCTCCTGTCTTGGCCAGTCTTTAATTATCTGTAAGGCTGAGCATCTTTTCATGCACAGAGAAGTCATTTGCGCATTTTCTTTCCTATGTAGCCTACTCAGTCCCTTATTGTTTCATGTGTTGCAAATTATTTTCTGGTTTGTCATTTTAGACTAATATTTATATTTTAAAAAGACGCAGAGCAAAAAGTATTTAAGTAACCCAAGGCTTACTAGAAAATTCAGGATGCCACGGTACTTCATTGCTAAAGCTCAAAGAACAATAAAGGAATAAAACGTGAATAGACAAACAGAAAAGTTAATTTATTCTCCAGGCAGCTGGCCTCCCTGCACCTGGGTCTAGGGGAGGGCTTCAGCCCCTTTACAGGAGGTGGATAGGATGTGACTGTGCCCTGCTTCCAGACTTCAGGGATCCGTGTCCCTGAAAAACTTTCACAGAGCAGTTTCTTCCCATCTTAAGTGTTGAGCTTGCAAGCAGGAACATCTTCCCTATGACTTCCGCCCTTCCCTTATCCCTTTAAGGAAGTAGCTCAGAAACCTCTCAATAACCAGAGATTCCTGCCTACTTTTTACTCCTAGTAAACTTCTGTTGACCCCTCAGGTGAGGAATGCCTCAGCCAGTAGGCTTGTTGACCCCTCCTGCCCTGAGTGCATGTGTGCGGAGTCGTGTCTGACTCTTTCCAACCCCGTGGACTGGAGCCCGCCAGGCTCCTCTGTCCATGGGACTCTCCAGGCAAGAAGACTGGAGTGGGTTGCCATGCCCTCCTCCAGATCTTCCTGACCCAGGGATGGAGCTCCTGTCTCTTTTGTCTCCTGCATTGGCAGGTGGGTTCTTTACCTCTAGCGCCACCTGAGAATGGAGAAACTTCACCATAACATTAAAAAAAAAAAAAAAAAAAATTTTCCTGTAAGCAACCGATCACGCAGGGTGTGTAAGTTCCCTCATGTTAGAAGGGTTTCTGAATGATAAGGTTTTAAAGATTGAAAGCGCCTTACGGAAAACAGTGATTGCTGGTACCACTGAGACATTTAAGACCTTATTTTAAAATGAATGTGCGTGCTATAAACGTCTCCTTATGAAGGAAACACAAGTAATTCTCTTTTTATTTCACAGCAGCAGGAAGGAGAAAGCATGACATTCGACCCCAGACTGGATCATGAAGGGATCTGCTGTATAGAATGCAGGAGGAGCTACACCCACTGCCAGAAGATCTGTGAGCCCCTGGGGGGCTACTACCCGTGGCCTTATAACTACCAGGGCTGCCGTTCAGCCTGCAGAGTTATCATGCCTTGTAGCTGGTGGGTGGCCCGCATCCTGGGCATGGTGTGAAAGTACTTCAGGGAGCAGGTGCTGTGAAGAAGTCAAACTCCAGAGACAGCCAAAGCTTGGGGCATCTTGAAGCTAAAGGGACCATAAAGTATTTTATGTTCCATCTGAGCAATGTTATTCGAGACACTGAACAGAATACTTTTCAACTGCTTTACAGAACTTTATTCAGAATTGCAAACATACTGAGAGGGTAGTTTTAAGTCTAAAATATCATAATAGTCCTTTTATTAATTGCTTTTTTTTTTTGCTTTTCTTTGCCAGGAAGTTCTGCTTTTAAGCCTTCCTTACCAAGCTATTTTGAAATAATCATGAAAAATTACTTACAATATGTCAAAGATCTCAACTGTACACTTGAGTTCCTTTTAAATCAAGTCACTGACTAAAACGATTGTCTTCTGTTGTTATTTGCTCAGAATTCCTCAGTTGTTCTTAATCTTTATTGTTCTTTTCTCCTCTTGCAAATGTGCCCCCAGAGTTCCCAGATAAAAATAAGAGACAAAAAAGGGAAAATGAGACATCTAATGAAATCTACCTGAGAGTAAACAACGCTGAAGGTGGCAGCTCACGGGAACTCTGGTAATAGGAGGCCGCTCTGTTAAGAGTTGGGCCAAGAAAAGAGCGCTAGGGTAAAGAAGAGTGCAGTCCAAGGTTAATCAGACTTGTGGGGAAGCACTTTCACTGACATTCTGAAAACCAGGTCTTCACATCCCTTTCAATCTGCTTTCCGTTAGGTGGTCTTCGGGGTTGAAGCAGCATAATGATTTCTACCTTTGTAGTACACGCTGGGCTGCTGACATAGTTCAATTACCAGTGAGTTACTCTCCTAGTAACACGGCGGGCAGCGCTGTCTGACAGACACGGCTGAGGAGGAATGGCTTATTTATGACGACACAAAGAACCTCAGGACCAAGGTCTGTCTTTAAAAATTGAGGTATTAGATCAGGAAGATGAACAGGTATTTCTTATTTTTGACATTTTAGTTTTGACTCTCACTTTTAAGAGATTAAAAACCCTCCTAAAGAAAGTAAGTTTTCCAAAACAACACAAAGATTCAGAGAGATGAAAGGTTGTGATACCACGACAGTCCCATAGTCTTAAAGACACCTTACTACGGTACATCTAGTTCTCAAACTTTGTTATCGGACGAACACTCATGTACCTACATTAAATGGGATGAACAGCAAGTCAGGGCTTTGGAGAAAAAAGGGATGAAGGAAGACACATACTGACATGTATGGTCATGCTGTTCAGACAACAGCAGCTTCCTGCCGCCACAACTTTGACATTTTCAAAATGGCAGTCCCTCTAAGCAAGTCAGTGCCCATGGTTCTGCACACCACCTCCCACCTCATCACCCAGCAGCCTGTATGTACTTGCCTCTGCAAATAAGACAGGAAAAAGACAGAGTCGGTGATCCCACCCCAGATGTGCTTGCGGTCTCATGAGGCAGATGACGGCGTCAGTACACAGAAGGCCTTGATAAGACTTGCGAGCACTGGGCTTCTGGGAAGGGAAGGCCTTCAGTGGGTCTTCGAGGATGAGCAGGAGCCGGGCAGGCGGTGACAGAAGGGCACTCCAGGCAGAGGGAGCAGTTCGGGTAGGCGTGAGGCTGTGCGGTTAAGCAGGGAAACGGAGCACTCAGGCGGAGGCAGGCATGTCAGGATGGGAACAGGCAGAAACACCAGACAATACTGCATGTCAACTCTGAGTTTACTGGGGGAAGGACCAGGAGGACATGGCAACCCACCCCAGTACTCCTGCCCGGAAAATCCCATGGACAGAGGAGCCTGGAGGGCTACAGTCCAGAGTCACCGAGAGTCAGACACGACTTAGCTACTGAACACACACGCACAGAACGAAAAGAAAACCAATGAAAGGTTTTGGGCAAGGAGGGGGCTGGTCATTTCCACTTTACATGGAGCCCCTTGGAAGCTTTCCACGTGAGAAGTGAAGGGTGCCAGGCTTAGCGAGGAGGAGAGCGGGTCATGAGGGAAGGAAGGCTGCCTCTTGAAAACGTGCGCCCTCCTCAAAGCACCACAAGTAAATGAAATATAGGTGGATAATTTACTTAATAGGATTATGCTGTTATGAAAGTCACTCAACAAAAAAAAAAAAAAAAAAAAAAAAGAAAGTCACTCAACACCTAAGGAAGTCAACATAGCAGGGGAGAAATGGATGTTTTAAGGACAAAAAAGAAAAAGCAAACAAAGTGTAGTTGCTTGGTTATGTCCAACTTGGTGACCCCATGGACTGTAGCCCGTCAGAGTCCCCTGTCCATGGGATTCTCCAGGAAAGAACACTGGAGTGGGTTGCCATGCCCTCCTCCAGGGTATCTTCCTGACCCAGGGATCAAGACCAGGTCTTCCACATTACAGGCAGATTCTTTACCATCTGAGCCAAAGCTTTGGGCTTTTTAAGAATAGAGAGGAAAGTCAAAGTTGGTTAAATGCAAGAATGACAACTCAAATTTTTCAATGGAAAAAACTAAAGGTCTACTTTGAAAGAGGAGATCGAGTGTACAAAGACGACTATTTGGTTAGGGGAGAGAGGACACTGCAGAATACAAACTTTTCACAAACTGCTCCTAATCCCTAAGGGACCTCTGACCTGGGCGGTCCAAAAGCTGCAAACGCTGCCCAGTTTGCAGTGCTGAATCTCGACCTGTCCTTTGGCTAATCCTCACTGGTGAGGTAGACCAATCCGTATGGACACCACAGGTTCATTCTCAAGGTCAAGTCCCATCTTGACTCAGCAGTCTTAGATGTAATAGGTGCTGCTGTGTCAGCAGAGAAAATGAAGAAACAGTACTGCTGGGTTTCATGTGACTAACATGTCTCATTGAACAAACTTCCTCTGCAATATTAAAAACTTGTTTAACCTCATCCTTAAACCTCCTTCCCACCATCACGTTGACACTAAAAAAGCAAATATATTCAGAATAATCACTTAACCCACTCAACAGGTGTTCTTATACCAGATTTTATTACAGTCCGAAATACAAGCTACATTTTTACAAAGTAGAAATTCCTTGTGTGAGTGGAATAATTTTTATTTCTGCATAAGCTGAATACGCTGATTTGTTTATGTACATTTATTTTATAGAAATGTCACATTTTCTCTTAAGTTAACTGACTTATTGAGGGGAAGGAGGGAGTCAACAAAACTCTACATGCAGACAGCCCCAGTAGCATATGCAGACAGGAAGGTGCAAATTTGAGTCAACTATGCAAACTTTAGCAAAAACGTTTTACAAGCAGAATGAGTTTTGCTGTTTATAAAAGAAAGCTGAATTCCTTTTAAGGGCTTTTGTACATATATGCATGCTCATATTTTATATGCATATACAGGTTTCACTTTGAAAAAGCCCAGTATGTTAGAATCAAATTTACAGAACTGGTTTAAGTTAGTGTTGACTGACTTTTAACGATAAAGGGACTCAACCACAGATTTTATTTAAAATGCTTACATTCAAAAGTAATCAATTTACATTCAATTTTTAGGTACTTACTGTGTAAAGGTAAGTACAACTATATATACACTTACGCATGTATTGATAGAACCTAACCTAGCAAATAGCTAACGCTATTTTCTCAGGTGTTTTGGTTTACTGAACCTTTACCATGTCTTAATAGTTTTTAAATCAAATATACAAGAGTCAGTCTTTATCAGGATCTATGTTATCACCATAGATTGATAAAGATCAGTAACGAAGCTATAAATAAGTGCCGAGGTTAAACACCAAATTATTAAAAACCACTTAAGCAGCACACCCCACTGTAAGTCCCTTCCATGACTTCACTAGCAGCCCTACAGATGTCACATGTCACATTTCTGTTCCTTCTGCGCCTGCTCCTGTGCAAAAATTCTCTTCATATCAAATTTCTGCAATTGAGTCAATCTCCTTTTTCTCATCTGTAACACAGCTGCAAAAATCCTAATAGCAATGAGATAGTCTAGGAGAAATACTGTCTATACACTTTTTCTTAAAACTAGCATTATATTTATACACTTACTTGCAATTTTTTTTTAAACATGATTTCCTTAGCTTCCTGTTCTTCAGCTTCCTGAGGTGTGATTATTTACCAAAAATTTTCTTTTCAACGGCCTATTTATTAACATAGGCCATTACCCATCTTTTTTATAATGGATTTACTTTATACTGACATAGTCAAAGACCTGGAATAAACTTATCCATAAACTTTCTCTCAGCAGGAAATTATGCTTTTAAAGGCAATTGGTTTCTTTTTAATTAAAACCATACTCCTGCCTAGAAGGTACTAAGGAAACTCTAAAACTACAAAGTGAAAAAGAGCTCCACTCCAGAAAGCTCTCCTAAACACACATTTTACTTGACTTAATCAACCAGCATTATAATTTTTAATTCATTTAGCACCTATGTGTAATCATACAACAGCTGAGAATATTCCAGTTACTAAAGAAGTTGCCTTATTTAAATCAATACTCTGATATTCCATATATACTCCATGGATACTGACTATTCTAGTATTCTCTGCTCAATTTTAATAATATCTCAGCAACGATAAACAGTATATTGTCCAAATGGTCTCAATTTGCTCCACTTGACTGAAAAAGATTTTCATCGTGTGCAACACCACATGGTCATATGGATTCAATGACTTGTATCATAATGACCGTAAGGTTCTGTTGACAGAGGAACAAAAATAATCACTAAGCACCTCTCCTCTGCCTCACATCTACATTAGAGGGAAACAGATTCTTCAAAGAACAAGATCCCAAGTAGCTTTTCAACCTGTCTCTATAATTTCTTGGAAATAAGACTTCAGAGATGATTAGCACTAGTAACATCACTTTTTAATCTTTTACTCCATGAAATCACTTATTTAAGGGTGAGGTCCCAGGTCACATACTTCGAAGTCACCAGGTCACAATAAACAGATTCACTGGGTCCTATCCAAACCTACTGATTCAAATCTCAGGGGGAAAGTGATGAAAGCCTACATTTTAAAAAACAAGCTTCCCAGGCAAAGGTCATTCACCCTCAAGCTTATACAGAATACCTTCCCAACGCTGTAATTTTTAGCTGCCGGGCATTTGGGACAATTGTCAGAAGATGAGATCAAGACTGGGGTAAATAGCGTAAGTTTTATGTAAGTTAAATTCTACCTGTGTAAGTGAAAGAACGCTTATGAAGAAAAAAGTATATGAGTGTGTCTGGGAAAAAATTCCTTTGTAAAACCAAAGATTTAGAGTAGTCAGTATTTAAGACTCATTCTGGCTCTAAAATCCTGATTTTTGTTTTGTCTCATGTTGACAAGGAATGCATGCAAACACATGGTTAAGGGAGGATAGGTACCAAGACCACTTCCAGTCTTGCCAGATGGCCCGTAACAACATGCCTGCTGGTCTGACTTTGACCATTCTATTACACATCGAATCCTATACCACACTTAAGTTTCTGTTCATAATCAGTTGTTCTAATTAACCCAATTTTGCCTCAGTATCTGGTCTTACTATATATTTAGATTCCAGAACAGGAAATAGCTTTGCTAAACAAAGATTAAACTAAAATGTAATATCACCTGTAATGTGGAAAGAACAGAAACAACTATTTTAATAAAATACTGAACCTAAGGATTTCACATATACCCATTAAGTCATAAACGGTAACTCAAATTCATTCACATCATCAGGTGTTCAGAGTAAAACTCCACTGCAATCCCTGTTAGATTTATAAACTACATCTGATTCGACTGCACGTACATTTAATGAAAACTGAAGACACACTGTGACAGCGCTGAGAACAACGGGGGCTTACCTTAAGCGGGCGCGAGCCCTGGCGTCAGCCACCATCGCCTCACCAGGACCGCCCGCAAGGCCCTGGGAGGTGGAGGCCCCCCGCCACCTCCACCCACTCCGTCTCCCCTCACTCCCTCCGCCCCAGCCCTGCCGCCTCCCCAGCTGCCGCTGTTCCTGCTGCTGGCAGTGCTGGGTCTCAACATCTTCACGGCTCCCTCCACTTCCTTCAAGTCTGTATCTAGGCATCACCTGCTCTGAGTTCTCAACTGGGCTCCTACATCAAGTTTCAACCACCGACTGTCCTCTTTGCATATGCAGTTTTCTCCCTAAGCATCTAGTTAACATCATTAACATACACTCAGCCTATTTCCCCCCATGAGCTAGGCTCCATAAATGCAGAGAATTCATTCACCAGTGCATTCCCCTGGTTTGGAAACAAGGTCTAGCACATACCTGGCCTTCAATGTTAATCAGAATGAGGCAGTTAATCATGTATGAGGCCATGAACATGAATTTTTCACTTATATTACTCTATATAGTACTGTATTACGTATATTAAAGTGAAAACCCACTCCAAGAAAAAAAGTATGGCTTTTGACAGAAAGACCACAAAGATATTATTGTTTACAAAAATAAAGTATGCAACTCTCACCAAAGCGGTTCGTATAGTATTCAATATCTCAGCATTTCTTTGGGGGTTTTCCAGAAAAAAATGTACTAGTAAGCAGTTCAACTTTTCAGCTCCAAAAGCTGGTATGCTTATAAATTAAACTGCTTGATTCACTCTTGGTTTCCAGAACTGTGCATATCTCCACACAAATTCTGGATTTGTTAAAACTCTGCCCTCTTTTACTCTAATTTTCTTGGGCTCAAAATTTCTTCTCAAAGAATAATTAAAGCTAATAAGAAAGTAAATGTCAGTCCATTCTTTTAGGAAATCCACATATTTTGGTTTTAAAACACTGAGGGGAGAATAAAAGGAAACTAAAAATTAAATCAATCACAAAAATACCTGAATATCACATGGTTTTTGATTAGTTACATAACTGCTATTCCCTCCAGCGATGAAGATAACCAAAGAACAAATCAGATTTAGTTCTCATGACCACAGGCTAATCATCTATTTTAAAAATCAATTTTATATGCAGATGAATAAATAATATCAAGGTCACATATTAGAAACAAAGTACAATTTTTTAAAACTAGTCTGGTGTAAAATAACAGTTCCAACACTTGGATATCTACTACGTGAAAGGCATTATGCTCTGCATCAAAGATCCAAAAGTAAGGGAATAATGAAGTAGGACACATAGGGTAGAACAGATACCACCCAACTAACCCTAAAACCAGTGAAACTCTGGGAGGTGCCTTAAAAAGGCATCAACGAGACACTGCCACATCACAGCTGGCAGTGAATGAGGGGGTGGTGGAATGGGTATTCTGAGAGTATTCTGAGGACACTTAAAGAATGAAGAGAAGAAAATAGGGACATTTCTCTCTGCAGCGTGCAACATGAAGACCATTCACCAAATTGTGAAGGCTTCCTCTCTACGCACCAGGGAAGTACTGCAGATACAAGGCTGGAAGCCAGCCTGCGCCACCCTCCCCAAAGACGCTCAGTCACACGAGCAAAGAAATGAGTCAACTGTAGTGACTTGATAAAAGACAGATCAAACTCTCAAACATGTTCACATGACACTGTGGTTTAGGTTTGCTCTATCAACAGCTCTAACAGGTGCCTCAACCATAAGCAGACACCCCGATCCGACTGCTGCAAAGTCAGTGGTGGACGGAGTGGCACAAGATTACACAGCTTTCCTGGAGGCAGCATGGGAGCTGTTTTGACACAACAGTAGGAAACAGGCTTTCCAGGTTGGGTGGAAGGGGTAAAAAAAAAAAAGGGGGGGGATATTGAGAGACAGAGGTCTGCAAGCTAAAAACAAGAAGAACATGTAATAATCTTTATGTGGCACACAAAGTCTAAAATATTCACTACAAGGCTCTTTAGATAAAAGGTATGCAAACCCCTAGACTATTCCTGTGTGCCTGGATCTTACGTACACCGTGAAGCAGTGAGAGATACAACTGAAAAAATTTATATATTTATGGCTGAGGCTGAATTACAAAAGCCCTTGAACAGCACAGGTAACAGATTTGTTACCTTCTTTTTAGGAATTCCAATACTCAACAGCACTGAGGGGGAAAAAAAATCCAGGACTTCATACTTAACTGACATTTGTTGGCCACATACTTTTGAGTCAGGACAACTAAGCCCTCACGGCCCTGACAGGTAATTAGCATCCAGGGCAAAAAAAGTTCAGAAGGGTTAAGTCACTGTCCTCAAAACACCATTGTGAACATCAAAATAGGGATTTTAAGATTTCAGATTCCTGTCTTAGTATCCTTTTTGCTATAAAAGTTACCGCTGCGATAGTCAAAATGAAAGAAACTGATAATTTTACAACTAATAAAACAGCAAAATAGTTAAGTAGTAATTCCAAGGAAATACATTCAATTTCTTAGCAGATTTCATAGGCACTACATTAAACCAGCTAAATTAGCAAAGTGTCATCTACAGTAAAATGGGTCACAGAAAAGGTCAATGCTAGAGTACAAATGATTGACAAAAAGTGGCAGTTGAGAGAGAGAAGCCCCTGAACTTGAGTCTATAGTTGAGTATACAGTGTATATACAAGGTACTGCACAGACATTCCGCTCCCCACTGACCGTCTGAGGGGCAGGGAGCAGGGGATAAAGGGAACAGACCAATGAACTAACTCTTGCAAAAAGCAACTGTCAGCCTCTGTACACAGATGAAAATAACAGGACAGAATCTGTGGGTTCCAAGTGCTGTGATCTTGCAACTTGCTTTTATAAGCCCTAATAGTTTTATTCTGTCTTGAGATTTAAATTAAAATGGAATTAAAGAACTTCTGAAAGGAAGTCCCTTAACAGTCTACACATAGTTTGTAATATTCTGGCCACACTTCATGATTCTTTTTAAAGTAGTGCTGACAACACATGCATATTTAAGCTCTGCTTAATTAAAATAACTGATTCAAAATTAAAGTTTTTCAGTCAACTTTTATGCTCTTAGTGTAATTTTAAAAAATTATAGCAATTATTTTTAACTAGCTGATACACCTTCTTCAGACAGAATCCTGAATCTTGAAAGACTGAACTTAGAAAGGCTTTCTATATAGTATTTAAACCTCTCAGCCTAAATGCATGTAAGATACCGATGTTATCCACAACAATAAGCAACTGCTCTCTGCACTTTACATATATAAGTATATATAACCCGATTCAAATACTTTGGGGCCAGATGTGTTTGTGAATTCAGAATTTTAGAATGTAATATAGATATATTATGTATTCTGTAATAACCTCAGCAGGATCTGCAGTAGCATTAGCATTCTGTGAACAAATGAATATTTCTGCAGCAAAATATATGACTATTCATATTCTAAGTTAGACTTTATTTTTAACCACTGAGTCACACACACAAGTTTAGTTTTTAGAACCATCTGGATTAGGATAAACAGTTGGGGAATTAACGCCTTCAACCCATCAAAGCCCACGAGGTGGGTATCAGCCCAGTTTCATGAACAGGAAGACTGGGGTGCAGACATGAAGCACTGGCCCGCTGTCACACAGGTAAGCAGGGTAGCCAGGACTGATCTCAAACAGGCGGTCTTCAGAGTCCATGCACTGAACCACTATGCAGTACTGCCACTTAATGCACTTGACGGAGCATCAAGCACATCGTATGTATAATAGTTTACTGTTGTTTAGAACTTTCACAGTTGTACTGTGGGAGCAGTACAGTTGCAAATGCCCATCTATGAGCACTGAAGACTATTTCACTCCTATTTTCCTCCATGAAGACATGGAGGAACTTCTGAATGACACAAGGCTCTTGAAAAAGTTTAAAAAAGGCAAAATTACTGAAGAGGAATTCGAGAAGGGGCTGTTGACAAGTGGCAAAAGATCAACGAACACAGCAGATTTGGGGATCTCAGATTTGAAAGAAGAGTGCAGATTCCCGCCCCTCAGGTGAAACACATGGGAGTGGGGAATGCGGGGAGCTGGCCCCCACCCGGCAGACGGCTCGAGCTTCCTTCTACTGAACATCAGAGCTTCAGCAGCCGTCGGGGAGCTGCTGTTGCAGAAATGGCAGATGTGAGGGGTTTCACACTCGTGAGCATTTTACTAAAAACATACCAGCCTTGAAGTCTAACAGAAGAAAACATAAATTTACTTAACCATAAATAACAAGTGTCAATATTTACTTTGATGGGTTACTTAGAGAGCTCATTCTTTGGTGGCTATTTTATACTTACTAAACTTAATTTAAAAAAATCATTTTGAGGCCAACAATACTGTTTTTGAAACATCTTTTTTATAACTGAACCTTGTAAGAGAAAATAAAGTCAATGAGATATGTATGAGAAGTCTCAGTGCATACGTAAGAGTTAAAAAAAATCAAATTTGAAAGCACATCAAAGGTAACATTTGGAAGATTACAGACAAGCCAAAATTCAGAACATACATAAAATGCTAACATGATTGGAACAAATGGACTAAATCTGAATCATTCCAATTTTACTGAAAAAATCAAGGATTCACTGATCCTAATATGTGTAACTAGGTAGGAGAAAAACCTTAAGACAATTTTAGCATTTGAACAAGGAAAACTAGTGTGAGCTCCCAAGTTTAATGAACAAGAATATGTCAGGAATAATGTGCTAGTCTTTCAACCGTACAGTTGGTAAGCATATCTTGTTTCTCTGTAATTATCTGCATTTGAGAAAATCAAAATCTTCCACAGAAGTGAGGACCACTTGCTTGTAATTACCTCTACAAAGGGCAAGAGATCTAGACTCCTAGTAACAGGACTTAAGAAACTGATGATGATATTCTGATCTTTAAGAAACATACTTCCCAGCCCATGTATAAGACTTTTAAAACTTCAACTTGCACATTCTCTGCTTCACTGTCAGACACTTGATGCATCAATAAAAATCACTCAGTCACCCAATTCATTCAGTTGTAAAAAGCATGGGAACTGAATGAACCCTGATGGGCCTTGCTCGGTTCAAATTCCAGCTCCACCGCTTATCAGTGGTGTGAACTAGGCAAAGAACTTAACTTGGGCCTGGTTTCTCTGATCTGACAGGATGGCATCACTACTCCACAAGACTGTCACAAACAAGGCAGCACAGACAGACACACCGGGCCCATGGAAAGCCCTAGTACCAAACGGCCACCACTGCCACTGCCCTCACGGTTAGCAACGTGTACGACTTTAGCCGACTTGGGGGATAAGTCTACCGACGGAGGAAGAAAGGCTAAGACTTAAATTCATTTCAGAAGCAAATCTAAGTGTAGCCCCCAACAGGTACCCTTTTGAGTAAATCACTATTTCCAATTTACCCACAAGTTCCCAAATGTTTCCAAAGTAAAATATTTTGGTATGTGTAAGATGATTTTACAAGCGAACATGCACTGTTGGGAGTCAAAAGAAACCGGATCAATGCTGACAGACCCCTCTTATTTAGAACTACACATGGGGTCTTCCCTGCTATTCCAGTGGTCAAGACACAATACTTCCATTTCAGGGGGAACTTAAGATTCCTCATGCGCATGGTGCAGCCGAAGAAAAAGACTGCATGGGACCCTCCTGGCACAGAAATCAGTATTTTGTCCTTTCAGCTTTTATATTTCCTCCCCCTTGGTTTCTCCAATGCAGAGATAATGGGGAGATTTATATATATATATATAATTTTTTTTGGATGGAGGATGTGGTCATCAAGATATCCATAACTCTCATGGGGCTAAAATAGCAGGCAAGAGTGTAAAGGTAAACTTTTTATACCTAGCTGGTACCAAAAAAAGTAGCTCAAGTAACAAACAAAAACACACACAAAACACCCAGAAATGTTCACCTGCTTCGGAAATCTAAGAGACAAGTCAGAAACAGGCACTCTAATTTGGACAGCGAAGGTCTCCGTACAATGAAAGTTCACTGGGCAGACCAGAGGGTCGTTTCATAGGCAACACTGCTCTGGGTCAGTGATGTCTCTCTCAGATCAATGACCTAATCTGACGTGTAGAAAACCGGGAAGGAGAGAAAGGTAAAATAGGAAAGGAGAGCAAAAAAGTATTTCAGTACTGAATTAAAATATCTATCTAAACTATTCATAATAGCATAGTGACATAGCTTCATTTTAAATGTTCACTTGAAATTTATCTGAACAATTTATTTAGGACAGGTCAATTATTTTCTTTCTTATCCTATATAGTTAACCTGCTAAGAAGATACAAGTTTTTCCAGACTCAGGAAGACAACAGTAATGGTCAATCGATGCTTTGCAGTTAGTGAACACTGCAAATCAAAGGAATGAAAATGCTGGGGTCAGGTGAAACTATAATAGTTATTAGTACAAACCAATCTTTTTCTTCACTCCAAATAAAGATATAGAAACCAGGTTATTAAAGCAGTCACTAACTGCCTTTGTTAAAGACTGAACTTGCTAGTTAGTAACTCCGAATGGTTAGGACACATGACAGCAAATTACCAAAACTGACTCTGATGTTTCAAATCTGTTAGTATAGCCACCTAAAGAGATTACTTTATAGCAAAATTTAAAGAAGCAGATTATCCCATTCAAGATTCTTTGAAAACAGTAAAATTCTCGGAAGTCATCAAAGTGCAAATAATTGCAGAAATTGGGAAAAGAGAGGGGCTTCCCAGGTGGCACTAGTGGTAAAGAACCTGCCTGCCACGTAAGAGATGTGGGCTCAATCCCTGGGTCGGGAAGATCCCTTGGAGAAGGGATTGGCAACCTGGAGAATCCCATGGACAGAGGAGCCTGGTGGGCTACAGCCCACAGGGTCGCAAAGAGTCGGACACGACTGAAGCCACACACACACACACACACACACACACAGGAGAGAGAGAATGTAAGGGAAAAAACGTACACATACACACACACACACACACACAGAATGTAAGGGAAAAAACGTACACACACACACACACACACAGAAGAGAGAGAATGTAAGGGCAAAAACGTACTCCAAGACTAAACCTCAAAAAAAGAAAACAAATGCTAAGAGGAAAGAAACGTATGTTCTGAAGAAACAGAAGGATAACTAGAGCAGGAATGAAGATCTGAGAACTGAAAATGGGAGTGCCGGAGTTTCCTGGTGGCTGAGTGGTTAGGAGTCCAAGTTGCACAGCCATGACCCAGGAAGGAGGGGAGGGGGCAGGGAGGGAGGAAGAAAACCGGAGTCTAGAAACAAAGTGGGACCAATACCCAAGTTGAGATACTAGACAGTAAGTTAAGAGGCTCAAATGAAGTTTTTTAACTTACTGGAGTCATAAATTTTCATTGCACAGAATGGTAAAAGAGAAGCAGTACTTTAGCGTGTTACTTTAAGGCAAGCCATCCAAACCACTTCTTAAAATTCCCTTCTTCACCCATAAACCTACTGTATTTAGACTAGGCATTGTGTAACATAGTCATGTATATTAGGAATGCCATGTGGCTCAGCAAAATCCTGAATCCCACATCGTTAGGCAACAGATAAACAAACTTTAGATAATACATCCTTTAAAATGCAAGCACAACTATTAATAGTACTAGAACCTTTTCAAAACCCTGCCTTCTGTTATAACAGTGTCATTCCTAAAAAAGGAAGCTGCTTTCAAGAGGCAAAAATGCCTCCTTACTTAGAATCATGGACTTTTAATTAAACTTTAAGACCCTACAGATTATTTACAGATAAAGGACCTAAGACATAGGAAGGCTGTAAGCCTGTTAAGGATTTTAAAGCTAATGGGTGGTAGGGACTTGCTGGAGCCAGGAGTCTTGTCTCTGGGGTAGTGTTGCAGGCCTTTGACTTACTAACTGTAACAAGAGCCCCTTGAGGACTAATGGTACTGAGAAAGCATGATCACTGCCTTGTTTCCCAAGCAGAAAATCTTAGAAATTCATACATGCAAGAACTTCACGTTGCCTTTTCTTTCAATGTTCAAGAGCAAAAAAAAAAAGTAGCCCCTAACTCAAAGGGGGCAGGACAAGTGAAAACTGAGGCGCGCATAAACAAGCAGGGACAGCAGGTTGAAGCATAGTCAGGAATCACCCCAACTCTCTCTCCTCAAGAACTCTCCTACACATCACGTCCAATGATTCAAATCAAAAGACTCAGTCCCCACTCTCTTTGGACATGATGGCTAATTTGCCTCCCATGTACCCCATCCTCTGCTGTGAGGGTACACAGTACTGCTTTGCCACAAAACGTCAGTGAGACCTAACAGACACCAACCTCGAGGGCACTCTGGTTCTGAAACTACAACGGGAAAACCGATCAGGCCTACAGGTCATCCATGGCCTCTGCTTTGCAACAGCTCAGACTGTCAAGAATTTTAATCACAAAACACTTTTTCTATCTCAAACCTCTATTTATAATAAGTTCACCATTCAACCATTCCACAATTCCTTCATGAATGTTAATTTTCTCTCTTTGCTAGATTATAAAGTCTTTGAAGTTAATTATCATGTCTTTTGGTTTTTGTATTCCCATGGTATCTATTTATTCTAGAAACAGAATACATACTAAATATATACATATTTAATTTACTCTCTCAACAGCTGCCCTAAACTACCAAAAGTAATCATGGGGCTGTGAGAAGAGAGATTTTCTAATAAAGAAAAAAACACAAAAATCAAATCACGCCACCAGTGCTGTAATTTCAGGAATCCTGCTGTGGCAAAAGCAGCAAGAAGTGGAGTTAGGCTCTTCTAAATTACTGTGTGACCCAGCTTTACAGATTAGACTTCAACATAGTTAATTTACAGAATAGAAAACTCAGGTGTCAATGTTTTACACAGGAATTTGAAAGGTAAGGACCAAAATTCTCAGTGCAATTACAAATATTTCTCATAAAAATAATCAAATGGGAATTTCCTTGTGATAAATAATTTCTCAAAGTTTTCATTAAAAACTTAAGAAAAAGGTAAATAAACCAAACTTTTTCATAGAAAAATTCTATTTACAACTCCATTCAAAAGCAGTTTTTGAAAGCAAACGATCTAACACTGAAATTGAGAAATTTATGCTCACCCAAAGTTACCACATCTAATAAATTATTAATAGAATACTGCATCAAAAATAAGGCAATAACCCAAGATATAACCATTAATTGTTTCTCCACTCCCACTACTAGGTGGAAATAATCTGTCTAGTAGCAAATGATACTTCATTTCATTTCAGCATATCCGAAATCCTTAAGGACAAAAGTGATAAAATATGATCTTCATTCTTCATTAGACTTTTAGAACACTTGAAGGAAAATAATTTCTAAAGCACAAAGAGGTAAAGAGGTATAATCTTTGAAAAGATGTACTCAGTGTTCAAAATTCAAGAATGCAATATTAATACACAATGGGCGTTAGGTGAATATACGCAATACAGTGATAACAAATTAATTTATTTAGTACTTTTTCCATTCCATATCATCAGGAGGATTGATTTCAACTTTCCTTTTACCTACATCAGACCAGTTGGTACTCAAAACTGTACCACCAGACTCCATCTGCAATAAGAAATAAAAATAGATTAATTCTTGGATCATATAATCCAAACAATTATTTTTCAAAAAATGTTCCAAGCACAGAGCACCAAACACAAGCTTCGTTTGGCTTAACACACACAACACAATATTTTAATTTAACGTTACACTTTCCAGGTGAGTTACTATACTTTGCAAAAATCTGAAAAGGAAACTCTAGTTATGTTGAAGGACCATGTCCACAGACACTGCCATATAAAACACCATGTCTCCCTGCTGATCAGCAGAGAGGTATATATGGAAAAACTACGTTCAGATGAAACTGGCTCCCAAGGAAAATGATGATATAATCTCTTTTGTGGAGCTTAATAAAGACTTTGCAAGGCAAACTCCTTCTGGTTGGACAGAACTCGAGGAGTCTCTTAACCTTCTATGTCAAAACAGGTGTACCCTGGAATTATTTTTGAATCAAGGTACATACACATACAGATACAGTGTCTCAGGGAAGAATCTGCCATCTATTTACTACCCAGTGAATATAACAGCTACCAACAATCCTAGCATATTCATAAATACACTAAAAAAAAATAAAGCTCTAAATACTGTTATCTTGGAGCTTCCCAAAGGGGCTCAGTGATAAAGAACCTGCCTGCCAATGCAGGAGACGCAGGTTCAATCCCTGGGCTGGGAAGATCCCCTGGAGGAGGAAATGGCAATTCATTTCAGCCTTCCTGCCTGGGAAATCCCATGGACAGAGGAGCCTGGCGGGCTACAGTGTTTGGGGTCACAAAAGAGTTGGACATGCCTTAAGTGACTAAGCACCACTACCATTTGTAATCTTAACACAATAAAAAAAAAATCACTGACTTGGATCACAGCAAGTAAGGTGTTAAAAATCTAAACATTTAAAAATAACCAACTTGTGTTATTGGTGAATATATAGTTATACATGCTACCATTACACTGGTGCCTCAAAACAATGCCAATGCCCCACACTCTGCCAAGCTCCTTCCCCTGGGTTCCTCTGCGTGGGATGCTCTTCTCCATCCTGCTTCTTTTTATGTCTTCAGTTATCCTCCAAACTTGACAGGGCAACATCTCTCTGTGGCCTTCTTTGACCCTATTTAGGACTCTAGCTACTTCCTCTTGTAAGATCTGTCTACTGGGTGAGCAAGATTACCATTAATATAAACTGGATGACATTACACTTACATTTAACTTACAGTTAAAACTGTAAGGATCTGCTTTCTTAAACCTGCTTCCCACCCCTGGCTTCAAACTAAAGCTGAGAGTTTCTAAAAGGCAAGGAGCATATTTTACCAATACTTACATATGCTAGATCAATACTTTAGCATACATTTTTTTTTACCATATGTATTACCAATATTCAAATGCTAGATCAATACTTTACCATACATACCATACATATTTTACCAATACTTAAATGCAGTAGCCTGGCACATAGTAGGCTTCAAATAAAATACTGAATAAAATGGGACAATGTCTATGTAATAAATTACTCCTAAGAGAACTGAAAAAAGCAGATTTAATTTATAACCTGATCATGTTTGCTGATGACATTTATCTTCCCCTTTCTTCTTATGGACTGCAGCGCACCTGAGCACTCCCCTGACTTACTCTGTACCCTTGGTCTTCTTGCCCAACCAGACTGAGCGATCACAGAAGAAACACAGTTCGCTTCTTTGTACAGGCGGACCTTGTTTTATTGTGCTTCCCTTTACTGCGCTTTGTAGATACTGCATTTTTTACAATTGGAAGGTTTGGGGCAACCCTGCATCAAGTGAGTCTACTAAGTCACTTTTCCAACAGTGTGAGCTCATTCCATGTTTCTGTCACATTCTGATAATTCTCCTCTATTTCAAACTTTTCCACTGTTACTATATTTGTTACAAGAATCTGTGACCAGTGATCTTTGATGTTACTCCTGCAAAAAACTACGACTTGCTGAAGACTCATATGATAAAGTTAGCATATTTTAGCAATAAAGTATTTTAAAATTAAGATACATGGACTGTTTTTCAGACATGTTATTACACACTCAACAGACTACAGCATAGTGTAAATGTAACTTTCATACAAACTAGAAAACCAAAAAGTATGACTCACTTTATTGCAAGATTTGATTTAAAATGGCAGTCTAGAACTAAATCCACAGTTCTCCAAGGTATGCCGGTATTCCCACAAGGACAGAAGCCAAGTCCTTACTATGTTCCAAATCAATGTTGCCAGACAGAGGGCTTATTTATGAATGTGTATAGTTCAATTACAATGAGCAAAGCTTCTATATGAAAACGGACACAGATTCCATATCTTTGAAATTTTACACACTATTTTGTCTAGCAAGTTCTTAGAAAGTCAATATTTAAACTAATTTCTGGGAATTACCTGGGGGCCCAGTGGTTAAGACTCCACACTTCCACTTCAGGGGGCATAGGTTTGATCCCTTGCTAGGAAACTAAGATCCCACAAACCGCAGAGTGTGTGTGGGGGGGGTAGGGAATTGCTTTCTCCTTTAGGAGGCATTAAGTAAATATACTTTTTCCTATTCTTTCCACTAAGTACAACTAAAAACCTTGCATGTCATTTAAATAACAAATGTAAGAAAACAAATCAGCTAGGGACCCTGGGACCCAAGGAACAACACAGTGGTGAGTTCTTTGGGTTTTCTTTTGCCTCATTTTTTCAAGAGTTGGAACTGAAGAAGCTGGAAATGCCAAAGGGTATGACCAAAAAATCCAACAAAAGGCTACTTTCTCTAGCCAAAGGACAAAGACTAACAGGAAAACAGAAACCTTTTAGACAGTAATCACTCCAGTCAAAACCACAGTGAAGACTATGGTCCATCTCCACCCAGGCCAGCGCCGTGAACAGCCTAGACTTAGATCCATGCTATGGTACCATGAACTGGCCTCCTCTGTTGACCAGGCTCAGTGGAAACCACCTGGGCAGTTGAACAGCTGCCTATTTCCAGCAGTGACAAGGAGTGGCCCTGGGGTGTCTACAGAGGCAGAGTGGGATACGTGGATTTCTACTTCCACCTGGCAATAGTGAAGTAGTGACTTCCCTTCCTTTATCAGAGTGGTCGTCAGAGAAAGCTACTTCAGAAGGAAGGTTTAAATAAGATCCTACAGTTTCACAACATGAAAATGTCCAGGTTTCAACTATGTACCACTTGGCACTGATGAAAAACACCAAGAATCAGAAAGATTTCAGATTATATGTTTAAAAAGAGAAGACAACCAATAGATGACAACAGAGATGACAGAGAAGTTAAAATTATCTGACGTACTTTTAAAGCAGTCAGGGTAAAAATGTTTCAACAAGAATTATGAACTAGCTTGAAACAAATGAAAAAAAAAATCAAAAACCTCAGTAAAGAAAGATATAAGGAAGAACCAAATCAAAGTTTTAGAATTGAAAAATATACTTGAAATAAAAAGATCGGTGAACGGGCTCAAGAGCAGAATAGAGAAAATAATTGAACTGGAAAACGAACCTATATAAATCTGAATGACAGAGAGAAGAGAGACAAAATGAAGAGTCTCAGGAATATGCAGTACTGTAACAAACTATCCAATATTTGTGTCATCAGGTTCCAGGAAGAAGAAAACAGAAGGCAGGTTTGAAAAGGTACTCAATGATACAATGAATGAAAATATCCTAAAAGTGGCAAAAAACATAAATCTACAGTTGCAAGAAACTGAGCAAATCCCAATCAGTATAAACCCAAAGAAATCCTTGCCAGTACAGAGAATTTGTCATGGACAGATCTACTCTGAAAGAATGCCTTAAGGAACCTCTCTAGACAGAAAAAAAACAGTAGAAACTGGAACCTTGAAACACAGTGAAGAAGAAAGGCCACAAGACAGGGAAATACAAGAGAACTTGCTTGTCCTCTTTTAAGTTTTCTAAATTACTACACTTTATGATGTGATTCTAAATGTATGCAGAAGAAATATTTAAGAAATTATAAACGAGAAAAGGTAAAAGTACATAAAGAGAGGTAACATTTCTAAATGTCACTCAGTTTCAAAAAATGATACCAGCAGACTTAGTATAATATAGCTAATATAAAATCTAGAGCTACCATTAAAATGCTATACAAAGAAAATACACTAAAAAATACTAGATAAACCAAGATGAAATTCTAAAAAATGGCCATGGACTCACAGGAAAACAGGAAAAACAAAAACAGAAATACAGAACAAATAGAAGACATAAGTCCTAATGTATCAATAATTGAATTTAAGTGGTCCGAATGCATCAATTAAAAGAGATTGGTAGAGTAAATTAGGAGAAGGAAATGGCAACCCACTCTAGTATTTTTGCTTAGAGAATTCCGTGGACAGAGGAGCCTGGTGGGTTGCTGTCCATGGGGTCGCAAAGTCAGACACGACTGAAGCAAATTAGCAGCAGTAGCAGCAGAGTAAATTAAAAAAAACATGACATGAATACATGCTGTCTAAATGATACTTTAAATATGACTTAGGAATCTGAAAAAGAATGAATGTGTGTGTCTGTGTGTGTATATAACTGAATCACTTTGCTGTAAACCTGAAATTAATATAACATTGCAAATCAACTATACTCCAATAAAATTTGTAAAAACTAAAATTTAAAAAAGTATGACTTAGGCAGACTGAAAGTAAAGGGATGGAACAGGATATATCATGCAAAAATTAAAGATATAATCAGCTATATTAATATTAGCAAAAAAATTACCAGAACTAGAGAATGACATTGTATGATAAAAAAGCAATCTACCATGAAAATATAACAATCCTAAACACATATGAACTAAACAGAGCTGCAAAATATGTGAAGCAAAAACTCACAAAACTTAAATATGAAATCAATAAATCCATGATTACAGCTGAAGACCCTCTCTCAACAATGAATAGAAAGTAAGAAAGAAAATCAACTCAGAATATTTTTAAAAAATTCAGTAAGAGTATCAATCAACAGGATTTAACTGACATCTATAGAAGACTCCATTCAACAAGAGCAGAATATACATTCAAGTGGAATATATACTTACAATAAGAAATCTCAAGTGAAATAAAAATACATATTGAACTGAATAAAAATGCAAATATAAAATAAAAATTTATAGGAGACAGCTAAAATTCCTGAGAGGGAAATACATAGCATAAACATATATAATAGAAAAAAGAAATTAAGGGGTTGAATCAGTAATCTAAGCACACATCTGAAGAACCTATTAAAAAAAAGAACAGCAAAATAAACCCAAACCAAGCATAAGGAAGAAAATAATTAAAAGCAGAAAGAAATGAAATTTAGAACAAAAAAACAGGAAAACTTTAAGATCAACAAAAAAGATGATTCTTTGGGGGAACCAAAAAAAAAGAGGGGGGGAAGTCAGTAAAATTGACAAACCCTAGCAAGACAAAGAAAAAAAGAGAGAGAGAAGACAAATTATTATCACAGGAATGAAATGGGTTATCACTACAGACCCTGCAGACGTCAAAAAGGTAAGAAGTAAATCATACCAACTAACAACTTAAACAAAACAGACCAATCCCTCAAAAACAAACTACCACAAGTCACTCAATGTGAAATAGATAACCTGAACAGTCCTATAAGCTATCAGGATAATGAAATTTATAATTTAAAACCTCCCCAAAAAAGAAGTATCAAGGCCTAGATGGCTTCATTGGTTTAAAGAATCTTTAAAGACAAATTATCACTCATTCTACAAATCCATTACCCTCAAAAAAGAGGACTGAGCACTTTCCTATTCATTCTATGAAGTATTACCCTGATACCAAAACCAGAAAAGAATGGCACCAAAAAAAGAACACTACAGACAATATCCCTCATAAATATAGATACAAAAATGCTTAAAACATTTGAAAATAGAACTGAATAATATACTACAAAAAGAATTATACACTGATCAAGTGGGGTATATCCCAGGGGTGCAAAGTTAGTTCCATGAAGAAAATAATCATATTAATCATATAAAATCACTACTTAAACAAGTTAAAGGAAAAAAAACCTACCTAAGTATACTGATTCAAAGCAGAAAAAACATTTCACAATTCAACAGCCATTCATGATAAAAAATCTCAGGAAAACAAACAGAGCAAAACTTTCTTAACTTGATAAGCAGCTACAAAAACCTACAGCTAACATGATACTTAATAGTGAAAGACTGAATAGTTTTTCCCTTTAGATGGGGAACATGGCATGGCTGTCTACTCTCACTAATCTTATTCAACATAATAATGGGAGGTCTAGTCAATCAGTATAGCAATAAAAGGAGATTAACTACGAAATTAAATTGTCCCTATTTGAAGACTGTCTACACAGAAAATTACAAGGGATCTACCAAAAAAATCTCCCAGAACCACTGAGTTCAATAAGGTCACAGAAGACAAGATAAACATTTAAAAAAAAAAAAAACCCTGTATTTCTAGATACTAGCAACAAACATGTGGATAAGAAAATTAAATATATAATACCACTGACAATCACTCAAAGAAAGAACCAAATACTTTGGTGTATCTAGGAAAACACATACTGGATGTAAATGCTGAAAAGTGCACAACAATGATGAAAGAAACCAGAGATCTAAATAAATGAAGCTGGAAGATTCGGCACAGTAAAGATGTCAATTTCTCCAAACTGGTATACAGCTCAATGTAATTCCTAACAGGACTTTTTCCACGTTAGACAAACTATTCTAAAATTTACAGAAAGGCAAAGGAACTGAAATATATGAAACAATTTTGAAAATGAAAAATAAAGCAGGGGTAATAAATCAGTCCAATTTTAAGACTTACAATAGCATCAGTAACTTAGACTGTGGTACTAAAAGAGCAACAGACACTCAGAACAATGGAAAAGGGACCCCAGAAACAGACTCAATGCTAATATGCTCAACTGATTTTTGAGAAAGATGAAAGGCAATTCAAGGAAGGAAAGACAGCCATTTCAACAAATGGTGCTGGTGCAACTGAACACATATAGGTCAAAAAAAAAAAAAGAAGCTTAACCTGCATCTCATACTTCATATAACAATTAACTCAAAATGGATCATGGACTATGATGTAGTACGTAAGAAAAACTTTTATTAAAAGAAAGAACGCAGGCCCATGGTGGTTCAGGGGTTGAAAGTCTGCCTTGCAGTGCAGGGGACGTGGGTTCGATTCCTGGTCAAGGAACTAAGATCCCACATGCCATAGAGCAACTAAGTCTGTGTGCTGCAACTACTGAAGCCCGCACACCCGTTAGAGAGTCAGCGTGCTGCAACGAGATGTTGCAGGATGCGACAAAGATCAGCAACTAAGAACCTGCACAGCCAAATAAGTAAATATATTTTTTTTTAAAAAAGGAACACAAAAGAAAATCTTTGAGCTCTAGAACTAAGAAAAGAGTTCTTAGAACTTGACACCAAAACCATGATCCATAAAACAAAAATTGATACACTGGACTTCATCAAAATTATACTTCAGTTCCGCTAAAGACTGTGAAAAAGACAAGCTACAGACTGGGAGAAAATATCTGCAAACTTCATATCTGACAAACTTGCCAGATTAGTGGCTCCCATGGGCTAAGGACGGGTAGGAAAGAAGGGTGTGAACATGGGCATAAGATGACAACAATGAGGGAATCCTGTGGCAACAGAAATGTTCTGTATCTTAACTGTCAACATCATGGCTGTAATATTATTTCTGCAAGATGTTTCCACTGGGGAAATCTGTAAAAGATGTAAGGCATCTCTTGTATTACTTTCTCCAACTGTATGTGAAGCTACAATTATCTCAATGTAAAAAGTTTAATATAAAAAAATTTTAAAGCACAGTGAAAAGCACAGTCATGATCAGTTAACCACATGGTAACTTGATATGGAATATCTGAGCCTCAAACACACTTATTACCGATGTATTAATTTTAATTATTAAATATTAACTTTTTCTATTGTAAAAATAAATGCCTTAAAAGAAGACCATGACATTTCCAGAGCTACAGGTAAAAGCCAAATGATGATAGCTTCAAGCAAAATCTACAGGGTTCCACAGTGATGACTTGTCACTAAAATCTCAGAACTGAGGCCTAATTTAGGTGGTATTCACGCCCTGGCAAAAAGCTCGAATTTTCTTAACTAACAGAGAAATTATTAACAAACCAGTGGATAATCAATGTGCACCTACTACTTGCCCAACACTCTTCTGGAAGTCTCCCTTCTATATTCCTCATCCTTGACACTGAGATTACATATGCTACTAGATGGAAAACACTGGAAGCTCACTCAGCTATTGTGATGAATCTGACTAGAATTAACTCGTATCACCCACTCTAACCTTGGTATCTCAAGTCTTTCAAGTTCTAACTCCCTGATGAAAAAATTTATATGGACTACACCATTTGTTTCTCACCTCCTCCACAAGTTCCCAACTTTCTCAATAATTAAGTTTTGAGCAAGAAGAAATGGTCAGACAAAGCCCATTTAAAATGGTCTCCCAACTACAGTACATACAATCTGATCTCTTTACTTATATTTTTAATTTCTGAAATTTACTACTGTAATAGATTTTCTTAAAGTTTATGTTCTTACAAATGATTTGTTCATGGCACGTTTCACTTCATCAGAGCCATCTGAATAGATCTGCTGAAATAATTTGTTTAAAGCTGCATCTCCCTCCAACTTCTCATTCTTTTCTTCTTCTTTGATCTCACCAACCAATTTATCCCAATTTCTTGTATAATGAGATGATGATGGATATAGGTTTTTTACATCTATGGAATAAAAAAAAGAAATGATTAATCAACATATGTCGATTATGTCAAGCATAGGTAATTTTGTGACCATGGTGTATACATCTCAGCAAACAGTTTAAGTCATTGAATTTCATGCTTGTAATAAATGTCTTTCTGATATATAAATGAATTAACATTTAAACCTCTAAAAACTGAATCGGTAAGCATAACATAAAATTTGGAAATTTCTTTTGAGCAAAATAAGTCACAGTGTAAACTTCTGGTACATTATGCAAAGCTAGATTAACAAAGAAACCCTACATGTTAATAATAGGAGAAACTGGGTGAGAAACACACAGAACCTTTTCTTTTAAGAGCCACTTATTTTATTTATTTCTGACTGTGCTGGGTCTTCACTGCGGCAGGCTTTCTCTAACTGCGGCGCCTGGGGGCTACCCTTGCCGCGTGCAGGCTTCTCACGCAGTGTCTTCTTTTGCTCCTGAGCGCGGGCTCCGGGCATGTGGCTTCAGTAGTCGTGGCACAAAGGCTCAGGGGTTGCTATCCACGGGCTCTAGACGCTGGCTCTGCAGTTGAGCACACAGGCTTAGCTGCCCCATAGCATGTGGCAGCTTCCCAGATAAGGGATCAAACTCGTGCAATCTGCACTGGCAGGCAGATTTTTCATCACTCACTGGACACTAGGGAAGCCCATATACAGGAACTCTGATGTTCACAGAAAAGGTGCAAAGATCATACCAACAATTCTAAAAATACTGACTTTTTAAAACAGATGCTTCATTAACAAACTTTCTCTTAAAAAAGCTTTAACAGATGTTAAAAAATACAGCTCCTAGGGCTTCCCTGGTGGCTCAGTGGTAAAGAATACACCTGTCAATGCTTCGATCCCTGGTCTGAGAAGATACCACATGCCACGGAGCAACTAAATCTGTGTGCCGCAATTACTGAGCCAGTGATCTAGAGCCCGGGAGCTGCAACTACTGAGCCCATGCGCCTCAGCTACTGAAGCCTGCCCACTCTAGAGCCAGTGCTCCCCAAGAGACGAAGCTTGCGTACCACAACTGGAGAGCAGCCCCCACTTGCCACAACTAGAGAAGAGCCTGTGTGGCAACAAAGACCCAGCAAAGCCAAAAATACGTAAGATGACATGTGTCTGTGTGTGGTGTGTATGTATATATATAGCTTCTCCTGAGGTACATATATCTTTCAGAGTGAAATTAAACTGAAAACAATAACTTGCCATTTGACACTGCCATGCCATCTGACTGAGTTAAGACTCCATCCTCTCACCACATTAAAAATATCAGATTACTTCAAAAGGAGAAAACAATAAAGAATTCTTGAATGTTGAAAAATACTACATGATGGTCCAGAGGTCAATGCCCACATCACATGCACACAGGAAATATTATTACTTGGAGGGCACATTGGGATTAAACAGAGGCTGCTTGCAGCCAGAGAGGTAACCAGCCCAGGGAGATTCAGGGCACTGTCAAAGCTGCCCCAAAGACCAAGGGAGTCAAGATCTTGACACACAAATAGTTTAAAAGAAACTAACCAGATTACCTAAGAACTGTAAGAGCAGTTCCGTTCATTATTCAATGGAAATATAACATAAGCCACAAATGTAAGTCACAAATATAATTCTAAAATTTCTAATAGTCTAAAAACAACCAGGTGAAATACATTCTAAAAATGTCTTATTTAGCCTAACACATCCAAAATAGTATCAGTTCAACATGAAATCAATATAAAAATATTAATATATTTTATATATATTTTTTCACACTAAGTCTAAAATCTGGTATGTATTTTACATTCAGAGCACATCACAATCCAGATGAGTCATATTCCAAGTGGTCAATAGGTATAGGTGGTTTGCAGCTATACACTGGATGGTACAGCTAAATAGCTTAAAAAAAAAAAAAAAACCTGATTCAAAATTTCCCTATGAATTAGGACACATTAACGCTACTCTCTATGTCCCTCTCCCACTATTGCCTCTCTATATATCCCCTTTCTCAAAATAGTTGAGAAACTAATTGTTCACTCTATTTTCCATCCTTTCTCTTCACCTCTCTCCCTGCCCATCTCACCACCCAATCCCTAACAAAACAAAATGACAACACATCAGTTTTATACAGGGCAAGCAAACTGTTTTCCAAATTCTATCCACCTGTCCTCTACTAGTAATCTCTATCTTTTGTACATTTTCCCTAGGAGCCAAGAAAACAAAAAATGCATGCCAATGGTAAATTAAGAACCTAGGACACACGGGTTTAATTAATCCTAATGCTGATTTGCCAGATGGGACCACAGTTCTCATCTCCATTTCATAGATAAGAAAGCTGGCACAGACAGGTTAACAACTTGCCCTTATCTGCAGTCTCCAGCTTGTCAAACAATCTGACAAGCACATTAACCCCTTAGAAAAAATAAAACTGGTCAGAAGGAACACCATCTTGAATATCCAAGGCACCGAGTTTAAAAAGAGTTTGTAACTATAACACCAAAAAAATCTTTAATATCAGAAAAACATTAATACCTGTGGATGACAGATGAACTACTGAGAGACAGGTAACCTAACTTCTTGCTTATTCACTCTAACATCAAATAATTGCAAAGCTACTCATGTCAGCAGAGACTTCCCACTGTTAGAAAACGTAGCAACAAGCAGCATCACACACGGGGTAGAAGAATCAGGCCCGGACTCTGAAGACCTGGATTTAGTCCTACACAATGAAAACCGCTGGGTAATCTCAGGCAAGCTGTTTAACCTTTCTGAGCCCATGATAGGAGGAACAATACTAGGTCACTTACTATACAGGGCTGCTGCTAGAACTAGGTGAGATACTACATTTAAAATATTTCTTTAAAAAAATGCTTTAAGCTATATATAAACTATACATAAATCTCAATCCAAAATTCTCTGGGAGTCAGCCCCAAGAGAGGTACATAACATCTTTACCAAATCTTTCACATAAAGGAGAACACAGCAGCTTAATAAACAGCTTATATACCAACCTGAAGTATTTCAATTCCTAAAAATTATCTGTGAGTGTAAATCTCCTGGCTCTGCTAATTATGCTGTAGGTTAGCTATGATAGTATCATGCAGGGAAAACTGGGTGAAGGGTACATGGGAACTCTATTATTTTTGTAACTTCTATTAGAACCTAAAATTATTTCAAAATAAAATTTAAAGATGAATGCTCTACTGGCGAACTTGGCGTTTTCTACAAGGTGCCACAATGAAAGGGTATTTTATATTACAGAAGAAAGCAGTGAAAAATCAAAAAGTAGTTGAAACAAAGTTACCTCATTTTAGTTATCAAATCAGAGCATTATCTCTAATCAAAAGGTAATCTCTCTCCATTCATTAATGAGGTCATTGCTATAAAATACAGTCTTAGACTGTAGGTCTAAGTGTGTCCCACAGATTAATCATTGTGTTAGAAAAACACCTGTCTACTGCCTATGCTTAAAATTGACCCCAACATTAAGGAGTCTTTTCCTTAAAGGATTAGCAATCAACCCTTGTTTTCTACTCTACTCGCAGGCTTGCCTTAGGCCTCCACCTCTTAGAAACATAGTGTAATGTGCTAGGTACTTTTCTCTGGGAAGCTCTGAAATTCCAGGAAATTAGAGTTGACTATATGGAAGAAACAAAGGCATAAGTAAGAGGGAAGAAAGGAAGAGTAGGAAATGTATCAGCAGAGTAAAACTGTTACACATAAAACATAGGAAAGGCCAACGCACAAAAACAACCCCCAGCCAGTGTCACAAACTGACATAGTAAACAATCAATTCCAATTCCCTCTGGGCTTTGATGCCATTCATTTGTATTCTTATGGAGTTTAAGAAGTTAGAACTATCATTAAGAAATATTTTGTATTCATTACAGAGCAACCTTATTATACTCCATGTATTTTATCTTAAGAACATAAATAATTAAAGGAGAAAGAATACTCATCACTATTTAATTTCAACTATATAACACAATATGAATCTAAAGCTCATCAAGGCCAGAAAACAAACCTGCTATGAATGGTTTGGGGTTAGGCACATCTCCTTGCCCCTCTAGCTTTTCCCATCTGACAGCCTCTGGCTTTTTCATTTTAATTTCAATCTGGAGGAAACACCAAACAAAATCAATTATTAAATGTAAAAGACACAGAACAGTCCAAAAAAAAAAAAAGCAATTTCCTTTCGTTATCAATGTTTTATAAGAATTAATAGTGTCCTTGTTTCCAAAGCAAAATTACAAAGCTAAATTTGGAGAACTCTGAAACAATTACTTTGTTTCTACTTAAAAGCCACCTTCAAAAAGAATATACACACACACTATAAACTACAAGTGAGAGTCTTGAAACCCACATGCTTTTCTTCTTTTAAAGCAGTGTTCTCAACCAGGGTGACTTTGTCCCCAAGCGGATATTTGGCAATGTCTGGAGACACTGTTGGGTCATCACAACCGAGGCACAGGTGAGGAGAGGCTGTGTGTGTATCTGCTCAGTTACTCAGTCCTGTCCGACTCTTTGCGACCCCACAGACTGTAGCCCACCAGGCTCCTCCATCTGTGGGCTCTTCCTAGCAAGAATACTGCAGTGGGTTGCCAGTTCCTCCTCCAGGGGATCTTCCCCACCCAGGGGTCGAACCGGTGTCTGCTGCATCTCCAGCATTTGAAGGTGGACTTTTTTTTTTTTTAAACCACTGAGCAACCTGGGAAGCTCCTAAGGCAAGGCAAGGGGTGCTACTAAATATAAATATCCTACAACACACAGGGTAACACCCACAACAAAGAATTATCCAGCCCCAAATGTTAACAGTGCCCACCACTGAGAAACTGTTCTAAAGGAGTTACTACGTATGTGTGTACATTAACCTGTTTCAGAGTAGAAAAACCTGTTTCAGAGTGAAACACTTCAGAGAGTTTTTCTTACTTATCAAAACAAGTAAAACTAAGGGAAGTCATCAGTTAGATCCCTTACATTATAACTTGCTTAATAATAATAACAACATCCTGTAACTTGCCTTTATTGACTAAAGTCACTCTAATTGTTCTTGCAAATTGCATACCCTCCAAGTTGTGTGCAGCCTGAAGACACCTTTAAGCACCCACTACATAAAACACCTCTGATGTACGGGTCATTATATTAGTGACCCACTGGTGAAAAAGTAACTGCAGTTTTGGACCATGAATTTTAAATCATTATAACTAGGTTCAAACACATCTTTTACCAATCAAAATAGGAACCATTACAATCAACACATTTTTGCCAACGAGAAATAAGTTTGTTTATTCCTGTAGCGTAAAAACCAGTGATTCGGAATCCAACGAACTCTTGAAAGCATGTTCTGCCTCCTGCTAGTTGTGGAAGCATTTTTCCTGCAAAAAGCTGTCGAGATCCTTGAAGAAGTGGCAGTCCATTGGTGAGCAGTCAGGTGAATACGGCAGATGACACAAAACTTCATAGCCCAATTCGTTTAACTTTTGAAGTGCTGGTTGTCAATGTGCAGTTGGGCACTGCCATGGAGACGAACTGGGCCCTTTCTGTTGAGCAAGGCCAGCTGCAGGCACTGCAGTTTTCGGTGCATCTCATCGATCTGCTGAGCATACTTCTCAGATGCAATGGCTTCAGAAAGCTGTAGTCGGTGAGACAGGCAGCAGACCACCAAAAAGTGACCATAACCTTTTCTGGTGCAAGTTTAGCTTTGGGAAGTGCTTTGGAGCTTCTTCGTGTTCCAACCACTGAGCTGGTCATCGCCAGTTGTACAAAATCTACTTTCCATCCGTCCCAATCCACCGAGAAATGGTTTGCTGTTGTTGCAAAGCATAAGGGAAGATGTCACTTCAATGATTTTTTGATTTGCAGTCAGCTTATGAGGCACCCACTTATCCAGTTTTGTCACCTTTCCAATTTGCTTTAAATGCCAAACGACCACAGAATGGTCGACACTGAGTTCTTCGGCAACTTCTCACGTAGCTGTAAGAGGATCAGCTTCAGTTTATGTTCATTAGCAGTTCCTGGGCCAAATGAGTTGTTGAGTTGCCTCTGCAGCTTTATGACCCATTTTGAACTCAAATAAGATAACTGCTCAAATTTTTCTTTTTATCTGACATCTTTTCCCTAGTCTAAAATAAATATAAACAGCAAGTAATAAGTCATTAGCAAAAATAAAAATTAAGCAAGAAATGTGCATTAAAATGATGTATAACATACCCACGTTTATTTAAGGAGGTATTCTAATATCAAATGGCAGAGTTCAACAATTCAAAACCACGATTACTTTTGCAGATGGTAAATGCAGGAGACTGGGGTTCAACCCCTGGGCTAGGAAGATCCCCTGAAGGAGGGCATAGGAACCCACTCCAGTATTCCTGCCTGGAGAATCCCCATGGACAGAGGAGCCTGAGGGGGGCTACAGTCCATGGGGTTGCGAAGAGTCGGACACGACTGAGTGACTAACACACAACAGTAATGGTAACTTTTTCTGGAACATAGAGCTAGTCATGCCCAGTTAAAACTGGACAAGACCACTGACCATTCACCTGGGCCTCCATGAGTGTTTGACCTCAGAGGGCCAAAAAATGTCACCCTCAGATCATGCTAATACCATTTTCTGAACATGCATCTCATGAAGAAACTCGGATATGCCTGTGCAGGACACCAGTGACTTCACTGTATCATCCTTCCCCCACCCCTCAGACCACCTTGCTTCTTTATCCCATAAATATCCCGAGTCTGTTGCCTCTGGAAAGGCAGATGTAAGATTTTTTCTTGTTGTTCTCCTGTCTCTTCATTCAGCTGCCTCATGAATAACTCTTTCTTTTGCAAATATCAGTGTCTTAATGTTCGGCTTACTGTGCATTGGGTAAATGGACCTGCTTTGATAACACAAGTAATGGTAACATTTTTATAATCATTGGTCCAATAATCATCAAACATCTACTGTGAGCAAGGTATAGTCTTCAGGAATGTGAGGGATTTTTTTACATATTAAAGGAACATCCCTGACCACTCAGTAGTATGTGAAGCACTTGAAGAAAGGCAAATAATTGTTCTAAACACTCAGGAGAGATCACACTGGCTGTGAACAGGAAGGTTTCCAGGCACCTTGAGGGCTGTGAGAGGCAGGAGCATTTGCAGTGATGGAAAGGGTCTCCAGACGCAAAGGGAACTGCCTAAAACTGGAGCCCTGAGGTGTGAAAGGACAGTGTTATCAGGCAGTGAAGAGAAGACCAGGTTTGCCTCAAGTCCAGGATTTTCGTTAAAGCAGTGAAAAATACAGATGGGAAAAAAAGGTGTAAGACAGACTATGAAGAGCTTCTGAGTGCTAAACTAAGGCCGCTTATTACAATGAAATGTTAAAAGCATCCTAAAAGCATCTTTTACTCTCTAATCAAGGCTGGTCCCCCTAGAATCTACCTAGTATATACTCACAGAGCACTATGTTACCCCTAACATACACTCACAGAGCACTTATATCACCTTATGTTCTCTTTATTCAAATAATGCTTTCAGCCCCAATTTTAGCCTAGCAAAAATCAGCATTTATAGTGCTGGTAAACACAGTAATAACCATTATCCAAATAGTTTTAAGAATCAAGTTAGAATTTTATATTCCAATGTTTTTCCTAAGAAAATAATTATGACTTTTTAAGTAGGAAAAAACCCAAAAGACAAGCCTATTATGTCCACTTTGGTTCTTTGATCTATTTGGTGAACATGAATCATTAAGTTAACAATTGCTGGTAATCTTTCTACCAAAACAGTTTAGGAAGAAAAATCTTTAAAATCTTCATTTTAAAATACTTTAACAAAACACTAACAGAAATCTACCAGTATTTTCAGTCAGATATGAAGTAACGGGTGTGAAAGGGGTATGGTCTGAGTATTTTCTTAAGGTGCCCAGAAATGTAACAAAAAATGTTTTCATTAGAGACAACATGAAACAAATCTCACTGGAAAAGAAGCAAAACGATCAGTCTTTTAAATGTAACATACATATTTAAATTATACATGAATAAAAACAAACATTTAAAAGGATCTCCAGAATTCTGTAAAGTGAACTATGACTTAACTTTTATAAAGCAAAATACTACCAATATTTTCTCATACACAATATGAGTACTCTGGTCATTTTCAGTTGTCACTGTTGGGATCTTTATCCAAAAGGAACAGAAATCCAATAGTCAGCAATGACACAAAAATAATTACTGAAAAGGACTATTAATATACCAAAATTTAAAACTGCATCTTGCTCCTTTAATTTTCAACTTATCTAGAAATGACGACTTCACAAGCAGTGCGTACATCACCAGTCTCCTTAACTAACTTCAGCCACAGGCACCCTATGCTCACACCACGTTTTCCTGCACTAGGAACTGTCTATAAAAAGTCCCTCGCTTCACCTGAATAGCAGCACACACTAGCACTGGCATCTCTGAAAGCCACTACAACCTGAGTAATTGTGCATTATGAACAAAAAGGCCTTTATAAAGTCAAAGCCAGAGCTCTAAGTAACAACTTACTTCAACTGAGACAAGCTGACCTGAACTCGAAATTATACTTACTCCATTCATTAAAAGAAATGCACAGAATAAAGCATTTAAAGTGGCTTTCTTAAAAGGCAAAAGGGGAGAGACTAATTTTCTGTGAAATCCTTTTTATATCTACTTCACTTTCAATGCTTACATATGCTCTTAAAAGTGATTCTGATAGATACTTTTTGAAATGCCACCAGTCCAACTTCAGATATTTTTTCTGGGACTATTAATCAGCCATTCTATTTTCATTTAAGTCAAAAGTAATTTAAAGATAACTTAAAACTTTGATGATCTGCGTGAATGCAGCTCTCACAGGCACAGAGAAGGCTTTCAATGTGCCACAAGGTCCCAAGCAGGATTCACAGACTACTAGTAAGAATCCCCGTGTGCTGGGTTGTCAGTGTTCAATATCATGTGTACTACTACCCATTTCTAAGCTCTCCTTTGCACAGCAGAAAATTTAATTTTTTCCAATGAAAGGAACTTTAGATTTAAAGAAAAGCCATTACGTCTAAAGGGTTACAGCATCCAGACACCATCTTCTTATATAAAGATGAGTCTTTACTTACTACAACAGATTAACGGTGAAGGAATCTTTACCAGAGACAAGAGCTGTGCAGCTTACTGGTAAACTTTTTTTTTGGCAAACTTTTGAGAACCATCTGTTTCAAAGATGCAGTCATTAGTGTTCCCTGATCTTTACAAGGCAGCTTTCCCAAGGTTCTCTCACTCAGCTCTTTGCACATTTAACTTCGTATCAAAACCCTTAGAATAGCTCAGTCTCCCAGAGGCCAGAATGCACATCTCCCGTCTTTATTTTTATTCTCAAACTGTCTTGTAATGTTTTTAACGCAAAGGATGGTAATGCATGCATGACCGTCCCCAATGTTCTAACAGCACAGCTCAGATGAGTACTGAGCGCCTACTGAGAGCCAGGCGCTGAGCTGGTGCCGAGGGCCCCTCACCACCTTGGTTCTTCCTGAAGAAATCAATCACAAGAGACTCCTATGAACAAAAAGTTCCAGTGTCCATTCTGTGAGTGACAGACCTAAGTTTTGGGAAATACCTAATTATCTGGAAGGACGTATGCCAAAATGTCATCAGTAATGAGGCATTACTTTCTCAGCTCCCTAATATTTTTCCAAATTTTCTATGATGTGCACTTACTGATTTTACAACCCGAATAAAAATCTAAATAATGAAAATTGAATAACAGCAGCAATACTTATTGAGCACTTATTACATGCCCCATGTAGTAAGTGCTTTATATATCTCACGCAACAGAAAAACCCTGTTACAAGGAAAAACCATCCCTATTTTAGAGATGAGGGAGCCAAATAAGCAGAAGTTGTGAACAAGTCAAAAATAAGCTAGTGTAATTCTGAAAGAGAAGAGTCACACAGGTGTCACTTGCTAGATGTATGACAAATCTCACTAAGGCCTAGTTTCTTGGTAAAATGGGAATAATAGGGCCTACCTATTAAGAAAGTGAAGAAGAACTAAAGAGCCTCTTGATGAGGGTAAAAGAGGAGAGTGAAAACGCTGGCTTAACATCAAATACAGTATATTAATGCATATATATGGAATTTAGAAAGATAGTAACAATGACCCTATATGCGAAACAGCAAGAGACACAGACATAAAGGACACACTTTTGGACTCTGTGAGAGAAGGTGAGGGTGGGATGATCTGAGAGAATAGCCCTGAAACATGTATATTACCATATGTGAAACAGATCGCCAGTCCAGGTTTGATGCATGCGACAGGGTGCTCAGGGCTGGTGCACTGGGATGGCCCTGAGGGGTGGGATGGGGAGGGAGGTGGGGGGGGGGTTCAGGATGGGGACACATGTACACCTGTGGCGGATTCATGTCAACGTATGGCAAAAACCACCACAATATTGTAATTAGCCTCCAATTAAAATACATTAATTAAAAAGAAAAAAACCAAAAACATCAGCATTCAAGAACTAAGATCATGGCATCTGTTCCCATCACTGCAAGGTAAATAGATGGGGAAAAAGTGGAAGGAGTGACAGACTTTATTTTCTTGGGCTCCAAAATCACTGCAGATGGTGACTGCAGCCATGAAATTAAATGATGCTTGGTCCTTGGAAGAAAAACTATGACAAACCAAGACAAGAGTATTAAAAAGCAAAGACATCACTTTGCTGACAAAGGTCCATATAGTTAAAACTATGGTTTTTCCAGTGGTCATACATGGATGTGAAAGTTGGAACATAAAGAAGCTGAGCACTGAAAAACTCATGTTTTCGAACTGTGGTGCTGGAGAAGCCTCTTGAGAGTCCCTTGGACTGTAAGGAAATCAAATCAGTCAATCCTAAAGGAAATCAACCCTCAACATTCACTGGAAGGACTGATGCTGAAGCTGACGCTCTAATACGTTGGCCACCTGATGCGAAGAGCTGACTCGATGGAAAAGACCCTGATGCCGGGAAAGACTGAAGGCAAAAGGAGAAGACAGTGGCAGAGGAGATGGTTAGACAGCATCACCAGCTCAATGGACATGAATCTGAGCAAACTCCAACAGATAGTGAAGGACAGGGAAGCCTGGTGTGCTGCAGTCTTGTGGGGTTGCAAAGGATCAGATGCAACTCAGTGACTGAACAACAACAAGGGCATAGCTCACTTAGGGTTCTTATGAGGATTAAACAAAACCATATATGAAAACAATATAGCACTGTGTCTGGCAAATAAGTGAATGCTATTATGAGTATCTTCTTCATCACTGCTACAATTAGCTCGAACATCTGAGCAAATTATTTCACATCTCTGGGTTCAGTTTGCATAGCTGTAAAAAGGTAGTAACAATACTGGCACCATGTAGCAACTGGGAGGATTACATAGGATAACACACAGCTATCAAAACAGTTAGCTACTGTAATTCTTCACAGGTCACACAACACAGCACTGGCTAAATGAGCTACAGTAAATGCGTATGATGAACCACTTTGCTGAAAAACATCTCAGAGCATGAAAAGAAATCCATAATGCATGCTAAATTTAACAAGACAGCTACAGATAGTATGGACAGTAAAATCCTTTTCTTTTGAAAATATACATATATACATTAATAGAAAAGGCAGCAAGAATATACTCCAAGATCTGCAATTTGTGGATATCAGCAACTAAACAGTTATTAAAAAAAAAGACACCTTATTACCACCACTACCACATCAAAAGCACTAACAAAACAGTAATCCAAAACCCTACACACATCTGTGTTTAAAAAAGCAGGAGTATCCTGACCAGGCACCTCCAATCCCATCAGATCATAATTAATATTCTTCCCTGAATATTTAAAAAAAGAATACCTAAAACTTGTAAAATTTTAGTGGGTTAAGAAGGGAGAAGGAGGCTATCTGTCTCTAAGACACACATCTTTATTTCCCACAATTCCAGTTAAAAGCCTTCATATTTTATATTGACATAATACAAAAAATTACTCTAAAAAATAGGAATGCAAGAACATTTCTACAATAGCCATTTTTCTTGGAGTGAATATTAATCTTTAAAATGAGTATTTTACAGCATAGCTGTTACTGAAGATAAATCCTATGGTTCTGTTGAGAGAATACTGTCATGAGATTAACAAAATGAAATAAAAAAATTAGTTTCTTAATTTAAAAAAATGGATCAGCAGGCAGATATGTAAGCTGGTATTCAGTAGAAGGTAGAAATAACTACCAGTGGTACTAAAATACATATATATATATGAATTCTGACTGTAAAAAAAGACATTAGACACTATACTATAAAATATTTAGTTAAGGGAAATTCCCTGGCAGTCCAATGGTTAGGACTTGGCGCTTTCACTGCTGGGGCCCAGGCTCAATCCCTGGTTAAGGAACTAAAATCCTGCAAGCCGTGTGGCATGGCAAAAAAAAAAAAAAAAAGTTAAGAAATGCTATTTCAATAATTGAAGGGTACTTACCTCTTCCTATCTTCACTGCAAATTATATTTCACTTGAATAACACTTAAGCAACAGTTACACATAAATATGCAACATGCACTATTTGAAGGTGGGAAAGAAAACAGGATTCTCAAAAGGCAAAGAAACAGCCCTTTCAAACCACAGATTTTACAGAATCTCTAGTATCAAGCAGATTTTCCCAAGCAAAATGCACCCTTTTCTCAATCCACCTGCAAACATATGAAAAGAAAATTACTATTTTTCCCTTCTAGTGACATCAATAAATAAGCCTCAGTAACCCAGAGAAAGATTTTATTTTCAATATTTTAATACTGACTCCCTCTGCTGTATAAAAAAGGATTCAAAAATGTCACTTCCCTTAGGATCTAATTAGGTACAATTCTTTCCATTTGTTTCCCATAAAACACAGCTTAAAAACAGATAGCTTAACAAAGTAAAATATATTACTTTGGGTTAGGACAGTAAAAATAATCATCCTCCAGAATATATCCTTCAAATCTAAATTCTTTAGTCCAGAACTTAGACAAACCTAAGAAAAGAAACACTTGCTTTACAAAAATCTAAGTATTCTTCCTGGGCCATGCTGAACAAATTTAGTAACTTGAAATTTGGGGAAAGCATTTGAAGTCCTTGAACCTCAGTTTCTTTTTACCTGTAAACCTAAGAATGAAGACACTTATTACAACTCTGCAAACTTGGTAAGGCCAATATCAGAACCCAATTTAAATTCATTCTCTGCACAATTACTGACCACCTACTCATGACATACAGTGTACAGGGCTAGGACTGCCAAATTTAGCAAATGGAACGTGTTTGTATCTCAAAATTATTTACTGTATGTAAAGTTAATTGCACATCCTGTACTTTAGGGCTTCCCTCATAGCTCAGTTGGTAAAGAATCTGCCTGCAATGCAGGAGACCAGGGTTCGATTCCTAGGTCGGGAAGATCCTCTGGAGAAAGAAATGGCAACCCACTCCAGTATTCTTGCCTGGAAAATCCCTTGGACAGAGGAGCCTGGCGGACTACAGTCCATGGGGTTGCAAGAGTCGGACATGACTTAGCGACTAAACCACCACCACCTGTACTTTATCTGGCAACTTTCCCTGAAGCACATACAGAGACCCAAGTATGACAGCTTATCTTTAGAAGACTTACAGAAAGTAAGGGAAATACATGTATATATAAACAAACTACCATACAGGGAAGGGTAGTAGCTATGTCGCATTTAAAGAAAGGACCAAGGGGGAAAAAGGTAAGTTGGGAAAACAGTAAGAGGGCTTTGGGGAAGGGTTACAAACAAGCACTCACAAGATTCAAAGGAGAATAAAAAATGTGACAGGGCTTAGTTACAGCCTCGCTTCTTGCCACACAGACTTGTGTGGTCACCAAATACCCTATTCCATTACACAAAGTGGAAACAGGTTTTGAAGTTATTTGCCATATTTTCACACAAATCAATTTAAATTACTTCAAAAAGACATGCATTAACAATCTCTCAACAGAAAGATGTATAGAAATGCCAACTCCTAATATTCTGACTTCAGTTCGTTCAGTCGCTCAGTTGTGTTATCTCCCTGTCAAATTGAGTTATAGTTCTCCACTTATTTTACCCAATATTATTAAACAAATTCTGTCCAATGTAGACAGGGCTGGTAAGACTAAAATCTTCATAAGATGTCATCCTTTTTCTCACTTTCTGTCATCCAAACAATGGTTTCCTATCTCTGCCTCCTAAGTAAACAGCTTTGTATGTTTCACTCTTCAAATAGTTTTAAGCAGATCATTTTTAACTAGATGCAAACACTACTGCTTCTTTACTTTGCACTTCCTGCTCCAACCCTCTGCAGATGCTTTCTTCTTCCTGCAGGCCCAGTTATCATTCTTCATGACATAAGCCAACCCTGATTCTAGTCTATGAGTGGGAAATTCACACAGCTCAAAAGTTAAATAACCAACTAAGCTGCAGGACATGTGTACAGAAAAGGTGTAGTAATGCAAAAAATCTATTCATATCATTCTTTCTCATCATACACTCTCATGCAATCTTACAGGTGAAAGGATTTCAGACTTCAAAGTCCACAGTTCTCTCATTTTCACAAGATAATGGAAATCATGCCCTATGATCATATGTGACTAGTCTACACTTACAGAGCAAGCAAGGAACCAGAGTCAGATTTTTTGATTTTCAGTTCAGTATTTTTTCTGCTAAATTACACTTCTATCCTACCACACTCTCACTACATCTTCTGACTGGTAGCTGATATATTCCATGAATTTCAATTCTATTGCATATTTTTACTCTTTTTGAAAATATAAAGAAATCTATAAATTATAGTTATTCAAACTGCAATTAATTAATCCCTCATTACATAGTAACCTAAAATTCAGCTTTACTAAAAAACAAGACACCAGATTCATCTTTATAATAGTCTGTATTTTTAACTCCATAAGGAAGCGTGAGAAAAGCATTTATATATCACAACGGACCAAACTGACAAGTTCAAGACATGAAACACTGTGAGTATCAAATCTTAAAAAGATGCTAATCATTGTATCTTCAGTGGAAACTATTTATCAAGAAGCACTATACCGATCTTAATAAGCATACAAACACTGCTGAGGTTAGATTTTTAAACTCCATTTTCCTAGAATTAGGGGAGGGGGGAAAACTATTATTCAAAAATTACCATTCTTATTTAAACATTTGTGGCTAGAAGGATCTTAAGTTTACAACCACAGGGATAATTAGATGACCAATGTTCCTGTATTTTGAAAAGATTACCAATGACAACCCTTTTCAATGGTCTTACCTTTGTTGAAAGTACTTTAAACGTGCTCTGCTCTGGTATTATAGGATGAAGAAGTCTCAGTTTCAAACTGTAATCCTCTCCAGAAGGAAGTTTCACCAAAGCAGACAACTAATGAACATAAAATTAGGAGAACATTTTATAAATTAATTTAAAGAAGGGTAAAGTACTTAAGCTGACTATAATTACAGAATTTTAGTACTGTTGCAGAGTATTTTTAAAACCTTATACGGAATATAAGATTTAAGAATCTCAAAATAATCCTTTTTAAAAATCTGGTATCCTTCATAATTCAAAAAGACACATGTACCTCAACGTTCACTACAGCACTATTCACAACAGCCAAGACATGAAAGTAACCTAAACGTGCATCAAACAGATGAATGGATAAAAACGTGATGTGTATATATACATATATATGGGTGTGTACACACACATACATGATGGACTACTACTCAGCCATAAAAAGGAACAAGACTGGGTCATTTGTGATGTGGATAGATCTAGAGTGTGTCATAGAGTGAAGTCAGAAAGACAAAAACAAAAGTATCGTGTAACAAAGCATGTATCTGGAATGTAGAAAGATGGTAACAGATGAGCCTGTTTGCAGGGCAGGAACAGAGAAGAAAACAGAGAACAGATATGTGGACATGGCGGGGGTGGGGAAGGGAAGAAGAGGAGGGGAGACAAACTGGGCAAGTAGATGAGACATGTATACACTATGGTGTGTGAAACAGCCAGTGAGAAGCTGCTATACGGCACCAGGAGCTCAGCTGAGTGCTCCGGGATGATCCAGGGAGTGGTACGGGGAAAGGTAGGAGGAGGCTTAAGAGGAAAGGGATGTATGTATACATACAGCTGCTTCACTTTGTTGCCCAGCAGAAACTAACACTGTAAAGCAATTATACTCCAAAAATAAACAGCACTGCCCATGACAAAAAAGGGGGAAAAAATGTAAATGGACTAAATGTTCCAATCAAAAAAATAAAATAAAAAAATCTGGTATTCTTCAGACAAATTCTTATATACCTAATTAAAGAACAGAGTATGTTTCATAACATATACTATACATTTAAATCTCAAGGAAACTCAAGATACAAGGGCCAAATAGTACAGCATGCAACAAAAAAAAAGCATTCTTGTGCAAAACATCTAGTTCTACCACAAACTCTTAAATATCTATCACAAGGTTTTCCATTAAATGCTAAGAAACCAAGTTATTAAAAAAGTCATACTCATTTAGTATGGTTAAAGTCATATCAAAGAAGCAGACCTTTTCCATTAAGTGTACCACACAAATGTAACCAAAGAATGGTTATAATGTGTCTAAACTTCCCTAATGTGTCTTTTATATTTACCAAGTTCTGCTTTAAATCCCAACTCTAAAGAGGAAGCAATGCACATCCAGCTATACCTACAGTATAAATACTCTTGTCTCAAAACTTAAAATGATCCAAATGGAAAAGCAATGCTTCAGATTTTCATCAGCATTTCCATATTATCTCAGGAAGAAATGACATATACTTGATAGATTGCTATAAATTATTCTGCAATATATATTTATTTATATTTACAAATTGGAGTAGGAAATGGCAACCCACTCCACTATTCTTGCCTGGAAAATTTCATGGACAGAGGAGCCTGGTGGGCTACAGTCCCTGGGGTTGCAAAGAGTCAGACTCAACTGAACACACACACACATTTATAAATAAAAGTATTTAATCTCAATAAAAAATAACTCAAAAACTATAATGACCTCTTTTTCTGAAAATTCCACATTTACATCCTTCTTCTGAACATTCTTGATCATAAGTGTAATGATTACTTGAGATTCTGTTTGATACCAGTCATACCTATTAAAAAAGAAAAAGGAAACTTAAAACAGAACTTCTGAATTTCTTAAAGTTGTTGCTTCTTTGCTTCGTCAAGATAAAAGTTACAATCTGATGAACAACAAGAGCTCCACCTTGAGGAACAAAATAGCAAAGCAGCTGCTGGCTCACAGAAATAATTTTATGTAACCAATTCCAAATGGCAACCCACTCCAGTATTCATGCCTGGAAAAATCCCATGGACCCTACAGTCCATAGGGTCACAAAGAATCGGACACGACTGAGTGACTTCACTTCACTTCACTTTCACATACTAATGGAAGAGAAAATAAGGTAGATGATGCCCCAACTCTCTCCAGTGGATTTAATAATTTACATAATTTTTTAGTTCTAAAGTATCCCCAATAGTGTTGTGCTTAAGCCAATTTTTTTTCTTTTTGGCCATGCCACGCAGCATGCGGGATCATTTCCCCAACCAGGGATCAAACCCATGCCCCCTGCAGTGGAAGTCAGGAGTCTTAACCACTGGACCGCCAGGGTATTTTAAGAATAAACAATAAAATTTATCCTAAACAGATCACGGTCCTAGTCAGCAATAGTTTTACCCTCTCATTTCAACCTAATATTAAGAAGTAAACAGTTCTATCCCAATTTTACAAAAACAAAACAAAAAAGGCTCAGAAGGATACGGCAATCAGTTTAAGTCAGTAGCAGGGGATACACTGGACCTGACCCCATATTCTAGGATCTCTTTACTGAAGCTGGGGGCAAACAGTCCTGAGCACAGGGAGCAGGAGTAAATGAGCTAAAATTAAAATAATTCAACTCAAAAATAAAATAAAATAATTCAACTCATTCTGTCAGGCACAGTATTAAATACAACATCTACAATCTCAAAGTATGTGGGAAGATTGGTGTGTCAAGAGATTCTAATCATGTGTATCTTTCCCTCTGAAAGCTGGGATCCTCACTTTCATATTAGACTAGATTAACTCTATGAGAGAAGAGCTATTGATCTATTCTGCCACTATTACATTCCCAGGATGAAGCACGGTGTACTGATATGAGGTATATTTATTAAACCATTGTGGGATTATTTTATATATATCCTATACTCCAAACACCATATTTATTAAGTTTATGTACCCTACCCCTGCCCGGCATAATTATTATTTCAGTTTATGTACCCTACCCCCCGGGCAGGGGAAGGATACATAAACTTAAATAATAATTACGGTGTTTGGAGTATAGAATATATATAAAATAATCCCACACTGATTCAATAAACACACCATGTATCAGGGATCCTCACTTGCTCCTTACATTCATGATTGTAACTGCTGCCTTCTGCAAGTAACTTTCAATGCATGCAGAATTATTCCATGAAAAATTTACTCCAAATATAAAAAGCAGGTAAAGTTACAATATTATCAGGTCTACTACTAACTTACTGACCTATGTAATAACAACAACTTAAACGTAAGAGGTTATTCTCAATATATGGAAAGATGACATAATATGCAACCATGTGAAGCAAGTTTTAAGTTAACCTTAATATGAGCACTAATTCAAATTGGTTAATGGACTTACAACTATAGTTTTTCAAGGCTTTAGTAAGATTTATCTTAAAAACTAAGAAATACTTAAATGACAGGTAGGGACTTGCTTACTAATAACAGGGCTTCTTTTCCCTTTAGGCTTATTTATCACGCATTATGAAAAAGAAATCCTTACTTGATTTTTGACTGATGAGTCCTCTGGGATGCAGACTGATTTGGGCAAATCGAAAGAGAAAGATTTACGAGTTAGTTTAGTAACTGCATATTAAAAATGCATTGTATTATTAATTTACCCAGTGCTACAGTTACTTTGATATGGAATAATTACATGAAAACTTCCTACAAAGCATGGTATACATCAATGTTAAATAATACTCATCTTCACAAAAATCAGAATATTCAACATTTTAAAAAATTTTATGAGTTTCCATTTCAAAAATCATTTTTCTTCTAAAATAAAAGCAGCAAAAAAGAGAAAAATTTCAGAAGATATGTTTGGAAAAGATTACAGATAAAACATCCAGTTCCAAGATTCAGCAATGCTCTAAACTGAAAGTAACAGTAACATTTAAAAAACCATTTTCAGGAATGTAGTATTAACACTTCCAGGCTTAACAATGGCAAAACTGCCCTGGAAAAACCTATGGAGGAGTCCTTCCCTGGTGCCTTCCTGATATGGTCTGACCCTGGTTCATGGTCTCTGCAACAATCTGTGCTGACCACTGAGAAACAAAGTTTGACTCTTTTTAGCCAATTCAAACTTTCCTAAACTATTATTAATAAATCTAAAGGACCTGCCCTGGGTCATTGGTGGCCTCTAACTTGTTCCTAAGGAAGAAGGGAAGAGACAGCATTTGGAGGAAGAAAATAAGTAAAACTGTCCTAGAGAGATATGGAACTGCCAGAAAGTGCATTCGGAGTACCGTCTCAAATGTATTTAATAATAATATAATTAAGTAAAAACACAAAGGATTAAAAACTTTGGACTTACCACCTCAGGCTGTGATCCTATTAAAAACATAAAAAAGAAAACATTTTCAGATAACAGTACCTGTATAGACAAAATTACATACATGATTTCTAAGGCACAAACATATTATTAAGGAAACCAATTCTCCATGCATATCTAATAAGGGAAAGTGGTTTAATTTTACAGGCTGGAGTCACTTGAGACTCCTCAGTAATTTCTTACCACTGCAAAACAAATCCATTCAAATCTCCCTTTCAACATAAGGAACCATGTAAAAAAATCAAAATACCTTTGGAAATCCCAATCTAATAGAACATGCACTACTTAAATTATAAGTTATAAAGTTCAAAACAAAAAAAATTACAAACATTGACTTCTTTTTAAATTCAAAGACCATGGGAAATCTGCACACTTACCATTCTGAGCTTCTTGACACCTTTTAATCCAAGCAAGGAAATCAGCATCTGCACCTAGAAAGAACAAACTATAACAACACTCATCTGCACAACCTAACATACTCACTCAACAAATACTGACTGCGTACCTCCTAGGTTACAAACACAGTTCTAGAAACTATGGATCCAACAGTAAGTTAGATGAAAACATCTGTCCTAATAGTGTGTAGCTATCCTTAATATTATAGCTATTAGTTAGGTTTAATATTTATTTTGTTCATCCTGAAGAATTCTGATTTTTAAAAAATCAACTTTAATCAGTCAACCTTATTGGTTCCAAGATACAGATATCTCCATCTGCCCTCACCCTTTCCTCTTAAAAGAGCTTCCTCTCACACAACAAAATCAGACCTGAATCAGATTCCTAATATGCTGTCAGTTGGGGGAGGAGGGGTCTGCAGACCTGGCAACCAGCAGCTGGGCTAAAGCCCAGAAGCCTCTGTCCACCTGTTTGCTGTCTAATGCAGTTGCCTGTCCTGTCTACTATTTTTTCAGCAGCTTTACTTATGACCATGCCTTCAACACCAAGAAGCATCTTTATATTCTGCAGAGTCCTGTCGTATCTCTAAGTTCCATGACATCCACGACACTACATACAGTGAATCACAGTTCACTGCATAGACAGCAATGCAAACATGTACATAAGCAAATTATTTCTGTAGACTCAGGGCAATGACAGTATGTAAAGAGCCATAGTATAGCATCTAATAAAATATAATGTTAAGAAAAATTATTAGAAGTGATCATAATAAAAGTTTACTAATTTAATCTAACTGCAGGTACCATTATTCTGAAAAACACAAAGTTTAAAATTTCTTAAAATGAAATTCTCTAATTCATTAATTTACAGACAGAATTTAACTATACAGGCCTTAAATTACATACACACACATTTTAGAGGTGAACATTTATATAAAAATTCTAAATGTGAAGAATCGATTATTCAAATTAATCAGTAAATAAGCTGATTCCTATCAAAGAGGAAAAAAGGTAATATGGAGTTAAAATTTTTTTACCCTAATAAAATGGAAGCTGAACAGTTTAACCTAAGATTTTCCTGGAATTAAAAGATGAATTTGATTTTAAATTAAATATCCTCAACAGAAATTTTACCAAAGAGCAGACACCCTCTTCTGAGGTTACCTCTGAAATAATTCTAGGACAAAAGTCAACAACAGCATGATAATAAAGTGTCAAGGAAGGAACTTAAGCAGGGAACTTTCTGTTGCTCAAAAAAAAAGAAGAAACGGGGCTTAGAAATCTAAAGATGAAGTGACACGTTTCATCAGCATTTTCAAGCATGTATCAAGGCACCAAGAAAACTGGACTCTAGAACTTGCCAAGTGGATACATGCTGGCTTGGTAACTGAAGAGCCATATTATTCACATACCATGCTTGGGATAACCAAGTTTGAGAGTAACTCCTACTGCCTAGATCTCTTCTTTCCTAATTTGCAGGTTCTGTTTGCAAAGTTGGTCTTGTCACCCTTCTTAAGTAGGTACACAGCAGAAAAGCAAATATTCAAAGTCATATATATTTTACGGAGAAGGCAATGGCACCCCACTCCAGTACTCTTGCCTGGAAAATCCCATGGATGGAGGAGCCTGGTGGGCTGCAGTCCATGGGGTCACTAAGAGTCGGATACGACCGAGCGACTTCACTTTCACTTTTCACTTTCATGCACTGGAGAAGGAAATGGCAACCCACTCCAGTGTTCTTGCCTGGAGAATCCCAGGGACAGGGGAGCCTGGTGCGCTGCCATCTATGGGGTCGCACAGAGTCGGACATGACCCAAGCAACTTAGCAGCAGCAGCAGCAGTATATATTTTAATGTATAAAGTATAATCATATACGACTTTTGTACGAGGGTTTTCAACCTCAGCACTACTGACATCTAGGACCAGATGCTTCTGTTGTGGGGACTGTCCTGTTCAGGATGTTGAGCAGCGTCCCTCACAAGATGTCAATGGTATACCCCCCCATCCACCAGTCAGGAGAGTCAAAAATCACTGCAGACACTCCAAACATCCCCCACGGAGGAAAATCATCCCCAGCTAGGAACTACTGCCTTAGAGAACTGTGGTTAACACTCTATCATAAGATGGAGATAAAATGAGAGAACACAGTTAAGACTATGTTGTCCATAATTATCTACGAGATTACTGACACTGTTTTGTATCTTGCAGATTTTTTTTGATACTTGGCTCTTAACAAGTTCTACATATTGTACATAGATATCCACACTGTTGGGATAATTTTCATCTATTTCTCTCAAAAAGACAGTATTAGAAACTCACAATACTCTCAAAGTTCCATGTTTCTTCTATACCCTATCATACTTTACCCAAACTTACACTTCACCTCTGAATAAAAATCTTTGTTCTAAAATTTCCTTATCTCAGCAATCTGAATAATAACTTAAATAGACTTCATAACGTGAGAGCAAGTTAAACTTACACTTGTCCATTAGGAAAAAATAAAAAGCCAGACCAGTACTGGGAGCACACCTATTGTTTAAACAGTTCTTTTGCTTCTAATGATACAGTTTTTCTGTGATCTAAATGCTAAGAAAGGCCAATTTAATCAAGTTTTAAGTAAACTCAAACTCTGCAACCAACACGAAATGTCATTAAGAGAGGAAAAAAGTGTTTCTATAATTAACTTGAGGTTATACTATCAAGATTCAGCTATGGTATTTAAGATACACAGGTATGATGGACTAGTTTACTAACATATAATTATAATACTTACTATTTAATTTCTGTCCTTCTGTAAAAGTTTCTAGAGCAGCAGCATAGTTTTTTTCATGGTATTCACATATCCTGCATATTAAAAACAAGCATACACATGTAAGATCATGAAACATAGCTTTCTTTCTCTTTAAAAAAAAAAAAACAAGTTTCTCTTTTTTTAAAAGAATTGAAGCATGTTAATAAGCCAACAGATGTTCTAAAGTACTCAACTGTAGCATCCGTGTGTGTCAGTCGCTCAGTGGTGTCTGACTCTGTGACCCCATGAACTGCAACCTGCCAGGCTCCTCTGACCATGGCAAGAATACTGGAGTGGGTTGCCATTTTCTTCTCCAGGGGATCTTCCTCACCTAGGGACTGAACCCAGGTTCCTGCATTGCAGGCAGATTCTTTATCATCTGAGTCACCAGGGTAACATCTAATTCCCATTAAAAATGTGGAATTCATTTCAGAAGGAATTTCTTAACTGTACATACTTGCTTATTCCAAAATATAGTTACACTAAGGAATTAAAGAAGCTTCTGATTCTTAAAGTTACACTTATTAACAGAAACAAGCTGGGATATAAAGTCCAGGGACACAGAGTCATCTTGAAGTGTAGTCTGTACAGCTTAGGTGAGAAATAGATGTTCTCTAGTCAGTTAAACACAGTAAATTTCAAATGATGACACAAAAAAGGGATTTGACATCATTCAGTTTCATCTATACTCTGCAGTTATTTCAATCATCACTATTTTAAACTATACACACACACACAGTGTATCTCATTACATACTGCAGTTAATACAATAAAAGTATAAAATATACCAAAAATTGAATCCTACCTCAGCTATAAAATGTATAAACACAGAGTTTACTATTTACATAAAGTTTACAGGGAGAGTAGGTTCAGGATGAGGGGACCACGTATACCTATGACTGACTCATACTGATGTATGGCAAAAACCATCACAATATTGTAATTATTTTCCAACTAAAATAAATAATTTTTTTTTAAAAAGGGAAAAAAGCTTACAATTAATTCATTTAACCACATATAGTCCAGACCCAACAAGAAGAGTAGTTACTGCCTACCCCTTTCTCAGCAGAGCAGTGGAACTATTTGGATTAAGTTCAAGGGATTTTTTTGCGTCAGCAACAGCATCTGCAGATGAAAAAGTGGGTTTTTTGGTCAGTTACTTATGGATCCTAAGAAATAGTACACACAAAATTTGAATTAGTCTCAGATTTTTAAGTTTTCAAGCTGGTGAAATGGACAAATGACTTGAAAACAGGAAAAGCTAATCTGAGATAAAATTACCCTCATACATTCCTATTGACCTAATCTTCAAGCTCTTCAGGAAATGAATAAAGCTCTGTATCACAAAGTTCAGATAATTCATTAACATCATTCATGTAGTTTGACTCAAGGTATTCAATTTTTCCCTACTCAGATTCTCTATCCAGAATAATTAAAATTACAGAATATAGAATATATTCTTTTCATAAAAAAAAGAAGAGAATTCATTCAAATGCTCTGTAAATTAGTAAATGTGATGCTATCCTTTGTTAGCACATCCAAGAACCAAAAATGAAATCTTACAAATTCTACACCCACTGCAGCAAGAATGGACAATGGTAAAATTTAAATGAGTGACACGCAACATAATGCTTGTCATATTTTGGCTACTTCACCTTGTATGAAAGATCAAGTTACAAGTCCTGGAAGATAACCTCTGTTTTATTTGATTCACTGTATCTTGGGCAAAGTGTGTAAGTTACTTATAGAGACAATATACTTTGTAAGGAAAGTTACCACTGTAATTTCCAAGAAGAATGTGACAATAAGCTCTTTGACAGTAATACTGTGCATCATCTGGTTTCTGCTCCAAAGCCTTAGTCAGCTCCTACAAATACAAACATGCTGAGTGTCAGTAAATGTTTTTTAAAAGTCACTGAATTCTAATTAAACATGATCTTTAATAAAATAACCTATTATCACAAGCTATTTGGAGGTAAGATAACAGGGAAACAAGCTTGGAGCCTTTCTCTGCAAGAGGATCAACATGCCCCCTTCTCCCTTTGAAAGCCCACAATCGAATGTAATATCTATGCAAAGCACTTAGCAGTTTCCAGCCTACAGTAGGAATTCAATAAATGGTAATTATTATCACATGATTTATTCTGAAGCGTTTAGTTGATATACATTGACCATCACTGATTTTCCCCTTCTAATTTGGAGAAGATTCAAAGTCCATGTAGAATTTAAGATCCCTAGAAAATGTGAAGCTGCCCAATAGTTTTTAAGAACTGAAAGTTAAATCTAGAGCTCAGGAGGTTAATGGAACCAATAAATAAATAAGCAAGCTTACCTGGCCCTCTCCTATCCTCTTGTCAATGGCCTAAGAAATTACAACATTCTATCAAAAGCCCAGCCAGATACAGTATCTCATAGGTAGCTACTACTAACAGATCAAGAATTAAAGAACAATTAAAACCTCTGCCACTCTGGGCAGTCATAGTATGTGTTAGCTGGAACAATAACAATGCAAGAAGAGAGCATGATTAGTGAGGCCAAGGACAAATGCAGGCAAACAGAGAGGCTTTGATTCAACAGCCATTTACCCACACATCTAGGGATTCTGGTAGTTTTCTTAGTTAAGTAAAATTACTTCAGTAGTCATACATGAGGCTCTGCTTAAACCCTGTAGTGTGATTCTCACAAAGCAATGTGTATTATACTTGGTAATCATATACCTACAACCCAATATACCTAAAATCTAAAGCAATGTTTTACCATCTTAACTCCTATCACCCTGATTCAAGCAGTAATGAAAATTAGATCCTGCTACTAAATCTCTGTTCAAAACTCTCCAAGGCCTTTCTAGGTGACTCAGAGCAAAGGCCCAAGTGCTCCAATGATCGGTTAAGGCCCTCCTTGACAGAACCCTCAGCTCTCTCTTGTATCTCACGTCTTTAAAACTCTTTCCCTTGTTCCACAATGGGCTCCTCGGTGTTCCTCAAACATCTCCAGACCCTCCACCCTCTCACTACAGCGTGTGGTGAAAATCCATCCCCTCACATCCTGGTCAGTGACTGTGCCAGAGACAGATTCAAGTCCAAGTCTGTCTGACTCCAAATCAAATTTTAACCACTATGCACTGCCTCCTGGTAAAATTACTTTACTCCAAGTTTCTTTCACACACCATCTAACATCTGTACTAACTCAACGCTTCCTAATGAAATACTTAAGCTAAAAACACCTTCTCGCACTAAAATTTCAAACAATTGGGAAAACAGCTGATGGCTTACGTACCTACTCCCTAAATCAAATTTCCAACCTCTCCTCACCAAGAACAGGCATACTATAGGTCAAAAAGGCTGTCATATTATAACGACATCTGGTTCATCAATTCAAAAAGTATTTTTAAACATATATTTTGAAACAAACACAGGCCAGACACTAGAGGTTGACAGATGCATAAAATACTCCTTTTCTTAAGGAGTCAGGTATAAACTTATGAATTTTGAACAATCCACTTGCAAATGACCTTTAAAAACACAAACCAATTGTTGGATAAGAAGAACCAACTAGGGTGATTCGGTTAAATAAGCAACTGACTTACTTCGGTGTTAATAAAAAAAGTTATCCCAAATCACCCAACACAAACAGAAGTTTATAACACACCAACTTGTATTTCATGAATAAAATACAACAATAAATTTTTATTTTGAATAAGGAATATACAATATAACAAAGCCAAAAAAGGTTAAGTTAAAATAATTGTGCTGTCTGAACTACCTCTGACTTGGGGCATGTTTTCAGTGTTGCTACTGTTCCTGTGACAACAGCTGCTAGTCACTGGCTGCTGACTGAAGGGAGGGATCGCAAAAAGCAAGGACTTCGGTGCTGACTCTTGAATCACAGCAGCAAAAAGGCTATTTAATGCAGACTTACATGAAACATATCCAAAGATACCGTATTTCTCACGAGTTGCTATAGTTGAGCAATTGATAGTTCTCAAAAGTAATGAAATCTATTGAAGTGTAAAATATAATTACACTGAAATCTCTACCAAGATAATGGTAAAGAAAGTTAAGTACCCTGATAACACAGAACTACAGGGGGGAAACTACCTTTTAAGAAATTAACATTGTTTAAGATTTGGATCTTGGAAAACTAACTTCCAAATCTTTAGAGCTTTAGGCTTTTTTAAAATGCTAACCAGAAAGGTAACTTATTAAGATTAAAAGCAAAAGCAGACTGCCCAGACTGACCGAATGTCTAAAGGCCTTTAGCTCTAGGTGTCTCATGCTATCTCCACTTTCCACTTTCTTCCAGTCACAGCTAATCCCCAATCATGGATAAACAAGAATACCAAGCCTTCTCCCTTCCTCCCTTCCTAAAAAGCAGTGCTGGAAAAACATCACATAATCATGTAGAACTGGTATGTTTTATTCCAACCTGCTATGCCCTCAACAAAGCTATCTGTGGTCAGCTACTTCAAAGTCAGCTCACAAACATTTAATTATATCATACACCTCAATCCTACCCACTCCTCCAGAGGACCAGCTTCATGCCCTGAACCCAAACTCGATAACCTGAGTAAGTTCATCTCTTTAGCCTCAGCTTCCTTGTTAGTAAAATGCACTGCACAGCTGTTCCAAGAATTACAGCAGGAATCATTTAATACATCTGAGCGCCTACCACATCGCAGGCACTACACTTAGAACACAGTGGTAACCAGATACACGAAACCGCGGCTCCCCTGAAGCTTACATTGGGGCCTCATTCAGATAAAGTAGTCAGAAGACAGCGTCCCTGAGAAGGTGACATTTCAGATGAAATCTAAAGTGACGGGCATTTCCAACAAAACAATAGTCAATAGAGAGGACATTCTAGGCAAAATAACTGCTGCAAGTCCAAAGGCCCTGCACGAGGCCTGAGTCCAACACACCTGAGTAACAGAAAGAGAGCCACTGGGGTGAGAACTTAGAGAGTAAAGACTCTCCAAGATGCCTACCTCAAGGGCCTCACTCTTGGACTTTACATTGCTTGTCATTATAATCATCTTTTTCAGTAGTCCCAGTCAGTCCCATTTTACGGACAGGAAGTCTGATCAAGAAGAAAGCCAGAACTTTCCTGAAACCAAGATATGGTAGACCCAAGCAGTCTGATTCCAGAGCCAATGCTCTTAAGCACCACTCATATTGGGCCTCAAAAGATCCTTATAATCCACATAAACGTTTTCTCTCTCTGCTGAATTGAGACTTCCTCTACAAAGATTTTTTTACTTCCCCAGTTGGCCTCTATTCTACTGTAGCTTATACACCACTCCACTAGAGCATTTATCTTATATTCTAATGACCTGTTGACTTGCCTCTCTCTCTCTTCTAGACCACAAACTCCCTCACTACAGTATTTTCATCTTTAGATTGCTGGCTCCCAGTACAGCCTTCTACACTAATATACATTGTTTGTTTAATGAAACATGTAATCAGCTTGATACACTTTCTCTTTATTCTTAATAGGATGGTGTTATATAAAAATGTGACACTTTAACTGCTATAATATCTAGTGACCTTAATTTCAAAACAATTACTTTAAACCAGCCCTTGGGAAAAGCGAGGGGGAAACTGACTCTTCTCATCAAGGTTCCGGCCCTACTCATTATTACCAATTATCTAGGAATTAACATTCACCTGTTTAACCCGGTGAGAAGATCATCTCAAGATTTAAAAAGGACATTTCCTCTTAACACAGGCTGGTTCTTACCATGACCATCCTCCCCACTCTGGGTTTCTGACTCAGGTCCGTGGCAGGTCCTGAGAATTCACATTTCTAACAAATTCCCAGGTGATGCTCCTGCGAAGGGTCTGGGATAACACTTTTGGAAACCACCACAGCACTAGACTAAGAGCAGGAAACTCCTGTCCTCAGGCCCCTATTCTGCCTCTACCTGGCTGTACACATCTCTGTGACGGATCACCTGGATTTCCTTGGGTCTGTTTCCTTCTGTAAAAAGGAAGGGTAAGGCGTACTGGCCTATAGGAGCCATAAGTATGTTCAGAAAATCTGCAGTGGGGAATTCCCTGGCAGTCCTCACTTCCACTGCAGCAGGGATGGATTCCATTACTGCTTGGGGAACTCAGATGCCACATCACGTAGTGCCCCTCCACCAAAAAAAAAGAGGAAAGAAAAAGAAAATGTGAGGGAGGGGGCATCCAAGAATTTACATTTCTAAGGAATTCCTAAGTGATGCAAATGCTGCTGGTCCAAGAACCACACTTTAAGGACAAATGTACTAAAGCTAACCACACACCTACACTATGCAATTTCACTCCTAGAAAGGAAAAAAAAAAAAAATGCACTCTCAAAAGAAAGGAGTGCATGTGTGTTCAGCAAAACACATGTATAAGAAAATCCACAGTGGTTTTATTCATATTAACAACTAGAAATATCCCAGATGTCCACTGTTAAACAGTGCTATATTAATACAGTGGAATACTACACAGCAATGAAAAAGAATTATCCCTTCCCACAAACTTATGGATGTATCTCACATAAAGTTTAAAGCAAGACAGAGTAGCTACTCAATTAAGTATGATGCTGTTTGATATCGTATAATACTGTCTGTATGAAGTCCAAGGAAAACTGATGGTGATGTAGTTCAGAACAGATGGGTAAGAGGAATTATTGGCTGGGAAGAAACTTTAGATTTGTGTTACATACCACACGTCAATACATAATTTTATAAGTAAAATAATTCAGATGTAAAATGACAATCCATTATATTAATATTTTTTTAATAGCAACTATTATACAAACTAGATTTCCAAAGGAGGTACAGGGCCTAAGAGGACCATACAAATGTAGACTCTGAAAACAGCTACTTAGCTGAAATAAGGAACTGTAGAGAAAAATTCTCAGTGCCTCTGGTAACATTATTCTAACAGTGACCTCAGAAGAATCACTAGGAAAAAATCCCAGCACAGGAGTAATCAACCGCTTCATTTTAAGGTCTTCATATCCCAACCCCCCCCCAAAACATAGTCCAAGCTACAGATAAAAGGCACCAATGGATCCGGCCTTGGCTTCCTCTCCCCCTCCTCTCTCACTCCTTTCATCCCACCCTAACCAAACAGGCTTTCTCGCTGCTCCCTGTGCAGGCCAACTTCACTCCTACTTCAGGATCTTGACATTGGCTCCTCTTCCTGCCTGAAATAATCCTTCCGCAGAGCTTCCAAGCTCGCTCCCTCGTGCCTCTTCTCAAATGTCACCTCCTCTGCTAACCATGAGTCAATTTCTTTCAGAAGTCACAGCCAAGACAAAGATTCTCTTGCCTCAAATTCCTAACCTTACACATGTTAGATTAGAACAGCAAAACAAAGTCTCCTCTCTTTTTAAGCTTCAAAACAAGAAACCCCTGGCTAATTTTGAGACCCACCTGCCTCACGTATTCTTAGCTTGGGCTCTCTGATTTACTTCAAATTATTACTTAACTCACTCTTTTGGCTTCCTTTACAGCTTTAGAGTCTTTCACTGCACACAAAGTGCTTTACAAGTCATTTAACTGTATAAATTAAGACTTTAATCCATAGCAACCAGTGCCTTCCACACAGCAGCCCCTCCCCCGCCAAGAAATTGTTTTGAGAAATGAAACAAATGCGTGAATAATGAAGAGAAACAGGGACGCCTGGAAATTTTCAGGCACACAAGGGGAAAAGGTTTCTGTCCCAGTGGTGTGAGTTCAGACAGGCCCTCAGCACACAACCGGGAACATAAAAATAATCAAGGATGATATCCAAACGAAAATCCGAATGAACAAACATCGAGCCGAGATTTCACTTTTTGTTCTAGTCACAAATGCCGTTAAAAAAAAAAAAAAAAAGTCCCTTGAGGCCCACGATGCAGGATCCCTAAGACAGAAGAAGGTTACGCTAAGGAGCTCCAAGGATGCATAAAGGGACCAGGGGTGGGAAGGGGACCCGACTAAGGATTCAATGTAACCAGGCCGCCGCAGGGAAGAAAAAGGAGGGGCGGAGGCTGTCAACATCTGGGCTGACCCGCGCAAGCAGCAGCGGCCCCGACCCCCGGAAGACAGAACCGGGAGGAACCCGACGCGGCCGCCTGCCCCGGGGCACAGGCTGTCTCACCTCTAACGCCGCCTGGGGGTCCTGCTCGATGAGGGAATCTGAGAAGCTCCGGAACAACCTGCCAGGAAAAGAAGGACTTCAAGCAAGGCTCACGAACCAAAGAAAGGGGCGGGGGGGAGGGGGGGGATGCCAATTACACCAAAGGAAAAGAAAAACGCGCACCTCGCGGCAGCCGCAGGACCCGCCGCCGCCGCCGCCATCTCTAATCGTCACGGTTCCCGCTGCCGGAGCTGCTCTTCCCGGGGTTACCAGCGCCGCCGCCGCCGCCGCCGCCCAAGGGGGAAACTTCTGGAGAATCACCCACCGAGCTTCCGTCCTAAGTAGCCAACGAGCAGCCGCGCAGCCTGCTGAGGGGAGGGGGGAGGGGAGGTGAAATGCGGGCGCGGGGCGGGCTGGGACCGTGGAGGACCGACTCTCCGGACCCCGCCCCCTCGGCCGCTGACCGGCCGCGCAGGCCCCGCCCCATCGCAGCCATGGTTACGGAGGCCGCGGCGGGCCACGCTCGCCCTCCGTCCTAGTGCGCGCGCACACTACCCGAGAGCCTCCGGGCGCGGTAACTCAGTAGGACCCTTGTACCGTACAGCTACCCCTCAGGACCGTGTGGCGTTTGGGAGACGTTTGTACGTCTGTCAGTAACGCACGGCACATTGAGCTCCATTTTCCCCTACGGCTCTCATCATGGCTCCCCAGAGGCAGCCAAGACTTTCGCGACCCTTGACGCTCTCAGCTACGTGTTCTTTTCCGGGAGCCACTTCCGGAGGGCGGCCCGTTGACGGGATCCTGGCGCCGGGAGACCTGAGGGCCTCATCTCGCTGGGAGTCGCTCTGCCTTCGCCGTAGCTAGACTGGAGTTAACGCCTTCTTGGTTCCGGTTCGGGCGGACCGCTTGGTTCCCCAGAACTTCACAGGCCGAGACTTTCTCCCTACTTGGCTTCCCAGATACAAGAAAAACGTGTTCCACCCGAACGCGCTGAAGGGAGAAAGGGATCCTGAAGTTTGTCCCAGTGCCGCTCTACTTTCCACTCAGCGGGTCCGGCCCTCCTCTCTCAGTACCCCTCGACCCATGCAATTCCAATAGAAGAAACTTAGAGCTAATTCCACCAAGGCGGCAGCCGGGGAGCAGGAAGGCGTGGGAGTGAGCCGCCCATTAGTAGAGAAGAACAAGGAACTGAACTGGAGTGTCTGCTCCATCCGAAATCTAAACTTAAAGTCCGGGGATTCAGTGGTGTTAGCACCCTCCAATTTTGTTCTAAAGGCTAAAAAAGAAAGGGCAGTAGTCATTGATGTGATAGCAAGAAGGGACACAACTGAATATAATGTATACGGATGGAGTCCTCATAGGTTGTAACTGAGCCTCAGTCTGGCAAGAAGACTTAGTGAAGGAAAGGGAAAGAGCAGTTTAGACTGAATAGGACGCGTGTTAGAAAGTGATGATGTGAACTCAAATTGTAGAGCCAAAATTCAAGATAGAAGCAGACTGGGTGGAGAGGTAGGTACATGCTAGGTCATAAGGACTAGGTGTACTCCGCTGAGAAGTTTGAATGGAATTCACTTAAAGATGCTAAACCGTATAGGATTTTTACTCGAAAAAGGCATTAACGTTTAAATTTCCATTTTTGTTTGTTGTTCTGTCTGTCCTATGGAAGACACAACGACTGGACAACAATAGAAGAAGGATTGAAGGGAGCAGAACAGTTGTTGGGAGACAACCGCTGTACTACAGGCCAATGTGTGCTCACTGCTTGGCGGGGTTTGACTGTTTATGTCGCCAGGGACTGTGGACGTCCAGGCTCCTCTGTCCATGAGATTTCCCAGGCAAGGATACTGGAGTGGGTTGTCACTGTCTTCTCCAAGGGATCTTCCCCACCCAGGGATCGAACCAAGGGCTCCTATATTGGGAGGTGGATTCTTTACCCCTGAACCAAAGTGTCTCTTAAATAGGTCACTGAATGTTTGGGATGGTGAGAATTACAGAAATAATTGAAGTAAAAACTGTCTGGATTTGCTGATTTTTCTTTTTTGTGACCAATATTCTTTGTATCATACATAAGGCTTTGCCTGCTTCAAAACCATTAAATTAGTCACCTGTGTTTTCCTAAATACTTTACATTTTTATCTTTCACAGCCAGATTTATTCATTTTTATAAAAGGTGGGAAGTCAGGATCGAGATTCCTCCTCCCCCCACCCCTATGGATATCCAACTGACCCAGACCTATTTACTGAAAAGGCTATCATTTGCTCTTTACCCCAGTAAATAATTATGGCACAGTAGTTGTAAAAAGTAGATAACTAGATATACGAGGGTCTATTTCCAGGTTCTCATTTCATTGGTCTGCCTAACCGTGTTCCACACTATCTTAATTAATGTAGCTTTATAAGTCTTAAGGAGCCCTGTAACTTTTTCAGTATTGCCATGGTACTCTTCGCTAGTCAAAGTCCTTTGTGTTCAGATTATTTTATACATTTTATAAAACTTATTTCCATTTGTCTATAAATTTTAGAATGAACCTGTCAGTTTCCAAAAAACAATTATAAAAACTCTACTAGGATTTTAATTGGGCTTACATTGGATCTATAGATCAGTTTATTTGGGGAAAACTGACATCCTAGTATTTTTTTTTTTTCCTTCTTATATTTTAATTTTATTGGAGTATAGTTGATTTACAATGTTGTGTTAGTAACAAAGATGAAAAATCCTATGTGCTAAGACCCACCCAGCACAGCCAAATAAATAAATATTTTAAAAATGATAATAAAATAAAATGGACAACAGTATATTAGAATTGTAAAAACAATGAAAAATGGCTGTCTTCAGTGAATACTGCTTTTTTTGGATGTATGCTGGCAAGCTATCTATCAGTTATTGTTGTTTAATTGCTAAGTCATGTCTCTTTTGCCACTCCATGGACTGTAACCCACCAGGCTTCTCTTGTCTGTGGGATTTCCCAGGCAAAATACTGGAATGGGTTGCCATTTCCTACTCCACCTAGTATTTTTTTTAAATTGAAATATAGTTAATTATGGCATCAAGTTACTTTTTTTTGTACCCGGGTGATTCAGATAGATAGCTATTCTTTTCATATTTTTTCCATTATAGTTTAGTACAAGGTATTGAATACAGTTCCCTGTGCTGTACAAGCAGTTTGCTTTATATATATAATAGTCTGGATCTGCTCATTTTTCCCTCCTCCACTTTCCTCCTTGGTAACCATAAGTTTGTTTTCTGTGTCTGTCATGTCTGCTTTTTAAATAAGGTCATTTGTATCATATTTTAGATTCCACATATAAGTTATACCATATGATATTTGTCTTTGCCTGACTTCACTTAATATGGAAATCTATTTAGATCTGTCCATTTTGCCACACAAAAAAAATGGCATTAATCCATTCTCTTTTATGGCTGAGTAGCATTCTATTGTATATCTATATACCACATCTTCTTTATCTATTGATCTGTCAATGGACATTTTGGTTGCCCCCATTTTTTTTTCTGACATCTTTATATTTCCTCCAATCCATGAATGTAATATACATCTCCATTTATTTAAGTAGTCTTTAAGTTCTCTTGGCAGTGTTTTGTAGATTACAGTGGAGAGGTCTTACATATCTTTCATTAGATTTATTCGTGGGTATTTAGGTTTTTTTTATGCTCTTTAAATGGCATTTTAAGTTTTTAATATTCTACTTGTTTGTTGCTAGTATTTGTTGAAACACTGCTGATTTTTACATATTGACCTTGTAGTCAATAATCTTGCTAAGTTCGTTTATTATTTCTTATATATAATTTCCCCTATTATATAATATTTTGTAGATTCTTTTAGAATTTCTGTTATTTCACTGTCTTGTCATCTGTGAATAGATGGGTAAACGTCCTCCTGTGCAGTCATTATACCTTTTACTTTTCTTGCTGGTTGTCACTGGTTTGGATGTCTACTATAGTGCTAAATAGAAGTAGTGATGATGGACTTCCTGTCCTGGTTGTAACACTTAGGAAGAAAGCATTCAATATTAAATGCTTTTTCTGCCTTTATTGAAATGTCCATGTGTATTTTTCTTTAGTATGTTAGTGTTAATTAGTTTGGTTGATTTTCAGATGTTCTCTAAATGGCCAATATGCATATGAAAAGAAGTTCTACATCAATAGCTGTATCAAGGGAAAGTAAAATAATTTGGTACTAAACACTCCCATCAAAATGGCTTAAATTAAAAGGAGTTCCAATGCCAAGCACTGACAAGGATATGGAGCACCTATAACTTTCATATATTGCTAGTAAGAGTGTAAATTGGTATTGCTACTTTAGAAAACTTTGACACTATCTACTAAAGCTAGTCATATATATACCATCTTGCCCAAGGTAGTCATATGCCCAAGAGAAAAGAATACTTACATTCATGTACAAAAATACTGATTGTAGCATTACCAACAAAAGCTGGAAATAATCTAAATGTTCTTTCACAAAAGAAAAATGCTACAGAGCAAAGACTAAGAATAAATTATCAGTACACGCAACAATATAGTGAACCTCACACACATAATATTGAGTTAAAGAAGCCAGACAGAGTACATCCTGGTTGAGTCCCATTTTTATGAAGAGAAGAAACATTGTGAGGGATGTCAGAGAATGATCTCCTGACTGGAAGGGCCATGAGAATGACTTCTTCTTGATGTGGGAAATGTTATATATCTTGACTAGGGTGGTAATTACATTAACGATGCAGGAGACCCGGGTTCAATCCCTGGGTCAGGAAGATCCCCTGCAGAAGGGAATGGCTATCCACTCCAGTATTCTTGCCTGGGGAATTTTATGGATAGAGGACCCTGGTGGGCCACAGTCTATAGGGTTGCAAAGAGTCAGACACAACTGAGTGACTTTCATTCAGGTGTCAAATTTTTCGAGTTACACATTTATGGCAGATAGTGAAGAAGAACTAAAGAGTCTCTTGATGAAAGTGAAAGAGAAGAGTGAAAAAGTTGGCTTACAAAGTAATCTTGAGAAAGAAGAATGGAACTGGAGGAATCAACCTGCCTGACTTTAGACTCTACTACAAAGCCACAGTCATCAAGACAGTATGGTACTGGCACAAAGACAGAAATATAGATCAATGGAACAGAATAGAAAGCCCAGAGATAAATCCACGAACCTATGGACACCTTATCTTTGACAAAGGAGGCAAGGATATACAATGGAAAAAAGACAACCTCTTTAACAAGTGGTGCTGGGAAAACTGGTCAACCACTTGTAAAAGAATGAAACTAGAACACTTTCTAACACCATACACAAAAATAAACTCAAAATGGATTAAAGATCTAAATGTAAGACCAGAAACTATAAAACTCCTAGAGGAGAACATAGGCAAAGCACTCTCCGACATGAATCACAGCAGGATCCTCCATGACCCACCTCCCAGAATATTGGAAATAAAAGCAAAACTAAACAAATGGGACCTAATGAAACTTAAAAGCTTTTGCACAACAAAGGAAACTATAAGTAAGGTGAAAAGACAGCCCTCAGATTGGGAGAAAATAATAGCAAATGAAGAAACAGACAAAGGATTAATCTCAAAAATATACAAGCAACTCTTGAAGCTCAATTCCAGAAAAATAAATGACCCAATCAAAAAATGGGCCAAAGAACTAAACAGACATTTCTCCAAAGAAGACATACAGGTGGCTAACAAACACATGAAAAGATGCTCAACATCACTCATTATCAGAGAAATGCAAATCAAAACCACAATGAGGTACCATTACACACCAGTCAGGATGGCTGCTATCCAAAAGTCTACAAGCAATAAATGCTGGAGAGGGTGTGGAGAAAAGGGAACCCTCTTACACTGTTGGTGGGAATGCAAACTAGTACAGCCGCTATGGAGAACAGTGTGGAGATTTCTTTAAAAAAACTGGAAATAGAACTGCCATATGACCCAGCAATCCCACTTCTGGGCATACACACCGAGGAAACCAGATCTGAAAGAGACACGTGCACCCCAGTGTTCATCGCAGCACTGTTTATAATAGCCAGGACATGGAAGCAACCTAGATGCCCATCAGCAGATGAATGGATAAGGAAGCTGTGGTACATATACACCATGGAATATTACTCAGCCGTTAAAAAGAATTCATTTGAACCAGTCCTAATGAGATGGATGAAACTGGAGCCCATTATACAGAGTGAAGTAAGCCAGAAAGATAAAGAACATTACAGCATACTAACACATATATATGGAATTTAGAAAGATGGTAATGATAACCCTATATGCAAAACAGAAAAAGAGACACAGAAATACAGAACAGACTTTTGGACTCTGTGGGAGAAGGGGAGGGTGGGATGTTTCGAGAGAACAGCATGAATATTATCTATAGTGAAACAGATCACCAGCCCAGGTGGGATGCATGAGACAAGTGCTCGGGCCTGGTGCACTGGGAAGACCCAGAGGAATCGGGTGGAGAGGGAGGTGGGAGGGGGGATCGGGATGGGGAATACATGTAACTCCATGGCTGATTCATGTCAATGTATGACAAAACCCACTGCAATGTTGTGAAGTAATTAGCCTCCAACTAATAAAAATAAATGAAAAAAAAAAGTTGGCTTAAAGCTCAACATTCAGAAAACTAAGATCATGGCATCCAGTCCCATCACTTCATGGCAAATAGATGGGGAAACAGTGGAAACAGTGGCTGACTTTATTTTGGGGGGCTCCAAAATCACAGCAGATGGTGACTGCAGCCATGAAATTAAAAGATGCTTACTCCTTGGAAGGAAAGTTATGACCAACCTAGACAGCATATTAAAAAGCAGAGACATTACTTTGTCAGCAAAGGTCTGTCTAGTCAAGACTATGGTTTTTCCAGTAGTCATTTATGGATGTGAGAGTTGGACTATGAAGAAAGCTGAGCGCAGAATTGATGCTTTTGAACTCTGGTATTGGAGAAGACTCTTGAGAGTCCCTTGGACTGCAAGGAGATCCAACGAGTCCATCCTAAAGGAGATCAGTCCTGAATGTTCATTGGAAGGACTGATGCTGAAGCTGAGACTGCAATATTTTGGCCACCTGATGCGAAGAGCTGACTCATTGGAAAAGACCCTGATGTTGGGAAAGATGGAGGGCAGGAGGAGAAGGGGACGACAGAGGATGAGGTGGTTGGATGGCATGACTGACTCAATGGACATGAGTTTGGGCAAACTCTGGGAGTTGGTGATGGACAGGGAGGCCTGGCGTGCTGCAGTTCATGGGGTTGCAAAGAGTCGGACATGACTGAGCAACTGAACTGAACTGAACACATTTAAGATTTGTGCACTTTATGCTTCAATAAAATAGAAAAGACAAAAACAAAATCAGCAATGAACAATCAATTTGAAATTTTAAAAATGATATTTGCAATAGCATTAACTATTAAATACTGAAAATTAAACCTGACAAAAGATGTGCAAAACATACACATTGAGAATTACAAAATGTTGCTGAGAGATATCAAAGAACACTTAAACAAATGGAGAAATATGAATGTGAGACTCAGTATTAAAATGTCAGGTCTTCCCAAATTGATCTATTGATTTAAACTGATCGCAGTCAAAATTTCAAAGACTTTTTCCATTTTATAAGTTGACAAACTGATTCTGAAATTCAAATGGAGATGTAAAAGACTCAGAATGGCCAAAGAACAGGGTTGGAGAACTAACACTAGCTGATTTCAACACATCCACTTTGCGTATTGGTACAAAGACAGACAAATCAATAGCAAAGAAAAGAGGGTCCCTAAGTAGACTCATATGAACATATACAACTGATTTGCAACAAAGGTCCAAAGATAATTCAGGGCAGAAAAGATAGTCGAATAAGTTAGTCTTCTCGGACTTTTCAATTGAAAAGGATGATCTTTTCAACAAATTTGATAGAAAAAGGAAAAAAGTGAACTTCAATTCATACCTTGCATTATCTACAAAAACTAACTTAAAATGGATTATGGACCTGAATGTTAAAACTGTAAAACATGTTAAAACATTCCTGTGTCCTTGGGTTAAACAACGATTTCTTAAATACAACACCAAAAGCATGATCCATAAAAGAAGTTGATATGAGACTTTACCAAAATTTAAAAGTTTCTGCACTTCGAAGATACTTGCAAGTCATATATCTGATGAAGAGCTTGTATTCAGAATAGAGTTTTCAAAACTCAGTGATAAGAAAACAACAGAATTTTTAAATGGGCAAGAAAACTGAGCAACCAAGTCATCAAAGAAGATACATAGATACCAAATAAGTTGATAAAAATTGCTCAAAATTATTAGTCATTAGAGAAATATAAATCAAAACCACAATGAGATATAACTACACACCCATTAAAAAGGCAAAAATATAAAAGACCATGTAGAAGAAAATGTAGAGCAACTGAAAGCCTCATATACTGCTGGTAGGAATGTAAGATGGTACAACCATCATATGATTTAGACAGGCCACTCCAAGGTACTTGTCTAAAAGATATGAAAATACATATCCAATATAAAGATTTGTACAGGAATATTCATAACAGCTTTAATGATAATAGCTGAAAACCAGAAACAACCCAAACGTCCATTTACAGATGAATGGATACACTGAAGTATATCCATGTAATATAGAATAAAATACTCAGTAATAAAAGAAATAATATGCTGATACAGACTACAACAGGCATGAACCTGAAAATAATTATGCTAAGTGAAACAAGCCAGACCAAAAAAATAACTCATACTGTATGATTCTATTTACATAAAATCCTAGAAAATGCAAACTAATCTACAGAGACAGCAGATCAGCAGGAAGGGATTGGTTACAAACGGGCACAAGAAAATTTTAGGGTAGTGTTCACTGAACATAAGTAGTTTCACTACTCGATTAGTGATGATTTCATGAGTTTATACTCTCTATTTAAATATGTGCCATTTATTGCATGTCAATTATAGCTCAAAAACTATAAAACAAGTTTGGAGCTACAGGTAAGAACAGACAGTCATAGGCACATAGATGGTGGTTAGCAGCTTGAGAACATGAACATGAAAATAGCTAAGAACATGTAGCTTAGTCAGGTATTTAATAAATACTGAGTACCTACTATGTGGAGATACTATGCTAGAGACCAGGTGGGTACTAAAATGACTACAGTCTTGACTTTTTATAATGTAGTGTTGGAATCATACATATCACCAGTCAGCTATTATAGTATAATCTGCCCAAATGAGAGAAATTAAAGGGCTCTCTGGGAATTCTCTGGTGGTCCAGTGGTTAGGACTTCATGCTTCCCTGCTCGGGGCCTGGATTCAATCCCTGATTGGGGAAATAAGATCCCTGAAACTGCATTGTGTGGCTAAAAATATATTTTAACAATAAAAAATAAAGGGCTCTATGACAGTAACGGGGAATTTTGAAGAACTCAGAGAAAGCGCTCAGAGGAAGTAATATCTAAGCTGAAGCCTGAAGAACAGATGGGTGTTAGCAGAATAGAACGAGAGCGGCTGTACCAAGCTGGATGACGCAGGTGCAGATGCCCAAAAAGGAAAGGGAGCACTCAGAGTTGGGAGGTACAGCCCCTTCAGACCCTCTGATTTCATGTTGTGATTTTCTGTTTTCCCTAAATTAAGTCCCCCTCACCCATCCAATCACCAAGCTGTGTATCCCACAGAAATCTGGGTTTGCCATGATAGAGGGTATCAGTCATTCTTTGGGGCAGCCAATCACATAAATTGGTAGTTAACACAAGGAGTCAAGAAAGGACTTGCTTATTCTCTCTGGGGGAAGCAGCGCTTGTTTCAAGATGAGACTTCTGAAGCAGTAGAGACAGTGGTACAGAGCTCAGTGTTCAGGCACTTTGCCAACAGTGGCTGCAGGCAGCCCAGTTGTGCAGTACAGCTTTGTGATTGGTTCTTAGCTGTGTGGCTCAGTTTGACCCTGATTCTCTAGTCTTTCTATTGTGAACTGCACAATATCCTCCTAATAAAGTTTCTTTTATACTGAAAACCAGAATCCATCTCTGTTGCTAAAGACCAGGAACCTAAACTGACAGTTTGGTGTTCAGAAGTGTGATGCTACAGAACAGATTCCGGTATGTATAACCAGGCAGATGAAAGAGGCAGGATGGGGGACACGGAAGACACAACACACAAGGGGAAAGGGTGACCCTGAGATAGGACATCAAGCTTACACCATCAAGAAATGTATTCTCAACCTGAGAAGGCTTGAAAAGAGATTTCACCCCAGTGCTCATACTAGGTGTGGCTGTGGAGGACAAGAAACTAGGGAGCCACAGCTGATCTGAAAAAGAGGACTGCATCACTTCAAAAGATCCCAGTCATGAAACTGGGTCAAGTAACTGGATGAGACTGGCTGATCTCACAGCTGCAGGAAACATGAGAGAAATCATGTTTCCTGTAGGTGTGAGCATTTTTGGAAGTACATGTATGGGCTCTATCATTCCTCCCTTATTCCTTGCTGTGGAGCCCACTTTTGCTTGACCGCCTATCTCCCCAACACATTGACTAAATCATCCATGGTAATCCTGCATCCTTGGCCAGCCGTGGTCAGCCTTAGGAAGCAGTATATGAGCAATCTAGTTCTGAAAAAATGGCTGCTCAGGGTGCTCTGGGAAGGTTTCCTTACTGATAAACAGAAACACAGAGAACTACTGTAGATATCTTGCATCCATGGCAGGAGCCATTCTGAAAGCAAAAACAAAATACTGAGGATGGTAAAGCAGAAATAGGGAAGGAAAGCTGGTCGCTCAGGATCACTACTGTGCTCCTGAATTAGCCAACTTGGAAACCTCCTAATTAGTTTTGTATTGTTTATATAGGGTTTTTTGCTCCTTGCAATTGAAAGCATCCCAACATACCTGACGGTATGATTTGGAGAGTAAAATGTGAAGAGACTGCCAGTGGGATCCAGAAGAGCTGAGACCAAGGGGGTAAAAAAAAAAGGTGAGACCATGTAGGCCCTCAACTCTACCTGAGGACTATAAGGAACCACTAAATGGCTAAGTATAATTAAATATCTATTTCTATCTATCTATTAATATGTTCACCTGTTGCACTGGAGAAGAATGCATTGAAGGGGGACAAGGTGAAGACACAGAGAAGGAGAAGAGTGATCTTTAGATAAAACTGGGGAGAACTCCGGCCTTTGAGAGAGTTTCTGGAGCAGCCCAAGAGCAGCACTAAGAAATGATTATAAAGGTAAGAAGAGGACAGCAAAGAGTTGGGCACAAAAGGAAAGGCAATAGAGACTTGAAGAAACAATGAATTTTAAAAGGTTATCAAATACTGGAAAGGTCAAAAAAGAGAATTTGGCAATATGGAAATTGATGGCTATTTAGTGACCTTTGCAACAGTAATTTCAGGGTAATAGGGCAAATGAACTACTACAGAGGGTTAAGAATGAATGGACTAAATGTCCATCAACATATGAAGGGATAAAGAAGATGTGGTACATATATACAATGGAATATTAGCCATCAAAAAGAATGAAATAATGCCATTTGCAACAACATGGATGGACTGAAAGATTGCCATAGTAACCAAAGTCAGTCAAAAAGAGAAAGACAAGTACCTTATCATATTGCTTATATGTCAAATCTAAAATATGGTAGAAATCAACAACATCTACAGAACAAAAACAGACTCACAGATAGAAGACAGATTAGTGGTTACCAAGGGGGAGGGGATTAGGGGAGGGGAGGAGTGGCAGTCTGGGATTAGCAGAGGCAAGCTACCCATTAGAGGATGGATAAACAACCAACTCACACAGCATAGGGAAGTATTTTCAATATTCTGTGACATAACACAATGGAAAAGAGTAGAAGAAAGCATACACACACACACACACACACACACACACACACACACATATATATACACTTTGATCACCCATCTCCCCAATACACACATATATATACTAAGTTTGATGAAGAATGGAAAGTTGCAGAAAAACAGTGGAACAGAAGGGTATAAACTAAGGGTAGTAAACAAGAAAACTAGTGAGGCCTGCTCCTTCACATTTTTCTCTGCTTCCATCTTCAGAGCTAAGAATGCGCCTTTCAAAACCATATTTCAGAAAAATATTAAGTGACATGAAGAAATGAATAAGTGAAAGTTACTACTAGGTATAGAGGTATTGGATTAAGATTTTCATTTTCTTAACGTTTTTCTGTTTCTATGTTTTCTGAGTTTAACAATTAACTGATCTAATTTCTAATTAGAAAACTTGTTTTTTTAAGTGTGTTTAATATTATTGCTGGGAATATTTTATTTTCTAATTTTTGGAGCCTGGTAATCCATGGTGTCATGTCTGGAAACTGCCATTTGGCATTGTAGAAAGGAAAACTGAGAAGATAACATTCTGCAAGTCTTATCTGACTAATGGAAGCTATTATATAAACATTTAGTAGCATTGTAATACTAGTAACATTTTCTATTAACAAACACTTGCTTGAAAACAAAAAACACAGAATTTTTACATGATTTATTTAATAATAAACCAATTAAAGATACAAAAACGTTTAGAGGATTCCAAAATTTAAATTTTTGTTTAAATACAAATTCACTCTGTAATATGAAAACATATAACATTAGACCTCTAAACATGATTTTTTCATCTACAAAAATTACTTTTTGCTATACTAAAAAATTGCAAGAAACAATTTTTCTTGTGAAGTTAAATGTACATTATTTACAGATGAAAAAGTAATCTAAAAAGTAATCTAGAAACATGGATATATAACGTATATTATCTTTGTATGTAATTCCCCCTCCCCCACTCCCAATTAAAAAAAGATCCAAAATATAAAGCAACTACAGTTTTATAGCAACTGACTACTCAGTCAGATTAGCCAAGGCTTGGTTGCTTTCTGGGCCCTTAAAGAGCCCTGACTCTTTCAGAATAGCAGTATATCATTTAGCACTCAGCAACGTAAGTTTACTAGTGGATCACAGTGCACAGGGGCCTAAAGAGTTAATGAACAAACTATTTAGGAAGAATTCAGGTTCATAGCAGGTCTTACAGATAACAGAAAAATGAATTTTGTAGGGCCATTAATTTTCTGTAATATTTTATTTATATTTACATTAGGAGATAAGCTGATAATGTTTTAATTGATACTTTGATAAATTGATAAATTTGATAAATTGATAAAAGATAGGAGTTAGAATCATAAAATTTAGAACTAGGTGGGAAATTGGAGAACTAGATAGGAATTAGATAGGAGTTGGAGTCTAATCCAATACACCATTCCTCTTAGGAGGCCCAGAAGATCAAGTGGCTTGCCCAAGGTTACAGAGCTAGTCAGCAGGAGAACCACTCTTAGGCTGATGCTTTTCTATTATCCTGCTTCTGAAACAGGTTTAGCCCTATCATGGGCACATTTCAATTTTTAAAGTTATATTTTACATAGGCATAGCTCAACATACAGTGCAACAAACTAAAGTCAATCTAAGTGAAATCATAATTTTAACAAAGCACAAAATAGGTGTCTTGGGTTTCAAAGAGTCAAGACTTAACCTTTGATACAGTGGAATGAAAACAGCTCCTATATAAATTTCCTGATGTCTTACATTTAAGTATTGTGTTTACAAAAGAATCAGAAAAGCTAATGTAATATAAAATTTAAAATGGTGCTTGTAAAATGCTTATGATATAACCACTGAAAAAAATCTCAAAAGAATGTCTTCATAGTATAAAACGCCTGTTCCTTCACAACTGAATTCTGAAACTTTTGGAAAACAAACAGAAGCATTTGGGTTTTCCCCCCTTATCTAACAAAGTCAAAATTAACTGTTACTAACTTTTAACAAGTAACTACAAAATGAGGAATGGTGTGGAGGATTTATCTTAGAATCAATAGTTTGCAGACAATCAAAAATGTTCAGTTAAACAACAACCATCTGTAATTCCTTTGGCATGTTCCTCAGAAGGAGCTGGGTTCCAGCAGTTCGTTTTTTATAGCTACCTGCGAAGGAAACCCATTGGAGACCACCATCACGTAAGGCTGCGGCTGCTGCTCGGGGTGATCCGCGCCTTCTTTCACAGCCTCTCCAGCCTCCTTCACTTCTTCCTGTATGTGAGTCTTCGCCTCTTGAGCTTTGATAACTGAAGTGATTACAGTGCCAGGTGGGTGAGCAACCAGCTGTGAACTGTGCTGAGAAAAGGTCGCCATGGGCGCGGCGGCGCTGAAGGGCGGAGACGAAGCCGCGCTGACGGCTCCGTTGCAGACGGCCGGGACGCTGCTGGTGAGGACCTGCTGCACGTGGGCGGGGCTCAAGACGATGGAGGGCGGGGAGCCCGGCTTCTGCGGCTGCAGCACCACGTTTTCTTTGAGGACTGTCATGGGCTGTGAGGATGGGATGGCTTGTAAGATGAATTTCTGAGATCCAGCAGCTGACGACGGATCTGCGCTGGCTATCACTGTTGTGATCGGCACTGTCTGGAGTGTTACCGTGTGCAAATGCTGATTCCCAGGAGATACCACCACTGGAACTTGGGCTGGAGTCTGTATGGTCCTATTGAGATTACGAAATAAAAGTGAGGAAATAAGCATATTCTACATTGTTGAAAACAACACTTGACAAGTCACTTGAACAAAACATGAGTTATTTATTTCAAATACTCCTTCCCGTTATTTCCAACGCAAGGAAAACATTGTGCCAGACCCAGCATTAAACACTGCACATACAGAAGTGGCCAACAAAAAATTCTCAGTCCATTAACTATAATGCCATCTGTGAAAAAAAAAATCTGTATAAAGCACTATATTAACACAAATGGGGAATCAATTTTTTGTTGAAGGAGGATATCAAAATGTTTCCCAAGGAAGTTACACATAAGCTGCCTGACAGAAAATTAGGAATATATAGATATGTATATATATACATATCTATCTATCTATATATATATATTTTTTGTGCTGAACCATGCAGCTTGTGGGATCTTAGTAACCTGACCAGGGATCAGTTCCGCCCTTTGGCAAAATGCAGAGCCCTAACCACTGGACTGCCAGGTAATTTTTGAAAATTAGGAATTTTTAAATAAACATTGGATTCACTATCATTTTAATATTTGAGGGATAATGTCATCTATAAGTCCAACCAAATTACAAAACTTCACATGATTATAATTGTTTTCGACCTGTTTCAGCTCAGATGGTAAAGAGTCTGCCTGCAGTGTGGGAGATCCGGGTTCGATCCCTGGGTCGGGAAGATCCCCTGGAGAAGGAAATGGCAACCCACTGCAGTATTCTTGCCTGGAAAATTCCATGGACGAAGGAGCGTGGCAGGCTACAGTCCATGGGGTCGCAAAGAGTCAGACACGACTGAGCGACTTCACTTTTCTATTATATAGAGAAAGCACTCAATTAACTAAAATTAAATAATACTCAACCTTAAACATATATGTGATAGAATTATTAGAAGAATTTTAATAATTCACGGCTCATATTACATAAAACAAGTCATGAATATAATTAACTCATGAGGGTTCTTTAGGATGGCAGAGAGAACAAAAGGTAAGGCCAAATCTTGGCAAAAAATAAACAAAGGTTGTTTTAGAGATGTGTTTTCTCAGCTCAAGTAATTTGCACAAATTTTAATCATAAAGATACAATTTTAACATAAAATCCAGTTTGTATAAATTGTTAATTCTATTTATTGAAGAAAAGAGGTACATAAATGGTATTATAAGTCAATCTAATTTTTAAAGTTCACAGCTATGAAATTTATACTCATGGCTATTGTCAATACAAAACAAATGTTGAACAGACTCAGCATCTGGATCTCAACTGTGTTTCCTCTGAATTCTATAAAGCTATTTTACAAAAGAGAGAGGATTGCTACTTCAAATGGCTAAGAGCCGGATTAGTCCCCATAAACGAAATGTTAATTATTGCCAGGAGACTATCACAGGTAAATTTTAGCAAGTTACAGTTATGTGGCCTGTCTCATGTGAAAAATGAAATTCTAGAGCAGAAACCAAATGGGTAAGGTGGAAGATGACTCAGTACAACTCAGGAGACATTAAGAGGAAGCAGAAAGACACAGGCTAGCTAGAGCCCACACCCACACATGCAGGATACTGTTTCTCAAGTTCCATTTGTCAGCACAGTCACCACTGTGAGAATCAGTCCACGGCAGGATGTCAGCAGCCCTTTTGAAGGACATTGCTAGAAGAGAATATGAGTCAGGTAATGAAGATTTACTAGGTTGGCAGGGTATGGCTAGCAATAAAGGCCAGATATACTAATACTATTGGGCAGGCAGTGATGAGTTGGAAGGATATAGAATAACTTTGGGAACTAGGGCACTTTTCCAAAATACACTGTACCTCCCTTTTTCCCTGCCTGCTTAAAATCAGGATATCCTGGGTAGAATCTAAGCCTGTAAATGGTAGCTGACCCTACAGAATGATACCATTTTTTAAATAAAAAAGATCCAAGAGCTTCCCATGCCAAGAGCTCATATACACATACATACAGATAAAATAGAATTTGGCACATAGAAAGCATACAGAATGTATCTATAAATATGTATAACCTGGCCACCCAATAAGAATTATCACAATTTTCCACATGAAAAAAATTAATGCAGAAAGAAGCTGAACAGCTCACATAAGGTGAGCAGTTAGATAAGAAAAGGAATTGGTCAACTACAGAGCCTATGTGCTTAACCATTACAACACACTGTCACTTAAGTACTGAATAACTTCAAGTAAAGAGGGATACTTACTATTAGATTTTTAAACAGTAGGAAGTTATACACCCACACACCCCTTTCTCTTTCCCTCTCTCAGGTATGGTATCAGTTCAGTTCAGTAGCTCAGTCGTATCCAACTCTTTGTGAGCAATAATCTACTTGGAAAAGTTCCATGTTGCTAATCAGGGCTACCATGAGACATTCAATGCCTTTTATTGAAGTCAGAAAGAGATGGCCCTTTCCTGGGCATCTGACTGCCATCTGCCAGAAAATATATATGCTGTCCTAAAATACCTGCAATGTAAATATACTGGCTATTTGAACAAATTATAAAACAATAAATTTTCACTAATAAAAAATTCAGAGATTAAAGGATTAAATATTATGCAGCCTTTTCCCAACCACAGGAATTAAAATAAATTTTTTCTTAGTTAATTATTAAACTGTCAGTTGTGTCTGGTTATAATTATACTGCACAACAAAGGATACATTACAGTTAACTACTTTTAAAAAGCCCAAGCTGCTTGTAACCAACTGGTACAATATTGGTTATTTAAAGTTCTTCAAACTTTCTGAAGCTAAGAAAGATATACAATATAATATTTGGCTTTTGCTGAATATCTACTCAGCTGTCAGGAAGTGTCATCTAATTGTTACAACCACCTGTCAGGTTAAATAATATCATCTTTATTTTACAGATGAGGAAACAGAATAGTTGGTTAATGTAATCCAATGTCATATCTAATAATTGACAAGGGTTGTAGGGTGAGAATTTTATGCCCAAATTCTTCCTACTCCATTAGATTGCTTTCAAAGTAACTTATACATTATATATTGATATTTTTAGAGGCTAATTTATTTAAAAGACCCTAAGACAATCACCGACTCGATGGACATGAGTTTGAGTAAACTCCGGGAGTTGGTGACGGACAGGGAGGCCTGGCGTGCTGTGATTCATGGGGTTGCAAAGAGTCGGATACGACTGAGCAACTGAACTGAACTGAACTGAAGACAAACTTAGTGCTTGGAAAAACATTGTAGAGAAACAAGTTATACTGGGTAGGTATATGGACTTCCAAGTTTACCAAGAGACAATTTTAGGAAAATACTTTATTAGAGGTTTATTTTTGTGAAGCCAAAGTTAAGATCTGTAAACCTGAACACATATACCATAAATCAATTAAGAAAAGTTTAATCAATTTCAACATAGACACAGTTGGCCTTCCATACTCATGGCTCCACATCCACAGATTCCACCAACCTCCCCCAGAAATATCCAGATGAGTCTGGATATCCCCAGGTGAAAATATCCAGCCTCACCTCCCCCAAAATTCCAGAAAGTTCCAAATCTCACAGCTTGAATGATCTGCCACATGCTGGCAACTACTTACATAGCATTTATACTGTATTAGGTATTATAAGTAATCCAGAGATGATTTGAAGTATACGGGAGGATATGTGGAGTTTATATGCTAATATTAGCCATTTTACATAAGGGGCACCCTCAGATTTTGGAGTCTGAAGGGAGTTCTGGAAATAATCCCCTGAGGACACTGAGGGATCATTCTATGTGCAATTGTGTGAGATAAAAAGAAACGAGCAAAGGAAAAACGGAGAAGAAATATGTTCCTAATTCTCGGTAAACAAGTGATAATTCTTGTGATCGTGTGAATTAACCGAGAGTATGTCAGATCACTAAGTTCACTGCTTTAGACTACACTGCTTGCATTAAAACACTATCTCCACCACTATCTCCACCTGTGACCAGGCTCCTTGACCTCAGTTTCCTCAACTGTAAAATAGGAATACTGAATATTACCTATACCTCATTGTGCAATAAGGATTCTATACTTTAATATATGTAAAGTATATGCAATATAGAGTGCTTTGAAAGTTATCAGTTCCTGTTACACTAATTTAATAATTAATCTAAATTTAAGTCGTAAGTATTCTACCTCCTCTCAACTACAGAAAAAAAATATTTCAAAGGTCTTTGGTTTTTTAAAAAACTAGTCAAGAAAGATATAGTCAAATTTCTATAACTTTTCTTAGGAGTGATAATATGGTTACTTGGGATGTCTGTATTCTTAAAGAGTTGTACATTGAAATATTTAGGGGTGAAATGTCATGGTGATTTCAACTGACTTGACAAATACCCAAACAAACAAAAAAAAGGGTATAAATAAATATTGACAGAAAGCAAATAAGGCAAAAAAACAAATATCAATTGTAAATCCAGCTGGATGGCAAACAGGTGTTCAATGTACTATTTCAACCCTTCCATATTTTGAAATTTCTACAATTAAAAGTTGGCATTAAAAAAAAAAAAAAAGTTGGCATAATTACAGTGAAAATAGGTAGGACTTGTGGGAGGAAAATAAAATACAAGCAAATGAGAGAGGAATTGTTGTAAAATCAAACAAATGATTAAGAATGTTTGTGGACATAACTGATTCACTTTGCTGTACAACAGAAACTAATGCAACACTGTAGAGCAACTATACCCCAATTTAAAAATGGATGTGGATTCACAGACAGGCATATAAACACACAGTAACTTCTACAGGAAGAAACTGTTTTGGAAATTCTCTGGTGGACCAGTGGTCAGTTCTTGACACTTCCACTGCCATAGGCCTAGTTCAATCCCTGGCCAGGGAACTAAGATCCCTCTTGTGAGCCGCAAGACATGGTCAAAAAAAAAAAAAAAAAGAATAAAAAATTGTGTTTTAAATTTTAAAGAGTTAATTAAATTTTATATTTGTTCATTTTATAAGTAGTCCACTTAGAGAACTCCTTATTCTAAAAGAAGATAAAGAGTAATCATATATACTACTTCTACACAAATTCTATGAATATGGAGTGTTCTGTGTCAGACTATGTTAGGTGCTGGAAAAAGGATAGTGGCTAGAAGGTAACTTCTACAGATTTAAATGGATAGCAGGAGACAGGCATTAAAGTTACCTGAAAACCTGGATTATGCACTAGAGCATGGTATAGGCAAGCAGTCAGCTTCGGCTGGAAGGAATTCCAAGCAGAGCCAGAGCTGGCAGTGGGAGCTACGGAAGTGGCAACACTCTGTATGCAAAACAGACCTAACAACAGCTGCAAGAAGGCAAAGCCACAAATGCTGACTCCTGACCCATTAAACAAAGGATGGCTCTGGTCAGAAACATCACACAATGAGAGGCATCGGTAACACAGAGGTTGGAAAAGAAAAAACAGGAGAAGGAGGAATCACGCAGAGAGTCCACAGGACTCGTTTTTACCTTCTGAGCCACAAGAGGAGCCCACAGAACTCTCAGAGAATGTAAAAATGAAGATTCTGACAGGTATACCAAAGACAGCTTGAAAATCACAGGAAGGAAGTTTTTTAATTACAACCCTTTAATACCTGGCACTGAGTCTTATTCAGAAACTGACATTCAAGTAATAAAGTATCCAATATAATACCATAATTTATTATCTTTCAGAGCTCGAGCTGTGTTTTTGTTTGTTGTTGTTGTTATTGTTGTTTTTCTTCTGGTTTGTTTTTATTCTCAAGGTCTAAAAAGGAACCTTTGGTCAGAGATGCTAAAAAAAAAAACTGAATCCATCCAAGAAGGGAGTCCCAGTGATCCGCTGTGGCCACTGCATGTTTCTCATCAACACAAATAAACACAGTGGCAACAAAGAGCCTAGAAACCAATGGGAGGAACCACATAATTCCAATTAGATATTCAGTCATCATAAGTAACCAACAGAACTTAAGAGGAAAATAAAATATTAAAAGGAAAACATAGTTAAGTACTTGTTTAATTAAGATAGGAAAAATGTGACCTATGCTCCTCACACGTCAATAATTTAAGATAATTCAATTCTCTTAAACTCGTCAAAAGTCTAATAGAGTGTACAAGGAAGACTGAATGGTCTAATAGGTCTGTTTTGATTCTAGGTAATTCATGGGAAACAGATGGGGAAACAGTGGAAACACTGTCAGATTTATTTTGGGGGGCTCCAAAATCACTACAGATGGTGATTGTAGCCATGAAATCAAAAGACGCTTACTCCTTGGAAGGAAAGTTATGACCAACCTACATGGCATATTAAAAAGCAGAGACATTACTTTGCCAACAAAGGTCCGTCTAGTCAAGGCTATGGTTTTTCCAGTGGTCATGTATGGATGTCAGAGTTGGACCGTGAAGAAAGCTGAGCACCGAAAAATTGATGCTTTTGAACTGTGGTGTTGGAGAAGACTCTTGGGAGTCCCTTGGACTGCAAGGAGATCCAACCAGTCCATCCTAAAGGAGATCAGTCCTGGGTGTTCATTGGAAGAACTGATGCTGAAGCTGAAACTGCAATACTTTGGCCACCTGGTGTGAAGAACTGACTCATTGGAAAAGACCCTGATGCTGGAAGGCATTGGGGGCAGGAGGAGAAGGGGATGACAGAGGATGAAACAGCTGGGTGGCATCACTGACTTGATGGGCATGAGTTTGAGTAAACTCTGGGAGTTGGTGATGGACAGGGAGGCCTGGTGTGCTGCAGTTCATGGGGTCACAAAGACTCAGACACGACTGAGCGACTGAACTGAACTGAACTGAATGCTTACTTCAAGATCAATTGAATAAAAATCCAGTATTTATGCTCGAGAATATACAACTGTAACACAGGAGTCAGCTAATGAAAATAATCAAAAGAATCATATTTATTGGATTTGGAAGGGCTCTTGTAATTCATGTTCTGGAAATTCACAGCAGTAGAAACTAAAAAAAAGAACCCTGAAAATGTCCACTTAATTTTCTGCCTTCCTCTTTTATCCCCATTCTAAATCAGTCAAAACCAGCCACAAGTTTCTGCAAAAGAGACAGTCCAAGTTGTTGTTAGACTTTGTTAAGATATGTCGTCTCTGGGAGAATGAGGCAGATTTTATTTGATTAAGCCAAAAAACTATTCCTCCAACTCTGCCACTCTACAAACCTGAAAAAGAGGACCTTTGATTCCTGGCCTCCCAACCTGTTTGACTATTCTGGATACTATCTGAGAAGACTGTTATCTTCCCAAGGAATAATGCGTATTTCTTAGAACTCAATGCATCCCAAAGGGTCATTATACGTAAATGTATGTTATATTTTCACAGCTTGTAACTTTGTCCCCAAAAAGATCTGAAACCATTCCCTGGATTTTCTTGTATGTGGATCTCTTCTTATATGGATCAATCAGTTATACAAAACTATATAGGACTGATTCAAATTGGTAGAATCACATCAAGTGCTGTCAAAGTTTAAAAATAACAAATCACTGATAAAATCAGAGGACTGATGCCTTGCTGCTGAAACAATCTGTTGACTAAAAGTTCTAGCTTGAAATCTAAATCATTTTTATTTTCACTTCTGACTCCCGACACATTTAACCAAAAATGACTCTTGTCAGAACATGACACGATGATCTGCACCGGTCCCTTTAGCTTTCTCACCTAATACTCGGAACGGAAGGATTTAACGTCTCCTCTGGCATGCTGCTGGCTGCTTCCGCTTCGGGAACAGCTTGTACCGGCTGCACCACGTGAATAGTCCGGAAGAGCTGGGTGGGGTACGGGGTCTGTGTGGACTGTACTGTCCTCAGAGCCTCGGACGGCTGCGCAGCTTCCATGGCATCTTTGGGTTTTGCAGCTTTCGAATTCCCTGGTTTGAGAACTGTAGTGGTTCCTCCTTTCATTCCTGGACTTGAAGATGCTCTCCGACCTGCTGGGTTCCTACTCGAAGTGGTTGTTGACGGCAGTGACGGATCTGAAGACTCTATGCTGCAACTTGGATCCTCGTCATCTATATAAATAAGGTCTTTCGGCATATCCTTAAACTGATACACCAAGCGCTGACCTTCTACTTTTGCCAGAATACCCCTTTGGTAATAGTACCTATTCAAAACAGACAATTTTATCAATACTGTAGTCGGTTAAACATAAACTAAAATAATATTCAACACAGCAAAACTTCTGTAATCATAAACAAGAGTTTAAAGTTGGAAACAAACAAGTGAGAAAAGAATTTCTAAATGAAGGGTAGTTATTTTCTCTTCCATAGCTTAACTATAATGTCCCTACCTGTTTTAATGTTGATTCAGTAAATCTGAAACAATTTTCTGTATAAAACTTGAATCACATCTATTTGTACATCATTAAGTTTTGTCACTGATTCTAATTAGATCAAGAACCTAAAAAGTGTGAGCTAAAAAATAAAATGCAAACTATAATAACTAAATAGTTGTGGTTTAAAAAAGTTATCAAGTTATCAGATCTGGTTGTTTCCAATAAGTTTTTCTCAAACATATCCAGATCTTGACGACTAAATGACATTATCAAAGAAAAACAAACTAAAAGTGGGTTTAAGAGGTATCTCTGTTCAACATTTTCATGACGGTTAATATTATTCTTGAAGCCTTAATTTATTCCAACATAATGTATCATATCTGAGGTTCATGCTTAAAAATGCACCCTCTTATTAAGTACCTGCATACCAACATTTGTTATTTTGTGCTGAATTTAAGTTTAATGGCTCAAAACATATGAGCCTTGTGGTCAATGTACAATGCCTGATGGTAGTTTAACATTTTCTGATCTCTTCATAAATAAAATATCCATTATTTGCATGAAGATTTTGCAAGGGGGGGGAGGAGAACATTTTCCCAGACTGAAATAATATTTCAATTTAAGTACTCACTTCTATAAGTAGTATGGTTTTAGCACTTCAATAGTAAAATTCACCATTTCTAAAGAAAACCCTCTGACTTTTTAGAACTTACCTGCTTTCTAAGTATTTAAGAAACAATATTCTTCACACCATGAACTACAGAAATTTCACATACCTGAGAGCTCTTCCCATGGTCTCATAATTCATGTCAGGTTTGTTTTTGTGCTTCCCCCACAACCTGGATACTGCTTTAGAATCTACCAATTTAAAAATGCCTTTTTCTCGCTGAGTCCATTTGATGTATTTAGGACAAGTAGCTTTGTCCTGGAGCAGTGCCAGTAAAAACTCCCAAAGATAAATTGTGTTTCCTGAAACAAAAGCAATTTCTTTTTAACTGAACCAAAACTTTATTTGAAAGAGCACAATAAAACACAACTAAAGGTCTTATTAAGTTCCATCTATAATTATATAAAACAAGTTACACAGTTCAGTTAGTACTGGTGATATAATGGTCATAATTTCTAGAGTCTAATATACATCTTTTTATTAGTCCCACATAAGTTATCTGAATAGAGCAATCCTGCCAATTAGATTTGTGATGACCTAGGGAGAAAGCATTGTAAGAAATTTTCTTTCAGCCTCTTTAAGAACCATTATTACATAGAAGAAAAGGAAAAAGAAATGTAAAAAACCTTTCAATAGTTGTTCTTTTTATATTAAGAGCCAGCAGATTAGCCTTAACAATTTTCTTCAAATTTGGGAAGCAGTTATGAAAATATTAAAACTCCAAGACACTGTAATAAAGTGTCTATGCACTGAAAACCTAATGTGGCTGAATTCTTCCAAGAGACTCATTATTAAATGAAAGGATGGACGATTTTGACAGGGAAGTGAAAATCTCCTAATGGATTTCTTGGGCTACATTATTACCAGTGTTTCTACAGAAAGTGGTAACTGTGCATGGGGCAGCAATAAGATCCACTTCAATAAAATCTGGTGGTTTCTACTTACAGTATGCAGATATTTTAGAGCACTCTGAATGTTACTTGATCTATAAATAAGGAAATTACAGGAGTAGTACTTACCCTTCCCATCTTTGTTTTTCTTCTTCACAGATATGTTTGGTGTAGTGGCTGGGGAATCTGGACGTGGTTGTTTAGTTTTTCTCCCTGAAATCACAATGGCTCTACATAAATATTTGCCCTCAAAAGTGAGAGAAAATGGATAATTTAGCTGTTTATAAAAGCTTTTTTGGTCATTTATCCTCAATTTCAAGTGCCAGGTATTTTATACATGGAACACATATTGGTTTCCTAAATACTACCTATTAAAAGGAAAATAACTTCAGTAAAAAATTAACATAGGTTAGATCACAGACACTTTTATGTAGAAAACAATACTTTGGCTCATTTGTAAAAGTGAGATTAAGTTGAAACTTTAATTTTATCTTTCAGGTGACAATTCTTAACATTTAAATGAACATTACTGATATTGATAAAACTTGGGCTTCAAAATTAAGCCATATAAGTCTGTCTGCCTCTTGGTTGGTTCTCAAATACTGGAAACTACCCAAAACTTCTAGATATAAAAAATAAGGTTAAATTGAGGTTAAATTTTTGTGAACCACATACTCAATTTTTATTTTCTTGTGTATTTTTAAAAAACTTATTCTATATTTCTTTCAATTTACAGCAAACAAACTTTATGGTTATCCATCACCCAGCCCCAGACAAGTCAGAGTTAAAAGTGTATTTTGTTCAGCCTTAGCCTGGGTCAACCAACTATTCTAAAGCCATGTTTATGATCTCTTCTCCCCTTATCTAGAGCCACAACCTGGCAGCAATGCTGCCTATGACTTTGGTTGGGGCGATGCTGCTGTCTGAACAGACTACCACCCTGCATGAGAGAGACAATGGAGATTAAGCATAAGTGGATCCTTCAGTTAGTACTTCTAACCACAGCGTTCTTGAATTTGACTCTCTCTGATCTAGATCACAAGGGCAAACGTTGAGGTAATTTAGGGAAATAACTTAAAAAAGTGAATTATAGGGCTAAAGTCACAAGGTTAGTAGCAACACAAGACAAGTTCAGTTGTTCAGTCATGTCCGACTCTTTGCAATCCCATGGACTGCAGCATGCAAGGCCTCTCTGTCCATCACCAACTCCTGGAGCTTGCTCAAACTCACGTCCATCAAGTCAGTGATGCCATCCAACCATCTCATCCTCTGTCATCCCTTTCTCCTCCTGCCTTCAATCTTTACCAGCATCAGGGTCTTTTCCAATGAGTCAGTTCTTCACACCAGGTGGCCAAAGTATTGGAGTTTTAGCTTCAGCATCAGTCCTTCCAATGAATATTCAGGACTGATTTCCTTTAGGATGGACTGGTTGGATCTCTTTGCAGTCCAAGGGACTCTCAAGAGTCTTCTCCAATACCAGAGTTCAAAAGCATCAATTCTTTGGCACTCAGCTTTCTTTATGGTTCAACTATCACATCCATACATGACTACTGGAAAAACCATAGTCTTTGAATAGACAGACCTTTGTCAGCAAAGTAATGTCTCTGCTTTTTAATATGCTGTCTAGGTTGGTCATAACTTTTCTTTCAAGGAGCAAGCGTCTTTTAATTTCATGGCTGCAGTCACAATCTGCAGTGATTTTGGAGCCCCAAAAATAAAGTCTCTCACTGTTTCCATTGTTTCCCCATCTATTTGCTATGAAGTGATGGGACCAGATGCCATGATTTTCGTTTTTTGAATGCTGAGTTTTAAACCAGCTTTTTCACTCTCCTCTTTCACTTTCATCAAGAGGCTCCTTAGTTCCTCTCCCCTTTGTGCCATAAGGGTGGTTTCATCTGCGTATCTGAGGTTATTGATATTTCTCCTGGCAATCTTGTTTCCAGTTTATGCTTCATCCAGCCCAGCATTTCACATGATGTACTCTGCATATAAGTTAAAAAAGCAGGGTGACAATATACAGCCTTGATGTACTCCTTTCCCCATCTGAAATCAGTCTGTTAATAGCAACACATCCCAAGACAAACTGAATAGGAAAACACTTCTGAAGTTAAGGTGAGTAAGAGTCAAGGAAAGTGAAAAGTGAAAGTGAAAGTCACTCAGTCGTGTCAGGCTCTTTGTGATCCCATGGAATTCTCCAGGCCAGAATACGAGTGGGTAACCTTTCCCTTCTCCAGGGGATCTTCCCAATCCAGGGATCAAACCCAGGTCTCCCACACTGCAGGCAGATTCTTTATCAGCTGAGCTACAAAGGAAGCCCAAAACTACTACAGTGGATAGCCTATCCCTTCTCCAGGAGATCTTCCCAACCCAGGAACCAAACTGGGGTCTCCTGCATTCCAGGCAAATTCTTCACCAACTGAGCTATGAGGAGAAGAAAATCAAAAGAGTCATTCTTCAGGCCTGGCCCCTCAAGACTACCAGATGTATACACATGGAAAATAGGCAGCTTAGTGCCTTAACCTCCATCACTGCAGACATCTGCAGAGAACCTACAGAGATTTCTAGCTAACTGTGTTCATGACTGTGAGGATTAGAAGCCAGACTTCAGTCAGCTGCTATCCTTTCGACTGTTTTATTTTCTCTCATTTTTTCTCTTTTTTAAAAAAATTTCTTTATTTGGCTGCGCTGGATCAGTCGCGGCATGCGGGATCTTTGATCTTCACTGCAAATGCAGGAACTTTAGTTGCCGCATGTGGGATCTAGATTCCTGACCAGGGACAGAGTCTGGGTCCCCTGCATCGGAAGCTCAGAGTCTTAGCCACTGGACCAGCAGGGAAGTCCCAATAGTACTGTTTTTATCCCGCTGTTTTACTCCACTAGTGTCAGTCACAGCAGATACTGTCAGTAGCCTACCCAGCATCCATTCTCTCCATCGTCTTCCTCACTGTTCATGGTGACGATGCACACAGCATCACATGAACTATAGGTTAATTGGGTATATAAATTTTGTGAAGTTATTTCTCCTGATACGTTGAACATATCTAGCCCTTCCAGCCTTTCGTGGGAGCTTGTAGCCAATTCAATAATCAATCCTCATCAGGTAATGCAGTTTCTCCCTGACTGGTCCATTTCTTCTTTTTTTTTCCTCTTGCTTTGGCTGTAGGTTGCAAGGAGTCTTTGATGTTCCACATTTTTTAGCATAATCTATTTCAGCCTGCATCTATTTTACTTATGCTACTCAGGATTCACTCTGCTGGGATTAACATCATTCTGGAAAATTTCTCAGTCATCATCTTTGAATATTGCTTCTTCCTCACTCTACACATTCTCCCTTCCTGGAGCTCTGATTAAACGTGTAGATCTTCTCAAGCAATCCTCACATCTCTAACTCTTGTATCATCTTTTACTCTACATCAGCTCTAGATTGGAGCTCACTGATTCTCTCTTCAGCAGTGACTCATTTGCTATTTAACCCATATATTATGTGTTCTATCTGGTTCCTTATCATGTCAGTCTTTCACCATTAAGTAGGATATTAGTCTTTTACTTTCTAAAAACAGCTTTATTGAGGTATAACTGACACACAATAAACCTGCTTATGCTTAAAGTTTATAATCTGGTAAGTTTTGACATATGTATACACCTGTGAAACCATCACTCAAGATAATGAACATATCTTCACTCCCTAAAGTGCGTTTGTAATCCTCAATTTCCCCACCCTGCCCAATCCACAGGTAACCAACCACTCGTTTTCTATCATTATAGATTAATTTATACTTTGTACAATTTCATATAAACAGAACCATACTCTTCTTTTATGGCAGGGGGGTGGGAATCTGGCTCTTTTCCCCCTAGTATAATTATGTTGAGGTTCATCCATTTTTGTCTTATGTACCAACAGTACATTCCATTTTATTGCTGAATGGTCTTTCATCGTATGGATATTACCACATGTTTAATCCAGTCAGCAGCTGATGGATGTCTGGGTCATTTCCAGTTTGGGGCTATTGCAGATAAAGCTGCTAAGAACATTCATTCATGAATAAGTTTTTCTCTTAAACGTATAGTTTCATTTCTTTTGGGTAAATACCGAGAAGCAGAATGGCTGGGTCATGTGTTAAGTATACATGAAGTTTTTTAAGGAACTGTCATACTGCTTTCCAAAAACTATCTTCTCCACGCAGGAAGGTGGGGTAATCACACCTCATTGGTTTCCTATTTTCCAGGGATCGCTGGCTTTTGTTGACTGATGTCCACTTTCTTTAGAACCACTGCTTCAGATATTTTGTTTGTGGTTTCAGTTGTTTCAAACAGGAGGGTAAATCTGGGTTCTGTTTTTATTTTTTCCAGTTTTATTGATATATAACTGACATATTGTATAAGTTTAAGGTATACAACACAATGTGAGATATGGCATACTCTCCACCCCACCCCTCTCCATGATGAGACCGAACAAATGATTCAGAGGTGAGATAGATTTCCAGTGTATTTCAAAATGCCAGCCTCAAAAAGCAGCTCGAGAATGCACCCCAGCTCTCATCCTCCCTTGGAAGGAGTTTCAAAGCACCAGAGAAGTGGAAAAAGAGGGTGAAGAGAGAGTTTCTTCACATCATTTAAAAGCAGTTCAATGTCCCAATCCCCCTCCTATCAAATAAATGACTCTTGATTTTTTTCTAGCCATCTTATGCTGTGAAGAGGTATCTTAACTGTGGTTTTGATTTATACTGCCCTGATGACTAGCGATATTTAGCATCTTTGCTTGTACATGTTGGCTGTTTATATGTCTTCTTCAGAAAAATGTCTATTCAGGTTCTCTGCCCATTCTTTAATTGGATTTTTTTTTTTTTGCTATTGTGTTATATGAGTTGCTTATATATTTTGGATATTAACCCCTTATCCAATACATGATTTACAAATATTTTCTCCCATTCTGCAGGTTGCATTTTCATTTTGCTGACAGTTTCTTTTGCTGTGCAGAGACTGAGTTGATTGTAGCTCCACTTATTAATTTCAGCCTTTGTAAAGCTTGTGCTTTTGGTATCATATCCAAAAAACGGTTGCTACATCAGGTGCTATTACTCCATCTTGACTAGAGGAGGAAGTTTCACCTGGTATTTTTTAATAGTCTCATTCTTTGACCATATTTTCTATTCTTTTGCATTAATAATTATAATCATATTCATTGGAAGTTTCTATTTGATAATTCTATTATCTGAGGATCATAGTGAACTAACCTTAGGATTTATTTTTTTTGAATTCTGGCTTACTGTTGGACAACAGTGTTTCACACACACATCAAGCAGGCCAAAATAATAGTAATAGTAATAAACCACAACTTCATAGTCAAGGGAAAAAAAGAAAACTTTTATCACTGGCCTTTTTAACCATAAAAGTTAACCTGGTTAACTTTAACATAACCTGGTCATAAAAACCAGGTACTTATGGTACAGCTATGTACATGCACAAAAAGGGTTACTGGCATGCTCGAAATAAGATTGATTTTTTTGTTGTAGTTTTTTTTTTTTTAAACAACATTTTCTTTCTCCTTTGAGATTATAATGAACATGGTCACACCACAAGGAAAGTCAGAAGTAGGAGAGAGAATGCTGGGAAGACTGGTTTGCTCATCCGAGATCATTAAAAATGGCTGACCCCTACAATATGTACAAAAATATAAAATGTAAATATAAAACACAAATTTTCCTTTTAAAAATACTTTAAGAAAAAAAAACCTGGGCCTTGGAAGTTTTGGTTCCTTCTTCCTCTCCTGTTCCAAGTTCACGTTGTGTGGCTCTGGCTGGACAGTGGGAGCACGTGGCACCTGCGGGCGGCAGGCAGGACGGACTCCACCTGACCGTTAGGTTCCGAGACGCCAAGAGGAGGCTGAATGGGCTATAGCAGCCTTTTCTGTAAGCTTAACTTCTCCTTTTTTGCTGTCTAGTCATCCTCATCCATCTTCCACTTTTTTGCGTCAGTGTCAGCATCCCCATCAACTTCAGCTGCTGCTTTGCCCACAGCTGCCTCAGACTCCTCATCTTCATCGCCACCCTCTTCCTCACCATCACCTTCCTCCTCCTCTCCCTCCCCAACTTCTTCCTCTTCTTCACCCACCACACTGTCAGCCTCCTGTTCCCCATCTTCCTCATTCTCAGCATTCCCATTCGCAGGTCCTCGCTCCCATTCCCTGTCTCCCCCACAGCTTCTTGAAGTCCTTGGTAGTGATCCTGGAGCTGGTGTCCGTGGCTGTACTGGCACGATGGGGCCAGTGATGTCATGCAGCAAACTGGAAAGAAAGCAGGAGGGCGAGAACTCTGGCGATGAAGCTGCCGGAGTCCACAGTGGAGGCGGAGCTGGAGGTGGCTGAGCGTGTGAGGAGCCAGACACGGCGACAACGCAAAGGCGGCTCCTGAGAGCAGCCAGTGGGAAACCAGAATTCCCTATGTCTGCTGCTCCTCATTCAGGAGGTATCTTTCTTATGTGTTCTGTGATACTGAAGTGTGAGTTCACCTTCAACAGGGTTTTATTTGACGAAATACTGTGCAGCCTGGATTAAATATATGACATGGCAAAGCAATTTTACAAGAGCTACTCCTGGGGCCCAAAGTTACTGCCAGGTAGGGGCCATTGTTATGTTAATTACTTGGCTGGACATTCCTAAAGTCAGTGATAATTTAAAATCTAGTCATAAACCTAGGTTAAGGTAAACCTAGGATTATGAATTCTCAAAAGAACAATTTTTCCATTCAGCTACAAAATACAAGTTTCCTTAACACCTGTCTGTGCCAATGGGTGGATTGTTTTTCTCCTTAGGGTACAGCCTTCCGAGGACCCCATGAATTATATGCTGAGTTCTCTAATACCCATTTTGCTTTGGACCAAGACTTTAGCATGTGCCTCTACTTGGAATATAAAACCAAGTCCCCTGGACTTCCAGACGGACATATTCTTCTCAGCCCTTCAGAGCTGTTGCAGTGTCAGCTCATTCTTACTGTTATTATTTTCCTCTTCACCTTTGGCTCTTGAAACTTCTCTTAATTTCATGTGAAATTAGGTTACACAGTGGCTGGTGATGCCATAAACCAAGATATTAAACTCAACATATTAAACAAGCTGGAGCAGAATCAAAAGGCCAAGAGAGGGAAACGTGTGAGTGTCAGGATGCAAGTGTGGTTCTCATCTGTGACTACTTTACAGTTCTCTCTGGCACGTTGTGTCCTCTTCAGGTACTTACCTGCTGGTTTACCACTTGTATTCTTCCCACTGGAATCTTTATTAGAATCTGTGCTGGTGGTTATCAAACTATGTTCTCCAGGAGAAAACTGAACTGGTCTTATCCCTGGGCTCTTTTGGAGCTTGGATAAAAGGCTTTAGATACAAGACTGAGGCTTAAAAAGTTGGGAAAAATCCGTTTTCTATAAGACAGTTCAAATATTTTAAAAGTATAATTCTTAAAAAATGAATCTAATATGAAGAAATAACTCAATTTGTTTTATACCAATTTTATCTTACAGAAGTTTTAACTGGTGTAGAAATATCTTTGAATAAAAGCTACCTTTAGATTCCACATCAAGAGTAGACTGTTTTCCCTAAACAGACTACCCACCTACCTTTCTTTCTCTTAGGTTGCTCTGGTGATGAGGGTCCTGGTGAGTGTGCATATGTCTCTTGAACGTGCTGAGTTTCCATCACTTCAGGAATCCCATCTAGTGTGACGGATACATGGGTGACTGGGGCAACAACAATGTCATCTTCAGAGGAACTAAATATATTATTATCTAATGGGAATAAAACCAACTTTGTATTATAAATCAAAATAATTTCGTAAAATATTTCCTATTTCTTTGAAGATTAAAGGAGAAATGAAATCTTGAATCTAGCCCCTGGTTTTTACTTCCTCTGCCCTAAGTCAAGTTCGCTGGATCAGTCCAGGCTTGACTGGACCATTCAGTGTCTTCCTGACTTGACTTCCTATCCCCAGTCCATCCTGTCTCTCTTCTGCATTTTTCGCATTGCCGCTAAAGTTTTTCTCCAATACCTAAGTCTGATCTGACCATATCATTCTTCTCTATAAAAACTTTACAGAGTGAAAATTAGAAAGAAGAATAAAACTGACATACCTTCTCATTGTTTACAGGTGGAAAAAAGATAAGAACAACCAAACTCCATAGCATACCATTTTGAACATCCACAATATGTAACCCATTGTGAAACATTACTTTAATTATACCAAAACATTTTGAAGCTTAAACCTCTCCTTCTTTCACAGATCTATGTCCTGGATTCAATGGACTCCGTCTGCCTTGAATGCCCTTTCCTGCCTTCTTCTACACATGAAAAGCTTATTTGTCACTAACAGCCCAGGTCAAAACATTCCTTCCAAAAAGTCAGTCACCAGTATTTTCAGCTAGAGAAATCTCTCCTTCCAGAACACTCTGCTATCCCTCTTTTGGCCTTTATTTTTGGCTTTTACAGTTATTTGCATAAATAACTATCTTCAAAAGAAAACTGGAAGCTTGAGGAAAGAAACAAAATCTATTGATTTCTATGTCATGTTATTGCCTAATGCATTGCTATGCATACAGAAAACCCTCAATAAACGTCTTAAATTGATTTAATAATAATTCATTTTATAAGTCTGACCACTTTCTTGTCAGAAAAGTCCAAAGGAGAACATGGATTTAAAAGCAAATCAATAAATGTGGTAGTAAATTTTATGCCATGAAGTCTTAGAAAACATTTCAATGGATTTTTGCCTATTCACTGATGAATAATGACAGAAATCACTAAATTTTCATTGTTTGGACCCTAAATACACTAATACTTCACCAATGAGGTTAAGAAGATACTCTGCATAATCTCTGTGACACCTAAATTACCTTTTTATTCTCAAAGTCTTCATTCCTCAAATCTAAAAAAAAAAAAAATCCTGTTTGAACACTTTAGTAAAAATACCTCAACCAGTACTGTACCTTAAAATACATTTAGGATGCTAAAAAAATAAAACATGACTCTGGTCTCTTGATGTTTACCATCTAAAACAGAGAGATGACAGGAAAAGTTTTTCAAAGCATATAGCCATAGTGCTACTATAGACCATAGGAAACTATACTCAACATCCTGTGATAAACCATAACAGAAAAGAATATGAAAAAGAATGTATGTATATGTATATATGTTACTGAGTCACTCTGCTGTACAGCAGAAATAAACACAACATCATAAATCAACTACACTTTAAAAATTAAAAAAAAGCATAAGAACGTGAACAGACGTAACACTCACTCATGCGCTTTTCATCCAGCATAGGGCCAGGAGAATCCATGTTGAGGAGTGCCTCAGCAGCCTCAATGGTTTCAATTGTTTCATCCCCATTATGACAGGAAGCTTCGACTATAATACATTTAAACAGAAAACAGAATTAGCACAAGACATCTGTTGTTCTAAAAAACACAGGTTTGGGAATTTCCTGGTGGTCCAGGGATGAGGACTCAGCTCTTCCACTGCGGGGGGCCCAGGTTCAATCCCCAATTGGGGAACTAAGATCCAGTTCCTCCATAATAATTAAAACCAGAAAAGATAAATACTTCAAAAAGCCTAGTAAAGTTATTAAAACAGGGCACTGTAACACTTCCTACTAAAAACTTAAGGCTTCTATTTAAAATCTTGTAGATTTACGGCATAGTAGAAAAGCAGATTACTCTTCTGTCAAAGCTCTGGAATTCCATGAATTGAAGGAAATATCCCATTAAAACTAATTTTTTCTAAAAATTCAAGCAAGTAAGGCACAGAGAAGTCAATAATCAATTACCACCTTCTAAACATTTATATAACTCTAGCTATTCATTTATATAAGCTTTATAAATATTTTAAAGTTCTGCTAGGTAGATGAAAATGATTAAATTAGTATGTATAACTATTTAATTACATAGCAATTAAGAAAATATTACAATGAGAATTTCAAATTACTTCTTTGTCAAGCTTTTATAATGAGAAATATCAAATACACACAAAAGTAGAGGAAATCATACAATGAACTGAATGTATCAAGGGCCCAGTTTCAATACTTAACAATCAATTTTCCTTAATCTATACTCCCCAGCTCAAAAAAGACACAAGATTATTTCAAAGTGAACCTCAGACAGCCTGTCATTCATTGTAAATATTATAGTATACAGACAATGCCATGGTCACATCTTTTACAAATTAATTATTCTTTAAATCAGATATCCATTTAATAATGAAATTTCTCTGTCTCAGATTTTTTTTTAAAGTTGGCTTGTTCACAACAGATTTCAAACAAAGTTCATGCATTACACTTGGTGGCATACACCTTCCTTCCTATTTTTTCTGTTTTGCTGTTTATCTTAAGATAAACAGGGTCAATCTGTTTGTAGTTTCCCACATTTTAGATTTTGCTGATTATATCTCTGTAGTGCCACTTACCACAGCCCTCCCCCATGTATTTCCTGTAAACTGGTAGATATTTCTACAAGACTGACTTGATTCACATTCAGTTTTTCGGCAAGAATACTTGAAGGTGATGCTGTGTGATTCTATGTGCTTTTTGAAAGTAGGTTGTCTTTCTTCAGTACTGCTAGACTGAGAATCAGTTTCAAGTGTTGTCAGCCTGATCCAGTTATCATTAAATTTTCCAACAGCCTTTCATCTAAAGGCTTTAGCAGTTATTGATGACAGTTTGCCTAGATCCAGGAGTTCATTAGGGATTCCAAAATGGTGATAATCATAATCTTATCATTCCTCTCCCATTTATTAGCTAGAATTCTCTACAAAGAAGAACTTGCTGTCATCAACTATCTGGTTACCCTGTGCCAAGGTTTATATAATAAAGGCAAATTAAATGCTTGGGTCTTTTTCTGTTATTCACTAATTTTCAGAGTAAAAAATGGGATCTTTCAAAAGTGACCACTGAGTTTAAAAGATTTTTATTAGTTTCTAGTTTATGTTTCTATGTTTAGATATAAGCAAACACATACATATCATATCATTTTTACTCTCTCCCTTATCTTAAATAATAAATAACTATTCATGCTGTACTGACCCTTGCTTTTTAAACTTCATATACACTAGAAATCATTCCACAGCTATATACAGAAATCAAACTACCTTTCGAATTTCAAAAAACATAAAGCAAATTTAATACCAGTGATCTAATTTGTAAAAGTTTGTTTATTACACTCAGCGTCAGTGCTCAGGGCAGGAAATGCAAAATAAATTGGTGAGTCCTACATAAAACAGGAATGAAAATCAAAAAAGAAGTACAGGTAAGCTTTTAAAAATACAGAGAAAATGTTTTCCCATCATTAAGTGGATTATATAAATAATTTATATTTATATTATAATTATTTTATAAGATATAAAATAATTTCTTGTACGCAACACTAAAATCCACAAGATTTTTTTTTCCTTCCAGTTTTACTGAGATATAATTGACATGCAGCATTGTGTGAATTTAAGGTGTACAGCATAAGGATTTGGTCATTTCAATCATGAAATGATTATCACAATAAGTTTAGTGAATACCCATCATTTCATATAGATATAAAATTAAGGACACAGAAAAACTTTTCTTGGGATGAGAACTGAAGAATTACTCTTAATTTTTATATATAATGTGCCTCGGTGTTACTTACATTTATCATATTGTACATTATATCTCTAGTACTTTTTTTATCTTCTATATGAACGTGTGTGCCTTTTGACCTTTGTCCAATTCTCATTCCCCTCTCCCCGTACCTCTGGTAACCACAAATTTGATCTCATTTTCTGTGAGTCTGTTTACTTGTTTTCAGAGTACACCCGACCTACAACACTGTTACTTCCTCAACATAGTGATTGGGTATTTCTATACATTTCAAAATGATCACTACCATGTCCAGTTATGAAATGTTACCATACTAAGACACTACACAGTTATTTACTATACTCCCCACACTGTACAAAGTAATACATACATATATATATATATATATATATATACATATACACACATAAAGCTATTCATCACTTAAGTTCAAATGCATTTTAACAACTCTGCATTTAAAAAAATTAATTTATTTATTTTAATTGGAGGCTAATTACAATATTGTAGTGGTTTTTGCCATACATTGACATGAATCAGCCATGGACAACCCTGCATTTTTACTCCCCAACTCCATGTTTACTGTTTTTTGACATCATGCTTTACATATTTTTGTTCTGTGTATCTCAACTACAATTATTGTGGATATAGATGATTTCACTATGCTTGTCTTTTAACCCTTCTACACGGCTAATTTACTCTTTGCCTTCCTTTCATGATTTTCATGTTTCTAGTTGTGGCCTTTTCTTTTTCAGTTAGAAAAGTCCCTGTAACATTTCTTATAAAGTTGGTTTGTGGGTGCAGAACTCTTTTAGCTTTTTTTGCTTGTCTGTAAAACTTGATCTCACCACCAAATGTAAATGAAAGCCTTGCTGGGTAGAGTGTTCTTGGTTGTAGATTTTTTCCCTTTCACCACGTTAAATATAAGGAACCACTCCCTTCTGTTCTGCAGGGTTTCTGCTGAAAAGTCACCTCATAGCCTTATTCAGGTCCTCGTTTGTAACTTGTTGCTTTGCCTTTGCTGCTTTTTAAATCCTTGCTTTATCTTTAATTTTTGCCACTTTAATTACAGTGTATCTTGGTGTGGTCCTTCTTGGGTTGATCTTGTTTGGGACTCTCTCTGCTTCCTGGACCTGGATGTCTGTGTTCTTCCCCAGATTAGGAAAGTTTTCAGTTATTACGTCTTCAAATATGTTCTCTGCCCCTTTCTCTCTCTTCTCCTCTGGGACCCATATAATACAAATATTAGTACACATGATGTTGTTTGAGAGGTCTCTTAAACTGTCTTCATTTCTTTTTACCATTTTTCCTTTTTCCATTCAGCTTCAGTGATTTCTAACACTGTTTTCCAGCTTCCTGATCTAGTCCTCTGTATCATTTAATCTACTGTTGATTCCTTCTAGCACATTTTCATTTCAGTTATTTTATTCTTGCTGTTTGGTTGGTCTTTACATTTTCTAACTCTGGTAAAAACTTCTAACTTCTTGCTCTATGCATCCATTCTTCACCAGAGTTTCTTGAACATGTCTACAATCATTACCTTGAGCTCTCTATATGGTAGATCACCAATCTCCACTTGACTTAGTTGTTCTTCTGGGGTTTCATCTTCATTTAGAAGATTATTTCTCTGTCACCTCATTCCGTCTAACTTGCTCTTTTTATTTCTGTGTATCTGGTAGGCTGGTTACATTTCCCAATCTTGGAGGAGTGGTCTTTCGTAGGAGACCTCCTGTGCCTCCCAGCAGCGCTCTCCCCTCTGGTCACCAGAGCTATGAGCTCTGGGGCACCCCCAAGTGGACCGTGTGGCTCCTTCTCTTGTGACAGGCTAGCTGTTGCGGGTGAACTGGTAGTTGTGGCTGGTGCAGGGTGGGCTGCCAGGACCAGCCTTGCACAGAAGCTGCCAGAGACCCCAGGTGGTCCCAGGGCTAGTGCTGGCTCACAAATGGGCAGAGTCGGGTTCTAGAGTGGGGAGGTGTGGGGCCTGGGGCCCAGATCTAGTGTTAACCTGCTAGAGGCAGGGCCAGTTCCTGACACAGCTGGTTGTGGGTCCAGGGTTGTGTGTCCCCTAACTGGTGCTGACCCACTGGTGAATGGGGCTGGATCCCAGAGCAGCTGGGCTGATGGGTCTAAAGGGGTCCATCTCCTTTAGTAATTTCACTTCCAGATCCTCAAGACTGGTAAAGAAGAAGTTCCACATAGGAGTTCTTAGTCAAACGCTTTTCAAAAAATTTTAACAACACAACCTTGTTTCAAAGGAAATTTTATATAAAACCCCAACATATAAACATATTAAAGTGGTATTTTAACATTGTACATTTCATAGGTTAAAACAGTGTTTATGAACAGGAAAATCTGAAATCAGGGATTATAGATGAGAGTGGCCACTTAAGGTAAGTTTCACATCCATAAAAACAGTTTGATCTTTTTATTATTGAAAATTTCGAACAATCAAAATTATGGGACACAGTAAAATGAATTCTCACATACCCATTCTCAGCATCCATCATTATCAGAACATAGTCAATTGTCTTTCATCTCATGCATCCTCCACTTACTGCCCAAGGACCCCTTCCCCACACACTGTGACCTTCAGGATTTTTCTGAAGGAATCTCTGACAGCATATTTTATCTCTAAGTATTTGAGCATATGTATCTGAAAGATAAAGAGTCCAACACAATGCTATTATCATACCTAAAAATGTTAACAACCTTCTGTATCATCGGAAGTGCTACTAGGTCTCATAATTACAGCTTATAAACTGCTCTATCCCATCAACACCAGCCCTGCAGCCTCTTAAAAGCATGGTACTCTCCCCTCCCCGACTCTGGACTAGGCGGGGGGGCTATAATATCCTTTCATTTCTCATGACCTGACTCAGACAAGTATGGAAGAGTTAAACAGAGGCTTGGGTTGGAAGATAAGAAAGATAAGAGAGAAGAAACACGAAAACAGCAAATGTGTCAAAATGTGGCTTATTTTCTGGATCTATTCTATTCTCTAAGAAGGAAGGCACTTGTCTGCATCTCATCATCAGCAGTCTTCAAGTCTAAGCCCAAGAGTGAAGCACTGAAAGGAAGAAATGATTCCTTCTCCTAAAGATACAGGATCTGCTTTCCGAGTCTCTATTTCTCCTCTGAGGACCAGTATCTTCCTTGGCCGCTAAAACCAAGAATAAACACCGCCTCAGGGAAGACTCTGGTTCCCAACCCACAGAGTGTGTGGCCTCACCCTAATGCACCAAGAAAGTAGATCAGAACACACTGCAAAAACCCCATTAGCTATACAACACATCTATATATGCACAGAGGTGGTCACTCTGTTACACAAAACACAAAGATCACAGTCAGCGATGAGTAGAAACCTCTAATTTAAGTCATCTAATTCCCTCATTGATAAGGCAAAGACAAGTCTAGATTCATTAAAAACTTTCATTGAGCTGCTCTGAACAAAGACATGAATATATGAGAACATGCTTTGCAAAATATAAGAGGACAATACAAAACTTAAGTGCTGCTGGTCAATGTTATCAGTGAGGGCGCAGTCACTTGATGTGTGACATTAGGCAAGTCACTGAACTTCTTTAATTTCATTTCTTTTTCTGCTGAAAATTAAGTGAGATAACGTACTTTTACAAAGATCTACTATGTTAATATGATACAATAAGAAGTAGACAATGCCATTTGGGTGGTATTCTTGCCCCAAAATGCATTATCACATTCCATCACGAAAAAACATCACGGAAATAAAACTGAGGGACATTCTACAATGTCTGACCCAGTACTCCTCAAAAGTGTCAAGGTTATGAGAGATAAAGAAAGACAAAGAAACCATCAGAGATTGGAAGTGCCTAGGAAAAAATGACTACCAACTAATTGCAGTGTGAGATTCTAGATAGGCTCCTGGAACAGAAAAAGGGCATTAGTGTGAAATGCGTGGAGTACAAATAAAGGCCAGGTTTAGTTGATTATACTGTGAAAAATGTTAATTTCTGGTTTTGAAATTAATAATAAATATTCAGATAATCTTTACTTCCAAATAATTTATTTTCTCAAACACCTCCAACATCTCTGGCCAAGATACAGGAAAGTTTAAGTGTATAAAAATAAAAACGCATGCATCAGTTTCCAAAACTGATGAAAAAAGCACCACCTCAACACTTACGCAGTGAACTCCTTGGTTTGAAATATCCTACTAGTTCTGACTAAAGGAATCTTGCTGAAACTCCAGCCCCTTCTCCTACGTTTGGGTCACGGCACAGCCTCCTATTCTGCCTGCTGCAGCAGCAGTAACCAAAGAGCGTTCCTATCTTTTGCCCTACAGGCAGCCTCTCGTCGTCACCAGGAGTGCGGAGGAGGCACACCGTGCTCAGTGAAGGCCTGGTGACCGGGGCTGGCTAGGCTCCTCTCACACACCTCCTGTTGTGTCGCGCTCATTCCGTCTATTTAGGAGAGAAGGGCAGGTGAGCAGGTGCTATGAACCACAGGCAGACCGGAAGGAACGTGGCACTTCCTTCTCCCAGCAGGACTCTAGCTTCTGCCACTACTCAGAACCAAGTCGGGAACGTTCTTCCAGCCCCCGAATCACAGAGAAAGAAAGAAAAGAAAGTGAAGTCGCTCAGTCGTGTCCGACTCTTTGCGACCCCATGGACTGTAGCCTACCAGGCTCCTCCATCCATGGGGTTTTCCAGGCAATAGTACTGGAGTGGGTTGCTATTTCCTTCTCCAGGGGATCTTCCCGACCCAGAGATTGAACCCGGGTCTCCCACACTGTAGACAAACGCTTTACCGTCTGAGCCACCTGGGAAGAGAGAAGCTGCTTAATGTCTACGATGACGCTGCCGGGGGCGCACAGACCTGTAAGGCTGATGTCGTCCTCATCCTCGTCAATGATCTCCTCCTCGGCGACGTCCAGGGAGTTCTCGGTGATCATGTCGTTGGGTTCCTCCACACAGGCCAGACCTGCGTAGCTGTTGAGAATATCAGCACCAGGAACGTGCTCCACAATGACCGCGGGGAAAATAGCTGGATCACCAAGCTGGGAGGGCAAGGGGAAAAAAGATGAACCAAGTTCTGCTTTGTTAAATACAACCCAAACTGTTTTATGCTGGACAGCAATTTAGTTTTCACAGCATCAGCTACTTGTATATTGACAATCCTAGGCTACAGAGAATATACATCTACGATGACCAAATAAAACTTTCATTACTCAATTTCAGGTCTTTTTTTTTTTTTTTTAACTTTTTACTTTGGGTTGGGGTTTAGCTAATTAACAATGTTGTGACAGCTTCAGGTGAACAGGAAGGGACTTAGCCATACATACACGTGTATCCGTTCTCCCCCAAAGCCCCCTCCCATCCAGGCTGCCCATAACACTGAGCAGGTCCCCGTGCTTTGCAGCAGGTCCTTGCTGGCTATCCACTTTAAACACAGCGGAGAACTTCCCCGGTGGCTCCGTTTCGCCCGCCACTGCAGGTCACGTGGGTTTGATCCCTGCTCCAGGCAGATTCCACATGCTGTGGAGCAACTAAGCCCATGTATCATAACTACGGAGCCCGTGTGATCTCCAGCCTGTGCTCTGCAACGAGAAGCCACTGCAGTGAGAAGCCTGGACACTGCACCGGAGAGGAGGCCCCATTTGCCACAACTAGAGAAGTCCCGCACGCAGCAACGAAGATGCAGTGCAGCAAAAAAAATGAAAAAAGAAAGAAAAAGAAAGATCCCATGCGCAGTAACTAGGACTCAGTCCTAGTGCAGTCAAATAAATTTTAAAAATAAATAAATAAATATTGCAAAGTGTACATGTCCATCTCTAACTCCCTAACTATCCAATTTTGGGTCTCAATAGCCAAGTTTTCACAAAGAATTTTTATAAAAGTATGTTTTTAAAGTCAACTAAACTAAAAACAAAAACTAGTATCATGAATAAGAAGTGGCATATGAATAAGCATACAATTAAATAAAACCTCAACCAAGGTTTCTTGGATAGAAAGAGATCTGTGAGCTTAGTAAATATTACATCGTCACTTGGCACACAGGCTGTGTTTAACAACTGCTTTTGATTCAAACAGGAAAATTAACTTTCACTTTCTGTTCAGTCATAAGATCAGGGAATCTGAGAACCGAAAGAGCTCTAGTCCAGCCATCTCCTTTCACAGATGAGGAAACTGACCCAGAGATACTTTTTAATAGCCTACTCAAATATCAGTTAGTCATGAAAAAAACTAACGTTAAAGTGAAAACCAAATAAAAAATGCTTTCTAAGTATTTTGTTGTTGTTAGTCGCTAAGTCGTGCCTGACTCTTGCAACTCTATGGACTGTAGCCTGCCAGGCTCCTCTATCCCAGCGATTTCCCAGGCAAGAATACTGGAGTGGGTTGCCATTTCCTTCTCCAGGGGATCTTCCCCACCCAGGGATCAAACCTGTGTCTCCTGCATTGGCTGGTGAATTCTTTACCACTGAGTCATCAGGGAAATCTCATATCTAAGTATACATGAATCATAATACTACATAATAAGAGCTGTCTGTAAAATAATTACTTTTTAAAGAAAAAGGCAGACACTTATTAACTTCTTTCATATTGCTCTCCTTGTCATATGGTGAGAGTACTATTCATTATACTTCACATTAATGTTTCTCTGCAAATCATCCTCTCCTAAGCCACTAATACATATTAAACAGTCTATTGATTTAAAAAAATCAATTAGTGATAGACCTCAATAAGTTTCTACCTCTTTTACTTTAAAAATTAAAAAGCTGCAGACTTTAAAAAGTTGTAAAAGTAGCACATTCTCTTACAATCTCTTTAAAAGTAGAATCTCTTACAACCTTCATTCATATTCCTCAAACATTAATACTTCATCACATTTATCATCCTCTTTCTATATTACTCTTTCTATATCTATAGTTTTTGTGATTTATTTGAAAGTGGAAAACATATTGATCCTTTAACCTTAAACACTTAAGCATATATTTTCTAACTATATGACCATTATCTTATATAAAGATAGCACAATTATCAAAATTAGGAAAGTAACCTTGATACAGCACTATTATTTAATCTATAGAATTTACTTAAATTTCTCCAATTGTCTCACTAATGTCTTTTAAAAAAAATTTTTTTAATTGAGATCAAGATCGTAACTTTCATTTGGTAAATATCATGTTTCTTCATGACAATGTCTCTAATTTAGAACAACTCCTTTCTTCTCCTTTAACCTGGAGCACTTCTTCAGTTTGCCTTTCATGGTCTTGACACTCTGGAAGAATAAAGGCCATTTGTCTCATAAAACGTCTCCCAATTGGCCTTGTGTGTTAGTAACTCAGCAAGAACACCAAAAAAGCAACGCTGTGTCCTTTCAAATACATCTTATCAGGAGGTCCAAACCACCTTTCAGTCTCACTATGAGTGGTCTTAACTTCGATCATTCATTTAGTTTGGATGCGGTCTACCAGACTTTTCTACCATTACTGTATTTCCTTTTATAATTAGTAAGTATCTTATGGGAAGACAGCTCATGTAAATATCCTTTTTCTTAAAATATGTAGGGAGAATATATTATTTATGACTTCATTATAACTTAAGCATCCTCAATCTTTTAAAATTAATATGTTTGTAGCAGTGCACAGAAGTTAAACACTACTTCGATCATAAGAATTTAATCACCCAAATTAAATATATGATATCATAGGTACTAAATACCATCCATGCCTTCAAGAATGCTATGTTCTGAAATTTATAAATAATATTAATACTAAAGCATATGTGGATGGTTTTATTTTCAAATGTTTCTTCCTATTTCAAGAGGAAGTTAGTGAGAAGCAACCAGCTGTCCAAATTCTAAGTTTTGAAACAGAGGCTCAAACATTACAAAGAAAAACACACAGAGGGAGGCGCTAGAGGGAGTATCACATAAAGGGGCAACAGTACAGCCACTGCCTTGCACTTCTCTCTTCTGAGAATGAATTCTTGCACAAGCAACCCAACCCAGCAGGGCATGTGCTTATCACAACACTTCTCTCCTAAGAGCTCAAGGTAAGCTCCTCATCTAACAAGGCTAAGCCCAGAGTGAGTTAATTTTCATGAATTCATTTTATGCCACAACAACTCTACACATCACGTAAGGATATGGCTTACTATTTCTATCTATTGGCAAGTGAAGAATTAGACTAAGAAATTGACCCAAGGGGACGTCCCTAGTGGTCCAGCGGTTAAGACTTCAAGCTTTCATGCAGGGGACACAGGTTCAATGCCACATGCCATGCTATGTGGCCAAAAAGTTAAAATATTTAAAAAAAAAATTTACCCAAGATTAGCAGTAAGTCAGAGACAGAGGCAGATCAATGCAATTCACAGAAGCAGCCCTCAAATGAAAGCAATGAATTCCTCCCTACCCACATCTATTTGGCTCCTGAAATTTGGGGAGTGAATATTTAGACTGTGGCTATCAAGAGGGATAGCACCAAAATTTTTCTGAATCCGTACAGTTTCTAAGTTTCAAATAACTACAGATGCTTGTTACTACTTTCTACCTCCTCCCAGTCTCTTATCCTGGAAGTGGATTGGAGCTGATGGCTCTGTTCTCCAGATACACAGATGTTAGGAAACACCCTGTCATGTACTCCTATAACCAACACTGCTTCCCTGGCAGCTCACATAGTGAAGAACCTGCCTGCAAAGCAGGGAGACCTGGGTTCCATCCCTGAGTCGGGAAGATCCCCTGGAGGAGGGCACGGCAACCCACTCCAGTGTTCTTGCCTGGAGAAGCCCATGGACAGAGGAGCCTGGCGGGCTGCCGTCCCTGGGGTCACAGAGTCGGACGCGACTGAGTGAGCACAGCACTCAGGGCCCCTCTCCAGAAGCAACCACTGTAGCCAGTACCTCTGCTCCCTAACAGAGGCAGTCTATGCGTGGTCACGTATACTCTAATTTGCTTTGAACAGGCATTTCTAGGGCACTTCCAGGTTTTAAGACGTATTTTAAAGGTATGGACACGAAAACTGCCTGTTTACAACATTACATCAGAAGAGATTACTCATTTTTAATGGGCTAAATGGGGAGGGGAGGCAGTCATCTATGCACAGTGGTCACATACCTTCTGGCTTTGCTGCTGCTATTAGCTAATATTTATTAGCACCAGGCATTTTGCTCATTGCGTCACACGGATTACCACCTGACGTCATCATCACAAAAACCCAATGAGAAAGGCACATCAGATGATTTATCTTATACACAGGAAAATGAAGTCTCAAAGAGAAGGAAAACAGTTTACCGTAAGTGGAAGAATCTTAACCTAAAGTTGACTCCAGAGACTAAGTTATTTACCTTTTCACTATTATAGCCAGTCTGAAACATGATGCTGTTTTGTTCTGGAACTTTTTTTTTTTCCTTTTACATATTTACTTAGCTCTGTTTAGAAACACAGAATAGGTGAGGAGCTGTGTTTGGGGCATGACTTTCAATGTTATCTTTTTCAGGACTTCTCCGATCCAAATCTACTATAAACTATCTCGAGGGCACAGCCAGCTCCTCCCACTCCCCAGGGACTTCCCAGGATCACTCCCCATTTGGCCATACTGTCTTCTCCTTCTAGATATTGGCTAGTCTCATGAAAAACAGGCCATTCTTCTCTAGTCCACTGAGATGTATACTCACAGTTGTTCAACTCTTAATTTCTCCAGGGTGCTGTTAATTCATGTACAATAAATAGACCAACTCTGAGTCTTAGGTAACCAGCCTCAATCTATATACACAAAATAGATCCAGGAAACCCTTCTCAGGTGACTGGAAAGACACTCCCCCTCTATAACCGTAAAGAGAAGGAAAATACATACTCCAGAAATGCCTGCTGCTGATCTGGGCTCATGGTAAACTCCTGCCTTATGAACTGATGGACTAAACTCGCTGACTACTAACTGAGTCATTAGGAACTTAAAAGCTTCGTAACCACACGTTCTAAAATTCCTTACAGAGCATCCCTGGTGGCTCAGGGGTACAGAATCTGCCTGCCAATGCAGGAGACACAGGTTCGATCCCTGGTCTGGGAGGATCCCACATGCTGCAGAGCAACTAAGCCCCTCACCACAGCTGCTGCAGCCCAGTGCCCTGGAGCCTGAGCTCCACTGCAAGAGAAGCCCGCACGCTGCACCTAGAGAGCAGGCCCCGCTTGCCACGACAAGAGAAAAGCCCGAGGAACACTGCAGGCCCGGCACAGCCAAAAATAAATTAAAAACAAAAATTGTTTTAAGTAATAAAATCCCTGATAAAGACACAGACCCTAATCTCTTGAGTGAAAAAAAAAAAAAAAAGATGGTAAAATTTCAAATACTGAATTTTCCTAGATTTAAATTTTTAAAAATAAATAAAATACGGGGACGTGTATTAATTTGCTGTAGCTGCTATAACAAAGGACCGCAGGCTACATGGCTGAAACAGCAGAAATGTCCTGTCTCTGAGTTCGAGTCTGCATGGCTGATATCACAGCGATGGCAAGGTCAGTCCCTGAGGGCTGTGAGGGAAGGGTCCACCCAGGCCTCTCTCTGTGGCTTGTAAATGACCCTCTTCATGTTCACATGGTGCTCTCCCTGTATGTGTCTCTGCCCAAGATTTGTCTTCCTAAAAAGGCACTCATATCAGATCAGGAGTCCACCCTATTCCACTATAACCTCATGTTATATCCACAACAATCCTATTTCCAAGTAAGCTCACATTCAGAGATACTGGGAGTCAGGGCTTAAACATTTGAATTTGAGGAGTGGAGGGCAATTCAGACTATAACAAGACTCAAGTTAATTTAGCTTTAAGTCTCTCATTTAACAACTAAGTCCCTTGACCCTAAACAATCTCGATAAGCTTATGGCAATAAATGCGAGTTGCTCAGTAATGTCCATGGGCTGCACCCTGCCAAGCTCTTCTGTCCATGGAATTCTCCAGGCAAGAATACTGGAGTTGGTTGCCATTTCCTACTCCAGAGGATATTCTCGACCGAGGGATCAAACCCGGGTCTCCTGCATTACAGGTGGATTCTTTACCATCTTTATGGCAAAAATATATAGCTGTGAAATTAAATATGCTTGCTCCTTGGAAGAAAAGCTATGACAAACCTAGACAACGTATTAAAAAGTGGAGACATCACTTTGCCAACAAAGGTTCATATAGTCAAAGCTATGGTTTTTCCAGTAATCATGTATGAATATGAGAGCTGGACCATAAAGAAGACTGAGCGCTGAAGAACTGATGCTTTTGAATTGTGGTGCTGGAGAAGACTCTTGAGAGTCCCTTGAACTGCCAGGAGATCAACCCAGTCAATCCTAAAGGAAATCAGCCCTGAATATTCACTGGAAGGACTGATGCTGAAGCTGAAGCTCAAATACTTTGGCCACCTGATACAAAGACCCGACTCTTTATAAAGACCCTGATGCTGGGAAAGACTGAAGGCAGGAGAAGGGGACGACAGGGGACGAGACAGCTGGATGGCATCACCAACTCAATGGACATAAGTTTGAATGAGCTCCGGGAGATGGTAAAGGACAGGGAAGCCTGGCCTGCTGCAGTCCATGGGGTAGAAAAGAGTCCCACACAACTGAGAGACTGAACAACAAAATAGTAATTCAGGAATAGTAACAGGAATTGTTACAATAGTACCAATAGTAATTTGTTACAATAGTAACAAGTAATTCAGGAATGTAACAATAGAAACAATGAATACATTCACATATATTCTACATATATCATAAAAAGAATATATAATATATATAGAACACATAATATGTATAAGAATATATATAATATATACACTATATAAGAATATATATTATATAACATGTATCATGAGATATAGAACATATTCTTATATATATAAGAATGCATTCTTATATAAGAATATATTCACATATATACACACACCTGTTACTATTCCTAAATTAAGATTAGATAGTATCCTTCAAGTTTCTTTGCTGGAGACCATCAAAGTTTATCTACCTAGTTTTGCCATATCATTTCAACCAGACTCCTTCCTAAGATTTATTTAAAACAAGAATTTCAGGAAGGTCAGAGCTAGTCATAAAATGGCCACATTTCTAATAGTTAGCAATAAGATGCAAACTTCCTTTAAGAAATTAGGGAGTCAACACTTCACTGATGATCAAACAAAAATACTACATTTCATTTGGCTGGCTACTTAAAAAATCTTTTTCTCCAAATCCTCTAAATCAATTCTAAAACCTCTCCTCTTTTAAATAACTATGTTTAAATAAGCATCTCCTCTTTGGTACCTTTCACTTGAATCAGGGAATCTCAGTAAACTCTATCTGTGGTTATCAACCCTGACTATACACTGAGAAACATCTAAAAATATCAGTTCAGTTCAGTCCAGTCACTTAGTCATGTCCGACTCTTTGAGACCCCATGAACCGCAGCACGCCAGGCCTCCCTGTCCATCACAAGCTCCCGGAGTTTACTCAAACTCATGTCCATCGAGTCGGTGATGCCATCCAGCCATCTCATCCTCTGTCATCCCCTTCTTCTCCTGCCCCCAATCCCTCCGAGCATCAGGGTCTTTACCAATGAGTCAGCTCTTCGCATCAGGTGGCCAAAGTATTGGAATTTCAGCTTCAGCATCAGTCCTTCCAGTGAACACCCAGGACTGATCTCCTTTAGGATGGACTGGTTGGATCTCCTTGCAGTCCAAGGGACTCTCAAGAGTCTTCTTCAAAACCACAGTTCAAAAGCATCAATTCTTCAGCACTCAGCTTTCTTCACAGTCCAACTCTCACATCCATACATGACCACTGGAAAAACCATAGCCTTGCCCTATATGGGAACAAATAAATCAGAATATCTAAGCATATGACCAGCGCATGTTCTCGAAGCTTCTCAAATGATTCCAGTGAGAATGACGAGGTCACAACCACTGCTCCATAGAATTAAAAGATTCTAAACTGCATTCCTGGGACTTCCCCTGGTGGTTAAGAGTGCCTTGCAATGCAGCAGACAGGGGTTTGATCCCTGGTCGGGGAACTAAGATTCCATGTGCCACAGGGCAACTGGGCCCAAGCTCAAGCGCAACAACTGAAGGGTCCACGTGCAGCAACTAAGACCCAATGCGGTCAAACAAATTGTTCAAAAATTTAAAAATAAAATGGACTCCCTAAATTGAGTTAACTCATTATTTATGCCAATGCCTGAGATCCTAGTAATCCAAAGAGACAAACAGTTATACTATTATGTTATGAGATCTTTTGCTATTTGGCACTTGCAGGTTACTTTCCCATTTGCTTTTGAAAGAGAATCAAAATAAATCACAAATGATGGGTGGGAAGAGAGAGGGAAGGCTTCTTAGAGTTGGTAAAGAATGTGCCTGTAATGTGGGAGACCCGGGTTCAATCCCTGGGTTGGGAAGATCCCCTGGAGAAGGGAAAAGGTTACCCACTCCAGTATTCTGGCCTGGAGAATTCCATGGACTGTATAATCCATGGGGTTGCAAAGAGTTGGACATGACTGAGCGACTTCAACTATTTCCATAAACAAATTAAACTACAGTAATAAACTGTAGTAGAAATAAAATGACTAATACAACAACAATAGCCTAACTTTTGACTGTTTTGCAACTTTAGAGAAAGTGTTAACAGCTCCAGACAGAAAAATAGAAATACCAGTTTCCCTTTCTATTAATTTCAGGTAAATTTATGACATGTGATGAAAGCAAAATAATTTTTTAGCAGCAATAATAAAAATCAAACCAAGTGCTAGCAGAGAGACAATTCCCCAAACTTCAGCAGTCTCCACTATACACTGACTGTTTGTTGTGGGCGATGATACATGTGGCAATACCATCAAGTTAAAAAAGAGAAGACACCCATCTCTAAGCAGCATGATCCTACTCTGAGGGAGCTTGCTTGTTTTCTCAGTATACCACAATCCAAGCCCTAGGCGGACATTTAAATAACTATGGATCACTATTCCAACTCAATTATTAAGTTTATTCAACAAATTTTTGGATATAAAAAAGCAAAAGAATTTTCAAAGAACTTGTTTGCCAAGCTTCTCCAACAGCAGAGCTCAATCTTGTCAGAGGCTGTTGTGAAACACCCTGCCAAGATCCCTTATGAAACGGCTTGAAATGAAGTATCCATCAAATGCTTTCCTAAATGAAAAGCTGATTAAAAACAGTCTTTAAAAATCTCCCCATTTCTTCCTGATTCAGTTTTGGAAAGTTATACTTTTCTAAGAATTTGTCCATTTCATCCAAGTTGTCCATTTTATTGGCATAGAGCTGCTGGTAGTAGTCTCTTATGATCCTTTGTATTTCAGTGTTGTCTGTTGTGATCTCTCCATTTTCATTTCTAATTTTGTTAATTTGGTTCTTCTCTCTTTGTTTCTTAATGAGTCTTGCTAATGGTTTGTCAATTTTGTTTATTTTTTCAAAAAACCAGCTTTTAGCTTTGTTGATTTTTGCTATGGTCTCTTTAGTTTCTTTTGCATTTATTTCTGCCCTAATTTTTAAGATTTCTTTCCTTCTGCTAACCCTGGGGTTCTTCATTTCTTCCTTCTCTAATTGCTTTAGGTGTAGAGTTAGGTTATTTATTTGGTTTTTTTCTTGTTTCTTGATGTAAGCCTGTAATGCTATGAACCTTCCCCTTAGCACTGCTTTTACAGTGTCCCATAGGTTTTGGGTTGTTGTGTCTTCATTTTCATTCATTTCTATACATATTTTGATTTCTTTTTTGATTTCTTCTATGATTTGTTGGTTATTCAGAAGCGTGTTATTTAGCCTCCATATGTTTGAAGTTTTAACAATTTTTTTTCCTGTAATTGAGATCTAATAGAAGATCTTAACAGAACCATCACAAGCAAGGAAATCGAAACTGTAATCAAAAATCTTCCAGCAAACAAAAGCCCAGGACCAGATGGCTTCACAGCTGAATTCTACCAAAAATTTAGAGAAGAGCTAACACCTATCTTACTCAAACTCTTCCAGAAAATTGCAGAGGAAGGTAAGCTTCCAAACTCATTCTATGAGGCCACCATCACCCTAATTCCAAAACCAGACAAAGATGCCACAAAAAAAGAAAACTACAGGCCAATATCACCGATGAACATAGATGCAAAAATCCTTAACAAAATTCTAGCAAACAGAATCCAACAACATATTAAAAAAATCATACACCATGACCAAGTGGGCTTTATCCAAGGAATGCAAGGATTCTTTAATATCCGCAAATCAATCAATGTAACACACCACATTAACAAATTGAAAGATAAAAACCATATGATTATCTCAATAGATGCAGAGAAAGCCTTTGACAAAATTCAACACTCATTTATGATTAAAACTCTCCAAAAAGCAGGAATAGAAGGAACATACCTCAACATAATAAAAGCTATATATGACAAACCCACAGTAAGCATCACCCTCAATGGTGAAAAATGGAAAGCATTTCCCCTGAAATCAGGAACAAGACAAGGGTGCCCACTCTCACCACTACTATTCAACATAGTGTTGGAAGTTTTGGCCACAGCAATCAGAGCAGAAAAAGAAGTAAAAGGAATCCAGATAGGAAAAGAAGAAGTGAAACTCTCACTGTTTGCAGATGACATGATCCTCTACATAGAAAACCCTAAAGACTCTACCAGAAAATTACTAGAGCTAATCAATGAATATAGTAAAGTTGCAGGATATAAAATTAACACACAGAAATCCCTTGCATTCCTATATACTAACAATGAAAAAACAGAAAGAGAAATTAAGGAAACAATACCATTCACCATTGCAACAAAAAGAATAAAATACTTAGGAGTATATCTACCTAAAGAAACAAAAGACCTATACATAGAAAACTATAAAACACTGATGAAAGAAATCAAAGAGGACACAAACAGATGGAGAAACATACCGTGTTCATGGATTGGAAGAATCAATATTGTCAAAATGGCTATTCTACCCAAAGCAGTCTATAGATTCAATGCAATCCCTATCAAGCTACCAACGGTATTTTTCACAGAACTAGACCAAAGAATTTCACAATTTGTATGGAAATACAAAAAACCTCGAATAGCCAAAGTAATCTTGAGAAAGAAGAATGGAACTGGAGGAATCAACCTGCCTGACTTCAGACTCTACTACAAAGCCACAGTCATCAAGACAGTATGGTACTGGCACAAAGACAGAAATATAGATCAATGGAACAGAATAGAAAGCCCAGAGATAAATCCACGAACCTATGGACACCTTATCTTTGACAAAGGAGGCAAGGATATACAATGGAAAAAAGACAACCTCTTTAACAAGTGGTGCTGGGAAAACTGGTCAACCACTTGTAAAAGAATGAAACTAGAACACTTTCTAACACCATACACAAAAATAAACTCAAAATGGATTAAAGATCTAAATGTAAGACCAGAAACTATAAAACTCCTAGAGGAGAACATAGGCAAAACACTCTCCGACATAAAACACAGCAAGATCCTCTATGACCCACCTCCCAGAATATTGGAAATAAAAGCAAAACTAAACAAATGGGACCTAATGAAACTTAAAAGCTTTTGCACTACAAAGGAAACTATAAGTAAGGTGAAAAGACAGCCCTCAGATTGGGAGAAAATAATAGCAAATGAAGAAACAGACAAAGGATTAATCTCAAAAATACACAAGCAACTCTTGAAGCTCAATTCCAGAAAAATAAATGACCCAATCAAAAAATGGGCCAAAGAACTAAACAGACATTTCTCCAAAGAAGACATACAGATGGCTAACAAACACATGAAAAGATGCTCAACATCACTCATTATCAGAGAAATGAAAATCAAAACCACAATGAGGTACCATTACACGCCAGTCAGGATGGCTGCTATCCAAAAGTCTACAAGCAATAAATGCTGGAGAGGGTGTGGAGAAAAGGGAACCCTCTTACACTGTTGGTGGGAATGCAAACTAGTACAGCCACTATGGAGAACAGTGTGGAGATTTCTTTAAAAAAACTGGAAATAGAACTGCCATATGACCCAGCAATCCCACTTCTGGGCATACACACTGAGGAAACCAGATCTGAAAGAGACACGTGCACCCCAGTGTTCATCGCAGCACTGTTTATAATAGCCAGGACATGGAAGCAACCTAGATGCCCATCAGCAGATGAATGGATAAGGAAGCTGTGGTACATATACACCATGGAATATTACTCAGCCGTTAAAAAGAATTCATTTGAACCAGTCCTAATGAGATGGATGAAGCTGGAGCCCCTTATACAGAGTGAAGTAAGCCAGAAAGATAAAGAACATTACAGCATACTATCACATATATATGGAATTTAGAAAGATGGTAACGATAACCCTATATGCAAAACAGAAAAAGAGACACAGATGTATAGAACAGACTTTTGGACTCTGTGGGAGAAGGCGAGGGTGGGATGAGCTGAGAGAATAGCATTGAAACATGTATATTATCAAGTGCGAAATCAGGATGGGGAGCACATGTAAATCCATGGCTGATTCATGTCAATGTATGGCAAAAACCACTACAATATTGTAAAGTAATTAGCCTCCAACTAATAAAAATAAATGAAAAAATAAAAAAATTAATTAAAAAAATAAAAATAAACAAAAATAAACAAAAAAAACCCCCCGAGCCCTTACTCTATCAGAACAGGATTTGACAATATTTACCATGCAGCAAACGCACCAGAAATACAGACAGTGAAAACAGGATGTAACTTTAAGTGCTCAGGCTCTAGAGTCAGAACGACCCTATTTAAGGCCAGACTGCACAGCATGGCCTGGGTGCTTGAACTCAGGCAAATAATTCAGTCTCTCTAGGGTTTAGTTTTTGTGTCCCACTAAAATAAGAATAAGAATATCTTCAAGCTGTAAAAATTCAATAACATGTAAATATATCACTTATACTGCATGGAATATATTAAGCATTCAATGTATCTTTTTGATGATAAAAATCCTTCAATATTTGATTTAAATAAAAACAAGCACTCTTAAAACTTGACTTACTACACACATATATATGCACACACAAATAAATATATATACACATATACAAATCAAATCACACTGTACACACTTTAATACTGTTATAGTAAATTACATCTCAATATAGCTGTGTTTTGGCGGGGGGCGGGCGTGGGGTGTGGAGCTTGACTTATTGAAATCTTACACTGACAGGCATGGTTTTGGTTTGGTTTTGTTTTTTAATGTGGCCATGCCACTCTACACGTGGGATCTTATTTCCTGACCAGGGATCAAACCCAAGCCCTCTGCATTGGAAGTGTGGAATCTTAACCACTGGATAGCCAGGGCAGTCCTTTTTGTTTTGCTTGCAGTAAGAATAAGTCCTCTCAGAAAACTAGTGCATGAAATACTATCATCTAATGTGGCTATCATTACCAGCAGACAACATTTAGCTTCAACCGAAAGCAAAAGCTGGATACATATGTGTGTTAGTGTTATGAAAATTTATCAAACTGTACACTTATGGTCTGTGTATCCTTGTGTTTATGCTATACTCCAATAAAAAGTTTAAAAAGCAGAGGTTCATATGATAGGAGAAACAAAACTTGACAATGTCTTCAACTCAGTACTCTCTAGTTCCCTCATCTCTAAGCACTGTTCACCAGAGAGGTGAAAGGAGTACAGCTAGGGGGAGGAGACTGACGCCAGACCAAACACCAGAATAACCTTCCTTCATCCCCTCCTACGAAACACAACAAAATCACAGACAATCTTTAGCCACAGCACATCTTGGTGAATACACATGCACAAAATTAGGGTGACTGGGGAACAAAGTGAGTCAAAACCATAATCCTTTATACAAGCTCCCATGGTATATTTTTTAAATTATTCTGGAGGACTTCCCTGGTGACCCAGTGGATAAGAATTATCCTGCCAATACAGGGGACATGGGTTTGATCCCTGGCCCGGGAAGATCCCACGTGCCATAGAGCAACTGAGCCCATGCGCCAAAACTAGTGAGCCTGTGCTCTGGAGCCCATGGAAGCAACTACGCCAGCCCGCGTGCCTTAGAGTCCGTGCTCGGTAACAAGAGAAGCCGCTGCAATGAGAAGCCCTCGCACTGCAACTAGAGAAAGCCTGCATGCAGCCCAGCACAGCCAAAAATAAAATAAAAATTACTATTTTTAGGGGACAGATTAATATATGAACATATCTGTATTCCAAGAGTATAAAACATCACCATCCCCCTTTCTATATAGTTCCCCATCCCCAATAACTCCCATTGTTACCAATTTCCAAAGTGCATTTTAAATGTTTTCAGGAACTGATGAAGATAAAACAAGCCAGGATTGTGCAACTGGTCTCTGGGACTCAACAGTAAGTCCTTGGAAAGGATTCTTCACAGTCAGATCTCAGCATACTTTCAAAATCTGTCATTAAAACAGCTTCATTATCTGCAAATGAAACACTTCTGTTGACTGACTCAAGCGTTCTATAGAAACTTAACCCCTCTAGTCTTATTTTAAAAGAAAATGAACAGCTGTTTTAGCAACCAGGCAGCAGGGAGTTGCAGTGCACCACACACTGGTCTAATTTATCAAGTTTTCCTGACTGAAAGTGTAGTGCATAAATCTAGTTTTTAAATTTTTTAATACTTAAATGTACTGGGGGAAAAGCAAAAATCCTACTTATCACAACTGTAATCCTATAAAAGGCTATCTACTTAATATTCTTCCAGATTCCTTTTTCCCTTCAAGGTTCCTTTTTATCTCTTATATAGGTTAAGACTCTGGACTTTCTCGAGTCAAAGACTCAACTCCAGTACAGGTGCTGTCACTTCATAGCTGTGTTTCTGGGCAAATATGGCCCTTCATTCCTCCAGAGATTCCTCTCTACAAAGACACTCTTTAGTCACAATGGGAAAAATCAGTTGCCATACTGTACACGGTGTGTTGTGAGGATCAAAAGAGAAAATGCACACTGCCTACAGGACCTGGTAAAGCTAAGAGACAATAAGCAGTACTTTATATAGTTAGATGGGCTTCCCCGGTGGCTCAGACAGTGCAGAACCTGCCTGCAATGTGGGAGACCTGGGTTCGATCCCTGAGTCGGGAAGATCCCCTGGAGGAGGAGATGGCTTACCACTTCAGTATTCTTGCCTGGAGAATCCCATGGGCAGAGGAGCCTGGCGGGCTACAGTCCATGGGGTTGCAAAGAGTCGGACATGACTGAGCGACTAACACTTATCCATCTTGAAATTAGCCTCCTGGTCATGTGTGTATGCATGTATTTTGCCAGGTTTTGGCATATGTGTTATACTGGCTCTGTAAAAATGAATTAGGGAACTTCCCTCTTTAACTTCAAACCGTTTAAATGATTCACTAAAGTTTAAGACAACTCACCCATCAAAAACTCTTTGGGGCTACCAGTTTACGTATATGGAGATTGTTCCCTGGCAATTTCCTCAGGTTGTTGTTGTTACTAGTACATTTTCATTTTAAACAAATTACCAAATATTGATTACTATTGCACATTGTAAAAAGTTAAAAATATTTCAGTGCACTAGCTCAAGCTGTGTATAAAATTCCTACACAGTTCTGTATCATCTCTTAATAGAAATATAAACAAACAAATCAAGTTCTGTCAAAAAATTAATAAGGAAATAAATAAGTGGATAATAAGGCAAACTATCCACATTCTAAAAGAATGCTATTAAATCAGAATAGGAATCCAGATAACCTTAGTAAATAAGCCAGGTTATTTTGAACACAACCCTGGGTACCTCTGTAACCCTGCCCTAGGAATTTATTACAGGATTCTAATATAGTTCTTCTGGTTATCCAACAATAAATCCAAGATGATAGTCTACTACAGAAAATGCAAAAAGCACTGTATCACAGGGTGATTTGTGACAATCGGAGTGTATGTGGAGAACACTTTGTAAGCTATACAGACCCCTACCAAAAGTGAGGCAGTGGTATTTCTACACTTTCCAGTAGGGCAGGTGATCTTTTCCTGGCACAGAGATTAATGTACAAAGCAACATCAGGGCCCAAATTTTAATACACGCTTCTTTTTAAGATTTTTTTTTTATGTGGGCCATTTTTAAAGTCTTTTATTGAACCCGTTACAATATTGCTTCTGTTTTATGTTTTGGTGTTTTGGCCACAAGGTATGTGGATCTAAGGTGGCACTAGTGGTAAGGAACCCACCTGCCAATGCAGGAGATGCAAGAGACATGGGTGCGATTCCAGGGTTGGCAAGATCCTCTGGAGGCGGGCAGGGCAATCCACTCCAGTATTCTTGCCTGGAGAATCCCATGGACAGAGGAGCCTGACGGGCTACAGTCCCTAGAGTGAGACCCGACTGAAGCAACTTAGCACGCACACAACTCCCCAACCAGGGATCGAACCTGTACCCCCTGCACTGGAAGGTCAAGTCCCAACTGCTAGACTACCAGGGAAGTCCCAATACACACTGCAATCAGTCCCCTCACTTCTCCAATATCCTGTTTTTTTTTTATAATTATGTACCTTCTATATCATGATGTAGATAAATATTACATTATAGCCAGTGGCTCTGTATAAGGGAAAAATGATTCAAATTCTTGGTAATAATTACAATCGTCAAAGTCCTTCCTTAATCTGATTAAAAAGAAACTCATTACAAGGCTGTGTAAAAAGTATCCTCCAGTTTCTATCTTTGAGAGCTCGTCACTAAACAATAAACTAGAATAAAATAAAACTAAAATGATGTTCTTAATACGGAGGGGGTAAGGGTGGTGATGATGATGATGAAAACAGTTCCTCTGTCAAGGACTTCATGTGGCTCCTGCCAGTTACCCCCACAACAATGTGCCGCTGCTTTGCTGACACTTGTCAGCCAGAGGCAGAGCTGAAACCTGGGCCCAGGCAATCTGACTCCAGAGTCCACAAGCTTAATCACTGATAGACTGCAAGCACTGGATCTTACAGATAAACTACAGTCATAATGAAAGTTTCATCACAGCTAAAGTATGGGTTTTAAATACACACACACACACACACACACACACATACACACACACACATTTCCTAACATACACTGCGTTAGAGCTACAGCTGAAAAAATTAGTTATTTCTGTTGGCTTCAGTAGAGATGAGTGTTTCTAAAGAAGCCTTTTCTCTTGTACAGCACCATGAAAAATAGAAAGGTCTAAGTAAAATGTTTTTTTCTCCAGACTTCCCCAAGATAATGTTTGAAATTCCACTGTAAACCCCTGTGAAGTTGACTTAGCTAAGTCTAATCTCATTTTTTAGGTCTTTCATGACAATTGGCCTTATTTAGTCTTTGCCCAGAGTTTTCCCTTCTCAGCCAAGATAAATTACAACTTGGCCACGCATCTTGAAGAAAGTAAAACAATTATTGAAAACAACCTGAGGGTTTTATTTTGCTTTTTTAACTAGAGTACCCTCTTAAAAAGTTTAAAAGTGCCCTCTTAAAAGTACTGGTGGCGGGTATGTATATGTGTATGTGTGTGTGTAGCTAGCTGAGTATGAACAGAGTCAATTATGGGTTAAAAAAAAAAAGGTAAATTTTGGGACGTGTAGTAAGTTTTAACCAGGTTTAAATATTTACTTGCAAACTAACTAGGCAACATCACAACAGTCACTACTGGACTGATAAACGTTCTAAATACACAGATTCTATGGAACTCAAAGAATTTAAATATAATCATATTTAAAGAGGTAATTCCTACTTCTAAAAGATGAAGTTTGACAAGACACTTACATATGCATAATTCACAAAATAAAATGAAGCACAATATTTGTGAATATGGTAGTTTGGCTACAACGAAACTAAGAATGAAATATCACACTAGCTGATCACAGACAATGACAGAAATCAGTCACTCTGAACAATTCCAGATCAAACTATGTCAAAAGAAACTTAACACGTTACAATGTCAAAGGAGAGTACTCCCCTACAGAATGAATCTCCCAGATTTTTAAAATCCTGAATAACAAATTTATTGGCTTATCCTAGAAACATGTCAGTAATATGCAAGTATCAAAGAAAAAATAAGAAAACATTTTTGCTAAAAAGAGGGTGAATGAATTTGTCTGGTATCCAAGTCATAAAAACTGCCTTCATTTCCTCCCTTATCCAAGACAACTGAGTGATAGAGAGTTCAGAGGGCAACATGACAAACTTTACCGCGTTTTTGTTATTTACCTCAGGTCATTAATACAGCAACTACCACATTTATTGACTGCTTCCTTTGTGCCAGGCTCTTACTAAATGCTTTACGTAAACATTTAAAGCTCATAACCTTGGGACACAGCTTTCACTTTTGGTAGAGGAAATCAGAGTTCAGTGCAATTTAAAATCTTGTCTCAAGTCACATAGCTAGTAAGTGGCAGAGCCCCGTTTCCAAGTTGATACTTTTGATGTATCACATCACAAAGACTCTTCATTGACAAGAGGTGGGAGCAGATTAAACAGATAAGCTCACAGATAGATCTCTGGTCATTAAAATTCTTCTTTCCAAGAAAATAATTGCATAATATTAGGAATTCTGGTTACTGTGTTAAAAAAAATTCTGCCTGTATTCTACTTATTTAATCAGGCATATTAGATTTATGAACATTATTAGGGGCATCGCTTTTTTAAATTCACATTTTAACAAACGTTTAACAATTAGTTTTCTTTTTACTTCACTAACTCAAGGACATTATCTTCATCAATAATCTCCAAATAGTATTGAAGATGACAATGGCTTTAAAAAAGGGAAAGGCCAGTAACACCGTAATACCATCTGCTTATATAATGTCTTATTCTATATGTGTTATGTGTTAAGTGAAATAGAAAGGGGGCAAAACATTTCAAGATTATATAGCTAGGTTCGTGAAGCGTTCCATATTTTTAAAAGAAAAAAAAAAAAGATTATATAGCTAAACTGAGTTACATCAAAGAGGTACTATTTACTCAGCAAGGCTGCTCTGGGTAACAAGAGTACTTACTTTCTGGGAGATCAGAGATTGCTAATTCTATTCTTTCTCTCTCTCTCTCTGTCACACACACACACACACACACAAATCTGATCAACACAAACCTCACTGAAAAAACAGCATTCTTTTGAAAGGTATATAAAGTGTATAACTACAATGTAGTATTAACAATACAATGGAACATTATTCAGTAACAAAAAGAAGGCAGTACTGCTTGATGCTACAACAGGAATGAACTCCACAAACACTCTACTAAGTGAAAGAAGTCAGTCATAGGAGACCACATACTGCATGCCACTTATAGAAATATGCAGAAGAGTCAAATCCACAGAGACAAAAAGTAGGTTAGTGGTTGCCAGTGGCGGGGGGACATGGAGGGAAGAATACCGCATGAATGAGTACAGGCTTCTTTTGGAGGTAATAAAAATGTTCCAAAGTTGGTTATGGTGATGGATGCACAACTCTGTTTAAATACTAAAAGCCACTGAATTACACATTTTAAATAGGTAAATTATATGGCATGTAAGTTATATCTTCACCAAACTGTTACTTAGGGAATTTCGTGGTGGTCCAGTGGTTAGGACTCTGTGCTTTCACTGCCTAGGGCCTGGGTTCAATCCCTGGTCAGGAAACTAAGATCCCTCAAGGCAGGTGGTGTGGCCAAAAAAAAGAGGCAAAACTGAAGAAATCCTTGTTATCAAATAGAATGAATAACATTTTCCTTTTGCTAATATAAAAAATGCAAAGTATAATATTCTTCCACATTTAAAACTACTTTTTTTTTTTTTTTTTTACCATTTACATGTATCAGGGGCTGGCATTATCCAAATAAAGTTGTGTAAGGCACAAGCTGCCTTGCAAATCCCAGCTTTAGTATTTGTAGTCAAGTTGCTCTCCTTCTCTGAACATCACTTACCCTTCTGTAAAGTAAGAATCAGAATACTTCAATTCAATTCAATTTCAAAGATTGCTGTAAGGATTAAATAGGATAATCTCTGCAAAGCACACAGCAGAGTATGCAGAGCAAAATGCTAAGTCAACACGAGTTGCTAAAATTCAAACTGAATTGTTTCTGGAGCCAAACTGGTCCATGTCCTACCCTATACAATGATCTCATCCATATTCATTTTAAGATGTTGTCACAGGGCCTCAGTGTGATGGTTGGAGGATATTTAGAGGAAACCTCTACAAAAGAGAATAGTAAGTTCCTACTCCCCTCACTAACTCTCCTTTCTTACCAACTATCAGCTTCCTTGCTGCCAACAGTTGGTAGGGAGACAAGACAGGCCAAACTCCAGGCCACGGGTAGGGTTGGCCCTTCACATAATCTGCCTTATTCAAAGTTAGACTTTTCCCAAAGATAATATGGCTTGTCACTGGGGGCTCTATCGCATAACCCCTTTGATAAAGGCTTTGCAAAATGTACAGAAAAGAACAAGCAATCAACATCCCTGGTGGCACAGTGGATGAGGGTCCACCTGCCAGCACAGGTGGGTTCAATCCCTGGTTGGGGAAGGCTCCAAATGCCGTGGAGCAACTAAGCCCATGTGCCTCAACTACTGAGCGTATGGCCAGAGCCCACGGACTGCAACTCTGGAAGCCCATGCATCCAGAGCCTGTGCTCTGAAACAAGAGAAATGACCATAACGAGAAGCCCACAAAGAGGAGCCCCACTCGCCGCAACTTGAGAAAGCTCATGCAAAGCAACGAAGACCAGTGCAGCCAAAAATGAAAAACCTTTTAAAAAGAAAAAGAAATAAGCAACCTCTGCAGGCTAGTTTTACAGATGGTCAAACTTTTAATATATCTGATAAATGTGAACTGCCAAGATTAAGAATGGGGGTGAAAGGAACAGATAGAGCAGTCGGTATACCTGGAACTCTAAGTAAATAACAGAGGATCTAGCCTATCCATGTACAGGTTAGTAACATCATTTCAACTTCCTGTCTCCACAACACCGGTGCTGAACAAGTTACACACAGAACACTGTCAACACATTCCTTCTACTCTAAGGTAAACTAACTTCCTGGCTTAACAGAATTTTACCATTTCAACTAAAAAATGGCAGGTTGATGTGATCTATACTTTTCTCAGTCAACAAAATATGACCTTATTCTCAAGACACAATCATGTCAAAAACTCCCTCTCTACAACTCAAATGAGTATCTCAAGAAATGTGAAAACTTTCAATGGATACTTACTTATTGATAATTTCAATAACAAAACTTAAGTTATATGTGGTGGCTTTCACTAAACACACTTAACAGAATAGTTCCAAATACATTTTCAGAAAACAAAACAAAACTCCATGAATATTTGTTTCTGATCTTGGAATTGTGCTGACATGCCACACTGCCCATGCACTAGGTGAGAATGTGGACAAACAGGTCCCAGGGGGAAAAAAAAATTGTAGTCAAGAGAGAGTGGGGCAAGATATCACCCTTCATTCAAAGGCCTTCTGACGCAATAAGGGCCAGAAAAGAAACAAACATATACATCCCACATCATTTTGCCAATAGGATTAAGAAAAGAAAAATCTCTAAGACGACTCAGCCAATCAATGTATTATTGGTTCAGTCACTCAGACGTGTCCAGCTCTTTGCAACTCCATGGACTGCAGCACGCCAGGCTTCCCTGTCCATCACCAACTCCCTCATGTGCATCGAGTCGGTGATGCTGTCCAATCATCTCATCCTCTGTTGTCCCCTTCTTCTTCTGCCTTCAATCTTTCCCAGCATCAGGGTCTTTTCCAATGAATCAACTCTTCGTATCAGGTGGCCATAGTACTGGAGTTTCAGCTTCAGCATCAGTCCTTCCAATGAATATTCGGGACTGATATCCTTTAGGATGGACTAGTTGATCTCCTTGCTGTCCAAGGGACTCTCAAGAGTCTTCTCCAGCACCACAGCTCAAAAGCATCAATTCTTCAGTGCTCAGCTTTCTTTATAGTCCAACTCTCACATCCATATATGACTACTGGAAAAACCACAGCTTAGACTAAATGGATCTTTGTCAGCAAAGGAATGTCTCTGCTTTTTAATATGCTGTCTAGTTTGGCCATAACTTTCCTTTCAAGGAGCAAGCATCCTTTGATTTCATGCCTGCAGTCACCATCTGCAGTGATTCTGGAGCCCCGAAAATAAAGTCTGTCACTGTTTCCATTGTTTCTCCATCTGTTTGCCATGGAGTGATGGAACTGGATGCCATGATCTTAGTTTTTTGAATGTTGAGTTTTAAGCCAGCTTTTTCATACTCCTCTTTCACTTTCATCAAGAGGCTTCTTAATTCCTCTTCACTTTGTGCCATAAGGGTGGTGTCATCTGAGTACCTGAGGTTACTGATATTTCTCCTGGCAACCTTGATTTCAGCTTGTGCTTCATATAAATTATTTTAAAGGCATGGAGACTACTAAGAGGGGAAGGCAACCCTTTCTTCAAGTAGCACTTATCTGGGAAGTTAATGTATATATAAAAAATTTAACATGGCAAATGTATGACGATGACAATAAGTCATGTAGGAATAACAGAATAAAGTTGTTAATTACTTAAGAGATGATTTTAGGTTAAGCTCCCAGAATAAGTAGGTTTTGTCCCAAGATTCTGAAAGGTGGTTAGAACTTAGAAGAGGTAACAGGTATGGATGTGGAAGGTTAAACAGCGGGGAAGCAGGAAAGCATCTGGGAAAATCATACAGCAGGCTGGCAAGACTAACACAGTACTAGAAAGCAAACAGCCTGAAACAGCCGCACTGTGAACAGCTTCTAAGCCAAAATTACAGTGTTTAGACTGATTATACGGTCAAGAGAAATCGATCAAAAGTTCTGGTACATTCTATGCTTTTCAAACATGTCCTCTTCCTCATCTGTCAAATAAACGAGATCTTCCTTCAAGATCCAGCTCTCCAAATGTAATTTCCACAGGGAAGCTTTCCCAAAGTTGCAGTGCCGTCCAAGGCTCCCTTCTCTGTATCCACAGCACTTTGGGCTAACCTCTGCTACACTGTATATGAAAGCGTTAGTCACTCAGTCGTGTCCAACTCTGCGCGACCCCATGGACTGCAGCCCACCAGGGTCCTCTGTCTGTGGAATTTTCCAGGCAAGAATTGACTGGAGTGGGTTGCATTTCCTCTTCCAGGGGCTCTTCCTGGCTCAGGGATCGAATACATGTCTCTTATATCTCCTGCATTGCAGGCAGATTCTTTACCGTCTGAGCCACCAGGGAAGTTACACTGAACAGTGATTCCAAAACACTGCGTGAGAATTAATGGGCAGCTTGGTGAAAAGACGGCAAGCACTGTTTATCCTTTAGCCTCTGGGAATCAGCACTCAGGCCACACTAGTTGATACCCTAAGAACAAAAGCCATAAGGCCATGTTCTTACACAGATGGGATTTTATAAAAATATTTGTTTCACTTTCCCTATCATGTCATCAACCTTCTCCCTGGTGGAGCTAAGTCTATTAAGCACAAATAACTATGATATGCTAAATTCTACTTTTAGAACCAACAACTAAAAAACAGAAGTATAATTAATGTATCAAAATTATAAGAATTATGCATTAAAGTACCAGCTGTTTTTCACACAATTAACTTCTAGAATATTTGAGCATATAGTCAATTTTCCTTCTCTTTAGAAACTTATGTCCACAACCTTCAGCTTTCTTTTTATTCTTATACATTCACCAGGCAAACATACCTGTTCAATAAGGTCAAACAAGGCACCTTCAAATAAAAGTATACTATAATTCAGTACTGATGGTGTGGCTCTCCCACAGAAGTATCTTATCTCACCTAACAAACAGACAAAGCTTGGAACAGACATCAAGAATACACTTTTAAATGGCTTGTCAGAAATACTGTATATTAATGCATATATATGGAACTTAGAAATACAGTAACAACAATCCTATATGCAGGGTAGCAAAGGAGACACAGACATAAAGAATAGACTTTTGGACTCAGTGGGAGAAGGTGAGGGTGGGATGATTTGAGAGGACAGCACTGAAACATGTATATTACCATATGTAAAACAGATGGCCACTGCCAAGTTCAATGCTTGAAGCAGGGCACCCAAAGCCAGCGCTCCAGGACAACCCAGAGGAATAGGGTGGGGAAGGGACGGGGGAGGTGGGTTCAAGAAGGGCGGCGGGGGGAACACATGTATACCTGTGGCTGATTCATGCTGATGCATACGTGAAAAAAAAAACCATCACAATATTGTAATTATTCTCCAATTAAATAAATAAATTAAAAAATAAATAAATGGCTTGTCAGCATCAACAATATTGATATTTCCTTTCCAATACCCCCTTCTTCATCCCTGCCCAAAGGAATTCTTCCATGCAATTCTGAAAAGAGTAGGAATTAATATAAGGGGAAATGATCAAGGTGGTGGCAACCACACGTTAATGGTGTAAGTTTCTTTAGACAAATACACTAATAACCACGAACCATAACTAAAAGCAGGAAATACATTCTAATCTGGTGCCTTCAAAAGAGTGATTTTATAAAGACCAACCAATTAAGCCAATATAGGATCAAAAAACAGAGCAAATTATTTTAAAGACACAAATATTTTTTAACTTTGAAAAGTCAAAATCCCAATAGAGTTATATAACTTAACAGGTCAGTCCTAAAATTCATTCAAAACTCTACCCCAATTTTTGGAAGGGGAGGAAGAATATCTGAAAAGATATCAAACCTATGAAGTGATACTAATAAAAAGCAATGTGATATTGGCACAATACAAAACAGGTAAATGTAATAAAATACACTAGACAAGTTCAAAACTAGTCTATACATATGGTAACTTAGCATATAACAACAGTAGCAGTCTTAGTGTAGAAATCATAAAACTCAATAAATGGTGAAGAGCCAACATCCCCATTTATAGGCATGGAGAGTTGTCCCATTCCTATATCTTGCATCCTATAAAAGCAGTATTCATATGGACTAAGGCATTAAACCTATAAAATATAAAAAGAATAGTCAATAGTGTTAGGGGTAAGAAAAGCTTTCCTAAAGAAAAATCACCCCCCAAATTGGTAAATTTTATGATATAAATAGGCATCTTTGGTGGCTCAGACTGTAAAGAATCTGCCTGCAGGGTGGGAGACCTAGGTTTGATCCCTGGGTTGGGAAGATCCCCTGGAGAAGGAAATGGCAAGCCACTCCAATATTCTTGCCTGGAGAATTCCACAGACAGAGGAGCCTGGTGGGCTACAGTCCACGGGATTGCAAAAAGTCTGACATGACTGAGCAACTAACACATGATGTAAATATTTTAAATTTCCACAGGGCACAAGACACCATGCTGCTAAAAGACAGCACCAGATCGGGACGATATACGCACACTGTCTGCCACAAAGAGACAGTTAACCATTAGCTGTGTAATGAATCGGAAGACAATGACACTGATGTAAATTCAGAACACATAAAGAACTCCAACCAGGCAAAAGGAATTAGTAATTCAAAGAAAATTCACATTAACAATCAATAAAGTTAATGGAACATCCCATAACCTCACTACTAGTAGTCAATGCAAATTAAATGGAAAAATGTAATTTTCACCCAAAAGACCGACCAAAAAGAAGAAAGGATTTGTTAGTGATATACTGTTATGGTATTCTTAGAGAGATAGGAGTAACAGACCACCTGACCTGCCTCTTGAGAAACCTGTATGCAGGTCAGGAAGCAACAGTTAGAACTGGACATGGAACAACAGACTGGTTCCAAATCGGCAAAAGAGTACATCAAGGCAGTATATTGTCATCCTGCTTATTTAACTTATATGCAGAGTATATCATGAGAAACGCTGGGCTTGATGAAGCACAAGCTGGAATCAAGATTGCCGGGAGAAATATCAATAACCTCAGACATGCAGATGACGCCACCCTTATGGCAGAAAGCAAAGAACTAAAGAGCCTCTTGATGAAAGTGAAAGAGGAGAGTGAAAAAGTTGGCTTAAAGCTCAACATTCATGGCATCTGGTCCCACCACTCCATGGCAAATAGATGGGGAAACAGTGACAGACTTTATTTTGGGGGGCTCCAAAATCAGTGCAGATGGTGACTGCAGCCATGAAATTAAAAGACATGTGCGTGCTCCTTGGAAAGAAAGTTATGACCAACCTAGACAGCATATTAAAAAGCAGAGACATTCCTCTGCCAACAATGGTCTGTCTATTCAAAGCTGTTTTTCCAGTAGTCATGCATGGATGTGAGAGTTGGACCATAAAGAAAGCTGAGCGCAGAAGAATTGATGCTTTTGAACTGTGGTGTTGGAGAAGACCCTTGAGAGTCCCTTGGACTGCAAGGAGATCCAACCAGTCCATCCTAAAGGAGATCAGTCCTGAATGTTCATTGGAAGGACTGATGCTGAAGCTGAAACTCCAATACTTTGGCCACCTGATGCAAAAAGCTGACTCATTGGAAAAGACCCTGATGCTGGGAAAGATTGAAGGCAGGAGGAGAAGGGGACGACAGAGGATGAGATGGTTGGATGGCATCACCGACTCGATGGACATGAGTTTGAGCAAGCTCCAGGAGTTGGTAATGGACAGGGAGGCCTGGAGTGCTGCAGTCCATGGGGTTGCAAAATGTTGGACACGACTGAGCAACTGAACCCAACTGTTATGGTAGCAGAAAGTGATACAGCTTTCTCAAGAATGATTTGATAGTACGTTTAACTTATACTTTTAGTAAACTCAGTAATTCTACTTTTTAAAATCAACTACAGAAATAGTCATACAAGTGTACAAAGATATACTATACATACATGTGAACACACATGTGTAATAATGAAATGACATGGTTCAGTAAATATTACTATATGCTAGGCATGGTTCTAAGAACTTTATGTGTATCGACTCATTTAATTTTCACAATAAGTCTACCTATAGAATCAAGTCTGTTATTATCATCTCCCTCTTGCAGATAAGGAAACTAAGACACAGAGAAGTTAAGTAACTTGCCCAAAGTCACAAAGGTAATAAGCAGCGAAGCAAGAATTCAAATCCAGGTGCTCTGACTTCAGCATCTGAGCTCTTAACCATTATAAGCTTACTGCCTCCCAAACCAGGATATTCATTTATAATATAATAGCAAAATATTGGGACTAGCCAATTGTCCGTGATCAAATACTGGTAAAATAAATTATGATCCATCCACTATGTGGAAAAAGAAATGATGCAATGCTGGGGTAGGTACACGCAAGTATTTGTAATACATTAAGTGAAAATAAGTCACAAAAAAGATACTGCATTCTTTCATTTGTATCTTAAAAATAACTTCTGTATATAGGTTGGTATGTATAGATATTGTTCTTTCCTTTAGACCTTTGTTCAAAAAGTTACATATCAAATAGTTAATAATGGTATCTTCTGAGAACAGGATTAGGGGAAGTAAGTGTAAAGGGATTTTCATGATTCACTTTGTATCTTTGCATTGGGCTACTTATTTTATAGTTGGCATGTTCTTACTTTTAAACCAAAAACAACTTGAAGCAAATGAAAAGCAATGAAGTAGAGTAGTATCTACCTAATAGCTAAGAAAAGATGGTAATAAGCCTGATACTACTTGATCTGCATGAGTCAAGTTAAGTTTCCTATACTCCTGGCCACAGATGGAAAAACCCTAAACCTGACCAGTTCATTATAATACCATATGATCAGCATGCATCATGGTAACAGTATTCAAAATCATTAATGAAAGTCAAAGTGCTTGGGTTCAAGCTGCAGCTCCACTGTTTACTAACTGTATCACTTCAGGTAAGTAAACCTATTTTCTCAATTTCCTCATTGTAAAATAGGGATGAGAGTGTCTGCCCACGTTTCACATTTGTAAAGTCCTTAGAGTAACTTCTGCAAAAACTAATAAATACTCATTTTGTTAGATGAAAAATAAATGATGTTGTCCTTCAGTCACTAAGACATGTCCAACCCTTGGCGACCCCATGGACTGCAGCACACCAGGCTTCCCTGTCCTTCACCATCTCCCGGAGTTTGCTCAAATTCATGTCCACTGAGCTGGTGATGCTAGCTAACCATCTCATCCTCTGCCGCCCTCTTCTCCTTTTGCCTTCAATCTTTCCCAGCATCAGGATCTTTCCAATGACTTTTAAACAAATAAATAACTTAAGAAAAATCATATACATTTGAAGGTATGTGTACATCTCCCTACCCAAAGACATTAATAACCTCTCCAAGTTAAACTAAGTACATCATCTCATATACAGTAAAGGGTGGGTACTATCTTGTTTCCTACGGCTATACAGACACATGTATGAATACCTCACCGTAACATAAAACGTGCTTCTCATGGTCAAAGAGCATCAAAGCCAGTGCAGTGGAAGTGTGCTAGCGAGCGGCTCAGAGCTCTGTCCCGTGGCCACACCCCAAGAGCAAACCTCACCACATCAAGCCTCAGATCTTTCATCTTCCAGGCCTGCACAGTAAACACACTGTTTTCAAACCTTAACAGAAACATTCTATTTCAAGACAAATTCAAAACACTTTCTCCTCCTAACATGTCTTTTCTATTGTTCCTAGATTAAACTGTTTTTCACTGGGATGCAATCCCTTGCTTCACACTCTTTCCTTCCTTAGCAAAAGTTCATCTTGATTTTAAGGCACCTTAATCCAAATTCTCACCCTTTGTAGGTTTACTTATAAATTTTTCTTCTGTCTCTGCATTCGACAGTACAATAGCAAGAACTGAGAAATTATAATGCCCTGCCAAAAGTCAGAATCACCTAGAATAAAAGCATGATATGTTACTATTGGCCTATTAAAGTCAGGTATTTAGAATTAGGCTTATTTCAGTATTTATATCAACTTTATAGACATATTTTAAACCTACTAGCTCTCAAAATATTTCTCCCAGTATACTGAACCTCTCTTACACATGACTTCTCTCACATCACATCTTACATTTCCAAATAACCTGTTCACAATGAAGTAGATTATAAAGTCCTAAGAACCCCTGGGAGGGAAGGGAGCAGAATTAACTCAGTCCTTTTCTGATTATCTCTTGAATCTTTTTCATTCTAGAAATATTAACTCACACATCTTGTATAAATTCAACAAAAGAAAGCCAATTAAGAAATTGTCCCCTTCAATGCCCTCATTCAGCTGGTGATGAAATCAGGATCTAGAGAAGTTAAGTAACTTCCTCAGAGTCACATGCTTTGGACTGAAATGATGTCTGATGGTGAGACTGCTAACATCTTTCCATCCAAGGAACAGTCCAGTATTAGAAATCGTAACTAACCACATACATCAAAACTATTTAATCGCAAGCAAGTATTACAATCACCAGTCCTAAGAAAAACATACATGTCTTGTCAGTATGTCATCTAGAACTTTTCAAAGTATTTTGAAATAATTACTTAAGATATTTACTGTTAAGTTCTCATTTTACAAAAAAACGAGCTAACCCCCAAAGTACTATATCCTTGTTACCACATCAAAGCTAAGGATAAAATTCTTTCTTAGTGAATTAACTAGGACTTAACACATAAAATCACATTACCTTCACATTTTAGATATCTGAGTGCTTCGATTAATAGTTTCTCCTGCTATCTTTTAAAGGAAGTAATTTTGAGACAAATAGAAAAAACATAATAATACTTTTATTAAAATCCAATTTTCTCTTAAGTATCATTCATACCTGTTGTTCATCCTCCATGACGTTACTAGCAAATTCAAATACTAGGTCGTTCTGTTGGACAACAGCAGCCATAATAAAGCATTCCCCTTAGATCCACATGAGAAAAATTCCAAACAGGTTCAAGTACCAGGCAGCAGAGACCAGTGAACAATTTGCGTAAATAAGCCAAGCTAGACCTGTGAAGTTACTGTATACCCAGGTTTTCTTTAAGGAAGGTACTTCAAATTTTCTTGCTTCACTGAGATTTTACTTAAACTGAGGCAATTTTTCTGAAATTTTTCTTCTCTGGAACTTCTTGACCTGAAAAACATAAAGCTTAAGTTAGTTATGAGAAAGCAACCATATTATTTAGAATATAACAGTCAACACAGATGGCAATGTCTCCAAAGTATTTTTTAATGTTTTTAAACAAAAGTAACATGACTAGTGAATTTTTTTTTTAAACTAAATATGTATTTTCTTTAAGATGTCATTCCTGCTAATAAAACGTCACCTGTCATTACTGAAAATGAAGCCATCCTTCCTCCAACTCCCTATTAAACTACAAAGTACCATTAATTAAAAAAAAAAAAATTCCACCCAGCCATAACTAGGTTCTTGTAATTGCAATAAAGGACATATAAACAACTTCTTTCTGCTAACTTAGCAAACCACACACATAGGAATTGGTATTCCATGAATAATTTCATAATACATATTTTTTGCCTGACTAGAAACATTCAGACAATATCCTCGTTTGGTCTGATATAAACATTCAGACAACATCCCTGTTAGGCTTTAAATTCGATCTAATACCTTTAAAGTTTAACAAGTACTGTTTTAAGAGCTTTTAAAAATAAGCAGAAATTAAAGCCCACTCTTTCTATTCTTTAGAAAGTTTTCTGGTAAGTAGAAAGCTTTACCATGCTGAAGTCTGTCTTCAGTGGCTTCTTTTTTAATGCACTGAAATGTACCCTTATCTCTAGCACAGGCTTGCAAGCAACAGGAAGGAAACAGCACTTGACCACGTCATGGCAAATTAGAACATGCAAAGAACTGCACTTTACAATAGAAAAACAGAAGCGCAACTTAAGAGTGAAAACAATTTCACAGCGGAGGGAGAAAAGCTTTACAAAGTGCCTGCAAAGACTTCTGTCTATTTAATTCTTTTTTTTTAAAGTTACTACTACTAACAAAAGTCAAAGGAAATTTTAATTTAAATGTTGATCACAATTTTGTTACGCACTGCATCATATGGTTATAGCCACATATTTGACATAAAGAGACAAAGAAATACAAATAATCACATTAGATAACATCTAGTTCTTTGAAACAGCATCTACAATTTTAATTTTAAAGAGACAAGTTCAGGAATGAAGTTGATCTCATGAATCACTTTCCTGAAAAGGTAAATCCAGCCAGTGTGTGCTAGCTAAATCACACACCCATTTTCCTAATTTCAGTAGTCAGTTTCCTATATATTCCAGTTTCTAGGGGTTATCATGGATGACTATGATTTCCCTAACAGGAAATTAAAAATTAAAAAAAAAAAAAACACATTTAACCGTTAAGAATTCAATTCAATTCAGGTGATATTTCTACTCATTAACTTCTTACCCAGCGGTTTCCCATACTCATCTGGTACACTTCTTTTAATAATGAGTTCAACTCTAACACGGGGAAAGTAGTTTCAGCACTACTATTCAGGTAGTTTGAATTTTTAACTGGAGGATAATCACTTTACAATGCTGTGTAAACATGAATCAGACCTGTGTACACATGTACCCGCCCCCCGCCCCCCTTGAGTCAGGTAGTTTTTGACCAATCCACCAAGTCTAGAGGTGGGAAAAGTACTTTGACAGACAGATATACAGAACATACATACAATATTTTCCTTTAAGGTCTCATCCAGTTCTTCTGTCCTAGGCCTGTCTTCCCAGGCTCTTCACACAAACCACATTCATTCTTGCCTCCCTTCTCAACTTATAGTATCCTCTAGACCTGGAATTCCTCTCCCATGTCTCAGCAGCCGTTTCTATGTTCTCCATCCTTCAAAATGCTCAACTCAAGGCCCATTTCTTTCACAGCCTCCCAACCTCTGTGACTTGACCTACGCGGGCCTTCAAAAATACATTTATTGCCCCTACCACAAAATTAGCACTAACTGTATACTGTCTCACAGTTGAAAATTATGTCCCCCTAATTCAACTGAATACATGTTTCAGTGTCTATTATTTGCAAAGCAATGTGCCAGGCACCATAATAATTAGAGCAAAACTTGTCTGGGTAAGTAACCACTGTCTTTAACATTTCTTCTGTAATTACCAAATCTATTTGCCCATAATAAAAGACAGATATTGATGACAGATAATTGTTTTCTGTCATCAATCTATCATATTTTTACAATCTATCATAGATGTTTAAACTCTATGTATATTCTTTATAAACAATGACTATAATACTTTTGATAAAGAGGAAACCAATATTCTAAATTTGATGAACCACAGTAAGAATAAAACCAGATAACCAGAATCAAGGGATGTTTCCTAATTTAAAAAAAGTTGTGTTTTTTTTTTCTGTAAAAGGTTGGATTCCAAAAGACTAGTCCAAAATCCATTTTTTCTTAAATACAAAAGTAACACTGATTCAATGACCAACGTGAACACATCTAAGTGAAGTTTCACTTTCTTTTCCACTGCAGTCACAAAGTTTTTCTTACCAGCACTTCCACAGTACTATTATTCTTTAAAAAAATTTTTCTTAATTTCAAAAATAGGGACAAGCAATCAACATATTTACAGATTATAGTACATACTAGCAACCAACAGTAATCAACCAAAACTGAAATGATTGCCCATGATCACTAAGACTTTGTTAGGGTACAAAGAGACACCATTATTCTGGTGAGTAGCTTTTGTTTATTTCTACACTTTCGTTCACATACTGAGAATGTGTAAGTAAAGGAAAGCTCCTGCATTCTTTTATTGGCTTTATTAGGCCTCTGACCCTCCGTCCTCTTTCACTCTATCCCACTGCTCTTTCTTTTCTCTGAGTATGCTTACAGCCTATGGCACCAAGGTTGTTCTTGGGGAGAGTTTTTCTAATTCCTGATCCAGAGGCACTACCCATACATACTGCTGTGCTGTGCTCAGTCATGTCCAACTCTCTGCAACCCCATGGAGTGTAGACCACCAGGCTCCTCTGTCCGTGGGATTCTTCAGGCAAGTACCCTGGAGTGGGGTGCCATTTCCTCCTAAGGGGATCTTCCCAACCCAGGGGTTGAATCCGCACCTCTTGTGTCTTCTGCACTGGCAGGCAGATTCTTCACCACTAGCGCCACCTTGTAAGTCTACCCACCCGTATTAGACGTACTTAAACAACAGCCTCAGTGTGTTAACATTTTTTCAGTAAGAGATGAGACAAGACACCTAGATCGATGATTCAATTTTTCATGAGTGAACTGAGTCTCTGTGCCCAAGGTGTCACAATCTGAAAGCATGGCAGAATTGCAGCTAGAACCTTCATCTCCTAAATTAGGACTCTGCCCATGACTAAAGTGCACAGTGTCTAAATCTACCCAAGTCCTTCATGCTGTAATAGCTTAGAACACAGTTTCTTTCTTTTTTAACGCTTTTTTCTTCTTAGTCATTTATTGAGGCTGTGCTGTGCAGCTTGTGGGATCTTAGCTTCCCGATCAGGGATGGAACCCACGTCCTGTGCAGTGGAAACTCTCAGTCCTAACCACTGAACCACCAGGGAATTCCCTAGGACACAGGTTTCTAAGTAAACACATGCATCAAATTAGAAAAAAACAGATCTCCATCTCTTGTTTAACTCTTGATGTCTAAATCTACCCATGTCAGAGTCAAAATGTCTAAAACATTCAAAACTAAGCTTATCATTTTTATTCCTCAAATTTGCTCTAGTATGGAAAAAACACGGGTTCTTAGGATAAAGTAGGGGCCTTCTATCTACTTCAACAAAATTATAAGGTCTTCAGTAACTTTTAAACATGGTTGAATTTACTAACCATTAGCTATATGTATTACATTCAGGAACACTCTGCAGTATGAATAGTTACCAAGCATATTCCATAACTTTCAAAGCGTCAGTTAGTCTTTATAAAATAATAAGTAAAAAGTGAAAACAATTCATTCAACACAAAGACATAAAGAGTTAACTTATCTGCACAGTTCTGAGAGGTCATCTAGTTAGGAATCCACCAAATAATGAAAATTCCCCCAGCTGGCTCTCATCTCTTTCAAGTTGGGAAGGACCATATTCCTACTCTTCAAGGAGTCACGCCAGAGAAATACCTCATCAGTGAGGTTCCTCAGCTCTTATCGTCAAACTAAGCTTCATATTTAAGGTGAAGCAGTAGCTCAAGCGGAACAGAAGAACACAGGCTCTGGCACCAGCCCACCTGGGTTTGAATCTCCCGCACTGTGACTATGGACAAGCTACTTAGTGTCAGTCCCTTCTTCCTGCAAAACCGCTATAAGCCACAGTTCCCTCGTTCTGTAAAATGATCGTAACACCAGCAAAATCTAGATTTTCTATGAAGATGAGACGTAAATGCATGTGCAGAAATGCCTGGCATATAAATTTTACTCAATAAAGATTAGCTTCATTATAATCTAAATATGGTGCAAGAGATAATGTAACAGGTGCTTAAGTCTCATATCCACACCCCCCGGGAGTCTCCATTAACACAGTTATTTGCCAGACTGCAAAACAACACTGTAGCCCCATATCAACAAAAGTATCCTTCTATTCCAGTGCCTAAAAATTTGGCACCTATTTGATAAATCCAGTTGCTTCAAGATTGGGACCACACCCTGTCTGGCAAGATTCCCTTAAGACAGAGTTCCATTATGCTCTTAATCCAAACAAAACAAATTTACTGATTGTAAACACAAAACCCGCAGCCACATTACTGGCTACTATAACTAACTCAAGTGGTTAATTTTCGTATAACTTATTATAAAAGATTTCAGGTATAATAAACATGATAGTCAAAATCAGTTTTTAATACTTTTTCACATTTGCTTTCTTAATCCCTAATTGAATGCAAATTTAAGCTTCCTTCAAAAGAGCTTTAAACACAAGAGTCTATAAACCCATCAATTCATCAATAAAAAAAAAAATCACTGCTACTCTTTGGAAGTTACTAGGGCCACCAACTCACTAGCTTAACATGAAAACTGATAAAGGGAACTAATTAAACAAAAAAGCAAAAAGTTTTTAGATTAGACAGCGCTGGCCCAAAGAAGGTAAAATACACCAGCTTAGAGCAATGGGTGGTTGAATGACTACTTTTAATTTGAATGACTATCTCTAATAAAGCATTCAGACTGTGTGTGTGTGTTCATAAGGTTAGGAATATTTAAGGAAGTGGAATTATGTAGTAACTCCAGATGCCAAGTACTTGAATGGAAAGTATTTTTATACGATGTGGTAACCCAGTAAACTGCCCATTTCAACATATAGACATAGTCATCATAATACTTTGGCAAAACCATGAATCTAGAAGAAATACAATGAAAATTTTAAAAAAGAATGAGAAAAGTGAGAGACAAGAAGCTATGTAAGTTAGAAATGAGAAGCAAGCAATAAGTTCATAAACTGTAGTGAATGGAATGATTCTATGTAACAGATCATAGTTAGGCCTTTTCAATTTTTTCTAGTATGGTAGAATGCTTTCTATCAGCTCTCAGCAGAAATGAAAATAAGAAATCAGTGGTATCAATATAAATTCTACACAATCTTCCACAGACCTGTCCACTCGCAATCTAAAAAATATGGAATCACATACTTTGAGGTGAAAAGAATGTACGGATTACCTAGGAAAATTTATTCACTGAACACTCAAGAGAATTTGGGCCCAGAGCAGTCCGACTTGTCCAAGGTCACACACAGTTGATGGCAAAAAAAGCAACAATTCTCTGCTTTTCTCCAATTCCCAATCCAATTCTCTACTCAGGCCCCTCTCTGCATTAATAGAACTTCATTAGTATTTTTCATTAGCAAAGTATCTGGACAAGTAAGAAATCTATTACACAAATATCTGTATCAGTTCAGTTCAGTTGCTCAGTCGTGTCCGACTCTTTGTGACCCCATGAACTGCAGCATGGCAGGCCTCCCTGTCCAACGCCAACTCCTGGAGTTCACCCAAAGTCACGTCCATTGAGTCGGTGATGCCATCCAACCATCTCATCCTTTGTCACCCCCTTCTCCTCCTGCCTTCAATCATTCCCAGCATCAGAGTCTTTTCAAGAATCAGCTCTTTGCATCAGGTGGCCAAAGTACTGGAGTTTCAGCTTCAGCATCAGTCCTTCCAGTGAACACCCAGAACTGATCTCCTTTAGGATGGACTGGTTGGATCACCTTGCAGTCCAAGGGACTCTCAACAAGAGTCATCTCCAACACCACAGTTCAAAATCATCAATTCTTTGATGCTCAGCTTTCTTTATAGTCCAACTCTCACATCCATACATGACCACTGGAAAAACCATAGCCTTGACTAGACCGACCTTTGTTGACAAAGTAGTGTCTCTGCTTTTCAATATGCTGTCTAGGTTGGTCATAACTTTCCTCCTAAGGAGTAAGTGTCTTTTAATTTCATGGCTGCAATCACCATCTGCAGTGATTTTGGAGCCCAGAAAAATAAAGTCAGACACTGTTTCCACTGTTTCCCCATCTATTTGCCATGAAGTGATGGGACCAGATGCCATGATCTTAAGTTTTCTGAATGCTAAGTTTTAAGCTGACTTTTTCACTCTCCTTTCACTTTCATCAAGAGGCTCTTTAGTTCTTCTTCACTTTCTGCCATAAGGGTGGTGTCATCTGCTTATCTGAGGTTATTGATATTTCTCTCGGCAATCTTGATTCCAGCTTATGCTTCCTCCAGCCCAGCGTTTCTCATGATGCACTCTGCATATAAGTTAAATAAGCAGGGTGACAATATACAGCCTTGACGTACTCCTTTTCCTATTTGGAACCAGTCTGTTGTTCCATGTCCAGTTCTAACTGTTGCTTCCTGACCTGCATACAGGTTTCTCAAGAGGCAGGTCAGGTGGTCTGGTATTCCCATCTCTTTTGAGAATTTTCCACAGTTTATTGTGATCCACACAGTCAAAGGCTGATCCACATAGTCAATAAAGCAGAAATAGATCTGTATGTTATCTGTAGAAAAGTATCTGTATAGTATAATACAGTTTCTATGCTATTCTGTGCAACCTCTCTGATACCTGGGAAATTATTTTCAGTAATATTTTTACATTGAATAACTGAAGCAGAGGAGTTTCTGGATCTATTATTGTTTTAAATCTTACGATTTTACTCTAGTTGTTCTTTCCCAAGTTCTATCATATCCTACTATCTTGCTTTACCTTCACTCAGCCTAAAGTGAAAAGGAAACATTATTAAGCCTTTTTACAAAGCTACCACAACTTAGTAGGTCATTAAAATACTCCAAACTTTAAGTGACATTTTTCTTGCTAGTTCTTTGAATACAATACTGCTATCACAACTAAAATACCATAGATAAGAAAAAATTACTACAACTTACCAAAATGTAGTTACAGTTAAGTAACCAGACTTAACACTTCCCCAAGCAAGGGTAGTCTCTAAGTTCCTACTGAACGAGGAAACAAACAAACCAAAGACACCAACTGTAGAATAAATCTCACTGCACCGTCCTCTCTAAACCAAGCACCCAGATTCAATCTCTGATCAGGAAGATGCCCTGGAGAAGAGAATGGCTACCACCCAAGTATTCTTGCCTGGAGAATTCCATGGACAGAGGAGCCTGGTGGGCTGTACAGTCCATGCGGGCACAGAGTCAGACACGACTGAGCAGCATAAACAAGATAGTGGAGGAAAAACTACAAGTGAATGTCGCAAGAGGAGCAAGTCATTCCCAACCACATGCACGATTCTCTGAATTCAAAGAGAAAATGTTCCTATACTCCAACCTTTAAATTTAAATTACTTCAAATATTCAAGAATTTAAGAAAACAGAAAAAGGTAAAAGGGCTACAGTCCACAGGGTCACGGAGAGTTGGATACGATTTAGCGATTAAACAATAATCTTTTAAGTAGCTCCCCAACTTTAGGCATCTTTCACTGAAAGTGAGGGGAGGCAGGGGAAGTGAAGTACCTACATCTTTTTCCAGAGCATAGTTTTATTTTCATGTGAACAAAACCCAAATTGATGTTTTCTGTATTCTGATGACATCTGCAGAACTGAAGCATGCCTTAGAAACCTGAATAAGCTCACCTTAGCGTCAACCACGTTAAATGAAAAAAAAAAAAAGAAAAACCCAAAACCCACAAAGTCAATATGATCAAGGAAACAGGCTGACTTCTCTGAGCTTGGCCTTTTCACTGACACCCCAGGACAGCTCCAGGACTTGGAAGGCAGGCTGCAATTACTCACTTACCCAGACCTGAAAGGCCAGTTCTTTCACATTGTTCTCCACTTCCCACCATTGGCCACTCGGGCCTAGCTGGTGTCAGATTACACTCAGGCAACAGTCATGGTACCTTGCAAAACCAGATCACATACCTAGACCTGTTCATACCTGTGGTCTCAAGATTAACCCTTTTTCTGAGCCTGTTCTGAAAATAAGAGAATTTAAAACCGAAAAGAAAAAAATAAAACAAAAGAGAAATACTCAACAGTAATCAGGTATTGTTTTAATCCTGGGTCATGTAAAAAGGTTTTACTTTCTCCAAATGACTGAAAGTGATCATTGTCAAAATGTCATTAATTGGTGCTTTTATTACGCAAATAAACTGACTGAAGGAGTTTTCTTCCCTCCAAGCAAGCTAAATCTGAACTCTGACGAAAACACACCTGCTTGGGAACACAAATATGCTGAAATGTGCTTATCAGCAAGACCTGTTCAGGCAGTTAACAATTTTCTTCCTATAACAAACAAGAAACAGCTTGCAATAAAGCTGTTTCATTTCTGTGGTTGTTTATTCTCCTGTTTAACATTTTCATCTTCTTAAAACAGACATGGTCTAGGGCAGTGAGTCCCCCATTCCAGAACACAGCACTTTTCCATCCAGAACACTGCTTCATTCTGGCCCAAAGTGAAGGGGAAAAGGCCAGGGATACTGCTGAAAAGCCCACAGGAGATCTTGCTGAGGACACGCCTCCCCTCACCTCCAACTCCCGCAATGCGCTATATTCTTCTAGAAGAGACTGCTACTCTGTCCTAAGAAGTTTTCACTCTTAGGAAGAGATACGCCATCAGCTGAAAACAAAATTGAAGGTCACATAGAAAGCTTAATGGCCACAGACTGCATTATTAGGTGACAGTTGCTCCACGTGTTCAACTGAGGGGTCCTTACTACCTTTAGTCTAGTTCCCCCTGCGGCTCTTCACCCTGCAATAGGAACAGGTCACCAAAAATGAAAATAGAACCAACCGAGTTCTCTGCTTAAAAGTAATCAACATAACACTGTAAAGCAACTATACTTCAATTTTAAAAAACTAATCAGTGGCTTCCACTGCCTATAAGAAAAACTTCAAGTCCATTAACATGGCTGAGGTGGCTCTTCATGATGCCCCAAAAGGTATGAGAAAACCGTAGCCATCAGATGCATAAAGCAGGATATCTGAACACCTGCACAGAGTGAATGGGAATCGTTCACGGACCAAGTTTAAAAGGACACCCAGGTCACAGTATTACTACTCTTCATTCCCCTCTCAGAAACAAGTACACCGGCACCTCAGCATTTCCTAGTCCCTCCTGGCCCGCTGCCCCACCCCTGAAGTACAGACGCCAGAGGCTGTCCTGCTCCAGTTCCCCTAGCGCCCTGTACTTCTACCCTGTCCCAGGCTTGCTGGCTCAGTTCAGAGCTTTCCACATCTTGAGTAATACAGCCTTTTATACCTGTGGCATTTTAGGGGCCTCTCCCAAGTCACACTGGGACCCGAGTTAAGGACATAAACCCTAGAGAAGCAAAGCATGTTTACCTTTTCCCAAGTCACCAACAAGTCTGATGGACTCATCCTCATGCACAAAACTTCCTGCTCACTATGTGTGAGAAGAGCTCCAATTTCATAGCATACCCCTTTTCTTCTTTAAACAATAAAAATCTATTTTCAATAAGTTTGGCTGTAATCAAACGATCCTGGTGCTCAATGTCAGGATCCCTAAAATGGGATTCTTTCTACAATCATCCTCATAATGACCTGGCTTGCACCTAAGATGGTAAACTCAAGGACACCAAAAAAACTAGAAGCAGCAAAACCACAAGATGAGAAATGAGACAGTGGAAGGGCATGGGCTGAGAATGAATTACATACGTCCTTTATATTTTCCTATTGCACAAACCTTAGATTGAAGCAAACTTTAAATACTATTCACAGGTTATATAAAGATTTGTAACACAGGGAATTCTCTGGCAGTCCAGTGGTTAGGACTCCATGCTTTTCACTGTTGAGGGCATGGATTTGATCCTTGGTCAGGGAACTAGGATCCCACAAGCCTTGCAGTGCAGGAAAAAAAAAATTATAATACAGAACAATTCAGTTTTTAGGCCTTCTTACAACATCCATTTTCACGAGAAACCATGCTCTACTGATCAACTTGGTGGTTAAAAAAAAGAACAAAAAATGATGATACTTAGTGAACTTCCCCTAAACTCGGCACTGTGGGAAAGACGAAGAGATAATGCATGGGCTGCTTTCCATGGAGCTTACAATCTAGTTCAGGAAACAAGACCAAGAGAGAAAATAACTGAACACTGAAAGTCAGTATTTAATTAAATGTTAATAAAGCTGGTCAGTACTGCAGCATTTCAGAAGAAAGGATGGTCAAATGGGTCAAGGAAACACTTTAGACAGTGAAGGACCTAAACACAACCTTCAAGTGAGGCAGGATGTGGAGAGACTGCACAGAAAGGGAAAGATAGTCAAGTACAGCGTGTGTGCACACATGTTTCCTTAGGCAGGCATACATGTGTACATGCATGTACATGTGCATGGAAACTCATGTGTGTAAAGGCTGAGACACAAAAGAATAAAGAGAATTAAAACCGACCAAAGTGGGCATCCCTGGTGGCCGAGTGGTGGAGAATCCACCAACCAACGAAGGAAACACAGGTTGGATCCTTGATCTGGGAGGATCCCCCGTGCCGTGCTGAGGAGCATCTGTGTCCACGCACCACCCCTGCAGAGCCACCCTCGAGCGCCCAGGGGTCACAGCCATGGAGCCCAGCTGCTATAGCTCCTGAGCCTCATGCCCGAGAGCACGTGCTCCAAGAGAGGCCGCCACACCGCAGCTGGAGAGTGGCCCTGCTCGCCCCAACCAGAGAGAAAGCCCCAGCAGTAGCGAAGACTCAGCATACCCACAACAAAAATGAATGAACAAAAACCAATGACCAAAGTACGTCTGGAGACAGTTAACAGACTGACCAGAGCTAAGAGCTGATAACGGCAAACAGTAGAAAATGTGAAGCAAAGTAAAACCAAGTTATGGAGAGTCTTGAAAGTCAGACAGTGGAATGCAGGCTTGATTTGGAAAGAAGAAGTGGAAAGTTCCTGGAGGTTTTCAAATCTGGTTGCAGCAACACTGCGTGGTCCCCAAGATTACAAAGCCCAAAGCAACGGGGTCAGGTAACTACCATCTAAAAATGATGAGGACAGTTTAAACAAACATCCCATAGCTTGACTGCTACACTGATATTATTAACTTCTAGCCACTGATGTGTATACTATCCTCCTTAAATTCTTCATTAATTACATGTAATAGAGATTCTCCACAATGGTTTATAAATCACCCAGGGTATAGGAAAATTATTTAAAACAAGCAAAAATCACTTGACTAGTTTACATCAAGTTTTTATTCTTTGCCTAAGGATTGAAAGAAGGCAGAAATAGAAAAATAAGATTTTCAAAAAGATATGACTTATTACCATACAACCTTTCTTACAAGTCAATCAACTGAACCTCAAAACTGTCCTATATCCATTTGGACAGCACAGAAACTTTGAAATATATGAACTCGCTGCATCTATGGATGACTGAATATTGCTGTTTATAGTATTAAATATTTTTGAAAAGATGATGCTGATTCAGTTATTCAGTGAGGAAGGATATGACATCCATGACTGATGAAAGTTTCTTAGTCATTTAATAGAGACTTCTAGCACCAACTTTCAATGAATCTTTACTTTCCTCCAGGGCAATATTTAGAAGAAAGAAGTTCCTGTAAAAATGTCTATTTGCATTAAACTTGGCTCTTTATTAGATGTATTCTCTGCTTTGTGGCTTTGCTTGACTCTTCAGAAGTTCAAGAATTCAAAGTTGCTTTAGTAGATGTAGTGGGCACTTACTAGATTTTAAAAAATACTTTAGCATGAAGACACACTTAGAAATTTTACAACAGCACAATAAGGTCCATTTATATTATAATTTGTTGGTAATATCTAGTGTCTAATAAATGCCTTACAATTTATAAAACAAGACATATCATATCACGCGTACTAAGTTGCTTCAGTCGTGTCCGACTCTTTGCAACACTATGGACTGTAGCCCACCAAGCTCCTCTGCCCATGGGATTCTCCAGGTAAGAACACTCAAGTGGGTTGCCATGCCCTCCTACAGGGTATCTTCCCTGCCCAGGGATCAAACCCACATCTCTTACATTTCCTGCACTGGCAGGCAGGTTCTTTACCACTAGTGCCACCTGGGAAGCCCGACATATACATACTATTTAATTCTTAAACATCTCTACAACCACTGACGTTGCTGTACAGACAAAAAAACATGATACTTACCCTTAAGGAATTAAGAAAGAGATAATAATAACAAATTAGAAAATAAATAATAAGAAAATAATAGCTACAGGTGTCAGGCTTCACATTACTTTGCTGTATCTGTCATTTAATTGTCATGTCAGTAACATCCATGGCTTGAGAGACCAACCAAATAAGGGCAAGGGCTTTGTCATGGTCACCACCAAACCCTACAGCTTACCCAGATGGTCACAAACAATATTTGTCAAAGAAATACTCAAGATGCTCAGAGACACTTTGAGTACATGTCTGACCTCAGCTCACATTCATTCATTCACTCATCCATTCAACAAATATCCACTGAGTACCTACAACATGTCAGACTCTGTTCTAGGCGGCAGGAATACAGAAAAAAAAAAAAAAAAGATCATTTCTGCCTTTGTAGGGTTTCTAATCTAGTGATCTTGATAATTCCCGTCAAAAAATTCTGCTTTAAAAATGTGGGATTGTCAGGCAATATGGTTGTCTTACAACCCATAAACAGAAGCTCTGCCCCTCTCCTTCACATCTAACTCCCAGCTATCTCCAAACCCCTGACAACTGGACACAGAAAATGTGACCTCTCTAAGTGGACAGGAAGAGTTGTGGGATAATTTCTTACCTTTCAGACAGTCTATAGGTACATAAGGAGAGGGGAAGGGAAAATTTGAGGTGAAAATAGATACAGCTAAATCCAATGGCCAACTTCTTACAGGAAAACCTCAAGGCTACTATTTCACTTTAATTTTTAATTTGACTTTTGAGTTAATTAAAATTTAACAACAACTAAAAGGCTTATAGAGAAGGGCATGGCAACCCACTCCAGTGTTCTTGCCTGGAGAATCCCCATGGACAGAGGAGTCTGGTGAGCTGTAGTCCATGGGGTCGCAAAGAGTCAGACACGACTGAGCGACTAACAAAAGGTTTACTGGGGAGTCTTTTTTTTTTTTTTTTTAAAGCATTCCATTCACAAATATAAACACTTCAAGGAGAAGAGTAAATTTTCCCTATATCATCTTCTCCTATATACTAGGTAGCCTTCAGAAGTCATATTAGTACTATCTATATTCTTGTATTTATTTCACAAGGACTCACTAGGGACCCACCTGCTAGACACCAGTGGGTAAGGGTGGACAGGGATAAGACAAGTAGCTAAGACACTATGGGCAATCAGTCTATCAGCTAAGACCAAAGATGCAGCAGAGTTAGATATAAAACTTATTTTCCCATGTTATTCAGTAATTATTTGCTGGTGGGACATTCCAGAGAGAAGGAGCTAAGGTAAACCTAAAAGCTTAAATCACTGAATAGAGATGAAATGGGAATTTAATGAAAACAAACTTCTTCCTAAAAGCACGCAGGATCTGGCATCAGAAGACCTGTGTTCAAATGCTAGTACTGCCATTTAATAACTTTATTTCCTTGGGTAAGTCAACCTCTGTGACCTTTCTTTCACCATCTTAAAAGTTGTACCTACTAAGATTTTACTTTGTAAACCATCAAGTGCTCTAAAAGTTTTAAAGAATATCAATACACCAAAATAAAAAAAAAAAAGAATGCTTATCAAAATTTGAGACCAACATATTAGCTTATCATTTCATATTGAAGGCCAGTCTTTTATGACCTACAAAAATTTCACAAAAAAGTAAACACATTTTCATATTTTCTGTATCTAACTGTGATCCATACGATCCATATAATACACAAAAAGCCTGTGACATGCCTAGAATTGACAAGTGACAAAAGTTTAATGAAACAACCTTTACACTTAATGTGTCCCCCTAATTGGAAATTCGAGCAGCAACTGTACATCTGTGTCTCTGTTCCTCTCATCGTGGTTTAACTGACAGGAAGCAGAGAACAAGATATGGCATACAAACATCAAGTACTTCCTGCCTTCTCTGCTACATCTTTATGTCTTGTTTTATAAATAGTCCAATAGTCTATGTGAAAATGTATCAAAGCCTGGTGCCAGAAGCATTAAGATATAATTGGTGAAGAGTGTTTATGAAAACAGAACAAATAAAAAGGTATTCTGAGGTGGGGATCTAAGTTCATTTCACACATGAAGACTCATTATTAATAGTTTTCTCAAGTATTCTTAGGAGTAAACAACTTACAAATTAAGACTTGAAAATCACAATGACTGACTACAAAATGAAATGTCTGAACAACAGCCCTCAAACTGTTTTACCCAACCAGTTACATAAATATCATTTGACCACCTAGATAGAAGACCTTTCCATTCAGCTTTTACCTCTCGTAAAAGATAACCACCACTCAAAACAAAACGAAAACAAAAAACCTTCCAATAGTCAACTCAAAACAGCGGCATGGATACCTTGCCTCTTTGATCTCTGGCCGTTTTTACCGTGGCGCCTTGTAAGCACTTTTTTCAGATTACAGTTTGTGTTCCCCCCGCCAATCAAACTATCTCTACTCCCTCGCTCTCTTCTCAGTATATCCAAAACTTGGCTCACATTATTTATTCACATATGTTCAACCATCAAATACAAACAAACCAAACAGAACTCTATTACTAATAGGTAAAGTCTTGCTGTTTTAAGTAAGTCATTTTAAGCAAGCTTCCAATTAATCACAACTAAAACAGAGATGTTCACTTTTCATCAGGCCTAGTTGCCTCATCAATGAATAATTTTCTAAGAGTCACCTCAATTCATCACTCACATGTCTCATATTCCATAAAAACCTGGGCACAATACAGTCATCTCTTCCATTCATAATGGTCAATTCTCACCTAAGCCACAAGCTACTGCAATCACAATTTCACCAGGCAATAGTGTTATTTGTCTCTAGGTCAGTGTCCCCAGTGACTCAGTATTTTACTGCAAGTAAGCTCATCTTGTGGTTTTTTTCTTTAAGAGAATTTAATATACACATAAAAATCAACTTTAAGCATGGCACCATGCTCCTAAAGTAAGTAACATTTCTTAAATGAGTATCTTGGATAACAATTGCATTTTTATTCAGTATTTTTCAATGAAAATAGCCAATTTATACTTTTCAACAGTGTAAGAGTTACTAGTGCCTTACCAGCATATCTTTAGTATATTTCTGCTCTTACTTGTAAGTGTATTACCCTCATCTGTCCCCAGTATCTAGGGAACACATGCTCCCTGAACCTTAAGGGAAGTGTCCGCTTCCTCACACATTAGCTCCCTTCCCACAGCCTGTGGCTCTGACGCCTTGTCAAACCACCCTGTCTGAGGGCGCTCAGTCACACCCAGCCTTTTGCCACCCCGTGGACTGGAGCCACACAGGCTCCTCTGTCCATGGGATTTCCAAGGCAACAGTACTGCAGGGGTTACCATTTCCTATTCCAGGGGATCTTCCCGACTGAAGAGGTCAAACCTGAGTCTCCTGCATCTCCTGCACTGGCAGGAAGATTCTTCACCACTGCGCCACCTGGGAAGCCCTCGGGCCAGTCTAAATGGTGAGCAAAGTCTCAGGACATCTGCAGAGAACCTAGTGTGTGCCACCTTCTTAACAATGATTTGCTAACAAAGGCAGGCAACTGTTCTATTCTACCAAGTGCAGATGAACAGTACATCTTCCTTTCAGTTTATTTCTAAGACTAACAGGTTATAAATTATCCCATAACAACCACATATCTGTCTCTGCTCCATAGACAAAAGGATCAAATGTGACACCCAGTTTTAACAGTTCATACCATAAAACATTTTGAATAAACAAATAACTTAGACAAATCTTCTGTTTCTAAATACAAACTGTCTTAACTGTCTCTGAAACTAAAACACATATAACTTTAATTCTGATTAATTCTAATTTAAATCTAAAATCTTCACATTCTTATTCTTCATGCTTTAATATATATGTGTGCTTTGTGTGGTACATATTAAACCTTATATAAATAGTACAATACTGTATATATTCTTCCAACATTCTTTAACAAGCTTCTTTAAGACATAAAATTCTGAATAAACACAAAGGTTACTTGGAAAGGAATTTTAAACATTAGCGAGGACTTAGTGCTTAGAAAAATATTATTACCAAAGAAAGATAAGTCATGATTATTTGGCTTCCACTATAACAAAGAGAAAGATCTTACATACACAAAGCAGCCCATCTTCAATGATGCCTCTCACAACGTGTTCTGACCTTCTGCAGAACAAAGGTAGCCCACCTTAAGAATGCCATGTATAGAGATCTTAACAAGAAGTTCAGGGGTCTAACCCCAGCAGTCTCTTTCTAACTTGCCTAAAAGGTGCAGTCTACACATTACCACCAACACTGCATTGGTTCCATCAGTATGGCTATGTTCTAAATTGCGGTAAGAAAATCTCTGGCTGCTGTATCCCCAGCATCGACAATACTACAGGCAATAAACAATTGTCGAATGAATTGGTAAATTGTATAGGAGGAAAAGTAATATAATAAAAAAAAAATCCAGAAGACCCCTGAATTGCATGACTTATGGGAACCCTTCCAATTACATAAATCCTATGACTTCTACTTCCGTTTGCGCCTCTGTGTTCCTGCTACTACTAAAAGAGACACTGTGGAAAACAACTCAAAAAAGAGAGCCAGAGCAGTTCGATATTTTGAGAACTTAATGAAAACTTTGATTTCTTTCTTCCCCCAACAAAGGACACATATGCAAAGTTGGGTTTAACCAGGGCTTACAATTCTTTGATAATAAACCACTGTGTTTTCATTCCCAATTTAAAAAAAAAAGAGCGCGTGCCAGGGGATGACTATGAAAGACAGGTCTATGTTTCACTTTTTATAGCAAATCCCACATTTACATTATTGAATTTTGGAAATCTTATATAAAGATTCCATATCAAGTTTATAACTAAAGATGCAAGAATTACTATCATTATAAGTAAGAATTTTAAGGAAACAAGATGAAACATTTATCAGGAAGCAAGACAATAATTATGGCAATAAATCTGGTTAGATGTAAAAGTCTAATTCAAGGTATTAGCAAGTTAAAAGTTTATCGGTGTATTGGTTATACTCCAATACAAAATAAAAAGTTCCCAAGTTTGGGGGAAAAAAAATTTATCAGTGTCAATTAACACTATACCAATTATGTTTTAAGAATCTTTGTTCTAAAATGCGTTTTTGAAAAATTCTTGAAAGTGATGATTCTAAAGGCTAAATTATTTCTAACAAACTATTATCTCCAACTGGTTAATGGATGTCAACTGGAAATTATCATTTACTCATCAGAAGTATGCCTAGAGCCATCTTGTTAGTCACAGGGGACAGATACACAGTCTTATGTATAACTTAATTCTGAATCTAGCTCATCTCCTTCACTGAAATGATGATTTTTTAAACTGATGTAGAGTTTACTCATCACTTCTTTTTTAAAAATCAACTTCTGGTCTTCATCAAATTAAACATTATTTCTCAGTTATATATAAATGCGGGGAAAAAATAATCTACCCCTTACGTAGCACAATTTAGTATGAAGTAGTTCAACCAAAGAAAGAATACAGTGACATGCCCATCACCCGGCTTTATATTAACATTTTTCCATAATTTGTTTCAGAGTCTTAAGAATAAAAAAGTCAAATTTAAATACACATATATCCCTCTCAGTCTCTTCTGACCATTCTAAAATTGCTGTTGCCCAACTGCCTATATTTTTATAACTTTACTTCATATGTATCAATGATAGTGCTGTTTTTATGTACGTGATAGGGATTTTAATGTATCTATCAAAAAATGCTTACTCAAAATTGTTTGAAATTAACTCTAGTTAAACAAATAAATAAATAAACTCAGCTAAACTGCTGAGTGTTTAGTGGTCAAATGTACTAATGCCCACAACTTATCCTTAAGACATCACCTGCCCACTTGTTTAGGGTCCTAGCTTCCCTGGTGGCTCAGCAATAAAGAATCTGCCTACAATGCAGGAGATACAGGAGACTCAGGTTCAGTCCCTGGGTCAGGAAGATCCCCTGGAGAAGGGAACGGCAATCCACTCCAGTGTTCCTGCCTTGAAAACCCCATGGACAGAGCGGCCTGGCAGGCTACAGTCCACTGGGTCACAAAGAGTCGGACACGACTGAGCGACTGAGCACACACTGGAAGGTTTGAGCCCCCAGGGCAAACTGCCACAATGAGAGGCTGGATGGGCAAGAAGGCATCAATAGCATCTCTTCCGAGGAAAGATAATGAAAAACCCTAGGTCATCTTTAATTTGCATTCTCCCCATATACTTTGCAAACTCTTCACATACTTCAGTGTGATGATATAACAAAGAACTCTTGCACATATGTTCCAAGAATTACATCAAGAGTGTTCCCAAACTGGACACAATCTACTGCCATCAACAAGATGGTAAATACGTTCCAGTACAGACAGACAATGCAGTACTATACTGCAATTAAAATCAATCAAGATAAATCTCATAGAGTTAAATGAAAGAAGTAAGTCACTACAGAGTATACATGGTATGATCCATTTCAGTAAAGTTCAAAGGGGTAAAACTATAAAGAAAGGGTTACACAAAAACCAGAATAATAGTTATTTTTAAGGAAAAACAAACATGGGCAGAGTTGGGGATTTTTATCTTAATAAACATGCTCTATTTCTTAACCTAGGCTGTTGTAACATGGGTAAACACTATGTAATAACATTTAAACTGTATATGTTTTATACATTATCCTACACTCACATTTCATAGTTTTAAAGAAAAAAAGGATAATGAACTGCTTTACTACAACACTCAGGTTCCATTTAGTATTTTGATACAAAAAATAAGATGCACAGAAACTAACAGTTATTAAATCAACACCTCATTATTATTGTTTTATTATAAAATCTTCTAGTTTCAGTGTTTACAGGACTGTTTTCTAAAACACAGAAAAAAACAATTTTCTTTCATTTAATTTCTAAAACCATACCATACAACTCTGCACAAATACAATGATCATTGTATTATTGAGCATCTACCACATAGATTATGACCTTTATGTGACTTGACATCACTTAAAGTCACACTGGTTCCCGCTACCTTGAAGAACTTTTATTCCATAGGGTAGAAGATGGGGAAAGGATAAATCCAAGAAAATACAAATTTGAAAAATCAAGAAATCAAAAACTTGTATAAGTGGCTGCCTCTAGGCAGCAGGACTGAGATGGGGAAGGGATAGAAGAGAGAGGCTGCTTTTCACTAAAGGCTTTTTATTAGATTTTTAACAATGTGCAACACTTTGACAGCTTTTTAATATAAAAATTATTTAATCAATATTCATAACTCTAGAAGGCATTCATATTGTTTACACTTGTGCTTTTTTTTTTTTCATGCTAGCAATCAATCTCAAGCTACAAAATGTGGAGACAAAAAAGAGCTGATATCTTGCTATGCTATGCTAATTTGCTTCAGTAATGTCCAACTCTGTGACCCAATGGACTTAGCCGACCAGGCTCCACTGTCCATGGGATTCTCCAGGCAAGAATACCAGAGTGGGGTGCCATACCCTCTCCAGGGGATCTTCCTGACCCAGGGATAGAACCTGCGTCCCCTGCATTGGCAGGTGGGTTCTTTACCACTAGCGCTACCTGGGAAGCCCCTGGTGTCCTGCCACTCAGCACTAACAGGCAAATGAAAAGGCCTCTGAATTCCTAGAGGGGTCAATGAACGAAGGTGAAAAGGCAAGTTTAGGAAGAGTTTTCTGATGATGACAGTGGGATTATTAATTCAGATACTTATTACCGGAAGAGAAGGAATCAAAAATGTTTCTGCACAGAAATTTACACAGCCAAAGCTCAGCTGCCTAATTTATCCCCTCTACCAACAAAGCAAACAGCACAGGAACTATTTTTTTTCAAAAAGGGTAGATTCCTAGACATTTATAGTATAGATCAACAGCCACTTTTACTCTAGTACACAGACCAACTGACAAGACACAAAGATAGAGGTGACAAATAACTTTCCCATTAGGAGTTCCTCTTTACTAATGGGAGCAAGATTGCTCAGAGAGTTGAAAACTGCCCAAATCAATTAGGTTGACTCAATGATATTACTAATTTAATTCTTACCATTTAAAGGAAGCAGCTCCTAGGCAAAGGAGCAAAATATTCTGATCAACTGATGGAGGCAAAATTACGTTCAGACCACTCAACTGATGGGACTCTTCTTCTTATTTAAGAGTCTGTGCAGTCTAGACAATATGTCATGCAAAGCCTACAAATATGCAATCCATTATGCAGTTAAATGTCCAAAGAAATTTCAAAAACCATATTCAAGTATTACACAGCAAAAAAAAAAAACTTACTCCCTCCCAGACTCTAACAAATAATAACAGTGTCTCCAAGGAAAGAAAGGTTTTCGAAGACTGTAAATGTTACCCCAGATCAGGAAGGGACCTTTTTTTTTTTTTTTGCCCTACCCCAAGGAAAAGGGAATGGAGAGTTACCATGAGGCACCAAAGGGAACTAAAAAAGAAAAAAAAAAACAAATACTAATATTGGGAGAGTGATGGTTCACTGAGAGGTAAAGAGGCTAATTACACCTGAAAAACAAAAATAATTAGATTAATTATATAATGTGGTCAAGATGGCTGTGAGTGGAGAGCCAGAGGAAGAAAAGCAGAATTGGAGGAAAGGACATGGGAAGAACCACAATGTTGAAAGACAAAGCCCAGCAAAAACCAACAGAGAAAGGGGCGCTGGGGCAGAGAGACGAGGCTGAGGAAGTCCCAGTCGTTCTTCTATTAATACTTACTAGAGCCTGTGGGTTTCCAAATACCACTGTTCCTTAAAAATTCAGGTATTAAAATGCTAAGTAACTGATTAATCACTCTTCACAGCTCTTAAACCTGCAACCTCTCTTTCTGAGAAAGTCATCTAGGGTACTTATTAAAATTGCAGATGGATAAGCCAAACCCCAGGGCCTAATAAACCAAAATCTCTAAGTTGAAACCAGGTGATTCTCTGTTACAACAAAGGTCAAAAATTACTACTTTAAATGTAGCATATTACCAGGCAGGTGTTAATTATTTCTGTGGTTACAATGTGTATGCATCAGAGATTAAGCTAAGGGCCACATGTCCTTTAAAGGTTTGCTACCACTAACTATAGCAGGACCTGACCAACTGAGCAGCCAAGGGTTTAACGCAGCAAATGTAATAGCAACGGCCTGTACACTTGTGCCTGATACTCTGTCAAAGGCTGAAAAAGATGGAGAAACAGAATAAAACACCTCTGCTCTCTAAGAATTTACATTCTTATTTTTTTTAATTTTGGCTTTTTATATGTTTGGCTTAACATTGGTTTAATGTGTTGGTTTCTGCCATACAATAAAGCAAATTATTGTATAATCACACAGCCACAGTTATCCACACTCCCGCCCCATCCCTCAGGCCGGCAGAGCGCGCCTGGCTCCCTGCGCTACAGGGCACCTCTCACCAGCTCGCACCTCACGCCTGGCAGTGTACCTGTGCTGATGCCGCTTTCTCCATCTGTCCCACTCTCCCTCCCCCGCTGTGTCCGCAAGCCCATTCTCTACATCTGGGTCTCCGTTCCTCTCTGCAGACAGTTCCATCAATACCATTGTTCTAGACTGCATGTGCATGTGTTAATATATTTGTTTCTCTTATGCATTATTACTCTTACTGAAGATACTCTTCCCAACCTGTACAAATGCTACTCCTTCTTCAGTACTCCTAAAGACTCACAGACCTTTCATGCCCATTTTACGTCTCAGTCACCTTTCACTTCTAGGCAAGCAATCTGAACCTAAATTTGATAACTTGGTGGTTTTGTTTCATTCTTTATTTTACCTGTTACCATACACTATTTTCTCGGTAAGACTCTTAAGTTTGTGAGACTAGGGCCCAGATTTTGTAGACTTGCGTGCCCTGTTTATTGTTTAGGACAGTGATGACCACCACACTGCGGAAAATTTGATACTGAATTAGGTTAGGGGGCTCAGAAATTTAAGAGATTCAACAGTCATATGAAAAGCAATTTAAAAATCCAGATATCAGACCTAAGGAAAGGCAGATCTAAGGTAAATTTCAACCACCACAATAAAACATATCAAAAAGTTAATAGACAAAGATTCTGTATTCCCCAGACAGTTCTAAGAATCAAGTGCCTGGTATGTGAAGTAAACTTTCAAAGAAAAAGGCACAACAAATGAAATGACATTATTACTTATGGGAAGGTTAAATTCAAAATTATACTTATGTTAGAGTTTAGACACCTCCAGGTTTTGCAAACATATGCAGTTTCACACACACTTTAATAGAACAAGGCATCATATGAAACAGTATTTGCCCTACCAAAAGAAGATGAGGTAAGATTAAAGTGGAAATAAATCGGACTTCATATCTAGGAGTTCAAAGCAAATTCCCATCTTCCTTAGGCCCATCTTAAACAGGTAATGTCACAATGCTTCAACCATGAAAAAATTCTAATAGTGAGAAAAAAGCTGCTGTAGAAATTCAACAAATGCCTCATCCTCTCTCTGATGAAAAAGGAAACTAGTCTGAACAAATTTTCAAAATCATTAGTTAATTCATTTGGTCATACCTTATGGAACTTAATGCAAGATTTTATTCACTCTTGAGGCAAAACAAACCGTTTCAAAAGAAGTATCACTTGTTGGTGGGGGCTAAACCGCGCAGCTCCAGACTGGAGGGCTGGCCGTCCAGCACAACCCAACCTGGAGCAAGTCACAAGACCTCTCTGCGCCACGGTCTCCTCAGCTCTGAAAGTGAGGCAGCTGAACGAGCGTCAATCTGCTAATGCGAAGTTCTTCACACTGGTCATTCTAAGTTTAATTCTGATGACTCACTTTAACTTCTATTCAGCTTTATGAAAGGAAAAGGGTGGGAAGGGGACTACATAATAAGTCATACTGGTTTTCCTTTGCTTCTATGTTTTTTTTTTTTTCCCTCCCTCTCCTTGAAGCCCCACTTCAGTCTTCTCCACATAACAAGAAACCAAAATATACGATTCGTATTTATCTTTATTTAAATTGCAATGCTGTCTTAATTTTAAGATACTAAATTCTTCTCCTTTAATAAATGAAAGCTTAATTATTTGCGCATTTGTGTGCCCCTTTATTTTTCTCTGTGGGTCACTGGCCTTAAAAACTCAAAAAAAAAAAAAAAAGAAAGAAAGGCAAAAGTTTCATTAAATTTTTCACACAGAGCAGACCAGAAGTAAATACAGCTTCTGCTTACTCAAAAGCTGACTAAACCAGCAATATGCAAACAAAGATGATAGCAAATGGCTCAGAGCTAAACTGGTAAAATGTCTGCTTATGCCTGTCAATTGAGATCTGATAACAGGAACACTCTTTTCAGAGAGTAACAAATAATAATTGACTGCCTTTCTATCTTCCCTTTCATCTGACAGGCCTTCAGTCACTTATAAAAGTTATTAACAATGAATCCTCGATGAACTAGCTAAATATCATCACAGTCAACAATAAATGACTTGCCAAGTTTGATTTCTGAAAACTGTATTTGGAATCACTGCATATTCAAACTTTACTTTCACTCAGATTTTAGTTTCACAAAATAACTTTTTAAGTTACTGCTGCATCCAGTTTCTCAGAGCACCTAGAACTTGAAGGGACACCATCATACACACTTGACAAAATCTCCTAATTTCCATAATGAGAACTATTTCAGGAAAAGACTAAGTAATCTTTTCTTAGTTTTTAATTTTTAATTCAAAACAAGCAAATTTTAAGAATAGTTGTATAGATAGAAGGTCAACATTCCTTTTTTTAAACACAAATCAAAAAACTACATTTCCTCAGAAACTAGTTATGCCTGTTAGGTTGCTACTCTGAACAAATTTCTAGTGTGAATTATAAAACTTTATTATTTTTTCCTAACTGTAAATGAGTCATTCTAGCGTTTCTTCCTCTTTAATAATCACTTTTACTTGTTATCTAAATGAACATGCATTTTATCCAAACTTACAGTTTCAAAATTAAATGTTTAGTATAAATTTCATTAACTTTAAAGAAACAAAAAAATATATTACAAAGAATATTACAATCAGTGAGCAACACCTATGACTGAGTTGTCTACAAACTTCCCCTTAACTAAAATGCCAAAACAAAACCATCGCCCTTCAACTTCTTCCTTAACACTCAAATCACACATGAATAATACAGTTTGCTTAATTGTAACTTACAGGGCACCCTCACAAATACAGTTACATTTTTAAAAATTAGAATTTGACCTCGTTTCCTTTGTGGTATATAAAAAAAAAAATCAAGAAAAGTCTCCTTTATTCTCAAGTCACACAGAGGGGAAAAAGAAATCACAGAAAATAAAAAAACTGCTTCACCAAGAAGATCTCAAACTTTCCAGAATTTGAATGCTTTGTTTCCCCCAGTAGTAAAGTGCAATCAGGCATGGGACTGCCGACACACATTTTTTCCAGAGAGTTAAAGAACACATTCAGCCATGTTCTTCGACAGGTAAGAAGCACCCTCCCCAGTCATCAGCCCAGGAAACAGCCAGAAGCAGACACGCAAAATCTTAACGAGTTACCTTCCAATATTCTCGTTCTCTTTAGACACTGTCCTTTGGGCTGGAAAGTAAAAAGCTATCCGGCAAGTTTTGTGCTGTTAAAATGGCTCCTGTAGATTGGGGAAGTGGTGTCTGTGCTTCAGCTTATGAGTCATACGTGAAACTGAGTGTTTCTGAGGGAGGCACGCCCATGTTGCTGTGGACCCAGTTACTCTGCTAGGTCAAACATGCAAATCCACAGGTAAAAACGGGGCAGAGAGACAGAAAAGGGGGAGAGGTACAGCCAAGCAGCCAGATCTCCCTTGATTAAGCTATTACTCAGCCCAGGTTAATTACCATAAATTAAAATTCACAATAAAACAGAATCAGAATCTATAAGGAAGCAAAATGAAAAACCTGCATGCTGTTTAAAAAAAAATAAAAATCGCAACCTTTAAAAGTTATTTTAATATAGCAACTGAATGTAAAGATGAAAGGGAAAAAAAGGAGGGGAGGGGATGGAAAGGAGACAGCAAACTTTCTGGCTTTGAATGTAACAATGGCCCGGGAAGCCTAACCTGGCTACTTATTAACTCTTATATAAAAGGTGTATATTGCTATGTAATCTGGAAAAGCCAGCACACTGCAATACCAGATGCAGATTTATAAGTTCGCTGAACAGATAAAATCCACTAGAAAATTCAAAGTTCAGTGGAAAAATAAGTGTGAATTACTAATCTGGTTTTCAAAAGTCCAATATAGCAAAATGATTTTAAATAAAACTGCAAGCTTGATGAAACCCTATTTGAATCAGATTATCAATACGATCATGTTCATTACTCTACTACTTCCAAGTGATAGCCACAGTTCTCTTTACCCTTCAAACGGAACTGTCCAGAAATAAAAGCCAACCATGGTGTGCCCTGGAGAGCCCCAGGGTGTCGACATGTGGCCAGTAAAGTTTTGCTCTCCAAGTCCCTGTCCGTCTGACAAGGTGCCCAAGCAGCTGAAACCGCAGTCACTACAGCTATTTACCCTGTCCCTGGCTGCGTACATATTAATTTCTTGTAAGAGCTTAAATTGATCAGAATGGCTTGAAAGCATTAAGCACTTCCAAAAGTACTTTAAAAGCGCAGCTCACTGGCTAGCCTTCAACCTAATCTTTTACAAAAAATAAGTAGGATTTAGCAAGGCCTCCTCCCTTCAGTTAATTACTTGGAAGTAATCATTCCGTACTAGAGGCACAGCTGAGGGGACAAGCTGTCACTGACTTAGGGACTTTGTAAACTGCCACAAAGCATAATGGCTGGGAACCAACTTTCTGCCCACTAAGTGCCTGTTTATTCCATGTCACTGAACACTGCCTGACTAATCTTTTTACTAAAATAATCTCCATGATTTAATAAATCATTGATAAAAGTTAGGCTCAAAAGAAAAATGCATCACATGTTCTACTATCAAATGTCATACCTGACTTGATTTAGAGCCCATTTATCCAGAAGGACTCTTTGGAACCCAAACACCAAGAGAGGTCCTCTGAGCAGTCACGGGAGATTTTCACTTGGAAAATCCTCAAGTTGTTTCCCAGAGTTAAAATGTATCTTAGATAATATCCACATAAGCCTAATTTGATTATCTTTTAGCCAATCAGAATTATAAATGGTGAAAAAGGGGCTAGTGAAAGGATGATTTCAGAACCAACAAGTGACAGAGGGGATAATAAGAGAAGGTTTTTTTCTTTTTTTAAAAAAAAGGTCAGTCGCTACAAATGTAGCTTTAAAAGTACTGGACTCTGGGACAGTTAGGGAGTTTGGGATGGACATGCACACACTGTTATTTTGTTGCCTGAACAGGCAACCAGGACCACTGTATAGCACATGGAACTCTCTGCTGGATGTTATGGAGCAGCCTGAATGGAGAATGGATACATGAATATGGATGGCTGAGTCCCTTTGTTGTGCATCTGAAACTATCACCACATTGTCAATCGGCTATACCCCAATATAAAATAAATATAAAAAAAAAGTACTGGGTTCTGAAGCCACTCTGAAATGTCAGAGGATATTCAGGATATCTGAGGATAACACCAGAGAGTAAGCGCCCAGAAGTCAGCATTATGATAAAGGTTTTTAAAAAAACAAATGTCCAACTTCAAATGCATAAAAATTTTTATGACGTATAGATATATAAAAGGGTAAACTTCTGCTGTTCAGAAAATCCATTTATATACAGTACCTCATTACCTGATAATGGCAGATACTTGGACTGTAATTTAAAAGAAGTAATTTTGGCCACCAGTAGAAGAGACGTAAAGTAAAAATAATTAACTTTTTTCAACAAACAGCTGTTCCCACAGAGGTGATGCAGAGTTGCTTCCGTAGCATACTGCTGCTTTGCTCAGGGGTGTCTCTATAACCATTATTTTACCACCTACAAGAACTGGATCCTGGTTCTACTCACAGCCCCTCAAAATCAATCTCCACCAAAAAAAAAACCTGGCCAACAGTTCGGCACAGGGTAGGTTCCAATGCCAGCTCTGCCACCTGCTAGCTGTGAAATCCTGGGAAACTACCAAAACCCGCGGCTAAACATTTTCATCTGCAATTTAGGGTAAGAGTACCCACCTCAAACAATTACTGTGAGAATTAAAGTCAGTTCTACTTTATACTAGTTTTTATACTACTACTACTACTTTATACTGGTTTTAGAAAAGGCAGAGGAACCAGAGATCAAATTGCCAACATCCGCTGGATCATCGAAAAAGCAAGAGAGTTCCAGAAGAACATCTATTTCTGCTTTATTGACTAGCCAAAGCCTTCGAATGTGTGGATCACAATGAATTGTGGAAAATTCTGAAGGAGATGGGAATACCAGACCACCTGACCTGCCTCTTGAGAAACCTGTATGCAGGTCAGGAAGCAACAGTTAGAACTGGACATGGAACAACAGACTGGTTCCAAATAGGAAAAGGAGTATGTCAAGGCTGTATATTGTCACCCTGCTTATTTAACTTATATGCAGAGTGCAGCATGAGAAACGCTGGGCTGGAAGAAGCACAAGCTGGAATCAAGATTGCCGGGAGAAATATCAATAACCTCAGATAAGCAGATGACACCACCCTTATGGCAGAAAGTGAAGAGGAACTAAAAAGCCTCTTGATGAAAAGTGAAAGGAGAGTGAAAAAGTTGGCTTAAAGCTTAACATTCAGAAAACTAAGATCATGGCATCTGGTCCCATCACCTCATGGGACACAGATGGGGAGACAGTGGAAACAGTGTCAGACTTTATTTTTGGGGGCTCCAAAATCACTGCAGATGGTGACTGCAGCCATGAAATTAAAAGACACTTACTCCTGGGAAGGAAAGTTATGATCAACCTAGATAGCATTTTTTTTTTTTTTTTAATATTTATTTGGTTGTGCTGGGCCTTAGTTGTGGCATATGGGAGCTAGTTCCCTGACCAGGAATCGAACCCAGGCCCCCCACATTGGGAGCTCAGAGTCCCAGCCACGGGACCACCAGGGAAGTCCCTAGATAGCATATTAAAAAGCAGAGACATTACTTTGCTGACAACGGTCCATCTGGTCAAGGTTATGGTTTTTCCAGTGGTCATGTATAGATGTGAGAGTTGGACTGTGAAGAAAGCTGAGCGCCGAAAAATTAATGCTTTTGAGCTGTGGTGTTGAAGAAGACTCTTGAGAGTCCCTTGGACTGCAAGGAGATCCAACCAGTCCATCCTGAAGGAGATAAGTCCTGGGTGTTCATTGGAAGGACTGATGCTGAAGCTGAAACTCCAATACTTTGGCCACTTAATGCGAAGAGTTGACTCATAGGAAAAGACCCTGATGCTGGGAGGGATTGGGGGCAGGAAGAGAAGGGGACGACAGAGGATGAGATGGCTGGATGGCATCGCCGACTCGATGGACATGAGTTTGAGTAGACTCCGGGGGTTTGTGATGGACAGGGAGGCCTGGCGTGCTGCGATTCATGGGGTCGCAAAGAGTCGGACACAACTGAGCGACTGAACTGAACTGAACTTTATACTACTATTTGGAACATGTAAAGAACTTTCACAACTCAAAAATAAGAAAACAAACCAACTTTCTAAATGCTCAAATGATTTGAACAGATACTTCACAAAAGAAGAGACACAGATGGTAAGAACAGAAAAGATCTCAACATCATTACTCAATAGCGAAAAGCAAATTAGAGCCACAGTACCACTGCACCCATTAGAGCAGATTAAAGACACCACCACCACCTACACCACCAAGGGCTGGTAGGGCACGGAACAACTGCACCTCTCACACATTATTGGTGGGAATGCCCACTTGGAAGACAGTTTAGCAATTTCTAACTTAGGGCTTCCCTTGTGGCTCAGCTGGTAAAGAATCTGCCTGTAATGTGGGAGACCTGCGTTCGATCCCTGGATTGGAAAGATCCCCTGGGGAAGGGGAAGGCTACCCACTCCAGTATTTGGGCCTGGAGAAGTCCACGGACTGTAAAGCCTATGGGGTCGCAAAGAGTCAGACACAACTGAGAAACTTCCACTTTCACTTTAGCAATTTCTTATACAGTTAAACACATACTTATCATATAATCCTGCTGTCCCACTCCTAGATATTTACCCGAGAAATATATATATATATATATATATATATACACACATATATACATACATATATAAGCTTCTACATAAATATTTATAGCAGATTCAATCATTATCACCAAGCACTGAAAATGCAAATGTCCACCAAATAAACAAATAAACATGTGAACATATCCATACAAGAGCTTCCTTCCATGGTGGCTCAGCAATACAGAATCACCTGCCAGTGTAGGAGAAGTGGGTTCAATCCCTGAGTCAGGAGGACTGCCTGAAGGAGGAAATGGCAACCCACACCAGTATCCTAGCCTAGAAGTTTCCATGGACAGAGAAGCCTGGCAGGCTACAGTCCATGGAGTCACAGAGTCAGACACGACTGAGCAACCAAACAATAACATATCCATACAATGGAATGCTATCAGTAATAAAAAGGTATGAACTTCTACACCTGATGATGATACAATACAGATGAATCTAAAAGCATTAGGCTAAATTAAATAAACCAAACTCAAATGCATACTATATGATTCCATTTATATGACATTCTCAAACAGGCAATACAGACAGAAGAAATCTATCAGTGGTTGCCAGGGATTGGGAATGAGGGGAGTGGGTTGACTACAAAGAAGAACAAGGGAACTGCTTGGGGTGATGGAAATACCTCATATGGTTGGTTGTGGTATTGGTTATAAGACCTGTACCTGTCGAAAATCACAGAACTATATAACTAAGTAGGGCAAACTATATAATATTATAAACTATACATCAATAAACCTGACTTTAAAAAGAAATCTAGTTCATGGGTACTACAGTGATTAATACAGTACCAGGTGCTTAGTAAACACCTCATAAATATTAGCTGCTATCACTATGCTTCATAGTAGAAGCAACCAGTATCAAATACTTCAGGAAGACAAACCTTAGATCTCTAAATTTGTATGTAAATAAAACATGGCATCTCAGATTTGTGATGGAAATATAATGTACCTGTATATACTGTGCGTATGTTTATTTCTAAAATTAGATATATATATATCAAAGTCAGTATATATTTTAATATAGAGTTGTCACACCTGGGGGAATTGCCAACATTCATATTTGAACTATTAGCTGAGAAAGATTTCAACTGAATGAATTTATTAAATGCCAACTAAAGTTAAGACACTGTTTATTTCTTCAAGATGGAACTCATGAAAAGAATTTACTGTGTAAGCAAGCACTCTCTTCTTCCTTGTTATTTTTTACCTCTTCTCCTTGACCTCAAATTTGAGAACTTTGAGTATATAAAAATACAGAACAGTCTTAAGTTTCATATCTAGGAAACCTGGGCTTAAAAAAAAAGGTATGGTTTGAATCTGTCTGGGTGAGCAGCTAACATGCTTCCATTCAGAGATGGAAGAAGAAAAGATCAAACCATTAAAATGACAAATGACCAAAATCACTCTTCTCTACTATTTTTATATAAAAATAAAAATTTAAAGACTGAGATTCAGTGTTAGACAAACCTTTCAGGGGGATAGCATTAGTTTTGTTGATGCTAACACCTCTCCAAGGGTAATGCTAGGTTCTGAGCAATGTGTAGCATACCCAAGTGTGGGCTTCAATGTAAAACATGGTTAATTCTCTATTATCTGTCACTAGATTTGTTAAACCAAGGCTCCCTTCCCATTTCTGCACAGATTACCAGGACACATCCCCAAGAATGTTCTCCTGGTCAAGTGTCTGTGTGTTTTCACAGGCACGTTGAAGGCGAAAGGACCACAACTGCGTCTGGCTTTGCTCCTTACTACATTCCTACCACTAAGCATTTCCCATGGGGATCCAGTGTGCCGTGGCCTCCTCAGTGTGTGTACATGTGCAGGCTGCCCTCAGGGACCCTGGGGACAGTCCTTTTCAGTGGACACTGGTGACTGGCATGGTGTCCCAACCTGTGCTCCAGATAGGGATATGTGTGGTGCTTTGGAAAGCCCCAGGGCACAGGGGCAACGACTGTTGGTCACTGGTCAAGTCATAAGCTCCCTCCTCACTAAGCTGCAGAATAAAGAGTATATGATTGAGACCCTCCACTGGGTGAAGTCCAAGTTCCCTGGCCACCAGAAGACACACATCTCTGAGAAGTGGGGATTTACTAAGTTTAACGTAGATGAATTTGAAGACATGGTGGCAGAAACGCGGCTCATCCCAGATGGCTGTGGGGTCAAATACATCCCTAATCGAGGCCCTCTGGACAAATGGTGGGCCCTGTACTCATGAGAGACTTGGTGCTGTCCCCTCCTTACTCATGCCCACTAATAAATCCTACTTTTCTGTCAAAAAAAGACAAGGACAAGGTCCAACACATAGCAGAAACTCAGAGACATGAGTAATAACCCAAGTACACACCCCACATCTACCTTATCCCTTCATCCACCAATAGACACTTATTTTGATCCATGATTCAATAGAGCTGAATTCATGTAACTATGTTAACCAGATTCTATGTAGGCACTACTTTGGGTGTTAGATTTTCCTTTCTTGTCAAAAATAACCAAGATTTGACTACAATTATATTCTTTATGATGCTCCCAGGTAATAAGCTAACTGCAATCTCAAGTTTCATATCATATGAAATTGTATCTCTTACAATTTAAAATTCAGCATTGCAGACAATATATCTTCTACCTCAGTGGATTGTAACCAGGGATGCACTCCAGATTACCTAGTTTGTGAAGACACATGCCTGCTCCCAGAAGCAGAACCAGCGGTACGGGCGGAGCCCAGGCTGCTGAGAACCACGGCTCTGGGGCTATGCAGCCCTAGACCCAATGCAGTCAGTGCTCTTCACCCAGCAGCGGCTCCAAAGGACGGTCACCTTACTACTCAGCAATCTCCAAGTGTTGTGGAGAAGAACTCTTCTGTTTTTTAATCTGAGATTAGAGTGCGACTCCAGTTCCTCCTGTGCTACTCTTCAGGTAAAAGTAACATCACGGGAAAACACCATCTCAACAACGTGCTAACTGTCCCTTTCTCTACCACCATCAACTTTCAATTCACCTTTCACTACTGTCAGAGAAATCTTCCTAAAGAACAACTCTGTGAGTGATGTGATGATCACTCATGGCTGAAAAACCAACTTTGATTCCCTACAGGAAGAAAGCTGGACTACCTATCCCGGTGTTCAAAGTTCTCACACTGTGACCTCAATCACCTGTTTCCGGCCCTGTCTTCCTCTCTCTCCACCTCCCTACTGTCTCTCATGGAGCTCTTCTTCTCTCTGCCCTTCCCTCCCTCTGGCCTCCCCCTCCCCCTTCACTCACACACACACTCTCCAGCCTTACTGAAACCTTTTGGATTGCTCCGTTCCTGTTTGCCTTCTCTGGGCTTGGAAAGCACTTGCCTTACTTCCTACCCTTTCCCTTATCTCTGCCTACTCATCCATCCTTCACAGTCTCAGCTCAAATGCCTTCTCTGCATGAAGGTTCCCCCGTGTTGCTCTACTTACAATTATTATTATAAGAACTGACCACGAGGCTGAAAGAGAACTTGAGGATCCCTTTTTCAGTCCAGTGGTTTTTAAACTTTTCTGTTAAGTAGCTGAATTCTTATAAAACTCTTCAAGGAACCTTACTACTGAATTTGCCTTCAGTGTTTTAAGAAAACCTGTGATTCTGATACAATCCAGTCTCATTTAAAAATAGGGAAAGGCGGTCTCTGGGGTCACAAAGAGTCGGACATGACTGAACACACACATACATAAAGGAGGGCTACAGAAAGAAGTGACTTGACCAATGTCAAGTTAGTAACAGATGTGAGACACTCTTAGGCACTCATCCATTTAGCAAATATTCACTAAGCACCTACTATGTGCACTGCTCCAGGTCTTTTTTATACAGCAGTGAAGAAAGACACCTGGTTGATAAATGATTTCCACTCACACGGTGCGTACATTCTAGCTAGCAAGAGAGAAATGTTATGAACTAAATATACAGTATGGTGATTATAAATAAAAGATACGAATAAAATGTATAGTATGTTAGTGATAAGGACAAATAAGAAAATAATAAAACAGCAAAGAGAAGAATATGACAGTTTAGACAGCTAGCGAAGAAAATTTTGCCTTTGCCAGATCACTTCTAAGTAGAGACCTCTAGCCATATCCAAGGAAGAACATTCCAGGCAGAAAAAAGCCCACGCAAAGACAAACAGGGAGCTAGCCCGATATGTTTTAGGAAACCACGAAGGCCAGTGTGAGAAAATAAGGAAGAGAGTAATAGGAGGAAGAGTACTAGAAACTAAGGGAGAGCCTCACTGTTTATGGACTTTAGCTGGAGAGTTTTGAGTAGCTGAGTCAGAAGACCGGAGTGCTGCATTGAAAAAAGACTGCAAATGACCAGGTATGGAAGAAAGAGAAGCTTATGCAATGGCAGAAAAGATGACAATGACTTAGACAGGGGAGGCAGAAGAGGAAGATATGATTAAATTATGGGTATGTTTCTACGGAATATCCAGTAAGATTTTTTAATGGACTAATGGACAAACGTGGGCTGTTGGGGGTGGAGGACAGGGAAGGCTTCAAAATTCATTTGGCACCTGGAAGACTGCAGCTGCCAAAACTGATAGCTTTGGAGTAAGGGAGTATCAGGAGTTACTGAACACAAAAAGGTGAATACAGATGGCGACGATTTGGGGTAGGAGATCAGGAGTCATGAAACACATAGAGTTTAAGAAGCTTATTAGCTATCCAAGTAAAAATGTCAAAACAGGTATACTGTCATGGAGTTGAATACAGTCCTGGACCCTGGGGTAGAGGTCTGGGTTAGGTATATAAATTTGGGAGTCATTAACATCTATGATATGAACTACAGATGTAAAAGGTAACAATGACAGACTCTGGGACACTGTACTCTTCAGAAGCAGGGGAGATGAGGGGGAACTCACAGAAGGCTTTTTGAAAAGGAGTACACAGAAATGCAGCAGGAAAATAAGGCAAATGTGGCATTACCCTGACATCTGAGTAGCAGCATTTCCAGGAGGAAGAAACTGTGCCAAAGGCTGACAACAGATCAAACATGATGAGATCTGAGAGGAAAATGACATGCAACACAGACATGACTGCTGATTGTGAAAGAATTTTCATGGTGTGATAGAGGTTAAAAAAAAAAAAAAAGCAAAATATCAGATGAGAGACAGTTTAGCAGAGAATGAGAGGTGAGAAACTAAAGACAGAAAGTAATTTTGTTGGGAACAGGTCACGAAAAGATTTTAGGGGTGATAAGGGACCGCTGTTTTAAGAAAAGCAGTGCTTTTCCCGTTGCCTAGAACATTCCATTTTGTGTTGTAGTTAAGTCTGTACAACTCTGTGTCTCCACTCATAAACCAGTTACCCACGGGAGGGCAGGAACTGTATCACACAGCTTCTACAGCCAATTGCGGCTGTGAATAGCAAGTTCCTTCACACCATTGCAGGATTTCAGTTTTCCTTTTTTGTAAAATACTGGGAGAATCTAGAGATCTGATCATTTTGAAGATCTATTTTAGTTCTGACATTTTATTGTTCCACAGCCTCTCCAAGTCCTCTAAATAGTGTTTGAGGAACTGAAAACAAAAATCACATTAAGGCTACGTTTAAAAGAAGTTTCCTCATAAAATTTTTACATAGCTTACTGAAAGTAATACACAAAACTATCAGATATTCAGAACAACCTGGAAACTTTATAATGTCCTCCAAAAATTCAATTTCACTTATTACACTTTACTAATACAAGGTTTTTTTAAAAAAAAAAGAAGAGTGAAAGTCACTCAGTCATGTCCGATTCTTTGCGACCCCATGGACTATACAGTCCATGGAATTCTCTGACTAGAATACTGGAGTGAGTAGCATTTCCCTTCTCCAGGGGATCTTCTCAACCCAGGGAATGAACCCAGGTCTCCCACAATGCAGGCGGATTCTTTACCAGCTGAGCCACAAGGGAAGCCAAATCTATACTAATATTCTAGAAACCTTTTTTTATCTTATAGTAGTAGGGTATTTAAGCAAATAGTCTTCTAACACAAGTCTAAAACAGTTCATCTTAAAATATGCCAAAACTCCATGCTCTTAAAAAAAGACAACTATCTTTTCAAAAAATTACCTAATTAATTCAATTTGGGTCTCAGGTGTGGGATCTTTGTTGCAGCCCACAGGCTTAGTGGCCCTGCAGCACACAGGATCCTAGTTTCCCCATCAGGGACCAAACCTGTGTCCCATCATTGGAAGGCAAATTCTTAACCACTGGACTACCAGGGAAGTCCCTGACAACTATCTGTTGCCATTAGTAAATTTAAGACAGTATGACAGAGGTCAAGCCTCTTATTTTAACTAGCCTGATTTAGACTATGTCTATTTTTATTTGATATTTATTATTTATCTATGAAACAAATTAAAGGTCCTACTTACAACGAGATTAATAAAAAGTATTACGGCTTTCTTACAAATAAATGGACTCTATAAATTCATCACTGTTTGTGGACCGATGACTTATTTGGTTTGACTTTTTGCTATAGGCCTGAATCACACATACAATGCTTAGCCCTGAACATTAAAACCCAGCAACATGAAAAGGATTACCTTGCTATTATTTTTGCTCTTTAATAAAAAGAAAAGCCAAATAGAAAAGTAGGGGAATTTTAGGATATGTTAAAGAAACAAGAACTTCAATTTCTCTTAATTACACTGCTGGTCAAAATAGAGACATGGAAGAAATTAACATTAGCAACTAACCATGTAAATCCACAAAAAAATGACTTAAACTGCTTATTATAGTGCCAGGACACAAAATGTGTTCTCAAATACCTATCAAAAAAGGGAGAACAAACACACATACTAATAGTACATCCATACTAAGCAATAAAATGAAATTAACTATGGATAAATACAACTTGGATGACACTTAAAAGCATTATGTTGAGTGAAAAAAAGAAGCCAGTGTCAGAAGGTTACATACTATAAGATTCCATTCACATGACACTCTTGAAGAGACACAACTATCATGATGGAGAACAGGTCAATGGCTGAAGGGGATGGACTGGGGAAGGGGTGACTGACCATAGAAGCCGAGCATGAAGGAGTTCTGAGGGTGATGGAACTGTTCTGTAACCTGATTATGGTGGTGGCTACACAAATTTATACTTGTATTAAAGTTCACAGAATTGTATAGCAAAAAATATCAATTTTATTTCCTCAGTTAAAAAATGAAACAAAAATTACTTTTAATTCCAATACTCCAAAAACTCATTACTCCAGTCCATAATCATTAGAAAACATCAAAATCAAATTGAGAGGCAGTCTACAAAACATATGACCAGTACTCTTCGAGGTGTCATGGTCAAAAAGGACAAGGAACCATCATAGATTTGAAAGGAGACAATGACAACTAAATGCAATGTGTGTATCCTGGGTGGATCTTAAGACAGAAAAAGGACATTAGCGGAAAAACTATAAAAATCCTACTGAGGTCTACATTTAATTAACGGCATTGTACCAATGCTAATTTTTAAATTTTGATCATTGTATTAGTGCTCGCTTCGGCAGCACATATACTAAATTTTGATCATTGTATTGTCACTGTGTAAGGTGTTCACAGTAGTGTAGGACGGATTAAAAAATACACAGGAAAAAAAAATACACAGGAACTCTCTATACTTTTACTGCTATTCTTCCATGAGCCTGAAATCATTGCAAAATAAGTTAAATGAAGAATCTTTAAGAAAAACGTTAGCAATAATTTCATAAAGCAAAAATACATTTCTATTTCAAAAACAAATCAATGCCATCCTGCATATTTTGATTACTTCACCATAAGTTTGATTACCTAATATAGGTCATACCCACACTAAGAGCATACATGTTCTCTGAATGACAGAAAATAGATTCTATGGTAAATTATATGACTTATCAGTTGTGCCCACCTTCAGGGTATACATTTATAACTAAAAATTCTATCAACATTCGATTTCCTAATTGAAGAATAGAGTTCTTTCCAGAAATTCCCCAAAGACCCAGCAGCCAGGACATGACGCTTTTACCACTGGGACCCAGGTTCAGTACCTAGTTAGGGAAATAAGATCCACATTGTGACAAGGTGTTGCAAGGCACAGCAAAAAAAAAAAAAAATGAAGTCCTTCTTAAGGAATCTCTCATAAATTCTACCTCTTAATATTCTTATTAAAAAAACAAAAAAATTCAATGGCCTACCAACACCCACAGAATAAATTCCAATACAAGATATTTCTGCATTTTGACTTTGGTCTACCATATTACAGCCTCACCTATGACTATGCCACCTCCCAATGTTCACCCTATAATTCAGTTTTGCTGAACTTATTAATTCAGATCATGTCATGTTTTCTCACCTCACATTTGCTGGCCTTCTCCACCCAGGAAATCTCTTGCAAAACCCTTCTCTCCTCCACCATTGGAAGGAAGAACTGATCACTTCCTCCTTGTGCTCCCACAGCATTTTGTAAGTGATCTAACAGATAAACAAATCACATTGCTTACCCATTCGTACATAAATTTATGCAAGGGTACCATGCACAAAGCGTTCTAGGTTTGGGGGACCTCAAGGTCAATTGATTTCCTTTATAATTCCTCCCGCCTACTCTACTGGAATTTCTGGTGAAGACACTGTTTTTGTTTTTAACCATTTATTTATATGTCTCACTGGTCACTTATTTCAGCCAAATAGCATTCCTGACTCACAACAGTGTTTAATAAATATTTGTTGAAAGAAAACATTTGAAGGTTCAAGTAAACACTGGTTCAATGATAAATCTGCTTTTTCTTTTCCACACAATCCATGCCATTTTCAGGTCATTTCTGCAAGTCAAAATCACACAAAAAGCAAGACCCCTTTCTCCCTTTCCCGAACAGTCCAATTCCTATGAATAAGTTGGTTAAGCTGGCTCTGGCAGCCCGATTTAACGGACAAGCCCATAGCAGCAAAGCTCTGTGTTCGTTAACAGAGAACAACTTCTAGATGAGTACCCGTGCTTACACCTGAATACCTCATCATGTTAACAGTCTACAAATAAAATTAGAGACAGAGAACAAAGGAGGAGACACCCAACAGATTTGAACCGATTAGCCAAACATGGCCTTTCTTTCGACTTCTAGGTCTTCTGTTTCTTTCAGGCTTTTACTTACACAGCCTCCTGTCAACAAACTTCTCAAATTATAAATAAGTTAGTAAACGTTTCAGTAAAAGGAATATTCAAATAAAATATTTAGACTGAAGGCTTTATTCATGTTTCACACCACCATTCAGATGAACAGTTAATGCCTTTTTTGCGCTGATAATTTAATATCAACACAAAGGACACACTTCAGCTACAGCAAACTGCTCTGCTGCTCCTCTTCTGCACTTGAAACCATACCACTGGTATAAATGAAGCCTGAAAATTTTAAGAGTATTTCAGATTTATCATCATTTTATGAAATATTTCTTTAATGTTCTCAAAGTTCTATCTTCAGGTCTCATTCGTGTACCACACAGACTGTTCCATCCAACCTGACAACTCCATTCCAGTGTCTGACTGACAAATGTAACATGCCCAAACCCAAATTCCTGACCACCCCTCCAAAATGTACTGTAGCCAGTTTTCTCCAGTCCTCTTGGTGGCTACTTAACGCTTCTAGCTGCTCAGATCAAAAAGCTTGGCTCTTTCTCGACTGTCATAGACCTACATCCAATCGGAAAGAAAATACTACTAGTTCAGTTTTCAACGTAGAACCCTATCACCACTGAACTTCACTGTTACTGTCATCTCTTACCTGCACCACTGTAGTCCAAGTGACCTGATGTATCATTTTAAATGGATTCTTATTTTCTCTACAATCTACTCTCAAAGCAGCAATCAGAAGTAATCCATTTAAAAAGATACATCCAGATCACATTACTCTCCTGTTTCAAAACCCTCCTATAGCTACTGTTTTCACAAAAAAATAAGTCACCATTAACGTCTTCACAAACTGTTTACAGGGCTTCCCTGGTGGCTCAGTGGTAAAGAATCCACCTGCAATGCAGGGGTTTCGGGTTCAATCCCTAGTACAGCAAGAAAACATGTAGTTAATACAGAAAATAAATTATCTCAAGTAGCTAAGTGTAGTAATAAATAGATTAAATAGAATATGATATTTTGAAAAAGATATCTGATGCAAACTGTTCTATACAGAAGAGATAAACAAGGTCCTACTGTATAGCACAGGAAACTATATTCAAGATCCTGGGATAAACCATAATGGAAAAGAATATGAAAAAGAATGCATGTATGAGTATCACTGAGTCACTTTACTGAACAGCAGAAATTAACACAATGTCATAAATAAACTATATTTTAATAAAATAAATTTTTTTAAAAGATATGATACTATATACCAACTTAGGTTATAAAAAAAATGGCATCAACAGAAACATTAAATTCGGTTTAGTCTGGAGGGAAAAACCCACATACAGGAAGAGTGTTCATTAGACAGTATTAGCTAATAATTTCAAACTACTGATAATCATTTTTCTAAAAAGAGCCTATACCATATTATTCCAATTTAAAAAGGAGCAGAAGAAAATATAAGCATTTATATACTATCCGGGGCAGACATGCTGAGTCACTTTAGTCATGTCTGACTCTTTGTGACCCTATGAGCCAACGGCCACCAGGCTCCTCTATCTGTGGGATTCTCCAGGCAAGAATGCTGAAGTGGGTTGCCACACCCTCCTCCAGGGGATCTTCTTGACCCAGGGATCAAACCCACGTCCTCTGAGTTTCCTGTTTTAGGAGGCGAGTTCTTTACCACTACTGCCACATCTTTCTATACGACACAAAGAGCAGGAAAAAAAAAAAAAAAAAAGATAAGGAAAAGAATGGCACTTGACTACCTAAAAATCTAAAAGCACCATAACCAAACGTAAGGCAAAGGATTAACTAGGGGAAAATATGACAACATTTTAAAAACAAAAAATAAGTAAATAAAACTTAGTCTAAGGTTTGGCTTACTCTGGCAAACTAATGTGTTGAAACTCAACAAATGCTTTACAAAAAATAAAGTTGTTGCTCCATTCAAAAAGCCAACTAGAAATCTTAGTCAGTATAATGTGGGTGTGTAAGAAAAACAATACAATATGAAACTGCAACAGTGGGCTTATTCTCAAAGAAAACAGCTTTGTCTCTTCAAAGGTTGACCAATGAACATCCAATTCTGTTTTAAATTAAAACAAAATGTTTAAAAAAGATTCATGCATTTAACTTTATGCAAATTGTACCTCACAAGGAAAAAAGTAAACAAATATTGAAACTATAGTCAGTGATAATGATACTAAAGAATCTAGATGTAAATGCACTAATGTCTGCAATTCACTTTAGATAGAAGGACAAAAGTGTGGTAAAACAAATATAGAAAGCTAATGCTAAAAGCTAGAAGGTGAGTATATGAGTGCTCATCATAAAACTTCGGCTTTGCTACATGTTTAAAAACTTTTATAATAAAATGAGGGAAGAAAAAACTATTATTGATACACTCAAACACTCTAATAGAAAAATGAACATTGGGCATGAAGAGGCACTTCACAGAATGTGGCCAAACACAAGAGAAGATGTTCAAAGATGTTCATTCTCACAACCTCAGAGCAGAGAAACAATAGCATTCAAAGATGTTCATTCTCACAACCTCAGAGCAGAGAAACAATAGCATTTCCCACCTATTAGCAATAGCATTTCCCACCGAGAATAGAGAAGGTATAAGAGAAATAAATGGTCTCATACATTCATCAGTGTTCAGTTCAGTTCAGTCACTCAGTCGTGTCCGACTCTTTGCGACCCCATGAATCGCAGCAGGCCAGGCCTCCCTGTCCATCACCAACTCCCGGAGTTGACTCAAACTCATGTCCATTGAGTAGGTGATGCCATCCAGCCATCTCATCCTCTGTCGTCCCCTTCTCCTCTTGCCCCCAATTCCTCCCAGCATCAGAGTCTTTTCCAATGAGTCAGTTCTTTGCATCAGATGGTCAAAGTATTGGAGTTTCAGCTTCAGCATCAGTCCTTCCAATGAACACCCAGGACTTATCTCCTTTAGGATGGACTGGTCGGATCTCCTTGCAGTCTAAGGGACTCCCAAGAGTCTTCTCCAACAACACAGTTCAAAAGCATCAATTTTTCGGTGCTCAGCTTTCTTCACAGTCCAACTCTCACATCCATACATGACCACTGGGAAAACCATAGCCTTGACTAGACAGACCTTTGTTGGCAAAGCAATGTCTCTGTTTTTTAATATGTTATCTAGGTTGGTCATAACTTTCCTTCCCAGGAGTAAGCATCTTTTAATTTCATGGCTGCAATCACCATCTGCAGTGATTTTGGAGCCCAGAAAAATAAAGTCAGCCACTGTTTCCACTGTTTCCCCATCTATTTGTCATGAAGTCATGGGACCAGATGCCATGATCTTTGTTTTCTGTATGTTGAGCTTTAAGCCAACTTTCTCACTCTCTTCTTTCACTTTTATCAAGAGGCTTTTTAGTTCCTCTTCACTTTCTGCCATAACGGTGGTGTCATCTGCATATCTGAGGTTATTGATATTTCTCCCGGCAATCTTGATTCCATCAGTGTACAAGAATATAACTCCAGAAGGCAACTTCACAACCAAAAGGACTTCATGTATTTTTTCAGTCCCAGTAATTTATTCTAACAAATAAGGTATGCAAAGATTAGAGAAATTCAGTACCATTGTTCAAAACAGTAAAAAACTGGAAATAAACTGTTACAGAAATTAGGTGTTACAGAAATCATATTTCACTATATGGAGCATACTATATTATTGAACTGTTAAAGAATGATTATCAATATAAAATAACATACCAATAAAAAAATCTCCCTTGCTCCTTGGAAGAAAAGCTATGACCAACCAGTATATTAAAAAGCAGAGACATTATTTTGCCAACAAAGGTCCATCTAGTCAAGGCTACGGTTCTTCCAGTGGTCATGTATGGACATGACAGTTGGACTATAAAGAAAGCTGAGTGCTGAAAAATTGATGCTTTTGAACTGTGGTGTTGGAGAAGACTCTTGAGAGTCCCTTGGTGTGCAAGGAGATCCAACCAGTCCATCCTAGAGGAAATCAGTCCTGGATATTCACTGGAAGGACTGAGGCTGAAGCTGAAACTCCAATACTTTGGCCACCTGACACGAAGAGGTGACTCATTGGAAAAGACCCTGATGCTTGGAAAGACTGAAGGCAGGAGGAGAAGGGGACGACAGAGGATGAGATGGTTGGATGGCATCACCAACTCGATGGACATGAGTTTGAGTAAGCTGCGGGAATTGGTGATGGACCGGGAAACCTGGCATGCTACAGTCCATGGGGTCGCAAAGAGTCAGACACGACTAAACTGAACTGACTGAAAAAATCTCCACTATATATGTAAGTGAAATATATGTTAGAAAATAGTGTGTACCACTGCACAATCAATATTTATACATATATGGTCCACATTTCACTTGATCTTAGCCAAAAGGCCGAGAAGCGATATGGTCCACATTTCAGTATCCAAAGTAATGATCAACTGAAAGCTTACAGTACATATGCTAGTTAGTAAAATTCCTATGATTTGCATTATTTGCCTGTGCTATTTGGCATTTAAGCAGCTTCCACGTGGTGAGCACTCTTCTGCAGACTCAGGACATAGTCAGTTCACTTGTGGAGTCAAGTAAACGATTTGGACACAGTCCCTGCCCACATCTGAAGGAAAGCAACAAAGCAACGTAAAGGGTGACCAAGGAAACCTTAGATAAGGGAAGGCCTCTCAGAAAATGTGACAGCTGCTCTGAGACCTAATGATAAGGTGGCAGGCAGGTAAAAGCGGGAGGCTGGGGCAGAATATTATCAGCAGAGGAAGTTGTAGGAGCAAAGTAACAAGAGGAAGCGCCAAGGCCCTCAGAGAGCAGGGAGGAGAGAAGTATGCAAAGTGGCTGGAGAAATACAGACGCTAAACAAGTATCACCCTTGCAATCAGGAAAAAAGATCAAGCTAGTTTCATCCTAAAAAACAAAAAAACCTCTACCACTACCCCAATCACACAGGTGGACAAAATTACAAAAAGCTTTCCTTGCTGAGGGCTTGACAAGTACTGTGCTAAGTCGCTTCAGTCCTGCCCATCTTTTTGCAACCTCACGGACTGCAGGCCACCAGGCTCCTCTGTCCATGGGATTCTCCAGGCAAGAATACTGGAGTGGGTTGACATGCTCTCCTCCAGGGGCATCTTTCCAACCTGGGGAGAGGAATCTTTCCAATCCAGGGATTGAACCTCTTAAGGCTTCTACACTGGCAGATGGGTTCTTCATCACTAGCACCACCTGGGAAGCTTAACATAAATATCTCATTTAATCCTCATGATAGAGCTATTCAAAAGCATTCAGTGGGAGAAAATAATAGCAAATGAAACAAGTGACAAAGGATTAATCTCCAAAATATACAAGCAGCTCAAACAACCTAATCAAAAAATGGGCAGAAGACCTATACAGACATTTCCCAAAAGAAGACATACAGATGACTAATAAACACATGAAAAGATGCTCAACATTGCTCATTATTCAGTTCAGTTCAGTCGCTCAGTCGTGTCCGACTCTTTGCGACCCCAGGAATCACAGCACGCCAGGCCTCCCTGTCCATCACCAACTCCCAGAGTTTACTCAAACTCACGTCCATCAAGTCGGGGATGCCATCCAGCCATCTCATCCTCTGTCATCCCCTTTTCCTCCTGCCCCCAATCCCTCCTAGCATATATTATTAGAGAAATACAAATCAAAACCACAATATCATCTCATACCTGTCAGAATGGCCATCATCAAAAAGCCTACAGACAATAAATGCTGGAGAGGGTGTGGAGAAAAGGGAACCCTCTTGCACTGTTGGTGGGAATACAAACTGATACAACCACTATGGAAAACAGTATGGAGATTCCTTTAAAAACTAGGAATAAAACCACCATATGACCCAGCAATCCCACTACTGGGCTTACACCCTGAGGAAACCATAAATGAAAAAGACACATGTACCCCAATGCTCACCGCAGCACTACTGACAATAGCCAGGACACGGAAGCAACCTAGATGTCCATCAACAGATGGATGGACAAAGAAGATATGGTACATAAACACTACGGAATCTTACCCAGCTGTAACAAGAAACACATTTGAGTCAGTTTCAATGAGGATGAACCCAAAGGCTATTACCCAAAGTGAAGTAAGTCAGAAAGAGAAAGGCAAATATCATATACTGGCACATACATATGGAATCTAGAAGGAAGGCACTGATGACCCTATTTGCAGGGCAGCACAGGAGATGCAAATATAAAAGACGGCCTTTGGGACAAAGTCGGGGGAGGACAGGGTGGGATGATTTGAGAGAGTAGCACTGAAACATATAAATTACCATATGTAAAAATAGATAGCCAGTGGGAACTCCTGTATGATGCAAGGAACGCAAAGTCGATGCTCGGTGACAACCTAGAGGAGTGGGATGGGCAGAGAGGTGGGAGGGAGGCTCCAGGGGGAGGGGACACGTGTATATCTATGGCTGATTCATGTTGATGTCTGGGAGAAACCAGCACAACACTATAAAGTAATTATCGATCACAATATTGTAAGGTAATTATCATCTAATTAAAAGTAAAATAATTTTTTTTTTAAAAAAAGCATTCAGAACATATCAAAGTATCAATAGAACATTCCTGAGACCACAATTCTCCAAAGCCAGTCCACAGAACAGATGTATGAGAATTATCCAAAGACATAAATATAACATATACACACTTACACTTCTGAGTCCTACTCCTAAGATTCAAACTAAGTGAAGCCAAAGATTCTCTATTTTTCTCTCTATTTTTCTCACTTGGCTCACAAGTGAAGCCAAGATTCTCTATTTTTTACTGCCCAGATGATCAGAAATTAGTATAGTGACAAACAGACCTTTGTACCTCAGCAGGCAAACCTGACTGCGCCTGCGTATACACAGTCCCACAACTCTGTACCTAGATTAAGTCAGTGGGGTCACATTGGGACTCAGTAGATTCTATTCAGAGAATCAGCAAGGTGTGTGATATATTTTTCAACTATTTCACAGATGTAAAGAAAATTTTTACTTTAATTCAAGCTTTCTTTAAAAAAAAAAAAAAAACTCCATTATTTGACATCCCAACTGCCACATATACCTCAATCCCTTCTAACATCATTTCTCAGGCCCTTCACTGCCAGCCTTCCTCAAAGATTTGCCTAACTCCACTTCATTTCCCACTCATTCCAGTCTATGTAGCCTAATCCTGCCCCTGCTGAGCCACTAAACCTGCTCTAACTAAAGTCGATGACCACACTGGGCTAAATCCAACAAACACTTTCAGAACCTGCTGTGCTGGACCAATACATGCTCCTTCCTGGTTTCCCCAGCGCTGCACTCCTTCTCCTGTCTGCTCCGCCCACCTCCTCCACCTGACTGAACGCCGGGGTCCTAAAGGCTCGGCGGAAAAGCCTCTTCTCACTCCAGACTCTCCCTGGGCCAAGACATCCACTTCTAGGATTTCAACTACAGAGTCAGGGCATAAAGGTGAAACTCACCCCTGCTCAGTTACCCTTCACAATCCCCTTAAATCCACCCTTTAGGTACATTTTACCACACTAAAAGGCCACGTGCGTGCATCTGACTCCCTGAGACCCATGGACTGCAGTCCGCCAGGCTCCTCTGTCCATGGGATTCTCCAGGCAAGAATACTGGAGTGGGGCGCCACGCCCTCCTCCGGGGCATCTTCCTGACTCAGGGATCGAACCCATGTCTCTTATGTCTCCTTCACGGGCAGGCAGGTTCTTTACCACTAGCACCACCTAACAGGCCACAATGGCAACCAATACATCATCTCTGTAAACATAACTGAAGCACTTTTCCTTCTCACATTCAAACACCAGATTAACAAGGTAATTTATAGTTAAAGGGCACATTGTGTGAAAAGACACAATTTTTCCCCTTACTCTCACTCCATTTTACCTCCATAAGCCATGGCTTGAAACACAGAAATGTCTGCCCACTCTAAGATAAAACTCAAAATCGTTACCATGCCTTGTATCAGTGGTCCACAGCCCTTTTGGAACCAGTGACCAACTTCGTGGAAGACAATTTTTCCACAGACCAGGGGCAGGGGGATGGTTTAGGGATGATTCAAGAGCATTACATTTATTGTGCACTTTGTGCAGGCGTGTGTGCTCAGTCCCTTTAGCCTTGTCTGACTCCGCGACCACACAGACTGTGGCCACCAGGCTCCTCTGTCCATGGAATTCTCCTGGCAAGAATACGAGAGAAGGGTGCCATGACCTCCAGGGGATCCTTCTGACTCAGGGATCGAACCCACGTCTCCTCCATCTCCCACACAACAGGCAGTTTCTTTACCACTGTGGTGGTAAAGTTTCTTTAGACATGGGGGAGCCCATTGTGCTTCTAATCTTATGCTGCCGCTGATCTGACAAGAGGTTCGGGTTGGCGTCCCGGAGGCTGGGGACCCCTGTCTTCTATAATCTGATAATTGCCTTCCTCATCTCCCATCACATTCCACTACATTAAAGCCCTCAGGGCCTTCTTCCATTTCCCAAAGCACATCCTTTCTTTCCTGCTTTGTAGTATTTGCATAATGCTACTCCCTCAGCCTCCCATCACTTTCCATCCTCCTCTTTCTCCTAGCCAAAGGTTACCCATCCTTCAGTGTCATTTCCTGAGAGAAGCCTTTTCAATACAGACACTTTCCACCCACTGTTAGCTGTCTCCCAGTTATGTACCTAACACTCAAACACTTTTCACTTGTTTGATCAAAGTCTGTCTTTCCCCCTAAGATGCAGGAGCTACATGAGGACCTTATCTGCTTTTTTCATTGCTATATCCCAGGCACCTGAACACTGACTGAATCAGTAACTTCAATCTCATTACATTTGCTTTTCACTCTCTTACAAGTTGCATGTGTGTGCATGTGCTCAGTTGTGTCTGACTCTTTGCAACCCTATGGACTGTATCCTGCCAGGCTCCTCTGTCCATGGAATTTTCCAGGCAAGAATACTGGAGTGGGCTGCTACTTCCTACTCCAGTGGATCTTCCCAACCCAGGGATTGAACACCACAGGTCTTGGGTGTCCTGCATTGGCAGGTAGATTCTTTACCACTAGGGCCACCTGGGAAGCTCCTACAAGTTGCATATAAAAATACAAATTCAGATTTACCTTTTCAAAAAAATATATGGTAAAATTAATCACTGAAGTGTACAGTTCTGGAGTAGCAAATATATTTATATTGTGTGTCAAGCAATCTCCAGAATTCATTTTATCTAGCAAAACTAGAAGTCTGTATCCACTAAACAACTCCCTATCCTCCCTCCCTCCAGTCCCTGGCAATCAACATTCTACTGCTTTCTCTATGATTCTGACTACTTGAGGTACCACAGGTAAGTAGAATCATGCAGTATTTGTCTTTTGGGGACTGGTGCATTTCAATTAGAATAATACCCTCCAGATTCACCCATGTCATAACATGTGTTAGAAATTCCCTCCTCCTTAAGGCTGAAAAACATTCCACAGTAAGTGTATGCCACATTTTGTTTATCCACTTATCCATTCATGGACACCTGGGTTACTTCTACCTTTCCACTATTGTGAATAATGTTGCTAAGAACATGGGTGCACAGTATCTCTTTGAGATTGCTTTTAATTCTTTGGGGATAACCTAGAAACAGAATTGCTGGATCATTTGGTAATTCTATTTCTAATTTTTTTAAAAACCACCAAATTGTTTTCCACAGTGGCTGTACCATTTTACATTTCCATGAACAGTACACAAGGGCTCCAATTTCTCCACGTCCTCACTAACTTGTTATTTAGGGTTTTGTTTCTTGGCGTTTCTTGATAGTCGCCATCCTAATGAGTACAGGTGGAAGACTTGCTTTTTTTTGGGGGGGGGGCTGTGCTGGGTCTTCGCTGCTGCACGTGGACTTCTCTCTAGTTGTGGCGAGCAGGGGCTTCTCACTGCAGTTGCTTCTTTTCTTACAGAGTACAGGCTCTAGGGCGCAGGGGCTTCACTAGTTGCAGCTCGTGAGCTCAGGAGTTGCGGTTCCAAGCTCTAAAGCACAGGCTCAACAGTTGTGGCACGCATGCTTAGCTGCTCCGAGGCATGTGGAATCTTCCCAGATCAGGGATCGAACCAGTGTCTCCCGCACTGGCAGGCAGGTTCTTTACCACCGAGCCACCAGGGAAGCCCTAGATTTGCTTTTACATAAATTTTATGTGCTCTCTTTCTCCTACAAACATGCGCTAAAAACCCTCTAAAATATGCTCCATGAACTAGCAAAAGACAATTCCAAAAGGTCTTGAAAGTAATTCAGTTCAGTTGCTCAGTCGTGTGCAACTCTTTGCGACCCCGTGGACGGCAGCATGGCAGGCTTCCCTGTCCATCACCAACTCCCGGAGCCTGCTCAAGCTCATGTCCATCGAGTCAGTGATGCCATCCAACCATCTCATCCTCTGTCAACCCCTTCTCCTCCCGTCTTCAATCTTTCCCAGCATCAGGGTCTTTTCCAATGAGTCAGATCTTCGTATCAGGTGGCCAAAGTATTGGAGTTTCAGCTTCAGCATCAGTCCTTCCAAGGAATATTCAGAACTGATTTCCTTTAGGATGGACTGGTTGGATCTTCTTGCAGTTCAAGGGACTCTCAAGAATCTTCTCCAACACCACAGTTCAAAAAGCATCAACTCTTCTGAGCTTTCTTTATTGAAAGTAGAAAAGAAGAAATAGTCTTTTAAGGCAGGATTTAAGGGACAATAAAACTGTAAAATTCATGTGAAATGGCCAAAAAGGAGAAAAAATAATGGGAAGGCATTCCCAATCATATGTGAAATTTCCAAATGCCAACTGCCTGCATGACCTTCTGAATTCCTTAAGATGATGTTCAGCCTTCTATTAGAATGCTTCCCTTCCCCCCTACCTGCTACCTGTGTGCTGGGGCAGTCCTTTCCTGTGATATTCTTCCTTCCTACCTCAGCTCTGCCCAGCTACTGGGTCAGTGCCTGCCTCACACACAGGATGACTGAGTGGCAGGGCTCTGTCCTTCCCAAGTGGCAGGGTCACTGGGTTCCTTGGCATTGGAGGGTATCAGTGATAAGCACAGATGGTAGGAGAGCTGGGGCAAAACAAATACCATTACAACCTTGAAAACTTGAATTAAGTGCCTAATTAAATTTGGAAACATAAAAAGCTTCACACAAAGTAATACATCAATACATCCTAAATTGGAAATACATCCTGGTCTTGGGATTCCTTGTGTCTAAGGAATCCAAAAGAAACCTTAATTAAGCAGTAAAGAACTTGCCTGCCAATGCAGGAGATCCAGGTTCAATCCCTTGGTTGAGAAGATTCCCTGGAGAAAGAAATGGCAACCCGCTCCAGCATTCTTGCCTGGAAAATTCCATGGACAGAGGAGCCTGAACGGCTGCAGTCCATGGGGTTGCAGAAGAGTTGGACACGACTTAGTCACTAAACAACAAAGATTTCAGACTATCTAAAAGACTCTCTGGACCTAGAAGTCAGTAGCTAAGTACCTCCCCAGAGATCTAAAATAAAGCATAAAAAGAGTTTCATAACAAAGGTATCTATTTAATAGTGAACAGTTTGCATTCAAAAATAAAAGACATGTTAAGATTTATAAAGACACACCCAGCAAACATGCAAAACTTATGAAACAGTTGTTATTGCTTCATCAAAATTTAAGTCATCGATGCTGGAATTATTTTTCAAAGAACAAAATGTTTTATACTTACAGTTATGAAAATGAACCCATGTGTAAAAACTAAGTGTGCTAGTCACTCACTCCGTCCGACTCTGAGTAAAAACTAAAAGAGAATATTAACCACCATTAATCCTAAAACAATCACCATTCTACCATATCACACAACAGGTATCACATGATAAAGTTTAAGTGTAGGCTAAATATTAAACTAAAAATTTCTTTATGTAAGTTCGGGGTCATGGTTTTTAAAACGGTATGATAATGACACCAATAAAGAAGGTTAGAAAACAGAAGTAGCTCTCTAATTTTATTGACTCTTTGTTCTAATACTCAGGAAAGGAGACAAAAAAAAATCATCAAGTATTTTGAAAGTTACTTTCCTTAAACAAAATCTAAATAATACTGTTTTTTATATGGTAACATATCTTAGGGACCTAGATTAAACATTTGTATTTTCATCATTAATAGTCTATTTCACTTAAAATTACACAGTATACCTCAACTGGGGCATATAAGATATAAATGCAGCAAAAAAAATAGTTCAGAAAAGTCATTCACAACCTCATCGACTGACTTTGAAAAGGTTAAATGAAACAAAACATTGGAAGTACATTATTGGACTTCACTGGTGGCGCAGTGGATAGGAATCTGCCTGCCAATGCAGGGGACATGGGTTAGATCCTTAGTCCAGAAGATTCCATATGCCGTGGAGCAACTAAGCCCCTGCACCACAACGGCTGAAGCCTACTCACTTAGAGCCTGTGAGCGGAGGCACCACGGCAATGAGAAGCCTGCACATCGCAACAGAAGAGTAGCCCCCACTCTCCGCAACTAGAGAGAGCCTGCGGGCAGCAACCAAGACCTGGCACAGCCAAAACTAAATAGTGTATTTTTTTAAAAAATAAGAAATTTATTTTAAAACAGAAAGTATGTTATCATACTACACTTTTGAGAAAAATAACTGAGAAATATCTGAATATTTAACACCCGTTAACATTATATTTGAAAATCTAACCATGACCAACACTTAAGGTCCCTGAAGTGAGGGGGTTCAGCAGGTGCGCCATTCATTCTCTTCCTCAGCCTGGATTTCAGTTCAGAAAGTTGTGTGACTGTGACCTCCGAATGAGGCGTCACCCCACTTCTGCTTTATTGCTAACACAAATTTCCAGCGCTTCAGACACCTTAGGGAAAATAAGCATGTAAGCCCTTTACAACATTAGGCTGTAAAGAACTCATCTGCTGGGAAAGTTTTATTTTGCAGAAATCTAGACAGAACCTTCTGAGTTGCAAAGAGCAAACAATTTTTTCACAATCACCATTTTATTTTGATTCAAGCTAGCTTACCAGTTTAATTTGTGAACAGACTGTCCTTCTAGATAAACAACTTATAATAATAAAATCCAAGTTATTTACATAAATACAATGAAGGCAATTCATCAAAGCATGGCTAATTTCTAACAAAATCCAACTCTACAAAAATGAGAAGGGAAAGCCACTTTCACTTAGGGGGAAAAAAAGGATGGGGCATGCCTTCTCCTATTTTTCAAGAAATATCACTCTCAAGGAGATACATATAAAATAGAACAAAAAATACAATAAAAAAATACAATTTTATAATAGGCATACATGCCACAGTATTTTATAAAAGTACACTCTTAACATTAAATTTCTAGAGAAAGTATGTCATCTAAAAGGCATTTTTCACTTTCTTTGAAACATTTTAAAGCTATTGATTTCATTTCCATTCCATTTATTTAAAAGCTACAGAAAAAGTTCAGAAAACAAACTAATTTCAACTTTCTATTTCAGAAGCATAACTACATATACCAATGTGGAAGAATCATAATCAGTTCTATAACAGTAAACTTCAAATGAATGCAGTTTTATTATAATTTTTTAGGATTTTAGTTCTAAGCTATATTATCCACAGGGTGGCAGTCTCAACAGTCGTAATTTTATCTCCAAATTCAATGTACAATTTCAGTGTTCAAAAAGACACACACATAGGTTGAGCAATAACACTTTACTGTCTGATCAACAATTGCAAAAACTGTCCCTTCAAAAAAAATCTACACTTCATAATTTCCCTATTTCTTTAAGGAGTATTTCCTTTCTGACATCTTAAATTTTTCTTACAATGTACCTCTTCTATCTAATCTTTTCTATTCTACTGCTACCACCCTATTGAGGGAGATACTAGAGGCAAGGCAAGCTGTTGGATTATTACTATACTGCGGAAGACCTCCCCAATCCTGGTCAATATGGACACCACAGACACAATCCTTCCACGCTCCAGTTCATCTTGCTCACTACTGCCAAATTAATTTCATCAAAACACTCATCATATTATCAGAATTTCCTTCTTCCAGCTAAGTAAACTCCTTACTCCAAAATCCAAGGGCCTTCACAATTAGAATCTTTCAAAATCTCCTATCTAAAAAATGCTCTGCAAGTCAAGGTGGAGGGACTTCCCTGGAGGTCCAGCAGCTAAGACTCTGCGCTCACAGTGCAGGGAGCCCACGTTAGATCCCCAGTAAGGGAGCTAGATTCCGTATGCCGGAACTAGATTTCCGTATGCCGGAACTAGATTCCGTATGCAGCAACTAAGACCTCAGAGCAGCCAAATATAATAAATGAATAAATAAAAATAAATATTAAAAAAGTCAAGAGGATTTACAAAATAAATTTCACTTTGAATATACCTTGCCATTTCCTGCTTTTCATTCATTTATTCATTCATGTATTTTCTGAACGCTGAGTGCCAGATGCTGTTTCAAGTGTTGTTGATACAGAGAGGGGGAAAGCGCCAAGGTCCCTGCTCCAATGATACTGAGAGCTGTTAGTGGAAGAGGGAGAAGCCCCCAGCACTTCCAGCTCTCTGCTGGTAAGGGCTACAACTCTTTCCAAGAGTGAGCCATCAGAAGCACACTAATGGTGGGGGGGCGGGGGGTGATATAAAGACATCAGAGGAGATCTGCCACCAGTGACATTGTCTGCTACAGACCAGAGCCTATTTTTGCAGTCTTACACTATGCTACTATACTACTACTGCTGCTAGTCCATTCTTAATACAACTCATATTCAATTCAGCCAGACTGTGCTAGCAACTATTAAAGGACCTCTGCTCCTGCTTGCTTCCTCCTCACTGCCTTGAAAAAGGTCCAAGTGTTAGTCACTCAGTCGTGTCCGACTCTTTGTGACCCCATGGACTGTTGCCCGCCAGGCTCCTCTGTCCATGGAATTCTCCAGGCAAGAATACTGGAGTGGGAAGCCGTTCCCATTTCCCGGGCCTCCTGCATTACAGGCAGATTCTTTACGGTTTGAGCGACCAGGGAAGCCCCCCTTATTGCCCTGCCTCCCACCAAATCACCTGGACTAGCAAAGCTTAACCAGCCTTCCAAGTCAATCTCAAATGCTGCCCCCTGGAGGCCTTTCCCCACTTCCTTCACACAAACCCAGACCTGATGCTTTAGAGACCTTCAAACCCCTGTAACCCCTGGCTTAGTCTCCTCTGGGCATTTAACACACTATGTGCTGTATCATAATTATCCGTGTACTTTAACCTCCTTCATCTTTTGTTTACTGAGCTCTTTGCTACATTCCTGGGCTATCTAGAGTGTTAAATCATTCCATTTTTAGATATTCAACATTCAAATGATAAGTGTAAAATGTAGACAAAATATTCCATATTTTTTAATTGCCTCAATCCTTTTTAACAGTTTTCCTCAGATATAATTTACATAACCATTAGGTTCAGCTACACAGTAGAATTCAATTTTTTTAGTATATTTATAGAGTTGTGCAACCATCATCATAATGTAATTTCAAGATATTTGTATCATCCTAAAAAGAAACCTTGTACCTACATTAGCAATCAGTTTCCATCCCTCTGTGTTCCCCTCCCTCCTTCCTTCCAGGCCTAGACAACGATAATAGAGCCCCTTTCTCTATAGATTTGTCTATTCTAGGTATTTCACATAAGTGGAATTATATAAAGTGTGGTCTTCTGAACCTGCCTTCTTTTGTTTAGCACAATGTTCTTGAGACTGATCCATGATGTGGTATATATATCAGTACTTTATCCTTTTTTATTGCCAAATAATACGCGATTGTATGGATACATGTATTCATCAGATGACGGACATCTGGGTTGCTTCCACTTCTTGCTTATGAATAACGCTGCTATAAACATCTGTGTACAAGTTTCTGTGTAGACATGTTTTAATTTCTCTTGGGTATATACCTAGGTGTGGAATTTCTGGGTCATATGGTAAGGTGGCACTAGTGGTAGAGAACTCACTTGCCAATGCAGAAGATAGATTCAGATTCGATCCCTGGCTTGGGAAGATCCCCAGGAGGAGGGCATGGCAACCCACTCTAGTAATCTTGCCTGGAGAATCCCATGGAGAGAGGAGCCTGGCGGACCACAGTTTATGGGTTATAAAGAGTCGGACATGACTGAGGCGACTTAGCACCGCACATGGTAACTTTATGTTTAACATTTTGAGGGAACAGCCAGTTTCCCAAAGTGGCTGCACTATTTTATATTTCCACCAGCAATGTATGAGGATATCAACTTCTTCATGACCATTAGACTCTTACAAAACAGAAGTGATCTTACTATATAACATACTCATGTCTTTAGTCTCAAGTCTTTAGGTCTTCCATGGAGGCTCAGTGGTACAGAATCCACCTGCAATGCAGGAGACTCTGGTTCAATCCTTGGGTCAGGTAGATCCCCTGGAGAAGGAAATGGCAACCCACTCCAGTATTCTTGCCTGGAGAATCCCATGGACAGAAGAGCCTGGTGGGCTACAATCCATAGGTTGCAAAGAGTCGGACAAGACTTAGTGACTAAGTACATATGTATGGAACTTATATTCTAAGTAGAACAAGACAAGAAATAAACAGGAACAAAAATGTTTATTTTAGATAAGAAGAAAATAAAACAGCATAAGGTAACTAGACAGTAACCAGAAAAGGGAGAATCTCTAGTACACAGGCGGAGAAGGCAATCACACCCCACTCCAGTACTCTTGCCTGGAAAAGCCCATGCACGGAGGAGCCTGGTAGCCTGCGGTCCATGGGGTCTCGAAGAGTCAGACACAACTGAGCGACTTCACTTTCACTTTTCACTTCCACGCATTGGAGAAGGAAATGGCAACCCACTCCAGCGTTCTTGCCTGGAGAATCCCAGAGACGGGGGAGCCTGATGGGCTGCTGTCTATGGGGTCGCACAGAGTCAGACACGACTGAAGCGACTTAGCAGCAGCAGCTAGTACACAGGGTCACTCTGATAAGGTAACATCGACAAGACTGAGATGTGCAGAGCTAGAGAGGGAATACTGCAGGCAGTGCAAACAGCGAAACACAAAACTGAGAAAGGACAAGTCTGGCACATTCAAGAGACAAAAAGGAAGAAGCCAGTGTGGCTAAAGTACGATGAAAAGGTCAAGGTAGGAGGTGGCACTGGGGAGGCAAGCAGAAGTCAGACAATGTTGGGCTCAGAGACCACGGTAAAGGTCTTTGGGTTTTAAAATGTCATCATAATTTTTTAATCCCTTATATTGCTTTAAGTGCTCATCTACGCAAACACTTACTGATCTGTCATACATCTTCTCTTCTAATTGCACCAAACAGTAGCAAATAGTAAAGAGACTACTTGGGTAATTCACATCACTTAGTATGACTTTGTGGTTCAAGAGAAAACATGTAAAACAAGACTACCAATTGTGTTCTGGAAACAAGGCAGAAGCATATGACTGAATCCTTTTACAGATGTATTACGTGGTATTACCTAGTCCTGACCAATGTATTACCTAGTCTTCACCAATTTAAGGTGTATACTTCCCAGACAGTAACTAGTAGCTCTGTTTTACTATATTAAGGTCATTTTCAATAAAGCAACTCAGTAAGAATATTGTGCAGATCATTCTCATAATTTAAACCTAAAATCCCTTCTTTAAAATGTAATTCTAGTTGACTGATATTTTTCTCCATTCCATTAGTTAAAACTTAATATCTAACTGCTAACCATAAAACTTATGAGCACAAAACATTCTACATGTTTCTATATAGTTTGACTCATAAAACAACAAAAATTTCTCACACGCTATATTTAGTTTTTTCAAAGAGACAAAAAATATTTTAAAAACTCTACTGACATAAACACCACGCTCTTAGAACAACTTGTGGTGTTGTTCAGTCGCTCAGTTTTGTCCGACTCTTTGCAATCCCATGGACTACAGCACACCAGGTTTCCCTGTCCTTCACTATCTCCTGGAGTTTGCTCAAACTCAAAACAACTTGTTACCCAGTCAAAAGTTATCAAGTTAAAATTCTCTTTTAATATCCCAACCTGATCCCAATGACTCTCTCTCTGGGTACTGAGTACTCCTGCCCAACCAGGCTACTTGCCTGCCTCACACTACCCCCCCACCCCACCAAACTCAGCTTTGATACACATTCCCCACCAGGAGAAATTCAACCCATTCTTCAAGGTCCAGGACAAACACTCTCCTCTCCTTGTCTGGACTCTAGTCCTCTTCCCTGAGTACAACTGATTTCTCACCCATATGCTCCTGAAGCAATTCTGTAACTCAGAAGCTGACCTATCCAATTCTGCCTGGTACAAATATATAAATCTATGTCTTTTTTTTTTCCCCCCTTAATTTTTGGCTGCGTTAGGTCTTCATTGCTTTGCAAGGGCTTTCTCCAGTTTCGGTGAGCACGGTCTACTCTACATTGCAGTGTCTTCTCATCACATTGCAGGCTTCTCATCACAGTGTCTTCTCCTGTGCTGGAGCACAGGCTCTATGTGGTGGACCACAGGCTCTACGGCGCTCGGGCTTCTATATTTGCGTCACACAGTTCACACAATTTTAATTGCTCCAAGGCATGTGGAATCTTCCCAGACCAGGGATCAAACCCATGTCTCCTGCATTCGCAGGTAGATTCTTACCGCTGTGCCACCAAGGAACCCTGTAAGTCTATGTCTTGGACACAGAGAAACTGTCATCAGACTACTCCTCTCAGCATACCCTCGAGTACATTTAAGCCATTTGCAATTATAGCTGGTACTCAGTTGAAAATCACATCCATTTTAGCACAATTTGGTACAGTATAATACAAGTCATTAGGAAATGCAAGATCACGAATGAAGCACTATGAAGACAATTAAGTCAGAGAGTTCTTTTCCTTCTTCCAAAATTGAGCCTAATTCTTCAGTAAATGGTTTCTGAACAATGACACAATCCTCTATTTAAACGAAACTTTTCCACTCTTATTACCGACACAAGAATTGCTTAACAATTCCTGAAGCTCTAAAGTTTGTGAGTGATATGCATTATCAAGAATTTATGGCTCTAAACCCAGAGCGCAAAGAAGTGAAAGAGCTACACAAAGTCATACTGATCAAAGGAGCCAAAATATACTTTCTTTTAGTATTCTCTCCATAACCTCCTCACATAAAAAAAAACCTGAACATCAGTCAACTTTCAAAATATCTGAGGGTGCTTGGTGTAAACGTCCAAATATTTGAATTAACGGAGACGATCTAAAACATATTTAGCTGTGGAAGTTTATTTACAATGTTAAAGTAATTAATTCTTAATCATGCAGATCACACTAACAGATTATTTCAAAACTCACTGTACAGCTAAAACTACCAAAACAAGAGTTTGGGAAGGCACATACAACTGAACTTTCTGCTGTTTGTCATGGCACTGCCCTGAAACCCATCCACAAGAGGCACTTCTTCCTCCTTCATTTGTTCCCAGAGGCCCAATAGGCTAAACATTATATAGCTCACCCCATTTTCTAATTTCAGCTTGCATTTAAGATAACGCTTTTGTTTCGTTTACAGCTCACATGCTGCTGACACAGCTGCTCCTTCTTTGTAATAAACACAGGGCTTCTATATTTAAAAATACAGTGAAACTTTGTTATAACATCCCCTCCCCAGGCTCCGGCCAATTTTCTCTCTTCCGAGCTCCACCACCACGCCAGGATTTTCTAGCCGCGGCGCTCAAAACGTTATAGACCCTTTGGAGAAGTCACATTTCTTCTTGAAAGACATCTCATCCCAGTGGTCATTTTTCTTTTCCAGAGCGCGTGCGCGCGCGTGTGTGTGTGCGTGTTGGGCCGGGAGAGGGGCGCGGAGAACGGGACGGATGCCCTCGCTCTTCCCGAGCCAAAGCGCTCAGGTCTGCGGCTCCCGAGTCTGGGGAGCTTTCTGTGATCGGCGGCCGGCGTCCCACAGGTCAAGCCCGGGTGCCCTCGGCGCGGGGCTCAGGCGCCCCGGGGGGACCCGCGGCCGGGCGGGCGGCAGCGGCGCGGTCGCCGGGGGTCCCCGGCCCGCACCCCGCCAGGCGGCTGCTTTGTGTCGGGGGTCCGGGGTGCGGGCGGGGTGTTTCTAGTGAAGAACCCGGGCGCGCTGACTCGGGGCTCCGAGCCGGGCGCGGGCGAACATGCCCCGCATCGCTCCGGACCGTCCGAGGCGAGGGTGTGGGCCTGCGGGGGGCGCTGGGGGCCGATAAGGCGAGGCTGGGGTTAATCATCACCTCCCGAGCTTTGGGGAGGGGACGGCCCGGGCCCGCAGCGGCGGGAGGACGGCCCCGGGAGAAGTGAAACTCCGTGCCCAGCGCCCCAGCCCCGCCGGCCTCCGGCGCGAGCAGCCGCAGCCTGAGCGCAGCCGCTCCTCCCGCCCGCCCGACTCCGCACTCGAGGCAGCCCAGGTCTAACCACGCTGCTCTAAGGCTCGTTTTCCACAAAAATCACCTGGCATTGGGGGGCGGGGGGGGGGGGGGGGGGGGGGGAAGGTGTCGGGAAAAAAAAAAAGAGCCAGAGCCACTGGAAATAAAACAAGTCAGTTTTGCCTGTCTGTTTCTAAAAGGTGTTACCACGTTCCCATACCGGGAGTCGAACCCGGGCCGCCTGGGTGAAAACCAGGAATCCTAACCGCTAGACCATATGGGAAGTGCTGCAGAGGGCTCCGCGGTGACTCACCTGACAAGAGCGAACGCCGCCGCCGCCGCCCCAGTTCCACCGCCTGCCGCCGCCTCAGGGCCGCCCCAGCCGCCGCCGCCGCCTGCACCCCAGCTCCCCACGCGCTCTCGAGCCCGGGAGCGCGCCCAGTAGGAGCGCGCGGGCGTCCCAGCTACGGGGCGGGGTCGCTCCGCCGCCTGAGGAAAAGTTCTGAGGCCAAGCCCGGCGACTCTCGGCCCCGAAACCAGCTGTTTCACCTTTCTTTTTTTTTTTTTAAACTCCGCCAACGGCCCGCGCCCCAGCCTACGGGTCCGGGCTGCTCCGCCGGTCAAAGTGCGTGCGGACTAGTTGGCAAAGTTGAGGGCGGCGACGTCTCTGGGAACAGCTGTTTGCGTTCGGGGCGGAGGCGGCGCGCGAGCCTCGGGCCGCGAGCCAGCGAGCCTAGAAGGAGGGTGGAGGTTCTGGATCTCGGGAGGGGACAAGAGAAAGAGAGAAGGCGAGCTGACGCGGGGACACGAGACTCGAGCGTGCCCTCAAGTCCCGTCGCGCTCTCGCCCCTTGTCGGCGACCTCCGCCGGCTTATAACGACCCCACCTCTCGGGAAGCCGGAGGCCCGCCCCTCGAGGAGGGGCGCGGGGGAGGAGAGCGCGAACGCGGATTGGGTCGCTGGGGCACCCGTAGTTGGGAGCGGCGGAACGCGGGCCCCGGGGACGGCGGGAGGCGTCCGCGCGCCGAGGCTCCGGTGGGCCTCGTGGTGAGCTGGGTCCCAGTTCTCCCCGCGCGGAGAACCTGAGCCTCGGCCGGGTTCCGGGGCGGCCCGCGGAGCGCCTGGTCCAGTCATGTGAGTCGGGTCTCTCAGGCTCTCAAACAACGAGGTCTTGTTTCTCCGGGCGGCCCTTCGCCCTCCGGGGCTCCCCCTCCGCCACCGCCCCTCTCCCCCTCGTCCGCCCTCGGCCAGGGGCGTGACGGAAGCGCCCTTAACTCGCTCGGGGCCGGCCGCGGACCGGCGGGACCGGTTCTCTCGTCCCGGGGTGGGGACGCGCGGGCTCCGGGAGGGAGGCTGGCGGCCCCTGCAGGTAGGACGGCCGCCGTGGAGCGACGGAGGGCTGCTGCCGCCTCTACCGCCGGGGGCCGCGGACATCCTCGTTCTGGTGGCGCTTGAACCGTGGGGTGTTTTGAAACCGTAGGGTTGAACTGCGCCCACCGCTGCCGCCTCCGCCTGCTAGAAGCGGCCAGCCCTGGTTAGCTTATGGCTTTAATTTTTGGTCTTGCCAGCTGAGAGATCCATTGGCTTTTTCAACTCTCTCTTGCCTTGAGGCTCAAGAACAAACTATTAACTGGTAGTCTCGGAGGAGCCACAGTCTCCCACCAGAGGCGTCTTATGTTTAGTTCTTTGAGTGGAAATAACTTGGTTTAACGTGAACTTTATGAGTTTCTTCAAGTCTGCATTACGAGAACCTCACTCCAAAAATGCCAGAAAGGAATGGATGATCTTCTCCAACCTGTTCCTTGTTTCTTTACACTGATGACAATAACAGATGATACATTTTTAAAAGCTATTTTGTTTAAGGAAGTTTTAAATCCGGTGCAGACTTTTTTACTCTAGTGGCAACAGAATTTCAGTTGGTTGCTTTCAATCAGCTAAATAATAAAGCAGGATGCTGTGTGTAACAAGATTCTGAAGCTTGCATTTCGGACTCTAAGAAGACGTAAATCTAGATTCTAAATACACTTGTTTTTTCTTTTCCAGGGCAGACTACTGGAAGTCACAACCAAAGAAATTCTGTGATTACTGCAAGTGTTGGATCGCAGACAATAGGCCTGTATGATGATTCCTCTATTAGAGAGTCTCCTCATACTGTATTCATGCGAGATGTTCCTTTTTTATCTCAACTGAGAGCTTACAAAGTACTTTCATATGCGTTGCTCTTGATTTTTCAAAACATCGAACAATTTCTGTTGTGTTTTTATTCCTTGTAGGAAAGCTACAGCCTTCTTTATCATCAGCCCAAATTTGATTATGTACTAAGCCAAACTATTTCTCTCTGGCCCTTCAGTCACATTCAGGAAATGGACATTGAGTGGGTAATCACATTCATGTTTATGAAACACCTAGGTTATGAAGGTGCTGTTTGTAATATTGTTGTATACAAAGAAAAGTAAAAGCAGAAAGTCCTTAACGTGTGAGAAGAAACAACATTATTGTAATTTTCCTTGTATATTTCTGCTCTAAAGGTATTAAATATATTTGATGTAGAGCTTTATATTTCTAAATGCTTAAATTTGAAAGACATCATTATCTTTGTCATGGAATATGAAAATAGCAAACTTTAAGCACATTGTTAGTGTATCTTTTAGTCCATACTCACCTCTTAAGACATAGAATGAATGGCACCATTGATTTTTTTTCACCTCATCTCATGCATGTCTTTGTACTATGTACATAGTAGATAACTGATAAGATATTTTTTAGATGTATATTCGTATCCATATTACTTGGTAGAGGTGGATGGGTAAAAGAATAGTAGCACCATCTGTAACCATGTTGTGTTTGGTAGACTTTTTTTTTTTTTGGACATTTATTTATTATTATCTGCAAAGAGTTTGATGATACTTTTCAGTTTTGTCTTTTTTTATTTCTTTTTGAATAGTTGCTAAAATTCTTGACTATCTTGTTTGATTTTGCCCATCCTTACCAAAAAAAAAGTCACAAGTTTTAAAAGCTACACAAATCACCGATAGCCTCTCTTCCTTGGAAGTATGCAAGCAATTCAGTGAAGTTTTTGAGTTATCTAGAGAAAATAATTCTTTCTAGGATTGTCTTTCTTCATTTCCTTGAATACACATTGATTTAACCTTTAACTAGAAATAATTTATTTTTGATTGGGCCTTTAATATTCTCTGTATAGTAAAACCAACTTTAGGAAACCAAGATATGAAAAATAGAGGATGAATATTTGCTTTACGAAGTCACACTTTAAAGAGGAATTCACAGCAGTACTTTTAGAGTAACTCAGCAAGTGCATTAGGTAAGAACTGATTGACAGAACTTTGCAAACTTAACCAGAAATTTCTTATTTCATACAACACATTTGTAATTTAGGGAGCATTCTGGCTTTTAAATAGGTAATAATATTCACTCACCAGCTCAGTCCCCATCCATCCAGTTACCATCATTCCTCATAGGTTACCCCTCTTTTCATTTTCTTGTCTGTGCTTCCATATCTGTATCTAAATGTTTCTGTAGATTCCAATGTGCATAGAAGGTAGCATGCTGTTTATACTGTCTTGCACCACAGTTTTATTTTTTTTAATTGAACATATCCTGATGCTCTTATCATCAGTGTATAAGGAGTTCCTTTGTTCTCTATTACAGCAGCCTAATTTTAGATTGCCCTGCATAGGAGTTTTACATTTTGTACCATTAACACGTTGTATAATCGTATTTATTTACAATTTAGAAGGCATTTTTTAATGCCTACTTTTCTCTCAATTTGGAGAAGCTGAGAATCACTGTTTATTCTTTTTTTTTTTTTTTTAGCATAATGTGGCAAATAGAGCAGTACAAATTCTAGACTCATTGGTTGTGACATTTTATGTTGACGGGTTTTTTTTTATTTAATTTATTTTTGGCTTTGCTGGGTCTTTGTTGCTGCACGCCGACTTTCTCCCGTTGCCATGCGTGGACTCCTCATTGCAGTGTCTTCTCTTCTTACGGAGCACAGGGTCAGTAGTTGTGGTGCACTGACTTAGCTGCTCCTCAGTGTGTGGGATTTTCCCAAACCCGCATCTCCTGCATTGGCAGGCAGACTTTTCACCACTGAGCCACCAGGGAAGCCCCAAGAGGTGTTTCTTGAAGTGTGAGGTTTTTTTTTTTTCCCCCCACTCCTCTTTTGGCTTCATGTCTTGCTTGAGTCCTTATTACAGTCATATTTACTAGTCAGTCATCAAGGGTACCTTGTATATTTCTTTATTAATATGGTCATCATAGTTTATTTTAAGCACCAAAGGACAGCTTGTCAGAGGGCATAATAATAAATAATGTGGTTTAGTTCCTTAGCATCATTTGATTAAAAGGGCCAGTTTGCATGAACATTAATTTTATCTTTTCTGCCAGTTGTACTTCAATTTTGTTATGTTCCATTTCCCTATTTACTGTTACTTTGCTGTGAACATTATGATGTGTAGTTTTCCTTTGTCTTTTGTCTTTTTCTTAACCTTCAAGAGCATTGAATTTCATGAAAGAGGAAAGAATCATAAAGAAAATGTGGCGAAGAGGATCAGTGAGGTATTCTAGTTTGTTTCTTTCTTTGTCAGTTTTTCTCTGTAAATATCAGCCCTTTATCTAGTATTCACCTTTATATGTGTCTTACATAGATTAAACAGAAAAGCCTGGATAAGGCGAAGGAGGAAGAAAAGGCATCAAAGGAGTTTGCGGCAATGGAGGCAGCTGCCCTGAAAGCATACCAGGAGGATTTGAAGAGGCTCGGCCTAGAGTCAGGTAAGGAGCAGCCAGCGTGTTTCAAAAGGAGCACCTCAGGTGCTGAGTGAGCTCTTCCCGTCCGCACAGAGGAGTGCACGCTCGGCGTACCTCAGTGCTGTGCCTGTGTGTCTCAGCCCTGTTTAGGCTCTGGGACTTGTGCTCGTCCACGTTTAATTTTGCTTTTGATCTTCATCTTTCAGTACCTCCATTCACAACAACTGTATTATACTAGGGGTTACCTAGCCCTTGCTCTGTCTTATTAGGCCAGGACTTCATTTCAGAGACACTTGAGTTTTTTATGGATCCTAATTTTTTGGCTAAATGGATCTATTCATTTAAAAAATAGGCCTTGCCTTATAACGCCAGTTCACTCTATCCATACCATCAAAACTATGAATCATGTTTATTTATATAGTTAAATTATAGTGAATTAACCTTTTGTGGACAGATAATTGACTTTATTACTAGAAAGTAGAGGGTTTTTTTTTTTACTTTTTAATTTTTTTATTGACTCTTAGACACATTATGTAAATTTAAGGTCTACAGTATGTTAGTGTGATAGATTTATTGTAACGTGATTGCATTATAGCAGTATTTATCATATTACATAATTGTATATCATTGTCTATATTCAAACTGTGCATTAGATTTCTGGCTTGTTTACTACTTACTGCAAATCTGTATCCTTAAACAGCATCAGTCTTATCCCTCTACCCCCCATCCCCTGTTAACTATCCCTATTGCTCTGTTTTTTACAAGTTTGACTTTTCTAGATTCCACATATAAGTGATAACCATACGGTGCTTGTCTTTCTGTATCTGGCTTATTTCACTTAGCATGATGTGTCCAGGGTTTGTCCATGTTGTTGCAAATGGCACAGTCCTTTCTGGTGGCTGAATTGTATATATGTGTATGTGTATATATGTGTGTGTTAAAATGCCATATTTTATGTAATTAGTCTCTTCCTGATTAACATTTAGGATTCTTAGAGTTTTTCGCTGTTAGAAAGAATATTTCCGTGAGCGCCCTTATGCAGGCACATTGTCACAATTTATATCTGTAGGCTCAATTTCTAGAAGTGAGATTGCAGATTTGCAGTGCAAATGTTTTATAAATTGATTGATGAAATCAGACTGTCTCCACAAATGTTGGGCTGATTTACACTTTTCCTAGAAATAAAATTATTTTATTAACTGATGTTGGAAATAACTATTCCTTTGGAAAAAAACAAAGCCGTAAAAACTACCTATTTTTTACACCCATGTAAATACCTAATGGATAAGACTGACTGACAGTGGGTTTGGTTATTCTTTTCAGTGTTGATCTAATGCAAAAACAATTTTATGTATTTGCATTTCCTTGGTTATTAGTGAAGATAATGTTAACTCTCTGAGTTACCTTTGACTTTTTGCCCACTTTTGAGTTAGAAAGTTACATTTGTAAGGGATCTTTGTTAGGAGCATTAACCCTCTGTCGTATTTGTTATAAAGATTTATCGTTTGTCTGTCTCATATATATATTTTGGGATGTTCTCCTGGATGGTCTTATATTCTTGCATGTTTCGTTTTCCAAGTAGGCTTTGTAGTAATGTGTCAGGTTCCCAAAGGAATCTTGTCAGGCTTTTGATTGGAATAAAATTATTAAACCAGAAAGGAAAACTTTACATAAGCTACTTTACCCTTCCTTCACCTTTTTCTAGAGATCTCAGAGCCAAGCGTGTCACCAGTTACCAGCACTGTCCCACCCACCTGTGCATCAAATCAGCAGAAAGAAAAGAAGAAAAAGAAAAAAGACCCTTCAAAGGGCAGATGGATAGAAGGCATAACCTCTGAGGGTCACCATTACTATTATGATCTTATCACAGGAGGTACGTCATTTAGGCATAAAGACAGTAGAAAATGATAACTGACAGTTTATTTTGTGTTAGAACTTTTAGTTATTATCGGAACACTTAAACAGTGAAAGACTGTAACTACATTTTTCCACAATGGTAAAAAAAAAAAACTATGTGCCATTTAAAAAATGTACCCTTTTCATAGTGATTCAAGGTCATCATTAAAGACTTAATAGTGGGTTCCTTATCAACTATAAATATAAATAAATATGTAGCTTTATATTTTCTTGCTAAAACTTTGTAAATATTTAAATTTTAGGGGTGTATGAATCACATGGAGAAAGTAGAGAACAAGAAATAAAAAGGGTGGGTGGTACATATATTCAAGGAATGGGTAGAAGAAAAGTTAAGAATGGTTGGGAAGGTAGGAGATGAGACTAGAGAGTTAATGAGGGAAAAAATCTTGGGCTACCAATATTGTGGGAATTAATAAGATCTGTAGAGTCACAGTCAATTTTTGACTACGCAGAAACAGTAATAATCTCTTGAGAGTTTTCACTGAGCTGTTAGTGAAGTGCATGTTGTAGTTAGCAGTGAACCATAAATAATTATATGCTAAATATTGTCTTAAATTTACATAGTAATTACTTATTAATTACATTTTTCCCCCTTCTGCAGCCTATTCCTTGCTGCCTTTCTTCACCATCGTACTTTATATACTGTTTCTTTTAGCAATGCTTGTTTTTAATTCCTGCATATTTCATTTTATTTCTGTCTTGAGTCATTCATCCCATCTTTCACTCTCCCCTGCCCCAAGATGTCAGAAGGCCTTCTCTCATGCCTTCAAAATTTATCAAACCTGAATTCTAAGAAGTCTTTAAGAGGAGCCCTATCTGGCTCTAATACTTCTTGTGGAAGCACCAATAACTTCTTATCCTTCATTTTGTCCGCCCCTTCTTGGTTACGTAGCATTCACATGTATTCTACACAATACTACTAGGGTGTATGTTGTTTCTTTTATTTTTGAATTATGTTTTAAACTACAGACACACAGTATTTCATTCATGTTGAATATATTGTAAATATTTGCCAAATTAAATTATTTTGGAAAGATTTTACAAATACAGTATATTTTGCTTTAAGCATCTCAGTGGGAGAAACCTGAAGGATTTCAAGGGAACTTAAAAAAGGTAACTGAAGCACATTAATAGTATTTTCTTTATTCTTTAAAGTGATTGGCTTTTGGGGTTTTTGTTGGGTTTAGTTAATGGGATTTACTTGCAGATAAGCCTCCCAATCCCCTCAAGCACTTTGTTCCTTTCTTTCTATAATCCTTTTGTTAAAAGGGTAGATGGAGGTGGAAAAGTGTTGTCTACGCTCTGAAAGTCCATGCAGGGCAAATGTTATTAGTTGATTTGCAGTCAGTTGCCATTTACATTGGAGAAGGAAATGGCAACCCACTCCAGTGTTCTTGCCTGGAGAATCCCAGGGACGGGGGAGCCTGATGGGCTTCTGTCTATGGGGTCGCACAGAGTCGGACACGACTGAAGCGACTTAGCAGCAGCAGCAGCCATCATATTCCAGTCAGTCTGCAAAGAACTGTCCAAGTGTTCAGAAGTGTGATATTCCATTCATGAAAGGTGGCTTATGACTAACACAAACCAGGTTCCTGGCCGTGATCAGTACCAACTCCCAGGTTTCCATAGGAAAGGAAAGGTTGGCTGACTGTCTTAGTTATCTAATGTATAACCACATCTTCAGTTTATGTTGGGTTTTTTCCCTCCCATTAGGCAACAGGGAAGACTGTGTGGATAGAAGGGTTAAGTGAAGATGGCTACACCTATTATTATAATACTGAAACAGGGGGTAAGTAGTACCTTTGATGATCTTTTAAACTGTCTAAAATTGTACCTAACACTGCTCATTAGCCTGCTGGTGAATTGTCTGAACTTGAGAATTTTAGTATGCTGCTGCTGCTAAGTCGCTTCAGTCGTGTCTGACTCTCTGCTACCCTATGGACAGCAGCCCAGAAGGCTCCTCTGTCCCTGGGATTCTCCAGGCAAGAACACTGAAGTGGGTTGCCATTTCCTTCTCCAGTGTATTATTTTTTATAATTTAAAAGCATTAATACAATGGAAAAGCAAAGAGGTTTCTGTAATACACTGAGCTGTACATTGTTATTCTCAAGTGACACTGCATTCACAAATTTTACTTCAAAACTCATTTTTACTTTCTCCACTATGATTGGTTTTATCATGATTATTTTAGAAATATAATCTTTGCTTTGGAAGATCACCTCATTCAACTTGCCTTCTTTTTTAAAAAGCAGAACTGAAGCTAATTTAGCAGTGGCTAAGGCTGTCTAGTTTTCACTTTAATAATTTTCAGTTACATAAATGTTTGGAAAATGTGTAATTATTTTTTTTTTTTTTTGGAAAATGTGTAATTATTGTTACCTAATTATTATCTAAGTTCTTCAAATTAAGATTTTATCTAATTTCATAAAACTAGTCTTTGCAGTAATTATAGTTGATTTCTTCTGCAGTTAAATTTACCAAAATAGCTATAGTGTTGGTGTAACTCTGAGATGGTTTTTGTTGTTGTTTTTTGATTCCTGCTATCCAAAGATTGCTGCAGAACATTAAGTCTTTTAGGAGGAAAAGGCCATTTTCATCTCCCTTAGGTAGATACCCAGTCTGCCCAATGATGACAGTGGTTCTGTCTCAGTAAACCTGATACACTAAATCTTTATAGACATAAAATAATTTATAACTCCAGGGTTAGATCTGAGTGGGCTCAGTGCACAGCGTCTTCCCTTACCAGCTCTGTGACTGTGGGCAGGTCACCGAGCCTGTAGTTGCTCTTCAGTAGTGTTGATCATGTACTCTGTGAGGTCATGATGGTCATGTGTCTGTAAGGGTCCCCAAACAGTGCCTAGTACATATTAGATGCTTCACAAATTTTTCATGAAAACTCTTTTGTTACTTATGTGAAATAGAGGCAAGGAAAAATGTTTTTCACTAGTGCTAGAAAGTTCCCTGCAGTTAATAAGGGACTGTAAATATTGATTTGCCCCCAACAATTTCAGTTTATGTCTGGACCGTTGTGGTTATTAATAGAGCCCCTTTTACTCTTAAAACTTTCCCAGTTGAACAATAAATTTTAGAATCAGTTTTATTAAACTAAAATTAGAGAATAACTGCAAGGTAATTAAAGCTGCTGTCATTTTACTAAAAGCCAAACAAACCACTGGGTGGCAGTATAGTTCAACTGAGGTGTTTTTTTTCTCCTTACCATAAAATGACAAATTTTATTTACTCAGATCTTTGCCGTATTATTTCACTTTGTGAAGATCCCAGGGAAATTTTGTGATAAATAAATTTCAGAAAATCTCCTGTGTGTCCATTACCATGTTTCCTGAAATTGGTGGTGGTTAAATTTTGAGTCCTCAGAATGTATTACCCAGTTTTTCAGTCTCTTTCTATTGGGGCTGTAGTTGATACATCTAGTGAACCCAGATTGCCTGAATTTAATTTCCGAAAGCTAATAGCAAGATCTTTGAGAATGCTTATTATCTTCTTGATCAAGTGATGGTGTGAAACAGATACAGTGTTGTCACTTAATAATATCTTGTGATAGGAAACATTATATTGGAAATTACTTTTAAATAGCATTGGTAACTAAATAACATGACTGTTAAAATGTGTTGATTAGAATCCAGATGGGAAAAACCTGATGATTTCATTCCACACTCCGGTGATCTGCCTTCTAGTAAAGTCAATGAAAAGTCACTTGGCACCCTAGAAGAGTCCAAATCATCAGATTCACATAGTGAGTCTGATGGCGAACAGGAAGCAGGAAAGGAGAAAAAAAAAGAAGAGATCCCAACAGAAACACAAAAGCTAATAATAAAGTTTAAGGTAGGTTCTTAGTTCTTTACAACAGCTTGTTAGTTTATAAAAAGATCTATAGACTCTTCAGTTTTCTGGTAGAAAGTGGAAATAAAACTGAGATATGCATGCCTTTTGGCATTGGATAAATGATAGCAGCAAGATAGTAAATTGATTTTTAGACCTCCTAAGTTTGAGATGCCTCTGTAACATCCAGAGAGCTGTCTGAACATGCACAGATGAATGTCTAAGGCTCGAAATGTTAACTTGAGTATCCTCAAAATACTAGTAGTAATTTAAGTCTTAGAAGGGATGAAGTAACCTAGAAAAATTACCTTGGGAAACATTAAACACTCAAGTGTAAGTGAGAGAAGCCCACAAGGCAGAATGGGGAGAGAACGGTTAGAAAGGTCTGCAGAGAAAGAGAGTCCATTGTCCCAGAAGCCGTGGGGTAGAGAGTGTGCATGCCAAGCTGCCTCAGCCGTTTCCGACTCTTTGTGACCCTGTGGACTGCAGCCCGCTAGGCTCCTCTGTCCATGGGATTCTCCAGGGAAGGATACTAGAGTGGCTCAATAGTTCAGTTTAGGTAACCCAGGGACGGGACCTGCGGCTCCTGCAGTGCTGGCGGATTCTGTACCACTGAGCCCCTAGGGAAGCCCTGGGGTAGAGAGCATCAAGGGCTGACTTGGTCTAGGAAGGAAAAGATACCCTTTGAATTGTGCAGACAGGAAGTCCTTGATAGCCTTTTGATGGTTGGACCAGAGTTTCGGGAGGTAAAACTCAAATTACAAGAGGATGAAAAGTGGTTCACAGTGTGTATGTGGTTGGAATATGAAATGAAAAGTAGAAATTAAGTGATAGGATGGTGGCTACATACTGACTTTTAATTGTGAGAGAGTTATAGTGGTGATGTTTTCCTGAGGAGGAACTCCAAAAGAATACCAACAAAGGTAAGTGAATAGGTTACTCATTCTCTGTAGGAAGGTAAGGCTTTCATTTTCTGTAAGGTTTGCCTGTAGATGAGTTGCTGTCAGGGAAGAAGTCATGCCTTTTAGCCTCAGCTTACTCATGTGTAAGGAAATCAAGATTGTTTGCTGAGAGGAACTTTGGGGAGCTTGACAGCATTAACAGACTCAAATAATCCCTGAGCCAAGGTGGGAGAGGAAATGAACCAAGTAAGAGGATTGACAGCTGGTGGTGCTGAGTGCCCAGCCATGGTGGGAAAGTAAAACCAACATTTTAATAGTGTTAATAGTATTGCTGGACTTCCCCAATGGCTCAGCGCATAAAGAATCCGCCTGCCAATGCAGGAGATGCAAGAGACTCGAGTTTGATCCCTGGATTGGGAAGATCCCTTGGAGGAAGGCATGGCTACCCACTCCAGTACTCCTGCCTGGCAAATCCCATAGACAGAGGAGCTTGGCAGGCTACAGTCCATGGGGTCTCAGAGTCAGACACCACTGAGCATGCTCACACACAATAGATTTGCTAGTCCTCCTGCTTTTGTGACCTTTCTAGGAGCAATCAGGAGCCTGGATGCCAAAGTGGACAAGATACGTAACATTGATCCACGGTTGAGTACTGGCCTGAGAGGTGAAAGAATATCCAGGATGCTGGAGAGAGGGGTGCTTGCAGCCTTCCCTAGGGTCTTGCCTTTGCCTGCAACTTCTCTACGCACCCCATAAATCTTGGTGGAACTTAGGGTGAAGAACGTATCCAGTTTGTAGAAGAGCAGCAGCAACGCTTTTTGTGTTTATAGTTCTATAGTGTTTATAGTTCAGTGTTTATAGTTCAGTTTAGGTAACCCAGCATCCAGTTTGAGACAGATATGATTAACTTGAAGCAAACAAAATATTTCAAAGTATAGATAAACAAAAAAGGACAAACTATAATCCGGCCACTTGCCAGAGAAACCAGTAAATACCTTGGTGTTACTGGTCTGTAATATTTTTGTATTCAGATTTGAACATTGCTTTAAGCAAAATATGGAGTCATACTGTAATAAGGTTTTATTATCACTTTGTAATTTAATCTGTCACAGAGAACATCATTAAGTCTTCATCTACTGAAATAATGGATGAATAGTATTCCGTGATATGAATATACAGTGATTAATTCAGCCCTGTGGAGCTGAATATTTATTTTGAATAATCACTAAGGGGACCAGGAGAAGAAATAACTGGGGGCATATTACTTCGCAGTGTTAAAGTCTGCTGAAATTGGATCTCATAAATTCTGAAGGTTCATCAGTTTGTATATTGTGTGGTTCTTTTCTTTTGGTAACACTTGACAGACCAATGGTTGGATAGACCTGGGTTGGAGATATTTAGATCTTTTACAATAGACAGGCATAGGGACAAAGATATTTAAGGGTGCTAGCAAAGGAATGTCTGTGAAGTGATTCTCTGTGGGCTGGGGCCTGATGATGAAGAATATGAAGTCTAGATGAGACCAGCCGACTTCAGAGCACAGGAAATTAAAGTAGGAGAGATGGCAGCGAGGTTGAACAGGAAGTACTGCAGAAGTGAGGGGGCCAGAGAGCCAGTGGAGTAACACTGTTGGGCTTTTAAGATTTCACAAATTATTGCTGAATTTTAAAATCAAATGTAGGAAAATCATGAATAAAACATATTTTTTAAGGAAATGTTATTTAGCAAAAAAAAAAGATTTCACAAGTGGGGCATTTCTGAGTGATGACCTAATTCAAATTAACAGGAACATAAATGTGAGGATTTAATATTTGAATACTACCTATGCACCAGGTGCTAATGTGAGGAAAATACCTTACTCGGTTACTAAAATATAGTGAAGGCCAGAGTCAGTGGTTTTGTGCATCACAAAACTGAGGGTCGAGAATTTTTAAGCTCCAGGATGACCACGAGTTTGAACAGAGAACGTGGTGCCTGAGTTGCCAGTGTCCCCACTTCCATGGAGTAGTCAGAGGTCATTAGACCACTGCGGAAGAATGGAGGACAGTTATATAGAAGGTGGCATGGGTCTCAGAGGAGGCATTATTGCAAAGTAAAAAGTTTCATGTCCTCAGTAAAAATGTTTTATTTTAAAAATGACATGGTCTGGAAGCAGTCATGATTGCTAGAGAAGGCTGATGCTGTATCCTGGTTCTGTGAGCGCAGCAGTGTAAGAGAATGCACTAACATCCATTCAAAGAATTGCAAACAGAACAGCCCCAGGACTGGCACCCATGGTAGCACAGTTTGCAGAGGCTAAACCGAGCCACAGGGTTTTGTTAGCCCAGTTGAAGGGGTGCCGTAAAAGCACCAGTTCTCCCCAGGGGCTCTGCAGAAGCTGCTTCTCCTTCTGGGTGTGTCTTTTGCTAATTTCATGTCATTACCAGTTGTATAGGCCAGTAAATTTCTGGCAGTGTCCTCAGTGTGCAGATGGATTTCAGTTAACTCTAATTGGCTGAGTGTTAGTCATTCAGTCCTGTCCAACTCTTTGCAACCCGAGGGACTGTAGCCAACCAGCCTCTTCTGACTGTGGAATTCTCTGGGCAAGAATACTGGAGTGAGTAGCCATTCCCTTCTCCAGGGGATCTGCCCAGCCCACAGATCAAACCCGAGTCTCCTGCATTGCCAGCAGATTCTTTACCATCTGAGCCACCAGGAGTTCTTTACATAGGTAATGGGTATAGAAGGGTCCAGTGACAGGGCATTAAATTCAGAAGGGGCACAGTATAAAGGGAGGTCACTGCTGGACATGTGAGGAAGGAGAGAAAGCAGTAAAGTGGAGAAGAGAGGATGAATAAGGCCTGTGTATGTCTCTAAGTGTTGAACAGGTAGAGGGGTCATGATATTTCTTAACAGCCTTGGCCATGGTATGTTAGCATTTTAGACATAATGAAAAACCTAATCAAGCATTAAAGAAGTCCTTTCATGTACATTTGTTGTGTTATGTGCAAATTTGAACTATTGAGTTAATGTATTATTATTTATAGATCAGTAGCAAGACTATATTAAAGAAATTTTTGGTCCTGGCAGTTTTCTTTGAGGTTTGTTACTAATATTTCTTGACTTTGACATTCCAGGAAAAAAATAAAAATAGTAATAAAAGAACTGAACCAGAAACACAGAAAGAAAAAAATACCCAAGGGCAGAATTCATCAGGTCCAAGTGAAGAAAAACCCAAAGAAAAAAATACCCAAGGGAAGAATTCATCAGGTCCAAATGAAGAAAAACCCAAAGCTCATAAAAAACCAAACCCATATGGAGAATGGCAGGAAATTAAACCAGAAGTTGAGTCCCAGTAAGTACCTGAAACTTAATCCAGCAGTTATAACTTAATCTGTCCTATATTATTACAAGTATTTTATGTCCCAGTACTTCCGTAAATTGTAGTACTTAATTTCAGGAATACAGTGCTCATTAAAAAGTGTAGCTCATTTCTTTTATTTCTAGAGTGGTTTTATTTTCTCTAATTAAATATTTTTAAATGTAAGCTGTTTATTTTTTTAAAGTAAAACTAAGCATTGCGTTCATTCTTACAAAGACATGACATTTCTATTGATCATACTAACATGCCATGTACATATGAGTATTTTCACACTTACCATGGTTATTCTATCAGTGAAGCAAATTTCTACATATCTAGTACATGCCTCATGGAATCTATCTAAAGGCAAGAAAACAGCCCTTGTTTTGTTAATGTATTGAAAATGGCTATGACACTTCACCCAAGGTTTTAAGTTTTTATTCATAAAGCATAGCAGTTTTATCAACTAAACAAGGTCCTGGTAGAAATGTTACTTGGTTTACATGATTAGCTTATGTGTTCATATCACTTATTGTCTTTGGATCATTTACACAATGAAAGGAAAATTCACCCACACTTTCACACACTGATGTTTCTAAATGCTTAAAAAATATCTTTGGGTAGGAAAAAAGTATCTATATGAATTAAACAGTTTTTCTGCAAAACACTAGTGCTGTGGATACTTTCATAGTGAAATTATTCACTGTTAAACTGTACTTTGATGGAAAAGTCATATTTTTTCACAAGGTGGAGGAATGCGAGTTTTGGGCAGCTTTATATATGGCGCTGATAAGGAGGGATTCCTTAGTGATAGCATACGGAATGTACCTGTCTTCAGTAAAGATTCGGGTTTTATTTATGTTATTTAATGAAATATTACGAAATATGTATTCAATGCTGCATAGTGCCAGGGACCAAAGTATATTGACTGTGTGTGTTGAAGTTGCAGAAATAATAGACTGCATTAAGTGACTTACAATAGGAGAATGGTCATCTATACCAACATCACCTATACTTTAAAGCTAAGATTTCTTAAAATTTGAGTATTTTGTTTTCCCTGTGATAAGTTTACTGAAAAGCCATTCTTCTTAACATCAACCAGTTTTAACAGGTGATGTATTGCGTCTGACTTCCTAAGTAGATTTACTGGTGAGGTTGAAACTTTTTTCATATGCCTGTATTTATTAGTGTTTTGTATTTCCTGTTCTGTGAATTGTCTGTTTATATGCTTTGCAAATTTTTCTGTTAAGGTATTAATCTTTCCTTACTTGCATAAGATTTCTGTGTAGTACAGAAGCTCACCATTTATTAGTATAAGAATTTGTAGTTTGACTTTTAATTGTGCTTACAATGGTTTTAGATGTGTCGGATTTTGTTATGTTTAACTAGTCTGATTTCTTTTCCTTTGTGATCTGCTTTATTGCTATTACCTATTTTCATCTAAAAGTCAAGTTTATACTTATATTTCCTCCTGATTTGTGTGGCCTTTTTTGTGTAATTATTTAATCCATCTTTAATAATTTTGATACATTGTATGAGATAAGATCCTAAAATAATTTTTTATCTTCCCTGGCAAACCAATTCTGCCAGTACCATTCTTCCCCCCGCCCTTTTTTTTTTTGATTCTTCTGCATTTTTAAGTGGCCTTTTTTAATCTATATTTAACTCTTAAATTTACCAATTTGCTTCTGACTACCTATTGTTCCATTAATCCATCTGACTTTGTGATAGTACCATAAGAATTTAATTACTGTGATTTAATATATCCTTTTATATGATACATTCTGATATCTCATGGTTTTTCCCTATATTTTTTTTCCAAATTTTATTAAGTAGTCTCTTCCTATTTTTTCCAAGTTAGTCATTTGCAAGCGTTCAACAAGTATAGAATTTATATAAATATTACAAATAAATTATGGCAACAATATTGTTTTCAGTATTTCATATTTTCATCAAAAAATATTGTTCACTTTTACTCTTTTTACTCATGGTGTTTTGTAGGATTTTCTATCCAGCTTCTGTCTGTAAGTCCCATGTTTGCAGCCCCAGGACTAAAATCAGTGACTGGCACATAATAGGTGTTTGTGAGCTCAGTCACTCAGTCATGCCTGACTCTTTGTGACTCCATGGACTGTAGCCCACCAGGCTCCTCTGTCCGTGGGATTTTTCTAGTGGTTCAGGGCACCAAACGCAGGGGCACCTGGCAGCCCTGGATTCAGGGGCTCTGTCACCACTTTAGCTCTGGTCACTAGGATCCAACAGCTGTGTGGTCCTCAGCAGACACTGCAGGGCTTCCCCAGGGCCTGTTAGGGTCTTCAGGAGCACCTCCAGGTTCAGCAGCCGGAGGCCGGGACAGGCGGCGGTGGTGGTGGCTGGCTCTGGTGGGGTACGAAGACTCGGCTGCAGGGCCAGCTGAGATCCCTGTGGGTGTGGAGCACGGGCAGGCAGCAAGGGCCAGGGTCAGCTGCAGGCTCACCGGCAGCTTCAGGGGCCCTGCTGTTGGGGTGCTTTCTCATGGCTGCACAATCTCCCCCGAGTATACACACTGCGGTGGAGGATGGTGTCAAGGGTCAGGCTGGGGGCATGCCGGTATGCAGCCACGGGGGCTGGTTCCTGAGGAGCAGGGTTGTGCAGGCCAGTGACAGAGCAGACCGGGCCTGATTCAGGCCCACAGGCCAGCGACCACAGAGACCTGAGCTGTTGGCATCGTCTCCCCTGTGCATTGCTCCCCTCTGGGCAGTGGAGGCTGGTGATGGGTGGCAGGGCAGCAGCGTGCAAGCACACCGCTGGAGGAGCTCGCCTGACGCGTGCCAGCGGCAGTGGTGTCAGCCGTGGGAGGGCCGTCCAGGCTGCCGTCTTGCACAGCACCCTGAGCTGACTGCAGCGGCGAGGGCAGAGGGACGGAGGCAGCTGGCATCTGCGAGCACGAATAGCTGTGCACCACAGTACCTGCTGATATCTGTGGGGATCCGCGGCAGCTGTGAGGTCTCTTGGTTCTTTCTGCGGCGGCAGAAGCGGCTTTGTTTGTCCGTAGAGCAGGTCACTATGAACTGTAGTCAGTGCCACCCCTTGGCTGCTCTCTGTAGCCCTGGATTTTTTTTCCCTTTTCCTGTCCATCTCTGTAGGTCTCGGCTTCGCTGCTGTGGGTGGGGTGAAACCTAAGCAGGTCTTTGGTAACGTGGCCCAAAAGACTGCACCAGCTGGTCTTACCCCTCTCGTCTTTTCTTGGTGAGGGGAACTCTTTCCAGCTGGGACGTTTCCTCTTGTCTCTGAGCAGTGTCAGCCTGGATGATGCAAGCAAAGGGAAGTTGTCTTTCTTCTCTTCTTTTGCAGTTGTTCTCAACCATGAGAATAATTTCATCCCATTATGTTGCTTAAGTTTCCTAAGTGGACTCAAGCAGTTTTTCTACATGGATAGCTAATAGTTGATCATTTTGTAGGGATGGAGACTGGAGTCTCCACTAAAGGTTTTTTAAATGTTTTTCCTTATTAAATCAGCTCTTATTTTTAATTGTCTATTGAATTACATATCCATTTATTAATGGATTTTTTTGCTGCTTCATTTCTACCTCTGTAACTTTCTTCCTCTGACTCCTCTTAAGTTTCTTTGAGTTTGCTCTTCATATGAACACTTAAGACTGCTGACAGTGGGTGAGGAAGGGGTCTGTTCTCAGTTCTTACTGAAACTGACTAAAGCTATATTGTTTCTTAGTATACTTCTGTCCATATATCACATAAACTTTGAGAGATGCTTTCTTGATTTCATTGTTTTTGGAATAGTTTAATATCATGTGTTTGCTTACTTTTTTGACTTGGTGGTTTTCCAAAAGGACTTATTTTTCAAACTCTTATGTAGGTTGGTTTGTTTTTTCTACCTTTATTACATTGTGTTCAGATACTGTAACCTTTACAGTGTTTGCATTTTTAATTTGGAAATGATTATGGTTTTAAGGAAGTGCTTATATAATTATTTTTGAAGTTATTTGAAAGGAAGGTATATTTTCTGTAATGTATTTTGTTTATAGTCTCTTACCTTTCTTTCAAACATCTTTTCCTCTGATTATGTCACAAGGGTTTATTCCCTACTTCATTGCCACTTCTGTTAGCTTCCACTTAGGAATTTCCTAGGACCATGATTTCAGAAATGGACTCATTCTCTATTTTATCTCTCCCATGATCCCAGTTAGGAAATAATACTATGGCTTGATCACTTTATCAAAATACAACACAAAACACCAAGATTGTGAAATAAGTGAGTCTGTCATAGACTTTCTTGGATAGAGATTCATTTGTTCAGCCATCAAACCCTTCATTACTTAAATCTTTCTCTGCTTGGCTAATGGAATATTTTAGTTTCACCTGGAAGCAGAGGGGTCTAGGGGAAAGAATATAGGTTTTAGATCAACACAGGCCTACGTTTTTTGTTTGTTTTTTATTTGGCTGTGCCGGGTCTTCATTGTGGCGTGCAGGATCTTTACTTGTGGCATGCAGACCAATGAAGCGTGTGAATTCTCAGTTGCAGCACTTGGGGTCTAGTTCCCCAACCAAGGCTGGAGCCTGGGCCCCCTGCATTGGGAGCACAGTCTTGGCCACTGGACTGCCAGGGAAGTCCCTGGCCTGGGTTTTAATCCAGGTAACATTACAGCCATAATGGCTTGGTTGACCAAGTTATTTAACTTCTCTCTAAACCTCAGCCTCCGCCTCTGTAAAATTATAAAAAGCCAAGAATGAATACCCCATCAACTTCAGGGGCTGCTCGCCTTCTTGGGAAGCACCATTGTTGGCAATCTAAGGGAAAGTAGGAAAAGCCAATAAAAGTTGCATTTGTCATATATGTTTAATACAGTAAAGAAAAGTTTGGAAGGCATCTGTGTTCAGAACAAATCAGATGTAAGACCTGTTCCAGTAAGCACGCCTGTTTCCTGCATCCCCTTGTCAGATTTTGAGGAGCTACTATATAACATCGGGACCCACTGAGATGGCTGCTTCCTCACGTTTGCATTTACAGAATAGTTTCTAGTTTTGCTTTTTCTAGTTTTGACCTGTGCATTACAGATCTGAAGTTTTCTTTGTTCTTATATTCTTTGTATTTACATACTTTCTTTTATGTTGTTTTTTGCAGTTCTAGCAAGCTTCCTATTTCAGTTTTTAAAATTATTACAGTGCTTAGAGACCTCTTCTAAGCCTGTGTGTTTATCCACATGTATATAGAATGGACCACGAAAAGCTCTCAATACTGTCACTATGGACCTCTCCACACAGTCTTTGTGAGAGGGAAGCAAACTGGTTACTTTTAAGATAATTGAATGGAAGAGCATATATTAAATTTAAATTCTAAGCAAACACATAAAAATCACATCTCTGCAGTTATCAAGAGCCATAGTTGATGAGAAATCACTGTGAAGGTCTCCAGCTTTTGTCTCTGCTTTCTTCTGACTTGCCTGCCTTTCTCAGGCAGGATCTCCCCACTTGATAGCAAAGTTTTCAGCTTATCGCATACCAACAAAGATTCCAGTGATAAAGAAGTGCTGCTTTACCAGTTCCAAAAGTGGCCCTGTTTACCTTTCATCAGATACCCAGTTCCCATTCCTGAGCTAACCACTGTGAATTCTGACTGGATGTGAATTGAATTAAGCTCAAAACTCAGAGAGGAAGAAAGAGGTTGTTTCCAAAAGAGAAAAAAAAAGAAAATTTGAGGTGTTCTAGTACTAAAAAAGACACTCGAAAAGCCAAAAGAGCATTTCTACTCCAGGTGCGTTGTCATAGTCTAGTTTAGGGTACACATTCAGTGTGGATGCTCCTGTTAGAACAGCTGCTGCTTGAGGAACTTGCCTAACCGTCCAGTGGTAAGCCTCCGTGCTTCCAATGCTGGGGATGCCGGTTCAATTCCTGGTCAAGGAACAAAGGATCCCAAATGCCATGTGGTGTGGCCAAAAAGAAAAAGAATTACTACTACTCTAGATCTACCATAACCTTTCAGACTTCTCCTGGCCCTTGGGAAAGGTTTTCCTCTGTTTCCAAAGATCAAGATGAATGACTTCATTAGACGGGTTCTTCAGAGACTGGGGGGTGTGATCTGTACTAATCTTTACTCTTCTTAGATGGGGGGTTTCTCAACTCTTGATATCTGAGACTTCTAACATTTAAATCATCCATTTACCTTTTTATTCCTTTTTCTCTCTCGTCACCACTCTTCCTTTATGCTGACCAGGTAATCTTTTGGTTTCAAGTGAAAAACTTGAGTTACCTTAAATTTTAAGAAGAGGTTAATGGAACTTCCTTGGCGGTCCAGTGGTTAAAGACTCCAAAATTCCACTGCAGGGAGCATGGGTTCAATCCCTGGTTGGAGAACTAAGATCCTCACAAGAAAAAAAGAAAGGAAGAAGGTTATTAGTCCAAAAATTCCCAGAAAGGTTCTCCCTAAAAACCTCAGGGGAGGCAGGAATTCGGCTGGGCCTCACAGATAACTGGAACCAGGCCTGAAACATTTGCAGGATTCTCCATCTCCCATCCTGCTTTTCTTTTATTCTCTTTATCTCTACAGAACTCCTTTCTCTAAGTAGGAGAATGTATTATTCCCAACAAGTTTTATATGCTTAGCTACTAAGGGGTAAACATAATGGTCTTCCTGGTCCATGTTCAAAAAGCTCATGGATGGGACAAATGGCTGTGGTGTGACTTAATGCTCTTTCACAGACCAGTTGACTATGTCGAGGGTAGAGACTATGATAGACTCATATTAACAGGGTGCTGATCTCTGGACTAGTCATCTGATTATAACAGCCAAGTAGATAGTGCTACTACATCCAGGACATTGAGATTCCATGGTTTTCATTGTGTGCTGTGACAGCCTTCAGAATCATCAGTCCATGGCAAAATCCCTTTTCATAGACACTTCTCATTTATATATATTCTTATATATAAGTACAAGCATTTCCTTCAACGATATACCCAATGGGAACAAAATAATAGAAAGGATTTTTCCTTGTGTGTCCACCTATACGGATGCTCAATATCTTAAGTAATATTATAAAACAGTATTTTAAAATAATCACCTTCTCCAAAATGACCAGCTTCTAATTTCCAGTATTATCATTAGAAAGATGACCTTGAGGTTTTGGTGAACTCATATATTATGTAAAAGTTTGTTTTACACTGTCAAATAGTGGTTTTATTTTTTTCTTTCTGTTCCAGTGAGGAGGTAGATTTGGAACTTCCAAGCACTGAAAATGAATATGTATCAACTTCAGAGGCTGATGCTGCTGGGGAACCCCAACTGGTTTTTAAAGAAAAAACAGTAACTTCTCTTGGAGTCGTGGCAGACGGAGTGGCCCCAGTCTTCAAAAAGAGAAGAATTGAAAATGGAAAGTCTAGAAATTTAAGGCAACGAGGTGATGATCAATAATTATAAGAAAGCTTTTAATGTGTGCTTTTTGGACATAATGGAGACTATACATCTTTAAAAGCTCCTCTGTGTTTGTTTTACATTATTTAAGTGATAAAAATTTAGACTTACTCTGAATGTATTTTATGTGAATTTAAAATAAATCTTTTTTCATGTGAAATTGATTTTTGTTCCTAAAATGGAAGCCTACCACATTGCATTGTAATACAGTGTATTATCTTCAGTGTCTAAAAACTGGTAACCATGTCATAATATAAGATGCTATGTATCTGTTACTTAAAACGTTTGTCCCATTCTTCCTCTTATGAAGATATTTGTACTGCACTGAGAATGAATTACCTTTGCACACTGATATTATCCAAGAAATAAGAATTATACCACATAAGAGAAGATTCATAGCCCATGATGATTCAGTTCTGAGAATCCTGTCAGAAAGGCTGATGTAGAAATGCATCAGTATATGCATATCTTCCTTACTTTTTTCAACTTAAGGTCAAGGACCAAGAACCAGGACTGTAGCTCAGGTAGTGGTTAATAGGGAATGAAAATCGGACCAAAGGAAGATAGGTGTCTCTGCCTGGTTCAGCACAAAGCGACAACCTTTGCTCGGCGTTTTCACCTTGAGCCAGGCACTGTGCTAGGAACTGGGGGTGTAATGGTGAACAAGATACGTCTCTGTTCTTCACAACTTCTCACTCAGATGGAATCGTTTTCCCTAGTCATGCACTCTGTGCACCGGCCTAATATGTACTGGAAAATAGTTTTTAGGGTTTACTTAAAACTCGGTAGATGAAGTCTTGAACAAAAACAGTAAGGTCTCTGACTTCAGTGAAAAGTTTTGGTGTTTCTTTAGGCAGATTGGAAATTTCCCATTTCCTGGTTAAATTTCTTAAAAAGTGGAACTTTCTTATTTAATCCATTTGAAGTAGGTACCTTCCCTTTATTATTCCAAATTCTTAAGATTATATTTTTTATAAGTTGTACAGTAGTTAACATTTGGCAGTAAATATTTGTCTTTTTAAGGTTACTAGTGTACATGTAAGAAAATTATAGCTTATTAAAAACTTGTGAAAGTCAAATAGTTTTTATTTTTTCTTCTAATACTGATCAGTGGCAACTTAGTGTTGCTGAGAGAGTATTTGGAGACTTGTATTTGTTTAGTGTACTTACTTGAGTATTTCACGAGTGTATTGCATTATGGAGAAGTACCTTCTGGAAGCCCATTTGTCATCTAGCTAATAAGCAGTGTGTTTTGGTGCTAGGCTTTCCTCAATTGGAAAAGATAATAAGACCATAAGTGGAATCCTGCTATGTTTTACCCACATATTTAGCTTATATAAGATATGCAAATTTAAAGACATTTTCACAACCACACCTATTCTGTGAAGTGTTTCTCTTTGATGCATTCATTATCTCCTTTACCTTTGTAAGATGACAGTATTCCCAAGTTTAAAGGTCAGTTTGCCTTAGACTGGTTCTAAGGATTGCTCAGGAAAGACGTGACAAACACGACAATATTAGTAAATCAAATTGTGAAAATTACTTTTCTATTTGCCTTGAATAAGTAGAAAATACACCAGCTTTAACTTCCTGAATTTTTGCAGAAGTTAAATACTTGATACCTTTTCTAACATTACCTTTCTCTTACATTATTTTGTGTATACTTTTCTATATATATGCATATGCAAAAGCTCAGTCATGTCCGACCCTGTGACCCCGTGGACAGTAGCCCACAAGGCTGCTCTGCCCATGGGGTTTTCCAGGCAAGAATACTGGCGTGGGTTGCCATTTCCTTCTCCAGCAGATCTTCCTGACCCACATCTCCTGTGTCCTGTGTCTTCTGTGCTGGTGGGTGGATTCTCTATCACTGCACCACCTGGGAAGCCCTTCTGTGTGCGTGTATATGTATATATATATATATATAGGTAGATTATAAAACCAATGTATTTTTATTATATATATAGAGGGAGAAGTGTTTGAAAAGTCCCAGTAATCTTCCCCTCTTCCCCTATTGCCTCTGTGGGGTGTTTTCCCCCTAAGCTTTTTAACACTGGGTACATGTGGATAACCCTTAGGACACCTGGATCCATCTCAGCACGCAGGCTTCTCTAGTAGAGGTGCTCAAGCTCTAGCGTGTGGGCTGAGGAGTTGCAGCATACAGGCTCTGTAGTTGTGACACGTGGGATCTTCGTTTCCCGACAAGGGATCGAACCCAGGTCCCCTGTACTGGGAGCAGAATCTTAACCACTGCATAACCAGGGAAGGTGAAGGTGAAAGTCACTCAGTCATGTCCAACTCTTTGCGACCCCATGGACTTAGTCCATCAAATTCTCCAGGCCAGAATACTGGAGTGGGTAGCCTTTCCCTTCTCCAAGGGATCTTCCGAACCCAGGGATCGAACCCACGTCTCCTGCAGTGCAGGCAGATTATTTACCAACTAAGCCACAAGGGAAGCCCAGATGACCAGGGAAGTCCCCCAAATTTTTAAGTACTGAAAAACTATAATCAAAGTTCAGTCGCTCAGTCGTGTCCGACTCTGCCACCCCATGGACTGCAGCACGCCAGGCCTCCCTGTCCATCACCAACTCCCATAATTTACCCAAACTCATATCCACTGAGTCAGTGATGCCATTCAACCATCTCATCCTCTGTCGTCCCCTTCTCTTCCCACCTTCAATCTTTCCCAGCATCAAGGTCTTTTCAAATGAGTTAACTCTTCACATCAGGTGGCCAAAGTATTTCGGTTTCAGCTTTAACATCAGTCCTTCCAATGAACATTCAGGACTGATTAGGATGGACTGGTTGGATCTCCTTGCAGTCCAAGGGACTCTCAACAAGAGTCTTCTCCAACACCACAGTTCAAAAGCATTAATTCTTCGATGCTCAGCTTTCTTCACAGTCCAACTCTCACATCCATACATGACTACTGGAGAAACCATAGCCTTGACTCGATGGACCTTTGTTGGCAAAGTAATATCTCTGCTTTTTAATATGCTATCTAGGTTGGTCATAACTTTCCTGCCAAGGAGTAAGTGTCTTTTAATTTCAAGGCTGCAATCACCATCTGCAGTGATTTTGGAGCCCCAAAAAATAAAATCTATCACTGTTTCCACTGTTTCTCCGTCTATTTACCATGAAGTGATGGGACTGGATGCCATGATCTTAGTTTTCTCAATGTTGAGCTTCAAGCCAACTTTTTCACTCTCTTCTTTCAGTTTCATCAAGATGCTCTTTAGTTCTTCTTCACTTTCTGCCATAAGGGTGGTGTCATCTGCATATCTGAGGTTAATATTTTCTCCCAGCAATCTTGATTCCAGCTTGTGCTTCCTCCAGCCCAGCGTTTCAAAGTAGTGGTACTTATTTACACACAGGTACATCATATTTAAACTAGAGTTAGTTTCTAGTTCTCTGTTATTGTACCTGTACCACACAGATGGCATTATGTTTTCATAGTATGTTTTAACACACAGTAAAGCAGATACCCCTCATGCTACTTTCCTGTTTCAAAATGCTCCTATTCATTATTTCAAGTTGCCATCTTTGCATGTCCCCCAAAAAACTCTTATCCCATACCACAACCTATTGAGTTGGTAATAATTGCCACCATTGTTTCTGACATTGATTCTTGTCTATCAACACAGTCTTTTCAGTTAGTTTTTTTATGTCTCTCTAAAGTTGTGTAGTTTTCTCCCTAATGGGCCCTATATATATAATTATTGATATGTAAGCTCCCTGAGGGCAAGGGCCTTGTCTATTTTGTTCACACATCATAAGTACATGGCCTATTGTAAGCACTTAATATTTTTAGGGAATGAATGAGAAAAATAGTAGAAGAAAAGGAGGGAAAAAAGAAATATAGATGACTCAAAATTACAACTGGCTGTCATTTTTCACCAAATTACCAAACATCAGTTTGTTAGTGTTGGTGAAGTTGGGAGAAAACAGGTGATCTTATATGCTGTTAATTAAAGCCTATGCAATAATTTTTTTCTCTGTATTTTATGTTCCTACATCTTAAAAAGTTTGCCGGCTGGAGAGACTGCCTCTTCCAGGATTAGCCCTTATAACAAAGGGCTTGCCCAGGACCACATCTTCCACATATACAGCAGCAATCCCAACGTCTATTGCCCCAACCACCTCTTTATCTAATTCTCACTCACCGGTACTGTATTTCCTCTGCCCTAAGGCATCCCAGGGCCTTAGACCTGCCTTCCTCTGCCTTAGACCTCCAGGCATCTAGAGACCACTTCTATAGCTCAAAGTCCACTGGAATTGTTCAGACTAAGTGAGTGAGTGAAAGTCACTCAGTTGTGTCCAACTCTGCAACCCCCTGAACTATATGGTCCAAGGAATTCTCCAGGCCAGAATACTGGAGTGGTTTCCCTTCTCCAGGGAATCTCCCCAACCCAGTGATCAAACGTCGTAGGTCTCCCGCATTGCAGGTGGATTCTTTACCAGCTGAGCCACAAGCGAAATCCAAGAATACTGGAGTGGGTAGCCTGTCCCTTCTCCAGCAGATCTTCCCGACCCAGGAATCAAACCAGGGTCTCCTGCATCGCAGGCAGATTCTTTACCAACTGAGCTATCAGGGACCCCCCATTGTGCAGACTAGCCAATCCTAAATTGTTTATTCTCCCCTACCTTGCCTTTCCCGAACAAACTCCAATAAAGACCTTGACCTAAACCTTTCCCTTGCTCCTGTGTTCTGCCAGAATATGGTGCTTCCCCTGTAGCCCCAAGTGGCACGTGATCACCTCCACTCTGAGATCTGTCAGTATAATAAATGTTGTCCTCCCAAGCCTCAGTCCCAAGTGGCCACACCTACTTTTACCGTGGCATATCCAACATGTACATTTGTAGAACAGTACAGATGGATACAACCTCCAATAGAGCAAGTTTTCAAAACACCAAGGTTTAAAAGCACATATCTATTCATGTAACAGCGGGTCATTCCACTTCAAGAAATTTATTATCCTATAGGTACTCTCACACATGCTAGAAATGACAGGTATAAAGCTAATCTAACATTATTCCTAAATCAGATTGGAAGCAACCTTAGTGTCTCTCAATATAAAACTGGGTAAATCAGTTGCATTTAACAATGAAATTCAGAAAGGAAAAGTAAAAAAAAAAAAAAAAAAACCTTTTAAAATTGCATCAAAAATATATAAATAAATAGTAAAAATACTTATGAGTAAGCCTGACCAAGGAGGTGAAAGACATAAGCTGAGAACTATAAGGTGTTAAGAAAATTGAAGGTTTTAAAGAAATAGAAAAATATCCCATACTCTTCAATTGGAGAAGTTAATATTGTTAAAAGGGACATACTACCCAAAGAAATCTATAGATTTAATGTGATTCATGGTCAAATTACCCATGATGTTTTTCACAGAACTAGAACAAATAATCCTAAAATTAATTTGGAACCATAAAAGACACAGAATTGCCAAAGCAATCCTGAGGAAAAAGAAACAAGGCAGGAGGCATAACCCTCCCAGACTTCAGACAATACTACAAACTTAGAGCAATCAAAATGGTGTGGGATTGGCACAAAAACAGACAGATGGATCAATAGAACAGAGAGTCCAGAAATAAACCCATACGCCTACAGTCAATTAATCTTTGACAAAGGAAGCAAGAATATACAACGGGGAAACGAGTCTCTTTAGCAACTGGTGTTGAGAAAGCTGGACAGCTGCATGTAAATCAACGAAGTCAGAACACACCTTCATACCATACACAAAGACTCAAAATGGCTTGAAGACTTAAAGCATTAAGACATAGACTTAAAGACAGAAAGCATGACATCATAAAACTCCTAGAAGAGAATATTTTCCGACATAAATCATACCAGTGTTTTCTTAGGTCAGTCTCCCAAGGAAATAGAAATAAAAGCAAAAATAAACAAATGGGGCCTAATCAAACTTATAAAGCTTTTGCACAGCAGAGCAAACTATCAACAAGCTGAGAAGACAACCTATGGACTGGGAGAAAATGTTTGCAAACGATGCAACCAACAAGGGCTGAATTTCCAAAATTTGCAAACAGCTCATACAACTCAATAACAACAACAAAACCAATTTAAAAATAGGCAGATGATCTAAACAGACTTTTCTCCAAAGAAGATATACAGATGGCCAACAGCCATGTGAAAAGATGCTCAACATCAGTAATTATTAGAGAAATGCAAATCAAATCTAGAGAATGCAAATCAAATATTAGAGAAATGCAAATCAAAATGACAATGAAGTACCATCTCACACCAGTCTGAAAAGTACCATCTCACACCAGGCCGTCATTAAAAATAACAAATGTTAAAGAGGGTATAGAGAAAAGGGAACCAACTCTCCTACACTGTTGGTGGGAATGCAAATTCGTGCAGCCACCATGGAAAATAGTATGGGGTTTCCTCAAAAAAACTTGAAAAAGAATTGCCATATGACCCACAAACCATATATCCAGACGAAACTGTAGTTCAGAAAGATACATGCACCCCTTATTTTCACAGAAGCACTATCCACAGTAGCCAAGACATGGAAACAGCCTAAATGTCCATCAACAAATGGACGATGTGGTGTGGCATTTTCATATATATATGAAAATTACTCCCCTGGAGAAGGGAATGGCTACCATGCCAGTAGTCTTGCCTGGAGAAAACCAAGGACAGAGGAGCCTGGCAGGCTACAGTCCTTTGAGTCACACAGAGTCAGACACAACTGAGTGACTAACACTTTTTTTCACGAAAATTACTCAGTCATAAAAACGAATGAAATAATGCTATTTGCATCTACATATATAGACTTAGAGATAATCATACTAAGTGAAGTAGATCAGAAAGAGAGACAAATACCATATAATATCACTTATTAGAATCTAAAAGAGGACACAAATAAACTTGAAGTGAAAGTCGCTCAGTCTTGTCGGACTCTTGGCAACTCCACGGACTATACAGTTCATGGAATTCTCCAGGCCAGGTTACTGGAGTGGGTAGCCGTTCCCTTCTCCAGGGGATCTTCCCAACCCAGGAATCAAACCCAGGTCTCCCACTTTGCAGGCAGATTCTTTACCAGCTGAACCACTAGGGAAGCCAAATAAACTTACTTTGTTGTTATTGTCATTGTCACCAAGTTGTGTCTGACTCTTTGCGACCCCATAGACTGCAGCATGCCAGGCCTCCCAGTCCTTCACCGCCTTCCGGAGCTTGCTCAAACTCATGTCCATCGAGCTGGTGACGCCATCCAACCGTCTCATCCTCTGTCACCCCCTTCTCCTGCCCTCAATCTTTCCCAGCCTCAGGGTCTTTTCCAAACTTATCTCCTATGAAACAGAAACAGACTCACAGATATAGAAAACAAAATTGTGTTTGCCAAGGTGGCAGGGGGAATGAACTAGGAGTTCGGGATTTGCAGAGGCAAACTATTATATACAGAGTGGATAAGCAGCAAGGTCTTATTGTATAGCACAAGGAACTGTATTCAACATCCTGTAATAAACCAGAGTGGATAGGATATTTGGTTTGTCAAATTTGTTATTATATTAGGCTCAAAAATATTTTCAAATATCTTGTAGTCAATAAAAAGTAGGCATTAAAAAAATAAAAATATTTAAAAACCATAATGGAAAAGAAAAAAATGTTACATATATATATAACTGGTTAAATTAAAAAGTGCTCTAAAATGAGCTCTCCTTGGTGCTTCCCTGGTGGTCCAGTGGTTAAGACTCTGTGCTCACAATACAGGGGCCACAGGTTTGATTTCTGATCAGGGAACTTACGTCCCTCAGGCTGCACAGTGCAGCAGGAGAAAAAAAAAAAGAGTGAGAGAGAGCTTTTCCTGTGGTTTGGGATTGATCTGCAAGATACTCTGTTAGGTAAAAAGAGCAGCAAGATTCAGAAAAGAAAGAAAGATGTGCTGGTTAAAGACAAAAGATTTCATGCCAGACTAACTCATGGCCAAATCCTATTTTGTACCTAATGGACCTTGGTGAGAATTCAGGGAAGTTGTTTAATCCCTCTGTGCCTCCATTTTCTTAGGTAAAACGGATTTTTTTAGAACAACTTTTTTAAGTTCACAGCAAATTTGAAAGGAAGGTACTGGGAGTTCCTCTATAGCCCTGTCGCTACATATGCACAGACTCCACCGTTACCAATATCCTTCACCGAGTGGGACGCTGTTTACAACTGATGAACCTATGCTGACACCTCATAATCACCCTCAGTCTGTAACTTTCATTAGCGTTTACTCTTAATATTGTACTGGTCTCAGATATTCTGTTCCAGGGTTGTGCTTGTGATTGGTTGTTTGTTTTCATTTTATTCCTTCTCATTTCACTTCGGGAAGTGAAATGGACATACCTTCAAGCTAGCTGCTAACTTGACAATGTCCAGTCTACAGATAAGCCCATCAAAGCCATTCTTCATTTTATAGTGTTTGTGTTGTTTTTTTGTTTTATCCACATCTTGTGGCATGTGATATCTCAGTTCCCTGACGTAGGACTAAACTCATGTCCCCTTCATTAGAAACACAGAATCTTAATCACTCGACCGCCAGGGAGATCCCTATCTTTACAGTGTTTTTATTCCTAGCATTTCCTTTGGATTCTGTGAACTTTCATCTCTGTGTTTACATTACTCATCTGTTCCTGCACGTTGCCCACTTTCTCCATTAGAGCCACTAGCACATGAATCATAGTTATTTTAAGTTTTGTTCAGATAATTCCAAAACCTCTGCCCTATTTGTGTCTGTTTCTGATGCTTGCTTTGTCTCTTCGGACTGTGTTTCTATCTTTTAGTATGCCTTTTAATTTTCTGTTGAAAGCCACATAAGGTATATTGGATAAAAGAAAGAGAGCTGCAGTGTGAGATTTTATGTTTATTCACTAGGAGTTGAGCAGTGTTTTAATGTTTCCTAGAGCTGTAAGTGGGTCTCCGAGGTAATACTAGTGGTAGAGAACCCGCCTGCCAATGCAGGAGACGTGGGTTCAATCCCTGGGTCGGGAAGATCCCCTAGAGAAGGACATGGCAACCCACTCCAGTATCCTTGCCTGGGAAATCCCATGGACAGAGGAGCCTGGCAGGGTACAGTCCGTGGGGTCACAACGAGTCAGACGTAGCCGAAGTGACTTAGCACACATGCACACAAAGCTGTCAGTGGTTTCAATTTGCTCAAGTGCCCTTGTTTTTGTTTCCCCCGTTGTCTTGGGTTTCTCTAGAAATTCCCCACCCCACTTTTTTTTTAATATTGGGTTATTTTATTATTTTGTTTTACTTTATCTTATTTTATTGGCTGCACAGCATGTGGATCTTAGTTCTTTGAACAGGGATTGAACTCATGCCCACTGCTATGGAAGTGCTGAGTCTTAACCACTGGACCCCCAGGAAGAGTCCCCTAGAAATTCTTCCTCAAATGGAATCTGAGCCTTGCTTTTCTTTCAGCTGTGATCCACTGTTACTATACAGGAACGTCATCAACATGGTGGGAACGGAAGCAGTCTATAACCTACCTGATGAGTAAGTCTCGGTCTTTCTGTGAGCCCATTGCCCTGGGGTGTGACCTTCACAAATGCTTCTCAGCTTCCCCTCCTCCCCACTTAGGTGACACAGGCAGACTCGAGGGTACTGGAGTTTGCTGTTTCCCTCCTCCTACATTAGCTGTGGCTCTGATAAAACAATTTCCCTTCACAGAAGGCCTTAATGTGGAAAAGGGATGCTTTCAGGGGTATTTCAAAATACTGCTTTTCCCCCTGGGCATATTTCAAAAGAGTTCACTTTCCCTGGCCAAACAAGAGGGACCTTTTCTCACTATGGTCTTCACTGTGAGGCACCTTTGGTGCATGCGTGCTCAGGTGTGTCTGCCTCTTTGTGACTCTTTGGACTGTAGACTGCCAGGATCCTCTGTTCATGGGATTTTTTTAGGCAAGAATACAGTGTAGTTGCTTACCATTTCCTCCTCCAGAGCACCTTCCTGACCCAGGGGTCAAACCCGAGTCTCCTGTGAATTGTGCATTGTAGGCAGATTCTTTACCCTCTGAGCCACTGGGAGTCTTCACTGTGAAAACTGATAAAGTTCTCAGAGGTAAAATCAAAGACTGGGTTCCCAGGAGTCAACTCTAAACGAATCCACACTTCAGCCACTTGCCAATTACATTTTGAGTGTTTCTATAAGTCCTGGCTCCAGTGTTTTTACAATATTTCAGGTAAGCTGACTTCTGTTCTCTGTATTTATCTGTCTCTCCAATTTAGGGAATCGTGGGTTGTCCTCTGACCTCAGCTTTCTGATTGATCTAAGTTATTGATTTTAAAGTTTGTTCAACTTATTTCTCCTTGTGATGGATCAAGTGATGACTATAAGCTCTTTACATGTCAATGCTGTAAAAAGCTCTACCAATTTTATTTTTTAATGTATTTATATTTGCAGAGGAGGGGGCAGCATTTGGAATCTTAGTTCCCTGACTGGGGGTCAAACCCATGCTGTGGAAGCAGAGTCTTAGCCACTGGACTGCCAGGGAAGTCTCTAGCTTGACCAATTTTAAATGACATTTGTTATGAATAGAATCGTGTTTCTCCAAAATGAATATATTGAAGCCCTAACCCCCTAGTACTTCAATATTACTGAACTTGGAAACAGGGCCTTTAAAGAGGGACTTACTCACTCACTAAGTTAAAAATGAGGCACTGAGCATGGGCTATAATCTGTATGACTACTGTTCTTTTTTTTTTTTTTAAACTTTTTCTTTTCTTTCTTTTTTTTTTATTGCTGCACTCACAGCATGTGGGATCTTAGTTCCCTGACCAGGGATTGAACCCGTGCCCCCTGCATTGGAAGGACGGAGTCTTAACCACTGGACCATCAGGGAAGTCCCATGACTACTGTTCTTATAAGAAGGAGGTCAGGGTATACAGAGAGAGACCCTGGGTATGCACAACCACAGAGGAAAGACCAAACCAGGACATACCACAAAGGCAGCCATCTGCAACCTGAGAGGAGCCTCAGGGGAAACCGGCTCTGCTGGCACCTTGATCTCGGAATTCTGGCCTCCAGAACTCTTAGGAAATAAATTCCTGCTGTGGAAGCCACCCAGTGCGTGGTATTTGGTTATGGCTGCCCAAGCAAATCAATGCAACACTGTAATTTGAGATATTTGAGAAGAGTTTTTAAGGTCCTAATTCTTTAATTTAAGATCTCAAAAAGTGTAATAACACATGCTCATTGTAAAAAATTTCAACAACAATCAAGTGTATGAGGGGGAAAGCTAAAGTGTTTTCCTAGACTCCTCTGTCCACTTTTCTCTCCAGAAGTAACCAGCCACAGTTTAGGATGTGTCCTTCTGGGTTTTTCTTTTAGACACCTACATGCTTGTGATTTGGTTTTTATTTTTTAAATTTTTTTAGTATTTATTTATTTGGCTGAGTCAGGTCTTAATTGCAGTACATGGGATCTTTAGTTTCAGCATGTGGGATCAGGTTCCCCAACGAGGTATCGAACTTGGACCCCCTGCACTGGGAGTGCAGAGTCTTAGCCACTGGGCCACTAGGCAAGTCCATTTTGAGTTTTGTTTTCATGAAAATAAGAATCACCAGGGATTTCCTGGCAGTTTAGTGGGCGGGGGGAGGAGGGGGGCACAGTGGGCAGTTCAGTTCCACTGCAGTGGGCAGGGGGAGGAGGGGGGCACAGATTCCATTCCTGGTTGGGGAGCTATGACCCTACAAGCTGGGCAACACAACCCAAAAAAAAAAAAAAATGAGAACCATCATAAGCATATTGGGACTTCCTTGGTAGTTCAGTTGGTAAAGAATCTGCCTGCAATGCAGGAGACTTGGGTTCCATCCCTGGGTCAGGAAGATTCCCTGGAGAAGGAAATGGCAAACCACCCCAGTATCCTTGCCTGGAAAATCCCATGGACAGAGGAGCCTGGTGGGCTGCAGCCTGTGGGGTCGCATGACTGAGCGACTAACACACACACACAAGCATGTTATTCCTTGACTTGATTTTGCTGTGAACAACGCAACATAGACATCAAACCAGTCCACATTCTAGGTTGCAAAGAACAGAAACGTCCTCTGGTAAAGAAAGAAAAAAGAAAGTAAGGAATAAAGAAAGGGAAAAAGAATTTGTTGGGAAGGCAAGGAATCAACTCAGAAAATGTGCAGGAAGACCAAAATCTCTCAAGCAGCCAGAACTAAAGGTCAAAATAAAGTCAGAGCAAAATTAGTAAGTCTAATAACACATTTTTGGGAAATGGCACCATTACCCATTGCTGGTGAAAGCGTAAATTGGTATAAATTTACTGAGGAGCAATTCTGTAAAACCTCATTAGACCGAATATACATATCCTTTGAGAAATTTATCCTACAGGTATTTTGGCAGAGGCATGAAAGATAAAAAGTACAAATATATTCACAACAGCATTGTTTGTAAGAGCAAAAAAAGATTGTAGGTCACCTAAATGTCCACCAGTACAAACTGACTGAATTATAATACATTTGTAAAGCTATGGTTTTTCCAGTAATCATGTACAGATGTGAGAGTTAGACCATAAAGGAGGCTGAGCACCAAAGGACTGATGCTTTCGAACTATGGTGCTTGAGAAAACTCTTGAGAGTCCCTTGGACAGCAAGGAGATCAAACCAGTCAATCTTAAAGGAAATCAACCCTGAATATTCATTGGAAGAAATATTCATTGATGCTGAAGCTGAAGCTCCAATACTCTGGCCGCCTGATGTGAAGAGCTGACTCATTGGAAAAGACCTTGATGCTGAGATAGATTGAGGGCAGTAGGAGAAGGGGGTGACAGAGGATGAGATGGCTGGATGGTATCATCGACTCAATGGACATGAGTTTGAGCAAACTCTGAGAAATAGGGAAGGACAGGGAAGCGTGGCGTGCTGCAGTCCATGGAGTCACGATGAGTAGGACACGACAGAGCGACTAAACAACAATAAATGTAATGTCTACTCTGTAGCCATCAAAAAAGAGTGAACAGGCTCCTGACTTAGGATATAGAATGTGCGCTGAGATCAGAAGTAGTTTACGTAGTATGATGCCACTGTAGTTAAAAAAATAATAATAATAATGGGGGAAAGAGAGAGATACACACACTGTAATATATCCATAAAATATTTCTGAAGGGATACACACACAAAATTAAGAACATTGGAAAAGAAAACTGGGTGTTTAGGGACTTCACTAGTGGCTCAGTGGTAAAGAATCTGCCCGCCAATGCAGGGGACATGGGTTTGACCCCTGGTCTGGGAAGACCCCACATGCTGCGGAGCAACTAAGTTCATGCGATACAACTACTGAGCCTGTGCTGCTACTGAGCTCACATGCTGCTACTACCGAAGCCTGCAAGCCTATTGCCCATTGCCTATTGCCCATGCTCTGCAACAAGAGAAACCACTGCAAAGAGAAGCCCCTGCACCACTCTCTAAGTAGCCCCTGCTTTCAACAACTAGAAAAAAGTCAAAACAGCAACAAAGACCCAGCACAGCCAAAAATAAATAGATAGAATTTTTTTAAGTGACTGCTTTAGAAAAAAAAAAAAGAAAAGAAAACTAGGTGTTTAGGGAACAGGGATAAGAAGGACTGGAGGAAACAGGCAGTGGGGCGGGGGTACTTTTCCTATGTACTCGTTGAATTCTGAACCAACTAAACATGATGCCAGATGTTTTTGTTTTTTAACGATTTTTTTTTTAATTGAGGTAAAATTGGTATATAATATACTGGTTTCATGTGTGTGGAAATTGTGTTAGTCACTCAGTGGTGTCCAGCTCTTTGGAACCCTATGGACTGTAGCCCAGCAGGCTCTTCTGCGCATGGGATTCTCCAGGCAGTAATACTGGAGTGGGTAGTCATTCCCTTCTCCAGGGGATCCTCCTGACCCAGGGATTGAACCTGGATCTCCTGCATGGCAGGCAGATTTTTTACCATAATTCGACACTTGTGTACACTATCACCACAATGAGTCTAGTTACCACCTGTCACCATATAAATGATCTCCTTCACCCATATTGCCCTCTCCCGCAACCTCTTCCCCTCTGGTAACTACCAATCTGTTATCTGTATTTATGTTTGGCTTTGTTCATTTATTTTTTAAATTTCATGTGTAAGTGGTATTTGTCTTTCTCTGTCTGACATATTCACTTAGTATAATCCCAATGTCCACCCTTATCAGAAATGTGTAATACAAATTTTGAAAGTGAAAAGTCCCATTAAAAGGTCTTGTTAACATGCTGCTACTCTCCAGCCGAGAACATCGACGTTCTTCCCACTACCGCTGCCATGGCCAGAAAGAGTTCTAAACACCCTGCTTCTCTGTCACTTCTTGAGACTCAGAGTCCTATAAAAGACTGTACATGCTCATGAATTTTGCCTACAAGCTCTCTCTGCCAGGAGTCTGAGAAAGTATCTGCCCTCAAACTTTTTCACTTTTGTAGAAAAAACCTGGTCCCTTGGAGACTTCACAATCTCAGGCTATCCAAACAGGAAGGGGTTTCAGGTGTCACACAGTCCAAATAACAACAAAGTCTACGGTAACAACTTTCCACATCAAGACACACAGATCCACCTCATTCTTTTCAATGGCTGCACAAGATTCTGTAGTATAAATATCTGTTTACTGAATTTTTATTTATATGTTTAGGATCTGAATGCTTGTTAATGAACATTAATGAGTTTTTAAATATGATGCTATGAAGCTACAATACTTTGGCCTTCTGATGCGAAGAGCCAACTCACTGGAAAAAACTCTGATGCTGGGAAAGTGAGGACAGGAGGAGAAAGGAACGACAGAGGATGAGATTGTTGGATGGCATCACTGACTCAGTGGACATGAGTTTGAGCAAACTCTTGGAGATAATGAAGGACAGGGAAGCCTGGCATGCTGCAGTCCATGGGGTCACAAAGAGCTGGACAGAACTTAGCAACTGAACAGCAATAAGGTATTTAAAAATACTGTAATAAGCATCTTTGTATATATAGCTTCTTTATCATATTAGTTTGCACACATGTACAAATGTGTTGGGAGAACTTCTGTGAAATAAGATAGTACGGCAAAATCATACAAAATCATGTCTATAGGATGATCTATAAAATCCATGTAAAAGAACATCTTCAATAGAAGGCTGGAAGGAAGTGTGCCAAAATGAAAGTAATCCAAACTGGAATAAGCATCAAAACACATATATGAGTCAAAAAGGAAATGATCTTCAAATTTAGCAAGCAAATGACCAATCAAGAATAGACTAAAAAATGCATAAATGTTTTGCTTTGAGTGGTTAAATTTTATTGTCTTTGAATATCTCCTTAATATACATATAAAGAATTTTAATTTTGCCCAAAATTTAAGATATAACTTGTTACTCCAAGAAGAATCTATTTCTTTTATTTAAAAAAAAATTTTTTTTATTAGATATAGGTTTCCCAGGTGGCTCAGTGATAAGAATCAACCTGCCAATGCAAGAGACTCAGGAGATGCGGGTTCAATTCCTGGGTTGAGAAGATACCCTGGAGAAGGAAATGGCAACCCACTCCAGTATTCTTGCCTGCAGAATCCCATGGACAGAGGAACCTGAGGGCTGCAGTCCATGGGGTCACAGAGAGTTGGATGTGACTGAGCACGCGCACACACACACACAGACACAGACACACACACACACACATAGCTGATTTACAATGTTGTGTTAGTTTCAGATGTACAACAAAGTGAGTCAGTTACATATACACATAATATGCACTCTTTTTCTAGGTTCTATTCCCATATAGGTCATTACAGAGTACTGAATAGAGTTCCACACATAGTCTATTTCTAAAACTAGAAAACCCTCATGAGACCTCTTCCTTCTCCTGGAATTGAATCCATCTTTCCTCAAGTATAGCATGAAAAAATAAATTTAAAATTATATAGTACTCTTAATTTTTCTGATTTGTTTTGATACAACAATATTTGCTTCAGTGAAAAGTACAATATGTTTACTTTCCTATGGGCTCCTGCGCTTCACAGGTGATTTACCCATAAGGCTGAATTATCACATGTGGCCTACCGGGATCATCATCTACTTACTCACATTATGGCTTATAATCGCTGGGTTGTTTAAAATAATGACACAGGAGGTCTCAAAATTGAAAAGCACTATCAGATGCAATCATTTTATGAAATCTTTGCTGACCTGATTTTTCCAGTCAATGGTATGGCTAATAATCTACACCATTTTCAGCAGATGACAGTATTCCTCACATAAAACAAATAGTAAAAAGGTGAGTGGATGGGTGGTGCGTCTAGTGGTATCCTAAATCCTAGACTCCATCTTCTTCCTCAACTTAGAAAATCTTGTGGGTTTTTTTCCTTTTTTTTTCTTAATCCAAGCAAGGAGACACAAATTTAGAAGAGTGAAATAATGAACTCTCTGGGAATTCCCTAGTTGTACAATGGTTGGGATTCCAGCTCCCACTTGCAGGGGTCCCAAATTCCATGACTGGTTGGGAAACTAAGATCCCACAAACCATCTGGTGCAGCAAAAAAAAAAGGAGCCTCCTTCAAAATAATGGATTCCCTGTCACTGGTGGTATTCAAGCAAAATATGAATGACCATCTATCAGGAACGCCGTGGAAATGAAACAGAAAAAACTGGATGGTCAATTTTTAGGGTAATTTCTAATTCTATCATTCTGAGTGTTTTGGCCACCTGACGCAAAGAACTGACTCATTGGAAAAGGCCCTGATGCTGGGAAAGATTGAAGGCAGGAGAAGAAGGGGACAAGAGAGGTTGAGATGGTTGGATGGCATCACAGACTCAATGGATATGAGTTTGAGTAAGCTCCGGGAGTTGATGATGGATGGGGAAGCCTGGCGTGCTGCAGTCCATGGGGTCGCAAAGAGTCGGACACGAATGAGCGACTTCACTTTCACTTTTCCCTTCTGAGAATCTCAGAAGTTCAATAGCCTCCCTCCACTGTGTCCCTTTCCTGGACTCTGAGGACGAGGCTGACTGAATCCAGAACTGACATCTGCCATCTCTTCATCAAGGGATTGTTTGGTTGTACCCTTGATGTTATCTCTGGAATGTTCCTCTTCATGTTTTTGCAAAAAGAATAGGCTGAGAACTTTCCAGATCTTTTCACTTTCTGGTTCCTTTTTGCTTAACATATCCTTCTTCAATTTCTCTCCTCTCACATTTTACTACAAGCAACAAGGGAAAATTGAGTCGCACCTTGAACCCGTTGCTTAGAAATGTCCTCAGCTGAACTTCGAAGTTCATCCCTTATGTTTCTACCATCCACAGAACACGTTAACATGATTCAGCTAAATTCACTGCCCTTTTATAAAAGGATTACCCTTCTTCCAATGTCCAATAACATGTTCCTTATTTCCATCTGGGGCTTCCCAGGTGGCTCAGTGGGCAAAGAATCAGTCTGCAATGCAGGAGACGTGGCTTTGATCCCTGGGTTGGGAAGATCCCCTGGAGAAGGGATTGGCTACCCACTCCAGTATTCTTGCTTAGAGAATTCCATTGACAGAGGAGTCTGGCAGGTTACAGTCCATGAAGTTGCGAAGAGTCAGACACCACTGAGCGACTAACACTTATTTTCCTCTGAGGTCTCAAAACCCAGTAGGACCCTGTGGGGATCCTTGTTTGTTGGGAATAGACTCCAGCTGCCATGACCTTCCCTCAGTCCCAAAGGGCAGGTTCAAACAGCTGCTAATCAGGGAAAGGAGGGGATGCAGAGACCCGGGAAGAAGAGCCAAGAATCAACAGTGCAGCCTTGGGGCAGGATCCTGGTTCCACCGCAAGGGATACACATAACAACATCTTTAAACCTTTCATAGAACCCCTCAACAAATGGATGGGCTTCCCAGGTGGTGCTAGTGGTAAAAAAAAAAAAAAAAAAAAAAAAACCTACCTGCCAATGTAGGAGGCAAAAGAGATGAGCGTTCAATCCCTGGATCAGGAAGATCCTCTGGAGGAGGAACTGGCAACCCACTCCAGTGTTCTTGCCTGGAAAATCCCATGGACAGAGGAGCCTGGCAGGCTACAGTCCACATGACTGACGCAATTGAAGCAATTTAGCACGCATGCCTAACATGTCAGCATTCTTCATTCCAAAGAAGACCACCTGAGGCCAGATTAAAGGAACCAGAGAAACTCAGATTACCTCAGATTACCTGAGACCAGATTAAAGGAGTACTGGCCCTGCACACATCCTAATCTTATCAGCAACCCCACCCTTGAACCTTTGCTATAAAACTTCTCACCAAACTCTCCCAGGTGGGAACACACGGTTTTCAATTTTCAGGGACAGGAACCTGCTGTGTACCCCTTTCTCTGGCAAAGCAATAAAGCTATTCTTTTCTACTACACCCAAAACTCTGACTCCAAGATTCCATTCAGCACTAGAACACAGAGGCTGAGTTTTCTGCATTAATCTCATCAGAAGCACCTTTAACATCCATATTTCTACCTATAGTTTTCTCGAGGCAACCTAGGCTTTCTCTAACATGAACTCAAAAGTCTTCCAACCTCTACCCACTACCTGGTTCCCAAGCTATTTTCACATTTTTAAGTATTTGAGACAGTCATAACTTTCAATATCAAAATATATATATTACTTTGTAAGGCTGCCATAGCAAAATACCATAGCTGAAAATATGCAAAATAGCCAGGATAGCTGAGACAACAGAAATGTTTTTTCTCACAATCTGGGAGGCTAGAAGCCCAAGGGCCAGCAAGTTTGGTTTCTACTGAGGTCTCTCTCCTTGGCTTGCAGATGGCCACTGTTGCAATATATCCTCACGTGGACTTTCCTCTGTGCACACACATCCCTTGTATTTTTATATGTGTCATAATTTCTTTTTATAAAGACACCAGCCAGATTGGATTAGGGTCCATCCTATGGGTGCTCTCATTTTTAACTTAATTACCTCCATTAATGCCCTATCCCCAAATACAGACACAAAATGAGGTCCTGGGGAATTAGGGCTTCAACATATGAATTTTGGGGAGGACACAACAGCCTATATAACATATAGAATGCAATAAAATATTTGCAAATCACACATCTGATAAGGCAGTAGTATCCAGAATATACAAAGAACTCTTCTGGGTGCTTAGTCGCTCAGTCATGTGCAACTCTTCGAGATACCACAGACTGCAACCCTCCAGGCTCCTCTGTCCATGGGATTCTCCAGGCAAGAATACTGGAGTGGGTTGCCATGCCTTCCTCCAAGGATCTTCCCAACTGAGGGATGGAGCCCGCATCTCTTACGTGTCCTGAATTGGCAGGCGGGCTCTTTACCACTAGTGTCACCTGGGAAGCCCAGGTGGGCTTAACTCTTACAACTTAATAAAAAGAAAATCCAATTGAACAATGAACAATGGACCTGAGAAGATATTTCTCTAAATAAGAAATACAATTGGTCAAGAAGCACATGGAAAAATGCTCAATGTCTTTAGCCATTTGATACCAGGTAAATCAAAACCACAATGAGAATGTTCTTCATACATCCTAGGATGGCTATAATAAAAAAGACAGATAAATAACAGTTGTTAATGTGGAGAAACCGGAACCTTCTTACATTGCTGATGAAATTGCAAAATGGTGCAGCAGCTTTGAAAAAGTTTGGCAGTTTCTCAGAAAGTTAAATATATATGCCTAAGAGAACTGAAGGTATACATCCACACAAAAAATTGTATGTGAATATTCATAGCAGCATGAGTCATAATAGCCAAAAAGTGGGAAAAGCCCTAATGTCCATCAAATGAGAATGTATAATAAGATATGGTTGCTGTTGTTGTTCAGTTGCTAAGTCATGTCCGACTCTGCGACCCCATGGGCTGCAGCATGCCAGGCTCCCCTGTCCTTTACTTCCTCCCAGAGTTTGCTCAAACTCATGTCCATTAAGTCAGTGAACCAGCTGTAAGGGTGCATATATCCTCTTCCCCCGAGCCTCCCCCCACCCTTCTAGGCCATCACCGAGCGCCGGGCTGCGTCCCCTGTGCAGTACTGCAGATCCCCACTCGGCCTTCCCAGGGGCGTGGTGGTAAAGAATCCACCCGCAACGCAGGAGACAAGGGCGCAATCCCCCTCAGGAAGGCCCCCTGGAGTAGTACATGGCAACCTGCTCCAGTGTTCTCGCCTGGAAGACTCCATGGACAGAGGAGCCTGGTGGGTTATAGTCCATGACAAAGAGTAGGATGTGACTGTGCAACTGAGCACACACACAGAGTGTGTGTGTGTCCATTCCAAACTCCCAGTTCTTCGCCACCCGCATCCTCCCAACCACTGTGTCCACATACCTGTTCTCCGTGTCTGTGTCTCTATTTCATACGGATTTAGAAAGTAGACTACTGGTTGTCTAGGTCTTGGAGAAGGGGGAGAAGCTGAGGGAAAATGGGAAATGACTGCTAATGGATACAGGGTTTCTATTTTAGAGTGAAGGGAAAAAGTTTTAATTGTAATGATGGCTGCACAACCCTGAGTATACAAAAACTATTAAATTATATGCTACAAGTAAGGGAATTATATGGTATATGAATTTTATCTCAATAAAACTATGAAAATATTTAAGATCACATATAAAATCAATTTATTTAAAATAGTTAATTAAAATATAACGAAGATAAGGTAGTATCTCATGTTTTCTATCTCTTTGATGAAATTCATGCATTCTTTATTCACACATTCTTCTCCTGACCTTGTGAGCATATTTTATGACCATTATTTTGAGCATTTTATCATTTATCTTAATAAATGAGCATAAATCATTTATCTTCACTTCATTAAGGTCTTTTCCTGGGCTTTCATCTTCTTTTGTTTGGAACATATTCCTTTGTTTCTTAGTTTTCTTGACTCTCTGTGTTGGTTTCTGTTCGTGAGATAAAACAGTCACCTATCCCAGTCTTTTTTTTTTTTTCTTTTGCTACTTAGCTTGTAGGATCCTAATTCCCCAACTAGGGATCGAACCTGGGCCCCCAGCAGTGGAAACTCAAAGCCCTAAACACTAGCCCACCAGGGGATTCCCCCTTCCCCAGCCGTGAAGGGGTGGCCATGTGTTCAAGATAAAATCTTGTCAGTCAGCATGACTTGAGCACCTGGTCACCTCCCCAACTTTTGTGCTTATCTAAGTCAATGTTTGTTTTTGGTGGCTTCCAGATTAGGATGTGCCAAGATGAGATACTGCACCAAAGGCATCGGAAATACCCACATGCACATTCAGGCTCCCAGAGGACTGTATTAAATATTTGTCCCTTCAAGTCCCCAGTGCAGGCTAATTGGAAGCCTGACCTTTAGGCAGCAACAGGGAAGGTCAGGATGTTAGGTATACAGTGTATGTAGACCCGATCAAAGGGAGACCAAGAGCTGGGTATTTCAGCCTGCTTGCTCTGTGCTGAGCCAGAGGGAATCCCTGCCAGAAACACCTGTGCACCCATAGAAAATTCTGTCCCCTGTGGTCCCAGGGGACTAACCGCTGAATCCCATCAGCTCCCAGAGCTAGGAGACTTAGCAGCCAGTCCTTCAGCTTGCAGCCACAGAAGATGGCGTGCTAGACACGTTGAGAAGCTGGAGACTTGGCTTCACGGCCGGGGTGAGCTACAGGAAGAAGACACAAGAAGTCGCCACAGGACCGTTCAGTCCCTCAGACAGTGACTAATTATATGGCCGTCAACTCCCAGATGTTGCCCAATCCTTGGGCAGAAGCTGAAAACATATGCGAACACCTTCTAGGAAGAAGCTGAGAGCCTCGCATTCTTGTCAGTTCCCTCTGTGTTGAGCCGGCTGACATTTTTGTGTCAAACTGCCCCTTAGCGTCACGTGGCCCCAGGGTAGTTGTGAAAGCTGGGTGCTGTTGGCTCCCAGAGCAAGGTGGCGATGTGGGAGCTAGTCTGTCAGGTGGCACAAAGATAGTTCGGGTGCCGCACGTGTAGACAAGCGCCTTCCACAGAGAAGTTGGAGACTTGGTTTTCATCATTGGAGCAAGCTTTAGAGAACACGCAGGGGGAGTGCTGGGGGGCTCCTGGGAGAATCCCAGACAGCACCCACACAAAGGCCAATTAGAAGCCGGACCTTCAGGCAGTAGCTGGGAAAGTATGCAGTCAAGTGCCTTTCAAGGAGAAACTAGAGGAGGGGTGTTTTTGCCTGTTTCCCCAGTGCTGACCTTGGGAGGTGACTAGCCATGGAAGTACTTGAATGCCCATTTGAAATTGCTACTCTGTTTAATGTGGTCCTGGAGGACTTGCAGATGACAAGGCTGGCTGGCTGGCTCCCCAAGTCTCCCCAAGCTATGTGATTTGGGATGTAGGCTCTTGGGTGGCATCCTTCAAACCTGGGGCACTTGATACTTCATCCAAACTCTTCACTCCCTAGGGAGGAATTGGGCAGTGGGGGCTGCCACCTAAATGCAAAAGCTCTATTTTCTAACTGCAAGTTAATGTATCCATGACTTTTATATACTCTCTCTATATGTATTATTATATATTATTTTTATATATTTATTTTACATATATTAAAATTATATATACATATACAAATGATTTTCTATATTTGCTTCTTGACAGCCTGGTTAATCTGATTCAGCACCCAAATCCAATCAAATCAAGGTACAGCAATTACTGAATATCCTAACTTCTAGGGAAGAGAACTAGACTTGGGAAAAAGTGATTTCATCAAAAATTGCTGCAAGATCTGTGTGGCTGGACATCTGATCCTCCCCTGATAAAACCTTCCCTTCCACTGGGCCATTTTCAATTTTTACAATAGGCAGATATCTGGGCTCATCTGTCTCAAAGTTTTGATATCTGAGATCATGTTTGGTAGGATTCAAAGCTTCCTGAAAATAATAACAATGCCTGGAAATTTCTAGAAGACTAAAATAAAGTTCTTAAAAATATGTAAATCAAAATACCCTGGCTGTTCAGCTACCAAAACCTGCAATCTTGACATTACACTTGATATCACCCCACATCTTTCTCTTTATCCTCCTGACAGTATCTCCATTGTATACTCTTTGTTGAAGATGGTTGAACGTACTAAAGTCTTACATTTTTATAAAGTCAAAGCCCAATAAGTAAGTTAAATGCAATATCACTTCTTTTACATAAAGTTATGGGACTGTTTACTGGTGAGTATTACAGCTGTGTTATGGGAAAAACATTAAACTTGCACAGAGGAAGGAGGCATTAGCCCTGCACAGAGGAAGTGAAGTATTATAGGATCTGCCTGGAACTAGGTGGTGCCTGACTCTTCCTACAACATGTGGCCAGAACCCACGAGAAAACAGAGCATAACATACACGTAAAATCCCCTTAAGGTATCCACCATTAGAAAACAACTCTGCTGGGAATTCCCTGGCAGTCTAGTGGTTTGGACTCTGAGTTCTCATTACCAAGGACCCAGGTTCGATCCCTGGTTAGGGAACTAAGATCCCACAAGCTGAAAGAAAAGTGAAAGTGAAGTTGCTCAGTCATGTCCGACTCTTTGCGACCCCGTGGACTGTAGCCTACCAGGCTCCTCTGTCCATGGGATTCTCCAGGCAAGAATACAGGAGTGGGTTACCATTTCCTTCTCCAGGGGATCTTCCCAACCCAGGGATTGAACCCAGGTCTCCCGCACTGGAGGCAGACACTTTTACCTCTGAGCCACCAGGGAAGTCCCACAAGCTGAGCAGCCAATAAAAGAAGAAAATAGATTAGAAACTACATTAGAAACTACATTCATGGCTCATTGAATGGGCTGGAAAAATCCTGTTTCATTGCTGAGTTTTTCTATGATGACTAACCCAGTTTAATGAAACTTTTCTCAGTTCTTGTCACTAAAATGTGAGTGGAAAGAACAGGGTTGGGAAAAAGCCTGATTTTGAAACATTTCAGAGCAAATATCAACTTTTGCAAACCTATTATTCACTAAATTTAACATGACATTTAAGAAGCAAGCAAGGACTGGGACACAGATTTAATTCCTGGTTGGGAAGTAAGATCCGGCAAGGTTCAGCATAGGCAAAAAAAGACAAACAAGCTAGAGAAAATGAGAAAGTATTTAAGCTGCAACAGAGATTTTTTACAGTCTGTCTTGTAGCAATTAACTTTCCAAACTTCCTTAACAACTTGGTTAGAAAACCCAAATGAATTCACAAGTGCTTATGGAAAGGTGGGGAACTTGGAGGAAATATGAAAAGGTTGAGAGAAGAGATATGAGTCATACCGCTTTATTTCCCCTAGCCTTTGTTGATCTGAACAGATTTGTTTCCGTTCTAATTCTCTGCCATCTTCATAAAAGACAGAGAAATATATAGTGTCAGAAATGTGATTTATAATAGCATCATTATTCCATAATTGAAAATGCTGCGTATTTGGTTGTCTAGGAGAATATGCCCATCAGAAATAACCTGTAGCTCTGGAGGCCAGTGGGTTGCTATGGCAACCAGACAAAAGAGTTTAATAATAGCTCTCCTTCATAGCTGGAAAATTGACAAAAAGATGAGAGCTCTGAATGCGAGTGTTTCTTATATAAATGCAAACAAGCACAAAATACATTTATTTCTTTGTTCAACAAACAGCCACTGGATGCTGACGATGTACCTGGCGCTGGCTTAGGAGCCGTGGAAAAATCAGACGTGGTTTCTCTAAGAAGAGTGCACATTTTAGTGCACAAGCCATGTAACAAAGAGCAAGCAAATCAATACGCGGAATAATGACAGCATGTAAGGCCACACAAGAAAGTAGTGAACCTGTGATACTAAACAAGCAGTGTCGCTGTTCTTCAGTTGCTCAGTCGTGTCCGACTCTTTACCACCCCGTGGACGGCAGCAGGCCAGGCTTCCCTGTCCTTCACCAAGCAGTAGCTAGCGCAAAACATGAAGAGCCCAGTCACAGCATACATCAAAAATCTTGTGTTTAGACAAGAAATTAAATAGAGAATGGGGTCTTATAGTCTTCATTAATGTACTAATGTAATCACTCTGATGGCAGAAAGCAAAGAGGAACTAAAGAAACTCTTAATGAGAGTGAAAGAGGAGATGCAAAAGCTGGCTTAAAACCTAACATTAAAGAAATTAAGATCATAGTAGTCGACTCACTGGAAAAGACCCTGATGCTGGGAAAGACTGAAGGCAAAAGGAGAAGAGGGTGGCAGAGGATGAGATGGTTGATGGCATCACTGATTCAATGGACATGAACTCCGGGAGATGGTGAGGGACAGGAAGGCCTGGTGTGCCACGGGGTCACAAAGAGTCAGGCACGGCTTAGCTACTGAACAATAGCAACAGTGTACTAATGAAATCCAACTACTCACAGAAGTATTGCTTACTCTTCTCGCTGGTGGGGATTAGGGTTACATATGAAAATAAGGGCTGTTTGAGGGTGTTTTGAAAATAAGTATGGATATTTGTAATGAAAATTATGATGATCAGTTACATACTTGATGGACGCAATTATTCAAAATGTTCTCTGGCAGTTATTTTGAAGTTTTCACAAACACAAAACATAACACTATACGTATATATTGCATGAACTGTGATTAACATGAAGTCAGTAAGAAGTTCAGCAAGACACTAAGTTTTAAATAGACTACTGTGGCTAATTGGTCTGAGCTTCAACAGAGGGGGAGAAGCACAGCACTGCAAAGATGATCCCAGCACAGAAAATGCCAGAATGTTGCTAAACAGCTCATTTTGCTCTAAGAAATATTCCATTTTCATCATTACTGTATAATTGATATTCCACATTTTATTTTTTACATTTTTATGTTTTTTATTTTGGGGTGCACTGGGTCTTCATTGCTGCGCAAGGGCTTTCTCTAGCTGTGGTGAATGAAGGCTTCTCCTTGCAGTGGCTTCTCTTGTTGCAGAGCACAGGTTTAATTGCCCCGAGGCATGTGGAATCTTCCTGGACCAGAGATTGAACGCATGTCCCCAGCATTGGCATGTGGATTCTTAACCACTGAACCACCACAGAAGTCTGATACTTCACATTTTAATAGAAGTAATACTGCCATTGATTATTCAGAGCCATTTTCCCGGTATTCTTTTCTTCTCTTTTAGGAAGCTGGAACATTCCCTGTTACAATGAATACTAGACTTTAGCTCAGGATCTAGGGTACCAGCACACACTGAGTCTAGGAGGCTTTTCTTAATTAGAACAAGATGAGGCACCCTCGCCTTTTCTGCACAGAGTAGCAGCAAGAGCCCAGGGAGCTCTCTGAGTGTTTCTGGGGTGGGAGGTCTAGTTCACGTTGTACTGATGGCAGTAACTCCTGGGATGGTATGATCGTCCTGGCTGCCATGTGACAGAACCTGGCCTGACAGGTGGTATAACATTGTTGTTTAACCTAACAGCCTTTCCCCCCATTCCATAGGAAGGAACCTTTGAAGTTTAACTAGATACACGCTGACCCAAAACAAAGACTACCTCTCCAAGGCCCTCCTGCTGCTCCATACATCTCTGTAGTTAAGATCTGGCCAATGTCATGTGACTGAAGCAATGTTCATAACCTCCCTCACACGGAAGGGTCATGCCCTCCCCTCCCCTTTCCTCTCCTTTTAATGGCTGGAATGTGGACACAAGGGTGAACCAGCTTGGACCATGTGGGTTAGAACAACACCCTAAGGGTAGCAGAACAAGAAAACAGAAAAGCCTGGGTCTCAGTCAACTTTCTAGACAAAATAACAGATTGGACTTTCATAGGAGAAACTTCATATTTATACAATTATGGGTATCTATTACCAATATATTCTAACCAATGCAGAAAGCAAGGGAAAACATTACCCCGTGACACATTCTTTGTATAGTGAAAGCCCTGAAGATATTGAGACTCTGGAGCAAGCTGTACCTGAACCAAGTGCCATGGCTGAATTTTTCAGTCACAATATAAAAAAAAAATTCTCTTTTCTTAACATGATCTATGCAATTGAAGAGTTCTGGCTCTTCTCTTTCTTCAAGGCATAAACACACCTGTTTTGGAAGACGTACTTTGCCTGACAATTACAAAGTCCTTTTAAACCGTTCCCCCACAATTAATGGTCTACCCAAAAGAATATTCTTGATACGGAGATTCTGTGCATCAATTTTAGATTTACAAGTGACAATGAAAAACAGTGACTCCATTAGAGACAAGCAACTCCCACAGATGAGGCTGTTTCAGGACAAAATGTCTCAGATATGGATGAAATGTTATACAACAGTATCTGTCACCTCCCCCTCTCCTTTGCCTTGTCCCATGTTGAGTCCTCAAAGTTAAAAATGTTTGATGGAATGGAAGTTTGATGAAATAGGTGAGTGACAATGGCTCAGAGTAAAAGAGAGGGGTCCTTGCTCCTATTTTGCACAAACCTACTGCCTCCATGGTATTCTAGAGGTTTGGCAACTTCTGGGAATAGTGTCTTTTGTTTTCTATTATTTAAAAAAAACCCCAAACAATTGGCTTGTATATATTGAACCCTCTAGTTGGTTGTAAAAATGACATTGATCCTTTCAAGTTTCTACTGATGGTCATATTTTCTATAACCAAAGCTGGCTCCTAATACTTCCCGGCTTTATCGTATTTGTAATAATAAATGTTTATTTAAATTCAGTTAAAATGACGAACAGGGTTAAAGCTTTTACGCAAGTATGGGGAGGAGAGATTGTCATGAGTGCTCTTATCTTAGGTCTGATGAGCTCCAGAAGTCATCATACTTGTATGATTTCAGGGATGTTATGACATCGGCCTTTTTCTTAGAAGTAGATCAAAAGTGCTCCCCAGATTCTCAACAAGATCAGGGACAAATACTTCTACTTTATCCTTTTGGAAATCCAAATGCCACTTATCGTTTGAACTTAAAAGAACTTGAAAAAATTTGGGTCCTTTGACAAAGCTTTTCAGCCTACAGGGATAGATACAAAAGATAATTAAGGTCATTCTGAAGCTTACAAAGAGCAGGCCTATAAACATATTTACTAAAAGATGTGCTGATTAATTGGAAAACAGGGACAAAGGTACTTTCCTGTTAAGAAGAGATTTCAACACTGCTAGTTCCCATTCACTGTACAAGTAAGGGTTTTATACATTTAGCAGAAAACAATGAATTGAAAAGTCAGAAAAGCCTGGATTCTAGTATGTTTTATTTGTAACTAATCACATACAAATCACTTATCCATAAAATAATGATTAACAACTATTCTCTAGTTCACAAATATAGCACAAAACCAAAGTTCTTCCCAGGAAAACCTGTTTGTAAACCAAGATATCACTATTTAGCTTAGGCTTTAAATCAAAGGTTGAAAATGACAAGGGGAAAATATGTTTTTTATCAATCAGTTGCATATGTTAATTCTGCAGAATTAAGACCTGGTTGAGATCATCACTATTCTATTTCGACCTGATAAAAGGAAAAGCTATCAACAAGAAGTAACTGGCGAAGAAAAAGTTGGCCAAAAAATAATCCTATGGAGAACAGCTTTGTGTTAAGGATGGTGTCCAGAAAAACCCTGATGTCAAATGAAACAAAATTTAGCCTTAAGCAACTCAAAGCAGGTTTGCCCTTCTGAAGGCAACCAAAAGCACGTTTGTCCTTCTGAAGGAACACATACTGGTTGGACAAGTGTTGAACTTCACTAAAAATGTTGAACAGGAATGCCATGTAGAATCTTCAAACAGCCCATTAAAATGTCTAAGAACAACTTGTAAAAAACAAAAATACCTTTTATGCCTTTCTCTGTTTTCATCCTATGGTATTTCAATAAAAAAATTTCAGTCCCTACCAGAAAGATGGCATTCCTCTGTACTCTCTGCCAGGATGTAAGAACTGTTAGCATTCTGTCACTGGAGAAAAAACAGAAGAGGAATTAGCATGTCACTGAATGAAGATTCAGAGAGGAAATTCTGACTGTGTGTAGAAAAAGTTATACATCATAAGCATTTGCCACTTATCATGTATATGTATCATGACAATTATATCCAATAAAACCTCAAGAGGTAAGCACTTACTTTTTCTTGTATTTAACAGTGTAAGTTTTGTGCCATTTATTCTCTATTTCTGGACTTTCTTTCCCTTACATATGTTGACAGAAACAAAGACTGGAGCAGGGTTCATAGAGAAACACAGGACAGGTACAAATACCATAATAAAATAGCCTTGTACACCACTGCATAGAGAAATATTTTAGACGAAATATACTTTCACTACTGGCCCCAAATGCTATCATCCACTTATGTTATTTAACTGTAAACTTTTAATAGAAAAATACCTTTAAGCTGATAATAACATTTAGCGACTTACAAAACTGACAGAATTTTTCAGTGCTACACAAAACAATTCTATACACGACTTAAAGTTTGAAAGTTCTTTGCTGGCACTTGATTTTGAGAGTTGATAGACACAATAACTACTGATTTCAATAAAATACTGTTCTTAACTGGTACATACTTTCAAAACCAATATTACTCACAAAACAGTAAAGAATAATCACACCTTGTTGACAAATCTAAGATAAGCACCGAAACTATACAGCCAAAATATTTTAAGAATCACATAAACTTTTTAAGACAATGGATAAAAATTTCCACAATCATGTCCAGTGAAAAAAAGGATTATTCCTCTGATTCAATGAAATATTTGTCAAGTATAGATTTAAAATATGAACCTACAAAGCAAGTTAGCTTTTTTTTTTTTTTTAAAGATTTTTAGATAATTGGTGACACTATTAGAATGGAATTTTTTTTAGATGGAAAATTGCTCACTATTTGCAAATACATGTTATATTACAGATTTAAACTGAAATTTCTGTTCAAACAGAATCATGTTTTTTTTGTTTTTACTTTTGGTGAGTTCATGACCATACTATACATTGTCACAAGTGAAACCACCATTTAGTCACATTAAACATATATATAATTTTTTTTCCCAAAAAAGAGAACACGGAAATAAAACTTAGCAGACTACATTTGTTAGAACACATTTTATAAAAACCCACTAGTTTAAAGTTTTGGAAATCTACTACACTGCTCTGAAGGAAAAATATATGCTTTCCCACCCTCATAATCCCTATCCAATCAGATTTTTAGTATAGAAATTAAAATTCAAGTTGAAACACTTGTGGCACAAGACAATGTGATTTAATCATAGAAGAATTAATCATAGAAGACTACTGATTACAATTAACTTATATTGTCAAACATAAACATATCAAACAAATCCACACTGGACTTTTAGAACAGTAAATTATTAAATAGGCTGATTTCTTTTAAGGATGTTTAAATTCTGTAATGTGAAATTATATTAGTATTTCAAACAATACCCTTTCTAAGCCAAACCTGAAATTAATCAACTTTTTTTTTTTTTTCCAGCAAAGAGAAAGGGTATCTCTTTAAGATACTTTCCAAAGCAGTAAAAACATCCTTGTGTTTCAATTTACCTGTAACACACTCTGCTGATCCTATGCATTTCACTGAGGGGCTACCTGAACCCACAAATCATCATCAGATAAAGAGCTTGAGCTCCCTGATTCAGAATCCAGCTCACTGAACCCACCTAAATCCCACTCAGTGCTGGATTCACTAGGTACTTCTTCCTCCTCAGTGAGAAAACTCTGACCGGGTTCAAGACAGGAAGGATAAACGCGAGCTGAGAGGCAAAAAAAGTTAGAATCGAACTGGAAGAGGCCTAATGTGGTACCTATATTAATCCACTGGTCACCCCTAATATCGTATTCATACACAGTCACCCGGTTCTTCTTCCACTGCGGGGTGCGTGAGGTGATCAGCAACAGTTTCTGGCCATGATTGATAATCCGGTAGTTGTTAGTCTCCGACACCAAAGGAATGTTATTAATCTGCCTCCACTCTCCTCTGACTGGATTGTACACCTTCATGACAGGGATGTCGCAGATGCAGTAGATCTCATCATTGAAGACACAGGCTTCCTGAAAATCATTGCGCTTCAGAGAAACGCACTTCAGCCACATATTGTGGCTGGGATCAAAGCAGAACATGCGCTTGCTGTTGAGAGCATACAGGTAGTTCTGAATGACCATCAGGTCAAAGGAAATAAAGGAATGGGGCAGCGGGGCCACCAGCGCCCACTGGTTTCTCTGGACACTGTAGCACTCCACCTCCTTCAGTTTAATACCGGTAATGGGGTCCCGCCCACCCAGGATATAGATGTAGCCATTGAGGTATGCCACATCCATGCCCTCCCGGCAGAGCAGGCGGTCAGCAAGTTGCTGCCAACTATTCTGGGCTGGTTTATACACCCAGAGGTCCTTCCTGGGCTGGGCGGCCAGATAGATGTCATGGTCTGGAGAGACACAGACAGCTAAGGTGGTCACAGTCCTAGTGTGAGCAAGGCAGGTCAGAGGTGATGGCACTTTGTAAATGTCCCCCGAGTATGGGTCACAACACAGGAAGGGATCTCGGGGATGGCCAAAGAAGATCACCATCTTCTTGGCACACACACCCAGCCTCTGGGGTAGATGATCAGCCACCGGCACAACGGGGCTGCTGCTTCCGCCGCCGCTAAGAACAAGGCTAACGACGCTGCTGCTGCTGCTGCCGCCACCGCCGCCGCCGCCGCCACCAACGCAGCTAACAACGCCACCGCCACTGCTGCCGCCGCTGCTCTCCGGCTTGGGCACCAGAGCCTTGCACAAGGTGTCACCATACCGCATCTGCCGGGCCCCTTCAACAAGGTCCAGACAGTACTTCTTCACCACGGTGTTGGTCAGCAGCTCTTCCAGGTAGCCCCGATCTTCGTCAGAGAAGTGGGTCCAGCGCACACACTTGAAGACTTCTGCCGCGCTGGGACCCCGCTCCTTGGGAGCCGCCTCCAACCACTGCACCGCCACGTGACATACCGTCTGCTCGTGCTCGATGTTGAGACTGTCCAGGCGCAGGACGGTCAGCAGCTGGGCCAGGGTCAGATCGGCCAGGGACTCTTCGCGAATTGGACTCATCTGGCTGAGCTGCTTGAAGTTGTGGGCTATAAATGACTGAGCCTGTGACCGCAGCTTGCGATGGCCGAAGGCATCAGCAAACTTGAAGATAGCCGTGCAGTTGGCCAGATCAAGGCGGCGGGCTAGGAAGGAGGCACAGGCTTCCCGCACGTACTCCAGCTGCAGCATGTCAGAGGCTGCATAAAGGCGCTCCACGTTCGATTCACTCAGGGACACGCGACCGGTGTAGCAGTAATCGACCAGCACCTCGAAGGACTCGGCGTCCACGTCGTGCATGGTCACGTTCGTCTGATGGCTCTCGTACATGCCGCCGGTGAACATGCTCTTGAAGTAGGGACACGCGGCCGCCAGCACGTTACGGTTGCAAGGGAAGAGGCGACCCGTGCCGGGCCCGCTGCCGGGGGTGACCACCTCGATGGTCACATCGCAGAGCAGCCGCGCGTCGTAGAAGGACTTGAGCTGGGCCAGCAGGGCTGCAGAATGGCCCGTGTCCTTCAGCTCCTCCGGGCCCGTGAAAAAAGCCGAAACCGTGGGTTTGTGAACCCTTTTGGGGCGCTTCCCGCCGCGGGGACTGATGAGGCGGCGAGAGCGCGAAGCTTCTTCCCGGGACTGCATGGTGGAGCGGGCGGCGGGGAGCGAAGGACGAGAACGGGTGCAAGGACCAGGCTCTGGCGCCTCTCACCCCCTTCTCGCTGACGCTCAGACCGCGGTGTCTCCGGAGAGACTGCAGCACTGGTCCATTTATTTAAGTCAGCCCTCTGCCGCGGTGCCGCCTCCCTCGATCGCGTAGACAGCGTCCGACTCACCCGGTTCCAGTTCCACGCCCTTTCTCCGCCTCAGCTCGCCCTCAGAGGACCTACTGGCTGGAAGCGAGAGATCCCCCACCGCGGCGCTGGCAACACCACTAGGCGTCCTGGAGAACTACGGCTCCCAGGTTGCCTTTCGCGCCTCGAGGCATGCCGGGACCCCGCGGACTCTGCGGCACCGGCTGCGGCACCTGCTGCGGCACGGGTTGTGGCCGGGAAACCGCTTTGCATATTGGGAGTAGTAGTAGCTTCAATAGCATCGCGAGATTTGTCGGCCGTTCATTGTTTCAGAGGACGGAGTTAGAAATTGTTAATTCTCTTCCGTTCGGTTTTATGATTTCGAACTTTGGGTTTGGAATTCAGACTAAATGCCCGTTGTTGTATTTATCAGATGTCTGGTTTCTCTCAGAGCCTCCTCTTGTTTTTTTGAAAACGTTAATGGCAGTGGTACTTCATAGCTTTGTGTGACAATTGATGATACACACATAAATCGCGTAGGTGTATACACATTAAATCGCGTAAGCTGGCTCTCCTTGCTTTGAATAAATATTTGTTGATTAGCAGAATAACGTACTTATACGCAGTACCCATAATATAAAGGTTAATGAGTTTTAGCTTTTCTTCTAGCGTTTATGAAGAATGAAGCACCCTCTCATTTGAGACCATGAGCCTGTGAGGAAATTTGAAAAACCCTACAGGTTTCTGCAGAGATACCTTTTAAGTTTTTTTTGTTTTTGCTTTGTGTGTGTGTGTGTGTGTGTGTGTGTGTGTGTGTGTGTGTGTGTGTGTTTGCTTTTAATAAATAGATTTTTAAGACCAGTTTTAGGTTTACTAGAAAAACCAACAGAAAGCTACAGGAAGCTCTCACATACTCCACCCCCTCTCAGTTTCACCTGTTTACGACATCTTGCTTTAGTGTATGACCTTGTTAAAAGTTTTGAACTTACAGTGATCTATCATTAATTAAAACATGTAGTTTATATTAGGATTTTCTCTGTGTTGTTCAGGTATGTCATGGATGTCATGTATCTGTCATAACATGTATGTCATGTACATGTATGTGTGGCATACATGTATGTCATAAATGTATGTCATGTACCAATCTTGACAATAATACACAGAACAGTTTCACAATCTTAAAAAAACCTCTGTTCAACCTATTTATGCTTCCTTCTCCTTGCCTCCCAGCCCCTCGGAATCATTAATTTTCTTATTGTCTGGTTCTACCTTTTCCAGAATGTCTTGCAGTTGGAATATATATTCTTTCACTTAGCAATATTCAATTCAGATTAATAAAGCTTTCTGTTGAATTTTCTAATAAACCTTAAAATCTAATTTTAAAATCTATTTATTAAAAAAAAAAAAAAACCCAAAAAGCTTAAACAAACCTGCAGGATTTTTCAAATGTCTTTTCATGGCTTGATAGTTATTTCTTTTCACTGAATAATATTTCATTGTATACCAGTTTACTTATCTGTTCACCTACTAAATGACATTTTGTTTGCTTTGAATTTTTGCAGTTGTGAATAAAACTGCTATAAACACTCGTGCTGGTTTCTGCATGGACATAAGTTTTCAACTCATCTTGGTATATACCAAGGAGTGTGACTGCTGGATCACATGCTAATACTATGTTTAACTTTGTAAGGAAGTGCCAAAATGTTTTGCAAGGTGATGGCTCTTCTGTTTTGCATTCCCACCAACAATTAATGAGCGTTCATATTGTTCCACATCCTCCCTAGCATTTGGTATTGTCAGTATTTTGGATTTTATAGTGTACAGCCTTTAAACTTGCCTCTCTGGAAAAAATTCGGAAGGATCTGATCATATTTTAAACATCTAGCAATATCTACAAGGTTGTTCAACTGTGGTGCCAGAGAGCAGTAGGTATGAATTCTCTCAAATATGCAAGTCAAGAATATTAATAGATGCTTTGGTGGTCTCATAAAGTCTATGTTTCCTGTTCTGGAAGTAGTGCTAAAGTATTTTCATTAATTCTCTTAATAGAAATGCTAATAACTAGTCCAGTACAGGTCCTTTCACTATCATCCCCAAATTAAAGATTCTGGAATTCTAGTTATTAAGGAGAATTTTAAATAAAAATATTTAACAAAGAGACTCTGTACTGAGCCAGATCCTAGGAGCTCAGCATCATACATGCCCAAACATCCTTTGAATTAGTCTGGTCTAATGTATGCTTTACAAAATTCTTTTTATATTTGTATTTGTCAACATTGCCTCACTATATTGTTGTATAGTCGCTAAATCAAGTCCAACTCTTTTGCAACCCCCATGGAATGGGGCCCACCAGGCTCTTCAGACCATGGGCTTTCCCAGACAAGAATACTGGAGTGGGTTGCCATTGTCTTCTCCATGCCTCATTATTGTTGTTGTTACTCAGTGGCTCAGTCGTGTCTGACTCTTTGCGACCCCATGGACTGCAGCATGCCAGGCTTCCCTGTCCTTCACTATCTCCTGGAGTTCCTCACTATAAAATCCTCAAAATAAATTGTGCTCAGTCGTCAAGTTTTAACTTTTTCATATATGCCTTTAACACTATTGTTTGCTTTCTATTGCTTTTCGCAAAAAGCAAAATATTTATTAGACACTTTGCTATAAGGCCTATAGCAGTACTCAATAAAATTTTCTGTGTTGATAAAAATGACCTCTATCTGTGTTATCCATTATGGTAGCCATGAGCAACATGTGGCACTTAAAACACTTGAAATGTGGTTAATGCAACTGAGGAACTGAAGTTTTAATTGTAGAAACACAGCATTGGCAGCAAAAAATTCAATGGGGAAAGGAAAGCCTTTTCAACAGGGCTTTCTGGTGGCTCAGATGGTGAAGAATCTGCCTGCAGTGAGGGAGATCTGGGTTTGATCCCTGGGTTGGGAAGATCCCCTGGAGGAGGGGATGGCAGTCCACCCCAGATTTGGAGAAGGTAATGGCAACCCAGTCCAGTATTCTTGCCTGGAAAATCCAGCAGCATTGGCAGCAACAAATTCAATGGGGAAAGGACAATCTTTTCAACAAATACTACCAAAACAACTAGATCATAGTGAAAAAAATTTCACCTTAAAACTGACACTGTTGAACTTTAAACCTAATCCCTGTGCCACACACACACACACAAAAAATTGATAATTAAGAAATATCTTCAACTTCTCCCACCCCCTGGAAATTATCCTACCATTTTGTGATTGGAAATAGGTAACCACAGCAAGAGCTGACTCATTGGAAGAGACCCTAATGCTGGGAAAGATTGAGGGCAGGAGAAGGGGGTGACAGAAGATGAGATGGTTGGATGACATCAGTGACTCAGTGGACATGAATTTGAGCAAACTCTGGGAGACAGCGAAGGACAGGGAAGCCTGGCATGCTGCAATCTATGGGGTCACAAACAGTCAGACACGACTTGGTGATTGAACAACAACCCCAGTAAACCATCTTTTCCCACATGACTCATATTAGAGTCATCGTCCTGTCTTTCTCACGACTACCATAAGGCTCACAGAAGATTCCCTCATGCACCTGTGAGAAGGTTAAGCACAGACCTTTCCATTTTTGCTTGAGCCTACCAACAAGGCCAAACACAGGGTCTCCATGTCCCAGTCCTTTGTCTTATGAATGATTAACTGAGATGAGAAGGGCACCACCCATGGGGGGCACTCCCTGGTGGTCCAGTTAACCACTGGACTCAGCTCGTTGGGGCATGCGTTTGACCCCTGGTTGGGGAACTAAGATCCCAAAAGCCCTGCATCCCCAAAAAAAGTAACAAACCCAAAGTACCTAGACACCAAGAGGCCAAGTAGCTATACACATTTCCTAGTCAGCTGACCAAGACGTCCCCAAGTTATTAAAGCAATTCTAACTATAAACCACTCTACCTATAATTTGTCTATATCCTCCCTATAAAAAAATCTAAGGCAAACTCACCCCAATTTGGGGTCCAAACTGTCCTCCATAACGGCAACAGTCTGAATAAACTCAGTTTCCTTACTTGTTTGGCTTTTGTCTTTGACAGTTTGGTGCCACTGTGTTAGTCGCTCAGTCGTGTGCAACTTTTTTGTGACTCTGTGGACCATACACTGCCAGGCTCCTCTGTCCATGGAATTCTCTAGGCAAATACTGGAGTGGGTAGCCATTTCCTTCTCCAGGGAATCTTCCCAACCCAGGGACTGAACCCAGGTCTCCTGCATTGCAGGCAGATTCGTTACCATTTGACCACCTTGTTTGGTTTTTGTCTTTGATGGCACTTTGGTGCCATTACTGGAATGGAACTGGAAATCCATCTCTAGGCCCCCATCTGCTCCACCCAGATCCTAAGGCTTTCTGAGCCCCAGTGCCATGTCCCTGAAGCGGTTTATGCTGGAGTCCAGCTTCTGATCCATGTACTCCAGACAAGCGTCCACAGTAGCATGGGAAGGATTTGAATTTGGTTTGGGGGGGCAGGTGCCATCTCTTGGTTTGATTTTGTTGCTAGATATTGTTTTATAGCTCTGTGGTGATGTAAATGAGAAGGAAAATCTAAAACAGAGTGGACATATATATAATTGATTCACTCTTCAGGAGCTAACACGACACTGTAAAGCTGCTATGTTGTTGTTGTTGTTGAGTCATTCAGTTGTCTCTGACTCTTTGCCACCCCATGGACTGTAGCCCATCAGGCTCCTCTGTCCATGGGATTTCCCAGGCAAGAATACTGGAGTGGGTTGCCATTTCCTTCTCCAGGGGATCTTCCCAACCCAGAGATCGAATCAGCGTCTCCTTCATTGGCAGGCGGATTCTTTACCATTGAGTCACTAGGGAAGCCACTGTAAAGCAACTATACTTCAATAAAAATTTAAAGAGAAAAAAGACCCCTTCCCTGAGACCAAAAGACAACACTGAGTGTTTCTGGGACTAGGTAGCTATTGCTGAGCCCAATCCCTTGTTTTTGCATGAGTGCCTCTCCCTTCTATGCCACAACAAAGAAAGTAACACTGAGCCACTAAACAGTGGACTTGATTTCCACATCAGTGTTTTGAAATCTAAAGAACTCTATCCTCTTCTCCCACCTCTGCACCCCTCAGTTACTCGTTACCCTTTTCCCTTTCTATACACAAAAAAGGAGGACATGTATATCTTTGTTTGGGGGATGGTTAGAAGCTTTCTTTTTTTCTGTAAACAGACTACTGCCACAACTGTAGCTAAGCTGGTACCAGAAAGAATTTTCCATATATGGGGGCCCCTTGCTTCCTCCCTGGTGACAGAGAAACTCACTTCAACAGTCAGGTTACTCAGGATATTCAACAAGTACTTCCACCACCCTCCATCCTCTAGAAAAATAAAGCAGACCAACAGTGCTCTTAAATTCAAACTAGTCAAACTACCTGAGGCACCCAACCTACCCAAAATCTTGCACTTGGTCCTGCTGCTGCTGCTAAGTCACTTCAGTCGTGTCCAACTCTGCGTGACCCCATAGATGGCAGTCTACCAGGCTCCCCCGTCCCTGGGATTCTCCAGGCAAGAACACTGGAGTGGGTTGCCATTTCCTTCTCCAATGCATGAAAGTGAAAAGTGAAAGTGAAGTCGCTCAGTTGTGTCCAACTCTTAGTGACCTCATGGACGGCAGCCTACCAGGCTCCTCTGTCCATGGGATTTTCCAGGCAAGAGTACTGGAGTGGGGAGCCATTGCCTTCTCTGGCACTTGGTCCTAGTGATCCCCAAATCCTTCCCCTTCCAGGCAATACTGATTATTCCCTTATGAATAATGGTGTATTATGAAAAAATACTGCAGGTCAATGGAGATTTCTTACCTCTTCTGAAACTTAAGTGACCCTAATTTGACCTAATCTAGTATCTATCCTTATATCACTTCACATTGGTCAGAATGACTAGCATCAAAAGTCTACAAACAATAAATGCTGGAGAGGGTGTGCAGAAAAGAGAACCCTCCTACTCTGTTGATGGGAGTGTAAATTGGTACAAGCACTATGGAAACAGTATGGAAGTTCCTTTAAAATTAAAAATAGAAAAAAAAATTAAAAATAGAACTACTATATGACCCAGCAATCCCACTCCTGGGTGTATATCCAGAGGAAACCATAATTCAAAAAGATACATGCACCCCAATGCTCACTGCAGCACTATCTCTAAAAGCCAAGACATGGACGCCACCTAAGTGTCCATCGACAAAGGGTGGATAAAGATGATGTGGTACATCTATTCAATAAAATATTACTCAGCCATTAAAAAGAATGAAATAGTGCCATTTTAAGCAACATGGATGGCCCTGGAAACTATCATACCAAGTGAAGTAAGACAGAGAAAGACAAACAGGATATCACTCATAGGTGGAATCTAATTTTTAAAACTATATAAATGAACTTATTTACGAAACAGAAACAGACTCACAGATTTTGAAAACAAACTAATGGTTACTAAAGGGGAAAGGTGGGAGGAAGGAGGAATAAATTAGGAGCCTAGGATCAATTTACACACAGTACTATAGGTGATGCTAGTGGTGAAGAATCTGACTGCCAGTGCAGCAGACACAAGAGACTTGGATTCAATCTCTGGGTCAGGAAGATTCCCTGGTGTAGGAAATGGCAAGCCAATCCAGTATTCTTGCCTGGAAAATTTCATCAACAGAGGAGCCTGGTGAGCTACTGTCCACGAGGTCGCAAAGGGCCAAACACGACTGAGTGACTAAGCACACACATATAAAATCGGTAAATAACTGACAAGGACCTATTGTGTAGCACAGAGAATGCTACTACAGCCTATTTGGAAAATAAGCTACATGGGAAAAGAACCTGAAGTTATATATGTATGACTGAATCACTTTGCTATACATCTGAGACTAACACATTATAAATCAACTATACTCCAATAACAAATTTTTAAAAATATCTATCCTTAAATACTGTTTTATTAACTACACTCTCATTTATCATCAGCAGGGCAGGTTTCCTTTCCCACCACAGCCCCTACATGAACTCCAAATCGGAGATTCAGTCTTCCGGAAAAAACACAGAGACCAATCTTGAACCCAAATGGAAGAGATCTTACACTGTCCTAAGCAACAGTCCTGCTACGAAACTACAGGGAACACATGTACTTTATGTTTCACAGTTTAAAAAGCTGCAAAGTGGGCACCCTGGGAGGAGGCAGAGGCTTACTCCTTCTGGGGTCCCCTTCACGACGCAGCTGGGAGGGTGGAAGCTCAGTATTTGCTCCAGCAACTAAAAGAAGAGCGGGGACTTCCCTGGTGGTCTAGTGGTTAAGACTTCACCTTCCAATACAGGGGGTGCAGGTTCGATCCCTGGTCGGGAAGCTAAGATCCCACATGCCTTGCAGCCGAAAAGCCAAAACAAAACAGAAACAGTATTGTAACAAATTCAATAAAGATTTAAAAAGAAGAAGAAGAGCGAAGTATACTCCCCCAAACCCCCCAAGCTTCCCTTCTGGGTTCTCACAGAACGTTCCGAACAACAAGCAAAAAAAAAAAAAAAAAAGGAAAACCATTCCCCCTTCTCAGTTGAGAGCCTAGAAGTCACCACTCTGTCCTAGTAGCGATTAAAAAGCTGAATGGGCTGAAAATCAACAACTCTCCTTGGATCCTTGAGGGAAGGGAGGACATAGGGCACGCTCCCGTGCCCAAGAGTGGAGAGGCAAAAGCCCGGACTACTGGCTTACCGAGCACAGAGCCAGGAGTGGGAACCGAGGCAGGAACCGGGGCTGACGCAGGCAGACTCGAAATACAGTTGCCAAATTGCTAGACGCTCAGTGTGGATAACCGCAGAGGTAAAAAACGCCGGAGAATCCACTCAAAGCAGGGGCGCCTCTGACTCCCTCAGCGTGAGAGTTTTCACAGCTAACACGGCAGAACAACCGCCTCATTCCTCTGAAGGGTGAGGGGAAACGGAACCTGTTCTTAAATACCCCAGGGCTCCCTCTTAATGAGGCCTGCCCTCAGGAGAAGCTAATTAAATCAGAGCCTAGTCTGCTGGGGTCTTACAAGAGCCTCACCTGGGGGGGAGAAATAACCAACTCCACTTAACCACAGCCTCCACGTGGGAAAAAGGAACTACACAGCTGCTGCCCACTTGGTCCTATCCATGGGGAAGAAGCAAAAGTTGCTAAGCCGTGTCCCCCTCTGCAACTCCATGGACTGTAGCCTGCCAGGCTCCTCTGTCCATGGAACTCTCCAGACAAGAATCCTGGAGATGGGGTGGGGGTTGGGGAGGGCGGCAGGAACTCTACCATCTGAGCCACCAGGGAAGATCACCCTAAGGGGATGGAAGACAGTAAAAACAATAAAAATCAAAACACCTGAAGCTCACAATTGAGTGGCCTAGGTGACCCAGAAGGCCGAAACGTCGTCGTGACCAATAGGACTTTCCCTGCCCCACCTGGCTGCCACGTTAGTACCAGTCTATTTAGAACAGTCCCTTTTACCTCGCACATCAAGTCTGGCTATCAAGGAAAAATTTTAAAGTCCAAACCACATTTTTTTTTTTTGGACCGGGGCGGGGAATGTATTTTAACTGTATACTCAATCCATTTGGACTTCCCTTGTGGCTCAGCTGGTAAAGAATCCGCCTGCAATGTGGAAGACCTAGGTTCAATCCCTGGGTTGGGAAGATCCCCTGGAGAAGGGAAAGGCTTCCCACTCCAGTATTCTGGCCTGGAGAATTCCAAGGACTGTATAGTCCATGGGTTCCAAAGAGTTGGACCACGACTGAGCAACTTTCACTCAATCCATTTTGTGTATTTCAAAAGGCACAATACTTTTCTACATTTATCACTGAAAAAAGAAAGTAACTTAAAAAATCAGCTAATGGCAGACAAATTTCCTTGAGAGCTACAGACACATATATAGTGCATCCTAGAACAGGGGAGGAGCAAGACAGGTTCTCCCCATTTTCGTGAGTTTCATTAAATACTGGACCTGCTTAAGGGTCAAGAGAAAAGGCAACTCTTACAGAGTATATATTAATATAGCTTAGTTCCACCAACCAGGGATAGAATCCGGGGCCCACAGCAGTGAAAACACCAAGTCCTAACCACTGGACTGCCAGGGAATTCCCCTAAAGGATTATATTATTAAATGAGGCATTTACTGTACTCCTTTCTGAGAGTACCATGTGGGGAACATGTTTTCTAAACTAAATTTAGGAAGTAGAATGTGGAATCAGTTCGTCCTCCTCCCCTTAAGGGCTGTTCAATGGTTTAATGAATTAAAAACACAAGACTAAATAAAACCAAATCCTATACACACTTCCTGCCCCACCCCACCAGAAAAAGGAAAAAAAAAAAAAAAAACAAAAAACAAAACACCACCAAGATTCCCAGGTGGTCTAGTGGTACAGAATCCGCCTACCAATGCAAGAGACACAGGAGATGTGGGTTTGACCCCCAGGTCAGAAGATCCCCTGAAGGAGGATATGGCAACCCACTCCAGTGTTCACGCCTGGAGAATTCCATGGACAGAGGAGCCTGGAGGGCTTGCAGAGAGTCGGACACGACTGAAGTGACTAAGCATACGGCACGCACATCCTAGATTGCTCTCCCGAGTGGAACATAGGAACACCTTCAGCCACCCAAATCAGTCTGTTACAGAGCCATCACAAGTGTGCCTTGCTTTTAATCAAAGCAACAGCAACAAATTCTTTTTGGAAATAACAAAACAAAAACTAGCACTGATCATTTTTCTGACAATCCACGATTACTCAAAATTCACTGGTATTGAGAGAGGGAAGGAGGCCATATCTATGGGCCTTGTCTCACAGAAGTACATGTAAGTAGGTGCAGTTTTTGTTATTATTCCACAAACAAATTTTAATTTGTAATCCTTAGTTTGACTGAAATATCGCTTGTAGGATCATGCAGACACCAGCTATGCAGAAACACTCCTGGAGAGATGCTGACAGCAGCACACACCTGTGTCTCTTCTTCAGTTCTGGAGTCTCCAGGGCAGCCAAAATTGTTTGGTTAAATACATTCTTTATGCCTTTCTGTGTGAGTACAGAACACGCCACATACCTGGCAAACTTCAGGCCACCCAGACCAGTTTTTCAACAGTCTCTGGGGTGATAGGATTCTGTTCATTCTTGGCAGGTTTCTCAACAGCAGAGGGGTCATCTCTGAGGTCAGTTTGGGTCCTAACAAGCAAGAAAGGAGTGGTGAGTTAACTATGGCACTCACTTTTTAAAAAAACATGTATTCATTTGGCTGTGCCGGGTCTTAGTTGCTCCATGCTGGATCTAGTCCCTCAACCAGGGATGGAACCCAGGCCCCCTGCATTGGAAGCACAGAGTCTTAGCCCCTGGACCACTAGAGAAGTCCCAGACACCCATTTTTCTCTCACATTTTCGAATGAGGATGAAGGGCCCCCTGGAAGACAGACTAGAAATATATCTAAGTAAATAAGTGTGAGTCGCTCAGTCATGTCCGACAGTTTGTGACCCCGTGGACTGAAGCCAGCCAGGCTCCTCTGCCCATGGGATTCTCCAGGCAAGAATGCTGGAGTGGGTAGCCATTCTCTTCTCCCGGGGATCTTCCCAACCCAGGGATCAAACCTGGGTCTTCCACATTTCAGGCAGATTCTCTACCATCTGAGCTCCCAGGGAAGTTAGAACTACATTTGTTTGTGGGTAACTCAGATCATAATCTATCATCGTCCTCTTGCCCTGCAGTATCAAAAAGTCCAAGACTGGACATATGGCTGTCCACCGATCATAACTGTTGACTGTATAGTTGTCAAAAACAGTACATACTCAGATGGAAATTTGTTGTGTAGGATATCAGAAAACATGTTTTGCCAACAGCACCATCATCCACAGCAACATAGTCAACTGTCTGCACTGTTGAAACACTTGCGTATCTGCTTTAAATATTTCACATTTAATGATGACTTCAGCTCCTCTGCCCACAAAAACCACATTTTGACGAGAAACGAGAACCAGATATGGCAGGAATGTTGGAATTTATCAAGCCAGAAGTTGAAAACAACTCTAAAGACTATGGTCAGTGTTCTAAGAACAAAGGTGACAGCATGCAGGAAACGGGCAACTGATGGGTAAGCAGAGAGAAGCAAATTCTAAGAAAGAAACCAAAAAGAAGTGATGGAGGTTCCAGTTCAGCATGGTTACATAGGAAAATCCTGACCTCACCTCTTCCTATGGACACGCTGAATTGATTTTTCTTTTTAATTTCTTATTTTAATGTTTGGCTACACTGCATAGCACATGGGAGCTTAACTCCCTGACCAGGGATTGAACCAGTGCCCTCTGCATTGGAAGATGGAGTCTTAAACCACTGGACCTGTGGGGAAGTCCCTTTATTATTATCCTTTTTTTTTTGAGATACCGAATTTAAGTGGAACAATTTCCTCTGAAAGAAACCTAAAAAATGGCAGAGAAACCCTTCACACCTGGTAAACAACAAGAAAAGCCACAACGAAGCAGGTGGGAAAGGCAGAGACACAATCTCACCATAAGCCCCTCACCCCCAGCTCGGGTACCCACAAAGGGGGGAATCTCAACACCTGGAGCTTCTCACTGAGGAATGAAGGGTTTGTACCCCATATTGGACACCCCAGCCTTTAAGACCTGCTCCTGAAAGACAAGCCCCCACAACATCTGATTTTGAAAACCAGCAGGGCAGACCACACAGGAGACACTTGGCTCTAGCAAACCGAGGGCTGGTGTGCTGATCCACCGGTGCCAGGGCCCAGCGCAGAAGCAGCCCTTTGAAAAGTGCCCAGGCTTTTTGTGAAAAGGACTTCGCTGCTTTGACTGTGTTGGCCTGAGGGTACAGAGGCCTGCTGGGAAACTCCGGGGATGGAGGCTGGCAGGTGCGATCTTCCTGCTCTCCCTCTTTTTTCTAACTTTCATTTCTACTACTTTTCTTTCTTTTCTTCCTCTTTTCGGTGGATGCCATCTTTGCTTCCCCCGACCCCCGCCACCTTGCTCCAGCCAGTAGGTGGATCTCCACCCTGCGGCGCTCCAGAACACCACTATCTCCCAAAGGGGAAACTTCTACACATGTCCACTGTCCCCGTTTGTATACAGGCTTTGCCAGGTGCCAATGCAGGAGATGTAAGAGATGCAGGTTCAATCCCTGGGTCAGGAAGATCCCCTGGAGAAGGAAATGGCACCTCACTCCAGTATTCTTGCCTGGAGAATCCCATGGAGAGAGGAGCCTGGTGGGCTACAGTCCCTGGGGTCGCAAAGAGTTGGACACGACTGAAGCGATTAAGCACACACACCGGCCCATTTGTGTGGTTTTTTGACCTCTGTCATTTCTTTACTTTTCTCTGTTTCACTGAGGTTTTTTCCTGAAGTTTTGTCTTGCTTTGTTTGTAACGCGTTCCTGGGTTGCTTCATTTTGCTTGACACTGTGTTGCTTTCTATGCATTAGATGCCATAGTCACCTCTCCCTGTCTTGCTGGGTTGGCCTTGTGTAGGAGCTGAGAGCTTTATTGTTTGAGCTGCCCTAGTTCTTCATTGTTTCTCAATTTCCTTGTGAGTCAAGTGGTATTTTACTTTTAATAGCTCCCAGTGGTTGAGGGTGTGCCAAGACCAGCCAGTGCCAAAGGAAAGGACTTTCATTCTCAGGCCCCACAGGACTGTAATAATCAGAGACACAGTTCTTGGCAGGGTGCCACCCCAGGACACCGCACCGATAGCAGACTGAAATGCTTCTCCAGGCTTTCTGAGAAAGAGACCTGTTTTCTTTGTTCAGGAGTTTTGGCCTAAAGGATGGGCTGCTGCTTTGACTCGCTGATATGGGCCTATGGAGATGCTCTTGGGGAATGAAGACCCATGAATGCAATCTGCCTTTTCCCTCTGTCTTGCTCTAGCTCACCAATATCTTCCAAAAAGGAACCTGTACCCTTATCTGGTCCCTGACTTTTGCCACTGCTGCTGGCAGACACCTCTGTCACCTGGTTCTGCTGGCCAGTGGGGTTTCTGCTCCAGGAGTCCTACAACAGGAATCAAGGAGAAAGAATTCATAAACCTCTACCATCCCTGGGGCATGGTCAGAGGCAACAGACCCAGAAGCTTGGTCTTTCTGTGGGAGAGGCCTATCAGTTTATCATCATAGCTGCTGCCCGAGGGGCAGGCTTCTAATGAAAGGCACATCTAAGGCTGACCTTAAACATTTCCTGAGAACTTGGAGGGTGATGCTATCTTTATGATTTACCTCTGCTCGGCTCCAGTGGGCCAGCATCTCTTTGAGAGGAGCTCTTATGCTTATCTGGTGCCCCAGTTCTTACCTCTGGTCCTCTGGTTTTGGCAGCTTGATTCCTTGTCTCTGGTGGCCAGGGGCCCCTGTATTCCTGCATGCACAAGACTCTAGCAATCTGATAGATAGCCCTTGGCAGGCCACCACCACCTGGGTACTGCACAGAGAACCGCCTGAGATACACCCCAGAGCTTTTTGAGGAAGAGGCCAACTTGCTTGTCCTGGAACTTTGATTTAGGGGCAGGCTTGCTGTGGGGCATGCATCTAGAGGCATCGAGGGGGCTTCCCTGGTGGCTCAATGAAGAAGCTGCCTACATTGCAGGAGACCCGGCTTCAATCCCAGGGTGGGGAAAATACCCTGGAGAAGGAAATGGCAACCCAATCCAGTATTCCTGCCTGGAGAGTCAATCCCATGAACAGAGGCGTCTGGAAGGCTACAGTCCAGGGGGTCACAAAAAGCGACTAACACACACACAGAAGCATCAGGAGGCTATGGAGGGGCTCAGGAAATGTCAGCCAGGGGACCCCATCTTTATACTCTCCCCTTGCCTGGGCTTCCCTGGTAGCTAAGACGGTCAAGAGCCCACCTACAATGCAGGAGACCTGAATTCGATTCCTGGGTCAGGAAGATCCCCTGTAGAAAGGAATAGTAACCCACTCCAGTATTCTTGCCTGGAAAATCCTCATGCACAGAGGAGCCTGGCTGGGGCTAGAGTCCATGGGGTGGCAAACAGTCGGACATGACTGAACGACTTTCACTTTGTTTCACTTTCTGCCTGCCTGCACCTCACTGGCATCTCCTAGAAAGGAACTAATTCACTTGTCTGGAGCCCTGATTTTTGCGACTGTCACCCAGAGGACACCTCTGGATCCCTTGGCTCTGGTAGTCAGTGGGGCTTATGCTTGCCACCCCACAGGACTGTATGTATTTGCATTCTGTAAAAGCCGCTTCCCTGGGGATCTGGCTTCCAATCAGCGTGAATCTAGGTGCTGACTAAGATCCTCTCCTTTGGCACTGACCGGTCTTGGCACATCCTCAACCGCTGGGAGCTATTAAAAGTAGAATATCATTGACTCACAGGGAAATTGAGAAACAATGAAGAGTTAGGGCAGCTCGAACGATAAAGCTCTCAGCTCCTACACAAGGCCAACCCGGCAAGACAGGGAGAGGTGACTGTGGCGTGTAATGCATAGAAAGCAACACAGTATCAAGCAAAATGAAGCAACCCGGAAATGCATTCCAAATAAAACAGGATAAAACTTCAGGAAAAAACCTCAATGAAACAGAGAAAAGTAAAGAAATGATAGAGGTCAAAAACACCAACAGAGAAATGCAGAAGGCCTTTATGGGCTTGTTTATGCAGCTGAAGGAAGAATCACTGAGTTTGAGAATGTATCAGTCCAAACTGAAAACTGAGGGGACTTCCCTGGTGGTCCAGTGGCTGACTCCACCATCCCAAAGCAGGGGGCCTGTATTCAATCCCTGGTCAGGGAAGTGGACCCCACATGTCAACGAAAGATCCCACGTGCTGCAGCTAAGACCCTAAGACCCAGTGCAGTCAAATAAATAAAGAGATATTTTAAAAGAAAAGAAAACTGAGAAGCAGAGAGAATAAAGACTAGAAAAACAAACTGGACCAGAATCTACAAGGACTGTGGGACAATTACAAATTGTGTCACACACAAGGGAATAGAAGGAAAGGAGAGAGAAGGGAATAAAAGAAGAAAACAGTAATAACCTAGAATTTCTCCAACTTACTGGCAGACACTAAACCACAGGTCAGGAAGCTCAGAGATAGTGGGGGATTTAAGGAGATGTTAGTCAAAGGAAACAGATCACAGTGAAATGTTAGTGAATTCTAGAGATCTAATGCACAGCTTTATTATTATAGTTAATAATACCATATTATATACTTCAAATTGGCTAAAAACTTCAATCTTAAATTGTCTCACCACAAAAAAAGTAATTATAATCATGGGACGTTATGGAGGTGCTAGCATTACGTGGTAACCTGATTGTAATATATACATATCAAAGCAACATGTTGCATACCTTAACCTTACCCAATGTGACATGTTAATTTTATCTCAATTAAAAAACAAATGTTAAAGAAGTTCTTTAGAGAAAAGGAAAATCATATAGGTCATAAACTTGCATCTCACAAAGATAAGAAGAGTGTGAGAGAAGGAATGAATGTAGGTAAACTACAATATTTATTTTTATTATTTTGAATTGATCTAATAGATAAATGTTCACAGGAATGACTGCAACAGGGTATTATCATATTAACTGTATGAATGGATAAAATGGATGACACCAATGTTCTAAGGGAAGAGAGGGAGGAATTGCTAAGGGGTATAGGCATTTGAAAGTGGACTTAAATTCATTTTAAATGTACATTGCAAACTATAAAAAAAACACTGAAAAAATTTTAAGAATACTGTTATGCTAGGAGAGGAGAGAAATGGACTTATACAAAATGCACTTCAGCACCTCTCTGTCTGTAATTTCTGTAATTGGCAGAAAAGAAGTAAGGATACAGGTGAACTGAAAGGCACCATCCATCAATGGCTCTAATTGATGTTTAAAGAATACTTCATCTTCAACAGCAGAATATACATTCCTTTCAAATTCATATGTGAAGATAGGCCACACTCTGAAACAGAAAACATCCCTGAACACATTTGAAAGAATAGAAATATAAAAAAGAATTCCCTGGTGGTCCAGTGGTTAGGACTCGGCGCTTTCACTCAGCAGGCCTGGTTCAGTCCCTGGTCGGGGGAACGCAGGTCCCGCAGGTCATGAAGTATGGCGAAATATACATATCCTCTCACATCACTGTGCAAATACTAGAAATCAGTGATAGGAAGATAGCTGGAAAACCCCCAAATGCATGACAATTAAACAATACACTTCTCTCCCATCCCCAGCTTTATTTGAGGTATGATTGACAAGTAAAAATTATATATATATACCAAGGTTGTGAAATATGATTTTTTAGTCAATTTATTTGTCTTAATTGAAGCTAATTACTTTACAATATTGTGGTGGTTTTTGCCATACATCAACATGAATCAGTCATGGGTGTACATGGGTCCCACCATCCTGGATCCCCCCTCCCACCTCCCACCTCCCTCCCCACCCCATCCCTCTGGGTGGTCCCAGGGCACCAACTTTGAGCGCCCTGCTTCCTGCATCGAACTTGCCCTGGTCAGCTGTTTTACATATGGTAATATAAAACTTTCAATGCTGTTCTCTCATATCAATGCACCCTCGCCTTCTCCCACAGAGTCCAAAAGTCTGGTCTTTACATCTGTGTCTCTTTTGCTGTCTTGCATATAGGGTCATCGTTACCATCTTTCTAAATTCCATACATATGCATTAATATACTGTATTGGTGTTTCTCTTTCTGGCTTACTTCACTCTGCATAATAGGCTCCAGTTTCATCCACCTCATTAGAACTAACTCAAACGTGTTCTTTTTTTATAGCTGAGTAATATTCCATTGTGTACATGAACCACAACTTCCTTATCCATTTGTCTGCCGATGGACATCTAGGTTGCTTCCCTGTCCTAGCTAAGGTGTATAATATGATGATTTCATATATTTTGTGTCATTATTACTACAATCAAATGAGTAGTAACATCTCAAATGTTGTAAAAATTTTTTTGTGGTGAGAACACTTAAGATTTACTGTTAGCAGATTTCAAGTACACAATACACTATTATTAATTATAGTCCCCATGGTGTACATTAGATCCTCAGAGCTTATTCATCTTACAGTTGAAATTATGTACCATTTCAAATCTCTCCTTATTTTCTTCACCCTCAACCACTGGCAACCACCATTATACTACTCTTGGGCTTTACAAGTTTGAGAGTTTTATCAGTACATTCCACTTATAAGTGATATCATACAGTATTTGTCTTTCTGTGCCTGGCTGATTTCACTTAGCAGACTGTCCTCCAGGTTCATCCATGTTGCAGATGGCAAGATGTCCTTCTTTTTCATGGTTGAGGAATATAACATTCTCTCTCCATATGCCACATTTTCTTTATTTATTCATCCATCGATGGACATTTAGTATTTCTGTTTCTTGGCCATTGTGAATAATGCTGTAATGAACATAAAAGTGAAGGTATTTTTTCACACTACTGATTTCATTTCCTTTGTTTATGTACCTAGGAGTGGGATTTCTGGATTACATGGTAGCTTTATTTTTAATTTTTAGAAGAAACTTCATACAATTTTCCATATTAGCTGTACCAATTTAAGTTCCAAACAGTGCTGTTCAAGCATTCTCTTTTTCTCCACATCCTCAATCAACAGGTTATTTCTCATCTTCTTGATGACATTCCAACAAATGTGAGGTGGTATCTAACTGTAGTTTTGATTTCCATTTCCCTGAAGATTATTGATGTTGAACACCTTTTCATACACCTGTTGGCCATTTGTATGTCTTCTCTGGAAAACTGTCTATTTAGGCCCTTGCCCATTTTTTAATCAGGTTATTTGAATTCTAGCAAATATTTTTCTGCATTGGTTGAGATGACCATATGATTTTAATCCTTCATTTTGTTAATGTGCTGTATCACATTTATTGATTTGTGTATGTTAAGTCAACTTTGCATCCCAGGGATGACCCCCACTTGATTATGGTGTCTGTTTTTCTAGTTTCTATTTCATTTATTTCTGTTCTATTTTTCTTTATTTCGATTCTAATCTTTCTCATTCCTTTTCTTCTTCTTTTGGTTTAGTTTGTTCTGCTTCTAGTTCCTTGAGGTATAGTTCACTTTTGGGTTGTTTATTTGAGATTCTTCTTTTTTCTTAAACATTCATTGCTACAAATTTCCCTGTTGAACTACTTTCGGGAGATCTCTAGTGGTCTGGTGATTAGCACACAGCACTTTCAGTGCTCTAGCCCAGGTTCAGAGCTTGGTTGGGAAACTGAGATTCTACAAGCTGTGCGTGCCGCGCCCCCCCCCACCCCGCCCCCGCCAAAGAACTATTTTCATTTCATCCCATAAGTTTTGGTATGTTGTATATTTATTTTTGCTAGTCTTAATTTTTTTAAATTTTCCTTTTGATTTCTTCTACAGAACATATTGTTTAATTTCCACATATTTGTGTATTTTCCAATTTCTCTCCTGTTGTTGATTTTTAGCTTCATAACTTCGTGGTCAGAAGAGATACTAATTTTTTTCCATCATATCTCTCTCTTCTCTTTCTGGAATTCCCATAAAACCAATGATGTGGCCTTTGATGGTATTGCTTAAGTCCTATATGCTTCCTTCACTTTTTTCTTTTTTTCCTTTGATCTTCTGACTGGAAAACTTCAAAAGACTTATCTTCAAGTTCACCATTTCTTTCATCTGACTGTTGAAAATCTCTATTGAATATTTCATTTCATTCATTGCATTCTTGAGTTCTAATCTGATGTTTTTAATGGTTTCTATTTCTTTGCTGTTATTTTTCCATTTTTATTTTTATGTGTTATTTTTCTTTTTTATGTGTTATTTTTCTATTTCATTTAGCTATCTATGTGGTTTTTTGGGGGGTTTCAGTGAATTTCTTTAAGAGTTTATTCTGAATTTTTTATTATATAATGCACACATGCATACACGCTAAGTCCCTTCAGTCATGTCTGACTCTGTGATCCTGTGGGCTATAGCCTGCCAGGCTCCTCTGTCCACAGGATTCTGCAGGCAGGAATACTGATGCTGGGTCGCCATGCCCTCCTCCAGGGGATCTTCCCAATCCAGGGATCAAACTTGCGTCTCTTATGTCTCTTGCATTGGCAGGTGTGTTCTTTACCACTGGCGCCACCTGGGAAGCCCTATACAACTCATAATTCTACATATTTTAGGGTTTGTGGAGCTTCATTCCTTTCCTTTGACGGTGTCTTGTTACCTGATTACTTGAATCCTTGCCCTGGTGTCTGCATATTTGAGGAAGAGGGCTCCTCTTCCAGGGTCTACACATTCACTTTGGCAAGAAAGCCTTCACCAGTCGGCCCAGTCTGGGGTTCAGTGGGTGTTAGCTGGCAGCCCCCACAGGCCAGCAGGGCTTGCTTTGGGGTCTCTAGTAGGGCAGGGCTCTTTCTTGTGCTCTAAGGCTGGGGCGGGGTAGGGGGGGGCTTTGCTCTGCTATCAGACAAGGTTACCATCTGGGCTCCCTGGTGGGGGGTCCATAGATCGTGCTCCACCACGGGGCAGGGTCGCCAACCCGGCTTCCTGTCCAGGGGGGGCCCCGGGCAGGCATCACACGGTGCTGAAGGTGGGGCTCTACAGACGGACAGGGCTAATGTGTAGGATGTTCGCTCAGGCTGCCCTGGGCGCCTGGGAGAGACACGGTGCTCTGCATTTGGGTAAGGCTGCAAGCTCGACTCCCTGTCCAGCTGGGGTGGTAGAATGAGCTCCTTGGCTGGGCCGGACTGCTGGCTGGATTCCAAAACTGGACAGAGCCGCTGACTGTTCTCTGCAGCCGGGGAGCCCCCGACTCAGATGGGGGGTGGCATCACTCCCGGGGTGCTCTGCTCAGGGCCCCCACCAGCAGGAACACTACGGTGCCACAGGCGATCCCTGCACTGGTTGTCGGGGTCCCTATTCTGCTGGGTTTCAAGCTGGCCCTGTTTGGAGTAGCCCTGCGGATTCACCCGGTGTGTCCTGGGAGATGAGACATAAGTGTGCCCTCTGGGGAGGCCCTCCGGAATCCGGCCAAACTGGATGTCAACCTCGGGCTCTCCCCGCCAGAAAAACTGTTGGCACAGGGGGGTACGCTGCCTGTGTGGCGCTGTGCCAGCCGGGGAGAGGGGTGGTCAAAGGGAAGCCACGCTTCACACCCTGCTGATGTGGCTTTGCTCAGTTTTGTTGTTCAAGGGGTTCTTCCTCCTCCCTGCTGGGATCTAGAATTTTCACACAGCTCTTCTTTTTTTTTTTTTTTTGCTGCATCACACAGCTTGTGGGATCTTAGTTCCCCCACCAGGGATGGAACCCAGGTTCCCAGCAGTCAAAGGGCTGAGTCCTAACCTCTGGACCACCAGGGAAGACCCCACACAAGTGTTCCTGCCTGGATAGTCGCTTGTTGGTTTTTCTGTGAGGGAGTCTGAAACCTGGGGACCCCTAATCTGCCCTCTTGCTTTTGAAGAGAAACTAACAATATTGATTGAAAATAGATGTAATTATCTTTCCACTCAGGAAAAAAAATAAAGAAAAAATAAAAGAAAGCCTTCTTTACAAAAGAATAGCAACTTGTAAACATAGAGTCAGGCAATAATTGTTAGTGGAATGTAAAACCAGGAGTTGAACAGCTTGGGGTAAATGTTCATTGTTGGAAAACACTAACACTTAAGTTCAGCATCTTTAATATAAGCAATGTTTATTACCCTATAGTTTCTGCCATAGGGAAACCTCGGAAAGATTTAGGTGGGTCTTCCTGGCTCCCTGTTTCTCATGAGGTCGTAATGAGCTGTAGGCCAGAGGTGCAGTCATCCCAAAACTCCACTTGCACTGCAGAATCTGTTTAAGAGCTCTTTATCAAAATTGTTATTAGGTTTCAGTTTCCTAAATATTGTTGGAGTGAGGGCCTTAGAGTCTCCCCATTCCATACTATCCCAGCATGAAAGGAGAGACCAAGGGAGAAGGAGAGAAAGACAGAGAGATGGAGCCCACATCACAGTTTCCTCCATAACCTCATCTTAGAAGGGATGTCCCACTGTCACTGTCTTTTGTTAGAAGAAGACATTTATTACAAGGAATGGATTAAATGAATATAGAGGCTGAGAGTTCTCATGAGCCGCTGTGTATAAAGCTAAAGAGCCAGGAAAGCTAGTGGTGCAGTTCAAGGCAAGAGTTCAAAGACTTGAAAAAGAAGCTCTCTTGGCACAAATCCCAGCCAGAAGGCAGGAGAAGACCAATGTCTAAATTCAGTCAGAGAGAGAGAATTCTCTCTTCCTCTGCCCTTTGGTTCTATTCTGGCCTTCAGTGGATTGGATGATACCTACCCAGGTAGCAGGCCACCCTGGCGGCTCAGCTGGTAAAGAATCTGCCTGCAGAGCAGGAGACCTGAGTTTGATCCCTGGGGAAGGAAGATCCCCTGAAGAAGGGAATGGCAACCCCCTCCAGTACTCTTAACTGGAGAATCCTGTGGGTAGAGGAGCCTGGTGGGCTACAGTCCATGGGGTCACAAATAGAAATGACTGAGCGACTAATACTTTTTCACCCTGGTGGCGCAGTGGTTAAGAATCTGCTTGCCAATGCAGGAGACACAGGTTCAATCCCTGGGTTGGGAAGATCCCTTAGAGAAGGAAAAGGCAATCCACTCCAGTATTCTTGCCTGGAAAATTACATTGTCAGAGGAGCCTGGCAGGCTACAATTCATGGGGTGGCAAAGAGTCAGACACGACTGAGCACACACACTCATCTATACGGGTGGGCAATATGCTTTACTGTCTACCAATTCAAGTGCTCATCTCCTCTAGAAACATCCTCATAGACGAATCTGGGAAAAATGTTTAGCCAAATATCCAGGCACCGTGTGATCCACCCAAGTTGACACATAAAATTAAACATACAGTTACAAACACTCTAAGGAAGCAGCCAGAGAAATCCAGGATGTAAACTGTTCTTTAAAACAACTTTGCTGGACTGCTCAAAAAGTCAGTGTCATGCAGAAATACAAATCAAAAGTACAAGGAAGCACCACCTCACATTAGTCAGAGTGGCTATTATTAAAGAATCTACAAGGACTTACCTGATGGTCAAGTGGCTAAGACTCTTGCTCCCAATGCAGGGGACCTGGTTTCAATCCGGAGAAAAGCATAATCTGAAAAGATCCATGCACCCCGATATTCACTGCAGCACTGTTTACAGTAGCCAAGACATGGAAGCAACCCAGATGTCCATTGACAGAGGAATGGATAAAGATGTGGTGCATATACATTCAACAGAATATTACTCAGCCATTAAGAAAGAATGAAATAATGCCATTTGTAGCAACATGGATGGGCCTAGAGATTTTCATACTGAGTGAAGTAAGTCAAATAGAGAAGGAGAAATACCATACAATAACCCTTATATATGGAATCTAAAAAGAAACGATACTTGCAAAACAGAAAGAAACTCACAGATTTGGAACACAAACTTATGGTGGCCCAGGGGAAGGATGGGAGGAAGGGATAACTAGGGAGTTTGGAGTGGATATGTACACACCCCTATATTTAAAATGGAGAGCCAACAAGGACCTACAGGAGAGCACATGGGAATCTACTCAATGTTATGTGGCAGCCTGGGTGGAAGGGAAGTCTGGGGGAGAGTGGGTACATGTATATGTTTGGCTGAGTCTAGCTGAAACTATGACAACATTGTTACTAAGATTATTCCCCAATACAAAATAAAAAGTTAAAGAAAAATTAAAAAATAAAAGAAGTTGGTGAAAATATCTCTCGTGCACTTAATTCCACAGGGATGAAAATAGCTTCAGCTAGTCTTCTCTGGCACATATTTCCTCTCTGAGAAATGCTTCAAATAGTGAACTTTGCTCTACTCACTCAAAAACATTCCTCAGAACGATTGCTACGTATGTCATGCCACATTGTTGTATAGTTAATTATTTTCATAGGAATGCAGTTGGAAGCTCCTGAAGGGAAGGACTGAGTTTTATTGATCACTGTCATAAAATGACACAGCAGACCACTCTTTTTAGACCACCTGTTGATGCTTACTCAGTTAAGCCAAAGAAAAACAAGAATAAAAAGTGAACCAGAGAAGTAGAGCTGGGCTGTTGGTAGTGCCATGGACGGATTGTCATACTGAGTGAAGTAGGTCAGAGAAGGACACACATTCTATGATATTGGTTATAGATGGAATCTTAAAAGATGGTGCAAAACTTATTAAAAAACAGACATAGAATTACAGATGCAGGAAACAATCTTATGGTTCCCGGGGCAAAAGGTGTGTGTGGGGGATAAATTGGGAGATTGGGACCAACATACACACACTATTATATATAAAATATAAGTTATTTTATATATAAAATAGACCTAACTATATATAAAATAGCTATATATATATATATATAATAGCTATATATAAAATAGCTAACAAGGACCTACTGTATAGCATAGGGAACTCTACCCAATATTCTGTAATGGCCTGTATGGGAAAAGAATCTGAAGTGAGTGGATATATGTATATGTATAACTGATTCACTTTGCTGGACAGAAGAAAGTAATACAACATTGTAAATGAACTATACTGCAGTAAAATTTTTTTTCTAAAAGTAGAGCTTGAGCCAACACTTTACTTTTTAATTTACTTATTTTTAATTGAAGGATAATTGCTTACAGTACTGTGTTGGTTTCTGCCATGCATGAACACGAATCAGCTGCAGGCAGACGTATGTCCCCTCCCACCTGAACCCCCCTCCCACCTCCCACCCCGTCCCACCCCTCTAGGCTGTCACAGAGCCCTGGTTTGAGTTGCCTGAGTCACGCAGCAAATTCCCACTGGCTATGTCTTTTGCGTATGGCAGTGTATACATTTCCATGCTACTCTCTCCAAGGCCAATACTTGAAACATTCCTGTTGGCTCAGACAGTAAAGAATCTGCCTGCAGTGCAGGAGACCCGGGTTCAATCCCTGGGTCAGGAAGATCCCCTGGAGAAGGGAATGGAAACTCACTCCAGTATTCTTGCCTGGAGAATGCTATAAACAGAGCAGTCTGGCGGGCTGCAGTCCATGGGGTCGCAGAGTCGGACACGACTGAGTGACTAACACTTGTAGTTTATACTGTATAGAATTCATTCAAGTGCTAAAGAACCTTATAGTCTGTATCCTGGAGTTGCTCATTGTTCTTGAGTGACTCAAATTCTTCATAATTTGTTAATACTCCTTTAAAATAAAAACAGCAACTCTTCTTCTCGATTTGATCTATAGATTCAAGTAATTCCAACCAACATCTCAGCAAGTTATTTTCTGGATAACAGCAAACTGATTCTAAAGTTTATATGGACAGTGACATCAGCATTAGAGTGGTGTAAGACATCACTGGTCAGTCCTCCACCCGTTGACAGAAGCTCCTCCGTGCCAGCTGAAGGATCCAGCCCCATCTGCCAAGGGCTTAGTATGCATGCACACATCTCCTCTAGGCTGCAGCTGATAAAATCTGGAGAGTGCTGACTTGGGCAGAAACCTAGAGATAACAGAGACTTGGTAGAAGTAAACCTTCCCAAGGTGAGATTCCAGCACGCTGTTGCAGCAAAATACAAACACACACAAGTCTGGACACACAGGAAAGAGATAAGAGGAACTTAGCCACTGCAGCCACTTCCCCCAGATAATGCTGCAGAACCAGCCATCAGCAGCATCTTGCGCAGCGGTGAGAGAAAAGCAGTGTTTGCGTGCTTAGCTTCTCCAGCTGTCTAAGAGGCTGCTGCAGAAACCCATTTCTTTACAGCACCCAGAGTACTGAGGTGGGACATGCGTAACTGAGGGGAAGGAGATTAGGAACGATAAAGAATATCAAAGGGCATTAAAGGCACCGAGGATTTCTGTAGGAATTTCACCCAAGACCCTCTAGGAGTACTTCGCCCTATGACTACTGCACCAGGCTCACTCAGGAACAATGAGCAGTTCCAGGATACAGATTATAAGATTCTTTAGCAGTTGAATGAATTCCATATAGTATAAGCTATAACCATTAAGTATTGGTAATTTCCTGACAAAGGCCCATCTAGCCAAAGCTATGGTTTTCCAGTAGTCATGTATGGATGTGAGAGTTGGACCACAAGGAAGACTGAGTGCCAAAGAATTGATGCTTTTGAACTGTGGTGCTGGAAAACACTCTTGAGAGTCCCTTGGACTGCAAGGAGATCCTAAGGGAATCTCACTCAAGCCTAAGGGAATTCAACCCTGACTATTCACTGGAAGGATTGATGCTGAAGCTGAAGCTCCAATATTTTGGCCACCTGAAAGAACTGACTCATTAGAAAAGACCCTAATGCTGGGAAAGATTGAGGGCAGGAAGAAGAGGGGGTGACAGAGGATGAGATGGTTGGATGGCATCATCAACTCAATGGGTATAAGTTTGAGCAAGCTCCAGGAGATAGTGAAGGACAGGGAAGCCTGGCGTGCTGCAGTCCATGGGGTCACAAAGAGTTGGGTACAACTGAGCGTTTGAACAACAACAACTAGCTCTCTATTTTTTTTTTTTTTTTTAATTTTTACTGGAGTGTAGCTGATTTACAAGGTTGTTACCTTCTGCTGTACAGTGAAGTGGATCAGTTACACATGTATGCACTCTTTCTTAGAGTCTTTGCCCGTATAGGCCGTGACCACCTCCCGCAGACCTGTGGCTGGCTCCTCGTGTGTGCTCCTGCACGCAGCTGGGAGCGTGAGCTGTCTGGCAGTGCTGTCCAAAAAGGAAAACAGGTCTACGGGCAAAGGAGGAACCCACAGACTTGAGCTGTGACTCCACCTGCTGGCGGCCGGAGGAGCAGTTTTCAGCAGCCAGCCTGGTGAGTTATAAAAACCCGGAGAATGGTGGCCCGGTGGTGGTTAGGTCTCGGTGCTTTCACTGCCATGGGCTGGGGTTCAATCCCTGGTCGAGAACGAAGATCCCTCTAGTTGCCTGGTGTGGTCAAAAACAAACAAAAACAAACGGAGAAGATAAACAATGCCTAAGAATGCTGCCATGAGAGAGAGCAAGAAGCGCAAAGCAGGTGTGCCCGTACAAGGTCAGAGAAAGCCTCTGATGTAACAGGACCAGCAAATGATATATCCCACCCCAAGGCAACCAGTCAGATTTGAAGAGCTCTCTGCTACGTCCAGTTCGAAAGCAGCAAAACGCAAAATGCAGTGCGAAGCTACAAGGAACACGAAGAGACAAGGAAACGTGTCATGAAAAAAAAAGGTAACAATCCTCCGGTAACCAAAATCAAAGGCACAGAAAGAATTAAAAACAGCTGTTTTCAGGAGATAGGAGTAACCAAAAGAAAACACAAGTAGCCAGTTCAGTGAAATGAGTGAAATGATACATGAACAAAATAAGATAGTTAACAGAAATATAAATGATGAAAGGGAATTAAGCAAAAATCCATGGGCTTCCCTGGTAGTTCAGTTGGTGAAGAATCTGCCTGCCATGCAGGAGACCTGGGTTCGATTCCTGGGTCAGGAAGATCCCCTGGAGAAGGAAATGGCAACCCACTCCAGTAGCTTGCCTGGAGAATCCCACGGACAGAGGAGGCTGGCGGGCTATAGTTCATGGGGTTGCAAGAGTCTGACACGACTTAGCGACTAAAGCACTATCAAATATACAATACAAATATTAGAATAATTAGGCTTCTGGAAGCAGAAGAGTGGGGAAAATGGTCAGAAAATTTACTTAAAGAATTGAGAAAGTAGCACTAACATATACACACTATCATGTATAAAATAGATAGCTAGTGAGAAGCAGCTATTATAACACAGGGAGCCCAGCCTGTTCTCTGTGATGACTGAGAGGGGTGGGGTGGGGGCAGGAAGGAGAAAGGCTCAAGAGAGAGGGAGTGTGTATATAATTATGACTGATTCACATTGTTATACGGCAGAAACCAACACAACATTGTAAAGCAATTATCCCCCAATTAAAAAATAAATTAATAAAAAAATCATAGCCAAGTATGTCCCAATCCTGGGTAGAGAATCAGACATCCAAGTTCACGAGATCACCCTATTTTCTCAATGCAAAACAACCTTCTCCAAGACACATTATAATGAAACTGCCAAAAATCAAAGACAGTGACAGAATCCTAAAAAGAAACCAGAATAAAAAGATTATAATCTACAAATGAACCCCACTGTATATTGTCACTCTGTATATTGTCACCCTGCTTATTTAACTTATATGCAGAGTACATCATGAGAAAGCTGGGCTGGAGGAAGCACAAGCTGGAATCAGGATTGCCGGGAGAAACATCAATAACCTCAGATATGCAAAAGACACCACCCTTATGGCAGAAAGTGAAGAAGAACTACAGAGCCTCTTGATGAAAGTGAAAGAGGAGAGTGAAAAAGTTGGCTTAAAACTCAACATTCAGAAAAATAAGATCATGGCATCTGGTCCCATCACTTCATGGCAAATAGATGGGGAAACAGGGTCAGACTTTATTTTTTTGGGCTCCAAAATCACTGCAGATGGTGATTGCAACCATGAAATTAAAAGATGCTTGCTCCTTGGAAGACAAGTTATGACCAACCTAGACAGCATATTAAAAAGCAGAGACATTACTTTGCCAACAAATGTCCATCTAGTCAAAGCTATGGTTTTTCCAGTAGTCACGTATGGATGTGAGAGTTGGACTATAAAGAAAGCTGAGCACTGAAGAATTGATGCTTTTGAACTGTGGTGTTGGAGAAGACTCTTGAGAGTCCCTTGGGCTACAAGGAGATCCAACCAGTCCATCCTAAAGGAAATCAGTCCCGGGTGTTCATTGGAAGGACTGATGAAGTTGAAACTCCAATACTTTGGCCACCTGATGTGAAGAACTGACTCATTTGAAACACCCTGATGCTAGGAAAGATAGAGGGCAGGAGGAGAAGGGGACGACAGAGGATGAGATGGTTGGATGGCATCACCAACTCAATGGACATGGGTTTAGGTGGACTCCGGGAGTTTGTGATGGACAGGGAGGTCTGGCATGCTGCGGTTCATGGGGCTGCAAAGAGTCAGACACGACTGAGTGACTGAACTGAACTGAACTGATTGAACCCCATTAGTCAGTGAGCAGATTTCTCAGGAAAAACTGTACAGGCCAAGAGAGTGGAATGACATATTCAAAGTATTGATGAAAAAAAAAATGCCAGCCAAGAATACTCTATCCAGCAAAGTTACAAAGGAGAAGTAAAGACTTTCTGAGATACAACAGCTGAGGGAGTTTACCACCACCAGACCTGTCTTGAAGTAAATGCTGCATAGAGTTCTTAAAGCTGAAAGGAGAAGATGCTGATTAGTGAAATGAAAACATATGACAGTATCTAACACACTGGTAATGGTGTGTATACAGATTTCAGTTCAGCTCAGTTCAGTTGCTGAGTCATGTCCGACTCTGTCCGACCCCACGGACTGCAGCACGCCAGGCCTCCCTGTCCATCACCAACACCTGGAGCTTATTCAAACTCATGTCCATTGAGGCAGTGATGCCATACAACCATCTCATCCTCTGTCATCCCCTTCTCCTCCTGCCTTCAATCTATCCCAGCATCAGGGTCTTTTCCAATGAGTCAGTTCTTCGCATTAGGTGGCCAAAGTATTGGAGCTTCAGCTTCAGCATCAGTCCTTCCAATGAATTAGAAGATGGTGTATTAATCCCTTAACTGTAGTATAAAGGTTAAAGAGGACTTAACCAGTACTACTTTCTCAATTCAGTAGTTGAGAATCTGCCTGCCGATGCAGGGGACAAGGGTTCGATCTGTGGTCCAGGAAGATCCCACGTGCCATGGAGCAACTAAACCCATGTGCCACAACTACTGAGCCCACACTCTGGAGTCCCTGAGCTGCAGCGAGAAGCCAGCACGATGACAGGCCCACGCACCGCACCCAGGAGCCCGCTCGCCACAGCTAGAGAAAGCCCGAGCGCAGCAACAGAGCTCCACTGCAGCCAGAAACAAATAAATGAGTAATTTTTCAAAAAAGGTTAAAGGGACAAAGTAATAAAATAACCATAGGTACGAAATTGATTAATGGATATAGAGTTGAAAAAAGAGGCAAATTAAAGCATCAAAAATATAAATAGGTGGGGCAAAAGGGTGGAGCTGTGGTATGTGATCGAACTTAATGTGCTACCTGCTTATAATTGACTGTTTTATCTATCAGAAGGCTTGTGGAAACCTTATAGCAACCACAAAAGCAAAAACCTAGAGTGGGATTTCCCTGGCCGTCCAGTGGTTGGGAATCCACCTGCCAATGCAGAGGACACAGGTTTGATCTCTAGTCCAGGAGGATTCCAGACGCCCTGGGGGAACTAGGCCTGCACGCCGAAACTACTGAGCCCATAAGCCACAGCCGCTGAGTTCCTGCAACCTGGAGCCCATGCTCTGCAACGAGAGGCTACCCCGATGAGAAACCCAAGCACCACAGCCGGAGCAGCCACTGTTCACTGCAACTGGAGGACGCCCGAGTGTGCAACAAAGACCCAGCATAGCCAAAAGTTAATTAATTAAATAAAGTAAATAAAGAAAACAAAAGCCAAAAAACTGAGAGTGGGCTCACAAATGATAAAGAGGAAACAGAGCCTGCCACCGTGGGAGATCGCCAATTTACAAAGGCAAGCAAGAAACGGAGGGAGAACGAAACAATGGAATTACAAAAGGCCAGAAAGCAATGAGTAGGATGGCATCAGTAAACCCCTAATATCAGCAGTTACTCTAAATATAAATGGATTGAAGTCACCAATGAAAAGGATTTTAAAAAACAAGAATCAATTATATGTTGCCTATAAGAGACTCTTCCTATTTAAGGACACCCATAAGGTCCAGAGAAAGAGACAGAGAAGTTATAAATGAGTAATGGGGATGAAGCATGGGAATATGGTCAATAATGTTATAATAACTTTGATGACAGATAATAACTAGTATTATCACGGTGACCACTTTGTAATTCATACAAATATTGAGTCACTATGTAGGACCTCTGGAACTAATAGTGTTGTGGGTCAGTTATCCTTCAATTAAAAAAAAAAGAGAGGAAGAGATGGCAAAAGAGAAAAGATCGCGTGAGGACACAGTTAGAAGGCCACCACCTCCAAGCTGAGAGGAGAGACCGCACCAGAAACTAGTCCTGCTGGCATCTTGATCTTGGACTTCTAGCCCCTAAAACTTTGAGAAAATAAATGTTATTTGTGTGTGTGTGTGTGTGCGTGCTCAGTTGTGTCCAACTCTTTGCAACCCCACGGACTGTAGTCCACCAGGCTCCTCTGTCCATGGGGTTCTCCAGGCAAGAATAGTGGAGTGGGTTGCCATTTCCTTCTCCAGGGGATCTTCCCGACCCAGGGACCAAATCCATGTCTCTTGTGTCTCCTGCATTGGCAGGCAGATTCTTTATCACTAGCGCCACCTGGGAAGCCCATTCAGTTATTTACATCACCACCACACCCCTCCCGCCCCCTCTCCGCCCCCCTGCCAAAAAAGGGTTTCCCTGGTGGCTCAGATGATAAAGAATCTTCCTGCAGTGTAGGAGATCCAAGTTTGATCCCTGGGTTGGGACGATCCCCTGGAGAAGAGAATGGCAACCCACTCCAGTATTCTTGCCTGGAGAATCCCATGAACAGAGCAGCCTGGCGGGCTGGAGTCCACAGGGTCACAAAGAGTCAGACACGACTGAGCGACTACTACTTCCACTTGCTTTCCCTCAAAAAAACTCCAAACCAAAAACCACACACACACACACACACACACACACACACACACTTTATACCACTTCCTTCTGCTTTCCCTGGTTTTAGAAGAGAAACTCTCCGTTATTCAAATTGATGTTGTCGTACAGGTAATTTGTCATTTCCTCTGGCTATTTCCAAGGTTTGTTTTTTTTTTTCCTTTATTTTGGTTTCAAGAAGCTTAATTATGATGTATCTTGGAAGGAACTTCTTTAGGTTTTTATCATTTGGGGCTTCCTCAGATTCTTGAATCCACAGGTTTGTGTGCTTTAACAAATTTGGTAAGTTTTCAGCAATTATTTCTTCCAATATTCTTTCAGTTCCATTCTCTTCCTCCCCTCGTGGTACTTGAAATGATACAAATTTTAAACATTTTGCTAGTGTCCCACAGGGCTTAGAGGTCCTGTTCATTTATTTCCTAGTCTATTTTCTTGTTGTTTAGACCGGGTAAATTCTATTGATATGTACTGATATGTACTGAAGGGACACAACGATTCTGTTCTCCGTCATCCCCACTGTACTGTTTGGCCCATCAAGTAGAGTAGTTATGATATTTTCTGATCTTATAATGTGAACTTTTAAAAAATAAGTTCACTTTGTTTACTGAGATTTTCCAATATTCAGTTATTTCAAGAGAATTCTACACTACTTGTTGGAATGTAAACTGGTACAGGCACCATGGAGAGTAGTATGGAGGTTCCTTAACAAACTAAAATTAGAGCTACCATATGATCCAGCAGTCCCACACCTGGGCATATATCTGGAGAAAATCATAATTTGAAAAGATACATGCACCCTCATGCTCATTGCAGCACTATTTTATAGTAGTCAGGTCATGGAAGCAACCAAAATATCCCTTGACAGAGGAAGGGATAAAGAAGACGTGGCACATACATACAATGGAATATTATTTGGCCATAAGAAGGAATGAAACTGTGCCATTTTCAGAGGAGTGGAAGGACCTAGAGGCTGTCATACAGAGTGAAGTAAGTCAGGAAAAGAAAAACAAATATATTTATCACATATGTGTGGAATCTAGAAAAATGGTAGGGATGAACTTGTTTACACAGCAGAAATAGACACAGATGTAAAGAACAAACATGCACACCAGCGGGGAAGAGAGGGTGGTACGGCCTGGGAGACTGGAGTTGGCACACATACCATGTTGTCCTCCGTTGCGTCCAACTCTCTGAGAGCCCATGGGTGGTAGCCCACCAGGCTCCTCTGTCCATGCAATTTTCCCGGCAAGAATACTGCAGCGGGTTGCCACACTTCCTCCTGTAGGGAATCTTCCCGACCTAGGGACTGAACCCACGTCTCCTGCGTCTGCTGTGTTGGCAGGCAGATTCTTTACCACTATGCCACTTGTAGAGCCACATATACACCACTGTGTATAAAATGGGTAACTGATGAGGACTGACTGTGTAGCACAGGGAACTCAATGCTCTGTGGTGATCTAAACGGGAAGGAAATCTAGGGAAGAGGGGATTGTATGTATACGTGTGGCTAGTTCACTTTACTGTACAGCAGAAACTGACAAACATTGTAAAGCCATTATGCCCCAATAAAAAAATAAAATAAAAAATTTCTCAGGGCCTGTCCCTAAAATGTGAAGAGAGGGGGAGAGAAATACCTCACCTAGGACCTTTTCAGAGCAAAATTCAACTTTTGTTAGACTCTTAACTTACTTCACATGACATTTTTCAAACTGATTTTATTTATTTTGATGTTTGGGCGTGCTGGGAAAAGCTGCAGGGCTTTTCTCTCGCTGTGGTGAGGGGGCTACTTTGCAGTTGTCATGCAGTGGCTTCTCTTGCCGTGGAGCACAGGCTCTAGGCTCTACGACTTCAGTAGTTTCGGCTCCCAGGCTCTAGAGCACAGGTTCAATAGTTGCTGGGGATGCACGGGCTTAGTTGCTCTGAGGTATGTGGTATCTTCCTGGATCAAGGAAACTTGATCAAGGAAACTGTGTCTCCTGCATTTGGCAGGCAGATTCTGAGCCACCAGAGAAGCCCCTTCACATGACATGTTAAAAGCAACACCAGCAAGGAGAAAAATAAGAAAATGTTTAAGCTGTAGCAGAACTCTTTAAAGTTTATTTTGTAGTATTTACCTTTCAAAACTTTGGTAATAACAGAAAACTAAACAAAATTCATGATGCTTACGGAAAGGTGGAGACCTTGAAGGAAATAGGAAACGATTAGCAGTAAAGATGTGGGTCATACTGTTGTGTTCTTTTCTTCCTAGCATTTATCAGTATGAACAGGTTTGTTTCCTTTCTAATTCTCTGCCATTTTCAGAAAAGATAAAGTGAAAACCCCACAATGCCCCTTTTAGTATGAGAAATGTGATTTATAATAGCATCATTATCTCATAATTGAAAATACTGCTGGACTTCTGGGAAAATAAGTGCGTCAGAATTAACTTGCAACTCTGGAGGCCAGTGGGTTGCTATGACAACCAGGAAAAAAAGGTGCCGTAATAGCTCTCCCTCAAAGATAGATAACTCACTAAATGATGAGATCTATAAATGCAGGTGTTTGTCATATAAATGCAAATAAGCCCCAAACACATTCACTTCTTTCTTCTTTCAAGAGCACTGACTCCATGTCTGGCAATATGTTAGGAAATGCTGAAAAAGACAGACGTAGTCTCCCTTATAATGCAGTGTACATTCTAGTGGAGGAGACAGATAATACAGAGTAAAAGTCAATCCACTAAATAATCCCAACATGTGAAAAGGCCATATGTACACTGTGCTCGGTCACTCAGTCGTGTCTGATTCTTTGCCATCCCATGGACTGTATAGCCCGCCAGGCTCCTCTGTCCATGGGATTCTTCAGGCAAGAATACTGGAGTGGGTTGCCAAGTCCTCCTCCAGGGGATCTTCCCCACCTGGGGATCAAGCCTGCGTCAGGTGGATTCTTTACCCACTGAGCCGCCTGGGAAGCCCTCATAAAACCTTGGGCCTTGATACTAGACAAAGCAGAGAATGGCTGCCCTAATACAGAGCATGCATGTGTCATAAACCTTCATTTTTAAGGTACACGAGCTTTGAAAGTGTTAGTTGCTCTGTCATGTCCGACTCTTTGCAACTCTGTGGACTGTAACCCCCCAGGCTCCTTTGTCCGTGGCATTTTCCAGGCAAGAATACTGGAGTGATAAGTCATTTCCTCCTCCAGGGGATCTTCCTAACCCAGGGATCAAACCCAGGTCTCCTTCACTGCAGGCAGATTCTTTACTGTCTGAGCCACCAGAGCTTTAGTAAAGTCAAGAAATAAAGAATGAAGTATTTCAGCCTTTATTAATAAAAATAATTTTTAAAAACACAAGTGCTAACTGATTATTATTGTTGCTATTGTTTTGGCTTGAAGTTCCCTGAAGTTGGGTGGATTTAACATAAAAATAAGAGTTGTTTGTATATTTACATTTTTTCATATCAAGCAATATTTCTTTATTAATGACAGTGAAAAACTGGAAGAAAATCTGAAGGTCCTTCAATGGGTGATGTTTGAACAAATTGTGGTGCATATATCCTATAAAACACTATTCAGCAATAAAAAAGAAATGAAGTCTTAAAAAAAAGTAACAGGAACTTCCCTGGCAGTCCAGCGCTTAAGACTCTGCGCTTCCAATGCAGGGGCCTCGTGCTGGATCCCTGATCAGAGAACTAAAATCCCATAGGCCATGTTGCGCTGCCAAAAAAAAGTATGGGGATCTTCTGCCGCTCCACTCTGTGTGGTTCCCACCTGCCATTACTAGGCAGTTCCCAACTTACGGCTCAGAGCTTCTGGTGCCTGAGTATATATCTTCAGCAGTGAGAACCTTGGATGGGAGAGCCAGGTGTCTGAAAAACATTAGTTGAATAAAATCAAGAGTTTGATTTATTTTTTAAAAAATAACAAAACAACAGCTTTATTGAGATAAATTAACATATCATGAGTGAAAGTCTTTTTGTCGTGTCTGACTGCGACCCCAAGGACTGTAGCCCACCAGGCTCCTCTGTCCATGGGATTCTCCAGGCAAGAATACTGGAGTGGGTTGCCATTGCCTTCTCCAGGCGAGCTTCTCAACCCAGGAATCGAACCTGGATTTCCTGCATTGCAAGCAGATTCTTTACCATCTGAGCCACCAGGGAAGGAATTTTCCAAGCAAGAATACTGGAGTCGGTAGCCATTCCCTTCTCCAGGGGATCTTCCCGACCCAGGGATAGAGCCCCAGTATCCCGCATCACAGGCAGATTCTTTATTGTCTGAGCCACCAGGGAAGCCCTCACATACATAAAGATTGTCTTTTTAAAGTTTACAATTCACTTGTTTTTCCTGCAGTCACAGTATATAAATTAGATTTATACATGATAGTTAGTTGTACAATAAAGGCTAATTGCAAAATATTTTCATCACCCTCCCGCAAAGAAAGTCCCTGCATATTACAATCACTATTTCTTTCCTCCTAACTTACCATATGCCCAGCTCTCAAGACCTGCTGCTGCTACTGCTAAGTCACTTCAATCGTGTCCGACTCTGCGACCCCATAGACGGCAGCCCACCAGGCTCCACCGTCCCTGGCATTCTCTAGGCAAGAACACTGGAGTGGGTTGCCATTTCTTTCTCCAATGCATGAAAGTGAAAAGTGAAAGTGAAGTCGCTTAGTCATGTCTGACTCTTTGCAACCCCATGGACTGCAGCCCACCAGGCTCCTCCATCCATGGGATTGTCCAGGCAAGAGTACTGGAGTGGGGTGCCATTGCCTTCTCCTCTCAAGACCTAGGTAACCACTAATCTTTCTGTCTCTATGCATTTACTTATTCTGGATATTTCATACAAATGTAATCACACAGTATATGCCCTTTTTTATCTTACTTGTTTCACCTATAATGTTTTCGATGTTCATCAAGGCAGTAGCATGAATCAGAACTCTGTTTCTATTTAAGGCCAAATAATATTCTACTGCATTGATATTAACATCTTTCATTCATTTATCAGTGAATGGGCATTTTTTTCTACTTTTTGTCAGTTATGAATAATGCTGCTATGAACTTTTGTGTAACAGTTTGTTTTTTTGGGACATATGTTTTCAATTTTCTCAGATATACCTAGAAGTGGAATTGTTGAGTCATATGGTAACTCTGTGTTTAAGTTTTTGAGAATCAAAACTGTTTTCCTAAGAAACTGTACTGTTTTACATTCCCACTGGCAGGAAATGGGGGTTTTAGTTTTCCCATATTCTTGCCAACACCTGTTATTTTTCATTTGTTGCTGTTGTTTTTTGTTTATGTATGTATGTACATAAGATAAAGAAGTTGCTCAGTCGTGTTCAACTCTGCAACCCCATGGACTGTAGCCTGCCAGGCTCCTCCATCCATGGAATTCTCCAGGCAAGAATACTGGAGTGGGTTGCCATTTCCTTCTCCGGGGAATCTTTTTGACCCAGGGAGCAAACCCAGGTCTCCTGCATTGCAGGCAGGTTCTTTACTGTCTGAGCCGCCAGGGAATCCCATGTACATACATACATTTTTAACAAATTTCCAGTCTTTTGTTCATATTTGCTAGATTTCCAGAACATGCTTCCTTCAAGTTCTCCTTCACTTTTATACGAGGACTTTTTGTACATTCAAAGACTCAGTTCAGTCTTCAGGGATATAAGAAACTTCTGGGTCGCCTAGGACTTGCCCCAGGCCTACACACTTTTGAGCTCTGGCTGCAAATTTACCTGCCAGGTTTCCTCACCTAAACACAGCCTGGACTCCAGCTGAATGCAAAGTATCCATCAAAGATTACTGTTGTGTCTCTGTCATTAGTATTTGTCACTGTGATGATAATTATAGTTCTTTTAAAAACATTTTTGTATTGGCCTACAGCTGATTAACAAACAATGTTGTGATTGTTTTAGGCGAGCAGTGAAAGGACTCAGCCACACATGTACATGGATCCACTCTCCCCTAAACTCCCCCCCCATCCAGGCTGCCATATAGTATTGAGCAGAGTTCCATGTGCTATACAGTTGGTCCTTGCTGGTTATCCATTTTAAATATAGCAGTGTGTACATGTCCAACCAAAACTCCCTAACTAGCCCTTCCACCCAGCAACCATGAATGCACTTGTTAAGTCCGTGAGTCTCTTTCTGTTTTGTGAGTAAGTTCATTTGTATCATTTCTTTTTAGATTCTGCATATAAAGGATGTCATACGATATTTCTCTTTCTCTGTCTGACTTACTTCTCTCAGTAGGACAATCTCTAGGTTCATCCATGTTGCTGAAAATGGCATTATTTCATTCTTTTCAATAGCTGAGTAATATTCCACTGAATATACATCCCCTATACTGTAGTTCTGGACTCTGACGGCCTGAGTTCAGCTCTTATCTCCATGGTCACTTTCTCCTTTTGTGAAGTGATGAAGTTACTGAACTCATTTGTGCTCCAATATGCTCATCTTACTAGGCCCTCACTCTCTTCTCTTCCCATTATTCAGGGGTGCACTCTGACATCTACAGTCACTGCTTGGTAACTGCAATCGCGGTGTTGCCTCCTGGAATTTCCTGACCAGGGTGTGACTTTGCTGGGGAGATAATGTGGTTAGACCCTCTCTTATGGAGATGCTATTTAAGGTCCTCTTGGAGAAAATCAAAGATTTATCAACAGGGAGGGAGGGGGGAATCTTTGCTTCTCTCCATCCACTGGCACTTCAGTGGGGCCATCCCTCCCACACTGGCTGGAGCAGGAGCCTTCAGATGGGTGGATGCCCACCCTCACTGGCCCTCCCCTGCTATGCCACTGTCCGGCAGAAAGATGCTGAGGCACCAGACCTGTTGGACAGGAGTGGCCCACACTGTTTTATTCTGCTTTGTTTTTGATTATAGCAATCCAAGCAAGTGTGAAGCAGTATAGCGCTGTGATTTGGATTTGTTTTTCCCTAATGGCTATTGACGTTGAACATCTTTTCATTGCTGGTTGACCATTTGTATATCTTCTTTGGGGGTTTCTCAGGTGGCTCAGTGGCAAAGAATCTGCCTGCAAAGCAGGAGACTCAGGTTCAATCCCTGGGTCAGGAAGATCCCCTGGAGAAGGAAATGGCAACCACTCCAGTATTCTTGCTTGGGAAGTCTCATGCACAGAGGAGGTTGGCAAGCTACAGTCCATGGGGTCACAAAAGAGTCAGACACAACTTAGCAACTAAGCAAACAAAACAAAACATATCTTCTTTGGAGAAATCGCTGTACAAATCCTTTCTCCATTTTTCATTGGGTTATTTTTATTTTCATTTTTGAATTATATGAGTTCTTTACATATTCTAGACACAAACCCCAAATTACATATATCAGATATATAATTTGCCATTATGTTCTCCTTTTGCATGGGTTGTCTTTTCATTTTACCGATGCTATCATGTGAAGCACAAGTTTGATTTTGATTAAATCCAATTTATCCATTTTTTCTTTTGTTGTGCCACTGATCTTTTATTTTCCTTTTTGACAAATGCTGTGTATGTCAAGCTGTTTTCACAGAGTGTCCCCCTGAAACAGGTCAAATAAAGACAAGTACTGATAATAGAGCTTTTCTGTGAGCTATCAGACAAGGCAACTATGACAACTCTCTAGGGATGGGCTTTAGAGAGCTCCAAATCCATTCCGTCCCCTACAGTGGCTGCTAAACTACTGTTTTTCACAGCTACTGTCATTGTGAAGCTGTTGACTTCCAGGCTTCCATGGAGCTGGGGAGAGGGATGTAAACAAAGAACACTGCCTGCCATTCCTGTTCTACAAGGATCAAGCCATTAGGGACTGTGGTCACACACCAAGTCACAAAGTCACTGTGCCAGGGGAATTCAGGCTGGAGAGAAATTGGAAGCATTTTGTGCTTTGGATACTGGTCCTATTTAAGATGCATATTTAGGGAATAATTTCAGTGAACCCAGATTCTTGCATCTTCACATCATAGAAGAACTTTAAAAGCATAAGTTGAGATGTCTGTTCTTCCTGATTAGCAGTAATCTAAATTTTGACAACATGTTTTGTTTTTTTCCCCCAGTGCGGGGCGGGGTGGGGGGGGGCGGGAATCCTATCTATATCCTAAGTCCTCTTGGAGCAGTCTCTCAGAGCTATTTGAGAGGCTACCTTCTGGGCTATAGTCCTCAATAAAGTGCCCAAATAAAACTTAACTCACAACTTTTATGTTGTGAGCTTTTATTCACTAGATAGTTTTAGCAATCACGAAAGGACTCAGAGTGGACTTCTGTCCTTTGCCTGAATTCCGTGAGGATCTGAATCCTTGGTACCAGCAGAGGCACCTGGGGCCTACATGTCTCTAGGTGAGTTCTGATGAATTTGGGAGATCCTGGGTTTTGGATCTCCCGTCATTAGCTGGTGATCCTAAATTTTATTCTGTGGTGGACAAACTCCCTACTGTGAGGAACAGGTTTTCTTTGAACTTAGTTTCTAGAAGAGGTACCTGGGTTACCCCATTTGAAACACACAGAAGATTTTGCTCAGTGAAATGATACAGGGGGTTACCCTCATTGAGCTGTGCTGTGCTTAGGCACTCAGTCATGTCCCGACTCTTTGCAACCCCATGGCCTATAGCCCATCAGGCTCCTATGTCCATGGGATTCTCCAAGCAAGAATATTGGAGTGGGTTGCCATTTCTTTCTCCAGAGGATCTTCCTGACCCAGTAATCAAACCCAGGTCTCCTGCGTTGCAGGCAGATTCTTTATTGACTGAACTATGAGGGATTCTCCAGGCCAGATACTGGAGTGGGTTCAATTCAGTCGCTCAGTCGTGTCCGACTCTTTGCGACCCTATGAATTGCAGCACGCCAGGCCTCCCTGTCCATCACCAACTCCTGGAGTTCACCCAAACCCATGTCCATCGAGTCGGTGATGCCATCCAACCATCTCATCCTCTGTCATCCCCTTCTCCTCCTGCCCTCAACCTTTCCCAGCATCAGGGTCTTTTCAAATGAGTCAGCTCTTTGCATCAGTTGGCCAAAGTACTGGAGTTTCCGCTTCAGCATCAGTCCTTCCAATGAACACCCAGGACTTATCTCCTTCAGGATGGACTGGTTGGATCTCCTTGCAGTCCAAGGGACTCTCAAGAGTCTTCTCCAACACCACAGTTCAAAAGCATCAATTCTTCAGCACTCAGCTTGGAGCGGGTAGCCTTTCCCTTCTCCAGGGGATCTTCCTAACCTAGGGATCGAACCCAGGTCTCCTGCATTGCAGGTGGATTCTTAACTGGCTGAGCCACCGGGGAATCCCATGAACACTGGAGTGGGTAGCCTATCCCTTCTCCAGAGGATTTTCCCAACCCAGGAATTGAACAGGGGTCTCCTGCATTGCAGGAGGGTTCTTTACCAGCTAAGCTACCAGGGAAGCCCACCCCTATTGAGAGACACTGGCGAAACAAAAACCCAAAAAATGAAGACCAAAAAAAAACCCCCAAAACAAACAAAGACACTGGGATGATTTTACTCAGTTGAAAGACATTGAGTGGGTTTGGATTGAGTGATTAGGGAGGAGACTAGTCTATCAATTCTCCTTGGATTGGCTATTTGAATAGAGTTTGCTGGAATAAATGACAAAATATCACACAAGAGCTTTCAGCTCTGAATAACAAAAGGAACATTTCTGCCTGGTCAGCTATGGCTTTCTCAAGCAACTGAGAAACCTACCGGCGTGGTGGAGGCAGTCCCATAGGCAAACCCCTCATTTAATTTAAAAACTCCTTGTCCCAGGCCCATATCTAAGAGCTGACTGTCAGTGTACCCACAACAGTTTTAGACCGCGGGAGTGAGAAACCCAGACTCGTGAAAGAGCTGACATGACTCCAGGGTGACACCTAGAGGAGCTAAATTCACAAACAGCACAAACAGTCATCACCACCAGCACTTTCTGACTTCTTGACAGACCAACCCCAGGACGGGAAACAAAGCTGTCAAGACAAAAGACAAAAGAGCAACAGATTGCCAACCTCTAACAACACCCCAGCCAGGGTCCTGTACTATGTGTAAAGAATTTATACTTGCAAATACTTAATTGGGAAAATGATATTAAAGGAGATTTCAACCCAAAATGACCAAATTGAGGTTCTACTGACATTTCAAAATTAATTTTTTGTTTAATGCAAAGCTAGAGGAAGATGGCAATGAGATCAGACAGGCTGAATAGAATGCTTATTCTGATCGGTATTTAGAGGCTTCTAAAAGAGGAAGAAGGCTGAGCGCCAAGGAATTGATGCGTTTGAACTGTGGAGTTGGAGAAGACTCTTGAGGGTCCCTTGGACTGCAAGGAGATCCAACCAGTCCATCCTGAAGGAAATAAGTCCTGGGTGTTCATTGGACGGACTGATGCTGAAGCTGAAACTCCAATACTTTGGCCACCTCATGTGAAGACTTGACTCATTTGAAAAGACCCTGATGCTGGGAAAGATTGAGGGCAGGAGGAGAAGGGGACGACAGAGGATGAGATGGCTGGATGGCATCACCGACTCGACGGGCATGAGTTTGGGTAACTCCGGGAGTTGGTGATGGACAGGGAGGCCTGGCGTGCTGTGGTCCATGGGGTCGCAGAGAGTCGGACACGGCTGAGCGACTGAACTGAACTGAACTGAATTGAAAAGAGGAAATGATAAAGTAATTTCTTTGCAGGAAACAAGCAAAGAATGGATTGAAATGATACTGGAGTTTTAAGAAGTCACTAGTGTTAACCCAGGCTCTCCCTCTGCCCCTGTCTCATACCCTCTTTAATCTAAACTTCCTGACCCAGACGCTGTCCCTTTCTCTCTTCTGCCACCTTTGCCAACTGCTGTTTCCTCTCCCCCAGTGAAGGAGGACATAAAATTGGAATTATGGTGAATAAACTATACTTTGATAAAAAATTTTTTTGTACAAATGAAGTAATTACAGTCCCATTTGAGGAGATACCTCTTACAACTCAGGAACCGTCCTTGGTACTTATGTATACAACCTTGACATGAGCAGACCTTAGAGCTTTGGTTAAGGAATATCTTGGCCTGAGTTGAGCCCTGTCAGGATTTGCTAAGGAATCTGAGTTACCCAGATTAATTATCAATGACTACAATTAATACAGCTCTCAGTTCAGAAAGTAAGGCACAGGAATGAATAGAGAAAGCAGGATGGACATATCCCTTAACAGATTCTGATTTGCATAGTCTAGAGGCTTGAATTGAATGCAAGAAATTAGGTCATAAAATGACTCAGATTTATCCCACAGCTCTTTCCCAAAACTGTAGACAGGACAAAGATTCAGCAGTATAAACAAAAACCAGATGGATAAATTCTGGATTATTAGGAGGGGTTCAAGAAAACTTTTAAACAATATTCTGGCATGACATCTGAATCATTTTCTCATCACAAAAAAGATCCTTTGCTTAATTCTGCTGTTTCAGAAGGCATAGATGAGAAATTGGCTATTCTAATTAAGAGACACAATTTAGGGACTTCCCTGGTGGTCCAGGGTCTCAGACACCATTCTCCCAATGCAGGGGGCCTGGGTTCGACCCCTGGTCAGGAAGCTAGTCCCACATGCAGTAACTAAGAGTTCTCATGGTACGACCAAAGATTCCTCATGCCCCAGTGAAGAAAACTAAGACTCGACGCAGCCCAATAAATAAAAATAAATATATTTTTAAAAGACATGATTTAGGTTCATCTGCATAACATATAAGCGCCCTTATCACACTGGCCAACCAACTTTCCAAAACCATTAAAAAGTAGAGGGGCTTCCCTGATGGTCTAGTGGTTAAGAATCTGCCTGCCTAGTCTGGGGAGATCCCACATGCTTCAGAGCAACTACTGAGCCACCCACCTACAGCCTATGGTCCACAGCAAGAGAAGCCACTGCAATGAAAAGCCCACGTATTGCACACAAGAGCAGCCCCTGCTCGCTGCAACTAGAGAAGGCCCGCACACAACAGTGAAGACCCAGTGCAGTCAAAAATAAATAAAAATTTATTAAAAAAAAAAGAGAGAGAGAGAGAAATCCAACTCTTTTTTTTTGTTTGTTTTGTTTTCAGAAATCCAACTCTTAATATAAGGATTATAAACTTTCAATCATCCCAATTAAGAAATCAAGGTCAGTCACTGGTTGACAAACCCCTGTTCAACCCATGGCTGACAAAGGAATATAGAATTTGCTTTTACTGTAGAAAATCTGGTCATAAGAGAAGGAGCTGCAAAAAAAATTTGGAAAGATTTCAGGGGAAAACAGAATTTCTAACTAGAGTTCCAAGCTAAACACAAATAAGGTTGCTTCTGGGGAACGCTGGTAATCTTTCCTCTTCTTTCTCTAAAACCCTGGGGTAAGTAGAAGTGAAAATACAAGGGGAAACAATTAAAGCCCTCATAGACACAGGGTCCACCTTTTCAGTTTTAAACGCTACCAGAATCAAAGGCTCCCTGGGGGAAATATTTGGGTGCACACAGTAGGGGTTTCTAATGCACCTATTAAGGCGCTCAGGCTTCCCAGGTGGCTCAGTGGTAAAGAGGCTACCTGCCAGTGCAGGAGACGCAAGAGACGCAGGTTCAATTCTGGGGTCAGAAAGATCCCCTGGAGTAGGAACTGGCAACCTGCTCCAGGATTCGTGCCTAGAAAACTCCATGGAAAATTCAGGCTACAGTCCTTGGGGTCACAAAGAGTCAGACATGAATAAGCATAGCACACACACACACACACACACACACACACACACACATTAAGGCTTTTAAATCATTCCCTTTAGAATTTTATTTAGGAGAATTTAAAGGAAGGCACTGCTTTCTCGGAGTAGAAAGTGCCACTACTCACCTGATAGGTAGAGTTTATCAGAAACTTATGAAGCCCATATTTCTTTTACTCCTAAGAGAGCAATATTTTTAGCACTGAAGGATCAGTAAGATTTTCTTCATCATATAATGTTTGTGACCCATGATGAGGGTGATGCAGAACAAGCAAAACTGCTGGGTTCAGTACCTGAAGGATTACGGGCAATGAATCTTACTGACATTGGAAAAATACATCCCACATTACCCATTAAAATTACTATAGACCTTGGGAACTTGCCTGGTGGTACAGTGGCTAAGACCAGTGGTCTGCATTCCCAATGCAGGGGGCCTGCCTGATCCCTGGTTGGGAGCTAGATCCCACACGCCGTAACTAAGAGTTCAAATGCCACAGTTAAAGATCCCACATGCTGAACAAAGATCAAAGATCCTGTGTGTCTCAACTAAGTCTTGGTAAAAACAAATAAGTATACAATATAATATAAAAATGTTTTAAAATTACCATAGACCAGAATAACCCTCTGCCCAATACTGGTCCATACCCACTGAGTCAGGAGGCCAGAGAAAGATTAAGATCTTTGACATCAGCTAACATTAAGGAGCTTCCCTGGTGGCTCAGTTGGAAAAGATTCTGCCTGCAATTCAGGAGACCTGGGTTCAATCCCTGGGTTTGGGAAGATCCCCTGGAGAAGGAAATGGCAACCCACTCCAGTATTCTTGCCTGGAGAATTCCATGGATAGAGGAGCCTGGTGGGCTACAGCCCATGGGGTCATAAAAAATTGGACATGACTGAGTGACTAACTACATTAAAGAAGGGCTTATTGTTCTTTGCACCAGCCCTTGCAGCACTCCCATCTTCACCGTTAAAACACTTAATGGCAAAGGTTGGAGATTAGCGTAGGATTTCAGCTCTATCAACACTATTACTATTCTGTGCCATTCTGCAGTGCCAAAACTCCATGCCTTACTGTCCTATATTCTGAAAATAGTGACTTCTTTTCTGGCATAGATCTCTGAAGTGCATTCTTTAGGATTCCTGCACAACTTGATGACCCATATCTTTCTGCTTTCACTCGGGATGAACTGCAATATACATGGACTTGTGATGCCACAGGGCTATCTTGAAAGCCCCACTTAACTTTCCCAAATATTAAAAGCAGACTTAGATGATCGGGTTTTTCCACATATATCATTTCTGATACAATATGTAGATGATTTGTTGTTGGGTTCAAAAATTCTTTGATAAATAGTCAGCAAGATACCTTCTGTTTACTTCAGAAGCTAATGTCAAAGGGAGTTTTAATTGCTCTAGATAGAGTGAAAGGCATTTTGGTATTGTTCCCTACTTTGAAGACAAAAAGGCCATGAAGGGGCTTTCAAGTCCTTGCAGAAATTGGATTCCAAATTTTTCCTTAGTGGTTCAACCATTATATGGCTCGCTTAAACAAGACCAACCTGAACCTCTCTGCTGGGAAATAGAACATTCTGAAGCCACAGAGAACCACTTCGAAGCCTCTTGAGAAAGGTCTCAGTCCTGGGGCATCCAAATTATGACTTATCTTTGTTTCCTTGTTCTTTTGGCTGTGTGGCTTGTGGGATCTTAGTTCCCTGATCAGAGATTGAACCCTGGCCCTGGGCACTGGGAGTGCTGAGTCCTAACCACTGGACCACCAGGGAATTTTCTACCTTTTTTTCTTTTTAGAAAAAAAAAAAGGAAGAAAAGTGAAAGTGAAAGCGTTAGTCGCTCAATGTCTGACTCTTTGCGACCCTGTGGACTGCAGCCCACCAGACTGCTCTGTCCATGGGATTCTCCAGGCAAGAATACTGGAGTGGGTAGCCATTCCCTACTTCAGGGGATCTTCCTGACCCAGAGACTGAACCCGGGTCGACTGTGTTGTAGCAGATTGTTTACTGTCTGAGCCAACAGGGAAGCCCTGTTTTTCACACATGAAAACAAAGATGTTGCACCAGTGTTGCTGGATATTAACCGAGCAACCCAGTGGTTAGTACCCACCAAGAGGATATTACAGCCAACAGCTAGACTAGGTAGCTAAGGGCCTTTCTTCTTGTCTCCAGGTTGTCACAGCAAAATCTGTGCTGTGTCAGTCCTCAGAAGAAAGTCATGAATCATCCTTCTCACCATCTTTGTTCAGAAGCTTTGTTAAACTCTCAGCACACACAACATTATTCAGCAAGCTGATTAACTTCTCATGAAATTGTTTTGCTCTCATCAAATGTAACTTCTTCACAAGTATAACAAACTTAATCCAGTCAGCTTGCTCCCAGAAGAATCAGAGGTCAAGAATGAAAAACATGATTGTTTTAACTGACAATCTTTTTTATTGCCTTCAAGAAAGCTCTATGACTAATCCTGATTTTATATTTTTCACTGATGGGTCCTACCTGCGAGGACCTCATGGAAAGTACCAGGCTGACCTTGTCACTGTTTCTCCCGAATCTATCCTTGAAAATGCTCCCTTGCCTAATGTCTTTGCTACCCAACAGTCTGAGTTAACAGCACTAACAAGAGCCTGCCAGTTGGCAAAAGGAAAATCTGGTAATATTTACACACATAGCCGCTACCCTCTTGGGGTGCCACGTGATTTGGCAAGCTTCTGAAACAAAGAGGATCTTTAACACCCTCAGGGCAGCCTATTAAAACTGGGAAACAAGTTGAGAGTTATTAAATGTAAATCTGCTTCTGAGCGCACTTGCTATTATTAACGTATCGGATCATTCAAAGGCTGACACTGCAGACGCAAAGGGAAACTAGCTGATCATGCTGCCAGCAGAGTGGCTTTACAAAACAAAACAACTGACTAACAACTGTTTCTCACTTTCAGCCTCCTGGTAACTTTATTGACATAAAGTTTCAGAAAATGGCACCAGAAAGACACCTGGTCACAAAAAGGAGGAAGGTTCAGCTCCAGCAAAGAATGTTGGATAAACCCAAATGGAAGGCCTATCCTTCCATGTGAAGCTCAACCTATTGAAGTTAACTCACTGGAATCCAGATAAGGTCATCTTATAGGGTGAACAGTAATTTTGGAAGCTTTCTTTTACAATAGTCCAAATGGTCTATTCAAGATGTACCATTTGTCCAAAATAAAACCCGAGGAAGTCATTACACAGTTCTCAAGGAAATTTTCCACTGCCTGCAAGTCCCATGGACGGAGGAGCCTGGTAGGCTGTGGTCCATGGGGTCGCTAAGAGCTGGACACAAATGAGCGACTTCACGTTCACTTTTCACTTTCACGCACTGGAGAAGGAAATGGCAACCCACTCCAGTGTTCTTGCCTGGAGAATCCCAGGGACGGAGGCGCCTGGTGGGCTGCCGTCTATGGGGTCGCACAGAGTCGGACATGACTGAAGTGACTTAGCAGCAGGAGCAGCAAGTCCCTTTGAAATTTGGCAGATTGATTTTATACAAATGTTTCCCTCTCAAGGTTATCAGTATGTTCTTGCTTTGATGTGCATGTTTTCACACTTGTGGCAGAAGAGTCACAAGCACAGTCAGTAGGGAAACTGATTTTAGAAAGAGTGATTCCTATTTGGGGAAACCGCCCCCCCCCCCCAGAAATGCAGCTATAGAAGAACTCACTTTATCTGACAATTTGCTAAAGAAATTTCTAAGATTTGGTTGATTATATAGCACTTCTGTTATACTTATTGCCACCAAGCTTCTGTGTTTACTAACAGAATAGTTAAAGAACAAATGGGACAATTAAAACCCAACTGGGGACTTCCCTGGTGGTCCAATGGTTAAGAATCTGCCGCCAACGCAGGGGACGTGGGTTCAATCCCTGGTCTGGGAAGATCCCACATGCCCCAGAGCAACCAAGCCTGTGTGCACAACTACTGAGGCCTGTGCCTAGAGCCCGTGCTCTGCAATAGGCGAAGTCTTGGCAATGAGAAGCCCGCACACCACAACCAGAGGGTGGCCCCTGCTCGCCGCAGCTGGAGAAAGCCCAAGAGCAGCAGCAAAGACCCAGAAAAAACAAAAATTAATTAATTAAAAAAATCCCCAATTGGTTGGGACTTCCCTGGCAGTCCAGCGGTTGAGATCTCAGCTTCCAGTGCCCAGCTGCTGATTAGAACCCTGGTTGAGGGCTAAGATCCCACATGCCCTGAGGCCAAAAAAACCAAAACATAAGAAGTAATATTGTAACAAATTCAGAAAAGACTTTTAAAATGGCCCACATCAGAAAAATCTTTAAAAAACAACAACAGACAAACCCAACTAACTACGATTACCAATGCTCATTCCTTACCCTGGCCAAGGCCCTTCCATTGGTCCTCAACTTCAGATCCATTTCTTTTGGCAAATGTCATTCGTCTTCTTTTAAGATAATGATGGGGAGACCTATGAGACTGGATGAAGGATTGTATGAACCTATATTGAAAGGGGATATGTTATATTATTGCGAGAGTCTAACTGAACTATTAGTAGGAGATTCTAACCTGGTTTCTGAAGCTTATCACAGTAATTTATCTTTAAATGAAGATCTGATACCCCATGACCTACAACCAGGAGACTCGAGTTCAATCCCCAGTCTTGGAGGATCCCACATGCTGCAGAGCCGCTGAGCCCCTGCGCCACAAACATTGAGATTGTGCTCTAGAGCCTGGGGGCCACAGCTACTGAGCCCACGCGCCAAAACTACGGAAGCCTGCACGCCCTAGAGCTCCTGCTCCACAAGACATGCTCGCTCAAGGCACCTGGAGAGTAGCCTCACTCACTGCAACTAGAGAAAAGCCCACACAGAAACAAAGGCCCAGCACAGACAAAAATAAATAAATACATAAAATTCTTTTTCAAACGACATTGAAAAGCAAGAAAGATACCCATGCCAGGACAAGACGAGGGCATCAGATATATACAGTTATCCCAAGATGCCGAACCTGACCTGTTTGATTGTTTATAATGTTTTCTTGATTTCTTGGGCTTTTGAGCATGAAACAATTGTTTTTCTGTTGTGGGCACAGTCCAATGCAAATTTTTGAACTCAATCCAACTGATGGGTTTCTTGTCAATTATCTATGTCCAATATATCTGGTTTACTTTGGTGGGTTTCTCCTCTCCAAGGCTCTGATTGGATGGACTTTAGAAAATTTATTTTAGAAGAAAGAAGTTATAGTTATGTCTGGGTCCCTGTTGATATTACTAAGATGGGACCCCTCACTTAGCCAATCAATCATACTTGCTATGATCCTGGTCAGAAATAAGAATTTTCTTTTAAAGTTACTCAAGCTCCATCAGAACAATGAGTTAAATTTCACTGAAAAAAATATAACTTAATTATTAGGAAGGCCTGTCTCTCAGTTATGGGAAGGATTTATATGGCTAACACCAGCCTGTGGTCATTTAAGGGCCTCCCATGTTGGAAATAATTAAATCATACTAAAGATTATCAGCCTAATAATAACTATAAAATTAGGCTGGGTTCCTAAAGAAAATGCCAATATATCATTTCCTTTAAAGATAGCAATTGGTATGACACAAATTGGATCAGGTGACTAGGAATATATTGGGTAGGGCCTAACGGAAATCAGTGGTTTTGCAGGACAAATCTATGGCTCTGACTTCCACCAGGATGGAGAGGAAGGGGTATTCCAGAATTCCCTTAGGTCAAGGTCACGTGCGTGCCAATTCAGATACGACTCTGGCAAATTTACTATTAATATGAGCCTGATAGACCAAGAAATCTATATTACAACCATTTAGCAGCTATAATCACAGAAAACTAGCCAATCTGATCACACAGACCACAGTCTTGTCTAACTCAATGAAACTAAGCCATGCCGTGTGGGGTCACCCAAGACGGATGGGTCATGGTGGAGAGGTCGGACAGAATGTGGTCCACTGGAGAAGGGAATGGCAAGCCGCTTCAGCATTCTTGCCTTGAGAACCTCATGAACAGTATGAAAAGGCAAAATGATAGGATACTGAAAGAGGAACTCCCCAGGGTGGTAGGTGCCCAATATGCTATTGGAGATCAGTGGAGAAATAACTCCAGAAAGAATGAAGGGATGGTGCCAAAGCAAAAACAATATCCAGTTGTGGATGTGACTGGTGATAGAAGCAAGGTCTGATGCTATAAAGAGCAATATTGCATAGGAACCTGGAATGTTAGGTCGATGAATCAAGATAAATTGGAAGTGGTCAAACAGAAGATAACAAGAGTGAACGTCTACATTCTAGGAATCAGTGAACTAAAATGGACTGTAATGGGTGAATTTAACTCAGATGACCATTATATCTACTACTGTGGACAGGAATCCCTTAGAAGAAATGGAGTAGCCATCATGGTCAACAAAAGAGTCTGAAATGCAGTACTTGGATGCAATCTCAAAAATGACAGAATGATCTCTGTTCGTTTCCAAGGCAAACCATTCGATATCACGGTAATCCAAGCCTATGCCCCAACCAGTAATGCTGAAGAAGCTGAAGTTGAATGGTTCCATGAAGACCGGCAAGACCACTTAGAACTAATACCCAAAAAAGATGTCCTTTTCATTATAGGGGACTAGAATGCAAAAGAAGGAAGTCACAAAACACCTGAAGTAACAGGCATATTTGGCCTTGGAGTACAGAATGAAGCAGGGCAAAGGCTAATAGATTTTTGCCAAGATAATGCACTGGTCATAGTAAACACCCTCTTCCAACAGCACAAGAGAAGACTCTACACATGGACATCAAACACCAAAATCAGATTGATTATATTCTTTGCAGCCAAAGATGGTGAAGCTCTAAACAGTCAGCAAAAACAAGACCAGCATCTGACTGTGGCTCAGATCATGAACTCCTTATTGCCAAATTCAGACTTAAACTGAAGAAAGTAGGGAAAACCACTAGACCATTCAGGTATGACCTAAATCAAGTCCCTTATGACTATACAGTGGAAGTGAGAAATAGATTTAAGGGACTAGATCTGATAGACAGAGTGCCTGATGAACTATGGACGGAGGTTCGTGACATTGTACAGGAGACAGGGATCAAGACCATCCCCATGGAAAAGAAATGCAAAAAGGCAAAATGGTTGTCTGAGGAGGCCTTACAAATAGCTGTGAAAAGAAGAGAAGTGAAAAACAAAGGAGAAAATGAAAGATATTCCCATTTGAATGCAGAGTTCCAAAGAATAGCCAGGAGAGATAAGAAAGCCTTCCTCAGGGGTTAGTACAAAGAAATAGAGGAAAACAACAGAATGGGAAGGACTAGAGATCTCTTCAAGAAAATTAGAGATACCAAGGGAACATTTCAGGCAAAGATGGGTTCGATAAAGGACAGAAATGGTATGGACCTAACAGAAGCAAAAGATATTAAAAAAGAGGTGGCAAGAATACACAGAAGAACTGTACAAAAAAGATCTTCATGACCCAGATAATCACCATGGTGTGATCACCCACCTAGAGCCAAACATCTGGGAATGTGAAGTCAAGTGGGCCTTAGGAAGCATTGCTATGAACAAAGCTAGTGGAGGTGATGGAATTCCAGCTGAGCTATTTCAAATCCTGAACGTTGATGCTGTGAAAATGCTGCACTCAATATGCCAGCAAATTTGGAAAACTCAGCAGTGGCCACAGGACTGGAAAAGGTCAGTTTTCATTCCAACCCCAAATAAAGGCAATGCCAAAGAATTCTCAAACTACCACACAATTGCACTCATCTCACACGCTAGCAAAGTAATGCTCAAAATTCTCCAAGCCAGGCCTCAGCAATACATGAACCGTGAACTTCCAGATGTTCAATTTGGTTTTAGAAAAGGCAGAGGAACCAGAGATCAACCTGCCAACATCTGCTGGATCATCAATAAAGCAAGAGAGTTCCAGAAAAAAACATTTATTTCTGCTTTATTGACTATGCCAAAGCCTTCGACTGTTCGATCACAATAAACTGTGGAAAATTCCAAAAGAGATGGGAATACCAGACCACCTGACCTGCCTCTTGAGAAACCTGTATGCAGGTCAGGAAGCAACAGTTAGAACTGGACATGGGACAACAGACTGGTTCCAAATAGGAAAAGGAGTACGTCAAGGCTATATATTGTCACCTGCTTATTTAACTTTTATGCAGAGTACATCATGAGAAACGCTGGGCTGGCGGAAGCACAAGCTAGAATCAAGATTGCCAGGAGAGATACCAATAACCTCAGATATGCAGATGACACCACCCTTATGGCAGAAAGTGAAGAGGAACTAAAAAGCCTCTTGGTGAAAGTGAAAGAGGAGAGTGAAAAAGTTGACTTAAAGCTCAACATTCAGAAAACTAAGATTATGGCATCTGGTCCCATCACTTCATGGCAAATAGATGGGGAGACAGTGGAAACAGGGTCAGACTTTATTTTTTTGGGCTCCAAAATCACTGTAGATGGTGATTGCAGCCATGAAATTAAAAGACGCTTACTCCTTGGAAGGAAAGTTATGACAAACCTAGACAGCATACTGAAAAGCAGAGACATTGCTTTGCCAACAAAGGTCAGTCTAGTCAAGGCTATGGTTTTTCCAGTGGTCATGTATGGATGTGGGAGTTGGACTGTTAAGAAAGCTGAGTGCTGAAAAATTGATGCTTTTGAACTATGGTGTTGAAGACTCTTGGGAGTCCCTTGGACTGCAAGGAGATCCAACCAGTCCATCCTAAAGGAAATCAGTTCTGAATATTCATTGGAAGGATTGATACTGAATCTGAAACTCCAATACTTTGGCCACCTGATGTGAAGAACTGACTCATTGGGAAGACACTTTTGCTGGGAAAGATTGAAGGCAGGAGGAAAAGGGGACGACAGAGGATGAAATGGTTGGATGGCATCATCGACTCAGTGGACATGAGTTTAAGTAAACTCTGGGAGTTGCTGATGGATAGGGAGGCCTGGCGTGCTGCAGTCCATGGGGTCACAAAGAGTCAGACGTGACTGAGCGACTGAGCTGATATTACTTCTATCCTGTATATTTTATAAGCTTGCTGTCTCTTGCAGTACTCAATGTGTCACCAGGCCTCTGACAAAATGAACGATGGCTAATTGAGGCAATTTTGGCAACTGATGGCAATTTTGAGGCAATTTATCACTTATTTAACTATATGGAATAACTGTAATACTCCAAGTGCAGATATGGAAGAAACAACAAGGGAAATCATTTCTGGGATCATAAGAGACTAGTAACACAGATGATCCAGAGGATTATAGGTAACCAGTTAGGTCTAATCCAAAAACAGCGCACTGAGTGGCCTAACAATGAAATCTTCTTGTGACCTAGGAACGAGACATCCTAGTGCTACGGAACAAATGGATCATCAAACTCCCCCCAAATTTTGGTCTAATTCATGACCAACAGGGAGCACTGAAAACAAACAATGCTGCCTGCCCTTCCAGTTCTACAAGGATCAAGCCATTAGCTACTACAGTCGCCTACTGACAGTGCACTCTGAAAGGAGTTCAAGATAGAAAAAAACATGAGGCATTCTGCTTGGATACTGGCCCTAGATAGTTAAGACGTATATCTAAGGAATAATTCCAAGGAACCCAGATTCTTGTATATTCCCATACCTAGAAAAGCACTAAAATCATTAACTGAAGATATGATTTTTTTTCTGATTATCAGTAATCTTTTGATGTGCAACTACATTTTTTTTCCCAGAAAAAAGTCTCATATATATCCTGGCTCCTCTCCAACCTCTCTGGAGCAGTTCCTCAGAGCTATCTGAAACACTGCCTCCCAGGCTAGAGTCTTTAGTAAGATTCCTAACTCACAACTTTGAAGCTGCGCATTTTTCTTCAGCTGACAGAGGGATGGGTGAAGGGCATGGTAAGAAAATCACAAGGCTCACTGTTCTTACCAATATTCAGCTGTTTTTCTTGAACAAACACTTCTTGGAATGTTGCAAACCTTTCATTTCCAGAGTTTTTGCTGTTAATTGAGAGTTTTTGCTGTGTTCTCATTGCGTTTATGGAGAAACAGATTTTGGGGTAGGGTGGGATTGTTACTAAACCATTTGGAATGCAACCCACTCCACTATTCTTGCCTGGAAAATTCCATGGACAGAGGAGCCTTGCGGGCTACAGTCCATGGGGTCGAAAAGAGTTGGATACAACTGAGCGCTGAGCACACACACACACACACACACACACACACACACATACTCCCTGAAATGAATCACCGACACACAAGAGAGCTGGGATAAATCTCAAGAGAATTATGCTGAGTGATAAAAGAAATGACCTTAAACGGTTACATATCATATGATTTCATTTATGTACCATTCTTTACGTTAAAAAATTAGAGAAATGGATTACAGACTCTGGGTGGAAAAGGTCAGAGAAATGAGGAGAGAAAAAGTTGTGGTTATAAAAGCGTCGTATGAGGGATATTTGCAATAAAACTGTTTGGTATCTTAATTGCACTTGTAGTCTAATTTCACGAATTAAATACACACACACAAATTCATGCACATAAAAGTAACGTTACCTGAGAACTGGGTTCACCTCTTGGTAGGTGTCAAGTCAAAAGACATAACCAAGAGCAGAGACCAGGCGTGAACCAAGCAGGACCCCGCGGGGCTCCTGGGCGTAAAGCTTCTCTCTGTCCTCGTCTCTGGCTTGTAGGAGACAAGTTTCAGACTCTATAACCTTCCCTGAGTTCCAAAGGGCAGATTCAAATAGTTACCAATCAGAGAAGAGAGGGGATGTAGAGACCAGGAAGTGGAGCTTTGGGACAGGGTCCTCTGCCTCAAGAGGTATGCATAGCAATATCTTTGAGCTCTTCTGCAGAACTAAAGCCCCCGATAAATGAAAATGTTAACTACTTGATGAAGCATTCTTCATTCCAGAGAGAAGGTTACAGTTTAAAAACCTTGAGAACCACAGAAGCTCATCAGGAGACCACCTGAGGCCAGATTAAAGGGCTGCAGGCCCTGCACATACTCTGATCCTTATCAGCAACCTCCCCTTCACCTGGAACCTTTGCTATAAAACTCTCCACTAAATGCTCCTGGATTGAGATACACAATTTTGAGAGCATGTGTCCCCTTTGCCTGGCAAAGCAGTAAAGATATTCTTTCTGCCTCACCCAAAACTCTGTCTCTGAGATTTGATTCAGCACCAGTGCACAGAGGTCAAGCTTTTGGCACCAGAAGGAAGAATTTATCACTTGCAGCAAGGAAGGAGAATGCTGGGGATCCTTCCCAAAGCAGTGTCTCCCTCAACAGCAAAGTTGGGGGATTTTTAAGCTAAGGGTGCAAGCACATTCATGAAGAGGCTTGGGAAGTCAACAGAGTACAGTGTTTACTTGATTGAAGTTCAGCTGAGGGTCAGAAAAGACCGACTTCATCACCCTTAGGTTCCAGTTATCTGGTGGTTGAGTGCTTCAGGCTGATCTTTACCACTGAAACAGAACTGGGGAGTCTTCACCACAGATACATTATTTTTGCTATTGTTACTTCTTCTGCCTAATAGCAGTTGTTTGTTTCTGCATTCTTTTGTCCCCTTAAGATCATTAATTACTGAGACCCATTCAAAAGTCAAGCACTGTGGCCAGGTTTGGATCACAAGATGGCTTAAGCCAAAAACAACCTCTAATCTGTCAAGAAAGCCATGCCTGATTTTCTTTCTCCAGGGAACTCCCACCCTTAGGCTAAAAGTGGTAATATATGAATGTAAATGATTTGTACCAGTGTCAGTTTCTTGGTTGTGAAACAGTGCGCCTCAGATTGGGGCTTGAACCCACATGCTGGGATTTGAAGCCAGCCAAAACCTTAATTGGGAATGAACCCGTGGTCTTTTACTTAGAATCACTCACCTGGTGCCGGACTTCCCAGTGATAAAGAACCCACCTGCCAGTGCAGGAGACATAAGAGACGCAAGTTCTATCCCTGGGTCAGGGAGATCCCCTGAAGTAGGAAATGGCAACCCGCTCCAGTACTCTTGCCTGGAGAATCCCATGGACAGAGGAGCCTGGCGGGCTGCAGTCCACGGGGTCGCAAAGAGTCGGACACGACTGAGGCTACTTAGCACACACGTAGCTAGTGCCGACGTACTGAGGCTCAGATTCTTTGTGTCTCAGCCCAGGATGAATTCAATGAGAGGTAAAGTGACAGGCAAGTAGTAGGTTTATTAATATAGGATATTTGTGAGAGATGCAAGCGAGCAGGCAATGGAGCTCTCCCCCAAGAATTAAGTGGGCTACGATTGTGTAATCAAAGGAAAGTGGGGGAGGAGGGAAAGGCTTTTCTTTGAGTAGAAATCAGGCTTGCATCACTAGCCCCTCTTTCATATCAGGTAGGAGAGTGTCTGACCCTATGAGGCCAAGCTAGGATTACCACGGGGCTCATTCAAATCAGTAGAACACTAGTAACCCTTTTTTCACCTAATGACCTGGGGCATATCTTCTGCTTTTACTTATGGCTTCATAGTTAAGCAAGTATATGAGGAATATACATACTTAGAGGAATCTATATTTAGAGGAATTCTTGTTTTAGAGATATTCGTATGAGTTCATCAAAAAGATGCTAACAGTTACCTCAGTTTTACCTTATAAAAAAGGCTATGGATTAGTGAATTCCCTAGCAGTCCAGTAGTTAGAATGCCATGTTTTCATTGCCAAGGGCATGGGTTTGACCCCCGGTTAGGGAACTAAGATTTCACAGGCCACAAGGCAAAGAAAAAAAGAAAAGGAAATGCAGTATTGTTGACTATAGTCACTATAATGTATGTTAGATCCCCAGAATTTATTCACCTTCTAGTTGCAACTTTATATCCTTTAAGAACATCTAATTCCCCCATTTTCCATCGCTGGTAGCCACCATTCTGCTCTATACCAGTTTGCCTTTTTTAGATTCAACATTTAAGTGACAAGTGATCCCATACTATATTTGGTAGGCTCTGTCTGGCTTATCTCACTTAGCATAAGGCCCTCAAGGTCCATCCATGTTGTCACAAATAGCACGATTTCCTTCCCTCTCATGGCCAAATAATATTCCATTGTATAGATATGTATCAATCACATCTTCTTTACCCATTTTTTCATTGAAGGACACTTGGGTTGTTTCCATATGTTGGCTATTGTGAATAATGCTATATAATAAACACAGGATTGTACATACACTTTCAATATCCTTTGGATATTGGATTCATTTCCTTTGGATATACACCAAAAAGGGGAATTGCTGGATCATATGGTAGCTCTATTATAATTTTTTTTTTTTGAGGACCCTCCATACTGTTTTCCATAGTCCAGAACCAATTTATATTCCCACCAACAGGATACAAGGGCTCTCTTTTCCCCACATCCTTGCCAACACTTGTTATTGTTATGCCCGATGTCCGAATCCCCGAGCGGGAAGAGAGAAGGCCTCCAAGACAATGCAACTCACAAAAAGGGAAGTTTATTGCTGACTCGAGTCAGGGCTCCTGTCACATCCAACGCAGGGGTGCGGGGTCAGAGAGCCCCGAGCCCAAGCTGTTACACAAATTTATAGGGTGAGCACACTGCCGTTGGTAGTTGGTTTAAGCAGATTGGTTACAAGTTTGCAAAGCAATTTCATTGGTTAAAACTTTGGCTCTCCTGCGCGGGACTTTCCCGGTTTCCGCCCCGTTCCTAATTGGCAAACAGCCGTCAGTGTTAAGCGAAAGCTGATTGGTTGTACCCAGGTGGCCTGATAATCTCACCACCCAGAAGTAGGGAGGCCTACTCCTAATCTAAGCTGCCTGCCATGGCGTTCCTTCTGCTCGCCTCACAGTTATATCTTGTCTTCTTGATAATGGCCATTCTAACAGATGTGAAGTGATACCCTATGCTGGTTCTGATTTGCACTTCCCTGGTAATTAGCATCTTTTCTTGTATCTGTTGGTCATTTGCATGTCTTCTTTAGAAAAATATTGATTCAGGTCCTCTGCTCACTTTTAAATCAGACTGTGTTTTGTTATCAAGTCATACGAGTTCTTGATATATTTTATGTATTAACCCTTTATCCACATGTGGCTTGCAAACACTTTCTCCCACTCTGTAGATTGTCTTTTCATATTGTTAATTGTTTCTTTTGCTGTATAATTTGATTTTTTTTTTCTTTTGCGCTTTTGGTTTCATATTCAAATATATCATTGTCAAGACCAATGTCAAGGACACTGTTTCCAAGTCTTTATTCTAGGAGTTTTACGGTATTAGGTCTTATGGTTAACTCTTTAATCCATTTAAAGTTAATTTTTGTGAGTGTTGTATGCGCATTTCCTGATTTCAAACAAGTGAAAGTGAAAGGCGTTCAGTTGTGTCTGACTCTTTGTGACCCCATGAACTGTACCTTCCAGGCTCCTCTGCCCATGGAATTTTCCAGAATACTGGAGTGGGTAGCTGTTCCCTTCTCTAGAGATCTTCCCAACCCAGGGATTGAACCCAGATCTCCCACATTGCAGGTGGATTCATTACCATCTGAGCCACCATGGAAGCCCGATTTCAAACAATACTGTGTTATATATATATATATATATATATATATATATATGCATGCATGCTCACTTGTGTCCAACTCTTTGGAGCCTCATGGACTGTAGCCCGCCAGGCACCTCTGTCCATCAGATTTTCCAGGCGAAAATACTGGAGTGGGTTGTCATTTCCTTCTCCAAGGGATCTTTCTGACCCAAGGGTTGAACCTACATCTCCTGTGTCTCCTGCATTGGCGGGCAGATTCTTTACCACTGAGCCACCTGAGAATCCCTAAGTAATAGAAACTAATAGGAACTTACATGGTGGTGTAGGTCAATTAAACCTCAAAAACAAACTCATAGAAAAAGAGATCAGATTTGTGGTTAACAGAGGCAGGGAGTAGGGGGTGGGGAAATTTGATGAAGGCAGTTCAAAAGTATAAATTTCCAGTTATAAAGTAAATAAGTATTAAGGAGGTGATGTGTGTGTGTATGCTCAGTCGCTTCAATGGTATCCAACACTTTGCAACCCAATTGGACTGTAGCGCACCAGGCTCTTCTGTCCATGGAATTTTCTAGGCAAGAATACTGGAGCAGGTTGCCACTTCCTACTCCAGGGGAGCTTCCCAAACTAGGGAATGAACCTGCATATCTTGCGTCTCCTATATTGGCAGGTGGCTTCTTTACTGCTGAGCCTCCTGGGAAGTCAAAACAGCACCAGTGACATTCTAACTGCCTAATCAGATTTCTGTGATGTGACATGGTTGACCATACCCTGAAAGTGACACAGGGAAGATGTGTTACTGAGTTGATCACTGCTGTGGGAGACTGGGGCTGAGTCCAGCAGGGCGCCCTCTGAGGATCCACACAGAATGCATTTCCAAACTGTCCCTTTCTTAAAGTTGGGCTACTGAGGCATATATCTCCTGATATCCATCCTTCACTGCGTGAGGACTACCCTGAGGGCGTTCACTTCCCTTGTCCTGTGCCCTGGTTGCAGGAGCACTGCCCGGAGAACGAGCCTTCAGAGAAAGCCCTAAGGCAGAAAAACAGCATGTCCTATGACCGCTGCCTGAGAGTGCCCATTCTAGTTACAGCGGGGTCGGAGGTGCCCAAGGGACACCACATCATCCCCTGGTGCCTCCAAATCGGACCTGGCTCCTGTATTCTCAAACTCAGTTCATTCTCTTTTTCCTCTCTTTTCTAATAGTGGGAGTGTTGTGTGAGATGAGTAAGAGGAATACACTGGTAAGTTCCCAGAGGAGGAAGGGATTGGAGAAGAGCTTAGGCATTTAGGCAGAGGAACCTAACTCTGGAGGCTTAAGTTCTGTCATGTCTAGGAATACTTGAAATGAGATAGGACTCAAGGGCGAGGATGTGACAAGCGTTCATATGTGGTGTGTGTGTGTTAAAGGCATTCAATGATGCATTTGTTTGTGAAAAAAATGATTTTTGTCATCATTCAGCATTCAGTTCAGTTCAGTCGCTCAGTCATGTCTGACTCTTTGCGACCCCATGAACCGCAGCACGCCAGGCCTCCCTGTCCATCACCAACTCCTGAAGTCCACCCAAACCCATGTCCACTGAGTCGGTGATGCCATCCAACCATCTCATCCCCTGTCGTCCCCTTCTCCTCCCATTTTCAATCTTTCCCAGCATCACGGTCTTTTCAAATAAGTCAGCTCTTCGCATCAGGTGGCCAAAGTATTGGAGTTTCAGCTTCAACATCAGTCCTTCCAATGAACACCCAGGACTGATCTCCTTAAGGATGGGCTGGTTGGATCTCTTTGCAGTCCAAGGGACTCTCAAGAGTCTTCTCCAGCACTACAGTTCAAAAGCATCAATTCTTCAGCGCTCAGCCTTCTTTATAGTACACATATACATCCATACATAACCACTGGAAAAACCATAGCCTTGACTAGATGGACCTTTGCTGACAAAGTAATGTCTCTTTTTAATATGCTATCTAGGTTGGTCATAACTTCCCTTCCAAGGAGTAAGCGTCTTTTAATTTCATGGCTGCAGTCACCATCTGCTGTGATTTTGGAGCCCAGAAAAATAAAGTCAGCCACTGTTTCCCCATCTATTTGCCATGAAGTGATGGGACCAGATGCCATGATCTTAGTTTTCTGAATGTTGAGCTTTAAGCCAACTTTTTCACTCTCCTCTTTCACTTTCATCAAGAGGCTCTTTAGTTCTTCTTTGCTTTCTGCCATAAGGGTGGTGTCATCTGCATATCTGAGGTTATTGATATTTCTCCTGGCAATCTTGATTCCAGCTTATGCTTCCTCCAGCCCAGTGTTTCTCATGATGTACTCTCCATATAAGTTAAATAAGCAGGGTGACAATATACAGCCTTGACGTACTCCTTTCCCGATTTGGAACCAGTCTGTTGGTCCATGTCCAGTTCTAACTGTTGCTTCCTGACCTGCATACAGGTTTCTCAAGAGGCAGGTCAGGTGGTCTGGTATTCCCATCTCTTTCAGAATTTTCCACAGTTTACTGTGATCCACACAGTCAAAGGCTTTGGCATAGTCAATAAAGCAGAAATAAATGTTTTCTGGAACTCTCTTGCTTTTTCGATGATCCAGTGGATGCTGGCAATTTGATCTCTGGTTCCTCTGCCTTTTCTAAATATTTAGCATTATGTGGAATTTAACTTTTGGTTGTGAATTTACTATAGAAGGAAGGTTAGGGAGATTTGAAATGACCATCAGAGTAACAAAGCTCGCATGTTGTGAATTGTCTACACTTGAATACAGGAAGCCTGGCACATCTATATTAAAATCTATTTGTTTACTCATCTATTTAATAACAGAAACCCTGAGTTTTAGCTGGACATATACTATTCCTCTAATGATATTTCTCAGGTAAACATGTGGCTGGATATGGTGATATGATGAAATTCTCCCCTGTGGAAAAATGGCAAAAGTGGTGTAAAAGTGCTTTAAAAGGGAATTTTTTGCTCTCCATTTCCTCTCTTTGCCCATCCCTGCAGGCTGCAACATAGATGTAACCCTGGTGGGTGTGCTCCATCCGTGAGAATGAAGACAACTCACTCATTAGGAGCTGTGGGGACAATGCTGAATGAATCCAGGCTCATGAAGAACCTCAGTGGGCCAGACCCACCCTGCCAACACTTCATAGCTCACTTCTGGGCTGAATGGAGAGAAATCAGTCTCTGCCTTACATCTTAGGGCCTCTTTTGTATAGAAGTTTGGCCTGTACCCTCACATGATATGCAAGCCCTTCCTTTCTCAGATCCCTCACCTCTAAACATACAATTACACATCCAGCTCTTATGCCTGGCCCTTCCTCATCAAGCCCACAACAACTGCGCTGGGAGCGACAGTAGTGAGCAGGAATTGAATCTGGGTTGGGTACAGTGGAAACAGTGTCAGACTTTATTTTTCTGGGCTCCAAAATCACAGCAGATGGTGACTGCAGCCATGAAATGAAAAGACGCTTACTCCTTGAAAGGGAAGTTATGACCAAACTAGACAGCATATTAAAAAGCAGAGACATTACTCTATCAGCAAAGGTCCATCTAGTCAAGGCTATGGTTTTTTCAGTGGTCATGTGTGGATGTGAGAGTTGGACTATAAAGAAAGCTAAGCACTGAAGAATTGATGCTTTTGAACTGTGGTGGTGGAGAAGACTCTTGAGAGTCCCTTGGACTGCAAGGAGATCCAACCAGTCCATCCTAAAGGAGATCAGGCCTGAATATTCATTGGAAGGCGTGATGCTGAAGCTGAAACTCCAATACTTTGGCCACCTGATGCGAAGAGCTGACTTATTTGAAAAGACCGTGATGCTGGGAAAGATTGAACGTGAGAGGAGAAGGCGACGACAGAGGATGAGATGGTTGGATGGCATCACCGACTCAGTGGACATGGGTTTGGGTGGACTCCGGGGGTTGGTGATGGACAGGGAGGCCTGGCGTGCTGCGGTTCATGGGGTCGCAAAGAGTCGGACACAACTGAGCGACTGAACTGGAACTGGGTGTGTGTGCTACGCTCAGCAATCCCAAGGACTGTACCCCACCAGGCTCCTCTCTCCATGGAACTTTCCAGGCAATAATACTGGAGTAGTTTGCCATTTTCTACTCCAGGGCATCTTCCCAGCCCAGGGATCGAACCCGTGTTTCTTGTGTGTCCTGCATTAGCAGGCAGATTGTTTACCACTGAGCCACCTGGGAAGCCTGGATGCAAACGAGGAATCCTAGCCAACAGATCACTAGAGGCTAGAAGCCAGAAGCAAAGTGGCCCTGGCTCTTTACCCCATTTGAAAATAAGAATGTTTCAAGGAGGCAAAAACTGTAATAGGAACAAAGTTTATTGTTAGAGACAGCATAATATCTGGGAGAGTACACAGATAAATAGTTTATTTAAGACAGAAATGAGCAAGAAATACACACCCAGAGAGAAAAGGTATGGGCATCCTCTCTAATGAGGAGGAGCACAACAAGCCAGGAAGTAGGGAGAGAGATACACCTGGAGAGGAAGGCAGGCATCCGGAGTGAGGAGGAAGAGTCATTCAGAAACTAGGCAGAGATACACCCCAGAGAGGAGTGCGGAGTCCTGAACGAAGAGTGCAGTAGTCAGAAGGCAATTTCAAACACTTACATAGGGCAGTTCTTTTGGGTCTTTGTTTACATTTGGCCAATTATCTAGTTTCTTTCTCTGCACCTCATTTGTCCTTGGACCCTACCCAAGATGCATGAGCAATGTTTCGCTAAGATGGATAGTGGGTGCCTATCCACACTTATTATGGGGTGGGGCTCTCTCCCTTTTCAACCCCCAAGGAGCCTTTCTGCACATGTGCAGGCAGGGAAGTTTTCATTGATCTCAGGAGCGGGCACTTTATCTCTTTACTTTAGCAGTGCTCAGCTCTTGCCACTAGCTTCGTCCTTGGAGTGTCTGGGTGAGAACGAAGCTTGACTTTTACTCCACTTGATAAACACCAGCCGTCTGGCCCAGGAGCCCATCTGTCTCCTACCTCGGTCTCACCGTCTGGACTCCATCTGCCCTCGTTTAACTGGTCTTGCCCCTCTGCCTTGCACTGTCAATACCTCCAGGAGAGGATTTTTTTTTTTTTTTTAATTTTTTATTAGTTGGAGGCTAATTACTTCACAACATTTCAGTGGGTTTTGTCATACATTGATATGAATCAGCCATAGCAGGAGAGGATTCTTGACAAAACAAATTCAACTGTCAAGTCCCTACTTAAAAATTCTCAACTTTTAATTCTCAAACCTCCAATGCAGAGGGTGCAGGTTCAATCACTTGTTGGAGAGCTAAGACCCCACATGCCTTGAGGCCCCAAACCCAAAAATGCCAAACAGAAACAATATTGTGACAAATTCAGTAAAGACTTTAAAAATGGTCCACATAAAAAAAAAATCTTTAAAAACCCTCAAAACTATAGGGTCTCTGTTGAACAAACCACACATAGATCCCTAACCGAAGTATAAAGTGAGAGGAAACATGGCCCCATGGTACCTTCTCTGTACAAAGAAAGCCGTAAGGATACTGAGACTAGATCAGGCTGTGCCTTGAAGTGACAGCCACTGCTATTTGCTAATTTCCCCAGAATTAAGGGATAGTTTGCCACCTCTCCCCTCCCCCAGGGTTGTTAAAGAAAACTCTTGAGAGTCCCTTGGACTGCAAGGAGATCAAACCAGTCCATCCTAAAAGAAACCAGTCCTGAATATTCACTGGAAGGACTGATGCTAAAGCTGAAGCTCCAGTACTTTGGCCACCTGATGGGAAGAGCTGACTCATTGGAAAAGACCCTGATGCTGGGAAAGATTGAGGGCAGGAGGAGAAGGGGACGACAGAGGATGAGATGGTTGGATGGTATCATCAACTCAATGGACATGAGTTTGGGTAAACTCCAGGTGTTGGTGATGGACAGGGAGGCCTGGAGTGCTGCAGTCCATGGGGTTGCAAAGAGTTGGACAAGACTGAGCGACTGAACTGAACTGAAATGACACGATGTATTGTCTATTTGGTACTGGAAGACTTGGCAACTTCTGTGAACACTATATCTTGCTTTGCTTTGTTAAAATTTTTGTTTATTTGTGTACATTTATCAATCTCTATGGTTCTAAAAAAGTTTATCAATAAATGCCCTTAGAATTGCTAGTTAGCCATATTTTATATAAACAATTTTGCTTCCTATACATTCCTGCTCTATCATATTTGCTATAATAAATATTCTTTTAATGTTATGATGAAAAGATGCTGACACTCTTAAGCACGTATTAGAGAGATCAAATGAGAGGACTGAGTAAAGTAAAACAGCCAAGAAGCAAGTGATAGACTTTAGGATTTCAAAGACCAGTTAATTTTCTTTTCACGTTTAGGGGACTGACATAGAACTGCAAGCTTTTTATATTTTTAATTCACGGACATTAAAAAAAATTCAATTAAATACTTTTAGTTTACAACTTACTCATTGTTTTACCTATTTTCCTCATTTCAGCATAAATTGGTGAAAATGACATCAGGCAAAATACTGGTTTCTAGTTTAATGACCAGTGAATAGCAAATTTATATTTTTAAATGATACCTTAAATAAATTCCTTATGGGTAGATGCCCTTTCCAAGCACCTGTTTACCTGGTCATTATGAGATAAAGAACTCTTATAATTTAGATACCTAATAAACAGCTGCGATATCAAGTTTGAAATACCTGGAACCTATAATTTACTTTGAACCTAATCCCTGGACTTCCCTTGTGGCTCAGTCAGTCAAGTGTCTGCCTACAATGAGGGAGACCCGGGTTCGATCCCTGGGTTGGGAAGATCTCCTGGAGAAGGAAATGGCAACCCACTCCAGCACTCTTGCCTGGAAAATCCCACAAATGGAGGAGCCTGGTAGGCTACAGTCTATGGGGTCTGAGAGTCGGACTGAGCAACTTCACTTTCACTTTTCACTTTCATGCATTGGAGAAGGAAATGGCAACCCACTCCAGCACTCTTGCCTGGAAAATCCCACAGACGGAGGAGCCTGGTAGGCTACTGTCCATGGGGTCTCAAAGAGACTTCACTTTCTTTCACTTTAGACAATAATCATATCACATGTCAAAGGTTTCATATACGTTAGCTCATCTGACCCATTTCTTTAAGTCACTTACATTTAGTTACTTAACTGTTCTCAGGTGTAACATCATGAGGAAATTTGAAATTCACCAAATGTCAATTTTGTCTTTGTTCTGATACTCAGATCCCTTTCAGGTGGAAAATGCACATGATTTCTTTAAGCTCTATTTTAATAATGCCCTTCCCCCCTCACAAACATTTGAGCAATGTGTCTCTTGCAAAATGCTAATTCCTTTTTTGTAGAAGTGTTCTTGGGACTGTTACAGTGTTCTTACCCTGGGTGTGCAAATGAACTGCAGAAATGTCTAACACCTTTGAAATTATGAAAACATAAACATGTACATTTTTCTGGGGAATGGGTCAAAAGATTTCATCAGATTATCAGTAAGATTCAGGTATGAAACAGGGTTAAAAAAAAAACACACACACAAAAAAAACACTGCTCAACTAGAGGATATAGAAGGAAATTATAATTTAAATTTAATACTAAACCCAAACTGTTTACTAAATTAGTCCCTTTTTTTTCCTTGTCCTTTTGAAAATACCAATGCTAACCATTTGAATGTTTAAATTATTTGAAATAATTTGGGTTCTCTGAGCTTTTCAGACTACAGGCAGATAGATACAAAAAATAAGTAAGATCATTCTTAAGTTTTACAAAGAGTAATCAAATGACATTATATTAAGCATTTGCTAAAATCTGTGTCGATTAACTGTAAAACTGAGACAAAGGAGCTTTCCTGTGATGAAGGGATTTCAACACTGCTCTGCTAGTTGTGTCACTATAGAAGTAAGGATTTTGTATATTTAGCACAAACTAAATCAAGAGGTCAGAAGGCCTGGGGTTCTAGTGCCAGTTTTATTTGTAACTAACCATGTACAAATCACTTATCTATTAAAAAAAAAAAAAAAAGTTTAACATCTATCCTTAATTCACAAACATATTATGAAACCAAAATCTTTTCTAAGAAAAGTTCTTTGTAAACCAATATTTTACTACTAATTAGCTTATACCTAACTCAGAGGACAAGAATGACACATGAGAGAATGTCGCTTATCAATTGGTTGCACACCTTAATTCTGTAGATGGATAATGTGGTTGTGAACAGCTTGTTTCTATTTCGATCTTACAGAACAAAAAAACTGTCAACAAGGAGTTACTGATGAAGAAAAGTTGGCCAAAAAATACAATTAAGATAGAGTTTTCCATGTTAAGAGCAGTGCTTGTTGACATCCCTCTATGGAACAAAAACTAGAGCACCGTTTGCTGTTTTGAAGGAACATATGCCGCTAGAGTAAGAATCTTATTTCACTGAACAATGTTAGACAGGAACCTCCTGTAGATTCTCCCAGTGGCCCACTGAAGTGGCTAAGAAAACATTATTTGTGTATTTGGCTTTTTTAAACCATTTTCTCTCTCCCTCCCTTTTCTTAGTTTCAAAATCCTGTTCTCCAGAATACACTCCTCAGTACTCTGCCTGGGTGAAAAGAAATGTCAGCATTTGGTCACTAGAGAACAAATATAGAAGAGGAATTAGTATGTTATTGAACAATGATTCAAGAAGATAAACTAAGTGAGTATAAAAAAATTTATAGACCATAAGCATTTGTACATATACACTATTTATCATGTATATGTATTGTGACAACCATATGTATTAACAGACCCTCAAGAAGTAAGCACCTATATGTTCTCGTATTTAACAGTATCAAATTTGTGCAACCTAAGTCTCTATTTCTAGATCTTCCCTTATTATGGTGACAAAAAACAAAAAAAACAAAAATCAGACTAGAGCATGGTTCACAGAGAAATATAGGAGAGATACAAATAAATAAAATAACCAGGTACACCACTGCTTAGGGAAGTATTTTAGAGGAAACATACTCTTACTTTTGGCCCCAAATGTCATCATCCACTTATGTTATTTGTCAACTTTTAATATAAAAATACCTTCAAGCTGATAGTCATTTACAGTGACTTACAAAACTGACAGAAAATTTCAATGCTACATAAAACAATTTTATACACAGCTTAAAATTTTAAAGTTCTCTTCTGGCACTTGATTTTAGAGTTGATAGACACAATAACTACTACTGATCTCAATAAAATACTGTTTTTAGCTTATACATATCTTCAAAGCCATATCACCTCACAAAAATCACTTCCTGCCAAAGAAATCTCTAAGACAAACACCAAAACTATACAGCCAAAATGTTGTAGGAAAGCATATAAACTTTTTAAGACAAGGCATGACCAATGGATTAAAACTTTACATTACCCAATCCCACGTCCAGTGAAAAAAACAACTGTTCCTCTGATTCAGTGAAACATGTATCAGGTACAGATGAAAAAATACAGCAAGTTATCTATTGTTTTTGGTTTAGAAGGGTCTAAATAGTGGTACTACTAGAATGGATGCTTTTTAAGACAGAAAAATGGTCACATTTTAGCAAATACACATTTTATATTCCAAAAATAAAAAGGAAAAAATTTTTAAGTCAGTGGAATCCTGATTTTTCTTACTTTTTGTGAGTGCTTAAGACCATTCTGTCCATTATCAGAATGAAATCACTCTTTAATAACCTCAATTATATGTCCAATTGTTTGTCTTTGCAGAAGAGAAGAAAACCAAACCAAATTTTAACAAACTATACTATACTTAGAATACTAAAAACTGACTATGTGAGAATTTGGGAAATCTACTACTTTCATTATTCAGAAGGAAGATATAAATCTTTGAAACCCTGCCAACAATTTCTAGTCCAATTTTCTACAAAAAAATGAAAAAGCTAACTTTTCCCCCACAACACTAAACAGAATTTAAGAATGAACAGAAGACTAAATTAGATAATCAAAATATAAACTGTGTAATTAATGAAAACTATTCACTAGTGCAACAAATTCTTGAACATGGAAAAAAACCAGCAAGCATTCTAATCAATTACATGGTTCATTTTTTTTTTTTTGCATATTTTAATCTTGACTTTCAGCACAGTAAATTATTATAAAGCTGATTTCATGGACTGTTTACATTTTGTAACATCACATTAGCAATTCAAACATTACCCTTTCTAAACCAAATCTGCAATCCTAATCAAAGTTTTCTTTTTTCCCCAGAAAAGGAAAGGACATCTTTTTAAGATATATTCATAGCAATAGAAACATCTTAGTATTTCAAAATATTTACAAAGAACCCTGCTGATCCTGTGCATTTCGCTGAGGGGCTACCTGTACCCAGACTTCATCATCAGAAAAAGAACTTGAACTTCCTGACTCAGAGTCCAGTTCACTGAACCCATCTAAGTCCCATTCAGTACTAGACTCACTCCGTGCATCATCTTCCTCAGTGATGAAACTCTGACCAGGTTCAAGGCAGGAAGGATAAACACGAGCACAGAGGCAAATAAAGCCAGAGTCAAACTGTAGAAGACCTAACATAGTCCCTATATTAATCCACTGGTCTTCCCTTGTATCATATTCATACACAGTTACCCGGTTCTTTTTCCATTGAGGGGTTGTAGAAGTGATGAGGAGCAACTTTTGGCCATGATTGACAATCTGGTAGTTGTGGGTCTCCGAGTCCAGAGGAATATTACTAATACGCCTCCATTCTCCCCTGGCTGGGTTATACACCTTCATGACTGGGATGTCACAGATGCAATAGATCTCATCGTTGAAGACACAGGCTTCCTGAAAGTCACTCCGTTTAAGAGAAGCACAGTTCAGCCACATATTATGGCTAGGATCATAGCAGAGCATGCGCTTACTGTTCACAGCATAAAGATAGTTCTGAACCACTATGAGTTCAAAGGAATAGAAGGAATGTGGTACAGGGGCCACTAGGGCCCACTGGTTCCTCTGAACACTGTAGCACTCCACTTCCTTTAATTTCACTCCAGTAATGGGGTCCCGCCCACCCAGGATATAGATGTAGCCATTGAGGTATGCCACATCCATGCCCTCCCGGCAGAGCAGGCGGTCAGCAAGTTGCTGCCAACTATTCTGGGCTGGTTTATACACCCAGAGGTCCTTCCTGGGCTGGGCGGCCAGATAGATGTCATGGTCTGGAGAGACACAGACAGCTGAAGAGGTGACAGTCTTAGTGTGAGCCAAACTGGTCAAAGGCGATGGCATTGTGTAAATGTCCCCCGAGTATGGGTCATAGCACAGGAAGGGGTCTCTGGGATGGCCAAAGAAGATCACCATCTCCTTGGCACACACGCCCAGCCTCTGGGGTGGATTTTCTGCTATGGACACAACAGAGCTGCCGCCGCTGCTCTCCGGCTTGGGCACCAGAGCCTTGCACAACGTGTCACCGTATCGCATCTGCCGGGCCCCTTCAACAAGGTCCAGACAGTACTTCTTCACAATGGGCTTGGTCAGCAGCTCTTCCAGGTAGCCCCGATCTTCGTCAGAGAAGTGGGTCCAGCGCACACACTTGAAGACTTCTGCAGCGCTGGGACCCCGCTCCTTGGGAGCCGCCTCCAACCACTGCACCGCCACGTGACACACGGTCCGCTCACTCTCGATGTCTAGACTGTCCAGGCGCAGGACAGCTAGCAGCTGGGCCAGGGTCAGATCTGCCAGGGACTCTTCCCGAATCGAACCCATACGGCTGAGCTGCTTGAAGTTGTGGGCTATAAACGACTGGGCCTGTGATCGCAGCTTGTGATGGTCGAAGGCGTCAGCGAACTTGAGGATGGCCGTGCAGTTGGCCAGATCAAGGCGGCGGGCTAGGAAGGAGGCACAGGCTTCCCGCACGTACTCCAGCTGCAGCATGTCGGAGGCCGCGTAAAGGCGCTGCACGTTGGCCTCACTTAATGACACGCGACCGGTGTAGCAGTAATCAACCAGCACCTCGAAGGACTCGGCGTCCACGTCGTGCATGGTCACGTTCGTCTGATGGCTCTCGTACATGCCGCCGGTGAACATGCTCTTGAAGTAGGGACACGCGGCCGCCAGCACGTTACGGTTGCAGGAAAAAAGGCGGCCCGTGCCGGGCCCGCTGCCGGGGGTGACCACCTCGATGGTCACATCGCAGAGCAGCCGCGCGTCGTAGAAGGACTTGAGCTGGGCCAGCAGGGCTGCAGAATGGCCCGTGTCCTTCAGCTCCTCCGGGCCCGTGAAAAAAGCCGAAACCGAGGGCTTGGAAATCCTCTTGGGACGCCTCCCGCCGCGGGGACTGGCGAGGCGGCGAGAGCGCGGAGCTTCTTCCCGGGACTGCATGGTGGAGCGGGCGGCGGGGAGCGAAGGACGAGAACCGGGCTCTGGCGCCTCCTCGCTCTTTTCGCTGACGCCGAGACCACTACGTCCCTGAAAAGACTGCCGCGCTGATTTAAGTCAGCCCTCTGCCGCGGTGCCGCCTCCCTTTATCGCGTAGACAGTGCCTGACTCACCCGGTTCCAGTTCCACGCCCTTTCTCCGCCTCAGCTCGCCCTCACAGGACCTACAAACTGGAACCAAGCGATCCGCCACCGCCGCGCTGGCAATACCGGTAGGTGCCCAGGAGAACTACGGCTCCCAGGTTGCCTTTCGCGCCTCGAGGCATGCCGGGACCCCGCGGACTCTGCGGCTTAGGCTGCCTCACAGGAGCCGCTGTGCATGTTGGGATCAGTAGTTCCAGTAATATCGCGAGGCTTCTGGGGGTCTAATGCTTTAACTAACAGAATCAGCAAGCGTTTATTCCAGATTTGATGGTTTAGAGCTGTGGGTTTGAAGTGTAGAGTGGAAGTCCCCTTTTAATATTCATTAGTTGTGTAACTTTTCTGTCAGAACTTTTCCCAGTCTGGAAATTGGGGATAATAGTATTTCATAGGATTCTGGGAGAAGGGAATGATCTAAATTTCATAGGACATAGAATGCTTCAATAAATACTTGTTGATTAGATCAATAATTGCTTACACCGTGACTAAAATACAAACGTTGAGTAATTGTTGGCTTTTCATTTAGAACTTATGAAAAATGAGGCATCCACTTATTCGAAACCATGAGCAATTTCTACACAGAAAACTTCCAGTGTTTACTGTTGCTTCTTTTCAAAGGTTCTGAAGAGTATTAAAGTATTTTCAGTACTAAATGATATGTAGGTCCACTAGGATATCTTAGACAAAGATGAGATCCTAGAGAGCAGCATTTCTGATGGTCTTACATGGGCAAATCAGGCACATTCACAGATATGTTGACATCTCACCTAATCAACACTTCATCAACTAGGGAGCAAAATTATTTTCATAACTTCTTAATAAGAGGGTTACTCATATTTCTTCTTTCGCATCCTTTCCAAAAATCAATTGAAGATTCTATAATTGTCTTTACTAAGAAGTTCCAAAGAAGAGTTCTAAATTAAAATATTTAAACAAACGTATTGTACAAAAACCCAAGATCCTCAAAACAAGGTATTCGTACATGCTTACATGTTCCTTGAAATAATATAGTAGTTTATGCTGTACAAAAGTATTTGTATATGACAGATCAACATTTAAATATTTAAAATCAAGTGCTTAGATTTTTTTAAGTTAAGTTAGGGGTTAAGTTTAGAGAACTTTTATTTAAAAATTAGTCTGCTCCTGTGGCTAGTTTGCCTGCCATGTGTTACCATAACCTAGTGAATTAAATCTTTAGTATTAGTACCTGAATAGGTGAATAACGCACAAAAGAATAACTCTTAGTCAAACTGTCTTTCTTTTCTGATTAACTGATGAGGGTCTAATGGAAACACTCCAGGATAGAGACATTAAACTAAGTGGGTCTCTGGGCCCCAGTATCTCTTCTGTACCTTCCTTGGGTGTCTTTCAGGTACACCAGAGAGAATTAAGTTATTAGTAACAATGATTGCTTTCCCTCCTGCACTAACACCAGCTGGGAAAAAAGCAATTAAAACAATTTTTAATGTCTATAAAATATACTTTACATAAAGGCTACCATTTTAACAAATTTTAAATTTTCCATTGCTTTGGCATTAAGTATTTCACCTTGTTGTGCCACCATCACTACCATCCAACTGTTTATATCTTGCAAAACTACAACTTTGTCCCCATTCATAAAGTCTCTGTCTTCCTCCCCCAAATCCCTGGTAACTACCGTTCTACTTCAGGTCTCTGAATGTGACTACTCTGTGTGCTCAATAAGTAAAAATAAAATGTTATTACAGCTTTGCCCATCAAAAAGCAGTGAAAAACAAAATAAAAATGCAAGTCAGAGACTAGGAAAAATTATCTGTAATACATATTATACTCAATAAACATATGAAAAGCTGTTCAACATGCAATGTTGTTCATCATCAGATGAATGCAAATTAAAGTCACAATGAGAAAACATTGCACACCCACTAGAATGACTAAACTTAAGATCAATAATATTAAAAATAAAGGTCAACAATACTAACCAACAAAAACATTGTTTGTAGGGTGATTATCCTTCAATTAAAAATTTTTTTAAAAAGGTCAACAATTTAAATGTTGGTGATAATAAGGAGCCATTGGAACCCTCATATATTAATACTGTGACTATAAATTGATATATCCACTTTTAAAACCTGTTCAGTAGTTTCTTTGAATGTTAAATGCCCAACAATTTCACACCTATGCATCTGCCCAAGAGAAATTAAAACATGTCTACAGAGACTTGTGCAGGGGTTCCCTGGTGGCTCAGTGGTAAAGAATCCACCTGCCAATGTGGGAGACATGAGTTCGATCCCTGCACATGCAGCAAAGCAACTAAGACCAGGAGCCGCAACTACTGAGCCCGTGCTCTAGAGCCCAGGAGCCACAACTACTGAAGTCCAAGCGCCCGAGAGCCCGTGCTCTGCAACAAGAGAAGTCTGAGCACCGCAACTAGAGAGTAGCTTCCACTTGCTGAAACTAGAAAAGCCCACCCAGCATGAAGACGCAGCATAGCCAAAAATAAATAAATGAAGTTATTTTTTTAAAAAATGACTTGTCCAAGGATGTTCATAGAAGCTTTATCCATAATAGTCAAAACTGGGAATAATCCAAATATGCATCAATAGAATGAAAGAAAGAAATTGTGGTATATTCATACAGTGCAATACTACTCAGAAATAAAAAGAAACAATCTGATACCTGTAATTGTAAATTGAATATAAAAAATTTTTAACAGAAGAAACTAGATATACAGGGAGTATATGCTCTATGACCATTTATGTGAAGTTCCAGAACAGTGAAAATAAGTTCTGATGAATCAAAATCATGAAAGAGGCAGCCACTGTTGGGGGAGTGGGTGGAGGTAACAGATTGCTCGGTTGATTGGAAAGGAACACAAAGAAACATTCAGGAGTGATGGAAATGTTCTCTTCTTGATTAGGCTGGTAGTTACACAGGTGAATGCAACTGTCCAAAATAACCCAATTGTAAATACAAGGATTACAAAATGAGTACAGCCATGTGGCCTCCATTCAGGTCCGGAAATAGAACATTACCAGCACCCCAGAAGCTCAACCCCTGCCAACGCGTGTTTCCTAAACACTGTTGCCCCCCAACACTAGAGACAAATGATTTTAAAAACAATTTCTTTATAGTAGTTTGGTGATCCTAGGTCCTTTGACTCAATTTCAAACTATCTCTAAGGTTTGTTTATTTATTTTAATATTTATTTATTTGGCTGGGCCAGGTCTTAGTTGCAGGAGGTGAGATCCAGTTCCTTGTATGAGTGGGTGCACACTTGCTCAGTCGTATCCGACTCCTTGCAACCCTATGGACTGCATGCAGCTTGCCAGGTTCCTCTATCCATGGCAAGAATACTGGAGTGCGTTGCCATTTCCTCCTCCAGGGGGATCTTCCCCGCCAGGAATCAAACAGGTGTCTCCTATGTTGGCAGGCCGGGTCTTTACCACTGAGCCACCTGAGAAGCCCCCTAATTCCCTGACCAGCGCTCAAACCCCAGCCGCTTGCATTAGGAGTGTGGAGTCTTAGCCACCAAAACAGCAGGTAAGTTCCAAAATGTACTTTTTAAATAAAGTTTGTTACTCCTTGCTATTTTAAAGGTGTTGATTATAGGAGACAATGAACTTTGGCTTTCCAGACTGTTTTACAAGAACCCTGCTTTATCTTTGGCTTAAAGGCCCAGCGAGAGACGCAGGAGACACTGGTTCGCTCCCTGGGTCAGGAAGATCCCCTGGAGGAGGGGATGCTTAAAGGTCCATTCCTAACATTTTTCTACTTACAGTTAAAAATGTCAAGTTTACCTTTGTAGTTTGGGGGACTAAAGGTCTATCTGCATAGTGTAGGATTGTGAGTTTAACTGAATCTCATTGTCTGAAAATAAAGTATAGAACAACTGAAAGTATTCATTAATTAACTAACAGATGTCCTAGATCCTTGCTACTCCAAGTGGTGTCTGTGGGCCATCATGATCATCCGTCCTCACCTGGGAGCTTGTTGGAAATGCAGAATCATAGGCCCCAAACCTACTGAATCAGCATCTGCCTTATGGCAAGTTTCCCAAGTGATTTGTATAAACACCAAGGTTTGAGAAACATTAGGGCAGACTAATGAAAAACATTAAGGTAGACTATCTTCATTTTGCCTTGTTTCACATGATGTTTAATACTTACATTTCCTTAAATAAACGTTTCTCTGTTACATAACATGCCTGAAAACAAAAATCTGTCTCTGGACTTCCCTGATGGTACAGTGGATAAGAATCCTCCTGCCAATGCAGGGGACACGGGTTTGATCCCTGGTCCGAGAAGATCCCACATGCCATAGGGCAACTAAGCCCGTACACCATATCTACTGAGCCCACAAGCCTAAAACCTGTGCTCTGCAATGAGAGAAGCCACTGCAACGAGAAGCCTGCACACCACAAGAAGAGTAGCCCCGCTGCTCCTACCCCGCCCCATTCACTGCAACTAGAGAAAGCCTTTGCTCAGCAACAAAGACCCAGCGCAAGCCAAATAAATAAATAAATAAATAATTTAAAAAGAGTGTCAGCTAATAAATTTAGAACAAATGAAAGTCTGAGAGCATCACCATTTTGTAACTCTAAATGTAACAGACGTCTCAGGCAAAGCAAGAATCATTCACTGAGGTTAAATCAATGAGATTAAAGGTCATTAGGTGTATCAGTTACATATTTGGGTGTAACAAATTACCCTAACAATTAGTGGCTGAAACCAAGAAACCATAATAATTGACTCCGTGTCTGAGGGTCACATCCTGGAGTAGGGCTCTCCTGAAATCATAGTTAAGACTGTCCACAGTCATTTCAGGACACAACTAGGGGTACAAGGCCCACTTCCAAGCCCACTCGTGTGCCAGCTGGCAGGCTGTTGAGGACTGTTGGACTGATCTGGACTCAGTTTTGTCAAACAATGAAGCTCATTCCATAGGGCTGCTAATGACAGCATCTTGCTGCCACCAGCACCAGTGACCCAAGAGAGAGGCAGAAGCAGAGCCAGAAGTGAGTCTTTCTACAGTCTCGTATCAGGAGTGACCATCCCACCACTTCCATCGTATTCTACCGGTTAGAAAAGAGTCAATAAATCTGGTCCACATTCAAGGGGAGAAGATTACACAAGTGCGTGAAATGCCAGGAACAGGGATCACTGGGGTCATTTCAGAAGCTGCCTTGCACAATGAGAAATCAAATGTTTATATGATGACAAAGTATTACCCTGCAGGTTATATACTCACTATTAAAGAAAGCATGACGAGCTTGCTCCATTTCCATTACTATGGAGAGTCTGCCAGCTTTCAGACTTAGTATCACTAACAGCAGGAACTTCCTGATATGATACAATATCACAATATCATCTATGAAGTAGTCTTACCAAACGTGTTTAATCTGAATTTAACTCATCTTTAGACATAATATTACATTACAGTACATTAAATTCTCCAGGCCAAAATACTGGAGTGGGTAGCCCTTCCCTTCTCCAGGGAATCTTCCCAACCCAGGGATTGAACCCAGGTCTCCCTCATTGCAGGCGAATTCTTCACCAGCTGAGCCACTAGGGAAGCCCGTAGAATATTTAGGGGATGAATGAAGGTTACCAGCCAGACAAATTTAGAATGTAGGCTATTCTACAAAACAACCCTGTGGGACTCTTTGAAAGGTCCATGTCATGTGGGGAAAAAATTGGGGGATAATTTTTTATCAAATTATCTAAATAATAAAACCCCAATAAATATCTAAAGAGATACTGGCAAATGTAACGTGTGAATCTTGGTTGTATCCTGAATTGGACAAAACAAACAAAAACAACTAAAAAAAAAAACATTTGGGGGATAATTGAAGACATTTTAATTTGTAATAGCTATTAGGTCATATAATACAATTATTATTATTAATATACATTTAGTGTGATAATACATTGGGCTTCCCTGATGGCTCAGAGAGTAAAGAATCTGCCTGCAATGCAGGAGACCCAGATTGTAAAAAGCCCCTGGAGAAGGGAATGGATACCCACTCCTGCATTATTGCCTGGAGAATCCCATGGACAGAGGAGCCTTGTGGGCTTCAGTCCATGGAATCGCAGAGTTAGACATGACTGAGCATCTAACATTTTCAATTTTCAGTGTGATAATGGAATTATAATTTTGTATGAGAATGCCCTTATTCTTAGGATGTGATAAAATATTTAGGAGTAGTGTTATAAGATCAGAAACTAACTTTTAAATGGTCCAGGGATTTCCCTAGTGGTCCAGTGGTTAAGACTCCATGATGCCAATGCAGGGGACTTGGGTTTGATCCTTGGTCGAGGAACTGATTCCATATGCTGTGAAGTGCATCCAAAAGATAAATTAAAAAAAAAACAAACTTTTAAATAGTTCAGCAACCACTGTATGTGTGTAAATCAGAGAAAGAGAAAAAACAAATATGACAGATATTAACAATAGTTGAAACTAGACAATATAGCATTCACTGAACTAGTTCTTTAAAATTATTTAAATAATTTAAAATTATTTGTAAAACTTTTCTGAATACTTGATTTTCAAAATAAAAATTTCAGAAAAAATTTTCCTCTCATCTTTATTTCCAAATAGTTCAATTGGTCTTAAAACTCTATTTTAACCAGTCTTTTCTGGCATATAGTTCCTTTCTGAGGAACTCTCTAAAATAACAACCACTCTCTTTTTCACTCAAAACTTCCCAAGAATGATTACTAAATGCAGTGTGCCGCTCTGAATTAGGGTTGGTGACATATTTTGGTTCCCTGTTCAGCTGGAAGCTCTGTAAGGTAAGGACTAGATTTTACATGTCACAGCACAAAACCGACCCCAGTGAATTACTCATATTACACCACATTTGTGAACATTTATTCAGAACAATAAGAAACGGAAGCCAGAGAGTCTGCTTTAAATATTGACTTGTAGTTGGCACAGTACAGAGTTCATTCAGCTCTCACAGGGCGCGACCGTCTGTATACTAGTGCTCACCGTTATTGACTCATATTCTTCACAACTTTTATTTGTTTTTTTATTTAAAAGTAGTAGTTTAAGTCCTAACACCGACATGAATAATGGTACTTTGTCTTTAAGGAAGTCTGTAAGTTTATATCACTAGATTTTACCATGGGCAAAGTCCTGAAGATTTAAAATGTATTTAAATTAATTTATAGATGGTTAAAAAAAAAAAGGTATATACAGAGAACAAATGATCTGCTCTAAATCACATAGTCAATTCTCAATACTTTCTTTTTCCAACGATGCATACTTCGGTTCTACATGAAGAGTTGGACTGCACTTTACAGGAAACTTAAAATAAACTCTTAGGTCAAGAAACATGACTTGATTCATTAAAAAAATATTTTGTGAGTATTGTGTACTTTTAGCTGCACTTTATCAACTTTCATAAAGACTTCCTTGCTTCAGTCTGCTTATTGATGTAGGCCCATTTCATTTCTATAATAATAAATTATAAATCAGACTTTATTTGACTAATTTAAGGTTTTCATCCAAAAATTCAGTAATGGCTTCTTCATCCGCTGATTGAAGCAGTCTCTGAATTAGCTGATCCAAGCACTTCTCCCCACATAAAAATTCCTGGTAAAAAACAGTTACCATGAAAACTTGATTACTAGAAACAAAGGAGAAACACAACAAAGAATTAAGCATTTATGTATTTTGTTTCTTTAAAGTCATTATTTAATAGCAACAAAAGATTACTAATCTACAATGTAATGAATACAATTGCTAACGTGGGAGGATTCCCTAGTTAATATTGACTTTTTATGTAAAAAGTGAATCTAAAAAAGTAAATGGAATTATACTCTTTCTTAATAGTTTAAATTAGCATTTTAAAATTAGCCAATCTTCCAAATTCAAATTATTTAATCCAGAAGTGCTTTATAATAGTTGTGTTTTTTCTTAAATTAGGAACACATTGGCTTTAAAATCTAGACATCCTGTGTAACTGAAAAATATTTATGCTGAAATATTTGGGGGACAAGTGTCTTGAGTCCTACAACTTGCTTTCTAGTGGTTCAGCTGCAACACAAGTGTATACATAGAAAGAGGAAGTGGAGGCGGAAGAGAAGGCAAGAATAGCAAAATATCAACAAAGGTTGCATCTAGGTCTACGAATATGAGCTAACTGTTAAACATGTGTGTTTGAACTGTCAAAATTAAAAGCTGAAGGAAAAAACCCTCTTCTGTTAAACCTCCAAATAATTCCACTGGGTGGGAATTGTTTCAGTTAAGACTTCCCAGCAGTCCTCCCTGAAGTTTCTCTAAGAAATGAGTAAAATAATGACTATGAGCACCTTTCTTGTGTTACAAAGTTTCTGTGTAACAGAGTTGTTGGGATTAGTGATTTAGCAGAGCCTCCTCTTTTGGAAACACTCAAAATCCAGACATTCACTTAACAGAAATATTTTAATATTGACATTTGGAACACGGAGCATTTTAAGTTTAGATGTAGGCATGAACTACTCTTATATTTAGTCTTTCCTGAGTAGTCTTGAAGTTAAATTTCAGATTAAGTGTACACATTTATCTCTCAAATTAAACTGTAGGGGGAAAGATATGCCTTACCATCTTTGTAGTCTACAAAACACTAGCAAAGAGTAAAATGTCAATTAAACCTGATGAAATTTTAAAACTGATTTATATACCATTCTGAACATAATTTGGAAAATTGCTTATGAAATTAGTGTGCCCTGTAAGCTCAAATTATTATGATTATTGCCAGTGTGATTTCATCATCTGAAAATTATGTTAAAAGGGTCATTACTCTTATTGATAATCACATCACATTTAGAGTTCAATTGGATTAACCAGAGTGCTAGTGATACAAAGATGAAAGATGAGGGAGCTGTAGTCTCCAGCTTTCAGAAGCTTACAATCTAGTGGGAGAGTTAGGTAACACATAAGCATAATACAAGGCAAGAAATTTTTTAAAAAAGGAAGAACATTTTGAATTAGATCTTAAAAAGAGAATAGTATTTCTCCAAATAGAGACAAACAGAGCACTTAGTCAAAAGAATGAGTATGAAGAGAGGTATGGAAACAGTACAATGGACACCCAGGGCAAGAGTGAATTCCCAGTGTGATTGGAAGGCAGGACAGGAGATGGGCGGGTGTAAGGCATCTGCACCGGGACGTTCAGAAACAGAATACAAATACAAAATAATACATTACACGATGGCGGTGGTGTTTAGTCGCTAAGTCGTGTCCGACTCTTCTGTGACCCCATGGACTGTAGCTCTCCAGGCCCCTCCGTCCATGGGATTTCTTAGGCAAGAATACTGGAGTGGGTTGCCATTTCCTGACCCACAGAATCTTTGGGCCCAGGGATCGAACCCACATCTCTTGTATCTCCTGCTTGCATGGTGATTTACCACTGAGCCCCCAGGAAGTGGCTCAGATATTACATGGTAATCTGAGCTTACTTTCTAGATAAGTAAAAAATATATATATATATCTACAAGGGAATTATCTACAAGGGAATTCATTAATAAACTTATTTCTGGCTGACTTCAGAAAACCCAAGGGCAGGAATGTACAAGGCTACTGCCACCACCCTGGGAATGAAGCTAAGCCTCAGGTATAAATTATGTGGGAATTCATACTGAGATAGGCCTGGGGGCTGGGACCCTTTGCTGCAGCGCTGCATGCTTGCAGCACTGGACACACCTCTCCAACAAAATACAAAGAAACTGAATGGGCCTAAAAATAACTTGCATGCATGGGCAGCTGGGGCAAATTCTGGACCCAAAAGATACAAAGAGACCAAAAAACCCAACTGTGATTTTTTGAGGGGCTTGGAGCAAAAAAAAAAGCTTGGTACTGTACATAACACCATAACACCACCTAAGGGGTGGGCAAAACACCTAAGCCACCCCTACCCTCACCCCACATAAAAAACAAGCTCATCCCTGCATCCAGAAGAGAGTACCTAAGGGAACCTGTTATTTGTTCCTGCCCCAGCCGTGCTGCAGCAGGGGCCTGAATGAAGCCTTACCTGAATTCCTAGTCTGGCGGCTATTCAATTTCTATTGATTAGTCAAGCAAGGCCAAGAACCCTCATCACTAACAATACCATCAGGATTCTCTGTATCCCATCTCCCAGTTTTGCTCCTTTCACTACATCAGCTGTGGGGCGTCCCTGCTGGTCCGGTGGTTAAGAATCCCCGTCCCAAAGCAGGGGACACGGGTTCAATCCCCGGTGGGGGGACTAAGATCCCATATGCCCCAGGGCAACTAAGCCCATGTGCTCTGAAGCCCACTTGCTCTGAAGCCCACAAGAAGATCTCGTGTGCTGCAACTAAGGCTTGACACAGCCAAATAAATAAATGCATATTAAAAAAATTAAAAGATCAATATAACAGCTTTCCAGTGTTCCCTCACTGAAGACTGCTGCTTGCCATGGCTGGAAATACGGCTTCTAACCTCTTGTAAGCTTTACGTATTTCAGCTTCATCCACCAAGAGAGAAGCAGCATTTCTGTCCCTTAATTTAAAAATCCTGGGAAGAAGCTCATTGACTGGGGCTTGTCTGGATTTCCTTACCAAACAAACCAATTATTATCTTGGGCCAAGATCATGATCCTGGAAGAACAGAGCCCTCCATGAGGAGCTTTGTGCACGGAGCAGGGAGGAGGCCTGGCTGTAGAATGACTGAGGAGGGCTGAGCAGAGACCCTCAGGCGCCCACTTTCTTTCCTCTCCACTCCTCCATTCAGCCCTACGGCAGCTGCCCTGGGGGTAAGGCCCTTATTGCTTTTCCTGCCTCATCTGTTGGGTTGGCCCCGAAGTTCGTTTGAGTTTTTCCATAAGATGTTACCGAAAAACCAAACAAACTTCTGGGACAACCAATACAGCTCTTCAGTTCCTAAATCCTTCAGTCTGACTAGTTTCCTTCTCTGTCCTGGGTACAGATTTTCATTTGCTTTTTGAAGGATAGGACCAGTACCATTTTATTTAGTGTTGTAGGAAATTTTAGGTTACTTCTTAAAAACGAAAGCAAAGAAATTAAAAATTCCCAAAGTAACAAGGCAGGAGATAAGAATCCTATAATCCAAAAAATGCCGGGTGAGCTTTCAGTCAGAGGGAGGAAGAGGTCACTTCATCAGCGGCAGAGAAACCACAGGGTTGAGATGGGTGTAGACCCTGGAGGTTAAGCTCTCCGCCTGCCTGAGGCAACAGATCTTTCAGCCTCAAGAGGGACTATTTGTAAGTGAATAGGTCTAACAGAGCAGGGGCTCCGGGAGGGAAGATCCTGCCGAATTTTACATCAGCTGCTTCTGGCCTTCAATCTGGCAGGCCCCTCTTCCCTCTGTGCCCCTCTGAGCCCCTGCCATCAGCAGAGCTGGAAACCACACATGTGTGCCATTCACTGCCCACACACCCCCCACTCCGGGTCCGTGGCTGTTTGTGTGGCGAACGGCAGACTTTCCTGCTCCTCCATTTCGCTACCTGGGAAGGCTGATACACAGGAAACACTCTGACTTTCCTGTTTCAAACACATAGCAGGACGTCTGTCAAAGTCCAAGGCTTCCCACTCCAGTATTCTGGCCTGGAGAAGTCCATGCACTGTATAGTCCATGGCGTCGCAAAGAATCGGACACAAAGAAAGTCACGGTGACTTTCACAGTTCTCTTTATAGGGCTATAAATAAATCTAGTAGTGCTATAAGTTGTCTGAGAGGTTTACAGTGGTTCCCCAGGACTGTATGTGGGAGGGTATTAAATAAAACAGCTATCAGTAATTAAAAGTGAAGTAGTTCAATCAAGTTACAGTATCACCCTCCAGATTAAAGTGCCCTGATATTAACTAATGTGGGAGCAAACATGATCCTGAGAAGGAATCCTGCCGCCAATCATCTTGCCTCTTAACTTCGATATCAGAATGAGCACAGAGAGAGTTCTGTGTAGTAATTGCTCTCACCTCAAGACCTGCCCACCCCCTTGGTCTGGGGCATTCTCCCCCTAGGAGAGATGTCGGGATTTGATGAGATTCTGTCTCAATTGGGGCCAAAAAAAATGAGTAATATGGAAAACATCCTAATATTGGGTTACCAACAATGAAATTACCTTAAGAGTCTGTGTAGTTTAGTCACTAAGTCATGGATGTAGTGACCCCATGGACTGCAGCCCACCAGGCAAGAATACTGGAGTGGGTTGCCGTTCCCTTCTCCACAGATTTTAATGTTTTACTGCAACAAATTTTTTTTTTTCCATATCATTTTCAAACCTTTTCCCTTCACTATATGGAGCATTTTCTTTCTTTGCCTTTAAGTTGGTTAGTGATTAGTAGAGCATACCAATATGACTGTCCTTGTTCTTTCTAAGGCTGGCATGATAGTTTAGTTAGTAATAACATTAGTATTTAGGCCAAGGTCATATATTTTATAGCTATAAAAGCCAGTTAACCTCTGTTTCATGACTGAGTACACTGCTGAGCACCTATGTGCCCTTCTAAAATATATTCCTGGTCACAAAAATGTAGCTGTCTCATGGTAAACCATCACCACTGCAAGAAAAACAACTGAAAAATTATGTTGTAACTAGAACAATATGGCCAAACATGTTTGGGTGTTACTACTGTGTGTTTCCTGAGGAAAGGGAAGTTGGTAAATATTTTCTCCTTTTCAACAGGCTATGATGTTCCTATGCAAGACAGCTTGAAATTGCTGGGAATACAGAGGAAGTGGCATAAGAAACACAGAAATTTCTAAATATGTTAAAACCATAGATATTTCTTTTGTAAAATCAGGACTTTAATTCTGTGTATAAAATGAGACAGAATCAAGTGAAAGAAGCCAGAGGTATCACACCATAGCAAGGCCAAAGATCAAAACCTTCTACCTCCTGCCTTTTCCACACAGTCCTTTAAGGGAACTTATTTTCCCCTTCAATGGAAGAAAAAAACATTTTTTTTCTGTCCTTTGTCATTAATGGATTACTGTCAATGATCTAGGTGACCTGGGATTTAGTTAGGTTAAAGTTCAAACCAAACTGACAGGGTCTTTTCCCTGAAGGCATCATTGTAACACCTGAATCTAACAATACACATTGTTGTAGGCAGAATTCTAAGACGCCCCTTGGCATCTACATCTTGCAAAACCCCCTTCCTTAAGAGCAGGCGTAAGCTGCAGTGATGATCACTCCAGTGATCAGATGACTAATTAGTGATGCTTTTCCAGGTGGGGCTGACCTAAACAGGCGATCCCTTAAAAAGGCCATTTCTGCAAGAGTCTCTGTGAGAGAGGGCCCATTGAAGGGAACCAGACAGCATGCAGCTGTGGGCGGCCTTTGGGAGCTGAGAGCAGCACACCGCTGATGACCAGCAAGAAGATGGGGCTTCAATCCTACAACTCAAGGAAATAGAATTCTGCCAGCAACCACATGAACTCGGAAGAGGACTCCAAGCTCTAGAAAGGCATGCCGGCTGGCCAGCACCTTGATTTCAGCTTTGTGAGACCTAGAGCAGAGAACTCAGCTCTGTCATTCCTGGATTCCTGACATACAGTCACTGAGATGATAAACAGGCATTCTTTTAAGGCAATAAATTTGCAGTTACTTGTTATACGGCAATAGAAAACTGATAGACGTATACTGAAAATCCATTAATACACTGTGATTGCATAACAGAATTTTGAATTTAAAAGACAGCTTTTTCATATTGGCATAAAGAGTGTATTTCTTATCAGCAAACTAAGAAAAATGTTTGCAGATTTGGGGTACTGACACAAACTATCTCAGTTACATGGTAATATTTCAAAGATTACTCTAGAATTTGAGTGTACTTTGTTCAAAAATCAAAGGCATATGAAACACACTCAGCAATATTACCTTAATATTACGAACTTCATACGCTATCCTGTGGTCAGTGACTCTATCCTGGGTGAAATTATATGTCCGGATTCTCTCTGACTGGGCTCTTGTTCCCACCTGTGCCATAAAAAGCAATTCATATTTTAACTTTATCATTATGTTTATCAAAATGGAAAAAGTGCTTGCAAATTTTCTACTTTAACAGTTTAATTATTTTCTAAATTCAAAGATACAAGGTGACCAGGAAAAAGAATGGGCAGAACTTACTGTTGAAGGCTATAGATTTGTAAAGCTTAGTTATGGGATAAGAATCAATGTTTCTTTGGTACCTCAAACTCCAAGTATTTAAAACCAAATTATCTTTCTGTATCAGTCAGTTCTTCCTTGTGGTTTCTGTAAATGACCCCACAATGTTCCTTTTGATCTCAGTAGGGAACTTGACATCCTACAGTCTTTGACAAACATCTCATGGGGGCTGACTATCTGCCAGGCTTTGATACAGACACTGAAAGGGCCTTCAACTCATCTCATTCTCTAAGTCCCCAGTTCTAGTGGTTTCAAGGGTCTTTTATTATACCCTGCCCTCGCCATTTTTATTATCGTTCAAGGGCTCATTACTTTCACTATATTCCTGTAAAAATGTCCTGATTAATCTCCCACTTCTCTGTTTACAGTGAGTTGCCCTGCTTAGTTTTCCTGAAGCAGTGGTTTTTTTTTTTTTGGTCAATTTCCTTTTTTGGCTCCTTGACTACTAAGCACTCACAACTCAGCATTCAATGTACTTCATAACGTGGCCAACTTTCCCAATATTATTTCTGAAAATTTGTGAACCTCAAAGATACCCCTTACTATGCCATTTCATTATTATGTGCAAGTCTGTTAACTCAGCTAAAACATCACCTCAAGGGATGTGCTTCCGAGCACTCTCGTACTGTCTCGACTTTTCTGGTCCCAACATGAAAAATAAGTTATCTCCCTCCTTCGAAACCCCATGCACTTAGAATCTTCCTCGCGGCACACCAGTCCACGTTATGCTGTGGTTATTGGTAGTCCAGTCTGCTCACCTGCCCTCCCTCCCTCACATACAAGGCACACAATACCCTGTCTCACTCACTTCCACTTTTAATTTGACAATTTATTGTATTATTTATTATTTATTGAAGCATAGTTGCTATACAATATAAGTTACAAGTATATCACTTTCACCTTTTAAGATTAAAAAAAAAAAGACATTCCTACAACTTACAAAGCAAACAATATGAAACTAAACAAGATCTTAAGTGTGGCTGAGCATCTGGGAAATTGTTGAAAGATTCCAAAGCCTAACATAAGAAACACTAAATTATGGGTAATATATTTTTAAAACATTCCCCAGGCCTTCCATTCTGCAACCAGCCAGGTCTGGAAGCCACTGTCCCCAGATATCATATTAGTGCCTTGGATCCCCCCAGATCAGCTACATCAGAATCTCAGCACCCACAAAGCTCTGCAGGTGCCAGGTGGAGCTAGGGCTCAGAGCTTGGCACAGTGCCTTCCATAGAAAAGCTCCTGCATATATTGGCAGAAGAAAAACTCCTAATCATTAGAGACACCTACTAAAAAACTTCACACAGATGGACAAAGGGAGGCAGGAAGGTCTTTTCTGGCCTTTCAAACCAAACTACTGAAGAGGATACAACCCCCCAAATCTGCAAAGGCTGATCGCCAATACTTACTTCGAAAATTACTATGTGATGTCAAATGGCAAGTAAAACCCAATGTCTGGAACTTCCCTGGTGGTCCAGTGGCTAAGACTCTGTGCTCTCAACTCAGGGGGCTCAGGTTTGATCCTTGGTCAGGGAACTAGTTCCCACATGCTGCAACTAAGAACCAGTGCAGCCAAATAAATAAATATATATATTTTTTAAAAACCCAATGTCTTTCATTAAATGTGGCAGAGCTGATAGTGTTTAAGATTGATATATTATTTATCCTGTCACTTTTACTATCTGCAAGTTAGTAAGGGAAGTAAGAAGGGCAAAAGTGTGAAAGACTACGACATCTACGTGAAAAGAATAATTGATGTTTCAGTTCAGTTCAGTTGCTCAGTTGTGTCCGACTCTTTCTGACCCCGTAAATCGCAGCATGCCAGGCCTCCCTGTCCATCACCAACTCCCCGAGTTTACTCAAACTCATGTCCATCGAGTCAGTGATGCCATCCAGCCATCTCATCCTGTCGTCCCCTTCTCCTCCGGCCCCCAATCCCTCCCAGCATCAGGGTCTTTTCCAATGAGTCAACTCTTCACATGAGGTGTTTAGTTTTACACAATCTCATTAGCCTAACAGGCCACAAAATCTCCCATATTTACTGAAGTATAACTACCTGCAAATAACACACAAACAGTTATTTCTGGGTTCCACTGTCTCTTCCAGTTTCTTTCAAAGACAAACTTTACTTTTTCAGAAGTTAAAATCATACAACACTTGGTTTACTTAAAACAATGACATTTATTCATTTTGCTTAAAACTTATCTATGTATATATTTGTAAAAATAATAATATAAATGTAGATAGTACAAAATTTTAAAAGTAGAAGAGAGTATAAACAAAAAATAAATATCTTTTCTATTCCTTGTTCCCAGACTACAGCAGAATCCATCACTATTACCAGTTTTTTGCATGTCATATATTTTTGATTTCACATAAAATTATAATAAAAGCATAGGTTTTTAAATTAAAAACCTGAAAAATCTCTTAATTTCTAAAGAATTGTCTTTTACACTGATTTCCTCTTAAAGATAACTATGATATAAACAGAACACAACTGGGAAATAATTTTTAGTTTATATGTATCTCTTCTTATTTGTAAACTGGCATGTCTGAGTTTAGCCATAACCAACCAGTATTAAATTATTGCTATTTACAAATGAACATGTTTTCCAGTGCTCCAAGGTACTTCCGTCAGATTAAGAATATTTACTCCATTTCCCTACACAAGATGGCTTTCTGTACAAAGCCACTGAGTTATTTCACTCAGTAAATCTTACCTGCAGTTTCCTCACACTTCGTTGCTGGCACTTGTCTTTCTCAATAATCTGCTGGTAGAGTCTCGCTCTCAACACACGCAGAGCTGTTTCTTTGTTTTTTATCTGTGATCGTTCTTGCTGGCATTCCACTACAAGTCCTGGAAAATAACAGGGATCAGAGGTTAACAGGGTGTGTGCACACGCTCAGTCGCTCAGACGTGTCTGATTCTTTCTGTGACCCCACGGGCTGCAGCCCACCCAGCTCCTCTGTCCATGGGATTTCCCAGGCAAGCATGCTGGAGCAGGCTGCCACTTCCTGACTCAGGGATTAAGCAGGTGTCTCCTGCACTGCTGGCAGATTCTTTACCACTGAGCCACCTGGGAAACCCCGAAGTGTCTATTACATCACAATAAAACTGATACAAAAGATAGAACTGAGGAACGTTTTAAGGGGGGAAAGGTTAATCAGGAAAAGAATGAAAAACATTTCAGATGAAGTACACACCAGAAACTATACATGAGTTATGATGGTAATTGCTGTAGATGGCTCTTTAGATTCTGATATCAAATAAGGTGTTTCAGCTTATAATACAAATACACATTTATTGAAAAAAAATCTGCATTTATATAGACCCAGGTGGTTCTAACAAAATGTGGTCCACTGGAGGAGGGAATGGCAATACTCCAGTATTCTTGCCTCAAGAACCTCACAAACAGTAAGAAAAGGCAAAAGGATACGACACCGGAAGATGAGTCCCCCAGGTCAGAAGGTGTCCAATATGCTACTAGGGGAGAGCAGAGGGCAATTACTAATAAGCTCCAGAATGAAGGAAAAGACTGAACCAAAGGGGAAACGATGCTCAGTTGTGAATGTGTCTGGTGCTGACAGTAAAGTCTGATGCTGTAAAGAACAATATTGCATAGGAACCTGGAATGTTAGGTTCATGAATTAAGATAAATTGGACATGGCCAAGCAGGAGATGGCAAGAGTGAACGTCGATATCTTAGGAATCAGTGAATTAAAATGGACGGGAATGGGCAAATTTAATTCAGATGACCATTATATCTACTGTGGCAAGAATCCCTTAGAAGAAATGGAGTCGCCCTCATAGTCAGTAAAACAGTCTGAAATGCAGTACTTGGGTGTCATCTTAAAATGACAGAATGGTTTTGGTTGGTTTCCAAGGCAAATTATTCAACATCACAGTAATCCAAGTCTATACCCCAACCCCTAATGCCAAAGAAGCTGAAGTTGAACGGTTCTATGAAGACCAACAAGACTTTATAGAACAACACCAAAAAAGTCTTTTTATCACTGGGGACTGGAAAGCAAAGTAGGCAGTCAAGAGATACCCAGAATATAGAAAATTTGGCCTTGGAGGAGTACAAAATGAAGCAGGATCAACGCTAACAGAGTTTTGTCAAGAGAACACACTAGTCATAGCAAACACCCGCTTCCAACAACACAAGAGACAACTCTACACATGGACATCACCAGATGGTCGACACTGAAACCAGATCGATTATATTCTTTGCAGCTGAAGATGGAGAAGCTCTATATAGTCAGCAAAAACAAGGACTGGAGCTGACTGTGGCTCAGATCATGAACTCCTTATTGCCAAATACAGACTTAAATTGAAGAAAGTAGAGAAAACCACTAGGCCATTCAGATATGACCTAAATCAAATCCCTTATGCTTATGCATGGAGGTGACCAATCCATTTAAGGGATTAGATCTGGCAGACAGAGTGCCTGAAAAACCATGGATGGAGGTTTATAACATTCGGCAGGAGGTGGTAATCAAAACTATCCCAAAGAAAAAGAAATACAAGAAGGCAAAGTAGTTGTCTGAGGAGGCTTTACAAATAGCTGAGAAAAGAACAGAAGTGAAAAGCAAGGGAGAAAAGGAAAGATACACCCAACTGAATGCAGAGTTCCAGAGAATACCAAGGAGAGATAAAAGCCTTTTTAAGTGAACAATGCAAAGAAATACAGGAAAACAATAGAATGGGAAACACTGGAGAACTCTTCAAGAAAACTGGAGATATCAAGGGAACCTTTCATGCAGGGATCGTCACAATAAAGGACAGAAAAGGTGGCCCTAAAAGCAGCAGAAGAGATTAGAAAGAAGTGGCAAAAATACACAGAACTATATAAATAAGGTTTCAATGACCTGGAAAACCATGATGGCATGGGCACTCACCTAGAACCAGACATCCTGGAGTGTGAAGACAATTGAGCCTCAGGAAACATCACTATGAACAATGCTAGTGGAGGAGATGGAATTCCAGCTGAACTAGTTCAAATCCTAAAAGATGATGCTGTTAAAGTGCTGCACTCAATATGCCAGCAAATTTGGAAAACTCAGCAGTGGCCACAGGACTGGAAAAGGTCAGTTTTCATTCTAATCCCAAAGAAGGGCAGTACCAAAGAATGTTCAAACTACCGGACAACTGCACTCATTTCACATGCTAGCAAGGTAATACTCAAAATCTTTCAAGCTAGGCTTTAATAGTACATGAACCAAGAATTTCTGGATGTACAAGCTGGATTTAGGAAAGGCAGAGGAACTAGAGATCAAATTGCCAACATTCCTTGGATCATAGGGAAAGTAAGGGAATTCCAGGAAAACATCTACTTCTGCTTCACTGACTATAGTAAAACCTTTGACTGTGTGGATCACAAGAAACTGTGAAAAATTCTTCAAGAGATGAGAATACTACACCACCTTACCTCTCTTCTGAGAAACCTGTATGCAGATCAAGAAGCAACAGTTAGAACCGGACACAGAACAATGGACTGGTTCGAAATTGAGAAAGGAGTACATCAAGGCTGTATATTGTCACCCTGCTTATTTAACTTCTATGTGGAGTGCATCATGTGAAATGTTGGACTGGATGAATCACAAGCTGGAATCAAGATTGCTGGGAGAAATATCAACAACCTCAGATATGCAGATGACACCACCCTTATGGCAGAAAGTGAAGAGGAACTAAAGAACCCCTTGATGAGGGTAAAAGAGGAGAGTGAAAAAGCTGGCTTAAAACTCAACATTCAAAAGACTAAGATCATGGCATCCGACCCCATCATTTCATGGCAAATAGAAGGGGAAAAATTGGAAACAGTGACAGACTTTATTTTCTTGGGCTTCAAAATCACTGCACAGTGACTGCAGCCATGAAATTAAAAGACTCATGCTCCTTGGAAGGAAAGCTATGACAAACCTAGACAGTGTATTAAAAAGCAGAGACATCACTTTGCCAGCCAAGGTCCACAGAGTCAAAAATTATGGTTTTTCCAGTAGTCATGTACAGATGTGAGAGTTGGACAAAAAAGACTGAGCACCAAAGAATTGATGCTTTTGAATTGGGGTGTTGAAAAAGACTCTTGAGAGTCTCCTGGACTGCAAGGAGATCAAACCAGTCCATCCTAAAGGAAATCAGTCCTGAATATTAATTGGAAGGACTGTTGTTGAAACTGAAGCTCCAGTACTTTGGCCACCTGATGGGAAAAGCTGACTCACTGGAAAAGATCCTGATGCTGGGAAAGATTGAAGGCAGGAGGAGAAGGGGAAGACAGACGATGAGATGGTTGGATGGCATCACTGACACAATGGACATGAGTTTGAGCAAACTCTGGGAGACAGTAAAGGACAGGGAAGCCAGGCAGGCTGCAGTCCATGGTGTTGTAAAGAGTCGGACACGATTTAGTGACTAAACAACAACAAAATGCAGTTGAAACTCGTGTTGTTTAAGGGTCAATTGTATACTCCACATAGGGAAGAATATACATAATGTAAAAGAATATATATGTACCACGCAGCTTAAATAGAATATTGCTGAAAGTCACTCAGTTGTGTCCGACTCTGTGACCCCATGGACTATACAGTCCAAGGAGTTCTCCAGGCCAGAATACTGGAGTGGCTAGCCTTTCTCTTCTCCAGGGGATCTTCCCAACCCAGGGACCGAACCTAGGTCTCCCACACTGTAGTCGGATTCTTTACCAGCTGAGCCAAAAAGAATATTTCTAAATGCCCTTTAAACCTCCCATTTGCCCCCTTACAAACCAGAAGCTATGTCATGCCTCCCAGAAGTAACCACTACTTAAAATTTTAAAATAACTGTTTCCTTGTATTTCTTTATATTTTAACATATATGTATAGATGCTTAAGACTTTTTATGAAGCACTATAATGAGGAATCCCAGAAACTGGGGTTGACCGTTTGGGGACTAGAAACAGAAAGTCTATATAACAACTACAATTTCAAGTCCCCTCCCTCAATCTGTAGGAGGCAGGAGGTAGTCTTTAGAGAATGACATAAGGAAAGTTCCAGACTTGAGTCTTCAAAGGTACAAAGGAAGGCAAGTGTGAGGCACAAGACTGAAAAAGAGGATTAAGTAAAAGTTTGCTTATTGAATGAGGAGACCTTGACTTTACCATCTTGTGTCCCGGGTGAGCCTTCTTAGGAGAAAACTACCCAAGAGAAAAAGTTCTACAAATGCTGACATTTCAGGGGCCCTAAAAAAAAGCTGATTCACTCCCCGACCTTTGAAACTTATTACTGGGTAAGTGGTGCCCATGTGCTGAGAGTTTTTAGAACCTCACTCTTTAGAGGTGAGGTTTAGAACCTCACTCTTTAGAACCTCACTGTGTGTATACACACAGCCAAGGAGGTGCTTTGTCCAAACAGAAGGGAATATGAACACAACGGGGACTTTGAACCCATGACCCAGTGTCATCTTTTTTTTTTTTTTTAGAAAATCTTTTATGTATTTATTTATTTAGGTATTTATCTGGCAGCTCTGGGTCTTACTTGCAGCATGGGGGATCTTTCATCATGGCATGCAATATCTCTTTAGTTGTGGCATGTGGGATCTAGGGATCTGACTAGGGATTGAACTCAGGCCCTCTGCAATGGGAGTGTGGAGTCTTAGCCACTGGACTACCAGGGAAGTCCCTCCAGTGTCATCTTTAAAGAGTTTGTGCAAGAAGACAGACACTAACATAAAACTCTTTCTAAATGCCGAACAGTTTTATAAGATGTGGAAAAGAGTTAAAAGTACAAAGGCAAAAGGACTAGCTTACCTGTGGGGATGTGGACAAGTCTGACAGCACTATCAGTTGTATTAACATGCTGCCCTCCTGCTCCTTTGGCTCGAAATGTATCTATTCGCAAGTCCTTAGGGTCTACTTTCACATCTACCTAGAACCAGAAGTATAGCATGAGTAAATTCCATACTCAACAAATACTTAAATATTAAATTGATCCCAAGGTCTTTCAAATAAACTGTATTGTTTTAAATCACAGCCATTTGACTAAGAGGTGAAATAACTTACAACAAAGAAAGAACCATAAACACAATATTCCAACAGATGCTATTTTAAGCACTGATTTATGAGACCACTGAGTTATGTAATCTTTCAAAAGTTTTATTATCTATCATCCCACAAAGCTATATTAGATACAAAATATATTTTTTTTAAAAGGCAGAAGACATGAATAGACATTTTTCTAAAGAAGACACTCAAGTGGCCAATAGGCACATGAAAAGATGCTCCACATCATTAATCATCAGAGAAACGCAAATCAAAACCACAGTAAGGTATCACCTTGCATCTGTCAGAATGGCTGTCATCAGAAAAAAAGGGCTATCATCCAATGTCAGGGAGGATATGGAGAAAGGGAAACACTTGTACACCGTTGGTGGGAATGTAAATTGGTACATCACTGTGGAAAGTAGCATGGAGGTTTCTCAAAAAACTAAAAATAGAACTAACATATCCAGCAATTCCACTCCTGGGTATGTATCTGAAAATAAAAACCTAAACTCAAAGAGATATATTCACCCCATTGTTCACAGCAGTATTATTTATAACAGCCAAGATATGAAAGCAATGTAAGTATCCATGAATGGATAAAGATGTGATACACACACACACACACACACACACACACACTGGAATATTGTTCAGCCAGAAAAAATGAAATTTTGCGATTTGCAATAACATAAATGAACTTGGAGGGTACTGTGCTTAGTGAAATAAGTTGAACAGAGAAAGACAAATATGTATAGCATCACTTATATATGGAGTCTAAAAATTAAAACACCCTAGTGAATATAACAAAAAAAGAAATGGACTCAAACTAGTGGTTACCAGTGAGGAGAGCAAAAGGGGGAGGAGAAGGATAGATGGATGTAGGGGAGTAAGAAGTATAGACTATTATGTATAAAATAAATGAACTATAAGGATATATTGTACAGCACAGGGAAGAAAGCCAATATTTTATGATAACTATAAATGGCGTATAACCTTTCAAAATAGTGAATCACTGTGTTGTACACCTGAAACATAATATTGTAAATCAACTATACCTCAATTTTTTCAGAAAGAAAAATAATAGTGATTATATCTTATTGAATTTAAAAAATAAATCTGTAAGTCTATAATGAAGTCACAAACATACAAAATTCAATATATGAGTTTATAATGAGGTAAAATAAAAATGGAAAGAGAAGAAAGGAGGAGAGAAGGTAGTGGGGAGGAAAGTTCTTCACAGTAAAGAATGCCAGTTAATACATGCAGAAGGAATGATGAAATTAGAAAATCATCATTTTGAAACACCAAACTAAATAACTAATTCAGGCAAAGATCACTACTGGATGTTAAAGACCATGGAAGACAAGTTGTTGGGAATAGGATATATTACTTATATTACTATATTATTATATTACTGAGATTATTCCCTTATTATAAAGAGAGAAATACACTTTCACAATCAGGATTTTTTTTGTGGTCACCAACTTCACTAAATGCTCAAAGTGATCCTCACTAAAAGTGGGGTAATCTGATACTCTGACTTGTGATGAGACACAACATGAATATAACGACACCTTCGAAGTATTCTTGCTCTAAATGTATAACCTGAATAGAATGGAATATTTAAATACAACTTTCCATAGAATGCAGGAGATAAAGGAACAAGTTAAAGAGTGTCATAAGGAAACAGTCAGATGAATCCAGAATGTGGAACATTCTACAAGACAAAAGAAAAAAGAAAAAAGGTCTAGACTCTTCAAAATGTCAATGTCGTTTAAAAAAAAAAAAGGTTGGAAGACTGTTCCAGGCATAAAGAGTTATAACAACAAACTGCAATAAGTGAAACTTGATAGCATCCTCGTTTAAGAAAATAGCTATAAAGATACTTTTTGATGACTGAGGAAACTATTAACTGGACTAAGTATTAATTGTGATATTGTGATTTATGGTAAGAAATATATATTGTTCAGCTCTCAGCAGAGAGCTCCTAAAACGCTTGGGTATTTTCCTAAGTGGTAAGAGTGACAAAGGTGTCTGTGTGATTCATAACAAGCCCCTTTGAACCACATTTGACTTTATGTTAATAAGGTGATATTTGGAAAACCATGGATAACCACAGCATGCGAACTGATGGCCAGCTCCACCCCAATCTCCAGGGAGGGGAGAGGGGCTGGAGGTTGAATTAGTCCCCAGTGTCTATTGATTTACCCAACCATGTCTATGTATGGAAGACTCCATAATAGTCCCCCAAACACAGGGTTCAGAGCGCTGCCAGGCTGATGAACACGCGAAACTGCGGGCAGGGAGGCGAGCCTGGAAGGGCGTGGAAGCCCCGCACCTCTCTGAGTTCTCTGAGCTTCTTCCACCTGGCCCTTCCTCAGTTATACTTTTTGTAATAAGGCAGTAGTCTAGTAAGTATGAGCTTCCCAGGTGGCTCAGAGGTAAAGAACCCGCCTGCCAATGCAGGAGATTAGAGTTCTATCCCTGGGTTGGGAAGATCCCCCGGAGAAAGGCGTGGCAACCCGCACCAGTATTCTTGCTGGAGAATTCACGGACAGAGGTCCGTGGGGTCACAGAGAGTCGGACACGACAGCCTGCACGCACTAGTAGGGACACTGTTTTCCTGTGCTCTGGGAGCCCCTTTAGTAAATTCCTGAGACTAAGGAGGGGACGCGGGAACACAGGAGACAGCCTGCTTTCACGCCTGGCTCTGACGTGGCGGGCGGCCGTGCTGCGGGGCTGAGTCCAGCTTGCGGAAGCTGGGCCACTTGCCCAGGGAGACGGTGTCAGACGTGAGCTGAACTGTGGGCCGGTCGCTTGCTGTCCGCTGAGAATGGAGGGGCTGCTTCGTGGAGGGGAAGACGTTCACAGGTTTGGGGGGCGGAAGCATTCGATAAGCAGACAGAACGCACAGGAGCTTGGCGCGGACAGTGACCCTCCGGTGGACCTTCCCGGGTAACGGTACGGGGCTCCTGCAGGGGTACCTCATCTGGGTGGGGGAGGACGATCACCGACATCGTCCCCGTGTGAATCCGCTGCATCCGGGACGACAGGCCCACTTCCGGGATTCGCTGAACCCGGTGAATCCCACCTTCGTACTTCAGGTGCTTATAGACGTTATCACCGGAAATTCGGGCCGCTGCGTGATGTAGCCCACCTGTGAAAAAAAAGTTCCAGCGTAATAATAAATTCTACTTTGAAAGGGATCAGGACCTTAAATGGCCTTCATGAAAGGCCTCTGTGAGCACAGAGCCTGAGATGAGAACATAAAGTAGGTCCAAAAAGACGTTATCCCAACATAAGTCTATTAATATGTAATAGGAAACATACCAAAAAATTGTTTATGGTTATCTCTGGAGAACAGAACAGCATGTTTTTTCATCTTAAGTTTTTTTGTTGCAAAGTTTTATGATGAACAAATTTCACTTTTATAAAAATAGCATTAGAAAAAAAGAATACTGGGACATTTTCTGCATTGAATCCATACGATCTTAGGCTAATTTAGTGCCATATATAACAGTGCTCAATAACACAGCAATTTGATAATGATGAATAATTCTGTAGGTCCTCCCAAGCTTTTAAGAATCTATTGAAATTTAATTCTTGCTTGTCTGTGAAGCGGGAAAATAAGCACAATGCCTAAGCTAGCTTCTTATTGAACATATTGTTTAAAATAACCTTTTTATTGTAAAATAATACACAGATGTAGAAAACCACATGAATCAAATGCATGGTTCAAGATTAAGAAAAAGAACTTTATCAGGCACCTGCAAAGCCCTCCCATAGATCTGCCTTTCCTACAATCCCCTCCCTTTCTCAGGTAACCAGTATTTTTTATTCCCTTCTCTACTATAATTTTATTACCTAATGTGCTGCCCTAGGCACTATAGTGTAGTCTTGTCCATTTAAAAAAGTTGATACGTCTTTCAAATCTCTGTCTAGAAGTTCATCACCCATCTCAAGTTATCCATTGAGGAACCAGGGCTGTTGACATACAGAAATTTCCCACAGCTTGGTTTTGCTGACTGCATACTCCTGGCATGCTTCCATTTCTTTTCTGCCCTCTGTACTGGCTGCTACTGGGCAGCTGGATCCAGAAACTAGATTGAACTCTTTGGCAAGACAACAGGAGACAGACAATGTCTGGCTGTCTCTTATGTTTTTATCAAACAATGTTTGATGCTTCATGTACCACAGAGGTTGTAGAAGGGTGACAGTCCAATTCTATGGGCTTCCCTTGTGGCTCAGCTGGTAAAGAATCCACTTGCATTGCAGGAGACCTGGGTTGGAAAGGTCCCCTGGAGAAGGGAAAAGCTACCCACTCCAGTATTCTGGTCTGGAGAATTCCAGGGACCGTATAGTCCATGGGGTTACAAAGAGTTGGACATGACTGAGTGAAGTTAAAAAAAAACAAAAAACAAAAAACCTAGATTCAGCCATTTCTCCAAGAAGCCCTGGTTCCTTTCGAAGGAAAATAATATTTCAATGTTTTCAATATTGGGGAACTAGGGATATTCACTAATACTGGGTTGGTCATTGTTTCCAGACCTTTTCAATGGACAGAGATAGGAAATACCTCATGAGTTTACAGAGATGTTGAGAAACAATTCCTTATCAGTTTCTTGCATTTCTGCACATTTTGTAAACAAGGAACTGCCTGCCCTTTTGTTCCAGAATATGTTTTTAAGGGTATTTGTTTAGTGAACAGCTTTGGAGATAATGTCTCCCTCTAGAGCAAAGGACAAGTGCCTGCCAGTGTAGGAGACACGGATCCCATCCCTGGTCGGGAAGATCTCACAGGCCGCGGAGCAGCAGAGCCCATGCGCCACAGCTACTGAGCCCACACACCCGAGAGCCCGTGCTCTGCAACAAGAGAAGCCACCGCAACTACAGAGTAGCCCCTGCTCACCGCAACTAGAGAAAAAGCCCACATAGCCCACCCAGCTCAGCCAAGAAAAAGATTCCACCTTCCGATGCAGGGGACACGGGTTTGATCTCTGATCAGGGAACTAAGATCCTACACGCTGCAGGGCAACTAAGCCTGTGTGCACGGCAATGGAGACTCAGCAAAATAAAATAAAATAGAGAACCCCAAGCTCAGGATTCCTCTTCTGTTTTGAAACCCACCATGTGGGTAGGTGTTATCTGACCTTCCAGTTGCCTTTTGGGACGTGGAGCTCATGAAACCAGCACAAAAATGCTGATATTCTGGTTATTGCTACTACCATGAGTCATAAACCATCCTTTGTCTCTGACCCATGAAACTGTGACTTGCTAAATTCCTGTCTTGCAAGTAGGATAAAATCTCAGACAACTTGTTCTGATAACTGATACTTCTCATATAAATTAAAGATCACAATGTCTTCTCTAATACTCCTGTATCACTTGCTTTCCATACTGAGAATCTTGGTTCCCAAAGACAGAGAGGATACCAGAATTAGAGTATCTCATAATCACTCTTCTACTTTATCCCATATTTCATAAACAACAGTCTCAGAATAACACTACTAGTTCTGCCACCAATACGATTACTAAAAACATTATAAAACTTTTTTGCGTGTGCTCTTCCCATTCTGCTTCCCATTCTGCAAATTATTGTACTCTATACTGTCAGATTTAACAGTCCTTATATACTGTACTTTTTCCTCTCAGTCCTCAATTAGACCTAGTTCTATAGACAATCACATATTTAATACTCCCCTTTAGGGAAAGTGAAAGTGTTAGTTGCTCAGTCCTATCTGACTCTGCAAATCCATGGACTGCAGTCTGCCAGGCTCCTCTGTCCATGGGATTCTCCCAGCAAGAATACTGGAGTGAGTTGCCATTTTCTACTCCAGGGGATCTTCCCAACCCAGGGACAGAACTCAGGTTTCCTGCATTGCAGGCAGATTCTTTACTGTCTGAGCCACCAGGAAAGCCTGGGAGAAAGACTGGCAGTATATTCTGGCATGTACCGACTTTCTCAAGAGGACCCAGTTCTGCCTTTATTCAAGGGGTTTTAGGTCTACAAACTGGCTCAAGTCTGGGAACTGACTAAGGGGCCATGACTTCTGTTTTTATGACACAGGTTAGACTTTTGTTCACTTGACCTAGAACTTTTCTGCTTATACAGGTCAAATAAGAATGTAGTAGGCTTTCATTCTTTACTCCCAGGGACACATGTCAACCAGCCAATGCCCTGTCTGCGTAAGTCAGCCTGTTCCGATTGCTCTTATCACTCTGCTGTCCATTATGGTAACCACGCCCATATTGCTTTTGGCCGCTGAGTGCCAACACTGCTACCTTGAGATCCAATTGCTCCAACTGCCCTTAGGTTTCCCAATTCATCTACTAGAGTTCCCACTGTAGGGTCTTGGCTGCAGATAAAAACTACCAGACAGCTCTTTAGTGATGCCAGGGCTCCCCTCGTAAACTTATTTCTCAACAGTTGTGGTGAAAAGTATTACCTCTGGACACATTAAATTAACCACCACATTATTTTTATTTAATTATTTTTTTATGCCTTGATGTGTGGCTTGCAGTATCTTAGTTTACCAACCAGAGATCGAACCCATGCCCCTGGCACTGGGAGCACAGCCTCTTAACCACTGGACTGCCAGGGAAGTCCCAACCACCACATTACTTTAATGACCTCTCCCTGAATTCAGCTGGTGAGCAGAAAATAACAATTATAAACATTAATCGGTTGGGAGGGAAGAGAGAATATAATAAATTTCATTTGTTGTGTTGTTCAGTCACCAAGTCACGTCCGACTCTTTTGCGACCCCATGGACTGTAGCCTGCCAGGCTCCTCTGTCCATGGTGGGACTTCCCAGGCAATAGTACTGGAGTGGGTTGCCATTTCCTTCTCCAGGGGTCTTCCTGACCCAGGGATTGAATCCTGGGTTGGTAAGTGGATTCTTTACCACTGAGCCACTCAGGAAAGTCCCCCTTTAATTTGAAAGACATTTCTCAAGTCCCTAGAAATCAGGAATATAGAATGACAGTGATAGACCTACACTACATGTCAAGAGCCATCACCCTGCACTGCTTCTACAAAGAGTAATCTTGTAATCATGTAGTACTGACTACTTATGTAATGGTTGAGGATTTTCCCTATCTGTCCCAAGATCACAAAACTAAAAGACTTGAAGTCATGTGATGTGTGAATTTTTACATTTCAGTGTGTTTTTCCCCAATCTTAGCTTCTAGTGCTATGTGAATCTCTGTGAGTTCCCTATATTTCAATTAAACATTAAGTATGTACATATCATATACACATGTATATATTCTGTGCTAAGTCTCTTCAGTCGTGTCCAATCTTTGGGACCCTATGGATGGTAGCCAACCAGGCTCCCCGTCCACGGGATTCTCCTGGCAAGAATACTGGAGTGGGTTGCTCTCCTCCAGGGGATCTTCCTGACCCAGGGATCAAGCCTGAATCTCTAAAGTCTCCTGTATTGGCAAGCAGGCTCTTTACCACTAGTGCCACCTAGGAAGCCCCATACATATACTTTAACATATATATTTTGTAAGATAGATACTTTTTCCCCTGTCTCTATTTTAGTCTTTCCCTATCCATATCTTTGTCTTCTCATTACAGTAAATAAATTATATTTTATAATTTTAATGGATAAAGGTTTATTCTTAGGTTTTAATTTTAAAGGTATATGAGTAGATTATTACATTTTTTTTCCTTTTTTTTTTTTTGGTGGCGGGTGAGACATGGGTCTTAGTCTCCCCACTAGGGATCAAACCCAGGCCCACAGCAATGAAAGCAGAGAGTCCTAACCACTGGACTGCCATGGAATTCTCCAAATGTTTTCGTTTCTGATAAAAGGAGTTTTACCTTTTTTTTCTCTTCTATTTTGTATACATTAATCTGTTTCTTTTTTTTTTTTTTTTTATCCCACCCTCACATTCTCCCACAGAGTTCAAAAGTCTGTTCTGTATTTCTGTGTCTCTTTTTCTGTTTTGCATATAGGGTTATCATTACCATCTTTCTAAATTCCATATATATGTGTTAGTATGCTGTAATGTTCTTTATCTTTCTGGCTTACTTCACTCTGTATAATGGGCTCCAGTTTCATCCATCTCATTAGGACTGGTTCAAATGAATTCTTTTTAATGGCTGAGTAATATTCCATGGTGTACATGTACCACAGCTTCCTTATCCATTCATCTGCTGATGGGCATCTAGGTTGCTTCCATGTCCTGGCTATTATAAACAGTGCTGCGATGAACACTGGGGTGCACGTGTCTCTCCCAGATCTGGTTTCCTCAGTGTGTATGCCCAGAAGTGGGATTGCTGGGTCATATGGCAGTTCTATTTCCAGTTTTTTAAAAAATCTCCACACTGTTTTCCATAGCGGCTGTACTAGTTTGCATTCCCACCAACAGTGTAAGAGGGTTCCCTTTTCTCCACACCCTCTCCAGCAGTTATTGCTTGTAGACTTTTGGATAGCAGCCATCCTGACTGGCGTGTAATGGTACCTCATTGTGGTTTTGATTTGCATTTCTCTAATAATGAGTGATGTTGAGCATCTTTTCATGTGTTTGTTAGCCATCTGTATGTCTTCTTTGGAGAAATGTCTGTTTAGTTCTTTGGCCCATTTTTTGATTGGGTCATTTATTTTTCTGGAATTGAGCTGCAGGAGTTGCTTGTATATTTTTGAGATTAATCCTTTGTCTGTTTCTTCATTTGCTATTATTTTCTCCCAATCTGAGGGCTGTCTTTTCATCTGTTTCTTTTTTTTTTTTTTCATCTGTTTCTTTTTTAGAGATGTATTTATTTTATTTATGGCGGTGCTGGGTCTTTGCTGCAGGGCACAGGCCTTCTCCGGTTGCAGGGAGCAGGGGCTACTCTGTGGCTGCGGCGCTTGGGCCTCTGACTGCTGTGGAGGCGGGCTATGGGCACACTGGCCTCAGCAGCTGCGGCTGGTGGGCTCCAGAGCTCAGGCCCGGTGTGGTTCACGGGCTCAGCTGCCCCGTGGTACGTGGGATCTTCCCGGACCAGGTACTGAAACCACATCTTTACCACTGAGCCACCAGGGAAGCTCAACTTGGGACTTTTTAAAATGTCTTTTATTTTATTTTGCTAGGGAGTCAGTGTATCTAAAAAAAAGACTTCCCAACCATTTTTGGTCTGCTCTGTGTCCCTGGAGCAGAATCTCTCCTCCCGATCTCAAGTGCATCTTCCTTTCATTGCTGAAAGTTGAATTCAAAATACACATCTCAGAGATGACACTCTTTCCTTTCTAAGGCTGTTTCTGATTACATTCTTGACACTCTCTCCTCTCCTGCGTCCACAATATATACTGTCCTCATCCTTTTTCCTGCTTACCTGACTCCTTTTTCTCTTTTGCCAACTAGTCTGTTTTCTAAATGTGGCCATTCTCCATGGTTTGGTGCCCTCTCTATGGACTCTCCCTCACTTATTCTCTCTCAGCATCAGACATCATCTCTGTTCTGTGCTGGGCTTAGTCGCTCAGTCGTGTCTGATGTTTTCTGACCCCGTGGACTGTAGCCCACCAGGCTCCTCTGTCCGTAGGGATTCTCCAGGCAAGAATCCTGGAGTGCGTTGCCAGGTCCTCCTCCAGGGGATCTTTCCCACCCAGGAATCGAACCAGGGTCTCCTGCATTGCAGGTGGATTCTTTACCAGCTGAGCAACCAGGGAAGCCCCCATCTCTGTTCTAACAGCTATCAAATATCTCTCCTCAACTCTATTCCCTCACCAAAGCTCTGGTTACCCAGCTTCAGCACTTACTGGATATTTCTAAAGGGATGTTCTCTCTAACAACACAAACAATCATGCAAAAATCACTTTCACTGTTCTTCCCAAGTGGAGTCTGCCTTCCAATTTCTATTTCATTTGGCATGAATGAATATTGCAATCGTCTCAGCTAGAAAGATTAGGTCCCTATGGCTCATTTCCTTTGTGCCAGAATAAACTAATGGGATGTAGTGTGGAATTAAATCTAACCCCAGGACTGCCATTACTTATTGTGTGATCTTGGATTAGTTACTTACTCTCTGAGCCTAGATTTTCATCTGTGAAATAGGATTAACAATACCATCTCACAGGGTTTTAAGGATCAAATGACCCACACTGCATGCCGGACACAGTTGGCAAGCAATAGCTTCTCTCATCAGTTACCAGATTTTGCCCATTCTTCCTCTGAAGGTCTCTCATATGTCTACTCCCAATTCTAACTCTTAGTTACACCTGGTTACTCTAATAACCTCTCAGCCACCTGCCTTAAATCTAGCCTCTTCAATCCATCTTTCACACTGCTGTCAAAATAATCTTAAAACTAAGTTGGTTACCAGTGGGGAAAGAGGGGCAGAGATTTAGAAGATTTGGATTAACATATATACACTACTATACATAAAATGGGCTTCCCTTGTGGCTCAGCTGGTAAAGAATCCGCCTACCATGCGGGAAACCTGGGTTTGACCCCTGGGTTGGGAAGACCCCCTGGAGAAGGGAAAGACTACCCAGCCCAGTATTCTGGCCTGGGGAATTCCATGGACGGTATAGTCCATGAGGTCACAAAGAGTCAGACACATCTGAGTGACTTTCACTTCACATACATAAAAGAAGACCAACAAGGACCTATGGTATAGCACAGAGAATTATGTGTGTGTGTGTGTGTGTGTGTGTGTGTATGAATCACTGTGACATATACCAAAAATTGAAAAAATATTATAAACCAACTATACTTCAATAAAAAAGAAAAAATAATCTCCTTACAATATATATTATCAAATGATATTCTTATTAACAAAATGTTCAACAGCCCCCTAATAATCAAGGCCTGTTCAGCTTTCATGTCTGCTGCAAATCTACTCTTTCAAACCTATTTCCTCTCACTTCTCATAACAAATATCCCAGTTAACTGGCTTCCCCACCTCTATACACACAGCAAGATGTTTCCCACCATCATGCCGTTGCTCGGATTACTCCTTCCCTCTGCTCTCCTGGTCTTCCCCTTTCCTGACCACTGGCTGGACTTCAAATCTGTACTGAGCACACACTTCCTATGTTCGCCACTGGTTTTCATTTCCCTGGATTGTGTCACTATGTGAATCTTCTTTCTCCACTTTGATCATTTGTGGGTTATTACTCATGGGCCCCCTGTCTACTATGGTGTATCTTGGTGTAACCAAGCAGATTAAAAACTTCCAGATGGATTAAAAGAATGGAACAAAAGACAATTATCAGCAGTTCTAATTTAATGTACCTGAGTATTTAAAACTTCAAAGACTTGCACTAGTTTCTTATTGTTTATGTTGTCTAAGTTTTTATCAGTTCAGCTTGAGTGGGAGCATCTTGAAACTAAAGATAAATGACTAACTTTTTCTGCATTCCCATAAACATCTAACACATTATAAGTACTTTAGAGTAAAAAGTTTAATACAGCTTGGCTCTGAATAACAGAACAATGATTTCCCAGGCCAGGCATTTATCAACCCTCCACAGGGAAAGTTTTCTAATTCATATATTCCTTCCTAAGAGGATGCTTCTCTCTTTCCCATTCTCTTCTTCTATAGTAAGAATTCTACTGTAGTAAGCCACTGTAATTGAAGAGTCCATGTCACAATATTTAATAGATGTAGACCACATGTTTTAAAAAACAGGACAATATGGCTCTAATCAAAAGCAGAGAAAAAATAATTTTCAGCATTGTCTATGGACAAAATCCTCAAACACACCTACCATAATCAGCTGGTGTATAATTCAGAAGTTCAAATCTCCAGTGTTTGTAGCTTGAATAATTCTGGTACATATCAAATATTTCTCGGGTAAATTGTTGGCAGATATCACCTAAAAGAAAATTTAAAAATATTCAGTCAGTATACATTTTCCAAAGAAGACATACAGATGGACAATAGGCACATGAAAAGATGCTCAACATCACTAATTATTAGAGAAATGCAAATCAAAACTACAAAGGAGGTATCGATTCACACTGGTCAGAATGGCCACCATTAAAAAGTCTATGAATAACAAATGCTGGAGAGGGTGTGGAGAGAAAGGAACCCACCAACAATGCTGGTATACACTGCTACAGTGTACATGAATGTAAACTGGTACAGTCACTATGGAAAACAGTATGGAGGTTCCTTAAAAAACTAAAAATAGAGTTGCCATATGACTCAGCAATCCTATTCCTGGGCATATATCTGGAGAAAACTCTAATATGAAAAGGCATATGCACCCCAGTGTTCATTGCAGCATAATTTACAATAGCCAAGACATGGAAACAGCGTAAATGTCCACCGACTGATGAATAGATAAAGAAGGTCTGGTACACATATACAGTGGAATACTACTCAGCCATAGAAAAGAACAAAGTAATGCCGTCTGCACCGCAATATGGATGGACCTAGAGATTATCTTACAAAGTGAAGGAAGTCAGAAAAGAAAGGCAGACAAATATTAAATGATATCGCTTCTATGTGGAATCTAAAATATGACTCAAATGAACTGATTTATGAGACAGAAACAGACTTACAGATACAGACATCAAATTTATATTTACCAAAAGGAATAGGGGATGAGGAGGCATAAATAAGAAGTCGGGGATTAGCAGACACATAATACTATATACATAATAGATCAACAACAATGTTCTACTGTATAGCACATTAGAATATATTCAATATCCTATAATAAACCAATAAAAAATATGAAAAAGAATATATATATAGGTGTAACCGAATCACTGTATACTAGAAACTAAGACAACACTGTAAATCAACTATACTTCAATAAAAAAAAATTTCTGCTTTTTCTAGGAAAAGAAATTCCAGGAAATTTTAGGAAAGTCCTCCTTGAAAGGCCCCTTAGGAGTTGAGAAGTAACTACTTCCAAAGGGAAACACATTTAACAAACTTTTAAAGTTATAGTGTGTCACTGAGGAAACCAGATCTGAAAGAGACACGTGCACCCCAATGTTCATCGCAGCACTGTTTATAATAGCCAGGACATGGAAGCAACCTAGATGCCCACCAGCAGATGAATGGATAAGGAAGCTGTGGTACATATACACCATGGAATATTACTCAGCCATTAAAAAGAATTCATTTGAACCAGTCCTAATGAGATGGATGAAACTGGAGCCCCTTATACAGAGTGAAGTAAGCCAGAAAGATAAAGAACATTACAGCATACTAACACATATATATGGAATTTAGAAAGATGGTAACGACAACCCTATATGCAAAACAGAAAAAGAGACACAGAAATACAGAACAGACTTTTGAACTCTGTGGGAGAAGGTGAGGGTGGGATATTTCAAAAGAACAGCATGTATACTATCTATGGTGAAACAGATCACCAGCCCAGGTGGGATGCATGAGACAAGAGCTCGGGCCTGGTGCACTGGGAAGACCCAGAGGACTCGGGTGGAGAGGGAGGTGGGAGGGGGGATCGGGATGGGGACTACGTGTAACTCTATGGCTGATTCATATCAATGTATGATAAAACCCCCAAAAAAAAAAAAAAGAGAGATTAAAAAAATAAATAAATAAATAAATAAAGTTATAGTGTGTCAAATCAAGGTAACATTCAAGTATTTTTTAAGATCATTTACAATAAAATTATTTTATTGACCTCCAGTCGTTCTTCCAGATGTCACTTCTAAAATAACATCATTTTTGTCATATTTCTCCTTTGGCAGTAGACTCTGGAAAAGCTGAAAAAGGGAGAAAAATCAGTATTAGTGTGTATAGTTTCCATGGTATGCTGTTATTACTTGAACTTAGATAAGAGATTCCAAAATATTAATAAAATCAGTAATTAATAAAATCATAGATCATCCCAAGAGGTCTGGCTTTAATAAGTAGACCTAATTAGGCCTAAGATAAGCAACCAATTTACATTAAACAATGAAGTTACTTGTTGGGATAGTTTCTACAATGCTATCAGATTATCTCAATTTTCTAAAACGCAGAAGTTCAGATCAAAGTCCAGGGTTCCATTCAATTTTCTTCAGATTCTGCTTCTAGTAGTCCTGAACAGTAGCTTCTTTCATCTAATGAAAGAAAGCTTTCAAAGTATTCATATGGAGAAAATGAGGACTTTTCATATATGATTACATGTTCTCTCCTGCAATAAATGCCAGTGCCAGGCCATGCCCTGTCTTCTCAGCAGAGTTGCTATTTAAAGAGTAGATTGAGGACTCCCAAGATAAGGCTCAAATATCTTCTCAGTGTAATAAGAAAAAGAGGGACTTTCTGATAAAGAAAGTAACCAATTTCCCTCTTAGGAAGAAAAAGGAAGCAGCTTTATTTTTATTATTACTTAAAGGTCTTTCAAATCAAACTGAAATTACCCATGTATCATGACTGTTCCTACTGACAGTTTTTGAAATAGTCCATCTCTGCTAGAAATGTTATGGCCTGATGGAGAGAATATTAGACTAGGAGTCAGACGTCTGACTTCTGTTTTTGACTAGCTGTTTCCATCAGGGAAAAAAATATTGATATCTCCACCACATCCTCCTCAACCCCTCAAAAAGCCCTTCCAGAGATTATTATCATACTAAATGAAGTAAGCCAGGCAGAGAAAGACAAATATCATATACTGTTGCTTATCTGTGGAATCTTAAAAAAAAAAGATACAAATGAACTTATTTACAAAACAGAAATAGATGCACAGACATAGAAAACAAACTTAGGGTCATCAAAGGGAAAAGGGGAGGGAAAAGTTAAGAGTCTGGGAGTTGGTGATGGACAGGGAGGCCTGGCGTGCTGCGATTCATGGGGTCGCAAAGAGTCGGACACGACTGAGTGACTGAACTGAACTGAACTGAACTGATACTACTATCTATAAAATAAACAACAAGGACCTACTGTATAGAAGAGGGAATTATACTGAAAATTTTGTAACAACCTATAAGGAAAAAGAAGCTGAGAAAGAAGATGTGTGTGTGTGTTTGTGTGTATACGTAACAGAATAACTGTACTCTACACTTGAAGCTAACACAACATTGTAAATCAACTGTACTTCAATTAAAAAAAAAAGCCCATCTACTGGATTCCTAGAGTAGGGAAGACTGAAGGTAGGAGGATGGCAAACAGGACAAAGGGGAACATAAGATGCAATGCTGTATCTTCATTTTCTTTTAGACAATCCATCCACTGAGCTAGAAAGGGCTAAAGACTTACATTAATCCATTGTCTCTACAGTCTTGGATTCCTTTCCATAATTAACCTAAGCAGCACGAACCACTCCCTCTTTCTAAGACTTAAAAACCCTGGACTCCTCCCCTTGTTGAAGTATATTCAGCTTTGGAATACTATTGCCTGGAGGTAGGGGGCTTGTTCTTTTCTTTGCCATCACAATCTCTTCACCTCAGTCTCATTCTGTTGTAAATTACAGTCTCATAATGTTGTAAACCCAACATTATCAATCATTCTAAGAGAAGACTTAATAAAACTGGTGTTCAGAAAGTACTTTAAGCACGAAAACATAATCTAGCAAGAACAGTATTCCTTTATATTCACAGTATTAGGTTCAGTTTACCTCTTAAAACATACCTCACTGTATAACATGTTGATTTTCTGAGCAATGGTTTGCCTCTCTTCCAATGCAAGTTCTTGTAGCTGTTTTTCATCTTGTTTATTCAGACCTACAAACCATCAAATAATAGTAAAAATGTTCAAATGCTCACCAAGAAACTTTTAAATAGCTACCTAATCTCAATTTACTGAATTTTATCTTGTGAAGGCAAGGGATTATAAAAAAGAACTATTAACAATAGTTAGAGAATATCAATTAAGTATTTGGTAAGTATGTCCAAAAAACTTGGGTGAAAACAAGTATAATCTTGCTCCAAAGAGCTGGTGATATGAATGTCTATAAGCAAATATAAAAATCAGTGATGAGATCTTCCCAGCCCAAATAAGCTAAGTTTCAGAGTAAATTGGGGTGACTACTTGTCTAAAGGTCGCAGCCATTGGTTAGCCCACTGAGTACCCTAGCATGGCTAGGACCTCCATTTTTTTAAGTCAGAAATAAGAACTCTAAAAATTTTGAATGCTCTTAAAAATGCTCATCCTTAGTAAACATTTTTTAAAAACACCACATGGGTCAAAAACCCACACATCTTGGCGATCTCTGCTTTATGGAAAGAATGGTTCTTTTCACATTTCAAAGCAGAAAATTAAATCCTGGAACTCACAGAACAAGCTCTCAATGAAATAGTGGCCAAAACAGCGTGAATCCCATAACCTCTGACCCCATTGCTTTAGATGCCTAGAGACTGATGTGTGCTAAATGATTTTTTTTGATTCTTAATAATTAAAAAAATTAGAAATGAAGACTCACAAAAGACAGAAGGCTCTCTAAAATCCTTCTCTAATCATGGAAGTCACCGGGGTCTGGTGGAATTCTATGCCTCATTCAGTCTTTCAACATTTAACACTGGCTCTAGTTGCTGGGGACCCGAGGATGAATAAAACACGGTTCAGGTCTCAAGGGGCTCAGTCTGCTGGCAAAGATGGACACACTCACCTGGTTACAAGAGGTAGTAACAGCGGTGCCACTGAGGCCTGAAGGGTGGTCTAGCCAAAGATTCCTAAATACGGTGCCATCTGAACTGCATCTCTTCCTTGTGTGTGTGTGTGTGTGTGTGTGTGTGTGTGTGTGTGTGTGTGTGTGTGTGTGTGTGTGTGTGTGTGTGTGTGTGTGTGTGTGTGTGTGTGTGTGATCTCAGCTCCCTGACCAGGGATCAGACCCGCACTGCCTGCACTGGGAGGTGAGGTCTCAACCACGGGACCACCAGGAGGTCCCTGGCCTCAGTTTCTAATTATAAATGGCCTGTTGTAGAACTGTACCATCACCGCTGGCCTCGCCTTGTGCCCGTAAGCCTCAGACGGTAGCCAGGCTGCCATGACTCAATGTGTCGGCTGGGTCAAAGGTGTGCCAGAAAAACCTGCTGATTTGCAACCATATAAAATTACTTTCGTGGTCTTTTATTCCTTACTGAACTGTAAAATCCAACCTGTAAAATCAGTTTCACCAGATTCAATTCATTGTCAAGAGATCCAAGAGTCTATCATACCCTGTGTCTGGTGCTGCAGGAAATAAAAATAAGACACAGGCCCTGTACTTGCGGTTCAGGGAAAGGGACTGAAGTTAAGACAATTACATAAAGGATCAGAACACAAACCAGAGAAAGGTAATCATACTTGTTTTACAGAGGGGAGTGAAGCCAAAGTATGATATTCAAGCCATACTTTGTAAGTAGACTGAATTTCAAGAAGATGAAATTGGTGGGTTAACATGAGCAAAGATATGGGATGGTCTGAGTATATCCAGGAAATGGCAAATTGTCTATTTTGGTCAGAAGATAGAACATGCAAAGGGAATTAACAGACTACAGAGAGAGGTGGGGGTCACTCTGCGGGGACTCTTAAATGCCAAGCCAAACAATCTATATTTACAGGCAATGGGATTTACTGAAAATTCAGCAGGAAAGTAGTATAGTTAAGGTTGTACTTAGGCTGGGAACCCCTCATAGCTCAGTTGGTAAAGAATCCACCTGCAATGCAGGAGACCCTGGTTTGATTCCTGGGGCAGGAAGATCCTCTGTAGAAGGGATAGGCTACCCAATCCCAGTATTCTTGGGCTTCCCTTGTGGCTCAGCTGGTACAGAATCTACCTTCAATGCGGGAGACCTGGGTTGGGAAGATCCGCTGGAGAAGGGAAAGGCTACCCACTGCAGTATTCTGGCCTGAAGAATTCCATGGACTGCATAGTCCATGCAAGTCACTAAGAGCTGGACATGACTGAGCGATCACTCACTAGGCTGGAAAAGCTTGGAGATGAGACTACAAGCTAGGAATTTATTGTAGGCATCTTTGATGAGCTATAAGGAAGATATAAAGCAGTGGAAAGAATAGGAGAAGACTCATACAAGATATATTACAGAGGTAGACTCTATATTGGACTTTGAATCCTTGGGCAGTGAATAAGAGTAGCAGCTGTGGAATCTCATTGATTGGGTTCAAATCCCTGCTCCTCTCTGGACTAGCTAAGTGACCTTTGGCATTTTAACCTCTCAGTTTCTTCATCTATAAAGTGGGAATATTAATAAAAATTCCTACCTCATAAGGTCATTGTGAGCATTCGAATGAGATTAATATTTGCAAAATACTTAGGTTAGTGCCTGACACATAATAAGACTTAGTAAATGTAGCTATTATCACTATTATTATAAAACAGCAGAACTGTAGCAGAAACTTTAGGAGCAATCTACTAATTGAATCTACTAAAATTGCATGATACAAACATGGCTGAAAGAGTTTGCGTCAGTTTAATTTGGAAAACATTTAGTAAGCTCCTATTATGTGCAATAGGGTTCGATCCCTGGTTTGGGAAGATTCCCTGGAGAGGGAAATGGCAACCCACTCCAGTATTCTTGCCTGGAAAATTCCATGGACAGACGAGCCTGGCAGGCTACATACAGTCCATGGGGTCGCAAAGAGTTGGACATGACTGAGTGACTAACATGCATAATATGTGCAAGCAACTTTCCCAAATAATTACAAATTTGAGAGGAATTATGCAAAGGAGTAAAAAATAATACATATTAAAAGAGGTGAGAAGGGCTTCCCTGGTGGTCCAGTGGTTAAGAATCCGCCTTGCAATGCAGGGGGCATGGGTTAATCCCGGGTCTGGGAAGATCCCACAAGCTGCGGGGCAACTAAGCTTGTGCACAACTACTGAAGCCCCCAAGCCCTAGGGCTTGTGCTCCACAAAAAGAGAAGCCAGCACAATGAGAAGCCCGTGCACCGCAACTAGAGAGCGGTCCTGGAACTAGAGAAAGACTGTACACAGCAAGAAACACCCAGTGCAGCCAACAATAAAATAAATACATAAAAAATTTTAAAAATATATGCATATTAAAAGAAAAAGAGGTAAGAAACTCACAGGACCACTAATAGAAGGCAGAAAAAGGTTAAGGGTTTGGACATCCAGGACTTTACAGGTATAACTGTGATTGGCTGCAATATTGCTTAACATCTCTAAGGCTTAATGAAACAGGATGATACACAGAATAAAACTTATAAACTAAACTAAAAGCTAATAGCAAAGTAAGTGTTGAATCCCAGGTTAATCCATTATACTTTTTTCTCAACTTCTATATATTTTGGAAACTGTTTATAAAAGAAAAATGTTAAGACAATAATATTAAGAGATACTAAAATTGAAAATTAACACCTCTCACATCATGTATATAAAATTAACTCAAATAGATCAATGACCTAAATATAATGGCTAAAAATATAAAACTCTTGGAGTAAAACACAGATCTGAATCTTTGTGACTGTGGGTTTCTTAGATATGGCACCAAAACACAAACAAGAGGGAAGAAAAAAAGATAAACCTCATCAAAATTAAAAACAGTGGTGCTTCAAAGGACGGCACTCAGAATGGAAGAAAAATTCTCAAAATAATGTATCTGATAAGGAACTTATATCTATAACATAAAGAACTCTTACAACTCAATAACAAAAAAGACAACTCAATTAAAAAATGGGCAAAGGATTTAAGAGTCATTTATCCAAAGGTGACATACAATAGGTACATTCATCAGAGAAATGAAAGTCAAAATCACAGTAAGATACCATTTCATACACTAGAATGGATAGAATCACAAAAGTGGATCACAAAGGTTGGAGAGGATGTGGAGAAACCTGAACTCTCATACATGGGAGATGGAATGTAAAATGGTGCAGCCACTTAGGAAAACCTGTCAGGCAGTTCCTCAAAAGATTAAACCTGGAGTTACCACACAACAATATATGTCCACACAAAAACTCGTACACAAGTATTCGTAACAGCATTGTGCATAGTAACCAAAAAGTGGAAACAAATCAATAACCAACAACTGATGAATGGATAAATAAAATGTGAGATATCTATACAATGGGACATAATTCATCAATAAAAAGAAATGAAGCCCAGAAACATGCTACAATGAAATTGTACCTTAAACATATCCTAAGTGAAAGAAGCCAATCACATAAGGTAACATATTGGATGATTCCATTTATATAAAATGCCTGAAATAAGTAACTGGGTAGAGACGGAAAGTAAGGCTTGTAGGGATGGCGGGATTGGGATGAGATGGCTAAAGGGTGCAGGGTTTCCTCTGAGGGTGATGAAACAATTCCCGTACTACACGAGCCCTCTGATGGGGTAGAAATTGTAGTTTTGAGTCCATGGTATGAGGCATCTAAGACAGTGCTCAACAAAGATCTATTCAATAAATTAAAGCTTCTGAAAAGGTCAGTATTCAGTCTCCCAGACCTTAACAGCATCTCGGCAAGTACCATGAGGACCTCAGTCTCATAGTAGGAGTTACTCTTTAGAAACTGTCAGACACCCAGACTACAGTACTGAATCCTGTCCTTTCCAATTGTAGGGCTTATTACTTGTTGGTTTTTTAAGAGCTCGAGTTCAATATAGCTTTAACTTAGAGACTCAATCCTGTACTTGTACACACACACATCTTTTACCTACTTTTACACATTGATTCTAATTCTTCAATGGCTTGTTTAGCCTCCTGAATTTCTTTGTAAATGACCGCAAGCGGGGCCAGCTCAGCATGCCGTCGAGTCAAGGACCTCCGGTCCCCTTCACTGGCAGAGATGTGTTGCAAACAGTGATCAAGTGTTTGGTACTCCTTACTCAGGTCCTCCATATATTTTTGTAGTGCTTTATGCTTCCAGAGCATGCTGGTATCTTGATGACAGTATCTCCTGGAGCAATTCTTACTTAACAGACGATGGAGAACATGATTCCTGTTTCGCCTAAAGACCCACAGCCTTGTGTCAAGAGGGATCTGTGTAAGCTGATGAGAATGGTGATGGACGTGGCACTGGAGGTGACCATTAAGAGACAGATGTCTAAAAAGCCAAGCAAATAGGTGACGATTCATCTCAGCATCTGAAACAAAATAAGTGCAAGTTGAAAAATATCAACTCCACAGACAGAAAAACTAGAAGGAACCTCAAGCAATCTAGCTCAGTTCACTGCCTCAGCCAGCTCCAAACATAGTCCCCAAATTCAATAATCCACAAAGGAAAATGATTCTTCAAATCTCTGTCAAACAAAATAAATGAAGACAGCACTGTTTTCCACCCACTCACCATATATAGTTAACTAAGGCAAATGAGTAAGAGTATAATGAATAAATATATCAATAGAATAGGTTGTATCACCTATTTCTTATAACATATCCAGAATCTAAAATTGAGTGTGTGAATAAGCACAAGTACAAAATAACCATGCAAACTTAGGTGGCTCACATATTAACAGATTTTTTAATTTGAAGGAAATACTACTTCCTTGTCTAACACTTTAATTTTAGGTACCCAGATGCCCAAGGAGTCAAGTAACTTAATCATGATTATTCATTTTACCAGTTTCAGGCAGAGTTGAGGTGAATACAAGTTGCCTGTTCAGAGCTCAGTGTTTTTCATTCCCAACTATGCAATCTCTCTTCAAAGATGCTTCCCTTTTAGCTGAGATTCAATGGATAAAAACATTACATATTGATAGTAAAAAATGTAGAAATTTGGCTTAAAAAAAAAAGACAATGAAGCTAATTATACTAAATGAAAAAAGCAGATTCAAAAACAATATATTATCAATTAGGTTTTCAAAATTTCTACAGTATACACAATACATGGATTTATGGGGACATAACCCCTCATAATTGAGGAAGATTTTTATTTTGAAAAAGGAAAACTAGATAAAAATACACACCAAAATGTTAATATTATGGTCTCTAGTTGTGAGATTATGGATACTTTTTCTTTTTCCCCTACTTTTTAGTGTTTTCTGAATTTCCTATACATGCAGCACATAGTATTTTTACAATCAAGGAAAAAATTAATTAAAAAATTACAAGTTAGGTGAATTTGGCTGTGTCCAATAACTATCTCTTCTCCTTCCCTCTAACAGAGATAACTAAAAGAGCTAACGAAGGTACACAATTGTGATTGTTGAATAAGAAAGGGAGAAGATAAAATGTTCTAAGAAAAATACTTTGCCCCTAGAATCCTGAGGTTCGAATTTGAAATAAGGGTCAAAACTGATCAGAATCAACCTTTATTATCTCCAGTGTTCCTACTATGCTAGGTGTTATTAATATATTAGTTCAGTTTATCATTGTAAGTTGGCTAACTTGGATATCATTATTTCCTAGGAAATAGAATGGTGTCTAACATATTCAAAGTTTGCAGGGTTCTGCTAACAAAATGTAACTTAATCACACTCTAAAAAGGGCACCAATGTCCAGTAGTCACAAATGCTAGTCCTCCAGCAGGAGTTACTACTCGTCTTCACATTGAGACAGGCTGGGAGCCCCTTGGTGCATGGCTACCATGCTTGCACCTGGACAAACACCTCCAGGAGCAACAAAATAGGAAGAACTGTAAGGGACTTAAAATAACTGCATGCATGCGCAAGTTGGGGCAAACTCTGAACAACTAGATACAGAGACCAAAAAGCCCCAACTGCCACCTCCCAAGAGCCTGAAGAGCTGGGAGTAAAAGCATGGTACTGGGCTTGACCCCTCAAAGGGATGGACAGACCACTTAAGCTACCCCCGCTTCCGACCCTCGGACACGAACAAGCTCGCCTATCTCTCTCCACCCCCAGCAAGTGAGCAAGGAAGCAAACTTGTTCTGGCTGCCCCCTGCTGTAGCAGGAGCCTCAGTAAAGCCTTGTCTCAATTTCCTGACTAGCCTCTTTACACTTTCTAGTAATTAAGGAGGCCAAAAACCCTGATGGGTAGCAACATCTAGTCTCCATCACAAAAGGTGTGTTCATTTGAAAAAGGACAGAGAAAACAACGGCAAAAAGCTTTTTGTTGAAACACTTCTAGCTAAAGTTCCTTTTTAGAAATAGTTAGTAGAAGGGGTAGGACAGAGGGTGAGATGTCTGGATGGCATCATCGACTCAATGGACAGGAGTCTAGGCAAACTCCCAGAGATAGTGAAGGGCAGCGAAGCCTGGTGAAGGGTCGGACACCACTGAGCGGCACAATAAGTGAAATACCTCTCTAGGTCGTGAACTTCAATGCTAAGTAACCCCCAGGACCTTCACCCTCTAGGGTTATATATACCTGAGAACTGCAAGTCTTCTCCATCACCCCTCAGCCCCTCGCCCCCATACACACAAACAGTTAACAAGATTAATCTGAAATTCTAGGAACGCTCAGCCTCTGCAACTCAGAAGCTACATTAAGCCGGCACGAGGGTATCACGTGTAAGTTACGCTATGTTATTCGGTATCAGGAATGATCCCAAATGGAGGCACCATGGGATGGGAAAAAGCTAGAGAAAGAAAATAGACTTTTAAGATCAGGAAAGAGAAATGAACTCTGAGTACTTAAAAAAAATTAAGGACACTAGGTTTCCTTACTGAAGTCGGAACCTTCTGTGATCCACTACATTTCAGCCCAGCGGTCACCGGATCCCTTTCACCTCCGGGTTCACCCAGTCTGGGTAAGAGCCCGACCCCGCCTCCTCGGGCGTCTCCACTCCTCTGCGGAAGAGGAGTCCTTGAGTGTGCGCAACAAGCTAACAGAGGAAACAACAGAGAAAACGATACAGCAAGAAAACTCCCCACGAGACGGCCGTGGGCTTGCTCATCTGGAGTCGGAACCCAAAGTGTGGCTTGCCAGGGGAGGGAGAGGGGAGGTGTGCGGGGAACAGGGGCCCGCGTGTTGAATGAACCACGACTCCCGGGAGCGCCGGCCCGGGAATCCTGGGAGTTGTAGTTTCTGTCCGACAGGCGCTCCGCCCCCAACCCCCTAGACGGAAGCTGCAGCTTCGGTTTTCACAGCTTCAGGCGAGCTCAGAAGGGAGGTTCTCTACAGTTCTGATTAAGAGCTCAAGATACACAAAAATTTCCTTACATGTGGAGCCACTCGAGCAGAGATTCCTGATTTTTTTTTTTAAATGAGGATTCGAAAGTTTACAGGATTCTGAACGTCAATAGCTGTACTTCTCAGCTTTCCTTGCCTGAGAAAATACCTAATGGCTAATTGAGACTGTACATGTATATCTTTAAAAAGATCATACCAGTGCTCAGATAGCGAGTTGTGTTCCACACTTTGTGACCCCCATGGACTATAGGCTTCCAGGCTCCGGTGTCCATTCTCCAGGCAAGAATACTGGAGTGGTTGCCATTTCCTCCTCCAGGGGGTCTTCCCTACACTGGTCAAGCCCTGGTCTCCCACATTGCAGGCAGATTCTTTGCCACTAGCACCACCTGGGAAGCCCTAAATGTCGTAAGGAGGATCCAAAATATGGGAGACAATATATAGTCACTAGTCAGTGACTTTATATCTGTTGTATATGCATAAAAAGAATTTGGGGGCTCAATTTAGGTTTGTAAACCATGAGTTAAGTAAAGCATTAAAAAACATAAATAATAAACGATTCCAGCAAAATGCAAATATATTGCCTTACTTTAAATATTCAAGTAGGATACTTATTTACATTGCAGATCACATTTACAAGTCATTTGAACTCTGTGCCTCAGTATTTCTTCCTGAAAAGCAGAGGCAACAAGAATTCCATATTACCAACTTCACAGAATATTTTCTTAGGTTATGAACATAAATATAAAAAGGGGAATTAGGCATAAATATAAATATCTAAATTTATTATCTATTTCAAGGTATCCACTTCTACCAACTACATATTGGATACTATTCTAAATGGCTTAAGCCTTTTATTTAATTTAATCCTTACAACAACCCTAAAATAACCCATTTTGCATAAGAGAAAACTATGGCACAGAGAGTTTTAGTAACTTGTCTAAGGAAAAGAACTAGTGATAGAGCTTACCTGTCTTGATAATCTATGGCTCTTAAGCTCTGATACTAGCTCCCTCCTCCAGAAAAAAAAGAAAGGAAAGCATTCAGTCATTCATTCAGTAGATATGGAGCACTACTTGTGTGCTTCTCACTGTTCTAGATGTGAGAATTTAGCAATGAATAGAAAAGACAAAAGTCTTTGACCTCACAAATTCCAGAAACTGAAAGTCACTCAGTCATGTCTGACTCTTTGCAACCCCATGGACTTCTCCAGGTAAGAACACTGGAGTGGCTAGATGTTCCCTTCTCCAGGGGATCTTCCCAACCCAGGGATCGAACCCAGGTCTCCTGCACTGCAAGCAAATTCTTAACCAGTTGAGCCACCAAGGAAGCCCTGCAAATTCCAGAGGAACCACATAAACCATTCTCCTAAATTATTCAACAAAATCTTTTGACTTTTTATTTTGATATCTTATTCAAATATATAACTTAAGTAGTACATTTAAGGCTTTCTTCTTAAAAAGTAAACCTTAGGGCTATGGACTGAATTGTAACCATTCCAAATTCAATTTATTAAAGCTAACACTGCTGACAAAGGTCTGTATCGTCAAAGCTATGGTTTCTCCAGCAGTCATGTACAGATGTGAGAGTTGAAGCATAAAGAAGGCTGAGTGCCAAAGAATTGATGCTTTTGAACTGTGGTGTTGGAGAAGACTCTTAGAGTCCCTTGGACAGAAGGGAGATCAAACCAGTCAATCCTGAAGGAAATCAACCCTGAATATTCACTGGAAGGACTGATGCTGAAGCTGAGGCTTCAATACTTTGGCTACCTGATGCAGTGAGCCACCGCACTGGAAAAGACCCTGATGCTGGGAAAGACTGAGGGCAGGAGGAGAAGGGGATAACAGACGACGAGATGGTTGGGTGGCATCACTAACTCAAAGGACATGAATTTGAGAGAACTCCAGGAGACGGTGAAGGACAGGGAAGCCTGGTGTATGCACTTCATGGGGTTGCAAAGGGTCGGACATGACTTAGTGACTGAACAACAACAGCAATGCAAATACATAACTTAAGTAGTACATATAAAGCTTTCTTTTTAAAAAATAAGCCTTGGTGCTGTGGATGAATTGCATCCCTCCCAAATTCAATATACTAAGGCTAACCTTCCAATATGACTGTACTGGAGATAAGGCCTTTAAGGTAATTAAGTGAAATGAGGTCATATAAGTGGAACCCTATTCTGATATCTTACAAGAAGACACCAGAGAGCTGCATAGTCTCTCTCGATTCCCTTCTCTTTCACAAGAAATGCAAAGAGGTCACGTGAGCAAACAGCAAGATAATAGCCACCTACAAGTCAGGAGAAGAGGCCTCAGAATGAAACCTACCTTGCCAGCACCCTGCTCTTGGACTTGCCAGCCTCCAAAATGTCTTACACATTTAATATGTAAAAATTTATTGTGAGGTACATAAAACTTTATATACTTTATGTTATTTATCTATTTAAAAAATCATTAAAGAGAATAAACATTGTTTCCTACTCCATGTTTTTTAAAGAAAGTAATGTGGCTACGATTGTATTAATTAGTATGCAAAGATGTCCACAATATATTTAGTAAAAGGATTTTTAAAAAACTTATCAAACTATTCTATTTTAAAAATATATATGATGTATATTTACTTAAAAGTCTGGTGGAGGGTTCAGTGGTTAGGACTTCTGCTTTCACTGCTGTTGCCCCAGGTTCAATCCCTGCTCAGGAAACTAAGATCCTGCAAGTCATCCGGAGAGACCCCCACAAAAAAAAAGTTGGTGGAATATAGGTAAACTCTACTTTCCTTTTTATAATATTACAAATTTCCAGAAATTTTGTGATGGTTATTGTAAGCAAGAAAGCTATAAAATTAAAAAAAAAAGACATTCTTTCATATTTGATTGAAAAGCCTTATGGAAGTTATTGTTGAATCATTCTATGAAGTTATGAAGTTATATTTCCAAATGTTCTGATATATTACAGAAAAAAAGTTTCCAGAAGTAGTAATAACAGAGGTTTATTCAGTGGGGGAAAAAAATAGCATTTTGATTAAATTAGAAAAGCATATTTCTCACAATCAAGTCAACTATGAACAGTTTTTTTGTTGAATGAGTTTGTAATGGGCAATGCAATTTGGTATCTCTTTGTCAGAAACGAAATGACCTGCTCCCTCCTACCCCCACCCCATCTTGGAGCATGCTAAGACACCAAAATTCATGGGGCCATTTTTCAGCTCCATTTAGAGCAAAATCTGCCCCAAGCCCAAAGGGGTAGGGAATGGAGATGTTCACTTGACTTCCTCTCAGAGACGTTCGGATTGTTTTAAAGGTTCTGAGGATACTCCTGTGCATACAGTGCTAACAGGAGGTTTTTGTTTGTTTAAGATTTGTTTACTTATTTATTTTTGGCTGTGCTGGCTCTTCATTGCTGCGTGTGGGCTTTCTCTAGTTGCGGTGCATGGGTTTCTCATTGTGGCGGCTTCTCTTGTTGCTGAGCACGGACTCTAGGCACCTGGGCTTCTGTAGCTGTGGCTCACCGGCTTCGTTGCTCTGTGGCATGTAGAATTTTCCTGGACCAGGAACTGATGCCTTGTCCCAGCGTCCCCTGCATTGGCATGCAGATTCTTAACCCCCAGGGAAGCCAATAGGAGGTTGATTTGTGCCCTTCTGCAGAGATTTCTCATCAATAAAGTGTCTGCTTAGGGCTTTCCAAGAGAGAAGCAGAGCAGTAGACTTTCCTTAGCCCTGGATGTTCCTTGGGGAGCTCGACAAGGGTAGGTGTAGAGACTGTTCCAGGTTAAGCTGAAACCTTTGGTCCTATGTGGGAAATTTACAAAGGCACTGGAAGCCGCGTTAAATCCCAGTTCACAAGCTATAGTACATGATACTTTTCTGGTTCCCTGGAGTTTGGCCTCTTGACCACATCTTGAGACATTTCACGGTGGGAAGACCGGCAACAGCCTGGGATTTTAATCAGATATATTGCTACTAGAGGAAAAAGTGAAAGAAGTTATTTAGCAATTTAATACAAAACTCAATCTCTCAATAAGATGGTAAAGTAGAAAAACAAAGATTATTCTTTTTGTATTCTCATAAACAATCTTTCCTGAGAGAAGTGGATTATGAAGAATGAAAAGCCAGCATTTCTTATTTTCATACATTCATTCAAGTTCTCAAATTTTTCGGCGCTTGAAAAAAATAAAGCTAACAAACACGCCACCTGCTGGCGTTAACTGAGACTAGATCACAGATAATGATCACAGTCAAGAGGTATTTAAGAGGTCTTGAAATGTCAACTTATACTGTATTCCTTTTACTCTTCAAAAAAAAAAAAAAGGCAGATCCCGGAAACTCATCTTTTATCCCGTAAACTGGTATTACCCTAGGATGAGGTCAGCTTTGTTAACAAGCTCGTTTCCTGTTGTCTCCTACAACTTCTTGAAATTTCATCTCTTCTCTTTTTCAACCTAAGTTTCAGGCCAAGTATTTTTCTTAAATTTTTTACTTCAGTTTTGAATTCTACATTTCAAATTTTCATTTCAATGAATTTTGTCTTTCCATCTTTTTCTACTAACAGTAGTCTTCAAATATCCTTTATACGCATTAAAGTACTTTCCAACTTACATCCAAATCCTCCATCGAGGAATACTCTGTAATCTATACTCTGTGTGTAAATAGATATCTTTTTCTTTTTATTATGAAAATTTTCAAACATGTTCAAAAACAGAACAGTGAACTGACCCCCTCTGCATTCACTATGAATTCTCAATGTTATCAGCTCAGTTTTACCTGTCCTCCTCCATCTACCTTCTCATACTCACTGGATTAATTTGAAACAAATATAAAACATCTTAATTTTCATATGTAAATATTTTTGTATATAAGTCCAGAAGATAAAGACTTTTAAATCATATGATCATTCTTAAAAATTAAAAATAATTTTCTAACATCAAATATCTACTTGTGTGCTCAACTGCTCAGTCATGTCCGACTCTTCGTGATCCCATGGACTGTAGCCCATAAGGTTCCTCTGCCATGGAATTTTCCAGGCAAGAATACTGGAGTGGGTTACCATTTCCTACTCTAGGGGATCTTTCCGGCCCAGGAATTGAACCAGCATCCCTTGGGTCTCCTGCATTGGCAGGCAGATTTGTTACCACGGCACGACCTGGGAAACCCATTAAATAGCTAGTCAATGTTAAATTTATGTGATTGTGTCAGGTGTTTTCCCCCTTTTTCTTATTCTTTTCTTTCTTTTTGGCAGTTTCTTTATTCATGTGAAAATGGAAGTGTCAGTCACTCAGTAGCCTCTGACTCTTTTCGACCCCATAGACTGTAGCCTCTGTCCAAGGAATTCTCCAGGCCAGAATACTGGAGTACGTAGCCATTTCCTTCTCCAGGGGGTCTTTCTGACCCAGGGATTGAATCCAGGTCTCTTGCATTGCAGGCAGATTATTAATGTCTGAGCCACCAGGGAATCCCCCTTAATCACTGATGGAGGAATTAATTCTGCATAGGCTAGTTCACTTCAGTCACTCGGTCATGTCCGACTCTTTGCAACCCCATGGACTGCAGCACGCCAGGCTTCCCTGTGCATCACCAACTCCCAGAGATTGCTCAAACTCATGTCCATCCAGTCGGTGATGTCATCGAATCATCTCATCCTCTGTCCTCCCCTTCTCCTCCTGCCTTCAATCTTTCCCAGCATCAGGGTCTTTTCCAAGGAGTCAGTTGTTCACATCAGGTGGCCAAAGTATTGGAATTTCAGCTCCAGCATCAGTCCTTCCAATGAAATATTCAGGACTGATTTCCCTTAGGATTGACTGGTTTGATCTCCTTGCAGTTCAAGGGACTCTCAAAAGACTAGAAGTCTAGAAGGTGCCATTTTTGCTGAAAGGGGAAGAAAGAAGTAAAGTGATGGGTGCTGAGGGGCTGCCAACAAATGTGGATTGAATGAGTGAATAGATAAGGAGAAAATGTTGTACCCAGAAACTGGCAAGTTAGATGCAGTTGAAGAGGAGGTATATTGAGAATAGAAGGGTGCATGAGCTAGCTTCATGCACCATTTAGTACACCATTCACCAGACCATTCAGGTATGACCTAAATCAAATCCCTTACGATTATACACTGGAAGTGACAAATAGAGTCAAGGGATTACGTCTGATAGACAGAGTGCCTTAAGAACTATGGACGAGGTTTGTGACATTGTACAAGAGGCAGTGATCAAAACCATCCCCAAGAAAAAGAAAGGCAAAATGGTTGTCTGAGGAGGCCTTACAAATAGCTGAGAAAAGAAAAGACGCGAAAAGCATGGGAGAAAAGGAAAGACATACCCATTTGAATGCAGAGTTCCAAAGAATAGCAAGGAGAGATAAGAAAGCCTTCCTCAGTGACCAATGCAAAGAAATAGAGGAAAACAACAGAATGGGAAAGACTAGAGATCTCTTCATGAAAATTAGAGATACCAAGGGAACATTTCATGCAAAGATGGGCACAATAAAGGACAGAAGTGGTATGGCCCTAACTGTTGGGGTCCTTTAATGGACCAGAACCTGGTGGTCTGGAGTTGATGATAAAAAAGTGAAAGAAGGAAAGAGGCTAATATTCCCTGGGTTACGCAGCTGGCCTTCACGCTCCAGGGAATCAGCCAGAAATAGAGAGAGAGAGAGAGAGAAGGACACGGGGACCGAAGTCTCTGGTGGAGCAAGGGTGATTTATTGAATTCTGTAAGAGTATATATACCATAAAACAAGGTAGCTTCTTCAGATAAAGATCAAGAGACCAGACTTTACAAGTTACCAAGGAAGTAAGGAGCAATAGAGGCCATAAGGCCAAAAGGCGATCCATATCAAAAGAGGGTCATAAATAAGCCCTTTCACCAAATGGAAAAGCTAATGAAGGAAATCCTATGCAAGCATCCCAACTCTTTGATCTGAGCCCTGGGAGCAGCTTGCCTGCTCTTCTTGCCCCAATAGGGACTAATAAGGAACAGAGGGCTCAAGAGAGAGAGGAAACAGCACACAGGAATCCTACTGTTAAACATTCCCTGACACCTAACAAAAGCAGAAAATATTAAGAGGAGGTGGCAAGAATACACAGAAGAACTACACAAAAAAAGATCTTCACGACCCAGATAATCATGATGGTATGATCACTCACCTAGAGCCAGACATCCTGGAATGTGAAGTCAAGTGGGCCTTAGGAAGCATCACTACGAACAAAGCTAGTGGAGGCGATGGAATTCCAGTTGAGCCAATTCAAATCCTGAAAGATGATGCTGTAAAAGTGCTGCACTCAATATGCCAGCAAATGTGGAAAACTCAGCAGTGGCCACAGGACTGGAAAAGGTCAGTTTTCATTCCAATCCCAAAGAAAGGCAATGCAAAGAATGCTCAAACTACCACGCAATTGCACTCATCTCACATGCTAGCAAAGTAATGCTCAAAATTCTCCAAGCCAGGCTTCAACAGTATGTGAACCATGAACTTCCAGATGTTCAAGCTGGATTTGGAAAAGGCAGAGGAACCAGAGATCAAATGGCCAACATTCGTTGGATCATCAAAAAAGCAAGAAATTTCCCCCCCCAAAAAAGTCTACTTCTGCTTTATTGACTACACCAAAGACTTTGACTGTGTGGATCACAGTAAACTGTGGAAAATTCTTCAAGAGATGGGACTACCAGACCACTTGACATGACTCTTGAGAAATCTCTATGTAGGTCAAGAAGCAACAGTTAGAACTGGACATGGAACAACAGACTGGTTCCAAATCGGGACAGGAGTACGTCAAGGCTGTATATCGTCACCCTGCTTATTTAACCTATATGCAGAGTACATCATGAGAAACGTTGGGCTGGAGGAATACAAGCTGGAATCAAGATTGACAGGAGAAATATCAATAACCTCAGATATACAGATGACACCACCCTTATGGCAGAAAGCAAAGAAGAACTAAAGAGCCTCTTGATGAAAGTGAAAGAGGAGAGTGAAAAAGTTGGCTTAAAGCTCAACATTCAGAAAACTAAGATCATGGCATCCGACCCCATCTCTTCATGCCAAATAGATGGGAAAACAATGGAAACAGTGAGAGATTTTATTTTTTTTGGCTCCAAAATCACTGCAGATGGTGACTGCAGCCATGAAATTAAAAGATGCCTGCTCCTTGGAAGAAAAGTTATGACCAACTTAGACAGCATATTAAAAAGCAGAGACATTACTTTGCCAACAAAGGTCAGTCTAGTCAAGGCTATGGTTTTTCCAGTGGTCATGTATGGATGTGAGAGTTGGACTGTCAAGAAAGCTGAGGGCCAAAGAATTGATGCTTTTGAACTGTGGCGTTGGAGAAGACTCTTGAGAGTCCCTTGGACTGCAAGGAGATCCAACCAGTTCATCCTAAAGGAAATCAGTCCTGAATATTCTTTGGAAGGACTGATGTTGAAGCTGAAACTCCAGTACTTTGGCCACCTGATATGAAGAGCTGACTCATTGGAAAAGACCCTGTTGCTGGGAAAGATAGAGGGCTGGAGGAGAAGGGGATGACAGAGGATGAGATGGTTGGATGGCATCACCGACTCAATGGACGTGAGTTTGAACAAGCTCCGGGAGTTGGTGATGGACATGGAAGCCTGGTGTGCTACAGTTCATGGTGTTGCAAAGAGTCTGACATGACTGAGTGACTGAACTGAACTGAGCTAGCTTAGATCCCTGGCATCTTGAAGAATGAATGACTCTTATTAAGGAATCAGCATATGTTTGCAGAAGGAATGATACCCAATTGTCATTAGAACATGGACTGTCTCTCAAAGAATCTGACTGGAGTCACTAGCATTAGAAATCAGTTATACGCAAAACAGTCCTCTGAGCACAACACCTCTTGGCTTCATGCTGGCAGGACGCTGGAGCCTCAGTGCAATGGCAGAAAGTCTTCTCTCAATGTCACCCTGACAGGCTACTAATCCCAGAAGCTGGCATCTCATCTTCAAGACCAGGTAGTTGTGCCTGCTCTAACAAGTTTCCTTGGAGTTAAAAGGTTATTGGCAAATGTCTTCTCATTTAAAAATAATTTAAAAAGTAAGGTAGTAGATTGCTAGAATTTGATTTAGGAGATAGGGCAGGTCTTGCTGATTCTAAATTTGGCCATGTGAGTGGGTAGCTAAAATTGGGTAGAAAGTGAAGTTCTTTGAATATGAAACCAAGGCACTGTAAGGCTAGGGATTAGAAAGAAAGATTTTGTTTTCTAGAGCAGTTTTAGGTTCACAAAAAAAAAAAAAATTAAGCTGAAGAGACACAGATTTCCCTTACAGAAACCACTGCTCCCACATATGCATAACTTCTTACATCTCCCAGGAAAGCAATACATTTGCTACAATTGATGAAGCTACACTGACACGTCATTATCACCCAAAGTCCATAGTTTACATTAGGGTTCACTCTTGATGTTGTACACCCTCTAGGTTTTGACAAGTGTAGCCAGCACTATAGTGTCATACAGAAGAGTTACACTGCCCTAAAAACCCTCTCTGCTTCATCTATTCATCCCTCCTTCTCCCTAATCCTTGGCCTTTGGCAATCACTGATCTTTTTATTGTCTCCATAGATTTGTCTTTTCTAGAATGTCATATAGTTGGAATCACATAGTATATAGCCTTTTCAGATTGGCTTCTTTCACTTAGTAATATATTAGTACATGTAATATTTTTTGATATCTTTTCATGACTTGATAGCTCATTTCTTTTTAGCACTGAATAATATTCCATTGTCGAGATGTACCACAGTTTATTTATCAAAGGCTAGGGTTTTAAATCCACATAGTTACTGGAATTATAGTAGATGGATACTAGGAGTGAAGCTGAAATGACAACTATTGTCACTTGGCAGATGAACAAATGAAGGATAACAACCAAGAGGAAAGTGAGAACAGAACAACAGAACTGATGGGTATAGACTCAAAAATAATGAAGGTGAAGTCTTATGATGGGGGGGTGGGCGGGCAGTGGGAGGGAAAAAATATTGATTTCTTCCCTCACCAGGTCCTACAGTATGTAAGCAGAGGAAATGCAAAATGAGAGACAGTGTCTTTGGTGAAGGACTGAGTATCAATGAAGCTAAGAAGGAAAGAATGCTCAGTGAAGGCGTTGAGGATAAAGCCAAGTGGAAAGGTGTGGCATAGAAAACAGCAATAGGAAGATGAGTTTGGAGAGAAAACAGAGAGCCAAACAAACAAGAACACAACGGAAGTGACAGGACTGGAGGGTGTGAATCTGTTGGTTGTTCTTTTTTTCTCTTTTTTAAAGAGTCTCTCTTTTTTTTAACATTAAAAATTACATTTATTTATTTTATTTTTGGTTGTGCTGGGTCTGTGTTGCTGTGGGCTTTATCTAGATGCAGTGAGCAGGAGCTACTCCTTGCTGCAGGGTGTGGGCTTCTCATAGCAAGTGGCTTCTCCAGTGGAGCACCAGCTCTAGAGGATATTTCTGCACTGACCCAGAGCCTTTGAGTAGTACCAGTTCTAGTCTGCGTTCACTATCTGTGGTCCCGTCTGCAATTCGTTGTTTTTGATGAGGGTTCCAAATTGAATCTTGGTGGTGAGGGTTTTCTGTTTTATGTGTCTGATCTAAATTCAACCTCAAGAGGAATGGTGGCATGTTTCAGTTCAGTTCAGTCACTCAGCCATGTTCAGCTGTTTGCTACTCCATGGACTGCAGCACGCCAGGCTTCCCTGTCCATCACCAACTCCCAGAGCTTGCTCAAACTGGCATGATTGAGCCTGGATTTGGATGAAATGCCCTGAAGCATTGGTTCTCAATATGCTGGTTGCATATTCCAGTCACCTGGAAAGATTTAAAATACCAACCTCCACCCTACCAGAGAAGACAATGGCACCCCACTCCAGTACTCTTGCCTGGAAAATCCCATGGATGGAGGAGCCTGGTGGGCTGCAGTCCATGGGGTCGCTAAGAGTCGGACACGACTGAGTGACTTCACTTTCACTTTTCACTTTCATGCATCGGAGAAGGAAATGGCAACCTACTCCAGTCTTCTTGCCTGGAGAATCTCAGGGACCGGGGAGCCTGGTGGGATGCCGTCTATGGGGTCGCCCAGAGTTGGATGCGACTGCAGCGACTTAGCAGCAGCAGCAGCTCCACCCTACCTCAATAGAATCAGAATTTATGGAGGTGGGACTCAGATACCAGTAGATTTTTAAGCTTCTTAGGTGACACAAAAGTGCAAGCCAAGGTAGACAATCACTGTCTTTGAATAATTTACAATTTATAAAACATAAAACAGAGTAAGACATAGGCATAAAAGGACAAAGTACTTGTAAATATACAGAAGACAGAGATTAGATCTATTGGACAGACTTGGAAAGATCTTATGAAAGTCGTGTCGTTTGAGATTTAAGAAGGTCAAGATTAGGATAATGGAAGAACAATTTCATAAAACTATCAGGTTGAGTGAAGGTATGGAATTGAGAAAATACTGGATCTGATGTTCCCACTGGTTCCACTTCTATACAAGGTAATTGTGTGAGCAAAGTGGAAGGAAACTGAGAACAGACCGAATTCTAGATCACGAGGGAGTTATGGACAACTGACAGAGTTCTAGACATTGAAAGTTTTGATACACTGAGTGGCCCGTTTAGAGTTTTGGATAGAAAGAACAAGTCTAGAGCAAGGTGCAAAATGAAATGGAGGAGAGAACATTAAAGTAGAGTTATTCGGTTATTCAGTTTTGCAGTTATAAGGTATTTGCAATACTCAAGGTGGAGTGGGAATAGAAAGCAAAGGAGGAAAAGGAGAAACACGACAGATCTAGAATCTAAAGGACTAGGCAACTTGAATGTGCAGAATAACAGAGGGAAGTCAAAAAGTTAATCAGAAAATTTTAACTACAGGGGTGGTGTCATTAACAAAAATAACAGTTGTTACCAACTTCAAGCTCATACTGGTCACCGCACAATAGGCTAATAAATCAGAGAGGGGTTGTTGGGCCAAAGAATTGTGATTTTATTTGGAAAGCTGGCAGACTAGGAAGATGGTGGACTTGTGCCCCACAGAACCATCTTGACTGGCAGGCAGATTCTTTACCACTAAGCCACCTAGTGCCCATTAAATGCAACCATGCATCAGTTACCCTTAGTCTCATAAATATGCACACATCACGATCCAGAACAAGTGTAAATAAGTTTATGTACCTGATATTTCCATATCCCTTAATATAAAACCTACATTGGATATATGGCTATTCTTACTAACGATGTATGTCCAGATCATATCCAGACTCACATATCTCTGTCATTCAGTTCAGTTCAGTCGCTCAGTCATGTCCAACTCTTTGCAACCCCATGGACTGCAGCATGCCAGGCCTCCCTGTCCATTACCAACTCCCGGAGTTTACTCAAACTCATGTCCATTGAGTCGGTGATGCAATCCAACCATCTCATCCTCTGTCATTCCCTTCTTCTCCTGCCTTCAATCTTTCCCAGCATCAGGGTCTTTTCAAATGAGTCAGCTTTTCGCATCAGGTGGCCAAAGTATTGGAGTTTCAGCGTCAACATCAGTCCTTCCAATAAACACCCAGGACTGATCTGTTTTAGGATGAACTGGTTGGATCTCCTTGCAGTCCAAGGGACTCTCAAGAGTCTTCTCCAACACCACAGTTCAAAAGCATCAATTCTTCGGCGCTCAGCTTTCTTTATAGTCCAACTCTTACATCCATACATGACTACTGGAAAAACCATAGCTTTGACTAGATGGACCTTTGTTGGAAAAGTAATGTCTGTGCTTTTTAATATGCTGTCTAGGTTGGTCATAACTTTCCTTCCAGGGAGTAAGCGTCTTTTAATTTCATGGCTGCAGTCACCATCTGCAGTGATTTTGGAGCCCCCCGCCCCCCCCCCCCGCAGCCCAATAATGTCTGCCACTGTTTCCCCATCTATTTGCCATGAAGAGAGAGGACTGGATGCCATGATCTTAGTTTTCTGAATGTTGAGCTTTAAGCCAACTTTTTAACTCTCCTCTTTCACTTTCATTAAGAGGCTTTTTAGTTCTTCTTTGCTTTCTGCCATAAGGGTGGTGTCATCTGCATATCTGAAGTTATTGATACTTCTCCCAGAAATTTTGATTCCAGCTTGTGCTTCATCCAGCCCAGCATTTCTCATGATGTACTCTGTATATAAGTTAATAAGCAGGGTAACAATATACAGCCTTGATGTACTCCTTTCCTGTTTGGAACCAGTCTATTTTTCTATGTCCAGTTCTAACTATTGCTTCCTGACCTGCATAAAGATTTCTCAGGTGGCAGGTCAGATGGTCTGTTATTCCCATCTCTTTCAGAATTTTCCATAGTTTATTGTGATCCAAACAGTCAAAGGCTTTGGCATAGTCAATAAAGCAGAAATAGATGTTTTTCTGGAACTCTGTTGCTTTACTGATGATCCAGTGGATGTTGGGAATTTGATCTCTGGTTCCTCTGCCTTTTCTAAATCCAGCTTGAACATCTGGAAGTTCATGGTTCACGTACTGTTGAAGCCTGGCTTGGAGAACTTTGAGCATTACTTTACTAGCATGTGAGATGAGTGCAATTGTGTGGTAGTTTGAGCATTCTTCAGCATTCCTTTTCTTTGGGATTGGAAAGAAAACTGACCTTTTCCAGTTCTGTGGCCACTGCTGAGGTTTCCAAATTCGCTGGCATATTGTGTGCAGCACTGTCACAGCATCAACTTTTAGGATTTGAAGTAGCTCAGCTGAAATTCCATCTCCTCCAGTCACTCTGTTTGTAGTGATGCTTCCTAAGGCCCACTTGACTTCACATTCCAGGATGTCTGGCTCTAGGTGAGTGATCATACCATCGTGATTATCTGGGTCATGAAGATCTTTTTTGTGTAGTTCTTCTGTGTATTCTTGCCACCTCTTCTTAATATCTTCTGCTTCTGTTAGGTGCATACCATTTCTGTTCTTTATTGAGCCCATCTTTTCATGAAATGTTTCCTTGGTATCTTTTCTTGAAGAGTTCTCTAGTCTTTCCCATTCTATTGTTTTCCTTTATTTCTTTGCACTGATCACTGAGGAAGACTTTCTTATCTCTCCTCACTATTCTTTGGAACTCTGCATTCAAATGGGTATATCTTTCCTTTTCTCCTTTGCTTGGAGAAAATTTGGCCTTGGAGTACAGAATGAAGCAGGGCAAAGGCTAATAGAGTTTTGCCAAGAAAACACATTGGTCATAGTAAACACCCTCTTCCAACACCCAAGAGAAGACTCTACACATGGACATCACCAGATGGTCAACACCGAAATCAGATTGATTATATTCTTTGCAGCCAAAGGTGGAGAAGCTCTGTACAGTCAGCAAAAAGAAGACCGGGAGCTGACTGTGGCTCAGATCATGAACTCCTTATTGTGAAATTCAGACTTAAATTGAAGAAAGTAGGGAAAACCACTAGACCATTCAGGTATGACCTAAATCAAATCCCTTATGATTATACAGTGGAAGGAAGACTAGATTTAAGGGACTAGATCTGATAGAGTGTCTCATGAACTATGGACAAAGGTTCGTGACATTGTACAGGAGACAGGGATCAAGACCACCCCCAAGAAAAAAAACATGCAGAAAAGCAAAATGGCTGTCTGAGGAGGCCTTACAAATAGCTGTGAAAAGGAGAAGCAAAAAGCGAAGGAGAAAAGGAAAGATATACTTGTCATTATGCTGCCTTTTATGTCAGAAAAACACTCCTGAGTTGGAACACCCTGGGCTTGAATCTTCTTCCTTCCATTATCATAGGCTTTGTACAAAGGAGAATGAGCTGAGGAGAAAGCCTAGGTAGACCTGGAGAATCAGTGGCCCCCGTGACACCACCATAATTCTCACTGACATTGTTAGGTATTCCATACTGGTGAGAGTATTTTTCTTTGAATTTCAAACGTGCTTTCACATCAGCCCATTACAAGTCCTGTCCAATGATCTCACATACGTTGTGAATACTTGTTTGGTCCACACAGAAAAGAAAAGGCTTCTCTTGAAGTCTAAGTCGCCGGGGGAAAAGATGGGAAACAAGTTTGCCCTACACCAAGATACTTATTGAGTCCAGTGCTGTTTAAATTCCTCACTGGACAGAAGAAAAACAACAACAACAACCAAAAAACACAGGCTCTGATATAACTAACACCCTCTTGGGCCTGAAACGTAACCGTCAGAGCACAACACAAGCAAGCGATCTGTGAGCGGCGCCAGCGGGGAATTCCCCTCGCGGGTCCGCGGGGCAGGTGCCTGAGACCGCCTCACACACGCCCCTCTGGACCTTGCCGCGGGCGCATGCGCGCGCCGCCACGCTCGAGGGGGGCGGGCCCCGACCGCCATCTTGCCGTGCGCGGGATTCGCGCCGCGGGTCCCAAAGCAACCCTGGGCTTGCGGCGGGGTCCTGTCCGGACCGCCTTCCCCTTTCCTCTGTTAGACCCGGCCAACAGCCCTAGCCGGCCCGCCCAGCCTCAGCTCTCGGCCAATGAGCTGATCCGAGGCTCGCAGCTCGACTCTCAGCCGCGGCTTGCCCTGGTGCCCGTCCCGCAAGGCGGTGCGCGGGGGGCACCTAGCCTGCCCCTCTGGCCGCCATGCCCAACGTGCAGCTGCCACCCAAGGAGAGCAACCTCTTCAAACGCGTCTTGGTGAGTGGCCGCTGACCGCGCGGCCGGGCCGCCCCGCCCCCCTCGGATTCTTTGTTTTTGTGGAAACCCGCACGCCCGCCTCGCCCGGCTGCCTCCCAGCTGTCGTGTCTCTCTCTGGACAGCGCTTCCAGGAACTTCCCGCCGCAGTCACCCTGGGCCTGGGCGCGGGGAGCGGCCCGCGCGCTGCGGTGCCTGGCGGCCGGCCTCGCCGGCTCCTCGCTCCTGGTCCTCCGCAGTTACCTTTAGCCGTCACCCCCGCGCCCAGGGGTGCTGCTGGTTCGCTGCTCCGTGTGGAATCTGTTGCACAGCGCGCGCTGACACCCAGGAGAGAGGGAGCGAGTCTGTGGCGGGGCGGGATCTGGTTTAGACTGGTTCCCGGGAGCTAAAACCTCGGACGGAGACCGACCCTCCCTTTCATCGAGAGGTTTGTCTTCTTTTGGTGGTCAGTATTCACCCTCTGAGAAGTTACTGACTGGAACTGCCATTTTTAAGTTATAAATTCGAGCACAACTCTTAATTGCTTTTTAAAAGAATGTTATTTTTACTTTAATTGGAGGATAATTGTTGTATAATGTTGTGTTGGTTTCCCTTATATAGCAACGTAAATCAGTCATAAATATGTCCCCTCCCTCTTCAACCTCTCCCCCCGCCCAATCCCATCACTCTCTGTTGTCACAGCGAACTCGGATTGCATTTAACTCGTAGAGGCCCTGCGGTGAGCTAAGTAAGTGATGAAAGCTTCATGGGGTAGGCTGGCGTTGCACTTGAGGGAACATTCACTTTGTTTTGTAGCAGAAAGAAACCTGGGAAGCAACGTGGAAAATGCGGTGAAAATGTTAAATCTTAATTTTATATGGTGCTTAGTGTTGAGCTGAAACTCTAATCCTTTGGCCACCTCATGTGAGGAGCTGACTCAATTGAATGAAAAGCCCCTGATGCTGCGAAAGATTGAAGGCAGGAGGAGAAGGGGACGACAGAGGATGAGATGGTTGGATGGCATCACCGACTCAGTGACACGGGTTTGGGTAAACTCCGGGAGTTAGTGATGGACGGGGAGGCCTGGCGTGCTGCAGTCCGTGGGGTCGCACACGACTGAGCGACTGAACTGAACTGAGCTAGTGCTGAGGAAATAATGGGAATGAGTGTAAAAACCTAATTGTGGCAGAACGCTTCTTTCGACTTTTCCTTTATTTTTTCTTTATTTTACTTTCATTTTTCTTATATCTTTATATTTTTCACAATGTGGAGTTGGAGAAGTGAATTTTTTGCCCCTTTTGGGTGAGCTGGTCTGTTATTGTTATTTTTTTTGTTTAAGGAAGCTGAAACATGTCAATGAAAAATCATCTATATAAATTGCTAGTTGGATTTCAGGATATTTGCATTGTACATGAAAGATGACAACGCTTTTTTTGGTCTATGTGGATATTTTCTAGTTCAAATCATGTCATCAGGAGCATAATGAGAAACAACTAATTTATTATATTCTAGTAAAAAAAAGTTAAAACTGCTGCTGAGTTCACTTTATCCCCCCCCCCGCCCCGGCCCTGTCCCCCCAATTGGGAAATGCTGACCATTTTTAATGAGTATGTAATGTTTTTATAAGCTTACATGACTTTAGGAAGATGCTGCAAAATGAATTATTTTATCATCTCAAATTGCAGTAAGTGTGGGTAAAACTTGGCTTGGACAAATTCCATAGTTTTCAGAAGCCTGTCATAGAATTATTTTTTAGTTTTGTTGTGGACCAAAGTGCATTGCCACCAACAGTAACTTTTAAATGTTAATATTCATTGTATTTAAACATCCAAACATGTTTACCAGGTGGCTTATCAACATGGTTTGCATGACTTGTTCCTGCCTGTCTTATTTCCCCAAACTGGCTGTTAGCATTATGTTTTGTTGAATTCTGAAACTACTCCATTGCTCTTTACAGAGGAGACAGTCAAACCCAGGAATAGTAAATGACAGTCTAGGGGTCTCTGTCTGGTTAGTAGCCAAGTTGAAACTACAATCTGTTTTTTCTACTTAGTATATATTCCTTATTGAACTTAATAAGACTTTCCTTTAACCTGAGTACTTGGATACTGGGGATGACTACCTGGCTTTGAATTGTGGCTCTGACACCAGCTGTGTAAACTCAGTAACTATGCCTCAGTCTCCATCTAAATGGAGATTACATGTATCCCATAGGCTTTCCTTGGGATTTAAGTAAAGAGTAAATGAGAAAAGCACCTGACACATAGAAAATGCTTCCAGGAAATGTTAACTATTATTATTCCTGTTGTTGGTAGTATGATATTACTTCCAGATCACTTGGTAAGGCAGAAAAAAACATAATATTTCTCTTTTTCTCCTCTTCCCCAGTAGTTCCTTCTGCTTGTTTTTTTCTTCTTGTCTTTGTCAGATGAACTCCTGTGACTAGATTCAGATTGTTATTTAAAAAATTTTTTTTTCTTTTCTTTAGTTCTACCACTTTATTGCTACCAACCCGTCTCCCTCCACCCTCGTGCACACATGCTCAGTCATGTGATCCCATGGACTTCAGCCCGCCAGACTCCTCTGTCCATGGGCTTTTCCAGGCAAGAATACTGGAGTGGGTTGCCATTTTCTTCTCCAATTTTTAAAATTTTTATGTTAAAATATTTTTGGAATGGGTAATATGTTAGCATGATTCAAAATTCAAAGTTTTCCTATCCTGTCTCCCCAACCACTAAGGTCTCTCCCCCAGAGGCCATGAGTTCAGTTCAGCTCAGTCATGTCCGACTCTTTGCTACCCCATGAATTGCAGCACGCCAGGCCTCCCTGTCCATCACAAACTCCCGGAGTTTACTCAGACTCATGTCCATCGAGTCAGTGATGCCATTCAACCATCTCATCCTCTGTCATCCCCTTCTCCTCCTGCCCCCAATCCCTCCCAGCATCAGGGTCTTTTCAAATGAGTCAGCTCTTTGCATCAGGTGGCCAAAGTATTGGAGTTTGAGCTTCAGCATCAGTCCTTCCAGTGAACACCCAGGACTTATCTCCTTTAGGATGGACTGGTTGGATCTCCTTGCAGTCCAAGGGACTCTCAAGAGTCTTCTCCAACACCACAGTTCAAAAGCATCAATTCTTCAGCACTCAGCTTTCTTGACAGTCCAACTCTCACATCCACATATGGCCACTGGAAAAACAATAGCCTTGACTAGACCAACCTTTGTTGGCAAAGCAATGTCTCTGCTTTTTAATATGCTATCCAGGTTGGTCATCTTTCCTTCCAAGGAGTAAGCATCTTTTAATTTCATGGTTGCAATCACCATCTGCAGTGATTTTGGAGCCCCCAAAAATAAAGTCTGACACTGTTTCCATTGTTTCCCCATCTATTTCCCAGTGATGGGAAGTGATGAAGTGATGGGAGCAGATGCCATGATCTTAGTTTTCTGAATGTTGAGCTTTAAGCCAACTTTTTCACTCTCCTCTTTCACTTTCATCAAGAGGCTCTTTAGTTCCTCTTCATTTTCTGCCATAAGGGTGGTGTCAGCTGCATATCTGAGGTTATTTATATTTCTCCAGACAATCTTAATTCCAGCTTGTGCTTCCTCCAGCCCAGCGTTTCTCATGATGTACTCTGCATATAAGTTAAATAAGCAGGGTGACAATTTACAGCCTTGATGTGTTCCTTTTCCTATTTGGAACCAATCTGTTGTTTTTTGTCCAGTTCTAACTGTTGCTTCCTGACCTGCATACAGGTTTCTCAAGAGGCAGATCAGGTGGTCTGGTATTCCTATCTCTTTCAGAATTTTCCACAGTTTATTGTGATCCACACAGTCAAAGGCTTTGGCATAGTCAATAAAGCAGAAATAGATGTTTTTCTGGAACTTCCTTTTTTGAAGATCCAGTGGATATTGGCAATTTGATCTCTGGTTCCTCTGCCTTTTCTAAAACCAGCTTGAACATCTGGAAGTTCTCGGTTCACGCATTGCTGAAGCCTGACTTGGAGAATTTTGAGCATTACTTTACTAGCATGTGAGATGAGTGCATTTGTGCGGTCATGGTGGAGAGGTCTGACAGAATGTGGTCCACTGGAGAAGGGAATGGCAAACCACTTCAGTATTCTTACCTTGAGAACCCCCTTAACAGAGGCCATCAATAAGCCTCAAAGACACTTTTTCTATGAATACTTTTCTACTATTCCCCTCCAGATGCCACCCCTATTGGCCAGAATTAATCTCTTTCTTCTCCTTTGCTGGTCCTGTTCTGTTTTGAACTTAGAAGACTGTACACATTGACTGTGTTGAGCAGTGCTTATTTGTCTAGAATCTGAGGATGCAGCCATGTTTAAAACAGTCAGGATCCCTGTTCTCATGGGGCCTACAATATGATGGGAAAGACAGACACTAAGTAAAAACGAGTAAGTAATAATGTTAGGAAATGATAGCCCTGTGTAGAAAATAGAGCAGTATCAGAGAGAGAGAGAGAGAGAGAGAGAGTGTGTGTGTGTGTGTGTGTGTGTAGGGGTACAGTAAGAGGCTGGCAGTATTAGAGTGGTCAGGTAGATGATGTGGCAAACTTGATCATAAGGAACCAGCCGTGGGAAGATCTGGGGAAGAACAGTGTTTTCAGAGGGGCAGAGGCCTTGAGGTGGGGGTGAGCTTGGCATGCTGAGTGCTAGGGAAAATAACCTATAACCACAAGTTGAGTTAAAGATGAGGTGTTCTCATAGTTAATGACTGCGGAGGCCAGACATGGTTACTTAGCCTGGCTGGTGGCATTTAGGAATAAAGAGGTTGCTTACATTTGTGTTAGAATAATTGATGGAAAGACCATGGTCTTTGAAGTCAACCCAGAGTTTGCAACTAAGCTGAGCTACTATTAAACAAATTTAATGAACTTTTAAGTTTCTGCATCTGTGAATTGGAGATGATGACACCTACCTTAAGGAATTGTTGTGAGTCATAACACGTTTTGTACAGACACATATTAGTTGCTCAATAAATAGCAGTATTTTTTTGTGTATATGCTTTGGTTCCATTCTTGAAGTAGCAAAGGCTTTTAATGCAGTTTCTAGTATTTTCTTTGTGATCACATATGTTTTTGCTTTTGGATTTTGAATAAAAGAAAGCTATAACAGTGTATTGATTGACAATAAGGGGTTTTTAAAAAAGTATCTATTTTCAAATATTTATTTATTTGTCTGCACCAGGTTTTAGTTGCAGCATGCAAACTCTCAGTTCTGGCATGTGGGCTGTAGTTCCCTGACCAGGGATTGAACCTGGGCTCCTGCTTTGGGAGTCTTAGCCAGTGGACCACCAGGGAAGTCCCAATTTTTTCTTTATTTTCTGTAAAAGTGAAAATACTCAGATACCAGTAAGTAACAGAAGTACACTTCATGTTATAAGTGATTTAAATTGGTATAAAACCTTCCCATCACATGTTTTAAACCTAACTTTGAATCTTGAATTTAGAATTGGTACAATACAATGAAGTTATTTCATGTGTATTCATTTTGTATAATAACTTTTCTTTTTCAGAAATGTTATGAACAGAAGCAATACAAAAATGGCCTCAAATTTTGCAAGATGATTCTTTCAAATCCGAAATTTGCTGAACATGGAGGTATCACCAATAAGATTCCTTTGAGAAAATCTAATTCCACAATCAGATGGAAAGGATTTCTAACAGTGAAAGAAGAATACTTCCCACTTTCCATGGCCTTGTAGCTCTCTTAGAGTCCACACATGTTTAACTTTTTAAATTATGCCTCATATCATTCTTATTCTAGATTATTTCCTTCAATATCATGCTTAGATATATTTATAGACTTTACTTTTATTAATAGATGAGAAATAGTTGATCTGTTGGTAAATAAGTGGCATATATACCTCTCCTTTTATAGACCTGATTTCATTTGTTGCTTTGAATAGGACTTATCCTTTGATTTCTTATGTATAAAATTAGAACAGTATTTGCAACACCGAAGAAGAATGAAGATACAGTCAAATGGATTTTATTTTTTGGTAGATGTATTGTTAATATATCTGCTGATCTTCATATGTAAATAGGATACTACTGATTTACATTTGGATTATCTTGGTTCTTCTAGCACTGATATCAGTTAAGTCTGTATTTTCTTGTCTAATCCTTTTTCGCTGGTGACCAGTGCATGGTAAAAGGATGAATCAGGTTAGACATGTAAGTTATGGTCCTATAGCAGAGGAAAGCCAACTGGGTCTCTGAATAATTCTTGAGTAATTCTCGAGACTTGAGTAATTCTAGAGACCATCTTGTTAGGAAAATAGCCTGGCCCTACTCAATTTCTAATAATGTTTAAAGCATTCTTTGAAGGAAGTGGAAAGAAGTCTTTGTTTCATAGCATTTTAGAAATTAAAGCTTGTTTTCAAGCTATTTAGCAATAGAGTAGTGTTAGTTGTGAGTCGTGTCCGACCCTTTGTGAGCCTGTGGGCTAGAGCCCGCCAGGCTCCTCTGTCCATGGGATTCTCCAGGCCTTTATCCAAATAGGACCTTCTGGGGAAGTTCATTATGTCAAAATAGATAAAATAAGATGTTTGATCATAGGAGCCTGAACTGTCACCATTTTCTGATATGGTGGATCATATATAGGATCACCATATTCTGAAAACCAGAGTCTAACCATTTTTCTTTGGTAATTCGGTCTTGTGGGTTATTGAGAGAATTATTTCATTCTGTATAATCTTCCTTTAACTCCCTTAAACATGTTCTTGGGTTAGTTACCACTCGCACAGTCCAGTGTTGTGCTTTTCAAGTGCAAACTGATCTTAATTAGCCTCAGTGGACTTTGTTGGAATAAACTTGTAACCAAAAATGAAGTCTGGTCCAGTATGAAGTAGGGTGACTTTTAAATTGTGTACATCACTTTAAGATAGATTGAATGATTTTGTGGAGTGTAAAGCAGATTGTTAGATTTTTAGTAGAATTGACCTCAGGTGAAAGGTGAGGTCAGCTGCAGTAGATTTAACTCAGCAGGACTCAGGACCCTGCTGTGTTACCTGTTTTCAGCAGAATAACCTTAACTTCCTTTATAGAGTCTTCAGAACGGCAGAGAGCTTTTTACCAGCTCAGTTCCAGCCTAAGGAATTTCAGAAAAGGATAGGGCTGAACTTTAAGCAGATACATAAATATATTTTTACTTTATTTGGAGAGAAGTTCTTCTAACTATAGGATTTAAAGGATGGATATTGTACACATTGGTAGATCTCATATTAAAATAGTGTTAAGAGAATAATTTGAATCTTTCATGGGTAAATAGAGGTTGAAATGTTTTTCAGAGACTTTGGCTATGAAAGGATTAACATTGAACTGTTTAGGAAAAAAAGAAGAAGCATATGAATTTGTTCGTAAAGGACTTCGTAACGATGTGAAGAGTCATGTCTGTATCCTTTTGTAGTAGTTCAGTAGTTTTAATTTAATTCATTGTTTTCTGTTTACTAGTTTTTCTAACTCAAAAAACTTCTATGGAAAAATTTAAAGCTGTAAGAAAGAGTGAGTTTAATGAACTCTATGTACCTATTGTCCAGCTTCCAATATTATCAACATTTTTAATATTAATTTCATCTGTTCCCTACCCTTTGTTTTTTGTTTATTGGAAGATTTTAAAAAGAATCCTTATGCACTGTATATTTACTGCAGTTGTACTTAGTGTAAGAGAAAAGTAATTTTGATAATTGTGTGTATGTGCTCACTCATTCAATCGTGTCCGGCTCTTTGTGACCGCATGGACTGTAGCCCGCCGGGCTCCTCTGTCCATGGGGATTCTCCAGGCAAGGATACTGGAGTGGGTTGCCGTTTTCTTCTCCAGGGATCTTCCTGAGCCAGGGATCAAACCCACATCTCCTGCGTCTCCTGAATTGGCAGGCGGATTCTTTAATGCTGTGCCACTTGGGAAGCCAACCTTGATAATTATATGTGACTTAAAACCCATTGTTTTTTTCATTTACATCCATAAACAGAGTGATACTTTCCCCATTTCGAATGATTTACCTTATAGTAAACTTTGTGTTCCTTAAAAGTTCCTTGAACTTTCCTTTAGAAACCTTAGAAGAACATTCAGAAGGAACTTGTAAGATAGATTTTATTAAGTATAACTGTCATATTGATTCTTCAACTTGGTTTCTGGGCACAAGGACTTGGCTGTTACTTCACTGCATACTTACCATATTTTTCTTTGGCTAGTACCCCAGTGTGTAAGAAAACAAAAATATTCTTTAGGGATGGATCATTGAAACTATTTTAATTTGTGTTTTGCTTGTATGTATACTTACTCAGGATTCGCATATTGCCTTTTTATGTTAATGTTTTGCATTTAAATCATCTAGCTCTTGACCAGTATTGAACATCAGTAGTCTTAATGGTGTTTTTTACATATTTAGCTTAGGGTTCTCTCAGAATACTAAATACTTATTTCATTATCCCAGTGCTTACCCCAGAGTGAAGAGAAAGGGCATGTAAGATAGTTTTTGTAGCTCCAAGATATTCTAAGACTTTAATTTACATTAAATAAAAACTTACTTTTTGTGGTCTTTAATTACTAGTCAATTAAAAACATGTTTTGTGGTTGATTGAATGAATATATACTTGTTTTAAAAGATGATTGCAATTTTTGTATATATTCTGTTTTAATACACAGTGTTTGATATTAAGAGCATGTTGAGATGCTGGCCTAGGAAAGTGAGGGACTGGGGGTTCGGAATGTTAAGAATTCCTACCAGTAATTTCTAAGGTTACTTAAAAATATTCTATGAACAATTTCAGAATGTCCAAAAATAGAATAGAATAATGAAACGCTATATGCCTATCACCTGGCTTCAGTAATTTAACAACTGTCAATCAAGGCTGATCTGGTTTCATCTTTTATCACCTCTCTATCACCCTCTTACTCAGGTCATTCTAAGGTAAATCCCAAACAAAATACCATTTTGTTAAGGTAAGCTTTCTGTTAAATATGTAATATAGAGTATTCTAGTATCTGTGAATGTCTGTTTCCTTAACTTAATAGGTTGGCATGTGTATGGACTCTTGCAGCGTTCTGATAAGAGATATGATGAAGCTATTAAATGTTACAGAAATGCCCTCAAGTTAGATAAAGATAATCTGCAAATTTTGAGGGATCTCTCTCTGTTGCAGATACAAATGAGAGACCTTGAAGGTTATCGAGTAAGTATTTTAGTCTTAAATGTACATGTTTTTGCAATAGCTATAACTTAAAAGCATGTGAATTCAGAATGAGGTAAACTTAACATCATGTAGACTTGATTGTTAATTTCATTCTATAGTAGAAGGGGGAAGTCACTTGGGATCTCCCCTCCAGTGATAGTTGCAGAATTGCATAAATTGATCAAAAAGGGTAACTAGTTTATTCATTTAATGCTTTTTATTATAAAAGCTGGAATATCTCCTAGGTGCTAATATTGGACCATATTCTTTGTGGGCTTGATGTTTACAAATTTGGCAAACAGAGCTTTTATAATAGAAACCTAAATGTAGAGATTGACTAGCTTGCTTTATTATGAGTTAGAAAGTACAAGATATTGTGAGGAGATTGCCGTAAATGTAGTCCCAGACCATTACTGTCAACTCTACTGGGCATCTACAGGTGCTTACCCCACTTAGTGTCCTAAATTCAATAAGTTAAAAATGGAATTCTCCCCTTCTCATGTGATGGAGGCTACCGAGACTTAATAGTTCTCTTTCGATAAGTCTTTCATTAACTTTTTTCCTTTTGCCCTTCTGCTGTGTGAGTCCTTCTACCCTATGCTTAGACTTTTGCAGACGTTTCAAGGGTTCTGCTGAGCTTAGTAATGGCACCAACTAATTCATCAAGGTTGTGTGATTTTTTTTTTTTGGTTAGGACTTAGCAGCCTAAGTTTGGTGAGAGTCCAAATCACTTATCTTTAGAAATAAAGTAATTAACAATATTGGCAGGAGACTGGTTGCTAGAAGGGGTTGTGAAATAAATAAAAGAGCTGGTGGTTAGAAGTGAAGGACTCAAGGTCCTGGTGGTATCTAGGAACAGGGTGGAAAGGTCCCAGTTGAGAGTGTTGATAGCATAGGAGCTGTAGCCAGGGTGAGATACCTGAATTTATGATTTCTGGGTGGCAGTAAGGTCTAGGGTGTGGTGGTGGGAGTAGGTCCCTGCAACAGGGTGGAGATCATTAAAGAGAAGGAAATCTTGGCTCTAAGAAGATAGGTTATTGGTTGGTTAATGTTAGATTTGCCCAGGATAATGGCAGGATTTGACAGAGAGATGAAAACTGAGTCAGACTTTAATGAAGTAGGGGGTGACAGAGAAGTAACGGTGAAAATAAGGGGTGAGATTGATAAGAGCTTAATGCCATATTCCTAGAAGGAACAGACACTTAGATGTGAATATTGTCCCAATCGTTTTGTCAAAGATAGCTTTTTTAAAGAAAGATCTAATCATGGTTCTCCTCATGGCCTATAGCGTAGTAGATGGCCAGCACGCATTTCAATGGCAGTCACAGAAGCTAAACATTACGTTTTTAAAACTCATTGCAGCTAAGGTTTTTCATGAAACCCTGTTCCTCTAGGCAGTTACACTTGCTTAAAACCTGGAGACATATATGAACTATGAGGAAGCTGGAGTTGTGTAGGGAGGTTAGGTTTTGTGCTGGTCTGAAGATTTTGTGCTGGTCTTGATTCTTCTTGGCAACCAGGTGGAATTTCTGGTGTTTTCTTCCTAACGTCATAGATACTGAGCTGTCTTAAGAGTAGCAGCGGTGGTGTTTCTGCTAGAAAAGTCCAGTCAGATGTTTGAGTGTTTTCTCTGGCTCTGTCCAGCCTGTCTGTGGGCCTGTTAAAACAGTGTAAGTAGGTCTTAATTTTATATAATAATTTAATATGCAGGAAACTCTGCTTTCATTAAAAGCTATCTTATTCTCTCTTTTAAGGTGTTTAGTTACCAGAAGACATTCTTGTTTTATAAAGGTAACTTTATAAGGCAGCCCAACAGCATTGACTCCACGGACAGCTTTTCAGCGACAGTCTTTCAGTGAGCGTTACGGAGTATTCCAGAGTTTAAGTTTAGATGAGGCACATAGACAGTATTGGGTGGGCCCAGAAGTTCATTCGAGGTTTTCTGTACCATCTTCCGGAAAATCCTAGATGAATCTTTTGTCCAACTCAGTATTTTTGTTTTATTCTGGAGTTCAGTGATACTTGTTCATTCAGTTCATTAGAAAGGAATTAAAGGTATGTTGTCTTAAAACTGATGAATTATATTTTAGAGAAACTTTAAAAAGTGAAAAGAATTTAAAATATTTTTTTTTTTTTTTTAAGGAGACAAGATATCAGCTTCTTCAATTGCGCCCGACTCAGCGTGCTTCCTGGATTGGCTATGCTATTGCATACCATCTACTGAAAGATTATGATATGGCACTAAAACTACTGGAAGAATTTAGACAAACTCAGCAAGTAAGAAGTTCATTTTAACATGTCCTTTGTCTACAAACTAAAATAGTTGACTTCTATATTGCCTCCACTCCCCAAGCATGAATTAGTTTTTCAGATCTTTGGAAGAATTGAAAATTTTTTGAAGTAATTGGAAAAAGTTATAATGTAGAATTCTTTTATTTTGCCATGCCATGCATCGTGTGGGGTCTTAGTTCCCTGACCAGGGATTGAACCTTTGCCTTTTGCAGTGGAAGTGCAGAGTCCAAACAACTGGACTTCTAGGAATTCCCAATAGAAAAATGTTTTTATGCTATAATTTCAATAATATTCAAATGAATAAAGAAAAGAATATATGAAACTGAAAATAGTTTTGTGACTGTGGGAATTTCTTTAATATATATTGCTTTATATTTTATATAAATGTATTAAATACATTTTACTGTACATAGTAAAAAATAGAAAAATGAAAAAAAATATAAAACAGTAAAATAGTAAAAAATTAGTAAAAATGCAAAAATATAGTGTGTGTCCCAAGAGAAATTAAAAAGATGTTAGCATTTTGCAGTAATTGCTCCAGATTTAATTATTTTTTAAAGAACTAAAATGTTCCGGAAAAACCAGTGTCCTCCCATGTCCCTCCAGGTAGCCACTATTGTGAAATTGGTATAGATCATTTCTAGTCATGTTTACCTTATGTATTAAGTCCATGAAAGTTTGCAGACTGTTATTTTATATATTTAAAATTTTACAAGAATGATACTCAGTTTTTAAAATCAGACATTCCTAGAGGTACATCTGTATTGATACATGTAGGGCTAGTTTATCCATTTTAAATTGCTGTTTGGTGTTCCATAGCTAAGGTTAATCTACACTGTTTCATGTGTATTAAAAATTAGTGCTACAGTGAATATTCTTTTCTGCTGTTTCATTAGCCATATTTGTGAGTTCCTTTTCAATTTATACCTAAAACTGGAACTGCAGAGTTACAGATCTGTGTCTTCAGTTTTACCCATTTGAAGAACTTGTACTCATTTATATGCCCACTAGCAAGGTTTGATGGTTATTATTTGCCTATGTCCTTACTGGACATACTTACTGTTAGCTGTAATTAGTCTTCTGGACTAATAGTTTTTCTAGTCTTCTACATGTGAAGAAGTGTATCTCATTATTCTTTTAATTTGCATTTCTTTATTAGTGAGGGATACCGGGATAAGAGATACTAAGCTGTACTCTTCTTTTGATGTGTATGTCTGGTCTCAGGGCATGAGTTGGGAAGTGTTTTTTTTTTTTTGGGAAGTGTTTTGTGCAGGATGGTGTTAGTTCTTAGGTGAACATATGGTAATACTCACCTGTGATGGCATCTGGTCCTGGGCTTTCCTTTATGGAAAGATTATTGGTAATTATGATTTACTTTTTATTTTATATTGGTCTGTTCAGATTTTCTATTCCTTCTCGAGTCAGTTTCAGCAGCTTATGCTTTTTGAGAGTCAGTCCATTTCATCTAGGTGATCTAATTTGTTGGCATACCACTTTGCCTAATAGTCCCTTATAATCCTTTTTATTTTTGTAGGGTTTGTGGTAACAGTCTTCCTTTTATTCTCAATTTTAGTAACCTTCTTTCTTTCTTGGTCATTCCTGCTAAAGACTGATGCGAACTGATGCGAAGAGCTGACTCATTTGAAAAGACCCTGATGCTGGGAAAGATTGAGGGCAGGAGGAGAAGGGGACGACAGAGGATGATATGGTTGGATGGCATCACCGACTTAGTGGACATGGGTTTGGGTGGACTCTGGGAGTTGGTCATGGACAGGGAGGCCTGGCGTGCTGCGGTTCATGGGGTCGCAAAGAGTCGGACACGACTGAGTGACTGAACTGAACTGAACTGAAGGCAGTTGACAACTCTGCCTTAACTTTCACCTCTTACTTGTGCAGTCTCAAGGTCAGCAGGAGGTGAGAGCTTAGGACTTTCTCAGGTAATTCTTGAACCTGCGTATAGCTCTACATGTGTGTCACTTCAGAGCCCCCTATGGACGTCACATTTCCCAGCTTTTTTTTTTAAGGCTTTTGTGTAGTCTGTTGTCTGTCCTGACTGTTACCCATCTTTCAGGCACTATAAAGGTAAAACACACGCCTCTAATCACTTTTCTTTTTTCTTTCTTTTTGGCTGCACTGAATCTTCATTGCTGTGCCCGGGTGTTCTCTAGTTGTGGTGAACAGGGGCGACTCTAGTTGCGGTGTGTGGGATTCTCATTGCAGTGGCTTCTCTTGTGGAGGTTTAGGGCACGTGGGCTCAGGAGTTGTAGTTGACGGGCTTAGTTTGCTCTGCAGCTTGTGGAAATCTCCCAAACCAAGGGTCAAACCTGTGTCCCCTGTATTGGCAGAGGTGTTCTTAACCACTGGGCCACCAGGGAAGTCCCCTTGTGATCAGTTTTGATGAGCACTTAGGCTCTCCCCTTCCCCCGAGGCTTTTTTTGCTCTGGGCACACTCTGAGTTAGGCTTGTACTTGGAGGCTTGCAGTGAACCAGGAGATAGGTCAGTTCATTACAGTTCTTGGGAAGGAAGCTTTGAAAGAGCCTCAGCTTCATTCTTTCTTACTGGTGACTGTCAAGCTGCTATGGGAATACAAGCTTATTTCTCAAGGCTACTGTGTAGCTAGAGAGCTTTGGATAGGACTAGTGAAGTGAGTGAAGTCGCTCAGTCATGCCTGACTCTTTGCGACCCCATGGACTGTAGCCTACCAGGTTCCTCCATCCTTGGGATTTTCCAGGCAAGAATACTGGAGTGGCTTGCTGTTTCCTTCTCCAGGGGATCTTCCTGACCCAGGGGTTGAACCCAGGTCTCCTGCATTGTAGTCAGACGCTTTACCATCTGAGCCACCAGGGATAGGACTAGGGGAAGTTAAAATGACATAAAACTCACTGCTCTTCTTAAGATGTAGCTTTTTTTCTTCAGTAATTGCTCCCCAGATAGCTGTAAAGTGATGGTCATTCAGTTGTGTCCGATTGCGACACCATGGACTGTACCCCACAAAGCTTCTCTGTCCATGGTATTTTCTAGGCAAGAATACTGAAATGGAAAACAAAAAAAAAGAATACTGAAATGGGTTGCCATTCCCTTCTTCAGGGGATCTTCTGACCTAGGGGTAGACCTGGGTCTCCTGTGTTGCAAGCAGGGTCTTTCCCTGTGAGCCATCAGGGAAGCCTTTGGTTAATTTTCAGAGTTCTGAAGAACGTGATTCTGACAGTTTTTACCTGTTCTTTCCTTTCTCTTATGGAGAGGTGAATTTTTAGAGTTCTTTGCTGTTTCTCCTGACATTATCCTCTGTATTTTCTTAATGAAAACTTTCTCTTTTGACACATTACCCAAAACATGATGGGTTTGATAGCCAAAGTAGTTTTACCTGCTAGAGTGGTGGATGTTTTTTCTCTTCTCATTTACCCAGTAATTCTCATTACAGAGTTTTCATGGTAACTGTCCTCTATTCTGACCTTTCTGTCCCTGCCTTGTGGTCCAGAGTCTGATCCAGAGAAGACATGAAAGAACAGAGCTCTCAATATGTTATAACATTAGGGAATATACTTGCACCTCTTTTGGAAACTTCAAATAAAGACAATCATAATGTAGTGTTTTGTCTTTAGATTCTTTTATTTAGAATACTTTTGAGATTCACCCGTGTTAGAGCGTGTAGTATTAGTGGTTAATTGCTTTTCAGTGCTATATATTATTATTTTGGAGATACACCACACTTTATCTATTCAACAACTGATCGACATATATGTAGTTTTTACTTTTAGCTATGCATAATGCTGCTGTGAACATTTGTGTGTAAGTTTGTGTGTGGACATATATATTTTTATTTCTTTTGGGTAGATACTTAGGAATGAAATTACTTGATTATATGGTAAGTATATATTTATCTTTTTCATAAACTGCTGAGTTGTTCTTCTAAGTGACTGGACCATTTTACATTCCTACTAGCAATGTGTGAGAATTCCACTTTCTAACCTTCCTTACACCTGTTACTGTTCAATTTTTTGATCATAGTCTCCTAGTGGGTATGTAGTATTTGTTTTGATTGTATCTGCATTTTTCCAGAAACTAATGATATTGAGCATTTTATCATGTTCTTACTAGTCATTTATATTTCTTCTTTGATAAGATGTCTGTGTAACTCTTTGCCCATTTTTTAGTTGGGTTATTTGTCTTACAACTGAGTTATAAGAATTTCTTTTATATTCTCGGTACAAGCTTCTTATCAGATATATCATTTGAAAATATTTTCTTCTAGTCTGTAATTTGTTTTTTCATGTTATTAATGATGTCTTTTGAAGAGGAAAAGTTTATAATTTTGAAATCCAGTTTACTAATTTTTTTCTTATATAAATAGTCATGAAGTTTTTTTTCTTATTCTGAGATTTCTTGCATAGTTTTAGTGCTCACATGTAGGTCCGTGATCCGTTTTGAGTTAATTTTTGTATATGGTATGAAATACATGTCTAAGGCTATTTTTTTGCATATGGATATTTTATTGCTCCACCATCACTGTTGAAAAGACTGCCCTGTCTATCGCACACCTGTCAGAGACTGACTGACCAGGCTATGAGGGCTTACTTCTGAAGCGTGTGATCTGTCCCGTTGTCTTTGTCTGTCCTCACACCGTTCCCAACCACGGTGTCCTGATCGATGTAGCTTTAGAGTATGTGTGAAATTTGAAGTCTTCCTACTTTGTTTTTCTTTTTATGATTCTGTTGTACATGCAGGGTTCCTTTGGTTTCCATTTGAATTTTGGGGTCAGCTTGTCAGTTTCTGAAAGCTTACTAAGTTTGATAGGGATTGCACTGCATTTTTAGATCAGCATGGGAGAAAAAGTAGTCAAAAAATGTTAAGTATTCTGATCCATGTACATGAAATGAAATGTCTGTTGATGCATTTAGGTCTTTAATTTCTCTTTGAATGTTTTGTACTCTTTGGTATGAGGCTTGTTTCTTAAATATATTCCTGAATGTTTGTTCTTTTTAGTGCTGTTGTAAGTGAAATTATTTTAATTTTTTGGGGGGTAGGGTTATTTGTTGCTGGTATAGAGAGATATAGTTGATTTTCTTATATTGATCTTGTATTCTGTCACCTTGCTAAAGTGCTTTATTCTAGTAGGTTTCTTTTTTTTGAAAGATTCTTTAGGATTTTAATCCCATTATTATACTTTTCTTTGGTAATAGGATTTGCTGACCTCTTCCCTTTGCAGAAATCCCCATCCCTTCATTTGTTTTAAAGAATATATTAATCTTTGCTGTTAATAACTCTTCTATTTGTAACTGCTTGTAGGTTGCTTTTTAAAGTCTGTGTGAATGACATTCCTAAGAAATCAGTTAGATCTGTAACTGCTTTGTTATTATTATATAAATAAGATTATTTGGTTATGTTTCTTTCCAGGTTCCTCCCAGCAAAATAGACTATGAATATAGTGAACTCATCCTGTACCAGAATCAAGTAATGCGGGAGGCAGATCTGTTTCAGGAATCCTTGGAACATATAGAAACATATGAGAAACAAATATGTGATAAACTTTTGGTGGAAGAAATTAAAGGTTAGTTGAATTGCTTTTTCTTTTTTTAAAAATGGTCTCGATTAAAGATGAGAATAAAAGCTGTACTTGGGTTCCCTGGTGGTTCCCACAGTAAAGAATCTGCTGCAATGCAGGAGATGCGGGTTTCATCCCTGGGTCAGGAAGAGTCTTCTGAAGGAGGAGGCAACAACCCACTCAAGTATTCTCATCTGGGAAATCCCATGGACAGAGGAGCATGGCAGTTGCAAACAGACAGGACTGACTGACTAAGACTTTCACTTTCATGTCCTGACACTTAATTGAGACTATATATCAGGCAGTGTTCTAAATAGTTTTATTATTAAACCATTAATAATTAATGTAATCCTCATAACAACCCTATGATGTAGTTGTTATATCCATTTTAGAGATCAGGAACTGAGGAACAGAGAGGTTAAGTGACTTGCCCAGAGTCACACAGCTAATTAAGTTGAGTAGTGCAGGGTTTGAGTGCAGGGATTTGGACTCCAGATTCCTTTTTCTAAAGCAGTGTGTTATACTACTTTCATATTCATCCCCTCTCCCAATACTTATCTCCATATATAGTAAAATGAGATTAGTAAATGATGACACTGGGATCATCATGAAAGCAAGATTCATTTATTTTCATTATGGGCTAATTAAGACAGGATCCTGAGAAATAGTTTGTTAAAAGTGTTACTCAACAAAGTCAAACATTTTCTTTTTTATATTTAACTTTGCTCATCAGTTACCCATTTCCTGAGGAATATTGTATAAACTGTCCATTTGAATTAAAGATTAGTTTAAAACTAAAATCCCATATAATTGCAGAACTTCTAAGGCTTAATAAAAATACTTGCCAAGATTTATTTAGTCTTTCATAGTAGTAATTGCTTAACTGGCTTAATTTCATGGAATATTTTATCACTTCTAACATGGATATTATTTATTATCCCTTTTTATATTTGAAGAAACTAGGAGAGGTTAAGGACTTGCCTGAAGTTGCCTAGCTTTTTAAGAGTTAATTTCTAAGCATATTTTTCTGATTTCAGAGCCTTTCCTTATTTTTGTTGTTTTGTTTTAATTTAAATAGACTTTATTTTTTAGAGCAGTTCTAGGTTCGCAGCAAAACTGAGTGGAAGGCACAGATCTCCCATACACCCTCTGTCCACATACGTGCACAGACTCCTCCCTGCCCCAGGTCTGTAGTCTACATGTGGGTTCATGCTTGGTGTTGTACACCTTCTAGGATTTAAAAATGTGTAATGACATGTAGCTACCATTACAGTACCATACAGAGTGGTTTCACTGCTGTAAAAATCCGGTGCTCTACCTGTTTGTTTGTCCTTGCCTCCAACCCTTGGCAATCCGAGATCATTGTACTGTCTCCTTACTTGTACCTTTTACAATATGTATTAGAGGTGGAATCATACAGTATGTAGCCTTTTTATATTGGCTTTTTTCATTTAGCAGTGTCCTTTTAAGGTTCCTTCGTGTCCTTTTTTGAGTCCTTTTAACTGCTGTCCTTTACTCCTGTGGAGGAATGGGGCACAGTCATTGTTTGTTTTTTTCCCTCTCCTTTTATATAAATTGAAGTATAGTTGACATACTATTTATAGTTTTAAGTAGTAGGTGCTTACTTGTATTCACTTTGTACCAAGTACTTTGCTGACCATTTTAAGTACATTATTTCAGTTGATGATCATAAAAAAAATAGACTGATACAGTTGATATTTTGCAAGCAAGGAAATGAAAATTGAAAGTTTTATAAGTTACTCAGGGTTCCAAAACTAGAAAGGGGTAAAACTGGTAATTATACCTGTTAGTCTTTTTTGTAATTAGAGGATAATTACTTTACAATATTGTGATGGCTTCTGTCATACGTAAACATAAATTGGTGACAGGTGTACATATGTGCCCTCTCCCCTTGAACCGATCTCCCACTCCTGTTAGTCTTACTCTAGAGATTGAGTAATATATAATATACATAAATAGTAAAATAATGCATGTAATAACTACTATAATATGATGATGATAAAAGCCAAAATGGTATGTATGACTGAAGGCATTTCAAAGGGTTGTTTGAAACAAATTCTTCAGGAAGTGGGAAAGCTTAGTGATAGAAAGTTGAGGTATATTCTTTTTCAAGATTCTCCCCATTGTCTTGATTAGATTTGGTTTTATCTGAGAAGTTTAGATTCTCTTTCCCATACCCACTTACAATTTATATGGCTTAGGTAAAGGAACTGAGTGTTAGAGATGACTCACATGTGAACTTGGTTTGTGTAGTTTCTTGCTTTGAAATGATATTTAGTGTTATTGTTTTGTGAGTTAAACTTCTCTGATTTTGGTAACCTGGAAAGGACACTAAGAGAATTATATAGAGAATTGTTTAACACAAAAATTGATTAGGAAAAATGCATTGAAAATCTTGCAGTAGGAAGGTAGAGATACTTCGTTGGAATTATTTACCAATCTGTAACTAGGGTGTCTTTAGTTATCTTAAAGGGTGTATAAAAATGTACAAAATTGCAAAAATTTTTACTAACAAGTTAATGTCATCTATTTATATTCGGGGTGTGGGAGGGAGCCAAAAATGAATGTTAATAGAATATGTAAATGAAGGTTCATTTCTGAAGGCAAACTCCGAATTAATCTTAAGTTATTTAAACTACAACGACTGCAAACCCTGAAGGGAAGCACATACAATTCTGTCTCTCATAAATAACTGCTATGCTAATAATGGTTAGTGAGAATCTCTGGGCTTAGAAAGGTGTTTAATGTCTCAGTAAAATGAGTGTGACATTTAAACTTAATTTTAGGGGAAATGCTGTTGAAATTGGGGCGATTAAAAGAAGCAAGTGAAGTATTCAAAAACTTGATTGATCGGAATGCAGAAAATTGGTGTTATTATGAAGGCTTGGAAAAAGCTCTGCAACTTAGTATGTAATGATTTTTCTCCTACCTTCTCTTAATTAGTATTTGAAGTATAGTAAAAAGTAGTAAAATATAAAGTTATAGTCATATTTGAGGATGTACATTTTTAATATTAGCATTTATTTTTCCATTTAGGAAAGTTGCAGGTTAAACATGGGAGTGAAAATGAATTCAGATATTTAAAATATTTAAGTGATAAACACTTATAGATAATTTTAGGTTTCTTCATCCCAATCGTCAGTTAGTTACCAATTTAGACTGACTAGACTGATGGGGTAGAAAATGGGCATTCCCTTTCTGGGAAATGTCATAATTATTTAATATTTTTAAACAATTATACAGGACTGTTACTCTCAACCTCTAAGCATAAGAATTGGGCCAAAGCAGTGTTGTTGAGAGTATGTTGTACACAGCATCAGCATAAAAACTATCGTTTTAACTTTCAAACTAGGCTAATGTGTACAGAATATGAATACATATTTTGAAATTTGATAACCTTGACTCCTTTCAGAATCTAGAATATTATTCCAAACTTTCCTTAATATTTTCATAATTAAGTATTTTTAGGAGCAGTTAGTATTGCCAAAATTGTATTTACTCATGCGTAAATAAGTATATGGCTAAAATAATTATGAAACTAGTATGAAGTAAGTCTGAAACTCAAAGATATTGAAATAGAAAAATTGCTGTTGCTGCTATTGATGCATAACATACTGCTATTGGTCTTTTTATATAAATAAATCTATATATATATACATATATATATATATAATTTGAATTTTTGGAAACTTTAGCTGTGCTGTCAACTTTGGAAAAAGTATCCCAGTTGTACCGTGTTGGGTTGGCATTGTACAGAAATTAACAGCCATATTGGTCTAGAAACGTTAAACATAATTTTTTCCATTTGTACAGGGGTAACGCACTGTATTAAATATGTAAGGTCTTATCTACATGGGTTTGATTACAGAAACTAATAAAGTATTCTCTAAATAATGAAAAAAAAACAAAATAAATAAAAAACATGGTAAATAGGTAACTACCCGTATTTACAGTAGGAAGAAATTCGAGAAAAAATTTATTTTTTGTTATCCTAATTACTTGTATACTTAAATTCAAGTTTTGTGTTTGTACTTAACACAATTATTAAAAAATTTTTTCCTTACATAATTGTTTTTGTGAAAATAATGAAAAGTAAAATATTGATTAGATTAGTAATCTCTTGTTTAAAAAAAGGACAAAAGTCATGTGTCCGAAGGTTGGAAATGTGAGATAACTGATTTTTGTTTACCAGTTACTGACATACATTAATAACTGTTTTAGTAAAATGAATGGACTGTGTTCCATCTGTCAGGATCCATGCTCACTATAAAATACATTGATTATGAAACTAATTCCATTATTGTGCTCGGTTCCTTGGGACCTTTTCTCTCCCATGGTAAGTTGTGGAGCTCCAGCACATGACTTCACAAAGGACACTGAAGTGGCTTGGTCTTAATTTAACAGCGTTGATAAGACTTGGTCTATCTGAGGTAGTGGGAAGTTTGTTTTTCTACTCATAGCTTGTTTCGTTCCCCAAGGTTAGGCATAAAAATGAGAACTGCTTTTTAAAATTTTGCAATAACCTTCTTGTAAATTTTAATATAAGGCTCCTTAAATATTTCATGAAGTTCCCAGATCATTAGCAGAATGTGAGAATAATTTTTCACATATCCCACTTTTAAAAACTCAACCACTTTGGAGCTTCAAAACATATTACTGGCGGAAGGAAGGAGTCTAAATAAAACCAGACTTTACTTTTTAAAGTTCTGTGTTTATAATCTTGATACTGAATACTACATTTACTGTGGAGATACCTTGACTGCTAGCACCAAGGGTTATTCTTACAATAATTACGTATGTGTGGTCTGAATTAAAATCCACCTAGAATGAGTTTGCTTTTTCTTGAAATTTGCTGTAAATATCTTATTGCTCATATTAAATAGCCTCTGTAGATTATACAGGATATTATTTTAGAGTAGTAAACTAGACCTAGAACCTATTCTTCAGATTGTTACTGTACTTATAGATCTTGTATTTAGTACTATAAAATTAGGTTGGTCCTGAGAGGGAAGATACAACTTTCTGTTAGAAGTACATTTTATATCATAATATTTGGGTGAAGTAATTGCCACTTTAAAAAGTCTGTACTAATGGGGTTCTTTTTTTGGGGCACCTGGATGGGGACATGAACTAATGGGGTTCTTTATTATACAGTTTCATTGAAGATTTTGACTGTCAAAGTGACCTTAGAAACTTAATTCTTATCTTTTAAAATATTGCAGTCATGACCCTAAAACTGTTGCTTCTTAAGCTTATCTCTCAGTGCTACTGACTTGTTGGATTTATACGGGTTATATTAGGTTAGAGGCGGAGAAGGCAATGGCAACCCACTCCAGTACTCTTGCCTGGAAAATCCCATAGACAGAGGAGCCTGGTGGACTGCAGTCCATAGGGTCGTGAAGAGTCGGACACGACTGAGCGACCTCACTTTCACTTTTCACTTTCATGCATTGGAGAAGGAAATGACAACCCACTCCAGTGTTCTTGCCTGGAGAATCCCAGGGACGGGGGAGCCTGGTGGGCTACTGTCTATGGGGTCGCACAGAGTCGGACACAACTGAAGCGACTTAGCAGCAGGTTAGAGGATTTATGTCAGATATGTTCTAAAGGAACATTTTCTTTTCCATGGATTGTGCACACAGGAATGTAAGAGGAGTATGTTGCTTCTATGAGTCTTGTGTATATATTATTTGAGTTGTATGTAGAATCTGTTGTGAAGTTTTGGATTTCTCTGACTTTGAATTTAAAATGGTCATTGACTGATGATATTTCACTACCACAGAGTTTCTAATGTGATTCCTACAAAAATTGAGAGCAGTTTTAATATTGATCATGAGATTTTTAATTTTTAATATACTTTTTAAAGTTTGTTAGTTTTTATCATAAAGTTTTAAAGTTTATATTTATCATAGATAAAAGTTTTGATGCTTTGATCTCACACATATTTACTGATAATAGGCACTTTAGAAGAGAGACTTCAAATTTATGAAGACATTAGTAAGCAGCACCCCAGAGCAATTTCACCTAGAAGATTACCTTTGAATCTTGTCCCAGGTAATATTAGGATATCATTTGTAACACTAATAATTACTTGTTGAAATTACTCAACGCCAGTCACATTTTAAAAACTTGTTTCTGGAAGAGAGTACACCAGTCTTAGGGGTGGGAGTCATCAGTTATTAATTTGTTATACATATGTTGTTAAGAGTATTTATGTTGGTTTAGCTTTATATTGATTTTAAGTGTCAGAAGTTATCTATATAAAATGGTTTTTCTTATGTGACTTTAAAAAGTAAACACCATATTTAGGAGGTAAATTAAATTCCATAGAATTGATGAAAAATTATATGTGAGGTATTGTGATTTAAGTGGTAAAAGTTTTGAAGTTCTAGATTTTCTTTTTTAGGACATAAATTCAGAGAAAGAGTTGTGAAATCTTTGTTCCTGCCACAGTGTTTAAGAATGTTATCAATCCTGTGCAAGGCCCTCTCCTCAGAGTTGACCACGTTCCTGAATTTTGCTTTTTATCGTTTTTGTAGAGCTATGTATTTTGTATCCCTAGAAACAAAAACAAAAAATCCCATTTATGTAATTTGGAGCACTGTGGTATATACTCTTACGGTTTGTTTTTATTGAATAATAGTGTATTCATGACCTTGATCTAAATTTTAGTGTGTAGCTGAATTCATTTGCTATTGAGCTTAAAAAAGGTAAAGAGTCTATTAGCTCTTGAGATAGTTAATGACTTCATTGATGATTTTATGTGCCTTTTTCTTTTTTTGTTCCAGCTTCCTTTTAAAATTATTGCTAACACAGCATAAATCAAAATTGCATTATTTACAGTTTAACACAGTACAACATACAGATCTCATTCAAAACATCTGTATTCCAGAAAAAAATTTTTTTGAAATATTTCCCTCTAGAAGTTGTTTTAGATTATTTCCATCATCTTTTTTTACCCTTTTTTTTTTCCCAATTTTTAAAAAATTTTAATTGGAGGCTAATTATTTTACATTGTTGTGGTTTTGCCATAGATTGACACGAGTCAGCCACGGGAACACATGTGTCCCCCCATCTTGAACCCCCCTCCCACTTCCCTTCCCAGCCCATCCCTCTGGGTTGTCACAGAGCAGCAGCTTGGAGTGACCTGCTTTATGCATTGAACTTGCCCTGGTCGTCTGTTTTACATATGGTAATATACATGTTTCAATGCTGTTCTCACAAATCATCCCACCCTTGCCTTTTCCCACATAGTCCAAAAGTCTGTTCTTTACATCTGTGTCTCTTTTGCTGTCTTGCGTATAGTGACCCGTTATGTTTTTAAAAACCAAAACTAACCATCACAAATTTAATGTTCTTTGGTAATGCAGGCTGTATACATCTGATTTGTCTACACAATTCTTCAAAGGTGCCAATAAAATAGAAAGCCATCTGATTCTCCTGGCCTGCTTTAAAAACACGTAAATAAATCTCATTTTTAAGTACAAGGAGAGGGTTCATTTCTTACCTCCGTATATAGAGCTGAGTACATATCATACGACAGATGCTTGTGTGACTGGCTGACTAGTACCTGGTTACCAATTTTAATAGGAATACCAACACTATGCAGGATATGAGGACCTGACAGTTTTAGAAGGCATCATGTGCCTTTTTCTGAAAGTCATCCTTTATTTTTAGTTGCAGGTGCTTTAGATAATGAATTATTTATTGAAACTTCTGGCATGTCTTTTGATACAAGTCAGACCTTAGAAAGCTAATGTGACTTAAAAAATCTCTATCCTAGGCATGGGTGAGGAGGGAAAGTATTTTGTTTTGTTTTGTATGATTTTTTTTTTCTTTTTTAAAAATTTTATTTTTAACTGGAGGATACTTGTTTTACATTAGAGAATGTATTTTCTTATGCATTTTCTCATTTACAATGGAAATGTTTGTTTAAATAATTGTGTTTTCCTTTTATCAAAAGGTTAATGGAAATTAAGAGCTTTTAGTAGACTGACTTTAAAAATATATGAAATGCCTCTTAGAAATGTATTGGATTAAAAAAAAAAGAAATGTATTGGATTAGACAGTAGATACAAGTTTATTTAAAAATAAATAAGTAGTGCCTCTCAGTTACATAAATGATGAATGTATTTCTCTGAATCTCTGTTTTGTTTTGACTTTGTGAACTAGGCAAATTTCCTAATGCTTTCAAGGGAACATTAAGTCCAAGTGGATGTTAGTAGGCTTGGTGGGGAGGGTGCTGGTGTACTGAGATATTTTCAGTCAGGTAAATTTGGGAAACATGGTTAACGGTAGCAGTCAGGTTTGTGCAGGATTTCCTAGAACTTTCAGTAGATACATTGTGAGTTTCCAAGGTGGAATGTACTGAGCTCAGAGGAGCATTTCCCTAGTAAGTGTTTGCTGGAAGATGCTTGGACTCACATTTCTGTATCTTCTTTAAAAACAAAAACAGCAAAGCAGCTTGTTGAAATGTAGCTCACATACCATAAAATTCACTTTTAAAGTGTGTAGCTCAGTGTTGTAGTATGCCCAGGGAGTTGCACACCCATCACTCCTCTCTGGTTTCAGGGAATTGTCATCACTCCAGAAAGAAAACTCATACCCGTTAGCAGTCACTCCCAGCTCTCACCCCTGCACCAGGCAGCCGCCAGTCTAACTTAATGTACCTGTGGGTTTGCCTGTTTTGGACATTTTGTATAATTGTAATCATACCATACGTGGCCTTTTGTGTATAAGGTAGGAAGTATATTTTTATTAAAAGATAGCCTGGAGCCAGCTGTTGACTGTAAAGTATAGTCTAGGTTAAAGTGGAATGATTCTGGACCCTCTAGGACTTTCTTTGTTTGAATTGCTAAAGGGGTCTTTTTACAAACAAGGCCTCAGTTGAGGGGTCTTGAGGGCTTGGGCTTCAGGGTCAGCAACCATCATGTGAAGTTCTAACATGAACATGTGTTTACAAAGCTCCGGGGACCTATGTAAAATTGTGCAGCTACTTAATTGAACCTGTGCAACAGCTGAATACTTCATGAAGTTTTTTTGCCTGCTTAGAAATAATTTTTATGTGTCATAAGAACGGTATCTCAGCATCACCAGCGGCAATAAGATCTTTTCCTAGAAAGGTGATGGGACTTGAAGATGCAAGTTTTGAAAAAGGCTTTCTGGTTTTTAAGTAAAAAGATTTATTACCAACAGATTAGTGAACACAACCAAAGTCCTGTGGAGATTCTCCAACAGCCTGAAAGTGCTATGAAAACGGAGCTTTTCAAAATACCTAGTTTAATTCCTCTTGATGTATTAGTCTTCACTGGCCAAGGAGGGAGAAAGAGGGAAGGAGATAATCCAGAGTGTTAAACAGAGAATGCTGATCACATTTTGCTCCTATTTTATTTTTGTTTCAATGGATTATTTTTGTTTTTTATTGAGATATAATTGACATAGCATATGTTTAAGGTGTACGATGTATTGATATGCATTTATATATTCCAGTATTACCACTGTAGTATTAGCTGATACCTCTGTTAGGTCACATGATTATCATTTCTGTTTTGTAGTGAGAACATGCACCATTATTTAGAATAAATTCCCAGGTTATCAGATACTGTCTGAGCTTGCTTTTGTTCACTATTTTAGTGGTGGTTTTTGGGAATATCAATTTTTATGTGAATCTGCTACATCTAGGGAAGAATTAGCATAGCATCTCTGAAGATAGAAAACTTGTTTTACAAGCTGCAGTTCTAAATAGGCACATAATGATTGACAATTTTTTTTTTTCCTCCTATAAAGAAAAGCCTATGGGAGTCCTGGTAATTAGGAAGAAGGGAAGTTACTTTTGTGAAACAGTTTTTCTTAATATACAAAAAAAAATTGATGAGATGGGTAAATAGTAGTTTTGGGATATAGTATGTGACTAAGCAGTTGAGTAGCTTGTATAGGCTTCTGGTTTAGACACTGCATTCATATAGTTCCAAATAAAAGGGTACAAAATGGGTTTTCACTGGAAGGTCTTTTCATGTCTCTGTCCTCTGGCCACCAAGTTTACTTCCCCAGAGACAGCCATTATTACCAGTATGGTGTACTCTTCCAGAAATGTGCATATCCAAGCAAAAGTACGTGTGTGAAGGTTTATGTGTAATTTTCCCTTTTCCTCTCCCTTTTGTACAAAAGTAGCATAGATTGTTCTGTACCTGGTTTTCTTTTCACTTAACTCTGTCTGGAATTCAGTCCTGTATCAGTATAGAAGACCTTTTGCACCGTTGAAATAACAATTTAATGGGAGAAGAGGCTTTCAGTGCAGTGGGTACTTGAGAACGGAGTTCATTCATTGTTTTTTAAATGGTAGGTTGAGATTTGAAGAGTTTTTAGAGTAGCCTCTGACCTGAAGATAAAATGCCTATTGTCTCAGTCGATGGTAGCGCGTGTGGAAAACACTTCTGACTTTAGAAATACAACACCTGTTAAATGTCAGTGTGTATGATAGACAGCATTTATTGAGTGGTTATTGTGTGCTTACACGATCCTTTTCATCTCATGTGAGCCTTGAAAGAGTACTCTTGAGGCTGGTGGTGTTATCTTCATCTTTGAGTGGACAATGTCACACAGGAAGTAAGCAACAAGGTCTCTGACCACCTAGCACAATATTGTTAACCTTTGTTTTATATCAGAGCAAGTGCTAGAAAGATTTGATTTCTAAAACCAGTTTTGATTTTTGAGGAAGTAATCATGTATATCCAATCCAGAGTGATATTTTGTGTGGTTTTGGCATACTTTGTATATAATCTTTTGAAAATCCCAGATTATCAGTTCAGGTCAGTTGCTCAGTTGTGTCTGACTCTTTGCAACCCCGTGGACTGCAGCACACCAGGCTTCTGTGTCCATCACCAACTCCCGGAGCTCACTCAAACTCATGTCCATCGAGTTGGTGATGCCATCCAACCATCTCATCCTCTCTCGTCCCTTTCTCCCACCTTCAGTCTTTCCCAGCATCAGGGTCTTTTCCAATGAGTCAGCTCTTTGCATCAGGTGGCCAAAGTATTGGAGTTTCAGCTTCAGCATCAGTCCTTCCAGTGAATATTCAGGACTGATTTCCTTTAGGATGGACTGATTGGATCTCCTTGCAGTCCAAGGGACTCTCAAGAGTCTTCTCCAACACCACAGTTCAAAAGCATCAATTCTTCGGCGCTCAGCTTTCTTTATAGTCCCAACTGTCGCATCCACACATGACTACTGGAAAAACCATAGTTTCGACTAGACGGACCTTTGTTCGCAAAGTAATGTCTCTGCTTTTTAATATGCTGTCTAGGTTGGTCATAGCTTTTCTTCCAAGAAGCAAGCGTCATGGCTGCAGTCACATCCGCAGTGATTTTGGAGCCCAAAAAAATAAAGGCTGTCACTGTTTCCATTGTTTTCCCATCTATTTGCCATGAAGTGATGGGACTGGATGCCTTGATCTTTGTTTTCTGAATGTTGAGTTTTAAGCCAACTTTTTCACTTTCCTCTTTTACTTCCATCAAGAGGCTCTTTAGTGCTTCTTCGCTTTCTGCCATAAGGGTGGTATCATCTGCATATCTAAGGTTATTGATATTTCGCCCGGCAATCTTGATTCCAACTTGTGCTTCATCCAGCCCAACATTTCAAGGTTATCAAGACTGCAACAGGGTTATCAGGATTGCACAAAATTTTACTCTGGGTTAAATACATACCATTACTTCCCTAAAAATCAAAAATAGTTTCCAAGATTAAGTCTTTCCAGTACTTCCTCTATTACAAAGATTAGAGATCATCTGACAACAGCCTTTATAGTAAGTTGAAGTAACAAATGTTGAACCTGTTTTTATGTTAGATAAATTTTTAATCCAATAAAATTTGAATTTCTCCTAATTTTTATGACATCTGTAATATGTTGAGTATGCATGTTTTGTTCAATGATGTCAGTCACAACAGATAAAAACCACTTGGGTTGTTGCGTATTTTGGTAAAATGTCATGATTTCATAAAGAAACATTAGGAGAGTTTATTTCAGTAGTCTTACATTAGCTTAAGCCGTTCATGACCCATATATATATATTTTTTCTCTTGCATGACTAGATTCATGCTCTTACATTGTTAACCCTTACTGTCGAAAAGTTAGAACCTTCATATTTAAAATTAATTTTGTTTTTTGCCGGGGTCCAGCCTCAGCAGGATCCAGGGGTTCCCTTAGGATGAACGGCGTTGGCGAGTGATAGAAGACACGTGAGACCAGCCTTGATAGGGCCAAGTCTGTCTTTATTTTTTGACAACAGTTTTTATACCTTCACTCAGAGTGTATCCAGGATACAAATGCTCACTCATGTCTATACAGGGTTAGTTTACATTACGTCAGTTTGTCCTTAAGGAAGAACAAGATGCTTTCTGCATTTCGTTTCTAGAATAAATCTTTACACATTATCTTTTGGCCTTAGGGCTTATTAACATTTTATGTAAGTCAGGTGAATGTAGGCCTGTTTTCTGTTTCTGTGGTGACCTTAACAGAAAAGTTACAGTCTCATAGGGTAACAGGACAGCATGTCACAACATAATGAAAATATGACCCTGTTAATACCAACATCAATTCTTCTGCAAAAGTTGTCAGTTAAATTTATCTAAAAGTTTTACCCCATACAGACTCTGTGGCTCTAATAAGACGGCCTCTGCCTAGCACTCCTGGCTAATAATTAACAACTATTTCATTGTTAGAATACTAGGGCTAAGCTCTTATTTCTCTAGATCTATAACTATATTAACAGTGGTTACCATAGCACAACCTTAGCACACTAAAAGCAAAAACACAGCAAAGCAAACGTTAACCCAATAACCACTTTTATAGTAATTTTTCTTATATTTTTTAATAAAACTCCTTCATCCCTCAAAAATGCTCTATATCTAGTAGGGCTTTTATATAATCAGGTTCTTTATGCTATTCTATGATCAAAATATCATAAGCAATCATGCATATTAGTACCAAGGGCATAAATGCATTTGAGTAACAAACTACCAGCAAAGGAGCTCAAATTAAGACACTGCTTTCACCCTAAATAATCTCATAAAATACCACCACCTAAAAAACTTATTGATTAAAGTTCTAAATTGATTCTTATATGGGCAGAGATCGGGGAAGGCCTTCCTGCCTGTGTCAGAGAAATTAGGGAGTAGTCCATTGAGGCAGGCATCAGAAAAACAGATATCATCTTTAAGGTGAGAGCCAGGGGCAGCTTTGGGGCAGCTTTTTGGAATCCCTGAAAGCCTGATCCGCCTTGCCCGTCAGGCTTTCTCCCCATGACCTTGTCATGGGTGGGATCTCATGAGCTAGCCTTTTTGGAATCCTTGAAAACCTGATCCGTCTTGCCCGTCAGGTTTTCTCCCTTATGGCCTTGTCATGGGTAGGGTCTCGTGTGCTGGCTCCCGGCAGTTTTTCAGTTTTTTCTGCTTTTAAAAAGTGATACTGAAACTTTTTGGTAAGGGTTTAGCAACAATAGGAGGTGTGTTTACTTAATGTTACAAATGAGGTATTTATTTAATTCTAATGTTAGCATGCCCCAGGATGCTGATGTCTTATGTTTGTTATTTTACTTATTGTCCATCTCACCCACTAGAATGTTAATAAGTTCTGTGAGGGCAGAATTTAAAAAATTTTTTTGTTTTAATCACAGCTACATCGTGGATACTCGAAACAGTGCCTGGCACATAGTAGGTGCTTGATAGATGATTGTGGGGCAAATGATGGAGTAAATCACTAGTTCTGGAAGACATTTGTAAATATGTTAGTGTTTAAGAAGGCATCTTGACTGCTACTTAAATACGGTGCTGGTTACAGTAGAAGCCTTTTCTAAAGTTTGCAGAGTGCCTTCTGAGATGTCAGATGGTAGGGTTGAGCCTATGCTGGTCAGTGACATTAGGAAAGGTAGACTGGAAAGTAGGTTACTCTTCCTCAAAGCTGCCTAGTCATTTTGCTTGCCGGTCTTTTGAAGTGTTCCTTGAAGATATTTTGAACCTATATCTAAGGGAAATAAACATGCCTACTCAGATACTGGTGTTCCACTCTTTGGCCGTAACAAACAAGCAATGCTAAATTTTTGGGTTTAAACGTTGGATTGGGGAGTCATTGTTTCTGAAGAAGTTTTATTTTTATTGATAAAATAACTTTGAGAACTGTTTGTATCAATCGAAGTTTAACAAAGTACACTTTTATTCCTAGGTGAAAAATTTAGAGAACTATTGGATAAGTTCCTGAGGGTTAACTTCAGTAAAGGCTGCCCGCCCTTGTTTACTACTTTGAAATCTCTGTATTACAATACAGAAAAGGTAAAATTTGGTCTTTATTCAGTTTTGCTGTAGTCTTTTTACTCACTTTATTATTATAGAAAGACATTTTCTCTATTCAAGTAATGGTGTGCACCTTAGTTTAATAATAAATGAACTGAAATTATATGCATGTACTATAAGTAGTATCAAAGGAAATGTCAGTCTGAAATTTACTGAGTAAGGGGCTTATAAGAACACTAAAAGGTTGTTGTTTTTAATGGGTATACTTTTCTAGTGGAATTTTATTAATAAATTTGGCATATTGTCACCAGAGGTCTATACTTAACTATCTCACGATTAGTTATCTATTACTTTATAGTGTGATTGTGGATTTTTAAATTCGTTATGCTTGCTTTTAAAGTTAGAGCATGGGTAATTGTTAGTGCACCAATAAAATGTAGGCACTATTTTAACTAACAGGCTACATTTTAATAAAGATAGATTTAGCTGGCTTTCCCATGAAGAGTCATCCTTCTGCTTTTTAAAATTAGGAAATAGATTTGGTTTTATATTAGAAAGAAAATTAGAAGTTAATAGAAAATAAGTTATACTTGTATTTCCAAGTGTTGCTTCTTATTAAGATCTAAAATCTTGTGTAAACAGTTTTTGAAACTTGAATGGATAAGGAAGAGACTTTATTAGAAGTGCTAAAGTAGTTTTAGTTAAACCTCGTCACTTTACTTAGCTTTGACCCATAATTATTTGTAAGTTAGCATAATTATGAATAATAAGTTATTCAAAAAGGTCAGTGGTAGGTATACTGATGGACCCTTTCTTCCTTTGGCAGCAGGTTCATAAACTAAAAGGGACGACTCATAACATCTAGAGGGGAGTGGCTGAGGCTGGCTGGCAGAGCTCTGCACCCTCTTCCTGCCGTTTGTGCACCATCTCCTTGCCAGCTGGTCGCATCCCCACTTCTAGAAAGATACCTATAGTACCTGATCAGTAAGAAAGTGTCATTTGCATTTAAAAAAACCCCAAAAATCCTTACAGTTCTTTACTGTCTGTAGTATACTTTATTTGATTGCCGTGGTACTGCTGTTGATTTTCTCTTGCTATCTTATTTTTTTGAGTGATTGATTCGTATGGAAACATGGGAGCCGTGGTTTCTGTAGGTTATTTAAATTAACATTTGCCAAAGTGCTTCTTTACTCATTTTGGCAAGGTTGACAAGAAAGAAGAGCTGAGATGTCGACAGTGTTAATAATACAGAGCTTGTATGTGACTGTCTTACAGCAAGTGCTGAATACAGTGGTCCTTTCAGAATTTGTTCTCTTAAAGCTATCAGTGAGCTTCCCCTGGCTTTCTCAGTTTTCATAAGAGGCATAGACGTAAAAAATCCCTTCAGTATTGACCCAGAATTACCATCATAAAGGTGTTAAGCATTTGTTGATATTTTATAAATCTTAGAAATTGCATTTTTAAAGAAGGCTTTGAGGATTCGTTGACCTGTATAGAAACCTGTGAGATATCTTTAGTGTTAATTTTTAAGCACACAGCAGGAATGTTTACCATATGTTTTTGATGTTTGAATTACAATGCAGAAAATTGAGTCAAAAGTTGTCCGAATTTAGTATATTTTAAAAAGTGTACAAGTATGGGAAATCCTTCTCAAATCGTTTTGGCTTCATATATTTGTGATTACTCAAAAGGGCATTTTTAAATTTTGCATATTTCTAATCAGCAGTGAGTCATGATTTTTAGCAAGGGTTGCATTTTTTTTTATTTAATAAACTTTTAAAAAAAATTATTTATTTTTGACTGTGCCGAGTCTTCCTTGCCGCATGGGCTTTTCTGTAGTTGTAGGGGTCGAGGGCTGCTCTTCCATTGCAGTGCTGGGACTCTTCATTGCTGTGGCTTCTTTTGTTGCGGAACACAGGCCCTGGGGTGCTCAGGCTTAATAGTTGTGGCTCCCAGGCACAGGCTCAGTAGTTGTGGCTTAGTCGCTCCCAGACATGTGGGATCTTCCCAGATCAGGGATCAATTCTGTGTCCCCTGCATTGACAGGTGGGTTCTTTACCTCTGAGCCACCAGGGAAGCCCCTAGGGATGCATTTTTAACTCTTGAAGGATTTCAAAGAGGTTAAGGACGATGAACAATTACAGTTTTTTAATTTGTAAGATTCCAAGACTAAAAAAATAATCCATGACAGATACCATGGAAATAAAAGATTAGCATTTGAAGTTAGTTTAGGATATAATACAGTTGTAGAAAAGTGTTTTTTGAATGTCTCCAGCACTTTAAACTGTGAATGCACAATTTAAGAGCAATTTTCATGTAATTCCTTTCCAAGTTTTTTCCCTGTGAATTTATTTGTGATGTATTTATATAGCTATAGTAATTTTGACCATAAAAACTTTGTTTTTCCACCTAGCAGTTTCACAGGCACTTCATGTATTATTATGTAGTCTTTGATAGCTTCTTTTTCATGACTGCATAGTCTTATCAAAATCATACTTCGTTATTGAACTTTGCTGTTTAAAAAAATGTCTTTGTACACATAGTTTTTACTTAGGATTTTTTTCTCCCATAAATTCTCAGAATAAGTTAATGGGTAAAAGGTATGAACATTCTGTCATTCTTGGTAAACACTGATATATTGATTTCTATAAGGCTGTAAACATCAGTTTGTATTGTCAGTAGCAAAGGTGTGTGAAAGGTTCACTATTTCCTCACCAGCATTAGGCAGTGTTAAATATTTTCTTGTGTTTGCTTTTCTCGGGAGATTTTTTGCTTTTAGATATAAAGAAGCTAAAATGTAATGTAACCAGATTTGTTGATCTTTACTTCTGTTGTAGAACTTCATCTGTTGTTTTAGAAACAGTTTGGAAAGTCCTCTTCGCCTGGAGCACTGCTTCACAAGGTGGGACAGGGGAGGGAATTAGGCCACCAGGGGACATTTTGCGGTGTCTGGAGACTTTTTTGATTGTCACTGTGGTAGGGGTGTGCTACTTGATACGTCATATTGGTAGTGCCCTGGGATGATGCTAAACATTCTGCGGTTCAGAGGACAGCCCCTCATAAGAAGGAATTGCATTATCAGCATACTGGGCTAGATAATCCTTTGTTATTAGGGGGCTGTCCTGTGTATTACAGGATATTTAGCGGTGTCCTTGGCCTCTACCACTCAGATGTCAATAGCTTACCCCTGTTAATAGCTTTATTGAGATACAGTTCTCGGACCATAAAATTGACCTATTTGAAGCTTACAGATTCACCGATTTTTAGTATGTTCAGAATTTTCTAACCATCACCATGATAATTTTAGAAACCTCCCATTCATATTTGCCCACTGCCACCCCCAATCAGGCAACCACTAGTCTACTTTCTGTTCATGGATTTGCCTATTCTGAATATTTCATACAAACGGAATCAAACCATGGTTTTTTCTCTCTCTAGTTTCTTAGCATAAGTACTTTCATCCATGTGGTAACATGAGTACTTCTTCTCCTTTTATGTCTAAATAATGTCCCATCGTAAGGCTATAGCACATTTTATCCATCAGTTGATGGACGTTTTGGTTGGTTGTACCTTTTGGTTAGTACCCATATTGCTATGAACATTTATGTAAAGTTTTTTGCATGTACACGTTTTCATTTCTCTTGGATGTATATACTCCAGGAGTGGAATTGCTAGATCAAATGGTAACTCCATATTTAAACTTCTTAAACTATCAGACTCTTTTCCAATGTGCCACTACCATTTTACATTCCCATAGGCAGTGTATTAGGAGTCTGATTTCTACACATCCTCACCAACAATCCACTTGTTATTATATGATATTTGATTGTAACCTACATCCTAGTGGGTGTGAAGTGGTATCTCCTTGTGATTTTGGTTTGCGTTTCCCTGATGACTGATGATTTTAAGCATTTTTTCAAGTACTTGTTGGCCATTTGTATATCTTCCTTGGAGAAATATCAATTCAGGTTCTTTGCCCAGAAGTTTTTAATTGGGTTATTTATCTTTTTATTATTAATTTTAAGTTTTTAAATATATTCTAGGAACAAGTTTCTTATCTGACATACGGTATTTGAAATAAATAATAAATGTAAATAATTTGAAAATATTTTCTACTCTTCTGTGGATTGTCTTTTTACTTTCTTGAAAGTGTCTTTTGATAAAGCCCATTTTGTCTTTTTTCCCTTGTGTTGCTTGTGCTTTTGTGTTGTATGTTAAGAAACCATGTTCAAATTTGGGGTCTTGAAGATCTATACATATTTACTCCTGAGTTGATACTTTTGGTTCTTATATTAAAGTCTGATTCATTCTGTGTTCATTTTTGTATATGATGTGAGGTGGTAGTCCAGCTTCATTCTTTTGCATTGTCTGTCCAGTTTCCTGCCACAATTTACTTTCTTTTTGCCCCTTGAAAGGCTAGATAGCCTTGTTGAAAATAAATTGAGCATGAATGTGAGGGTTCATTCCTGGACTCTGTGTATGTCTACCCTTAGGCTGTATCACACTGTCTTGTTTACTATAGCTTTTGGGTAGTTTATTAAAGCAGGAAGTGTGAATATTCCTTGTTTGTTCTTTTTTTTAAATCTTCTTTTGGCCATTAAGGATTTATTTTCATTTGAATTTTAGGATTGGTTTTTTGATTTCTACAAAGAGGCCAGCTGGGATTTTACAGGGACTGCTTTGAATCTGTAGATCACTTTGGGAATCCCCATGATGGAATTTCCATCTTAACACAAGTGTTTCAGTCTATGAACATTGGTAGTCTTTCCATTTATTTAGAGTGTCCTTAATTTCTTTCAACAATGTTTTGTAGTTATCAGTATACCTCTTATACATCTTTCATTAAATTCATTCCTAAGTATTTTATTTTTTTATGCTATGCTAGATAGAATTATTTTCTCTTTATAAGTTTCAGGTGCACATGCTGAAACTTATGTAGAGCCAATTATAATTTAACATCTGTGTGTACATTGTAATTTGCAAGCCTAGTTACCATCCATCACCATACAGTTGAGTCCCTTCACCCATTTCACACTCACCCCCAGCTCCCTTTCCCTCACTAGTCTATTATCTGTATCTATCAGGTTTTGTTTTATTTTGTTCTTTTTTTTTTTATTTAACATTCTGTGTGTGAGTGAAATCATGTGACGTTCGTCTCTGTCTGACTTACTTCACTTAGCGTAATGCTGTCGAGGTCCATCCATGTCGTAGCACATGGTAAGATGTCATTCTTTTTTATGGCTGAGGAGAGTAATAGTCCATGTATTACACCACATCTTTATCCATTTATCCGTTGATGGACATCTAAGGTGTTTCCATATATTTTGGTTATTGTAAATAATCCTGCAGAACACAGAGGTGCATCTGTCTTTTTGGATCAGTGTTTTTGTGTTCTTTGGATTGAGATTATTTTCTTAATTTAATTTTTCAGGTATACTAGTTGTTATAGTTGGTATAATGAATTCCTGTCATGTGCAAATAGAAAGTTTTATTTCTTCCTTTTCAGTTAGATCCCTTTTATTTATTTTTTGGACTACTTGTCCTGTCTAGAACCCCCAATATATGTTGAATAGAAATGATAAGAATTGATGTTTTTGTCTTGTTCTTGGTCTCAATTGGAATGCATCTAGTCTTTCTCCATTAAATAGTTTTATCTATGGATATGTTTGTATATGCCCTTTATGATGTTGAGGAAGTTCCTTCCTACTTCGGGTTTGTTGAACATTTGTGTTTTGAAAGGGTGTTAAATTTTATCAAATTCTTTTTCTATGTTTATTGACATTATCATGTGTTTATTTTTTATTCTATTGATAATTATGTCATACACTAATTGATTTTCAGATATTAAACAACTGTGCATTAGTGGGATAAAACCCACTTGGTCATGATGTGTAATTCTTTTTATGTGTTCCTAGGTTCAGTTTGAAAGTGACAGTTGCTTAGTCGTGTCTGACTCTTTGTGACCCTCTGGAATCCATGGAATTCTCCAGGCCAGAATGATGGAATGGGTAGCCTTTCCCTTCTCCAGGCGATCTTCCTAACCCGGGGGTTGGACCCAGGTCTTCCGCATTGCAGGCGGATTCTTTACCAGCTGAGTCACAAGGAAAGCCCAGGAATACTGGAGTGGGTAGCTTATCCCTTCTCCAGCGGATCGTCCAGACCCAGGAGTCAAACCGGGGTCTCCTGCATCTGGGATTCCCTGGTGGCTCAGATGGTGAAGAGTCTGCCTGCAATGCAGGAGACCCAAGTTCAATCCCTGGGTCAGGAAGATCCCTGGAGAAGGAAAGGGCAACCCGTTCCAGTATTCTTGCCTGGAAGATCCCATGGACGGAGGAGTCTGGGGGACTACAATCCATGGGGTTGCAAAAAGTTGGACACGACGGAGCGACTTCACTTCAGGTTCAATTTACTAGAGTTTTATAGAGGATTTTTTTTTTCCATTTATTTTTATTAGTTGGAGGCTGATCACAATATTGTAGTGGGTTTTGTCATACATTGACATGAATCAGCCATGGATTCACATGTAGTCCCCATCCCAATCCCCCCTCCCACCTCCCTCTCCACCCGATCCCTCTGGGTCTTCCCAGTGCACCAGGCCCGAGCACTTGTCTCATGCATCCAGCCTGGGCTGGTGATCTGTTTCACCCTAGATAATATACATGTTTCGATGCTGTTTTCTCAAAACATCCCACCCTCGCCTTCTCCCACAGAGTCCAAAATTCTGTTCTGTACATCTGTGTCTCTTTTTCTGTTTTGCATATAGGGTTATCGTTACCATCTTTCTAAATTCCATATATATGTGTTAGTATACTGTATTGGTCTTTATCTTTCTGGCTTACTTCACTCTGTATAATAGGCTCCAGTTTCATCCATCTCATTAGAACTGATTCAAATGAATTCTTTTTAATGGCCGAGTAATATTCCATGGTGTATATGTACTACAGCTTCCTTATCCATTCATCTGCTGATGGGCATCTAGGTTGCTTCCATGTCCTGGCTATTATAAACAGTGCTGTGATGAACATTGGGGTGCATGTGTCTCTTTCAGATCTGGTTTCCTCAGTGTGTATGCCCAGAAGTGGTATTGCTGGGTCATATGGCAGTTCTAATTCCAGTGTTTTAAGAAATCTCCACACTGTTCTCCATAGCGGCTGTACTAGTTTGCATTCCCACCAACAGTGTAAGAGGGTTCCCTTTTCTCCACATCCTTATAGAAGATTTTTGTGTCTAAATTTCTAACAAATACTGTGTAGTTTTCTTGTAATGTCTTTGTCTGGCTTTGATATATCAGAGTAACAATGGCTTTATAATGAGTTCGGAAATTTTCTCTCCTTGTTTCTTTTTTTGAGAAGTTTGTGAAGATTGGTGTTGGTGTTAAATATTTGGTAAAATTCACCAGTGAAGCTGCCTGGGGCTGCACTTTTCTTTGTGGGTTGTTTTTTTTTTTTTTTTTTTTTTTGTGGGTTGTTTTTGATTACTTGTTTCAACTGTTTATTTATTATTGATTTCATTTGGCTTCTGAGACTTGTTTTTCTAGAAGTTTGTCCATTTAAATGATTCAATATTGGCATATAATTGTTCATCATATTTCCTTATAATCATTTTACTTCTAAGAAGTCAGTAATAAGTAGTGTCTTTTCTTTGATTTCTAGTTTTAATAACTTGAGTCTTTTTTTTTTCTTGGTCAGTGTAACTAAAGGCTAGCCAGTTTTGTCAGTCTTTTCTGAAGGCCAAGTTTTCAATTTGTTGACCTCTCCCTCTGTTTTCTATTTCGCTTGTCTTCAAATCTGATCTTTATTATATCCTCACTTCTGCTGGTTTTACATTTAATTTGCTCATCTTTTTGCAATTGCTTTTTTGAAAAAATTATTTATTTTTAGTTGAAGGATAAATACAGGGTTACAGCATATACTTTTAAAATATTTTGGGGGGTTTTAAAAGAAACCAAAATGACCCTGGTAAGAGGTGGAAATGAATTCTGGACTTCCATTTTCACCTGTAGTGGGAAGTACTTGGCAGTTTTCTTCTGTAGCTGTTCACTGTGTCAGACTCTTGAGTGAACGCAGTGAATCATCACGGTTTGCGTGGGTTGTTACAGGCACATTTGATTCCATCGAAGCTGGACATCGGTGCATAGGTGTGCTGAACACAAGTGAGAACATGGAAACTGAGTGCTTGATGAGACAGACTGGTGAAGTGTAGCTGTCTCAACAAAATATGTATGGCTGTCCATACACAGGAAGGGAAGGTAGGCTGCTTTGCTTCCAAGACAGCCTTTCTTTCTTGTGTTAAATCTGCCCATAACTGTGAAAATATGTCAAGATCCTCATTCACTTGAAGGACCTGTTGAGGTGTTTGTGACGTTTAGAAACCGATGACAGTAGGTCCAAAGAGTTACAGAACACTTGGCCTGTTCAGTGAAGAAAGAGAATCATCATGAACATTGTGGAAATATTTCTATGGAAAGTACTGAATTGTTTGGCTCTGGTTACTGGGAAACACCTATAATTTGTTGCTGGAGGTGGGGGTAAACTAGATGTTGATCCTGGAATATATTGTCTCTAAGGTATCTTTGTTTCTTTCTTTTGAATTAACTCAGGTGGGTATAAAATTGAGTTTTGTATCTATTTACTACCTAACTTTAATTGTGAATGTAAGTTAGGGGATAAAATGAAGCTGAGCAGCGTTATAAAAATAATTAGAGTTCTGGCATCATTATAAAAATGACATCACAGTTAATGGTCAAGCAGAATGATTCTAAAAATGCTTCATTTCATATATACTTCTGGAAAACTGGGTGTTTCAGAAGATTATATATGGGAGTAATTACCAAGGAAAGCAAGAGTTTGATTTGTATTTTAGGGCAGTATAAGGGATTTTTCCTTAGATGCTCCAAATAATAGAAGAACTACATTAAGAATATTTCTTAGATTCTGCAGACTGAGGAGGAAGAGAAGAAGAAAAACGGAAAGAGGGGAGTTGCTTTGGCATAGGTGGTGACTCTGTAAAGGTTCATGGCCAGGAGGCGGTGTCTGAACTTGAGCCTGCTCTCAGCCTGAGACAGCAGACAGCCCCTCTTCTTGGGTCTCTCTTGGAGAAGAGCCTGGTGTCAGGATAAAACACTGTGCTATCTGCTGTCCTCTTATCCTGCTTCCCCACACCGGGTTCTTTGTAGCTCTGTCCACTGCTCTTATAAAAGCCCTTTTGTCTAACTCTGCAGATCTTAATGGTCATTGGTTCTTTCTGTGGCAACAGCCAGCTCACAACACTAAAATAGCCCTTTCGCCCTTTTGCAATAATTATTGCAAATACAGTCTCTGAAAAAAGGGGGGAAAAAAAAAGAATATTTCTTAGAATCCTGGATTTCTCACGAAAGGAAAAAAATTCTGTCGTTAAAAATTCCAAAAAGCATTATTTGCAGTGGTAACAGTGTCAGTATTTTTCAGACATGCTCATCAACTGTTAATTGTAATGACGTTCATGAATTCATTTCTTATTTAAAAACAGTTAAATTTTGGGAGAGGAAAATAAGAGCAAGTACTTTTCTTACCTAGGAAAGTGTCTAAGTATAGTGTAATGTCAACTTATTTATTAATCCCTTTGACAATTTTTGCCAAATCTATGTAACAACTATAGTGTTATTTATTTAGTATTTCCACCAAATTTGATTACTTTTTTTGTCTTTCATAAAAGCCAGATTTGTGTTAATACAGTTTTTATACTCATAAAGTAAAAATCTAATATTAAAATCTAACTTTAAAAGTTTCAGTTGGTGAATTAGCTGTGTGGTCACCCTTTGGGAAATACTGGTATGGGGAAGAGAGTGTTGCTGTGGAATCCAGCCTGGTTTAGAATCCTGACTCCCATCGCATATTTGCCTGAGCAGACCTGAATCTGTTTCTGGATCATAAAATTGGGACAGTTAATACTAAATGAGTTCATGTATGTTTTAATTAAATGATAAAGTTTGGAAAGTTCTTGGTTCAGAGAAGATTTAAACTCTCTCACCATCCTCACCCCCTCACAGGTCATCTCTGTAAGAAGTTTCAATTTAGTGTCATAGTTCTTGGGCAATTTAGCTAGCTGCTTGGGGACCAAAATTGTCCCTCTTAATTGTATATTCATTAGAAATTAATCCACTTTTGGTCCTTGTTGATAAACTGTTGTGCTTGGTTTTCTCATTTGGATTAAAAAAATTTGAAAAGACAGTTTCAGTGGCTTTCGTGTTTTACAGTAACATTTTAAACTCTACCTGTATTTGTGAAAAATTGTGTGTCATATATGTTTTTTAGAACTTTGCTTTAAGGTTAATAAAGAATTCTTTTAACTCATATATAAGAAAAGCTGATTAAGGGCAGTAATTTAGGGAAATTATCTACAGTAGTCACATTTGCCCATGTTAGATTTGGTTAGTAAAAGCAAATCTTTTTCAATCCTGATCAAATATAACTGTTAGAAGAAAGTATTTAAATCAGGAGAATGTGGTTGAACTTTGAAATATTATCAGCTCATAGAAAATTTTGTATGATTTTAGACTATTTTGAGGCTTGAAGTTTTATTGTGATATTAGATACCTAATGTGAGTAGATTGGACTTCTTGATTTTAAATGCCAGTGGAAATACTATATTCAGGAATAGCCATTACTTATTAAGTTTTAGAAGAAAGAAGTTGAATATACAGTTATATTGTACAATTGACTATAGTTATATGGTATACAATTATATAATTGAATATATAATTATGCAGTATAATTGCAATATAATTGGTAAGTAAACGTGAAGTAAAGTGGATCCTTTATACTTCAGTAGAACTCCTTAGGCTAACTTTCATAGACAAGTTTGGAAAATTGAATTTTTTAGTTAATTACTTAGTGAGTAACTATAATACACATTTTTTAGATTCAATATATATGCCAGTAAACTAGGAAGGGCAGTGATCTTTGCAGTTTTTTATTTAGAACATTTCATGTGAACTTTCCATTACCTTGATTTATTCCCTCAATTAAGTCTTTTTTTTTTTTTTTTTAGTTGGAGGCTAATTACTTCACAACATTTCAGTGGGTTTTGTCATACATTGATATGAATCAGCCATAGAGTTACACGTATTCCCCATCCCGATCCCCCCTCCCACCTCCCTCTCCACCAGATTCCTCTGGGTCTTCCCAGTGCACCAGGCCCGAGCACGTGTCTCATGCATCCCACCTGGGCTGGTGATCTGTTTCACCATAGATAATATGCATGCTGTTCTTTTGAAACATCCCACCCTCACCTTCTCCCACAGAGTTCAAAAGTCTGTTCTGTACTTCCGTGTCTTTTTTTCTGTTTTGCATATAGGGTCATCGTTACCATCTTTCTAAATTCCATATATATGTGTTAGTATGCTGTAATGTTCTTTATCTTTCTGGCTTACTTCACTCTGTATGATGGGCTCCAGTTTCATCCATCTCATTAGAACGGATTCAAATGAATTCTTTTTAATGGCTGAGTAATATTCCATGGTGTATATGTACCACAGCTTCCTTATCCATTCATCTGCTGGTGGGCATCTAGGTTGCTTCCATGTCCTGGCTATTATAAACAGTGCTGCGATGAACATTGGGGTGCATGTGTCTCTTTCAGATCTGGTTTCCTCAGTGTGTATGCCCAGAAGTGGTATTGCTGGGTCATATGGCAGTTCTAATTCCAGTTTTTTAAGAAATCTCCACACTGTTCTCCATAGTGGCTGTACTAGTTTGCATTCCCACCAACAGTGTAAGAGGGTTCCCTTTTCTCCACACCCTCTCCAGCATTTATTGCTTGTAGACTTTTGGATAGCAGCCATCCTGACTGGCGTGTAATGGTACCTCATTGTGGTTTTGATTTGCATTTCTCTAATAATGAGTGATGTTGAGCATCTTTTCATGTGTTTGTTAGCCATCTGTATGTCTTCTTTGGAGAAATGTCTGTTTAGTTCTTTGGCCCATTTTTTGATTGGGTCATTTATTTTTCTGGAGTTGAGCTTCAGGAGTTGCTTGTATATTTTTGAGATTAATCCTTTGTCTGTTTCTTCATTTGCTATTATTTTCTCCCAATCTGAGGGCTGTCTTTTCACCTTACTTATAGTTTCCTTTGTTGTGCAAAAGCTTGTAAGTTTCATTAGGTCCCATTTTCAATTAAGTCTTGTTTTTGAGTTCTGAAGCTAGAGATTCTGTTTTATTCAGTAGTATTTGCACTCCTTTTTTAAGAATTATGTGTAGCTTCAGTATTTTGTTGTACTTTTTAAGATTATTAAAACTGATTTTTAAAATGTATTCCACCTTAGAGATGCAAAAAGGTACACCCTTGCTTAAAAATCTACTCTAGCTGCAGTTTTAGTAACTGCCAGTAGATGGTAGTGTAAGTTCATGAAAAACTTTTTGCTTCCATAAGTTGAGTGCTGAATTTCCATAAGTTGAACCTGAAGATTTTTTTTTTAAGTTACACATACTCTGAATGAAATTAGTCCTGGTGGCTTAAAAACGCCTATTACTTTTTATTTTGCTTTATAGTAATAGTCTTATTGCAGCATTTAAAAAACTCAGTTCTCAAACCCTAGGGTATATTAGAATTATTTATAGAGGGTTTGCTGAAAATGTTGCTAGACTCAGGTTCTGATTCTATAAATGTGGGGTTTGCTCAGAAATTTGCATGTCTACAAATTACCAGTTATGCTAATGTTAACATTTATGATATTAATGGTTAGAGGATTGCGCCTTTAGAACCACTTTTGTTGTTGGCAAAATACACTTAACATAAGGTTTACGATGTTGACCATTTTTTTAAGTGTATGATTTACTGGTATTAAATAGATTCAGCTTTTTTTGTAACCGTGACCACCATCCATCCCCATAGTTCTTTTTATCTTGTGGCACTATTAATAAACCTCTGTACCCATTAAACAGTAACTCTATTTTTTCCTCCCTCTAGCCCCTGGCAACAACTATTAAACTTTACATCTTTATGATTTTGACTACTCTAAGTAACTCATATAAGTGGAATCATATGGTATTTGTCTTTTTGTGACTAGATTATTTCCTTTTGCATGATGATCTCAAGGCTCATCGATGTTGTAACACATTGAGGAATTTCCTTTTCATGGCTGAATAATACCTGTCTTATGTCTCTACCACATTTGGGTTGCTTCCACGTTTTGATAGTTATGAGCAACGCTATGTACATGGGTGTACAAATATTTCCTAGAGATCTGCTTTCAGTTCTTTTGGATATATAGCAGAAGTAGAATTGCTGGATCATTTGGTAGTCCTATTTTTAATTTTTTGAGGCACTGCCATACTGTTTTCCACAGCAGCTGTACCATTTTCCACCAGTAGTGCACAGAGTTTACATTTTTTTTTACATCCTTGTCTACAGTTGTTGTTCTCTGTCTTTTGTTTGTTTTTAGATAGCCATCCTCCTGGGTGTGAGGTGGCATCTCATTGTAGTTTTGACTTGTATTTCCTTAATGACTGGTAATGTTGCAAATCTTTTCATGTGCTTACTGGCTGTTTGTATATCTTTGGACAAATGTTTATTAAGTATTTTATCAAACATTATTCAGTGGGGTGTTTGTTGTTGAATTTTAGTTCTCTATGTATTTTAGATACTAACCTCATATTAAATACATGATTTGCAAACATTTTCTCCCATTCTGTGGGTTGCCATTCTGTGGCTAACATCTGGTTGTACACATTTTTCACTTTTCATGAAGTCCAATTTGTCAGTTTTTTCTTTTGTTCCCTGTGCCTTTGGAGTTATAGCCAAGAAATCATTGCTAAACCTGATACTATGGAGCTTTTGTCCTGTGTTTTCTTCTGAGAGTTTCATTGTTCTGGGTCTTATACTTAGGTCTTTGGTCCTTTGGGTTAATTTTTGTATACGGAATTAGGTTAAGTTCACCTTCATTCTTTTGCATGTGCATATCTAGTTTTCCCAATACCATTTATTGAAAAGACTTTTATTTCTTCATTGATTGGTCTTAATGCCCTTGTAAAAAATTACCTGTGTAAGCGTTGCTTCTGGACTCTAGATTCTATTCCATTAGTCTCTGTCCGTCTTTATGCTAATACCACACTGTATTTTTTAATTACTGTAGCTTTGTGGAATGTTTTGAAATCAGAAGTGAGTCTTCTTGGTTTTGTTCTTTTTAAAGATTGTTTTGGCTATATGGTTTCTTTGAGAATCCAAATGTTGATTTTAGAATGGGCTTGTCTATTTCTGGAAAAAAAAAGCATTGGGATTTTTATGGAGATAGCATTGAGTTTATAGGTCTCTATTGATAGTATTGATATTTTAATAATATTAAAATTTCCAGTTCATGAATATGGAATGTGTTTCCATTTATTTATGTCATCTTGAATTTCTTTCAGCAGTGTTTTATAGTTTTCATTGTACAAGCCTTTCACTTCCTTGGTTAAGTTTATTTCTAAGTATTTTATTCTTTTGATGCTATTGTGAATGAAGTTGACTTAGTAATTTCCTTTTCAGATTGTTTATGTGGAAAAGTGCAGCTGATTTTTATGTATTGACTTTCTGTGTCTTGCTGTTTTTTTGTGAAACATCTGCAGAGAAAATTTTACTTCTTCTTTCTTTACAATTTGGATATCTTTTCTTTTTCTTGCTTTCCAGCAATAGGACTTGCAGAACTGTGTTGAGTAGATGTGATGAAAGCAGGCATCTTTGCCTTGTTGTTAATCTTAGTAGTGGAAATACTTTCAGTCTCTCCCCATTGAGTCTGATGTTCATTGTGGCTTTTTCATATTTGTCATCAATTATATTGAGATAATTTCCTTCTATTTCATAGTTTGATAAGTGTTTTTATAATGAGAGAGTGGTGGAATTCATCACATACTTTCTCTGCAGCAGTTAAGATAATTACATGGGGTTTTTTTTCTTAATTTTGTTGATAATGGCATGTTATATTGATTAGTTTTTAAGGTAAACCATCCTTGCATTCCAGGAATAAATTCCTCCTGTTCATGGTGGGTGATCCTTTTAGCATGCTGCTGAGGCCTATATGCTAGTATTTTGTTGAGGATTTGCATCTGTATTCTTCATGAGTATTGGTCAGTAGTTTTCTTGTGGTGTTTTTTTCTGATTTTGGTATGAGAGTAATGCTGGCCTCATGGAATGTGGAAGTGTTCCCTTCACTTCAGTTTTTTTTGGAAAGTTTGGTGTTAGTTTCTAGTTTGGTGTTCAGTAGATTTCACCATTGAAGCTATAGGGTCCAGGGCTGTTCTTTGTTGATAGGTTTTGATTTCTTATTCAGTCTCCTTACTAGATATAGGTCTATTCAGATTTTAATAACCGTTCTTTTAAAATGATCTTTGTTATAAATATCTTATTAATACAGCATTATTGTTAACTTTTTTTTTTTTTTTTTAACACTGTATTCATCTTCTACTACCTTAACCCATTTGGTCATATTTTTAGTAATGAGTATAAATTCTTTGATTTTTTTTTTTTTTGTTGTTACGTATTTCCCACCACTGCTAATATATTATCCCATGTATTCCTTATTGCCCTTCTATCTGAGAGAATTATAACCACATAGTGCAATATTCTTATCAGAAAGATACATAGGCCTGAGAAGTGTTTTAATTTGACCTTTTGTTTTTTTGACTGCTGTCAGTGGGATGGTATTAAAATAATACTATATTGATCACATACTGTTATAAATTTTAATGGTTTTTCTTCACTTTTGACCTCTGTTTTTCTGAAGTTCATAAATAAGATGGCTATATTTTCTGATGCATTCTGAACAGGTAACATCAACAGACATTTAAAGCAAACTGTACATAGAAGCTACTTTTTTCCTGCCACTTCTAATTCATGTCACTTTTCTTTTGTACTTTCTGGGCATAGCACGTTTGCAGTGTAGCTTACGATGTTTTAGTCCTACCTAAGTATAGCATTGGAATGAAAATTTATTAAAATGATCACTGAAAACAGTTTAAACACTTAATTACGAGTTTACTTCTTCCATCAACTCACTGTGTAGTTTAGATTATTTCACTTTTTTTTGTATTGACATTTTAGGAAATCTGAGAATATAATGTCTTACAACTTCACTCTGTAACAGTGGGGAGCAAAAAGCAGTAAGCTGTTAATGAATTATACAGGTGTATTCATTGAGCAAGAAGAGAAAAGGAGTGTGTGTGGTAACTAGTGACAATTTGTCCATTAGTTTCATAATTTGAAACTAATTGTTGATATGAGAAATTAATGAGATTCTGTTTCACTATTAATAAAGAGAGCAGTACATTTTCTGTGTTTTTCTCATTTTCCCTCCAGCATGGAGGGTGGGGGTGGGGAAAGCAGGCATCTCAATTTATAGTTAATTTATTGTTCTGAAATAAACTGTGTGTTGCTTCCAAATCTAATTTAATCCATAATAAATAAAATACTTTCATAAAAGGTTTTTAAATTTTAAAACTATGTTTCTTTAACAGATTTCCATAATCCAGGAGCTTGTTACTAATTATGAAACCTCTCTTAAAACGTGTGACTTTTTTAGCCCTTATGGTAAGTTTAAATTAGATTGAGTTGAAATTTGATTACTCATTTTAGTCCATTTTTAATCACTTTACAGTATAATTATGTTCATTATGTGCTACATGATAGCTGTTCACTAGTTTTTGAATTAGTGAATGAAATGAGAAGAGCACTTGCAATCTACAGTAATTAAAAACTTCCATAATCTTGTGAGGTGGGAGTTAGCCCCACTTTAATATGAGTAAACAGAACCAAGTGGTTGAGTAGCTTGACCAAGACCAGTAGTTAACGTTAAGATGTATTTTTCCCGAATTCCTAGTTTTTGTTCTTTGTACTTTGTGTTCATGTGCTCAGTCGTGTCTGACTCTTTGTGACCCCATGGACTGTAGCCTGCCAGGCTTCTCTGTCCGTGGGATTCTCCAGGCAAAAATACTGGAGTGGGTTGCTGTGCCCTCCTCCAGGGGATCTGACCCAGGGATCGAACCCACATCTCCTGCATTGTGGGTGGATTCTTGACTGCTGAGCCACTGGGGAAACCCTAGTGTGTCTTACGCAAAATTAACTCTCATACCACATATCTTAACACCTAAATTTTCCTGATTATTTAAAGAAATGTATACTCGGTTTATTTGAATCTGGATCCAACTTAGGTCCACAGTTTACATTTGTTTGTTATGTTTCTGATATTCTTTTCATCTTGAGTGGTACTGTCCTGTCCTTCCTTTCGCCCCCCTTTTTTAGAGGCTATTTGTTGAAAGGTCATTTGTCTTGTGGAACGCACCATGCTTTGAATTTCGCTGACTGTTTTCTCATGGTATCATTTAATACATCTTGCTGTCACCCATATTTCTTACAAACTTCAAGTTAGATTTATAGGCTCTTTTCTTCCCCCTGTCTTGCATGTTGTGTTGTACAACATACAAGATCTCAGTTCCCTGACCAGGGACTGAACCCATGCCCCTGCAGTGGAAGCACAGAGTCCTGAGCACTGTTCCTCTGGGGAAGTCCCCTAGGTTTATAAGCTTAATTAGATTCGGGTTCCATGTGAATACTTCATAGGTGACACTCTGAACTTCCTGTTATAGCACATTTGAAGGCTGAAGGCCTTCTGGTTGTCTCTCTTTTTGTGAAACAAAGACTCATCAGAATTTAGATGTTTGTCAGCCTAATCTGGCCATGCAGTGTTTCTTATTGGTCACTTACCTAGTGATTTTTGCAGCCACTGCAAAAATTGCCTTGGTCCCTTGTTTCATTCTGATCATCATTCCTTCTGCTTTTATTAATACTAGCTGGAGTTCTTTTTTTTTTTTGTATTTCTTTCTTTCTTTCTTTTTTTTTACTACTTGGAGGCTAATTACTTCACAACATTTCAGTGGGTTTTGTCATACATTGATATGAATCAGCCATAGAGTTCCCGTCCCAATCCCCCCCCCCGCCCCCCCGCCCACCTCCCTCTCCACCCGATTCCTCTGGGTCTTCCCAGTGCACCAGGCTGGAGCACTTGTCTCATGCATCCCACCTGGGCTGGTGATCTGTTTCACCCTAGATAGTATACATGCTGTTCTTTTGAAATATCCCACCCTCACATTCTCCCACAGAGTTCAAAAGTCTGTTCTGTATTTCTGTGTCTCTTTTTCTGTTTTGCATATAGGGTCATCGTTACCATCTTTCTAAATTCCATATATGTGTGTTAGTATGCTGTAATGTTCTTTATCTTTCTGGCTTACTTCACTCTGTATAATAGGCTCCAGTTTCATCCATCTCATTAGGACTGATTCAAATGAATTCTTTTTAATGGCTGAGTAATATTCCATGGTGTATATGTACCACAGCTTCCTTATCCATTCATCTGCTGATGGGCATCTAGGTTGCTTCCATGTCCTGGCTATTATAAACAGTGTTGCGATGAACATTGGGGTGCACGTGTCCCTTTCAGATCTGGTTTCCTCAGTGTGTATGCCCAGAAGTGGGATTGCTGGTCATATGGCAGTTCTATTTCCAGTTTTTTAAGAAATCTCCACACTGTTTTCCATAGCGGCTGTATTAGTTTGCATTCCCACCAACAGTGTAAGAGGGTTCCCTTTTCTCCACACCCTCTCCAGCATTTATTGCTTGTAGACTTTTGGATAGCAGCCATCCTGAATGGTGTGTAATGGTACCTCATTGTGGTTTTGATTTGCATTTCTCTGATAATGAGTGATGTTGAGCATCTTTTCATGTGTTTGTTAGCCATCTGTATGTCTTCTTTGGAGAAATGTCTGTTTAGTTCTTTGGCCCATTTTTTGATTGGGTCATTTATTTTTCTGGAATTGAGCTTCAGGAGTTGCTTGTATATTTTTGAGATTAATCCTTTGTCTGTTTCTTCATTTGCTATTATTTTCTCCCAATCTGAGGGCTGTCTTTTCACCTTTCTTATAGTTTCCTTTGTAGTGCAAAAGCTTTTAAGTTTCATTAGGTCCCATTTGTTTAGTTTTGCTTTTATTTCCAATATTCTGGGAGGTGGGTCATAGAGGATCTTGCTGTGATTTATGTCGGAGAGTGTTTTGCCTATGTTCTCCTCTAGGAGTTTTATAGTTTCTGGTCTTACATTTAGATCTTTAATCCAGTTTGAGTTTATTTTTGTGTATGGTGTTAGAAAGTGTTCTAGTTTCATTCTTTTACAAGTGGTTGACCAGTTTTCCCAGCACCACTTGTTAAAGAGGTTGTCTTTTTTCCATTGTATATCCTTGCCTCCTTTGTCAAAGATAAGGTGTCCATAGGTTCGTGGATTTATCTCTGGGCTTTCTATTCTGTTCCATTGATCTATATTTCTGTCTTTGTGCCAGTACCATACTGTCTTGATGACTGTGGCTTTGTAGTAGAGTCTGAAGTCAGGCAGGTTGATTCCTCCAGTTCCATTCTTCTTTCTCAAGATTACTTTGGCTATTCGAGGTTTTTTGTATTTCCATACAATTGTGAAATTCTTTGGTCTAGGTCTGTGAAAAATTCCTTTGGTAGCTTGATAGGGATTGCATTGAATCTGTAGATTGCTTTGGGTAGAATAGCCATTTTGACAATATTGATTCTTCCAATCCATGAACACGGTATGTTTCTCCATCTGTTTGTGTCCTCTTTGATTTCTTTCCTCAGTGTTTTATAGTTTTCTATGTATAGGTCTTTTGTTTCTTTAGGTAGATATACTCCTAAGTATTTTATTCTTTTTGTTGCAATGGTGAATGGTATTGTTTCCTTAATTTCTCTTTCTGTTTTTTCATTGTTAGTATATAGGAATGCAAGGGATTTCTGTGTGTTAATTTTATATCCTGCAACTTTACTATATTCATTGATTAGCTCTAGTAATTTTCTGGTAGAGTCTTTAGGGTTTTCTATGTAGAGGATCATGTCATCTGCAAACAGTGAGAGTTTCACTTCTTCTTTTCCTATCTGGATTCCTTTTACTTCTTTTTCTGCTCTGATTGCTGTGGCCAAAACTTCCAACACTATGTTGAATAGTAGTGGTGAGAGTGGGCACCGTTGTCTTGTTCCTGATTTCAGGGGAAATGCTTTCCATTTTTCACCATTGAGGGTGATGCTTACTGTGGGTTTGTCATATATAGCTTTTATTATGTTGAGGTATGTTCCTTCTATTCCTGCTTTTTGGAGAGTTTTAATCATAAATGAGTGTTGAATTTTGTCAAAGGCTTTCTCTGCATCTATTGAGATGATCATATGATTTTTATCTTTCAATTTGTTAATGTGGTGTATTACATTGATTGATTTGCAGATATTAAAGAATCCTTGCATTCCTGGGATAAAGCCCACTTGGTCATGGTGTATGATTTTTTTAATATGTTGTTGGATTCTGTTTGCTAGAATTTTGTTAAGGATTTTTGCATCTATGTTCATCGGTGATATTGGCCTGTAGTTTTCTTTTTTTGTGGCATCTTTGTCTGGTTTTGGAATTAGGGTGATGGTGGCCTCATAGAATGAGTTTGGAAGCTTACCTTCATCTGCAATTTTCTGGAAGAGTTTGAGTAAGATAGGTGTTAGCTCTTCTCTAAATTTTTGGTAGAATTCAGCTGTGAAGCCATCTGGTCCTGGGCTTTTGTTTGCTGGAAGATTTTTGATTACAGTTTCGATTTCCTTGCTTGTGATGGGTCTGTTAAGATCTTCTATTTCCTCCTGGTTCAGTTTTGGAAAGTTATACTTTTCTAAGAATTTGTCCATTTCATCCAAGTTGTCCATTTTATTGGCATAGAGCTGCTGGTAGTAGTCTCTTATGATCCTTTGTATTTCAGTGTTGTCTGTTGTGATCTCTCCATTTTCATTTCTAATTTTGTTAATTTGGTTCTTCTCTCTTTGTTTCTTAATGAGTCTTGCTAATGGTTTGTCAATTTTGTTTATTTTTTCAAAAAACCAGCTTTTAGCTTTGTTGATTTTTGCTATGGTCTCTTTAGTTTCTTTTGCATTTATTTCTGCCCTGATTTTTAAGATTTCTTTCCTTCTGCTAACCCTGGGGTTCTTCATTTCTTCCTTCTCTAATTGCTTTAGGTGTAGAGTTAGGTTATTTATTTGGTTTTTTTCTTGTTTCTTGATGTAAGCCTGTAATGCTATGAACCTTCCCCTTAGCACTGCTTTTACAGTGTCCCACAGGTTTTGGGTTGTTGTGTTTTCATTTTCATTCATTTCTATACATATTTTGATTTCTTTTTTGATTTCTCCTATGATTTGTTGGTTATTCAGAAGCGTGTTATTTAGCCTCCATATGTTTGAATTTTTAACAATTTTTTTCCTGTAATTGAGATCTAATCTTACTGCACTGTGGTCAGAAAAGATGACTGGAATGATTTCAATTTTTTTGAATTTTCCAAGACCAGATTTATGGCCCAGGATGTGATCTATTCTGGAGAAGGTTCCGTGTGCACTTGAGAAAAAGGTGAAGTTGATTGTTTTGGGGTGAAATGTCCTATAGATATCCATTAGGTCTAGCTGGTCCATTGTGTCATTTAAGGTTTGTGTTTCCTTGTTAATTTTCTGTTTAGTTGATCTATCCATAGTTGTGAGTGGGGTATTAAAGTCTCCCACTATTACTGTGTTACTATTAATTTCCTCTTTCATACTTGTTAGTGTTTGCCGTACATATTGCGGTGCTCTTATGTTGGGTGCATATATATTTATAATTGTTATATCTTCTTCTTGGATTGATCCTTTGATCATTATGTAGTGTCCTTCTTTGTCTCTTTTCACATCCTTTATTTGAAAGTCTATTTTATCTGATATGAGTATTGCGACTCCTGCTTTCTTTTGGTCTCCGTTTGCATGAAATATTTTTTTCCAGCCCTTCACTTTTAGTCTGTATGTGTCTCTTGTTTTGAGGTGGGTCTCTTGTAGACAGCATATATAGGGGTCTTGTTTTTGTATCCATTCAGCCAGTCTTTGTCTTTTGGTTGGGGCATTCAACCCATTTACATTTAGGGTAATTATTGATAGGTGTGGTCCCGTTGCCATTTACTTTGTTGTTTTGGGTTCACGTTTATACAGCCTTTCTGCATTTCCTGTCTAGAGAAGATCCTTTAGCATTTGTTGAAGAGCTGGTTTGGTGGTGCTGAATTCTCTCAGCTTTTGCTTATCTGTAAAGCTTTTGAATTCTCCTTCATATCTGAATGAGATCCTTGCTGGATACAGTAATCTAGGTTGTAGGTTATTCTCTTTCATTACTTTCAGTACGTCCTGCCATTCCCTTCTGGCCTGGAGGGTTTCTCTTGATAGATCAGCTGTTATCCTTATGGGAATCCCTTTGTGTGTTATTTGTTGTTTCTCCCTTGCTGCTTTTAATATTTGTTCTTTGTGTTTGACCTTTGTTAATTTGATTAATATGTGTCTTGGGGTGTTTCGCCTTGGGTTTATCCTGTTTGGGACTCTCTGGGTTTCTTGGACTTGGGTGGCTATTTCCTTCCCCATTTTAGGGAAGTTTTCTAGCTGGAGTTCTTATAAAGAACTTTTCCTCCTCAGATATTTGACCCCCCCTGAAATGGAGTGTATATGAGAGTAGCAAGATAAGTGCTTGGCTCTTTGCTTATATTTATTATTTGTGTCTTAATTTATGTTAATTTGTGTGTTTGCATTGTCACTTCATTTGGTCAGCTAGTCTCGGAGACCTTGTCTTCTGAGGTAACATGAGTAAATTCTCCTCTCTGCTCTTCCTACCTCGTTTTATACCTGTGTGTCTTCCCTTCTGATACCCATTTTGAGAGCTAGGTTTTTCGTGTTTACTCTTCTGTCGTTTCGGGGTAGAACGGGGAGCCAGATAGAGGTCAGATGGTTGTTTGTGGCCATACTATCAGGAGTGTACTCTCCTGATACCCTTCAACTTTGGGTTTCCCTGGTTTGTGTCGAGGCCTGGATGATCCACCTAAGCCCCGGCAGTTCTTGCCTCTGTGGAAGTTTTACTGTGGTGGTTAGGGACATGTTTTCTCCAGGCTATTTTCTCTGGCTTTTCCTGGACCTGCTGCCTTAATGCTGTCTGCCTGAGAATTCGTCGAGTTAGGTTGATCTGCCTCTTTTCCCCAGACTGTTCTTTGGCATGAGGTATAGGTAGAAGCTTGTGAAACCAGCATCGTTCCTCTGCTTGGCTGCTGCTTTCTGAACTTTGTGACTTGAGGTTGTATCTCTTTCTGTTGAAATTGGTGATTTTTACTGGATTTTTTTTGTAATAGTTATATTGATTTCATTATGCATGGGGAGAAAGAAAGCAAGTGAGATGCTTCACTTTGCCTCATTCCTTGTAATAATTGTGTGTGTTTGATTGCAGAGAATGGGGAGAAGGAGCCCCCAACAACACTCCTCTGGGTTCAGTACTTCCTGGCACAGCACTTCGATAAGCTGGGGCAGTATTCTCTGGCTTTGGAGTATATTAACGCTGCCATTGCTGGTACTCCAACTCTAATAGAATTATTCTATATGAAAGCAAAAATTTACAAGGTAACATCTTGGTCATGTTTTTTGAATAGTTGAAGAATTTGGCCATTTTAAGGACCCATGGAGTTCTTTCTGTGTGGAGATAACTTTTAGGGCACCCTGATTATTTATTCCCAATACGCTAATAATCCTAAGGAGTTTTATGTTGCATAGTCATATAGTCGATGTTAATCGTTTCATTCAGCTCTGAGTAAATATGAATTTTAATTATCTAAAAATTTCTCGATAGATTTGACAGAAATGTAACAGATTTCTAATTTGTCTTTAAGAACGTTTTCTGTTATATCGTACCCATATTCTCTTAATCCTAACAGAGATGTCTTTAATACTTTCATCTCTTAAAGCATATGGGTAATCTCAGAGAAGCTGTCAAGTGGATGGATGAAGCTCAGTCTTTGGATACAGCTGATAGATTCATCAATTCCAAATGCGCAAAGTATATGCTTCGGGCAAATATGATAAAGGAAGCAGAGGAAATGTGCTCCAAGTTCACAAGGGTAAGAAATAGCATGTCATTGTCTGAGTTAGTAAAATTAAATTCTCTGGTGATGTGTGAAGTTTGCTGCTCTGGCTCCTCGGAATTCACCTTTGTCGTCCTTTCCTTCATCTTGTTTAGCTCATATGCTAAGTGTGATTTCTTACTGTGGTTGATGAGTGTGCATGTGCTCCTGGTGTGTGCGTGCAAAGTTGCTTCAGTCGTGTCCGACTCTGCAGCCCCATGGACTATAGCCTGCTGGGCTCCTCTGTCCATGGGATTTTCCAGGCAAGAATGCCGGAGTGGGTTGTTGTTTCCTTCGCCAGGGGATCTTCCTCACCCAGGGATCGGAATCTGTCTCCTGTGTCTCCTGCATTGGCAGGCAGATTGTTTACCACTGAGCCACCTGGGAGGCCCTGTAGAGATGAGAAGTGAAGTACAATAGAAGTAAAGTACAATTAGAAATGAGGATATTTAAGTTAAATAAGCTCTGTGGTTTAAAAAACAACAACAAAGCACCCACGCAGCAAACCACAGCCAACTAGGACATGTCTGAAAAGACCCAGGAGAATGAGAAAGAAGGGGGAAGTTGAGCTTTCTGAGGAAAGTAGTGGCCCCAAAGCTGGGCTCACCTTGCCCATCACAGTTGCCTCCAGTCATCCACCGTTGACAGGTTGCTGTGCCGTGTAGAGAGCTTGGTAGTTTATCCGTGCTGCTTCGCTGGCCAGGCGTGTCCCTAATGGTGGTGGGTAGCAGTGAGCCGGGGGAGGAGAGCTGCTAATGACTGCGGTATCAGTTTATATCTGCTTAGTAACATGTAAGTGAAGTGCTCCTATTTCCTTCGTGCAAATTTTTCAGTTTATAGTATTTGTGGAGTTGCTGATGCAGGTTGGTTAGTTCTAGTGTGGTAAAGTTTTGAAATGAAAAATATGGTAGATTTCTTATAAACATATGTAGTTATCAAATGATGGAGTATCTGTAGCCATGAAGAAGACATAAAAGACCACCATAATTTTATTTGCCCAGAGATAACTGGTTTTTATACTTTCAATGAGAATTCTGAAAATTAAACTGATAAACAGTGGATGTGAAAAAGAAATGAAGACTAAACTTATGTAAATATACCCATATCTTTGCTGTCTTTCTTGGGGTCACATAAAATGCATTTTAAATAACTGTTCTAAATTGTGACAAAGCTCTAGTGTCCCTGTGCTGAAACCAGGTACTCTGTGCTTTACATTCTCCTAGAAAACACACTGAGCCTGAATTAGCGAATATTCTTTTTATTTAAAAAATTTTTAATGTATTATTATATAATTCATTATTGCTCTTTATTGTCATACTAATCCTCATAGACATAGTTGTGAAAGGAAGTGACAACTGATGCCTTGATGTGGAGGAAGGAGACGTGCAAAATGGAAAACCGGGCTTGAAGCCACTCTGAAGAGATTTGAAAACAGTGTTGTAAATAGCAGTGATCCTAAGTCAGCAAGGAAAAGGTTAAGTGGCTTTTGCTGAATAGGCAAAAGATAGGCAGTGCTTCATAGGATCCCTGTTTTAAATAGGTTAAATAAAAGCTTCAGTGTTTCAAACTTGGCTTCAATAACCTATAGTCTTTTCTGTGTGGGTTGTTGAGTGTCTCTAGAACTGGTTGAATAGACATACAGTTTTAAGGTGGTAGGAGCCTTTTGGAAACACATTGATGTGTTTATTATATAATTTGTCACTGCTACTTATTGCCACCGCAATCCTTGTAGACATTGTTGTAAAAGAGAAAATGGGGTTTTTAGGATCTCTTGTATTGTTTGCTTCCTTTATTTGTGATTGCTTCCATTTCAGGAAGGGACGTCTGCCATGGAGAACCTAAATGAGATGCAGTGCATGTGGTTTCAGACAGAGTGCATCTCAGCTTACCAGCGCCTGGGAAGGTACGGGGATGCTTTGAAAAAGTGCCATGAAGTAGAAAGGGTAAGTTAACAAGAGTTTGGGCCTCATTTTTCTCCTGTAAGGTGACCAGAAAAGCAGGTAGATTTCTACATGGGCTCATCTACCTCTTCTAAAGACTTTGGAACACTTCACTGTGAAAAAATTCTCAATCTTTAGCCTTTCAGACATTCAGAAATTGTGAATAAATGATTCCTTGCTTTGGATCCTCAGATGGTAATGAGGTAGACATGTCTGCATATTTTTGTCTGAAGCAAGAAGAGAAGGATTAGTTAAGTTATTGTTGCTATTACTAACATGTACTCAGAATTTCTCTTTCCTAATCAGGCCGTTACTTGATTTCCATCCCCAGCCTGGAAAGATGCACAAGCCGAGGGCCACCCCCTTCCGCTCTGTGTCAGGATCTGCTCTGTAGTCAGCCTCTCTCCAGTCCGCCTTCCCGGGGTGTTTGTTCTCACCTGCTGCACCTTTGTACCCAACGTGTGGCTGGCTTGCAGGCTTATGTTATGACTTGCTAGGATCATGTGTGCGATGTGCCTTAGTAAGGGGGTCTTTTCTTTTCCTTGTGTGTGAATTTTTGTTTTCCTGTTCTTTGTCATCTCTGAAGCACTCTCCTTCCAAATGGACCACGGGAGGAAAAGAGCCGCAATGCACCCCCGAGGCAGGCCTCGGCAGCCCTCGGCCGGGGGTCACTCGGCAGCCCTGCCCCCAGCTGGCGCAGTCAGGTGAGCCTGCGGTCTGCACCCTGGCAGCACTTTGGCCTTCTTCCCCTCGTGACAGTTGTGAAGTTGCCCAGAGGAAGGCTGGACGTCTTGGGGGTGGCTTTGGTCGGGAGCTGGAACTAGGATTCCACTAGAGCCCTTTCAGAAATAGGGTAGTTTTTGCTTTGTTTTGTTTTGTTCTTTGCTTTTTTAAGCCTAAACTTGATGGCTGATTGTCAGGGAAAACCCTTGTCATCTTCTCAGAAATTATAAAGCCTTTGGATGGTAGGTGAACTATTCAGGCAATATCTGAGCATCCTAAGTTTAAGTCAGGCTCTTATTTCTGTGACCAAATCATAGATCACTAGCTTGTTTTGACATCCTAGACAATCGTTACTTTAAAAACATTCTGCTCGTTACTAAGGAAAGATGCATTTCTGTTACCCAGGACATTCTCAAGGAGCTGTAGCTTGAAACTTACATATGAGTTCTTCTAGCACGACAGTAATTAGAAGTTGATCAGACTTCTGTGGAAATCAGATTTGAACACCTTGGGATCATTGGGAACTTCTCCATCTGTAGTCCCATTCCGTCTAACATTAGTGACTACTTTATTCTTTTTAATGTTTTTTGTTAAAAAATTGTTAGGCTATGATTACTAGCTATTCCATTACTAAGTTTCATTTAGATTATGCTTTCTCCTGAGTTTTTAGTGATTTTGAATAACTACAGTTGACCCTGGAACAGAGTGGATATTGGGGTGACAACCCTCTGGGAAATTGAAAATCTCCCTGTGACTTACAGTTGGTCCTTTGTATACGTGGTTCCTATGTATCCCTGCCTCTGTATCCATGGATGCAACCAACCATGATCATGTGGTACTGTAGTATTTACTGTTGGAAAAAACTCACATATCAGTGGGCCCACATGGTATTGTTCAAGGATCAACTGTATTTCCAGTTTAAGAAATGTGTTTTGACTGGTAGAAAGCATTTTTGAAGGGAAAAAAAATTATAGACAATCACTGGTTATCAGAGATGGTAGAAATCATTACCCTCTGGTTATGTTATGTAATTATCATCATTGGAAACTTTACTAAGTGTCTTTAGAGTTTGCTGTTGGTACTTCAAAATATAACCAGAGGCAGATAAACAAGAAAAGATCCTATTCATATTCCACTTGTAAGCTTATCTTTATAGTGAGTAATTCATGCTAAAAGGAAAAACATTAGTATAGAGTACAAATAGGGTGGTTGAATGCTTCTGAAATAATTAACTTCTCTCTCTCATTTTGGCTGCACCAGGCCTTTGTCATGGCGCGAAGAAGCTTCTCTAGTTGTAGCGGGAGGGCTTCTCGTGTGAAGCGTGGCTTCGGTGGTTGTGACGTGCAGCTGTAGCGCACAGGCTCGGTGGTTCCAGCGCGCTGGCTTCTCTCCCTGTCTTGAGCAGGCGTGGTTGCCCCCAGGCCTGTGGGGTCTTAGTTCCTTTACCAGGGATGGAACCCATGTCCCCCTGCATTGGAAGGCTGATTCTTAATCTCTAGACTGCCAGGGAGCTCCTTGAAATTAGTTTCTAATAACATTAATGTAATCTAAAAGAAAATTCTTGATGATAACAATTGTAAGGATTTAGGAGTAATTACAGAATTAAAAGATAGAACAGATACCTATTTGGGTTACCTTTGTGCTTGGGTTTTAAATATTTTAGTAAAAAGACCCAGAAGGATGGGATGAGGAGGGAGGTAGGAGGGGGGATCGGGATGGGGAACACATGTAAATCCATGCCTGATTCATGTCAGTGTATGGCAAAAACCACTATAATATTGTAAAGTAATTAGCCTCCAACTAATAAAAATAAATGAAAAAAAATTTTTAGTAAAGAAACAAGCACCTTATTCAAAAATAAAACTTTGGGGACTTCCCTGGCAGTCCAATGGTCAAGACTCTGCTTTGCCAGTGCAGTGGGGGCACAGTTTGAATCCCTGTTCAGGGAACTAAGATCCTGCATGCTCTGTGTGGCAAAAAAAAATTATATATATATATAATTTTGCAGTTGACCTTCTAAATAGGTTATTGAATAGGGAACTAAGTTCCAAGAAGAACTGAGTCCTTCTGCCTTCAAGAATTCTTTACTGAAGGCAGTTTCAGCTTAGGGCATACTGCTTTGCGCTCTTACTAATTGGATTTGAAATGTTAGAATTCTAGAATGGTCCACTGTAGTACTTTTTCTGTCTTCTTCTTGCTTTCCTTACAGGGTTTAAGATTACATGTAGTGATTATGTAGTCAACCCAATCTGATGTTTAGAGCTTACATTTTATTAAAAATAAGACAGAATGACCACCTTCAGACTACTGGCTATAAACTTGTGTTCAGAATAATATTTTTAACTTTTTTCTTTAAAGAATTGAGCTTTTTTTCCCCCTTTTTTTCAGGTGATTAGTTTCTCATTATTTTAGTGTGTTGATTTATATCTGAGAGGAGCAGTGCATATTTCTGAAACTTTTTGATAAGATCTAAGGTTTCCAGTAGATCAAAATCATGGAGCGTTCGTAACTTTTATCTTTACTATTATTAATTTTATTTATTTATGGCTGTGCCGAATCTTCAGTGCTGTGTGGGATTTTTCTCTAGGTGCAGCGCGTGGCTTCTCACTGTGGTGGCCTCTCTTGTTGCAGAGCACAGGCTCCAGGGCGCACAGGCTCCAGTAGTTGCAGTCCCAGGGCCCTAGAGTACAAGCTCCATAGTTGGGGCGCACAGGCTTAGTTGCTCCACAGCATGTGGGATCTTGGATCAGGGATCGAACCCATGTCTCCTGCATGGGCAAGTGAATTCTTTTCCATTGAGCCACACGGAAGCCTGTAACTTTATCTTCCATTGCATCTTAATCTTTATCAATTTAACACTTAACTTTATAATGATAGATTTTCTATAAAGGAATTAAGAGTTGCTCTTTGCCCTGGTTGGTCTAGCTATTACTTCTTTTACTTGTTCGTTTGTTTATGGCTGTGTCAGGCCCTGGTTGCTGCATGCGAGGTCTTTGTTGCGGCATGCACGCTTCTCTCAGTTGTGGCACGTGGACCCAGCAGTTCCGGCTCACAGGCTTAGTTGCCCTTCGGCATGTGGGATCCTAGTTCCCCACCCAGGAATTGAACCTGTGCCACCTGCATTGTAGTTATAAAGATCTAAGGATGATAAAGTCACCTGAAACTGTTCACACACAGCAAGCCCATCTCAGTTCTTTGTGCTGGTGGTTAATTGTAGGATGTAACCTGGTGGGGACACTGAGGAAAGAGGATATAGGACATCCTTGCACCATCTTTGCAGCTTCCTTTATCCGTGTTTATTTCAAAATGAAAAGTTAAAAAATCAGCCTAAGATGATTTAGTTGCTCTTAAGTAGGAATCTGCCATTCCCGAGCAGGTTCCTGAGACACAGGACTTTGAGCGCAAGAACTGAGAAAGCCTCAGACACATTATAAGTGGGTTGCTTTGTTTCTGGAAGACGGTGACTGGAGAGAGGCAGCCTATGGGCGGTCACTGATAAAGAGGCGGCTTACATGTTTGTGGGTCCACACGGCTCCCTCGAGACCTCACTGAAACCTGATGCTCTAGGAATGTCTCTTGAAGTTGCGTCTGCCTTTTTTTTACACATAAATGTTTCTCACCCTAAGAAAACTGCAGCCTCTTAGACATTTCCATCTCATTATGTGTTCCATGATTTAGGGCACCGCCGTTTTTCCTCAGTCAGTTGTATTGGATTTTAAGATACTATACTGCTAGGTATCACTTGATTTATATTAACCATGAACAATTATGTAATTCCTTCATTTAAAAAAAAGTTATTTGATTTGTCTTATTGATGGGAGGAATGAAACTTTCAAATATAACATTAAAGCATGGTTTGTAAAGTAGTAAATATAAACTAATGTGAAATAGTCATTTTTCCCCCATTTCTTTCCCTCACACTGTGTACGTTTATTCTTTTTAATGTTAGTATTTTAAAATATCAGGCTCTTAATGCAAGTCTGTGTATAATGTATTTCTAATTACCAAGACAACTAAAATTATCAAATGATATGAGCAGTTACTAATGTGTTTTCTGCACAATGAGTTACTAGGCCTCCAGGACAGAGGGTGATGAAGTAGTAGAAGAGTTTGATGTGTGTTTCTGTAATGAATCATTCATTTTTCTATATATTTTTGGAGAAGCTAAAGTAGGGGAAAAGAAAGAAGATGGAGGTGGAGATGCATGTAGGGAAGAAAATAAAAGTATAAATTGTTTGGTTGGGGAGTTAGTCATCTTTTCTTTAATGTAAGGGATTAGTTCTTAACCCTTTGGGGGCCATGGACCCTTTGAGAATTGATTGAAACCTTCAAGCTCTCTCCTTAGGAAAATGTTACTGTGCTTGTTTATACACAAGAGTCCAGATTAAGAACTTTTGCTAAAATGGGATATAGTTAGATAAATAGGAGTTTAATGAGTGAGAGAAAACCATAACACTCTGTGCTTATAAAGCAGTTTACTGTTTAGAATGAATTTTAAAATAATTACTTGATCCCCTAACAACATATGAGATTGGCTGTATATATTTTTTTATTCCTAACTTAGGCTAAATAACTGAGGCTGTAGGAATTAAGAAGTCACATGCCTGAAAGCCAGCTTCTTTCTTGAGTTGGCACATACTGCGCTTACTGAATGTCTTCTGTGCCAGGGAGTGGGGATGGATGTGACAGGCTTGTTCTTGAAGAGTTCATGGTTGAGTAGAACCATCTGATGTATAGACATTCAGTGTAAACCTGTATATGTTTAGTTTCCATTCAGAGCTCTGTTTAACTCTACCTTGCTGATTTTGAGGGAATACTGAGAAGTATTTGTTAAAACTAAAATATTGATAGAGTCTAATTTCCAGGTTTAAAAAATAATCTGGGCATCTGACTCTTTTTTTAGGCTGTGCCACATGGCTTGCAGGATCTTAGTTCCCCAGCCAGGGTGGAAAGCACCAAGTCCTCACTGCTGGTGCTCAGCTGTGTCCAGCTCTTTGTGATGCCATGGACTGTAGCCCACCAGGCTCCTCTGTCTGCAGTGGGTTGCCGTTTCTTCCTCCAGGCTTAGCCACTGGACTACCAGGAAGTTCCCCTCATCTGACTTACTACATAGAAATTGGGTATCATCATGAAACTTGATTTATAGGGAATGGGGATGGAATGTAAGGAAGAGAAGCTTAAGTTGAATGCAAAGAACCACTTGAGGTCCCTTGTATGTTAAATCCTGGAGAGGGCAACTAAGTGAAATTGTGACTGCTTACATTATCTTACAGGCTTTTTGTGATTTTCTTTTCAAAAAGTATACGTTATTGACGTAAATGTAAGGGGTAACTTTGTGGTTTTCTTTTCAAGCACTTTTCTGAGATAACTGACGACCAGTTTGACTTCCATACTTACTGCATGAGAAAGATGACCCTTCGGGCCTACGTTGACCTTCTGAGATTAGAAGATATACTCAGGAGACATGGATTTTATTTCAAGGCTGCTAGATCAGCTATTGAAATATACTTGAAATTGTATGATAATCCCTTGACCAGTGAAAGCAAACAACAAGAGAGAAATTCAGGTAACTAAAAAGGGACTTTCTTAAAGAGACTTGGAAAAAACACAGAGTTTTAGAATGTCATTAGCATAATGATGGAAAAGTGTGTTATCAAATGAGTGTGAAGGCAACATCAGATAACAGATATACCCCCAAAAAGTAGGGGGAAGTCTTAGAAAAAGTTGATAGGGTGTTGTCCTGTAACTGATAATGTTTATGGGCCGTTTGTTTGTTTTTAAGTAGTGATTGAAAATAACTGAGGTTTTTAGAGAAAAAAATATATTTGTACAGCTTCTAATACCTACTTGACTGAAAATAGTAATGCCAATGAGAATATCTAAATACAACCTTTTACTCACTAACATGTCAATACCCAAGAATATTTGAGAAATTGTGGCATGAAAGCAGATTTCTGATCAGATCACTTGTGCATTTGTGCTTTGTCTCACTTCTTGAATTTTTCCAGAAGGATAATCTTCAGCTCCACTTTATACAGTTTGGGACTTGAGATTGAGAGAGAGGATTTGCCTAAGCCCATGTATTGTGTAGGAGGAAGGGCTAGGCTAGAGTTGGTTAATTTTAGTTGATGCAGCATTTGCTGTTGCCTTTGGTGTGCCAGGTGTAAGTTAATCATTAGGAATTTACTGTCTAAAAACTTGTATACAGTTGCCTCCCCACCCCCCCAAATATACTAGTGACAGTTGCTCAGTGGTGTCTGACTCTCTGCAACCCCATGGACCATGGTCCATGGGATTCTCCAGGCCAGAATGCTAGAGTGGGTAGCCTTTGCCTTCTCCAGGGGATCTTCCCAACCCAGGGATTGAACCCCGGTCTCCTGCATTGCAGGCAGATTCTTCACCTTCTGAGTCACCAGGGAAGCCCAGATATACTAATAGTATGCATTGAATAAGAATATGAGGAAATTGAGAACACTGACTCAGAGTTTTCATTTATTTGAATATTTATAGAAAACCTGTCAGCCAAAGAATTGAAGAAAATGCTTAGCAAGCAGAGAAGAGCTCAGAAAAAGGCTAAATTAGAAGAAGAGAGAAAGCATGTGGAAAGGGAACATCAACCAAAAAATCAAAAGAAAAAACGGGATGAAGAAGAAGACAGCAGTGGTCTCAAAGAAGAACTTATACCTGAAAAATTAGAAAGGGTGAGATGAATACACAGTGTTTATCTGATAAAATTTGTATTATTTAATTCTGTGCTGACCATAAATATGATTTATTTGAATCTGTAAATCAGAAGCCAAATTTGTAGTATTAGCTAAGATCATTATGATATGCATCAGTTATTTTTAAGTGATAATATGTGAGTTTTGGCTAATGCAAGTTATAGGTAGAATTGTGCTTGTGGTAGGCAGAATAATAGCCCTCCAAAAGGGTTCATGTTCTAATCCCTAAAAACTGTGAATGTATTATATTACATGGTAGAGAGAATTAAGGTGGCAGATGAAATTTAAGATGATTATTTAGCTGGCCTTTAAATAAGACAAGTAAACTAAGATCCCACATGCCTCAAGTATGGTGCAGCCAAAAAAAATGTGAAAAATAAAAACATGGACAGGGAGAGGGTTCCTGGACTACCCAGTGAGCCCAGTGTAGTTAAGTACAGGGGCCTCAAGGAGACGAGGAAGGCTGGTAGGAGGGCTGAGTGATGGGAAAGGACTCCATCCTCTGTGGCTGCCTTTGAAGGAGGGGGGAGCCCTGAGCCAGGAGAGGTGGGCATCCTGAAGAGGCCGAGAAAAGGCGTGGAAACACTCTCCCTTAAAACCTCCAAGGGGAAATGCAGTCCAGTGAGACCCACGTTGGACTTTGAACCTACAGAACTGTCAGATAAATTTGTGGGGCTTTGTTTTGTTTTGACTGCAGCGTTTGGCATGAGAGACCTTAGTGGTCCAACTGACACCGTTTGGTGTCATTTGAGGGTCTCCAAGGACTCCAGAGCCACAGTCCTGCCTGTATGTCTCAGTGCAGAGAGACTTGAGCAAGAGCAAAGTGGTCTGTTAGACTAGACGCTCCTGAGGCTTGCCGGTGTGTGTGTGGGGTGGGGGGGCGCGCCATGCCCGAGGACGTGGTCGGCTGCAGTTCCCTACTCAGAGCGCCGGTGAGGAGGAGGGAGAGGACCTGTGTGTTCCTGGCGCAGAGGCCGTGCCTCCATCACCTGCTCCTCCTCCAGGTTGGGCAGGGACTTTTTTCTTGTCCCTTCACGGTCAAGCTCGGTTCACACATTACTCTTTTGTGTGTGTGCATGTCCCCGGGATCACTGAGGCCCTGAGCTCACTGGGCAGGATGTGGGCCTCGTGCCGCCATTTTTTTTTACTGTTTTGGGGGCACATCCTTTGCTTCTGTTGCATGGCTTTGCTGCCAAGCAAGGCTGCTTGGTTTTTTGGTTAAGTGAACCTGCTTTCTTGGAGTAATCATTAGCTTAAAGAGGTCTCCCATATTTTTTCTACTTAAATTCCCTCATGGGATTAGCTGTTTAATCACCTGCTTTGTCTCTATCATAACCAGAGATTGAACGCATGCCCCCTGCATTGGGAGCACAGAGTCTTAACCATGGTACCGCCAGAGAAATCCCTAAATTTGCGTTAATACAGTAAATTTTTGGTAATTTGTTAGAGCAGCAATACAGTGAAATATGGCAGCATTTTATATACTTTACTAGAAAATGTTTTAGCTGCAAAGAGAATAGGACCTTATCTCCACAATTTTTTTCAAAATATTAATAGTTATGTAGGAACCAGATTTAGGGAAATATTTAGCTTTTTGGTTTATTCACTGTGAATCTAGTATAAGTATTTTAAACTTGACTTTTTTTCAGTTATGTCATGCAGTTGTATTTGTCTCCTTACTTTAAAATGTCTGTAGTTTAAGGGGCTTGGTAGCATAACGGTACTTGTAGTACCACTTCATTAAGTCTACAGAATAATTTTCTGTATTTTTTTATTTTTATAAAATTATTTTGAATTTTATAATCATGAAAACAATAGAGCTATTTCCATCTTGAAAAGTATTGACAGTACTTTGTTTATAGTTGGTAGTTTTAAATTTTTTTCTTCTTGGTTATATAAAGAGAACTATCTAGATTACTTCAGCTATGCATTAGTATAAAATTTGGGGGTAAATTTGACTTGTGTGACTGCTTTTTAAATACAATAATTTTTCTTTCTGTTTCAAAATAGATAGAAAATCCATTAGAAGAAGCTATCAAGTTTCTTATACCTCTTAAGAACCTTGTTGCTGATAACATTGACACTCATCTATTAGCATTTGAAATATATTTTAGAAAAGGTAATAGTTTGGATTCAGATTTTCATTTTTTATTTTATTGGTGACCATATTCAGTATAATGTTTGTGAGTTAGATCTCTTTTTGTTTCTCAGATCTTCATTTCAACCTCCCACAAAGGCTCTTAATCCCTTTTTCCTTTGTTACTCAAAACTTTACTGAGTAATGGATTAGAATATTATGATCAAGTGAATTATTTGAACAGGCATACAGATTGTTTACCTGAAGTAATTCTTCATGATTTTTCAAGCATTTCTTTAGAAAATAAAAGTTGTCCCTGATAACTAAAATCAACTTTGAATTTTGCTTTTGAAGGTTATAGGAAAGATAATACTATATTTCTGAATTTTAAGTGAGGCTAAAATAAAGGGAATAAAATAACATACTTAAATATTGATGCTGTTACTGTTCTAATTTTTTCTGACATAGGAAAGTTTCTGTTAATGCTGCAGTCTGTTAAAAGAGCTTTTGCCATCAACAGGAATAACCCATGGCTACATGAATGTTTAATTAAATTTTCTAAATCTGGTAAGTATAAAAAAGGTAATATTTATGTAAAAGTAATGATGACAGTTCACTTGTCTTCTATTAAGCTGGACATGAAAGAGATTAGTACAAAGAAAAAAGTTTGCAAAGTACTTAAATGAAGATACTAGCAAAGATATGTTAGAAATTAGTGCATTTTAAGCTGGAATGTTTTTATATTCCAAAGGAGCACTCCTATTTTTATTATGTAAAATATATCAGGCTTAATAATGAATATGAATATATTTCAATTGATGTTGTTTCAAAGGACAGGTCAGACATACTGTAAACTGCAAATGTTCTGTTTTAATAGTGTCTAATCACAGTAATCTTCCAGACACCGTGAGCAAAGTTCTATCTCAGGAAATGCAGAAAATATTTGTTAACAAGGATTTGGAAAGTTTTAATGAGGATTTTCTCAAACATAATGCTGCCTCTCTTCAGCATCTACTTTCAGGTTGGTGTTTAGCTCCCGGGGTTAAAATGTTCATGGCAAAAAGTTAGAATATGATGGAAAAAAAAGTTTGGCAAGATGATCAAACTATCAGAGAAAAAGAAAGGAACACAGTATAATTTTGATCTTTCAAATTAGGAAAGATTATTTTTAAACACAACCATACAGAATCTATGGGATGCCACCAAAGCAATTCTTGAGAGAAGTTCATAGCAGTACATGCCTTCCCCTGAAAATAAGAAAAATCTCTAACCTAACCTACCACCTAAAAGGAAAGGTTATTCGTGTTTGAAAAAAGAAGGCTAAAGTATGGGAAAGCTGTAGTGTTAAGCAGTCTCTTATTTTACTGCTGCAGGTGTGAATTGGTCTGACCAAGTAGGAAAACAGTTTGTCGTTCTTATCAAGAACTTTGTCTTTTGCTATGGCTATACATACTTGTGTAAATAATTTTAAAGAATCCAAAGCAAAGAAAGAGTTTTAAGGTCAAAGGTATTAACTGGAATTCTGTGTGTTAAGGATGAGGAAGAGAATGGAAGCAAATTTAATGCATGTTCAGTTATAGTGGAAACAGCAGTAGGACTGCAGTATGGACTGCCAGATAGAAATAGAAAGTGATATTTATTCAAAAGATTTGTAATAACAGGAGCAAACACTTTTATAATATATATACAGAATTAATATATAATACAGTCTCGACTGTGTAAAAATATACATAGCATAAAAGCTAAAGAGAAGCGTGTATTAAAGCTTTAATGATTGAATGTTGAGGTTATGCGAGACTTATTTTTTCTTGTATTTTTATTACTTTATGTATTTTGTGTTTTGAGGACTTACTATATCCTGCCCTGTAGAGGAAGGATTTTAGGCAGTCTATACAAGTTCATAAAATGACAAAGTGGCATTAAATGCAAACTAGAAAAAGACTTTAAACGGAGCTGGGAACAAAATAAATGAAGTACAGGATGCAATTAACTATGCTCCTACTTTAAGCCATGTATTTAAATATTTTAACCTAAACTTTCTTGTTGTAAAGGAAAACTGCTTGGTTCTGTTACCTATGAAAAAAGTTAATTCCTATGAAAAATTACAGTTCTTCTTGGTAGTAAGGGCAGGTGAGAATTTCTCATCAAAAACACAGGATAATGGAAGGAGATAGTTCTTACAATAATGGGGAATGCCTTTCTAAGCATTATGTGATGTTCTCAGAAAAAGATAATTTTTGCCTCACTAAAAAAGAAAAAGCCATAAAGAAAATCATAAGGCCGAGAAGGGAAAATACTCACAGATGTGTAACTGATTAAATTTAGCAATACACATACTAATCTTATAGATCAATAATAAAAATACAAATCAATAAAAGACCAGCAGAAAAAGGAACATGGACCACGTAGTTTACAGGGGGAACATAAATTGTATTTTACTTCAAAATAGCTTTAAAAGTTACTTTCTTCATGAATATGCAAGGATTTTCCTGTTGTCCAACTATCACACTGCTCTTTGATAACAATTTGTTCCCTAGGTGTTTTATTTTAGAGTATCATGTTTCAAAAGTGATTTTAGTTGAAATACTGACTAATGTCACAGGGGTAGCCCATATTTCCATTTCTGAGGGGTGGGGTTGTTAACCCTGGTCCTGGTAAATGTTTCACAGCCATCTTTTATCACAGAAAAAGCCCCAATTGGTAGGGGGCTTTTTTTGTATGTGTCTAAACATAGTACGAATACTCTCCTTGTGGCCCCAAGCTGTCAGGGGGATATCATGGAATAGGGAGTTAGGGAAAAAAGGCCACAGTTGTGTGCAGCCCACTGCTGACTGGATACCTGGAGCCACATTTTACGTCACTGGTCGGTTCAGATCAAATGTAAGATGTCCACATTTACTGGTATTGAAATGTCTTGGTATTTCAGGTGCTAAAATGATGTATTTTCTGGACAAGTCAAGGCAAGAGAAAGCAATTGCTATTGCCACTAGACTGGATGAAACTGTAAAAGATAAAAATGTAAAGGTAAGATTTTTCACCAACCGATTGCCACAGATTGTGGATACCGAGTGAGCTAACAAAACTTCTCTTTGCAACGTAATTCCTGAGTGTGCCTTCAGAGTTACATCTGGATTTGAATCTCAGCTCTGCTCGCTGTGAGCTGTATCATGTTAGGCAATTTACCTCTTTAGCGTCCTTTTCCTCATTTATAAGTTGAGGATGAAAATATGGTCCATCTCAGAGTTAGCATAACAGTTAACTGAAATAGTAAACTGTGAGGTGCTTGGCATGTAGTAAGCACTCAGTAAATGGGAACTATTACTGTTAATAAAGGACACTTTCAATGATTATGGGCTTTCCTGGTGGCTCAGAGGGTAAAGCGTCTGCCTGCAATGTGAGAGACCCGGGTTCGATCCCCGGGTCGGGAAGATCCCTTGGAGAAGGAAATGGCAACCCACTCCAGTACTCTTGCCTGGAAAATCCCATGGACCCTGGTAAGCTACAGTCCATGGGGTTGCAAAGAGTCACACACAACTGAGCAGCTTCACTTAAATGATTATAGTTTCAGAGATTCACCTTTTTAAAGTATTAGAATTCTGTTGCTTTTTCAAGGCCTCATAGAAATGATTTTTTAAGTGTTCTTTTTTGTGGTGATTACTTGTTATAGATAGCAAGAAGTTATTTTAGAGTGAGGCCTTCTTGATTTTCTATTGCTTAATTAACAAACTACATCTTTTGATTAAGGTGATTATTAACCAGACTATTTTTTAAATAATTTTCATTTTTTCTTTGTTTACATAGACTTTAATAAAGGTTTCTGAGGCGCTGCTTGATGGCAGCTTTGGGAGCTGCAGCTCCCAGTATGAGGAGTACAGGATGGCCTGTCACAAGCTGCTTCCCTTCACTTCTGCTTTCCTGCCCGCTCTGAGCGAGTTCGGCAGTCACGGCGCGGCTCTGAACCACACAGCCAACTGTGATGTCTTGGCAAATGAAACTTGAAATCCTCTAGAAAGTTGACGTCTCTTAGACTCAAAGCTGAATTCAGGTCAAGGTTTCTTTTCCAGCTTGTATTTCAATATAGATAAGAAATGAAATAATTTTGGCCCTTGAACAACATGGGTTTGAATTGCAAGGATCCACTTAATGTGTTGATTTTTTCCATAGTAAATACTACCTTACCCTGTCGTCCGCGGTTGGTTGAATCTGATGCAGAACCCAGGTAGGGAGGAACTGTGTGTGCACAGGCGGCCAACTATAAGTGTATGTGTATTTGTGACTACACGGAGAGTCAGTGCACCTAACTGTTGCTTTGTACAAAGGTCAGCTGTGATTGGATATCATTTTTTTGAATGGAGTATTCTGTAAGCTGCTTTTATTCTTTATCTGACTCTGCCACTTTACATAAAAATCTGTTAAAATTACCTGTTTGTTCTTGTACAGTTGTCGTAAATTTTTCCGTTGTTAGCATTGTGATGGTTGCTGTCACTTCATATTGTAACGATGATAATTTCTTTCTTTTTTTTTTTTCGATGATAATTTCTTAATTAACCTAAGTTGAATCCAGCTCCACTGTATTATTTTCTTTAGATTCAGGTTTCATTTCAGAATTCTATGTTTTGATCCCTTCTTGGTTTGTTTTGTTATTGTCTGTTTGCTTTTTAAAGCACATCAACATTCAAGTATTAACTGTATGTCAGAAACGGTATGGAACTCCTTTTGGCAAATATTTATTTAAAGCTTAACTTTAGTGTGATACTCTGTCCACCTTAATTTTTTTCTGATGTACCATTTTCTTCTTAATATCCATGAAAATGCTATTGTCTGTTGAATGAGGGTACTGCAGTTTTATGTTGATGATTCAGGGTTTGGGGATCTATTTGCCTCTTAATCATGAAAATTCAGTGGTGAATTTGTAGCATATCTAGGTCAGACTTGAAGATCCACAGGCAAGAATTATGCTTTTTTGACTCAATTGCTTTGTGTGTTCCCAGGTAGTTTAAGTAGTTATATATATGAGTGGTGTGCTTCAGGAGGGCATAATGGGGCAGAAGACAAATTTCAGTGAGGTATTTTTACTCTTACAGCTATACATTGACTATTTAAATACATTTTAATATCAGCAAAATGAGAATCTAGACCATCAACTAGTTCTGTTACCGAGTCCAAGCCCACTCTGCTTGCCACATGATAGGGCAGCGAATCCCAGAGACGAGCTGTTGAGACAAGGAAGAGACTTTATCTGGAAAGCAGCGACCAAGAAGATGGCAGGCCTGGTGCCTCAAATAACCATCTCACAGGGTCTGGATGCCAGATTCTTTTATAGATCAGAGATGGGGGGAGGTGAGGAAGCAAAGTAAAAAGACTGTTAGTCTTGCAAACATCTTCCAGAATGGCAGGCTTCAGTCAGGGGACGTGTTAATTTCTCCCTTCAGCCATCTGCAGGTAGACAGGGTTCTGAACAAAGGCACTTTAGTTTATAGGCAAGCACAGGGCAAGGGTCCTCCAGCCAAGCCATTAAGTATGATCATAACGAAAGCAAGTCAAAGAAACCATTTCCAACATGGAGTCAGAATTGGCTTCCTCCCTGCAACAGTGTAACTATTAAAACATAGTGGTGTTGAGCAATATTTGGGGGGGATAGCTTTTGTTCTATCTTGTACAGAAAACAGTAATAGCATCATTGAATATGTTTTTTTCAGAACCATATGTCTGTAACTTTAATACTTCCTTTTAAGACAAATATAAATTCAAAAGAGATTTTATTTAGAGAAACTGTTCTAATTAAAATTGTTTTCCTTCACGCTAAGTTAATATTTAGATTCATAATTGTTGAGAGAAAAGAATTCACTGTAAAATAATGCCAACCTATATAATGCTGTAATAAATTATTTTGTACTTACTTGTGTTTGTGTTATTGCTTCATACTATCAGAATTGCTTGTTTTTTTTTATTGCTTTACACTATCAAAATATTTTTGCAAAGTGTTTTTCTTTGAGAGAATACGAAATTATCTTAGTTTTACAAGTTTATTTTTTAAAAAATAACCACCTACCAGTATTAGTGCCACAACAGCTTGGCTTCTTTTTAGTGTTTTAATAATATTAGAAGTAGGCTATCTTTGTCACTAAATACCCTGGGAAACATGTAATTTGTCATGTTACTGTCAGTAAGTGCCATTTCTTTAAAAGATGCCAGTTAATCATAATTTATGTGGAAATGTGCTTTCAACAGCAGTCTTTAAAAAGGATTCCATTGGGATCGTTGGAGTTTCTGAGTTGCGTAGGGTGGGTACAGTGGAGATGTGGGCAGTTAGGTTTAAGGTGTGGAAGGCAGGAAGAGAGTGACACTGGGATCAGTGAGATCCGGTGTTATGTTCCTCTGTGTGTAGAGATTGTATCTGTTTACTCCCATCCCACTTTGAGTGTAAGCATGGCAAACCTGGACTGTGGATAGGGGTCCTTTTTAGTGAGGGTTTTGTATCATGTCCCTCAGTCGTGTCCCTCCACCCTATCCCAAGTTTGGCAGAGGACCTTTTAGTTTTGGAAAGCTACAGGAGAATAATGATAAACCTAACGGAGATGCATCTGAGGGCCAAGTACTTAGTGAGATCTCTAGTCTCGGCATGAAAAGTCCTTTGAGCTTGCCAGGTTTATCGGAACAGATAGGAAAAGGCAGATTCGTGTGATTGTGTCATGACTTCAGAATTTGACTCTAGGTTTCTTGTGGTTTCTCCCTTTTTTGGCCGTGCCACATGGCTTGTGGGTTTTATTTCCCTGACCAGGGGTGGAACCTGTGCCCCCTGCAGTGGAAGCACTGAGTCTCCTGAACACTGGACTGCTAGGAAATTCCTGGCTTCTTCCTTGAGGAATGCATTTAGCAGGCAAAGCCCACAGGGTAAAAAGCTATATGATTCAGTCTATGTTTTATTGAGCATCTTTTATGTGTCAGACATCGTTCCAGGTATGACAAACACAGTAGTGAACAAAAGTGTCCTTATTTTCATGGAGATTATATTTTAGTAGGGGAGAGCAAACAAATTTTTATATAATATCAGGTAGTGATAATTACTGTGAAGAAAAATCAGGTTTCTGAAAAGTATTATTGAATGTAAGAAGATGAAAGACTTTTTAAGGATTGAGGAAAAGTTACTTTGAGCTTAAAATTGTATATCCAAGCAAATGAGCATTAGAAGATGATAGCATTTAAAAATATCCTTAGTCAAAAAAAAAAAATCCTTAGTCATATAAACCTCAGATTTGCCTTAGAAAGGTCCTGGTAGAAAATGCTTTTGGAACAATATTAAGAGGTAACAGAATTGGGAAGATGTTCCTAGAGATACAACGAGAAGAGTGATCAAGTAACTTTGCAGAGTTTACTGTTACCAAGCTATTTTTAATGTAACAATTAAAACTCTAGGCATTACCGTCAGGGCTGGAGTTGGAGGTACAGATTAAAGTAAGAGCTAAAGTACCTTAAGAGGACCTTACGTAGAAAAGATTAAGAAATTGATGAATTTTTCACTATGCACAAACATAAATATTGTTAAAAACTATCATAAAACAAATATAAAAGAAGAAAATTTATCTGGTGGAAAGCAGAAAAAGAGGAACAAAGATTACAGTGAATGAAAAATTCTGATGGACCACTGATGACAATAAATGGGTTAAACTCAGATTTTTAGATTGTATTAAAATTGTTTATACACTTGAAATAAAAGCATGGAGATAGAAACACAGCAAGCTAATATGAACCAGAATAAAGATGGAGTAATAGTTTGAATAGAATTTAATGCAGAATACAGTGGCAAAGAGGAATTATTTATACATTGATAAAAATACAAATTTAACACTAAAAATTAAATGGGAACAAATAGAAAACTTTTTAACTGTAGTGATACGTATTAACTGGACTTACTGTGATGATCATATTGCAGTATGTATATACAGTGAGTTGTGTTGTACACCTGAAACTGTTGCCTCAGTCATCTCAATAAAAATATGAGAAGATATGTCTACTGTTGACTTACATGCACTTACTTATACCTTAGTTTATATCAAGCAAAAATACAGTGCTAAAGAGAGAAGTAGAAATACCAAATTACAACTGCAGATTTTAATACATCTTTTTCCTCTCTCAAAAATGGAAAGATAAGCAGATAAACAGCAGTTAACTGAAAACAGACCATGTAATTAGTTTGAGATGGTGTGTATATTACTCTTCACTAAATACATGATTGGGAAGGGTTTACTGTTTTTAAGTAGGATGGGCCAAGGAAGCATTTCTAGTGGGATGACATTTGGACAGCTTTGCTGATCAGATATTGGTGGGAGGAACTTTCCAGGAGGACTTAACAGGCTCAAGGCCTTGAGGTGAGGATTGATAGTAGATGACTGAGTGGCCATGTGTCTCAAATTTTTTAATATGTTGTGGAATAAAGATGTTTGGACATTGTAGGTTTAAGTAGCTCCAAAACTTAGGAATTACAATGGATTTCAGTGCGTGGTGACTCTGAGAAGAGTTAATGAGGTCTGGTACGTTTTTAGCTATGAAATAGCTTGGACAGTCTCATTAATAGACTTGGTTCTTAACAATTTGTTAAAATGATTTTAATTACTAATAGCATACCTACTAGCTCTACCTCCTTCCTCCTGAACGTGTGGATGTTATTTCTAAAGTTTCCAGGTGGCTCAGTGGTAAAGAATCCGCCTGCCAATGCAGGAGACAGTTTTAATCCCTGGGTCAGGAAGATCTCTGGAGGAGGAAATGGCAACACACCCCAGTGTTCTTGCCTGAAAAACCCCATGGACAGAGGAACCTGGTGGGCTACAGTCCGTGGGATCACAATGAGTTGAACGCGACTGAGCACACGCCCATACAAGTTGTGATTAAGTGAACCTTCTTTATCTTCAAGTTGCTAAAGTGTCTTTGTGTCACCTGAGTTGGATTATGTGTTAGCCTTGGCTCTTGGGAGCCCCTGAATCTGCAGCCATATCATCAGTTCTCACAGCTGATTTCAGACTGGTTGGAGATTTTCTAATTATCAGAAGCTAAGACTGCCTTTAAAAGGACTTCTGTCTGGACGATTACTGAATTCTGAAAGCCAGCTCACCTATCCCACCCTATCCTAATCCACCAAGGATCTGTTGGGACTAAGCCTCTTGACAGAGCTGTGGCCCATTTCATAGTGACCACTTAAGGTATAACCCCTCTGGCTTGTTCTCAGCCAGACTCTCATCCTCATTATCTGTTTTTCATAGGCTTCCCTCTGTGCCTCTTCCTTTTATTCTGTACAACTTACCCTCTGGGAATATTCCACTCCTTGGTTATTTGTTGTTCTATCGCTAAGTCGTGTCTGACTTTGCCACCCCACGGACTCTGGTACACCAGGCTTCCCTGTCCTGCACTATCTCCCAGAGTTTGCTCAAACTCGTGTTCATTGAGTCGGTGATGCTATCCAACCACCTCATCCTCTGTCACCCCCTTCTTCTCCTGCCTCAGACTTTCCCTGCCTCAGAGTCTTCCCAGCATCAGTGAGTCAGCTCTTCACATCAGGTGGCCAAATGTATTGGAGCTTCAGCTTCTGCATCAGTCCTTCCAATGAGTATTCGGGGTTGATTTCTTTGAGGATTGACTTATTCCATCTCTTGTAGAGTCCAAGGGACTCAGAAGATTTATTGTAGTTACGGTTATCATAGTTATGATAGTTATGTCAAGAGATACGGTTATCATAGTTCTACACATCTTCCGTCTCTGCCCTCAGTATTTCCTTTTCTCTTGACGTTAACTGAGATCTCCACCCATTATGCGGGTTTTTCAAGTGGAGGCTGTTTACTTTCTCACAGAAAATATGTATCCTTATTCCCAATTACTGCTTTCAGCCCATTATTCCACTATTGTATAAAAACCCATGTTTCTTTGAGATGAGTGTCGCTGGGCTGTAGTACCCTAGACCCCTCTTCATGGCTGTCACTTTTGTACTCTTCTGACTCACAGACATAGCTGCAGTGAGAAGTAATGAGTTCTGTGCAGAGCCCTCGGAACGGCCCACACACAGTGCCGGATGAGTGTTCGCAGTCATTGTTGCTATCTCTGTCTCTCTTACCACCTTGCTGGGGACGCCTCCGAGGATGTGGGCTTCTGATGGCTTCTCCAGCGTAGGCGGGCTTTCCGCTGGGCCGCAAGGAATTTCCTTTCCAACAATAGGAGCTCTGGCCAGGCTCCTCCTGAGACCTCTGGCGCCTGTGTGCTGTCTCTGCCCACAGGGACAGGACTGCGTTTAGTGACTCCCCACCAGGTGCCTGTGGCCATCAGGTGGGGAGCCTAAGAAACCAAGGCTAGGCCCCTCGCAGAGATTCTTTTTTTTTCCTCTTTAATTATCAGTGAAAGAGGAAAGTGAAAAAGCTGGCTTAAAACTCAACATTCAGAAAACTAAGATCATGGCATCCAGCCCCATCACTTCATGGCAAATAGAAGGGTGAAAAGTGGAAACAGTGGCAGATTTTCTTTTCTTGGGCTCGAAAATCACTGCAGATGGTGACTGCAGCCATGAAATTAAAAGATGCTCCTTGGAAGAAACTCGATGACAAACCTAGACAGCATTTAAAAAGCAGAGGCATCACTTTTGCTGACAAAGGTCTGTATAATCAAAGCTATTTTTTTTTTTTCCAGTAGTCATGTACAGATGTGAGAGTTGGACCATAATGAAGGCTGAGCACTGAAGAATTGATATTTTTTCTAACTGTGGTCCTGGGAAAGATTCTTGAGAGTCCCATGGACAACAAAATCAAACCAGTCAATCTTAAAGGAAATCAACCCTGAATTATTCATTGGAAGCACTGATGCTGAAGCTGAAGTTCCAATACTTTGGCCCCCTGCTGCAAAGAGCCGACTCATCAGGAAAGACCCTGATGCTGGGAAAGATTGAGGGCAGGAGAAGAAGGGGACGACGGGATGAGATGGTTAGCATCACTGACACAACGGACATGAATCTGCACAAACTCCAGGAGATGGTGAGAAACTGGGGAGCCTGGCGTGCTAGTCCATGGGGTCGCAAAGAGTTGGACATGGCTTAGCACCTCAACAACAACAACAAAAAATAATAATGATCAAAATATGTCCCATAAATTAACTAATGAAAACATAGTAACAAAGCATAGCGATTCTAAAAATACCCCACAGTAGACTGTAGAGTAATGTGGTTTAAAAGACAACACTCAAAAAAAAAAAAAAAAAAAGACAACACTCAGGGATTCAGATCTGATTGGCCTGGGACAGAGCTGGGAAATGTAAGAACCTGTGTGGCCCAGGAAGAGAGCTACTGTGTGTGGCTCGGAGACCATGGTTCCCCATCCTGGCTGCATGGTAAAGTTACTTAAGGAAAGTTTAAAAAATAACTGCACTTAGGAGACTCCCTCCACATATTCTGATGCAGGTGATCTGAGTGAGGGCTTGGCTCTAGACATTTTATGTAAGCCCCCTTTTAGGATCTGATTCTGATGTTGACATGCTCTGTCCTGGGAACTGATAAGATAGAAATGGAAGAGCTTGCAGAGTGTGGGGTGGCCATGCTGGAGGGAGGATCATGGGGGACCACTCATTGCTTTCTTTGGGAGCGTCTTCCTGGTTCTTCAGGAGTCTATTCCCAGTGATCTGAGACCAGGGCATCAAGGAAAGAACACAGGTTTTGGAGGAAGATGGGCATCGCCTTTCAAGTTGGCCGGAGATGCTGTTCCAGCTATATGACTTGGAGGGAGTCATGTCCCCACTGTGCCTCATGGATGACGCAGTGCAAACGTCGCTTCATTGTAGCCTGCCTACAGCCACCTCTAAATGGAAGCTGTCCTCTTTAGTATATGTTTGAATCTCTTTTTGTCTCTCTGCAAGGTAGTTGGTTGGAGCCTTCTGAGCCCAAAGAGGCAGTTGCTTCTTTTAAGCTCACCCTGTTTGAATCACAAACTACAGCCAGTTCCTGCAGCTGTCCACAAGTGCCCTGGGTCAGGACTGTCCCCATACAGAGGCTGTGTTTCCTGAACCAAAGAGCCTACCTCATAACTCATATTAAAAACTGTGAATGGTTATATAAAAAGGGTTATGAAAAGATGAAAATCCAATGACTTTAGGTAACATTTCATAAGGAAGTACAAATTTAAGGTTTTGATACAATATGTAATTATATAAAATGGGAGCCAGCCTGGAGAATCCAAGTTGGGGGTTCTAATAGATCATCTTCCTATTTTTCACGGCACCTGGATGGTCAGATAATGAAAAAAGAAAGAAAATTCAGAGATCTATGGAGAGAGATGGAGAAGGAAATGGCAACCCACTCTAGTATTCTTGCATGGAAAATCCCAGGGACAGAGGAGCCTGGTGGGCTGCTGTCTGGGGTTGCACAGAGTCACACATGACTGACGTGACTTAACATGCATGCATGCATGGAGAGAAATTATAAATCCCAAGGCTCTGGGTTTCTGGTCTCTTATCTACAGTCTCTATTGTTTAATAATAATTCTTTACATTTCTAATATCCTGCTGGTCTTTAGAATAATTATTCAGTTCAGTTCATTTCAGTTGCTCAGTCATGTTTGCCTCTTTGCAACCTCCCTGGACTGCAGCACACCAGGCCTCCCTGTCCCTCACCAACTCCCGGAGCTTACTCAAATTCATCTCCATTGAGTCGGTGATACCATCCAACCATCTCATCCTCTGTCGTCCTCTTCTCCTCCTGCCCTCAATCTTTCCCAGCATCAGGGTCTTTTCACATGAGTCAGCTCTTTGCATCAGGTGGCCAAAGTATTGGCTTTTCAGCTTCAGTATCAATCCTTCCAATGAATGTTGAGGACTGATTTCCTTTAGGATGGGCTGGTTGGATCTCCTCACAGTCCAAGGGACTCTGAAGAGTCTTCTCCAACACCACAGTTCAAAAGCATCAATTCTTCAGCACTCATCTTTCTTTATAGTCCAACTCTCACACCCATACACGACTACTGGAAAAACCATAGCTCTGACTAGACGGGCCTTTGTTGGCAAAGTAATGTCTCTGCTTTTTAATTGTTACCACTGCCCAAATTCACCCTTTTCAATACATATCATGAAACTCCCCAGGCTAGCTTGTGAGGGTCTTAATCAGTAATAGACCCTGTGACAAGTGCTGCTCTCTAGGTTATATGCCACCTTTGTCATCTACTTTAAAACAATTATGTTTTAAAGGAAACTATAAGCAAGGTGAAAAAACAGCCCTCAGATTGGGAGAAAATAATAGCAAATGAAGAAACAGACAAAGGATTAATCTCAAAAATATACAAGCAACTTCTGCAGCTCAATTCCAGAAAAGTAAATGACCCAATCAAAAAATGGGCCAAAGAACTAAACAGACATTTCTCCAAAGAAGACATACAAATGGCTAACAAACACATGAAAAGATGCTCAACATCACTCATTATCAGAGAAATGCAAATCAAAACCACAATGAGGTACCATTACACGCCAGTCAGGATGGCTGCTATCCAAAAGTCTACAAGCAATAAATGCTGGAGAGGGTGTGGAGAAAAGGGAACCCTCTTACACTGTTGGTGGGAATGCAAACTAGTACAGCCACTATGGAGAACAGTGTGGAGATTTCTTAAAAAACTGGAATTAGAACTGCCATATGACCCAGCAATCCCACTTCTGGGCATACACACTGAGGAAACCAGATCTGAAAGAGACACGTGCACCCCAATGTTCATCACAGCACTGTTTATAATAGCCAGGACATGGAAGCAACCTAGATGCCCACCAGCAGATGAATGGATAAGGAAGCTGTGGTACATATATACCATGGAATATTACTCAGCTGTTAAAAAGAATTCATTTGAATCAGTTCTAATGAGATGGATGAAACTGGAGCCTATTATACAGAGTGAAGTAAGCCAGATAGATAAAGAACATTACAGCATACTAACACATATATATGGAATTTAGAAAGATGGTAATGATATCCCTATATGCAAAACAGAAAAAGAGACACAGAAGTACAGAACAGAATTTTGGACTCTGTGGGAGAAGGCGAAGGTGGGATGTTTCGAGAGAACAGCATCGCAACATGTATATTATCTATAGTGAAACAGATCACCAGCCCAGGCTGGATGCATGAGACAAGTGCTCGGGCCTGGTGCACTGGGAAGACCCAGAGGGATCAGGTGGAGAGGGAGGTGGGAGGGGGGATTGGGAGGGGGAACACATGTAAATCCATGGCTGATTCATGTCAATGTATGACAAAACCCACTACAATATTGTAAAGTAATTAGCCTCCAACTAATAAAAATATAAGAAAAAAATAAAAAATAAATAAATAAAAAAGCCATAGCCTGCCCCTTTTCCACTTCATCTTCTATCTTGTTATTTCTTAACTTTTTTTTTTTTTTTTTTATTAGTTGGAGGCTAATTATTTCACAACATTTCAGTGGGTTTTGTCATACATTGATATGAATCAACCATAGAGTTACATGTATTCCCCATCCCGATCCCCCCTCCCACCTCCCTCTCCACCCGATTCCTCTGGGTCTTCCCAGTGCACCAGGCCCGAGCACTTGTCTCATGCATCCCACCTGGGCTGGTGATCTGTTTCACCATAGATAGTATACATGCTGTTCTTTTGAAATATCCCACCCTCACATTCTCCCACAGAGTTCAAAAGTCTGTTCTGTATTTCTGTGTCTCTTTTTCTGTTTTGCATATAGGGTTATCATTACCATCTTTCTAAATTCCATATATGTGTGTTAGTATGCTGTAATGTTCTTTATCTTTCTGGCTTACTTCACTCTGTATAAGGGGCTCCAGCTTCATCCATCTCATTAGGACTGGTTCAAATGAATTCTTTTTAACGGCTGAGTAATATTCCATGGTGTATATGTACCACAGCTTCCTTATCCATTCATCTGCTGATGGGCATCTAGGTTGCTTCCATGTCCTGGCTATTATAAACAGTGCTGCGATGAACACTGGGGTGCATGTGTCTCTTTCAGATCTGGTTTCCTCAGTGTGTATGCCCAGAAGTGGGATTGCTGGGTCATATGGCAGTTCTATTTCCAGTTTTTTAAGAAATCTCCACACTGTTTTCCATAGCGGCTGTACTAGTTTGCATTCCCACCAACAGTGTAAGAGGGTTCCCTTTTCTCCACACCCTCTCCAGCATTTATTGCTCGTAGACTTTTGGATAGCAGCCATCCTGACTGGCGTGTAATGGTACCTCATTGTGGTTTTGATTTGCATTTCTCTGATAATGAGTGATGTTGAGCATCTTTTCATGTGTTTGTTAGCCATCTGTATGTCTTCTTTGGAGAAATGTCTGTTTAGTTCTTTGGCCCATTTTTTGATTGGGTCATTTACTTTTCTGGAATTGAGCTTCAGGAGTTGCTTGTATATTTTTGAGATTAATCCTTTGTCTGTTTCTTCATTTGCTATTATTTTCTCCCAATCTGAGGGCTGTCTTTTCACCTTTCTTATAGTTTCCTTTGTAGTGCAAAAGCTTTTAAGTTTCATTAGGTCCCATTTGTTTAGTTTTGCTTTTATTTCCAATATTCTGGGAGGTGGGTCATAGAGGATCTTGCTGTGATTTATGTCGGAGAGTGTTTTGCCTATGTTCTTCTCTAGGAGTTTTATAGTTTCTGGTCTTACATTTAGATCTTTAATCCATTTTGAGTTTATTTTTGTGTATGGTGTTAGAAAGTGTTCTAGTTTCATTCTTTTACAAGTGGTTGACCAGTTTTCCCAGCACCACTTGTTAAAGAGGTTGTCTTTTTTCCATTGTATATCCTTGCCTCCTTTGTCAAAGATAAGGTGTCCATAGGTTCGTGGATTTGTCTCTGGGCTTTCTATTCTGTTCCATTGATCTATATTTCTGTCTTTGTGCCAGTACCATACTGTCTTGATGACTGTGGCTTTGTAGTAGAGTCTGAAGTCAGGCAGGTTGATTCCTCCAGTTCCATTCTTCTTTCTCAAGATTACTTTGGCTATTCGAGGGTTTTTGTATTTCCATACAAATTGTGAAATTATTTGGTCTAGTTCTGTGAAAAATACCGTTGGTAGCTTGATAGGGATTGCACTGAATCTATAGATTGCTTTGGGTAGAATAGCCATTTTGACAATATTGATTCTTCCAATCCATGAACACGGTATGTTTCTCCATCTGTTTGTGTCCTCTTTGATTTCTTTCCTCAGTGTTTTATAGTTTTCTATGTATAGGTCTTTTGTTTCTTTAGGTAGATATACTCCTAAGTATTTTATTCTTTTTGTTGCAATGGTGAATGGTATTGTTTCCTTAATTTCTCTTTCTGTTTTTTCATTGTTAGTATATAGGAATGCAAGGGATTTCTGTGTGTTAATTTTATATCCTGCAACTTTACTATATTCATTGATTAGCTCTAGTAATTTTCTGGTAGAGTCTTTAGGGTTTTCTATGTAGAGGATCATGTCATCTGCAAACAGTGAGAGTTTCACTTCTTCTTTTCCTATCTGGATTCCTTTTACTTCTTTTTCTGCTCTGATTGCTGTGGCCAAAACTTCCAACACTATGTTGAATAGTAGTGGTGAGAGTGGGCACCGTTGTCTTGTTCCTGATTTCAGGGGAAATGCTTTCCATTTTTCACCATTGAGGGTGATGCTTACTGTGGGTTTGTCATATATAGCTTTTATTATGTTGAGGTATGTTCCTTCTATTCCTGCTTTTTGGAGAGTTTTAATCATAAATGAGTGTTGAATTTTGTCAAAGGCTTTCTCTGCATCTATTGAGATGATCATATGATTTTTATCTTTCAATTTGTTAATGTGGTGTATTACATTGATTGATTTGCAGATATTAAAGAATCCTTGCATTCCTGGGATAAAGCCCACTTGGTCATGGTGTATGATTTTTTTAATATGTTGTTGGATTCTGTTTGCTAGAATTTTGTTAAGGATTTTTGCATCTATGTTCATCGGTGATATTGGCCTGTAGTTTTCTTTTTTTGTGGCATCTTTGTCTGGTTTTGGAATTAGGGTGATGGTGGCCTCATAGAATGAGTTTGGAAGCTTACCTTCATCTGCAATTTTCTGGAAGAGTTTGAGTAAGATAGGTGTTAGCTCTTCTCTAAATTTTTGGTAGAATTCAGCTGTGAAGCCATCTGGTCCTGGGCTTTTGTTTGCTGGAAGATTTTTGATTACAGTTTCGATTTCCTTGCTTGTGATGGGTCTGTTAAGATCTTCTATTTCCTCCTGGTTCAGTTTTGGAAAGTTATACTTTTCTAAGAATTTGTCCATTTCATCCAAGTTGTCCATTTTATTGGCATAGAGCTGCTGGTAGTAGTCTCTTATGATCCTTTGTATTTCAGTGTTGTCTGTTGTGATCTCTCCATTTTCATTTCTAATTTTGTTAATTTGGTTCTTCTCTCTTTGTTTCTTAATGAGTCTTGCTAATGGTTTGTCAATTTTGTTTATTTTTTCAAAAAACCAGCTTTTAGCTTTGTTGATTTTTGCTATGGTCTCTTTAGTTTCTTTTGCATTTATTTCTGCCCTGATTTTTAAGATTTCTTTCCTTCTGCTAACCCTGGGGTTCTTCATTTCTTCCTTCTCTAATTGCTTTAGGTGTAGAGTTAGGTTATTTATTTGGTTTTTTTCTTGTTTCTTGATGTAAGCCTGTAATGCTATGAACCTTCCCCTTAGCACTGCTTTTACAGTGTCCCACAGGTTTTGGGTTGTTGTGTTTTCATTTTCATTCATTTCTATACATATTTTGATTTCTTTTTTGATTTCTCCTATGATTTGTTGGTTATTCAGAAGCGTGTTATTTAGCCTCCATATGTTTGAAGTTTTAACAATTTTTTTCCTGTAATTGAGATCTAATCTTACTGCACTGTGGTCAGAAAAGATGACTGGAATGATTTCAGTTTTTTTGAATTTTCCAAGACCAGATTTATGGCCCAGGATGTGATCTATTCTGGAGAAGGTTCCGTGTGCACTTGAGAAAAAGGTGAAGTTGATTGTTTTGGGGTGAAATGTCCTATAGATATCCATTAGGTCTAGCTGGTCCATTGTGTCATTTAAGGTTTGTGTTTCCTTGTTAATTTTCTGTTTAGTTGATCTATCCATAGTTGTGAGTGGGGTATTAAAGTCTCCCACTATTACTGTGTTACTATTAATTTCCTCTTTCATACTTGTTAGTGTTTGCCGTACATATTGCGGTGCTCCTATGTTGGGTGCATATATATTTATAATTGTTATATCTTCTTCTTGGATTGATCCTTTGATCATTATGTAGTGTCCTTCTTTGTCTCTTTTCACATCCTTTATTTGAAAGTCTATTTTATCTGATATGAGTATTGCGACTCCTGCTTTCTTTTGGTCTCCGTTTGCATGAAATATTTTTTTCCAGCCCTTCACTTTTAGTCTGTATGTGTCTCTTGTTTTGAGGTGGGTCTCTTGTAGACAGCATATATAGGGGTCTTGTTTTTGTATCCATTCAGCCAGTCTTTGTCTTTTGGTTGGGGCATTCAACCCATTTACATTTAAGGTAATTATTGATAGGTGTGGTCCCGTTGCCATTTACTTTGTTGTTTTGGGTTCACGTTTATACAGCCTTTCTGCATTTCCTGTCTAGAGAAGATCCTTTAGCATTTGTTGAAGAGCTGGTTTGGTGGTGCTGAATTCTCTCAGCTTTTGCTTATCTGTAAAGCTTTTGAATTCTCCTTCATATCTGAATGAGATCCTTGCTGGATACAGTAATCTAGGTTGTAGGTTATTCTCTTTCATTACTTTCAGTACGTCCTGCCATTCCCTTCTGGCCTGGAGGGTTTCTCTTGATAGATCAGCTGTTATCCTTATGGGAATCCCTTTGTGTGTTATTTGTTGTTTCTCCCTTGCTGCTTTTAATATTTGTTCTTTGTGTTTGATCTTTGTTAATTTGATTAATATGTGTCTTGGGGTGTTTCGCCTTGGGTTTATCCTGTTTGGGACTCTCTGGGTTTCTTGGACTTGGGTGGCTATTTCCTTCCCCATTTTAGGGAAGTTTTCAGCTATTATCTCCTCGAGTATTTTCTCATGGCCTTTCTTTTTGTCTTCTTCTTCTGGAACTCCTATGATTCGAATGTTGGGGCGTTTCACATTGTCCCAGAGGTCCCTGAGGTTGTCCTCATTTCTTTTGATCCTTTTTTCTTTTTTCCTCTCTGCTTCATTTATTTCCACCATTTTATCTTCTACCTCACTTATCCTATCTTCTGCCTCCATTATTCTACTCTTGGTTCCCTCCAAAGTGTTTTTGATCTCATTCATTGCATTATTCATTTTTAATTGACTCTTTTTTATTTCTTCTAGGTCTTTATTAAACATTTCTTGTATCTTTTCAATCTTTGTTTCCAGGCTATTTATCTGTAACTCCATTTTGTTTTCAAGATTTTGGATCATTTTTATTATCATTATTCTAAATTCTTTTTCAGGTAGATTCCCTATCTCCTCCTCTTTTGTTTGACTTGGTGGGCATTTTTCATGTTCCTTTACCTGTTGGGTATTTCTTTGCCTTTTCATCTTGTTTAGATTGCTGTGTCTGGAGTGGGCTTTCTGTATTCTGGAGGTCTGTGGTTCCTTTTTATTGTGGAGGATTTACCCAGTGGGTGGGGTTAGACGATTGGCTTGTCAAGGTTTCCTGGTTAGGGAAGCTTGCGTCAGTGTTCTGGTGCATGGAGCTTGATTTCTTTTCTTTGGAGAGCAATGGAGTGCCCAGTAATAAGTTTTGAGATGGGTCTATGTGTTAGGTGTGACCTTGGGCAGCCTGTATGTTGATGTTCAGGGCTATGTTCCTGTGTTGCTGGAGAATTTGCGTGGTATGTCTTGCTCTAAAACTTATTGGCTCTTGGGTGGTGGTTGGTTTCAGTGTAGGTATGGAGGCTTTTGGACAGTCACTTATTACTTAAAGTTCCATGTAGTCAGGAGTTTTCTGGTGTTCTCAGGTTTTGGGCTTAAGTCTCCTGCCTCTGGATTTCAGTTTTATTCTTCCTGTAGTCTCAGGACTTCTCCAACTATACAGCACTGATAAGAAAACTTCTAGGATAATGGCGAAAAGATTATCCCCCATTAGGGACACCCAGAGAGGTTCACAGAGTTACATGAAGAAGAGGAGAGGGAGGAGGGAGATAGAGATGAGCAAGAGGAGAAAAGGGGGGACTCAAGAGGAGAGAGACAGATCTACGCAGCTGTCTGTTCCCAGAGTGTTCTCCGTAGCCCAGTCACCTACAAAGATTCACAGAATTGGATTGGGAAGAGAAGGGGAAAGGAGGAAATAGAGGTGTTCTGAGGCAGAAAACAGAGAGTCAAGATTGGGAGAGAATAATCTTCGGTTTAAAAATAGGGCTTCTCTTTTTTTGTGTGTGTAAGGTTATAGTGTATTGAAAATGAAAATTAAGGAGTAGTAGAGGAGTACTAGAGGACTTTAAAAGAAATAAGAGAAAAAGAAAAGTAGAAAATAGAAGACAAAAAGGAAAGAAGAAAAAAGAAAAAGAAAAAAAAAAAAGAAATTCCCAAATTAAAAAAATCGTAAAAATCTATGGAAATGAAAGTTAAGGAGTAATGGGGGAGTAATAGGGGATTTTAAAGGAAAATAAAAGAGAAAAAAGAAAAAAAGAAAAAAAAAAGGAAAAAGTAAAATTATATCTAGGAGTTTCTCTCGAGCTGTTGCGGTCAGTGTGGGTTCGGCTCAGTTTCAGATAGCTCCTCGTTCCAGCTCACACTTCTCGATATCTACAGGCCCCTTCCGGTGTAGTCGGTGTTTTCTAGAGGGATTTTAATCTGTTGCACCAGTCCCTTCTGAAGCGGGTCCCTTTGTTTATTTCGCTTCTGTTTGCCGGTCTCTTCAGAGCCTCATTTCCGCCCTGACACAGGCGGGCGGAGGTGGACTCTTATTCAGGTAGCTGGTTCCGTCGCTCCGCGGGGAGGGGCTTGCGCCGCGGGGATGGGCTGGGGCTGCCAGGAGGGGCTGACGCTGCTCTCTCCTCTGCGCTGCTCCGGCTCCCGGCTGTTCTATATGGAGCGCGCCCCGCGCTGCGCGGGGTTCCAGCCCTCGGGTGTTCCACAAAAGCGCGGAAGGAAAAGCTGCGCCTGCTCTCTGTGCCTTCCCCGTCAGAGCGGTCCAGGCAGCCAGGGGCTTGGTGGGCGCACTCTCCCCAGGTGTGGCGCGCCCCCTCCCTTCCGCGGACCCAGTCTCAGTTTCCGCTGGCGCCAGTCGGGTGCGCGCGCCTTCTGCCCTCCGCGCCCCCAGCCCCGGTCCCCGCCTGCGCCGGTCGGGTGCCTGCGCCCTGTGTCTCGCCGCGACCTTCCCCTCCCCCCTGCCTCCTGCCTCCGGCGGGGCTGGGCCGGTCCGCAGCCTGCGAGCTCTTCTCTGGACTTTCTCGGTCTCTTTGTTTTGCGAACGGCCGGCAGTGTGTTCGGGCCGGTTAATTTACTCTCTCCCTTTTGGTCTCCCACAGTTCAAGTTGGCAACTCACAGAAGCTCCCTCCGATTGTCCTCAGGGCACTCAGGCCCGGACCCTACCCCAAGCAATGCCGCCTAAGACTTCCCGGGACGGATCTCCGTCCTTAGCTCTTTTGTCTCACTTTTTATCTTTTATATTTTGTCCTACCTCCTTTCGAAGACAATGGGCTGCTTTTCTGGGCACCTGATGACCTCAGCTAGCGATCAGAAGTTGTTTTGCGAAGTTTGCTCTGCGTTCAGTTATTCTTTTGATGAATTTGTAGGAGAGAAAGTGGTCTCCCCGTCCTACTCCTCCGCCATCTTGGCTCCTCCCCTATTTCTTATTCTTAAAGTCTGGTTGGAAAAAGTGAAGGGAAAAGATGAGAAGTAAAGAAGGAGAGGTACTTCCCTGGCAGTCCAGTGTTTAAGACTCTTCGCTTCCAATACAGGTGTCGTGGGTTCGATCCCTGGTTGGGGAACTAAGATCCCACATGGCACTGGACAGCTAAGCGCCCCCTGCAGTAGAGAAGCCCGCATGCTCTAGACCCCACACCCTGCAACCAGAGAAAAGCCCTCACGCCACAGTGAAGACCAAGTGCAGCCAAAGCTAAACCAAGAGAGCTGATTACAGTTAGGCAGGTGGGGAGGAGGTGGTTGGGGGGCTGTGGGAGTGTCGGGGAGCAGGACCTGGTTTGGAACCATGAGCACTGGGCTGCAGGTTTTACTGTCTTGTCCTGTCACTTGCTGGTTTTGCCTGGCATTTCTCATGAGTAAATCATTTACATTAAGAGGTAATGTAGAGAGAAAATGGGGTAATACATGCAAAAAGTCTGCTGTATCCTCGTAAATGTTTAACAACTGGCTCTGTGAGGGGAGAAGGGAGAAATCTTGATTTGGAGAATGTGCTGGTTTTGTGGTGTAAATACTCCAGTTGGTTTCAAGCCATCGGTTTAGCATATCAGAACATGGAGTTGGGAAGGGAAACCATAGCTAGGTCTTTGGAGCCTGGATGAGCCCGTTCCAGCGCCCCGCTGGAACGTGTACCCCAAAGGGTTTGAAAACCCACTCTCCTCACATAAGCATTGTGTAACAGCAAATCCTCTGAGAACCACAAAAAAGGCATGGCAGGTTCCGTTGTTGCTGAGTTTTAGTAGCACACAATAGGAGTTTAACAAGTGGGGATTAACCATGGATCGAGTGAATGTGAGACCTCCATTAATTTCCTAAAGGAAAAGGGGTCAGGATAGAGAACAGCAGGAAACGCTAATAGTGTCAAACACCCACGTTTAGGATGTAACTAGAGCCTGTTGTTTGGAAACAGGTCATTGGGGGGTTTGGTGACAGGCTATGGAGCCATTCATCTTGAGGTCAGCACTTCGCATCTTTCAGGGATGTCAGTAATCTCAAAGGAGGTGGAAAGAAGAGCATCTTGTCTGTCTGACTTGACATGGGGATGTGACTTTAGAAGGAAAATCAAAGATGGAATCAGCAAGGGTTGGTACTTTAGAACTGGGCAGGTAAGTGCTCTCTGGAGTTGAGTGACCAGGGCCCCCAAAACCAGTCTTTGTTTTAGCGGCAGTCTGACCATCCATCCCTCCATCTGTCTATTCATATAATCTGTTCATGTGTCCATCCCATCAGGGTCTTCAGTTGAACAAAATAACCTTCAGATACTTTAGAAGCAACAAATACCTTTTAAATACATCTTAAATACAATTTGATACATCTGGTTCCATGATAATCAATTAGGCAATTTAAAAATTATTTATTATGGAAATTTTCAAATAGACGAAAAAGTAGAGAGAAGAGGATAACAAATGCCCAGGTACCTACTACCCAGGTTCAGTCGAGTGGAATCAGTGGAGGAGGGGTTGGGAGGTAGGGTTCACGTCCACTTGGGTTGCCCCACTGGCTGCCTGTCTGATTCCATCTATCCCTCCATCCCCCACCCCACTTGCTGGGACAGTGTGATTCTAGCCTTCCCATCTTTTTGCTGGCTTTTCTCCCCTCTGTAACCACCACACCATTACCACCTTGCATGAAATGTTTTGAGATTAATGCTAACAGGAGAGAATAAAATAAGGCCATTTGCAGCAACATGGATGGACCTAGAGACTATCATACTAAGTGAAGTAGGTCAGACCAGTATCATGTGATATGACTTACTTACGGAATCTAAAAAAGGGATACAAATGAACTCATTTACAAAACAGACACGCGGACATAGAAAGCAATCTTATGGTTACCAAAGGGAAAAGGGCAGAGTGATAAATTAGGAGTTTGGAATTAAGAGATACACCCTACTATGTATAAAATAGATAAGAAACAGGGATCCACTATATAGCACAGGGAACTATGTTCAATATCTTGTAATAACCTCTAATGGAAAAGAATCTGAAGAATACAGACACACACACACATATATATAATACACACATATATATGGGCTTCCCAGGTGGCACTAGCGGTAAAAAACCCTCCTGCCAATGTAGAAGACATGGAGATACAGGTTCGATCCCCGGGTCGGGAAGATCCCCTGGAGGCGGAAATGGCAACCCACTCTCGTATTCTTGTCTGGAGAATCCCACGGACAGAGGAGCCTGGTGGGCTACAGTCCATGGGGTCACAAGTTGGACTCGACTGAAGCGACTGAGCCCACACGCATGACTAAATCACTTGGCTGGACACCTGAAACTAACACAAAATTGTAAATCAACTGTAGTTTAAAAAAAGAAAAGAAAGCTTACACACCACAGGGGAGAGAACAGTAAACTAAAAGGCCACACCCTTCCAGGGGGCTTTGTCACAGGCAGTCTGGGAAGGGTAACTTCAAGGATGTAAACGGCACAGTAGGATGGTTACGAGTGTACACTTCCTAGGCAAGGCTACAGACAGATGAGCAAGGGGGAGTTTCTTCTGAGTGTTCTCAAGCCCCACGTTTATCTGACCAGGTTTAAATCGCTCTGGTGAGCATTTCATCTACTTCTTGCACCTTAACAGCTTCTCTGGTCTGTCAATAGCTTTCTTTTTTTAAAAAATAGTTTATTTATTTTTAATTGGAGGATGATTTCTTTACAGTGTTGTGTTGGCTTCTGTCACCCAGCGACATGAATCAGCCACAGGTATCCGTGTGTCCCCTCCCTCCTGAGCCTGCCCCCCACACACACACACTGCCACAGAGTTCCCTGTCTGAGGTCCCTGCATTGCACAGCAGACCCCCCCGGCCGTCTGTTTCACACGTGGCAGGGCACATGTTTCCGTGCGACTCTCCCACTTCGTCGCATCCGCTCCCTCCTGCGCTGTGTCCACAAGTCCGCTGCCACAGCTGCATCTCCACGGCTGCCCCACGTCTGGGTTCATCGGTGCCATCCCTCTGGATCCCATGCACATGCGTTAGGTAGCTTTCGTAAAGAACCACCAACGAGGAAAGCATGTAGACTCGAGTCGGCTGTCAGGATTTCCCATGCTAGCCTGAACCAGAAACCCAGGGCTAATGCAGGGAGGGAAGGAACTGACTGCTTTAAAGAAACACCAGGTTCTAATATCCAGCTTCCATTCTGCTTTCTTCCTTCACAGCCACCCCCGACCCCACTGTGCACCTTAGCCCTCCAACCTCTCCACCCACTCTTCTTCTGGACTATGTGTTTTTCCCTCCTTCCCCATCAAGGCTCCATCCTTCCCCTGAACTGGGCCTAGATGTCACACCTTGGGACCCCTTCTGTGTAGAACCTGTGAGGTTCATCTCCCCATCAGGGCAGAGGGGTCCTAGGTACGGGTTCCTGTATCCTGTCTCACATCAGTACCCCACCGTCCGGGTACTGCGCAGTCCCGAGGGAAGGGTTCAGTAACTCCTCCCGGCAGGAGTGAGCCTGTGGTTTTTCAGAAACTGATTATTCTCAGCTGGGATTTTCAATCCCTCCTTTCTATAGCCCAGGGGGAGCCTGGGTACCTTGTTTCTGCTTCCTAAGATCCGTCACCGAAGGTTGGGAAGAGGAAGTGAGTGGGACAGACCATGGATGCTGCTACTGCGTTTAGGAAGGTTGAACTTTTGGCAGTGTGTTTGGATTCTCCATGTTTTTAGCCGTTTTCCCGTTAAAGTCATGACATCGAATTCCCCAAGCCTTGAGAGGACCTTGGGAATGGTTGTCAGAGGCAGTGTCTTCAGGAATGGAAAATTCGCCAAGGCCAGTCTGTCAAAACAGAAGTGATGGAAGCCATAGAGCCCCACGGCCTGTCTATGGGAGCAGGGTCCCAACTGCGTGCAGTGGAGCCGCTGAGCTGCAGACTCCTCTGCGGGGAGATTCTTAGGGCGCTAGTGTCCCACATTTTGGAAAACCCTACCTGGGTGTTAGATTATTTTTCTTGAAGTGGTGAGAGGGCACTCACATTTCTTTAGCCGACCCTTCGTTGGACTGCCTTCCACATAACCCAGTAGTAAATCCTCAGACCACCCTTTAGAAAGAAATTTGCTACAGCTGAGCAAACAAGCTTCCGCAAGGCTAACTTGCCCCGATTGAGGCGATAAGTGATGCGCCTGGGATCACATTCCTGGTGGATGACCCCTCAGCCCAGGTTCTTCCATCACTCTTGAGGCTAGGGATACAGGAAAGTGTTTCCTGCAGGGCTAACCCTCACTTAAGGTGCTTAGAGAATTCCCGGTTCCTCTATTCATTCTCAGGGAGGCCCTAATGCACCCCAAGTCACTCAGTGAGACAAATGCTTCCTTTTTATTCTTCTAACTTGAAACATCTCTATTTGGTGCTGGTATATCCTGAATAATGCCCTCATACTCACGTATTTCCCCTTTTTAACAAAGAAAGGAAGCCTCAGCAGTCATCTGTCTCTCTAACATTTTATAGCCTTGTTTTGTTTTCTTAGTGTTTACATGTTCCCCTCTTTTCATGGCAAATCATACTTGCTTTACATTCACAGTATGCTATGATGTTTTCTTTAAAATAATTTGTTTACATGAAAAAGTGAATTGATTTCAGAAAATATTAGGTAATAAAAGCAAAAGTTCAAGTGCTGGCTCAACTAGGTAGACACATGCAAAAGAATGAAGTTGTATCCCTTCCTCACAGCACACATAAAAATTAACTCAAAATTAGACACGTTTATATGAGCTACGGAGAAGGCAATGGCAACCCACTCCAGTACTCTTGCCTGGAAAATCCCATGGACGGAGGACCCTGGTGGGCTGCAGTCCATGGGGTCGCTAAGAGTTGGACATGACTGAGTGACTTCCCTTTCGCTTTTCACTTTCATGCATTGGAGAAGGAAATGGCAACCCACTCCAGTGTTCTTGCCTGGAGAATCCCAGGGACGGGGGAGCCTGGTGGGCTGCCGTCTATGGGGTCGCACAGAGTCGGACACGACTGAAGCGACTTAGCAGCAGCAGCAGCAGCAACAGCATATGAGCTAAAATTATGAAACTCAGAAGAAAATGCAGAAGTAAATTTTGAGACCTTAGATTAGGTAATTTTTGTTTAAGTTATGAAGCCAAAAGCATAAGCAACAAAAGAAAAAAAACGAATAAATGGGACTTCATCTAAAGTAAAAAGTTTTGTGCTACAAGTGATAGTGTCAAGAAAATGAAAAGAAAACCCACAGAATGGGAGAAAATATTTGCAAATTATATTTCAAATATAGGACCTGTATTTCAAATATATGGATAAACTCATAAGTTAATAATAAGAAGAGAAATAACCCAATTAACAAATGGGCAAAGGATATGAATAAATATTTCTCCAAGGAATATACAAAAGGCCAATCAACAAGCATGTGAGAAGAGTTTGATATTATCAGTCATCAGGAAAATGGAAATGAGATACTACGTCACACCTACGGGGAGGGCTTTAATGAAACAGATGAGAGGTATTAGCAAAGTTGTAGAGAAATTGGAACCCTTATACATTACTGGTGAGACTGTAAAATGGTACAGCTGCTTAGGAAAACATTTTGACAGTTCCTCAAAATTTCAAACACAGAGTTGCCATTTAGTTCAGTAATTTCTATCTTAGACAAATGAAACTGTGTGTCCCCACAAAAATTTGTACATGAATCTTTATAGCAACATCATAATAACTAAAAAATGGAATCAACACAAATTTCCATCACCTGTTGCATGGATAAATACAATGTAGTTGTGATCTGGTACAGTTACATGGCTGAGCCATGGCATCCAGATATTTGATCAGAGATTACTCTGGATGTTTCTGTGTAGGTATTTTTTTTTTTTTTTTTTTTTTTCAACTTCATATGTAAGTGTTTATTTCAGAAATTAGATGCAATATGCCATTTCAACAAATATCTAATTTAAAATATGAACTCTTGAATACACACATTGAGCAAACATGAGATTTCTCCAGATACCTAACCTTGTATGTATATTCTGTATGATTACTCACCACAAAAAATTAACTGATAGGCTTTAACATTTACCTATACAAGTCCTATTATGGAAAAATTTGAAGTTGAGAATCATTTAAAATGAAATAAGACACTGTTACAATAACATCTCTTAATAGCAATGACTATTATTTCTAAATACACAATTAATTTATTTAATTAAATTGATTTGCTAGATAAGCCACTTTACTTGATAAACCAATTAAATAAACTAAAAGTTTATTCAGAAATACACAGGCATAACTCAGAAATAGTGCATGTTCGGTTCCAGACCAGTTCAATAAGGCAAATGTCACAACAAAGAGAGTCAAATTTTTTGGTTTTCTAGTGCATCTAATGGAGAAGGCAATGGCACCCCACTCCAGTACTCTTGCCTGGAAAATCCCATGGACGGAGGAGCCTGGTAGGCTGCAGTCCATGGGGTCGCCAAGAGTCGGACACGACTGAGCGACTTCACTTTCACTTTTCACTTTCATACATTGGAGAAGGAAATGGCAACCCACTCCAGTGTTCTTGCCTGGAGAATCCCAGGGACAGTGGAGCCTGGTGGGCTGCCGTCCATGGGGTCACACAGAGTCGGACACGACCTAGCAGCAGCAGCAGTGCATCTAAAAGATGACACTATACTGTCATCTACTAAGTGTGCAATAGTGCAATACGTCTCAAAACATCTTGTTGTTGTTGTTTAGTCGCTAAGTCATGTTTGACTCCTTGAGATCCCATGGACTGCAGCATGCCAGGCCTCCCCGTCCTTTACTATCTCCTGGAGCTTACTCAAACACATTCATCGCGTCGGTGATTCCATCCAACCACCTCATTCTCTGCCGCCCCCTTCTCCTCCTGCCCTCAATCTTTCCCAGCATCAGGGTCTTTTCCAATGAGGCGGCTCTTCACATCAGGTGGCCAAAGTGTATCTACCTTAATTAAAAAATATTTTATTGCTAAAAAATGCTAAACATCACCTGACAATACAGGGTTGTCACAAATCTTCTAATTGTTTAAAAAAAAAAAAAAAAGTAAAACAGTAAAAGTAGGTATGCCTATAGTCACTGCTATTAATGTTAGGCTCTTGATAACAGTGATGAAATCAAAGGGAAGCGATTCAGTAGATGAACCTGGCATATTTTCTGAGGATACCGAGTACTGCTGGCATTTACAGCAATAAGAACACTTCCAAGTTGTCCAATTTCACTTTCTCACCAGAAATAAAAGTCAGGGTTATTACATCACTGAACAAATGGTCACCTACGTTACTGATTTGTTCCTGAGTCCTCTTGAGCCTCTGTAGTTCAGGAGTGTCTGTAACGATGCTGAAGCCCCTCCCTTTGCTTTCTTCAAAATCTCTTTTGTACTTGACCTGACTCTGCAATTCACTTTGCTGCTTCAGACGAAGGTTTTCAGGTGTATCTGCCACCGTGGTGAAGGACTGCTTTGGGTAGTGTGCATTACAATAGGGCTTCTTTTCATAGCCTTTGTAGTTGTTCATGTTGAGAGCCATCTTGCAGACTTCACAATGGAAACATCCTTTATGCCAATACTTATCCAGGCAGTTGACTTTCTCGGTGGGATACACGACTTTCCCGCAGCGGGCGCACTGGGGGTTCATTGTCGCGGTTCCCGGGGGCGGCGGCTGGGCGGCGGCGGCGGCGGCTGGGGGCTCCGAGGAGCCGCTGTGACATCCCCCGGCGAGCCCCGCACCGCCTCCGGGCAGGCGGGAGGCCGGCGGGCGGCCGGGCGCGGGGCCGGGGGCGAGCGGGCGGCGCGGCGCGCGGGGAGGCGGCGGCGGCGCGGGTGGGTGCGCAGCGGGGCCTGGCGCCGGGGGGGTCGGCCGCGCTCTCGGGCTCGGGCTCGGCTCCGGCTCGGGCTCCGCGCCGCTCGCTCTGCGCCGCTCGCACCCTGTGTAGGTATTTTTTGGATGAGATTAACACTAAATTTGTAGACTTTGAGTAAAGCAAATGATGCTCCGTAATGAAAGTGGCCCTCACTCAGTCAGCTGAATGTCCAAAGAGGATAAAAGACTGAGCAAGAAGGAACTCTGCCGGTAGGCTGCCTTTGGACTTGAACTGCAATTCTTCCATAGGTCTCCAGCCTGTAGCCTACTCCACGAGATTTTTGACTTGTCAAGCTTCGACAATCATATGAGCCAGCTACTTAAAAATAAATATCTCTCAAGGTGTAGAGAAAAGGTAACCCTCCTGCACTGTTGGTGGGAATGTAAACTTGTACAGCCATTGTGGAGAACAGTGTGGAGGTTCCTTAGAAAACTAAAAATAGAGCTACCATATGATCCAGCAATCCCACTTCTGGGTTTGTATCTGGAGAAAACCATGGTTCAAAATGATCATTGCAGTGCTGCTTACAGTAACCAACACATGGATCCAACTGAAATGTCCATTGACAGATGAATGGATAAAGTTGTGGTACATATACACAATGGAATATTACTCAGCCTGAGAAAGGAATGAGTTTGAGTCAGTTGAACTGAGGTGGAAGGACCTAGAGCCTGTTATACAGAGTGAAGTAAGTCAGAAAGAGAAAAGCAAATATGGTATGTTAACACATATATATGGAATCTAGAAAAATGGCACTGATGAACCTATTGCAGGGTAGGACTAGAGATGGAGCCATAGATAATGGACTTGTGGACACAATGGGGGTAGGAGAGAGTGGGAGGAATTAAGAGAGTAACACTGAAACATATGCATTACCGTATGCAAAACAGGTAGCTAGTGGGAAGTTGTTGTATAACACAGGGAGCTCAAGCTGGTGCTCTGTGATAATCCAGAGGAGTGGGTTGGGAGGGGCTCAAGAGGGAGGAGATATTTGTATACTTATGACTGATTCACATTGTTATATGGCAGAAACCAACACAGCATTGTAATGCAATTATCCCCCAATTAAAAATAAATTAAAATTTTAAAAAAGAAGATATGGTACATATATATATATAATGGAATATTACTCAGCCATGAAAAAGTGTAAAATAATGCCATTTGCAGCAATGTGGATAGACCTGGAGATTATCATAGTAAGTGAAGTAAGTCATACAGAGAAAGACATATTATATGATACTGCTTATGTGTGAGTGTGTGCTAAACTGCTTCAGATGTGTCCCACTCTTTGAGATCCCATGGACTATAGTCTGCCAGACTCCTCTGTCCATGGAATTCTCCAAGCAAGAATACTGGAGTGGGTTGCCATGCCCTGCTCCAGGGGATCTTCCTGACCCAGGGATTGAATCTGTGCTTCCTTCAGCTCCTGCATTGCTGGCAGATTCTTTACTGCTAAGCCCTGGGGGATACCCAGTATTGCTTAAATGTGTGATATAAAAAAATGATGCAAATGAATTTATTTACAAAACAGAAATAGACTCACATACTTAGAAAACCAACTTATGGTTACTGAGGGTAAATGTGGAAGGGGAGGGATAAATTGGGGGCTTGGGATTGACATATACACACTACTATATTTAAAATAGATAACCAACAAAGACCTACTCTATAGCATAGGGAACTCTGCTCAATATTCTGTGATAACCTAAATGGGAAAAGAAGTTGAAAAAGAGTAGGTATATGTATATGTGAATCACTTTGCTGTACACCTAGAACTAATACAATATTGCAAATTAATTATAGTCCAATATAAAATAAAAATTTAAAAAACAAATTTCTGTATACACACATACTCATCCTGGTGATTCTGTTTCTCCGGAGAACACTGACTAATACAGAGATATATCTAGGTATCATGGAATGCTATTTGACAAGGAAAAGGATTGAAAACGTTATATGAGTGAAAAAAGTCAGCCACAAATTGTATGATTTCATATATGTGAAGTGTCCAGGATAGGCAAGTCCATAGAGATGTACGGAAGGCTGATAGTTGCTTAGGACTGGGGAGTGGGTGTGCTGTGTGGGGGCTGGGATGTGAAGGTACAGCTGGTGGGTCTGGACTTTGTCCTGTGGGCATGAAAATGTTCTAAAATTAGATGATGGTGATTGTTGTGGGCTGCCCAGGTGGCGCTAGTGGTAAAGAATCCGCCTGCCAGTGAAGGAGACGCCGGTTTGATCCTTGGGTCGGGAAGATCCCCTGGAGGAGGGTGTGGCAACCCACTCGAGTACTCTTGCCTGGAGAATCCCATGGACAGAGGGGCCTGGTGGGCTACGGTGCATGGGGCTGCAAAGAGTCAGACACGACTGAGCGACTAAGCATGCCATGCGTGATGATTGTACAGCTCTGTGAATATACTGAAAAAACTCTGAATTGTACACTAAATGATGAGTCATATCCCAATACAGCTGTTTACAAAAATAAGTGCAAGTAGGAGCAAGTGACGCAGCCAAGTCCATGAAGAGAGTACAGAAGTGTCCAAAGCACAGGAGACGCTGAAGTGAAGCCCGCTGCTCCTCAGACCATCTCCCGAACCTCTCCGGAGACACACTGTCTGCTCATGTTTCCTTTTTACTCCCTGTGGTGTTATTCATAGTCAGAAGCAAATCAATTCAATCTGGCCTAAACCAGTAGCTGTGTTACTCAACCCAATTAAATATACAAGAGCAAAATATAGGTTGGCTTATGAAATAAGAGGTAGAGACACTGATGGATGCTTAAGAAGAAAACTAAAATACACGTTGGACCACTGCCTGGAAGGAGGAAGGAAATTTACGTCAGGAGGGAGGTGTGTGTGATATTTCATGTGCTGAGCGTTTCCATCCGTGAACAGAGAGCCTGCCTGCTTCTCATCCCTCATGGAGACACGCGGAGCTGGGCGCCTGGCTGCGTGGTCAGCGTCCTCAGTGGTCTCTGAAAATCAGCGCCTACAGATTTTCCAGAGAGTTGGTGCCAATGTGTTTCTGAGTGACCATTACCTATTCCCTCAGTATACGTATATTTAAAAAATGGATTCAGCATAGAAATCCATTTACTGAGGTCACTTGCATATTAAGTAAAGAGCTTTATTAAGTAGTTAAGCTTTCTTGGGTACCATCCTCTTGTCTAAGGACCATCATGCAAATGCTACCAATCTCTCACAGCTCCTACTGAGTGGACAGCAATTCTTGTCCACTCCAGACCACAACTGATTCTACCAGGGGTAAGCTATCTGATCGACACTGGACCAATCAGGCCCTCTTTTCTGGGAATCTGCAATTCAGATTTAGAGGCAGCCCACTCTAGTATTTTTTAGCAGAGGGGCTTCCTGGGTAGCTCAAATGATGAAGAACGTGCCTGCAATGCTGGAGACCTGGGTTTGATCTCCCTGAAGAAGAACATGGCAACCCACTCCAGTACTCTTGCCTGGAGAATTCCACGGACAGAGGAGCCTGGAGGGCTACAGTCCATGGGATCGCAAGGAGTCGGACACAACTGAGCAACTATTATTTTTACTGTCACTTTAATATATTTTCTGAAAGAAGTTTAGAGTGACTTCTAAAGTTTTTCATTGTAAGCATATGGAACTGAAAGGATGTTATTTCCTGGGTTCCATAAATACATTTTAAAATAAAATAATTATGTCACTCTTTTATCCATATCCAGTGATATCCAAATCCATCCCTTAAATTTATCCATCCATCATCTGTTTAAAAAAAGAATAAGCACTAAATTAACAGCAAGACATATTCCATCACTCTTTTCTCTGTAAACCTATGTTTCCATTCCAAATTGCCCATTTTTAAAAGTTGATCACATCATCTTAATTCTCCAGAACAGAATTCTTGCTGTGGTGAGCAGGCTTAGCTGCCCTGTGGCATGTGGAATCTTAGTTCCCAGACCAGGGATGGAACCCATGTCCCCTGCGTTGGATGGCGGATTCTTAACCACTGGGCACCAGGGAAGTCCCAACACCACTATCTTACATTGCCCTTTGTTGGGTGTCTGGAGATTTTTACACGGAATGGTAAATCACCATTGGGAGATTGAGATGAGCAAGAGGTTGATTCTTTTAAGAGGCAGAAGCGCTACTGAGAACCTGGAGGAGGAAATAGAACACCGGCATTGATCCCCTGGAGGAGGGCATGGCAGCCCACTCCAGTAATCTTGCCTGGAGAATCCCATGGACAGAGCAGCCTGGTGGGCTGCAGTCCACGGGGTCGCAGAGTCAGGGACGACTTAGCGACTACACCACCACCACATGATACCTTTACCACATTGCTTCTCTGGCAGAACAGTTTTAAGAAAGAAGACAAACTGAAGTTGAGGATCTTCTAATGAATTTCCTAAAACTTTCCAAGAGCTCATAAACCAGCCAGTCTTTGCTACCTCCAGTTTGAAGGCTGTTGCTGTCAGGCACTGTGAGGCTGACTTTTCTGGAATTTGCAAGGATTTATCTTTCCCTTGGCTCTTCATCCCTGCCTCAGCCTGGAGAAAAATGACCAGTCCTAATACTTTCACCCTTCATCCCTTTTCTAGCTGCTTCTGAATGGAAGAATGACTCCACTGATGGCTAAGTTCAAGCAGGATTCTTGATCGGGTGGATGACCAGTCAAAGCCACATGTACCCCCATGTGGCAAGAGCAGTGGACGGTCCCCTCTTGGACCTGCCTTTGTTCAGGTAGGCGGGGGTCTTGTGCTCCCCGCCCTGGTGTCTTCGGTGTCCTGCAGCAGGGCCACCCAGAGGAGAGGCACATCCTTGCCAGCTTTTCAGCCACAGACCTTGTTGGGACTAGCCCAACAACCAACCGACCTGAGGGAGCGGTGCCGCAGAAGAATAAAGAAAAAGAAGACTCAGAAATAAAGCGGGGATCAGGGGGCTGTTGCCATTCGCAGGCAGAAGCCCAGATCCTAATCCTTGCACGCTTTTCATTGCTAACATCTACTTCCTCGGACGTGCTCTAGAGATATCTGTTCTTTACAGTCTCAGATCGGGGATAAAGATATACAATGCACAGTCCTCAATGTCAAACCTTCATGCCTTTCATGACTCTCTTTAGCCCTTTGGCTAGTGACGACCTTTCTCAGCAACTCCCTCAAGGCTCTGGTTATGGGAACGGTCACTAATGGTATTTCATCAGTCACATCAGTACTTCAATATCTTGTTTTCAAGATGTTTTTTCACGATATACTTTTTACTGTTCCCACCCCTTCGCCTGGGGGTGATGAGACGGTCATTCTTTTTTTTTTTTTTATTTATTTAACACCATCTTTTCTTTCTTTTTTTTTTTTTTCCAGTGGGTTTTGTCATACATTGATATGAATCAGCCATAGATTTACACGTATTCCCCATCCCGATCCCCACTCCCACCTCCCTCTCCACCCAATTTCTCTGGGTCTTCCCAGTGCACCAGGCCCGAGCACTTGTCTCATGCATCCCACCTGGGCTGGTGACAGTCATTCTTATTTTTCAAAGAAGCCCTGCTAATGATAGTACAGACCTATGCATAGCATATTCCCTACAGGACCTGACTGCTCTCGATCAAGTGTGACTGGAGTAGGAGGTCCCACTGTGTCCTCCAGCCCAGCTGTCCTAAGAAGAAAGCTGATGTTTCCAGAGTAGCTGCCAGTCCTGGTGACTCTTCACTAGCATTTCCTTTCTTCCTTACTATCACTGCACTGGAGCTTGCTCCGACCTCACCTAGTGAAAGATCTGATACCTCTTCTTTGCACGCATGCTCGGTTGCTCAGTTGTGTCCAACTGTTTGTGACCCTATGAACTGTAGCCCGCCAGGCTCCTTTGTCCATGGGATTTTTCAGGCAAGAATACTGGAATGGGTTGCTGTTTTCTTCTCCAGGTGATCTTCCTGACCCAGGAATCAAACCCATGTCTCCTGCATTAGCAGGTGGATTCTCTACCACTGTACCCCCTGGGAATGAAACGTCTGATACCTTGGTGGCTCAGAGGTTAAAGCATCTGCCTGCCATTCGGGAGACCCGGGTTTGAACCCTGAGTCACGAAGATCCCCTGGAGAAAGGAAATGGCAACCCACTCCAGTATTCTTGCCTGGAGAATCCCATGGAGGGAGGAGCATGGTAGGCTACAGTCCATGGGGGTCCCAAAGAATTGGACACGACTGAACTACTTTACTTTCTTTTTCTTTCTTTTATCCACATGTGTATTGGTGCACAAAGATTATCTTTTATCTTTGAAAACCATTAATGAAAGTTGCTGCTCTTTCCCGGCTGGAACCATGGAGGGTGCAGAAGAGAAGAAAAAGAAGATTCCTGCTGTGCCAGAAACCCTTAAGAAAAAGCGAAAGAATTTCGCAGAGTTTAAGATCAAGCGACTGAGAAAGAAGTTTGCCCAAAAGATGCTTCGAAAGGCAAGGAGGAAGCTTATTTATGAAAAAGCTAAGCATTACCACAAGGAATACAGGCAGATGTACAGAACTGAAATTCGAATAGCTAGGATGGCACGAAAAGCCGGCAACTTCTATGTACCCGCGGAACCCAAATTGGCATTTGTCATCAGGATCAGAGGTATCAACGGTGTGAGCCCAAAGGTTCTAAAGGTGCTGCAGCTCCTTCACCTCCGGCAGATCTTCAATGGCACCTTTGTGAAGCTCAACAAGGCATCAGTTAACATGCTGAGAATTGTGGAGCCATGCATTGCATGGGGGTACCCAAATCTGAAGTCTGTAAATGAATTGATCTACAAGCGTGGTTATGGCAAAATCAACAAAAAGCGAATTGCCCTGACAGACAACACATTGATTGCTCGATCTCTTGGGAAATACGGAATCATCTGCATGGAGGATCTGATTCATGAGATCTACACCGTTGGAAAACGTTTCAAAGAAGCAAACAATTTCCTGTGGCCCTTCAAATTGTCTTCTCCACGAGGTGGAATGAAGAAAAAGACCACCCATTTTGTAGAAGGTGGAGATGCTGGCAACAGGGAAGACCAGATCAACAGGCTTCTTAGAAGGATGAACTAAGGTATCTACCAGGATTATTTTTGTAATTTGGTCCATTAATAAACAATTGAAACAACAACAACAAAAAAGAAAGTTGCTAAGAGAGACTTCCCTGGCCACCCAATGGTTAAGACTCTGCAATTCCAATGCAGGGGCCCAGGGTTCAAACCCTGGTTGGGGAACTAAGATCCCACATGCCATGTGGTGTGGTCAAAAATAATAATAAATAAAGACTTAAAAATAATAAAAAGAAAGTTGCTAAGAGAGTAGATCTTAAAAGTTGCCATCACAAGAAAAAAAGATTTATACACTGTATAGTGATGGGATTTCAACAGATTTACTGTGGTAATCATTTTGCAATGTATACACACATTGAATCATTATGTTGTACCAATTGTAATGGTATAGACCTATTATATCTCAAGAAAAAATGAAGAAAATCATATGAATGAATATGGAGAATTATCCATGTCTATATCCAGTCCATCATTTAAAAAAATACTAAAATGGAACCAAAACTTACCATAGGTAAGTCAGCCTCCTTAAATGGCTTAAAGTGGTGCTCTTCCAACTTTACTGTGCAAGCAAATCTCCTAGGGAAAATGCAAAATCTGATTCAGTCGATCTGGTGTGGAGCCTGAGAGTCTGTGTTTCTAACAAGCTTAGAGACGATGCTGATTCTGCTGGTCCAAGGACAGTAAATATGTTGAGATGACTCATTGGAAAAGACCTGATGCTGGGAAAGATTGAAGGCAAGAGGAGAAGAGGGAGGCAGAGGATGAGATGGTTGGATAGCATCACCGACTCAGTGGACATGAATTTGAACAAACTCTGGGAGATGGTGAAGGACAGGGAAGCCTGGTGTGCTGCAGTCCATGGCGTCGCAAAGATTTGGACACCACTGAGCGACTTAACAACAGCAGTGAGGAATAGAGAACCTTAATAATGGGGGTTTAGTTCCAGCTGCATATAGCAGAAAACCCAAAATACCAATTATTTTTTAAAAGAGAAGATTATTTCTTTCTCATTTCTCATGGTCGCTAGGCCTGGGCTGATGTGGTGGCTTCACCATACAACAAGGTAACAGGTGTCTCTTTTTCCACTCCATCAGCCTCAGAACCCTGCTTCCATCTTCACTATCACCAGCTGGGGTCCCAGCTCTCCTGTCATATCTTGGGCCAGCAGCAGTTATATCCCGAGCACCTAGGATAAGACTATTACATGGTAGATAGCCAATAAATATTTGATGACTATGCATGGGAGAGAGAGATCAGCAAATACATATGAAGAACTTCCAAAAATTATTTGATGGAATCTCCCAACAAGTCATACCTGTGGGAGAAGTAGATGTCATGACAGAGGCAATACCTGGAGACCTCGTGGGCCTGGGATAATAAACTCTCCCATCGACTTGCCCCGGAAGTCCCTGAGAGAGGCTCATTTGTTCCAGGGAGATGAGGGTTCACAGCGTCGGGCTCAGCGTTCAGTGTAGCTCTCTGAGAGCCAGCCCACGTGGCATCCTGGAAGGGGCAGGCTTAGGAAGCTAATTCACTGTGGTCCAGAGGCCACTCGGAATGGAAGTGAGGTGCTACAACATGGATGAAACTTGAGGACATTCTACTCAGTGGGGGGAAAAAAAAAAAAAATATATATATATATATATATATATGAAGAAATATTGTATGGTTTTACTTATATGGGGTACTTAAATTAGGGCAGAAGACAGAAAAGTGATCTAGAGCTTCCCGGGGCTGCGGGAGAGGTGAATGGGGAATTCATGTTTAATGGGCACAGACTTTCAGTCTGGGATGATGAGAAGTTCTGTGGATGGATGGTGGGGACGGTTGCACAACAATGTGAATGTACTTAATGCCCCCATATGGTACACTTAAAAATGGTTGGGAATTCCCAGGCAATCCAGTGACCTCTGTGCTTCCACTGCAGGGGGCATGGGTTCAACCCCCGGTCAGGGAACTCTATCCCACATGCTGTGTGGCACGGTGTGGTGTGGCCAAAATAAAAAAATAATAAATAGATTGTGAGGCTTTCCACTAAAAGAAAGGTTAAGAAGGTAAATTTGATGTTATGTGTGTTTCACCACAATAAAAAAAAGCAAATAGCCTAGAGATTGATACTAGAACTCTGTATGGTCAATGCTCAAGGGAACCCATGGATTGGGAGGCGAGCAGGAGAGGTTCTGTCAGTTACGTGATGTGAGTGGAGGGTGGGGGAGTGGGGGGACGTGGGGGGCCTGTGGTCCAAGGGGCTTGGATTTCTCCTCTTACCTACATTTCCCAGCTCTATCCCTTTCTAAGTGGACTTAGAAAAACAGACCGGAAATTATCCACACACACTAAAATTATCAAGCTGAACAAACATGGCAAGATGGTACTTGGAATCCAGCAAGCTTGCGTGTTGCCTAGACTTGAAGGACAGTTCCAGCAGAGCTCCTTCTCCCACGGCTCCATGTCTCCAGATGTGGTGACCGCTCTCGGCGTCAGTCGCCGAATGCTGGACCTGATACTGTGAACCTTCACCAGGACACCGAAACCCAGCTGAGTTTGCCAGGCACAGCCTTTAACCCCCGGGCGTTCCTGAACTCGCTTCCTCTGGGATTCTTTTGCATATCTGATGACTAGTGTTTCCAAAATAAGTTTTGCTTTTCTTTTAAAAATTCATTTATTTATTTTCAGCTACTCTGGGTCTTGGCTGATGCTTGCAGGCTACTCTCTGGTTGCAGTATGTGAACTTCTCATTGCAGTGGCTTCTCTTGTTGCAGAGCGCTGGGCTCTAGGTCACGTGTGCTTCAGTAGTTGTGGCGCGTGGGCATAGTTGCCCTGAGGCAAGTGGAATTTTCCCTGATCAGGGATCCAACGCATGTCCCCCCTGCAGTGGCAGGTGGATTCTTAACCACTGGACCACCAGGGAAGTCCTGATAACAAGTTTTAACTTTCTTACCTAAAAAATCCACATACACACATCCACTCATGGATCCAACTAGAAGTTCGCAGACCTAGGTTACACATGCCTGTTTTAGATGCGGAACAATTTTACCTAGATATGCGCCTGCTGTGTCAGTGATTGTCACCAGGTCAATGTTTGTGCCAACTGGACCCTTGCTCATAGGTGCTCCTAGAAGCTCACGGTCTGGTTAAGAGGCATGCACAACATTGGTTGGGATTTCCTAGTTTTAAGTGACAAAAAACTAACCTAACAAGCTTTAGTTAGAAGTCAGTATATTGGTTCTTTTAACTGAGATAACGGGTTTCTGGCACTGCTGGACCAGGCTTAAAGTGTCAGAATTTGGTGTCTCCATCTCACAACCCTGCTCTCCTCTGGCTTCTTAGATTTTCTCATGAAGGCAAAGCTCTAGTCATCCGTGATATCAGTACTAGTCATTTTAGGAGAAGAGACACATTCTTTTTCTCAGGATCCAAACCAAGCCTCCAAAAAGCTTCTACTTGCATCACAGACCCACCTCCTCTTTCTGCCGGCCTGTGTCCTGTGCTTCCCTATGGGTGGGGGAGGTGGGGCCATGTGTCTGACAGTCTTAGAAGGTGGAGAAAGGAGTTTCTGAGAGGAAAAGAGCCTGGACAGAAGAAAAATAACAGACTTCTACTGCACAGGGGTAGCTCAGCTGGTAAATAATCCACCTGCAATGCAGGAGATCCTGGTTAGATTCCTGGGTTGGGAAGATCCCCTGGAGAAGGGATAGGCTACCCACTCCAGTGTTCTTGGGCTTCCCTGGGGGCTCAGACAGTAGAGAATCTGCCTGCAGTGCAGGAGACCTAGGTTCGATCCTTGGGTTGGGAAGATCCTCTGGAGGAGGGCATGGCAACCCACTCCAGTATCCTTGCCTGGAGAATCCCATGGACAGAGGAGCCTGGCGGGCTGCAGCCCATAGGGTCACAAAGAGTTGGACACAAACTGAGCGACTAAGCCCAGAGCAGCCCTGAAGATATCTGTACAAATGATTGCAAGTCAGCACAACGAATACTACTGAATATAAGGAAGCACAGAGAAGTCTAATGGAGATAGATACGGAGTCATCAATTTTACTGGGTATGGGGACCTCTCTGGTGGTCCAGTGTTTAGGAATCAGCCTGCCAATGCAGGGAACACGAGTTCCACCCCTGGTCTGGGAAGATCCCACATTCTGCAGAGCATGGTGCAGAGCAACTCCTGAGCTCAAGTCCTAGGACTTGTGCTTAGCAACAAGAGAAACCAGTGCAAAGAAGCCTGCACACCAAAACTAGAGGAAGACTGTGCCCAGCAAGGAAGACCCAGTGCAGCCGACTGTTTAAAAAACGTATGTATAAAAATCAAAAACCCAGCACAGCCAAAAAAAGAGAGAAGAAAGTTAAATTAAAAAAAATCTACTAGATATGTTTCGGGTAAAGACAGCTAAAGCTTCCTCAAAGATATCATGCATGATACAGTTTTTAAAATAAAAACAGAAATCTCTTTATTTTGCTAAATATCATCTATTGATAGCTCCATATCTGTTGTCTTTCTTGCTCATTGTTTTGTTCTTCCACCAAGCATAATGCCTACATATTTCAGGGATTCAATGAATATTTGTTGAGCTGGCCTTTTGCAGCAACAGTAGGGTATCTTCGGGGCTTCCCAGGTGGCACTAGTGGTAAAGAACCTGCCTGCCAATTCAGGAGAGGTAAGAGACTCAGGTTCAGTCCCTGGGTCCGGAAGATCCCCTAGAGGGGGGCATGGCAACCCACTCCAGTGTTCTTGCCTGGAGAATTCCCATGGACAGAGGAGCCTGGCGGGCTGCAGTCCGTGGGGCTGCAAAGAGTCGGACACAGCTGAAGGGACTTGGCACACATGCACAGGGTAACCTCAGGCTTGCCTGGTGGCTCAACGGTAAAGAATCTGCCTGCCAATGAAGGAGAAACAAGTTAAATCCTGGGTCAGGAAGGAAGATCCCCAGGAGAAGGGAATGGTTACGCATTCTAGTATTCTCACCTGGGAAATCCATGGACACAGGGGTCCTGGAGGACTACAGTCCATGGGGTTGAAAACAGTCAGGCAGGACTTAGTGACTAAAGCAGCAATAAGGGTAACCTCCTATGTAGACAAAGACCTAAAGAATTAAAGCCCAAACAGATCCTGCTGATAAATTGACCTCTCAGTCTATGTTTTGTCTTCAGTTAGCTCTTATCTACAGAGACAACTTTCAGATAACACCAGCACTCAGCATCATTTGTATTGTTATTTTTCATCACCAACATCTGACAGCCTTGATTATTTTAAGTTGTCAGGCTCTTTGTCCCATCAAATGAAGCATGTACATGAGAACACTCAGCAAGTACAGAATCCTAGAAAAATGCAAGCTGCTTTTATTATTAGAAGGTTGGAAATGCCATAGTCTTTTAACTCATTCTTGTGACATATGAGAGTCCTCAGAAGAATCGAAGGTTTTCTTAGCCAGCTTGCTTCTCTTTCCACCCAGCCCCTCCTGAGAGAACTGATTTATTTTTTCACTGTGGTCCAAGCAGAGCTGAAAGGACATGGACTTTAAATTTAAATATGCAGGCTGCATGTGTACTTGTTGTGTAGTTGCTAAGTTGTGTCCAACTCTTTTGGGACCCCATGGGCTGTACCCCACCAGGCTCCTCTGTCCAAGGGATTTCCCAGGTGAGAATACTGGTGTGGGCTGCCATTTCCTGCTCCAGGGGATCTTCCTAACCCAGAAATCAAACCCACGTCTCCTGCACTGGTTGGTGGATTCTTTACCCCTGAGCCACAAGGGAATCTCTAATACCTAATCAAGATCAGGTAAAAAAAAATTAGCACAGTGAGGAGTTTTGACTTAGTAATACTTAACTGTTACATCAAATAGCACTTTTTTTTACCACGCCGGTTAAGCCCTGTGGGTTCTTAGTTCCCTGACCAGGGATTGAACCTGGGCGCCCAGCAGTGAAAGGCAGAGTCTTAATCACAGGACGGCCAAGGAATTCCTTCAAATGGCTTTTCAATCTTGGTCTTTGAATATCATTGCTTCATAATTTAGGGCAATTCAGCTCTGTGCTGATTCGCCCCTCCCACGCTCATCATTGGTCCATACTAGGCCCTCTTTTATTTTATCTACCTGTGTGTTTATTTGTTAATAATTTAATGAATACCCCTGAACTCACTCTCCAGTTAGAGAACTAACACATTGAGAGAACCTTCCACCTTTTGCCTTGCCCCTTCCTCTCCCCACCCCTCCCCTCACTGCCCTCTGCCCACTGTGTGGGCACAATTCTGAATCTTGTATTTTTATTCATTCTTGATTTCAAATATTTTTATCACACATAGATGGATGCAAACAAATTGATGATTAGTTTTCACTGCTTTTGACTTATGAAAAGCACATTATTCTGTACATAGTCTTCTGGGACACTTTTTCCATTTAGTTTTCGATTGCTAAGAATTATTTACTTCTATTACTAAGAGCTGTGGGCTACTGTGATTCATTCATCTTCACTGCTGTATAGCATTTCATTGTGTGAAATACAATGTTTATTTATCTGGCCTCCTGGATCCTGGAGTTCGGGTTTTCACATTTCTTGCTGCAATGAACATTCTCATAAGTGGTTTACTCTTCATACCTGCTGGAGTTGCCCTCGGTTTATATCTATGAGTGGAATGTGGGTCAATTGTAGTATGAATGTTTACCTTTGCAGGATAAAACCAGTTTTCAAAACAGCTGTAACAATTTATACTCTCACCATGCTATTGATCTATCTGCTTCAGCTCTAGGTATTATTAGACCCAATTTTTTGCCAGCTATATGGATGTAAATTGGTATCTATGGTCTTGATTTGCGTTTCCTGGATTATTTATGAGAAATTCAATAAATGAAATAGGAAGAGAATGATTATCCATATGAAAAATAAATCAGATTCCTATCTCACATCAGACATGCAAATCAACTCCAGATGGATTAAGGATTCAAATATCAAAAGAAAAACTTTAATACTTCCAGAAAAAAATAGGAGTGTATATCTTCAGATCTGGAAGGTAGGGAAGGATTTCTTAAACATGGCACCCAAAAAAGCCCATTATCAATTAAGTGTGTTGGATTTGACTACACTGAAATAAAAAACTTGTATTAATCAAAAGACATGTTAAAGAAGGTAAAAAAATAAACTACAAACAGAGAAAATGTGTCATATATCACAAAGAATCTATCAGAAATATTTAAAACTTCTACAAGTCAATAAACAAAGGACAATAACCCAATAGAAAGATAGGGAAAGACATAAAAGGACATTTCACAGAAGAGGAAACACATAAAGCCAACATTCATACGGCAAGACACTCAAGCTCCTCAATTTAAAAAGCATCCTTTGAGGAAAATCAGGACACTTTCAAACCTTAGCCACTTTAATCTTCCTCCAGGCTAAGAAGAGTCTAGAAAAACAAAATACAAACAAACGTTCATCCAATATTTCAGAAAAAGTAACCGAAATGAAAGGAAAGTAGAATGCTTACCAATGTATTTTGTGTATTCTCTGATTTTGAGGATTTCTGCTGCCTTACATATTGTTGGCACTCAGCAGTGGTTAATTGATTGATTCCCTGTGCCTGATTTTCTGTAAGCCTAACTTGGATTTCTTTCAGACTCAGAACAGATGGGCACATCATTTTAAGACATTAATAAACATTATAGAACATGATATTCTTTCTCTGACCCCTGTGCCCTGTTGGCTATGAGAATAAAGCACCCACTTGAAGGAAGAAATCAAATTTAATCTAAAAGGTATAGTATGGCATAGGAGCGCCAGACCCAGTGGTTGACAACAAAGTGCTGAGTCGGCATTGCTAGGGCGAATCAGAGCACAGAAGAGGGTGGGAACACCCCCAGGCCCCCTCACAAAGTGATCTCGAAATGAAATGAATGTGTTTTTATAAAACAAGCACTACATTGTAAGGTGCTCTCAGAGAGCCCTGGTTTAATAAAGGTGACATTCCAGAGGGTAGTTACTTCTTTTGTATCAGATTGTAAAAATGTGAGCTTGTAGTACTTGATTTTTTCTTCAGGAAAACAGCTTTAAATTTTAATATTTCTAAAGATTGATCTGTAGGGGAGTATCTAAAGGAAATTGATGTGATAATACTGTCTTGGATATTCTGCAGTAAGCTATAACCTTATTGTGTATGATCTTAATTCAGATAATGTGGAAAATACATACTAAAAGACCTAGAATTTTATGTTTCCCTTGACCCAGCAATTTAACATCTATAGCTCAGATGCTAAAGAATTTTCCTGCAAGGTGGAGACCAGGGTTCAATCCCTGGGTTGGGAAGATCCCCTGGAGAAGGAAATGGCAACCCACTTCAGTATTCCTGCCTGAAGAATCCCACAAACAGAGGAGCCTGGTGGGCTACAGTCCATCGGGTCACAGAGAGCCGGACACTGAGTGACTAACACTCTAACTAGTCAATTCCAAGGAAGCAATCACAGATGAGCCTAAAGATACAGCTACTAGAATTTTCATCAAAGAATCATCTATAAAAGTGAAAAACTAAAAGCAAGCTGAATGTTAAAAATGAGGACATAAATTGCAGTTTACCAACACATCTATTAAAATAATGAGAAAACATATCTGACATGGAAACTGATCATACAGTTACAGGTTATGAACAGAATATAAGGTATGATCTTATTTGAAGTATACACACCAGGATTTTCCTGTAGCTCAAACGGTGAAAAATCTGCCTTCGAGGCAAGAGACCAGGGTTCGATCCCTGGATTGGGAAGTTCCTCTGGAGAAGGGAATGGCAATCCACTCCAGTATTCTTGCCTGGAGGATTCCATGGACAGAGAAACCTGGCAGGTTACAGTCCACAGGGTCACAAAGAGTTGGACACGACTAAGTGACTAATATACACAGTACACCAATGTAAACCTAAAGGAAGCAGACTGGAAAGATTGACACCATGCAGGGGAAGAGAAAATGAGGCATAAATGATCAGAAGGTCATGGATTACAGATGGAGCAGCAGATGGAAAGGATACGAGTAAAAACAAACACAGCGGACAAACAAAAAACTTAGGAAAATAACGGACTGAAGGAATGAAACATGGAAGCTTGAATCCACTCTCAAAAAGTGAAAGTAGGGAAGATTGTGTCTAGAATATGAAGAATATCAGGTCCAAGGTGGTATAATTGTTAACTAAAAGAGAAAGACTTGGCTGCTCTGAAGACTATATTCAGTGAGAGTAAGTAACATCAGGAAGATAGGTGTTAGATCTAGCACTCAACATTTCTGAGCGCCTACTGTGTGCTAGGAGCTGTAACTTGCCATATTTACTTGTTCAGCATTTGGGCTGTGGGGGGTCTTCAGGGCTGCACTTGGGGTTCCCTAGTTGTGGGAACAGGGCTTCCTCTTCGAGCTACACAGGCTTTCACTGTGGTGGCCTCTCTTCTTGTGGGGCACAGGCTCTAGAGCTTCGGCGTCAGTAGCTGTAGTTTATGGGCCTGATTGCTCCAAGCTATGTGGGATCCTCCTGGACCAGGGATCAAACCAGTGTCCCCTGAGTTGTCAGGCAGATTCTTAACCACTGGACCACAGGGGAGCCCAGAAGTGCCTTATTTAATCCTTTCCAGAAACCCTGGGACAGGTAAGGATCAGAAAGATCAGGTGGTCTGCTCAAGGTCGCATGAGTATGACAGGGTGGAGCCAGGATCCTGAGCCAGTATTGCTAGAGCCCTATGGCAAGAAACAAATGATTGGTGAGCATAATTTTTGATTGGTAACTATAATTTTTTTTTTCTGACCATGCCATGTGGCTTGTGGGATCTTAGTTCCCCTACCAGGGATCAAATTTGTGTTGCTTGCAATGGAAGCTAGGAGTCCAAAACACTGGACTGCCAGGGATTATAATTACCAGTAATTATAATTTTTAATGATTTTGAACCTAAGCCCCAACAGTGGAGGAAAAGTCCAGCAAACTATGGTATATTATAGATGCCTTATCAGAGTCTCAAAAACAACAATGCTGTGGGCTACTTCTATAGCTAAAAACTGTACATGTGAAATGTCATTAAGTGGAAAAAACAGAACCCAAGATCACCTTCACACAGTAATGAGAGCTCTGCCAAACACATGTGTTCCTATTGACCAAGACTGAGGGTGAGTTTGTATAAGATATGTTGATGCATTATTGAATTCATAACAGGTTTTTCTGCAAGTGAGGAAAACTTCCTTCTCTTGTGCCTTATTTAATGTAACAGTGTATTCTTCTTAAATATATTTTGAATGATTTGCTTTCCCTTAATAATTAAAATTTATATTCTTTCAAATAATTATATGACTACCAAACTAATAAATTAAAATATTGAATTTTGCCAAATTAAATTCCCCCATTCATTTCAACATTGGTTGAAAATTATAATCCAGCTTTTCTAAACATTTAATGAATTCAACAGTCCAATAGATTAACTCCTTATATATGTTTTAAAAATCTAGAGAGTTATTCCACATACAATAACACAAAGACTACCATTAAAAAAATAAAAAGGATCATACCATTGGTACCTTGTCTAGTTTCTTCTGCTTACAATATTTCTGAGATTCATCTATGTTGTAGCATATATCAATAATTTCATAGTATGGATGTGCCACGATTTACTCATTCATTCACTTATTAATCAGCATTTGGTAAACAAAATAATGCTGCAAATGTGCAGCAACATGGATGGATCTAGAGACTGTCATACTGAGTGAAGTAAGACACAGGAAAGCAAGTATATCACTTTCACTTATACTTCACTTCAGTTCAGTCACTCAGTTGGGTCCAACTCTTTGAGACTCCATGGACTACAGCACACCAGGCCTCCCTGTCCATCACCAACTCCCAGAGCTTACTCAAACTAGCGTCCATTCAGTCAGTGATGCCATCCAACCGCCTCATCCTCTCTTGTTCCCTTCTCCTCCTGCCTTCAACCTTTCCCAGCATCAGGGTCTTTTCCAATGAGCAAGCTCTTCCCATGAGGTGGCCAATGTATTGGAGTTTCAGCTTCAACATCAGTCCTTCCAGTGAACACCTAGGACTGATCTCCTTTAGGATGGACTGGTTGGATCTCCTTGCAGTCCAAGGGACTCTCAAGAGTCTTCTCCAACACCACAGTTCAAAAGCATCAATTCTTTGGCCCTCGACTTTCTTTATAGTCCAACTCTCACATCCATACGTGACCACTGGAAAAACCATAGCCTTGACTAGACCGACCTTTGTTGGCAAAGTAATGTCTCTGCTTTTTAATATGCTGTCTAGGTTGGTCATAACTTTTTTCCCAAGGAGCAAGAGTCTTTTAATTTCATGGTTGCAGTCACCATCTGCAGTGACTTTGAAGCCCAAAAAAATGAAGTCTGTCACTGTTTCCATTGTTTCCCCATCTATTTGCCATGAAGTGGTGGTACAGGATGCCATGATCTTATTTTTCTGAATGTTGAGCTTTAAACCAACTTTTTCACTCTCCTCTTTCACTTTCATCAAGAGGCTCTTTAGTTCTTCCTCATTTTCTGCCATTAAGGGTGGTGTCATCTGCATATCTGAGGTTATTGATATTTCTCCTGGAAATCTTGATTCCAGCTTGTGCTTCATCCAGCCCAGCATTTCTCATGATGCACTCTGCATATAAGTTAAATAAGCAGGGTGACAACATACAGCCTTGACAGACTCCTTTCCCGATTTGGAACCAGTCTATTGTTCCATGTCCAGCTCTAACTGTTGCTTCCTAACCTGCATACAGGTTTCTCAGGAGACAGGTGAGGTGGTCTGGTACTCCCATCTCTTTCAGAATTTTCCACAGTTTATTGTGATCCACACAGTCAGAGGCTTTGACATGGTCAGTAAAACAGAAGTAGATGTTTGTCTGGAACTCTCATTTTTTTGATGATCAGCACATGTTGGCAATTTGATCTCTGGTCCTTCTGCCTTTTCCAAATCCAGCTTGAAAATCTGGAAGTTCATAGTTCATATATTGCTGAAGCCTGGCTTGGAGAAGTTTGAGCATTACTTTCCTAGCGTGTGAGATGAGTGCAATTGTGTGGTAGTTTGAGCATTCTTTGGGATTGCCTTTCTTTGGGATTGGAATGAAAACAGACCTTTTCCAGTCCTGTGGCCACTGCTGAGTTTTCCAAATTTGCTGGCACATTGAGTGCAGCACTTTCACAGCATCATCGTTTAGAATTTGAAATAACTCAACTGGAATTCCATCACCTCCACTAGCTTTGTTCATAGTGATGCTTCCTAAGACCCACTTGACTTCACATTCCAGGATGTCTGGCTCTAGGTGAGTGATTACACCATCGTGATTATCTGGGTCATGAAGATCTTTTTGTACACTTCTTCTGTGTATTCTTGCCACCTCTTCTTAATATCTTCTGCTTCTGTCAGGTCCATACAATTTCTGTTCTTTGTTGAGCCCATCTTGGCATGAAATGTTCCCTTGGTATCTCTAATGTTCTTGAAGAGATCTCTAGTCTTTCCCATTCCATTGTTTTCCTCTATTTTTTCTCACTGATTGCTGAGGAAGGCTTTCTTATCTCTCCTTGCTATTCTTTGGAACTCTGCATTCAAATGGGCATATCTTTCCTTTTCTCCTTTGCTCTTCGCTTCTCTTCTTTTCACAGCTATTTATAAGGCCTCCTCAGACAGCCATTTTGCTTTTTTGTATTTCTTCTTCTTAGGGATGGTCTTGATCCCTGTCTCCTGTACAATGTCACGAACCTCCGTCCATAGTTCATCAGGCACTCTATCAGATCTAGTCCCTTAAATCTATTTCTCACTTCCACTGTATAATCATAAGGGATTTGATTAGGTCAAAACTGAATGGTCTAGTGGTTTTCCCCACTTTCTTCAATTTAAGTCTGAATTTGGCAATAAGGAGTTCATGATCTGAGCCACAGTCAGCTCCTGGTCTTGTTTTTGCTGACTGTATAGAGCTTCTCCATCTTTGGCTGCAAAGAATATAATCAATCTGATTTCGGTGTTGACCATTTGGTGATGTCCACGTGTAGAATCTTCTCTTGTATTGTTGGAAGAGGGTGTTTGCTAGGACCAGTGCGTTTTCTTGGCAAAACTCTATTAGCCTTTGCCCTGCTTCATTCTGTACTCCAAAACCAAGTTTGCCTCTTACTCCAGGTATTTCTTGATTTCCTACTTTTGCATTCCAGTCCCCTATAATGAAAAGGACATCTTTCTTGGGTGTTAGTTCTAGAAGGTCTTATAGGTCTTCAAAGAATCATTCAACTTCAGCTTCTTCAGCCTTACTGGTCAGGGCATAGACTTGGATTGCCGTGATATTGAATGGTTTACCTTGGATATGAACAGAGATCATTCTGTTGTTTTTGAGATTGCATCCAAATACTTCATTTTGGACTCTTTTGTTGACTGTGGTGGCTACTCCATTTCTTCTAAGGGATTTCTGCCCACAGTAGTAGATATAATGGTCATTTGAGTTAAATTCACCCATTCCAGTCCATTTTAGTTCGCTGATTCCTAGAATGTCGATGTTCACTCTTGCCATCTCCTGTTTGACCACTTTAAATTTGCTTTAATTCATGGACCTAAAATTTCAGGTTCTATGCAATATTGCTCTTTACAGCATCAGACTTTACTTCCATCACCAGTCACATCCACAACTGGGTGTTGTTTTTTCTTTGGCTCTGTCTCTTCATTCTTTCTAGAGTTATTTCTCCACTGTTCTCCAGTAGTATGTTGGACACCAACTGACCTGGGGAGTTCAACTTTCAGTGTCCTATCTTTTGCTTTTTCATACTGTTCATGGGTTTCTCAAGGCAGGAATACTGAAGTGGTTTGTCATTCCCTTCTCCAGTGGACCACATTTTGTCAGAACTCTCCATCACGACCCATCCATCTTGGGTGGCCCTACATGGCATGGCTCATAGTTTCATTGAATTAGACAAGGCTGAGGTCCATGTGATCAGTTTGATTAGTTTTCTGTATTTGTGGTTTTCAGTCTGTCTGCCCTCTGATGGAGAAGGATAAGAGGCTTATGGAAGCTTCCTGATGGGAGAGATTGAGTGAGGGGGAAACTGGGTCTTGTTCTGATGGGGGGATCATGCTCAGTAAAATTTTAATCCAATTTCCTGTGGATGGATAGGTCTGTGTTCCCTCCCTGTTATTTGACCTGAGGCCAAACTATGGTGGAGGTAAGGGAGATAATGGCGTCCTCCTTCAAAAGGTCCCATGCATGCACTGCTACACTCAGTGCCCCGAAGCCTGCAGCAGGCCACCACCAAGCCACACCTCTGCCAGAGACTCCTGGACACTCATGGGCAAGTGTGGGTCAGTCTCTTGTGGGCTCACTGCTCCTTTCTCCTGGGTCCTGGTGCACACAAGGTTTTGTTTGTGCCCTCCAAGAGTCTGTTTCCCCAGTCCCGTGTAAGTTCTGGCAGCTCTATGGTGGGGTTAATGGCGACCTCCTCCAAGAGGACTTATGTCACACCCAGGTCGGCTGCACCCAGAGCCCCTGCCCCTGCGGCGGGCCACTGCTGACCCGGACCTCCTCAGGAGACACTCCAACACAGTTCTGTTGCAGTCTCTGTGCTGCTTGCTGCATGGTGCATGCTAAATCACTTCAGTCATGTCCAACTCTTTGCAACCCCATGAACCGTAGCCCGCCAGGCTCCTCTGTCCATGGAATTCTTCAGGCAAGAACACTGGAGTGGGTTGCCATTTCACATATATGTGGAATCTAAAAAAAAAAAAAAAAAACCAAAAAACTACAATTAGCTTACTTACAGAACAGAAGTGGAGTCAAAGATGCAGTAAACAAACTTACGGTTACCAGGGAATAAAGGGGGAGAGGGATAAATTGGGAGACTGGGATTGACATATACAATGTTCACTGACACTACCACATATAAAATAGGTAACTAATAAGAACCTGGGGCTTCCCAGGTGGCTTAGTGATAAAGAATCCATCTGCCAACGCAAGAGACTTGGGTTCATTCCCTGGGTAGGGAAGATCCCCTGGAGAAGGAAATGGCAACCCACCCCAATATTCTTGCCTGGGAAATCCCATGGACAGAGGAGCCTGGAGGGCTACAGTCCACGGGGTGGCAAAAGAGTGAAACATGACTCAGCGACTAAAGAACAACAACAGCAATAAGAACCTGCTGTATAAAGTAGGGAACTCTACTCAAGTCTCAGTAATGGCCTATATAGGAAAAGAATCTAAAAAAAAAAAGGAGTGGATAGATGTGTATGGATAACTGATTGACTTTGCTATACACCTGAAATTAACACAATAGAGCAAATCAGCTATACTCCAATGAATTTTTTTTTTTTAAAGAAGCATTGAGTAGTTTCCAGTTTAGAGTTATGAGTAAATCTGCTACTAGCCTTCACATGCTGACTTTTATGCAGTTACAGGTTTTATTCTTACTTTGCGAGCTTGTGCCACCCAAGACGGATGGGTCATGGTGGACAGGTCTGACAGAATGTAGTCCACTGGAGAAGGGAAGGGCACACCACTTCAGTATTCTTGACTTGAGAACCCCATGAACAGTATGAAAAGGCAAAAAGATAGGACACTGAAAGATGAACTCCCCAGGTTGGCAGGTGCCCAGTATGCTAGTGGAGATCAGTGGAGAAATAACTCCAGAGAGAACGAAGGGATGGAGCCAAAGAAAAAACAACACCCAGTTGTGGATGTGACTGGTGATAGAAACAAGGTCCAATGCTCTAAAGAACAATATTGCATAGGAACCTGGAATGTTAGGTCCATGAATCAAGGTAAATTGGAAGTGGTCCAACAGGAGGTGGCAAGAGTGAACATCGACATTCTAGGAATCAGCGAACTAAAATGGACTGGAATGGGTGAATTTAACTCAAATGACCATTATATCTACTACTGTGGGCGGGAATCCCTTAGAAGAAATGGAGTAGCCATCATAGTCAACAAAAGAGTCCAAAATGCAGTACTTGGATGCAACCTCAAAAACAACAGAATGATCTCTGTTCATATCCAAGGCAAACCATTCAATATCATGGTAATCCAAGTCTATGCCCCGACCAGTAAGGCTGAAGAAGCTGAAGTTGAATGGTTCTATGAAGACCTATAAGACCTTCTAGAACTAACACCCAAGAAAGATGTCCTTTTCATTATAGGGGACTGGAATGCAAAAGTGGAAGTCAAGAAATACCTGGAGTAAGAGGCAAATTTGGCCTTGGAGTACAGAATGAAGCAAGGAAAAGGCTAATAGAGTTTTGCCAAGAGAACGCACTAGTCATAGCAAACACCCTCTTCCAACAACACAAGAGAAGATTCTACACATGGACATCACCAGGTGGTCACACTGAAATTAGATTGATTATATTCTTTGCAGCCAAAGATGGAGAAGCTCTATGCAGTCAGCAAAAACAAGACCAGGAGCTGACTGTGGCTCAGATCATGAACTCCTTATTGCCAAATTCAGACTTAAATTGAAGAAAGTAGGGAAAACCACTAGACCATTCAGTTTTGACCTAAATCAAATCCCTTATGATTATACAGTGGAAGTGAGAAATAGATTTAAGGGACTATATCTGATAGACAGAGTGCCTGATGAACTATGGATGGAGGTTCGTGACATTGTACAGGAGACAGGGATCGAGACCACCCCCAAGAAGAAGTAATGCAAAAAAGCAAAATGGCTGTCTGAGGAGGCCTTACAAATAGCTGTGAAAAGAAGAGAAGTGAATTGCAAAGGAGAAAAGGAAAGATATGCCCATTTGAATGCAGAGTTCCAAAGAATAGCAAGGAGAGATAAGAAAGCTTTCCTCAGGGATCAGTGCAAGGAAATAGAGGAAGACAATGGAATGGGAAACACTAGAGATCTCTTCAAGAACATTAGAGATACCAAGGGAACATTTCATGCCAAGATGGGCTCAACAAAGAACAGAAATTGTATGGACTTGACAGAAGCAGAAGATATTAAGAAGACGTGGCAAGAATACACAGAAGAACTATACAAAAAAGATCTTCACAACCCAGATAATCACGATGGTGTAATCACTCACTTAGAGTCAGACATCTGGGAATGTGAAGTCAAGGGGACCTTAGGAAGCATCACTATGAACAAAGCTAGTGGATGTGATGGAATTCCAGTTGAGCTATTTCAAATTCTAAACGATGATGCTGTGAAAGTGCTGCACTCAATGTGCCAGCAAATTTGGAAAACTCAGCAGTGGCCACAGGACTGGAAAAGGTCAGTTTTCATCCCAATCCCTAAGAAAGGCAATCCCAAAGAATGCTCAAACTACCACACAATTGCACTCATCTCACACGCTAGGAAAGTAATGCTCAAACTTCTCCAAGCCAGGCTTCAGCAATACGTGAAATGTGAACTTCTAGATGTTCAAACTGGTTTTAGAAAAGGCAGAAGAACCAGAGATCAAATTGCCAACATCTGCTGGATCATCAAAAAAGCAAGAGAGTTCCAGACAAACATCTATTTCTGCTTCATTGACTATGCCAAAGCCTTTGATTGTGTGGATCACAATACACTGTGGAAAATTCTGAAAGAGATGAGCATACCAGATCACCTGACCTGCCTCCTGAGAAACCTGTATGCAGGTCAGGCAGCAACAGTTAGAACTGGACATGGAACAACAGACTGGTTCCAAATCGGGAAAGGACTACGTCAAGGCTGTATATCGTCACTCTGCTTATTTAACTTATATGGAGAGTACATCATGAGAAATGCTGGGCTGGATGAAGCACAAGCTGGAATCAAGATTGCCGGGAGAAATATCAATAGCCTCAGATATGCAGATGATACCACCCTTAATGGCAGAAAATGAAGAGGAACTAAAAAGCCTCTTGAAGAAAGTGAAAGAGGAGAGTGAAAAAGTTGGCTTAAAGCTCAACATTCAGAAAACTAAGATCATGCCATCTGGTCCCATCACTTCATGGCAAATAAATGGGGAAACAGTGGGAACAGTGGCTGACTTTATTTTGGGGAGCTCCAAAATCACTGCAGACGGCGATTGCAGCCATGAAATTAAAAAATGGTTACTCCTTGGAAGGAGAGTTATACCAACCTAGATAGTATATTAAAAAGCAGAGACATTACTTTGGCAACAAAGGTCAGTCTAGTCAAGGCTATGGTTTTTCCAGTAGTCAGGTATGGATGTGAGAGTTGGACTATAAAGAAAGCTGAGCGCCGAAGAATTGATGCTTTTGAACTGTGGTGTTGGAGAAGACTCTTGAGAGTCCCTTGGACTGCAAGGAGATCCAACCAGTCCATCCTAAAGGAGATAAGTCCTGGGTGTTCATTGGAAGGACTGATGTTGAAGCTGAAACTCCAATACTTAGGCTGCCTGATGGGAAGAGCTGACTCATTTGAAAAGACCCTGATGCTGGGAAAGATTGAAGGCGGGAGGAAAAGTGGACGACAGAGGATGAGATGGCTGGGTGGCATCACCGACTCGATGGACATGAGTGTGAGTGAGCTACAGGAGTTGGTGATGGACAGGGAGGCCTGGCATACTGTGGTTCATGGGGGTCGCAAAGAGTCGGACCTGAGTGAGCAACTGAACTGAACTGAACTGTCTAACACTTGGAAATGAACTGTCAAGAATACACACGTGGTGACAAAGTGAGAGACTTTATTAGCAAGGGGGACCTGGGCTGAGAGCAGTAATGTAAGGGAGCCAGGCCTGCTCTGCACGTGGTCCGCAGTCTTGGCTTTTATGGGTGTGGGATTAGCTTCTGGGTTGTCTCTGACCAATCATTGTGTCAGGGTCCTTCCTGGCAAAACACACATTCCTCAGCCAAGATGGATACCAGCGAGGAGCATTCTGGGAGGACAGATGGACTGGCATCTCCTCTTTCCTTTTAACCTTTCCCAGATTCTTTCAGTTGGTGGTAGCTTGTTAGTTCCACGTCCCTGACCAGGACCTCCTGTTCTAATATAACTCATGCAAATGGTGACTATGGTGCCTGGCCAGCGTGAGCGGTTTCAGTCAGTGTTTCCCCTAATAGTTCCACCTGGTTTTATCAGTGGGAATTTCAAGTCTATTCCTTTCTCATAGATTTTAATTTAGGAAACTTGATGTGTTCCTTGGAAGGGATGTCAGTTTGGGTTTCACAGGGCTGATGTTGCTGAACTTGTCTTGCCATTATTACATACTAACCTTGTTTGATATTTTAATTGAAAATATATTACTGTCCTAGGAGTGTGTGAACATCTTGTCACAATGACGCATTCAGAGGTCTTTTCCCGAGACAACGAGGCACCAAGTTAATTCTCTTCTTTGGGCCATTTCACTAGTTTACCATCTTTTAACACAAGGATTTGATGAATTATTGTGCTCTAAATGGTGCTGATTGAGGATTGGATTCCTTTCTATAATGCTATTAAGTTCTTCCTGCTTTTGGTACAGTTTCTACTTTTCCTAGAGTTGTTTCATTAACTTGTGGATTTCTACTCATTGCTTTCACAGATTTTTTTTCCTTTTTTTTTCATTTATTTTTATTAGTTGGAGGCTAATTACTTTACCGTATTGTAGTGGTTTTTGCCATACATTGACATGAATCAACCATGGATTTACATGTGTTCCCCATCCCGATCCCTCCTCCCTGCTTTCACAGATTTTAAAAGGACTATGCTTTACAAACCAACATGTACTTAAAAGGAAGATACAAACATCCATATATATTAATAAACATAATTTTTGTATAACTGCCTTTCTGTACATTTTATAATTGACTTTTTTCCTTTTGGGTATTGGAATGATGCTCATAGATGCTCACTGAATCACCCAGTTCAGCTAAGGTAATGTAGACTGGACTGACTGAACTGAATATATACCAGTGGTTCTCAAAGTGTGGTCTCTGAACCACCAGCAGCAGCTTCACCTGGGAGTCTGTTAGGAATGCAGATTCTTGGGCCCTGTTACAGACAGGCTGGATTGGAAACTCTGGAGTGTGGGCCCAGTGATATGGGTTTTAACAGTTCCATATGGTTCATAGACCCTCTCAAGTGTGAGAACCACTGATCTACATTGCCTGTGAAGAAGATGATACTTAAACTGTCATTAAATGGCGAGGGGAGCCCACTCTGAGTTACTCCATGGCAGATGCTTTTGAAAAGCATCTTGGTAAACAGCAAGGTCTTACTGTGTAGCATGGATAACTATACTCAATATCCTATGGTAAGCCCCTTGAACAGCAAGGAGATCAAATCAGTCAATCCTAAAGGAAATCAACCCCAATATTCATTGGAAGGACTGATGCTGAAGCTGAACCTCCAAAACTTTGGTTACCTGATGCGAAGAACTGACTCATTGGAAAAGATCCTGATGCTGGGAAAGATTGAAGGCAGGAGGAGAAAGGGATGAGAGGGTGAGACAGTTGGATGGCATAACTGACTCAATGGACATGAGTTTGAGCAAACTCTGGGAGATGGTGAAGGACAGGGAAGCCTGGAGTACTGTAATCCACGGGGTCACAAAGAGTCAGACACGACTGAGCAACTGAACAACAGTGATAAACCATAATGGAAAAGAATATTTTAAAAATGTATATATAGGTGTGTGTGTATAACCAAATCACCTTGCTTTACAACAGACATTTTTTTAAAAAAGAAAAAGAAAATTAAAAAGCATCTTTGCTTACTAGAAACAGCAAGATGATCCAGATTCAGTGATTTGTTCCCTTTTCCCTAAGTTACTCAACAAGCTTCTCTCCAAGAAGTCCTTTTTCCATTCAGTGAAATTAGAGAACAAAATCCTACTGTTAGTTATGTTTGCATGTTTTGGGAAGGATCCAAAGAACAGCTGCGGATTCCGGGACACATTCAGTGAGAGAGCTTAAAGGTTTGATGCTTACCCTGATCATTTTTTCCCATTGAACACGTTACGTTACTAGATTCTCCTTACAGTGTGAAGTTTTACTGAATGCAAAAATTTTCTTCTATGTTGACAACATAGAGCCTGCTTTCACTGATTCTTTTTCATGCAAGGTTACCCAAACTAAATTTTTAAAAAGTTAAACTGCATTTCCTTCTCTAAAAGTCATCTTTTCAAAGTATTTCAAGAGGATGAAAGTATCATCTAGAGAGAGAAGAGGATAGCTTTATAGCAAATTCGTCTCCACAGGGTGGGGTCACGAGTAATATTACTTTTGCTGCCCTGGGAACCTGGTAGCTGGTCTGTTTTTTTATTATTGAAAACCTATCACTGCCTTATTTATATTTCATTGCAATTAGTATGACTATTTTGAAGTTTTCCCTACCAGGGGATTCTGGTAACATGAAAAGCAAATTTTGTATTCTTCTCTCTACTTTTCACCACATGTACAGTGCTGGTGGTGTGTCTGCTAAATTTGTGTTTCTTCATTTATTCATGTCTTTCTTTTGTGAAAATTTACCATCTTAGCCATTTAAACTTATTCATTTATTTACTTCACTGCTTTGGGTCTCAGCAGCCACAAGAGTGATGTCCGCTACCTCGTGCAGAGTGTCTCACCGTGGGCATCTCCGCCACCTCGGGCAGAGTGTCTCACCGTGGGCATCTCCGCCACCTCGTGCAGAGTGTCTCACCGTGGGCATCTCCGCCACCTCGTGCAGAGTGTCTCACCGTGGGCATCTCCACCACCTCGTGCAGAGTGTCTCCCTGTGGGCATCTCCGCCACCTCGTGCAGAGTGTCTCACCGTGGGCATCTCCACCACCTCGTGCAGAGTGTCTCCCTGTGGGCATCTCCGCCACCTCGTGCAGAGTGTCTCACTGTGGGCATCTCCGCCACCTCGGGCAGAGTGTCTCCCTGTGGGCATCTCCGCCACCTCGTGCAGAGTGTCTCACCGTGGGCATCTCCGCCACCTCGGGCAGAGTGTCTCACCGTGGGCATCTCCGCCACCTCGGGCAGAGTGTCTCACCGTGGGCATCTCCGCCACCTCGTGCAGAGTGTCTCACCGTGGGCATCTCCGCCACCTCGTGCAGAGTGTCTCACCATGGGCATCTCCGCCACCTCGTGCAGAGTGTCTCACCGTGGGCATCTCCGCCACCTCGGGCAGAGTGTCTCACTGTGGGCTGGCGGCTCTCTGGCTGTGGCAGATGCGCTCAGTTGCTAGGTTGCACACGGGATCTTAGCTCCTGCACCCTCTGCATTGCAAATGCCAAGTTACTTCAGTCATGTCCGACTCCTTGCGACCCTATGGACTGTAGCCTGCAAGGTTCCTCTGTCCATGGGATTCTCCGGATAAGAATACTGGAGTGGGTTGCCATGGCCTCCTCCAGGGGATCTTCCCAAACCAGGGATTGAACCCGCGTCTCTTATGTCTCCTGTATTAATAGGCAGGTTCTTTACTATTAGCGCCACCTGGGAAATCCCCAAGGATTCCCTGGTAGCTCAGTTGGTTAAAAATCTACCTATCAACGGGAAAGTCCCCATTTATTCATTTCTACCCATGTAAGCTTTTGTGTTAAAACACAGGAAAGAGTCAACTGACCCCGTTGGAATGCACAAAACTGTGATGGAATGTAGAAGATGGAGAATCCACTGTCCAGACCTCAGAAGGCCATCATTTATCACTTCCCATCTACAGTTATGAACCCTGACCCCAACCCAGATCAAATGTTCATCTAAAATAAACCCTGGGTATTGGGGATGGCCTAGTTGCTCAGTCGTGTCCGACTCTTTGTGACCCCACGGACTACAGCCCACCAGGCTCCTCTGTCCATGGGATTCTCCAGGCAAGAATACTGGAGTGGGTTTCTTGACCCAGGGATACAATGTGAAAAAAGCCATGTTGTATAACTGTTTTTATTTGCTAATACATTTGTACTACAAAATAAATTTTGTAAATGTAGACATTTTTAAAAGGGTTTTTGCATGTGTCATCTTATTTAAATGCCCCCAAAGCTAAAGACATCATGTTGTTTTCTTATCTTATATTTAAGGAAAATGAAGCTCAGAGAAGGTCCATGTCCTTCCCACAGTGCACAGGCAGCTTAACAGCAAGACAAGCCCTGGAGTCCAGGCCTTCTGACCTCCGAGTTCATTACCAGCTCCTGCCCTGAACCAACTGCATCTTTGTGTGATGAATTAGAGGAATGTGTGTGGTAGTCATTTGCTCGTTCAAATGCAAATTAAGTACTTACCTTGTACCTGATGCTGGAATTAAAAAACACCTCTACAACTTGCCAAGCTGGTTTGGGTTTAAAAAAGAGTGCTAGCTCAATTCCAGCGTTCGAAGTTCTTTTTTCCTCTGTGACTTTAAGATGCTACAAAGTGCTGGAGAGTAGGTTTATGCTCATGTTCTTGCTCCTTCCCACAGAGTTATGTTTGTGGTTTTTAACCACTCAAATCCATCTCTATAATCAAGTTAGGGGCTTCCCAGGGGGCACAGTGGTAAAGAGTCCACCTGCTGATGCAGGAGATGCAGGAGACGGGGGTTCAATCCGTGGGTTGGGAAGATGCCCCTGGAAGACGAAGTGGCAACCCCCTTCAGTATTCTTGCCTGGGATATCCCATGTACAGACTCTTTGCAGCCCCGTGGCTATAGTCCATGCGGTGGCAGAGTTGGACAGGACAGCACGGCTAAGCATGCATGAGCATAATCAAGTTAGGCAAATGGCTCAGGAATGGGCGGTGGGCTGTGGGTATGTGGACGGGGGCAACATAGCTAGAGAGATCAGAGAAAGCAGGACAGATCTTGGTCCTGGGAGTGAACTTCTGAGGACAGCTGTCTCCTCTTTTTGCTCCCCAGATGGTGGCAGCAGAAAGTCACAGAATCTGGCACTAGGGAAACTCCTGTCTTGAGACTGCCTGAGACTCACTGTGTGTTGTTTTGGTTTAAAATCACATTAAATTTGTTTTTCTCTCTTTAGTAGTTAAAAGTTAAATGCATACCTATCTTATGATCCAGTCTTTCTATTCTGAGGAATTTCTAAGAGAACCAAAACCATTTGCCCATACTTGTGTACCAGCTTTGTTTATAATACTCAAAACTAGAAACAACCAAAAATGTCCATCAACTGGTGAAGAGATAAACTGTGGTATATCCATACAGTGGAATATTATTTAGCAATAAAAAATGAGTGAGTGATTGACACTCACCACAACATGGGAAAGGCTCAAAATACTGTATGATTCCATTTATTAAAAAAAAATAGAAAACAGAAACTAATCTAGAGTGACAGAAAGCAGATCAGTTACCTGGGAATGGGGCTGGAGGGGATGACAATGGGGTCGGAGCAAACTTTGGGGGTGGTGGCTATGTTCCCTTCCTTGGGAACAGAAGTCAAAGCTTATCAGATTGTACACTCAAAGCTTGTGCCGTTTATTGTATGTTGATTATACTGAGGTAGTTGAAAAAAATCACGTGGAGGTAGGTAGTTTTCTTTCTTTGAAAGATCCCTTGTTTTCTATGCCATGACTTCATTTACTGTTTTGCTTTTTTTAAAATAGACTTCGTTTTGAAGAATGATTTAGGTTCACAACAAAATGTGTGGAAGTACAGAAATTTTTAGGTACCTCCTGCCCCCACACAAGCACAGCCTCCCCCCATTACCAATCTTCCCTTCTGGCATCTGGTCGTGGGGATGAGAGCTGGATGTCTTTGAGGGGCTGTTACTCCACATGCTGCAGCATCCTTTGGCAAGCACCATATCTCTAAGCTTTGCCCATGTTGCTGAGTGTCTCAGTAGTTTGCTTCTTCTTTGCTGAGCTGTATTCTGGCAGGCATACACAGTTGTATGTCTATTCTGTTGATGGACATTTGGGTTGTCACTAGTGTTTGGTTATTATGAATAAAAATTCATTCCTACATATATTTTTTCCTTGGAAAAAATGTATGAGAATTGCTAGATCACAGGGTAATTCCATGTTTGACTTTTCAAGTGTTTATTAGTCATTCCTATATTTTTTTTGTGAGATGTGTGTTCAAATGTTTTGCCCATGTTTTGTTCCCCTAGGTTGTTTATCTTCTTCTTTTTAACTTGTATTAATAGATGATCTTCGTATGTTCTAAGAGCAAATCCTGTGAGATGTATGAATTTCAATATTTTCTTTCAGTCTATGGCTTGCCTTTTTCTTTTTGTAATGGTATCTGATGAACAAAATTTTTAAATTCTGATGGTCTGATTTCTCAATTAAAAGAATGATTAGTGCCTTTTATATGCCATTTAAAAATCTTTCCCTATATCCAAGCGTTGAGTATATGTGCTTATGTTTTCTTCTAGAAGCGTTGTAGATGTAGCTTTTATGTTTAGGTATATGATCTATATCAAGTTAATTTTTATATAGACTGTATAGTAAGTTTTATTGTTCATTTTTCTTCTGTACAGATATATAGTTATTCCAGCACCACTTGTTGAAAAGATTTTTATTTCCTTGTTGAATTGCATTGACACCTTTCTCATAAATTAACCAAATATGTGTGCATTTATTTCTGAACTTTTTTCTGGTATTGGGAATCCTTGGCCAATAATACAATTTAAATAACTGTAACTTTAAAGGAAGTCCTCAAATCATATAGTGTAACTTTAATTTCTTCTTTGAGATGATTTTCACTACTATAGGTCAATTTTTTACTTATATCACTGTTGTGGGTTGAATTTAACCCCCTGCTAGCCCCCAATGATACGCTGAAGTCCTCACCCCTCATAGCTGTGAATGGGACCTTGATTGGAAAAAGGCTTTTTATAGATGTAATCAAGCTAAGTCAAGGTAGTGCAGAGCTTCCCAGGTAGCACAAGCTGTAAAGAATCCTCCTGCCAATGCAGGAGACACAAGAGACGTGGGTTGGATCCCTGGGTGGGGAAGATTCCCTGGAGTAGGAAATGGCGCCCTGCTCCAGAATTCTTGCCTGGAAAATCCCATGGATAGAGGAGCCTGGTGGGCTACAGTCCCTGGGAGACTGCAGTCACTACACAACTGAGCGCACACACACATACTGAATGAGGTGAACCCGAATCTAACATGACTGTGTCCTTAAGAAGATGGGAAGAGACACAGACAAAGACACACAGGGGAAAGGCCACGTGCAGATGGAGTCAGAGATCAGAGTGGTGCGCCTACAGACCGGGAAACCCCCAGAAGCTCGGGGAGAAGTGTGAACTGATTCTCCCTCACAGCCTTCGGAAGGAACCAACCCCACTGACCCCTTGGTTTTGCACTTTTGGCCTCCAGAACTGTGAGATCATACAGTTCTTTTGTTGTAACCACCAGCCTGTGGTACTTTGTTATGGCAGCCCTGGAAAACTAATATAGTCAATGAAACACAATCCAAACCTGCTTAAGCAATAAGGAAATGCCTATCTCTTCCACTTCCAGAGAGGAGGGACTCCTGGTGAGACTTGTGTGAAGTATTAGGTGTTAGGATGAAGTTCAGTTACAAGGCTCAGAAATCCCCACAGTAGTGGCTTACACAGATGGACACTGTTTTTGTTTTTCTCTCACGTAGGTGTTGGTATTCTTGGATTCGGTTGGTATGGGGGCAGCAGGAAATAAGGCTCTGGAATTCTCCTATCCTTTCACCACCATCCTTAATATACGGCTTCCACCTCGTGGTGTGAAATCCAGCTTCAAGTCTGTCTTCCATCCATCAGGGAGCAGCAAGGACAAGGGTGCCTGTCCCCTTCCCTTGAGGCTACATCTCAAAGATTTGCATAGAGTATCTGCTCAGAACCCGTGGTCCAGAATTAAGTCACATGACCACTCACAACCACAAGGGTGGTTGAGAAATACAGTCTTTATTTCAGGAATCTATGGGTCTGAAGGGGAGAACCGACATTAGGAAACAAAAATTTCTTCCATATTACATCTGTAAAGGAATGGTAGGAGTCTTTTGGTGATTGGATTTAAGAGACTTAAGGGGGAAAAAAATCTTGTCTGGAGACAAAAATTTGAAAACTTGTAAATGATAGTTACAGTCTTGATAGGGGATGAGCTGGCCCAGCCAGAGTATATAGGTGAGAAGAAGGAGTTGCAGGGGATTCAGACTTTAATTAAGCAGTAGAGACGAAATGGTTCTGAGAAGAAATGGTGAGGTGGTTAGACACATATTCAGGAAAAACTTTCAGGAGAGAGTGGTTAACAGTTTGCAAGGGGAAGAGATGCCAATTAAGGTAGAGAACTAGTCTTTAAAAATGTAAGAAGTTGTGATTTCCTGTTTCAGAATTACTAGCTACCTCAAGTATTTCTCAAAGCAGACCTGTGTGACCGAATGACCTCTGGAACTTGACATATATGTAAACTATCGTGTAAAGTGAGTGTGTTGCCACACTTAGTCGCTCAGTCGTGTCTGACTCTTTGCAACCCTGTGGATGGTAGCCCACCAGGCTTCTCTGTACATGGAGATTTTCCAGGCAAGAATACTGGAGTGAGTTGCCATGGCCTCCTCCAGGGGATCTTCCCAACCCAGGGATCGAACCCAGGTCTCCTGCATTGCAGGCGGATTCTTTACCATCTGAGTCACCAGTGAAGCCCTCATAGTGTAAAGATTTTATAGCTAATTTAGGTTCAGGGCTCATGAAAGATAAGGCTCCCCAGCTTTCCTCAGTGAGAGACAGGTCACCCCTGAACAATGTGGTCACTTACCATCTTTATCACTAAGCGCAGGTGACTGAGGACCACAGGGGGCCCTGGAATAGAAAACGAAACCTGGCCAGAAGGCTCAAGGGAGAGAGGGTTTAACTTCTGCCTTCTGTATGGTTCTAGGAAAGGATTCACAAGGAACGCAGAAGTGGATTGCATGTGCACCCTAACAGACAGGTCAGAGCAGCTTAGATAAGTACTGTTAGTGACAGAGAAAGACTGAAACAACCTCGGTGCCCATCAACTTGAGAGTGGGTAAATATACTGTTCTGTAGTCATCCAATAGAATTCTATTTGGCAGACTTAATGAATAAACTAGATCTGTGTGTATCAACTTATGTAAAAACTGTTGAATGAAAACAAAGCATGTTCAGCATTAGTTATGTAAATTTAAAAACCACACAAAGCAATACTATTTTTTTTTTTTTTTTAGTGTAAATATGATTTGGTTGCACAAACATGGATGGAGAGGGTACTTCCCAAATTCATGGTAATGTTGATCTCTTGGGAGGGAGAGGATGGGACTTGGAAGGATGGAAAAGGAGTTTTCAACGGTATCTGCATTCTATTTCTCTTGCCAAGAAATGTTTGAAGCATACGAAAATGTGGTCAATTTACTTACTTACTAGGGAAATATGAATTAAAGTCACAGGAAGAAGAAAAAAGAACCCACAGTAAGATACTAGTACACAGTTACCTCTATGGCTAAAGTGAACAAGTATCATGTATTGACCCAAATATGGAATAACTGGAATTCTCCTACATTGCTGATAGTTCATTCAACTACTTCAGAAAACTCTTTGGCAGTATCTTCAAAAATGAAACATCCACCTATCATGTGATTCTGAAATTCCCTCCTAGATATCAACCCAAGAGAACTGAGCGTTTATGGGCAGCAAAAGAAATGTACGAGCTGTACATAACAGCTTATTTATACTAGCCAGTGATAGAGATCCTCAAGCCATTTTGGTTATTCCATTTCCAGATATATATCCTACAGACAATGATTTTGTATACCAGTAGACAGGTGCAAGAATACTTGTTGTTACATTACATTACAGTAGCGACAACAACATAACAACTCACATCTCTACCAACAGGAGGATGGGTTCGTACTGCAACATGGATGCATCTCATGGTCATACCGTTACACAAAAGAAGTCAGATATAAAGTAATACATACAGTATGATTATAGTTGGCAAGTCATTCCTGGTGGCAGAATTCAGAAGAGGAGTTACTGCTCTGAATAGGAGTTACTTTTGCGGTGTTATTGACTGGAAAATGACATAGAGACCCTTCTGGGATGATGACAAACTATTGTATCTTGATCTGGATAGTAATTACACAGGTGTATATATAGGTTCCCTGGTGGCTCAGATGGTAAAGAATCTGCCTGCAATGCAGGAGACCTAGGTTCGATCCCTGAGGCGGGAAGATCCTCTGGAGAAGGGAAAGGCTACCCACTCCAGTATTCTTGGGCTTGCCAGGTGGCGCTAGTGGTAAAGAATCCACCTGCCAATGCAGGAGATGCAGGAGACACAGGTTTGATCCCTGGATGGGGAAGATCCACGGAGAAGGAAATGGCAACCCACTCCAGTATTCATGCCTGGAAAATCCTATGGACAGAGGAGCCTGGTGGGTACAGTCCATGGGGCCGCAAAGAGTCAGACACGACTGAGGGACCAAGCACGGACTAAGCACATATATAGGCAGGAATTTACCAAACTGTGCACTCAAGATTTGCATACTTTATTGTATATAAGTTACACCTCAAAAAATCTGAAGCAAAAATGACAGGATGTTAACATGTGTTCGTTTTCGGTGGTGGGTACACAGAGTGCTATTATATTTATAATTAGGAAAGAGAGGGAGCAGTAGTCCTCCAGAATGGAAGTGACCCCATCCTAGAGGAGGTGACACTTTGAGTTGAGACCCCTGCCGATCCATCTCCCCAGTGCTTGGGCGAGGGAGTTCCCTTACAGTGGGGTGCAGAGACAACAACAAACCAACCAACTTCTCCTGGCAGAGGTAAGGTGATCCTCACTGTCACTCTCTTAGTAAATTGGCATAGCCACTAAAAAGTGTTCTGTAGGCTCTTGGACCACAAGGAAATCAAACCAGTCAATCCTAAAGGAAATCAACCCTGAATCTTGATTGGAAGGACTGATGCTGAAGTTCCAGTACTTGGGCCACCTGATGTGAAAAGCCAACTCATTTGAAAAGACCCGGATGCTGCGAAAGATTGAGGGCAGGAGGAGAAGGGGATGGCAGAGGATGAGATGGTGGGATGACGTCACTGACTCAAGGGACATGAGTTTGAGCAAGCTCCAGGAGATAGAGAAGGACAGGAAAGCCTGGTGCGCTGCAGTCCATGGGGTCGCAAAGAGTGGACACGACTGAGCAACTGAACAACAACAAGGTTCTCTGAAGATTAGCTTAACAGTTTCTACAGCTGAGAGGGCCTGACCTCCGAGCCATCGCACAAGAGTTGGGCTGGGATGTCCACTGCCCTGCCTCCCAGCCTGGCCAAAAAGGGCGCGAGCCGCTGCATTTGTGAGGCAGCCCCCTTTGCCTCAGCTGCTAGGTGGGCGACTGCTCCTTCCTCCCAGGGCACCCCCCTGTGGGTACCACAGCAAGTCAGAGAGTCTGAGAGAGGGAAAGAGACTTAAAAAAAGTAATGAAAGTGGTGAAAGGAAGAAAAAAGATGTGTACGCTTTGCCGTGTTGCATCAAGAACCTGGGGTAACTGCACTCTTAACTGGAGCCTCTCCCTCCGGTCTGCTCTGCTCTCTACTGGAAGCCCCGATCAGCTCTGAAACCAGACAGACCTGCCTTTCCATCACTAGGTGACTAGCATGCTACTTAAGCGCTCTGTGCCTCAGTTTCCTCTCGTGTAAAACCGAAGCAGTAATTCTACCTCTCAGGGCTGCTGTGGGCCTGAAAAGGGTGCATGCCAAGACCTGCCCAAGGAGGCCTTTGACAACTGGAGTGACACCTCCCTTCCGTCTGAGGCTGGTTTGTGGGCAGACACCCTGGCAGCACCGTCCAATAGGACTCTGAGTGAGGATGGCTTTTAATCACCTGATAGGTGTCCCCAGCAACTAGGGTACTGAATTGTTCCTTTTATTCTCTTCTATTTTAGTTACCTATGGGCTCTCCTGGTGGCTAAGCAATAAAGAATCTACCTGCAATGCAGAAGACAGGGCAGGAGCCCTGGGATTCCATCCCCGAATGCCGAAGATCCCCTGGAAGTGGGCACAGCCACCCCACTCCAGTACTCTTGCCTGGAGAGTCCCATGGACAGAGGAGCCTGGTCGGCTACAGTCCACGGCGTCGCAAAGAGTCAGACACAGCGGAGCAACTAACACACTCAGTTGCTTTACATTTAAGAAGCCACCTGTGCCAAGTGGCTACCGCCTCGGGGCAGGGCAGTGTAGGGCTTTTAGGGTCAGGACGGGTCCCCTGCCAGGCGGCTGGGCGGGGTGGCTCAGTGTGGGCGCTGAGAGGCGCCGGCTTCGCGCTGCATCCACGTAGTAATCTCTTCCCTCGACAAACTCCTACCACGAACACCCAGGACTGCAGTCAGGCCCCGGGCGCCGGGACGGGAACAACTGCAAAACCGTGGACTCTACCGACTTCTGTCCCCCTGTCCCCCTTGCCCTCGGCACTCCGTGCACCCGAAGTCCTCACGGGCCTTGGGAGCAATGGGGAGGGAACGCGCGGGAGGGACCCCTGCGGCTCCCACCTGGGTCAGGGTCTTCCACGGCTCCTGGCTGCTCTATTCTTCGCAACAAGGCCTGCGGGCCAGGCATTTCCCTTTCACAGACGAGGAAACTGAGGCTGGAGGAGCTTAAGGGCACCGGCAGGGAAGCACAGCCGCAAACTCTGTGCTTGGGATTCAGGGGGTGTCGCCAAAGCCACGTCCGTGGGGGCCCGTCGTCAGGGCGCGCGGGGGAAGCGGCGGGTAAATATTTGGGGCTGTAACCCGGGCTCGGGCGACTGGGCGTCACCGCGGTTCCCCGGCGCGCGCGTGGCGAGGGCGGTGCCCGGTGCCCGGGGAGGGGGGACGGGGGCGTCGAGGGGCGGTGGCGGGGACAGACCCGGCGGCCCGGCTCCCGCGGCCCCGCCCCGGCCCGCCCCCGCCCGCGGCTATAAGACGTCGCGGCGGGCGGGCGGCGGCGACCCGGGGAAAGGGAGGGCGAGCGCGCGGTGCCGGCAGCGGCGTGGCTGGAGCGCGGTCGGGCGAGGGGGCGGCCTGAGCGGGACGCTGCCCGGAGAGGGGACGGCCAGAGCGGGACGCACGTCTGCACGACTCCCGTGCCCAGACCTCGCAGGATCCTGGGCCCCCAACGACGCGCGCCGGCGGAGCCCCCCATGAAGCCGCCCGTCGCGCAGGGCAGCCCCGCGGCCGCCGCGGCCGCAGGTGAGTGGCGAGGCGGGGTGGGTCTCCTTAAACCCGGGCCTTGCAGGGGGCTGGGGGCGAAAGAAGCAGGGTCCCGCGTAATCTTTCTCCATTCCTCCCCCTGCCTCCGCTCTGCCACGGCCGGGCTGGGGGACACGTCACGGGCGCATCCTGACTCAGTCCTCCCGCCGACCCCGGGGCCGCGAGCGCGGGGACCGGTCCACCACCAGCCCGCGGGTGGGAAAGAGCTCGGCCTCGCGGCTTAGCGGCGTGACCTTTGATTTGCAACTCCCGGGGGTGGAGACTCAGTTTCTTTCTCTCTAAAATGGGCGCGATGCTAGCGCGCACTTCTGGGGACGGTGGAGAGTCTTGAAAGATAACAGCCAGCGGCCGGCGGCGACCTCCGGCTGCCCCCCCATCTCGACCCTGGCCGGAGCGCAGTCCGCGTGGGCCGGCGACCCTGGGGTACCCCGGGGGCCCCGGCCCGACGCGGGACGGGAGGGTGGCCCGGCGCCCGCCCCCGCCCTCACCCGCGCCCTTCGCCCCTGCGCAGCCCCGGCCTTGGACTCTGCGGACGCGGGGGACCTGACGGACGCGCTATGCGAGTTCGACGCGGTGCTGGCCGACTTCGCGTCGCCCTTCCACGAGCGCCACTTCCACTACGAGGAGCACCTGGAGCGCATGAAGCGGCGCAGCAGCGCCAGCGTCAGCGACAGCAGCGGCTTCAGCGACTCCGAGAGTGAGTGCGGCGCCGCCGCGGAAGCTGTGGCGCCCCGGCCAGTCCGGGCGCCCGGCCCGCGCGGGAGCGCCCTGGGCTCGCGGCTCCGCGTGCTCATCCGGCAAACCGCGGGCGGGGGGGTCCGGCCGAGCGAGCCCCGAAGCCCAGAGCCGTCTCTAGGACTCTGGGAGTCTCCGGGGCCGCAAGGCCGGCAGGGAGCAGACCCCGGAGGGCGGTCTGCGGAAGGCAGGCTGGGCTCCACGCCGCCCGCCGGCAGGTGTCAGGACCCAGGAGGGCCTCCCCAGGGCGCCCTCTCCCCGCTCCTTGCCGCTTTCAGCAGCATCTTCAGAGGATGTGGAGAAAGCGCCACAGGCGTGGGGTCCAGAGCCCCCGGAAGGGCGCAGGATGGACGTATTGGTGAAACCAGAAAAGGTTTCTTAAGCTCCCGTTTTTGGGGTGTTTGAAACGCTTCTTGCACTTTCTCCTGGCCTTGAGCTCCCCCCTCCCCGGAGTTGTTGTTACACTGTCCGCAGTTTTGAAAGAATCCTAGCGCTGCCAAGTCCAAGTCCAAGTATTTAGAGAGTGTCCCTCATCCTTCAGGCAAGTCCATGACGTGAACTGCTGGCTCAGACTCCTGGCCCCACCCTGGTACCCAGTCTGAGGCTGGGGGTGGGGAGGAAGAGGGGAGGTGGAGGGGAAGGGGGAGGGGAGGGGAGGAGGGGAGGGGGGCGTTGGGCGGTAGGGAGCAGATGGAGGCAGAGCTGCTTCCTGCTGACTTTCTCTTGGTGGAGACCACCCCGAGGGTCTGGCTGCCCTAAATCACCTTGTTAAAAAGAGAGACCACTTTTTCCAGGACCTCAAACGTCCTGTAAGGATTATGGATACGTGTTTAGGTGTCAAAGAGCAAATTGGGTGACTTTTCAATCTTCTGTGACTGTCGTTTTTCCCAACCCGGATGACTTACTGTTTTTCAAAGGGTATCTTGAACACTTCAGGATAATTCTTGAGGCTTCATTCCCTAGATGGGTTACCAGCCTGAATATCATTCCCTTTGCTGCCCTTGACTCTGGAAGTAAAAACAATGAGCTTTCCTTGTGATTCCCTTCTTTTGCCATCTGAAGCTTCTCCTTGTTACAGGGCAAAGATACAGTCTTGGACTTACACATGAGCTGTCCTCCTGAAAAGGAATAAAGGGCACTGGTCATCCAGTTCAGGCTTGGAGTCAGAAACTTAAGAGTTCCAGCCTGACTTGCCTTGGCAGCCCTGCCCAAGGGTTAGATCTAATTGCAGCTTTTGAGGTGAAAGGGAATGGAATCATCTGCTGTTAATTTTCCCTTCTGTATGTTTGGACTATGTTGCTAATGACCTGACCGCTTATTTTCAATTTCAAAGGGAAGTTGAAAAAATTTTGAAATTTGTCTCAATGTATGTAGCCAAACTTAAATGTGTCTCCTTCTACTGGGGCACATTCATCAAGTACAAATTCTCTCCCCCGTGGGAAAAAAAGCTGGCACAGTGTGTTCAGGGCTGCTCTCTTGCAAAGAACAGCTCCATTCTAAACCACAGCTGCACTTGGCTAGAATAGGGCCTGAGCTCACTCATTCATGGGTGATTGCAACTCCCTCTGGGTAGGATTTCAGATCTGGGATCCGTTTTCTGGGGGCCTCAAAGAAAAGGCACTCGAAACACATTCTTAACAGCTTCAGGGGAGATTGTTTGGAATGGTCTGTAGTTTTTCTTAGGGTGTGTGGACTTTGTTTTCTGCCTTTGTTGCTAACTGTTAAACTGACCCTTGGTTTGGTGGTTAGAGAAGTAAGCGGAGGGTATGCAGAAGGCTTGGATGACATTAGTCTTTCCTATAAATGGTAGTTTGGCCCTCACGGGGCTGGTTAGAAATAGTCTTGGCAGAAGCGGTGTGTATCTAAATAGTCATTTCTTAAGGATGCATAATACGTGTCTTAATTGCCGCCCAGAATGGATCACAGACATTTGTTATACTCATTTAGCTGTTCAATGCTTTTCTGTGGAAGAGAGTATTTGAGAGAGGTGGATCCTACTGAAATGTAGGGTCTCCCAGCAAAGAGGAGATACCCTAGGATGATGAAAATAAGAGCAGCTCTCTTTTGCCAAGCCTTTTCTGTGATTACTGTTATTATCTATTAGTTCTTACCATTAGCAAGCTCTTTGCTGTGCCTTAAATGTGCTATCTCCTGTGTTCCCTTCCACAGTCCAACAATGCAAGCACTCTTGTCTCCTTTTTTTTCTGATTAAGTAGTGAAACCACTTGGACTGTCTCTAACGTTTTGCTCTGTCACCGTGGTTGGTTGGCTGGTGTGGAAACCAGGTCCTCCTGGATAGACTTGGACAGGGATCACGTGCCTATTTGTCAATCATGGTCATGTTTGAAGGTGTCTCTTTAAGGCTGCGGTCCCCTCACCGGGTCCATGGAGCCCAGGCTGAGCTCTGTTCGGGCCCTGCATGAGGAGTGGGCCTCGGTTTCTCTAGCTGTGAAATGGAAAGGATTCTATTTAATGATGCTATTAGCTACCCACTCCAGTATTCTTGGGTTTCCCTTGTGGCTCAGCTGGTAAAGAATCCGCCTGTAATGTGGGAGACCTGGGTTCGATCCCTGGGTTGGGAAGATCCCCTGGAGAAGGGAAAGGCTGCCCACTCTAGTATTCTGGCCTGGAGAATTCCATAGACCATATAGTCCATGGGTTCGCAAAGAGTAGACATGACTGAGCGACTTTCACTCACTAGAAACATCCATAAGCTCAGGATTAGAAAGAAAATATTTGCCCTGTTTGATGTTTTTAAGAGAACAATAAAATGCACATGCCATGATGTGTCACATAGGCCAGATACATTTGGGCCAATGTCTTGCACGAACATGTTATGTATGAAGCTCTGAACCTTTGGGACTTTGGTTTTTTGCCCTGCGTTTTACAACTCCATCACTCTGAAGATGTACCCACAGCATTCCTGCTTTTTTGAAGAACCTTTTTTGTTCTCTTAAAAAAATTTAGAGGGAAAGACAAATGTTATATGATATCACTTATATGTGGGATCTAAAAATATAGTACCAATGAACTTATTTACAAAACAGAAACAGACTCCTATGGACATAGGAAGCAAACTAACGGTTACTGTGGGCGGGGGAAGCAGGAGAAGTATAAATTAGGAGTATGGGATTAACAGATACATACTACTGTATATGAAATGGAGAAACAGCAGGATTTATTGTGTAGCACGGGGAACTATATTCCATATCTTGTAATAACCTATAATGGAAAACATTAAAAAAGAATATATATCTGGATCGTTTTGCTGTACACTTGGAACTAATACAATATTGTAAATCAACTATACTTCAATTAAAAAAAAAATAGGTTTCTCACATCCAAAGGAGAAAAACTAGACATTCCTTCTTTTAACCAGAGAAGCAAGTTACTTCCATTGGAGAGAAGAGCAGATGTTTAATAAGGAAATATGTCTTCCTGTTTCTACTTGCAGGGAATCCTCCTAAGACTTGAAGAGGACCAACACAACAATGGCAAGACAACTTCACGTTAGGGGTGGTATTCAAATGAGGGTTGATGAGAATTGTTCTTTTCTTCTAGATTTCGGTTCCAACAGATAACACCAGGCAGTTTCGTGAGAGCAGTTTCAGCTTTAGCAGTGGAAGGCAGCTCGGTTAGGAGCCGGGGCAGTGAGGTTCAAGCCTGATCCTCAGAGATGCTGCAGGCATGATGAACATCTTTGGTTTGAACTTAGCTTGAAAACCCTGTTGTTCTTTCAGTACTTTCAGCACTGTACATGCACATCATGACTTCTCAAATGTGTTCAATAACATTTTAACTCATCATATACTAAATTTTAACCAAAGTGTTAATTTATGATTCCACGGATTGATTTTACAGGAAGTTTCTAATATTAACTGGCACTTTAAAAGGTGATATAAACTCACATCTTTGATGGATTGGAAGTTCCTTTTTCCTTTTGAGGGGGGGAGTTTTTTGCCTCTTAACAGAAAAGGTCCAAAGTCTACTCTGTATGCTGGGGCTTTTATGATTCTGTTGGGCCATTGGAGGGAATGAGGAATTGGCTTCTTTAGCTTGTGCAAAAGCTATATTGTCTGTATTTCTTTGCCTCGACTGTTCTAGCTTGGCTCTGGGAGAGAGGACCTGGGGGGCATGTGTGACAGGTAGCCTATTAGCTGATCTGATGTAAGAGCCACTGAGGTCAAAACTTGACCTTGTTCAAGCCGACAGGGAATGAGGGGTTAGGGGCCCTCGGGGTGTCCTGGTGTGTGCTAGGAATTCCAGGCAGGTAACAAGTGTCACTGGTGGACGTGTATGCATGTGTATGCTTAGTCGCTTCAGTCACGTCTGACTCTTTGTGACCTTATGGACTGTGGCTTGCCAGGCTCCTCTGTCTGTAGGATTCTCCAGGCAAGAATACTGGAGTGAGTTGCTGTGCCCTCCTCCAGGGGATCTTCCCGACCCAGGGGAGATCTGTGGCTCTCCTGTGGTCTCCTGTGGCTCCTGCATTGCAAGCATAGTCTTTATCACTGAGCCACCTGGGAACTCCATCACTGGTGGGCACCTGGAGGCATATGGAGGGACCGAGCAGTCCCAGAAGAGAAGCTGGAACAATAGTGGTGAAATTGAGAAACGATTTCTTATTCTCTCAGTGCAGCTGTTGGAATTTAGATTTTGAGTGGGAGAGTTGACCCCCCCTGCCCCGCCCCGCACATACCATTCCCTGTGGCGAAAGGGAAACAGGTCCAAGGCTTTCTTTTTCTCAGTTAATTACTATGGTTTGCTTGCCTGAAACATGTGGGATTGTTCTATATTTACAGGAGCTCCGGGCCACGGTTACTGTCTGTGGTTTTCCTTCCCTCTGGAGTAACACACGCTGGTACCAACCCCCAAATTGCCTTTCTCCCCGCCCCCAAATGGAAAAAAAACCACATCTACCTTTTAAACAAGTCTTTGTTTTTGTACCCAAGTTTTCCAAGCTTTGTGGGCATTTCTATGGTTAAGATGTTAGAATATTTAATATGCTCACATTTCTTTTGATGATGTCTTAGCAAACTTGCTCCCTGAATTGGAGGTTCCTGGCTTCAGTGTGTCAAGTTGACTTGCCAAGGACATTTCTGCTGGGACTGCAGAGCTGATGGCGGTAGATGTTGTAAGGCCCTGCAATATCTAGTCTTGCCACCTGCCAGGTCCCCAGATCATCACTGCTGTGTGTCCTTATTAATGGCAGCGACTGATGCCGGGTGGGGCAATAATACATTACTATGCTATCAGCCAGCAACACATTGCTGTCCCTTGTCAGACTAACTGGCTGTTATTTTGCAAGAAATCGAGTTCTAGGGGGGTGAAAAGAACAGGAAGGCAGGCTTTGCTTCCCTTTTAATTTACACCTAGCGTGCAGTCTTATTCACTGTGGAATGAAATTTTATTGGATAAAGGGTTAAGAGAGGTTGGATTACTTCTGTGTTGGTGGGTTTGTTCTTGGGAGGTTTGTTCTAGGGCTCCTCTGAAGACAAAATTTTTTTCTTAAGAATTTTGCAACTCTCTAAAGAAGAGGAAGAAGCTTGGCCCCAGAATCTGGAGTCTTATTATTCCCTATGGTGACCTTTCTTCTGAGCATGCCTTCCTCCAGTTTTTTGAAAAAATAAAGCCTGCAAACCATGGGCAGCACACGGAGCTTGTGGGTTTCTTATCCCCCTTTCTTAAGAGAAGAAACTGCAGCTCCGAGATGAAGTGACTTGCACAGGGTCACACGGCCTTGGTCCCGCACAGCTCTAGGGGGACAGCTTCTGCTGGACCCCGAGGAGTTTGGGGGCTCTTAAGATTGTTGTGGTTCTTATTTTCATGAATCGTGTGTAGAGAGCGTGACCACAGAGTGGAACTGAACCATGGAGAAGTTTGCCTCAAGGATGCTGGGACTGTTTCCTCTTAATGGTTGAACATCTTGGAGCCTGGAGTCAGGGCTGGCCTGAATTGTGCACTGAGCATCCAGGTGTATCCGTGAGCTGGTGTGTGAGAACGTGTGTGAGAGTGTGTGTGGGTGTTTGAGTCTGGGGGTGTGAGAGGCGAGCAGAAGTGGGCACATGCTGTGTTGGCCAGCCTCCCTGTGTGTGTCTATATCTATAGATACTGTAAATAAATATTGTAACTAGGATTTTTTTCCCCCTCCGTCTCATTGTGAGAGTAGCCTGAGCTCATTATCAGTAAGAGGCAACTCCTGATTATTTGAAAAGTTGGCTCAGTAGTTTGCAGCTGAATTTGCCAGTCAAGGAACAGTCAGCTTGTCTGTATATTTTCTGAGGTTGAGGAAAATACTTAGATCAAAAAGGAATTTAAGCCCCAGGTTCTAAAGGGTGAACGGTGAGCCGTGGTGGTGTCCTGGTACAGTGTGACCCTGCAGGGTCCCCAAAACCAACCGAGTTGCCCGAGGAGTCATGAATCCTCACCGGATTCCTGTTTCCTACCATTTTGCAGGGACCGTCTCCACGTCTAGTTCATTACTTTCTCCCAAACTCAGTAGCACTTGGTCTACTTGTGTGTGAGGCAAACAAATGTGTGTGTGTGTTTTCCAGCCCCCAAGGGGTAAGTATATGTCGCTGTAAAATGCTGGGGAGTGGGGGCAGAACAGAGGTGAGGTCCAGGGCCAGGGTCCTGGTGCAGGACGGGGCGGGAGGCAGGGGAGTGCCGCTGGCGGGGCCCACTGCCCCCGAGAGGTGGAGGCCAGGGGTGCCGCCCGCAGGGCCCAGGCTAACACTCTGGGTCCGGGAACGGGGCGATGCTCGCGGGGGCCCTTTGGCGCCGAAGGTTCTGTTGCAGAGGCTTGCATGCCTTCCTTCTGGCTCCCGAGTGCGGGCTCGAGGCCCGCCTCCGCTGGGCTCTCTGTGGTTTTCCTGCCCCTCAGGCTCACTTCGCCTTTTCCCCACAAGTCTCTCGGGTTCTATTTGTGGCGATTCCCCTGCCTCTTATGAGGTGACAGGCGGTAACACGACGTGGTGGGTCTGCAGCGAGCACGACCGCCCTCCCGTGTGTGGGGGGAAAAGGGCTTCCCTTGAGAAAACCCGCGTCGCTCCAGAGTGGGGCTCAGCTGACTAGCCAGCGCGAGGGCTTCCCGCTTTGAGTTCAGTGAGTGCGCGTGTCCCGGGAGATAATAACAGAGGCGCCACCAAACAGTGTCCCGTGGGCAAGTGGGACCCGGAGACAGGGCTAAGCCGGCTTGTTTATCACAAGACATCTCAGGCACGTCGGAGTTTCATCAGAGGACCCTCCAAGGGGCGCGGTGTTTCTCAGGGTCCGGGGACCATGCAGTTCTTCTCAAAGGACCACTATTCTGGGAAATACATTTTGGGGGAAATGTAAGCCTAAGAGTCAGAGTTTCAGATCTCAGCAGGTGTTCATCATCAGAGCCCTGAAAAACGACTGTGGTCCTTTTAGGTGGCCCGGACTGGACCTAAGAAGGAAGAATCAACCGTGAGGGTTGTATGTGTTTGGAAAACTGAACGCGATGGGTGTGTCAGCCAGGAAGACAAGACGGCCTGGGACCATCTCCTCGGGGCCGTGGGGGACCTGTGAGGGGCGGTCTTTAGGGATGAAGAGGAATTCTCTTGGGGCCAGAACCCTCTGTTTCTGGAAGCCCTCTTTTATTCTGGGTGTCCCTTTTGTCACGGAGTCCTGTTCCTTTTGAGTTAAGAGGAGCAAAGAAAGATGGTTTTGCCTCCTCCTGAGCTGGAGGTGATTGGATGAAATCGGGTGCGTCCCGAGGAGGACAGGGAGCCTGGCCAGGCCATGGTAGCTCAGCGGCCCTCTTGCACCTGAGCAGCCTTCCCAGAGCTCATCTGCGCTACCCCCGTGCCAGGCTTTGTGTTTTGTTTCAACCAGGAAGGCTGTTCCTCGGTGACCTCAGAGGCCACATCCTGCTTCCACCACCGGCTCTGCCTCTGAGTCTTTGGGTTGGTACGGCTCAGCCAACAGCGCCCTTTCTGGGTTCCCGCCACAGAACTGGGCTGGCTGGGGTTGGTTTCCTCTCCCTTGGCAGGACTCAGAAATAGGATCTTAGAACTTCAGAGCTGGAAGGCACTTTAAGGATCATTAAGTCCACCTTCCCATTTTACAGATGGGTAAGCAAAGGCCCATCTGTAAAATGGGAAGGTGGACTGAGTCATCCTTCAAGTTCATTCTGTAAGCAAACCCACCCCCACCAGCCGCCACCCCCGAAAAGGAAATGGCAATCCACTCCAGTATTCTTGCCTGAAGAATCCCATGGACAGAGGAGCCTGGCGGGCTACAGCCCATGGGGTTGCAAAGAGTCGGACTCAACTGAGTGATCCAGCATACTCACACAAGCAAGAGCCCAGAGACATGGTCTTGTCCCAGGGCTCCCAAATACTCAGTAAGCTGAGATGATTTCCTAGATGCTCAGCTCAGCCTTGCTTCTGGGACCTTGCCTCGATCTTGTCTTCAGGAGCAGGACAATGGAGCCACCAAGTCACCCAACGTGTTTGCAATCCACAGCTTCCAGGAGAAGAAATCTCTGTCTTTGACCCTCTAGCTGATCCCCAGGATACAGGAGCTCAGGAAAAACCATGACAAAGACTCTCTCTTGAGCAGGCAGGGAGGATTATTAAGTAGTGGGATCCAACCTTAACTTTATATTATTTTTTGGGGTTCAGAGGGCAGAAGGGACATTTTTCAGGAAAAATGGTTCCTTGTGTCTCAAATCCCAAGCCACCCCCCGGCCTCCATCAGTCAAGCATTGGCTTAGCTGTCAGACACCTGGGCAGTGGGTGCCCGTGTGTTGCAAAGGAGGCTGGTCTGGTCATGATGGTCCTGTTGACCCTTCTTTTTTTAGGGAAGCAAGGGCCTTTGGTGTGCCTGATTGCAGACACACACGCACACATACACAGGCACACTCTCCTGCCTCAAATTTGGGAGCATAAATATAAAATGGATGTGAATTTGGGCAAACTTCAGGAGATAGTGAGGGACAGGAAAGCCTGGTGAGCTGCAGTCCACCGGGTCGCAAAGAGTCGGACACAAGTTAGCAACTAAACAACAACAAGAACGAATATAAAATCTGGAAATCAATTTTTTTTTTATAACTTTGCTCCCTTTGGAGATAAACCGTTGCTTATCAATAGACCAGGAGACTGAAACCATTTCTAATGAGTTATGTTTTCTTTCCTGAAAGGTGCTGAATCGCTTTATAGGAACAGCTTCAGCTTCAGTGATGAAAAACTGAATTCTCCGACAGACAGCACCCCAGCGCTGCTCTGTCCTTCTGTCCCTGCTCGGAAAGGTAAGTCCACTCGTTAGAATGTGAGTTTTTTTTGCTTCCTTATTCCCTCTCCCCCTCAGCCTCCTCTCTCTTCTGCCTTACCCCTAACCAATCTTGCCCAAATGTACAAAACAAATAGAGAAGACTAGTATCTTCGTACAGTACAATGTGGAGTAGATTTTGTTATTTCTCAGGATTTTGATCGGCATGAAAGTGAAATCGCATACAGGTGGGTGGCAGGGGACGGGTGGCTTAGATGTTAAAGAATCCACCTGAAATGTGGGAAGATCCCATTTCAGTCCCTGGGTCAGGAAGATCCTCTGGACAAGGGAATGGCTACCCACTCCAGAATTCTTGCCTGGAGAATCCCATGGACCGGGGAGCCTGGCGAGCTACAGCCCGTGGGGTCACAAAGAGTCGGACACGACTGAGCGACTAACACTTTCACTTTTTTATTTCAGGAAACCATGTAGAGAAACCATGGGAGAAAGAAAACATGTAGACTCTAGATTTTGTTTTCTCTTGTGTGTTGTTATCAATTCAGTGCTAAATGACAGTGTTCTCCTAGACTGGCTGGTTATAGAATGTAAAACTCAGCAGTTAGGATTTGCAGTAAGTTGGGTTCTTTTTTTTTTAGTTGCATTAACTCTTTAAAGAATGCTCTCAGATGACCAATTTAGCAATTAAATGGGGTCATCATTATGAAACAAGTGATGATCTAACATAATTCAAAATAGCGGCTCCAGCCTGCCTCTACTGTGATATTAATAGACAAAAAATTTTTTAAAGATGCATGAGCAGTTTCTTATATTTTGGAGCTAGTAAATTGTCTCCAGCCAGAGAGCTGAATGTTCTATTGGGCAAGTGCCCTTTGAAAACAAAAGGAGTTTTTTTCTGCTTAAGAAACGTTACACTCGATGAAAATAGTTGCAGAATGCAATAAAAATGGAACATAGTTAAAAAGAAATATGAAGATTTCATCATTTTCTCACTCAGGCAGGAGGGCAGAATTTCGCCCTTTTTCAAAAGAGACATTTTAAAGTTCTCCTCCCCACATAGCGGTGCTAGCAGCCCCTGGGAATTCTGCCGTTGTCCAGCCCTCCGTCTGTAATGGATCTGTTGAATTGAGAGAGACAGAACAGTCTAGAAAGTGGCTTAAAACATGTCCAGATTTGCTACCTGATCCTCTAGAGGTAGAAATTAAAGAGGGGGGGAAAAAGCCCTAGTGGCAAATTGACTTTAAAAGCTAAAAACAGTGAGTTATTTGTAGCCAGCTTCCCAGGTGGTGCAGTGGTGAAGAATCCGCCTGCCAAGGCAGGAGACACAAGAGACGTGGGTTCGATCCCTCGGTCGGGAAGATCCTCTGGAGAAGGGGATGGCAGCCCACTCCAGTGTTCTTGCCTGGGAAGTCCTTTGGATGTAGGGGTCTGGTGGGCTCAGTCCATGGGATCGCGAAGAATCGGAGACGACTGAGCAGGAGCATGTACTGCTTGAGGGGGCTAATTAATAAAGACGTGCATTCAGAGAAGGCATGAGTGGTGAGCTCTAGAGAAAAAATAAGACAGGCAGAAAGAAGGACAAGTCTTAGGATGCAGATGGAACAGAATCACGATGGGGCCTCGTTACCCTGTGTTGACGGCTGCGTGGCATGAGGCCGCCCAGACCCAGGAGCCTCCTGCCGCCTTCTCTGTATCATCTTGACAAGGAGCAGAAGCGCTTAGTTAATTCCACCCTGGGGGCACCACGTGGGCTGAAGTATTGCCCTGGAGTGATAGTGTGAACAAGACTGCGTCAGAGAAGTTGAGCTGGAATTAGGGACTCTGGGTGTGCATTCCACACGCTGCTTCCCAAATACTTTGGCTGGTAGCTCAGATCCTACACAATTGAAGAGTTAAAACTTTTCATCTTCCTTCCCTGTCCCTGTCTCACTCTGGCTTTCAACTTTGTTTTTACTTTTGTTTATTTCTGGCTGTGCTGGGCCTTCGTTGCTACACATAGGCTCCCTCGGTTTGGGGAGCAGGGGGGTTACTCTCCAGTCATGCTGCAGGGGCTTCTCGTTGTAGGGGCTTCTCCTGTTGTGAAGCAGGGGCTCTAGGGACGCGGGCTTCAGTGGTTCTGGCTCGTGGGCTCCAGGGCCCGGGCTCGTAGCTGTGGCACACAGGCTTAGTTGCTCCACGGCATGTGGGATCTTTGTGGACCAGGGATCCACTTGTCCCCTGCATTGGGAGGCGGATTCTTAATCACCGGACCACACGGAAGCCTCCACCTCCCAGCTTTTAAAGTAGTGAAGAGAGTTACTTCTTCCAGGCTGCTGGACCATGGTTGGGGGGTGGGGGATGATGAACTACAAAACCCAGAAAGAAACATCTTCAGAAAAAGCTTCTGAGTTTTCTGTAAGTGAACATTGGAGCAACCACTTAGAGCTGGTACAGGACACTATTTAATAAAATCTCAGAAGACAGAGAGATGGGGGGTCATATAATTCTGGAAAAGTCGAATTCATCAGCTGTCTTGAATATAGAAACTGAACCTGAACTCTTGTTTTTCAGCCAAACTTGGAGATACGAAAGAGCTAGAAGACTTTATTGCTGATCTCGACAGAACCTTAGCAAGTGAGTACATGCCTGGTAGTTTAAAAAAAAAGAATCAAACAAAACCAACCAGCACCTCTGATAAAGTGCAGTAATGTTTACCAGCTTGCCTGTGGCAGGAAGTTACATCATTAGGTGTTTTTAGGTTCAGAAACAGGACCCTAGTGGCTCAGAAAGAAATCCTGAGGATAAGCTGGCATTGATGTTGACTGCCTTTTCAACCAGGGAGAACTGGCCCCCAGCAAACAATGGCATCTTGTTTGAGAAGTGGAGAGTTAAGTAGTAGTTAGAGTGATTGCAGCCTTCCCAGCATGGTGGCCTGCCAGGCTCTTCAGAAAAGAAATCAGCTTATTGACCACCAAGTATTATACTGACTAATAGAGCTGACTCATCGGAAAAGCCCCTGATGCTGGGAAAGACTGAAGGCAAAAGGAGAAGGAGGTGGCAGAGGATGAGATGGTTAGCTAGCATTACTGACTCAGTGGACATGAATTTGAGCAAACTAAGGGAGAGAGTGGAGGAAAAGGAGCCTGGTGGTCTCCATGGGGTGGAAAAGAGTCAGACACGACCTAGCGACTGAAGATCATTATACTGACAGTGCAGAGGGTTCAATCTCAGGGGCCAGAGAAAACTTCACACGTTAGATCCAGGGGTTTGATCTGACTTCTAGAGGGCTGGGTTCCCAAAGAGAGAATTGGCTTGGCGAGACCTTATAACCAAAGACCCACACCAGTTACCAAAAGACCTGGATGAGGTACGTGGTACCCTGTTTCCCATTTGGCAGTTACACTAATGGCACCCCATTCTCTGTGACCAAAATTTTTGAGAACCGAGGGTATCAGATCATAATTGCCATGGGGGTGCCTGGAAGAAAGGACCCTGAGAATCAATCCACACCTTCTATTTCCAAAGAACAGGATTACAAGTGCCAGAAGGGTCAGCTGGAGTTTCCTGGATGACAGTTTCCACAACTTACCCTTGGGGGGCCTTGTTCAGTGACAGAGCAGCCCTGGAGAATTTCATCCTAGCCCCTTTCATTTTACAATGAAAGAGTCAGTTTTCCATATTTTATGCTGTGCTATGCTAAATAGCTGGATAGGATCTGAAAAAATAGATCCAAAGCTGGTTACTTAAAAAGAATTCTGTTCTTAAACAAGGTTTCAGACAGACCTACCTAATATTAGGTGGAAAGTTCTTCTGCAGTTTCTGTTTACTAGAAGACTTTATCACCCATACTGTCCTCCATCAGAAGACCAAGGTCTGTTCTGACAGAGATGATTGTAATTGCAACACAGTTTGTGTTAGACCCGTGGGACAAGCTTGTTGACTTCATGAAAATTGCAGCAGGCTGCCCAGTCATACCAGTTCTTCAGACGTACATTACATGGGAAGCCTGCCATTAAGTTTGGTGCTTGGATGCCTGTTTGAGAGGTGTGCTCTGGTTGAGCATGCATGCCAAGTCGCTTCAGTTGTGTCTGACTCTTCGATCTTATGGACCGTAGCCCGTCAGGCTCCTCTGTGCATGGGATTCTCCAGGCAACAATACTGATGTGGATTGCCATGCCCTCTTCCAGGGGATCTTCCCAACCCGGGAATCGAACCTGTATCTCTTAGTCTCCTGCATTGGCATTCTTTACCACTAGTGCTACCTAGGAAGCCCATGGTTAAGCATGGGAATTGTCAACTTTCGAGAGTGGATCACCTTCTCTGTCTTCTATTGACAGGTATGTGAAACAAGAAGTTCTGGGTCCTTTCATTCTTAAGGGAGAAGTTTCAGAAAGCTCGGAGGACCTGATAAAATCAGCTACAGAATATGCTGCTGGAGGGGGCAGAGATGTTGCTCACCCACTACCAGGCTTGTCCTAAAAATACCTTTGGGCTCATCTCTGGGCAGGTTAGAGACTGACTTTGTTTACCAGCTTGCAGCGTATTAGAGCAGATGACTCATGCTAATGTTGTATTTCCTCTTAAAACATAGCTTCTCTGTAATTTAAAATGCTTTTATGAAAATATTTGTAATTAATTATATATAGTCGGAAACAGTAATATGCTTTCCCCATTATAATATATTTTTGTATGCAAATAAAGTTTGAACTGGAGTCTGTCTTTTGGAAGCCGTCTTTTTTTTTTTTTTTCCTCTTGATTTCTTTCAATGTATTTCCATCCAGGTAGTATTCAAGTGGAAATAACATCCCTCTTGACTTCTAATGGGGACTCTGGGTGCTGCCACATTGCACTAGGCAGTAGGATGATTAGTGAGAGAAAGTGTTACTTTGAAGCTCATTCGGCACTCTAAAGGGAAATTCTGGCATATGGTTGATGGGAAATTTTAATTTGAGCATTGTGGGTTTTTTTTTTTTAAGCTTTTTATTTTGTGCTGGGGTGTAGCCAATGAACAATGTTGCAAGAGTTTCAGGTGAACAGCCAAGAGACTCAGCCACAAGTAAACATGTATCCACTCTTCTCCAGACTTCCCTGCCATCCAGGCCCCCACACAGCACTGAACAGAGCCCCCTGTGCTACACGGGAGGACCTTGGTGGTCCTCTGTTTTAAACACAGCAGTGCGTGTATGTCCAGCCCAAACTCCCTATCTCCTGCCTCCATCCTGGGAGGATTGTGGTTTTGATGGAAGTTGGGTTTCTCTTCTCTGTTCTCCCCATTTCTTAAAACCTTTTTGTTGCCATGGGCGCTCCCTTCAATTAAGGGAAATACTAGGTGCACTAGGAATCCAGGGCAGGTTGGGGCAGCTGGAGGATTTATAAATGGCGGTGCTCGCGTAAGACCAGTGTGCTGAGGCGGATTTGATGTGCTGGTCTGGGTGCTAACGTCCAGGAGCCGGGAGCTGGAGGGGTCCCAGGGGAACCAGGGGGTCCAGATGCAGGGTCTCCCATGGGGTGGGCTTGTTTGTAGAAGCCAGTAACCCCACCTCCCACCCCCTGCCTGCCTTTTATGGGGGATGGGGCGAGGCATGAAAACAGGCAAGTCCATAGTTTTCCTGTCTGCTTTTCTACCCTTAAAACATCTGAAATAACCAGGCATTACTTTGACACGCAGAATCAAGTTATGCAAAAACTCCAATCCTTATGTTCCTGTAGAACACAAATCCAAAACATAAGTACTTCTAATTTTCCATAAGGCCTTATGACTATTGATATTTTCAAAAGATAACTACTAATTTGATCTGTTTTTTAGGGCATTGGCAAACTAAATTGCCTTTTCTTTAAAACTTTTCTTTTCCCCAAACTTCTGGGAAACCTTTTAGGTTGAACCCAAATATTTTCTGTAATTCTTTTTTTTTCTAGTTTTTAATTTTTTAGAAAACTTTATTTTATACTGGAGTATAGCTGATTAACAGTGTTGTGACAGTTTTGGGTGGACAGCAAAGGAACTCAGTCATACATATACATGTATCCATTCTCCCCCAAACTCCCCTCCCATCCAGGTTCTTTATTTCTTTATTGAGATATAATTTACATACTTGAACGTTCATCCTTTTAAAGTGTACAATTCAGTAGGTTTAAATTTTTTAGCCATGCTTTCTGGCTTGAAGGATCTTGGTTTCCAGACCAGGAATTGAACCTACACCCTCAGCAGTGAAATCGCAGAGTCCTAACCACTGGACCATCAGAGATATCCCGCTTCAGTGGCTTTTAGTACCTGTGTTCACGGAGTTGTGCAGCCATCCCTGTCTAACTCTCTGTGGATTTGTCTATTCTGGATATTTCATACAAATGGAATCATACACACAGCGTTTTGTTTCTGCATTCTTTTCTTTACAAATTGTTTTCATGGTTCATCCATGTTGTATGTGCATCAGTACTTCATTCCTTTTTATGACTGACTAATAGTCCACTGTATGGACATACCATATTTGTTTATCCATTTATTAGTTGAGGGACATTTGGGTTATTTCTACTTTTCGGCTAGTGAATATTGCTCTTATGAATATTCATGTATAAACTTTTGTGTGGATATATGTTTTAATTTATTTTGGGTATATAACTAGGATCAGAATTGCTAGGCCGTAAGATAACCCTATGCTAAACTTTTTGAGGAATTGCGACTTTCCACAGCTGCACCATTTTACATTCCCACCAGCAACGTATGAGGGCTGCAACTTCTCTACACCCTTGGCAACCCTTGTTGTTGTTCATCTTTTTGAATGTAGCCAGCTGAGTGGGTGTAAAGTGGTATCTTTTTGTGGTTTTCATTTGCATTTCCCTGATGACTAATGATCTTGAACATCTATTTATGTTTTTATTGGCCATTTGCATATCTTCTTTGGAGGATTATCTGTTTACAGCCTTTGCCCATTTTTAAATGTTGTTGTTCAGTCACTCAGACGTGTCCGACTCTTTGTGACCCCATGGATTGCAGCACGCCAGGCCTCCCTGTCCATCACCATCTCCTGGAGTTTGCTCAAATTCATGTCCACTGAGTCGGTGATGCCGTCCAGCCATCTCATCCTCTGTTGTCCCCTTCTCCTCCTGCCTTCAACCTTTCCCAGCATCAGAGTATTTTCTAATGAGTTGGCTCCTCCCATCAGGTGGCCAAAGTATTGGAGTTTCAGCTTCAGCATCAGCCCTTCCAATGAATATTCAGGACTGATTTCCTTTAGGATGGACTGGTTGGATCTCCTTGAAATCCAAGGGACTCTCAACAGTGTTCTTTATTATTGTTGAGCTGTAGGAGCTTTCTATGTATTCTGTATACAAATCCTTTATCAGACATATGATTTGAAAATAACTTCTTCTATTTTGCAGGTTGTCTTTTCACTTTTTTATTAGTGACCTTTGAGGCACTAATTTTATTCCACTGCTTTTGTTTATTTATTTTTATTTTTATTGGAGTACAGTTGCTTTCCAATGTTGTGTTAATTTCTACTGTACAGCAAAGTGAACCAGCCATTTGTATACATATATCTATCCCCTCTTTTTTGGATTTCCTTTCCATTTAGGTCACCACAGAGCATTGGGTGGAGTTTCCTGAAGCACTAAATTTTGATGAAGTCCATTTTATCTATTTTTTTCTTTTGTCACTTGTCAAAAGTCCACTTTTGGTGTCATATCTAACCATTGCCTAATTAAAGATGACAGAGTTATTCATATATTCTCTTTTAAGAGTTCCATAAGATTATACGAATCTTACATTTAGGTATTTGGTCACCTTTGGTTTAATTTTGTATGTGATATGAGGGAGGTATCCAGCTCCACTCTTTTGCATGTAGACATCCAGTTGTCGTATCCTTATTTATTGAAAAGACTATGTTTTCCCCCTTGAATTATGTTGATACTCTTGTTAAAAATCAGTTGGTCATATGTGTATGGGTTTGTTTCTGGGCTCTCAATTCTGTTCCAGGGATTTCTGTATCTCTTTTTATTTCCTGTACCACACAGTCTTGATAACTATAGCTTTGTAGTAAGTTTTTAAATCAGAAAGTTTAAGTCCTTCATCTTTGTTCTCTGCATGATTATATTGGCTATTCTGAGTTCCGTGCATTTTCAGATAAATTTTAGGTTGAGTTTGTCAACTTCTGTCACAAAGGCGGTTGAGTTTCTCATAGAGATGGTATCGAATCTGTGTGTCAATTTGGGAAGTATCGCCATCTTAGCAACACCAAGTCTTCCTTCCAATTCACGAGCATGAAACGCCCTTCGGTTTATTTATGTCTCTTCATTTCTCTCAACTGTGTTTGTGCCTTTCAGCGTGTGACTCTTGCACTTCTTTCATCAAATTTCTTTCTATTCTTTAAAAAAAATGATTTACTTATTTGACTGTACCAGATCTTAGTATCAGCATGTGGGATCTTCCTTGGGGCATGTTAGATCCCTTTTTTCAGTTGTGACATGTGGGATCTAGTTCCCTGACCAGGGATTGAACCCGGGCCACTTGCTTTGGGAGTGCGGAGTCCAGCCACTGGACCACTAGGGAGTCCCTGTCAAATTTACTTCTAAGCATTCCTTTTGATGCTATTGTAAGCAGAATTGTTTTCTTAATTTTATTTTCAGCTTATTCCTTGCTAGGGTATAAAAATACCCTTGATTTTTGTCTATTGATTTTGCTTTCTATACTTATTTATTAGTTCCAATAAGGTTTTGCGTGTGTATGTGTGTGGGGAGTTCTATATACAAAATCATAGCATTTGCAAATGGAAATAGTTTTACTTCTTCCTTTCCAATCTGAATGCCTTTTACATTCTTTCTGTTGCATCACTGCCCTGGCTGGAACTTTCAGTACAATATTGAAAATAAGTGGTGAGAGGGACATCCTAGTTTTGTTTCTGATCTTAGAGGAAAGTTATCAATCTTTCACCACTAAGTATTATGTAAGCTGTGGGAATATTTTCCTTTTTCATCAGATGAGCCCTTGTTTTTTATTTTTTAACATAATTTTCCCATTACCTGGAACTGTTTCTGTTTCATACTTGGGAATCTTTATCTGCTTTGATAAATCTTCTCCCCCATCCCCAACTCCCACTGGGACACCAGTGGTTGTTCACTGTCCCTATACCTTCTTATTACTAGCCTCTTCAGGATTTGAGGCTCTACCTCATTGGGCAGGTCTTTCTTTATGGTCTCCTGGAACCTGGATGCCCAGAGTTAGACATGCAGGGTATGGAGCTTTGTGGCCTTTTGAGAGGATAAGATCAGTGGTTTGGAGACAAGAAGTGGATTCCTTTAGAAAAGTGTTGGAAGAAGGATTGTTTGCACTCTAACCTCTGTTAGGCGAGTAACTGGGGACAAACAGGCTGTGGGCTGAGTCACAGCTTGGAGTTCTGGGAGTATTGAAAAAAGTGTTTTCCGTGTTTCCCAAGATGCATTTCAAAGAGCACATTCCTAAGCTGTTTTGAAGACTAGGTATTAAGGTCATGTACTTGAAAAGTGCTGCATGTACTTCACTTAGAGATTTATTATGCACATAAATTACTTAGGGTTCAGTCTAAGGTGATGGATCAGAAAGTCCCGAATATAGTGACTTAAACAAGATGAGACTTTCTTTTTCACTAACAGCCCAGAGGTGAGCAGTACAAGGCTGGGTGAGTGGTTCTCTGGTTCAAAGTGGCTGCTCTTGCTCCTGACATCACATTTCATTCCAGCCAGCACAAAAGAGAGCAAGTCAAGACAGGCTTATTACTTTCAATGATGTGACTAGAGGTGACACAAATTACTTCTGCTCACACTTGCTAGTCCAGATCTTAGTCAGATAGTCAGTCATTCCCAGCTGCAACAGAGGCTAGGAGAAAAAGTCTCTTGCTGGGCAGATGAGTGTTCAACCAAAATTTGAGGGTTCTGGAATTCCCTGGCAGTCCATTTAGGACTCCACGCTCTTACTTCTGAAGGCCTGGGTTCAATCCCTGGTTGGGGAACTAAGATCCCACAAGCCAGCCACAAGTCATGGCCTAAAAAATAAAGTTTAAAAAAATAATAAAAATAAAATTTGTGGGTTATGTTATTAAAGAAAGAGAGGATGGGTACTGGAGGATAACTATTCATTTCTGCCACATAAAGTCAAAGGCTTTGAGAAATCCTGCAGCCAAAAGACTTGTGTGTGTGTGAAAAAGCTACCAACAATTCACAGCCATAATCCATTAGCATTCTTTGGAACGAGCCTTGGGAAATGCCATTGTAGGGAATCTCATTCCACCGGGTTCTATTGAACTCCACTTCCTCCAAGACCTGCATGCCTACAGCATGGCCTTTGCAAACTGCTTGAGTGTTCCATGGAGAGTGTCAGCCAGTGGACTTTTCTGGAACAGAATAAGACCAGATTCTGAGGATGCAGAGTTGGTAGGATGTGACAGGTATGTTGTTGGGTTTGGGAATTTTCTGTTTGAACTTCTGGGAGGGATCACTAAAGCAAAACAAAACAAAAAACATGACACACACCCAAAGTGAGAGGATCCAGTACCAGCTCACATGTCCACACACCAGCCAGCCTCCGGGGCGGGACGGAGGAGCCCGATGACCTGTCTCCTTGAGGAATTATGACCCCGGCGGGCTGCATCGGCACCTCTGCCCCAAGTGTGAAGAGGGACGTCTGAGCTGAGGGGCAGGAGGTGGTGATGGGTGGTCTGTTGATAATCAGTGGAGTGGGGACCCTGAGGATAGAATGTGCAGAAACCTCCTCTGGGATGGGTTGGAGAAAGTACGGGCTTTCAAACTAGACCATCTTAAAATCCTACCTTGCCATCCTGTATCCGACTGATCTCCGGCACAGACGTTTTATTTCCTCACTTATAAAATCAGGATGTGAGTCCTTATTTTCTGGGTCACTGTGAAGACCAAATGGAGATGATGTAAAGCCTCTTCCTCCTCCTCATAACACAAGGACATTGGGTTCCTGTACTCAAGGCAAAATTAAGAATCACGGAGGCTCAGATGGTAAAGATGGAGAAGGAAACGGCAACCCACTGCAGTATTCTTGCCTGGAGAATCCCATGGACAGAGGAGCCTGCTGGGCTACCACCTATGGGATGTCACAGAGTCGGACAGGACTGAAGCGACTTAGCAGCAGCAGCAGATGGTAAAAAATCTGCCTGCAATGCAGGAGACCCAGATTCAATCCCTGGGTTGGAAAGATCCCCTGAAGAAGGGAATGGCTATCCACTCCAGTGTTCTCGCCTGGAGAATTTCACGGGCAGAGGAGCCTGGTGGGCCCCCGTCCACGGGGTCACAGAGTCGGACAGACTGAGTGGCTGACACGCACAACACGCACGTGGTCGTCACGGGGCAGTTCTAACCCGCTCGGCCTCAGCTGAGTGAAGGACGCCACAGTGTCTGCTGAGCCCAGAGGGAGCGGGGAGGGAAAGAGCACCAAACGCAGGGCCGGGAGGGGCCGAAGCCCCGTCCCGTGGTGGCCGGTTCTCGGCCCCTCTCTGGGGCCCGCTTCCTCCAGGTCAAACCCAGGCAGGGGACTGACGTTCGAGAGGCTCCCCCGCCCCTGTAGTTGAGTGGGCTCTGGTCCTGACCTTAGACCTACGGCTCCTCTCTGAAAAGCAGATGGGGTATTTTTGGCTTCTCTGTATGTGTTTCTTCCACACCCTTCTCCAAAATGTTTTCCTGTGCTAATTTATTTGGCTAAGGAGGTTTGTGGTGAGAGACACCAAACAGGAAATAGCTGTCATAGCTGCTGTCTGCAACGTTTGTTTTTTTAAGGCTTTCTCCTGTCTAGCTCACCTTCTTGTGTCGCTCGGTATTGATTGACGGGCAGGGTAAGTGGAAGGGGAAAGGGAAACACATTTTTAGAAGGGAACGTTTTCCTTCTAGTTCAAAGTTTACTGAAGGGTAAGGATTATTATGCACCATGGCAGGATTAGGTGACTCCTTTCCACCACAGGGCCTTTGTGCATGTAACTCCCTCTGCCTGGAATGCCTGCTCTTCTGGTTTTTTGGTTAGTTCTGCTTCTTTAGGGTCAGCTCGAGCATCACTTGCTCAGAAGGCCTTCTTGGCCCCCAGTCTAGGTTGGTCCTTGGTGCTCTTCTCATAGTGCCCTCCTCAAGTGCACTCATCTTGGTTTACAATGACATGTTCACTTGGGTGATTTCTTTTTCATAGGTTTTTTAAGATGCATTTTTTTGCCGCACCTCTCAGCCAGGTGGGTTCCCTGACCAGGGATCGAACCCATGACCCTGCATTGGAAGTACAGAGTCTTAACCACTGAACTGCCAAGAGAGTCCCTGGGTGATTTTTTTAGGTTAATTTCTCTCCTCTCTCTTACAAGCGGGCCACAAGCCCCACGAACGCAGGGACCATCCCTAGCTTGGCACGCCATGTGCTCCAGCACACAGCATGGCCCCGGGCACACGGGGAGTGCTCAGTTCGCTTCTGTTGGCTGAGTGAGTGAGACGTCTCACCTCTCACAGGCAGGCAGGCGGGCTGGGCATGACAGTGTCTAGGGTGTGTGTTCACCTAGTCCCCTCTGCTTCATCACTGGACCACCGTCCTCTTGCATGTCACTTCTGCCTTCCCTTCTCTAGGGCCTCGCTCTCATCCTCCCAAAGCATCTGAAACATTAACCCAAGGCCAAGACTGGTGCCAGGGGCCCAGTAGACTCCTTTCTCCAGCTCCTTATGGTATACCGGGGGAGAAGAGATGTCTGAAGACAGAGAACTTTGAGGCCAGAAGGAATGAATCTCTAACGGGGGATCCTCAGCCACCATGATTGGCAGTCGGGGGAAGAGGAGCCCTTCTTAGCCACTCCAGGGAGATGATGTCTGATGCTAGGCTGACTCTGACCCTGACACAATATTTACCTTTTCCTAGAGCTCGGATTCTAAAGTCAGAGAAGTCTTCTGAACCCTGTTGCAGCCAGAACGTGGTGTCAGCACACCGTGGGTGTGTGTGAACGTATGTGGTGCATGTGAGCTTGTGTGTACATGCTTTTGGGTTTATGTGTGCATATGTATATATATATGTGTGTGTTTTAATTAAAAGGAAGGAGACACAGACAAAGGCTTCCCAGGTGATGCTAGTGGTAAAGAGCCCACCTGCCAATGCAGGAGACTTGATCCCTGGGTCCAGAAGGTCCCCTGGAGGAGGGCCTGGAAACCCACTCCAGTGTTCTTGCCTGGAGAATCCCATGGACAGAGGAGCCCGGTGGGCTACAGTCCATGGGATCGCAGAGTCAGACACGACTGAAGTGACTTAGCACAAGCACGCATGCACAAAGACAGGAGTCCTGGTGTGGAAGACCCGGAGGAGAGCACAGGGCCCTCAGAGGGTCTGAGGTTGAGTTATTAACAGCACAATCTGTCTCCTGGGCGGGAGCGGCCCTTCCTCTGCTGGGCTTGTCTTTGCTTGTCCACATTTCAAAACAGGATTACCTTTATAATTGCATTTTCATGCATCACGTGGAAAGGGCCCATTCCCACGTGCTCCCAGGAGGCGTGTGACCCTCTGTCCTGGGCTCAGGGCCAAAGCCTGTTCTGGGACCAGAAGCGTCATGGCCTGGCTTCGGAGTCTAAGCCAAAGGAAGCCCCAGCCTGGCCAAGAGCAGGTCTGGGAGGGCCAGGCCCGAGTGTGACCTCCTGCTTGTCAAGGGCATCTAGGGGGCAAGGCGTGGGGCAGGGCATGCCTGAGTCACCCGGCCTTGTGGAAGGACTCTGAGTGAGGGGCCTGCCCTTTTCGGGGTGGGGAGTGTGGAGTGTATTCTGGAGTGAGCTGCAGTAGCCAGGGAGGAATTTGGGAAACAGGATAAATTAAGCAGTGAGGTTTCTAGTAGGTGAGCAGATGCAAAGGGAACGAAACTTAAAAGGACACACGTAAGCATATGGCCGATTCATGTTGATGTATGGCAAAAACCATCACAATATTGTAAAGTCATCATCCTCCAAGTAAAATAATAATATTGAAAAAGAACATGGAGTTCGGATCATTCTGGAAGGAGGGTTGGCAGCACAGTCTCCCAAACAGAAGAGGGGCTGGCGTCCGGCACCCTGACCCCGCTCCTTGGGCTGAAACACAAAACTCGCCTCCAGTCAAGCGGCCTCATTTTAGACCCAAAAAAACTGATCCCAGGGCCAAAGCTTTAATGACCAAGCGTTGTATGTCAGACAATAAAAAGTTTCAGGAAGGTGAAATCAGAGACGAGAATGTACTGGGATGGGGGTGGGGGGAACATGAGCTCCCCAAACCCAACGTATAATTAACCATTGTAATCTCAAGTGATTGAGGACTGATGGAGAGATTAGCTGTGTCCAGAAAGACATCCACTTATCAATCGCTTGTGCGCAGATAAGAGAAGTTGCGTCAGGCCAGCAGGCAAGGGAGCCGGGGAGCCGCAGCGGAGGAAAACATTCGGTAGGGAGGTCACCTTGATCTGAGGAAGCCCATTGTACTTGGAGCCGGTCCCCAGAGAGGTTATGAAACAGCGTAGGGCCACCGCCCCCTGGGTCCTAGGGCACATGGCAAAATGACAGCTGGATCCTTTTCTGTTTTTTTTTTTTTTAACTGAAATATAGTTATTCACCATGCTGGATTAATTTTTCCTGTACAGCTAAGTGATGCAGTTATATATATATGCATGTGTGCATGCAGTCTTTTTTTTTTTTTTTTTTTTTTTATTTATTTTTTTTTTTAAATTTTTATTATTATTATTATTTTTTTTTCCAGTGGGTTTTGTCATACATTGATATGAATCAGCCATGGATTTACATGTATTCCCAATCCCGATCCCCCCTCCCACCTCCCTCTCCACCCGATTCCTCTGGGTCTTCCCAGTACACCAGGCCGGAGCACTTGTCTCGTGCATCCCACCTGGGCTGGTGATCTGTTTCACCATAGATAGTATACATGCTGTTCTTTTGAAATATCCCACCCTCACATTCTCCCACAAAGTTCAAAAGTCTGTTCTGTATTTCTGTGTCTCTTTTTCTGTTCTGCATATAGGGTTATCGTTATCACCTTTCTAAATTCCATATACATGTGTCAGTATGCTGTAATGTTCTTTATCTTTCTGGCTTACTTCACTCTGTATAATGGGCTCCAGCTTCATCCATCTCATTAGGACTGGTTCGAATGAATTCTTTTTAATGGCTGAGTAATATTCCATGGTGTATATGTACCACAGCTTCCTTATCCATTCATCTGCTGATGGGCATCTAGGTTGCTTCCATGTCCTGGCTATTATAAACAGTGCTGCGATGAACATTGGGGTGCACGTGTCTCTTTCAGATCTGGTTTCCTCAGTGTGTATGCCCAGAAGTGGGATTGCTGGGTCATATGGCAGTTCTATGTCCAGTTTTTTAAGAAATCTCCACACTGTTTTCCATAGCGGCTGTACTAGTTTGCATTCCCACCAACAGTGTAAGAGGGTTCCCTTTTCTCCACACCCTCTCCAGCATTTATTGCTTGTAGACTTTTGGATAGTGGCCATCCTGACTGGCGTGTAATGGTACCTCATTGTGGTTTTGATTTGCATTTCTCTAATAATGAGTGATGTTGAGCATCTTTTCATGTGTTTGTTAGCCATCTGTATGTCTTCTTTGGAGAAATGTCTGTTTAGTTCTTTGGCCCATTTTTTGATTGGGTCATTTATTTTTCTGGAATTGAGCTGCAGGAGTTGCTTGTATATTTTTGAGATTAATCCTTTGTCTGTTTCTTCATTTGCTATTATTTTCTCCCAATCTGAGGGCTGTCTTTTCACCTTACTTATAGTTTCCTTTGTAGTGCAAAAGCTTTTAAGTTTCATTAGGTCCCATTTGTTTAGTTTTGCTTTTATTTCCAATATTCTGGGAGGTGGGTCATAGAGGATCTTGCTTTGATTTATGTCGGAGAGTGTTTTGCCTATGTTCTCCTCTAGGAGTTTTATAGTTTCTGGTCTTACATTTAGATCTTTAATCCATTTTGAGTTTATTTTTGTGTATGGTGTTAGAAAGTGTTCTAGTTTCATTCTTTTACAAGTGGTTGACCAGTTTTCCCAGCACCACTTGTTAAAGAGGTTGTCTTTTTTCCATTGTATATCCTTGCCTCCTTTGTCAAAGATAAGGTGTCCATAGGTTCGTGGATTTATCTCTGGGCTTTCTATTCTGTTCCATTGATCTATATTTCTGTCTTTGTGCCAGTACCATACTGTCTTGATGACTGTGGCTTTGTAGTAGAGTCTGAAGTCAGGCAGGTTGATTCCTCCAGCTCCATTCTTCTTTCTCAAGATTACTTTGGCTATTCGAGGTTTTTTGTATTTCCATACAAATTGTGAAATTCTTTGGTCTAGTTCTGTGAAAAATACCATTGGTAGCTTGATAGGGATTGCATTGAATCTATAGACTGCTTTGGGTAGAATAGCCATTTTGACAATATTAATTCTTCCAATCCATGAGCACGGTATGTTTCTCCATCTGTTTGTGTCCTCTTTGATTTCTTTCATCAGTGTTTTATAGTTTTCTATGTATAGGTCCTTTGTTTCTTTAGGTAGATATACTCCTAAGTATTTTATTCTTTTTGTTGCAATGGTGAATGGTATTGTTTCCTTAATTTCTCTGTCTGTTTTTTCATTGTTAGTATATAGGAATGCAAGGGATTTCTGTGTGTTAATTTTATATCCTGCAACTTTACTATATTCATTGATTAGCTCTAGTAATTTTCTGGTAGAATCTTTAGGGTTTTCTATGTAGAGGATCATGTCATCTGCAAACAGTGAGAGTTTTACTTCTTCTTTTCCTATCTGGATTCCTTTTACTTCTTTTTCTGCTCTGATTGCTGTGGCCAGCACTTCCAACACTATGTTGAATAGTAGTGGTGAGAGTGGGCACCCTTGTCTTGTTCCTGATTTCAGGGGAAATGCCTTCAATTTTTCACCATTGAGGGTGATGCTTGCTGTGGGTTTGTCATATATAGCTTTTATTATGTTGAGGTATGTTCCTTCTATTCCTGCTTTTTGGAGAGTTTTAATCATAAATGAGTGTTGAATTTTGTCAAAGGCTTTCTCTGCATCTATTGAGATAATCATATGGTTTTTATCTTTCAATTTGTTAATGTGGTGTATGACATTGATTGATTTGCGGATATTAAAGAATCCTTGCATCCTGAAACTGTCATCAGAAATCTTCCAGCAAACAAAAGCCCAGGACCAGATGGCTTCACAGCTGAATTCTACCAAAAATTTAGAGAAGAGCTAACACCTATCTTACTCAAACTCTTCCAGAAAATTGCAGAAGAAGGTAAGCTTCCAAACTCATTCTATGAGGCCACCGTCACCCTAATTCCAAAACCAGACAAAGATGCCACAAAAAAAGAAAACTACAGGCCAATATCACTGATGAACATAGATGCATGCAGTCTTTTAAATTATTCTTTTCCATTATGGTTTATCACAGAATATTGAATATAGTTCCCTTTGCTATACAGTGTGTGTGCTAATTGCTCAGTCCTGTCCGACTCTTTGAGACCCTTTGGACTGTAGCCCACCAGGCTCCTCCATCCATGGAATTCTCCAGGCAAGAATACTTGAGTGGGGAGCCATTCCCTTCTCCAGGGGATCTTCCCAACCCAGGGATCGAAGCCGGTTCTCCTGCATTGCAGGCAGACTGTTTACTCTCTGAGCCCCCGGGGAAGTCACCGGGGAAGCCTTGCATACAGTACGACCTTGTATACGGTATGAATGTGTGTGCTTAGTCACTTCAGTCATGTCTGACTCTTTGCGACCCTATGGGCTGTAGCCCACCAGGCTCCTCTGTCCGTGGGATTTTCCAGGCAAGAGTACAGGAGAGGGTTGTCATGCCCACCTCCAGGGGATCTTTCTGACCCGGGGATCAAACCTGTGTCTCCTGCGTCTTCTGCCTTGTAAGCAGCTTCTTGACCACTGAGCCACCACGGAAGCACGTTCAGTATGTATGCAGCGTGCTCTAGAGTAGGACCTTGCTGTTGATCCATCCTCTGTATAATAGTTTGCATCTGCTAATCCCGAACTCCCGGTCTGCCCCTCCTCTGCCCCCTCGCCCCTTGACAACCACATCTGTTTTCTATGTCTGTGAGTCTCTTTCTGTTTCATAAAAGTTCATTTGTGTCGTATTTTAGATTCCTCTAATTTTCAATCTCCTTTGAGAAAGGGGAAGAGATGGCTTCTTCTTGGCTGGCTAATGGATGGTGCTTTTAGACTGTACACAACTATTTGTGATTTGTGATCTGAAAGACCACAGTAGTCAGTTTTCCTTCATGCGAATTCTGCCTTCTCAATCCCACCACGCCCACAAGTCCAGAATTATTTTCAAGTTCTGTTAAGCCCCATTTTTGAAAGCAAAACTATCTCCATCCCTATCAGGAAGGAGACAGAGATGCGCTGACATATCTGAGAGGCTGGATGGGCATTTCCCCCTGTCATTTAGACTCTGCGCTAGGCAGTCACTACTTTCTCTCTTAGGATGACAGGCACCTGGGTTTCTTTGCTTGGAGCTGAGATGCTTTTTTTTCTGAGTCTCTTACTGGCCTCACTGTCCAAGAGAGGCAGCTTCCTAGGCGGCTCAGTGGTAAAGAACACACCCGCCAATGCAGGAGACACAGGAGATGTGGGTGGGGAAGATTCCCTGGAGAAGGGAATGGCAACCCACTCCAGTATTCTTGCCTGAGTAGTCCCATGAACAGGGGGTCCAGTGGGCTATAGTCCATTGGGTCACAAAGAGTCTGACAAGACTGCGCGCACATGCACACACACACACACACACACACACACACACACACATCCAAGAGAGACACAGGAAACCTGGGGACGGTCTGAGGGGAGGTGGAGGGGTCGGGAAACACAACCCCTCAGCCAAAGGGCTGGGGTTCCATTGTCCTGCTTCCCCGAGAGACTAAATGGCAATTGAGTGGGGCACCTCTGTCCATATGAGCAGGAGATCTGGGCTACGTTGGACACTCTAACTGGTGGTGAACGTGCAGGAGGTTTGGAGTCTGCTTTCTCCTGAGGTAAGTACATTTTCAAATGACAGATTATCGTTCGTCTGAAGGGTGTAGGGAAGACCCCCTGTGCAGGTGGGGGATGTGTCCGTGACCTCTGAAGGCTTTTCAGACCTGGCCCGCGGCTGTCCCTCCCAGGCCTCTGGTCCCCGCAGCGGCCTCCTGAGCTGGTCCACATCAGGGCACTAAGGCCTCTGCACGGCAGGCCGGCCCCACCTGCGGTCCCCGTTGCAGCTGCATCCCATCCGTGCCACTGAGTGCGGTGACTGTCACGCGAGCTGCACCCTTTCCAGGGACACACAATGGCCTCCGAGGTCACCCTGGGGTTTCTGAAGACGAAGACATCCTGTTCTGGGATTTAAATAGATAAGTCCTGCATTTAAGGAGTGTGAAGTAATCTTCAAAGGGGGATGTTTATGTGAACCAGATACCAAGTGAATCCCGGCCAGAACTTTTAAAGAGACTCTGAAAGGTCTCATGGCAGGGATTCAATGCCAGTTATAACAGCACAAAGGGTGAGGCGTCTGACAAAGGTGCTCTCGACACATCCTCGGGGCAGGTCCGAGATCCAGCGTCATCATTCCCGGCCTGTAGACGGGGGACCGAGGCTTCCTTCCTGGCCTCGGAGAGCAGCAGAGATGGACCACTTCTAGGCGCACCTGGGTTAAGCGGGTGTTCCTGTCACACCAGCTGGTCCCTGGCAAAGATCTGGGTTTGTTGGCCTCCTGCCCCACAAGACTCAGAGCGTAGGCTCCTTGGGACTTTGATTGGGAGATTTCCGAGATTTTGCCCCTTGTCAAAGAAACCCAGTGTTTGCACCGACCTTCCAGCTGCTGCCTAACAATCTCAGGACCAAGGTCAGTGTTGCCATGGGAACACACGACTTCCAGAGAAGGAGCTGAGGAGTGAAGTTCCAGGCTCCCCTTGCTTCTCAGTCCAGGCCCAGAGAATATGTGGAAAAGAGGAACCAGGAATTACCAGGAGAAGCACACAGAAGCAGTTTCTTTCTACAGGAGCCAGCAACGCAGGCAGCCAGCCTGGCAGCTACCCAGCTTGGTTCCCAGAACAGTTAAATTTATTTAGGGATGAAATTTGTCATCATTGTGCTCAGTCGTGTCCAACTCTTTGCTACCCCACGGACTGAAGCCCACCAGGGTCCTCTGTCCAGGGGGCTTTCCAGGCGAGAATACTGGAGTGGGTTGCCATGCCCTTCTCCAGGATACCTTCCTGACCGAGGGATCGAACCCACATCCCCTGAGGCTCCTGCACTGCAGACGGATTCTTTACTACTGAGCCACCGGAGAAGCCCCAGAACATGGCATTAATAGCTCCCAATTTTTAAACTAGCGTGGGATAACAGGAATATACCTGAATCATGAGCTAGGGGAACTGGTTCAAATCCTGGCTCTGCTACTTCCTAGTTGGATGATTTTGAGCAAGTTGTTTAATCCCTTCGAGTTTGAGTTTCTGGCATAAAACACGTGTCCTAAATAAAGTGAGGCTTAGTCAGAAAAATAAATGAGATCACACAGATGAAAACACATGGAGGTTAGGGGAGGGATAAATCAGAAGTTTGGGATTAACAAATACACACTACTATATATAAAAGAGATTAACAACCAGGAACTACTGTATAGTACTAGGAACTATATTTGGTATCTTATAAAAATCTATAACAGAAAAGAATCTGAAAAAGAAGACACATTATATACATATCCTATATATAACTGAGTCACCTTGCTGCGTACCCGAAACTAACATAGCATGGTAAACCAACTGTGTTGTGCTGGCTAAGTTGCTTTAGTCTGACTCTCTGCGACCCCCTGGACGGTAGCCCACCAAGCTCCTTTGTCCATGGGATTCTCCAGGCAAGAATACTGGAGTGGGTTGCCATGCCCTCCTTATAAATCAATTATACGTCAATTAAAAAAAGAAAACATTTATAAATAAGAAATACACGGTAAATAACTTTGTACTATTAAAAAATATGTAATGGACAGATCCAGTTATTGTAGCAAGGCTAGGGTTTTGCTTTGCTTTCTGGTACAGTCTTAAAGACACACACACACACACACACACTGTCTCTCCTTCAATCATTATCCAAGTCAAAATCAGAACATTTTCAGCAGCCTAAGAGGCTCTCTCGGGGCCCTTCCCAGTCATCAGCCCCCCAAAGGCACCTGTAGATTGGACCTCCACATTCAGTCTTGGGATGGTACCTGAAAAGTCTTGCTTGGTCCGTCTCTGTAGCCCCATCTCCCTCTCCCCTGCCTTTAATCTGTATGCCCACTGAGGTTTCACGTCCGGGAAGTTACCCCCTGAGCTGAGGAATGCACAGCCAGACCCAGGGCCCACAGACTGTGGCGTCCTCTCAGGCTGGAAGTCCATCTAGAAAGCTTCTGGGGAATTCTCCGCACCCCTCACCCTGGACACAGGGGCATCCCTCACTCAGTGCCCTTCTGTAAACGCACCCGTCTGCCTCAGAGTCATTCTCTCTCATCAGCCTATGAGCTTCCTAAGAACACAGATGATTTTCCTATTCAGTCCGTATCCCTTGGCCCCTGGTACACAGTAGGTATTTGTGAAATCCTACCGAGTTGTCGAGTTTGGTATAGGGCAGGCATCAAATTAGGCAGATACTGAGTTTTCCTGCCTGTATCACTTTTGTGCTCACGCAGTTGTGTCCAATTCTTGGTGACCCCAAGGACTGTAGCCCACTAGGCTCCTCTGTCCATGGGATTTCCCAGATAGGAATACTGGAGTGGGTTGCCATTTCCTCCTCCAGGGGATCTTCCTGACCCAGGGATCAAACTCGAGTCTCCTACATTGGCAAGCAGACTCTTAATCACATAGCAATCCACACAACATCATTCTCTACGATTCCAAGGATATGTAAGTAGCTTTCCAATGCATAGATAAAACTAATAAGTACTTTAAAAGAAAAATGACCAAGTTTCAACTACAGCCAGCAGCCAGCATCACACAGGGCAAATGGTCAGGGATGAGAACTTTGGAAGCTTGCTTCATGTTTTGGTGATGAAAAGACAGACCGTCTGGAGATGAATTCCGGGGCCAGCAGCAGGAGCCACATGAGGGACTTAGCAGCTCCTGAAGTATAAGGAGCAGGGCTAGACGCTGGTCTGGTACTTCTCAGGCTCTGGGCGTGTTTGTTTGTTTCTTGGCTGCGGGATCTTAGTTCCCCAACCAGGGATGGGACCCAGGCCACGGCAGTGAAAGTGCTGAGTCCTAATCACTGAAAGTGAAGTGAAAGTGTTAGTCGCTCAGTCGTGCCCGACTCTCTGTGACCCCGCCAGGCCCCTCTGTCCATGGGATTCTCCAGGCAAGAGTACTGGAGTGGGTAGCCTCCTTCTCAAGGGGATCTTCCTGACCCAGGGATTGAACCCAGGTCTCTTGCATTGGAAGCAGATTCTTTATCATCAGAACCAGGGAATTCCCTCTGTGCATGTCTTGCTGGCATAATATAGAAGATGTGGTTTTACAGGGAGAGCTGCAAAGCTGGTTCTGTGCTTTTTTTTTTTTTTTTTTTTTGTCTTTGACCCAGTGTTGACTCACCTGGAGTGGGTTAATTCCAGGGCCGTAGTTCAGCTCCTTGTCTCATTTCACTGGGGGGACAGGCTCTATGCTCTGTTCTTCATCCTCTTCCATCCACTGTTGATATAATCACCAGCGTCATTCTTGACCATGTCGTCATCATCTGCTTGAAACCCTTTCATGCTTTCCTATTGTCTTAGGATAGATTTTTGAAAAGGGCTGCTTTATAGAGGTAGTAGTCACATACTACAGAGGCTATCCTTTTACAAACTATGATTCTGCTTTCTTTAGTATATTCACAGAGTTGTGCAACCCTCCTCACTATCTATTTCCAGAACATTGTCCTCTCCCCACAAAGAAATCCTGTACCCATTAGTCCTCACTCTCTATTCCCCTTTCCTTCCGGTCTCTGATACCCACTCACCTACTTCTGTCTCTTTGGATTTATTTTGCATATTTCATACAAATGGACTGACACCATATTTGGTCTTTTGTGTCTGGTTTCTTTCACTTGGCATAAATTTTCCAAGGTTCATTCAAGTTGTAGTATGAATCAATACTTCTTTTTATGGCCAAGGACTATTTCATTGTATTGATTTACCACATTTTGTTTATCCATTCATTTATTGGTAGACATTTTCGTTGTCTCTACTTTTTGGCTATTATGAACATTTTGTGTGGACATAACTATTTTTTTTCCTTTTTCTCCTCTCCCTCTCTCTCTTTTTTTTATTTTGGTGTATATACCTAGGAGTAGGATTTCTGGGTTGTGTGGTGTGTGTTCTCAGTTGCATCTGGCTCTTTTCAACCCCATGGACTACAGGCTGCCAGGCTCCCTCTCCATGGGATTTCTCAGGCAAGAATACTGTAGTGGGTTGCCATTTCCTACTCCATGGGATCTTCCTGACCTAGGAATCAAATCTGCATCTCCTGCATTGGCAGGCAGATTCTTTACCACCGCACCACCTGGAAGTGGGGTTGTGTGGTACTTAAGGATATATCTCAATTCCGTAGCCTGAGGCCAGGGCCCTGCCCACTCTGGACCCTTCACCCAGGCTCCTACCACGCCCTGGCCCAGACCACACTCTTTTCTTGCCTGAGTAGGCAAATGCAGCTCTCTGAACGCACCGTGCCCTGACACATCCTGCCTTTCACATTCCATCTGCCATTCGGCATGCCCTTTCTCTGACCTCTGCACCTGGGTGACTCCTCCAAGTTTCACTTCGGGCATCACCACCAGCTGGGGATTCTGCAATGAACAAAAGCAAATCCTTGCTCTCACGGTGCTCATGTTGGAGTGGGGGGCATAGGCAAGAAAATTAAGTGGTGTATCACACACATACACCTAGCTAGCTTTTGCTTAGGGAACTGATGCAGGAAAGAGGATTCCATGTTCCTGCCTTCCTGGTATCCAGGAGTGGCCACGAGATTAATTCTTGCCAGTGGACTGTGAATTGGCAGAATCTGTTGGGTCTGGGAGGGGGCTTTTAAGAAGTGGATGGATTTTCTCCAGGTGGCCCAGTGGTAAAGAATCTGCCTGCCAATGCAGGAGATGCAGATTTGATTCCTAGGTCAGGAAGATCCCGTGGAGTAGGAAATGGCAACCCACTCCAGTATTCTTGCCTGAGAAATCCCATGGAGAGGGAGCCTGGCAGCCTGTAGTCCATGGGGTTGAAAAGAGCCAGATGCAACTGAGAACACACACCAGACAACCCAGAAATCCTACTCCTAGGTATATACACCAAAATAAAAAAAAGAGAGAGAGGGAGAGGAGAAAAAGGAAAAAAAATAGTTATGTCCACACAAAATGTTCATAATAGCCAAAAAGTAGAGACAACGAAAATGTCTACCAATAAATGAATGGATAAACAAAGTGTGGTAAATCAATACAATGAAATAGTATACAGCTTCGATCCCCGGGTCAGGAAGATCCCCTGGAGAGGGAAATGGCAACCCACTCCAGTATTCTTGCCTGGAGGATCCCATGGACAGAGGAGCCTGGTGGGCTACAGTCCATGGGGTCACAAAAGGGATGGGCACGACTGAGCATGCATGGGTTTTCCCCATGGTCTTTCCCTCCTGTAGTCAGGGTTCAGGACACTTTGAGGCCATTAGGGATGATGGGTCCCCAAGAAGGAAAGAGCCTGGGTGCCTGAATCACCACGTGAAAAGAAGCCATAGGCTGATCAGGAATGTGGTACTAGGCTAAAACAGGATTGACAAATCCACTTCTGTTGTTTCAGGCCCCTGAAATGGCCTCCTCTTTCTTACATGAAGCGTTCGCATGTCTCATTTTACCCTCTAGCTCCCAGTCACACGGTGATCGTTCTCTGAATCCACCCCGAAACAATGTAGAGCAGGAGGTTTATAAACACCCACAAGGTTGTTTCATAGCAAGAACTCAAGCCTCCTTTCATTCTTTCTCTGCTTTAAGTACCCACGACATCTGCCACAGTGTAAACCCTCCACACATCTTTATCGAGTTGAATCAAGGGTGCTAGGAAATATATTAAATTTACTAAAAGGAGGTTCATTTAGAAAATGAAGTTGTGGAGGGATAAATTAGGAGTTTGGGATTAACAGATACACAATAGTGTATATAAAATAGATAAACAACAAGGACCCACTGTATAGTACAGGAAACTCTACTCAGTAATTGGTAATAACCTATAACGGAACAGAATCTGAAGAATATATATATGTATACCAACATATCTCAGTAAAAGTATATATATATATACACACACACACACATCACTTTGCCGTATACATGAAAGTGAAAGTTGTCAGTCGTGTCTGAATCTTTGTGACCCCATGGACTATACAGTCCATGGAATTCTCCAGGCCAGAATACTGGAGTGGCTAGCCTTTCTTCTCCAGGGGATCTTCCCAACCCAGGGATCAAACCCAAGTCTCCTGCATTGCGGGAGGATTCTTTACCAGCTGAGACACCAGGGAAGCCCAATAACTTGGAAATCAACTATACTTCAATTTAAAAAAACCAGTCAAACAAAAAACCTCCACAAAACAAACAAAAGTGAAGTTGTGATGACAACTACTATCTTAATCAGCTGCATGAAAAGTTTGCTGATCTACCCAATGATGCAAGAAGAATCAGCAGGTTTGTGCCATGTGGTGAAATCTAGCAGACACCAACAGGTGTTCCTGGCTTGTTGCTGGGTGACGGTTGTTTCATGTTTAAGTTACTGGCCACAGACACCTGTGTTTTTGCAAGTATGGCTCAGACCACAAAAATTCCCATTAGAACGTTTGAGTACCCAGGAGTGGTTAACTCCAAACTGGCCTGAACACTCCTTTTATCTCCGTGGTGGGAACAAGTCTTTTAAGTTTTTTAAATACTGTAAATGTGAGATTCATGATGCGGGGTTCTGCTCCTCAGAGTTCACCAGGGTTGACTCTTCCCACTGGAGGCTTGTGGTTTCCCTATCAAGTTGTTGCAGCGGCAGTTGATTAAATGTGGACCACGTGGCAGGCACTGTTCTAAGCACTTTCATATCTTATCTCATCAGATACACAGTAGTATGAGGTAGCCGTTGTTATCAGCCCACTTTACCCATGAGAAACCTGAAGTGAATCCAATGTCAGTCAGCCATGTCCAACTCTTTGCGACCCCATGGACTGTAGCCTGCCAGGCTCCTCTGTCCATGAATTCTGCAGGCAGGAATACTGGAGTGGGTAGCCGTTCCCTTCTCCAGGGGATCTTCCCAACCCAGGGATCGAATCCAGGTCTCCCACATTGCAGGCGGATTCTGGGAAGCTCTGGAGCCTGAGGGGTTAAGCAATTTGCCTAAGGTCACGTGGTAGGTGAGAAGCGAAGACAGGTGTCTGCTCAAGTCTATCTGAACCTAAAGTCAAATCCTCTCAACAACTATATTTCAGAGCAGAAGGTAGAACTGCTGACTTTCATGAACAACTCCGTATAATGTGGGAATGCAAATTATTATTGTCCTCGCTTGTAGTCTGTTAACAGCCCATTGACTAAAACAAATCACATGGCAAGCACAAAGTCAAGGACAAATAAATTCTTCCCCTCTTGTGGAAGGAAATGCTGAATCACAGAAAAGGGTGTGAATACAGGGACAAGGGAAGAATGAGTCAATGAATCAATCTACTACAACCAGGAAAGAAAGAAAAACAGGGAAAATGCAAACAGGAAAGGTGGAAATTATTTACAAAGAGTAAATTTCTTCCATCAAAATCAAATCATGGACAGCTGTTATTCCTAGTTATTAATACTTCCTCAGCACCTCTGTGGAAACCCAACCCCCAGAGCTCCAGTATTCAGTCCTTGAGAGCTATCTCTGGCCCCAAAGCTCTGGGTTGGGCTGATTTGGGCCTTTGCTGGAGAGTCAGGTCAGCTTTGGAAGTGGGCTTGAAAGGAAGGAGACAGAGAGGGAGAGGAGAGAAAGGGAGGAAGAGACTTTAGGGCTGTATTAAGCATATTCTAATGGCATTAAGAGGGCTTCCCTGGTGGCTCAGTGGTAAAGAATCTGCCTGCCAAAGCAGGAGATGTGGCTTCTGGGTGGGGAAGATCCCCTGGAGAAGGAAATAGCAACCCACTTCAGTATTCTTGCCTGTGAAATCCCATGGATGAAGAGCCTGGTGGGCTTCAGTCCATGGGGTCACAAAAGAATCAGACTTGACTCAGCAATTAAACAACAACAGTGGCATCAAGACATGCTCCTTTTCCTGTTGCAGATAAATAGTGGACCCCTTGTGATAAGAGAATCCCCAAATCTCCCATTTGGAAGGAGCCTCATAGAAAAGAGGCAACCCACATCAGTATTCTTACCTGGGAAACCCCATGGACAGAAGCAGCTTGATGGACTACAGTCCATGGGGTCGCAAAGAGTCAGACAGGACTGAGCCGCTAATACCTACACTTTCATAGGAAAGATTGAAGAAATGGGCCCTATACCTGTTTCCTCATCATCTTCAGGGGCTTTGGGTTGCAGGGCAGACCGGATGGGCTTGAGGCTGGCTTAGAGGGAGAGGCTTTCGTGTCTGACGTTCCTGGGATAGAGAAAAGCCAAGGTGTGCATTTGTTCTCTAGAATGATGCCCGTTAACCTGCTGACCCATCTGGCTCCTGTCTCCCCTCTGGAGGAGCTGGGGATGAGAACTGCTCAAGGACTGAATACTGGAGCTCTGGGGTTGGGTTTCCACAGAGGTGTTGAGAAAGTATTAATAAATAGGAATGGGAGCTGTCCATGATTCGATTTTGATAGAAGAATTTACTCTTCGTAAATGAATTTCCACCTTCCCTGTTTGCACTTTCTCTGTTTTGCTCTCTTTCTTGGCTATAGTAGGTTGATTTATTGGCTCATTCTCTCCTCGTCTCTGTATTCACACCATTTCTCTGTGTGATTCAGCAGTTCCTTCCACAAGAGGAGTAGAATTTATTTGTCCTTGACTTTGTGCTTGCCACGTGACTTGTTTCAGCCAATGGGCTATTAACAGACAGCAAGCAAGGACTTGATGTATGCTTACCTGGTTGGGCTTAATTTTTTTATGCATGTGCCATCATCATGAGAACATGCCAAACTAGCCCACTGGTCCAAGGAGGATAAGAGACAATCAGAGCAATTGTGGTCTAAACTTTCAAACTAGAGCTGCCGGGTCAAGCTTGGCCTGTATCAGATTGGCTCCAGCAAATACCCAAGTGCGTGAGTGAAATGTCTGCTTATCACTGTTGTGTGTTACTGACCTTCTGTGGTTGTTTCTATGCAGTGACAGCTGACTGATACGTGAGGAAAAGTTCCTTTTGAGGTATTTCATGGCTGAGTTAATTAATTAATTAGTTTTAAAATTGATTTTTGGTTGCTTTGCACAGCATGCAGGATCTTAGTTCCCCAACCAGGGATCAAATCCATGCCCCTTTGCAGTGGAAGCGCAGAGTCCTAACCACTGAATGGCCAGGGAATTTTATGAATTTACAAGAAAAAGAATTTTATTTCTTTTGCTTGGGAGATTGATCTAAGAAAACACTGGTGCTGTTCAGTGACCAAGTCATGTCCGACTCTTTATGACCCCAGGACTGCAGCATGTCAGGCTTCCCTGGCCCTCATCATCTCCCAGAGTCTGTCCATGTTTATGTCCAATTGAATCGGGTAATATTGCTAGTATTTATATCAGACAATGTTTGGCCTAGGTTCTCTTTTAGGAGTTTTTATGGTATCATATCTTGTACTTATGTCTTTAAATCATTTTGAGTTTATTTTTGTATCTGGTGTGAGGGAGCATTCTAATTACTACATATAAGATTGCTCCTTGGTATTTCAAAAGAACAGCATGTATACTATCTATGGTGAAACAGATCACCAGCCCAGGTGGGATGCACGAGACAAGTGCTCCGGCCTGGTGCACTGGGAAGACCCAGAGGAATCGGGTGGAGAGGGAGGTGGGAGGGGGGATCGGGATTGGGAATACATGTAAATCCATGGCTGATTCATATCAATGTATGACAAAACCCACTGGAAAAAAAAAAATAATAATAATAAAAATTTAAAAAAAAAAAAAAAAGATTGCTCCTTGGATGAGAAACTATGACCAACCTAGACAGCACATTAAAAAGCAGAGGCATTACTTTGCCAACAAAGGTCCGTCTAGTCAAAGCTATGGTTTTTCCAGTAGTCAGGTATGAATGTGAGAGCTGGACCTTAAAGAAGGTTGAGCACCAAAGAATTGATACTTTTGAACTCTGGTGCTGAAGAAGATTCTTGAGGGTCCCTTGGACTGCAAGGAGAGCCAACCAGTCCATCCTAAAGGAAATCAGTCCTGAATATTCATTGGAAGGGCTGATGCTGAAGCTGAAACTCCGATACTTTGGCCACCTGATTCGAAAAACTGACTCATTGGAAAAGAGTCACAAAGATTTGGACACGACTGAGCGACTGAACTGATGTATAAAATAGATAAGCAACAAGGATTTGTTGTACAGCACAGGGAACTGTATTCAATATTTTGTAATAATCTATAAAGGAAAATAATCTGAAAATATATATAAACAGAATCACTTTGCTATACCTGTGAAACTAACACAATATTGCAAATCAACTATATTACTATATTTCAGTTTAAAAAAGAGAGTTTTACAAACCTTACTTAGGATATCTGCCGGAGTCTAAATGTTCCTGAGTCCCGAAGACTGTCTCCACATTCTTGGAAGGGCTGGTTCAAATCTAGAAAAAAAGAAGTTAGGAGATGCTAATCAATCTAGAATAAGAATACCTTCAATACATAGTTCATTCTAAATGAATTACTCTATTTTATCTTCAGGTTAAAGCTTTTGAGGGTTCACCTCTGATGAGGCAAACTGAGGCTGCTTGGGAGGGAATGTTTGGCTGTGACTCCAATTTGCACAGTGTGAGATGTGAGACTATGGGGACAAGTGACTAGAGAGAACCCCAATATCTCAAATCCATCCTCCTGGTTTAAGAATGGACTATAATTTTAAGCATAGCATTTTTGTTCTGGTTGATTATGATAAAAATACTCATTTTGAAAACTACAGAAAGCAATAATGAAGAAAATGAAAATCAGATATAACCCTACTATTACTCAAACATAATTACAATGAACATTTTGGAGTTTTCCCAGTGACTTTTAAAAATTCATTTTATCTTGACTATTTTTAGTAGTAGCTATAGATGTATATCTTACGAATTTTTTCATGTTGTTAAAGACTCTTGTGAACATCTGTTTCAGGAAAAGCTGCTCTTTCAGAGATGGTTATCCTGTTATTTTCATGACCCCTCCCCTCATTTTAGTGATTTAATTGTTTCCAATTTTCCCCAAGTGTAAATAGTACTTACATAAATATTTTTGTGTGCATTTTTTGGTTCTCTTCTTAGAATGGATTCCTAGAATGTAAAATAAATATTTTTAAGACTCAGGGATTCATTTCTCAAGTTAATTGTGCCAATTTACACTCTTAGGAGATACGTGGGAGAGTTTCTATTTTACTCTTTCCTGGTATCTTTGAGGATACTTTAAACATATTTGCTGTTAAAGTGAATTTTTTTTGAAGATGGTGCTTTATCTTAATTTGCATTTCTTTGAAGTCGGTGTCTCTGCTCCATGCCTGCTCCGGGTTGCTGAAGGGGCTGCAGAAACACATTTCCCTGATGGCTGGTTTCGTTTAACGCTGTAACTCACGTGGGCCCTAGGTTTGCCCAGTAACCTGACTCCATCGTCCTCTCTCCTAAACTGCCTTTTCACACTTTCTCATCTTTCTTCCTCCTTCCTCCCTCCTTTCCCTCTGTCTGCTGATGACCTGGCTCTGGGGTTCACTGGGAAAGTGAATAGAGTGTCCACATGCTCCCTCCACCATCGTGCTTGAGTCGGTGCCCATTTATTCTGCCCTCCTTCCTGTAATTAGACCAGTATCTGGGGTCAACCCCTCTGATATTTACTAGATCCAATCTTTTCTGGTACCCCTGAGTGTCTCACACTGACAGTTCTCTCCTCTTGTTCCTGCATTGTTCTGATCAGCATACAAACCCACCCTCATGTCTCTTGTCTCAGAAACAGACACAACCAAACCCCAAACTTCCACTGGCTCCATATTTCACTCCGGCTCCTACGTCTCATTTCTCCGTTGGATCGAAGGTCCTCAAAAGATTTGTCTCACTCCCCGCCTCCGTTTCCTCATCTCCCATTCTCTTAGAACACGTGTGTGTGCCTGTGTTCTCAGCCGTGTCCGACTGTGTGTGACCCCAGGGACTGTAGCCCTCCAGACTCCTCTGTCCATGGGATTCTCCCGGCAAGAATACTGGGGTGGGTTGACTTCCTTCTCTAGGGGATCTTCCTGTCCCAGGGATCGAACCTGTGTCCCCTGCTTGGCAGGCAGAGTCTTTACCACTGAGCTACCTGGGAAGCCCTGGCCACACTTAAACCCATCTTCATTGCTCTGCTGAAATAGCCATGGTCAAGGTCACCAATGACCCCCATGTTGCCAATGCATACTCTTGACCTTGGCAGCGTTTGAAACAGTTGGTCGTTCCTGAAGGCTTATTTCATCTTGGTTTCTGGGACCTCATTGGTTCTCCTCCTACTCTTGTTCTCAGTCTCTGCTGTTTCTCTGTATCTCTCTATCTGAACATTGGATGCCCCGAAGCTTAGCCCTTGCACTTCTCTTTATCCACTTTCATTCCCATTTGATCTACTCAGTCACCTGACTTTAAATGACATCTATATACTGATGACTCTAAGATTTATATCTCTAGGCTGACCCCAAACTCATGGCCCTAACTGCCAGCTTGGCTGCTAATTGGCTAACATTACATCTCAATTAACCTCTCCAGGTGAATTCCTGATTCCATCTTTGTCTCAAATATGCAAACTTCCCGAGGCCAACTCCCTCCTTCCACTTGTTAAGGCCCCAAACTTTGGAGTCAGCTTTCTTTCTTTCATATTCCTGATCCAGTCCTTCAGGGGTGATATTGACTGCCTCCAACATAAATCCCTGTTCACTTCTCACTACCTCCAGCACTTCCGTTCTGGCCCGAGCCATCCTCCTCCTCACCTGGATTGTTGCAAAGCCTTCAAGTTAATCTCCTTTCAGCCAGTTAAACATTCAGCCTTTCTCACTTTCCCTTTCCCCCACACCTATCCTCCACAAAGGAACTGAGTGATCCTTTCAAAGCCGGAGTCAGATCATGTCTCTCCTGTCCACACCCCTATTCGCCCTATTCGCTTCCTATGCGCCCCGCCCAGAATACAGTCAGAATTTTGGTCTAGGAGGCCCCACGGGATCCAGTCTTCACTATCCTCTGCCCTCATCTCCCGCCGCTCCCCGATCCTTGCGCTCCAGCCAAAGGGCCACCTCTGTTCCTGGGACATCCACAGTGTGCTCCCTCTTCAAGGCCTTTGCCCCCGTTCCCTCCACCGGGGCGTTCTTCCTGTAGACCGACTGGATGACAGACACACATGTTCTCATCAAGCAGACTCTAATTAAGAGAGTCGTGTTGACTGGGGATGTGTGCTAAGAACCCATGCCCGTCTCATGACATGAAGGCAGATTTCAACACCTCATTCCAGACGGAGCAAACTCAACTCATCACAGGACCTGATGAGGAAGTTTGCTTCTTCCGATGCCCCACTTCTCTCTTCTCCCCGTTTCCCCACCCTCTGACCCAGGAGGGTTTAGAAATGAGGGTTAGCAAAATGGTGAAGGATGAGTAAACAGAGTCAAATTGGGAAAATAGATGAAGAAAAGAGAAAAGCAAATTACATCTCCCTCCTGTGCTGTAGGTTTTCCCCCTACATAGTGCTGAGCCGAGGGTAAGGATCACCACTGAATCTTTAAATGAAGTTGGCCTTTGACTGTTATAAGGCACTGGGCATTCTAATTTTTCATTGGAGGGCCAGAAGAATCCCGAGACCTGCCTGAGTTCAACAGGATGGTTGTAAAGGCAGGTTGGCTTATGATTTTGTTCCTTGAGGCTTGCTCATTCTATGCGTATACATAAAACTTCAAGCACACGGTATACCATCCATAATGGTTATAATCTTTCTTCTCTTTGCTAGGGCTTGATTTTTCAACCTGAGCCAGAATAAGCATCCAATGTGCTAGTACGTTAAAAGTAAAAAATTCCAGCAACCAAAGTAAAGGTAAGCTTTAATTTTCTTTGCTGTTTGCTTTGGTTTGTGAGGTGAAGTCCAAAGCTGTCTAGCAGCTATGAGCTGGGGTTGAGTGTGTCCATTCCTGTGAGTGCATGAGGGTTCTCTGAGGGTTAGGCAGGAGAGAGGGAAGAACCAAGAAAAAAGCAGAGGTGAGACCATTGAGGAACAAAAGGGTGCATGAGGAAACAGAATAAAAACAGAAAAACCAAAATATAAACATATAGGGGTCGGTTAATTACTAACAGCGGGCTTCCTACATGGTGCAGTGATAAAGAACCCGCCAGCCAAGGCAGGAGATGCGGGAGACATGGATTCGATCCCTGGGTCGGGAAGATCCCCTGGAGAAGGAAATGGCAATCCACTCCAGTATTCTCGCCTGGGAAATCCTGTGGATAGAGGAGCCTGGCAGGCTACAGTCCATGGGGTTACAAAGAGTCAGAGACGACTGAGAGACTGAGCGCAATTACTAAGAGTAATTAAGAAGAAGTAATTAAGTAATTAAGAACACAGCACGTTCTTTGTAGATTTTCATGTACTCACAATTGAAGATTCAAACCTGCATTTCCATTAAGCTTAAGGAAATTGAAAATGTTGTTGATTTCCCCACTCACTAGGTGTTGTGAGGTGAGCAAACTCAGGAGTCATTTCATCCACATTTTTATTCCTTAGACAGCTGCCACACCAAAGTTGTAGGGGTCTTAGAGTTTAATGTTTACTAAGAAACGAACATTAAAAAAAACTTTCCTCCATTTGTTCAGCGATGTCATACTTTCAGGATGGTTATTCATTTTGCATTTATTTTAACATTAAATATGTTGTAATTATCTTTGAAAAAAGACTTGCTTGGGAACAAAGAATCACACTTTAAAAAATTGTTTATTTGTTTTTGGCTACACAGGGTCTTGGTTGCTGTGTTCGGGTTTTCTTTAGTTGCAGCGAGCTGGGGCTAGGGCACAGGCTTCTCGTTGCGGTGGTTTCTTTTGTTGCAGAGCACAGGCTCTAGGGTGAGCTGGCTTAGTCATTGCGGCTCACGGGCTTAGTTGCCCTGAGGCCTGTGGGATCTTCCTGGACCAGAGTTCGAAACCACACTCCTGCATTGGCAGGTGGAAGAATCGTAAGTTTTAATAATAATGTTCCCACTGCAAAGCGTCCCAAAGCTGCTGATCTTTCTTGAGGTGTTTATCCTTCTGGGATAGGCTGTGAATGGAATGGGAAAAATCTCCCAATTTTAGTGCAATTCAAAGTGTGTGCCAGAGAAAGCTCAGTGCCTTGGCCTCAGACCTCCCTTTGCAAAGTAAACCTGTGGAGCCTAGCAGTGCTTTAGGGGTTCTAATGAGACCAGTGCCTATAGCTCACAGACTGTAGAGTGTCACCCTGGGTCTGGATTCACCAGCCTCCTGAGCTTTGAAATCTACAGGACGAGGTTCTGCCAGCACCCCGAGTTCACAGCTGGGTGGCTTCAATGGGATGCCCGGCCCCACCCTGGGTTCTCACCGCCCTTCCACTCTCCTCCGGGTCCATCGCAGGCGCCTGGCACTGAAGCAACCCTTCCCTCTGCTCCTCCCTGCTCCCCCTACCCCCCTCCCTCCCCCTGTGTGGGCTGGGGCCGGGGGAGGGCAGGTGAACGACAGCCGGGGGGCCACACGTGGCCACGCGTGTGGGAACAGGAAGGACAAGGCAGGCGGCAGCTGGCAGGCGGCAAAACCATGACGTTACAGCGAGTCCTGGCCCGCGGGCAGCGCAGAGGACGGCAGGATGAGGGCGGTGAGCCCGGGGGCGGGTGCACAGGCCCGGGACTAGCTTCCCTCCTCCCCAGAGGTGATCCTGCGTCCCCCTCTTGGCTCCACAGAGGCTGGTGGTTCCTGTGGTGTCCCTTCCAGGGTGAGACTTTCATGTGACCCAGATGACACGGCTTGTCGGGCATTTCCCACCAACTGACTACAGAGACTCTCCTTGGCATCCTCTGTCTGCTCCTGCAGGAGAGGAGGGCCTGGGGTGAAAGAGATGGTGGATGGAGAGTGAACTTGAGCCACTTCAAAGTGGAGACAGGGGGACTTCCCTAGTGGTCCAGTGGTTAAGAATCCATCTTCCAATGGCATGGACGTGGGTTTGATCCCTAGTCGGGGAACTAAGAGGCCACATGGCAAGGGGCAACCAAGCCCGTGTGCCACAGCTACTAAGCCCCGACCTTAACTAGAGAGCCTGCACTCCGCAACCAGAGCGAAGCCCTCAGACTGCAACGGGAGACCCCACAGGCGGCACCGAAGACCCAACAAAGCCCAGAACTAAAGAAGGAAATAACTGAAACCAACCCATCTCCCCAAAAACAAGAAAGCCCAAATGAAAACAGAGAGGGACCTCGTGTGTCCTCAGCAGCAGGGAAGCTGGAAAAGATGTTGTTGTCCGAGGCCACCAGATGGCTGGAAGGAGGTTCAGATTTTCCTCGGAAGGGCACTGCTGCGAGGACCCTCATTGACGTCAGACTCCCAAGACTCCGAGGAGATGAGGTGCTGGGGCGTCTCCCCGGGACCATGAGCGTCAGAGCTGGACTCCAAGACCAAGGGGCCGCTGCTCTGTTCCTCATCCGTTCCGGACTCTCAGCCCTGTTTGTCCTGGGGAGAATTCAGAAGAATGGCAGGGTCAGCTCCCTCGAGGTTTCCAGCCATTTCTCTCCTTTAAACCCCTTGCTGGGCTTCAGGCTGGTCCAAAGAGCCCCCGTACAAATCCCAAGCGTTTTCTCCACGTCACACCCCAGAACACTTGACTGTCGACCTTTGCAGAAGGTCTGAAGCAAGGTCCCTTCGACTGTCAAATGAAGAGTTGGGGGCAGTCTCAGAGCCCTCTACTTCGACAGGCCATAGTTTGGGGCTGGGAGAGGAAGAGACATTTGTGGAGTCAGAAACTCCACAATGGCCAGAGCATTCCAGAACCTCTCAACCCCAGGGGAGGAGGTGAAGGGAGGCTGGGGTGACCACCTCCCACAGCTCAGCCGGGTAGTGTTTTTCTGGCCTCGTGGGTACCTCCAGCGTACTCCCGCTCCACAAACCCTATCCTCTGGCTAGTCTCATTATTGGCAGCTCTGTGGGTAGGAAGATGTCTCAGCTTTGGTGTAGACCAGTCAGATATCTTCACCAGTCTGCACCATAGACGTCTTCACCGTCAACTGGTGTGGGCCAGTTCTACCAGAAGTGGACAGTGGCCCCGGACCTGATGAGATGAGCAACACAAGTCTTGTTTGAAGAATAAGCCACTTCTGGGTGCAACTAAAGATGATCATCCCAAGTGACTTAAGTCAGAAGGAGAAAGACAAATAGCATATGATATCACTTACATGTGATATCCAAAATATGACACAGCTGAACCAAGCCATGAAGTAGAAACAGATTCACAGACGTAGAGAACAGACTTGCAATTACCAAGGGGATGAGGTGGGGAGCTGGGGTGGAAGTCTGGGGTGCAAAACAGAAAGAATAAGCCACCTCTCTCTCTTTTCTTTAAGCCACTTCTCTTTGAGGGCAAAGCTACACCATCTTTCTCTTGGTCTAGATTTTAGTAATCGTAACTTTGCCTTGGTGTGTCCTTATGGAACATTGTGTTTCCAAAGAATGCTTCATTTAATGGCTGAAAGAGGAAGAAGAAATGGAGGACCTTTTATCCACCAAGGGGTAGGCACAGTGGATGATGCCATCAACAGTGATGTGGACAGACCAGAATTGGTGTCAGGGGGCCCTGAGTTGGCATAGTTCTGTCACATTGAAAGTTCCTCCCATTCTCTCTATGCCCCACTTTTCTCAGGGAGATTACAAAATCAAGGATCGACCTCAAGGGAAATGGCGGTATTTCAATGGGGGAAGTCATGTGGCTAAAGTGTTCTTTGGAATAGAAGGAAATTTGCCCCAGGAATCTCATGCCCATGGGAGCAGGGCAAACACAGAGTACCCTATCGTCTGATGCTGGTTGCCCTCAAGCTGCAAAGGCAACATGAGGCTCCCTCAGAGACCACACATACAATTAGTGTGGGGAGCCTTCTGGGAAGGCGTCAGGCTTCTGAGACACAGTCATATGTGAAGGAAAAGACCCGCCGTATGGAGACTCAGTGGACCGAGGAGGCGGCGCCAATGCATGGTTTTGGCATTTGTCAGGGTCATAGTTAGAAATCCGTCCTGGCTGGTCTGTTCTGTTGCTTTGGGGTCTGTGCCAAGTGTGGCTGGAGAGACCACTGAGGATTCCCTACCTCTACGGGGTCTGATTCATCCTGCATCAGCCCAGGGTGACGACAGACACGGTCTGATTTCAGGCAGAGGATGGCAAACCAGTGTTAATAAAAGGCAAACCTTCAAGATGCTTCTGGAAGCATTTCAACCTGTGCGCTTCCTTATCTCTTTTCCCACACTCCATGGCAAAGTAGTTAGAAAACCACAGGCTCCAAGGAGTCCCTGGAGAAGCAGTGGTGGTGGGGAGAGCTGGTTTTTGAGAAAGCCAGGATCAAGTGGGGAGCAGGCACACACATCCAGATTGGGGTATTTCGCTCCAGGGGCAATGAGGTGGCCAAGGTCTTGGGACATTGGAGGTCTCAGGTGGCAGGGCTGAGGCATAGCCTCAGAGGGGGGCCACTGGGAGGCTGTTCTGTCTGCAGTGGCCATTGGCCAGGGACACTGCATACTTGATATACCCTTGAGAGGCGGAATTTGAGCAAGACGGCATAAAGGAATCTCCTCTTTAGCCAAGAAACTGCAAGATCCTTTTTCAGTCAAGGTTCATGACTGAAAGCAAAAGCAACTGACCCTGGCTGATTGCACAGAGGCAGAGAGTTTATTAGACACTGGCAGCTCACAGCACCTCCAAAAACAGGTAGAGTGCCCTGACTCCTGCCAAAGGACCTGTATGGTGAAGACGCATTTCCTCTGCTTCAGGGCTCACTGCCAATATCCCAACGCTGGGCCCTGAGTTCTGCTCAGAAACAGAACCCCTGTGGCCTGAAGGAACTGGGGGTCTTACTGTCTTGATCACCACTGCCCATTGCCAGGATACCTCCTGAACTCTCCCAACTTTCTTTATTTTTTTGAGAATTAAATGAATCTTTATTTACAAAAGTATTGAAATAGAGCCTGGAACATAGTGTTTGTTATAAATAAACGAATGAACAAGACAACTTTTCTCCGTATTCACAGATTTTCAACCAAAAGAATGCGTGCATTCCTTCTATTTACCCAAATAGACTGAATTACAAGTAATAGAATTATTTGCTTTTCAAGGCAAATGATCCATTTTTCATTCGCCAAGCTTAGAACACGTAAATTTGGCCCCAAGTTGAACCAATACAGTAAAACTTGGGTGTGAAGGTTGCTCTATCTGTGCTTCATCCCAGCTTCTTCTTGTAAGGGACAGAGCCAGGCCACATATCTGGTCTACCTGCCAGGGAGCTGGGGTAGCCAGCATCCGACACTTCAAGTTTCTGTAGTGAGAGGTTCACTCTGCCTCACGAGCACAGAAGATATAGGTCCTTAGTGACCAAGCACGATAACTGCCCTCTATAAGGCCTGAGATGATAGGAACCAACTACAGTAGCTTCTAATGCTGCTCTATTTCTTTACCTTGTGTTGACACTGGAGACCACGAGCATCTGGCCTTGTTCACTGTGATTTCATTGAAATTGTTCTTGTTCACGTCTCGCATGAGTTCGCTCTTGCTTAATCTAGTGGCCATATCTCTGTTTACATCTTAGGCAACCTCTTAGCAACACCTGTCACAGTTAGTCCCTCTGTCTTCTTGAAATACTGTATTCTTGGTTTTCGTGACACCTCACCCCTCTGGTTTCCTGTCACCCACTTCTTCCTCTGCTTCTCAATGGGCCCTTCTCTCTCTGTCTGATTCCTGACACCAGTGTTTCCTGGCTGTGGGCCTGGCCATTCTCTTCCTCTTTGACGTTTTCTCCTCCAGTGGCTCTCATCTGTTTTCATGACTTTAAACACCACCTATGTCTTGAGGGCTCCTGTATTTGTCTCTAGTCCAATTCTCTCCTTGGAGCTTCAGACTTCTATACTCAATTGCAATTCAAAAAAAATATTTTTTTACTTGGAGATAATCTCCCAACTTATAGAAAGTTTGCAAAAAATAGCATCAAAACACCTGTATTCCCTTTACCCAGATTCACTCGTGAATGTGGGTAATGTGTACATATATCATCTATATGGATGGACCAGTGTGGGTGTGTCACATAAACACACATATTTTTTCCCTGAATCATTTGATGGAAAGTTACATACATCATGGCCCTTTCAATGTTTTTTTTTTTTTTCTTATTTTTTTTATTAGTTGGAGGCTAATTACTTCACAACATTTCAGTGGGTTTTGTCATACATTGACATGAATCAGCCATGGAGTTACACGTATTCCCCATCCCAATCCCCCCTCCCACCTCCCTCTCCACCCGATTCCTCTGGGTCTTCCCAGTGCACCAGGCCCGAGCACTTGTCTCATGCATCCCACCTGGGCTGGTGATCTGTTTCACCATAGATAATATACATGCTGTTCTTTCGAAACATCCCATCCTCACCTTCTCCCACAGAGTTCAAAAGTCTGTTCTGTATTTCTGTGTCTCCTTTTCTGTTTTGCATATAGGGTTATCATTACCATCTTTCTAAATTCCATATATATGTGTTAGTATGCTATAATGTTCTTTATCTTTCTGGCTTACTTCACTCTGTATAAGGGGCTCCAGTTTCATCCATCTCATTAGAACTGGTTCAAATGAATTCTTTTTAACGGCTGAGTAATATTCCATGGTGTATATGTACCACAGCTTCCTTGTCCATTCGTCTGCTGATGGGCATCTAGGTTGCTTCCATGTCCTGGCTATTATAAACAGTGCTGCGATGAACATTGGGGTGCACGTGTCTCTTTCAGATCTGGTTTCCTCAGTGTGTATGCCCAGAAGTGGGATTGCTGGGTCATATGGCAGTTCTATTTCCAGTTTTTTAAGAAATCTCCACACTGTTTTCCATAGCGGCTGTACTAGTTTGCATTGTTGCATGTTCTTAAGGGTGAAGTGTATTTTCTTAAAAACCATAGTACAGTTATCAATCTCAGTAAATTTAACATTGCTACAATACCACCATTCACATTTCAACTTTGTCGCTTCATTAAAAAAAATGTTCTTTATAGCATTTTTTTTTTTTTTTTTGACCTTCAGTACAAGATCTAGTCTGGGCTCCTCCGGTGGCTCAGCAGTAAAGAATCCGCCTGCCAATGCAGTCCTATCCCTGGTTCAGGAAGATCAGCTAGAGAAGGAAACGGCAACCTGCTCCAGCATTTTTGCTGGGAAATCCCATGAACAGAGGAGCATGGCAGGCTACCGTCCATGGGGTCACAAAGAGTCGGACACGACTGAGCGACTGAAACGACAACAGGACTTACTCTAGGGTCAGCTACTGCATTTTATTGTCATGTCTCTTTGGCCTCTTTAAATATAAAACATTTTCACAGCCTTCCTTTGTGTTTTAAGACATTGATGTTTTTGAAGAATACAGTCCCTTTCTCCTTTTTTTTTTTAATAGACCGTTTTTCAACTGGGGTTTGTTTGCTATTTTTCATGATTAGATCCAGGTTACTTATACTCTGCTGGAGTTTGACCTATGTTAGGTGGTATCCTGCTCAGAGCATCACATCTGGAAGTGCACACTGTCCCTCACTGGTGACGTTAGTTTTGAGCACTTTGTCAAGTTGCAATCTAATCTTCCACTGCAGAATGACTGTTTTCTCTTTTCATTTTATTGTAACTAACACACAATTTGTGGGAGACACACTAAGACCATGTAAATATCCTGTTCCTTATCAAAATATCCTTTAATATTCATTGGTGATTCTTGCCTCATCCAATCTTTACTAAAGTGTTAGTAGCTCAGTCGTGTCTGACTCTTTGTGACCCCATGGACTGCAGCTCCATAGGCTCCTCTGTCCATGGGATTTCCAGGCAAGAATACTGGAGTGGGTTACCATGCCCTTCTCCAGGGGATCTTCCTGACCCAGGGATTAAATCCAGATCTCCTGCATTGTAGGTAGATTCTTTACCATTTGAGCCACCAGGCAACCTTTACTAGGATGGTTGGAAAATGATGCTTTTCCAACTCCAGAGCCCCTTCCATGTTGACCAGCCCACCCTTGACACTCTGGTGTAAGAGGCCTCCTCCACCATCCATCACTCCCTTCTCTTCTCTCCTTCCTTCCTCTTCCTTCCTTTCCTTTCTTCCTTTGGCTTTATTATTTTTAGAACAGTTTCAGGTTCATAGCAAAATTGAAAGGAAGGTACAGAATGCCCATATACCTCTTATTCCCCTGGAAAATGGCTTCTCTGGAAAAATATCTATGCAGATCCTCTGCCCCAAATGGAATTGTTTGCTCTTCTCGCTACAGAGCTGCGTGAGTTCTACACGCTTCAGACATTATCCTCTTATGAGATACAAGATTTGCAAATATTCTCCCATTCAGTGAGTCGCTTTTCATTTTACAGATGAGGAATTCTTACTGGCAAAATGATATACGCAAAGTTCAATACTGTCTGCTGTTCTTTTCTGGCTGTGGTTATTCATTTCATTATCATAATGAATATAATTTCACTGATGCATGTGTTCTAAGTCACTCAGTCATGTCTGACTCTTTGTGGCCCCATGGACTGTAGCCCGCCAGGCTGCTCTGTCCATGGGATTCTCCAGGCAAGAACACTGGAGTGGGCTGCCATGCCCTAGGAGGTTAAAAGCGGTCAGCTCCAGTCAGCAGGTCAGTCCAGCTGACAGCAGGTTTGTCACCGCAGGCATATTCTCGTTGCCACCTCGGGGCCGCCTCACTCTCAAGCTGAAGGGACAGCTGACTGATGCGGCTGTGAACACGGCCCAGAGATGACCAGCACGACTGGCTGGTTTCTCCAGGCAGCCTTGCATCCAACACAGCTCAGTTCCCCTGGAGTCAGGCTGATTGATGACTCAGACTCGCCGTGACCATGCCCACCTGGCCGTGGTGACCACGCAGTCAATCAGCGATGCTGCCATGCTTGCCTGGACTTGCTGTCTGCTTTTAGTTTCAGACTCTTTGCTTTATTGTGACTGTTGGGCTGGTCCCCTCCCAACGGTCCAGAGACCAGATGCATTGGTGGCCTCTTCACATCCACAAGGCTGCCGCCAGTGTCTCCCAACTTCAGAGAAGCATGAGATGCTGGCCCCCTGGGCTGACCATGGGCCGAGTGGTACCAATGTCTTGGCCACGCTCTCTAAGGAGAGTAACAATCCTAAATGATATTTTGACATGGTCTGGAGTAACTGAGCCAGCCTCATAAAAAACTCCAACACCATATGCGCAGCACAAGAGGGACGGAGGACAATGGACCAGGTGCCTTGACTCGGGGTTGGTTGGAGTTACACCTGTGACTTCAGGTGGGTCAGCCCAAGCTCATTATTCCTGTCAAGGTCATTATCCCTCAGGGGCCACCCACTCCTGGAAAGAGCCCCCACTTTTTGGAGTGTGATCACTTTATGATATTGTGCTGGTTTGGCTGTACAATGAAGCATATCAGCTATACATGTACATATGTCGTCTCTCTCATGGGCCTCCCTCCCACCCCGCATTCCCACCCCTCTCGGTCATCTTCACTGGAGCTCTTCACAAAGACGGTCAGAGTCAAGGGGATGACATTGTTTATATGTGAATCTGCTGACTTCCCTGGTGGCTCAGACGGTAAAAGTATCTGCCTACAACGCGGGAGACCCGGGTTCGATCCCTGGGTTGGGACGATCCCCTGGAGAAGGAAGTAGCAACCCACTCCAGTATTCTTGCCTGGAAAATCCCATGGACGGAGGAGCCTGGCGGGCTACAGTTCCTGGGGTCACAAAGAGTCGGACACGACTGAGTGACTTCACTTCTACTTCTTCTGTTGGCATGATTCAAACTAGCCAGGCCCCAGCTGTTCACCCCGCCCTGCCTCGCCTTCCCTGTGGAAACCCCAATAAAGGCCACAGCCCAAGCTCTTCCCTCACTCTGTTTTCTGCCTCCTGACTGCACGGCTGCTCCCCGATGACCTCCCTCTCTGGGGCTCATGAATACAGTAAACTTTGTTTCCCTGAGCTGCCTCCGTGTTCTGTCTTGTGACCACACCTGACTGCCTGTTTCCTGAAAGAACACAGAATGGGACTTCCCTGGTGGTCCAGGGGATAAGAATCCACCTGCCAATGAGGGGACCCGTGTTTGATCCCTGGTCCGGGAAGATCCCACTTGCTGAGGGGCAACTAAGCCCATGGACCACAACTATTGGGGCCACAACGACCGAGTCCATGTGCCACAACTGCTGAAGCCCGAGGATCTAGAGCCCGTGCTCTGCCGAGACAGAAGCCGCCGTAAGCAGCCTGCACACCACAGCGAGGAGCCCTTGCTCGCTCCAACTGGAGAAAGTCCTTCAGCATCCACAAAGACCCAGTGCAGCCAAAAACAAATAAATTAAAAAACCAAAAAAACCCACATGAGGTATATATTAATATTAAAGAACAGAACAGAGAAGAAAGAGGCTGAAGAGCATTTCTTCATTGTCGGCCTTGGTCCATGCCTCTTCCCCTGAGGGGTCCCTTTCTCTCTCCCCCCACCCCACCACCGTGCTGGGGGGCCCACTCATGCCCCATGTCCTGATCTAGGCCACGAGTCCCACCCTATAGCCCAGGAGGGGGACGGTGGTCACGTCATCACAGTGGAGATGGAGCAGGCCCACATGTTCTTTCTCACGGATGTGAATCTTTCTTGGCACGACTTTGACGTAAGAGAATTTTAATGTGTCTCCCTGCCCATCAGAGGTGAGACTTCCAAAAGGAAGGAAAACTTGAGTAAGGACAGAAAACCCAGCCTGCCCCAGTGTAGTTTTTGCCTGAAGTGAAGGCCTGTTGAACGAGGACTTGCTTGTCTGTCGGCTCTTAACTGGGTTTCAGGGTGTGTGTGCGTGTGCGCACGCATAAGAGAGGGAGAGGGAGGGGAAGTGGGGACACACACACTTTCCACACATACGGCATTGCCGTTAGAGTCAGGCAGCCAGGACCTGCCTGGGTTCTGTTTTAGAGAAGGTTGCTCTGATTCCCCTCCAACTGCGCCCTGCCTCACGGGAGGCAAGCCTGGAGGGTAAGGAGGCTTGAGCCTTGAAATCCACGCCTGCCCTTCTAGGCCACATTCCAGGGGTTGGGGCCCTGAGATACCCTGTCGGGTCGGCCTGAGCCTGCTTCCAGAACTTGCCTTGGCCTCCTTCTTGGGCTCTGGTTGTCCTGGGTCAGTCTCCTGAGAGGGCAACTCATTACGGTGCCCACCCCGGATGCCCGGAGTGACCGAGGGTGGCTACTCTGGGGAAGAAGGGGAACGTGTGAGGACAGAGCCGGGGAGTGGGCTGAAGAGGCTGAGGGCCGGGGCGCCTCCCGTGCCCCCTCGCCAGGCCCTGCAAGGGTGCAGGGAGACCTGCGCGTCTGTCTCCAGCCAGTCCGGGCCTCTCCGGAGCAGCCAGCCGGCGACTGGGGGAGCCCAGATGCTGGGGGTATGTTTCCACCCGATTTTCTCATTATTGAGCGATTCCTCTCGCTCACTGAGACCGCCAGTCCCAGCACTTGGATTCTAAGGCAGTTTGTGGGGATGACTCACGTGGGGCCTCATCATGGAGAAAGCTATGGTTTATGGTTTGGTTTTGCCTGTCGAGCAAGGCGGGAGATGATGAGAAAGAGAGAAAAGTTCCCACCAGCGTCTGGGAAGATGCTCGGCCTTTCTCAGGGCCTCATCTGGAAGTGGGGGAGGGGCGGCGCCCCCAGTCACAGGTTCTCAGGTACCCCCGACTCTCTCCAGGGGTGGGCGGGGGGTCTGGGGGACCGGCCACCCTGGGAGCACCCCCACCCCCACCCCTGTCTTGGCCCCTTCCAGCTGTCGACCTCAGATCACATGTTGGACTTTGTTTGAGGGTTCTTTCCCTGGACTGCTGGTCTTTCGAGATGTTGAGTCACTGTGACCTAATTTCACTGGTCTAATAAGCACAACCAATTGATGACCTTCTCCTTAAGGGGTTAAACGGGGCTTCTGTTCAATACTCACTCCGCCCCTGCACACCCAAGTCACACTCTTGCAGGCTGGGCAGACGCTTGGGCGGGACCCATCTGCATCCAACCAGCAGGTCCTCTAACTCAGGCCCCGCCCCTCCCGCCTGGTCCCACTCAACAGCGCGTGCGCTCCTCCAGGCTGGACACCCCACCCCCGGGAGCAGCTCTTGGGTCCCCCAACTCCCGACATTTGATCCCGACATTTGATTGATCAAGTGTCTTAATCATCTTTACCCAGCCGGTGAGAAGGATCCAGAGTCAGGCTGTTCGACTCCAGGTCCAAGCTCTTCCCCGCTTTTCTCTAAAGCTGTGTGCATGTCACTGCCCTTCCTGCCTGAGTCGCTTTTGGAAGCATCTGGTCTTTCTGGTAACCAGACTCTGACTTTCTGGATCCTTGGGACCCTGCCCGGCAGGATGGGCTGAGAGCAGCGGTCCCCAACCTTTTTGGCATCAGGGACTGGTTTTGTGGAAGACAGTTTTTCCACAGACTGAGGCGGAGGGGGATGTTTTTGGGATGACTGAAGCTCATTACATTTATTGTGCACTTTATTTCTATTATTATTCCATCAGCTCCACCTCAGATCATCAGGCATTAGATCCTGGAGACTGGGGAGGCTTAGAGGACCTCACTGTGTCTGAGTCAGTGGGGAGGGTAGAAACTGAGTCAGCAGTGTTTGCTTGTCCTGAAGTCCTGACTTAACCCCTGAAACGACCAGCCCTTGCTCATGGGGAACAGGCCAGGGTCTGCAAACAGCCCAACTCCAACATCGGCTCCCGGGTCTCCACCACTGGCTCCTGGGGCCTCTGCAAGCTGAGGGCTGCCTCAGTGGGAGCCGGGTTTGGGCATTTCGGATGCTGTCACCTCAGCTCTACCACTTACCACCTGTGTGGCCTTGGCCAGGTTCCTTAGTCCTCTCTGGAAAAGTAGAAATTGGGAGGATTAAGTGAGCTTGTGTGTGCCCAGCATATCACGAGTTCTTAATAACTAGTGGTTATCATTGTTGTTGCTACCACTTGCTCAACCCTTTTGTTATTATTTGTTTACTTTCTGTCTTCCTCAGGAGCTCCTACGCCACATCTGTCCTGTTTTCTTCTCTGACCCTCAGAGACTGGCCATCGATAAGTATTGTATGAATGAATGCATGACTGACTTCAATGAATGAATGAACTTGTTGTCATGAAAGTCTTGAAATGCCTTGAACGTTCCGGGAAAAGAGACTCTTCCTGATGAATGAATGCATGACCGATTCAATGAATGAATGGACTTGTTGTGACGATTAGATGAGTCGTCTTGAAAGTTCCAGAAACAGAGACTCTTCCTCTAGGAAGGGATGGAACAGCGTCAGAAGCTTGGGGTGAGGAGGCCCCGGGTGGGTGGAGGCCCTGGTTTGAACCCTGGAGCCCAGTGGGAGGGAGCGCTGAGGCTATGCTGTGGCAAAGCCTCCTGTTCTTTCCAGAACCAGCTGTGACCACCTCAGCGGGCAGCTCACTCCTGACCTTTGGGTGCTGTTTCCTTCTGGGCCTTCGAGGAGAGCAGGGCCCACCGTGCCTCTGGCAACCTCTGAGAGGAGCTGCCCGCCTGGCCTGAGCAGCATGTGATGGTCCACAGAGAAAAGACCATCTATTTTCTGTCGGCATGAACTCTCACATTTACGGTTTTGCCAAGCTGAAAATAACAATAACATACTCTGCTCTCCATAGCCCTGTCCCCTCGTGAAGGGAGAGGAGAAAAAGGAAACAAAGTCCCCTCTGTTGGCGGCATGGGCTTCTTTTCAAGCCCCCAGGCCCCCCGCTGTGGCAGTGGAGGGAGCTGGGCCCAGCAGGCGGGGCTTGGTGGACGGTCTGGGAGACCCCCCGAGGCCGGACTTGCTTCCCATGTGGGAGTGGGGTGGCCGCGGGCCCTACTGGGGCACCTACCAAGGTGCTGGGGGGCCTGGGGGGTCTGAACGTATCCCCCGTGCCCGTGGGTCAGCGCTCCCCATCCCCACCCAGGCGCCCCATGAGCCCCGGTCAAGGGCACAGAGTTCCGAAGCCCAGTGTGTTCCCAGAGGCCCCATCCTTTGAACAGTCTTCCTTTTCACTGCCCTGCTCAGAAAACGGGGAAAGTTCAAACCTCCATCTTCTGTCTTGAGATTCCTGCTGTGACTCGGTCTCTGATGTGGGTCTTTTCTTTCCCCTTCCCGGGTGGGGTCTGGGCTGGAGCCTCAGAGCAGAGAGGCGGACATGCTGGGGGCGGGTTGGCTGTGCCGCTGGGAGGCCTTCATGCCGCCTCCACCCCGCGGGGCTCTGGGGACAGGCCCGGGGCGCTGAGAGAGGCTTGGTCTCGGGCACAGACTGTGAGGCGGGTTGGCCCCCAGCTGACGGGGATCACTGTCCGGGCCTCCCTGCGGCCACAGACACTCACAATCCCCTGTTTTGTTTCTTCCTCAGATGGGTCTGTTCTCAATTACTCTGTGGCCCTGCTCTCTGCTTTCTACAGCTCGCTTGTGAAGGAACATTTGCCCTGGAGCTGGGGACACGTGGGCGTCCAACACTTTCACTCTAGAAGGCTCTGTGGCCTCGCGGGTATGGAGAAGGCCACCCCCAGCGTCCTGGAACCCCCAGCCTGGAACTTCCCGCTCACTCTGGCTTCCCCGGGAAACCAGGACTTTCCTCAGCAGGGCCCTCAGCTCAGATTTCCCTTCCTTTAAGTTTTCAAATTTTTCTTGCCTTAATTTTTTTCAAATTAAGAGGCTTCTCACAGGGCCTCTGTAGCACCTGGAGCTTCGTTTTGACAGGAGCCCAGTGTTCTGGAATCGTTGCTCTAAGTGGGTGTGGAAATTACCACGGGGAGCAGCCCCTCAGGGCGTGAGGCGCTGGGCGCTGGGAAAATGAGTGCCATGGACCCTCCGGAGGGGCGTTTCTTTCTTTTTTTAAAAAATTAATTTAATTGGAGGCTAATTACTTTACAGTATTGTAGTTGTTTTGCCACACATTGACATGAATCAGTCACGGGTGTGCATGTGTTCCCCATCCTGAGCCCCCCTCCCACCTTCCTCCCCATCCCACCCCTCAGGGTCATCCCAGTGCACCAGCCCTGAGCACCCTGCCACATGCACCCATCCTGGGCTGTGTTTCTATAGCAATTCAGGCTCGCCCGCCTTTGGCCTGACCATCGTTAACCTGGGGACTTTGTCTGGGTGCCAGTGTCTGTGGGCTCAAGTGAGACATTTGCATTTTCTGATGGTGGATTGGAGTGAAAACGTAATCAACTGAAATCAGCAGCGGAAGTGAGACACAAGTAAGACTGGAAACTCCAGGAAGTGCTCAATTTTCAATCAGATGTAAATCATCCCACACGAACGTGAACATCCTGAAAGGTGTTTTGCCTCTTTGAGAAATGAAGAAAAAAATAAAAGGGAAAAGAAAGTGATTGGAATCCCAGTCAAGGCCTGTAAAAACTGACCTCAGTTCTCAGAGAGTCCGTGGGAAAAATGTCACAACATATCACTGATATATAGAATCTAAAAAAAAAAAAAAAAGTACTAATGAACTTACTTACAAAACAGAAGTAGAGGCATGGATGTGGAAAACAAACTATGGTTACCAGGGGGTAAATGGGGAGAAGAATAAACTGGGAGATTGGGGTTGACATATACACATTACTATACGTAAAATATCAATAACTCACTAATAAGAACCTGTTGTATAGTGCAGGGAATGCCACTAAATACTCTGTAATGGCCTATGTGGGAAAAGGATCTAAAGAAAAAGAGTAAATATACATGTATGTATGAGTGATTTGGGGGCTTCCCTGGTGTCTCAGACAGTAAAGAATCTGCCTGTAAAGCAGGAGACCCAGGTTCAATCTCTGGGTCGGGAAGATCCCCTGGAGAAGGAAACGGCAACCCACTCCAGTATTCTTGCCTAGAGAGTCCCATGGACAGAGGAGCCTGGTGGGCTGCAGCCCACAGGGTCGCACAGAGTCGGACACGACTGAGGGACTAACATACACACACGACTGGTTCACTTTGCTGCATACCTGAAATGAACCCAACACTGTAAATCAGCTGCACTCCAACAAGAATTTTTTAAAAAAGAAAGAAAAGTCATGACATGTAGACTTATTCTTATCCTCAACCCAGAACAAACTCTTATTGTTTAACTGTAAAAAAAAAAAAATTGGAAACTTAAGGAAAAAAATTTACACAGAATCCAATCGTTCAACATACCACAATTATTTGCTTTGATGGCTTAGTTTTTATTTACTTGAGCCACTTCTGGTTTAAATTTGAACTCTTAATAACAATTATGATTGCAAAACTATTGGAAAATTTGATCAAAACTCCTTAAAATAGACAAACTTGAGGCTTTTGAAGAGAATTTCCCCAATTAGTCCCTTGTTTCTGATTTATACAAGTAACATGTCTTTCAGAAGGAATTTAAGACAAATTAGAAAAATAAATAAATAAAGATACTGATAGTTGAGTACCCACTATTGTATGGATTGTGTGTGCTCAGTCAATAAGTTGTGTCTGATGCTATGTGACCCCATGGACTGCAGCCCACCAGGCTCCTTTGTTCAGGGAATTCTCTAGGCAAGAATATTAGAATGGGTTGCCATTTCCTTCTCCAGGGGATCTTCCCTACTCAAGGACTGAACCCTCGTCTCCTGCACTGGCAAGTGGATTCCTTACCACTGTGCCATCTTCAGGGGAGGTATAGATCAGTGGCTGTCAACCCAAGCGTAGTTTTGCTTCCCAGGGGATAGCTGGCAATGTTGGCAGACAGTTGTGGTTGTCACAACTTGGAGGAGAAAAGCTTCTACCAGTACTCAAGGGTGTAGACGCTAGGGGTGGTACTCAATGCCCTACAATTCTTAGACTGACCCCCTCCCCACTTCCCCCAAAATGAACTGGTTTAAAATTCAACAGAGCTGAGGTTGAACAACTCTGGTATGGAAACAATTAAGTGATACAAAAATGCATAAGGCACAGTTACAGTTTTTTAGGAAGTCGCAAGCTAAATAATTTTCAAAATGTCACCTAATGGAAACAGCCCTGGATCTTCCACACCTCTCTTCCCTGTTTTGGCCCAGGGTTCAGATTTATGGAAAAGACAGGAGTCCCGCCATACTCCTAGGGTAGGCCTTCTGGTTGGGGCTGGAGTGGGCAGGACGAGGGTCATGGGGGCGGAGAGGCTGCGGCCCTCACGCTGGGTGGCTACTTACTGGAATCTTGCACTACTTTTGGGTGATGGTGGACAAGTAGATTCACTTTTACCTCAGGTTGTCCACTGCTTTGAGAACACCCAAGACTGCCTGGGCCTCAAAGGTAGAGGGATGTGTCGGGGGGAGACTTGGCAAGTCCAGTCAGCTCTGGGAGTCTCTGTGGGTCTCACTGTCCTCTGGCTCCCGGCCCCACTACGTCCCATCCCAGCACCCAGAGCTGAGAGGAAGTAACTCCTGGGGCCACATTCCACAGGTGGGCCTTGCCTGGCACTCTGGGTAGGGCCTGGCTCAGACAACATATCTCAAAACCTACGAACTATGGTATTGTGGTTACAAAGAATAGTCCTTGCTTCTAGAGATAAATGCTGAGCTATTTAGAGATGAAACACTGTGATGTCTGGGATTCACTTAAGAATCTGGAAATGACAGAAAACAAGATTTGCAGCGAGTCCCAGGGACGAGTTCCAAGGATGATGTGTGGGAGTTTATTGTACTCATTTTCCCTCAGCTTTGTTGAAGTATCACTGACAAATAAAAGTAGTATATGTTTAAGATGCACAAAATAGTCTTCTGATATACACTGTAAAGGGCTTCCCTGGTGGCTCAGATGGTAAAGAATCTCTCTGCAAGGCAGGAGACCTGGGCTCGATCCCTGGGTCGGGAAGATCCCCTGGAGAAGGGAATGGCAACCCACTCCAGTATTCTTGCCTGGAGAATTCTGTGGACAGAGTAGCCTGGCCGGCTACAGTCCATGGGGTCAACATATATTGTAAAATGCTTACCACAATAGCTTATTAGCATATTCATTACCTTACATGGTTACCATTTTTGTGAGTGTGTTGAGAACATTTAGGAACTACTTTCTGCTTATGTTTATATTTGGAATTTTCCATAAAATATCCATAAGCCATGCTTGGTCCTCAAAGCAGAGCAGGGCATGGTGCAGGTACCAAGTCAAGCGTAGGGACCTCCTAGTTCCTTTTTGGGGAGTGTTACTTGATTTTGTTTCTGACTGCAGGGCCAGGTGCAGAATGAGAGTTTTCAACATCCAACCGGATATCTGGAAGATTGGGGCTCCTGTCAGGTGGATGGGTGGGGGGCGGGGGGTGAGCTGGTGGGAGAGAACGGGGAGGAGGGTCTCAGGTGAGCTGGGGAGGACGAGGCTGAGTCCACCCCTTAGAGCTGCCCTGGAGCAGGAGGCTGTGGAGGGGACTGAGGAGGCTGAGTCTGGGATCAGGGCTGGGAGGCCCCTGCCCTGACCTGGAGGCGGGCCCTGGAGGCAGAGAAAATGCAGTGCAGGATGAAGGGGAGTGAGGGGCAAGGATGGATGGTGATTCTGAGGGTCTGAGCTGGAGCGGGACTCCGGTGGGTGGATGAGGGCAGAGGGGGAGTAGAAGGTTTGCTAGTTGTTTCCATCTCTCTGCTACACCCACTGTTTCATGGCTCTCTGTTTGTCCTAGCCCAGGGGCCTCTGCACTTACACACCATTTGGCACAGAGGAAGTCTAAGGCTAACTGCAGAGGGTGTGTACCCAATGGGCTCTGTAGATGGGGTAAGAGAGAAGGTGGGGGGATTTGACTGTGGGGTCTGTCATTTAGGTGGGGCAGCAGGGGGACTTTTGCAGAGTCATCCACCATTGCAGAAGAAACCACCCCAGGACTTGACTTAAAACAGCAAGCCCTTGCTATCCAAAAGTCTACAAGCAATAAATGCTGGAGAGGGTGTGGAGAAAAGGGAACCCTCTTACACTGTTGGTGGGAATGCAAACTAGTACAGCCACTATGGAGAACAGTGTGGAGATTTCTTAAAAAACTGGAAATAGAACTGCCATATGACCCAGCAATCCCACTTCTGGGCATACACACTGAGGAAACCAGATCTGAAAGAGACACGTGCACCCCAATGTTCATCGCAGCACTGTTTATAATAGCCAGGACATGGAAGCAACCTAGATGCCCATCAGCAGATGAATGGATAAGGAAGCTGTGGTACATATACACCATGGAATATTACTCAGCCGTTAAAAAGAATTCATTTGAATCAGTCCTAATGAGATGGATGAAACTGGAGCCCATCATACAGAGTGAAGTAAGCCAGAAAGATAAAGAACATTACAGCATACTAACACATATATATGGAATTTAGAAAGATGGTAATGATAACCCTATATGCAAAACAGAAAAAGAGACACAGATGTACAGAACAGAATTTTGGACTCTGTGGGAGAAGGTGAGGGTGGGATGTTTGGAGAGAACAGCATGTATACTATCTATGGTGAAACAGATCACCAGCCCAGGTGGGATGCATGAGACAAGTGCTCGGGCCTGGTGCACTGGGAAGACCCAGAGGAATCGGGTGGAGAGGGAGGTGGGAGGGGGGATCGGGATGGGGAATACATGTAACTCCATGGCTGATTCATGTCAATGTATGACAAAACCCACTGCAATGTTGTGAAGTAATTAGCCCCCAACTAATAAAAATAAATGAAAAACAAAACGAAATAGCAAGCCTTTATTGCTGCCTGTGGGTCTGTGTTTGCCTGGGCTCAGCTGGGCGGTTCTTGTGCTGGTCTCACCTGGGGCCTCTGATGCAGCTGTGATAAGATGATGCCTGGAGGTGGAATCACCCGGAGTCTCCTGGGGCCTGAGGACAGGTGGCATCTCCATGTCCCCTCATGGCTCCCGCTTTCCACATGGCCTCCCTGCCCCATGTCTCCATGTGGACTTGCTGCAGTGAAGCCAGCCTTTCTGCATGAAGACTCAGGGCTCCCCAAAGTGAGCATTTCCAGGGCTTAGCAGGGGACTAGCCCAGCCTCACTTCTACTGCTTTCTGACGGTTCAGCGGTCATGGGCCAGCTCAGGCTCACAGGGGAGGGAAATAAACGTCATGCAATGAAGGACAGGACAGTAAAGAACTGTGGCCATTGGTTCGCCAGAGGGCCCTTATCTGGGGTTAGCTTGGAAGGAGGAGGGAGCTGCAGCCATACTGACGCCACTTTGTAGCTGTGGGAGATCCCAGAACTGCCATTCCTTGCTCCTTCCCCCTCTTTTCACTGACTTGGACAGGCAAAGTGGGGTGATGGTTACATCTTTAGAGGCTTCTCCAGACCTACCATCAGCTTCTGTGGAATGGAGACACAGGGATCTTTCTAGGACCAGTCCTGGGTCAACCAGTTGACCACCTCACTGTGTACCGTTCTTTAGTCACTCACCTCACCCAACTCTGAAGCCACACTTGTTCCATGTGTCCTCTATGGGGTCAGGCTTTGGCCCCATCCTGGCCTATTTCAGTCTCCTTGGGCTCCTGTAACGAAGATACCATAGGCTTGGTGGCTTACACAAAAAACATTTGTTTTCCTCAGTTCTGGAGCCTGGGACTCCAAGGTCAAGGAGCCAGCAGATTCAATGTCTGTTGAGAGTCTTCGTCCTGGTTCGTCAATGACCTTCTTCTGGTGTCCTCACCTGGAGGAGGGGAAGAGAGTACTCTGGGGTCTCTTTTGTAAAGACACTAACCACCTGGTCACTTCCTAAAGGCTCACCACCACGTACCATCACACTAGGGATAGGATTTCAGTATATGAATTTGGGGGGGGACACAAACATTCAGACTATAACATGATCCTTTCACTCTCTTCCTTCTGGACCCACAGAAAGGAGATCTTTGGGGTGTGGGAATGAGAGCCTGACTCGACTGTAAGTGAGTCTATCAAATAATGGGTCCACAGGCAAATGAGGGAACCGTGGAAAGACACTTGAGATAACAGGACATCTTCCAGTGTCAGCTCTGCTCACAGCATCTGCTGGGTCCTTTGGGCCAGGTGGTGAGGAGACAGCATCTCAAGCGAGCTTGTGAAGTCACTGCAGACTCACAGTCCAGTTGGTTCAAGTTCAGGCCAGCTGATGAGGACCGTCTCTCTCTCCACCGGCCCCGTGTCAGTCAGAGGCTCCTGCGGGCGGGCGGAGAGGTGTGTGTAGTGGGAACAGCCACAGTCCCACCCCTGGACTCCTCAGGGTTCCCTTCCCTTAGTTACAAAGCACCTTCGCTCTGCTGTCCCGGCCAGGCCAGATGTTAGCAATTTTCAAGGCGCAAACGTTTCTTGTTTCATCTTACTTTAATCAAGTTATTTGAGTTCTGTGCACCAAAGGGTCTGGAGAGCCAGATGACCCTGGAGGGGTCCCAGCTGCTGGTAAGCCTGGGGTTGAGGCGGGGCCGGAGAGGGGCTTCCGTGGGCTGAATGGCTCCTCTGTCCGCTGGCTGGTGAATGGCTGACCCCCGGTTTCACCGGGGAGCAGGTCCCCTGGTTCCTGGGTCTGGAATTGAAATCTGACCGGTTTCCATCAGATTGTTGGCCACCACCTGCTCTGTCCCAGCGCGGAGTGAACACCCCAACACCCCCGGCTCAGCCCTGAGCGCTCCCCTCTCAGCCACATTCCACACACAGGTGGGCTGGGCTGGGAGACATTCCTGGGTAGAGCTTGCCAGATTGCCTTAAAGAAAAAAAAGAAAGAAATACATTCACCTTCAGAGCAGGGCTGGCGGTGGAGACCTGGAGTGGGGCTGGCTGAGATCTCCCCGCAGAGATGGATTTGGTTTCAGTTCTGAGCAGAAGGCTGCCTGGGAGACCGAGCCTGGTTCCCCTGGCTTTGTGAGGATGGGTGTTTTTCTGTGTCCCATGGAACTCAGTGCAGCTGGATCAGTAAACACCAGGAGGCCCTGGTGAAGCCCTTGTTGACCCAGGGTGGTAGCTCTCAACCTTGGCTGGATGTTGGGATCATCTGGGAAACAAAATCACAGATGCTACTTCACGCAGACATTCTGATGAACTAGCCTAGAGTGCGGCCTGGATGAGGACCCCCCCATGTGACTCCAGTGTGCAGACAAGGCAGAGAACTGCGGCCCTGGCGCCCTGCTCTCCTCCCCTGCCCGTCCCGTGGAGCCTCAGTTTGGGGTCTGCGCATGTCGGCGTCCAGGGCGTTGCTGCTTGTCAGCCACTGGGACCTGGACGAGCTCTGTCAGTTCCCAGCGCAATCAGACAAGGTGACCCGAGAAAGGCATCTTAGCTGGAGATGTCCAGTGTGCCTCCAGTTCACGGCCACTGCCACGGAGAGCCAAAGGGTAAAACTTGCAGCTGTCTGCAGATGGCTCAGAAAACCCCTGCAGAAGGGATGTCTCGCCACAGCTGGGTCTTTGGGCTCCGAGGAAGCAGTCCAGCCTTGGAGGGAGAAGGTGGGGGCTCCAGCCTCCCTGCTTCTGCTTTATCTGCTTGGCTTCCTTATCTCAATAAGTGGCAGCTTTCTGCTTTCAGTTTTGCAGGCTCAAAGTCTTGGCATCATCTTAGATTCCTGTCCCACTCTCACATTCCTTGTCTATTCATCAGCAAACACTGCTGGCTCCACTATCAGAATATATCCAGGTTCTGACCACGACTCACCACCTCCACTGTTCCCCCGAGGCCTGCCACCATCATGTCACGTGTGAATTATTGCCATGACCTCCTAACTGGTCTCTCTGATTCCACCCTTGACTCTCCACTGTCTGTTTTCAGTAAAACAGCCTGAGTGATCCTTTGAAAATGCAGTTCGGAGTAGGTCACTCTTCTGCTCATAAATCTCATTGATTGCCAGACTTACATCATGTAAGTTCATGTAAAGTTCTTATCATGAACTATCAGGTCCCACAAAGTTTGGGGTCGCTATCTCTCTGACCTCATTTTCTGATACTCTTCCCCTTGTTAACTCCCATCCAGCCCCACTGGCCTCCCTGCTGTTGTTCAAGCCTGTGAAGCACGTTTCCACCTCTGGGCCTTTGCACTGGCTGTTCCCTCTGGCTACAAGGCTCTTCTCTTTGATATTCGCACAGCCCATGACCTTACTTCCTCCAGGTTTCTGCTCAGTTGTTGTCTTATCAGAGAGGCTTCCCTGCGCCTTATGTAAAATACTGCCCCCAACCCCACCCTCAGCCTCTTATTTTTATCCTCAGAGCTCATCACTACCTATATATTTCCTGCTTATTTTTTGGCTCTTGTCACTAGAATGTATGCTCCATAAGAGCAAGTTCACTGCTGTATCGCCAGCCTTGGAAAGGGCCTGAAGCATAGCAGGTCCTCGGTAAATACGTGTTGAATAAATTTATGAGGCAGAGCAGTGGCAAGAAGGTTCTCCAGGAATTCTTCTCTCAGAAAGTCACGCGGGCTAGGGCCCGAAGGACCAGGGGTGGCAGATGCGGAAGAGGGTGGGAGGGTGTGTGCAGCAAAGGGGCCTCGGAGGCGAGGTCAGTCAGAATGTGGGGCGGGGGTGAGGCATCTGGAGAAGGGGCTGGGGGAGCACCACGTCCCCCAGGGGCAGAGCTCCCACCTAACTGACTGCCCCTCAGGGCTGCCATGAGGCTGAGGTGGCTGAGATAGAAGGGAGGCCTGCAGGCCGTGGGGTTTTATCCCGGTCATTCAGTTTCTCTGGTTGATCCCACAGATGGTGTAATCTCTGGGTTTAGGCTTCTTCGCCTCACTCATAAACCACAGAAGTCTCCGTAACCAGGCGGGGCCTGAGATGCGGGCGGATGGAGAAGGAGAGCGGCGGGTTTTCATTCTGCCCCTCCCGCGACGCCCGACGCTGGCCTGAAATGGCCGCCGTCAGACTTGGAGAGCGTCCCTCAGACCTGCGAGCGCAGCGGGGTTCAGCGCCTCAGCCACCTGGACGGCTGGCTTGTGAGTCCTCAGCCTGTCGCCGCCTCGCGGAGGTCACTGATGGGAAAGGCAGGCCTTGACAGGGAGGCAGGAGAGAAACGCAGGGTCTGGTGTGTGAGGAGCGGAGGGTGCCGAGGCGCCCTCGGAGTGTTTTCGCGCTGACCTGCTCACCTGCTTCTTCACGGTTGCGTCCTTCGTCTTCCTGCAGTGACAGAAGTCCTTCTCTCAGGCCTTCCAGAGTCCTTACTAGTGCCAGGAGGTTATGTGCTTTACCACATTATCTTAGTTTTTTAAATTGAATATGTTGTGACCACATCATCTTATTGATCATCTCCAAAAAAAAAAAAAAAAAAAAAAAATGTGGAACAGTAACAAAACATTTTTACAATGAAAGAAATGGAGGTATGAAACGCTTCCTTACAAGAGGTGATGTCAGTAAGACCAGGGGAGTAAGGACCTCGGAAAAATTCTCTTCTCCGTAGAAGCAATGAGAACGCTGGCAAAAATGGTCAGAATCAACTTTTCAAAACTGGAAATTAACCTGACTACAAAACATTTGGGAGCATTTACTTAAGAAAAATGGCTGGAATTTAGTAAGAGCAGTGAGCTTTGCGGTGTTTTCACTTCTGTCGGAACTAGTGAACAAGCTCAGGGAGGTTGCCATATAAAAGATCAATATACAAAACTCAATTGTGGGCTTCCCTGGGGGCTCAGTGGTGAAGAATCCGCCTGCTAATGCAGGAGACTACTGAAGGTCGCTTGCCCTGAGGCTCCACAACAAGAGAAGCCACTGCAGTGAGAAGCCTGTGCACCGCAACTAGAGAAAAGCCTCACAGCAATGAAGACTCTCAGCACAGTCAAAAATAAATAAATTAATTAATTAAAAAAATTAATTTCTGTGTATTTCTGTACATGAGCAATGAACAATCTGAAAATAAAAAACTAAGAAAGTTTTTTCACATACAATAGCATCAAACAGAATAAAATACTTAGAAATCAGAAAAGAATTACAAGTCTTATATACTGAAGACTAAAAACGTTGCGGAAAGAAATGAAGGAAGTCATCAAAAGATAGAAACACATCTTCTGTTCATGAAGACTTAACCTTGTTCGATGGCAGGACTTCCCAAAGTGACCTACAGATTTAATGCAATCTCTACTAAAATACCAGATTTTTTTTTTTTATCTCTAGAAATGATAAGTTGATCCTAACATTCAAATGGAGATGTAAGGGACCTAGAACAGCAAAAGTTTTCTAAAAGAGAAGGACAAAGTTGGAGCTCGTGTATTTTTCATTTTCAAAAACTACTACAAAGCTATAGTAATCAAAACTATGCAGTAGTAACATAAGGATAATCAGATTCATCACTGGAATAGAATTGATAATCTGGGAATAAACTCACATTTTCATGGCCAATTAATTTTTGACTAAGATTCCAGGACAATTCAATTGAGAAAGAATTCTCTTCAACAAGCAGTTCTGGGAAAACTGAATATCCACATGTAAAGTGTGAAGTTGTATGCCCACCTCACACCATACACAAAATTTAACTCAAAATGGATCAAAGATCTAAACGTAAGAGCTAAAACTATAAAACTCTTAGAAGGCAACATAAGCACAAATCTTCATAAACTTGGTTAAGCAGTGGTTTCTCAAATATGACATCCAAAGCTCAAGTAACCAAAGAAAAAAATAGATAAATTGGACTTCAAAATTTAAAAATAGGGAATTTCATGGTGGTCCAGTGACTAAGTCTCTGGGTTCCCGATGCAGGGGACATGGGTTTGATCCTCAGTTGGTGAGCTTTCACAAGCCACATGGTGTGGCTAAAAAAAAATGTTTTTAACTTTTTTGCTTCAGGCACTATCAAGAAAGTGCAGACAACTCACAGAATGAAGGAAATGATTGCAAATCATAATATTTCTGATATTAGTTCCAATATCCAGAATATTTAAAGAACTCTCACAACTCAATAACAATAAGTCAGTTAAACAATAGGAAACAGATTTGAACAGATATTTCTCCCAAGAAGATATGCAAATGCCAATAAGCACGTGGAAAAGTCCTCTATGTCACTGCGCATGTGTTCTCAGTCCTGTCTGACTCTTTGGGACCCCATGGACTAGTGACCCACCAGGATCCTCTGTCCATGGGAATTCTTGTGCAAGAATACTAGAGCGGGTTGCCCTTTCCTTCTCCAGGGGATTTTCCTAAGCTAGGATCAAACCTGAGTCTCCCGTGTCTCTCCCATTGACAGGTAGATTCTTTACCACTGAGCCACCTGGGAAGTCACTAAGAAAATGCAAATCAAAACCGCAATGAGATACCATTTCACATCCTCTAGGACGGCTATAGTCAAAGAGAGAAAATAGCAAGTGTTGAAAAGGATGTGGAGAAACTGGAGCCCTCCTCTTGCTGGTGAGAATGTAAAATGGTAGGTACAGCTGCTTTGGAAAACAGTTGGACAATTTCTCAAAAGTAAAAACATAGAGTTACAATATGACCTAGCAATTTCACTCTTAGTTACGTATCTCAGAGAACTAAAAACATATGTCCACACAAAAGCTTGTACAAGAATGTTCACAGCAGTAGCATTCATACTGGCCAAAAATGGAACAGTCCAAATGTCCATCAACTGGTGAATGGATAGACAAAATATTTGTATAATTGAATATCATTTGGGCATAAAAAGGAGTAGTGATTTATGACACAACATGCATGAATCTTAGAAACATTGTGGTAAGTGAAAGAAACGAAAAAAGCTGCCATATCATTTGAAAGCATATATAAGACATGTCCAGAATAGGAGACTCTGTTGAGACAGAAAGTATACATTAGTGATGCCAGGGACTAGGGGGAGGGACAATGGGGAATGATTACTAAGTATGAGATTTCCTTCTGGGATGATGAGAATATTCTAGAATTAGTTAGTGATGATGTTTGCCCTATTGTCTGAATATACTCCAAACCACAGACCTGCTTTAAAAGGTTGGATTTTATGGTCTGTGAATTATACCTGAATAGATTGAATATATTTTAAAAAGTTCCCTGGGACAGAAAACCAGGCTTCCCAGGTGGCATCAGTGGTAAAGAATCTGCCTGCCAATGCAGGAGATGCAGGAGATACAGGTTCAATCCCTGGGTTGGGAAGATCCCCTGGAGGAGGAAATGATGCCCCACTCCTGTATTCTTGCCTGGAGAATCCTCTGGACAGAGGATCCTGGTGGGCTACAGTCCACGGGGTTGCAAAGAGCTGGACATGACTGAGCACAGCACACGGGATGGAAAATCAGTTAGTGTACGAGATGCGCTTTCATGAGCTTAAGGGCTTTTCTGTTTTTTTGCCAGGACATCTGTACCTTGCTAAGCAGCATGTGGTCCCTTGGAAATTCCTCAGGTACCTAAAGAATTGGTCTCTGTGGGTCTCACCACATCTTCTGGGCACAGCGGCCTGAATGTCTGCTTGTCACCAGGGTCTGACCTGGACCCAGGGGCATCCTTGCCCTTCCCACTAGTAAGATTTGGTTTTAGGGTCAAGCTTTTGTATCTGATTTGCTCTTCTCTTGGGATAAAACCCTTTCCAGGAGGTCCCTCATCTCTCCTGTAAGTGGGTTACACATGGGTCTAGGCTGCCACATTGACCAGACGTGACAGAATTTCTGCTTAGGCTGAAGCTGAATCTCTACCTCGGCCGCACTATTATTACTGTGGGTTCTAATATGACTTCTGGAAATCTCCTTTCCTTGAAATATTTTAAATAGGGTAGACTTTTCCTGCTTCGACCCATCCACCCCTCACTGCCCACTGAGTTACCCCATTGATGCATCCATCCATCCCGCTGACTAATCCATGCTGTGCCAGCCTCTTTGCAGAAGCACGCTTTTGTGTGGGTTTGGGAACATGGACCGACTGATGTTTTTCTAAGCCTCCTGGAGACTGACGAATCTAGAGGCCTTACCGGATTGTGTATAAGGCTGAGATGTTTGGCAGCCACCATAAGCAGCCAGGAGTCCCAGACAGCTTCACAATGACCAGGACAATTCCTATCCTCCCTGATAATTTCCTTTTTGTTTTTTTTGTCATAGAGCAAGCCATTTTCAGCAAAAAAGCTTGCAAATGTAGGTGCTCCTCCCCAGGGCCCCTTGTGCACCGCACAGACCTTTCATCACCAGCCTAACGTGTAATCTTGGGTAAAAGAAGGTTCTCAACTCATTTTCAAGGAGAAACAAACACGCAAAGCAAAACAAAACAGCCACATCACGAAGTCCCTCCAAGTAAGGAGCTGTGTTCTGTTGAGCTGTCCCGACTCTGGGCCCCAGGCTGGGGCTGGAGCTAGCAGCTGAGCGGCCCAAAGGCCACCCTGGAGGCTCCAAGGAAAAGGCTGCTCCTCGGGGCCAGACAAAGCAGCCAGCAGAGAGCCACCTCTGGTGCCCCCGGGACAGTCCAGCTTCAGGCTGTGACTCAGACCACGCTCACCCCCCGGCCCTCCCGACTACCGCCCTGGAGGGCCAGCCCATGTCCCGCCTCCCAGGACCCCAGTGCCCCGCAACCCACCACTCTTCAAGTTTCCTGACTGCTTTTTGGGGGGCCAGACTGAAGGCGAAGGAGACAGGACTCCTGTTCTTACCCACGGCGGGGAAGGCAGACCCGGGGACAGTGATGCCGTGGCCCGCTCAGCTCCTGAGACTGTAGTCACCGTGATCACTTGTGCCTGCCGAGTGCACCTCTCCCCCTCCCTCGGTCTGCAGGCTGGCTTTTCTTTTCTCTTTTAGAGTATCCTGGCTGTCTTTGCTTCTTTTTCATTAAAAAATTTCCCAAAACTTGAATGATTCTTTGCATCCTGTAGTGCTTTATGCTTTTCAAAAGTTTCACAGGCATGATTTCATGCAACCTGTAATAACCCTTTCTCCCCCTCGCCCGGCCTCTGTGTTGCCTCGCCCACCTTCCCTTACCCCACTAGCTTGTTTCCTATTATCTGTGAGTCTGCTTTGTTTTTGTTTTATTCACTAGTTTGCTGTATTAAAAATTTTTTTGCTTTGGAGTATCGTTGATTCATGATGTTGTGTTGTATTTTTTAGATTCCTGGCTGTCTTCGCTTTTGATGTGCAATGGTAGTAAGAATAGTAGCTGTCTCATGAAATTGAGGATTTTAATAAGTTTATGCAAAGTACTTAGGAAGTGCCTGGCCCTTGGGAAGATTAAGTTGTTCAGTTGTTATAGCGTGTCCAACTCTGCAACCCCATGGACGGCAGCACACCAGGCTCCCCTGACTTCAGCATCTCCTGGAGTTTGCTCAAACTTGTATGCACTGAGTTGGTGATACCATCCAACCATCATATCCTCTGTAACCCCTTTTTCCTCCTGCCCTCAATCTTTCCCAGCATCAAGGTCTTTTCCAATGAGCTGGCTCTTTGAGTCAGGGGGCCAAAGTATTGGAGCTTCAGCTTCAGCTCCATTCCTTCCAATGACTATTCACGGATGATTTCCTTTAGGATTGACTAGGTTTGATCTCTTTGCTGTCCAAGGGACTCTCAAGAGTCTTCTCCAGCATCACAGCTCAAAAGTATCACTTCTTTGGTGCTCAGCCTTCTTTATGATGACTACTGGAAAAACCATAGTTTTGACCATATAGATCTTTGTCAGCAAAGTGATGTCTCTACTTTTTAATATGCTGTCTAGGTTTGTCATAGTTTTTCTTCCAAGGAGGGAGTATCTTTTAACTTCATGGCTGCAGTCACTGCTGTGATGTATTTTAGATAAGAGCCAGCTATAATTATTTTGTTTAATAATAATTTTTATTATTCACTCAGTATATTCCAGAACATGGCAGTCTGGAATAAGCCTTCTAAGACTCCTCAGTCACCCCGAAAGGGACTGACTAAAGGGGCCAGTTCCTTCGAGGGACATCTGAACAGCTGGCTGAGTCAGGGCTTCTCCCCTGGGTTTGAGGAAGGGGCACAGGTCAGGAAGACATCCCAGACAGACTTTACTACCGTCTTTATTTATTTATTTCAGTCTTTATTTTAAAACAGTTCTAGTGCTAACAGCTCCCAAAGGGGAGTCTGTGGCTGCCGTGCAAACTATTGGGAAGCCCTCCTGAGAAAGGCCGGCTCACCGCCCCTCAGTCAGGGACAAGAAACAAAATTCTGACCAGGAGACACATCATGATCTTAGCCACTTCTCAGAGCATGGACTCTGGCTGTCCTGGAGGCACGTGGGGTCCCGAGGCTGAGTGGCTGCCCATCGTCTGCCCTGCCCCCCCCAAGCTGCTCTGCCTGCCATTTTCTTTTATTTTCTCCCCACTCATTCCTCCTGAGGGACAGTCTGCCCCTGTTCTGAGGTGTTTGGCTAAGTCTAAGGAGTCTTCCCTAGTGGCTCAGTCAGTAAAGAATCCAGGAGACCCAGGTTCGATCCCTGGGTTGGGAAAGATCCCCTGGAGAAGGAAATGGCAACCCACTCCAGTATTCTTGCCTGGAGAATCCCAGGACGGAGGAGCCTGCAGCTGGGGAGGTGGGGCTCGGGGCGCTACAGTCCACAGGGTTGCAGAGTCGCACTTAGCGACTAAACCACCACCAAGGATGTCCTGCTGCCCAAACGAAACTGGTCAAAGAGACCTTTACCTTCTAAGGGGCCACATCCCTCTCTGGGACTAACACCAAACGTGGGTCGAGCTGGACTCACTTTCTGTTTATGATGTGCTTTCATGACTTCCATCTTCACATGCACCCTGAGATATGAAATTATCATCCTCATCTCAGAGGGGAGAAAAGTGATGCTCAGGGAGACCAGGACAGTTGCCTAGAGTCACAGAGCTGATAGGAGCAGGTCTAGAAATCCATTGTGATCCCACGGATGCTGAGCACGCACCACGCGGAGCAGAGTGTGGGTTTTTTGGGTGCTGTGGCGTGGCTGGGATGGGTTTGACCACGGGAAACAGGGTGCGTGTTCTCATCACAAACATCAGCCTCCCTCTGCCTTCTCTGCTTGTCCCTGGGCTCGTCTGACTCACAGTCTTTCAGGGCACCAGCCATGAGATCTCTTCCTGGGAGACCTGGGTGGGGCAGGCTGATTTGGTGGTGTCCAAAGGAGATCGTCATGGGGAGGAGCTGAAGTAGTTTTAAGACAGAAATTGATGTCATGGTCTTTATTTATAAGCCCTCGGGGGACGGCAGTGGTGAAGGGGAGGGAAGTCACTGGCAGACCGAGAATCAGGAAATGCGTAAGTGATTCTCCTTATACATGTGGTGATGGATGTCAGCTAGACATTATGGTGAGCATTTTGCAGTAATACGTATATTGAATCATTATGTTGTACACCTGAAACTAATACAATGATATAATATGTCAATTACATCTCAAAAAAAGAAAACACCTTGATTTTCCTTAGAAGAGGAAAAAAGAGCTGTTTTTAAGAGGCCACATTCATTTTTCAGAGGCACTTACTTTTTTAGTACTGACACAATATCACTTAGGGCTTTTAGAAACTTATGTAACAACTTCTTCCTACAGACTGGATTACAGACACTTTAGAGAGCATCCCAGGAGCAGCCTGCTCAGTACCCTCGCTGTGCAGGAGGAGGGTTCTGAGTTGAAGGCTCACTCGGATCTTGTTTCAGGCCTCACCAGGATGGAACTTGAGAAGTCCACAGGTCTTTGCACTAGGACGTCCCCCTGGCTTGCTGGGCTGCCCACTTGGGCCCAGACCAGCTCTGCCTCTGCTGGGAGGGAAGTGGCTTCCAGTAAATGCTGCGGCCTCTCAGGGGTGGGTGTAAGTTCTCTTTTGAAAGTCCCCTAGCCCAGGTGGGGTTAGTGGTAAAGGATCTGCCTGCCAGTGCAGGAGACGAAAGGGACTCGGGTTTGATCCTTGGGTCGGGAAGATCCCCTGGAGGAGGGCATGGTAACCCACTCCAGGATTCTTGCCTGGAGAATCCCATGGACAGAGGAGCCCTGTGGGCTACAGTCCATTGGGTCACAGAGTCAGACAGGACTGAAGCAACTTAGCATGCATGCACACACAGCCCAGGAGTTCTTCTCTTGGTAAACCGAACAGGGCATAAAAAAGAATCTGATTTGTTCACTTTACCAAAGACATGATTCAGGGACTGTGGAGTAGATAGATTTCCAAAGGTGAACGGCCTTACCTTTGGGTGGAAGACCCTTGACCAGGGCTAGAGAATCCCCTCCTGATCATGTCTGTGGCACCTGCTTCTGCTGAAACCCGGATGTAAGAAAGGCGGTGTTTCCTTAAGACACAGGGCAAAATACAGGTGGAAAGCTGATGTCTCTACAAAAGCAAGATGCAAGAGGACCAAATCACCGCCCACACACACGGGTGGAAGCGTGCAGTGGAAGACCAAATACACACCCTCATGTGGCCACGTCTCGTGCCCTCACGCGGTGCCCCCGGCTCGGTTCTCTGCTTGGGTGATGCTCCAAGTGGCGAACATCCCTCATCCCCTTCCTTGCCTCCCTCCACCACAGTCCTGTCTGAGAACCTTCATCTCCGCCTGTGAGCGAGGGATTCAAGCCAAGATGAGCGTGATAGACGGCCTCCCAGGGCTATTTGTATTTAAAAAGAGGAGCCCTTCTTGCTGAGAAACCCCTCTCCAAAGATAGACTTCAGACATGAGGGGGCAAGAAGCCAGGCCAGCTGTGCGGAGCTGTATTCCTGCCAAGTGACTGAATGTCTGCTTTCAAGCGGTTCTGCGGAGCCGCGCGTCTCCCACCTCTGCAGAGAGCGCGCTGCTCCCCTCCAGTGTGCAGGAAAGGTCAGCGCGAAAGAGAGACGCCTCAGTTCAGGCGCCACACAGCTTTGTACTCCAGCCTGCCCTGTACGGACATGCATATTCTATCCGCCTGGAAAAGAGTTGTTCAGAAGCATCTGGGCCCTAAAGGACACTTTTCAGATAATAGACATGTCTTTGTTCACTGTGAAACAAACAGTTCCATTTCCTGGTCCGTGTGTCTATTAACTAAGCCTCAGGCCTGCCTGGGTACCCCATCATCTGTCCTTTAAATTGTATGTGCGTGCCACCTGGAGGCTGGACATCCTGGCCAGGGGCAGAGACCCTGGGATGCCTCAGCAGCTCTGGGGTCTATGGGAACCCGCCAATGCCCTTGCATCTCCCCCATCTCAGGAGTCAAAGTCAACGCTGTTCAACAGGCTGATTCCTCCAGTGTGGACATGTACTGGGTTGGCCAAAAAGTTCATTAGAAAAACCTAAACTTTTTGGCCAACCCAGTATTTCCACTGGTCCACAAGTGTGCCTTTCTAGGCCAGTGTTTTCAGGGCTGAATTTCACGTGGGCCAGAAAATCTTTTGTGAAAGGAGACGGACCACCTAGCTTTGTCGACACTCTATTTCTAGGGTCTGATGACGGATGACTTCTTAGTGATGAGTTCTGAAATGAAGACATGATCAGTCTCACTGAATTAGCGTCAGTATTTTATTCATATAAATATGGTGTATTTGCAAATCCAACTCTAATGTCTTGAGTAAGGACACTTATTTTTCTTCCAGTTTCAGTGAATGATGCTTCAAGTGTGGTATCATGAGACCAGTTACACAAAGGACTCTTGACAGGCTCATTACTTTCTCACCACATTCCAGCAGGCATGACAGACACACTAGCTTTGGGATGCTCAGACTGACAATTTCCTCCCATTTCCAGGTCAGGCTCCAGTTACTGTTACGAATGCCTCAGAGCTGCATGTAATTTCAATAAATCTTTATATTCTGGAAGTCCTCTGGGGTCAAATCTACCATCTTGGGAGTCGGAGTCCATTGACAAACACCGTGATTGTTCCTACAGGGAGAAGAGCCGATGGCTCCAAAGCCCTCTTGCTGAAGCCCATGAGAAGAGGGAAGCGTCAGGGTGCCTTTGGCGCCTGTTGGGGGCCAGGGGGTGGGGGCATAGGTGGTCACCCGCGCATGACAGGTCCCTTGAGGAGATTTCTTATCTCAGAACATGACATTCTAGCCACCCTCTGGACCCAAACCACCTTAAAAGAGTGTTATACTTGACTCTGAGTGGTCAAATACCACAAGTGCCACTCAATTTTAAAATTATGTAACCCTGGCATTCCAAAGCCCACGGGCATGGCTGTGCCAGAAGAGACGAGGTCTCTGTTTGAAGGTGAAAGCCCCAGACAGGGCTTAGTCTCAAAAAAAAAAAAAAAAAAACTGTCAAATCGCTCTCATCTTGAGAGTCTACTTGGCAAGCATTTTTTTCTCCTCCGGAGGAGGTTTTTGTTTACAGGATTTAACAATTGAAGAAAAAAACCCCCACACACAATTGTGCATTGTTCAGCTGTGGCACGAAGGTCAGCTCTCAGCACACTGTGGCTTTCCAATTCCTGATCCTTTTTGATCCCATTGTGTAGATCAGCAGATCCGGAACTTTATTTTATGGCTGCAAAATGCAAAGCAAGAGACAATGGGCAGAAATCTTGTCAATCGTGATCCTACAGAACTATCTGCCCAGATGCTGGGCAAAAAGTCCCTCTTGTTCAATTCTAGTGGTGTTTACATAACTTTTAGAATATTCACTAATAACACATTTTTTTAGGGTGATTGATATAGGTGCCCAAATCCCCAGTCCCATAGGGGCTAAAATATGCGTGGGGCTGAGACAAAAATACACTGAAACGAGGAGGCTCTTGTAAGACGTAGGGGACAAAGTCAATGCGCTGTAGGAGATAAAGGAAAACGAGACTGCGGTGCTGCAGATCACTTTGTCCAACCCTTTTAATTCAGAGATGAAGCAACTGAGGCCCATGAGCGACTAGCCCAAGACCGCACCGGTATTGATATTAACAGTTCACGGCTGAACAGCACCAACAACTTCCTTCTTACCAATTCTACCCTGTTTGGAAATCCTCCCACTGCAGACCAGGGGAATTATTTTCCATTACTTACATAATACTTTTGCCACAGCATAGCTTAGAAAAAACAGAAAGGAGAGGCAACAGGTAAGAACTTTATGATATAACCCTGACGAGAAATTGGTAGCAAATTCAACAATTCATTTAATTATTTGAAAAAGCTATATGTTACTGGTTGGAATACTTTTTAAAAAAGGGACATTTTTTCCTTAATAAGATGAAATCATGTGCGATTTACTCAATACAAGTGGCCATATGGTTATTCCTGAGATGCAACTCCAGGGGGAAAAAAAATTATCTAGGCACAGGAGGTGTTAAACTTGTGATCTCTCTCATAATGGTGATAGTTGGAAACAAACAGAAATGCAACAGATAAGTGACAATTCCTCTTGCTCCTTGGTTCCCCCAAATCTCTTTGCTCTGCTCCCTGAGGAATTTCACTCTTGCCCATCTGACAGGCACACGAAGAAGCCAGGTGGAGCGGGGGCTTGGAGCCCCCAGAGATGCATTTCAGGAACACTGACCACGCGGTCCAGGGAACACCCCTCCTAAGAGGCTTTCAAAGCCCCAGAGGTTGTTTAGAGAAAACCCTGCTGGCATGGATGGATTTCTCCTCCTGACAGTTCGCAGGAGAGGGTGTAATGTAAAGAATTAAACGATTCATTCCAAACATGTGCTAGGCGCAGGGACCCCTGCTCAGACCCTCTTCCTGCGGGTGCACTCGAGCCGCACATGCGTGATGAGGTCGTCTTGCGGGCGCTCACAAAGGGCCCCGGGGGCGGGAGCGGGGAGACGCATCCTTCGCTGGGCGACTCGTGGCGTTCATTCCTCCTGGCTGCTCAGGATCACAATGGACCTTCTCAGCGTTACGTGGGCTCCCTGAGGACGGGTTTAGCCGCCTTTCAGTGGAACAAGACCCGCCCCCCCCCCCCCAACCCCCCACACCGAGCCGCACAATGCGGTTATTATAACGCCCTGGCCCTAAGAAGGGCCTGGGAACAGCTTGGAGTGGCCTATAATTAAGTTCATTTAATAATAAAGACACAACTTCTTAGGTATTTATTGCAAGAAGCGAAAAGAAGCCCGTCATCTTCTCACTCTCTATTCCCCTCCCCCACCTTCCTTTCCTTTTACAAATCAGGAAAGCCAGGGAGTTATACATTTTTTAAAAAATAACTTTTGCAAAGGCTGTCTGGCCAGTGGGGAAAGGGAAATTAAATTACTTGAGAACATTCTTTCCATGTTTAAAAAAAAAATAAAGGCTTCTGCTTATTCAGGTAGTTAACTCATGGGGACGATTGTTAAAAGGCTGTTCCATCAATCACTCTTGGGTTCAACTTCCAAAGACTTTCAGGCGCAGTGACCCTTCAGCAAAGGGGCATCCCTAGGGATGAAGCTGCCATTTGGATGGGCACTTCCTCAAGCTGATGCTGTGCCCAGGAAGGATCCATGGGCTGTGTCCCTCCAGCAGGGTCCCCTGTCCTTGGTCCCCACCCCTCCTCCAAGCACTCGAATTGTGCAGCTAGTTTCCAAGTAGTGGGGAGAGTCGAGAGCTCCAGGAAATGTGGTCAGTTTGCAAGAATAAAGCATGAGAGGGGACAGTCCAGGGTCACAGCTCGGCCCCCGCCTGGCTGCGAGTGTGCCTGTTTTCTTGGAGTTCCCCAGGCTCAGTGTCCTTTGTGAAATGAGGATGTTAGTAGTACAAGCGTTAGTGGCTCAGTCATATCCGACTCTTTGTGACCCCATGGACTGTAGCCCGCCAGGCTCCTCTGTCTGTGGAATTCTCCAGGCAAGAATACTGGGGTGGGTAGCCATTCCCTTCTCCAGGGGATCTTTCTGACTCAGGGATCTAAGCCCTGTCTCCTACATTGCAGGCAAATTCTTTACTGTCTGAGCCACAGGTACAATGAGCAATCAATAGTCTTAAGTTCTCTGAGCCTCCCTTCTTTTATCTGTAAAAAGAGGTTAAAAAATAACCTATTTTACACGCATTGTTGTGATAACTGAATGGAATAATGTATGAAATCGCTTAGCATACGTGGTACACAGTGATCAGTAAATGCTAGCTGCCATTCTTTTATTATCATTATGTGATATTGTTAATGCAATTATATTTTTAAAGATATTTATTGGATTGAAATCATTTGCATCTTTGGATGATTCAATATACAGAACACGCGTCTGTCTCGAGAAACAAGACAAGTCATGCAAACTGGCTGGGCAATACTGCACGGGAAAGCTGATTGCTTCTATTTCTTTGGTACGGAGATGGGGTGGTGAAACAGATGAGGGTTATCATTTCTTTGCTGTAATTAATTAAAATGAAATGAACTGTACAGTTCCCACCATGTAGGGGTGAATAAAATAACCTTAATAACAAGACTAGTTTTTCCAGCTTGTCGTAAGAAAGCACACACATATTTGTGCTCCCAGCATTTTGGACTTCGCCATCAGTGATGAAGAGAAACTTTTATTACATGGTTGAAAAGAGGCTGACTTCTGCTGGAACATTTGACTTAAAAAAAAACACTGGACATCGAGCCTATTGATAAGTAAAGGTCAGCCCAAGAGAGGGTGGGAATGAGGTACATTTTGGGGAAATAAAAAAGAATGAGACTTATAAAAAGAAACAAATTTGAGTCAGTTGAGCTGAGATGGATGAGCCTGGAGCCTGTTACACAGAGTAAAGTAAATCAGAAAGAGAAAAACAAATATCACGTATTAACAAGATATATATGGAATCTAGAAAAATAGTACCAATGAACCGACTGACAGAGCAGGAATAGAGATGCAGACATAGAGAACACACTTGCGGACACAGCGGGGGAAAGAAAGGGTGGGACAGACCCAGAGAGGAGCGTTGACATAAATACACCACCATCGGATAGCTGTGGGAATTTGGACGGCATCACTGACTCGACGGACATGAGTCTGAGCAAGCTCCGGGAGATGGTGAAGGACAGGGAAGCCTGGCGTGCTGCGACCATGCGGTCTCAGAGAGTCAGACAAGACTGAGTGATTGAACAACAAGAAGTGGAAATGTGCTGTATATCACAGGGAGCCCAAGCTGGAGCTCGGAGGCGACATGGAGGGGTGGGGTGGGGGTGGGAGGTTCACGGGGGAGGGGATATGTGATTCTTAATGCTCATTCACACTGTTGTATGGCAGAAACCAACACAGCATTGTAAAGCAATTATCCTCCAATTAGAAATAATTTTTTTAAAAAACGAATAAGGCTGTTTATTTAAATAGCTAAAGAAATCTCCAGTTACCATTCAGCTCAAACATACTGCCTTGTTTTCACTTCGTTTTATGTAAAAAAAAAAATAAGCATTTGTTATTTTGAACTGCTACATTTTTGACACCAAAATGGAGGACTATGAAACTTTGAGAAGCCCTGAAGGAGAACAGACAGGAAACTCGAGGCAAGACATCTTTTATCCTCCCAATCCCAGCAACATTTGCTCTTTATTCTTTAAAAAGCCCTTTAAAAGTCACATGGGAAAGGAAGCACTCCAAGGAGCTTTTGATTCCTTTTGGTTTTGGCTAAGACAATGAAATTATTGAGAAAACCCAACCTTTTATAGAATACTGTTGTTGAAAGGACTTTCAAGTGGGTTGAAGACTATCAAATCATTGTTTGTTGGGCAATACAGAGCAGAGGAAAAAAATAAAAATAATTACTGAACAGGAGCAGATTCAGTGGGTTTGCATAGAGTTGCATTCCAGTGTCAGAATGTGGCATCAAAGGCTTCGTTTACCGAGGTCACTTTTTTCATCCTAAGTGACCAGGTGATGCATTAAGGCAACAGCAAGGTCCTCTTCATCCCTCAGGGTTTTGGAAATAGACCATGCACCACCATTCTCAAACCACCTTCCTTTAACCCTGACCTTTCACATAATGCAGGTCAACTTGCTTCCTCTAGTGATCACACCTCAGTGGTGCACGGGCCTCACTCTGGATGCTTCTCTGAATTCTGATTACTTAGCAAGTGCAGGAAGGCCCAGGAATGCCAGAATTATCCAGTCATTGCACACGGACACTTGATAGACCTCTTCTTTTCTTCAGGATACTTTCTTTGTATCTTATTTCAAATCCCAGGGTCACCAGGGTGATAAGGGCACTTCTTAAACACTGGACAGCATGGTGGAGGTGAAAATCTGTTGTAAAATCTGAGGGATGTCCTTGGTGTCCATGGCAACGAAAGACCGGCCCGCTGGTAGAGTTCTCTGAAGCCTGTCAGGATGGATGGGGAAAGAAAATTACCATTGCAAACCAGGGCGCCCCTTCTGCCTCCGGCCTCTGCAGACCTCAGCATCCTAATGGTTTCTTAGGAAGGGAACTTCTCAGTTTTTAATATCTTGCCCCTGCTTGCAGTGGAACTGGCTGTTGCTAGGCAACAAAGAGCTACAGACAGAGGCTCGCTGGAAGCACTGAACCGAAAGAAAGTTCTTTTCAGTGAGAAAATTGGGGAATTTGCAAGGAAAAAAATGCTCTCCCTTTTATGACGGTCATTTCCTGGTATTTTATATTCCCTTGGCAGAAAGGAGCCCTCAGGATCAATCTGGGACTAGCTCACCTAGATTCAGAGAATGTGTTTGCCTCACACTGTCCTACTAGCTGCCTTTCCTGCCTTAGAAAAACAGGCTTCAAGAAAAGTGGCCCAGCCAAACCTCAAGTGGTTCATTCTCTCTTCCTCTTGCGTTCTCTCCCTCCTCTCTCTCTCCCTTTCTCTTTTCTGCCCAACATCATACAATGTGAAATATAATCTGACTTATGCAATGCCTGCTTTGATGACACTGAGGTTATATGGGCTTATGATAATTTTTTTAAATGCCAAGTTATCATTGGGAACAAAGGGCCATTTTTGGAGGCAATAAAAGTACAAGACACAGTTTTATCCCAAAGAACGCCTCCTTTTACTGTGCCAGCAGAGTTTGGTTTTGGAATGACATTTAATAAAAGTCCACTCTCCTGTGCAGTATCATGCATTTGGCATGCCTGGTAGACCAGCTAATTCTACAACGCATCTCCTGCCAGTGGATGTTGGATCATTTCCCCAGGAAACCACAAGGGTATCATTGTGCTTTCTTAAGTGTTCAAACAGGATCTGTTCACTAGAAAGACAAAATAGCTATTTCAGCTCAAACAGTATTTGTTGAGCTTGTCGTCTGGATTCATCCTGGGCTGGTCCTGAAGACAGTCTAAGCGGAAAAGGCATGGTCTACATTTGAGGGCATGGAAGTTCTCAAAGAGGCTAACATGCACAACTGAGAAAGATGTGAAGTCATTTATAATAAAGGGACTGTAGTTATGTGGTATTAAGTCTGTTCTTAGCCGTACTCTGCAATCCTGCAGCAAATCAAAGGGAAGAGAAAAATATGTCAGAACTTTGGACCCTAAAACATTTCCTAGTCTGTCCAGGACTCTGTGGGCTTCTCTGAGAGCTCAGTTGGTAAAGAATCTGCCTGCAATGCAGGAGACCCTGGTTCAATTCCTGGGTCAGGAAGATCCACTGGAGAAGGGATAGGCTACCCACTCCAGTATTAGTGGGCTTCCCTTGTGGCTCAGCTGGTAAAGAATCTGCCCACAATGCGGGAGACCTGGGTTTGGTCCCTGGGTTGGGAAGATCCCCTGGAGAAGGGAATGGCTACCCACTCCAGTATTCTGGCCTGCAGAATTCCATGGACTGTATAGTCCATGGGGTTGCAAAGAATCGGAAAGGACTGAGCGCCTTTCACTTTCCAGGACTCTGTACCATAGGGTGTGACAGGTAAAAGAGGTGGAGAAACAAAAGGGTATGTGGGCTTTTGTGATGTAGGCAGGATTTTATTTTCTTTTTCTGAGGAGATATACTTTCAACTGTGTTTTCTGCTCCTTACAAGTACTTTAAGTAGAGAAAAACCATTTCTGTCTGTAATTCAGAAAGATAAATGTTAGTGTGTTTAAGAAACGAAAATGTTTCCATATTTCTCCTTTCAGATGATCCATGATAGTATTTATTATCTGACCATAAGTCTCTCTACTGAATATTCAGCATATTTAGTGTAGCACCTTACTATAGATACAGACATACATGAAGGAGAAATATAAGGAAGATTATCTGCCTGACTATGTTTATATTTATATATATATATATATGTGCTGTGGTCAAGTCGCTTAGTCGTGTCCAACTCTGCGACCCCACGGACTGTAGCCTGCCAGGCTCCTCTGTCCATGCGATTTTTCAGGCAAGAGTACTGGAGTGGGTTGCCATTTCCTTCCCCAGTTTATAGATATGTAGATACACATATTAGATCTTATTTACATATATGTATGTGTATGTTGGGCTTCCCTGGTGGCTCAGTGGTAAAGAGCCACAGATGTGGGTTTAATCCCTGGGTCGGGAAGATCTCCTGGAGAAGGAAATGGCAACCCAGTCTAGTATTCGTGCCTGGAGAATCCCATGGACAGAGGAGCCTGGTGGGCTGTTACAGTCCATGGGGTCGCAGAGTCGGACACAACTGAAGTGACTCAGCATGAATGCATGCATGTCTAGTATGTCTAAATACAATGTAGAGACACACATCCCCAATCTCTGATGCTACGACAATAGTAGATGCTTTGAATGTGATTTGAGCATGAACTGAGCTTGATACCTTGATGTAAAAGGCAAAATGTATAAAATACTGCTTAATTTTACTGGTAGACAAATCAATTTGCTATTTATTTTATTGTTGGTTAAATAGAAGCTGAAAAATACATAACTTAAAGTATTGCTGCTCATCTAAATATAAGGTAGAACATCCCATCCCCTCACCCGGACTGTCAGCTGCTTGAGGGCAGCCACTCTGGCTTCTGTTTCTCCCCCATGCCCCCCACTATCCCCACTACTTTGTGTCAGCTACTCAAACCTCTCTATCCCTGCCCTCTGCTGTACCCTAAGGTGACGCTTACCTGGCTGCTTGGTCGCCTAAAGAGCCAATGAAGATGGCGAAAGCATTTACTTGAGGGTTGCTTGTCAGGATCTGGGCAAACTTGGCAGGATGTATTCCATAGCGAGACAGGTTCGCATCACTTAAGACGATGACGAAGTACTCATCAGCTTCCTCTTTGGCGATTTCCTTGATGGCATGCTCTGTGCCCTCTAAGGTGTGGTCCCCACTCATGCAGAACTGAGCGTGGGCGTGCATCGTCTGGGGGTAAGAGACATGGCGCAAAAGCCACTAATGAGAAGCTTTCTTTAAGGAAAACAAAAACAACACGATTTTTCTATTGACAATGAGAAAGCACAAATACTCTGAGCGAGTTCTATTTAATTTGCACCTAGACTGACAACCGTGCACAGTGATATCTGGATGTGGTTAAGACTCTCGTTAAAAACAGGAAATGTTCCAAAACGATCCAGTTGGCACTGATTTTTAAGACTCAAGCTGCCATTTAAAGTGACAATATGTAGGGACTTCCCTGGTGGTCCAGTGGTTAAGAACCCGCCTTCCAGTGCAGGGGACGTGGGTTCCATCCCTGGTTGAGGAACTATGATCCCACATGCTGGGGAGTAGGGAGGGGATACGCAACTACAGCTGAGTCCTCATGCTGCCGTGAAGACCCAGCACAGCCAATAAAAACAAAAACAAAAATCCAATGTGTCAGGAAATGTAAGAAAATATGAAGCTTGGTGTCACATTGGAGAATGGAGATAACACAGGAGAAAAATAAGGAATGGCTTGGGTTTCCAATAAACAAAGTTATAATACTAAGCACTGTACTTCATTAATAGGAATGGAGGAAATTTACTCTAAAAAACATGATGAATGTGTTTCTATTGTAGATTTAAGTATGTGAAACTGAATTTATTGTTAGAAAAATACTAAGGAATACATAAAATTGGGTTTAGAGAGTACTCTAGAAGGAGTCCTTCTTTTCCTTCTGAAATATATAGGGGCTTAGAAGAACTCTATAGAATATAGACTGTAGAATCCTGATACTAGCCTGAGTCCCCTAAAAATACATAGGGAACCACGTTTAAATTTTGTACGGTGTAGATTGGGAATTTCGGCAGGATAAGTGCTTTCTCACATTAATGCTTAAATTTCTGTGAAACAGAAAGCCTTTTTGCTTCCAGTTAACTGCCGCTTCTTCAGGGAATCTTTTCAGAGAACCAGTAGATACTTTACCTAATCTGGTGGAAGGTTTCATAATATAGAGGTAATTGAATGCATTTACCTTGAGAATTTCTAGTCTTTGCTTATTGTCCTTGGGGATTTTGTTAATTGGAACTAGACCAATGTTGTATCCATCTCCAGAGTGTCCAGCGATGTCATACTATAGGCAAGAGAATCAGATTTAGAATCCTCCGTCCACTAAAAAATGGTCACTGGACCTATAAAGCTTCCAATTTTGTTTTGTTATTGCCCAGAATTGTCAAACCTAAGTCCATGGGTGTTTACCAACAAAGGCAAAAAACAGTCCATGCTCCTTCACTTCTGGTCCATTCTCATGTGATCTCTGCTCTCCAGCTGCAGGTAGAAAGTATGAGGAGGGCTTCAGGGGCTATCAAGAATTCTGTTCTTAACTTTCAGGGGGAGAGCTTAACAAAACATACACATATGTACATACACACACCCCACATCATAGTAGGCAGCATTTTAAGGTGGCCTCCAAGATTCCTGGCCCCCTGGTATATACAACCTATACAGTCTTGTCCCCTTAGGTGTGGGCAGGACCTCATGATTATGTTATGTAAGGAGGCCAAAGGGATTCTGCAGATGTAATTAAGGTTACTAATCATCTGGCTCTGAGTTGATCAAAACAAAGATTATCTGGATGGGCCTAATTTAATCACATGAGCCCTTAAAAAGTAGAGAGATTTTTTTCTTGTTGATAGTAGAAGGGGAAGACATATTTGCATGTGGGGAATTTGATATGTGGGAGTTATCTGTGGTCTAGATGGTGGGCACCACAGAGCAGGACCCGGAGAATCACATCTAGGAATGACCCTGCCTAAGAGCCAGCACTGAAACAGGGACCTCAGCTCTACAACCTCAAGGAACCAAGCTCTGCCCGTTTGAATGGGCTTGGAAGCAGATTCTTCGCCAGAGCCTTCAAGTAAGAGCCCTGGCTGGCTGACATCCTGATTTCAGCCTTATAAGACTCTAAGCGGAGTCCGTGCCTGCCTGGAGTTCTCAACTACAGAACTATGACTTTAACAGGTATTGCTTTAAGAGGCTAAGTCTATGGTGATTTGTTTCACAGCAGTAGAAAACTAATACACATACTTTTTTTTTTTTCCTGAACACAAAAGTGAAATATATTCACTGTAGAAATCCTAGAAAAGCACAAAACAGAAGGTGAAGAGGAACTAAAGACCCTCTCAGTGAGGGTGAAAGAGGAGAGAGAAAAAGCTGACTAAAAGTCAGCATTCAAAAACTAAGATAATGACATCTGGTCCCATCACTTCATGGCAAACAGAAGGGGGAAAAGTGGAGGCAGTGACAGACTTTCTTTTCTTGGGCTCCAAAATCACTGTGGACAGTGACTGCAGCCATGAAATTCAAAGACGCTTGCTCCTTGGAAGAAAAGCTATGACAAACCTAGACAGCATATTAAAAAGCAGAGATATCACTTTGCTGACAAAGGTCCTTATAGGCAGAGCTATGGTTTTTCCAGCAGTCATGTACAGATGTGAAAGCTGGACCCTAAAGAAGACTGAGCACTGAAGAACTAAAGTTTTTGAACTGTGGTGCTGGAGAAGACTCTTGAGAGTCCCCTGGACTGCAAGATCAAACCAGTCAATCCTAAAGGAAATCAACCCTGAATATTCACTGGAAGGACTGAAGGTGAAGCTCCAATACTTTGGGCCACCTGATGTGAAGAGCTGACTCATTGGAAAAGACCCTGATGCTGGGAAAGATGGCAGGAGAAAGGAGAAGGTGGTGGCAGAGGAAGAGATGGTTGGATGGCATCACTGACTAATGGACATGAATTTGAGCAAACTCTGGGAGCTTGTGGAGGACAGAGGAGCCTGGCATGCTGAAGTCGATGGGGTTGCAAAGAGTTGGATACAACTTAGTAACTGAACAATAACAACAACAAAGAAATAAAAATTATCCATGATCCCATTACTGAAAGATAACTTCTGTTAGGGTTTTCTTATGTAAGTTCACACACACACGTCAGCATCAACATGATTTTTAACTAATGGATAACACTGACCATGTGATTTTATAATCTGCTTTTCTATTTAATAGTGCATGACAGAGATTTTTCAGTTTAGCAAATACCTTTTAAATTCCCTCTCTCACAACGCACAAGAGAAAGTCCTGTCTGTTGAGAAAAGGCTGGAATTGAGACAGGGTGAAGCATTTTTACAGAATTTGGGAAGAAGTTTGGGATTTGAGGCAACTATAATCGGAGGAAGGTGGTTCTCTCCAATCGTGGGGTTTGCCCCTAAATTCCCTTTCTCCTCTCATTTTCCTCTAAGAAATTTTTGTGATACTGATATAAAGATTGGAATAGACCTCAGGGTATTTGAGCAACTGGGGGATCTGAAAAGAAAATTCTGGGTATGGGTCTGGGGCAAAATATTTTAGGGATTACTTGGAGTGCTACAGGCTTCCCTGGTGGCTCAGATGGTAAAGCCTGCAATGCAGGAGACCCAGGTTCAACCCCTGGGTTGGAAAGATCCTGGAATGCTATGGGTCAAAATACTTAAGAGTCACTACTATCTATTCACCATCAGTCAATAGCTGTCTTTTGAACACCTACCACATGCAAAACACTGCTTAAGGTGTTGGAAGGGTTAGTAGCTCAGTCATGTCTGACTCTTTGCGACCCCTTGGACTGTAGCCCACCAGGCTCCTCTGTCCATGAGATTCTCCACGTAAGAATACTGGAGTGGGTTGTCATTTCCTTCTCCAGGGGATCTTTCCGACCCAGGGATCAAACCCGGATCTCCTGCATTGAGGGAAGTCCTAAGGTGTTGAGGGGAATGCAATGGTTTCTTTTCATGTCTATTCTTTTTTACCTGGTGAGTTTTTTGAAGACAAGGCTGTATCTTATTCATCTTAACACATTTTATTATCTATGAGTAGGCCTGGTGTGTTTATTGTTGAAATGCTTTGAGACAGTCTGCAATCAAGTTTGGCAATTAAGAAGCTTTCCTTTCCTATGTGCACTACACTCTTTCACAAATAAGTTCTTTAGAAGCTGGAATGCATTTTTTTTCCTTCCAGCACTCACGTGATACATGCTGGTTAACCCAAGGTAGCTGACAAAAACAACCCATAACATAACTGAAATCATGGTATTTAAAATGAAAAGTAGAACATTTTCTGTTGAAATAATTTTTATACAAAAATAAGGAGTCAGAAGGCAGTCAGGTTACATGGGGAAGACGAGTTCCATTCTAGACACACTGGAACTGTGCATTTGGGGAGATATCAGAGAAGAAACCTATTTCTGGTCATCTGCGATGTGGCTGTCAAGGGTGGATACACAGAGAGAGAAGATCAGAGGGCCCCAGCCAAGGCTTGGGAGGCACCCTCCTCGTTGAGGTGGAAGAAAGACCCAGGGTGGAGTGAAGAAGGTGCGAAAGAGAAGTGGCGGGTGCAGAGTACCCGGGACGGCCCTGGAATCAGCGTGCACCGGTCAGAACGGCTGTGCAACCATGCCGAGCGACATTCACACGGCCCTCCAGGAGCAGGACGACTAATGACCTCTGGGCAGAGAATCACTGGAGGCCTTCGGGGGCACAATTTCAGTAAACAGTTTGTGGTATGAGATAGAAATGGAACAGCATCTGGACAGGTGTTTGGGGAGAGGTGCCTGCATTTCATAGGCAGCAGAGAGGAGGTGACTCGTTGGAAAAGACCCTGATGCTGGGAAAGATTGAGGGCAGGAGGAGAAGGGGACGGCAGAGGATGAGATGGTTGGATGGCATCACCGACTTGATGGCTGTGAGTTTAAGCATAGTGAAGGACATTATCCCGGAGGTGGTGAAGGACAAGGAAGTCTGGCGTGCTGCAGTTCATGTGGTCGCAGAGTCGGACATGATGGAGCGACTGAACAATAGCAATAACAAGAGAGGAGGCGGTGGGGAGAGACCAGGGTCAGCGTCAGAGGGCCAAGTTTGGAGGGGGGAGGACACGTTTTTCCTGAGACTAAAAGGAAGGCAGAGAGGATAAGAGTGACAGAGACAAGTATACAATCAAAGGGATAAGTGGACAAATGAAGGTCCATATACGATGTCTATTTAAAAGCTATAAATCATGGTCTCCTGCATTACAGGCAGATTCTTTACCATCTGAACCACCAGGGGAGCCCATAAATCAGGCTGCAAATTGCTAAATAAAATATGTTCTTCCTCTACTTTGATAAATAGACATTATAATGACCTGGAAAGCCAGGGTCAAATCCCAAACACTTGGATTCTTGAAGCTCCGTGCGAGAACACGGCGGTGTGGGCAGGCCTGGCCCCTGGCTTGCAGCCCGCGCCCTTCTCTCTGCAGCTGGCTCTGCCCCCACCTCGCGGGGCTCACAGGCACGTGTGTGGACACCCGGTCCTCGTGTCCACAGGCCATCACACCTTTCTGTCCTCCTCAGCGCCGGGCTGCACTGGAGACGGACCGAAGAAAGACGCCCAAGAAACAGACTTGGGTCACCAGCGCAGGACAGCTGGGGATCCCAGGACTGGGAGCAGGTTCTAGACACAGAATCTAAGTGGGCTTGCTCCACTGGCCCCACAGACTCTTCTCTCAATGGAAGGGCATGCTCAGAGGAGGGCCAGGGCGGGACATCAGTCTGTGCCTGGTTTTAGAGTGTTTTATTAAAAATACAAAGGATGATACGAAAGAATTTTGGGGGAAATTTGCCGACCCACTAAAAAAGCTTGGTAAGAAACGCTTTCCAAGGATATAACAAATTCCATATATGAAAAAAAAAAAATTCTCTCTATGTAGTTTGCTGTCATTGTCGTTGAAAAGGTAGCAAAATTTAAAACCTAAAGGCAGCAGAGCCCTGGACGATGGAGTGCTGGCTTCAGAATGCGCCTGACCAAGGTCACCAAGGGCTCAGTGTGAGGACTGGCCGAGATGTGGAGAAAACCTGCACAGTTCCTCCATGGACGCAAGTGCCAGGCCCCGTCCAGACTGACTGACGATGGTCATGGCAGGAACTGTTTTAAACGGAGAAGAGTGGCAGCCACAGCAGTATTCTTGCCTGGAACATCCCATGGACAGAGGAGTCGGACCGGCTACAGTCCATCGGATCACACGAGTCAGACACATCTGAGCGAGTAAACCACCGCTGAGAAGGGGCCAGGCAAGCTGCTGTCATCATGGGGCTGGTGAACTAATCTGTTAAAACGGGGCTCTAACACATGACAGAGTGAGATCAGTTCCCAGAAGCAGAAGTAAGTTTCTCTTATTTGGCTCAGATAAGAGGGCTATAAACACACATTTGACTTTTTCTTCTCCTTTTAACTGATGGTTAAATATCTTACTGACCAGATGACCATGGGTGATACTATATAAATAAGTATTTGACCATGTGGTCTGCTTACAGGGTTGACATAACTGGTCACCGCAAGGAAAAAAGTTGCTAGTTAATTATTAAACAAACAGTAGTCAGGCCGCCCTGGCGACTCAGGGGTAAAGAATCCGCCTGCCAATGCAGGAGGACACAGGTTGGGTCCCAGGTCCGGGAAGATCCCACATGCCCTGGAGCAATTAAGCCTGTGTCACCACTACTGAGTCTGTGCTCTCGGGACTGCAAGCCACAACTACTGACCCTGCGAGCCGCAGCTGCTGAGGCCCAAGCGCCCTGGAACCTCTGCTCACAGCAAGGCAAGCCATCGTAACGAGAAGTCCTGGGACTGCAACTAGAGCGCAGTCCCTACTCTTCGCAACTAGGGAAAAGCCTGCACAACAATGAAGACCTAGTGCAGCCCAAAGAAAAACAAACAAATAAAAACATTTAAAGAACTATTAAAAAAAACCCAAATAGTAGTCAAATGAATTGCTGGATGTTTCTTATCAAAAACAGATACTGATTGACTGAACCTCCACAAACGTTTTGTGGAGATGATAGACAAAACTGTCTATCATTTGATCGATCTATCACTTAATTATCTGCCCAGGAGAAAAAAAGCATTCTATAGTTTTTCGGGTAAATGAGATAGACAGGTGAGCTGCACCCCTTCCTCCCTCCTCCCCTTCTCCCTTTATCTGCAGTAAGGAAAGTGCAATTTGCAGAAAGATCTGCCTTTGTCTGTGTCGAGTTAGTGTTACAAAGGCTGAGAAGACCCACCTAAAGGACAGGATGAGGCTTTTAAAATAGTTTGCAGGCTCTGGTTTTCATCTTCCAAATGGGCTTGGGGATTCTTCTGGGTCCAAAGTAAATAAAATGCTTGAGAGGAATTCAAAGTACATCCAAATGTGAAGCATTCGCTGGCGTTACTGGGGATCATGTTAAGCTTCCATGAAAAACTATCCTTCTATGTCGTAATTATCTGGGATTTGCTCTTCAAGGATCCCAACACACTTTATAGAGAGTAATTTGCTAATCCTCAAAATCGTCTGGGTGAAAGGAAAAAGTATACGAACTCATCCGTTTCTGTTTCTAACGCCCGATTCTGCCACTTACCCAGTCTGTTGCTCATCGGGACAGACCTGACAGGGTCTCAAACCGGCTTCTAAGCAGGACTCATAGAACTCATTAAACAAGAACCTCATTGTTGCTGTCATCTGTCTAACATTTATTTTCTTTCTTTTTTTTTCTGCCTAACATTTAGATCACAACTTTTTCTAAGTAGCTCAAAATTTTTGTGATCAGGATTTCTCCACTTTTCAGAGCCTCCCTTAAATCTCTGTGGAGTCTTGCATTTAACATCCAACATAAACATCAAAACCACAGCTGTAAAGAAAAGCCTCAACCAGAGAGGACCGACTTTAATACTTTTTTTTTTTTGCTTTAGAAACTTGTTTAAATACCCTTTTGCTATATTTTCTTTTGAAAATCTCATTCGTTCAGAGAAAGGCAGGAAAAAAATGAAAACAAATGTGAGTTTTGGTCCAAGACACAAAGATTTATCATCAGATTAGGAGGATGATTTATAATATTTAGATGGCAAAGAAAACTTTATGTCCAACAAAGAGCTACTAGCATTTTATGAATAAGGTTTGTGTTTAAATTTCTGTTGGGAAGGATAATCATTTGCTAACTTTAGGAGAAACTGTGCTTTATTATACCTCTATGGGGCTTCCCTGGTGGCTTAGGTGGTAAAGAATCCGCCTGCAATACGGGAGATCTGGGTTTGATCCCTGGGTTGAGAAGATCCCTTGGAGGAGGGCACGGCAACCCACTCCAGTATTCTTGCTGGAGAATCCCTATGGACAGAGGGGCCTGGAGGGCCACAGTCTATGGGGCCACACGGCTCAGTGACTAAGCACACGCCTTTATGTTTTAAGCAGCGAGAGACAATCATCGGAGGCTACTTTGGAAGTCTGATAGAACGTGAAATTCTAATCTCCTCCTGGGCATACAAACGCACCATTCTCAGGTAGCACTGCTGACAGCAACCAGCCAAGGATTAGACAATAAACATACCACAAAGGTCAGAGATGTGCCAACAGAACTCTAGGTGTAGACAATAATCCACAGTATCAGTTACTGCTAAGCTTTCTTCATGGAGAAGTCAGTGTAAAGAGAATGATGTTCTGGAAGTCAAAGACTCTGGACTTAGCTCCAACTTTAAAAAGCTTTGTGACCTTAGGTGAGTCACTTAACCCCTCCAAATCTTGTTTCCACGTTATAAACAATGCTGGCTTAGATGACCTCTCACCCTGTGTGCTTGTAAGCCACTGAACCTCTCTGACTAGTAGGGATAATCTCTGTTTTACCTAATCTCAGAGGGTCACTGGAAGACTAGGACAATACATTTAGTGAGTATAATGTCAATGTTCGTACTATTCTTTATGGTTTACAAAGTGCTTCTGTCTATTTCATTTCATTCTGATTTTCTCCACACCTTTGTGATGCATGTTCTTAATATCATTTCCCGAATTAAAAAATCGATGCTCAGAGAGATTAACAGACTTTCTTAAGGTCAGAGATCTAGTGGTGGCGGAGGTGGAATCTGAATCCAGGCACTCTAAATCCAGTGCTTTTTTTTTTTTTTTTAAGTCCAGTGCTTTCACTGAAGAGAAACAACCATTCCCTAACTACTGCCCTGCCCCTCTAGCCTGTCCCAGTCTTTACCTAGGATTTCTGAACTTTCACATCTATGATTGAGTCAATTCTGAATTCTTGTTTAACTCTGAATGGCCCTGGAGAAGTCTGTACATCGTTCTTGACGTTTACTTCCAAGCAGCAAGAAGAATTTATTCAGGAAACTCCCTGGTGGTCCAGTGGTTAGGACTCTGTGCTTCCACTGCCAGGGCTTGATCCCCGGTCATGGAACCAAAATTCCACAAGTTATGTGGTGTGGACAAAAAAATAAATAAATAAGGAAAAAAAAAATGTCTATTTGGGAATTCTCTGGTGCTCCAGTGGTTAGGACTCAGAGCTTCCACTGCCATGGGCCTGGGTTCAGTCTCTGGTTGAGGAGCTAAGATCCTGCAAGCTGCATGGTACAGACAAAAAAAAAAAAAAAGGAAGAATTTATCCAAAGCCTGAGCTGATAAGATGACTGATTTCTCTTTCCAAATGTGTGAAACATGCCTGAGATATTAGAAAAAGGTGAGTGACAGATGTTGAACTAAATTTCTGATGGAAGGGATCTTTCCCCCAGGTGCTGGCTTCTGAGTCACACCTTTCCACATCTTTCTGACCAAGATATCTTTGAGGAAAGTATGTCTATTCCACCTCCTTTGGGTGATGGAGGAGAAGATAAGAGTACCTTATGTAAATGATATATTTGTTCCTAAATCACAGCTTTCTAAGTATACCAATTGGGAAGAAATAATATGGCTGCAAGAACAAGGAATAAAATGTGAATGAAGAAAAGGCCATGAAGTGGGAGTCAGACATCCTGGCTGTTTACAGTTTAGCTGTGTGACCTTGGGATGTGGATTTTTATTTTCTCATCTTAAGACAGAGGCTGGTGAAAATAATTTCCAAGATCCTCTCTGCTCCCAAGACCCTGTGAGAATTCCAGGGGTCCACGCAAGAAATGGAATGAGGAAGTCTGCTTCACTTGGTTACAGGGACACCTGTGCCTGTTTTTCTCTGTCAAGGGAGTGAGTCATCTAAGTCTAGGTGAGGACGGATGAAGCTTTTCCCGAAAAGAATGCCTCCAGAATCTGTAAGAAATAATGATCCAGTGTTGGCCCTACAACAGCGGTTTTCTAACTCTACAATTTTTTTAAGCAGCGGAATTCTTTCTCCAAATGAAATATTGCACAAAGCCCAGATTGTGAAACGTCATGCAATATCAATACGAGTGGAATTAGTTTGGTGGAATTGGGGATGGAGGGGGAAGGGGTAAAATGTGCCGTCCACACACCTTCGCCCTCCGACAGCCTGCAGGGGCCCCTTTTACTCTGTTAGGGAGACTCCCTGGTGGTCTAGTGATTAGGATTTGGTGCTTTCACTGCCGTGGCCTGAGTTCAATCTCTGCTCGGGGAACTAAGATCCCACAAGCTGTGCGGCGCAGCCAAAAAAAGAAAGATGAAACCACAGTCTTAGAAGTGATTTATATGTCTCCACGGAAACACTGCATTTGAGGGGTTTTTTTCCAAGTTCAACTTCTCAATAACTCAACCTATTTTCTGGTGTCACTATTTGAGGGCTCAGTAGAGAAATACCTAACTTCTGGTGTTACTGAATATTTTGAAGGAAAAAAAAAATTAAATTAGGCATTAAGAGCTTTTGCAAAGGTGATCTGCTTTAAGGTTATAGTGAAAACATTCCCAGGGCTTGGAGAAATCATGAGGAACAAACTGCAATGAAGGTAAAGGAAAAAAACGCTTCCTGACTTAAATGAAATGGCTCCCTACTTTTTAGGCCAATATTTAAGCACTACGTGACCATTAGAAATTCTGCTGGTTATAAGATTAGAAGACTTTACGCTGATTATTAGCAAATAATGTTGCTCCTGTCTTAAACCTACTTCAGTGGTTCCTGAGAATAACTGAACTCAGTGCATAGAACAATTATGAGAAACTTAAAAAATTCCAGATGCCTCTGAAATGTGTTCTGCCACTGAATTACTTTTTCTTTTCAGACATTCTTGCTCAAAGGTCCTTTCCTTCTCAGTAATTCTTACTCATGGGTTTTGCTAAGCTGAAATAAAAGTGGAAAGTGAAAGTGTTAGTCGCTCAGTGGTGTCTGACTCGTCAACCCCATGAACTCTAGCCCTCCAGGCTCCTGTCCATGGGATTCTCCAGGCAAGAATACTGGAGTGGGTTGCCAGCTCCTCCTCCAGGGGATCTTCCAACTCAGGGATCGGACCTGGGTCTGCTGCATTGCAGGCAGATTCTTTATTGTTTGCGCCCAGCTTCAACTTGGATTTGGACTCTAATGACCCAGAGCCCAGGAGCTGAGCCCAAGACAAAGAAAACACACAGTAGACGCCAAGAGAGAGGCTGTGGGGAATGGTCAACACCCCTGAGCCAGGCCAGTGGCTTCTGAAGTTTTCAAAGCAAACACAGGCTAGAGAGCCTTACAATGGAGGTATAACTGCAGGAAGACAAGACGAAGAACTTTCTGGAACTGGGGAGTGGTGAGGCTCAGCACATACTGCTGAATTCCTAACATATGGCAGCACAGGCAAGGCCATCCTGGGCTATGGAATATATAATTTTCACTAGGAACTCCTAAAACTGCCATTTGCTCATGCCTCATTCTATATTTGTTAAGTGACACACTTTCATTACTTATTCCTAGTCCTTACGCGTCCTTCAGAGGTGAGAACATCAAAGTACAGAGAGATTGAATGCGTTGGATATGATCACATAGTATAAAGATACAGAACACGCACTTCCCTGGCGCTCCAGTGGTTAAGACTACGCCTTCCAATGCAGGGGGTGCAGGTTCAATCCCTGGTTGGGGAGCTAAAATCCCACATGCCTCCTGGCCAAAAACCAAAACATAAAACAGAACCAACATTGTAACAAATTCAATAAAAACTTTAAAAATGGTCTTCTCAGTTCAGTTTAGTTGCTCAGTCGTGTCTGACTCTTTGTGACCCCATGGACTGCAGCACACCAGGCTTCCCTGTACATCACCAACTCCTGGAGCTTGCTCAAACTCACGTCCACTGAGTCAGTGATGCCATCCAACCATCTCATCCTCTGTCATCCCCTTCTCCTACTGCCTTCAATCTTTCCCAGCATCAGGGTCTTTTCCAATGAGTCAGTTCTTTGCAGCAAGTGGCCAAAGTACTGGAGTTTCAGCTTCAGCATCAGCCTTCCAGTGAACACCCAGGACTGATCTCCTTTAGGATGGACCGGTTGGATCTCCTTGCAGTCCAAGGGACTCTCAAGAGTCTTCTCCAACACCATAGTTCAAAAGCATCAGTTTTCCAGCACTCAGCTTTCTTTATAGTCCAACTCTCACATCTATACATGACTACTGGAAAAACCATAGCTTTGACTAGATGGACCTTTGTTGGCAAAGTAATGTCTCTGTTTTTTAATATGCTGTCTAGGTTGGTCATAGTTTTTCTTCCAAGGAGCAAGCGTCTTTTAATTTCTTGGCTGCAGTCACCATCTGCAGTGATTTTGGAGCCCTCAAAAATAAAGTCTCTCACTGTTTCCATTGTTTCCTCATCTATTTGCCATGAAGTGATAGGATCAGATGCCATGATCTTAGTTTTCTGAATGTTGAGTTTTAAGCCAACTTTTTCACTCTTCTCTTTCACTTTCATCAAGAGGCTCTTTAGTTTTTCATCAAGAGGTTCTTCTTCTCCCCCCCACCAAAAGATACAGAACTGAGTGAACGGAACTGTCACTTGACGTATATGTATCAGATGTCTCTGAGAAGGTACCAAAAAAAAAAAACCTGTCCACAGTGGTCACTGCCAGGGAGGGTAACTGGGAACTGAGAGAGGGGAGCAAAGGTTCATTCTTCACCCTGACTTCTTTTGTGCATTTTACACATTGTACTATATGCACCCATTACTTGTATCTCAATATATCTCATAATACACGGACAAAGGTCTTGCAGAATGCAAGTAGGCTCCATCCCACCACCTGCTTGCCTTCTTCAAAAAAGGCCTGGTGAGCCCCAGCAGAGCCTGGGCAGCCGGTGGACACTCAGAATCTTGGTTATGTTGGCAGGGGTGGTGGGGAGATTATACAAAGTGTCTCCAGGGCACCTGCTGTGGGGGAAAGCCTGTCAGGAGTTTTGGAGACATAGAGGCTATCGGGACGAGGTACATGACACCAAGACAAAGTAGCCGGACAGATTCAGGATATGCTACAAGACAGATGACCTGGACTCTCAAGAGAGTGGCCATGATGAAAAGTAAAATGGTGGTGGGAGGAAAGGTAGTGGTACAGGCTAAAAGAGGCTAAGAAGACAGGAACAAAAAATGAGGTGGGGACTGTGACCGAATCCCAGATTGTAGGGAGAAAGATAATGAGTCTATTGGGATGGTTTATATTCTAGAGCCCGGGATGGCAATCATTGGGATAGCTGGGGAAAGTGAACAGGGATTGGATAATTTAAAAAAAAAATTGGAGTGTAGTTACTTTACAACATTGTGCTAGTTTCTGCTGCACAAAGAGTGAAGCAGCTCCGTGTTTGCATATACCCCCTCTTTTCTGTGTTTCCTTCTATTTAGGTCACCAAGGAGTGCAGAGGAGAGCTCCCTGTGCTAGCCAGTAGGTTCCCGGTAGTTTCTATTTTATACGTAGTATCAATAGTGTATATATATTAATCCTAATCCCCCAATTCACCCCCTCCCTCCTCAGTATCCATACATCTGTCCTCTACCTCTGTGTTTACAACAGAATATCACTCAGCCATAAAAAGGAATGAAATTGGGTTACTTGTACACGAGAATGGACCTAGAGACTGTCATCTAGATGAAGTAAGTCAGAGAGTGAAAAACAAGTATGATATATTAACCCATACATGTGGAATCTGAAAACACTGGTATAGATGATCTTACTCACAAAGCAGAAATAAAGACATGGATTGGATGTTATAAATACGATAAAATTATTGATGATTTTCTTAGAAGTAATAATGGTATTGAGATCATATTAGGGAATGCCTTGACTCTTAGTGGAAGTATAGTAAAGTATTTAGAGGTAAAGACGTATGACAGTTAGGACTTACTTTCCAATGCATCAGAGAGGATAAAAAAGAGTATATATTCAGTGAGGAACATAAAGCAGATGAGGGAAAAAGGGATCACTTGGTGAATCTAAGCAAAGGCACACGGGTGTTCATCTTACAGTTCTTTCAACTTTCTTGTAGATTAAACCTTTCTCAAAACGAACAAATTTGGAAATAAAGGGGAAAAGTTTAAAAACAAAACAAAATAGGGAAAACAAAGAGAAGCGTCCTGGGAGAGTCTAGCCTTCCGCCTCTGGGCCAAGCCCTTAATGTTTCTGGGTCCTGGTTTCCTGTCTGAGGAATGAGGAAACTGGAGGAAGTGAACTGTGAGGTGACCTCAGCTCTAAAGAGCAGGGTCACAGTGAGGAATCTGCAGGCACAGGACCTGTAATCCTTTGTGTCCTGACTTCCCTCCCCCATCCCTCCAGACACCCAGCTAAGTACCACTTTCCTCAGAGAGCTCATCTTGTGAAATCTTAAGGATTTTCTCCTGTTATGAAGATTTTAATCCTTTTAGCTTTGTAAGACTTTCTATGCTCTTAAAAAAAGATCTGCAGGAACTAGATGTAGTAAATGTGAGGGGTACAAAAGGAAATGCACAAAATCAAAACCGTTAAAGTACTTCCTGTTAAAAATCAAATAGCATAAAACACGATGAAGCTTCAAGCCCTGAAAGACCTTTATTATATCTCAGTGTCTTTCTGAAATTTCACCAGAATTTGACAGTAAATCAAGTATATTTCAATAAAAATGTTTAGAAAGTCAAATATAACTATGTTACCTTCTCAATATTTCTGTGGTTTCACAGGTTTAAAAAATGAGGAAATTCTTTACAGTGTTGTGGCCATTGAAGAGACTCTCACAAGTACACTATATGAACGCATACATGTGGAATCTGAAAGGACTGGCATAGGTGATCTTATTTACAAAGCAGAAATAGAGACACGGACATAGAGAACGTAGAGAACAAACACAGGGGTACCAAAAGGGGAGTTGGGGCGGGGATGAATTGGAAGATCGGGATTGACACATGTGCACTATTGATATGCGTGTGCGCTCAGTCGTGTCCGACTCTTTGCGACCCCATGGACTGTAGCCCACCAGGCTCCTCTGTCTATGGAGTTTTCCAGGCAAGAGTCCTGGAGTGGGGTGCCATTTCTTCCTCCAGGGGATCATCCTGACCCAGGGATCCAACCCACATCTCCCGTGGCTCCTGCATTGACAGGCGGTTTCTTTCACCACTGAGTCACCTCGAAAGCCCCTACACTATTGGTGCTCTTGTCAGTAAGGGTGGCTCACTGCAGCTCTGACGCTCAATGGAAGAAGAAAGGGCTTTGTATTTTGAACCACTTCCCACCCCCTGTGTTTCTTCCACGCCCAAGCACTGAGAAACCGTGACAGAAGATCCCCAACTCTTCTGTTCCCAGAGTTCTTTGTTTCCTTATCTATTATCATCCATCTGGGCTTCCCAGGCTGCCCTAGTGGTAAAGAGCACACCTGCCAATGCAGGAGACATAGGAGATGTGAGTTCCACCCCTGGATCAAGGGGATTCCCTGGAGAAGGAAATGGATACCCACTCCAGGATTCTTGCCTGGAGAATTCCATGGAGAGAGGAGCCTGGCGTGCTATGGTCCACGGGGTCACAAAGAGTTGAACATGACTGAAGTGACTTAGCAAGCACACATAAAATAGATAACTAATGAGCACCTACTGTATACCACAGGGAACTCTACTCAATGCTCTGTGGTGATCTAAAGAGGAAGGAAATCCAAAAGAGAGGGGATATATGTGTGCAGATGGCTGATCACTTTGCTGTACAGTAGAAATGAACACAACATTGTAAAGAAACTATGCCCCAACAAATTTTTTTCAAATAATAAAAAGAAAAATGGGGGGAAAACCCTAAAAAAAAAAAAGAGAGAGAGAGAGACTGTCAGCAAAATACTACTTGAGGATGGTTCCCCAGAGGCGGGTGTCTGGAGAGGTGTGCTCCGCTGTGCCTTTACTATTGCATGCCTCTTGTGGAGCCGTCTGTCAGAATTAATTTTTATAGGCCTCCCTCGAAAGGCTTCAACTCAAGGTTGGCCAGGAACGCTGTACCTCACAGAGCCCTGCTCTTAGCAAGTGCTCAATCGGCATCTGTAATTTTGTTGAATTTAGTTGAAATTCAGCAGGTCATGTGCCAACAGTTTGTATTCTAATTGTCAATCAGAAAGAAAACAAAACAACATCTTGTGAATGCTTGTTTCTTTGATATTATTTCTTTTTTTTGTACAACATGTCCAGTTTGACTAATTGTTTTTCCAGATTACAGACTTTTAACGGTGAGAATTAGACAAACACGAATCTCTCCATATATTCTGCATGTGAGATGCAGTGAAATATCCAACACGCTCCCTCCCCGTTAGCTTGGTCACTTGCTGCCTTCTGTCTCAGCCTTTACCCAGTCCTGGGGAACTCTGTCAGTCTATTTCTTGCTGAACTTCTACTGAATCTTTCTAAAAATCTGAAAGAAATAGCTCCACATACAGAGCAAAAAAAATTATGCTTTTTATACTACAAAAGACCTAAGTTACTTAAAAATGTTAAACCCATATGACATAAAAAAGTACATATACAGTGGAATATTACTCATTCATAAAAGAATGAAATAATGCCTTTTGCAGCAACATGAATAGACCTAGAAATTATTGTACTAAGTGAAGTAAGCCAGACAGAGAAAGACAAATTTCATGTGACATCACTTATATGTAGAATCTTAAAAAAAAGCCAACAAAAAACCAAATGAACTTATCTCCAAAACAGAAAGAGAGTTATACACACAGAATACAAACTTGTGGTTATTAAAGCGGAAAAGGGGAAGAGGGGAGGAATACATTAGGAGGATGGGATTAACACACACACACACACACACACTACTATATATAAAATAGATAAGCAACAAGGACCTACTGTATAAAACAGGGAACTATACTCAATATCATGTAATAATCTACAATGGAAAAGAATATGAAAAAGAATATACATATATATATGAATCACTTTGCTGCATACCTGAAACTAACATGATATTATAAATCAACTATACTTCAACAAAATATTTTAAAAAACACAGAAAAGTAAAAAAAAAAATCAAAACCAAGAAAACCTCATTTGAAGGGAGGGAGGGTGAAGGAAGTAAAGCGCTGAACACTCGTCTGGGAGCCGTAAGGCAGAACAGGGCCGGCCTGGCTGGGCTCGGATCGTGGCACACAGACTCCTGGCAACTGAATCCAAGAGGGCCCTGGGGCAGCTCCGGGGCGCTCACTGGTCACCAGGGGCAGCGCGTTCCAGCTCCTCAGGGAGACAGAGCTGCTCCCCACGGCGAGGGTCCACGCCACACTCGTGTCTGCAGGACGTGGACGCTGGCAGAGTCTCAGGCAGCCTGACAACCCACAGCACTCACTGACTATGCCTGTTCCTCATCCCTTCATTGTAAAAGGAACCTCTCACATAGAGCTCCACGCAAGGGACTCTGGGAGCCTTGCAGCCTTGAAAGTGGGCCCAAAGTCAACGAAGCAACGGGTTTCACAGTCTGCTTCTTGCTGTGTCCATCACAACACACAGACACGGCTCAGCACAGCAATCCGCAGGTGCGGGCGGGATGTCAAACTAAGTCATCGGAGATGGGCTGTTTCTGAAGGATGTGTTTGATCCCCAACGCGGTCGAGAATATTTAGGATAGACTGAATACCCGTGGCCCATGGCTGCACATATATTGCTCCTCTCAACTGAATTACTCAGCACCATGTTCAGGTTATTTGCTCTGGTCAAAGCCAGGAGTGCGGGTGCCCTTCTCAGAGCTCAGGTCTCCAAAGAAGGAGGCAAAGCAAACTCAGCGATGACAAAAGGGATATCATTTAACGGGGACCATTTCTCCTAGGGCAAGCACCTTCACCATCAGCTGGGGAGACTCCTGCCACTGTGTGACCCTCCCTGTGAGCCAAGGCAGAGCAACGCTGAGAACTGTGAGAGGCTGCCTGGTTGGTGACGGAGCAGGAATGGATGGGTGGGTGAGGGGTCCTGGCGTGGGGATGGTGGCCCTGAGAAATCTGGGGAGATGCCTGCCGTGCTTCTATCTGCCTGTTTCTGCTCCTCCCCACTCCACCCCAACGTGCGGCTTCCTGGGTGGCTCAGCGGTAAAGAATCCGCCTGCCGATGCAGGAGTTGCAGGTTCCATCCCTTGGTTGGGAAGATCTCCTGGAGAAGGAAATGGCAACCTGCTTCAGTGTTCTTGCCTGGGAAATCCCATGGACAGAAGAGCCTCGCGGGCTCTAGTCCAGAGAGTGTCAAAAGAACCAGACACGACTGAGTGACTGACAACAACAGCAACACCACAACATCACGGCTAACATCACACAGCTTGTCCAGGACAGTGCTTTTTTCTGTAGCAACTGGTCTTTAGGTCAGGTCTTATCATTTTCTGGTTATTAGAGCAGAGGAAACAGAAGGCTCCCTTTCTCGGTGCTGACAGATGGGTTGATGAGAAGATGAAGACTCTTGTCTGCCCTAGGAGAGCACCCCCCAGCCAACCTCATGTCTTGACTTGGGGTGACTCCTGGGCAGATGGGGTCTGGGACGCTTCTCACCCTCCACAGTTCACACCGTTACCTTAAACTTCTCCTCATAGTTCTCGAAGGCCTCCATGACCATACACACGGCTTCCATCGAGCGCTCGAGCCGGCCATCCACCCCGTTGAAGCGGTACATGCTGCCCGACACGTCTACCACCAGGCGCAGGCGCTTGGGTTTCTGTTGGGGGCTGCCCATCTGAGGGAGGGACGACAGAAAGGCCTTGAGAACCAGAAAACCATCACTGGCTGCCGTTCTGAGGGTCTCACGCCAGCCCCAGGGTGCCAGCTGCCAGGTAGGTGGATCAGCTGTAGGTTGCGCCCTGCACAAGGCTGTCCTGGCAGATGGGGAAGCATGAGTTGGTACTGTTAGGAAACGGGTTGCACACCAGGAGGTGAGCGGTGGGCTTCCCATCAATCACACTACCGCCCAAGCTCTGCCTTATGTCAGATCAGCGGCAACATCAGATTCTCATAGGAGCACAAACCCTACTGTGAACTGTGCATGTGAGCAATCTAGGCTGCGTGCCCTTTATGAGAATCTAATGCCTGATAATCTGATTCTGCAGGAGGAGAAGGGGGCAACAGAGGATGAGATGGCTGGATGGTACCACCAGCTCAATGGACACGAGCTTGAGCAAACTCCGGGAGATAGCGGAAGACTGGGAAGCCTGGTGTGCTGCAGTCCACAGGGCAGCAAAGAATCGGACACGACTTAGCGACTGAATGACAATTATTTCATCATATAATCACAGTGTAATAATAATGGAAATATTAATAAAGTGCACAAGAAACAAAATGTGCTTGAATCATCCCAAAATCATACCCCCACCAACCCTGCCTGGTCCGTGGAAAAATTGTCTTCCATGAAAGCTGTCCCCAGTGCCAAAGAAGTTGGGGACTGCTGATCTACAGAATTTCAGTAAATAGAGCTTCAGATTTGTGTTGGTAGTTGGGGCCATGTGGGGGAGGATTTTCCTTTGGAATATGGTCCTAGGACCAACCTAGTCCAGTAAGACTTCCTTAATGAGACCGATGCCATCTTAAAAACAATAATCAGGAAAGAATATAAACCCCAGTGCGTCATTCTCTCATCAAGCCTTAGAGTCAGTTTCTCTAGGAAGATGGAGCTATTCTGGAAGCCCACAGCAATTTTACCTGTTGTGTAGTGACCTGAAAATCACTTCCACATGGTCTGTAAGAAATGTCAGATTCCTAAAATCAGGGATGTGAGGGGCAGGGGCTTCTCGCAAAGAAGTGAAGGAAAATATCTCTTCCTGTCTTTTGTCTTTAGGAAGCCTTCAGTTTTCTACTCCTTCCAGTTACTGAATTACTGCTTCTTTTTACTTTTCCTGGCATTAAAGGCATGAACGTGGCATCGAACTATAGGTCAGCAACAACCGTCAATTAAAATGTGAAAAGCTTAGGAGTTTCAATTTGGTTTTGGACCCAGGCCTGCCTATGTGCAGAAAGAAAAACAAAAGTATGCTTGTCAGATTTACTTACAAGAAAAAAGGGAGAAAAATTCCAGATTATTCGGTTACTATACACTCGCTGACATGTATGAAAACGAATGAGCAAAGTTAGTCATTTCAAGAAAATTCTGTGGGTACTGGAGTGTAATGGTTGGAGGCAGATTCAGTGTATTTCTTAAAAGCTTGTTGAGTCTGCCTAAATTAGGCATTGCCTAACAGTGCCTCATGCTTGCTTCCATGACGACTCACAATTTCAGATGTATTTAAACACAGTGGTGGACCACAGTGAGTCAGTAAAGAAAGCAGCCGTTGACTCATACCAGCATGGCTCCCCCCCCAACCTCCACCGGCCCCCAGGTCTCATTGGCTACTTAGCAATTCCGGTTATTCGAGGATTTTGGAAGTCACAGAGCCCTCTAAGAGACTCACCTAATTGCCATTTTTTGCCCCTTGTATTACTGCAAATATTTTAGTGTTATGACTGTCTTAAACTTTACACTCTGGGAGAATTCCTTATTTTCTAAAAATTTCTTTGGTTACAGAATGAATACAGATCTTTAAAGGAACAGAACAGCAGAAAACCACTAAGATGGCTCTAGTGTTTCCATCTGCGTCACCCTCTGGGATTCAGGGACACAGGGTGTCGTGCGTTTCCCCTCCAGGGCGCCCTGCTCTGTGTGCTGGGGGCTCATCTGCAAGATGGCAGCGGCCTCTCCGGCTTCCAGCAGCTGCTGGGAGGCACTGGCAGCGCACCAGAGCCGGACGGTGGCCTGTTTATTCCCTCCGCCCCGTCCCGCTGCAGCCCATGGGCGGTTCTCCTTCTGCTGATGGCCGCGGCCCTTGGCAGGCAGCCCTCTCCATGAACCACCTTGTCCAGGTTCCAGTAAGCGCTCTCTCCTCCGCCCTTTCAGACCGAGGGCAGATCCCTGCTGTTGGAAGACCACACTGTCCCTTTTTGGACTTCCTAAACCCCACCCTTACTTTTGTAAACAGTCTTTTTATTAGGTTCCCTCAATTGCTTAATTTGAGTGTGCCTGGTATTTCGTGACTCATGCTGGGATCTTGATTCATATAATAAACAGTGTAATATTTATGCTTTCTTCTAATTAAAAATATATATAATGCTTTCCTTGATGGCCATATTCAGGGTTTGTAGTCTTTTGACTAAAACAGCGACTCCAGGAAGCGTCTGCCTGTGAAGAAGGTCAAACTACAGATCCGAGGCTCCCAGGGCACCCATACTTACCTGTGGCTCCAGCTCACCCCGGCGTTTGTAGATGGCCTTTTCTCCAGTCAGCCCGTCGATGATCTTGGCATCATCTAGCTCCCCAGTAGCTTGGTGTCTTAGCCACTGTCTTTCTTTACCTTTCGCCTACAAAGACACACACATGAATGCTTGCTTTAGTTCTGGAGAGGCCCTGACACATTTTATGCATGAATAACAGGAATCATGGAGCTTCCCTGGTGGCTTAGCGATAAAGAATCTGCCTGCAATGCAGGAGACCAGGGTTCGATCCCTGGATTGGGGAGATCCCCTGGAGAAGGAAATGGCAACCCACTCCAATATTCTTGCCTGGAGAATCCCATGGACAGAGGAGCCTGGTGGGCTATAACAGTCCATGGGGTCGCCACAGAGTCGGACACGACTGAGCGACCAAACAACAACAACAACAGGAAACACACCAGGGATCTTTTCAGTACGTGCTGGTTCTGCATGGGCACAGCTTCATAGAAGGACTGGTTTTGGCTCTGCTGACAAAGAGATGCCCTTTGTGCAGATTTTGTCCATTACATGTGTTTTAACATATGGAAGGACAAGATGAGCTCACGGCACATATGAACAGGATAACGGTATGCAAATGAATGTCTGGAGACGTATGCAATATCTGGAGTGTAATGGTGGTGCATTTCTTATGGACTTCATGTCATGGTTTACTCCTAGAAAATTTATTAGGTAACAAGTTAATCAGCTTGAACTTGTTAGCACTGTCTGCAAGCACAGAGAAAACATAGTCTTCAGATTCTTAAATGTGATCTTCAGATTCTTCCTTTTCAAGAACTTGTTGTTCAAGTTCTCTGTGACTTAGAGTACAAATGGGAACAGCTGAGAACCACAGTATGAAAACATTTTATACCCTACTGACATTCTGATTATCTATATTCAGAAACCTCCTAAATTACTTTTCTAAAGATATTTGCACATAATGCTTAAAACTATGCCCGGTGGACTAAGATGATAGTTAAATGATAAAGAGTCATAATATCCCAATGAAGGCACAGGTTTATCAAAGCTGATATTTACATTAAGAACCCAGACAATGAAATAATATTCAGTGCTAAAAACAAATCAGCTGTCAAGACACAGAACGACATGGAGGTAACTTAAACACATATTACTACGTGAAAGAAGTCCATCTGAAAATGCTACAGCATGTATGGTTCCAACGATACAACATTCTGTAAAAGGGCGAAACTATGGAGAAAGTAAAAGTCAGTGGTTGCCAAGGGTTGGTGGAGAGTGGGGGATGAAAAGGCAAGGCACAGAGGATCTTTAGGGCAGTGAAACTATTCAAGATGATACTGTAATGGCAGATACATGTCATTAGACATTTATCCACAACCACAGAATGTGCAACACTCAGAGTGATTCCTAATGTAAACTACGAACTTTGGGTGATAATATGTCAGTACAGGTTCATCAGTTGGAGCAAATGTACCACATCAGTGGTGGATGTTGGTAATAGGGAAGGGTGTGTGCAGGGGCAGGAGGTATATAGAAATTCTCTGCACTTTCTGCTTAATTTTCTGGGAATCTAAAATTGTTCTAAAACACTGAAGTCTCTTAAAAAATCTAGCTATAAATATAATGATGACTCTTTACTATACTGAGTCTATTTTCATTTCGGCAATGCACTTATCAAGACAAAGAGTGGCTCAGGGTAGAAAAAGCATCAGACTTGGATTCAGCATGTGAAACTTCTAGTTTTGTCTCACTTTGGGCAGTTATTGAGAGTCTCTGTGTCTTTGCAGCCCCGTCTCCAAACTGAGGGGACACTGTGTCTATGAAAGTCTGTTTGAAGTATAACAGTCTACATTTGGGCTTCCGTGGTGGCTCAGATGGTAAAGAATCCACCTGCAATGCGGGAGACCTGGGTTTGATCCCTAGGTTGGGAAGATCCTCTGGAGGAGGGGAGGGCAACCCATTCCAGTCTTCTTGCCTGAAGAATCCCCATGGGCAGAGGAGCCTGACAGGCTGCAGTCCATGGGGTCATAGAGTCGGACATGACTAAGCGACTAAGCACAGCACAGTCTACATTTAATTAGAAGTGAAAGTCACTAGTACTAAGTGGAGGATTTTCCAATTTGTTTTTTTTTTACCCTTTGCCTCTTCCTAATTATATCAAAATAATGACAGTAATATTTTCTCAAGTAACTGGGAATTGTCCCTAATTTGTAAGCTTCTAAGCATTAATCAAAGTCTTAAAAGTGACTTTGAAGCAATGTGTTTTTTTTTTCACTAGTAGATCTCTTCTTCAATAATAGAAATAGCTGAATTGCCTGTTTGCTAAGTGCAACAGATTATGGGGAAAATAACTGCTTAGAAAACCAGTTCACTTCATGTCTATTTTGACATTAGCGTAAATGTAGTTATGTTAAGCTGGTTTGCTATTGATAGTAAACATTTTGAGAGACTTGGGTGGATAATTAGTTACAGGAAACATACTTTGCTTTCCAAAATTCATGTTTCTGCTCCAACATTAGCACTCTCAGCACTCAAAAGAAGCAAAAAACATCCAGAACCACTTAGCAGATATGTAACTGGATGAAAATCTTCCATTATCTGGAGTTTGGTGGGTGGGTGTGGGTGTGGGGTGGGGTGGTGGGATACCAAAAATCTCCTAAATAGCTATCCAAGGCTCTCAGCCATTTTGTTGTTCTCTAAGTTGGGACAGAGTCAGATCTAAGAATACAAGAGACCTGGATTCAATCCCCGGGTTGGGAAGATCCTCTGGAGAAAGAGATGGCAACCCCACTGCAATATTCTTGCCTGGGAAATCCCATGGACAGAGGATACAGTCCATGGGATCACCAAAGAATCAGAGACAACTCAGTGACTAAACAATAACAATCTTCTAAATATATTTATAAAGATCCCACTGTAATGAAGCTATCTGGAGTAATGATGGCTTGTTATTTTAGATATTCCTATATTTGCCTAAAGTATACATTTATCATTTACCAGAAGAACTTTGTCTTCAATTTTCCTTAGTAGGCTTGTGAGATAGAAATCTCACTGGCTAGCTAACTATCAAAGTCACTTCATTATGAGGTAGCTCCTTAAGACTATACAGTAAACAAATGTTAACTCTTTACGAGAGGTTTGCAAAATCCAGTGTTACTGATATCAATTCCTGATCAGTGGTAGGGCACAGAGGCCGCTGTAACAGACAGAAGGCACAAGAAGGGAATTACAGGTGGTGTGAATTTGGGGAAAAGGTCTGACTTAAGAGCAAGAGAACCATGATCCAGTAACAGGTGTGTTAAACAACCAGCCCAACAGCACTGCAAAATTCTTCTTTTGGTATCTATGCTAATAACTGGAAGACTCTGATGCTGGGAAAGACTGAGGGCAAGGAGAGAAGGGGGCAACAGAGGATGTGGTGGTTGGGTGGCATCACTGACTCAATGGACATGAGTTTGTGCAAACTCAAGGTGACGGTGATGGACAGGGAAGCCCGGCGTGCTGTAGTTCATCGGGTTGCAGAGAGTCGGACACAACTTAGCAACTGAACAACAACAACAACAATGCTAATAATTAGTAAACATTAGGATAAAAGGAGGTCCTTTCTAGGGGATCTATTATTGCCCTTAGTAAGGGGGTTATCAAATTACAAAATACTTATTTTTCCCTTATAATATCATGTTTGTCTGCTGTCTCTAGACTGTCCATCACGGAAGAACCTAGAGATCTGGGGTCTTAACTTTCTTATGCTGGTTTGCTTCTTTTCCTGTGCACAGCTATCTTCTTTTAACGTCCTCTCTAGTTTGAAGGCTTTGTTCCCATTCTGTATACCAATAAAAGAAAAAGACTTAATAAAATTTGGGGTGAGAGTGAAGGAAGGGATGTGCTTTTTCCAGTAAATTTGCCACCCACTTTTTTGGGTCAACTTTTAAAATTCAAGTATAATGCTGTGGTACATATACACCATGGAATATTACTCAGCCATTAAAAAGAATTCATTTGAATCAGTTCTAATGAGATGGATGAAACTGGAGCCCATCATACAGAGTGAAGTAAGCCAGAAAGATAAAGATCAATACAGGATACTAATGCATATATATATGGAATTTAGAAAGATGGTAATGATAACCCTATGTGCAAAACAGAAAAAGAGACACAGATGTACAGAACAGAATTTTGGACTCTGTGGGAGAAGGCAAGGGTGGGATGTTTTGAGAGAATAGCATCGAAACATGTATATTATCTAGGGTGAAACAGATCACCAGCCCAGGCTGGATGCATGAGACAAGTGCTCCGGCCTGGTGCACTGGGAAGACCCAGAGGAATCGGGTGGAGAGGGAGGTGGGAGGGGGAATCGGGATGGGGAATACATGTAAATCCACGGCTGATTCATGTCAATGTATGACAAAAACCACTACAATACTGTAAAGTAATTAGCCTCCAACTAATAAAAATAAATGGAAAAAACATTCAAGTATAATATACTCATAATAAAGTGTATAAATCTCAAGTGCAGAGGCAGTGAACTTTAAAAGCAAACACATCCTTGTAACACCTATACCCCGCCGGCCTCCCGGAGTCTCTCTTGGACTTGACCCAGGCCCTGCCAAAGGACCCCTGCCCCCCAACCGCCTGACTTCTATCATCACAGACTAGGTTGGTGCGTTTTTGCATTTCATAAAGTGGGATCAAATAGTATGTACTCTTCTGTGTCTGGCTTCTTTGATTCAACATCGTTCCCGGGAGAGGCACCGACGCTGTTGTGCCCAGCAGCTCTTGATTCTCTGCTCCGCCATGACAATGTCCAATCGTGTGATTTTTGACCATGTGTCACAATTGATATCTCATCTACGACTGTGTTATTTCCAGCTTGGGGTTATGATGAGTAATGTTGCCATGAGTATCTTGACCATGTCTTTTGCAGCAGGTATGCGTGTACTTCAGCTGGGTGGATATGCTGGATAGACTCAGGTTTAGGAGATACTGTTAAATAGGTTTCCAAAGTGGTCTTTCCAGTTTACATTTCCCAGGATCAGTGTATGAGGGCTTCCTTTGTTTGTATCCTCACCAAAACTTGATATTGACAGTTTCTTTTTCTTTTCCTTTTAATTTTAGCCATTCTGGTGGGCGTCTATTCTCTTCTTTAAAATTTTTATTTGGGGATAAATGAATTATTTTTTATTCTGCCTGTCACAGATATTTTTAGAAACATGAACTAGTAGTTTTTGTTTTTGAGAAGTGAAAGAATGTGCTAGGCTTTTGCTCCAGAACTATGGACACAAAGACATTTTTATATAGTAGCACTATTCATTCAAGTATATAACTTGCAGATAAATACAGACAGATAATTTATTATCTATCATCTAGCCAGCCCACCAGTACTTGGAAACTCAAAACAGGAAGAGGCATGTCAGGATGGGTGTTCTTGAAGGCAATGTGCTAGAGGCGGGGAGGCTCTTCAAAACTCTACTGAGGGCTGGAACAGAAATATTGATTATTTTGGTCTGTGTATTTTATGGGATTCATTAAAGTGCTTCTTTAAATAGTAAGTTCCTACTGTATTTAAATATATATTTTTAATTATAACAAAGGGCCAAGACATGTTCTTTATTGTTATTTCTATTGCATGAAGAAAAGTATTCTTGTAAATATGTCCATCTGTTTTGTATTATGTCATAAATTCATACTAATGAGAATTCATTATATATAAAGATAGGTCTCACCAGTAAAAAGTCTACGTTACAGACTTTCTGAAAAAGAAATGTAGTTTTATTACCGTCATGTAAAGAACAGTTAGAGTGCTCAGAGGATGACGTCTTCTGGTTAATTTCATTTTCTGGGAAATAATTTGGTTAACCAGAAAGTACACACAGACTCACACACACACCCCACACATCTATAGCAGTGAGGACACCAGGAGGAATAAACTTGACAAAAACCAATTATCTTGCGGTTTGTGACACTGGGTCTTGTGACTTCAGCACTGAAAGTATTCTGACTCATCTTAAATCTTCACTTATTTGGGTTATGGTTAAGCAAGACTTCTTTTATTTTCTTTGAAAGAGCTGTCATTATAATTATTTGATTTATTTACTTTTGGCTGTGCTGGGTCTTCGCTGTGGCACAGGCTTTTCTCTAGCTGTAGTGAGCAGAGGCTACCCTCCAGTTGTGGCGCGTGGGCTTCTCACTGCGCTGGCTCCTCTGGTTGGGGAGCACCGGCTCTAGGGGTGATGGCTTCAGTTGCACAGACTTCTCACTGTGCTGGCTCCTCTGGTTGGGGAGCACCGGCTCTAGGGGTGACGGCTTCAGTTGCACAGACTTCTCACTGCAGTGACTCCTCTGGTTGGGGAGCACCGGCTCTAGGGGTGACGGCTTCAGTTGCACAGACTTCTCACTGCGGTGGCTCCTCTGGCTGGGGAGCACCGGCTCTAGGGGTGACGGCTTCAGTAGCTGTGGTTCCCGGGCTCTAGAGCACAGTCTCAGTAGTTGTGCACGGGCTTAATTGCTCCGTGCCATGTGGGATCTTCCTGCATCTGGTATCCAACCCATGCCTCCTGCACTGGCAGGCGGATTCTTTTCCGGTGAGCCAACGGGGAAGCCCAAAGACTTCCTTTATCTATAAACTCTACAAGCAAGCCAATCTTCTACTATTCCTTTAGAATTAATGAAAAGAGTAGAAAGGTTTAAGTGGCTTTGTAGAAAGCACATCCATTCTACAGAGTAAAAAAAGTATAGATGACTAATACTAATACTAAATAGATCACTAAATACTTGTTGGGTGAAGAAATAGATATACATGGATATTGAGGACACCTGGGAGCAATGATTTATTTTATTAAACATTAGCTTCTGTTATTTAAACATTTCTCCATGTTTGACTAACATACACTTTTTTGCTATTGACTTGTACCCTTCAAACAAAAAGGATGCTGAATTAAGGTAAACTTCTGTATAGTATTTGTAAAATAACAAATTGTAAACCAATGGAAACAATAAAAAATTTTTTCTTTATGATTCTTGATATTTTGACATAAAATAAAGAGCTATTAAATACCTGTTAGGTTGCTAGTTGCTCTAATGGTGAAATGGTACTGCAAAAAAAAGCAGATAGGGACCTTCCTATTTTAGGGAATTCCCTGTTTCTTGCAGTAACATCTCATTGCCAGGGAAAAACAAAACAAAACAAAACATTCATGATTCATGTATTTAACAAAGATGATTCTTGTTAGAAGAGTGTGTACTATTGGATGATGACAAGGAACTAAACTATTACCCGGGTGACAACATACTGTCATTTTACAATGAGTTGTTATGAGCAACTTCACGTCTCTCCTTCAAGAATTAAAAATTTTTTACTTCAGAAGAGCAGGGAGCTGTATGTAACCATGAGCATGTACAACAGGCAGCTTAAACTCAAGCGTTCAAAACTGGCCCCAGAGCCCATCCTCCACGCTCCCCACGTTCTCTCAACAAGAGGCAATGGGCAACCCCATTCTTTCAGCTGCCCAGGGCACGTATCTGGGAACCGTCTTTGGCTTCTCTCTCCCTCACATCTCACACCTAGACCGCTCCCATAGCCTCTCAACTTTGGCGGCATCTGCCCACCTTGTACCACATCCACGCCAGCCCTGAGTCAGCGGTCACCTCCGCCCACCTGGACCACTTCAACAGCATCCTACTCACTCCCCGCCCTGTCCCCAACCCTTGCCCCCTGACAATCCCCTCTCCACAAAATAACCAGGGGTAATTTATCAAAACATGGGGTTCGAAATATGTTTTAAAAATACCAGCATGATTAAACTCTTAAAAAGCCTGACTTAACTCCAGTTTCTCGAATTGTTTCTAGGAATGAAATAGCATTTGTTTCTCTTCTTTGTCATATGCATTATCATACCTTTTGCTTCCTTCTATTTATGCCAGCTTCATGAGTTTTGTTTAATTTTTGAGATAATATGGGGATTCAGGCCCTATATATTATTTTTATATATTATTTTTAAACTTGCTATTTTTATATTATGTACCTTTAGAAAGCATTATTCTTGATATTTGAACTTTCTTTTCAACATATTTACCACAATTATTTAGACCTGATTCTGTGTTTAACTGCTTCTAATGCTCATTGCTGGTCCTTTAATACCACAGAATTCCCATTCTTTTTTTTTTTTTTTTTAATATTTATTTGGCTACACCCAGTCTTAGTGCGGTATGTGGGATCTAGTTGCCCAACCAGGGATCGAACCTGGACCCCCTGCACTGGGAGCACGAAATCTTAGCCACTGGACCACTAGGGAAGTCCCAAGTTCCCCATTCTCAAGGAATTTGATTCCTTTCTTAACTGGCTAGAATACTGATACATATATATATATATATATATATATATATATATATTATATGTATATATATATAATGTATATACATATTTCACTTCAAAATTATTTCTAAAACAGATACTTAAGTTACATATTTTTAAAGTCTCTGAATATCTGAAAATGTCCTTCTGTCAGTTTTGCACTTCAGCTGAGTAGAGAATTCTTGGGTCACAACTTTTATCCCCTTAGATCCTGCAGACGTTCTTCACAATCTTCTGGTGTTCAATACTTGTAACATGAATTTTTCTATCATGGATGACAGCTTAGTTTTTGTCTGCCTGTTTGCTTTTATATTTTCTTTGTTTTTGAAGTGTTAAATTCCATGAGGCTGTAGTGAGGTGTTTATCTCTTTTCATTAACTTTGCCTGGCACTCAGTAAAGTTCTTTTGATCCATTGACTTAGGCCTGTCTTCAGCTCAGCACATTTTTACTATTACTTGAATTATTGCTTATGTGTGATTTTTGGTGGGCTCTTTGGGAATATTGCTGGCTCATTCAGTATATATTTACTGAGCACTTACCATTAGCTGAGTACGGCTCTACTTGTTGGGAAAGCTCATGGCTCCATATGTTAGCCCTCTGCCCTGTTTTTATTGACCAGCTTTCTTAGAGTTTCTACCTCTACAGGATGGAATAACAATTCGAGTTTTCCATTCACATTAGTAATTAGACTTAAGACTGGATTGAGTCTGTTCTCCCTCCTTTTAATGTAGATTTCAACCTTGGCATTGCATTTTTCATTTTCTTCGAGTCCTTCCTTATGGTATTCAATTCCCTTATTATTCCTGCTTGCCTCTTGGCCAGATCCTTGTAAGATGTCTTATTTCACATACTTCAGGTTTCTTTGAATTGTGAGAACACAAAACAGATGTTTTCTAAAAATCTTTGTTTTCTGAAGAAAATATTCTAGCCTATCGACATCTTCTTCTTCTATATCTTATTATTTATTATTCTATCCTCACTGCAGAATAATTTTATAGATCTCATCTTGTTTAATCTTTTTGTGCTCTTATTCTTGGATGATGAGACGGCTGTTTGGAAATGTTCAACAACAGGTTGGACAGATTCTCCACTTTGTTATTATTAGAAGTCTCCTTGAAGATTTTAGACTGGTATTAGAAGTTGAAGCAAAGCTATAACAATAGCTCAAGAGCTCAGCAGGAAAGGAGCTGGGACTGCGGACAGTCACAGCATGAGCGCTTCATCTCCACATCATTTCTTATTTTGTTTGGAAAGACCATTGCAGTGGGGCCATTTGGCCTTTGTTTGATCTCGTCTTCAAGCCAAGGATAAGTTGAGGCTGGTCTGGCCCCTTTCCCAGGGTTATTGCCTTTCCAGCTTTCTGCTTGTCGTTTTCTGCCACCGTGTAAAACCTAGACCTCCCCGCCCCCATCGGTCCCCAGCGCTGCTGTCAGACACTGCTACTTGGTAGTGACAACCTGGAGGTCAAGAGATCGTCTTGACCTTCTAAGAAAATGAAAAACGCAATGCCAAAGTGGAAATTACATTAAAAGTAGGAAGAACAGACTCAAGCCAGCCTTAAGTCTAATTACTAATGTGAATGGATAACTTTGTTATTTCACACTGTAGAGGTAAAAACCCCAAGGAAGCTGGTGAAAAAAACAGAGCAGAGAGCTAACATATGGAGCCTTCTCACCAGCTCTCGGGGTCTTTCTTTTCCTCCCCGTCTCTCCAAGTAAGAGATGTTAATGTGATTTGTGGTCTTATGGACTCACTTGCTAGTATTGCTGTTTCTTAGGAGTCTGAATTGCCTTTGGTACTACTATTCATAGGGGTCACATTTCATTAAATTTAGCAAAAACTCTTCAGAGCTTCTCGGATGTCACTAACACTCTTCCCTATCACACGGGCTTTCCACTGTTTACACCCTTTTAGTTTTTCAATCCTTCTAATGGTCACCTGTCAAAGACTGAGCTCGATGCCTTTGCTCATAGAGCCTGGAAGTCAGGACTGCATTTCTCGGTGGTGCTCAGTTAAGCTGTCCTCTTACGGCCATGGAGAGGCCACTGCAGCCTGGCGCGCTGCAGTCCATGTCGTCACAAAGAGTTGGACACGACTTGGTGACTGAACAACAACATGGCCACTGATGCCATGAGACGAGTCACTCGTGTGCTGAGAAGCAGTGAAGCAGTAATTAGCATTTACTGCTCTCTCTGGAAATACAGATGCTCCCCGACAGGACTGCCTCCATTTCCCCCTGCTGCACTCCCCCCATCCCCACCCCTCCGCCCCACCCCAAGCAATTCTTTGCTCTCTTGCTGTCACCTTTGTCTACACAGCCTTCCTCTGGGCTTACACTGCTCTGCTATACAGATGACCATAAAAGCACAGAGATATCTGTAAGATATGCAAGCCTGTCTGGTCCTAATCTTGCTCTTGAACTTGAGTCATAACTTAAAATCTTCAAGTATCATGCTTGACGTTTTTCCATGGGTGTCCCAGTAGTGCGGAAACATCAGAACAGCCAGAGCAAACATCTGCTTTCTCCACAAGCCTCTCCTTCTCCTCTGTCCCCGAGGGCTCAAAAACCTCACCATGCCCCTCTCCCCACATTCCATCAGGAACTCTCTGCGGTCCTACCTCCCTACTGTCCATCCCACCCTTTCCTCTTCATTTCAATTACCCTGCTTTGGGTCCTATCACTTCCCACGTGAATAACTGAAGTGATGCTATGATCTGATTTCCTGCCTTCCACTTCTCTCTCCTCTGAGATTATATCCCTTCATGGGCTTCCCAGGTGGCTCAGTGGTAAAGAATCTACCTGCCAATGCAGGAGACACAGGTGACTCGGTTCGATCCCTGGTGTTAGGAAGATCCCCTGGAGGAGGAAATGGCAATCCACTCCAGTGTTCTTGCCTGGAGAATCCCATGGACAGAGGAGCCTGGTGGGCTGCAGTCCACAGGGTCGGTAAGAGTCAGACACGGCTGGGCATGAGCACAGTACTTAAATTATAAAACTTCTTTTTTCTTAGGAAAATGTTATTTATTTGGCTGTGCCCGGTCTTATATGTGAAGTATGGAATCTTTAGTTGAGGCTGGTGGGAGCTAGTTCCCCAACCAGGAATTGAACATGGGTCCCCTGCATTGGGAGCATGGAGTCTTAGCCATTGGGCCACCAGGGAAGTCCCTGCAACTACTTACAGAAGATAAAACCACACTACTCCCTGTCTCAGTCGCTTCCACACTCCTCACTGACTACAAGAGGTAGTCAGCATGGATTCACCTTCTTTCCAGTTTTCTCTCCACCACCCCCTACACACAGGCCCACCCCGAAGCTCTGAGCCCCAGTCATGCTGGAGTCTGTCATTCTCCAAACAGCCTTGTGTTAAAGTCTTTGTCCTCTTCTCATTGGTTCCTTCTATCTTGACCGGAGCTACCCAGACTGCATTTGGTGTGTGAACATTTGTTACTGGTCTGTGATAAAATAGGTCATGTAAATTGATAGTAATCATTTAGAAATTTATATGACAATTTGACAAAGTAATTTTAGGTTTGTTGAACCTAATATGTAGTAATATGGGCTTGGATTTTGTATGCTGGTTTTTTATATCATTTTTTTCAGTAATTCATTTCTATTTTATTATATAAAGTACTAATCTGTTAAAAGGAAAAGAGAATTGAAGAACAAGGTAGCCTTTGTGAGGAGTTACTGGAAACAATCAAGTGGGCTACCGCAGAAATAAGCTTCTTTGCGTGCGTTCTAAGTCACTTCAGTCATGCCTGACTTGTGACCCCATGGGCTGTAGCTTCCTTAGGATCCACTAAACTGGTTATAGGATGTTAGAGAAACACGAACATAAAGGTATTATTTTCCCAATTAACATGTGTGAAGGACTGGTCTTAAAAAAGAAAAAAGTATTCATTTGTGACCAATTGAATAAAAAACAAAACCTGGCCCCTTTCCACAGAAAGTTCGAGAAGCTCTGGTCAAAACCATCTTTCCAACAGCATCCTTAGAAGAGCTGCCAGGTGAAACCTACTTATCCTTCATGGTCCAGCTCAAATGACACCTTCTCTGTGAGCCCTTCCTTACCCGCCCAGCCTAAAAGCTGCTCACACAGCTGCTCCATAACCACAGCATTTAGTGAAAAACTTTCTGAAGCTTTACCAGTTGTGTCTTCTCTTACATCTACATGCATTTCTTCACCAGGTTGGGTGTTGAGGTCAAGAACCATTATGCAAAACAGATATTCAGTCCACTGGGTGAAACATAGTTATTAGAGATTAAATAAAGTGAATGGGGAAATGTTTTCCATTCTTTATCTACCGCAAAGTGGGGGCTCTGAATAAAGTTCCTGACCAGGCATCCACTTGCCTCCCAGCCTCAAAGCCTTTTGCATTTCACACTGAGTGGTAACCTGTCCTTGGCTGGTCCCCAGCTCACACTTGAGATCACACAGTGTCAGCCCTTTCTCTATGCTGTGCCTTCCACTGGGCATTGTTTTCACCCTGGTTTGTCTGGTAAATACTCGTGTGTCCTTCAAGACTCGGGTCACGGATCCTTTCCTTCAAAATCTATCCTAAGATTTCCCTCACGGTCCAGTGGTTGAGAAGCCACCTGCCAGTGTAGAGGGCCCAGGTTCTATCCCTGGTCCGAGAAGACCCCACATGCTTCGGGGCAACTAAGCCCATGAGCCACAACTACTGAGCCCAAGCACCCTTCAGCCCATGCTCCGCAACAAGAGAAGCCACTGCAGTGAGAAGCCCGTGCACCACAACTAAAGTAGCTCCCACTCACCGCAACTGGAGAAAGCCCATGTGCAGCAGCAAAGACCCAGCAGAGCCAAAAATGACGTAAATAAATAAAATGTGAAATCCATCCTTTAATCTCTCTCCTCTGGGCATCCACCGCATTCTCGTGCTTGCTCTCCCCAGACACTTACATATTAAACAGAAATGATCTGTGCAGGTGCCTGTCGTCCCCACGCCTCTAGGCTGGTACCTTTGCTGAGGACGGAGATAATACCTTATTAATCTCTGGGCCCTCAGCGCCAAGCACAGTGCACATCAGTGTTCAAAAACACGATTTATCTTAACAGCATGCCCAGTTTGAACCACTGAAGGAAAAGAAGATAACTGTTGGTCCACGGAGATATCATGCCAGGCAAAACAAATCAGAGAAAGGCTAGTTTAGTCGAGCCTGAGAATGAAACTACGGATGGTTGATTAGGAAAAAAACACTAAAGAGAAGATAGAATTAAACTCAGTGGCTTTTTGTAGAAATGGATATTTTGTTAGGGAAAGCTGGAATCAGAGATTCCGATTCTGAACTGAGTATAACTGGAGTTATTACAGATTCTACTATTCTAACAAGGAAACTCTTGCTATTGATTTGTAAAAGGTTCAATCACCAGGATGCTAAGATATCCCCTGAGGAAGCCAGTCAAGAAGCAAGAGGAGGTTACTGGTGAAAGATGTCTTAATTGAGAAGAGGGACCCACAGCACAACAGAGGGACACGTGGAAGAGGCATTAACTTGGGGCAAGACATTCCCTTTGCTCCGATATCGGTCCAGCCTCCTGGAATCAATGCACAGGTTTCAAGCTGTGCTTGTAAAGTTACCTCAAAGGATGATTTGCTAGTTCCTGGCCAGACCTTGTGCTGCCCACCAAGGAAACATCCCTGGTTACTGGGATTACACAATAACCTCAAGACAGTTGGATGGTATAAGTCAATCAGAACCACGTGGGACTGGCAGGAGATGCCCCAAAGGGGACCAAATCCAGGTCTCCTTGCTTTGGTTGCAAACTACAGATCCATATTCCACAGGAGGCCCTGTCTATCTTTGGCCAGTAGCTATTGTCAATTGCCACTAGGGTTCCAAACTGAAGACCAGAAAGCCCATTTAACACCTTGGTGGATTAAAAAAAAAAGAAAAAAAACTCCCTAAGGGAAACACTTGAAAATATTTTAAGTCACCGTAGTGGATCTGACTTTTCTTCCTTTGACTGATCTTATAAACATAACATTTATCTTAAAGGATTGATGTGAGATTAAATGCAAAATGATGTTTGTAAAAGTAACTATAGCATGGTGCCCAATGAATACCAATCAACACATTAACCAGAAGGGCATTCTGCTTCCTTCAATTAAAAACATATTCTTGTATTTCTTCTTAGAACTGTGAATCTTCCAGTGGCCCTTTTGTTCACAGGGTAAAACCCAGTGTTGCCATGTTCTCATGGCATCCAGGGCTAGATCACCATCTGGTCCTCATGACGTGGCCAGCCTTCTCCCTTGCCATCATCTCCCACCACGCACACAGTCTTCTCGCTCACACTGAATTACGTGCTCCTCTCTGAACTCACTGTGCTCTCCCAGGCCTCAGTGCACTTGTACATGCTGCGTCCTGTGTCAGGAATGTCCTGACTCCTCAACCAGCTGGAAAATTCCTCAGGATCTTTCAAGAGTGAACTCAAGCATTTCATCTTCCATAAAGCCGATTCTCGCTCACCCCGCCAGAAGCGTGCACGTTCTTCTCTGCAGAACTTAGGAAACCGTTTGCTTGTCTTCAAGTTCCTTCTTTGACAGCAAGGACTACATTTTGTTTTTCTGTCCCATCAGTCATTTAAGAAATGAATGAACGATGTGACTACACTTCCTCTTCAGTCTAGGTGCCAGCGCTGTTTGGCATCACCCTCATCTCCTGGGAACCCCTCCTTTTGGCTCTTATTCACCTACTGCCTGGCCCGGGAGCTCAGAGCCCCTCAGAAGCTGCCCTCAATGCCCAGGGCAATGAGCATTTGTTAAGTGGAAGAAAATTCAATCATTCAGTGTTACATTGTTCTAGTAGAGGTGGGATGCTCATAGGTCTAGATAAGGGAAATCAGGAAGTCTGATGCTTTTGGGGTCACCGGTCAAACTACTGCTTCCTGGACAGGAGGAAAGGTGAGGTCAAATATTTTTACTAAAATTCAACTAAGACAGCCACAGAGTGACCCACAGACTTTATGCAGACATTTTGGCATTAGTTAATTTTTTCTGACTGTCTGGCTAGGATACAGATAAATTTCTCCAGTCGTTCTGGGGTGGGTCTAATTGGGTGACCAGATGATTTTCTCGGTTCGTTCATGTTGATTACCTGTAAATTATCCAGGATAATTCGGAGGGAGTGCACCTGTCGTCGAACAGCCCCCGAAAACCTTTCGTAGGTGGCAGCATCATATTCACTCATTTGGATCTCCTTTAGCCTAAAATTGGAGGGTGAAAAAGACAACAGCTGAGAGCAAGTACCCGCGGGTCTTTTACTGACAGTCACCTACTGCTAGAAGTAGCCACCTTCTTAGTGACTCGGTTTGCCTTTGAGGAGAAAAAGCAGGCAGTCACAGAGAACAGATGTACGGATGCCAAGGGGTGAGGGGGTGGGGCGGCAGGAACCGGGAGGCTGGGGTTGATGCATGCAGGCTACTGACTGCTGCGGTTGATTAGCTGCTGAGTCTCATCCCCATGAACTATGGCCTGCCCACCAGGCTCCTGTCCATGGGATTTCCCAAGTAAGAACACTGGAGTAGGTTGCCATTTCCTTCTCTTCCCCACCCAGGGATCAAATTCACATCTCCTGCATTGGCAGGCAGGTTCTTTACTGCTGAGCCACCAGCGAAGCCTGTACGCTACTGATGAAAGTAAAAGTGAAAGCCACTCAGTCGTGTCTGACTCTTTGCGACCCCATGGACTAGGCCACAATACCGAAGTGGCCTTTCCCTTCTCTAGGGGATCTTCCCAACCCAGGGTCCCAACCCAGGTCTCCCTCATTGCACACAGATTCTTTACCAGCTGAGCCACAAGGGCAGCCCAGGAACACTGGAGTGGGTAGCCTATCCCTTTTCCAGCGGATCTTCCTGACCCAGGAATGGAACCGGGGTCTCCTGCACTGCGGGCGGATTCTTTACCAACTGAGCTAGCAGGGAATATATAAAACAGAAAACTGACAGGAACATACTGCACCGCACAGGGAAGTCTACGCTTAATGCACTGTGGTGTCCTAAATGGCAAGGAAATCGAAAGCGGGGGATACATGTATATGTGCGGCTGGTTCATTCTGCTGTGCCGGAGAAGCTAACACGACATTGTAAAGCAATCATACTTAATAAATATTAATTAATAAAAAATAACAATGAAAAAAATACAGAAATCCAGCTCGTTCAAGTAAAGAGGAAAAAAGGAAAGGCAACAAGTGATGTCTCCAGCTAATATTTGAAAAGAGAGGAATGTGTGTGTAGTGATGCGCTGGGAAATGGTTAACAAGCTGCCCTGCAGGGGAAAAGAAGGCCTGATTTGTAGTGTTTGCTGACGTTTGTGGTAACTGATTTTAAGCTATCAATAGAGAGGCCCCTGAATTAGAAAGAGCCAGTGTGCGTCGGCTGTGTGGCACACCACTACTGTATCCCAGACGTGTGCCCGTGATGTTGGCAGACGGTCAGTTCCTGTGGCAGGTTCCTAGAGAGATCCTGTGGGATGCTTTTTAGGACCAAGGACATATATTTGGTTGGCCAAGATAACAGCTCCTGCCCAGAGACTGTCAATAAGTGGGTTGCTGTGTAAAATAGGAGTTTTCTGAAACTGCCAATTGTGTACTTTTAACAGGATAATCGTGTGCTAAGACTACTGCGGCGCTGCAACTCTGGTGCTCCTTTTTATTACTCTTTCATTATTTGCTTCAGCGGCAGCCCTGCCTCCGCACTGGCAGTTTCCTGAACACACCCCGTGCCCTTGCCTCTGAGGCTCTGCCTGGTTTCTCTCCCACCCTTCTTTACCTGCTGACTCCCGTGAACTCTTCAAACCAATGGTCACCTCCTCCAGGAAGCCTGCTCTGATCCCCTGGTCTGTGGTCTGGGCTCTAACATCACTTCATGCTTGTCTCTATACAGTGGTTGCTACCTGTGCTGTAGTCTGCTCCCTGTCTCCCCAGCTGTCTCCTTTGTTTTTCCTCATCTTTCTCTGCACGGTGGTTTGCCGATACCTAGCATAACAGATGCGCAAAACAAACTGAGATAAATCACTGAAATACAAATAAGACTCCACTGTTTAAAATGTGTGCATGCTGCGTGCTTAGTGGTGTCCGACTCCTTGTGACCCCATGGACTGTAGCCCACCAGGCTCCTCTGTCCATGGGATTCTCCAGGCAACAATACTGAGGTGGGTTGCCAGTTCCTCCTCCAGGGAATCTTCCAGACCCAGGGACTGAACCCACATTTTCTGTGTCCCCTGCATTACAGGCGGATTCTATACCAGCTGAGCCATCAGAAAAGCCCCACAGTATCTTAAACTAGTCAGAAGTAGGTTTTGCAGTGTTGTATTCATAACAGGCTAATTTGATGACATATTTCTACAAATTTCTATAAATGTAAAGGGTTCTAATACTAGGATAGGGAAACATGAATGCATATCAAAAGCCCAACCACAACACAGTTTTCTAAGCTATTGCTACTGTATGGGTGTGTGTATGTGTGTACGTGTGTGTGCATGCATGCAATATTGGAAGTATGGATCCTCGGTATTGAGTTGAAACTCTTATCTGGAGTATATCTCTATTGCCCTTGGCTGGAGATGAACCCCCTAATGCTCTCACTGAGGATGAATGGTTTCTATTCCTCCCAGCAGGCCACGCTTTGGGAAGATTCCATCCATCCCAGGGCAGAGCGCTGGAGTCTTATTAGAATCACACAATGTTAGGCTTAGACCACCATGAGGGCAGACGGGCGGTTCCTGCCTTACCACCTGGCTGGTCAGCTGGTGCCACCTCAAGTGTCAAGACCTAGCTCAAAGGTCACGTCCTATGAAGTCTTGCTTGGTCCCTCCACGATCTGTCTCTTTCACGCACCTTCCATAGATATCTGCTGTGGAACCTATGCATTTTATTGCTTTTAATGCATGTCTATTTTGCTCTATCAGAGTGTTTTTCAAACATATTTTCCACAGTAGAAAATGAGCTGCACATTGAGATCCAGTATACAAAAAATGCATGTAAACACACACATGTGTGTACTTGAGCCAAATATTTAATGAAGTATAATGAACTTTACTACACATGAGGTGCTCTGATAGTCCTCTTCTAATTCTCTGGAGAAAGGAACGTGTCTTATTTTTCTCAGCATCTCTAGCACCAGCACAAACCCTGGTACTCAGTGGCATGCAAGAAATGCTGCCAAGTAGCACTTGGAAAACACTGGCTATCACACAGTAAATACCTGAAAGGTAAATAATATCTGAATGGTCGTTTCCTGAGGTGACATGCAAAGGTGCCCTGTGAATCGAATTTACTCTCTGCTCTGAAGGACAAAAAGGAATATGTGTATAGGATTTGACCTCTTATGTGTAGTTTTGGCAATCTCTTAAAACTCTCTTTAAGTTTTCATTGATGAAGATATGTCTCAAGTGTCAAGCCTGACAGATGCTGGGCATGATGACCACTGCAAGATATGCTACCAACATCCTTCCTATCTGGGAGGCCAGTACACTCTCTCCCAAAGAAGAGAGATTAGGAAAAAAAGAAAAGTAGGCACAAAGCTTGTCCTCAGCAGGACACACACACATGCACACCCACACATATCAAGGAAGGAACCAGGCAGTTGGTAAGTCACCCCAGGCAGACTGGCTTTTGCAGAGAGATCTAAATTAATTCCAGTTACAATGATACCTCTGGCATGAGTGTGTTGCTCCCAAAACACACCACATGCTGTTCTAATTAGGAAGAAATCTGGAAATCATATTCCAAGCTGTGTTAGCTTTCACGAAGATCACCTACAAGGTGTTCAAAGCTGATAACATTCTCAAAGATGAAGGCCGAAGCAGGGAGTGGAGAAAGAAAACAGGACTTGTTGGCCTCTGCATCAGACGAGACTCCCAGTGCTAATACTCTCTGGCCCACGGAGCTGGCTGAAAATGTGTCTCTCTGCTGCTTTAACCCTGATCTAAACTGCAGGGCACAGCTGCTTCACAGCCTAGTAATCTACGCGGACTCACTGAGCTTGCTGGCACAGCGTATTCTTAAAGGGTATATTTATTGTTACGTAAGAGTCTGGGAATTTTAGGTCTCATTTTACTTTTTCATATAGGTCAGATTTAAATACTGTAATTTTGGATCATTTATGAGGAAAACAAACATAAGCTAAGATCTACTGTGTAGGGCTGATTAGTCTTGCAAATGGTCGTGGGTACAATTTCCACAGGTGGTGCCCACCTGAGAGGCTTTTCCAAGCATGTAAAAGCGCCTCGCCGTCTATTTCATTCCGGCTTTGTTGGTTTAATGTCTGTCCTGCTTCGTATGTGTCTTATGCTTGTCTACTTCTGTTATTCTTCCTGAGTTAATCAGCTCTTGACAACTAAGAGCCAGGATCTAGCCAAAATCCAGATGCAAATGAATGCTAACTAAATGCTCTGTTGATGATTCACTAGTAGAATTATGCTCTTCAGGGCAATATGGTGGATCCCTAGGCTGATGGGTCAGTCTGGCTTCAATCAGTCTTTGAAAGGGTGATAGCATTACTTGTTTGCACATGCATATTATTCATTTCACAAACATGTATGTGCTTGCTGTGTACTAGGTTCTTTGTGTAGCTACTGGGGATATTTTGCTATTGTTTTGTTGCTAAATCGTAGAGGGCAAAAACACCCTGCCTTCAAGGAACTTGAAGTCAATGGAGAAGAAATCAACTATTCATACAAGCAACACAATGGGAAGTAGTGATAAGAACTATGGAGAGAAGGTATTGGCTGCTCTAAAAGCATACATGCAGGGCCTTGACTTCACTCTGCATATAACTAGACGTGCAAAATAGCTTTGAAACTAACTATTGGATGATAGTGAAGAATGATTATTTTTTTACCGACAAAGGTCCATCTAGTCAAAGCTATGGTTTTTCCAGTAGTCATCTATGGATGTGAGAGTTGGACCATAAAGAAAGCTGAGTGCCAAAAAAATTGATGCTTTTGAACTGTGGTGTTGGAGAAGATTCTTGAGAGTCCCTTGGACTGCAAGGAGATCCAACCAGTCTATCCTAAAGGAAATCAGTCCTGAATATTCATTGGAAGGACTGATGCTGAAGCTGAAGCTCCCATACTTTTCCCACCTGGTGCAAAGAACTGACTCATCTGAAAAGACCCTGATGCTGGGAAAGATTGAAGGCAGGAGGAGAAGGGGATGACAGAGGATGAGATGGTTGGATGGCATCACCGACTTGATGGACATGAGTTTTAGCAGTCTCTGGGAGTTGGTGATGGACAGGGAGGCCTGGTGTGCTGTGGTCCATGGGGGTGCAAAGAGTCAGACGGAACTGAACTGAATAGTATTGTGCATTTTAATTTTTTTAAATAAAGTAATCAGAGATAAACTCTGAACTATTTATGATAAAAAGATAGAAAATCTTGAATTAGCTTAAAACAAAAAACTCAGGGTTGGGAACTAGGAAGGGAGTCAGATTTTCTTCTTGAAGTTGAGAGAATAGGCCCACAGGATTCATTACAGGTTTCTCTCTATTTTTGTTTATGTTTGAAAAGTTTCATAATAAAAAGTTTAAGAAAAACTTTGCTGTTGTTGTTCAGTAGTTAAGTCATGTCTGATTCTTTGCGACCTCGTGGACTGCATCATGCCAGGCTCCTCTGGACTTCACTATCTCCTGGAGTTTGCTCAGGTGTATGTCCACTGAGTTGGGGTGATGATATCCAAACATCTCATCCTCTGCTGCCCCCTTCTCCTCCTGCCTTCAATCTTTCCACCCTCAGGGTCTTTTCCAATGAGTCAGTTCTTCATAACAGGTGGCCAAAGCATTGGAGCTTCAGCTTCAACATCAGTCCTTCCAATGATTATTCAGGACTGATTTCCTTTAGGATGGACTGGTTTGATTTCCTTGCGGTCCAAGGGACTCTCAAGAGTCTTCAACACCACAACTGGAAACCATCAATTCTTTGACACTCAGTCTTCTTTATGGTCCAACTCTCACATCCTTATATGACTACTGGAAAAACCATAGCTTTGACAATATGGACATCTGTCAGCAAAGTAATGCCTTTGCTTCTGCTTTTTAATATGCTGTCTATGTTTGTCATAGCTTTTCTTCTAAGGAACAAGTGTCCTTTAATTTCATGCCTGCAGTCACCATCCACAGTGATTTTGGAGCCCCCAGAATTAAAATCTGTCACTCTTCCCACTTTTCCCCCTTCTATTTGCCATGAAGTGATGGGACTGGATGCCAGACTTTAGCAGTACTAAACTGAATATGCATCACATGTGACTATTAATATACAAAAGTAGAAAGCAACAGTTTTCTGTGTGTTTTCTGTCTTTTTCAGGGTCTCCACGTGCTTTTATTTCATCCCCTCCTTTCTCATCCCCTTGTTCAGCTCCTCTGTATTTGAAGCACCTTCTGGTACTCTTTCACTTGGATTTGGATTCTTCTCCGCAGCATTTAGTAGAAGTATACGGTGTCTCAGATGGTAAAGAAGCTGCCTGCAAAGCTGGAGACCTGGATTTGATCCCTGGGTTGGCAAGATCCCCTGGAGAAGGGAATGGCAACCCACTCCAGTATTCTTGCCTGGAAAATCCCATGGACTGAGGAGCCTGGCAGGCTAGCGTCCATGGGGTTGCAAAGAGTTGGACACGACTGAGTAACACTTTCACTGTTTTCTCAGTCCCTTCTCCACTTTTTCTCTCTCCTCCCTTATAGCTACTAAATTTAGTTGCCTTATTATCACAGATGCTCCCTAATTTCTTTACCCTGTGGGGCAACTGTACTTAACAGAACCAGGTTCCTCACTGTCTATCATGGGAATTAGAGAAGGGGTTCTACACTTGCACCCAAACACGACTTACAACTGGAGAAGTAAATGGTAACCTACCCCAGTATTCTTGTCTAGAGAATTCCAAGGACAGAGGAGACCAGCAGGCTACAGTTCATGAAGCTGCAAGAGTCAGACATGATAGCAACCAAACCATCACCATGAATAACAAGTCATTCTGTGTGAATTGTTCTATTCACTTGCTCCACTTGCACAAAAATTGAGACCAGATTTGTGAAGTTTTCAGTGTGGGAACAACAGGAACTCATTGGTGGGGAAGGAGAAGATGATGTATATCTAATTATTTGGTTCTTTTCCCAAGTAAATATTTATTATTTATATGAAATGTAAAAGTAAAACTGTATTTTAATTCTAATAAGATCTTGCATTATTGGATTCCTCCCACCTTTTTTTTGAGAAGTTTAAACTGTTTCCATTCCTAACAGTTATTTGTCCTTACAACCTCTCTGAGAGGAAAGGGGAAGGGAGTCGCCTATCACCAAATGAACAGACTGACGCACAGAGAGGAGAAATCAATTGTTGGAGGTCTCCAGGGAAGCGGGCAGAAGGGCTGGGAGTGACACGTCCTATCTACCTGCTGAGTACACGAGGGTCCGAAGCCTTGCAGGCTTTCCTGAGGGTGTGTCTGGAGGGACCTGCATTTCTGTCCCCATTGTTCTGGACTGTTTACTTGCAGGATGTGTAAGCCCAGCACATAATGTAATACCAGATGTCCTGCGTGGGAGGAATTTCGGAACTCGTGGACGCTGGAGAGCATGCTTTATCTGAACTGCACCCAGCTCCTTCCATGGAGCCCAACAGTGTAAATCTGCCTCCCCGACCACGACTCTCACCCTCAATCCCAAAGGAGATCTTCCTGGTTCTTTGGTACTTGTCACTTTGAGCTGAAGAACACAGGGAAAGCGTCTAGGGAAAGCGTCATGGGGTTTCTTCTCATGTTCTAGATGATTCCAATCAGAGTGGCCCCACACGGCTCCAGAATGAAAGTTACAGGCTCATGGGCCTGGATCCCACGGCCTCCACCCACTGACAGTCAACCCCACTCCCCACCGGCCCCAGCTGGTACCCTTTTTCTGCATATGGCTGGCTCTCTCCGCCACAGTCACTCTGCTCATCCTGGCTTGCTCACTTAGCTTCCCCTTCCTGGAAGGTCCAAACACTGGCTGTGTTCAGGCCTCACCTCACATCAGCCCAGTGACTTTCCCCTTCTCTGTATCGCTGGAGGGCACAGCCTCTGTATCACGTGACTTTAGCACTTAATGACTTAACCAGGGTGTGTGCGAAAGTGTGTGTGGGAGTGTGTGTGTGTACACTAGTCCTGCCTCCACACAAATCTACAAGATTCCTGAGGGGCAGGAAGGGATCATCATGGAACGTTATCTCAAATGGCTATGTGGCCTGGGAATAGACGTGGATGGAATGATCTGACCTTTAGCTTCTCGAGGGAGAAATACCTTTGGTTTTACTTTTTTAAAGATTTTTTTTTTTTGACGTGAACTGTTTTTTAAAGTTTTCATTGAATTTGTGACAATATTGCTTCTGCTTTCTATGCATTGGCTTTTTGGCCTTGAGGCGTGTGGGATCTCAGCTCCCTAACCAGGGATCAACCTGCACTCCCTGCTTTGGAAGGTGAAGCCTTAACCATTGGATTGCCCAGCGAAATCCCTGGTTTTACCTTCTAACGTGCTCAGTCCTTCCTCTATACCGTTATATGCAATTAATGCATTTAAAAGGGCCTGAGCAGAAAGAGCCGGGGATTATGTTCATTTAGCTGTCTCCAATGGGGGGTGGGGTGGCTACGAGTTGCAGTTTGTGGTCTCAGTGGCTGCATGAAGAAGAGACCCCCAGAACCCTGGGTCTGCCCAGGGTCTGCCGTGACGTTTCCCCGCTCCGGATGCAGTGGGGACCACCCACCTCTGTTGAAACGCTCTCTGGCCCATCTCTCTCGCCGCTCTCTTCACCTCCTCTGGAACAGCGTCTTTCTCGGCCTGAGAGACCTGGTAGACCGTGTGGCCTGCATCCAGCCGGTAAGGACCTCCCATGCCGCCCAGGCCTGCGGTGTCTCTTCCACCTGGGAGGAAACCATGAAAGTCCAGCTGGTTAGTCTGATCTAGACCACAAAAGAGCAGGGCTTTTAGGCAGTCCCATGAAGCATATTCATTATACCTGCACGCTGTGCTAAGTCCCTTAAGTTGTGTCCGACTCTTTGAGACACTATGGACTGTAGCCCGCCAGGCTTCTCTGTCCATGGGATTCTCCAGGCAAGAACAGTGGAGTGGGTTGCCACGCTCTTCTCCAGGGGACCTTCCCAACCCAGGGATCAAAACCGTGTCTCCCGCGGCTCCTGCATTGCAGGCACATTCTTTATCGCTGAGCCAGTGGGAAAACCAGTAATTATTCCAATGACTTTCTTCTGGAAACACAAGGTACTCCCCAGTTTAGGATGCTCTCCTTCTTCTCCATCCAACCAATTCCAACCCATATATCGAGGCTCAGTCCAAAATCCATGACACCTCACCTGATGACAGCCACACAAGGATCAATATTCTTGTGCCCTGTTTGTTATTCCTTAACTTTTTTCTTTTTTTACACCTATAGGATGAGTGGGATTATATTTTATATATCTCTGTAGCTGAGCACCTGTAAGAGTGGCCTAAGTGACGTGAAGTCGCTCAGTCATGTCTGACTCTTTGCGACCCCATGGACTGTAGTCCATGGCTCCTCCATCCCTGGAATTTTCTAGGCAAGAGTACTGGAGTGGGTTGCCATTTCCTTCTCCAGGGGATCTTCCCGACCCAGGGATTGAACCCAGGTCTCCTGCATTGCGGGCAGACGCTTTACCGTCTGAGCTACCAGGGAAGAGTGGCTTAAACACCATAAATACTTGGTGTGTGCATGCATGCGGTCGCCTCAATCACATTCAACTCTTTACGACAGGCTCTTCTGTCCATGGGGATTCTCCAGACAAGAATACTGGAGTGGGTTACCATGCCCTCCTCCAGCAGATCTTCCCAACCCAGGCTGAACTCATGTCTCCTGCTTTGCAGGCAGATTCTTTACCTCTGAGCCACTGGGGAAGCCCCAAATACTTCATGTATATATATATATATGTTAATTAAATGAACAACACTCCTCTTCCTTCACAGTAACCTGATTTTTCATTAAAATCAAAGAAAATGGCCAGGCTATAGATATTGCTTCTTCCGCTTTGCAAGTGGTAAAAATACAGCACAGAGAGGTTAAGTGACAGACATGAGCACTTGTATTGGTGGCTGAGCCAAGAGGAGAAGTCAGTTATTATACTTTGACTTTTAGCTTGGAATAACGTACAACAGATAAATACTGCCAGCTTCAGGACAGTTTTAAAATAAAAACCCAACTTTACATGCTTGTCGGAGAAGGGAATGGCAACCCACTCCAGTATTCTTCCCTGGAGAATCCCTTGGACAGAGGAACCTGGTGGGCTACCGTCCATGGGATCGCAAAGAGTTGGACATGATTGAGCGACTAACACTTTACAAGCTTGTAAATGTATATTATGTAATACTGTATGTTATAGGTATAAATTAAATGTCTAGAAGACCGGGTAGGTAATATTACAAGAAGTGGTGAGAACTTGGATAACTAGAGAGGACTTGCCTTGTCTAAATATATTCAAATTCAAATCATCTTAAAAGACGACATGGATTGCCAAAATACATATATTGGCTAGATTTGGGCCCTGGGTTACCAGTTTATTACCCCAGCTTTACAATGATTAACATATCAGCAATTAGTTTCTTTCGTTCCTTTATACATAAGTTGGGAACTTAGAAGAGAACCCAGTATTGGAGGGGTAGCATAATATTGTACATTATAGGAAAGCATTGGTTGGTATAGTATCCTAGTAGCATTAATACTGACACTAGCATACAGTATGGCATGGTTACGTCAGACTGCCTGAGTTTGAACCCTGGTTCCAACGCACTAGTCATGTGTCCTTGAGGGAAGTCCCCTAACTGCTCTGTCTCAGTCACACTCAGCACAGTGACGGGCACAAAATCAGAGCTCTATAGGGGACTTCTCTCACTATCATTATGTAGACGACTTCCAGTCACACAGAATGAGGTCATTTCTGAGTAAAAGTGGAAATTTCGAAAGTGTTTAGGCTTTGGATAAATTATGCTACATTTCCCTTTTCTCCCTTGAAGCCTTAGCTGGTGTAATAAGTTAAAAGCAAGAACTCAGTGTGCTCTGCTTCCCTTATCAAAGTCCAGGTAGGTCATTTCCTTCTGGGAAATACCATGAGAACAGCCCATTAATTATAGCATTTTTATCCTTTGATTCCAGCACATCTTATTTCTTTTTTATTTAGCAATTGCTGGTGGAAAATTCCACCTTGGATGTGTGTGACTCCTGGCTGTCGCTTGTGTATGGTCAATGGGCAGAGAGGACTATGGTCATGAGATTCAGGGGTGGAAATGCTGTCCTGAGACCTGACTCCCTTTCTACCAGCGGTGCTCCTTAGTTACGGGTAGGTCATAAATGAGAACTTAAAACTTCCCAGGTGCTGAGATGAGATCGTTTCTGGTGAAAGGAGGGAATGACCTACAGCCGTCTAGAGGCTGGTGTGCGGGACAGTCAGTCCCTTGGGGTGACTTGGGGCAAAGTCCCTTGGGGCAAAGTCAGATGGGGGTGGAGAGGGCGTGAGGGCGGAATTCTTCACGACCTGCACTTCCAAGAAGCCTTTAATTTGAACTCGTGACTCCCGAGTGTGAGCTCAGCTGTGTCTGACTCTTTGCGACCCCATGGACTGTAGCCCGGCAGGCTCCTCTGTCCATGGAATTTTCCAGGCAAGAATACTGGAGGGGGTTGACACGCCCTTCTCCAGGGAATCTTCCCAATCCAGAGACTGAACCCATGTCTTTTGCATCTCCTGCACTGGAAGGCAGGTTCTTTACCACTACTGCCAAAATGAAAATGCTTACCAAAGAGTCTAGATCTCAACGTATACTCTTGAAACTAACCTTGGATATCCTAAATCTGGGAAGACCCAGGGGAGAAAGAGAGGGAAGGGGTTTTGATGATGAAAAAGGAATCAAATGACTCATGTAATCAAATGATCACCTTCAGTGCAGAGAATTCTGAGGCAGAGAGTGACAAAGAGAAAAAGAATTTGTAGTGAAAGAGCCTTGATAGATTGACAAACAGGCTGGGAAATAAAAGGAGGGCCATCAGCCCGGACAGATATGTGAGCTGGTAGACACGAGCTGAATAACAAGCGAGCACCTCTGCTCCAGAGCAGCCTACGGCTGGGAAGCCTGCATCTGGCCAGCGCGTCCCACATGCATTCCACAGGGATTAAATCCTGCCAGCTTGACACTAACTTCCAGATCAAAGGCCATGTCTAAAAATATACTTCCTTTCAAGCTGATGCTTGATGAATAAACAGAGCAGGCAAGGAGTCCACGGCCTGCTTGATAGCACATTGTCCACGCACGGTAGCCCATTTCCTCCCGAGGCTGTCAAGGCCAAGAAGCACAGACCATCCTCGGGGAAGACGGAGAGCGGAGCTCGTGCCAGTGCAGCTCACGATAAGATCAGATGGTGCGCACACAGTCTGGCCCTATTCCTGCGGCCCCACAGCTGTGTCGCTCCAGCTGCCGCAGAGGAAAGAGGAAGGCCGTGGTCCTGGGAATAATGCTCTCAACAGGCAGCCAAGAGGAAGGGACGGACCCCAGCCATCAGCTCAGACCACAACCATCTCTCTTATCTCAGAATCCCGCAGCCTCGACGTACTCTCTTCTGAGATGTGGAAGACAAGGACCATGTCTTTTCAAAGTCAGCTGGTCCAGAAAGAATTTATTGTCGATTTCTGGCATGGTCCCAAGGACAGGGAATTTAAAAGAGGGGATTAACACTTTTAATGAATGCATTTTTCATGCCAGGTCTTGAGCTCAGCGCTTTGCAGTCATAATCTTACTGAATCCTCACCACAATCTTGGGAGGCAGTTCATAGGAGGCCCCTTTGATGAATGAGGACCAGAATGGTCTGAGGTCAGGGGATTGCTACCTCTGACTGTCTGCTGAGTCTGCGGGACTCCAAATGCCAGGGCTTTTCCGTGTCTTAAAGTCACGCTGCGTCAGAGGGCAGAAGCACACTCCAACTGACTATTGGGGGTGGAGGAGAAGGCAAACTGTTTCCTGAGCCTTCTTGGGGCTGGTGGACGGCCCACATGGGCTCACGAAGTCTCTGGAAGCCTGACTCAGGAAAGTGCCTGTGCTACCAACCTGTGCCGCCAGCCCAAGTGTTACCACCCACGTGTGGCATGTTGTCTGGGTCCTCCTTCCCGTGCTTGGGGGAACTCACGTCTTCACCGCTCTCTCTTTCAATTGTTATCTGAAAATTAAGAAATAAGACATTATCACTCTCTATGACCAAGGCCAGGGACGGCAGGACAGAAAGAACTGTTTCTCCCTAAGTTCTTAAGGTAGCTCATAACCTTAGGCTCTAGGACATGATAGGTGCTGTTCGTGTCTGGCAAAATTTCACCAGATTTTACATCCATTGAGTTGGGAAGGAAACAAATTTAATTATAAAAAATATTCTTTAAAAAAAAAAGGAATTAGACTGGATCATGGGGCTTCCCAGGTGGTGCTAGTGGTAAAGAACCCGCCAGTCAATGCAAGAGCTGCAAGAGGCAAGGGTTCAATCCCTGAGCTGGGACAATCTCCTGGAGAAGGGAATAGCAATTCACTCCAATATTCTTGTCTGGAGAATTCCATGGACAGAGGAGCCTAGTGGACTATAGTCCACCTAGTCCAGCTGAGTCATGGCAGATAAACATTCACCTTTAATTTTCAAAGAAATCCCATTCCTCAGAAAAAGGCTATTTTATACAAAATACATGAAAAAAGAAACCCAGAAAATAAACCTTTGTGTGCTTCACTGATATATGTTATGTGCACAGACACTAGGAACTGCTTATTTTCTGGGCCCACTCTCATTTTATTATGGTATTTACAGCTCTCCTAGTTCATCTCTATTTTAAAACTGGACTTACTGTTCCAGCAGATCAAATAGAACAAGTGGCACTTTAGCCTTTCTCTTTGAGAGCCTGTGGCTCATTCATTGGTCCCTAATTTAATTCAGCACAGATTCACCAAAAGTGCTGATAACCACACAGGAGTTCCATCCTAGCAATCAGCTCAGTAGATATTACTCCACAGTAAAAAGCATCTGAAGCAGTCACATCCATGTACCCTATGAGCCTGCTCCCAAATACAATGATTTTCAGGGCAGACCAGATCAACTGTTTGTTCAAACAAGACTTAATGGGAAATGTTTTGGCAAGGTATCATCTGAAGTACCATGAGGCCTACAAAAGCCATGGAGGATTGGTCATTGCCCTGGAATTGCTTACAGTGGAGCAGGGGAGCTTGGAAATGGACCTGGAGCATGACGCCAGGTCAGTCTTGAGAGCTGACCCATGCCTTCTTAGTGAGTGAAGTTTGTATTCTGGATGTTAGGATAAACAAAGGTAAGTAGGTAATTTAAGGCCTTTGCAAATAAAGTGGCTATCAAGAATGAATTCAACATAATTTCCATTGTGTTATGTCCAGACTAGTTCATTTCAAATGTATGACATCGTAACAAGATTTCAACTAACCAGACCTTTCTGCCCTTACCAGGGAAGCCCTGGTGGTTCAAACGGTAAAGAATCTGCCTGCAATGCAGGAGATGTGGGTTTGATCTCTGGGTTGGGAAGCTCCCTTGGAGGAGGGCATGGCAACCCACTCCAGTATTCTTGCCTGAAGAATCCCACGGACAGATGAGCCTGGCAGGCTACAGACCAGAGGGTTGCGAAAGAGTGGGACATGAGTGAGTAACTTACACACTTCTGCCTTTAGCTTTGGCAGCACTGACAGAGTTTTTGCCATAACTTCAGCATATTTTAAAATTTAGCAGTCAGGACGTGACAGTTGACATGAATTCCACACATACAATCATGCTCCCCCAAAATGGGTGAAAATAAATTGTTCTTCTTTTAAAAAATTCAACTATGCAGAATAGCTAGCAACATTTAGAGAACAAATAAACATTTAAAGTACTTTCTCCAAAACTTGCCACCACTTTCTAACTTTTCTAGAGAGAGTGTAAGAGATTCGTCATAAATTAAAATATGTATACTGACTACAAGAACTCTAGACCAGCAGTAACTAATAAAACTTTCTGTGCTGATAGAAGTATTTATACCTGAGGCATCTAATATGGTAACTTATTATGAATGTGCCTATTGAGTACTTGATTTTTAAATTTTATTTAATTAACTAAAATTTAAGTTTGAATTACCATATGTAGTCCGTGACTATCTCACTGGACAGCACAGAACAAGGACAAGCTTGCCTCAGCCAGGAGATAATGTTTGGTTATCTTAGAAGTATCTTATAGATGTTTTCCATGAGAAATGAGAAAAATAAGAAACATTTCAAAATTGAGATAGAGTTTTATTCTGTGTCAATTTAAGAAACCAACATAAAAGTTATGACCACAGTCTAATGGATTAAAAAAAAAACTATAATGGAACTTACATATGGAAATATATTTATTATAATAAGATGATAAGCTTTTTAATCCATAAAGATACATTTATTACAATAATGGTGCTCAACACACTTCTGGAATGCTTTAGGAATGATCTGCAGAGTCCATGGTAGATTCTATTTTAATATCTTTAATGGTGGCAATTATGTATTCTTTAAAAATAGATTTGATTTTTAATAAATAGCTAAAGGATATTTGGAATTGATGTATGTGAACCAAATAGTTCTGGTGTGAATTATTTGCTAACTTACTCTGTACTCTTTGGAAAGTCAATTCACTTCTCTGGGGCTAAACTTTCTCATGAGAAACTAAAGGCGGTTGAATTAAATAATTTCTCCCATTCCACTTAACATTGACATGTTCTAACTGATTAAATGATTAAAATCTGGTAAATGAGTGGTGTTAGTCAAAATCAGGCACAATTATAAAGCAATGAGACTAGTTTGCTTTAAGAGCTGTGACACCTCTACAGGTCAATTGTAAAAGAGGAAGCTCAAAAAATGGCCTGGGCCATGGCAGCATGACTGGAGTAACTGTTCTGAACACCAGCCGTCACTCAGGGTGTATATTATTTACTAAAAATAAATAAAAGAATGGATAAACAACAGAGTCCTACTGTATGGCACAGGGAACAATGGAACAGAATAGAGAAAAGGATGTGTATATACACACATATATATATATATATATAAAACTGAGACGCTTTCTGTACAGTAGAAATTAACACAACGTTGTAAATCAACTATACTCAGTACAAAATGGGCTTCCCCGGTGGCTCAGACAGTAAAGAATTTGTCTGCAATGCGGGAGAGCCAGGTGTGATCCCAGGGTCAGTAAGATCCCCTGGAGAGGGGCATGGCAACCCACTTCAGTACTCTTGCCTGGAGAATCCCAAGGACAGAGGAGCCTGGTGGGCTGCAGTCCACGGGGTCGCAAGAGTCGGACTAGACTGAACGACTAACACTTTCACTTTCTTTCAATACAAAATAAATGAATAAAAGAACTTCAGAAGAGGCATAGAAAACAGTCCTAGGTGTCTAGTAACTTTACTTTCATTAAAAACCACCTCCTTTAGACATTTCACCGCAATTCAGTTATCCTGCTGTAAGAGGACAGCCTTTCAAGAAAAAGTATTAAAAACGATGGCACAGGCAAAAGAAAACGGCTCTCAAGTATCCCCCTCCGCTACCTGCAAAATCACTCTTGAAGTTGCGAAGAAGCCTACAACGGGCCATCAGGGAGGAAGAAAATCTGCTGTGGACTCCCTGGGCAGAAAGGATTGCTGTGTTCTTTGTCACCTGTGTGTCCTGCTGGGAACGGGCCTGGCTCACATTGCCAACAAGGCTGCTCCCTCCCCAACCCCAAACGGGAGTCTGGAGATGTTTCAAAATTGACAAATTCTTGACAAAAACACTAATCAGCCCAAATGTGGAGGATTCCAGAGAAACACATACCATGAATTACCAAGGATACTTACTTAAAAGCAAGCATTTGGGGAGTTTATCTAATTCTGAGTCACGCTATGAATGCCATTACAGTCACAGGAGTCTATTTCTCTAGGTGGATGGGAGGAGCACATCTGATAAGCGGTCTCCAAAGACATTTTAGGGTATCTCTTATATGAATTGACAATGATTCATAAAAGGTATAAGGCAGGAAGTCTAGGACAGTCCAGCCCAGACAGAAACTGCAACAGACACCAAAGAAAGCATATCATTCGAAGAAGCTTGCTTCTTGGGGACAGAAAGATGCTCAGAGTCCTGATCATTCAGAAAGTTGATAAACTGCTGAACTATTTGAAGTATGTGTTGAGAAAGACTTGAAATGCATTTCCTTTGAGGACTGGTCTCATCTAGAAGGGCTTCCCTAGTGGCTCAGATGGTAAAGAATCTGCCTGCAATGCAGGAGACCTGGGCTTGATCCCTGGGTTGGGAAGATTCCCTGGAGAAGGGAATGGCAACCCACTCCAGTATTTCTGCCTGGAGAAATCCATGGACAGAGGAGATTGGTGGGCTACAGTTCATGGGGTTGCAAAGGGTAAGGTATAACTGAGCCACTGACACTTTCACTTTTCATATAGAAAGAGTTCAAACAAGTCAATCCAGTTACTGATATACACCCTACTTAAGTGAATAGTTAAGTGTTCACTTAGGGCTTCGCAGGTGGCGCTAGTGGTAAAGAGCCTACCTGCCAATGCAGGAGACAGGGTCTCTTGGTTCAGGAAGATTCCCTGGAAGAGGGCATGGCAACCCACTCCAGTATTCTTGCCTGGAGAATCCCACGGACAGAGGAGCCTAGTGGGCTACAGTTCATAGGTTTGCAAAGAGTCAGACATGACTGAAGTGATTTAGCATGCACGCACGTGTTCACTCACGTGGATCAAAATTTTGCCCAAAACACAAAATATCATGGTCTCTTACAACTGCTGATGCAAATTGATGCCCACGGTGAGCTCTTTGCTGTATTGGTCACAGCTGATGCATCCTACATCCTTTTAGATAACTCCTTGTAATCCCAAGGAGTTGTCCTCTTTCATATGAATCAAGATGGAAAAACAAAACAAAACATAGATCTCGTAAATTATAACTCATAAAAAGTGTTCCAGACTGAAGCAACCCAAACCCAAAGTAGAGGAGGGACATGACTCACGAAAGCCCTGTAATCCGAGGCAAGGCCCTATACTTTAGGCTCCTCCTCACACGCATGATTTTTTAAAAACCATCAGTAAAATGATATAAATAGCCTTGGAAGGAAAGTTCCTTCTTGGAGGAATAACTGGACGACACAGCCGATTCTCATTTTCCAGCTGGAGACGGGGTGTATCGCAGCAGGCATTTGCAGCTGCCTCTCCAGCGTCCACTCCCTCTTCCTCCTCTCTAAACAGGAGTCAGATGAATCACGGTTAGCTGGGACGAGGCCCAGCCGTCCCACTGCCCTCTGCCAGCGATGCGTCCAGGGAAGAAAGTCTGGGAGCCGCGACGTTACGACAAATTCTGTCGGTTGGTTTCTGGGAAAGATCTTCCTCTCGGGTACAGAGCTCGCTCGCGGCCCTGCACGGACTGCCTGGCCCTCCCTTGCAGCGCACATATGCGCTCGCTGCCTTGGACACGGCGTGAGGACGTGGTGCTTCGAGCTGGGGCGTCCACCTGGTGACCACGGGGCAACAAGGAGGAGGTGGCAGAGGGGAGGACGGAGCGGGTGGTGCTCCTGATGACACCGCTGAGCTGCTCAATCAGCCGCAGAGTCACTTACTTCCGGTTTCTACATCAGCAAATAACAAATGTTATTAGACTAAGTTTTTTTTTTTTTTTAATATAAATAACTTTTATTTATTTATTTTTGGCGGTGCTGGGTCTTTGTTGCTGTGGGGCTCCTCTCTAGTTGCAGTGGCTTCTCTTGTTGCGGAGCTCGGGCTCTGGGGCGCATGGGCTTCAGGAGTTGCAGTGGGCTGGGAGCTGTGATTTCCGGACTCTAGAATACAGGCTCCATAGCTGTGGCATGTGGGCTTAGTTGTTCCGCAGCACGTGGGATCTTCCCGAGGTAGAGACTGCACCTGCGTCTCCGGCATTAGCAGGTGGATTCTTTACCACTGAGCCACCAGGGAAGCCCTGTCCTTATATTTTAAGCTACTATAAGTTGGGTTTTCTGCTACTTGGAGCCCAGTGTAATGCAAACTAACTGATTCATTCATTAATAGACAAATGAGAGGCAGTGGGGCAGGAGCCATGGTCTTGATCTTTGCAGGATATCCTACTTCCAGAAGACGTGCTTTAAATTTTCTGAAGCTGAAGACTGCCATGATAATATCAGAAATTCTACTTATTACAGTTGCTTATGATTTGATGGTTAGCAGGCAATTCAATGCACTCAATCATTCACTTTCTTATTCAAACATTTCTGTGTATGTTTATGGTATATTCACTACTCCCTGGAATATGGAGATAACAAGAAACAGGATCTTTGCTTCCAGGAAAATATTTTATAAAGTAGAACAAAGTCACAGTGCAGGATAATACAGACCATAATAAGGTACTGAATACATTTGCCTAAAACATATTCTTGTCTGAGGTTATAAGAAAAATAGGAGCTTCCCAGGTGGTGCTATTGGTAAAGAACCTGACTGCCAAAGAAAGGAAACAGATGAAGGTTTGATCCTTGGGTCGGGAAGATCTCCTGGAGGAGGGCATGACAACCCATTTCCAGTATTCTAACCTAGAGAATCCCATGGACAGAGGAGTCTGGTCGGATACAGTCCATAGGGTTGCAAAGTTGGACACAAGTGAAGCAACTTAGCATGCATGCATGAGAAAAATATAAGAAATTTCTATCACAGATACAATGAAAGTCACATTAATATGTCCCTAGGAATGATGGTCTTTCATATGAAGACAGCTGCTTAAAAAAAAGCAATAATTCCTTACCCAGTTTTTATAAACAACATGCGACCTCTACAGTGATAACACATGATAAAACTACCATTGTCCACAGGCAGCTTCTTTGTGTTCCAGCTACAACCTCTGGCAAAGCCATCAAAGTATGTAATTCATCTCCAGTTTCCACTTGGCTGGTGGCACGTTTTCTTTCACGTATTCAATGACTTTCTGTCCTCTTTAATCCTCTTAGTTCTTAAAAAGCAGGAGATGATCTAATTTGTGGTCATTAATATTAAAAAACGATCCTGTAGCTGATATTCATTCATATTAAATAATTCTCCCCCAAAGGGCATTCACATGGTAAGTGCTCTTATCACAAAAGTAAGAAATAAAGTCTAGGAACCAGCAAGCAGGCAGAGACAGGGGGTGAGGTGGGGAGTTGATGGGGCGCACGCTGGGACTGTTCCCTGGCCCTGAAGACAAGGCCTATGAGGTGAGCACCGACAGGCGACAGGCAGAAGGAGGGTCTGTGGCTTGTCCCGCAGCAACTCCTGTCTCTCTTGTCCTGAAGGAGTGGGCCGCCCTTTCTGCCTTAGGAAGGACTCACAGGCTCCTCCAAGTCCACCACCAGCCGTCCTTCCCGACCCTGCCTGCCCACTTCTCGAAACTCAACCCCCTCTATCTACCCTCCCCGTTTCTGCTTGAACACGCCTAAGGACTCACGCATACTTCACTTTCGGGTGTAAGTGATGAGGTTGATTAATACTTTAAAATATTTGAAACTGTAACCCCCAGACACCCCCCTTTCTCCACCTGATGCGATGCTGTGGAATGCATTCTTGTGTGCATCCTATGTTATTTCTCTGTGTTCAAAGTTTCTGAAAAGATCCTCCCTGCAGGAACGACTCTTGTCATGAAATCCATTACTGCAACAAAAACACCCAGTCTGATTAAGGGGAACAACATGTCATAGGTTTCACAGGCTTGGGCTCACAGGAGGGCAAAATATCGATTTATGAATATTTTACTTTACCTTTATCACTGCTGGCACAGGCACTTACACATACATGTGCTGTGCTATGCTTAGTCACGTCAGTCGCAACTGACTCTTTGTGACCCCATGGAAACAGCTCGCCAGGTTCTTCTGTCCATGGGGATTCTCCAGGCAAGAATACCGGAGTGGGTAGCCTATCCCTCCTCCAGGGGATCTTCCCAGCCCAGGAATCGAACCAAGGCCTCCTGCATTGCAGGCAGATTCTTTACCTGCTGAGATACCAGGGAAGCCCAGATGCCTAATAAATATGCATTAAATGCATGTGGGAAAGGCAGTTCAGCAACAGAAGGTAAGAGTTTCCGCTTCAGCATACAGTCCTCTTCACAATAAGCTGCTGTCAGAAACTCTCCCTGCCAGCCTGTCACTGGCAAACAGCACAGCAATGCTCAGCCACTGCTCAGCAGACAGCCCTCTCCAGACAGAGGCAGGAAACACACGGCCCTGCTGGCCCTGTGGCGGGGTTCTCAAATCCTGATCCTGTACCTCCCGCAGCTTGACTCCGATCCCTCCTCAGCCTCAGCTCCGGTTTCTGGGGACCCGCTTGCCTGAGCTGACCCCGTGCCCCCCGAGTGTGTGGGCAGCGGCCTCCCTCCTGCTCTCTGGGCCAGACAGAGCTGTTGGAACAGCTGTCTACAATACAATGCAGAGTCTGCCTAAAGCATCCCCAAACTTTACTTAGAGTCCTTACTCATCTCTTTCTTCTGTTCAAATTCAAATAGGAAAAAAAGATGCAGACGACTTTTGGAAAATTTGAGAATACAGAACATAGATAATGGAATCGAGAGGATGGTTCACGGATTAAGATGGTCTAAGTATAAACAAATCTTTAAGGGAAACCAAATGTTGTTACCACTGTGTGTAGGTGACTGTCAAAAACCCATGTTAGAAAATCACGAAAGATTGGCATGGCAACAGTTCACTGGCATGGACAAGCCAGGATACTGCCTGCTGCCCCTGGTCCTGCTGAGCGTAGTAAGCCTTCTCACAGAACAGCTGCTAATCAAATTCAGAGAGAGTGGCGTGCGTGCTAAGTCACTTCAGTCGTGTCTGACTCTGCGGCCCTATGGACTGCAACCCACCAGGCTCCTCTGTCCATGGAACCCTTCAGGCAAGAATACTGTCTATGGGATTCTCCAGGCAAGAATACTGAAGTAGGTTGCTATTTCCCCTTCCAGGGGATCTTCCTGACCCAGGGATCGAACCCGGGTCTCTTAGAGTCTCCTGCATTAGCAGGCGAGTTCTTTACCACTAGCGTCACCTGGGAAGCCCTCAGAGAGAGTGGAGGCAGGGCAAACTGCAAGGTGTTTGTATATTCTACCTTCTCTATTTTTGCATCTTTTATTTTCCAGAGACTTCAAAAGGTTAACATTCAACATTCGAGTACATTCAAGCCTGGCCAACAGACATCCACAGCCAAGGAAAAGGTTGGCCACGCAAGGCCATCTCTATTACGGCAAACAGTGTGCAAATGGTTTGGTTCTGTGATAGACACAGTGGCCCCGGCAAGAGACATCTACTGCCGTGTACTTTTATTATTACAGAAGCTACATGATCTTGCCTGGCATTTCCTGGCCCAGGTGGTTTCAGTCTTATACCCAAGCTTTGTGTTCCCTCCGAGAACACACAATCTACCTGGCAATTTTTAAATCTATTGTGCTTTCTCTGTCAACAGGATTCTCTGAGATGTTAAGTTGCTGGGAAAAGGAAGGGTGGATAGAAAAGCTACCCCACCACTAGGGTGGGGTACAGCAAAGGGGGTTTTAATAAGACCAGGTTCTAAGAATGCTTGGAAGCACTGACCAGAACTCCATGCAAACACATGTAGCTTGGGGGAATTCTTTTCTGAAAATAGGAATGCTAACTGAATTAGTGTGGACAGGTCATCATAGCATCCTCCTTGTGGAGACATATTTCCAGCGTCAAACATTTTTGGCAAATGGTTTTCTGTTTCACTTGTGTTAAAGTCAGGCTATGTCAGCAGCCATCGCTTCTTTCAGCTATTCTTCATACCATTGTTGGTTCATCATCCTAGATTCTAATCCTGTTTATGAAGTCATTGTCTACGGATGCTTACCCTGTTTCCTCCACCATTTCCTCAAAGCACATGGAGTTCTTGTAAAACCTGTGTTTTCACATCTAGCAAGACAGTCTTCCTCTGCTTACAAAGGCCCAGCAACCACGATGAGTTAAAGCCATTAACCAGAAAACAAAACAATGGCATTGAGAGGCTGTAGAGAAATAAGCTCTACGCGCCGCACACACGCAGAGCTCAGGAGGACGGGTGCGTGGCTCACTGGCTGGGAGCATTTAGGGCTCCGTGCTCCGAGGCTCGGCGGGCGAGGGGGACCTTTCAGGCTGCCGCTCCAGCTCAAAAACACCACTGGGAGTGTGGGCGAAATACACACATGAAATAACTAGAATGGATGCCTTTATAGTGTGTGTATATAACATGCATTTTTCCCTCTTTTAAAAAGTGCTTTTAACTGGAGGATAATCGCTTTACAATATTGTGCTGGTTTCCGCCGTACAACAGTGTGAGTCAGCCATAAGCATATACATATCCTCTGTCTTGAGCCTCCTTCCCCCACAATCTCAGCCCTCGAGGTCATCACAGGGCACTGAGCTGAGCTCCCTGTGTTATCTACGGCAGCTTCCCGCTAGCTAGCTATTTTATACCTGGTAGTTTACATGTCTCAATGTGGGGGACCTGGGTTCAATCCCTGAGCTGGGAAGATCTGCTGGAGAAAGGAAAGGCTACCCACTCCGGTATTCTGGCCTGGAGAATCCCATGGACGGTATGGTCCATGGGGTCGCAAAAGAGTCGGACACGACTGAGTGACTTTAAGGCTTAGGGCCCCCTCCTCTGCTGTGTCCACAGGTCCATTTTATACGCCTGCATCTCCATCCTTGTCCTCAGATAGGTTCATCAGTTCTATTTTTCTAGATTTCAATATATGTGTTAATATATGATATTCGTTTTTCTCTTTCTGACTTACTTCACTCTGTATAACAGGCTCTAGGTTCAATCACCTCAGTTCAACAGATTCAAATCTGTTCCTCTTTATGGGTGAGTAATATTCCATTGTGCATACGCACAACTTCTTTATCCATTCATCTGTCAATGGACATCTAGGTTGCTTCCATGTCCTGGCTATTGTAAATACTATACATGCATTTAAAAAAAATATATTTCTGGGACTTCTCTGGTGGTCCCGGGGTTAAGAATCCACCTGCCAATGTAGGGGAACATGGGTTTGATCCCCAGGCTGCAAAGATTCACATGCCATGGGAAGATACCCATGCACCACAACTTCTAAGCCTGTGCTCTGGGGGTCATAAGCCTAAAACTACTAACACCTGCACACCTAGAGCCTGTGCTCCATGAGAGAAAACACGGCAACTAGAGAAAGCTTGCATGCAGCAACAAAGGCTCAGGGAAGCCAGAAAAAGACAAAGTAAAATAAAGAAAATATTTCTTTAAGTGGTAAATAGCATTGTTGGAATCAGTGTCCTAGAGGCAAATATGACCAGATACATAATCTGGGGTCAGTTCTACACTGTGAACATCCAGAGCCCATCTCGGTCATATCAGTGTAGCTCCTGGTCTTTGGGTATCACAGAATCTCAGGAAAAGTTCAGTGAATACATGAACGGCTGCATGACAGGCATCGCCACTGTGGCCATCCCAAAGCGACACAGTGGCTCTGGTGGGGCCCATGCCACCAAGAATATACAGAAGACTGATGGCTGCTCTCCTGAACTGAAGGAGGCAAGTAAGAAAGCAGGACAGTTGGGAGAGGAGAAAAGAAGACCACTGAGTGTGGCTTTGCTAGACAGCCAGTCCGTTCAGTCGCTCAGTGGTGTCCGACTCTTTGAGACCCCATGGACTGCAGCACGCCAGGCCTCCCTGTCCATCACCAACTCCTGGGGTTTACTCGAACTCATGTCCATTGAGTCGGTGATGCCATCCAACCATCTCGTCCTCTGTCGTCCCCTTCTCCTCTTGCCTTCAATCTTTCCCAATATCAGGATCTTTTCCAATGAATTAGCTCTTGGCATCAGGTGGCCAAAGTATTGGAGTTTCAGCTTCAGCATCAGTCCTTCCAATGAGTATTCAGGACTGATTGATGTCTTTTAGGATTGCCTGGTTGGATCGTCTTGCTGTCCAAGGGACTCTCAAGAGTCTTCTCAGTACCACAGTTCAAAAGCATCAATTCTTTGGTGCTCAACTTTCTTTATAGTCCAACTCTCACATCCATACATGACTACTGGAAAAACCATAGCTTTACCTAGACGGACATTTGTCAGCAAAGTAATGTCTCTGCTTTTTAATATACTGTCTAGGTTTGTCATAGCCTTTGTTCCAACGAGCAACTGTCTTTTAACTTCATGGCTGCAGTCACCATCTGCAGTGATTTTGGAGCCCAAGAAAATAACGTCTGTCACTGTTTTCATTGTTTCCCCACCTATTTGCCATGAAGTGATGCAACCGGATGCCATGATCTTAGTTTTTTCAATGCTGAGTTTTAAGCCAACTTTTTCACTTTCCTGTTTCACTTTCATTTTAGGTTGTGAAAGCTCTTACTTTGTGAGCCATGGACTTAGAACCTCAAATACCAAAGGGTAAAATACAGCTTTCTAATGAAATTGAGGGCAGAATTACAAGACACAAATTACATTACATATCGGTGATATTGAGCTACCCGGTAATTGGATACAAACGATTCCCGGAATGCCCGTACCTGACTGGGGTTTACGTAACATACCCGAGTTGGTCACCTTCTCTGCTGTTAGAGCTACAGTTTCTCTAGCAGCATCTCTCTGCCCATTTCCTGTTTACACCTGGGAACTCTCCCTCCCTTCTGGACAGAGTGCTGGATGCTGTGCCAGCAAGCTCCCTCAGCGTCCGTCTCGGGGCTCCCCTCACTCTCCTTGCGCCCCTACCCCACTAAGCTCACTCTGTGCCCCCATTTGAGGACACCCCCAGCAGTGCCATCTTGGGGTCCTGGGAGGCCAAGTGCAGAAGGCAGCGCAAATTTTGGGACGTGCAGCTGTGTACGTGCGGCCATGACCTGATCACCTGGCAATGGAAGGGGTCATCGAAGGGAACTGGAGAGAACACAGGACGAAGTCCAGAAACCCCAGGTTAATGGGGGGCCCTGGGGCTGAACTGCGGGGAGCGGGGTGGCTGCCAGATTTCCTCTGTGTCCTCCCCTCGTCTCCTCTGTCTGCGGCGACGTGACTAATTCTTTACGACACCTGGGAATGTTTCCATCCTGTCTCCTTCCACTGACAGCACGTACCCTGGCTGCTAACACAGTGTGGGATTCTGGCTGTGCAGCCAGGCAAGGCGCCTTAACACCAGCCTGGTTTTGAGCAACACGCTTTAGAGCCCATTTTTTACTTCTTCTGACCTGTCCTAATGCCATTTGTAGGACGAGTGAGTGTAATGTAGTTAGAGAATGAGGCTGGGCGTCTGTAAGACACAGATTTCAAGTGAAGGAAAGTGCCCGAGAGGAAGGAAGCAGTGTTTGGGAGGAGGGAGTGTGCAGCGGAGCGGGGACTGGCCTGAATGCGGAAGCCTCAGTTCCAACCCACTGTGGCCCCTCACTCACGGGGTCATCCTGGGGAAGTCACTCAGCCTTTCTGGGCCTGAGTTTTCTCATTACAAAATGAAACACCAGAGCAAGTTCTTTCCAGTTCTAAGTTTGGGGTTTCTGCTGCTGTCTGTCTGCCCTGGGTCTTCGTTGTGGTACCTGGGCTGTCTCCAGCTGCCGCGCTCCAAAGCACATGGGCTCAGTGGGTGCAGGGCCCCGGCGTCTCCAGTTGTGGTGCCTGGCCTTAGTTGCCCCGGGGCACATGGGAAGTTAGCTTCTCGAATGGGTATCAAACCCTCGCCCCTTGCAGGGGAAGGTGGATTCCCAACGACTGGACCACCAGGGAAGTCTCTGCTTCTAAGTTCTTTACAACTAGGATCCTTGTCTACATTTATTTCAATCCTAATGTATAAGAAATATGAGTTGTCATCAGAAATCGATTTGAGTAAAATGAAAGTTGTATAAAGAATACTTTGATATAATCATGTAAGTTCGTTTGTTTTTTCTTCAAATTGATAACACTGAAACTTAAAAGAATTATTTTTTGAGAGGCAGCTCGATGTCATGGGAAAAAAATATTTCAATGGAAATTAGAAGACTGGCTTTTGATCTTGCTTCTGGTGAAATGACTTTGATGGAAGTTCCTTATCTTCTCTTGGCTTTACTTAACCAGAAATCAAGGAGGGGAGGGCGGTGACTGGCAGAAGTGTGATGTAAATATATCACATGGTTCTTCTGGTTGATAATGTTTTACAGACTCATTATAATAATGACATAATTATTATACTCATTATAACATTGGCTTAGCCAAAATTCCAGTACAAACCTATTGAGGAGATGTATGATATAGTATATGATATAGTGGGTTTGGAAGATATTAACTGTGTATCTTATAGTAGGGATGGGAAACTGGAAGAGAGCTAAATCTTGAATGCACATTGTTGAGGTCAAAAGATAATGCTTAATGTGGAAAAATCAAGAAACTTAAGTACATTATTTAGAGATATGGTGTCACGAAATGAATCAGCAAAAAGGGAAAAGGGAAAAGAGTTTGCTTCTGAACTATTTTTCAGGGCTAGTCTGTACATATATAGCTTAGGTGAACCTTCAAGTGCCTCTCTTTCACCCTTCCTGTCAGACTGCCTACCTGCCTGTGGTAGCCTTTAACAAAGCCCCAGCTGCGAGCCGGACTTCTGCGTGGTGCTAAGGACACAAACGCGCAGGACCCCGCTTTGCACATCGTGGAGCTTCCAGCCAGGTGTGGATCTGTGCTTGAGAATCAGCGCAGACAGCGGGTGGAGATCCATGCCAGGGAAGTAGGCATGACCTGTGAGCAGAACACACTGGAAGGGCTCCTGCGGCTGGCGTATCAGGGAAGGGTCCTGGAAGAGGTAACGCCCAAGAAGAATCTTGAAGGAACAGGAAGAGTTGGGCAGTCCAGGAGGCTGGGGATTTCGGGCAGAAAGAACAGCTGGAGGGGTGCTCAGCTGAACGCAGGGGATGAAGCGATCGTTGACACGAAGAGCCCTTTTTCTCTGCTACACAGGGCCTACAGCACAGGGCCTGTCCACCTGCATCAGTGCGTATTCCTGGAGGTTTACGATGATGAAACGTCTCCTCCTTGGCTCAGACGGCCCTGGCTAAGTAGAATAAGCTTATCGGAGCACACGGAGGTTTACGTGAAAACCCCCCAAACCAAAGAAGTTAGAGTCACACGAATTAGAGTAACAGCAAATGAGATTTGTGGGGTCCAGAAAAAACACTAGAGTGTGCTAAACACCAATGGGAAGAACCCAGAAAGGAGAGAGAATGAAGATACCCAAGAGAAAGGAGACGAAGGATGGAGCAAAATGTCTGCTCCCAGATGGGAGGACAGACTGGGCTCTGATGGGGAGGAGGGGGTGCTGGCATGGCCGTGGTGGGTGGGCTTCTGTAGCTGCACCTGGGAGCTGGAGGAGCTGCATTCTCATAGATGCCATTTTCTTTGGGAAGCATGAGACTGAAACATTGTCTGAGAATATGAGAGAGTGTAGCTTGAAGTTTGGAGAAAATAGGGATTGATGAGAATATTCTCCAGGCAAGAATACTAGAGTTGGTAGCCATTCCCTTCTCTGGGCGATCTTCCCGACCCAGGGATCGAGCCCGAGTCTCCTGCATTGCAGGCGGATTCTTTTCCATCTGAGCCACCAGGGAAACTGCATCATTATGCACTCTAGGCTTAAGAGACTTTTTATAACAGTCAACATAATTTTAAAATTTCCCAACACGTTCCTTTAAATGGAAGTTCTGTGGAATATGGTCATCTGTTTGAAGATTACTAAGTACATATGAGATAGATACGCTGGTTGTGGGGAAAAGAAAAAGATAAAGAAGCTAGATGAATAAAACCCAAAACTATAATTTGGACAAATGGCAGATGTCTGGACATGAGGAGAGCGGTCCTGGAAATGACACCTTCTAGAAGTTGATCCTGAATTTCTCAAACAACAGCTGCTTTCATTCTCTTGGGCTCTCACCATTCAAGCCTCCTCCACAGCGTCTTCTGTGACGCAACAGTCTTATGAACCCAGCTCTGGTTTTCCCTCTGCCACCCTCTGGGCACCTTAAAAGCACCAGCCCACAGCCCAGAGGCATACCTGAAACACACAGCGTGCCTTTCAGTACATGTTTGCAACCTTTGAAGTGGTTATGCACATCCAAGAGGGCTTCCCAGGTAGCTCAGATGATAAAGAATCTGCCTGCAACGCAGGAGACGCTGGTTCGATCGCTTGGTCAGGAAGATACCCTGGAGAAGGACATGGCAACCCACTCTAGTATTCTTGCCTGGAGAATTCCACGGACACAGGAGCCTGACGGGCTACAGCCCGTGGGGTTGCAAAGAGCTGGACATGTTTGAGCAACTTAAGAACAACAATAGAGTTAGAAAGCGGGGCGTTCGGCTTGTGAGCGGGAACTTCTCGGTCGCGCCCAGAGAAAGAACGATTTAAAAATGGGTGATGTTGAGAAGGGCAAGAAGATTTTTGTTCAGAAGTGTGCCCAGTGCCATACTGTGGAAAAGGGAGGCAAGCACAAGACTGGGCCAAACCTCCATGGTCTGTTTGGACGAAAGACAGGTCAGGCTGCTGGATTCTCTTACACAGATGCCAACAAGAACAAAGGTATCACCTGGGGAGAGGAGACGCTGATGGAGTACTTGGAGAATCCCAAGAAGTACATCCCTGGAACAAAGATGATCTTTGCTGGCATTAAGAAGAAGGGAGAGAGGGAGGACTTGATAGCTTATCTCAAAAAAGCTACCAATGAGTAATAGTTGGCCACTGCCTTATTTATTATGAAACAGAAGTATCTCATGACTTTTTATGTGTACCATATTTAAATTGATCTCACACACTAGAATTCAGATCATGAACGGCTGATGGAATAATTCTGTTGGACAGTCCTGATTTAAATAAGATTGGTTTGTGGCTAAACAAATATGGTCAGCTTTTTTAATTTTGATAGTAATTCCGGTTCAACAAGTACTATCACTTTTCCCATTCTAAAGAGATGATTGAACTTGAATAAGGAATATTAAACTTCTTAGGGAGATGGTGCATTCCTTCTCAAACCCTATAAGAGATTGGTTTTATATTTAGATTTCTATAACTGGTTATATTAATATATTTAAATACGGAAAAGATCCCTTCACTGTCTCATAGAACAGAGGAGGATTCAGATGTGTTTGAAGTTGTGTTCATTAGCCTGTTAAGGCAAGAATTGAAAATACACTGACAAATTCCACTTTATCTTTTTGGTTTTATAAACTATGCCAATTTAATTAAAATTCTCTATCTAAAATTTAGCCTTTTACTTAATGAAAGGCATTTTAGTGTGGTTTATGTATAGCATCAAATAAAGAGTATTTAGCACCTCAAAAAAAAAAAAAAAAAAGAACAACAATAGAATATACATCCAAGAGGAAATGTTATCTGATTTATACAGATTGGCCTAATGCATGTGGATGTAGACTCTTGGTACATCAAGTGAGCTATGTTTGTAAGAACAAAGAACTTCAGCAACAGCAACCTTTCAACAAAGGGGTGGGCTGAGCTGGGGAGCAACCCTGCTCCTAACGTGGGCCGGGTCTCCACTCCGTTTTACAATTTCAAGAGGGCTCCTCACAGGCCAGCAAAGAAAATTCAAGGAAATGAAACGACTCCCTCCCCCTGCTCCTATTCTTCTTAGATACAAAAGACAGATAATTATCTAAAGTATTTCTCAATCCGAACAAAATGGAAAAGTGACCTTTGGGTCTGTCTGCAGCAGAGCCTGCTCACGTCAGTGTTTGGAGCAGAAGTAAAGCAATGCGCAGGTTTGGGGAATGCTCATGGAGGCCAAATTTTGCTCTCCCTCACGTTTCACACGCCATAAATAAAGAGAAATAGTTTACCAGGCAGCGGTACCCGAACGGTTCTGAGTCACCCCGAGGGAGTGATAAAATTCTCCTGCTGGTAGACTTACACAAACCAAGGTGCAATGAATTCTTTTGGATACTCCCTTTGCTCAATAAAGCTGAACGTTTTAAACCTGAAAGATGGCTAAACTAAGAAGGAAAATAAATCAATCTGGCAAAAAAGTAATCACTCAAAGTGTGGCAAGATTAACTGAAACAGAGGAGACCCCGTTCAGTGATGTAAAAATCATATGCTCGCTAGTTAAAAACCTCCATTTCTAGCATTTGGGCCTATTTTTAAATGCACTAGATGAACTTTGTCTAGTGATCTGACTATTTAATGCTAAATTCAGAGCTTCTGTTCACTATCTGATTTGTTTATACTCAAAATAGCAGGTAGAATACATTTCAAAGTCTGTGGCTTCTTACAGATTTAGCTTTTGTTTGGTGGCAATTATTACTAGATAATGGGGCTTGAGTGGATCATTCTAGTGATGATGAAACGTTAGATTACTTTTGTCTTTAAAAAAAAAAATTTGGCCATGCCTCAAGGAGTGTGGGATCTTAGTTCCCCAACCAGGGATCGAACCCCCACCAGCTGCATTGGAAGCATGGAGTCTTAACCACTGAACCTCCAGAGACGTTCTTTCTTCTTTCTTTTTAAAGTTTATTTTTATTAGATTACTTTTGGAAAGTGATATTTCCAATTTATCAAAGCAAAGTATCTAAACAATTAATTGCTTTATTCTGTTTAGAGGAAAAACCCACAAAAACAGGTTAGGGAGAAACAGAGAATCAGTCTGAGAAGTTCTCCTGTCCAGTCTCTATCTCTGATAACCGCTGGGTTTATCAACATCACTTACATAGAACTTTCTGTTTCAAAGAACCCTTCCTTGTTTTTTTCTTCCAAGATATACAAACATATTCTTAAAAAAATCTTCAAGCACCTGCTTGAATGAACACAAAGGACGAAGGAGATGAGCAAGGGAGTGATGTTGTTTCTGGGCAAGATCTGCATACAGGCGTTGGAGGCATCTTCTGGGGGAAGGATTGTATTAGAATGAATACCTTGAGTTAAGAGTAACAGTTCTTTTAGAAAAAAGGTAATTTTAGATATTAATAAGAAAAAAATTATAACTAAAATATGAATTCTATAAAGAATAATTAGTTTTCAAAGCATCTAGAGATCACTGGTTTTGAGGAAAAACTACAGTGCCAGTCAAAGTCAGTGGATAGATTATTTCACTTTGAAAACTCTAGAAATTTAATATTTGGGGGATATGCTTAGTTGTCATGCGTAGCAGGTCAAGTTCGTTTGGAATTCTAAGCCTTCTCAGGTGTCCTGGCTCAGCTTTTTTGTAAGGAGTTAGAATGGCTACTTACTGGGGACGGGCTACTCCTGCTGTGGTGTCCATGATTAGCTCTAAGATGGTTGCTATGCTCTTTTTATTATTAAAAGAAAGCAATTTCCATCAATCTTGGGAGATTCTGATCATGGGAATAATGTCTCCCATGGCGACCCCAAGATCTCAGGTAGCAAGATAGCCATGCTGATTTGAATTCATACTGTGTGGTATTTGAGAATGCATTACAGATGCAAGAAGACTTTCATTAAGACCCATTAAGTGGGAGGAGTGGGGAACCCTTTTCCTAGTATGCAAAGGTTTTGTATGATGATACATTCTGAATTCATAATTCCAAAGATCCTACAAAACCACATTCTACATAAAATAAAACAAACAGAAATAAAATGACTAATAACCAGTTTATCACATGACCTGCTGGACTGGGACAGTCCCTGTTAATGTCTATTGTCCCAAAGTAATTATTAATAGCATCCATTTCAGTCTTATACATGGAATCACATGGTCATCCTATAATAACAAAGATAACACCCAGCCTATTGGAGTTTATTACTCCATCTGGGTATTGAATTAAGCTTTCTTTCTGGGTAGTAACTGCCACAAGCCATACTGGGTTATATATGTCTCACCATCTGGCAGAACAGTGCATACATGTTTGTCTATATTTGTCTATAAGGAACTGTTTATTCCAAGCCCACATTAACACCACTTTTCTGAAAGCAGAATGTTTTGAATTTTGAGATAAAAAATTAAGTTTTCAAAATTCACAAATAAAATTTCTAGTATCTGTTTTCTTACAGTGACTCTTTATGAAAACTTACAGCATAATAGATACATTTCAGCATTTCCAGATACTTCTATACACTCTGAAAGAAAGTAAAAGTGTCAATCACTCAGTTGTGTCCGACTCTATGATCCCACGGCTCCTCTGTCCATGGGATTGCCATTTCCTCCTGTGGGGGATCTTCCTGACCCAGGGATTGGACCTGCGTCTCCTGCACTGCAGGCAGATTCTTTACTGTCTGAGCCGCCAGGGACACAGGTTTCTCTGCCAGCTGTGGCCTCAGCCCCAAACGCCGCTCAGCCTCAAGCCAGCCCCGTTGCTGCCCCGTCTCTCTGCACTCATCTACCTGACCACTTGCCTCTTCCCTCGGGGACAAGCCCCACCTTGGATCTCTCTGTTAGCAACCAGTCTCAATTTGACTTCCCATGGCATGAGTCTGTGCCCTGGTCCTCTGCCTCATCTTTTCTCTGGAGTTTCAGGGATCCCTTTGCCTGATCCAGAACCTCTTCTCCCTAGACTCCCAGCTGCAGTCAGCCATCACACTCCTGGTTCTCTAGTTAGCCTGTGCTCTTGTCAGTAAGGACAGACATTTAGGACTTCTCATCTTGGGACAGCTGGCACCCAGGACGGTGCCTGGTGAGCAGGAGATTTCAGCAAGCAGTTAAGTGCTGACTGAATGCTGAAGCTACCTTCTCATCGCCTGGAGCTGGGGTTCCTTCCAAGTGCCCCTTCCACCTGTCTCTTTCCGTGTGAGCAGGAATGAAATTCACACTGGGCTCCCATTGCCAGCACTAGGCTCTGGGGTGGGCAGTCTGAAGAAAGTGACTCTTTTTTCCTAACTGATTTGTCCAGAGATGACCCTTTGGGAATCCATCCTTCCCTTGTTGTTGTTAGTCACTCAGTTGTGTCAGACTTTCTGTGGCCCCATGGACTGCAGCACACTAGGCTTCCCATCTCTTCATCATCTCCTGGAGTTTGCTCAAACTCATGTCCATTGGAGAAGAACGTGGCACCCCATTCCAGTACTCTTGCCTGGAAAATCCCATGGACGGAGGGGCCTGGTAGGCTGCAGTCCATGGGGTGGCGAAGAGTTGGACACAACTGAGTGACTTCACTTTCACTTTTCACTTTCATGCACTGGAGCAGGAAATGGCAACTCACTCCAGTGTTCTTGCCTGGAGAATACCAGGGACAGAGGAGCCTGATGGGCTGCCGTCTATGGGGTTGCACAGAGTCGGACACGACTGAAGCGACTTAGCAGCAGCAGCAGCAGCAGCATGTCCATTGAGCCGGTGATGCCATCCAACCATCTCATCCTCTGTTGTCCCCTTCTCCTGCCTTCGATCTTTCCCAGAATCAGGGTCTTTTCACGTCAGGTGGCCCAAGTATTAGAGCTTCTCAGTTCTTCCAATGAATATTCAGGGTTGATTTCCTTTAGGACTGACTTAGGATTGATTTGTTTGATCTCCTTGCAGTCCCAGAGGCTCTCAAGAGTCTTTTCCAGCACCACAGTTTAAAAGCATCATTTCTTTGGTGCTCAGCTTTCTTTATGTTCCAGCTGTCACATCCATACATGACTACTGCAAAAACCATAGCTTTGACTATACGGACCTTTGCTGGCAAACTGATGTCTCTGCTTTTTAATACACTGTCTAGGTTTGCCATGGGACTTCCCTGGTAGCTCAGCTGGTAAAGAAGCCGCTTGCAATGCAGGCCACTGGTTCAATTCCTGGGTCGAGAAGATCCCCTGGAGGAGGACACGACAACCCACTCCAGTGTCCTTGCCTGGAGAATCCCCATGGACAGAGGAGCCTGGCAGGCTACAGTCCATGGGTTGCAAAGAGTTGGACACGACTGAGAGACTAAGCATAGGACTGAGAGATAAACCCAGCACAGTGGTTTATCATAGCTTTTCTCCCAAGGAACAAGTTCTCTAGCCCTGCACAGTGGCCCACGTGTGCCGGAAGACGCCCAGTGGGACGATCACTCCCACATGGACATGTTTTAAATGAGTTTGGATAAGTGCAGCTCTCAAGGAACAAACTCTGGGAGAGTGAATCTGTTATCTCCTTTCTTACTTCTTATTATATTATGTAAAACCCCAAGGATTCTGCTTGGAAGTTCATAAAGACAGACTTCATCAAGTCTGACTTCATCAGACTTCATCTTTAAAGACAAGAATCTTAGTATGTGAGCTGACTAACTCAGATGCTTTGTATTGTGCTATTATTCAATATGTTACAGCATTTTTTTCTCCACGGAAGTGGAGTGGCTACTCTTAGCCACAGGAAAACCCTTGGAAAGCTCTTTCTGAGGATTTCCTCATTTCAGCCTTCATGCAATATCTAGACATGTTGCACGTGAAGAAAAACGGCGTGTAGGGGTGGTCTACCCCGTCCATAGGCACTTCTCTTGGGTGATCAAAAAATATGCATTTTGTTCAGTCTTAATAGAAGAGACACGTATTCCTGCTACTCAAAATGTCCTCTAACATAATGGTTAAGAGCACAGACATTGGAACCAATTTCCTTGGATTCAAATCCTGGCTCTTGATACTTGTTAGTTTGGTAAGGTACTTCATTGTTAAATGAGGTTAACAATCTTATAGGGATGTGTCAAGAAGGGTTAATATGCATACTCACTGAGAACAGTGCCTGGCCACACTAAATGCTATATGTGTCATTTATTGGAAGTGAAAGTGTTTGTCGATCAATCATGTCCAATTCTTTGCGACCACACAGACCATAGCCTGCCAGGCTCCTCTGTTATGGGATTTCCCAGGCAAGAACACTGGAGTGAGTTGCCATTCCCTTCTCCAGGGGATCTTCCCGACCCAGGATTTGAACCTGGGTCTCCTGCACTGCACGCGGACTCTGTACCATCTGAGCCCCCAGGGGAATCCAAGTGTTAACTATTATTACTATTTTATTTTCGGAGTGTGAAATAGACACTACTTAGTACAAAATACTCGTTTTTTCAGTAGAGATGAGCCAGATATCTATCAGATTAATATCAGCCCTGGGAAAAAGTTAACTCAGGATTTTACTCAAGAATATTTTTTGAAATTTAGGCTGAGAATTCTACACTCTTATAATAACACTCCTCTCTCTTATAGTAACTCTTATAATAACACTTCATGCCCAGTCTTATGCTAACACTCATGATCTGCTGTTCATTCATGACCTCACACAGGAAGTTCAATGTTGCTGCAAGTATTACAAACACCAAACTGATGTTTCCTAACGCAGTGCACACTCTGCCCAGAACACGGCGGCCCGTTTATGGCTCTGGCAGCTGGAATGAGAACTTGACGACTCTGAGCTCCTGAGAACATGTTTGCTCAGAGCTGCAAAAGATGGGGCCTGAAAGGGACTCAAAACATTTCCAGCCATACAGTTGCTCCAAGTAAGACTTGAGAGAAATGGACACCTTAAAAAATGAGAATGGAAGAGGCTAAAGTGCTAGGGAAAAGGCAGGCCTTTGCCTACAAATTTCAAGTTAGGCTTTGTTCTTCAGTTTATTTCACTTGTTCACTAGGATTTCTTTCTTTTAAAATTAGATACCATCAAATGTGCATTTCCCATTTTCTTTACATTCTTCTGAAGAATATGTTCATCTGGAGGAAGAAAGGCATTTCCAAGAATGCAGAGATGCTAATGTGTGCTACATTTTTTCTCTCGTTAAAGTTCTGAAAGCATGTTCCTGATTGATATGTGCAAGTTGAATCATCTTGCTGCTGAGACGAATTCATTCAATCATTCACTCAGTGAACACTAATGATGAATGTCTCCCTGTGCTTGTGCCAGGCATTGGGAAGAGTGTGAACAATACATCCCTGACCCCTGCCCCTGCCCTCATATTGTTGACAGTCCAGGCACTTTACATACATTATTTTTAATACTCACAATTCTTCATGTTAGGCATGGTTATTTCTACTTTGCAAGGCAGGAATCAAAGACCTAGAGAAGTTAAGCGACTTACCATCACACAAAACAATTAAGTGGTGATGCTAGCATTCAAATTCCAGTCCATCTCATTCCAAAAGCCACATCTATTAAATTCTTTTTACTATATCACACAATCTTCAAATAATAAGTGTGTTTTTTTTAATTCCTACACTTTTTCTTTTTTTTAATTAAGTGTGTTTTTGAGAGTTATAGAAATCAGTGTTTTACAAAGTGTAATATGGTTCAAGAAAGTGAGGAATATTTTTAAAAAACAATCAGGTTTTCCTTCTTAATATATATCAGATTTATAAAAAACAGTATCAGTTATTTGGACAGTAGCTCAATGGGTAAGCATCTCTTCCGGAAGTGAAACAGCATCTCCGTGGTCCGAATCGATCTCATGCCAGCCCCTTGTGAACATGGCCAGCAGACCTGATGCCTGCTCTCTGGCACAAAGCCAGTGCTGTCACTTGCTGGCCGTAGGACACAGAGTATATGACACAACGAGATCGCGCGTCATCTGAGAAACGGGGGTATTGCTGCCTGTCACACGGAGAGCTACAACGAGTGAACGGAGGCTTAATAGTGATGGACAGGCTTCAGTCCCCTTCCTGTGCCCCACATATGACACCTCAGCTTTTCTAACAATGGTAGGAAATCTTACCTCTGTTCAGCATTTACAGACAAAAAATACCTCCTTTGGAAATATCCCAGAGCATGAAGATCACTGCTTTAGGTGCTCTGCTTGTAGTACGAACTTAGGTTTCCCTGGTGGCTCAGACCATAACGAATACGCCTGCAGTGCAGGAGACCTGTGTTCGATCCTGGGTCAGGAAGATCCCCTGGAGAAGGGAATGGCAACCCACTCCAGTATTATTGCCTGAAGAATTCCATGGACAGAGGAACCTGGTGGGCTACAGTCCATAGGGTCGCAAAGAGTCAGACAGGACTAAGCAACTAACAGACTTATGGTACAAACTAGACGGAAAGAAGTTCCTAGGTACATTGCTCTGGATGACTCAGATTAAGGGTGATTATGAAGGGTTTGAATGGATAATCCCTAAACCTCAAGGAGTCTTTCACTTATGCAAACTCGGTAAGGATAGAGATGCACACTAGGGCTTCCCCACTGGCTCAAGGGTAAAGAATCTGCCTGCAGCACTGAAGACACAGGAGATGCAGGTTCGATCCCTGGGTCAGGAAGATCCCCTAGAGAAGGGACTGGCAACCTACTCCGTATTCTTGCCTGGAGAATCACATCGACAGAGGAGCTGCAGTCCACAGGGTCGCAAAGAGTTGGAACACAACTGAAGCGACATAAACAGCAGCAGCATAAAAACACACTGACACACAGAGTATATCTACAGAATGAGATAACTGAAAAAAAAGAAAAGCAAGCACATGTGTTCATCCAAAAGACCGTTGTTTGAAATTTTCCTCCTGAAAGCCCAAGTATTTATTTCATTCACTTGATGAACACATGTTTACTGGGTGTCCAGGAACATGCAGGGCGCTGTGCCAGCACTGGGCATACAGTGATGAACAAAACAGCAATGTTTCTTCCTTTCAAAATCAGTTTTGAAGTCACATGTAGAATCAGTCATATTATTTATTGATAAATAAATATTACTCAGATAATTCAGATAGGAGTGGCATTAGCCTGAGTTTATCATAAAACTAGCTCTGGATTCTACCAACCAGGAGGAAATGTCACATGATGCATCCAGTCCCATCACTTCATGGCAAATAAATGGGGAAACAGTGGAAACAGTGGCTGACTTTATTTTTCTGGGCTCCAAAATCACTGCAGATGGTGACTGCGGCCATGAAATTAAAAGATGCTTACTCCTTGGAAGGAAAGTTATGACCAACCTAGATAGCATATTAAAAAGTAGAGACATTACATTGCCAACAAAGGTCCATCTAGTCAAAGTCATGGTTTTTCCAGTAGTCATGTATGGATGTGAAAGTTGGACTGTGAAGAAAGCTGAGCGCTGAAAAATTGATACTTTTGAACTGTGGTGTCCGAGAAGACTCTTGAGAGTCCCTTGGACTGCAAGAAGATCCAACCAGTCCATCCTAAAGGAGATCAGTCCTGAGTGTTCATTGGACTGATCAGTGAACTGATCAACATCAGTTCAAGGACTGATGTTGAAGCTGAAACTCCAGTACTTTGGCCACCTAATGCGAAGAGCTGACTCATTTGAAAAGACCCTGATGCTGGGAAAGGTTGAAGGCAGAAGGAGAAGGGACGACAGAGGATGAGATGGTTGGATGCCATCACCGACTCAATGGACATGGGTCTGGGTAAACTCCAGGAGTTGGTGATGGACAGGGAGGCCTGGCGTGCTGTGATTCATGGGGTCGCAAAGAGTCGGACACGACTGAGCGACTGAACTGAACTGAATGCAGGGCATATGGGTTCACCCCCTGGTCTGGTAAGATTTCAGATGCTTTGAGGCAAAAAGCCCATGTGCCACAACTGTGAGCCTGCTCACCTACAGCCCGTGCTCCATGGCAAGAGAGGTCACCGCGATGAGAAGACTGCGTACGGCAACTACAAAGTAGCCCCCAGTCTCTGCAACTAGAAAACCTGTGCATGGCAACGGAGACCCAGAGCAGCCAAAAATTAATTAATTAATTTTTTAAAAAGTACCTCTAGACTCTAGTCCCAAGTAGTGTCTCAGGTTTCGTGAGCCTGATCACTACTAATTATGATGATAAAAAAAGATTCCCCTTTTTAGCCTTGGATAAAATCCTATCCAAATAATTCTTCTGAAGCTTGAGATTACATTACTTATCTCATTCAGGTTTTAAAAATATTTCTAATTTTTTCTGCCAGTAACCAGGCCCTTTTCCCTCACGGAGAAAGACCTTGATTTCTGAAACAGTTCTTCCCTTGACATTTCTTGGGGGGTGGGCATTATTTCCCCTGAAAAGTAAACAAGGGAATAAAAACAAGGTGACTCAAAGGATGAGGAAGTATGTTTTTCTAAAGAACAAAAGATCCTTTCACAGTATGTCAAAGACTTAACTGTGAACTTTCCTGAATGTAAACACTGTTCAAATGGCACAAGGAATTTCATCTATGTCTATAAAAGTTCCTGCACAATAGTTCTTGCTTGAAGCTACATTTGGCAGTCAGTAAAATAAACTTTTTCTTCAAATGCTTTGCATACAGACCTACAAAAACTTTTTTATTGTCTCAGAAGTGATACAGTTATAATTACCTTCATAATAGCAATAATATCACACAGATCAGAGAACTGCTAAAGGCAAGTCATGTCATAAATTACAAGTGACATCATTTATGCCTAGAGTCTTCATGAATAAAGAAATATTTTATGAGAAAGTTTAAAATATTAGGCTGATGCTTTCCATTTAGCAAAAAAAGTTAAAAGTTATAGGGCACTAGAGTTTAAAAGGAGATTTTTAAAAAACTGATGTATAGCTGATTTACAATGTTGTGTTAGTTTCTGGTATACTGCGCAGTGATTCAGTTACACACAGACACACAGACACACAGACACACACACACACACACACACACATTTCTTTCACATTCTTTTCCCTTATAGGTTATTACAAATGAGAATAGTTCCCAATTCTATACAGTAGTAAAAGCAGACTTTGTTATGATCATAGAAGACAACTATTACTATTTTAAACTGATGGAAATTATGAGATTTCAGTAAGCTAAAACATTTAATATCCCTACTTTAAAGTTTTATTCTTTGCAAGCCTAGTTCAACAACTAAAAATTGGTGCTGGTAATTATGTTGATAATATTGAATAGAGCTAAATGCTACAACCAAGTTATATAACTATTACGGAAAGGCAGAGATCTTTCCTTACCCATCTGCAGATTTTGCAGACATCCTATGATCACCGTCACTAGCCCAAACCCCACGGCAGCCAGATGCTAGGGTTCTTTCTCTCATCATTAGGGAAGGATTGCACAATTGCTAGAATATGAGGAGGAGTACAACTCAAGGTCAGAGGATGTTGAGATTTCCTTTTGGGTTTTCTATTTTCAAATACTGAGTAAGAAACGAGACTCAGATGTTCTCCAGGACCCTGTGGGGAGGGGAGAGAGTGGGGACAGTGAGGTCGGGTTTAGTGTGCCTCAGTGTGCATCTGTGTGACATCCCCCTCATCCCTCCCCTTGCAAGGATCTGGGCAGCATCGGTTCTTTCCAGTTGGAACGAGTGTGTCATTCAGTCAGACTGATAAAGGAGTTCGTTGCTTCCTTGGAGTTCCTGGGAGAGTGGAGGGCACAGAGGAGGAGCTCTTGAATGATTTATCCCATGTGGAGGAAACAGGATATAACACTGAGAGAGGGTAATGGCATCTCTCAGAGACCACCCCTGGATGTAAGGGGTCCAGTGATTCTCCTGGGGGAGGAGCACGAGATTTCACATTCCGGGAAGGGACTGAGGCAGGCAGAGGAATCATAAGGTTCATGCTGTAAAAACAGCAAGAAAGGATGATTCCCCCCAATTCTCTCTTCCCCAGTTCCATTTCCTAAGGAAAGGAAGAGTCCTAAAAATACAGAACCGCCTTTTCAACTGCTGCCATCAAGTACATGTACAGTCTCAGATACGTCACTGAATCTTTCCAGGGCTCAGTTTACTCATCGGGGTTGCCTTGTGATCTCTGAGGTACCTAAAGTTATTAGTAATACCAAACATTTGGTTGTTGGTGTTCAGTTGCTAAGTCATGTCCGACTCGTTCTGACCCCATGGACTGTAGCCCGCCAGGCACCTCCGTCTTTGGGATTTTTCCAGGAAAGAATACTGGAGTGGGTGACCATTCCCTTCTCCACAGGATCTTCCTGGACCAGGGATTAAAACCGCATCTTCCTGTATTGCCGGCAGATTCTTTACCACTGAGCCACCAGGGAAGACCTGCAAATATTTACTGAGAGCTACTATTTGCCATATGCTAAAATATGCATGGGTCATGTATATCAGTACTTGTCATACACTCTACCCATGGGTTATCTCATTTATCTTTACTGTTCAAGTTTTATCATTCCCATTTAACGTTAAGAGCCTGAGGCTTGGGGAGGTACAGTGAGTTGTTTGCAGTCACATAGCTGGTAAGGAGAGGAGCCAGGATGCAGAGGCTGGTCTGTCTGGTTCCAGAGTTGGTTGTTTTATGAGTTATGCCAGATTTCCCCCAGTTCATGATTTTCATCACAGTAAACAGGTGTGAGTCATTTGTTTAAAAAAAAAAAGAGGAACCATTAGTTCAGGACCGGAAGAATGAGCTGGATATGATCCACAGATTTGCTCCTTGTAGGAGAGGAAGTTTGGCTCCTTCCTTCGGCTTTTGTCTGCCGTGTCTCTCTTCCTGGCATCTGGCAGGGTGGAACTGCCCATCCGACTTGGCAAAGACCAGGCCGTCCACTGGGCTCCACCTTCCACGTGTGCCATCACTGTGACTAAATGCGTAGTAGGCTTCCTGGCGGGCCCCACTTTGGTGAAGTGAGCTGACTGGTTTATGACTTGTCTCCTGTAGGGAAATCCAGCCGGTCTCTTTCTGCTCCACCTCTCCTGTGCCTGCCCCTGACGGGGGAGGTCAGGTTGGAGCTTCTGCAGGTATGGCTCAGAGTCTAAGGGAAGGAAGCAGGAAGACCCTCTTGGGCTGCCAGGCTCAAGTCTTGCTTTCCTTTATGACTCCTGCAATGAGTGTAGATGGGTATGAGGCAGGAGGAAGATGGGCCCCCCCAGGGCAAAGCAACTGGAGATTCACTCTCTATTGACGGAAACTCCAAGACAAGAATAGCAGGGCAACTAAGGTGAGGAGGCTGGGCCCTGCCCAGACCACATATTTCTTGCTCTCGAAGTCAGGAGACGGCTCTGACCACACATGCGCAGAAAAGCTCCTTGGAGGCCAAAGGGGAGGGATGTTCTACCCGAATGTCTTTTTGGTAAAATCCATCTTGGCTAAGAGATGCATGCACACATATGGGAGAGTCCTGAGATATACCAATTTGATATACCTGAACCAGACAAATCAAAATGATTGGCCAAACGAAACCCAGAAGAAATACCCCATAAAAGTAATTCAAACTACCATGAGGGCATGACTCAGCAACTCAGGGACTTTCCCTCTGAGTTTGCCTGTGTGTCTGTCCACAGGTACTATACTCTTTTTCCTCCGAATACGTACTTGACTTGCTCCACTACTTTCCCTCTTTGTGGAAGTTCTTGTCTGCAAAGCCGAAGGGCCAGGACCTTTGTCACTGACTACTGGTCTGGTGGCTAGCATCTGGTCCTTTCCCAGCCCAATCTCTGGCTGGGAACCAAGCCCTGCCCCAAGCCATTGCACCCGAGATCAGGTACTGGTCCACTTACTAATAAACTAGTATATACACATTGGTACTTTGTGTCCCTTTTGGCTAGATTTCTTGTGTTCACAGCTCCCTTGGTTTGGAATCCTGTGGAGGCAAGGCGTAAGCAATAGGTAAGACATTCCTAAGTCCTAGCCTCATATAATCTAATACCCTTAAGATCTCAGGTTGCCTATAACGAGTACAGAGCCTGAGTTAGTGACTTAAAAACGACCCATGAAGGAAAGTCCAGGCCTAGATGGCTTTACCATCGAATCCTTTCAGATATTTATAGAAGAATTAATAGCAACTCTTTGCAAGAATTGTTACAAGAAATACTTTTCAACTGATTCTGTGAAGCCAATATTATCCTGATATCAAAAATCAGAAAAAGACATCATAGGAGAGAACACTACAGATCAGTATCTTTCATAAAAACAGATGCAAGAGTTTTCAACAAAATAATAGCGAACATACGCTATGACCAAGTGGGCTTTATCCCAGGAATGCAAGACTGGTTTCACATGAAATTCAATTAATACAAAACACCATATTAATAGAAAAGTGGGGGAAAAAACACATGATCACCTTCACAGCTGCATAAAAAACATTTGACAAAATTCAACACTCTTTCATGATAAGAACACTCAATAAACTAGGAATGTAAGGGAACTCCCTCAAACTGATAAAGGTTATCTACAAAAAAACCCACAGCTAACACCATGCTTAATGATAAAAGACTGACTGTTCTCTTCCTTGATGAGTAACAAGACAAGGATGCCCACGCAGCACCAATTTAACATTGTACCAAAGAGTCTAGTCAATTAGGTAAGAAACTCAAAACAAAAGGCATCGAGATTGGAAAGAAAGACCTAAAGCTACCTCTGTGTGCAGATAAAATAGTTTTGTACATGTGTGCAGATAAAATAGTTTTGTACATGTAGAAAGTCCTAAGGAATCCACGAAAAACCATCAGAACAAATAAACAAGTTCACCAAATTTGTGAGATACAAGACACAAAATAAAAGTCAATTGCATTCATGTACATTAGCAATGAACAATCTGAAAGTGAAATTAAGTTCCAGTTATAATAGCATCAAAAGAAGTAAAATAGTGCAAAACATATTCTCTAAAAACTATAAAACATTCTTGAAAAAAATTAAAGAACACCTAAACAGATAGGGCATCCATGTTTATGGATCAGAAGACTTATCTTTTAGATTGTTCTGTGGCCTGAATGTTTCTATTGCCCCCCATTTAGGAGAAGGCAATGGCACCCCACTCCAGTACTCTTGCCTGGAAAATCCCATGGATGGAGGAGCCTGGTAGGCTGCAGTCCATGGGGTCGCGAAAAGTCAGCCATGACTGAGCGACTTCACTTTCACTTTTCACTTTTATGCATTGGAGAAGGAAATGGCAACCCACTCCAGTGTTCTTGCCTGGAGAATCCCAGGGATGGGGTCGCACAGAGTCGGACACGACTGAAGTAACTTATCAGTAGCAGTAGCAGTATACGTTAAAATCTTAACGCCGGATGTGAGGTATTAGGAAGCAGGGCCTTTGGGAGGTGTTTAGGTCCTGAGAGTGGCACTCTCATGAATGCGATTAGTGCTTTTATGAAAGAGGCCCCAGAGAGCCTGACCCTTCCTCTACAGAGGACACAGTGTGAAGGCTTTGCCTGTGAACCAGGAAGAGGACTGAACACCTAACACCAGTCATTGCTGGATTAAGTGGTTTAATTTTTTTTTTTATTGATAATTTGTTAAACATAATACATACCAGAACCAAGGAAAAATAAGCATGGCGAAAACACAGTCGCTGGCTTCAAATACTTAAACATGTTGTAAAGGGGAGTAAGATAAGATAATTTCACAAAGAATTCAAGGCAGGTTGTGTAAGTACCACATGAAAGGTATAAACCTAGTGGGTGGAGTCAGAGGAGGAAGAGGGCCGCACCCACCTAGCCGATGGGCTGGAGAGGTAGCACTGGCGTGGACTTCTGAGATTGGATGCCCGTGACCCACAGAAACAGGAAGGAGGGAGCAAGAGAAGTGAACTGAAAGTCGCTCAGTCGTGTCTGACTCTGGGTGACCCCATGGACTTGTAGCCCGCCAGGCTCCTCTGTCCATGGGATTCTCCAGGCCAGAACACTGGAGTGGGTACCCGTTCCTTTCTCCAGAGGATCATCCCAACCCAGGGACTGAACCCAGGTCTCCCACATTGCAGGCAGATTCTTAACCATCTGAGCCACCAGGGAAGACCCGAAAGAGGGAGTAGTGGAAGGGAATGGGCTGTGGATGGCAAGCAAACGCTAGCAAAAGTGCGGGGGAAGGCAAGAATGGGCTCTGTCTGGGGAGGAGTTTGGCTTGGGTAGAGTGCAAGCTGGGTGTTTGTAGGCTGGGGCATGCTGTGGGGGCTCTGGGTGCCAGGAAGAGTGGATTGTATTCACCTTGGCCATGGCACAATTTCTGAAAAGATTTCTGATCTAGGGTGACATGTTCAGAGTTGACATTTAAGAAAATTTAACTCAGCAGTCTATGTAGAATGGATTAGAGTAGGAAGACTCTGAACCTCAAACAAACTTCAATTTTTAGATTAGACATTGTAATGTTTAGGGTAACTTTTATCTGCATACACTCAAGAATACTATAAGGAAATGCTAGGTAATCAGCTGCTGCTGCTGCTGCTAAGTCACTTCAGTCGTGCCCGACTCTGTGCGACCCCATAGACGGCAGCCCACCAGGCTCCCCCATCCCTGGGATTCTCCAGGCAAGAACACTGGAGTGGGTTGCCATTTCCTTCTCCAATGCATGAAAGTGAAAAGTGAAAGTGAAGTCACCCAGTCATGGCTGACTCTTTGAGACCCCATGGACTGTAGCCTACCAGGCTTCTCCATCCATGGGGTTTTCCAGGCAAGAGTACTGGAGTGGGGTGCCATTGCCTTCTCCTAGGTAATCAGCAGGTATACTTGAATTAGATGAATAATTTATGAACTATAGTCAGGCAAATAACTATATTATCTATATTTCTGGTGGGATACCTTTACTATGTACATGTTTCTTTGTGAATAATTTTGAGTAGAGCAAATTTTTTTGATTGCTATTTTGAGTATTGTTAACTTTAAAAGTACTGTTACTATTTAATTATGAGGTTATTTTTCTTTCATCCTATCATTCCCAAAGATTTGCTGTTAAAGAGGGGGGTGCTATTTTTTTCTGCTGAAATGCACTTTCAACTTTGTAATGTCTATTAGTGGCAAAAACAGAATTCATTCCCAGTTACCAGGCTTGTATCAAACCACAGAAATTTAGAGATGAAGGTAATATAGTATACCAGAACGCATTATGCATGCACTCAGCCTCATATCTCAGAAGGAAGACATTCTACCATGAGTGGTTGCTTGCACAAGTTAGAAATAAAATTAGAATCACCCTACAATCGTCACACCTCTGCAAAACTGGTTGGGACAGGAAAGAATCTAATTCTTTGGACTGTTCACCCTAATCAGTGTAAGTTATGATCAAAGTATCAACTCCTCCTCCAATAAAATGAGTCCCCAAAATATCAAATTTACTTCAACAGCTCTTTAGAATTTTAAAATCAGTTCCCCATGCTCTATAATTAATTCTCCATTTATTATACAGATTTATGATAGTGAGTAATAACACTCACATTCATATACTACTTGTCAGTGTGCAGAGCACTTGAACATACGTTATCTCATTTGGTTTTTATAGTTCTGTGAGGCAGCTGCTATGATTGGATTCGTTTTACAGATGGGGAGATGCAGCTTCCAAGGGATTAAATGACTCGCCTACGGTCACTGGATACAACTGGAAATCAAACTCGGTGTTGGCTCCCTGGTTCACAGGTGTTCATTCTGCAACCACAAACCAACACATGTAGGAAAAACTGGGAGTGAGAGACTTATTGCCATTTGGTCCTTTGCCAATCTAGGCAATAGTCAGTGAGTGAACAGTGAACTCACAGAAACAGAAGATTCAGCCTTCTGGAAAACACCGAAGGAGTTGGCAGCTTTTATCATCCCTCTGAGGGACCTCACAAAAGCTTTAAAGGACCAAATTAATTACACATTCATGTACTGATTCACTGATTTAAGAATTTATTGAGCTCTGACCAGGTATCAGACGCCCAAGCAGATGCCTAAATGGGGCATGAATTCTGCTCTTGGGAAGCCTGCCTTTCTGACACACATCCAAGTAAGAGATCGCAGTGTGACCAGGGCTTGGGGATGCCATGGAGGGGTGAATTCTGCTGGGGGTGGACAGGTTGGTGCCATCTGCTCAGCCTTGAAGGACGACACAGAAGTGGGTGACAGGCAGTCCAACCAGACAGGACAACATGAGTGTGAGGGGAGGTATGAGGCATGGAAATGAATGTTGCTCTTTTACATTTTAACGAATTCATTTATTTTTGGCTGGGCTCGGTCTTCATTGCCGTGAGGGCTCTTCTCTAGCTGTGGTGGCTTCTCCTGTTGCAGAGCACGTGCTCCAGGGGTGCGGGCTCAGTAGTCGTGGCCCGTGGACTCAGCAGTCAGGCCTCCCAGGCTCTGGAGCGCAGGCTCAGCAGTCTTAGCGCACGCAGGCTTAGCTGCCCCAAGCCATGTGGGATCTTCCAGACCAGGGATCGAACCCATGTCTCCTGCATTGGCAGCGGACTCCTATCCACTGGACCACCAGGGAAGCCTTGAAATGCATGTTTAAGAGCTGTGTGGAGAGCTTCATTCTTCTCATTCTCCTGTGGCTGGAGAATTTGCTTTGTCACTGGTACGATGCATAAACAATAAAAAACACCCTGGACCAGATTGGATTTTTTCCTCCAATTATTAATATAGTTATGTTGTTTATTATTGTGACTTAAACCTCATATAAACCCCAAAATACATATTTGATATACTCTGAGATTTGTCAGAGGACATGCATATAACTTGGGGAGGAAAGATATAATTTTTATCTTTTATACCTAAATAATTTTTTGAGATGTTGGTTTTCCTTCCTTTCTTTTCCTTCCCTCTAATTTAAGCAGATTCCATTTTTAAATAATTATCTCAGGGTAGGCACAGAACAATGCAAAAGCAGAGGTAGACTGCATCTTTTTGGTTCAGTTCAGTCGCTCAGTCGTGTCCAACTCTGCAACCCCATGGACCGCAGCACGCCAGGTCTCCCTGCCCATCACCAGCTCCCGGAGTCCACCCAAACCCATGTCCATTGAGTCAGTGATGCCATCCAACCATCTCATCCTCTGTCATCCCCTTCTCCTCCTACCCTCAATCTTTCCCAGCATCAGGGTCTTTTCAAATGAGTTAGCTCTTCGCATCAGGTGGCCAAAATATTGGAGTTTAAGCTTCATCATCAGACCGTCCAATGAACACCCAGGACTGATCTCCTTAAGGATGAACTGGTTGGATCTCCTTGCAGTCCAAGGGACTCTCAAGAGTCTTCTCCAACACCACAGTTCAAAAGCATCAATTCTTCTGCGCTCAGCTTTCTTTATAGTCCAACTCTCACATCCATACATGACCACTGGAAAATCCATAGCCTTGACTAGATGGACCTTTGTTGGCAAAGTAATGTCTCTGCTTTTTAAAATGCTGTCTAGGTTAGTGGTAACCTTCCTTCCAAGGAATAAGCGTCTTTTAATTTCATGGCTGAAGTCACCATCTGCAGTGATTTTGGAGCCCAGAAAAGTAAAGTCAGCCACTGTTTCCACTGTTTCCCCATCTATTTACCATGAAGTGATGGGACTGGATGCCATGATCTTAGTTTTCTGAATGTTGAGCTTTAAGCCAACTTTTTCACTCTCCTCTTTCATCAAGAGGCTCTTTAGTTCCTCTTCACTTTCTGCCATAGGGGTGGTGTCATCTGCGTATCTGAGGTTATTGATATTTCCCCGGCAATCTTGATTCCAGCTTGTGCTTCATCCAGCCCAGTGTTTCTCATGATCTACTCTGCATATAAGTTAAATAAGCAGGGTGACAATATACAGCCTTGACGTACTCCTGTCCTAATTTGAAACCAGTCTGTTGTTCCATGTCCAGTTCTGTTGCTTCCTGACCTGTATACAGATTTCTCAAGAGGCGGGTCAGGTGGTCTGGTATGCCCATCTCTTTCAGAATTTTCCACAGTTTCTTGTGATCCACACAGTCAAAGGCTTTGGCGCAGTCAATAAAGCAGAAATGGATGTTTTTCTGGAACTCTCTTGCTTTTTTGATGATCCAGCGGATGTTGGCAATTTGATCTCTGGTTCCTCTGCCTTTTCTAAAACCAAATTGAACATCTGGAATTCACGGTTCACGTATTGCTGAAGCCTGGCTTGGAGAATTTTAAGCATTAATTTACTAGCATGTGAGATGAGTGCAATTGTGCGGTAGTTTGAGCATTCTTTGGCATTGCCCTTCTTTGGGATTGGAATGAAAACTGACATTTTCCAGTCCTGTGGCCACTGCTGAGGTTTCCAAATTTGCTGGCACATTGAGTGCAGTCCTTTCACAGCATCATCTTTTAGGAACTGAAATAGCTCAGCTGGAATTCCATCACCTCCACTAGATTTGTTTGTAGTGATGCTTCCTAAGGCCCACTTGACTTCACATTCCAAGATGTCTGGCTCTAGGTGAGTAATCCTACCATCATGGTTATCTGGGTCGTGAAGATCTTTTTTGTACAGTTCTGTGTATTCTTGCCACCTCTTCTTAATATCTTCTGCTTCTGTTAGGTCCCTACCATTTCTGTCCTTTATTGAGCCCATCTTTGCATAAAATGTTCCCTTGGCATCTCTAATTTTCTTGAAGAGATCGCTAGTCTTTCCCATTCTATTGTTTTCCTCTATTTCTTTGCATTGATCGCTGAGGAAGGCTTCCTTATCTCTCTGTGTTATTCTTTGGAATTCTGTATTCAAATGGGTATATCTTTCCTTTTCCCTTTTGCTTTTTGCTTCCCTTCTTTTCACAGTTATTTGTAAGGCCTCCTTAGACAGCCATTTTGCTTTTTTGCATTTCTTTTTTCTTGGGGATGATCTTGATCCCTGCCTCCTGTACAATGTCACGAACCTCAGTCCACAGTTCTTCAGGCTCTCTGTCTGTCAGACCTAGTCCCTTAAATCTATTTCTCACTTCCACTGTATAGTCATAAGTGATTTGATTTAGGTCATACCTGAATGGTCTAGTGGTTTTCTCCACTTTCTTCAATTTCAGTCTGAATTTGGCAATAATGAGTTCATGATCTGAGCCACAGTCAGCTCCTGGTCTTCTTTTGCTGACTGTATACACCTTCTCCATCTTTGGGTACAAAGAATATCATCAATCTGATTTCGGTGTTGACCACCTGGTGATGTCCATGTGTAGAATCTTCTCCTGTGTTGTTGGAAGAGGGTGTCTGCTATGACCAGCGCGTTCTCTTGGCAGAACTCTATTAGCCTTTGCCCTGCTTCATTCTGTACTCCAAGGCCAAATTTTCCTGTTACTTTTTGGTTATTGTATTCTAAACCAGGAATTGGCAAATATTTTCTATAAAGAGCTAGATAGTAAATCTTTTAGTCTTTATAGGCTATACGATCTATGTTGCAACTATCCAATTTTGCCCTTGGAGTCAGGAAATGAATGGGGCTGTGTTCCAATAAAACTTTATTCATGGGCACTGAAATTAGAATTTCATATAATTTCCCTGTGTCACATAAGTTTTTTCTTGATTTGATTTTTTTCAACCATTAAAAACGTAAAAATTCAGGACTTCCTTGGTGGTCCAGAGGTTAAGAATCCGCCTGCCAATGCAGGGGAGGCGAGTTCGATCCCTGGCCTGGGAAGATTCCACATGCAGCGGGGCAACTAATCCCATGTGCCACAACTACAGAGCCCTCTATGCTCTGCAACAAGAGATGCCAGCACAGTGAAACTAGAGTAACCGCTGCTCGCTGCAACGAGAGAAAGCCTGCTGGCAGCCATGAAGATCCAGTGCAGTCAAAAAATAAAATAAAATAAATATTTTTAAATTAAAAGACAATTTTTTAAAAATTAAAAAAAAAATCTTTAAGTTAAAAAAGAAAATTCCTTTAAAAAGGAAAAAGAAGTTAAAATCCAGAAATATATAACTGTGTAAAGCCACTCATCGGTGGTGGAGCCAGGAAAAGGATCTCTTAGTTCTTGACCTCAGGAAATTTCTCTGTACCCCATGATAGAACTAAAAGTTTAGAATTCAATTCATAAAAGCCTTTCATATCATAGTCAAAAGAAGGAAGGAACATTGACTCGGGTCTTCTGGTTAATCCGACTACACTTATAAATTATAACTTCAAATACAGTGCAATGATGATAGTCATTAGTTGCTGAAGTTGTTCGTTGTTCAAGTTAGCTGAAATACTTCTCTGCCAAGCTCACAGACACCCTCGTGTGGCCACTAGAAATAATAATTCAAGCCAAACGATCATGAAAAATCTGGAGCTATTTAAAGTTAATGATGAAGTACAGCAAAATTGGTAGATAAAATAACGTAATAATAAAAAGTCACTATAATTATATTCTTTAGGCCCTGGCCAATGGCCAGGGGAAAAACTATCTCAGACCAAATCTCTAAGGAGACTTAAAGATTAGAATGGATGATTACTTAAGGCTTGTTTATAATACATCTCTCTTTATAATAAAGAAAAATATTCAACATATGTGGGGGCTGTATCATCTCAGATTTTTGTAGGTTTTCCTCCACTATCAGTGATTCTGAACGACACAGCGTTCTGGGACTCCACGCAGTTGCTATGTGTAGGGAATTGCTATGTGTAAGGTAGATGGAGAAGGGGACGGCAGAGGAGGAGATGGTTGGATGGCATCACTGACTCAATGGACATGAGTTTGAGCAAGCTCCGGGAGATGGTGAAGGACAGGGAGGCCTGGTGTGCTGAGTCCATGGGGCCGCAGAGTCAGACACGACTGAGTGACTCCACAATAGCAGCAGCAACAACAAAGGTAGCTGAATCTGAGGGCTCTGCTGAAATGTCTCCTGTGAAACGTGACTACAGCTCAGCGGGCGGACGCAGAAGGAAGAGAGTACATCACAGAGAAGCTGACGCACTGCAGTGTTCAGGGTGCTCTCAACACCCACTCAACGCGGCGGGTTGACTGGGGAGTTGGTTTAACAGGAGTAGGTTAGAATGTGTCTTTTGTATTAACAGGTTGACCTAAATGAATAGGCCGTGCCCCCCCAAACTGCTCAAAGACATAGTATTTGCCCCAATACAGAAAATCAGTGACAAAAGTCCTTGGATTAATTTTTTGTGTCACAAAGTAAGGATGTACTCAAAGGGACATGTCAAAAGGACAAGGGAACTGGCTTAAAAGGGTTCACACTGGCTGAATCTGGAGCAACTTGAACACTAAAATAACTACGAATGGCAACAGACATAACCTATTAAGTAAGACAGAAATTGACGAGATCACACTGATAAAAAACAGAAGAAGGGGTAAGGGAGAGCAGATCCTCAGCTTGGAATGTCAGCGACAAATGCAGGAGGAATGACAGAACTGGGAAGAATCACTGCTTGGCGACCCCAGGGGCAACAACTGATTCAAGCAAGAATTGTCAATGGATGATGAAGTTTGGTGAAAAACAATATATCTGCCTAGTCTCAAGATGTATGCTCAGGAGACACAGCATTAATTACAGAAAGGACAAAGAGTAACCTCGCAGTGGAGAATACAGTGGAGATAATACCTTAACCAAACGTTCAAAGTTAACATCACCAGTGACGGGACACATCGACAACCGGGGTGTTGCCTCATAGGATATGCTGAGGAAAACACAGAATCACCTCTGGGAAAATTCAGCCAAAGGCAAACTGAATCTAAAATGAGAAAACATCAGATACACCCAAACCAAAGGATGTGCCACAAGATAACTGGCTTACATGCTTCAAAAATGCCAAGGTTGTGAAAGTCAGAGAAAGATGAGGACCTGTTCGGGGTCGAAAGGTAACAGCAATGTTAACTAAACTGTAACAAATAATCTGGACCATTTCTTCTTGGTAAAAAGGATGTTACTGGGGACATGTGAAATCTGAATAAGTTTCAGATGTTAATGTAGTATCCACGTTAACTTCCTGATTTTGAGCTCTGTGTTGTGGTTTATGCAGGAGAGTGTTTTCATTTTGAGGAAATGTACACCAAAGTGTTTGGAGGTCACAGGGTATCATGCCTATGACTTACTTTGAAGTGGTTCATGGAACAATATACGTAGACAACGGGCCTGTGGACAGACTGGGGGAGGAAGTGAGTGGGACGAATGGAGAAAGTAGCTTTGACACATATACACTATTGTGCATAAAATGGATAGTTGGTGAGAAGTTGCTGTAACACAGGGAGCCTAGTCCAGTGCCCTGTGATGACCTAGGGAGGTAGGATGGGGGAAAGGGAGGGAGGCTCAAGGGGGACGGATATATGTATAATTCGGCTGATTCACGAGGCTTTATGGTAGAAGCCAGCACAACATTGTAAAGATTAAAAAACACAAAATTTTAAAAAAGGAAAAAATACATAGAAAGATTAAAATAAGCAAACAGTTTTAAAAGGTATAATTAGGTCTGGTGAAGAAAAGCAAAAGGGTAAATTACTTAGGTATACCTGAGAAGAGAAGTTATAAATAGAGCTTGGATTTAAGGATCTCAGGGGGAATGCTTTTTCTTTCTGGCCTTTTTTTTTTAAATTGAAGGATAATTGCTTTACAGAATTTTGTTGGTTTCTGTCAAACATCAGTGTGAATCAGCCACAGGTGTACCTGTGTCCCCTCCCTCTTGAACCCCCCTCCCGTCCCCCTCCCCACCCCACCCCTCTAGGTTGATACTGAGCCTCTGTTTGAGTTTCCTGAGCCGGACAGCAGATTCCCCTTGGCTATCTAGTTTACATATGGTGATGTGAGTTCCCATGCTACTCTCTCCATACATCTCACCCTCTCCTTCTTTTTATTATCAGCTACCTTCGGTGAACATATGCTCCTACCTAACTCACCAAAGATGAAGATACAGTGAAAAACTCAGAGGTGGCTTTATTTATAAATATGTATAATTTATAGCCATAATATTCATAATTATAAATAGTAGATATAAAATTAAAATTAAATATATATTCATTTATAAATACATCTAAATATTTCTTTGAACTGGGCTCGGATGAGGAGTTAAATTTAGAACCTTCAGGTCTTCTGCTGTTTAATCTCAAGAGCAGTCAGTCGCTTAGCCTTCCTAAAGAGATGTCCAACTGATTTTTACACTTTTAAGTACAATAATTGGGCTTCCTGGGTGATGCTAGCGGTGAAAAACCCAATGTGGGTTCAATCCCTCAGTAAGGAAGATCCCCTGGAGGAGGGCATGGCAACCCACTCCAGTATTCTTGCCTGGAGAATCTCATGGACAGAGGAGCCTGGTGGGCTACAGTCCATGGGGTTGCAAAGAGTTGGACACGACTGAAGTGACTCAGCACACACGCAAGTACAGTAATTATGAGCTACAGGATAGGGGAAAATCATATTTTAGTATTAAGGGAACTAGATTGACAATAATAGCTATTATTTATTGCTGTGAAATGCAGAAGGAAATGGCAACCCACTCCAGTATCCTTGCCTGGAGAATCCCAGGGACAGAGGAGCCTGGTGGGCTGCCGTCTATGGGGTCGCACAGGGTCGGACACGACTGAAGCGACTTAGCAGCAGCAGCAGCATTGCTGTGAAAGAGCCTTTATATGTTGGGTTGGCCTAAAAGTTCATTCAGGTTTTTCTGTAGCATCTTATGGAAAAATCCAAATGAACTTTCTGGCCAATCCAATATTTGCTGTGGGTTCTATGAGTTAACTCAAGCCAGACTTAGAGCACATGAATTTGTTTCTGAGATTATGTCAGGGCCTTCTCTTTCTGGGCAATGACTCTTATGTAAATACGAAGGCAGAATGGTTGAGGTCATGATGACTCACAATCAAATGCAGCACTTTCCCCTTTGACTAGCACAAAACCCATACAAGTTTTAGATTCTCCTAGCAGGGCTCTACAGATGCTGTTGTTTATGGAAAGGATTATTCAACTCACACCAGCTATGTGAAACATAAGGCCTTTGACAGCCTTTACGATAGATATATCTAAAAGGAAAAAAATAATAAAAATTATCCAGTATTCAGTTCTTTTCATTGAAGGGAAAACCCACTGCAGTATCATCAGAGCACTGTCAAGAAAGACTTGACAATTTCATTCAGAACCCCAGCAACTGGAAAGTCCCATGAGAAAACTGTAACTAGAATATTTATTCCTGCCTTACATGTACTTAGAAAACCAAGCACATATTTATAAGTACTCAGTCTAAGAATTAAACAAAAGATAAAATTAATGGATGCTATGCTTTTGAACTGTGGTATTGGAGAAGACTCTTGAGAGTCCCTTGGACTGCAAGGAGATCAAACCAGTCACTCCTAAAGAAAATCAACCCTGAATATTCATTGGAAGGACTGATGCTGAAGCTGAAGCTTCAACACTTTGGTCACCTGATGTGAAGATTTGACTCTTTGGAAAAGACCCTGATGCTGGGAAAGACTGAAGGCCACCTAACAGTACCCCATCACGATGGTCACAGTGATGGGTTCAGGGATGGGCATGTGACCTCACGGACCCGCTGGACCACTTCTGAGGACTTCTGCTGGAGTTACAGGCCAAGACATGCCCCCCTTTGATGGGATTACCAGCTGAGAATCATGCAGTGCCTAGCGCTGCAGGGCTATCTTTGGCATCTTTGCCACCAGATGGAGAAAGATGGCAAGAATAAAGCTACCTCAGGAAAAGCATAGCCAAAGGGAGAGAGTCCTGGGCCCCATGTCACTCCACAGTGACACGGGAACGCCTATGGAGCCCTTGGTTTGAGCTGAACCTGAGGTCTGGGGACTTCCTGGTTATATGAGCCAATTTTCCCCCTTCTGTAGTTTAAGTTAGTGAGAAGAGAACTTTTGCCACATTCAATACCTTTTCTTTTTCCATAAAAAATCTGGAATCACATGAAATAATAGGTCCTCTATTCAAAGTCTTGAAGAGAAACTATTCTTTTAACTGTCAGCTTAACCCTAGCATCCCAAATACATTCTCTGAAGTCATAAATGCCATGCAACGAGGCTGCATCACGGGTCAGAATTAGAATTAGCATAAGGCGATTTTCCTGAGAGATCTAATACACAGGGTCCATGGTGAACTGAAGCAAAGAAAACCAGGAATATAGAGACTGGGAACTTGCTAAAGTATTAAAAAGATTTTGAACACATTTGGGAACTATTGGCTTAAGCAAATTGAACGGGTTTCATTATTGGGACTTCTCAAAGCCAGATACTTATTAATTATAATTTCATCTCTAAGCATCTCCCAGGTTATGTTTAACAGCTAGAACATGGATTCTTTACTTTTTGAAAAGGGTTCTGAGAATATGCTTTCAGAAACACCTGCCTATATGTATTTCTATAAACATAGCTTATTTGTCCTGATCATTTTGCTTGATCTCTCTCCTTTCCTTAGCAGCTAACCATTTTCATGATTTCAATGAAAACCTCCATGCTAACGATCACTGTGACTCTCGCGATTTCGGCGTTTCAGTCCACTTGTTAATATCCAATTACTGACTGTCAGTGGAATATCTCAGCATTATCTCAAATACAGCATGTCTGAAATGTCTTAACCCTATCTCCTCTCCAACTTTCCTGATTCCTTCAATGACCTGCCGCTTGGCTGGACACCCACACTAGAAACACGCAGGATTTTTCCTGCCTTTCGGCACTGACTCACACCTGGCTATCACCACGGCTTCACCGTTGCCCTGCTGCACTCAGGGTTCTTTCCCAGATGGCACATCACCACCAAAGTCCACCTTCCTTACACAGCCTTCACTATTCCATATACTTTCCCACGAGGATCTTCAGCAGCTCTCAGTCACAGGAGCCTAAAAAATCTCACTGGGTTTCCACACAGCTTGGTTACCCCTATTTGGGTGACAATTTGCATAACTTCCCCCCAAACCCCATATGCTTAGGTTTTACAATATGCTGCAGATGTGCTTAACACAGACCAAGGGTTGCTGAGGCGAGCTTCCTTTCAGCTGCTTTTAAAAACATCTTGTGTCAATAAGACCATGCTGAAACGAAAGCATACTCGATCTTCTGAAATCCCCCTTTCTGAGGATCCCAGACCTGGCTCGATCCTCACCCCTGCTCTGGGGTACCCCCACCCATCCCCCGGTCTCCTTGGGATAGCCGGTTTGAACCCAGATTTGCGCTCTGGGCTTTGTGCTTGCATTGCATTGGCTGTGGTGTTTGTCCAGGGCTCCTGCAGTGTCTGTGTCCACATCACTCCTGGACTTGCGGGAATCCAAGCCTATGGCACAAGTCTTCCTCTCATTATGGAAACACAAGGTGCCTGTTTGTGCCTGTGGTCGTTTTGTCTAGATTGCCTGGAATGCCCTTCCCTCTCCTTTTCAACTATCCAAACACATAAACAGTAGGAAAATTCAACTGAAGCCCCATCTGCTTTGCTTATGAACTTCATCCTCACAGGTGCCTCTCCGCTGAACTACTACAGCACAGGGTTTAAACCCCACAATTTAACACTGAACTACACTGGAAGGACAGATGCTGAAGCTGAAGCTCCAATACTCTGGCCACCTGATGTGAAGAAACTGCTTCATTGGAAAAGACCCTGATGCTGGGAAAGACTGAAGGCAGGAGGAGAAGGATGGGATGGCAGCAAAGAAAGAGATGGTTGGATAGTGTCACTGACTCAATGGACATGAATCTGAGCAAATCCAGGAACAGTGAAGGACAGGGATGCCTGGTATGCTACAGTCCGTGGGGTGGCAAAGAGTCAGACACGACTTATCAACTGCAACAACACATTCTTTTGCACTGCTTGTTGCTGTTCCTTGACTATCAGTCTCACCTCCACAATTATATACTATAAACTTTCAGGGTGTAAAAACCACGCTTCACATTTCAGTGTTCCCCCACCCTTCACAGAGCATATGCTGGTAGCTACAGAGTCGTGCTCCACAGGAACACTCAGGTGGGCTGATTGTCAAGCGCCTCAAATATCTCTTGCTGGTCCAGCCTGGCATGCTGCAGTCCATGGAATCACAAAGAGCTGGACATGACTTAGCAACTGAACAACAACTATTTCCTTAATTCAATACATGACAGCCTGCCAATGCCACAAAGAAACTCTCCAGCTTGGATCACCATCATCTTTCTAGGAAATTGTGGTTTGTTGACTTTCCTAAAGCTGGGCTAGAGTATAAACACTTATCATGTGAGAATCAACTAGAAATATGGGGGAGGGATGATAGACACAGAAGACCAGGGCTCGATTCCTGGGTCAGGAAAATCCTCTGCAGAAGGAAATGGCAAACCACTCTAGCATTCTTGCTGGGAAAATCCCATGGCTAGAGGAGCCTGGTGGGCTACGGTGCGGAGGGTTGCAAAGGGTTGGACACACCTGAGCACATGTGCCCAGCAAGTGAAATGATCACAGATTTAATATAACCTATCTGTCACAAAAGGACTGATGGAGTTTCTCTACTTTTCTCTGTGCTGCCTGACTTCTGCTTTTTTTTTTTTTATGCTTTATCACAAACACTTTAAAATTTTATTAACTTTCTACTTTGTATAAGTTTTGAAGATTACTTTCCATTTACAGTTAATACACAATATTGGCTATATTCCCCGTTGTGCAATACAACCTTGAGCCTGTCTTCTGCCCAACAGTTTGTACCTCCCACTCCCCCACCCTGATATGGACCCCCTGCCCACTGGTAACCACTAGCTTGTTCTCTATATCTTATCACATTTTTTAAATGATACTGTGGCAGGTAAACATTTGGGACTCTTGCCTTCCCACAATCACAGCAGTTCTGTTTTCACTGGTGACTGAGATCACCGTTCTCAAATCTGAGAGGCTTCAGTTTTCCTCTAAACACTCCACAATGATTCAGCTACGTCCTTGAGGACAAGCGTATTTATGTGTGGGTCCTGCCTATCAATGGCCCATTTTAAAAACAGAGATGCAAGATTCCCCAGAGTTAATCAGTGCTGGAAAAGCAAACGTTGATATCATTGCCAAGGCAGTTACTTTAGTGGTGATGGTGGATACCCTGTTAGTCCACTCCTCTCCTCACTGAATCAGGACCACTGCAGCTGTGATTGTCTTTACCCCTCTCCCACCAGCAGGCTTGCCCCTTCGGAAACCAAGTTCAGATCCCTCTGCCTTGTTCACTTGAACAACATGGAAATTTTGCAACATTTTAACCTATTTTATTTCTTTAACAAAAGAAAGAGCATCAGGGATTTAAGAAATGGTGTAAGAATCACTAAGAATTCTGTTTTCTATCATAAATATGAAGGAACAGCGACCTCCCTGCTGATCTAGGGGTTAAGACTTCCCTTCTAATGCAGGGCTTCCCTGATAGCTCTGTCGGCAATGCAGGAGACCCTGGTTTGATCCTGGGTCAGGAAGATCCCCTGGAGAAGAAAAAGGCTACCCACTCCAGTATTCTGGCCTGGAGAATTCCATGGACTGTATAGCCCGTGGGGTCACCAAGAGTTGGACACAACTGAGCAACTTTCACTTCACTTCCAATGCAGGGGCATGGGTTTGATACCTGGTCACGGAGATAAGATCCCACATGCCTCAGGGCCAAAAAACCAAAACATAAAACAGAAACAATACTGTAATAAATTCAATAAAGACTTTAAAAATGATCCACATTAAAAAAAAAAAAAAACAACTTAAAAAAAGAGCAGCTCCAAAGATCCTTATTACTGCTGGTCACAGAGCTGTATAATATTGCTTGGTTCCTCAGAAATACTGACTTCCATGGGAACCAACATGATCTGATGGGGTTATACATAGACAAACACCTAAGTATTTCATTTTTAGGTGGAGCTTTTTTTGTAAATGGTACATATATTTAAAATTTTTGGTTTATAATGATTAATTGCTAGGATATAAAAATGATTAATTTTTGACTTTGCTAAACTCACTTAGTTGAAAGACAGTTTATTTTGGGTGTTGTTTGGGGATTTTTTTGGGTAGATTCTGTGTGATTTTCTAGATAGGCAATTTATCTACAAATAGTGACAGTTTTATTTCTTCCTTTCCAATGTATACTTCTACTTATTTTTCTTGCTATTGCACTGGGTACGACTTTCAGTTTGACGTTGGACAGGAGTGATGGGTGTACGGTTGTGGTCGTCCCTGTCTTATTCCCAATCTTAGAGGGAAAGCACTCAGTCTTTCACCATTAAGTATGGAGCCAGCTGTAGGGCTACAGATGCCTTTTACCAGGTTGAGGAAGTTCTCTTCTATTTCTATTAATAATTTGCTGAGAGTGCCCACTTTGATGGCTTTGAGTTAGGACCAGGAGATTCTGAGGGGAAAGGGGAAACACAGCCAGTTCAACGGCAGTTCAGATTCTGGTCTGACTCAATCCATCTGCTATCACTTCTTTTTCAGGGACCTCAAACAGCTGCTGAATGTATCCTGCCCATATTTTACTGTTAAATTCAGTGAGAGACAGGGTAAGCATGTGCTTACTCCACCTTATTCAGACTCAGTACTCCTCTTGAGTCATTTTGATGTGAAATAAGGAAAACTAACCAGTTTACTCAGTTTTATTAAAAAATATGTATTTTAAGAAGTGTCTAGAAAAAAAAAGTGTCTAGGATCCAGAGATGAGTTAAATTAAACCTCTGTTTCATGGCTGCTCTTATTCCTCTTATTTACCTGGTAAATTCCTACTTGTTATTGTCCTAAACCAATCTTAAACTTTTATCAAAGTAATAAATATAAACAGATTAATAACCAAAGAGCACTACAAGATGTATAACAAAATCAGCAACCCTGACCTCTACCATCTTTACCCCGGATTCTCACTCCCCACAGGTAGCCAGCCACTTCAACTCTGCTCACCATGTCTCACGCTATTTACCTTTTTATTTTAAATAATCTTCTTACAGTCTCTTTAAAATTTCAGACGTTATCTATTTACTTTCTACTATGAAAGGTGAGGATTATTTCACCTATCTTACCTAGAACACACATCTCGTGTTCCCTCCCCTTATCCTCCTAATAAACTTTGGTTAAATAAAATTGTTTATGCTCTTACTGTACACTTTATTATTACTATATATGTACAGTAATACATTACTATATGCAGGATGTATGTTATTACATATATTTTTAATTATAACAACACACACATATATACTATAACAGTTCAGTTGCTCAGTCTTATCTGACTCTTTGCAACCCCATGGACTGCAGCACGCCAGGCCTCCCTGTCCATCACCAACTCCTGTAGCTCACTCAAACTCATGTCCATTGAGTCAGTGATGCCATCCAACCATCTCATCCTCTGTCATCCCCTTCTTCTTCTGCCTTCAATCTTCCCCAGCATCAGGGTCTTTTCCAGGGAGTCAGTTCTTGACATCAGGTGGCCAAAGTATTAGAGTTTCAGCTTCAGCATCAGTCCTTCCAATGAATATTCAGGACTGATTTTCTTTAGGATGGACTGGTTGGATCTCCTTGTAGTCCAAGGGACTCTCAAGAGTCTTCTCCAACACCACAGTGCAAAAGCATCAATTCTTTGGTGCTCAGCTTTCTTTACAGTCCAACTCTCACATCCATACGTGACTTCTGGAAAAACCATAGCTTTGACTAGACGGACCTTTATTGGCAAAGTAATGTCTCTACATTTTAATATGCTGTCTAGGTTGGTCATAGTTTTTCTTCCAAGGAGCGTCTATTAATTTCATGTCTGCAGTCACCATTTGCAGTGATTTTGGAGCCCCCCAAAATAAAGTCAGCCACTGTTTCCCCATCTATTTGCCGTGAAGTGATAGGGCCAGATGCCATGATCTTAGTTTTCTGAATATTGAGCTTTAAGCCAACTTTTTCACTCTCTTCTTTCACTTTCATCAAGAGGCTCTTTAGTCCTTCTTCACTTTCTGCCATAAGGGTGGTATCATCTGCATATCTGAGGTTATTGATGTTTCTCCCGGCAGTCTTAATTCCAGCTTGTGCTTCCTCCAGCCCAGTGTTTCTCATGATGTACTCTGCATATAAGTGAAATAAGCAGGGTGACAATATACAGCCTCGACATACTCCTTTTCCCACTTGGAACCAGTCTGTTGTTCCATGTCCAGTTATAACTGCTGCTTCCTGACCTGCATACAGAGTTCTCAGGAGGCAGGTCAGGTGGTCTGGTATTCCCATTTCTTTAAGAATTTTCCACAGTTTGTTGTGATCCACACAGTCAAAGCCTTTGGCATAGTCAATAAAGCAGATGTTTTTCTGGAACTCTCTTGATTTTTTGATGATCCAGTGGATGCTAGCAATTTGATCTCTGGTTCCTCTGCCTTTTCTAAATCCAGCTTGACCACCTGGAAGTTCACGGTTCATGTACTGTTGAAGTCTGGCCTGGAGAATTTTGAGCATTACTTTGCTAGCATGTGAGATGAGTGCAAATGTGCGGTAGTTTGTACATTATTTGGCATTGCCTTTCTTTGGGATTGGAATGAAAACTGACCTTTTCAAGTCCTGTGGCCACTGCTGAATTTTCCAGATTTGCTGGCTTTCCAGATATTGAGTAGCAGCACTTTCACAGCACCATCTTTTAGGATTTGAAATAGCTCAACTGGAATTCCATCACTTCCACTAGCTTTGTTTGTAGTAATGCTTCCTAAGGCCCACTTGACTTCATATTCCAGGATGTCTGGCTCTAGGTGAATGATCACACCATCATGGTTATCTGGGTCATGAAGATCTTTTTTGTATAGTTCTTCTGAGTATTCTTGCCACCTCTTAATATCTTCTGCTTCTGTTAGGTTCATACCACTTCTGTCCTTTACTGATTCCATCTTTGCATGAAATGTTCCCTTGGTATCTCTAATTTTCTTGAGATCTCTAGTCTTTCCCATTCTATTGTTTTCCTCTATTTCTTTGCACTGATCACTAAGGAAGGCTTTCTTATCTCTCCTTGCTATTCTTTGGAACTCTGCATTCAAATGGCTATATCTTTCCTTTTCTCCTTTGCCTTTCACTTCTCTTCTTTTCTCAGCTACTTTTCTTGAGATCTCTAGTCTTTCCCATTCTATTGTTTTCCTCTATTTCTTTGCACTGATCACTAAGGAAGGCTTTCTTATCTCTCCTCGCTATTCTTTGGAACTCTGCATTCAAATGGCTATATCTTTCCTTTTCTCCTTTGCCTTTCACTTCTCTTCTTTTCTCAGCTACTTGCAAGGCCTCATCAGACAACCATTTTGCCTTTCTTTTTCTTGGGGATGGTCTTGATCACTATAACACACACACACACACACACACACACACACACACACACACGAATTTCCCAGGTGGCTCAAGTGGTAGAGAATCTGCCTACGCATGTAGACGTAAGAGACCAGTTCAATCCCTGAGCTGGGAAGATCCCCTGGAGGAGGAAATGGCAACCCACGCCAGTATTCTTGCCTAGAAAATCCCACGGACAGAGGAGCCTGGCAGGCTACAGTCCATGGGGTCACAAAGAGTAGGGTACAGCTTAGTGACTGAGCACACACACACACAATAATGTATATATACTATTACATACTATTATTCTATATGGCTTTCATTATCCCCACTAACAAGTGCTCTTTACTAATCATTATTTGTCTCTCACTAACTGTTCCCCAAATTCTCCAGCAGAGCTGTTAAGTTCTCTCAACATTACCAGCCCCCCTTTCCCCCTTACAGCACCTGTTCTTTCTGGAACCCTGGTTTCCACTTTGCGTTGCGTGGTGTTTTCAGGTGCAGCTGTCATTCCAGAATATCCTTTCATGGTCACGCTGGGAATCACCTTTGCCTCTTCCGTGGCTAAGACCTCCCCACCCTTTCCTCCTCTCTCTTAATTTATTCCCTCCTCTTGTTGAGAGTACATCATGAAGGGTAAGGAATGAAAGTTTTCTGAGACTTGTATGTTTAGTAAATCTTTAGCCTACCCTTACATTTGATTAGTAACTTGGCTGGGTATAAAATTCTAGGTTGGAAATAATTTTCCCTTTAGTTTCCAATGCTGCTGAGGAGAAGCCTAATGCCATCAGGATTTATGGTAAATTTTATATAACCTGTTTCCCACTTCCCTCAGGTTAGAAGTTTTCAGCTTTGTCTCTTTACCCACAGGGTTCGAAAGTTTCAAGAGACTATGCTTTGGGGTATATGTGCATGAGTGTGTGTGTTTTCCACTTATTAAACTGAATATCTGTCCTTTAGTGAAATTTTCTTAAATTACTTTTTGGGTAATTTCCTGTTCTTTCATTTTCTGTTTCTGGAATTTGTATTAGTCTGATAAGATCTATCATCTCTCTTTTATTTTCAATTTCCTCATCATTTGCAAGAGTTCTCTAATGTCCAATCCTTTTATTGAATTTATTTCTGCTACCACTTTTAATTTCCAAGAATTCTTTCTTATTCTTTGAATATCTTAAAATTCTTTTAGTAGCTTAAAATAGCATCAAGTTTTTATTTTATAATATTTTGTCTTATCTCTCTGAGAATACCAATTTTCACTTTGTTAAATGTTTTTCTGCTTTCTGTATAAGCTTTATTTCTCTGTTCACTTGTTTTGACTTCCATCTTTTGTACAAGAGGCTATCCATTAATAGTTAAGAATAAGGTATTAAAAAGTGGATTGATTTATTTTTTGCAGAAAATCAGGGCTTGCCAACAAGTGGGTCTTCTTGTAAGGTTAGCAGGGAGAAATTTCCAAATGTCAGCATCAGAAAGGCTTTTCTCTAGAGTCATAGATGTAGAAAGAAAACAAACTATGGTTACAGGGGAAAGGGAATTGGATAAATTAGAGGAGATTAGGACTGACATATACACAGAACAATATACAGAACATGTACCTAATAAGGACCTACTGGATAGCACAGAGAACTCTACTCAGTACTGCAATGGCCTATGTGGGGAAAGAATCTAACAAAGAGTGAATGTATGTACATGTATAACTGGCTCACTCTGCTGCAGACCTGAAACTAACACAGCACTGTAAATCAACCATACTCCAATAAAACTGTTTTTAAAAAGTCCTATCCTCAATAGGAGACAAATAGCTTTCCTATGAATAAACAATGTACTAACTCTAATGTTATTTTGTATGTTAGTACATTTTTACTCATCTCCTTATAAACTTTATCTTAAAAATGATTGTTTCATCCTATAGCCTGTATTTTTTTGTGTATATGGACTCAAAGTGATAAGAAAACCAATAAAAATATTTTCCTTACAAAAAAAAAGAAATAAAAATAAATTAAAAAAAAAAAAGGCTTTTCTCCTATGCATGTCAGTTTTCAGAACATTTTCCCAATCTCCTGCTTAAGGAGTATAAATATGGATGGCAGCTTCATGAGATCTAAATAGGGAAAGTAGACTCTCACTTTCTCCTTTTGTTGGCTATATGGTCTCACTCCTGTCTTTTTTTGACAATACTGGGTTATTGCTGTGGCAAGCCAGCCTCTCTTGTTGCAGTGAGCAGACTCTCTAGTTGTGACACACAGGTTTAGTTGCCTCATGGCATGTGGGATATTAGTTCCCCATCGAGGGATCGGACCCACAACCCCTGAATTGGAAGGTGGATTCTTAACCACTGGACCACCAGGGAAGTCCTTCACTGCTGTCTTATACTACGCAAATCTCCATTGCAGCTCCTGTCTCTTGCAAGGGAGAGGAGAGCTGGCTGCCCAGGTGCATAAGATGGAGGAGAAAATCTGCATTTCTAAGTGGCCTCTACATGGGCTTTCGACTAACCTTCCAGTTTTCAGTGCTGCCCTGTACTCTGGTCTTCTTTGGAACACGGTGTCTTCAAGTCCTGATGCTTTATGGGCTTCCCAGGGTAAAGCTTGCATCTCTCCCTCTGGACGAAGGAGTTGTTCACTCAGTTGTTAACAAGTTGTTAACTCAGTCACCACCCCCTCGTGTATTTTTTAACCCTCTAAAGTATTGATGCATCTCCAATTCTCTTTGTCCTTGTGGTTTCATACCTTTTCCACCCTTTATTGTTCACTTACTGGGAGTTTGGCAAGACGCAAAACCAATCACCTGTGTTTGACTTGTCAGGACTCCCTTTCCCTCTCCTTAAAAACCAGAAGCAGGTATTATTTCACCTTAGAGCCCCTTCCAAGGATAGAGTTAAGTGTTCTCTGCCCCCCTCTGGCCCCTAACTCATGCTTCCATCACTTTCTTCCCCACTCTGCTCCACAGTTTATTTGGCTACAGCTCTACGTGACTGTAAGTTTCCTGCAGCTGTACCTGGCTCTTATTAATTTCTTTATCCTAGCAACTCTAGGAGCTCAAGAATGTCAATTAAACACATAAATGAAAGAATGAGTGGAACTATTTAAAAGGAGAGGCTAGACATGGTACTTGCGGCCTGACCTTGTAAGGAAACAAAATACAAAGAGAGACATTTTTAGAATGTTATAAGGATATAGAAAAGAACGCTGTACATAGACAAACTGGGAAAGACAGCTCCAAATTAGGCTTGCTCTTTACTGTTCTCGGACTCAAGCTAAAGATGATGTACATTTCACTGTGTGCTTTTGGTCCCGTCCTAATTTGTCTTTTGAATAAAGCTAAACACTAGTTGTCCTACCACTGATTTCCTGCTTTTCTTGCAGCTGACAAGTTTAGGCAAGCCATTTTTTTTCTATTCCCTTTTTGGGCCTGACAAAAACTTTTCCTAAACAGGATTATAAACAAACCCCACTTTTAACGCTAAGATTGATGATGAATTATGTAACTCATTGGGTCATGATGTAATATTAGGTGTCTGGGTAACACGGCTTCCTTTAAATTTGGCTTTGTTTCCACAGAAGCATTAGAGAATTCTGTAGACCAGTAATACTGATATTCTAAGTTTCTAATTTTTATTTGCTTACTGAGTACTTTGTGTCAAGTATAAATTGCATTTCATTCTTACAACAACTTTGCAACATACAATGGTACTGTCTTTATATTACGGCTGGAAAGTGGGGATTAGAAAGGATAAGTAATTTGCCGAAGATCACTTAAAAAGTGGTACATGGATTTGAACCTGGGTTTGACCATTTAAAATTTTAGGCTCTTAAATAATAGGCTATACCACTTATGAATAAAGTGACAATTTTCTATATAAATATAAGAGCAAGGTTTTATTTCTACAGTCATTGTGATGTGTTGATTACACATAACTAAATATATAAAATGAGCTCAGAACCACAAAAACTCTAGAGTCATTGTTCATCAACATATTCATTGCATTTGATATCTCAACTTTTAACTGGTACATTACAGAACTGATTTCCTTTCCTTATATTTTAAGATAAATATTACTGAGATTACTTCTTTGCTGCTTTGTTCAGTCGCTGAGTCGTGTCTGACTCTTTGCAACCCCCTCAACTGTAGCCCCCCAGGCTGCTCTGTCCATGGAATTTCCCAGGTGAGAATACCGGAGTGGCTTGCGATTTCCTTCTGCAGAGGATCTTCCTGACCCAGGGACGGAACCTGAGTCCCCTGTATTAGCAGATGGACTCTTTACCATCGAGTCCCCTGGGAAGACCAAGATTACTTCCTTTCTTGCTGATTTTATTCTCAGATAGTATGCACTGGAGATACAGCTCCATATAAAATAAGTATCTTAAATTAAAGAGGTTATGAGAGAAAGGAGTTGAAATATTTCTGTGATTTGAAAAGCAATTTCCTTAGGTAAAGCCTTTTTTAAAATATAAAAGCTAAATAATGTTCCTACTTTTAATATTACTTTAAAACTCTAATACTGATGATTTTCATAATTTATAGTTATCTTTTTGTTGGATATGTACAAAAATTTAATGAAAATTCATGGAATCTCTAAACTCATAAGTTTGTTGATTTGCTTGTCTTGGGAAGGTGGTTGCCGATTTAATTTTAGCTCCATTTACCAGTTACTGACCAATTTGTGATCCAATGGAAGCACTACTTCTGGAGCAATATAAAAATCAACTGGCAAGTTCCTTCTGAAAAAGTTTATAAGAAAGGAGCCCCTTACGTACGATCCCATGAGTGTCATCCCATTTGAGTATAGACTTCTTCCCAACTCTTTGCTCAAACTGAATTCCCGGTTCAAGAAGACCATTGCCAGTTTGTAACTGGCACAAGTGCAGGCTTCAACATTTCCCAGAGATGACATGACTCCATCTTATCTGTTTTCTCAGTAGTACCTCCTCCCCTTTTCTTTTGCCTTTCTCTCTTCTTAGCTGCCTTTCCATTGTCTTATTTCTGAAGGACCCTGTGGTTAGGTAGCTGTCATAATTCTCCTTGGGGAGTTAGTTAAAGGCTTGATCAAGCCAGGGGCATACTGGAGCCAAACTGTACTAGTTTGCAAGAGATGCTTGCTAAATATTCATAGATTTTTGTGAGCAGACGGTTAACCTTTGGCAGCTTTAAACCAGTCATGGAGGAGTATTTACTCCCTGAAGACTGGCAAAACGATAAACTGCCCTCCCCATCCCCCATCGACCAGAGAGCTGGCCTATTGGCCCTTTCCTGGGTACTACTCTCCCCAGAGGACCTTGCACTTTCTAACGTGAGCAGAAATGCTGTTCAAAGTCTAGATTCAAAATGAATTTCTATGGCTGGGATTTCTCTAACAACAATAAACAAAGGAAAAATCATTATGGGCATTGCCTAACTGTTACCACATAGTCAAAGAGCTAGACTATCTTGATGAAAACAAGTTCTACTGATCCATGACCAGGAGATACAGTGAGGAATTATTTAAAAAAATTTTTTTTTAAAGAAGTATTGCTTTTCTGGGCCAAGGAAGATTCCCAAAGATACATGTATGTATAACAGTCCTATAAAATGTGTATCATTCTATAACAGTGAGCCACTGAATCAGACTATTTTCAGAATCAGTGACCAAAGTCAAGGGTGGACTATGCTGCTTAAAAAGAACAAAGAATTGCAAACCTCCACAGAAGAGCTGGAGGTAATGTAGCTGGCAGAGTGAAAAACTAAACTTACTAATAGAGTATCAGTTAAATAATCTTGTGGTTTCCAAAACCAAAAGTGGGCCTTAACATTCTTACCAAAATCTTAAAAAATCATAACTGTTGGACTTGTAGTTAAAGCAAAACCCAGGCCTAGTTACAGCAAATGACATTTACTCTAAGCATATCTTCTTTAAAAGGTTAGAGGTGCTTAATATAAACTAGTTATCTTTCCTACATATTTTTGTCTATGCCACCATTTTCAAATATTTACTGTATCTATTATGTGCTACACACTCTCTTAACTATAAGGATCAATATGTTCCATCCCACACTGTTTCAGAGAGTCTATCAATTTTTAAAGTATATACTTAAGGAAGTATTATTCAAAGGTCTCAAAGATATTCTACTAGTAAAAAGGAAGGATTTTGTTTCTGGTCAGTTTATTGTGCTTGCTTGTGTTTGCATGCTCAGTGTGTGATCCTCTGTCCATGGGACTTCCCAGGCAAGAATCCTGGAGTGGGTTGCCATTTCCTTCTCCAGGGGATCTTCCTGACCCCGGGATTGAACCTGTATCACCTGGCAGGTGGATTCTTTACCACTGTGCCACTTGGGATAGTTTATTGTAACTAGACAATAACATTTGAAAGTTGCAATCTTTTAGCCTTTCTGCTCCCACAAGCTCACCAGGAGCTTTTTAGAGAAGATGATTTGCTTTCTGAGGAAAACTGTGGTGTAGTTTTAATAGCCTTCTTGGGAGGATCCGAATGTAACTAAATAAAATATGGAAACTATGCTTTATAGAGAACACTTTATAACCTGGTCAGAAAAATTTTGCTTATAACTAACCTGTGCTTCTGAAAATATGGTCTAAAAGTAGTAAATACGGATCCTTAGTAACGGGCTCTTGAGCTACAGTTACAGTGACACTGAGTTTGTTGTTACGGTTGTTTACTATAATACAAACACACCGTACCATCAAAGCATGTAAAATTAGTGAACACATGGATATGCAGCTCAAAAGATACTTCCTGTCAAGCTACACTCACAATAGTTTCCTTGTGAGATCAAAGGTCATGTTTTCTATCAATGAATGCATTAAACAAACACTGAAACTCAAAGCAGCAATCACTTTAAAGCTAATACCTCAAGAAGGATGAAATGTATCAAAGTCATAAAGTATATAATGGACAGAGTTGATCTAAAAGATAAACAGTTCTTCTGACACCAGGAAAAGGAACAGGGAAAGACGGGGGTCAATAAGTGGTGAATGGCCTGGCAGGTTGTCTGCCTGACCTTCACTGTTGACCTAAAGGAGCATCTCATGACCAATAAGAACCGCCTAAAACAGGTGTGTACAAACCTCCCTACCAGCAGATCTGCGGCTTCTTCAAACCCCTGGACTGTAAACCAGGCCTTTTAATTCCTATGATGGAAAGTAAGTCTATTCGGCCACTAGATGGAGATCAGGTTACTCTGCTGTTGACAGGGAAGCTGCCGGCAGTCGGTAAATGAGAAGCATGTTACTGAGAACCTAATTCTCTTTTCTCAGTATTTCTATGAGAGTTATTTTCCAAGCGCGCAGATCAGGAGCAGACCTATGTCCAATAAAAGGTCCATAAAGAGCAACAGGCGGTGCTAGTGGTAAAGAACCCACCTGCCAAGGCAGAAGACATAAGAGATGCAGCTTCGATCCCCTGGGTCAGGAAGATCCCCTGGAGGAGGGCATGGCAACCCACTCCAGTGTTCTTGCCTGGAGAATCCCATGGACTGACAATCCTCACAGGCTACAGTCCATGGGGTCGCAAAGAGACACGACTGAGGCAACTTAGCACGCAGCACAATGGGCAAGAGGCTGAAGGATCTATTAAGAAGGTAGTTGTAAAAGACACATTTTTGCTTAAGTATATATTTTCAGTATCAACAAAGTGTATCACGGAACATCGGAGATGGAAGGAGAACACTGGATAACATCTACTCTTATTTTCCAAATGGAACTATCATTCCATTCTGAATTATGCAACTTTATTACTGAATAAATCTTATTTCTATGATAGCTGAACTTTAAACTGGAGACAATGTTACACATTTTCCAGAAAATGTATGGTCTATAGAAAGATCAGATACTGCCCTACATACTATAGCAGAGTATTTTGATTATTTTTGAGATATTATATGCTATACTTCTGTGCATTTCTAACTTAGGAACTGTATGTGAAATTGCTCAGTTGTGTCTGACTCTTTGCAATCCCATGGACTGTAGCCTACTAGGCTTCTCCGTCTGTGGAATTTTCCAGGCAAGAGTACTAGAGTGGGTTGCCATTTCCTTCTCCAGGAGATTTTCCCAACCCAGGGATTGAACCCAGGTCTCTCCTGCATTGCAGGCAGATGCTTAACTGCTTAAGCCACCAGGGAAGCCCAGGAACTATATATATTCATTCAATAAATAGCCAGTTACATAAAGACCAATAAAAGATTGAAAGAGTTAAAAAGAATTCCATTCGTTATCAAAAAGCTTCAATTTTGTGTATAAGGGCATGAGGAGAAACAAGCATGTTATCTATCATGTACCAATCCCAGCTAAAGAGCTGGGAATACAGCGGTGCACAACAGCCAGAGGAAGTCACTGGGAAGAGAAGCGATACAAGGTTAAAACACAAATGGGTTAATTTTTGCAGTGGTGAAGACTAGCTGTCAAAATCATGAGTGATACTCCTTTTAAAAATTCTGTTGTGAAGGAAACTTAATTTAGGCCACAAACCTTGGCCATGGGGAAAACATGACCTTTGATCTCTGTAACACATGAGAAATTGAAATAAAACCTAAGACAGTCAAACACAATAGGGCTTCCCTTGTGTCTCAGCTGGTAAAGAATCTGCCTGCAATGCAGGAGACCTGGGTTCGATCCCTGGGTTGGGAAGATCCACTGGAGAAGGGAAAGGCTACCCACTCCAGTATTCTGGCCTGGAGAATTCCATGGACCGTACAGTCACCAAGAGTCAGACCCGACTGAGTGACTTTCACTTTCACTTTTCATCAATTGCTGTAATGAAAAAAGGACCTTAATTCAGACAAAGAAGAAACTTAATCTTTAGAATAATAATAGAAGCAGAACCATAGTTAATTAATTTTCTAATAACTGTTATGGATAGCAACCAACATTCAGTCTGTTACTGTGATAGATCCATTGCACTTAATGACATGTTTATTTTAGAGTAATACATTTGTTTCAGCTTAATTGAATTAATATAGTCATACCCTTTCAAAAGAATTTGAGGTTGCTGGCCTATATTTGTTTATGATTTTCAAAATGCTCCTGTAAGCTAAAAAGATGTATTACTCATTCATGTACACAATATATATATATTTCTTCTCTAAGGGTAATCATAAAAATAACCACATAAATAGCAATTAATAAGTAGATGTCGATGGTAGTTTGTCAAAATCTCTTGTCTTGTTATCGTCTATATCAATAACTGGTTCTTTACAGAGCAACAGAGTTGGCAGGAACCTACCTTTCTTTTTGCTGGATAAGAATGAAATATAAACAAAGAAGTTTTCCTCTGAAGGTTAAAATAAATAAATTACAGATAAAACAAATCCTTTCATGATACAGTTTAGTATTTATGGGTACACAGCCTCCCACACTGTCCACATTAGTTGCAGACAGCAAGCAGATTACATGGTGACTGAGCTTCTTCTGGAGGGGTGGGTTTTCTCCCTCTTTGCTGACCTGTTCCCACATTTCCTTCTAGTGCAGGCTTGAGTCTACTTATTACGACTGCTAAACCTCCGTTCTCTGGAAATAAGGGAGCCGGTAAAAACACACCTCTATTGGATGCATAATTCTGTTTATCTTCTCTAGTCTAAAGGTTTTGGCCTTATAATAATGTGCTGCGCTTAGATGCTCAGGATTTCTGTTTCCTTGGTAGCATGGGGAGATGCTGACGACAATGGCAGAAGTGAGAACGGATACAAAGGTGGCACTGGAAACTGATTAATGCTTAAGGTTAAAAAATAAAAGTTGGCGATTACATTTGCATGTTATGAGGTGAGGAGCCTATATATTTAAGCACTGACAGACAAACAAGGCACAATTTTACTTTTTCACCATGTCAAAGGACAGATTTGTCTTTTCCTGAGTCCCCAAATTATTTTAGCTGTTTTAGCAAACTACATTTGAGTCTCTGGGCCAGAAGCTTCTATGACTGTGGCATCTGCAGATAATTGATAAGTTAATGTGCCCCCTTAAGTGGTAAGGTCAAGTCAAGTGGTACCTGCATGTGTCTGTCACCTTCTTCTCCAATCATGTTTCTCCATTCCATGAGTGACCGCTGCAGATGCTCAAGGCCCGTTTCCCAAAGCCGGACACGGCCTCCCATATCAACAGTGACAACGCCACCTTTGCCCCACTCAGCTAGCAGTGCGTCTGTGTCCGAGATAGTAGACAGCCACGTGGTATACGGTGACAGAGAGTCTGACCTGAAAAAGAAATCACAGTGTTCAACCAATCGAAGCCCAGGGAATGATGCTAATCAGCTTGCCTTACGTTAAACTTGCTGTGAAGAATTCTCATAATTACACAAGAACCTGCTCTACAGCATAAGGAGCTACATGCAACGTCTTATAATAACCTATGATGGAAAAGGGTCTGAAAAGGAATATGTATGTGTATAACATATACATGCATATATATACATATGAGTGAATCTGCTTACAACTGAAACTAATATAACATTGTAAATTAACTATACTTCAGTAAGAAACATAATGTTTAAAAACACATTAAAAGCACATTAAAAACTAAGGGACCAACAGATTCATCTGGAAGGAAAAAATACATAGTTATTTACTGGTTATTTACATATTCCTTTTAAAATTTTTATTTATGTTTTAGCCGCACTAGGTCTTCTCGCTTTGTGTAGGCTTTTTCTAGTTGCAGCAAGTAGGGGCTACTCTCTAGTTGAGGGACGTGGGCTTCTCACTGCGGTCGCTCCTCTGGTTGTGGAGCACACGCTCTTGAGTGTGTGAGCTTAGCTGCGCCTCGGCATGTGGGATCTTCCCGGACTGGGGATAGAACCCATGTGCCCTGCGGTTCTCAACCAGCGGACTACCAGGGAAGCCCAATTTATGTATCTTGCATTTGTAGATCCTGGATGACATTTGCATTCACTGTCAGGAAGAAAGGAACTCTAAACCAACTCCCACCTCAGACTCCTGCAGAGCTGACTCACTTCCCAGGGGTCTAAGGTCTACGCTGAAACTCGAGTCTTGTTTATGTGTTTTAGCTGCATTTATTTGACATTTTGCCTTTTCTAAGTTAGATGGTTATATGGATTATAATAAGAATTTATATATTTCCTATACGTTTCATGCTTATACATATTTCTAATATATACAGTCAATTCAAGGAATGCAACTTTTGCCTGTAAGAGTCAATTGCACACTTCCTTTATCTGAGTATGGTTCTCACTATACAAAAGAAATAGATTAGAAATTCGAATTACCACGATTAATTTTCTAAATATATCTGGTCTTTTCTCTATAAAATAAATGGTCTAAAGAAATAGTCTGATCAGATAATTAAAACAATTAAGTATCAATGTAGATTTGCAGAAACTACAAAACCACTATATATTAGGTAAATTTTTATACTGAAGAAATCAAGACTACGTTAATCTTTTTATCAGTCTGCCTTAGTGGATACTGAACACAGAGTGACAAAGCCAGCTACTCTGAGATACGGAAATCTTAGAAAGTGTTTATCTAAAGAGAATAATAACAGTAGGATGGAACCAAGTGTTTCAGAGCTATAGGGTTGGCCAAAAAGTTTGTTCAGGTTTTTCCATTACATCTTATAAAAAACTCAAATGAACTTTTGGCCAACCCAATACTTCACAGTGCTAGAAGGACTTAAGGCAACTTTTGATATAATAGAGGATTCATCTCATGGTGCTCTCTCAAAAAATACTTGCCTTAGGAACAAAAAAACTAGGTACAGATGGTGAAGTAAAAGGCCATTCAAGAATAATGAAATTTAATCACTTATGATGTGAGTAAATCTGCCACAATGCTCAAGATGTATGATTCTATTCAGCATGGCACCTACTGGTTCCATACTTAACTCTCCAGCATGAAAGTTTAAATTTACCAGAGCAATTTCTTCAATACACCAAAAAAATGCTGAAGAAATCACCTATTTACTACAGCTTGCACACTACATCTAGAATCTCTTCTGTACCTTAAAAAAAAAAATCACATTCCTCTTATCTATGATAACAAAGTCTTTAAGGAACACAGAGAATTACAGTAGAGTGAAGTCCAGATTTACACACACCCATGTATTAGTGCTAAGTAGAATGGTTTTACAAATGCAACAAAAGTTTCAGGACTAACACTCAAATTGTACTGAGAGCAAAAGTGATATATTCTTTTTGGCCATACAGTTACATATAGTTTTACCGTTTTCTATTATTTAAAGTTAGCCATCAAATGGAAAATTCCTGCTATCTAACAGAATACTAAATTTAAGCAACCAGCAACAAAACTGAAACCCAGATGGGCTGTTCCCTTGGATTACATATACACCAAAAATGGCAGTAGTTAATCTTGAGAGAAACTCAGGATATACTGACAATGAACAGACTCTAAAACACTTGAAATAAGGCAAGTTCAAATCGAGATGTTCTGTAAATGTAAAATATATACTGGGTTTCAAAGACTCAGGAGAAAAAAGGAACGCAAAATATCATTAAAAATTTTATATCAAATATGTGTCAGAATAGTAATAGTTTATAATGGTAATAAAATACTATTAACGGTAATTTCACCGATTTCTTTGTGCACTCTTTTACTTTGGCCACTAAGAACATAAAATTACATATATGGCTCACATTCTATTTCTGTTGGACAGCACAGCACTAAGTGAATGAAGCATGGGGACCAGCTGGCACTAGCTGTATTTTTATATATATATAGCCGTTCTTCCAGGTATTATTTCTATGGTGGGCATAACATATGGTTCATACAGAAAGTTAACAGAGAAAAACACTAAAATATAAAGCTAGGGCTGGGGAAGAAATGAAGAGGAATACTGAAAAAGTAATTTTTGTGCTTTAGAAATGTAAAAAAAAAGTTGTTCTTTGATTTTGTTACTTGAACTGATAGTATATTTTAATGAACACATAATGGAATAAGAAATTTCCCCAAATGACTAAAAGCCATTTTTCACGAAAGTGACACATTAAGATGCTCCAGAAAGACATTCTTGTATCCGTTAGAACAAGTAAATCTATTTCTTTGAAAAATGCTTTCATTATTCACGTTTCTTGCTGCTGCTGCTGCTAAGTCGCTTCAGTTGTGTTCGACTGTGCGACTCCATAGATGGCAGCCCACCAGGCTCCCCCGTCCCTGGGATCCTCCAGGCAAGAACACTGGAGTGGGTTGCCATTGCCTTCTCCAATGCATGAAAGTGAAAGGTGAAAGTGAAGTCACTCAGTTGTGTCCTATTCTTAGCGACCCCATGGACTGCAGCCCACCAGGCTCCTCCGTCCATTGGATTTTCCAGGCAAGAGTACCAGAGTGGGTTGCCATTGCCTTCTCCGCATGTTTCTTGAACCTGGCTAAATAAAGGGTCCTAAGAGATGAAAGGGTGTTTGTGACTTCTTTTGTGTTGTTGTACTGAGCGATGTTCTTTGGAAGCACGGAAGGTGGCTGGGGGACAGACACGTGTCTCTGCCCTTGCTCTGAGAGTGGAAGGCTCCCCAGGCTCCTCTGCCCGGGACCCGGGTGAGGCTTTAACTATGTCTTCTGAGGCGTTGGCTGCTTGTGAGGCAGGACACGTGAGGAGTATGTGACATCAATCTACACAGAAGCAGGGGCACCGGGGCTGAGAAAAAGGGAGGGCAGGCGTGGATGTATCCAGGAAGGGGTGGGCGAGAGGTGGGGACATAGGTGTTTTTCAAGGAATAGATGGTGCATCATCGGTCCTCTTTTTATATATTCCCTGAGTCTAACTATTCTGAACGCTTTGCTTCCACTGCTGAACAGGAATAAACCACTGGCAATAAATCCATTCCAAATCTCTAGAATCCTTTGACTATTTCATGGTCTTCAGGACTAGATACACAGTTACATCTTTAAAAACAATATTAAACAAATGAGATTTAAATTCCTTTGACATCTTGAATACATTTACCTCAGAAAACTAATGTATGAGGTTAATAAATATGAAAATTTTTTCAGTGATAAAAATGCTGTTTCAAAAAGTTTTATCATAAGCATAGATCAAAAAAAAAAAAAAAAAAAGAAATGAACACTTGAAGGCTGTTAAGACTTATACCTAGGTAACATTTGAACATTTTTCCACTGTTCAAATAAAAATGGCAGAGCAGCAAGATAAAAACAAACTGTAACTATATATATACATGAAAGAAAGAAAAAGAGCTTGCTATTTAAGGAAGCAAAAAGCACACATTTATTCAAGGTACTTGGTAAGAATTCACTGTTTGTTTTTTTTTTATCTGACATACAAGCTAAGAATGAAAGTGAAAATGGATTACTCAGGAATCGGGATGTATCGAAGTCTCTTGGACTGGAGATCAGTAACTTCTATATATCCAGCTGTCTGTGGAGGGGTAACATCTGCAAAGAAGTCAAGACACAAGCCGAGTGTTAAATTACTGCCTGATATAAAAACAGGACCCAAATAAAGCACAGATGCTGCTAAAAATGGAATGAAGTTATCACTCGCCTAGAACAGAACTCTGGGACCCACTTGATGAGGTCCGGGGCTAACCAATTCCAGTCTTGAGGTTAGACGCTCAGTCATGCTTTTGTCAGGAAAACAGAGATTGTCAGATAGATGCATGTTACGCTGTGATTCTTTAGTGTCAGAGAATTATCTAAGTTCCTTTCATTTTCTTTGATATTAATAGCTTCCCAAGATGGGTCAGTGTTTTAGCACTTAAGAGTTTATCTGAAAATATTGCATCATTGGAATTCTTTTCCTTCCTAGGAAGTTACAACAGGGACGGTATAATAACAGTGGAATCAGCATCTACTTGAAATCGGAGTGGCCTGGTAGACAATCCTAGCTTGACATTTCCTAACTATGATTTACTATGGTCAAGTTAGTTCTCTCTCTGAGACCTGCTTTCATCATTTGCAAAACAAGGATGAGAAGAGCATCTGAGAATCATAAACATTATTTGCACATAATTAGTAGTTGTTCCACCCCATTGCTGTTATTATTAGGACCCCTCAAGACAGGAAAAGGTGAGGTGAAGATCGGGGCAGTGGGGCAAGGACTCTGGGTCATGAAGAATGTGAAAAGGTGGGGAAGGAGAGGGTAATGTGATATGGGGGTCAGAGTCCCCAACTCCAATTCTAGTTGTTTCCCAGAAAATTCTGGGAGTTGACTGACTTTTCCCCCCAAATCCCTGAGGACCTCCATCACCCTCATCATCGCAAGTTACCAGCACTGTGTTAGGAATCCTGTCTGTCTTTTCTGTGTTTCATTAATTGCATGCTATGCTGCTGGGCTCAGCTGCTCAGTCGTGTCTGACTCTTTGCAACCCCGTGGCCCACCAGGCTCCTCTTCCATGGAATTTTCCAGGCAAGAATACTAGAGTGGGTTGCCATTTCCTACTCCAGGTGATCTTCCTGACCCAGGGATCAAACCCACGTCTCTTGCATCTCCTGCATTGGCAGGTGGATTCTTTACCACTGCGCCACCTGGGAAGCCCTGTTAATTGCCTTTCTCTTTTCTGGCTGCACCACCCAGCACGTGGAATCCTAGTTTCTGACACTGGAAGCTCAGAATCTTAACCGTCCCTGTTTGCGACTTACAGATAGTGTTTTTATTTTTTTTTTATTTTTTTTTTTTTAGTGTTTTTAATACTGACAACTACAAACACCTTGGATTCTGTTTGAGAGATGAGAAAGCGGAGACTTATAGAAGTGGTATAATAATGGACTTGGATAGTGATAGAGAAAGCTATCAAAATCAGGCCTTCCTTCTGGCTTTAAAATCTCTGCTCTGCCCACTGCTCCACACAGCTTCTACCTGAGCTGACCGTGGGGCAACAATTTTAAAAATAGCTTTATTTTTACAAAATCTTGGCCTCCAATGTCTCTATAAAAAAAAAAACACCCACAAACCTACAAAGAAACCATACTCTTAAAAGACTTTTGTCTGTTGTCTATCTCCTATTACAATTTTTTTTCATATTGTAACAAAGTTTTCTCTCTCTACTATGCAAAGTCAGCTATAAGTCCAGGCAACTTTAAAGGTACTTCAAAGATACTTGCTTATGTGTCTACCCTTTTTTAAAAAATTTTAATTTATTTATTTTTGAGATTAATCCTTTGTCTGTTTCTTCATTTGCTATTATTTTCTCCCAATCTGAGGGCTGTCTTTTCACCTTACTTATAGTTTCCTTTGTAGTGCAAAAGCTTGTAAGTTTCATTAGGTCCCATTTGTTTAGTTTTGCTTTTATTTCCAATATTCTGGGAGGTGGGTCATAGAGGATCTTGCTGTGATTTATGTCAGAGAGTGTTTTGCCTATGTTCCCCTCTAGGAGTTTTATAGTTTCTGGTCTTACATTTAGATCTTTAATCCATTTTGAGTTTATTTTTGTGTATGGTGTTAGAAAGTGTTCTAGTTTCATTCTTTTACAAGTGGTTGACCAGTTTTCCCAGCACCACAAACACATGAAAAGATGCTCAACATCACTCATTATTAGAGAAATGCAAATCAAAACCACAATGAGGTACCATTACACGCCAGTCAGGATGGCTGCTATCCAAAAGTCTACAAGCAATAAATGCTGGAGAGGGTGTGGAGAAAAGGGAACCCTCTTACACTGTTGGTGGGAATGCAAACTAGTACAGCTGCTATGGAGAACAGTGTGGAGATTTCTTAAAAAACTGGAAATAGAACTGCCATATGACCCAGCAATCCCACTTCTGGGCATACACACTGAGGAAACCAGATCTGAAAGAGACACGTGCACCCCAATGTTCATCACAGCACTGTTTATAATAGCCAGGACATGGAAGCAACCTAGATGCCCATCAGCAGATGAATGGATAAGGAAGCTGTGGTACATATACACCATGGAATATTACTCAGCCATTAAAAAGAATTCATTTGAACCAGTTCTAATGAGATGGATGAAACTGGAGCCCATTATACAGAGTGAAGTAAGCCAGAAAGATAAAGAACATTACAGCATACTAACACACATATATGGAATTTAGAAAGATGGTAACGATAACCCTATATGCAAAACAGAAAAAGAGACACAGAAATACAGAACAGACTTTTGAACTCTGTGGGAGAATGTGAGGGTGGGATATTTCAAAAGAACAGCATGTATACTATCTATGGTGAAACAGATCACCAGCCCAGGTGGGATGCATGAGACAAGTGCTCGGGCCTGGTGCACTGGGAGGACCCAGAGGAATCGGGTGGAGAGGGAGGTGGGAGCGGGGATCGGGATGGGGAATACGTGTAAATCCATGGCTGATTCATATCAATGTACGACAAAACCCACTGGGAAAAATAAATAAATAAATAAATAAAAATTTAAAAAAAAAATTAAAAAAAAAATAAAAAATTTTAATTTATTTATTTTTAATTGAAGAATAATTGCTTTATAATATTATGTTGGTTTCTGCCACACATCAGTATGAATCAGCTATAGATATACCTGTGTCCTCTCCCTATTGAACCCCGCTTCCCTCTCCCACCCCACCCCACCCCCAGGCTGTCATGGAGCTCTGCATTTGGGCTCCCTGTGTCATAGAGCAAATGCCCACTGGTCATCTGTTTTACACACGGTAACGTACGTTTCAGCGCTACTTTCTCAGTTCATCCCACCCTCTCCTTCCCCCACTGCACCCACAAGTCTTTATGTTTTTTTGTCTGCATCTCCACTGCTGCCCTGCAAACAGGTTCATTAGTGCCGTCTTTCTAGCTTCCATATATATGTGCTAATATACAGTATTTTTCTCTTTCAGACTTACTTCACTCCGTATGATAAGCTTTAGGTTTCCTCCACTTCATTAGAACTGACTCAAATGCATCCTTTCTACGGCTGAGTGATACATATTCCACTGTATATATGTACCACATCTTCTTTACCCATTCATCTCTCAGCGGACATCTAGGCTGCTTCCACGTCCCAGCTACTGTAAGCAGTGCTACGATGAGCACTGAGGTAAATGTGTCTCTTTAAATTATGGCTTCCTCAGGGTATACGCACAACAGTGGGATTGTTGGTCATATGGTACTTTTATTCCTAATTTTTTAAGGAATCTCCATACTGTTTTTCATAGTGGCTGAATCAATTTACATTCCCACCAACAGTGCAAGAGGGTTCTCTTCCCCACAACCTCTCCAGGATTTATTGTCTATAGATTTTTTTGATGATGGCCATTCTGACTAGTGTGAGGTGATACCTCATTGTAGTTTTGATTTGCATTTCTCTAATAATGAGCGATGTTGAGCATCTTTTCATGCATTTACTAGCCATCTGTGTGTCTTCTTTGGAGAATTGTCTGTTTAGGTCTTATGCTCACTTTTTGATTGGGTTGTTTTTCTGGTATTGACCTGCATGAGCTGTTTGTATATTTTGGAGATTAATCCTTTGTCAGTTATTCCATTTGCTATTATTTCCTCCCATTCTGAGGGTTGTCTTTTCACCTTGTTTATAGTTTCCTACATTGTGCAAAAGCTTTTAAGTTTAATTAGGTCCCATTTGGTTATTTTTGTTTTTATTTCCATTACTCTAGCAGGTGGGTCATAGAGGATCTTGCTGTGATTCATGTCAAAGAGTGTTCTGTCTATGCTTCCCTCTAGGGGTCTTACATTTAGGTCTTTAATCCCTTTTGAGTTTATCTTTGTGTATGGTGTTAGGAAATGTTCTAATTTCATTCTTTTACATGTAGTCGTCCAGTTTTCCCAGCATCACTTATTGAAGATACTATCTTTTCTCCATTATCTCATTAAAATTTCTGATTAGAATGAGAAGACTAGAATGTCCACATTGAATTTATCCAATGTAGTTTACAAAAAAATAAGAAACTTGGCGTTTGAATTTCCCGTTCGCAACTGAAGGTTTTCAAGATGGCCACCCGACAACCTCAACATCTCTCTAATTTATTCAAAAAACAAAGTTGAGAATCTCTGCATGAAGCACTGGGGAAGAGGGGAAAAAGACGCGTGTCGTTCTTGACTTGTCTGAGGAGCCCACAGCATAGAGAAGAAAGTGCCCTTTTCTTTTTTCTTTGAAAAATAGAGGGGTGGATGGGGTGGGAGGTGGGAGGGAGGTTCAAGAAGAAGGGGACACATGTACACCCATGGCTGATTCATGTTGATGTATGGCAGAAACCAACACAATATTGTATCTTATTATCCTCCAATTAAAAATAAATAAAAGCAAAAAAAAAAAAAATCATTGTGAGCCTTTAGGAACTTGGGAAGGATTCCAGGGTGGGAAGCACAGCCCTGTGGTCCTGTGTGAGCTGCAGATCTAGGCAAGAAGTGGTCCTGGGGGCATAAAGGGACAAGAGGAAAGGAAGGCAGTGTCCAGGGGCAGCAGGGGGTAAGGAAAGCCAGTTACCGTGGTAACCGGACCACCCAGCGGAATCGGCCATCCCAGAAAGCCATCCGTACAAAGCCAATATGCTTATCATAAGTCACACACTGCCAGCACTGGAAATGCTGCCTGGGATATAAGGTCAGTCTTGGCCGAAGTTTTGCACCATGTATCATTTTTGACAGTTCCTGCCTCTAGGACATAACTGAAGTGGGTTGACTTATTTATAGACCCTGGGTTCTTTGCCAAAAATGACCAGTTATTGAAGTGGTTAGGATGACTAGCTCTGCCTAGCTAATCAGTTACGTTTGGCCTGCCACTTACATGCACTCTTTTTCATAAATAGTAGTATCAAGCTGTGCTACCGCCACCATTGATTTTAGGCTTCCCGTGAAAGCAAAGTAAGCCAACTTATTTTAAATATCGCTTTTCCTATAGCTTTTTTTTTCTTCCCCCACTGTGCAAGTTAATTCCATGGCATAAAGAGAATGAGAAAACCCAATAATGGCTCTGTTTTCAGGGAGGAGAAAGCAAGAATTTTATTCTTCATGCTAAAAAGTATTTTCATGCATCAGAAAAAGCAACTTGTGGCTAAAAAGGACTTTAAAGGTGGTGGTAGGTTGCTTCCCAGGTAGTGCTGGTTGTAAAGAACCTGCCTGCCAATGTAGGAGACATAAGAGATGCTGGTTCGCTGGGTCAGGAAGATCCCGATCCGCTGGAGAAGGGCATGGCAACTCACTCCAGTATTCTTGCCTAGACAATCCCATGGACAGAGGAGCCTGGCAGGCTACAGTCCATAGGGTCCCAAAGAGTTGAACACGACTGATGTGACTTAGCACAGTGATGATGGTAGTGGTAAGGCTTGAAAAATAATCAGAAGTGAAGTTTTCGGATTTGAAAATAAATCAGTTTAGAATACATGATTGAATTAAGGAAGTAAAACCGTGGCCAGATTTCCCTCCAAACTTAGCCAAATCCTTGTCTATCCATTTTAAATGTTTGGACACTGTAGAGAGGATGGAGGTTAAGTAAGTTTCCATTACATTTGTAATCCAGGTGGATTTAGAAGAGAGGTATAAATTACATTTGGGGATTAGTTCCCTAACAATTAAAGGGAAGTCATTGCCACAGTGTTCAGAGCACAGTTCCCATAAACAGTCGGGCAGCTTAGATGCACATCATCAAGGTTTGGAGTGGGGAGAAAAACTGTCGGGCAAAATAACCAAGAGCATTTTCAGAAGGAAGATGAAATTATATAAAAAATTCACTCCTTCAAGCAATGTAATTTGATGTATATGTGTTCCCTATTGTACTAGGTTTCAAGAACTTCTGTGTTCACAGATTCAAAGATTGATGTGTGCCCTGCAATCGGGGTGATACCAAATCTTTGAATTTATTCAAAGTTCAAACAGCAGTGCGTTGCTTTCAATCAAGAGTCATTACTTTGTGTTTAAAGAGCTGAGGCCTATGATTTAAAGGGGAAAAAGAAAAAGCTAGCATTTAACTAGAAGAAAAACGATTGGAAGAAAGAAGTAAATCGCCCCCCTGATCCGCAGCAACCAAGAGTTACACCCTCTTTGTCAAAGCCACCAGGAGAGGAGCCTTTACAGCTTCTACTGATTTCTTTAATAAACGGCTTCTGCACAGGCGTTCCTGACTAATCAGGTGGCTGGTCTGTATTTACTTGAAAAAATTAGTTTGAATTATCATCAGAGACCTAAAGGCTCACAGATTAAAGAGTCAAACAGGCTGAAAGAAAAAAACCATCAGCCCCAGCTTCACTCCTCTCACACCTCACTTTCTACTCCCAGAGATACTTTCAACTTTTTAAAGCTGTCTCTTTGGTGTTCACCTTCTTCCTTCTGGCGCTGTCTTGATGTTTTACTTTTAGGCATTACGTACTGATGTCCCATCGTGTAGGACGAGACTTGAACTCTTTCTCACACCCGCTTCCTCTGCCTGGGCGTCCCTGGTGGCTCCGTGGTAAGGAACCCACCTGCCAGTGCAGGAGACCCAGGTTCGATCCCTGGATCAAGAAGGTCCCCTGGGGAAGGAAATGGCAACCCACTCCAGTGTTCTTGCCTAGAGAATCTCACGGACAGAGGAGCCTGGTGGGCGGGCTACAGTCTATGGGGTCACAAAGGAACCTGACACAACTCACTGACTAGACAACAACTTCCCTTGCCTAACACCCCACTTCCCATCCCCCAGTGTATTTATGTGATACCTAGATGCCCTCTGAGTCTTCAAATATTTATGAAGGTCCCATTGTCAGAGACATGGTTTTCTAGTAGTCATGTATGGATGTCTGAGTTGGACCATAAAGAAGGCTGACTGCCAACAAATTGATGCTTTTGAACTGTGGTGTTGAAGACTCTTGAGAGTCCCTTGGACAGCAAAGAGATCAAGCCAGTCAATCCTAAAGACAATCAACCCTGAATATTCATTGGAAGGACTGATGCTGAAGCTGAAACTCCAATACTTTGACCACCTGATATGAAGAGCCGACTCACTGGAAAAGACCCTGATTCTGGAAAAGGTTGAAGGCAGGAGGAGAAGGGGGTGACAGAAGATGAGATGGGTAGATGGCATCATCAATTCAATGAACATGAGTTTGAGCAGATTCCAGGAGATAGTGAAGGACAGCCTGGTGTTGCAGTTCACGGGGTTGTAAAGAGTAGGACACGAGTGAGTGACTAAACAACAACAACAATATGGAACTCTCATTCGTATGCATTTTTTCCCCTCTTGTTAACCAGTCTGACATCAATTTAATTATCAGACCAATCAAAAAACCTGAAGGGAAGAAGGGAAAAATTCCCCACCCCCACACCAAACTCTAGTTAGGCCTTTCTGAATCCTCCTCTCAATTAGGTACACACTTTTGGCCTTCTGTGTTCATCTGAGCATTTTCCAGTTTTAGCGAGAGTAAAGTTCAGTTAGCTTAACCAGAAACCTAAACCTGGATATCTGGCAGAGTTCCTGATCCTCTACCATTTCCCAAATAAAGTCTGGTCACCCTGGCCTGCCTGCAGCAGGGACCCTGTTAGGTTGGTTTGGTCAGAATCCTCCATTACCTCTGATTCCCTCTTAGTAATTTTCCATCCACTCATCCCCACCAACTAAACTGAAGGATCTCTACTATCTGATTTTAAGATAAACTATGAAGTAATAATCAAGAGAGTACGGTGTTAAAGAGGGGACAGACACAAAGATCAATTGAATACAAATGCAAACTCAGAAAGAAACCCACATATGTGGTCAGTTGCTTTCCACAGAGCTCCAAAGATAATTTGATGGAAAAAGGATAGACTTGTCAGTAAATGATGCTAAACAATTGACTATTTCCAAAACAATGAGCCTTAATCCACACCTTATACCATAAAGAAAATTAACTTGATCATATACTAATGTATATATACAGAATCTAGAAAGATGGCACCAAAGAATTTATCTGCAGGGCAGCAGTGGAGAAACAGACATAGAGAACAGACTTATGGACACGGGGAGAGGGCAGGAGAGGTGAGATGTATGGAGAGAGTAACATGGAAACTTACATTACCAAATGCAAAATAGAAAGCCAATGGGAATCTGCTGTCTGGCTCAGGAAACTGAAACTGGGGCTCCAGTTTGATACTCAAACTGTTATCAACCTAGACGGGTGGGATGGGAAGGAGATGGGAGGGAGGTTCAAGAGGGAGGGGACATATGTATACCTACGACTGATTCACGTTGAGGTTTGACAGAAAGCAACAAAATTCTGTACAACAATTATCCTTCAATTTAAAAAATAAATTAACTAAAAACATCAACCTGGAGTATAAATCTAAGTGCAGTTGCATCTAGAAATATGAAATCCCTCAAAGAAAACAGGAAATTTGGGCCTTTCACCAAAATGGGAGAAAATGTTTGGAAAACATGTATCCGATACAGTGGACTTGTATCTAGACTATATAAGTCCAAATACTCAAAAAATCATTAAAAAGAAAGCAAGTAACCCAGTTCAGAAAGTGGGCAAAGGATCTGAAGAGACATTTCACTAAGAAGACAGACATGAAAAGATACTCAACATCATGTAGGACTAGGGAAAATGCAGATTAAAACCACAATGAGATATTCAGCAATAAAAAGGAACGAACAACTGGTACTTACAACATAAATGATTCGCAAACATATAATATTAAGTGAAAGAAACCAGACTCAAAGTGCCATGTGACTCCATTTATGTGACATTCTGAAAAACGCAAGTGAATAAGGGCAGAAAACCAGATCAGTGAGGGGCTGGGGGTAGGGCTTGATGGCAGAGTGGCCTAGGGGAGGTTCAGGGGAGATGGGACTATTCACAGTCAGTCATGGTGATGGCTACACAACTGGATGTGTTTGTCAAGCTCATAGCACTATACACCAAAAACAGTGAGTTTTACTGTATGTAAACTGGACCTCACATCACCAGATGGTCAACACTGAAATCAGACTGATTGTATTCTTTGCAGCCAAAGATGGAAAAGCTCTATACAGTCAACAAAAACAAGACTGGGAGCTGACTGTGGCTCAGATCATGAACTCCTTATTGCTAAATACAGACTTAAATTGAAGAAAGTAGGGAAAATCACTAGACTTTTCAGGTATGACCTAAATCAAATCCCTTACATATACAGTAGAAGTGAGTAACAGATTCAAGGGATTAGATCTGATAGACAGAGTGCCTGAAGAACTATGGATGGAGGTTCAGGACATTGTATGGGAGACAGTGAACAAGACCATCCCTATGAAAAAGAAATGCAAAAGGGCAAAATGGCTGTCTGAGGAGGCCTTACAAAAAGCTGAGAAAAGAAGAGAAGCCAAAAGCAAAGGAGAAAAGGAAAGATATTCCCATTTGAATGTAGAGTTCCAAAGAATAGCAAGGAGAGATAAGAAAGCCTTCCTCAGCGATCAATGCAAAGCAATAGAGGAAAACAACAGAATGGGAAAGACTAGATATCTCTTCAAGAAAATTAGAGATACCAAGGGAACACTTCATGCAAAGATGGGCACAATAAAGAACAGAAATGGTATGGACCTAATAGAAGCAGGAGATATTAAGAAGAGGTGGCAAGAATACACAGAAGAACTGTACAAAAAAGATCTTCACAACCCAGATAATCACGATGGTATGATCACTCACCTAGAGCCAGATATCCTGGAATGCGAAGTCAAGTGGGCCTTAGGAAGCATCGCTATGAACAAAGCTAGTGGAGGTGATGGAATTCCAGCTGAGCTATTTCAACTCCTGAAAGATGATGCTATGGAAGTGCTGCACTCAATATGCCAGCAAATGTGGAAAACTCAGCAGTGGCCACAGGACGAGAAAAGGTCAATTTTCATTCCAAACCCAAACAAAGGCAATACCAAAGAATGTTCAGTTGCACTCATCTCACAGGCTAGCAAAGTCATGCTCAAAATTCTCTAAGCCAGGCTTCAACAGTATGTGATGTTCAAGCTGGTTTTAGAAAAGGCAGAGGAACCAGAGTTCAAATTGCCAAATCTGTTGGATCATCAAAAAAGCAAGAGAGTTCCAGAAAACCATTTACTTCTGCTTTATTGATTATGCCACAGTTTGATCACAAAAAACTGGAAAATTCTTCAAGAGATGGAATGCCAGACACCTGATCTTCCTCCTGAGAAATCTGTATGCAGGTCAAGAAGCAAGAGTTAGAACTGGACATGGAACAACAGACTGGTTCCAAATTGGGAAAGGAGTACATCAAGGCTGTATATTGTCACCTTGCTTATTTAACTTATATGCAGAGTACATGATGAGAAATGCTGGGCTGGATGAAGCACAAGCTGGAATCAAGACTGCCAGGAGAAACATCAATAACCTCAGATATGCAGATGACACCACCCTCATGACAGAAAGTGAAGAACTAAAGAGCCTCTTAGTGAAAGTGAAAGAGGAGAGTGAAAAAGTTGGCTTAACACTCAACATTCAGAAAACTGAGATCATGGCACCTGGTCCCATCACTTCATGGCAAATAGATGGGGAAACAATGGAAAGAGAGAGAGACTTTATTTTCTTGGGCTCCAAAATCACTGTAGATGGTCACTGCAGCCATGAAATTAAAAGACTATTGTTCCTTAGAAGAAACGCTATGACCAACCTAGACAGCATGTGGCAGAAAGTGAAGAAGAACTAAAGAGCCTCTTGATGAAAGTGAAAGAGGAGAGTGAAAAAGTTGGCTTAAAGTTCAATAGTCAGAAAACTAAAATCATGGCATCCGGTCCCATCACTTCATGAAAAATAGATGGGGAAACAGTGGAAACAGTGGCTGACTTTATTTTTTTGGACTCCAAAAATCACTGCAGATGGTGACTGCAGTCATGCAATTAAAAGATGCTTACTCCTTGGAAGGAAAGTTATGACCAACCTATACAGCATTTTAAAAAGCAGAGACATTACTTTGCTAACAAAGGTCCATCTAGTCAAGGCTACGGTTTTTCCAGTGGTCATGCATGGATGTGAGAGTTGGACTATAAAGAAAGCTGAGGGCTGAAGAATTGATGCTTTTGAACTGTGGTGTTGGAGAAGACTCTTGAGAGTCCCTTGGACTGCAAGGAAATCCAATCAGTCCATCCTAAAGGAAATCAGTCCTGAATATTCACTGGAAGGACTGATGCTGAAGCTGAAACTCCAAATACTTTGGCCACCTGATGTGAAGAACTGACTCATTGGAAAAGACCCTGATGCTGGGAAAGATTGAAAGCAGGAGGAGAAGGGGAAGACACAGAATGAGATGAGATCGTTGGATGGCATCACCAACTCTATGGACATGACTTTGAGCAAGCTCCGGGAGTTGGTGATAGACAGGAAAGCCTAGCATGTTGCAGTCTATGGGGTCGCAAAGAGTCAGACACAACTGAGCGACTGAACTGATTGATCTGAAACTGGACCTTAATAAGAACAAATGAGAACAATAAAATACTTTAAAAACAACACTTTTTTTGATGTGTGGAGAATGGGGGCAGGGCAAGGGAAGAAGGAAGAGGGAATCTGATCTTCAGGCTACTGCAGTGTTATAGTGCAAAACGGTGGTGACTTTGGATTTTGGCAACAGAACTGTAGACGAGGGGGCTGAATATAAGATCAGCTTCCCTTGTGGCTCAGCTATTAAAGAATCTGCCTGCAATGTGGGAGACCTGGGTTCGACCCCTGGGTTGGGGAAATCCCCTGGAAAAGGGAAAGGCTACCCATTCCAGTGTTCTGGCCTGGAGAATGCCATGGACTGTATATAGTCCATGGGGTCGAAAGGGTCAGACAGGACTGAGTGACTTTCACTTTCACTTTAAAGGTTGTATCAAAAATAAACTCAAAATGGATTAAAGATCTAAATGTAAGACCAGGAACTATAAAACTCCTAGAGGAGAACATAGGCAAAACACTCTCTGACATAAATCACAGCAGGATCCTCTATAACCCACCTCCCAGAATATTGGAAATAAAAGCAAAAATAAACAAATGGGACCAAGTTAAACTTAAAAGCTTTTGCACAACAAACGAAACTATAAGCAAGGTGAAAAGACAGCCCTCAGACTGGGAGAAAATAATAGCAAACAAAGCAACAGACAAAGGATTAATCTCAAAAATATACAGGCAAGTCCTGCAGCTCAATTCCAGAAAAATAAATGACCCAATCAAAAAATGGGCCAAAGAACTAAACAGACAATTCGCCAAAGAAGACATACAGATGGCTAACAAACACATGAAAAGATGCTCAATATCACTCATTATCAGAGAAATGCAAATCAAAACCACAATGAGGTACCATTACACGCCAGTCAGGATGGCTGCTATCCAAAAGGCTACAAGCAATAAATGCTGGAGAGGGTGTGGAGAAAAGGGAACCCTCTTACACTGTTGGTGGGAATGCAAACTAGTACAGCCGCTATGGAGAACAGTGTGGAGATTCCTTAAAAAATTGGAAATAGAACTGCCATATGACCCAGCAATCCCACTTCTGGGCATACACACCGAGGAAACCAGATCTGAGAGAGACACGTGCACCCCAATGTTCATCGCAGCACTGTTTATAATAGCCAGGACATGGAAGCAACCTAGATGCCCACCAGCAGATGAATGGATAAGGAAGCTGTGGTACATATACACCATGGAATATTACTCAGCCGTTAAAAAGAATTCATTTGAATCAGTTCTAATGAGATGGATGAAACTGGAGTCCATTATACAGAGTGAAGTAAGCCAGAAAGATAAAGACCAATACAGTATACTAACACATATATATGGAATTTAGAAAGATGGTAACAATAACCCTATATGCAAAACAGAAAAAGAGACACAGATGTACAGAACAGACTTCTGGACTCTGAGGGAGAAGGCGAGGGTGGGATGTTTAGACAGAACAGCATCGAAACATGTGTATTATCTAGGGTGAAACAGATCATCAGCCCAGGTTGGATGCATGAGACAAGTGCTCGGGCCTGGTGCACTGGGAAGACCCAGAGGGATTGGGTGGAGAGGGAGGTGGGAGGGGGGATCGGAATGGGGAACACATGTAAATCCATGGCTGATTCATGTCAATGTATGACAAAACCCACTACAATATTGTAAAGTAATTAGCCTCCAACTAATACAAATAAATGGAAAAAAAAAAAAGAGATGGCAACTGATGATGGAATGAATGTGGAGGACGAGGGAGAAGAATCAGGGCCGGTCCCCGGGTGTCTGGGTGGATGAGCTGCGCTGAGTTTTGGTGCAGAATTCCTTGTCATTCCGGGGCACTCTGTCATGCCTCTGTATGTTCATGCGGACTTCTCTCTTTCAGGAACAGCTGCTTCATTGACTCCCTCCCATTCATCTGTCAAGAATCAGCTCAGAATCGCAAGCTTGGGTGGTAAGCCTCTCCTTTGTGTTTGTAGATCACCTTGTGAATATTCCTACTGCACTGTGAAGCCACTGTCAGTGTGTTAATAAAAAACATTCTAAGGAAATGGCAATTTATTTGGAAGGAGCTAATTGTAACATTACCACATAACCAGGACTTTTTGAACACAGTAATAGACAGATTATCACAGCAGGTTTATTATTATATTTATGAAGTCCACACTAATATAATGAATGTAAACACCAGACAACATATTACTGCCACTAGGATGCAAATAAAAGTCAGCAGCTCAATGAGCAACCATTTTCATAACTGTCCTTTACAGGGAAAGCCAGTGTCGTTCACTGAGAACAGCTATGGCCTTAGGTTGGAAGACGCTGGTGTAAATCTGGGCTCTGCTGTCCACTGATGGGATGACCCTCAGCAACTGATTTTACCTCTCTGTATCAGTTTCTCGGCATATGAATTTGAGAGTACATAATGAAATAACTGGACTTTGAAGATTAAATGAATTTGTATGAGGGAAAGTGACCAGCGCGGGAGCTGGCACGTGTTACGCAGTAATAAACGCAGGTTGACTTTGGGAGCACTGGGACGTGAATAAGACTGGCCTTTAGTCACAGGAGTTCAGCACAAAAGTCAGGCCCTATGTTCTATGCCTCATGTGTGTGCTCAGTCACTTCCGTCGTGTCTGACGCTTTCTGACCCTACGCTCTGTAGCCCGCCAGGCTCCTCTGGGATTCTCCAGGCAAGAATACTGAAGTGGGTTGCCATGCCCTCCTCCAGGGGATCTTCCAGACCCAGGAATCCAACCCATGCCTCTTATACGTCCTGCAGTGGCAGGTGGCTTCCTCACCACTAGCACCACCTTTCTACGCCTTATGTTCTGACAATTCTTAAGTCTCCGTGAAAACCTGTTCTAAGGAAGGTTACTGCATAGACTGCGGTGCAAATGAGTTCTCACAGCAGAGGCACAATCATGCGCTGTAACAAGTTTAAACGTTCTGAGCGCATGTAAGCCTTTTTAGCTACTAAACTGTTAGAACTATTCGTAAGTATAGAAAGATAATGATAAGTTAAACGTTCCCATCAAAACCAACCTACCATTAACTGCCATGATAAATTAGGAATTGTTAAATCTCTTACCTTTTGGGTAGATGTCTTTTAGAGGGACTTCTCCTGGGGGCAAAATCCTGACTATCTGATTAGTATCCAAGAGAGTCACACAATTGCTCTGTTTTGCGGTTCCACTTTTCTTCTTTCCTCCATAGAATGTTGTATCAGTGACTCTTGATTTACTCAAAGATGATGGCCTTTTCCAAGAATAAACTTCACTAGGTGACTAAAAGGAAAAAGAGAGATTCAAGTACTGAAGTACTATAAACTACACTCATAACTTTTACAGTGCAGTCCTTTAAACAGATGCCAGTGGTAAACTTATATTTCACAAATATAAGAAAATCAAATTATTCTTTAACCTTTCTTAATGCAGAAGATAGTTCCTTTATTGATAATCATAATTTTCAGACAAGTGTAAAGTATACAACATATTTTTTATTTTGAAATGAATTATAACTAAAACGAGGGAATATAACAGTATAGTTGGGCTTCCCAGGTGGCCTTACTGGTAAAGAAGCTGCCTGACAACACAGGCAACATAAGAGACCTGGATTCTATCCTCAGGTCGGGAAGATTAGCAGGAAGAGGGCATGACAACCCACCTCAGTATCCTTGCCTGGAGAATCCCATGGACAGAGGAGCCTGGTGGGCTACAGTCCATAAGGTTGCAAAGAGTTGGACATGACTGAAGAGACTTAGCACAACAGTATCAGTTCAGTTCAGTTGTTCAGTCGTGTCTGACTCTTTGCTACCCCATGGACTGCAGCACACCAGGCGTCCCTGTCCATCACCAGCTCCCGGAGTTGCTTCAATTCATGTTCATCGAGTCAGTGATGCCATCCAACCATCTCATCCTCTGTCGTCCCCTTCTCTTCCTGCCTTTAATCTTTCCCAGCATCAGGGTCTTTTCCAATGAGTCAGTTCTTTGCATGAGATGGCCAAAGTACTGGAGTTTCAGCTTCAACATCAGTCCTTCCAATGAATATTTAGGACTGATTTCCTTTAGGATGGACTGGTTGGATCTCCTTGCAGTCCAAGGGACTCTCAAGAGTCTTCTCCAACACGACAGTTCAAAAGCATCAATTCTTCAGCGCTCAGCTTTCTTTATAGTCCAACTCTCACATCCATACATGACCATTGTAAAAACCATAGCCTTGACTAGACGGACTTTTGTTGGCAAAGTAATGTCTCTGCTTTTTAATATGCTGTCTAGGTCGGTCATAACTTTTCTTCCAAAGAGCAAGCATCTTTTAATTTCATGGCTGCAGTTACCATCTGCAGTGATTTTGGAGCCCAAGAAAATAGAGTCTCTCATTGTTTCCATTGTTTCCCCATCTATTTGCCATGAAGTGATAGGACTGGATGAGATGATCTTACTTTTTGAATGTTGAGTATTAAGCCAACTTTTTCACTGTCCTCTTTCACTTTCATCAAGAGGCTCTTTAGTTCTTCATTTTCTGCCATAAGGGTGGTGTCATCTGCATATCTGAGGTTATTGATGTTTCTCCCGGCAATCTGGATTTCAGCATGTACTTCATCAAGCCCGGCATTCTGCATGATGTACTCTGCATATAAGTTAAATAAGCAGGGTGACAATACACGGCCTTGATGTACTCCTTTCCCAATTTGTAACCAGTCTGTTGTTCCATGTCCAATTCTTATTCTTGTTTCTTGATCTGCATACAGATTTCTCAGGAGGCAGGTAAGGTGGTCTGGTATTCCCATCTCTTTTAGAATTTTCCATAGTTTTTTGTGATCAAACTGTGGTGTAGTCAATAAAGCAGAGGTAGATGTTTTTCTGGAACTCTGTCACTTTTTCGACGAACTAACGGATGTTGGCAATTTGATCTCTGGTTCCACTGCCTTTTCTAAATCCAGCTTGAACATCTGGAAGTTCATGGTTTACATACTGTGGAAAATTCTCCTGGCTTGGAGAATTTTGAGCATGACTTTGCTAGCGTGTGAGATGAGCGCAACTGTGCGGTAGTTTGAGCATTCTTTGACATTGCGTTTCTTTTGGACTGGAATGAAAACTGACCTCTTCCAGTCCTGTGGCCACTGCTGAGTTTTCCAAATTTGCTGGCATATTGAGTGCAGCACTTTCACAGCATCATCTTTTAGGATTTGAAATAGCTCAACTGGAATTTCATTGCCTCCACTAGCTTTGTTCACAGTGACGCTTCCTAAGGCCCACTTGACTTCGCATTCCAGGATGTCTGGCTCTAGGTGAGTGATCACACCATCGTGGTTATCTGGGTCATGAAGATCTTTTTTGTATAGTTCTTCTGTGTATTCTTGCCACCTCGTCTTAATATCTCCTGCTTCTATTAGGTCCATACCATTTCTGTTCTTTATTGTGCCCATCTTTGCATGAAATGTTCCTTTCGTATCTCTAATTTTCTTGAAGAGATCTCTAGTCTTTCCCATTCTGTTGTTTTCCTCTATTGCTTTGCATTGATCGATGAGGAAGGCCTTCTTATCTCTCCTTGCTATTCTTTGAAACTCTGCATTCAAATGGGTATCTCTTTCCTTTTCTCCTTTGTGTTTTGCTTCTGTTCTTTTCTCAGCTTTTTGTAAGGCCTCCTGAGACAACCATTTTGCCTTGCACTTCTTTTCCATGGGGATGGCCTTGATCACTGCCTCGTGTACAATGTCCTGAACCTCCATCCATAGTTCTTCAGGCACTCTGTCAGATCTAATGTCTTGAATCTTTTTGTCACTATTTGTCACTTTGGCACAACAGTATAGTTAATTTAAATAACTACAAGTAAATAAATAACTATTTTAAATGGAAAATGCTGAGTGCACCCACTATCTGGCATAAGGAAGAGTATTACCAGTATTTCTCAAGCCCCTTGGAGGCCCCCTTCCCAATCATGTCTCTTTCATCTCTCCTAGACATTAACACTTCTGGAATTTTTTATTACTTTTTTCTCTTGCTTCACTTAATTTTTTTTTCAAAACATATCTATTTATCTGGCTGTGTCAGGTCTTATTGTCCCACTCGGGATCCTTTGCTGTTGTGAAAGGACTCTCTAGTTGTGCATGGGCTCAAGAGCTCATGAGCTCAATAGTTCTAAGGCATGTGGGATCTTAATTCCCCGACCAGGGCTCGAACCCTCATCCACTACAATGCAAGGCAGGTCTTAATCACTGGGCCACCAGGCAAGTCCCTCTTGCTTTACTTTAAATTTTTTACCATATATATTTATCCTTCTGTAGTCTAAAATCAAAGATATTCTCCTATGCATTTGCTAAACATTTTGAGTTTTTTCCTTCACTTTTAATTCCTTAATCCCTAAGGAAATATTTTTGTAAGTCGTATGAGGCTGTGACCCATGCTCATCTTTTTTTGCCCATGGAGAGTAACTGTCCAAATTCATTAACCTTTGCCCACTGATAAGCATTGGTATCAGAAATCAGTTCCATGTATGTATGGATCCATCTGTTTCTAGGCATTGCATTCTGTTCTACTGTATATTTTTCTACTCCTATGGCCAATACTACATGGTCTTAGTTATTAAGGTTCTATAATAAGCCTTGAAATTTAGTAGGGCAATACCTCTGCCTTTTATTCTGGTTCCTCTTCAGAAAGGTCTTATGTTTGCCCTTTCTCTTCCATAAAACTGTGACAGTTGATTTGCACTGCATCCTTGTCAGTACTTGGTACGTCCTGGCCCTTACTCCCTCAGTGATGTCTGACTCTTTGCGACCCCATAGACTGTAGACCACCAGGCTCCTCTGTCTACATATTCTCCAGGCAAGAATACTGGAGTGGGTTGCTATTTCCTTCTCCAGGGGATCTTCCCAATCCAGGGATCCAACTCGCATTTCTAGCGTCTCCTGCATTGGCAGGCGGATTCTTTATCACTGATTTAGTGGGACTAATTAACCACTGAGTTAGTGGGACTTTTTTATGGATAATACTTGGTATTGTGGGTATTAATTTTTTTTTTAATTTTAGCTATTCTAATAGGCAGTAGGGTAGTAGTACTATCTCATCATGGTTTTAATTTGCATTTCCCTAATGACTAATGAACATCTTTTTATATACTCAATTACCATCCATTTATCCTATGTAGTAAAGAGTCTGTTCAAGTCTTGCCCATTTTTTAAAAAACACATTTACTTCCAATTTTATTTTTATATCTACTTAAATACATTGAAAACCATGAGTCCACTCAGATACATCCAATTCCTAACCAACCACTACAGGACTCATACTAGTTTTCTTTCCTGCTGCATCTGTAACTCCCTTCTCCAACAGTGAGAAACCTAAACTTCATTACCTTTAATATACTTACTTTTTTGCTCAGTTCCACTGTATAAGACTCAGCTCCTATCTCCACCACTAACTTCCTCTTCCAGGCAAATGTCCCCCGCACTCTGCTTGGTCCTTATATCCCTCACTGAGCTATGTTCATGCATCAGTGAAGTCTTCGCCTTACTGGGGCCCCCGCATTCCACACTAGCCTGCCCCTTCATGGTGATGCCATCTTCATCCTGGCTGGACCTGATTCCCATCATCAATTGTCCCTCCCTCCCCAACTATAGATATCTTTTTCACCTGCTCAAGTTCTGACCTCTGATACCTCACACAGGTCCTCTCTTTGCTCATTTTTTATACTAGATTATTTGTTTTGTCACTCTTAAGTTTTAAGAAATCTTTATGTATTTTGGATACAAGTCCTTTGTTGGATATGTGATTTGCCATTATTTTCTCCCAGCCTGTAGATAGTTTTTTACCTCTCTTTGCAGTGTCTTCTTACAGAGTGGAAGCTTTTAATTTTGATGAAATTCAATTTATTAAAATTTTTTAATGGGTCATGTCTAAGATGCTCAGTACAATGTTTAGTAGAAGTGGTGGTAATGGGTATCCTTGTCTTACTCTTGATCTTAAAAGGAATGCTTTTAACATTTCACTTTTGAGGATTCACTATGACACTTGCTATAGATTTTTGTGGCCATTTGGTAGTTGGATAAGAAAATTATAATAAGTTTAAAATAATTCAGGTGCCTCTGATAATGCTGTAAAATGTTAATAAGAGACGACATAACATAACATAACATATCCTTTTGTTGATAGTTTTATGAAGAATCAAACGAAAATCACATAAAGGCAGAAAGATACTGTGGTATAAAAAGACATGAATTTGAGGGCCAGTCATTCTTGAGCTCAAATCACAGCTTCCTTACTCAGTATCTTTGTGGCCTGGGGGAAGAGATCCTGTCTGTTTTTATTTCATCATCTATAAAACCTTATGGAATTGTCATAAAAATTAATTATCACGTATGAAAGGGTTTAGAATAGTGCAATGCCTGGCTTGTATTGGGGTCTAAAAAATATGACTGCTCTCATAAAATGCTGAAAGGTTGTCTAACTGACTCTAATCCTTCATTAAACAAAAATTCATGAACATCTCCTATATGGTGGGTACTAAATACAGGGAATGGAGCTTTTAATTTAACAAGGTCTCTAGCCTATAATTTACAAAGGATTTCTAGAGGGTCAATACAAACATTGCCTTATACTCAGCTTTCTTACCTTTTTACAGTGACATTATATTTCTATGTCAATTTCTTCAATCAAAAGATCAATTTTTTAAAAACAGTTCCACCTTCAGAAAAGCAGATCCAGTATTTTCTCTACTGACCCCAGCAGGCATTTGTAGCAAGCATACTAAACACAACTCTTCATTTAATCAAGTCTGCTGTATTCCAACAACATGTTTCATTTTCAGTTATATAATCCACAGCAAATGTTTTTTGCTTGATAATTAGGCAGACATATGGCAAAGTCCTAAGCCACATATTATCCACTGGATTTTGGGTTTCAAAAGTCTTAAACCCTGAAGTACTCATCATTCATTAATCACATTAAAATTTTGAGATATGTGAGACTGGTGTACTATTAAGCAGAGCCAATATTTTATCTTTAAGTGATTCTATCACTCCACCTAAAAGCTACAAAGAAAATTATGGAAAATTAAATATTTAATCAAAACACACAGAGCTACATCTAAGGTTATTAGATAGCAACTTGGACTGAAATAACCTTTCTATTTTATCTTTTCACATTTCCATCAGGGGAAGATGATGCCTGTTTTACTTGAAGTCAATTACAAACAGCCCCTTCTTTACAGATAATAGTTAATAATAGCAGAAGGATCCACTGAAAAGCAAAGTAAATTGAGACTACCAGCATGTATAGTATAACATGGATGCTGCAAAGATATAAATCAGAGCAAAACTCAGTGGAAAGTTAATGGTATTCATGAGTGTTGAAAAATTTCATCTACAGTAATGAGGTTCAACATATTTCGCCCTAAAAGTTCTAGAAGAAATGTTATCTCGTTAGTCTCAAATTGTCCCTCTTGACAGGATATGAAGTGACTGTCAGTAGGTTACATATATATCTGCCCCATGAACTATCATGTATGAAGAATATTAGTTTTCCTTTACAAAATTATATAGTTGCATTACACTTGAAATGTTAATTTTTAAAAAGCAATGAACCCATATAGAATGCATTTTTAAATGACTGGTCTAGAAAATGAATGTTGATCTGAAATGTTTACCAAAAAATCATTACACTTTTAATTACCCTCAAATAGGCTTATAAAGCTTAGGCCAAAGTGAGGGGAAGAAATAGTTATTCAATAATTTAAAAAATTTAAGCTTACCATGAGATCTGGGAAACCAACAACAATTGTAGCATAACTATTCTTATCTGAGAGAATTCGGTTTGGAGAGTCAATCTTTTGTCCCACAGCTGAACTCAGATTTTCAGATGATAGTTGATTACTTGAAATTGTATGAGGTATGCTGTGGTCTGTTTCTGAAAAGTTTCAGAGAAACATTAAACACCATATGCCCCTAAATTGCTCCAGGAATTAATTTTTACAAGATTTCATTCTCATCAACTCAAACAGAAAAGCATAAATTAAAAAAGAGAAAATGCTTTCAATTACACTCATGGATTTTTGTCTGAGAAGACTCAGTTTTCAGATCTTGGTATCTTCTCATTTACGGAATTCAAATTTTTATTAGCAATCAACATTAATATTAACAGTACTGCAGAAAGAGGTAAGACTGACCTGGTTGGTTAGCAATGGTATATTTTAGACTCTTTTCCTTAAGTACTTTTCACACCACCCCCAAAAACTGTGATGAATAAAGTAGAAATTCTGACGTTCTGTGTTAAAAAGAAATGATGCAATCCTAAAATAGACTTGGAACCTACATATATATAAACATTCTGACTTGTCAAAAATATGCAAAGACAGAACTTAAAAGATGATGGATTCTTCCTTATTGTTTCTAGGGCAGTGACTAAGTTTTCTTTCGGTATAAAGTTAACATATGTTGATATGACTGTATTTAAACAATCCTAGAGGACAGTATGTAATCAAGCAGGCGCCCGCACAGCCGCATACATACAGAGCACGGTATTTACCTTGCATGACTCCAAACCCTGGGCTAGGAAGCTCCTCTTTCAACACATACAACTGGCAAACCCCACTGTCCTTAGATTCGATGTGTGCAGGTGTAGTTAAAAGATACTTCCTGTAAACAAACAAAACACCTAAAATGAATGAACAGTTTTTCCTTTTCTCATAACTGTGAGACCAGACTAGGAAAAATAAGAGTTTTTCCCTCCCAGGGCCTCTTTTTCATACTGTGAGTATAATTTACAGTTTTAGAGTTTTATCATGAATTTAAAAAATAGCTTCCTAATGCTGTATAAAGTTGTTATTGCTCAGCAGCTAAGTCGTGTCCGACTCTCTGTGACCCCATGGACTGAAGAATGCCAGGCTCCCGTGTCCTCCACTATCTCCTGAAGTTTGCTCAGATTCATGTCCACTGAGTCAGTGATGCGATCTGACCATCTCATCCTCTGTTGCCCCCTTCTCCTTTTGCCTCTACAAAAAGGAGTGCATAATAACAATGCAGTCATAAATGTGAACTAAAAACCTAATGCTTCCTATAAGAGGAAAGTCTAGTAGAAAAAAAAAAAAAGAAAATTAAAAAAGCAACTTGAAAGAGACACTCCATACCATCATGGAGCCTGCTGTTAATATGACTGATCGGCCAGTAAGAGGGAACCCAGCCTCAGATTTGTGACCAGGTACCACCTTCCCTGTTGGCTCAGCAGTAAAGATCTGCCTGCAATGCAGGAGACAAGGATTTGAGCTCTGGGACAGGAAGATCCCCTGGAGAAGGAAATGCCAGCCCACTCCAGCATTCTTGCCTGGGAAATCCCATGGACGGAGGAGCCTGGGCGGGCTGCAGTCCACGGGGTCACAAAGAGTGGGACACGACTTAGTGACTAAGCAACAAGAAGGGACAGAAGCCCTCACTGCTGCAATTCCCTTGGTTTACTTATTTGTATAATTGCCAAAATAGGGATGTATAAATAGCCAGGAGTCTTCTGCATCAGGACACTTCTGCTTGTCAGCAGAGGAGCAGAGAACCGGCATGGAGCCAGGAGAAGGGATGCATGAGGGAGCAGACCTCAAAACTTACTGTGCACCCTAGTTATGCCAAGTGCACAGAAAGTCCTTCCATCAAGGAGTGTACAGTCCAATGGAGGAGGCGACACAAAACATAAACACAACCAAGTAAGAGCACCCAAGATGAAGCGAAGAAACTTCTCAGGGGCGCAATCTGTGAAGTCCCAAAAATCAACGGCATTTGGACGGAGACTGTGGCCCTTTGAAGAAAGGATGATCGGAAAATCTGTTTTGAAGTACTGGCAAGAATACAGAGAATACAGTGAAATGCTCGGTGTGCTAATAGGAAGAAGCCCAAAGAAAGATGGATCAATATAAAATATTGTAAAAGTCATTATGTTTTTACTGTTAATTTCAAGGTCATCATCTGAAACACTTTTATAATTACACTATGAAGCGACATTTAAGTGACATTAAAATGTTCCCCTCCCCTCTTCTTCAAAGTTTCACCTGCCAAATACAGAAACGTTAAAAGACAGACACAGGAAGAAAGAGCTACATATAAGGATGCTGGAAAGCTGAGCACACTCCATGAGGTGCTATGGAGATCTACCCACTGATTTGTTTTATTCTCCACCAGAAGCCATTTGTCTTCTGCTACGAGAAAAACCGTCTGGAGGTTGATGGGAAGTGAGATGGTGTGAGTTCGCCCTTCTAGAACATCCAGCACAGACAGGGTGTTCCTGAAAAAAAGAAAAGAAAAAGAAAACTCTGTGAAAGGAAGTGGTGAGGATATTGGCTGAGTAACCATAGCATAATCATGATATATTACACAACCCTAAAAACAATATTTTTAAGACTAGATGATAACAGAAAAATGTTATTGAGAAAACAGAGATATAAAACACTAAACTATGCAAGGGCTTGCGTAAGATTTAAAAATGGGAAGTGACATCCACTATGTTAGTAGTGGTTGAGTATGTAATTATGAGCACTGTTTTTTTATGTGTGTTTTTCAACGTTCTGCAATGTGGGACAAGGTACTTTTAGAATAAAATAATACTAACTTGGTTACATTAGTTTACAATAAGCCAGAGTAAAGCACCCGGCTGCCAATGCAGGAGACATAGAGACACAGGTTCGATCCCTGGGTCAGGAAGATCCCCCGGAGAAGGAAAAGGCAACCCACTCCAGTATTCTTTCCTGGGAAATCCCATGGACAGAGGAGCCTGGCGGGTCACGGTCCACGGGGTCGCACAAGGTCAGACACGACTGAAGCAGCTTAGCACAATGAAATTAAAGGAGGAAAGAGCATGGACAGAACAACAATCCCAGTTTAAATCTTCTACAGCAAAAAGCTCACCCTTTTTCTTTGTAGAACACTAGCCAGTTTTTGTGTGAAAACTCTTTACACATTTTGTAAGTTTCCTAAAGACAAGAAAAAACAAAATATTCACGTTAACTGTGTTGGATGCAGTCACGTCTCTTCAGCTGCTTTTCCTTAAATTAAGTTCTTCAACGTGTAAAACATAATTCTCTGAGAAGCTACCCCTCTTCATCCGTTCCAAGACTCTTACGGTAACATGGATTAAAATATATTTTAAAATTCACTGTGAACTATGTACTAAAACATTTTTAGGATAATATTTAAAAAAATAATGCCAAATGCTGGTTAGAAATAAACATGCTATCTGGTGATTAACTGTGATGTTTGTACTATAGCATCAATACATAGGAAATACTTTGTTTCTTAGAGTTGGATCTATCTATGACATTTAAAATATCTAAAATATCTCTTTTTTTCATGACCTTTTAAGACCTATAAGCATGCTGCTGTCCAGGGCAGAGGGTAAGTCTGGTTTTATATCCATTACGTTTTTCTGAATGGCAGAATAGATTTCCTGGGGTTGGCCAAAATGTTTAATTACTAGTTTATTAAGCTAAAACATTTATTTATCTTGTAAATACTACCAGATGCTGCACTCAAAGGTTCATTACATAAATCCAAAACATAAACACAGAACTGGAAAGCAGGTTAAAGTGCCGGCATGATTAGGGATTTATCATGAATATCACGGCATGATTAGGGATTTATCATGAATATCACGCTCAAATGGCTCATGATGTCCTATGATTATTAGTTCAAATGTTCCTGCAATGGATACAAAAAGAACACTGATACTTACATTTACATGTATCCATGTCTACCTGCTTGTATCATATTAAAATTCACAAGTGCCTAATAAAAGAATTCTTTTGTGCATTATAGCAAACAAAAGGTGCTGCAAGGGAGGGGCAGGCATGCATTTTTACAGTTAGAAAGCTACAGAAAATCCTTGGCAATTTGCTGGGCAGGCTGGGTATTCCTTACAGCTTCCTCCTTGTTCCACCAGGAAGTTTTCTTCATTGTAAATTCTTCTGAAGGCAGGATGAGACGGCGAAGGGCTTGGCTAGTGGGATCCAGCAACAGGATGACATTGCTCTGGAAATAAAGAGAATAGTTTTTTTATTTTTAAAGCAGCAGTCTCTTGGCAGCCTGGAAATAAAGGGTATTTAGTGATAAATAAACCAAAGGTAAGATGGCAATACTGAAATATTTAAACGACTCCATAAAAACACTAAGTGATTTTCCCTAATACAGAATTTAAAGTCTTCCATGGTTTAATAAGGATATTTCTAATTATGTAAGGCAGACTTCCTTCTTTGTAGATTTTACCTTAAACCATGCCCTTGTAAATATAGGCCAGGTTTAACCATGGCTCTGCTTTATTATGTATTAAGGAGGAAATTAAGACATTTGATCATTTTTAAAAGTCTGTTTACTTTTGTCAAAATTACACTTAAAGAATGTGCAGTTAAACCAACACAGCACTGTAAAACAACTATCTTCCAATTAAAATTTTTTTAAAAGTAAATTACAAAAAAAAAAATGTTGAAAAACTCTCTTACACTATGCATTCAATTGTCTGATGATGAGAGGGGCTATGCTGTTAGTTGTTTGGCCTGAGGAATCACGGTGCTGGAGAAGACTTCTGAGAGTCCCTTGGACAGCAAACGGTCAATCCTAACGGAAATCAACCTTGAATATTCTTTGGAAGGACTGATACTGAAGCTGAAGCTCCAATACTTTGGCCACCTGATGCGAAGAGCTGACTCATTTGAAAAGACCCTGATACTGGGAAAGATTGAAGGCAGGAGGAGAAGACAGAGGATGAGATGGTTTGATGGCATCACTGACTCAATGGACACGAGTCTGAGCAAACTCGGGGAGATAGTAAAGGACGGGGAAGCCTGGTGTGCTGCAGTCCAGGGAGTCACAAAGAGTCAGACACAACTTAGCGACTGAAAAACACACTGTGCATAACTGAATCTCATTTGTTCTTTTCACAAACGCAGGTTCAACTCAGAAAACATGTACATGATATAAAGACAGATTAGCAAGAAAATATCAAGGACCCCAAGAACCAAGCTGGTAATGAGTATTTCTTCATCTTGTCATTCACTGAGCTTGGGAACTTTTATAGCTCGTGCTATGATAACATACTGACAAGAGATTGCTCCAGCAGCATTCATCACAGTTATGCAAATGAAGTAATAATCTCTCAGAAATTAGGAGGATTTTTTCAAGAAAAAAAACTAAAAAAAATTAACAGACATTAAAATAAGTGAATAGAAACACATGAAATAAGAACTTAAAATTTAGAAAGCCAGAAAAGATTGAATATTTTAAAGCAATGTAAAGAAGTTGGGTTTTCAGTTAAAATTTAAAGACATTTGAAGTTCAGACTAACAGGTTTACAAAAAGGCACCAGAAAATTGTTTGTCAGGCCTCATTGTTATATAATTGTCTTTTTTTCTCTCTTATTTTGGTTCATTTTGTTTTGTCTTATTAAGATTTGGGGCTCCTTCAGTTATACTAACCCTTATGAACTTTTCATTTTAAGAACTTTCTTTGCGGAAAATAAAATCACAAAGCATCCAAAGAATTACTATACATTTTGTAAAATATATACAAAATATGAAAAGTCTGCTCATTTCTTCCATAACATTTGTTTGTTGTTGTTCAGTCACTATGTCTGACTCTCTGCGGCCCCATGGACTGCAGCACACCAGGCTTTCCTGTCCTCCACTATCTCTGGGAGCGTCCCCAAACTCGTGTCCATTGAGTCAGTGATGCCATCCAACTTATCTTTAAAGGAGAAAGAAGAATACAAGGATGAATAATCATTACTTTTGCCCTTTATTACATAATCTAATTAGAGAGGAAATAAAAGGAAATGTAAATAGATTAACGATTCATCTGCAAATCTGAGACCTCATAGTGTGGTTTCAATTTATTTTACTAGCCAATTTTACTGAAATGCACAAGAATTAAAGTAGTAGTTGTACTGAAGTTTCCTTTATTCCACATACTCCAAATATTGGCTGTATTACAAAAATTCTAAGCAAGTTGACAAAGCTTAAAGTTTTCCTTATAAAGAAACTTAGAATGCATCATTCTGTATAATATGCAATTCTCCATCACACCTCCATTACACGTGTGTGTTACAATGGAACTCTGCTCAATGTTACATGGTATCCTGGATGGGTGAGGGGTTTGGGGGAGAAAGGATACATGTGTACGTATGGCTGAGTCCCCTCACTGTTCACCTGAAACCATGACAACGTTGTTTGTTAATCAGCTATACCCCAATACAAAATAAAAAGCTTATTTTTTTAAAAAAAGAATGTGCATCAGTAATATTCTTTTTTAAAATCAACATATCATATAAGAAGCACCATTCCTGGCATTTGAAAGTTTGAATATGATAAAAATCTCAAGGGAAATCCTTAAAGTTTTCCTTAAGAAGTTGTACTAATAAGTTAAAAATTTTCAGTCTCTATTCTAGACTAAGTCTTTTTTTGAGTTAGTATTTTTTAAAGAAGAAAATTTCTCTTATGATAAATATGTACAACATTAACACAAATTGCTAGCACTTAAGCAATTTGGATAATATTAACTTTTATGAGCAACAGAAAGTCCTAAAAATAATGTTTGATTCCAATATGATTAAGTAGAAGAATAAGCAGATGATTAAACAGATGTGGTTACGCACAAAAATTAGTAAAGTTTTGCATTTTTCTTCCTTTTTAGGGTCTAGTACTTCTGAAGTGAACTGAAAAACTGGATTTTTCTAAGTAACAGAAAACATACCTTTATATGTGTGTGTATATATACATATGTTTCCAGCCAATGCTGTATTTAGAATTAGTTCTAGAAGCAATTGGCAACATGAAGGCGTTCTGCTGCTCCATCCTTTTAGATGTTAATGGTTTCCTTCTGTAAATGACTAATGATATATTCTGTCTGAGTTTAAAAATAGAATTTTGCGTCACACATGAGTACATGTAACTGTGGTTTTGGCACTCCTTCCAGGGGGCAGGGTGGAGAAGCGAGTGAGCGATTTTATTATGTTTGTATTTGACTGGGAGAAAAGTAACCTCTGGATGACCTCCATGTCCTAAAGCCTGAAATTCTAAACTTTGTACAGATGTAATAAGTAATCTCATGGGGGGGGGGGGGGTAGGGAGGAGGGAGGAGGCTTTATTTTTAGGCATGGCAAAGTTTCCCTTTCCTCACTTAAGATTTTATTTTAGCAAGGAATTTTTGAACAACTTCTTAAACTAACCAGCGAAATGCATCTGTTGCCAAGCTCTATAAAGACAAGGGATAGATGAATCAATGGAAGTACCTCTTTACAATATTTCAGCCCCCTTGTCAGCTAGGGCAGAATGGGGAAGAAGGAAATGAAGGCAGCCCACTCATTTTTTCATTAGATCAGAATTATTCATCATTTGTTAAATTTTACAGTTACACACTGTTCATTTGGAATTAAGGAGGGCTTAATACTCTAGTGCGGACATAACATAAAACAGACAGAGGACAGGTAGACAGAAAATCCTGGTAAGCCATGTGAGTCTGCTCAGGGCGTTGAGGTAACCTGGAAAATCGCTGAAACTGGTCAATGGGCAAAAGTCAGGCAGCATGCAAGAATGCCAGGAGGGAAAGTGTGGGTTTATACAAAAAACACACTGTCTTCGATGAAAGTCATTATACATGAGCAGGGAACTGATCCACAATGTCACCAAATCATTGGATCTTTTGAGAAGACAAACTACTTCCTGAGAACCTGGAAATCTCATACTTTTAGAACTGGTATCTGTAAATTTGACAGTTTGCCTGACAGTTGAAAATTTGGCAAGATTTTTTGAAAAAATACTCCAAAATCAGACTTCTATTTAAATTTGATTGGTTCACTTAATCAAAAATCACCAAGATATCATGTGCTTTTTATGAGAGTTTCCTCTGGCTGTAGAAATCAATTCAATGGCATTGACATTTTGTTGGAACTCTACAAAGTAAAACCCTTTCCAATGGGATGGACACAAGCTTTTCTAAGCAAGAGCTGGACATTTGTATATTCTGCTTCTAGGAGAAAGTAAAGTGAAAAAAATTGTGAAAACCAGAAAAAAACTGATTAACTCAGAATTTATGATAATTGTTGAGTCCTGCCACAGGTGCAGGACCTTGCAGCAAGGCCACAGACGCGGAGAACCAAGGACACCTCGCAGCTGACTGAGCCCCTCTGTAACGGTTGCTAAAAGCTCCTGTCACCACTGACAAGCTTCCTGACTCCCAATCAGGCAAAGACGCCCACTCCAGTAAGCACCCCATAGTGCCCCAACCAATCACCTATGGCCAACGGTCCAGGAGGAATTTTCTTTGTCCTGAGGCTATAAAAATTGGCTATTAACCCACGAAAACTGACTCTCTCTGGTCTATCAGGCAGTCAGCCCACTGTGCTTGCAGTACCCACATTGTATCTGCTCGCTAATAAACTCACTCCCTTCTGAAATGCTCTGGGTCTGGAAATTCTTTTCCAACCTGTGCTTGGACTGCCTCAACAGTAATTACTTGGGCAAAGCCTAAAGTTGAAGTTGACTTACTTAACTCAGTGAAAGACTGAAAGGTTATTTATGAGATTTTTTTATTCTTGATTAGAAACAGTCTAAAAGCACTGTTCTGGGTAACACTTTACTCTTATAGTATCTTAAAATACTTAACAAGTAAAAACATTGCATTTTTTCAATATTTTCCTATGATGGATAACTTTTAAAAACTCACTCTCAGCAGTGAGTGAGAGCATGGACAAAATTAACGTAATTCTGGTGGCGTCAATCCAGTTTGGCTTGAACTTCTGTTCCACCATGTGTTTACTGGGTAAGTTATTTACGCTCTCTGAGCCTCAGTTTTCTCACCTGTAAATATTGATAAAGCTACCCCACTGAGCCTCTGGAAGAATAACGTGAATAACATATGTAATCTTTTCCTTGACACATCTGTCAGCATTTAATCATTGATCTTCCTCCTTGAGATATTCATCACTTGGCTTCTGAAATACCACACCCTGGTTTATTCATCTCCACCACTGGATACTCATCTTCAGTTCCCCTTGGTTGATTCCTCCTCCTTTCCCCGATTTCTTAATATTTCATTGCTCCAGGGCTTAGAGCTTAGACTTCTCTCTCTCTCTTTTTTTTTAAGACTTCTCTTTTCTACCCACATTCCATTCCCTTAGTCATCACTTTCAGTTTCATGATTTAAATAACATTTATACTCCAGTGACTTCCCAATTTATGCTTCCTGTTCTCCATTAAACAGCAGAATCTTCTACTTGGCTTTGTTATAGGCATCTTGAATTGAATCACACATCTAATTTTTCCTCCCAAATCAATTCCTTCCTCATCTCAGTTCATGGCAGGTCTACCCTTTTCGTTGCTCAAGCCTTAAATCTTAAAGTTGACCTTAGTTTCTACTCTGTCACTTCATGTGTCTGATCTGTTAGGAAATCCTGTTAGTCGCACCTTCAAAATATATACAGAATCCATCATCACTGATGATTTCCAAACTTGGGTGATCTCTTGCTTGAATCATTGTAAAAATGTAAAAATTGTAAAATGTAAAAAAAAAAAGTAAAATTAGTTTCCTTCGTTTTGCCTTTGTACCTGTATAAAGCTAGAGAAATCCCTAGGGATTTAGAAATCCCTAAAATATATGTCAGATCTAGCTGTTCCTCTGCTTGAAGCCCTCTAAGACCTTCTTCCCCTCCCCTCACAGGCAGCGCAGAACCTTAGAATGATTCATAAGGCTCTACACCTCTGCCTCCCCACCCTCCACCATGGTCCCGCCCCAGCTCACTGGGGGACTTCTTTGGCCTCGCCTCTTTATACTCTGGCCCTCATTCAATCTTCCCCACCACACTTCTTTAAAGCTGCAAAGGCATATTCCAGTCTCTGGGCCTTTGAATTTATAATTCCCTTTCCCTGGGAACTCTCTGCTTCCCAGTATCTCTTCTCTCCCTCAACGCTGTCAACTCTACTTAAATATCACTTTCTCAGGCAGGCGATCCCTGGCCCGCCCTGCTTTAAGTGGCAGTCTTCCTTCTGTTTCACTCTCCCTTGCTTCTCATCGTCTAATTTAAGTTGTGATTATTTATTTCGCTTATTGTCTATCTTTCTGCACCAGAATACAAGCTTCTCAGAACAAGGACTTTTGCTTTGTTTATGGAAGTATCCCTAAGAGTAAGCACATGATACTTATTTGATGAATGAATGATATGCTTAGAATACTATTTGGTGGGCTTTGCTGGTGGCTCAGTGGTAAAGAATCTGCCTGCACTGCAGCAGACACGGGAGACATGGGTTCGATCCTTGGGTTGGAAAGATTCCTTGGGTTGGGAAGAAGGAAATGGCAACCCACTCCAGTATTCTTGTCTGGAGAATCCCAGGGATAGAGGAGCCTGGAAGGCTACAGTCCATAGGGTCACAGAGTCAGAAACAAATAAAATGACTGAACATACACACACACACACACACACACACACACACACACACACAATTTGGTAGCTACCAGGTGGGTAACAGGTCTATAAAAACATTGCACTCCTTTCTATTGGAGAGTATAGATTAACTTTGTGTAGTCACTAAGTTGTGTCCTTCTTGACATTATGAGTGCCCTTTTTGACTTTATGATGGGATTAGTGCCCTCACAAAAGACACATGGATGCGATCCCCGCTTCTTCTGCCATGTGAGATCACAGGGAAAAGACAGCTGTCTAGGAAGTAGGTTTTCACCAGATCCCGAACCTGCAGTCACCTGGGTCTTGGCCTCACCAGGCTGCAGAACTGTGAGAAGTAAATGCCTGCTGTTGATAAGCTGCCTTGTCTATGGTACCTACATTACAGCAGTCAAAACAGATTAAGAGGGCGGTCTCCAACCTTTTGGGCATCAGGGTCCAGTTTTGTGGAAGACCATTCTTTCATGCATGGGTGATGGGAAGGATGTTTTCAGGATGATTCAAGCATGTTACATTTACTGTGCACTTTATTTCTTTTATTATTACATCAGCTCCACCTCAGATCATCAGGCATTAGATCCTGGAGGTTGGAGACCCCTGGACTAAGACAATTCCATTCAGTATAGTTACACAGCTGTCTCCACATAAAGAATGCCATTAGGGTTTCAGATAACATGTCATCTCCTAAGCGGAGCTATGTTAGCACTCTTGAGTACTATTCATTCTTCCAGCTCCTCCCACCCTACCCCCATCTTTCCCTAGGACATTTTTTCTTGTTGTTGTTTAGTCGCTAAATTGTGTCTGACTCTCTTGGGATCCCATGAACTGTACAGCAGTTATCACTGCTTGAAATTGGCATATTTATTTGTTGGCTTACTTGCTGTCTGTCTCCCCAAAGAGAAGGCAAACTCCATAACCATGAACTGCTGCTGCTGTTGCTTCATTTCCTCAGCGTGTAGATTCTGTGTAACCCCATGGACTACAGTCCACCAGGCTCCTCTGTCCACGGCATTCTCCAGGCAAGAATACTGGAGTGGGTTGCCATGCCCTCCTCCAGGGGGTCTTTCCGACCCAGGGATTGAACCCCCATCTCTTATGTCTCCTGAGTTGCAGGCGGATTCTTTACTGCTGAGCCACCAAGAAAGCCCCCAACAATGAACTATCCAGCCTCAAATGTCATTAGTCTGAGATTAGGAAACCCTCACTCAACATTTTTCAAAGATTAAAGCCCACGTTGAAGTCCCCCAGAGAGGAAGGCGTTAGCCTGCCTTGTGGTAATGATAACATACAACTCCTGACTCCTTCCTGCAGCCCTTCTCCTCAGTCTTTATGAAAGCACACATTCTTAGTGATAGGCTGGAAAACATTCCTGCCTGTCCCTCACGTAAGTCACTCTTGGTATAGTGAGGCCACGTCGTTACCTGCTGCTCATGGAGAACCACTTGACCCTTTAGGGGATTTCCCAATGGTGCCACCGTCACAAATGGATGCCAGATTCCACTGGCCGTTCTCGGGAAGATGTCGAAAAGGTCCACAAAGTGGCCGCTTTTCCCAGTCATATTCATAAAGTATAAGGACACGGGATTGCATGCAACTACATACAGAGTATTTTCCTCATTTTCTGAAATGATAAAAAAAAAGAGAGAGAGAGTTAATTCTATTCTGCAGTAGATTTTCTGACTGGTCCAAAAAGGTCTGGTGAAAACTGAATCATAAGACAGCATACAATCAGAACTCAGCAGATGACCTGCACACGGATTGGTCAAAGAGCACTGGGAGAAGCAGTTTCACACCTGCTCTAAGTGTTTTGGAGATGGGAATGGCAACCTACTCCAGTATTCTTGCCTGGAGAATCCCAGGGACAGAGGAGCCTAGTGGGCTACAGTCCATGGAATTGCAAAGAGTAGGATACAACTGAGTGACTAACACCTTCTTCTTTCTAGATGTATTAATAGATGAGACCATGCCTATCTACTCCAGGAAGTAAGTATCTATTTGTTCCCCAAAGAATTCCATAACATCTCACAGTAACACCATTAAATATTTAACACTCCTCAATGTCAGGAAACTCTTCCTTCTATGAAAGTATTTTGTGCTTCAGTAAAAGTCTGTTTCCTCTTATTTTATTATTGGCTCAGATGGATAACAGCTGGTCAACATCTTCCGTCTGCTAATCTGGTATTTCCCAGTTTACTAGATCTTTAGGCTTTTCAAGTAAATAACTATTTCCATTTTTTGATTCTTAGCTCTATGGATCTTATTTTCCAAATTATCTTTTTTCATATTTGTGTATTTTTATTATTACAAAACCTGTCTTTTCAGTCAAGTACTTGATCAGGTCCCTTTTCTGAATTCTATTTCAGTGCTTCTTCAACTTCCAAGTGTGTGTGAATCACCTGGGGATCTAATGAAAGTGCAGATTCTGACTCAGGGGCTCTGGAGTAGGGTTTCAGACTCTGCCTTTCCAGTGAGCTCCCAGGAAATGTCACTGCTCTAGGCTTGAGGCAGGGGTTCTGGGGTGGGGTTTCACTCTGCCTTTCCAATGAACACCCAGGAAATGTCACTGCTCTAGGCTTGAGGCAGGGGCTCTGGGGTGGGGTTTCACTCTGCCTTTCCAATGAGCTCCCAGGAAATGTCACTGCTGTTGGCTTGAGGGCGTCCCTTTGAGTAGCCAGGTTCTGGACTGTTAACCATAATCTCTATTTCCGGGCACCCCAAAGCAAGGGATTAAGCTGCTTCTGTATAATAATCACTATTAATATCACTCATCATCTAGGTGTCTATTTACAGTGGTCATATCTTCTGAACCCAAAACTAAGGTATAAGCTATGATAATGAGATATGTGGGACTATGCTGGAAATTTCAGGAAAAAAATATAGTGTGTATGTGTGTGTGTATGATGTGTTCACATAAAGACCAAATATATATAAAGATAAATTAAACAAATAAGCTAACATTGATAAGAAACACAAGTCAGTAGAAGATCAGAGAAAGGCATTATTTAGGAGACACTGTGAACTATGTACGTACTACAGTTCCAAATATCAGAATCACATAACTTACAATTTAAGAATGTTTTTAATGTGTCTATCAGCACAAATAAATTCAATTCAACATTTATTGAGCAACTTTGTACACAGCATAGGGAATTAGGAAATATAATAAAAGTATTAATAGAAATATACTTCATAAACATCAATTGTCCTCTCTTGCAGCATTAAGTACTGTTTGGTCTCTGGCTCAAACGTATCTATCTATCTAACTAACTGATTCTAAGAGAACCAAGAAAATCTTCTTTTCTCTCCCAAATACAAAATAGGCAAGAAAAAAAAAAAAGAGAGAGAGATTCGAAGAAACAACACAAAGGCCCAGTTTGCAAATGTGGACAACACTGAAACAGAGGGTTAAATTTCGTGAGGGACAGCAAATGAGTTTCACTTTTAAGGACCAGTTCTGACTGCCTGGCTGTGGCTGCCTGGAATGCTGAGTTGAGAAGAACTGTGAGACTGTGACAAGGTTTAACGACCCCTGTCACTGACATGAGGCAGAGGTTCACAGCATACTTATTTACAATCTCTAAAAATTAGACAAGGACCAAAGTTCAAACTATCGGTAAGATCTATACGCATTCTCTACTCATGTACATTCTGTGGATGTTTGTTCCTAACTTTAGCTATGTTGAGTAAAAATATGTGCTTCTAAAATGTACAGGGTTTTTGTGGGTTAAATTAAGTGAGGGACTGGTGTTGCTATTAAGACATTTTCAGTTCAGTTCAGTTCAGTCGCTTGGTTGTGTCCAACTCTTTGCAACCCCATGGACTGCAGCATGCCAGGCCTCCCTGTCCACCATCAGCTCTCTGAGTTTACCCAAACTCATGTCCATCGAGTCGGTGATGCCATCCAACCATCTCATCCTCTGTTGTCCCCTTCTCCTCCTGCCTTCAATCTTTCCCAGCATCAGGGTCTTTTCCAATGAGTCATTTCTCTGCATTAGGTAGCCAAAGTATTGGAGTTTCAGCTTCAACATCAGTCCTTCCAATGAACACCCAGGACTGATTTCCCTTAGGATGGACTGGTTGGATCTCTTTGCAGTCCAAGGGACTCTCAAGAGTCTTCCCCAACACCACAGTCCAAAAGCTCAATTCTTTGGCACTCAGCTTTCTTTATAGTCCAACTCTCACATCCATACATGACTAGTGGAAAAACCATAGCTTTGACTAGTTGGACCTTTGTTGGCAAAGTAATCTCTCTGCTTTTTAATATGCTTTCTAGGTTGGTCATAACTTTCCTTCCAAGGAGTAAGAGTCTTTTCATTTCATGGCTGTAGTCACCATCTGCAGTGATTTTGGAGCCCCCCAAACTAAAGTCTGTCGTTGTTTCCACTGTTTTCCCATCTACTTGCCAGGAAGTGATGGGACTGGATGCCATGATCTTAGTTTTCTCAATGTTGAGTTTTAAGCCAACTTCTTTACTCTCCTCTTTCACCTTCATCTAGAGGCTCTTTAGTTCTTCTTCACTTTCTACATTCATATTATTCTCTACATAATAGGGCTTCCCTGATGGCTTAGCCAGTAAAGAATTCACTTGCAGTGCAGGAGACTGGAGTTCGATCCCTGCATGAGGAAGATCCCCTGGAGAAAGAAATGGCAACCCACTCCAGTATTCTTGTCTAGAGAACTCCATGGACAGAGGAGACTGGTGGGTCACATATGACCATGGGGTCACAAAGAGTCAGACATGACTAAGTGATGAATAAACCCAACACACAGGGAATGTAAAATATCTTAACAGGAACACCAGTCTGTTACCAACAAAAACCCTGTACATTTAAAAGCACATATTTTTACTCAACATAGCTGATTTTAGGAACAAAGATTGATAGAATGTACACAAACAAAAGCTTGCTTCCTAATTTTTGCCTGAATAATCCCCATTGTAGATAAGTTAGTGACTCTCTCCCTTCCCCCTGTCATCACTTCTGTTGATATCACCTTAGTAACTGCCATCAATTGAAAACTTCTGCCAAAAAGTACCCAGGACACACTGCATGAATCAGTAGGTAATGGCAACAGTCCAGAGATGCAGATGCCAAAAATTCACATCCTTTATTTGCCGTTCTTTACAATGAGAGGTCTAATGACTGTAAATCCTCCAACCCTGCTTTCAGAATACATATAATCACCAAACTGGAATCCCAGCCAAAAAAAATCCAATGTTTTTCCTTTTTCTTTCCCCCTTCTATTTTTAGCATGAGCCCGGGTGAGTTTAACTTTGTGCTACAATGGTAATGAGAAACAGACATGCATATAAACTCAGCCATGCTTACGTGGATGCCACAACAGTATTTTGTTAGGTTGTTATAGGAAATTAGATCTAAATTACATATAATTGCTATCCAATCCAAGAATGGCACAGTTACTGAGTCTAGTATAGAGTTCTTGATGTCTAGAGATTATTTTGATCCGGCTTTTAAAAAAAATCAGTGCAGGAAGGAAAAATCAAAAGAATTAACTGACATACCATGTGTTGTAGCAACATCACAGATTAAGTTCATTTCATCCAGTGGTAACCTCCAGGAGCTACATTCTTCAGTAAAGGTTTGGGATCTTCCTTCATGTCTTTCTACTGGATATTCCTGTATGTTTATAAGTGCTGGACCCTATTAAAAAAAAAGTAGTTATCTGCAATAAGATATTTGGGTAGTTATCAAAATGTAGAAAAGTTAGAGTTCTTCCAAACTAAGATTTTCAATTCAAATACTCACTATCTTGATATACCTCTTCTCATTTTATTGACTGGCATAATACTTATGACAATAATAATACCATATAGCTGCATTCATAAAGGCTTTCACATGTGCTATCATATTTAATTTCTCATTTTTTAATTTTTACTCAGAAAATATATCATATAAAATCCCATAGGAGTTCTCATTACTTTACTCTTTCCTAAGCCAACTGCAAGTTTTGAACTCCAAGTGTGGGGACCCAGAGCTGTCCAAACCAGGAGAATAATTTTTTAAATACAATTGATTTGCATGCCCTTACAGTCCTTAATTAATCAAAACTTTTTGGGTCAGATATTGACTATTGTGGCAGCCGGGGCTTCCCCGGTGGTGTAGTAGTAAAAGAATCCACCTGCCAATACAGGAGATGCAGGAGACTTGGGTTTGACCCCTGGGTTGAGAAGATCCCTTGGAGTAGGAAATGGCAAAACTCCCCAGTATTCTTGCCGGGAAAATTCCATGGACAGAGGAGCCTGGTGGGCTCTACAGTCCATGGGATCACAAAGAGTCAGACACGACTGAGTGACTGAGCATGCACACATTCATAGGTGCTATTACCCCTTCTGTCTAGATTGTATCTTAGGAGCTAGACGACTAAATATTACATTTCTTGTACTCCTTTGCAGCAAGCATTCTGGATATGATTTAGCTTCTGCCAATTAAATGCACTTGCATGAGATTTGTAAGGCAGATGAGCAGCAGAAGCTATCCTCCTGCAGTCAGCGTGGACAAGGCGAATCTGACAGACATGAGCAGTCAGAGTCTATGCTCTACTATAAGGGTTGACAAACTACAGCTCACAGGTCAAGTCTGATCCACTCCCTGATTGCGTCAATAATATGTTACTAGGACACAGTCTCACTCATTTGTTAAAGTATTGCCTGAAGCTGCTTTTGAGCTACCATGGCAAAGCTGAGTAGCTGTGACAGAACCTATATGGCCACCACGCCTGAAATATTTACTCGTGTGTGTGTGTGTGTGTGTGTGTGTGTGTGTGTGTCCTCGGTTGCTCAGTCGTCTTTGATTCTTTGCAAGCTCTTGGACTGTAGCCAGTCAGGCTCCTCTGTCCTTGGAATTTTCCAGGCAAGAATACTGGAGTGGGTTGCCATTTCCTTCTGCAGGGGGGTCTTCCTGACACAGGGATCGAACCCGGGTCTCTAATGTCTTCTGCATTGGTAGGCGGATTCTTTACCACTGAGCCACCACTATCCAGTCCCTTACAGGAAAAGTTTCCTAGTCTGGACTTACTGTGCAGAAGCGAAAACACTGATCCTAAAACCAAAGATTCAGGGTGGCCCCTTGACTTCTGTCCCTCTTGTCCAGTTGACTTTATAAGCAGCTAATTCCTCACAGTTAAACCTAGAGGGATTGCTACTGCAACTAGTGATTGATATTTCTTTGTCTTTTTTCTTGAAAACAAATATAATGGAGTAACTGTCCTACCTGACTTTCCTGAAATACAGATTAGCTCTTAGGAATTCTACTAATCATTAGCCATTACCTATATCACGACCCTCAGAAGCCAGACTCACTTGAGAATCACAGAAGAAGCTAAATGTATTCTGAAATAATATCAGAACAATCATTTCTAAGACTGATTAGATTTCCTCTAGGGAAGATACTGAAAAACAGATAACATTCAATATTCTAATGAAGAAATAATGATACCAACCTTAACATCTATATGATGAGTTTCTGCTGGACACAGCAGTTTTTGCATTCCATTTCTTGACTGACCAATTGTCCAGTAGCCCATGAAGGTCTGCTCCGGCAGAGGCAACCTGGCAAAGATTAATTTGAAGAGTAAACATTTCTCTTTGTTTCCAAGTCACAGGAAAAAATAAGAACCATGTATTGAAAGCGTTTAGTTGCTCAGTCGTGTCCAACTCTTTGTGACCCTATGGACTGTAGCCTGCCAGACTCCTCTGTCCATGGAATTCTCCAAGCAAGACTACTGGAGTGGGTTGCCATGTATTACTGATCACATAAAGAAATCTGAAGAATACTTTACTTTGAAGTGAGTTCTACTTCATTTTATTAAAAGATAGTCTTTAATAGGATGTTTAAAATATACTTGAAAAAGAAAAGAATTCACATTTCAGAAACTCAGAAGGTAATGTCCTACTCTGTTTTTACCATAATGACAAATATAATTAATGTTTAAGTATTTTTTCCCTGAATTGGTAAATACTTAGTAATTTAACATCTGAATTCCTATTAGAGTAATAGAAAGGACTTAGGGGGAAAATGGAGCAATCCATCAGTTTTTTTCATTCTAATCTCCTAAATTTGAAATCAAATAATAAGTAGTACAGAATACTACTGGGATTCCCAGGTGGCTCAGTGGTAAAGAATCTGCCTGTCAATGTAGGAGATGTGAGTTCGATCTCTGGGTCAGGAAGATCCCCTGGAGAAGGAAATGGCAACCCACTCCAGCACTCTTGCCTGGGAAATCCGATGGACAAAGGAGCTTGGTGGGCCCCAGACCATGGCATCACAAAGAGTCAGACACGACTCAGGGGCTAAACACCACCACCAGAATTCTACAGGTCACATGTTTATAAGTTATACGGGGAAAATTTCATAGCATCCACTTTAGCACTTTAATTTTTATTTTTTTTACTTTGAACTGACATAAAATACCTACAGAAACATTGACACAAACGTGCCACTTACTCCAGAGCACACCTATGTATCCAGCACTCAAGCATCACCAACACTCAGAAACTCCCTTGGACTATTTCAGTCATTACCCCTACCATGGGAGCTACTATGCTGACTTCTAATGGAATTATTCTATGTTTAGATTCCATTTTATCTAAAGCTACTTTTAAATAAAATGACTTGCAAAAACAAATATGGCAATGCTAAAGGACAAAACCACAGATAAATTTTTTTAGAATAAAGCCTTTACTTTTTAATCATACTAAATTTTTTGGAATGTTTAAAAAAAGAAACCATTAATTTGTCATTCAATTCATTATGAATTTCTTATTCAATGGTAAGTGAAGGCCAAAAATTATTCAGTTAAAAGTTTTTCAAAAATAATGCATAATATGACTATAAATTGAAATGAATGCTTGAAATAAGCATCATGATCATTAAAAGAGTACATACTGATATTTAGAAAATCACTTTTTTTTCAGTAAAAGAGTAAGTCTGACAAAATATCTCCACATACTTAATAAGACCATGGAAGGCTTAGATTTTTTTTTGCTTAGAATAGTGAAACCAAGTATTCTGGTGGAATATGATTTTTGTCCTTTGAAATGTTAATGTTTAACACCACAGGAACGAAATCTAAAAGAAATTTACATTGAAATTCTTCTAAATCATAACATAAATCATTCAAAAGGACATATATGCTTTGTACCTATCATTTAAAATACATTTTAAGTACATGGACAATTATCCTGATTGGTCATCACTTATTTCCCTGTTTTTTTTTTTTTACCACTAATGAGGTGGAAGAGGCACTAAGTTAGGGGATTTACTATAACTGTTCTCTCTTAAGGTAATAAAACACATTCCCATGTCAAAAGGAAAGATCTTGAAAGCATCTCGTAGACTAGACTCTCTCTCTGCTTGTTTAGGGAACGAACAGTATTCATTGCCTTCAGCAGTTCACCAAAGGGGAATTAGATCTCTAAAACCAGAGCAGAAAACAAAGGAAGGAGAAACACCTAATTTCTTTCTAGTGTAGAAGATTTAATGGGTTCTAACAAAGGAAGGAGAAACACCTAATTTCTTTCTAGTGTAGAAGATTTAATGGGTTCTAGTGCTAGTTCTTTTATTAATTAGTTCTGCAGACTTGTGAAAGAAAAGTTAGATAATTTCTCTGAGTGTTAATTTTTTCCTTTGTGAGATGAAGGCAATAATCTGTAAGATTCTGGTTTCTTCTAAGGACTGGGGGAGTCTCTGATGACTATTTTAGAGAGTGGAGTGAATTATCAGTGGTAGATCTTGCATAACCTTTGGTTCTGGAGTATATATAAATAATCAGAATAAAATTATCTACACCTATCAATAGAAGGGGCTTCCCTGGTGGCTCAGCTGGTAAAGAACCCACCTCCCCATGCAGAAGACACAACAGACACAGGTTTGATCCCTGGGTTGGGAAGATCCCCTGGAGAAGGAAATGGCAACTCACTCCAGTATTCTTGCCCGGAGAATTCCAGGGACAGAGAAGCCTGGAGGGCTACAATCCATGGGGTCACAAAGAGGTGGGTCACACAAGAGTGCACGCATGCCAGGCCACATCAGTAGAATAGGTGCCTGGTAGACAAAATTGCTTTTTTAAAGCTGATAGAAAGGAGCTCTGTGTCCACCCCAAATCGTCTCTTTGAAGACAACAGAAACAGTTACACATTTGGAAATGTAATCAGAGGTGGAACATTGCTTAATAAAAGTTATGCTCAGTTGATAGGCTGAAATAAAGCCTAAAAAACTGGTCTAATATATCCTTTAATAATCTCACAAAATATCATACAGATGCTAAAAACAAAATAAAACCAAAACCTTCATCCATTTGGGAAAAAAATAACTTTACTAGACTTCCAATTTTTACTGACAACCCCCAGGGAATATTCATGAAAGCTGCTTTGAACTTGCCAACTCACTCTAAGTAACGGTCATGGAAATTACAGACTGCCTGGTTCCATTTAAAAATAGCACTAGCTGTTTGGTTGGCAGAGTATGGGAAGGACCTTCAGGTACCCCATATAGAATCTGTTTCGAAATCACATAACAAGATGCCATTAGCGTTAACAATTGCAACTGAAAGTCACATATGCAGGGTGTTCTGAAGTTACCCAATCAAACTGATTCTATCTGCCCCTTGGTAATACCGGGAGTTGTTTCTAGACTTCCTGTGGGCTCTAGGGTGGCCAAATGAGGTAAACCAAAGCCCCTCATTTATTTTCCACTACTAAGTTTTCCCAATACACTGTGGAAAAATTTGACAGTTATTAACTCTCTCCCCTTCAATAAGTTACTGCACGCATGCTAAGTCGCTTCAGTCATGTTTGACTCTTTGCGGCCCCATGGACTATAGCCCGCCAGGCTCCTCTGTCCCTGGAATTCTCCAGGCAAGACTACTAGAGGGGGTAGCCATTCTCTTCTTCAGGGGATCTTCCCAACCCAGGGATGGAACCCGGGTCTCCTGCACTGTGGGCAGATTCTTTACCATCTGAGCCACCAGGGAAGTCCAGTTAGGGGCAAGGGGAATTATAATTGAATGCATGAACAAGCTTTGGAATTTGAAATATATTTAACATTAATTTAAGGGTAACTCTAAACTAATAACCAGTTAGCAAACGGCCCTATACCATTACTGAAATCTGTCATCCAACTCCAACCAGACTTAAGTTGTTATATCTGATTTGATTGAAACAACTATGGTATTTTCCATAATTTTAAGATCCTGTTACTTCTATTGTTTAACTTTGTTAAAGTCCTACCTGGAATGATATCTGGATTTGATTTTAAGGGAGAAGACAATGAACTTAAGACTTATAAATAGTACTACTTTTTATCTTCAGTGCCATTCATAAATTTATGTTTTTTAAAACACTGAAGTATTTCAATTCATATGTTGTGATGTTTCTTAATCCCTTGTGGAAGTATTAATAAAGATCTGGAAGTAAAAGTTTTAACTAAAAAAGAAAAGGTGACTTTCAAAATTATGACTCAGGTCAAATTGCAGCACTTAGGCAAATTACAGAAAGGGAAAAAAAAGTTTTTTTAAGCATGCATACATTTCATAACATGATGCATATGGACACCAAAGTCGAGTTAGAGGGTCTGAATGACATACAAGAGATTTGTCTAAGATTGTTTCCATAAAGAGGTGAGCTGGGGTTTTAACAAGTATGTTCTGGCAAATTTCTGCCTTCTCTGAACATTTGCCAAAACTATTTCTGGAGTCTGAAAGAAACACGTGAAAAAGATTTGGATCTTTCTAGGGGCATTATGCAATTGGAAGTTGTTGACATACCTATTATCAACAGTTCCTAAAACATTTCCTTACCACAAGAACTACTAATTTTCATGGGAATAACGGAACCCTTCAGGGTAGTTCCACCAGCTCACAAAAACTCAGCAATTATCACCATCTTTGAGAAGAAAAAGAACAACTCCAAGTTTAGAGGGCCTCGCTTGTTCCTAATGTTTTAAATCTAACATTTGGCAAAAAGTAAGTTGGACTATCCAATTGAGTTTAATGGAACCTTTAACAGAATAGCCCTGACAAACATTTCCACCTTTGGTTCTGACCCTTCCTCTCACTCTGCAGCCAGCATATGCCTTGGGTGAAGTGAAGTGAAAGTCACTCAGTCGTGTCCTACTGTATAGTCCATGGGATTCTCCAGTCCAGAATATTGGAGCATATGCCTTAGTTACTGTGAATTGCTACTTGCTGTTCTTCCACATACTCTGCATTTTCATGCTTCCATGAGGTTTTTACCTCAGCCCAGAACTCCTTTCCGCTATCGCCTCTTTGATGAAATCTTTCTCACGTCTTAAAGCCCAGTTCAAACGTCACTCCCTCTTGCATCCTTCTCCCACATTTCTTTCTGGGCAGAATGAATCTCTTGCTCTTCTGGGTTTCCATGGAAATTTGTACATATGGAACTCTTAGAAACTCTTAGGATAGAGTTCTGTAGTATCTGCAGTTTTCAAATTTAAGGCCTGATAAAGAATAACTGTTTTAGAGAACATGATCAGAAGTGAATCTATGAAGTCCCTTGCAAATATTTATCCTTTCTAAAATAAAAAGTCAACACTCTACATAATAAAAACACCAACGCCAGCTTAAACACTTTAGACTAGTAACAATGGGTCCTACTGCCCCCAGTGAGCCTCCCTTGTTTGCAAGAAACTTCTGAATTTCCCTTCCCTCAGTCTTGCATGTTGCTGGGAAATAAATTTTGCTTTGCTGCAAATGATGTGTACATGAATATTACACGTGTTTTTCCTTTCATTGTCTGGCTCTGCATTTAAACATTATGGTTTTCACTTTACAACTTAAGATTTATGCACCTCTGCCACTGAGATCCTGCTGTGGTCACAGAAATGAAAGGTCATTTGGATGCAAGAGATGAAAAAAAGATTTGGGGCAACTTGTCTTTCTTGGCTAGCACTTCTCAGATAGCTCCCCCCTATCCAGGCTGACACTGTGTAGTGTCAGCACTGCTGCCCAGGGTCACTCCATGCTAGAGCAGATGTAGTCACAAAGCTCTACACAGCTCTTTCTTTCTTCCTCTTTACAGAAGTTGTGAGACTACAGGTCTGGGCCTTGGGTTTCCTTTCCCTCAACTCTCTTCAAATTTCACTGCAAAAATTTCTTTTTTCCTGCCATCTGCTTTACCAACCACATCTTAGTATTTTTGAATCTTAAACTCTTTTTCTGGTTATTCACATCAACAATGACTGGGGCTGAAACTCTCCCAGTTGGAAATTTTCCCAGAAAACAAACAAAAAAACCCAAAACTACTATTATTTCCCACAAGAAGGACTCATAGGACGAGAAACCCTACTGTGAATGCAGAATTTGAATATAACATTGCATAATAAGGTTGAGAGTTTACATGTTTTCTCAAGATTGCTAATTCATTGAAAGTAAGGCTTACATCTTACTCACTTGAATCTCTGTCATTTAGAATTCATCAATTCTGCTATGGAAACCTCTCATCCCGTGTCCCTCTTTTTTAGTCCCACTGCCACAACATAAGCTCTCACTGTTCATCATTGGAATTATTGCAGTTACTTCCCAATAGGTAGGTCTTCCTGCTTCAGTATCATTGCCTCTCAGTTTCTTATCTTTAGAAAATGTAAAGGGGTCTTTCTAATTTATGAATCAGACCATGTTACTCTCTGGCTTCAAATTCTTCTATGGTTCCCTTGACTCTCCTCTTTTAGTCTCACCATGCAGCATGCCCTGTAAAACTGTCTCTGCTTGAAGTTCTTTCTTCTCCTTTATTAGCCTGGAGAATACCTATTCACCCTGTAAAGATTTAGCCTGGTGACTGTCCTTGAATCTCCCCTGGGGCAGAGGGCAGCAACCCTACCTCTTTGCTCTCTCTTGTCAGAACACAAGGCACTCTTTACCTGAGTGCTTCCTGGATTATAATGGTCTCCTTGAAGGCAGATTCTGAGCCTTCTTCTCCTTTAGATTTTTGACTCCTTATTTAGTGTTTACCATGTAAATGTTCAATGGGTGTGTTTGTTTAGGCACTCAGTCCTGTCCGACACTTTGGGCCCCATGGACTGTAGCCTGCCAGGCTCCTCTGTCCATGGAATTTTCCAGGCAAGAGTACTGGAGCGGGTTTGCCATTTCCTATTCCAGGGGATCTTCCTGACCCAGGGATGGAACTGGAGTCTCTTGCGTCTCCTATACTGGCAATCCATGGGGTCGTAAAGAGTTGGATGCGACTGAGCGACCAACATTTTCACTTTTCAAATGTTCAATTGTGTTTGCTAAATGAATGAATGCGTGCATGCTGCGTGCTAAGTCGCTTTAGTCGGGTCTGGCTTTTTGCCACTCTATGGACTGCAGTCCACCAGTCTCCTCTGTCCATGTGATTCTCCAGGCAAGAACACTGGAGTGGCTAGCCAGGTCCTGCTCCAGGGGCTCTTCCCGATGACATCTCCTTCGGCTCCTCCACTGCAGGTGGATTGGTTACTGCTGAGCCACCAGGAAGCCCAAATGAATGAACGCTTGGTTACATTACAACAGCTTCACCGACTTGTGTCTCATCTTGATGGCAAGTTGCGAACCACCACGGCAGATCATCCTCATGGAATCTTGACTACCTACCTCTCAACAAAGGATGAAAGTATATTTGAAAGAGTTACCAACTGATTGGGATTCAGGATTTCTACCCAGCCAGGTGACAGAGATTATTTACAAATGCCTAAAGGATCAAGGATAATTCTGTGAGACTGTCGAAGATGAGTATTGAAGAAGATTCATACATCTTGACAATTTCTATGTAGATTGGCTATATTTTAAAATTTTCTCTGCACCCCCATAAAGGAACTGAAAGCAAGTTTTAATAAAATGACTGTGAAGCTACTCCAAGAAATACCAAGAGAATAAGGGCAAGGACTGTGAAACTGTAAAACCCAATACCACCCTTCTGCTTATAATAGTTCTGAGATGTCATCGTTTATTCAGTTGCTAAGCCATGTTCAATCTTTGTGACCCCTGCAGCAAATGCAGTGCTCCAGGCTTCCCTGCCCTTCCTGTCTCCCGGAGTCTGCTCCAACTCACGTCCACTGAGTCAGTGATGCCATCCTACCATCTCATCTCAGATGTCACCATGTAAATCTTATTATTTTTGGAAACTAAAGAGCTCTTTTACAAAGTGAAAGTAAATCATCACAAAGAGTAGAATTGCATACCTTAGAACTTCGTGATCAATACAATGAACTCATTTGTAAAAACTAACTCTTTAAAAGGAAAATTATGCTGTAGCATATTTTGGAAAATGGAAGGAGAAGCACAAAACATTGAGAGTCTTATAATTTAATGGGATAAATAGTAAACTGATAATCATTCTTATAGTCAAAAATAAACCTAATGAGATTACTCTAGAGAGAACCCTGGTTGGGGATGTTCTTTTTGATGTCTCCCGGTACCTGGGGCTTCCTGGTGGCTCAGGCAGTAAAGAATCTGCCTGCAATGCCGGAGACCCAGGTTCGGGAGACCCTGGGAGATACCCTGGAGAAGGGAATGGCAACCCACTCCAGTATTCTTGCCCAGAGAATTCCATAGACAGGGGAGAATGGTGGGCTACAGTCCATGGGGTTGCAAAGAGTCAGACACGACCGAGTGACTAACACTTTGAGTACTTGGAAGGCCCTGTAGTTAGTCTTGGTCAGAGAAGATGCAGCCGCATTGATGTTTCAGTTACACAGGATGAGTCTTCATGTGGAAGAAGACAGATACAGATGTATGTCTTCATCGAGACAGATACCCTTTTAAGAGACATTCAGTACAGATGAAGCTGTTCTGTCTGACATATGCACACCTGGCCCTGCCCTAAAGAGAAAGATCAATACGAAACATGATCCTGTAACACACACTGCAATGAGACATCAACATCTCTTACAACAAACAGGAAAACAGCCGCAGCGACCTTCATTGGGAGTTCTATGAACACATGCTGTGAGAATGGCTGAGAAAGTAGTGAATGGCTGCTGACACAAGAGAAAGAGTGACCACTTGTTCAGCTTTCCAACTCAACTAGGGGCAGTGAGCCACAGAATCTATGAGCTTGAGGGACATTAAAGGTTATTTAGTCCAGTATTTCAAGTCTGGATCCCTTGAGTACCTCCCCAGCAAGGTTTGTCCAGATCTGTCTGAGTCCGGTCTACACAAAATACACCCTACCTTTCCCCTGAGGAATCCACTCCACCTTTGACACAGGAGCTGCTGGCCTGGAGATGGAAGCCAACTCTCTTTAATTTGTAATGACTTGGAAGCGACGCACATATACAGAATGATTGATAATTATTCGGCTAAAGCTAACTAGATTATTAAGTGTGATTTTGAGGATGGTAGTGTTAAGTAAAGGAGTCCACATAGAATAAACTTAAGTTGCTTTAGTCGTGTCTGATTCTTTGCAATCCCATAAACTGTAGCCCTCCAGCGCATATGTCCATGGAGATTCTCCAGGAAAGAATACTGGAGTGGGTTGCCATGCTCTCCTCCAGGGGATCTTCCCGACCCCGGGATCAAACCTGCACCTCCTGTGACTCTGCACTGGCAGGCAGATTCTTTTACCGCTGAGCCCCTGGGGAAGCCCCTACCAATGCATAGACTTACTTATGCTGCGTTGAACTGCTACAGAAATGCCTGATTAACTTGATTTCTCATTTGTCACTGGTAAGGGTGTCAATGTTACACCCTAAGGGCAAGCACAGCAGGGCAGGGTAAGCTCTGCTGTACTGGAGGCCACGGTCCCAAGGGACAGCAATTTCAGAATAAATCTTTAACATTCTTATTTTATGTAAATAAGAAAACGAATGGGAAAATTCCAGGGCCCAGAGTCTGCGGACATTTAAAAAATAAACTATAGGAACTAATACACATTAGGACAGAAAGTAAGGCTTTCCTTTTCCTTTCCAGAGCCTCTCTCAAAGGCAACTACTATCAACAGCTACCACCGTGTTTTAAAATTATTTAAAATGTGAACCTATTAAATAAATTTAATAAAAAGTATTGGCTAGTATCATCTTAGACTGAGTTAATTCAAAGTTACCTTATTTCACCTGAAAAAGTGAAGTTAAAAAGTTTTTAATTAAGCATTTGAAAGCAGAGAGAGAATACAGACATCAACAGGACATCAGAGGAGTCATTTCAAGATTCCAATAGGGCTTCTTTACCAGCTATGGGGCACTTTAAAAGTGCAGTCACACATAGCAGTCATTTTTAGATGTGCAGTCTGGCTAGCAACCGCATTTTTATGAGTCTGTAAAGGATAATGACATTTAAACATATGCATAAAGACACAAAGTGTTGGTATTAATGTGTTTATTCCTTACTTTTGTTGAAATGCCAGAGAAATGCCTAGCTTAAAACAACTTATATGCTTTATGAATCTGTTCATTATGTTTAGAATAAATACTTTAAGTCTAAAAACTCAAGGATCAAGAGGGAAGAACAAAAAAGTGGGATTGTGGGAGGGGTGTACACATGCTAGAATCTAATCTATTATAGATATGTTTCTTTTCAACAAAGAAGATTGGGAATTAAGTGTTTTAAAAAGGATCTCCTTTCAGGGTCATGTCTCCTTTATTAAGAAGAAAAACTCAGGAAAAAAAAACTGTAAAGAAATATTTCTCAGATGAAATAACACATAGAACCCTAGGAAAAGATCTAGAAGGATTAAATAATAATTGTTTCTGGATGGTGGAATTATTAGTGTTTTAATTTTCTTTTTGCTAATTTATTTTAAAAATAAATGGGACATCATTCTTCATTTAGTAGGTATACATCATAGAGAAATCCTACATATAAAAGCTTATAAATTTCTTCAAATTTTTTATTCTATTTGCTGATAAAATTAATGACTGATGGACTGTAGATACTTTGCCAGTAACAAATAAGCAACAAATACTTTGGGGAAAAAAAAAGAAACTGGCTTCATAAATTAAGCAGCATTTTAAAAAGAAATCAATAGGGTTGAGGGCAAAGAGTGTGGGTCAAGAAGAATGAGCATTTAAGTATTTTACAGATAGGTGTCTCTCCTAGGTAAGACAGGGAGAGATAAACACACCAAGTTAAATCCAGAGGGTGGAGATAATGTCTTTGTATATTTGATTTATGTAAAAATGACGACAATGTTTGAGAAGACTTAGCAAATTCCTTTTGTGTTTCAAATCAGGAAGAACGATGGCCAGTCTGCTTCTTCTACATGGTAGTCAAATACAGTTTTCTAGAGTTTTTATTTTTCTGAATGAATTACCTTGTGTTTTACTTCATGATCTTTTATTATTAAGAGAAAAAAAAAGAGGAAAGTTTAACTGGGGATGAAGAGGTCTTTAAAATGATTTTGTTGTGCCAAAAGTCTATACCAACTTGCTTTTCAACATTGTGAAATATGGTTAAATCCCCCAAAATCTAAGCCTATCATAACTCTCTGAAGAATAAGAATATGTATATTACATGTATGACATCATGGTCAATGATTTCCAAGTTGATTATCTAAAGTTCTAGTGCTTTTAAACCAAAACTATTGGTGATTTTCAGTATGCAAAGAATAATTCTGATTTAGAAACTGCCTACACATGCATATGGATCTGCTTATATTCATCTTTAAAACTGGAACTAAAATTGTGCATATTACAGTTCTGCTCCTGATCAGATTTCTAACCTTAGGTAGGTGAGGTAACTTCTCTGTTCCTCAAATTCTTTATCTATAAAATACAATGATAATATTACCTTTATTAAGATGAAATATTGTATAAGTCTCTTGAAAATGAATGTACAGAAAAAAAGGACTTATTCTCCCTTTAAAACAAATGTTTCCTGAGTATGTTAAAGTTCGCAAGTTACTCTGAAACAGCTTTAAATTTGGAAGAGCTAATGTGCTAGCAGTATGTTTATTCTAGAATTTAAAAAAAAAAAAAAAAAATGCTTATTTGAGGGTAAAACAAGCAAACTTTGCTTTGAAATTGAGATCTATACCTACTATAGCAGATAATCTATATGCGTTTGGTTGGATGTTTGAACCTAATTATACATATGTACAGGGCTTCCCAGGTGGCTCAAGTGGTAAAGAATCCGCCTGCCAATCCCGGAGACACTGGTCTGATCCCTGGTTTGGGAAGATCCCCTGGAGAAGGAAATGACAACCCACTCCAGTATTCTTGCCTGAGAAGTCCCATGGACAGAGGAGCCTGGTGGGGTTGAAAAGAGTCAAACACTGACTGAGCATGCATGCATACATGTGTATGTGTGTGTGTGTGTACTTTTTCCCCCAATAATGACATTTGAAACTCAAGAGCACAGACTACTTTTTTAAGAGCTCGGAGTTTAAGCCAAATCCTCCTATTTCTGCCTAAATTTCTCCCAGTGTGCTTATTATGTCCGCCATCTCTCTGGCATATCCTTTCCCATGTATTAGAAACTTAAAAGGAAACAACAGAAAAACTACAAGAATTCCTAGTGTAAGGGGGCAAATGCAACATGGGGACCTAGGTAGCCAGTTCCGATCCCAGTACTGAGATGTGGAATGTGTTTAGATCGGAAAAAAGAGCTGCATTATGGCTTAATCAAGCAAGGTAAAATAACTATCCAGTATGACAGCCTACATGTACCAGGTTTAGCACAAGTTTAGTAAATAAGATAAATCATATTCATCTCCTAATATCACACTAGGCCTTTTAAAAATGTACGGAGAAGTATCACAACATTGTAAAGGAATTATACTCCAGTGGAGAAAAAAAAGAAAAAAAAAACTGTACAGAGACCTATGAATGAGACAGGTACCATCTCACTGTACTCTTCAGGAGAATGAAAGAGAAAATGACAAGATCTCAGGAATTTTACCGAAGAGCATCACCGAACAGCCACAGTGTATTCTGATTTCAGTTCAGGAGGAAGGTAGCTGCGGAAGACTGTTTATACAGAATAAGCAGTGGACCAGCATCACCTCTGCCCCACGGGAAAGCTTCCCTCTTCTATAACATCTGTCTTACATCTCTTTTTACTTATACACTTCTACTCATCATCAGTTATTTTTTCATCCCTATCTTGTGTGTGAATGTGACCATCTTATTCTGGGTTTGATGCAATTTTTTTTCCTATTAAATAAAGATTGAATTAGACAACAAGAAAATTAACAGGTTGTAGCAATAATTTTTTCATTCAGGGCAAAAGGATATTAATAGCAATTAAAACACCTGGTCCTTCTTCCTTAGGGACAGAAATCCAATGTGAATCTTCTTCACTAACACAGGATCTCCAGAGATGAGCAGTAGCAGCCTCAAAGAACTGATTTAGCAAAAGGTCTGGAGAAGTATGGGCTTCCCTGAAGTATGGCTCAGTGGTAAAGAACCTGCCTGCTGATGCAGGAGACACAGGTTTGATCCCTGGTCCGGGAAGATCCCTTGGTGAAGGAAATGGCAACTTACTCCAGTATTCTTGCCTGGAAAACCCCGTGAACAGAGGAGCCTGGCAGGCTACAGTCCATGGGGTCGCAAAGAACTGGACATGACTTAGCGACTGAACAACAGCACCAACCAACAGCAATTAGTGAAGTATAAAGTTTAGCCACAGGTCTAGAAAAGTCAAAGCAAATCATAAGACTGCATGGGGACAACTTTGAACTTTCAGAGGTCTATGTGATTACTATTATCAGTGTGCTACTTGAGGAGAGAAACAGAAAGTGTTAAGTATTACTTTTTAATTTGTTTTTGTTTTTGCAGATGAGAGAAAATTAAGATTATATTAAAATGCAAAGGGTGTTAGAATAAGAAGAAACCTTACTAACCTTCTAAAGATGAAAATATACTGCAGTCTCACTAGAACAGTCTTATTCTACATCTCTTTTTACAGACTTATTATTAATAGTGCCCTTTCATTCTAAAAAGTGTCTTGATTAGGTGATAAGTTATATGGTTATGTCACAGCATAATGCTCTCATTTTACAAACAGGGTAAAATCTGTTTCTTCATGTCTAACCCAGACATGCACGGTGAACATGTCATTAACTGCTGAATTCCCAGGACAATGCTTTGTTCACCTCACCATGCTACCCTCTCAAAGTACAGGACTGATAAATTTGATAGAAATAAGATGTATGGAACCTGTGGATTTCACTAATAAAATAACATCACTACCTTTGAGCTGCTCAAGCCATTGCAATTTACAGGTGATGAAAAGGTGCTTCGAATGTGCAAACTGTAGTCCGCTATTATCTCCACTCCGAAGGAAAATTCACACTTCCCCCACATCTGCTATACATCTATTCTTAGCTACATGCAGTGGGCAGACCATTAGTTCTTTCCACGCCGGTCTCAGGCATGACCATCTTGTTTCCAGGCTCAATGCACTTTTTCTTCCACTCATAAGTAAGTATTTAAAAAAAGAGTTGGAATTAACTCGCTATGGCAACAATGAACAAGCCATGGCAAGAATTTTTTAGTATAGAACTGGAAACAGTAATGAATAAGTTAAATCACTGTATCTGTCTTCCTTAGAAACTTAAATAGCCAACAGTTTTCGTTTGATTGATCTTACCAACTAATACACATTTTAAGTTTTATTTCAAGTTGTACAGAGTAGAAAAAAAGTTATTTTAAATCACAAGCCTGGTTTCCATGAAGCTAAAACTGCATATAAATTTGTTAATGGTAAAACAAGTTAAAAACCATCGTATTTCCAATTGAAACTCAAGATATAATTTATAAAAAGGATGCAAAAAGACATGAGTACTAACAGAAGTGTGCATATTAAAGACATTTCTTGAACTCTCTAACGTAGGAGGTAAGTTATACCCATTAAATCACCAAACTGGTTTCAAAATGCCCATAAATATTCCTAATCAATCAGCAAAACAGTATTCCACAGCAAAGTGTATATATTAGCAATAATATCAAATCACTCTTATCAAAAAGAAAATTTACTAACTTATTAATAATATAAACCAACTCACTGACAAATTTCTAATGTAACTCTATCTTGCTCTTTTACCACTAAAGGGAAATATTTGTTTCTTCTTAAGAAATCTTTGAAAAATTGTTAAAGCCTTAACAATTTATTTTTATTGACATATATTCTAACAAGTTTTGTAATAACTTCAAAGAATAAATACTGATGATGTAAGCACTTAAAATAAATATATGTAGCTGGACTAATCATTATATACAATAGTCTTTTCCTAAGGAAGGCAGAGAGTTCCTCCTATATGAGACTGAAGTTAAATAAAAAGTAATTTTTGTCCCTTGGGAATTTATGATAATAGATTTCCTTACAGACAAAGACAACATTAGATGCACTGTCAATAAGTTATGCATATTTAAAACTGCTTTCTTATGAATTTGCACTGACTTAATTATCCTACTAATAAACACTCTCAATTATCTTTCTGGTCAACAATATCATATTTGTTAAGATTCTTTGTTAAGTATGTAGCCTATAATTACAAAATAAAAAGCAGGCAAGTAGCCCACATGAAACAAAACCCACTTATTTTCCCTGCCTCTTTCATCTGTCAGACTAAAATAAGTAATCCCCAAATTTCAAGTTAATATGATTATAAATTTAGAAAACTATAACAGAAAAATACATGATGACAGAAATAACATCTTAACTAAATATATATTATCTCTTCATGTAGTTTGCATGTTTGTACAATGATTCTGTACTAGGTTAGGGAAAAATGAGAATCATAGGAATTCAACAAAAGGACAGAGACTGTTAAAGAAACAAATATTTCCCTTTATTTGATTACATTACATCTACTCATGGGACATTTGGAATAACTGAAGTTCTCAATTTACAGACCTATAAATAATGCTATTTAACTGAAATCCAGCCAGCCAATAGCACCATATACTTGAAGAGCTTACTCATGGAAAAGTAATTTCCACACCAAGTCAGTTTAGTAGAGTATAACAGTAGACTCAGAATGATCAGCATTTCAGAATCAGAACAGTTACACTCAAGAGTACTTTATCAAGAGTGATTTGCCTTACTCCTTCGCCAGCCGCACATTGGATATTTTCGCTCCGATTGGTATTCCATATTTGTGCAAAGTGTTAATCAAAATCTCCCTCATGTCGTCGTTGTAGGAATCAAAGTCAAACACGTTCCTAACCACACTGGAGAGACCTTCAGTGGGAAACTTCTGTATTAAAAAAAAAAAAATTTCACTTATTACCATGTGACAAAATACACAGTATTATAAAGATTTCCCAAACTGACAGAATAGTAATGATCGAATAAACTTCACTAGACCTTTTCTTACTAGACTTGTCAGATAAACGGATAGGAGGAATGCTTTTCACTTTTAATGTTTGCTCTGATGACTTAATATTTTTCTTTTTCAATAAATATCAGAATTTGAGGGGGAACAGTATTTTCCCTCAAATGTTAAATCAGTACCCACATCCCGGGGTTTGGTGACTTTCACCACTTTCTGAAATCTCCTGCTTTTAAAGTGAGTGATGAGCTTCCCTGGTGGCTCAGTTGTAAAGAATCCGCCTGCAGTGTGGGAGACGCAAGTTCAGTCCCTGGACTGGGAAGATCCCCTGGAGGGGGAAATGGCAACCCATTCCAGTATTCTTGCCTACAGAATTCCACTGGGCTACAGGCCATGGGGTTGCAAAAGAGTCAAACATGACTTAGGGACTAAACAACTAGATGGACCAAATTAAAAAATGCTACTTAAATAAAATGAGTGTTACAGACAGCTGACTTCACACTGGTGGGATCCTCTGGGTCATTCACTGCCTCTGTCTTGATTCTCTCTAGGTGCTGGGATCTCAGCTGGACTTGCCATGGTTTTACAGGCAGAACAAAGCTTTCTATTTTCCTGTCTAGGTTTTCAGAGGTCAAGAGTTCATTAGGTTATGACTGTTTGCTTGGAAACCATCATTTGTTATAAAAGCAGAATCTACACAGGCTTTTTGTCTTTACCAAGGTGAAAAGTGAAAGTGAAAGTCACTCAGTTGTGTCTGACTCATTGCGATCCCATGGACTATACAGTCCATGGAATTCTCCAGGCCAAAATACTGGAGTGGGTAGCCTTTCCCTTCTCCAGAGGATCTTCTGAACCCAGAGATCGAACCCAGGTCTCCCACATTGCAGGCGGATTCTTTACCAGCTGAGCCATAGGGGAAGCCCAAGAATACCGGAGTGGGTAGCCTATCCCTTCTCCAGTGAATCTTCCCAACCCAGGAATTGAACCAGGGCCTCCTGCATTGCAGGCAGATTCTTTACCAACTGAGCTATCAGGGAAGCCCTCCAAGGTGAACTATGCATCATAGATGGCTATAAGGAATTTCATTCTCTTGCCCACTTGCTCTATCCAACAAAACTTTCTCACAGTATTTACAGGCATGTCATCAATACTAATAGTTTCCAGGCAGTTTTTTATCTTCAAGGCTTTCATTTTCAAAATGAAAATATTTTCACTCAGAGACCATATATCCTTGTTGTATAAAGTCAAATAGTAAAGCTTCCCTTCTGTCTCATTCTCCTGTCTTCCCACACGCCCCAGAAAACCTCCACCAAATTTCCTAACTCCTTGGTAATAGCCATGGCATGGAACCTTGACAAAGTCAATTCAAAGGTTAACAGAAAATGTTCATTTGGATTACAGACGTTTCATACTATATCACCTGAATCAGTATTAAAGAGAAATGGAAAGACTTGGTATAAATTAATCCTTCCTGGTGGCTCAGACGGTAAAGTGTCTGCCTACAATGGGGGAGACCCGGGTTCAATCCCTGGGTCAGGAAGATCTCCTAGAGAAGGAAATGGCAACCCACTCCAGTATTCTTGCCTGGAAGATTCCATGGACGGAGGAGCCTGGTGGGCTACAGTCCATGGGGTCTCAAAGAGTCGGACACGACTGAGTGACATTACTTCAGTATGAATCAGTATTAAAGAGAAATGGAAAGACTTGGTATAAATTAGGCAAAAACAAAACAAACAAAAATCTAAAAAAAACCAAGATTAATGACTTCTTTTAAACTTTTACATACAGGCAGGTGCCATACCTGCAAATGCTTGACTATGTTGACAACCTCTCTGGTAGAATAAGGGTAGTTAATAATACCCTGGTCAGCTAAATTCCTCAGCTCTCCAAAGGCAGCAACGAGCTTCTGAAGGATGGGCTCAGGCACATTTGGGCCGTACTGCCTGAGCATCTTGAGTTCTGAGTAGGGTTTGGGATTATCCACGGCATGGCAGCTAAAAATATCACCTGTGAGGAAAAAAAAAAAAGATTCACATTCAGTATGCAACTAACCCCTTATAAGGACATAGCAAATACAGAATGATCAATGAAAGAGCCATGGGTTGCTCTCCAAAGCACTTCTATTTTTAAATGTGTAAAACTGCATAGAAAGCCTGTCCAACAATAGGTATACAGAAAAAAGCAAATGACTAAAGCAAAAGCAAATGAGACTGAGTGATGTGTGGTTTATTCTACATAGATTTATTTCTGTTAAAAATTATACGATACTTGGATATAATCTCACTGGTAGATATTTGAGTACAAAGAACAGAAAGCGAAGTCCCTGCAAACTTCTGCCAATCCCACTCCTTCCCCCACAGGCACCCAGGGTTAACAGTTCAGTGTATTCATTTTTTCATACCTGTCAGTATTTAATATTTATTTTTAATTGATTCATGATTGCCTTACAATATTGGTCTTGCTAGTATTTTTAAATGCATATACACACACACACACACATATATATATATATAAAAATCACTCAGTCATGTCTGACTCTTAACGACCCTATGGACTGTAGCCCACCAGGCTTCTCTGTCCATGTGATTCTCCAGGCAAGAATACTGGAGTGTGTTGCAATGTTCTACTCCATTTTAAATGCATACATACAAACATATATAGTTTTGATAATTTAGTCTTTTTCCATTAACTGGAAAATACTCATGTGGTTCTGAGATTACACTTTTAACTTTATAACACATGGTAAATATCTTCAGAGATTATATACATATATGCGTGCCTTTTTATGTATACTAAAAATGGGGAAATTAGTATCATCACTCTCTAAACAATTTATATCTTGTTCAGATTGCTAGAATACACTTTGTAAGTTGGTTTCAGAGAAGTAAACATGCAGAGATAACATCTAAGTAAAAATCAAGAAAAAGGAACTGGAAACAAAATATTTCACCCATAATTTAGACAACTGAGAATATACTAGAAAAACATAATCTATGCTCAAGAGAGAGAAATTTCTCAAATAAAAGTTCACATAATTTTGATTTATAATCCAAAGGACAGGGACCAAAGGAAGTTAGAGTAAATAGATTTGCATTATTTAATATGTTCATTTGAGAAAGGAAGGATATTTAGAACTTACTTTGGCTCAGAAATGACTCAAATAATTCTTTTATTGTTATCACATATTCATGAAAGCAACTGAATAAAATGCAACCATGATAACTTCAAGCTTGTATCTCATAGGTTAAACTCATTCAAATACAAACATGAAATACAGATTTGGCCTTTTTTTTGGTGAAAAGCAAATGCAACACTAATATAAAGCTATAATCGACCCCTTACTCGTTCACTTATTGAATAATGATTAAATTCCTTCTATGTGCCAAGTAATACTCTATGTACTTTATAGACCTCAGTGATCAAAAACACACAACCCCCTGTCCTCATGGAGTTTAGATTCTGGCTTAGGGAGGCGATAAACAATAATTGCAAATGTTAGAAATTGTATTTTTCAAGGAAAAAGAAAAGCACAGCACAGTACTTGAGGAATGCTGATGGCGGGGGACGTCGGACAGGTCGGCCTCACGGAGGAGGTGACAGCTAGGCAAACGCAGGTGTGTGATGGAGGAGCACGGCAGGCACAGCTGATGCCAAGACCCTAGGCAAGCAGAGCTGGCATATTCAGAGAAGGGGCGGGGGCAGAGGCGCTGGAAGAGCGTGAGCGACGGGACAGCAGCACGGAGCAGGGCAGGAAGAAGGCCAGTGAGCTCAGGGGATGTGGGAGACTCGTCTGGGGAAATGCTGTGCATGTTGAGCATATTTGTGTACACGCATCCCTCCTGCCTTTTATTTTCTATTCATTCAAATGGCAGGCTACTACACAAACTGTTCTTATTGTTTCACTTAATACATTTCTAGGAACCTTTTTCTCTTTGGTATCAGCATGTAAACTCATGCTCCACCTTTTTCTAAACAACTGCATGGTAATCTATTGAGTGGATATAATAGAATTTCTCCATTCAGTCCCATTGCGATGTACACCTGGGTTGTTTCCTTTTATTTCTGCAACTATAAACAATGCTATATTGCCTATCCTTGTACTTAAAGCATTGCACAGGGAATTTCCTTGGATAAATTCCTTGATGTGGAACCGCTAGATCAAAAATCCTACTAGGAGACTGAGCCTGCTTCACGTTGAGTATGGAATGCCCAGTATTCAGAATTAGCTACTTGTCACAGAGAAGAGTTCTTCTTAAAGGTTCCTGATGATTCAGTTTGTCCCAGGACCTCTCCAATCAATGTGAGTCAGTCTCCTCAGGGCTGGCCTCAAACCTTTTCATAGTTAGGGGGATGAGATGAACACCAAACACTAAAAACCCTTCTTAATCTGTGTTCTACTCTAAGATGATCTATAGTCTTAGACATGAACCCAAGTTCTAACACTTATTATCTGAGTGACCCTAGAAAAATAATCTCTCCAAATATCAGACATTCTCTTCCTCTAAAATGGGGATAAAAATACTCTCACAAAATGGTTGTGATGATGACAGCACATGGGAGCATTCAGTCGGGAACATTCAGTGACAGCCAATATAGCACTGTTACTAAGATGACATTATTATTGTTATTGCTATTGTTTTGGTTATTATTATCATTATAGTTTTTACCTAAGGTACCGAAGAAATCATTGCCTAGGAAAGGAAATCCAGGTCTGTTAGCCAGAACAATCATTCTAAAATCAGGATGAATCACTACAACATTTTCTCTTCCATTGACTAGTGCAGCATCTGAAAAAAAAATTTCAATTTATTCTTTACTGATATTCAATAATTCAATATTAATTCAATATCAAGTTATAAATTCAATATCAAGTTAGAGCCTTTAAAATCACACAAGCAGTCATATAGTTTTATAACTAGAGGGTTATAAAACAACTCTAACAAATCTGGTCAGGTGGTCTGGTATTCCCATCACTGGAAGAATTTTCCACAGTTTATTGTGATCCACACAGTCAAAGGCTTTGGCATAGTCAATAAAGCAGAAGTAGATGTTTTTCTGGAACTCTATTGCTTTTTTGATGGTCCAGAGGATGTTGGCAATTTGATTTCTGGTTCCTCTGCCTTTTCTAAATCCAGCTTGAACATGTGGAAATTCATGGTTCACGTATTGTTGAAGCCTGGTTTGGAGAATTTTGAGCATTACTTTACTAGCATGTGAGATGAGTGCAATGGTGCAGTAGTTTGTGCATTCTTTGGCATTGCCTTTCTTTGGGATTGGAATGAAAACACCTTTTCCAGTCCTGTGGCCACTGCTGAGTTTTCCAGATTTGCTGGCATATTGAGTGCAGCACTTTCACAGCATCATCTTTTAGGATTTGAAATAGTTCAACCAGAATTCCATCACCTCCACTAGCTTTGTTCCTAGTAATGCTTCCTAAGGCCCACTTGACTTCGTATTCCAGGATGTCTGGCTCTAGGTGAATGATCACACCATCGTGATTATCTGGGTCATGAAGATCTTTTTTGTACAGTTCTTTTGTGTATTCTTGCCACCTCTTCTTAACATCTTCTGCTTCTGTTAGGTCCATACTATTTCTGTCCTTTATTGAGCCCACCTTTGCATGAAATGTTTCCTTTGTATCTCTAATTTTCTAAAAGAGATCTCTAGTCTTTCCCATTCTATTATTTTCCTCTATTTCTTTGCACTGATCACTGAGGAAGGCTTTCTTATCTCCCCCTGCTATTCTCTGGAACTCTGCATTCAAATGGGTATATCTTTCCTTTTCTCCTTTGTATTTCGCTTCTCTTCTTTTCACAGATGTGAAGTACTTGGAGTTTTATTGAGATGAGTCAGTAAGAAGTTATACCCATACTTCTTGATGATAACAAAAAGTAACCTTTCAATGTGCCATATATTCATGTACTGATAACACCATTAGTTTTAACATTTGATCTTCATTTATTTTAGTAGTGGTAAATAACAAGGGTATGTGGTCACATGAAAAATTTAATTAGTTAACTAACATAAAAATGACAATAAAACACGAAAACTTAAAAAAAGCAAAGAAAACGAAAAACACAGGCATGGAAGTGATGCTTTATGAAACTATGTTCAAAAGAGCCAGCTGCTCTTGTGCTTACAATGTCATCTACAATCAAACTTGAATTTAAAAATTATGATGATGACTCCTTTGCTTCTAGATTATCCTTCAAAAATATATCTAAAAAATGTGAAGGGCTACCAGGAGACTGTCTCTGTTTAACCACAAGTTTATTCCAGTAGTTCTTTCTTGCTTTCTATTTCACTGTCCTTATAATGCCTCTAAAAAGGGCAGGCAGCATTCAAATCTTGAGAGTCTGAATGATTTTCTGAAAGATAGTTATCAGGCTGTTTAACCCAAATGTTCACTTTTTCCTATACTCATTGTGAAACTGCAGTCTCAGAATACTTTTATTAGTGCTAAGTTTCGTAGGTTTAGACGCGGCAGTCTTGCAATGACAATGTCCAAGAAGAAATCTCTGTGGTGATGGACTTGTACATTTTTATAGACTCTTCTGTACATACTTTTTGAATACTGAAAATTTCAGTCATTAGTCCCAATTTGTTTGGCTACCTTGCTATTGACTATATTTCAGTGGCTAGTTAAAGATCTTCAAGTCTTTTCATCACACAAAAACTAAAAACTAGAAAATGTTCTCACATTGCACTACGCAATTTTTTCCTATGGGTTAAACAGACTTAGGAGATTTATCTATCTACATTTTCCCTAACAACCACAAAAATAAAAAGAAGGTACTCCAAAGCAGAGTAACTTCTTTCTGAGGCAAGTGTGTATGGTGTGTGAGTGTGTGTGTGTGTGTGTGTGTGTGTGTGTGTGTGTGTGTGTGCGTGTAATATATATGTATACATATACATATATATATATATATATATAACTGATATTAAATGCCCAGCAATTTTTTCTAATTATACTGAGCTAATAATAACATTGATTTTAACATTATAAGTAATAAAAACATGGCAGAGCTTTAAAAATTCCAGATAATAATGAAAGAAAATAAATTGTACACAAATAATTGAGACATAAGTATAAAAGGGATTATATGTTTGTATTCTCAGAGTAGAAAAAATATGAAGCTGATTTGTCCTAAAGCTACTCTTGAAATTTTCAAAGATACTCTCCAGCTATTAGGAAGTGAAACTGACAAAGCTAGATTCAGACATATTGATTTTTATTAATAATTATCAATACAGACAACTTGACTTATACTGAATTTATGCTTGTTATTTGTAGATAAGCAGTCAGCTAAGTGTGTGATCTGATACAACAGATGTAAAAATTGCACACTGAAAGAAAAGTTGCTTTTTTATACTCACTTGCAACAATGCGTCGTCCATCTGCTAGAATCATTTCTCCATTTTCTACCAGAGTTTTTAAAATACAGGTGACATTTGTTGGAGCCTTGTCTGCCTCATCTACTACCAGAACATGACCCAATTTTACTGCTTTAACCTTTGAAGACAGAACATTTATTGTAAACAAAACAAACAAACAAAAAAATGAAAGCAAACATTTTAAAAATTATATCACTCATTGCTTTGGATTTGTAATAGATGGTGTTCTGCAAGCTATAAATATAAAATCACAAAAAATGTCTGTAGCAGAGTTGGAAACAGTATTTATGGATCTCCACCAAAAGCTTCTCATAGTTACTGAACTGCTAACTCTGCAGTAATCACTTTATTTTCTTGCAGCATCCTACTTAGCCCTATGTTGGCGATGTTCACATTTTACACCCCCAGGAAGGGGAGAATTAAAACAAGTATTGACATATCAAATAGAGAAGTTAAAGGGCTGTGGGGGCAAAGAGGAATGATTGTGATCATCAATACTGGGTATCAGAACACTGCACTTGTGGTAGCCTTAAAAGAGTGCACAGTTTTAAGAGATCAGTATGTACAGTGGAGAAACGGGCAGTCAAGACAAAGAGAATCAATGGCCAAACTCAAGAAACCTGCACCCTACTGAGGGAAGAGTGAATATGAACAGTCTATCTTGGCTGATGCAGAGGTTAAACGTAAGAAAACAAAGGAAAGGATCTGAAAGTGCAGATCAGATCTCGACTAATAAAAACTTGACTGCCAGTGTGCTTTGTCTCATTAAATAACAGGAAGAGTTAAAGATTTATGAGTTCAGACATGATAACAAGTTTAGAGTTACAAGTCAGTGCCTTTAATCTTGCAGAAATATGCAGAATAGACTAGAGGGAGAATATCATAAAAACTTGGTAAAAAAAAGTGATGTGAGGATCTGATTTTAGGGAAGAGGGCATGGGTAAAAAATGGAAATAAAAAGCATTATATTATCTGAAGAAATATTCAGAGGTATATTCTATAGCCTTGACAACTACTTAGATGGGAAGAGGTAAAAGGAAAAATAAGAGAGTTCTAGGTCTTGGACGACTGAGTAAATCAGATGAAAAGATAGGAAAAAAGCTAGGAAAAACTCTTAAAAACATTTAAAAAGAATGGATAGGAGATACTCAATGAACTTCAATGTAAACACAGGGATTATTTTTTTTAAATCGTAAGAAACAGCTCATAACATAAGACGGAGCATATCATAAACTTTTCTCATTACATGATTTTGGCAAATAATTTTAAAGAAACACAGATTGAGAAATAGGTGATTCTCTCTACCACAAATATCTTACTTCATATTCTAAAAATATGAATAAGAATTTTTCTTTTTAACTTTAGGGTAAAAATAACCTGAATTTAAAAAAAAAAGAGGGAAAACATATAGCTTCTACCCCCAGCTCCAGCCTTCACATCTCTGTTCAGAGAAAGTCAGTCCAATCTGGAAGGACTCAGACAGGAGATCCTGAAGACGCCCATTACTGGGGTCTGGACCCCAGAGTTCTCATGATGGCTTATCTGTGCCATTGCTGGAGAGCAGTTATCTACACAGAAAGACAAGCCTGGTAGAACAGGATTTTTTTTGGGGGGGTGGGGCTCTTATGTGAGAAGATAAGGAATGATCTTCCCAACTGTCCAAAATGTTAGGCTAATATTTTACTCATTAAAATCATTTTAAAAAACATTCCAGAAGCATTATCTAATTTCAAAGTCTGCACATCTGAAAACAACAGCAAACTTTTTTTCTTTTTTGAAAGTTCTGGAATGGAAAAGTTATCATTAGAGTATTTCTATCATTCCCTAAATCTCTCTCTGGAGAGAGGAACAGAATAAGAAAACATCTTATTTTCCCAGTAATTTCCTTTTAAATATCCACTCTCCAAATGACATATGAATAAGTGTTTTCTAGTTAAGACTGAAACATATTGGAATCAATGGGATATGTCTTCCCCTCAAAGGCTGAAATATAATTATCATTCAAGAACACAGTTGAGAATATTCACATAACTGCATTACTAACCAAAGGTGAGTCTTCATATACAATAAGTCCATCTTTAACAGAAGGCTGAACAGTAAGTGTTTGGACTGTGGTGTCCCTAAAGTTAAACCAACAGATTTTATAGTTAGTAAAGAAATAAAATGACATTTGATCTCAAATAAAACACGAGAGTATTCCTCTTTTTCTTCCTTTAGTTCACCATCCAGCTTCTCCTAAGACGAATAAAAAAGCAAATGAAATTCCACTTAGCAACAGTGTTTTGTAGATGTTGATATGAGTTATAAAGGTTTGGGAATTACTCCAAGTTTACAAATTATCCAGGCTCTTTACTTCTCCATTTCCCAGTAATTTCCCTATGACCATTTTACTCTTTAAAATCACCTCCTGAAGGTGAAAAGGAGAAATTAAAAATAAATATTTGCATTACCTATACAATATTTACATTATTTAAAAATAATCTGATGGTGAGTTTGGTGATTACTGGCATGCTATCAGCCTCATTAGAGTTTGTGAATTACACTTTGTGGCCCAACCTGCCATCACGCAAGACCATTTTACCTCACTCCAGCAGACATGGGATTGTGAACATTTCTGCTAGGATTACAGCAATTCATTTTACTTTCTTAAGTCTACCTACTACTATCTACCTGACTTTCCTTTAGATCAGGATTTTCAAAAGTATTAACAGTGAGCTACCTAGATGTTATCCAACTCCACACATGATAAGATACGAAGTTCACATCACCTATGAATCTTCTTGCTCAAAATGTTAGTTAGTAAAGAAATAAAATGACATTTGACCCAGAATGAAACACAAGAGTCATATATCCATTTTTTGTATTCCTGGGTCTCCTAAGTTTACTGTAGGGTACACTTTTGCTATCTTCTGCTAAAAAAAAAAAATACATTTTTGGGTTTTAAACAAATAACAGAATTTAGTTAATATCACAAATTCACTCTTCATATTCTGGCAATACAGAAGGGTGGGTGAGGAAAAGAAAGAGATGTGTTCACACAGATTTTTATAGCAATATAGTCAATTTCTCACCTCAGTTGTCACGTATTTAATGGGCAACAACATGACACCTCCCAGCACCGAAATGGAAAAAGGGACTCTTGTATCATTATCAGTAGAAACGAATTCAGTCATTACTTTAATAATTACAGTGCTTCATAGCAGATTAAGAACAGGAAATTCAAGGTGAACTACAAGTTTAAAAAGGCAAATGAATTTGTTCTATAATACATTAATTCTGAGAGCATACAATTTGGTAAATTAGATTTCTCAAAAGACTTGTGATAGAAATAAAAAACATAGGTTTGAGGGAACAAGCACAAATCAGGTGATTCTTAAAAGGGACAAGGGATAAGGATAAATACATATGAGAAACATGGCTTTCAGTGGAGTAGGCAATGAGAAAGAGCAACTTAAAGGGAAAAAGTGGTTTTGTTCCATTCTTATTATTGGTCCTTTGTCTTACATGTCAAAGGAAAAGCAAAGGCTAGCAAAATATGTAAAATGATATTCAATTAAAAAAACAGGTTGGCTTATATGTCAGTTCCTTATTATATACGAGTAGAAAATAACTCAGTATCTTCTGCATAGCACTTAATACAACAACAAAAAAAGCTTGCATTTCCCTGGTGGCCCAGTGGATTAGAATCCGCCTGCTAATACAGGGAACACAGGTTTAATCCCTGGTCCAGGAAGATTCCACATGCCGCGGAGCAGCTAGGCTTGGGTGTCACAACTTCTGAGCTCGCGCTTTACAGCCTGTGAGCTTCAACCCCTGAGCCCACACGCTGCAACGACTGAGGCCGGCACACCTACAGCTGGTGCTCGGCAACAAGGGAAGCCACTTCAGTGAGAAGGCCACAGACCGCAGCGAAGAGCAGCCCAAGCGCAGCAAAGGAGAACCACTGCAACCAAAAATGTATACATATGTATTTTTTAAAAGCTTGTTTTTCAAGGTATCTTACCATATTATAGATTTCAACTCAGTAAATGATGACTACTGTCACAAGTAGCATATAAGTGAAAGTGAGAGTTGCTCAGTCGTGTCCAATTCTTTGATACCCCATGGACTATACAGTCCATGGAATTCTCCAGGCCAGAATACTGCAGCGGGTAGCCTTTCCCTTCTCCAGGGGATTTCCCCAACCCAGGGATCGAACCCAGGTCTCCTGCATTGCAGGTGGATTCTTTACCAGCTGAGCTACCAGGGAAGCCATGACAGAAGAGCATATAAATTGACTCTTAAAGACAATATAATGATTCTTTTTCAGAAAATATTTGACTAAAATCATTGCTTTGGTTTTAGGAGCATCATAGTAATTCTCCACACAAATAATCAGTGACCCTAAGAGAATATTTTATTCGCTACAGTTTCAATTCTATTATGATTTGTTCCTCTCAAGAACAGTTTTGAAATATAAGCTCATAAAAGCTGAAGTACAGTCAAAATTTCAACAATACTGGGGAAAAAAAAAACACATCTTAGTAACAGTTTCTTAGCCTACAGTTTAATAAAGAGACATCTCTCCAGGACATAACAGTTACCAGCAATGCTTGAGGAATTAATTAGAATGTTCAGCTAATTGCTGACATTTATGTTAGCACCAATTGTTCTCACTTACTAGTTTACAAACTAAAGTTGTCCATCAGTTAAAGCCTGTGTTGATATAGAGGCTACTCAAAGAAACATGGTGCTAAACTCCAGTCTTATTTTAACTCTGCGACTTTAAAGTTTATTTAAGTTGGAGTTATTAATGCTTCAATAGTAATTTAAAATGATTCCAGATGCAATAAAAGTAATTAGATTGAATAAAGACCAAGTTTTTATCAAAATAAGGACAGCAAATTGGCCACTGGAGAGCAAGCACAATCCATTCCTGCGTCTTTGCTAATAAAGGTACATTAAGCTAATAAATTCTAATTTATTGAGGAGCAAAAGATCTCAAAATAGCAATGTTTACTTTGAGGATGACATTTTAGTGAGTTGTATTTAAATTGGTTTATGGTTAGCTGTCTTTTAGAAAAACAATAATAGTTAAGCACAAGGGTGAAGGAAGAAAAAAGACACATAGGAGTTCAAATAGCTAATAAAAATCTTATCTAACTTTGCAGTTCATTAAAATAGAGATGGCTCAAGTAATAGTCCACTCATTATTATAAACCAAGCATGAGAAAAGAAAGATAGAATATGACTCACAGGAGGCACTTTACAAATATTTGCTTGATATTTTAAGAAGCGGGATGATTATGAAAATAGAATCAAATGGTAATTTTTAAAAATTAGATATAAGCATAAAATTACTGTCTGAGAAGTAAATGCTGTTGAAGGATATTTGAAGTGAAGAAGTCATGGCATTATCAAGACTATCATTTCTACAAGGATAATTTTAAAACTTAAATTAATGAAATAAAGATAAGAAGTACTAATAATAATTATCATTAATAAAAGAAGAGAGTGGTAACTTAGACAAAGCGGATGCAAACAAATTTGAGAATTAATGTTTACAAACATTCTGTGCTCTCTTAACACTTCCTTCCTGCCTTGCCTACAAAAGACAAATTTATTTTGCTAAGTTGGGAAAGAAACTTCCTTGAGCCCTCAAACAGAAATAATCACTAACATAAGCAGTGTTGCCATACAATCCAAAAAAAAGAAGATACAAATTAGCTGTGATTATCGCAGGGTTAGTTAAAAACCAGCACTGGTCTATTAATAAATAGCCCTCCTAGTTTTGTCAGTTACTTCAACTTTCTTGTTTTTAAATCACTTAAACTCTTCTTTAAAATTACTATTATTTTTTTCATGCACAAGTATATATTTATTGCTTTAACTTTTTGTGTTGTTGGAGTATAGCCAATTAACAATGTTGTGATGGTTTCAGGTGGACAGCCAATCAGTTAAAACTCCTGAAACCCAATATTATTCATCTCTGCAGAGGGGAATTAAAATAGAACATTTGAGGAAATATAGTAAAAAGTTAAAAAGACAAGAGTGAGAAAGAAATATTATTAAATGTGCTTTGCATGCTGTGAGGGAAAAGTCTTTTTCATAAGATAAACAAAATATTATTTCTGTCAAAGTGACTGAAAAGACTCCAGCTCTTAAAATAATTCTTTTGGAGGACAAATAGTGCATTTAGTCGTCAAACACTCATCACTAATATGTCCAGATGCATAAACTCCTAACAAACCATAAAAGGAGGGAAGACATTGGGGGATAATATGTATGGAAGGGAGTCGACTGTGGTAAGCCCTTTGATCTCCAGAGGTAGGCTTTTCTGGGGACAACAGGTAGAAAACAGACACTGCAAAACAGTCATTTGATGGAAGCTAAAATTTTCAAAATGTTAATCGTTTTCAAATGCTACTTACCTTCCTTACCACATCTCCCAGCAATATATTAACACTTATTTAAAAAGAAATTCCTTCAATATTCAGAGTCACACTGATAGTCAAACCTTTAACAAAATCTGAATGTTTTGTAAGTTGTCTAGTCTTTTTTAAAATAAATATACTACTAATATTTAAAATGGGATCTTTTGTCTTTACTTTGAAAACTAGCTTAGTGGCTTGGGAAATTTTAGGGTACTCAGAAAGAGCTAATTTCTTTGTAGGAATTTCATTTTCTCTTTTCTAGAAACAAAAAAAGAAAAATAGTATGTAGGTCCCTTATTTATCTTTTCCCCTAACATTACACAATGTATTTCCTGATGAGTGTTTAAAAAGGAAAAGAATGAAATGCAGACTAAAATATTGATACAAAATTGAACGAGTAAAAAAATTAAAAAATTAAGTGAATATTTTCATATCAGGACATGAGATAATTGTTAGTTCAATAAATATTTATTGAACATCTACTAATGGGCACTGCTTTAGATAAGAAGGATAATTCCCTGTGAAAGTACAAATTCTTTCCTTTGCTGAGCTTAAATTCCTAATATATTTAAGTGAACTTATTTTTACCATACTAACGACATACCACCTTTGGCACAGTATAAACTGGATCCTGCATGAAATTAAATATCAAAAGATAATTTATGATAGGTAATTTAAGATAAAGTTAAAATAAATATTTTTGACCACTGAGACAAACAATAAACAGCCTTCAACTATTTAAGTCAGAGAAAGCGTAAGTCTACCGGCTCTCCATAAAGCTGGTCAGGCATGCCTCTTCTGGTTAATAACTCAAAATCCATCTTTAGTGTAAAATTTCTTGCCTAGGATTTACTATGTAAGCTGCATTTTGTATATATCATAATATTATTTGGTATACTATAATCCATGAATTATTTTATCCTAATTTTTGGTACTCTTGCCAGGAAAATCCCATGGACAGAGGAGCCTGGTAGACTACAGTCCATGGGGTCGCAAAGAGTCGGACACGACTGAGCGACTTCTGACTTCACGTTCACTTTTCACTTTCATGCATTGGAGAAGGAAATGGCAACCCACTCCAGTGTTCTTGCCTGGAGAATCCCAGGGACGGCGGAGCCTGGTGGGCTGCCGTCTATGGGGTCGCACAGAGTCAGACACGACTGAAGTGACTTATTAGCAGCAACAGCAGCAGCAATTCCTGGTTATTAATCAACTTGAAACAATTCCCAATGCCTGGCTTATTCATCACACTTGAACCACTTGAGTTAAATAGAAAACAGTATGTAAATAAGCATCCTATTTTGAGAAGTCTTTTGCTTACAGGAAATCTATGTTCAAGTTTTCTGTACTGCACTTCTTTTATTAAGTTTTAATGACAGATTTTCTTAAAGGAAGACACTATTGCATCATACTGTATGTGCCTCCTTTGTGTCCGACTCTTTGAGACCCCATGGACTGTAGCCCACCAGGCTCCTCTGTCCATGGAATTTTCCAGGCAAGAATACTAGAGTGGGTTTCCATGCCCTCCTCCAGGCAATCTTCCTAAATCAGGGATTGAACCTGTGGCTCTTACGTCTCCTGCATTGGCAGGCGGGTCCTTTACCAGCTGAGGCAGCTGGGAAGTCCATAGCAATATAAAATAATATACATTGCTTTTCAGTTCAGGCCAGTCGCTCAGTTGTGTCCGACTCTTTGTGACCCTATGGACAGCAGCACTCCAGGCCTCCCTGTCTATCACCAACTCCTGGAGTTTACTCAAACTCATGTCCATTGAGGCAGTGATGCCATCCAACCATCTTATCCTCTGTCATCCCCTTCTCCTCCTGCCTTCAATCTTTCCCAGCATCAGGGTCTTTTCAAATGAGTCAGCTCTTTGCATCAGGTGGCCAAAGTAATGGAGTTTCAGCTTCAGCATCAGTCCTTCCAATGAATATTCAGGACTGATTTCCTTTAGGATTGACTGGTTGGATCTCCTTACAGTCCAAGGGACTCTCAAGAGTCTTCTCCAGCACCACAGTTCAAAAGCATCAATTGTTCAGTGCTCATCTTTCTTTACAGTCCAACTCTCACACCCATACATGACTACTGGGAAAACCATAGCTTTGACTAGATGGAACTTTGTTGGCAAAGTAATGTCTCTGCTTTTTAATATGTTGTCTAGGTTGGTCATAACTTTCTTTCCAAGGAGCAGGTGTCTTTTAATTTCATGGCTGCAGTCACCATCTGCAGTGATTTTGGAGCCCCCCAAAATAAAGTCTGTCACTGTTTCCACTGTTTCTCCATCTATTTGCCATGAAGTGATGGGACTAGATGCCATGATCTTAGTTTTCTGAATGTTGAGCTTTAAGCCAACTTTTTCACTCTCCTCTTTTACTTTCATCAAGAGGCTCTTTAGTTCTTCTTCACTTTCTGCCATAAGGGTGGTGTCATCTGTATATCTGAGGTTATTGACATTTCTCCTGGCAATCTTAATTCAGCCCAGCATTTCTCATGTACTCTGCACATAAGTTAAACAAGCAAGGTGACAATATACAGTCTTGCCATATTCCTTTTCCTATTTGAAACCAGTCTGTTGTTCCATGTCCAGTTCTAAACGTTGCTTCCTGACCTGCATACAGGTTTCTCAAGAGGCAGGTCAGGTGGTCTGGTATGCCCATCTCTTAAAGAATTTTCCACAGTTTATTGTGATCCACACAGTCAAAGGCTTTGGTATAGTCAATAAAGCAGAAATAGATGTTTTTCTGGAACTCTTGTGCTCTTTCGATGATCCAGCGAATGTTGGCAATTTGATCTCTGGTTCCTCTGCCTTTTCTAAATCCAGCTTCAACATCTGGAAGCTCATGGTTCATGTATTGTTGAAACCTCACTTGCAGAATTTTGAAGATTACTTTACTAGCATGTGAGATGAGTGCAATTGTGTGGTAGTTTGAGCATTGCCTTTCTTAGGGATTGGAATGAAAACTCACCTTTTCTAGTCCTGTGGCCACTGCTGAGTTTTCCAAATTTGCTGGCATATTGAGTGAAGCACTGTCACAGCATCATCTTTTAGGATTTAAAATAGCCCAACTGGAATTCCATTGCCTCCACTACATTTCAGGATGTCTGGTTCTAAGTGAGTGATCACACCTACATTATCTGGGTTGTGATTATCTGGGTTGTGAAGGTCTTCTTTGTATAGTTCTTCTGTGTATTCTTGCCACCTCTTCTTAGTATCTTCTGCTTCTGTTAGGTCCATACCATTTCTGTCCTTTATTGAGCCCATCTTTGCATGAAATGTTCCCTTGGTATCTCTAATTTTCTTGAAGAGATCTCTAGTTTTTCCCATTCTATTGTTTTCCTCTATTTCTTTGCACTGATCACTGAGGAAGGCTTTTTTATCTCCTTGGTATTCTTTGGAATTCTGCATTAGCAACAAAAACTAAAGAGTTTGTTTAACCCCAGCCCATTTTCCAGTGTCATTTTTATGACAGAGGAAAAGGAATAAATATTAATACCTCTGAGGAATTAGAGAGCACAGGACAGAGCAGTCCTCTAGCACATTTCTTTGTCATTTTACATTTTTTTCTTAAAATGTGATGGAGATTTTGAATGCTGCTCCTTAACATACGCAGTTGCTCTAATACAAACATGGGTGTGACAGCATCAGGGAAACAGACACCAGGGTGGGCGGAGGACAGCTAGCCGTACACAGCCGGCTCAGCCTCTGGCAGCTTTTTCTCTTCCTGCATCTAGCACACTTCTTGAACTCCAAATTAAATAAATGAGTGGGTATAAAATGGTAACCGTTGTTTTTCACTGCTTTATGAACTGTGTCGGGATAATCACTGTGGAGAGCCTCCCGAGCGATGCTAAAGAGGCAGTGTACACAGCATTTTCTGACTGAGTACTAGTGGGCATTTCAACCACTGCAGCTTTTAAAGATATGAGCAGCTTAGGTCATTTTGGGACTTGTAAGTTCTCTGTCTCCTGGGCAAAACTATTTTTTCAAGATGAAAGTGAGGGTGTGGTTCATTTGTCCTGTTCTCTCACTTGAGTTTCGGTATTATAGCTATTTATTCAAGGCATGTTCATAGAGGCAAAAGACTGGAAATAGGCTACTATCCCTAAGGGCTACTCAAAAGTCAATTTCTCAGGACAACCTTCTCTAGCCTATCTATGAACATGGTAAACCCCACTCTGCCCCCCCTTTTCTGCCTTATTTTTCCACATGGCACTTAGTATCTGACAGACTGCATATTTTAAATAAGTATCTTGCTTTCTCACTAGGGAAACCCCTCTCTTTCACTAGTAATTAGAATATAAATATGAAGGCTGCAGCTTTTGGCTCTTTTGTTCCTGACGTAGTCACTCATGCTAGGAAAGTGACGAGCATCTACTAGGTGTTCAACAACATTTGTTGAAAAGGATGCATTTCAGTCAGCTATGCCAGTCATGGGCCCTACGCTGTCCTGCGTTTCTGGTAATTCCTTACGCATTGTGCCCAAGTTTGTGCCCTTTTTCTGGGAAGTTTTTTCTTCTTTTCTCCCTACTTTGCCAAAGCAGGACAAAGCATCAAAGCCTGTTCCTTAAAGGCTCAGCTCAAAAGATCGTCTCCTCTTTGAAGCATTAAGTATCTCTCAGTTCTACACTCCCAGTTGAACTACGGTCTCATGGAAAGCACTTAACACTTAAGAAACATCTTATTTGCTCATGTAACCTCAGAACCAGCCCAAATTGGCCGTATCCTGTTTCTAACAAGTTACTGAGCTATTTTTTCAAAGACAGTAGAACAAAACAGCAAGTCATGCAGGCAAAGCATACGTAGAGGAGAACGTTTTGTACTCAAAGAATACCTGGAACCAAAATTTCTACCCTCATCTCCCAACACCAGCCATGGAACCAAAGGACCAGGACATGACCAGAACCTGAACACAGGATCCCTTTCAGAGGTGAAGGGCCCGCTGTCCAGGAAGACCCAGTGCTGAAGTGCCCTTAGCACACCTTACCACAATGGCCACGTTTCAAAGCCCTCCAGTCAAAACCTGCCTGCCAGTGCTTCTGTACACCAACCCTCCTCACCTAACTCATGAAAGTGTGACCCAACCCCAGACTGGGGAGACAGAACTGAGCCCTGTCTCTTCTCTCCCTGCTGACTGACTCTGAAAAAAAGCTTTTATCAAAACCCAGTACAATGGTACTGGCTTCTGTGTGCATTGGGCAGAGTGTTGCAATGAACACTGGGGTACATGTGTAAGAATCTGACTTTCATCTCATGGGAATGGAGGGCCAATCATCTCTCCATTTCAGACAGAAGACTATCCAAATGGATGTCTCAAAGATGAATGGGAAGGAACAGACGTTGCATCTATCCATTTGCTTAACAAAAGTTTATCTCACACTTACCATATTCCTGAAATCATGCTGGAGCAGGCAGTTCACAGAAATGCCCCTGCCCTTAGGGAGACCACACTAAGAAGACAGGCAGAGGTGGGAACCCGTGACTGTGGTAAAGAATGACACGTGTAATAGTGGACTCCATTCTAGGTCAGTGGCTCGAAACTCACGATGAATAAAAGTTTTGTTTGTTTCTTTTATTGAGAAGATTCACTCAATAAAAGTATACAAACACAGAAATAACAGTCTAACTAAAGATGAAATATAATACCTTAAAACACTTTAAAATTATATTTATTAATAATACAAAAAAACTTTGTTCTTGTTAAAAAATTAACAAAGGATATTTTAGAAAGAATAATGTAATTAATAACACTTTATTATTAGTGTGATTTAAAGGTCCAATCAACATTGAGTTTACTTCAACACTTACTATAGCTGACAAAGAGCTCACAAAGACACATAGCTCCAAACAGAAGTGCAACATGGACTGTACTCCCTGGAGCTCAGCATGCAATTTTTTTTTCTTGTTTTTCATATTAAGTATTTATTTGGCTGTGCTGGGTCTTCATTGTGACCCTTGGGATCTTTAGAAGCAGCATGTGGCAACAGGATCCTCTATGACCCACCTCCCAGAATATTGGAAATAAAAGCAAAAATAAACAAATGGGACCTAATTAAAATTAAAAGCTTCTGCACAACAAACGAAACTATAAGCAAGGTGAAAAGTCAGCCTTCAGAATGGGAGAAAATAATAGCAAATGAAGCAACAGACAAAGAATTAATCTCAAAAATATACAAGCAACTCCTGCAGCTCAATTCCAGAAAAATAAAAGACCCAATAGAAAAGTGGGTCAAAGAACTAAACAGACATTTCTCCAAAGAAGACATACAGATGGCTAACAAACACATGAATAGATGCTCAACATCACTCATTATCAGAGAAATGCAAATCAAAACCACAATGAGATACCATTTCATGCCAGTCAGAATGGCTGCTATCCAAAAGTCTACAAGCAATAAATGCTGGAGAGTGTGTGGAAAAAAGGGAACCCTCTTACACTGTTGGTGGGAATGCAAACTAGTACAGCCACTATGGAGAACAGTGTGGAGATACCTTAAAAAACTGGAAATAGAACTGCCATATGACCCAGCAATTCCACTGCTGGGCATACACACCGAGGAAACCAGATCTGAAAGAGACATGTGCACCCAAATGTTCATCGCAGCACTGTTTATAATAGCCAGGACATGGAAGCAACCTAGATGCCCATCAGCAGACGAATGGATAAGGAAGCTGTGGTACATATACACCATGGAATATTACTCAGCTGTTAAAAAGAATTCATTTGAATCAGTTCTAATGAAGTGGATGAAACTGGAGCCTATTATATAGAGTGAATTAAGTCAGAAAGAAAAACATCAATACAGTATGTTAGTCGCTCAGTCATGACTGACTTTTGTGACCCCATGGACTGCAGCCCACCAGGCTCCTCTGTTCATGAGATTCTCCAGGCAAGGATACTGGAGTGGGTTGCCATTTCCTTCTCCAGGGGATCTTCCCAATCCAGGGATCAAACCCGGGTCTCCTGCACTGCAGGCAGATTCTTTACCGACTGAGCTACTATACTAATGCATATATATGGAATTTACAAAGATGGTAATGATAACCCTGTATGCGAGATAGCAAAAGAGACACAGATGTACTGAACAGTCTTTTGGACTCTGTGGGAGAGGACGAAGGCGGGATGATATGGGAGAACGGCATTGAAACATGTATATTATCCTATGTGAAACGAATCGCCAGTCCAGGTTCGATGTATGATGCAGGGTGCTCGGGGCTGGTGCACTGGGATGACCCAGAGGGATGGGATGGGGAGGGAGGTGGGAGGGGGGTTCAGGCTGGGGAACACATGTACACCCATGGCGGATTCAAGTCAGTGTATGGCAAAACCACTACAATGTTGTAAAGTAAAATAAATAAATTAATTAATTTAAAAAAAAAGGAGCAGCATGTGGGATCTAGTTCCCTGACAAGGGATTGAATACAGGCCCCCTGCATTGGGAGTGTGGAGTTTTAGCCACTGGGCCACCAGGTGAGTCCCCAAAACATGCATTTTTCAATCTCATCTATCAAAACATACAAAGGTTTTTGTTTCAGTTAGGCTTGGGAATTTCTATCTTTCCTGACATCAGTGTTTTTGCAAACTATTTGGACAGTGTCATGTTTTATATTTTGAACGAATGGGTTCAAAAACCACTGAAACTCTTTGTAGGAAACGGTATTTTAAACTGTGTTAGTGTACAGACATGAGACATTTTAGGAGTCTACTAGATTCTGTTTCTACTTCTGGCACCAAATGTGTGGGTTTTTCATACTCGACAATTCTCTAGGGATGTAAAGTTATCTTATTAGACTCTCTTATCACTCTGGAGATTCCAAGGGTCTTAGAACTAGAGATGAAGATCAAATATTTTAGGAAAAGATATCCCTATCACACAAGAAACTAAAAGTGTTCTAGAAGCTCTTGTGCCCAGAAAGGGAGTGAAGACCAAACATATAATTATTATATCGTAATATCATTATGAGTGACATACATTATTTTCAGCCACAAAAAAACTAATTGAAACAGTTATAAACATCAAATTCAAAAACATTCTCTCCAGAGAAGCTTTTTTTTTTTTTTGGACTTATTTTCTACTTTACTGCGAAAGCATGACCTCCAGCTTGAAGGATCAAATTAAATGTTTTTCTAATTTTTAAATTATCTGTTATGTAGCAACTTTCTGACAGCCATTAACACACAGACAGATCAACCAACTGTGAACTCTTGACTTTGTAAAAGACAGATGGGTAGGTATGACAGATCTTTTACATGTGAGATTATAAGTGGTGAGACTGTGTAGAATAAAGGATTTTCATGGTCAGTTCCTATCTCATTAGAAAACATTGTAATAGTTTTGGCTTTGCTTTAAAGGTCTCATTTTTATATCAAACTGGTGACATCCTGTGCAAGTCTTTGTTCAATCTTTGTGGCAGTATTTCGTTTTGAATCATTTGGAGTAAATACATCTCATGTGTGGTGTCCTCTGTAACCTTATTCAAGAGTACATATTGTCTCTCTCCAATCAAATCAGATGCTTCAGCAATGGTTATACTTAAATACATTTCTGTCGATTTCATGTTATTTGTTTATGTTTACATTATTAATGTTATTTTCAACCCAAGTTGTTGCTGTTTTTTTTTTTTTTTTTCCACAAATCTTTTAAACCACTGTCCATTAGGTGAGGGCTGGCTTAGTTAACACTAACATAAACCATAAATCTACTAAACTGGGCAAGTGAACTGTTATATTGTCATACTGTGCAATCAAGTGAATACCTGTGAGCACCGCTGTCATCTTATGATAGGAACCCCCCCAGTTCTCTCTGGGTATGTCCCATTTCCCATATGTGACAATCTGAACAAATGAGGATGCCAGTGTCAATCAGTATACTAAACGTTGGTAATGCTTATTTCATATTTTTAAGAGCAAGGAGAATATAAGTTCTAACATTGTCCCACATTCCAGTGGATGGTCCTGAACCCCTGGTACGTGCTCCCCACTTTTAAAAGGGCTTTGTACTAATGTCACAAAGAAAGGAAACATCTGCTTGTGAACGAACAGGAGAAGAAGGGTCTAAGGAATTTTCCTAGAAGAAAAGACTTTGATTAAGAAAAGGTCAGACTTGATAGAGGCATTCCAGGCTATAAGAGCTGCAAGTGGCAAGTTACAGAGTCATGAATATGCATGTGATACTTAGGAACCACAAGCTGCTCATATGGCTTAAGCCTAAGTACGTGGGAAACAAAGAGTGGAAGTAAGATTAGTAAAGCAGACGGGGCTCAAATGAAGGACTATGGACTTGATGTTACTGGCAGTGGGAGTCACTGAAGGGTTCTGAGCAGGAGAATAAATGATCAACTTTACTGGTTGAAATAGTACGAGGCTTGGGAAAGACAGATTGGAGCTTTGAAGCAGGAGCCTACTGCAAAAGTCCAGACAAGAGAAGATAGGGAAGGATTTACAGCCCCAGAGGATCGAACTGAAAAGACATGTCACAATTCAGAAAAAGCTATTGCAATAGTCCAGGTATGGCAGTGACCGTGAGGAAGGAAAATATTTGGGAGACTTGGGAAAATGTAGACGTGATTTTGTAATAACTGGATGTCAAGATAAAGGACAAAGAAAGGTAAAAGGTACACCGATTACAGATCAAGTGACTGGATACAGAATTCCATAAGCTGAGAGAGGAAACATCCTTCTTTCCTATATCAGTCATACAATCAACACTGCTTTACTGATGCCCACCATGACCAGGATATAGAAAAGGGGCTGGAGGATATCTGTAAAGGAAAACTTGGTATGAGGAGATGGACAATTTGGATTAAAAATGCTCCAGAGATATCAATGTGGATATTTTAGGAAGAAAAATGCAAATCCAAAGCTAAGAAGAGAGGAAGCAGCAGATGATTTATGGATAGAAGACAATACAGATTTACAGAGAAGAGATTTCATTTTAAGCCAGTCCCTACCTCACACCAAGCACTGCCCTAGACACATGGGACATATGTCACTTAATCCCTCCAACAATCCTATGATGAAATTTGGGCTCAAAAAGGTAACCCAAACTCATGTTTTCTTTTAAAAATATGAGGCTTCTGTTTTATTTTAGCCCCATTTTATAATAAATAGTTCATACTTTTTGACTCCATGCATTGCTGAAAACTGTATCTTAACACAAATGGGCATGCTGACTATGTAGCACCACTGTCATCTCATCAGTTGCCAACAGAAACCAGGAAATATCTGTTAGTAAAAGCATTCAAGTGATGCAGCAGAATTTAAGTCCTTGGTGGAAATGATATTCAGTTATATACAGCTTATACCATTACCACTGAGAGTTGGTAAAAAGAAAATCACATTCAGGATGTGATGTGTGTAAGAGGAAAGATGTTTTGTTAGTAGACTGCAGAGCTCCTAGTGCTATCCTCGCTTTATTCAGTTTCACTAAGCTACAGGCTCAGCCCTGCTCAGTTCCTCATTTCCTATTCTAAACAGGAAATGAGATACACAACTTATTGAACTTGCTCAGAGAGGTTATAAATCCCCTAAGTCTAATCTACTTCTGCCTCTGTCCCCTCGATTACCTGACTATCACACCAACCTTCCCACTGGTACCGGTATCCCTGGTACCCTTATTCCTGAAAACCCTATTTCCCCTGGGTCAGATTCAAGATAGGTCTGGTATCTTCTGCTATAGGCTGGAGTCTATTCCACACTATCATTAGTCCAAGTTCTCAGAAGCCCTGAGTTACTATAATTAGTAATCATTTACGGATCCATCATAGAGTAGGTCAATTCAACCACTGAATCTCCAAGAGACAAAGCTGCTAAAATGTTAGAATGTCTTGCTGTAAATCCCAACACAAAAAGATAGTTATTGCATCCAAACTTATCCATTTACTAATTATCACATTACCCTATAGACATTTGTATATCATCTGGAGCAAGGAGATCAAACCAGTCAATCCTAAAGGAAATCAACCCTGAATATGAATTGAAGGACTGATGCTAAAGCTGAAGCTCCAATACTTTGGCCACTGATGCAAAGAGCTGACTCACTGGAAAAGACCCTGATGCTGGGAAAGATTGAGGCCAAGTGGAGAAGGGGCCAACAGAGGATGAGACGGTTGGGTGGCATCACTGTCTCGATGGATAAGAACCTGAGCAAACTGTGGGAGATAGTGAAGGACAGGGTGCTGCAGTTCATGGGGTTGTAAAGAGTCGGACACGACTTAGCAACTGAACAACAAACAAAAGTACTGATATTTTTCAGTTTACTGAATTATTTGTTTATTGCATATCTTCTCTTCACCACTACAAGGAAAGCTTCATGAAAGCAATGACTTTGACTTCTTGTTCATTACTGTATTTCTCAAGCCCTAGAATATGACCTCAACATGATCTCAATAAAGGTTTCTGGTAGTAGATGCTGGTAGTGTCCTACCTAGATCTCCTTTGCCACCAAAGGCACTCATTTCAGAGTTTCTGCAGCACTGACTTCTAAAAACTCACAGCTGCACCCTTCTCCAAAGAACTATTTGCCACTAATGGGGAGTTCCTTGTCCAGAACTGCCTGGGTAGCTAGAGATTCTGCATCCCTCTCCTACAGGGCAGCCTGTAACTAATGCCTCACAGATATGGGGGCAAAAAAGTCTGGCCCTCTGCTTCCAGGTGGGATAACCGAGTAGTTGCATTCATGCTCCAGAGCTTCCTATGAAGAGGCTGAGATGAGACTTTATCTAAATCCACCTCTTCCTCCCCAGCCTTTTTATCCTGACTCCTTTACTTCCCCAAAAGTTTCACCTAAAAGCTCTGCCTCTAAAATTACTTACACAAACACTTTCATCACTGGCTCTTCTTCTAGAGTACATGAAGTCGGTATGTGTTGACTATTTGGATACATAAATCAATAAAGTCAAAGCAAATAAAGGAATAATTCTTAGATTTTCCAGCAATGCTCTTATCTCTTCTTGCACAGAACATTACAGATACGTCTCCCTGAAGAGAAACAGTTAATGGAGCTGTCAGCTGAGCGACCCCATTAGGACACACATCTACTTGCTTAATTTAAGCACCTCACCCCCTCTCCTTCTGCTCACGTTGTCACTGCTGCCATCATCTGAGGAGTCTGGCTACAACAGTATCTGTCTCACTTACAAGGAACGGCACTTTATAAAGCTCAACAAAAAAAAAACATTTTAGATCTTAACGAATTAAAAGATGGTGGAGAAGTATACGGCACTGGCCCAAGATACTTCTTTACTCTGTTGTCCTACCTAAGGATGCTGCTGGGAGAAACCTGCAGATGATGACGGCTGGAGAGGTCCAGAGAGAGGGGAGTGGGTGAAAGCGGTTGGGACATGATGTTAAGCATGTTATGATAATCTGACATTGAAACAATTGTAATACTGTTTATTTTTCTTACAACTAAGGACTGAAAGATTTAAAAAAATCCCTCCCCGCAGCAGAGTGTCACCGATTTTTACAATGGAGGGACGCAGACAGTAAAGAATAGGACTACAATACAGAAGACCCAGGTTCGATCCATGAGTAGGGAAGATTCCCCTGAAGAAGGGAATGGCTACCATTCCAGTATTCTGGCCTGGAGAATTCCATGGACAGAGGAGCCTAGTGGGCTACAGTCCACGGGGTCACAAAGAGTCGGACATGACTGAGTGACTAATACTTCAGTGTGAAATAATTATTTTCTTAATATGAATTTGCTTTATAAGTTAAACACACACACACATACACACAAAGGACCGGAAGGCTATAAACTAAACTGACAACAGTGACTGACCTGAAGAAGGGGAGATGAGATTGGCATGGTTGTTAAAGGTGGCTTTAGCTATAATTAGTGTTTTCTTTCTGCAAGTAGAAAAGTAGAGTCAAATTGGAGAAATATTCATAGTTGTTAAATATGAGCAACAAGTTTGGCTATGTTATGTGCTATATGTTTGTATTTACATTTTTTTGATTTTTGAAGTTTTTCTCAGACTAAAAAAAAGTACACAACACTTGAAAAGAATGTAGCTATTCTCTAGTGGCAAGGGATTTAACAAAACTAAGAAAAAATACACACTGCATCAGTGGTTCTCAAGCTTATTCAGCTTGTGATTTAGGAAATAAAACTAAAAAAAGAATCCCATAGGAGCCTGCTTGTTCCTAGTCTTTTCTTCCAAGACAGTCTAGAGCAGACCGCTTGCTAGGATCTACAGTTGAGGGTTGGTCTGCAGCTCTGATTCACCTGTCTCTATAACCTACAGTAACAACTGTTTGGGGGGATGCACCCAGAGAACTGAAGCAGTGTCTGCCTGGGAGGAGCATCCTGTAAAAGATCACAGGCACTGATTTAGTTTACGTTTTTATGAACTACCTGGGTGACAGGAGAGAAAAGAGAGCTGTTACATTTATTGATGATACCTCTCAGCGATCATCAATCCTAAAGGAAGCAAACCCTGATCCTGGGAAAGATTAAGGGCAAGAGGAGAACGGAGTAACAGAGGATGAGATGCTTGGATGGCATCATAGACTCAATGGACATGAATCACCACTTAACGACTGAGCAACAACCTCTCAGGGAAGATGAGTTGAGATAAAGTAAGTTTAACAGTCTGGAGAACAGTGAAGAAAACAGAAAATGAAATTTGAGAAGGATATTACTATTGGGGGAAAAAGATGGAAAATATGGAATAACTGGCCAAAGGAAAGACTTTGGGATCAGGTTGGGCAAGGGTTAGGAACGTGAAGTTAGAATTTCAAAAAATCAAGCTATTATATGTAGAATGAAGTAAAAACATGTAAGAACTGCTTGGCCAACATCTTAACACATGGCTAGTACTTTGGTGAAGTACTTACTGATGTGCTACCACCACTAAAATAATGTCTGATCAGTGAGACAAGGTCAAGAAACAGCACAGTACAATGGCTAGAGCATAAGGCTGAAGCCAGAATACATGAAGCCAGCTGTGTGACCTCAGACAAGCGTTTAACCTGTCTGTGCTTCTGTACTCATCTGCAAAAAAAGAGGTGGCAATGGCGCTGACCTCAGCCAGCTGTGAGCAAAAACGAGTTACAATCTGAAAACAGCGTAGAACAGAGTAGTTAATATGTACGTGTTTTTTTTATGGAAAAGCAAACATAATATAGGAATTTAAATGGATTTGGAGTCAAAAATTATCGCAGATCTAAAGATCTGCATGGAAAAATTAGAGGTACTGGCATACTTCATTCTGTAAAAAAGCAGGGGGGGCAGTAGAAGACATTCTTAGTGGGAAAACTATTAACTGCTGATAAAAACGTGTCTGAAATAGCCTTTTCCAGTTCTTAAGGGGGAAGATGAGACAGAAGGACTATCCTAGCACCTTTGACATCAGACATGTTTCCAGTTCTCTAGTCCTCTTATCAGTGCTAAGAAAGTCTTGATGGCTCAATCATAATTTTTTCTATGAGACTTCAAAAAAGCTTTTTGTTTTTCTATTTCCTCCTGATATATCTATTGCCCTTTGGGACTTCATGAATCTTAAAATTTATACTGTCACATTCAGTTTTCTTCAGACTGAGGAATGTCTGATATGCTGAATTATGCTGTGCTTTTTAAAGCATGTCATCATTCACTCCAGGATATTTGATGTGGAGAAGGTTGATGCTACAGTTTTACAATTCACTTTGTCCCATTTGATTTCATGAAGAAAAAGTATACGAAAATATGAAAGGGGAAAAACAAGAGTTTTAACAACAACCAGCTCCAATGTGATGCAGTAGTCCCCTCTCACCCACTTTTCTTTTATCCCCTCAGCCTTGATACAGTTATCAATCAAAAATTAGCCAGTTAAACCTGTTTCAATAGGTCATTGCCAGTATGTTTGTTTGACCTCAACAATTTGATCTGCATGACTGCAATCACCTCCTCGTGTTCTCTGTGATTAAATCTCATCTGACTCTGATCTACCCACAGACTGTGGTCCTAGTGATCTTTCTTGCTTTAACTCCATCACACTGCATTCAGGATAAAATCCAACCTCAGCAAGGCCCATGAAGTCCCCACAAAGTCCCATGTCTTCCTCTTGGCATCAGCTCTCGCATCTACACACATACGTGCCACGCTGTCCAAACTGTCTCTCACTTCCTATTTTTAGACAGCCAGTTTTCAATATACGCCATATATATATGGCATATGCCATCAACCATAATGCCTTCTTCAGTGTTCTGCACTTAGAAGACTACTACTTATCCGTGAAGACTCAGTTTGAGTGTCACCTTCTCCAGACCCCTTCCACCAAATCACTTGCACATACTCAGAGGATTGGGTACCTCTCTTCAAGGGTCCCACAGAACCTATGTATGTTTCCTTCTTGGCTTCTATACAACATTGCATCTTAAATGCTGGTGTACTGTCGCCCACTGACGGGCAAGCAAGGACATCTAATCAATATCAATATCATCATCTATACAGTCAGCCCGCCACACCTATAGGTTCTACATTTGAGGACTCAACTGACTGCGGACTGAAAACATTTGGGAAAAGAAACTCAAAGTTCCAGAAAGCAAAAACTTGAATTTATTGTGATCCAGCCACTATATGTGTGTGTGTGTGTGTGTGTGTGTATAATTTATATTGCATTTATTACTATTTATATAGCATTTACACTGCATTAGGTATTATAAGTAATCTAGAGATGGTTTCAAGTATATGGGAGGATATGTGTAGGCTATATGCAAATACTATGCCACATGTAAGGTACCCCCTGGATTTGGGTGTCCATGGGAGTTCTGGAACCGATCCCCTACAGATACTAAGAACGTCTATACATCATCAGTGCCCTAAACAGCCCCTGGCAAACAACAGGAATCTAATAAATAAAAATCAGGGGAAATGAATTAATATATAATAAACAAACCAGACTCCTACCTTTAAAAAATTCCCTATTTAGCTAGGGAGACATGACTGGGGGAAAGGAGGAGATGGAAATAAGATATAGAAATTAACTATAATGCCATTTGGAGTGAGAAGTGGGGTACATGGCAAGAAACTATTATTTATGAGTTAGCCTAAGTATTTAGGTGCCTAAAATGTACAGATATTATGGTTGGTCCTTTTCATACTGCCCTAATTTTCACAACCATCTTGAAGGGTATTATTTCAATTTGGTAACTAAGGAAATAAAGACTCAAGGAGTTCAAGACCACAAAAAGTTAATGGTAAAGACATAATTTTATATTTAAAACCCATGTTCTTTCTACCACAAGGTACAAATTCAGTCCTATGGAGTTTCAGAGGAGGGAAAAGTTACACCCAGAATGACAAATCAGAAAAGTTCCATGTAGAACTAACAGTGGACCAAATCTTGAAGGATTCGAGGAGAAATAGATTTTATTTTAGAGGGAGGAATAAAGACCAGCATGGATACGAGATCAAAACTGGTCAGTAGGATAGAGAATAGTCTAGTCTGGAATACGCTGGGAAAATCTCACAGAAGAGAGAATTGGGACTTCCCTGGTTGACCTGAGCACTCTATATTTACAATGGACATTAATATTGGAAAAATAAACAAGTACGTAGGTCATGCTAATGAATGGACCTGTGCCATCATCTCCATATATGAAGGGTAGCAGATAAAAAAAAATCTGGTAACATATTTCAAAATTAAGGTAATTCTGATTTTAATACAAAAGTGTACTTATATCCAAGGAGGAAATATAGCTACAGAAATTGCCATATCAAGTTAACTTAATGTCAAATTACAATAACATTGTGGAAAAAAAATAAATAAATGCACTTCACAAATGTGAGTCATGTAGTCTCCTCTGTCTGAAATATGTACCATAAAAGTCATTATATGCATTAATCTTTAAAGTTATCTAAATCATATGCTTAGGGCAACATCTTGATTTTAACAAAAAATATGAATTGCCTAGCTTGCTCATTTTATGAGATCTGATCTTAAAACATAAGATGGCCATCCTCAAAAGTACACTGGTTATAAATTTTATTCATGCATGTTTGGGGATGGTTTTACTTATCAAGATCATGTTTTTAATGACTCATAACTAATTTTGTTGGAAAGACATCCATAAACTACATCGAGTGTGACTGATTATTTAGATGGTAACATCACAAATCCATTAAAAGGAACCTAAAATAAACAGAGTTAATGACCTTAAGTAAGTCACCCATAGATCAGAGAAGTTCCGAACATTTTTTTCGACTGCTATTTTTAGGTTTTTTAAAACATACGTTTCTCTTAGGACAACTTCATCAGATTAAGTTGTATGGTAAATATAGCCATTAAGTTGTACATAATAAAGAAAAAAACTTTTCATGTTGAAAAGCCTTTCAAAATATATATTTTAAACAGAAATGGAGATTTTTTACTTCCAACTTTACATAATAAATTAAATATCAAATACTGACAAACAGAGGTACCCCAGTGCCTATTCGTAGTACTATCATCAGTCAATGATATAGCAATCAGGGCTGTAGCAAAAATAATAAAAATCTATCTGAACTTTTTACTACATTTTGAATTTAGACTTTTTCTTCATAGACAATGTATCTATATATTTATGTAGCCAAAATCAGAAATACCATGGGATATAATCAACATGCAATTCTTCACTATTATTTGTTATTGCTCAATGAAAGATAGTATAGGAGATATTCTAGGCAGAAAGTAAAGCATGGTACAGTCAGCCCTCTGTATTCACACTTCCTGCATCAATCAACCTCAAACTGAAAATATCTGGGACAACAAAAAATTCCAGAAGTTCCAAAAAACAAAACATGAATTTTTCATGTGGCAACTATTCACACTGCATTTATACTGTATTTACAGTTTACATAGCATTTACATTGTATTGGCTTCCCTGGTGGCTCAGACGGTAAAGAGTCTGCCTGCAGTGCGGGAGACCTGCGTTCAATCCCTGGGTTGGGAAGATCCCCTGGAGAAGGAAGTAGCAACCCACTCCAGTATTCTTGCCTGGAAAATCCTATGGATAGAGGAGCCTGGCAGGCTACAGTCCATGGGTCGCAAAGAGTCGGACACGACTGAGTGACTTCACTCACTTACATTGTGTTAGGTATTACAAGTAATCTAAAGATGATTTAAAGTATACACAGGATGTGCACAAGTTATATGCAAATACTGCACCATTTTATATAAGAGACTTGAGTAAGCATCTGTGGGTTTTAGCACCCATGGGGTCCTGAAACCAATCTACTAAAAATAATGGGGGACGACCTTATCTCTAATCTTCTAAAGTTTCTACAGCATCTTGAATACTGTCTTCTTCTTTCCTATTTAAAGATAGTAGAATACAGACCTAAAAGATGACCCTGCCCACTTCTATTCAACAGAGATGAGAAAACTGAGTATCAAAAAGAGACTCCAATATAGATAGTTTCAAACACATATATAAAGGTTAAACACCAATTATTTAATCATTCATATAAAAAAGTTTAAAAATAAGCAGCAAATTAAATTCAAAGAAGATAAAAGGAAGGGTATAATAAAATCAGACGTTATTGAAATAGAAAAGAAACACACAAAAGAGAGGTTCAACAGTGCCAAAACCTGGTTGCTTAAACAGAACAAAAACACTGATAACTCCCTGGCAAAAGTGACCATGAAAAAAAGAGAGAAGGTAAGTAACCAATACTAGGAGTAAAAATGATGATACGTTACTGGGCCTAAGGACATCAAAATATCATAAAGCAACATTATAAACAAGTTTATGCTAATAACTAGAAGACAGGGAGTAATTCCTAGAAAAATAAGATCGATTAAAACTTCTTACAACTATTTAAGACAATGAATTATAACCAAAAGGCCTATTTACAATGAATGTGATGGTGACACAGACTAGGAATGATTACTAAGCATGTTTTCTTTGCTTCCTTTTTTGTTTATTGTTATTAAGTAAACTTCATAATCCACAATCAGAATTAGTGGAGCTAGCTCAGCCTAACATATCTTTCTTTAAAAATATTTTAATGTCCAATATACAGAAAGTTAAAAACTGCCCCACCATTCAAAAGGAATCTCATATAAAGTGACTTCTGTATTTCTGGACATATTTTTAAGGGCACCACTAAACAGTCTGGACTAAACACAATACAACCAAAATGAAACAGATAAAACAGCACAAATTCTCCTAAGAATGAATAACTGCAATGCTCACTGTATCATCCTTAAAATGTAAAATACGAGTCTTGCTTTGTGTCTTGTGGCTCAAAAAGTGGAACTATGATATGTTACAAATCAAAGTCATTTAAGCAAAAACTAGCAAACTAGTTCAACATTTTGATTCTTTTATTATTTCCCCCAAACTTGGTCCATGTAGAAGGAAAAAACTGGTGGAAAGGCTTAAAGGTAAGGGAAACAAGGAGCTAATTTTTTAGATTCAGTAGAACGTAAAAGATTGAAATAATTACAAATAAGAACAGTATTACAGCTCCTTAAAGATAGGGACTATGTTTCTTATTTCTTTCTATATTTCAAAAACACCTAGTCTTGTAATCTTGACATAGTAAATTAAAAAAAAAGAATATAAAGCATAATTCATACAAAAAAGAACTATGAGAAACACAAAGATAGGGAAAAGTTTTCTGAAGCTACGTAAGTGAGGTATAAAAGCTTACGAGTTGAGATGACCTACCTGGTCATGCCCAGTTAAAATTATTAAATTAAAATTTACACAAATTTTGTTTAATTTATTCCTAAATGTTTTGTGTTTTATAATAAGTATTTAAATGATTTTCCCATTGTCCATTGCTTTTATATAAAAATACAACTGATTCTGTAGATTGACCTTGTATCCTGTGACCTTGCTTAAGTTACTTACTAGTTGTGATAGTTTTTTTGATTTCTTAGAATTTTCTATGTACATAATCATGCTATCTCTAAATAAAGACAATTTAAATTCTTCTATTTAAACATGTGCCATTTATTATTTTTTCTTGCCTTATTGCACTGGCAAGGACCTCTAGCACAATGATGAACAGTGAATATTCTTGCCTTTCCCCCCATCTTGGGTGGAAAGTATTTAGTTGTTGTTTTTTTTCTTTAACCAGTAAATACAAGTTACTTATAGGTTTTTCATTGATGCCTCTTAACAGGTCGAGGAAGTTTCCAGATATTTGTAATTTGCTGTGACATTTTATCATGAATGAACATTGCATTTTACCAAATTTTTTTGTTTGTTGGCTTTTTTTCAGCAGGGCAGGGGCAATGACTGAAATGATCATATGGTTCTTCCTTTATGCTGTAAATAGAGTGAATTACATTATTTCATTTCAAATATTAAACCAACCTTACATTCCGGGGATTAAAACCCATTTGGTTATGATGCATTATCCTTTTTACATATTGTTGAGTTTGACCTGTTAATATTTGTTAAGAATTTTTGTATCTATGCTCACAGAGAATACTGAACTGCAATTCTCTTATATTACACAGGTTTGCTGGTAAAAAAAATAATACTCTGTTTTTGCTCATCTAAGAATGTCTATATTTCTAAAGAATGTTTTGCCAGATATACTAATGTATACTAACTTTTTATTCTTTTGGCTGTTGAAAAACAACCATTTCACTGAATTGTGGTTACTCATGACACGTCAGTGGTCATTTTTATGATTTCCCCCCTATATGTAATATGCCTTATTTATTTATTTAACTATTTTTGCTTGCAGTTTTAAAGATTTCCTCTTTCAATTTTAAACAATTTGATTACATTTGCTGTGGTTTCCTGCTTATCCTGCTTGAGGTTCACTGAGCTTCCTGGTGACTTAAAGCTTTTCACAAAATTTGGGAAATTTTCCATCATTACATCTTTAAATAATATTCTGCCCTGGTCTTTGTCCCCCATCTTTTCTTTTTTTGATATTTTAATTGCCTGTATGTGAGACTGCATCTCTAAGGTTGCTATTTCTGTACTGAGAATTCCTAATTATCCCCTCATTATGTTGATTCCCCCTTCACATGCTTGAACATATTTAAGGCAACTGTTTTATAGTCCTTATCTGCTAACTCAATCATCTGTCATTTTGGGGTCTATTTCTATTGACCAGTTTTCCTGCTTATTTGTATGTCTAGTAATAGTCTATGAAATGCTTGATATTGTAAACACTCTGTTGCTAAATGTTTGGATTTTGTAGTCTTCTTTCAAAATTCAATGGTAAGTTTGTTCAGCTAAGCAGCTAATTTATTTCTGAATCGGTTTAATTGTTTCCAAAACATTTCCCCCCAACATCTAACCCTTTCATTTTTAAAATCATTTTGTATGAGGAAAACTTACAAAATAGTGTTAAATAGCAAACATCCTTGTTTTTTTTCAAGAGTTATTTTTAAACTTATTAAGGGGGGCATAGAATAGCTTTTACTCTAGGGACAGATTTACCCTACTTCTAAAGCATAGATTTCACAGCATACATCTTTGAACCCCAGGAGTAAGTTTAATGAAGGCTCCTAACCGTGTGGGAGCTCTGGTAATTGTTCAGCTCACCAGTCTCTAGTGGTTGTTCCTTTACCAGTGTCTGAGTCATGTGGTGCTAGTGAAGAGACTCAGGTTGGACCCCTGATTCGGGGAGATCCCCTGGAGGAGGGGATGGCAACCCACTCCAGTATTGTTGCCTGGAGAATCCCATGGACAGAGGAGCCTGGCGGGCTACAGTCCATGGGGTCACAAAGACTCAGCCACAACGGAAGTGACTTAGCAGGCACACGAGCACTGCGGTAGGACCAATGTGGTACCAGTGACTGCATCACAACCGGAGGTGTAAATGCCAAGAGGGAGTGTTTGACCATCGCTCAGCTTTACTCTGGCACTCTTCTCTTTCTGCTTTGGTCCACTAACTTTACCTTCTTTTCTCCTACACTTTCCTCTGAAAAACACATCATTATCTAGTAAAAGGACTCAAAACAAAAACCAATTCTTGTAACTCAATCCAGGGTTATTTCCACTACACAATATTTTTGTTAATCTCCTGGTATTAAAACAATAACAATTCAATCTAGTTTTAATTTGCTTATTACTTGGTATACTTCTGAATTTTTTTCTCTCTCTTTTGGTGGATCTGCTGCGTATTTTTTATTTTAGAAAGATTAAGAACAGGTTCATTGATAAAGCTAAAAACAATCCATGCTGAGAAAATCTATTTGATTAAAAGCTATCCCTGGACCAGCAAACCACACAAAACTAAATAATCCATAAAGTATTTTCCAAGAAGGCAAGAGTAATAATTTACTTCTTCATATTTTTGAGTTCCTTATCTCACACCTGAGATTCACATGGTTCACTATTTCTCCTTGTGAGCTATGTTAACTTCCTGTTAGAGAGTGAGCTTAGTCTCCACATTCTTTTCTTCTAATTTAAGAGCCTTTATGTTGATGAAAACTACTTCCTGAATGCAATGTTCATCACTTTGTCCACAAAATATCTATGAATTCATGTTTATAAAGCATTAGTCACTTTAAAAATAAATTTTGCATGGTTTTATTACCTTTTAAGGAGAGGAGAGATAAGGGCAGAAGGAAAAGAAATAAACTGGAATATTAAAAATGGGCCTTTAAGAAAATATTTTAAAATTGTACTAGGAGCAAAATAAATGATTAGACCAGATCTTAAGAGGCTGTGGGTTTTACCCTCTTACCTGTGCAGCTGGATATATTCTCGGGGTCTGTTGAGCAGGTGAAGGAATCTATCAACAATCTTGTTTTTTCCTACACCCTGTAATCACACAGAAAGCATTAAACAAAAAAGGAACTTGTGTGGAGGTAAAACAAACCAGAATAATCTCTTACCGATAATCTGTCCTAGTTTATTGCTAATGCAAACCAAACTAGTAAACACATACAGCACATCTTTTATGACATAGTTTTTTTTTTTTAACTGACTTCTAAATACACTAGCTCTAAGTTCTTCTTATTTAAAAGGAAATTCAAAATTATCTTCAGCCTTCTGCAACTTGTTTTTTATTTTCTGCTCTTTCATTTTACACTGAGGTGTAAATATTACAGCCAGAATATTTCAGATTTAAAGAATGGCAGCAAAGGAAATCAAGGAAGAGTAAAAACAGATTTCTAATCCACTCTTCAGAACTGTGATTTTTAGTTATATAAAGATAAATACAATACTGTACTTCTTTTGCTTTAATTAAACACTAATTTATTCTCCTTTTATCCTACTTTCTAGTCCTTTAAGACCTTGGAAACCTGAAATTATAATCAGGGTTTATTAACAAGTCTCAACTATATCTTCTCTTCCTAGAAATGCCCTCATTTTCTCACAATTTACTGACGCCAAGGTTGCTGTCCTTTCGTAGAGGACAAGCTGTTAAAAATGGAATCCACTCCCATGCTATTGCTCCATTTCAAAGTTTTCACTTAGAGATGAACCACTCTATTAATGGGATGTACAACTTCTAAAAAGTAGATTGTGTGGGAAGAGTAGAAGTGGTTTAAAAAGCTGCATTTTATAACATATGTTGTAGCAATAAAAATACCTTTATTGATTTCTTACACTGTCCACCGTCAAACATGGTACAAAGCTATATAGGTTTTAAATGGCATGTTGCAATAAACACAAAATTTTAAATAAATACGTTCAGACAAACAAATTGTGTGTTAATTATATCAGCTCTGTTCAATTCAAGAAACGTAGGGAAAAACAAATATCATAAGTGCATTGTACTGTCAAAAACACAAAAGGGTTTCTTAAAAGAACAAGTCATGAAAAACCACTGTGGGGAGCTCATGCTCCCTCCCCGCTTCCAAGATTACAGATTCCTCCTTGCTGTTTCACATTCCTCTTGAGCAATTTTAGGAGCTTGTTGTTGTTGTGTTGTGTTAGTCACTCAGTCGTGACTGACTCTTTGTGACCCCAAGGACCGTACCTCCTCTGTCCATGGGATTTCCCAGGCAAGAATACAGGAGTAAGTTGCCATTACATGCCCTATAAATGTAGGATGCAATGTGAAGTCCCTGACTGCCACTAAGAGGGTCCTTTGCTATGTCTTCTTTCAATGTGTTAAAAAAAAAAAAAAAAGAAAGAAAGAAAATTCAACTGAGTAAATTTTAGAAGTCTTATTGACCTTATTCAATGTTTCATGAATCTAGCAGATAGAAAGGAGAAGCACAAAAGAAGAGACTTTCATAAGCAGAAAGGAGCAGGACAAGGAAGTTCTACTAGCAAAATTGTTACAGCAGGTTGTGACAGGTCATTATCCTAAGGGGTCTCTTGGGCCAGTGACCTCATCATGGCTGACCAGGTGATCCTCATTTACTGGTTTAAGACTCCATTTCTGGGAGAGGCTGAAACTATAATCAAGGTAAGCCTGGGTTTTGTGGTTAGAGTTTAACGTACGGGACTCCATTTGGGGTTGGTATGTGCTACTTTTAACACATTTTAGAGTCTTCCCGACTCCAGCCTCATCTGTCTCCTGGCTCCATATACTCTCTCTGGGACTCTGACCCACTCCCTGCACTTCAGCCATCTCATATAGCTCACACATCTCTCCTAAGTCCCAGCTGAGATGAGATCTACTGTTCTGAATTGTCAACTGAGCTTCTGTACCAGATGTTCACACTGAACTCATCATGCTTCCACCAAAACCTACTCTCCTTTCTTTTTAACCCACTCTGAACAGTATGGCCTCATACCCAGCTGGTCAATGAATGAGTCTCAGAATGTTTTTGACTACTGTATTTTTTCCCTGCTCTCATTCAAAACGTCACTAGAATCTCTGTAGTTTCAATCTGCAAAACTTTTGCCTGCCTTCCTTTCTTCCTCCCTCCCTCCCTCCTTCTCTTCTCTTCTTCCTTTTTATTTCCTTTCACTCCTTTCTCCTCCACTTCTCTTTCCTCCCTCCCTTTCTTCCTTCCATATCTCCTTTGTCTATTTTATCAACCTTTTTAGCACCTAATGTTCTAGGTATTGTACTAGCTGAGTGGGATACAATGATAAATAAAGTAACTACAACCCCTAACCACACTCATAGCTTACAACCCAGTAGGAAACAGACAATGAAACAAAACGCAGCAAGCCCCCTACATACAAATTTTCAGGTTGCGAACATTCAGAGGTGCAAACGTGCGTTTGCATGTCCGCTGACATAAATGGGTTCAGATGTCTGGTGCACACTGCCGTGTGCATGCATCCTCTGTAAGTGTACTTTACTGTACACTACTGTAAAGGGTACAGTCTCTATTTCAAGCCCAGGGGGTCCAAAAGCATAACGGCAGCAGTACACAGCTGATGGTGACCGTTGGGTACCAAGGCTAACTTTGCTGTGTGTGCGTGCTAAATCCCTCCCATCGTGCCCGACTCTTTGTGACCCTATGGACTATAGCCCTCCAGGTTCCTCTGTCTGTGGGATTCTCCAGGCAAGAACACTAGAGTGGGGTGCCATTCCCTCCTCCAGGGACCTGCCCAACCCACGGAGAGAACCCAGGTCTCCCGCAGCTCCTGCCCTGCAGATTCTTTACCCCTGAGCCACCAGGGAAGGCCTTAGCTTTGTTGTACTTACAAATAAGTTGGACTTACGAATGAGCTCTCTCAGAACAGAACTCATTTGTATGTAGAGAACTTACTGCAGATGTACATGTCATGTGTTCTGCTATGGAACATCCAAAGGTCTTGCAGATTTAACCAAAGGCTCAGGAAGTCCCACCATGCAGTGATGTTCCAGTTGAATTACCAAGGAATTAAAGAGGTTACGGGAAGGAGGAGAAAGAGGAGTGTTCCAGGTGGAGAGAACAGTACGTGTAAAGACTTGGGGTACTAGAGAGCTGGAGCACCGGATGGGTCCAAGTGAAGTCAAGGAGCAGGAGTGAGGAAGGGAATAACAGGGAACAAGCCTAGAGCAGGGGGCAGGGTCTAGCTCTGGCAGTCCTGGAAGCCAGGGGAAAGAGTTTGGTCTGTTTCCGAATAGCACAAAAAGGCCACTGAAGTAGAGGGGTAACAGGATCAGATTTTCACTTTTGGAAAATCATTCTGGTGAAATGACAGGACAGAGAACAAGACTGAAAGCAAAGGAAAGCCATTTGGAAACTTCTTAACAAACTCAGGCTGGAGATGGTGGTGGCTTCAAGTAAGGAGCTGAGAGGCATGAACATACTTAAGAGACAGTTAGGGGAAAGGACTTACAAGTTCTGAGGATGAGCTGGATGTGAGGTGAGAGAAATCAACCCTTTTGTCTTGGGCAACAAGGTGGAACGTGATGCTACTTAAAGACACATGAGACTGGGAGGCGAGGGGCCTCTGCTGGGTAGGGAGGGAAGTCTAGTATTAAAAAGGCAGTTTAACTTTGGAAAGGTTGACTCTGCGGTGCCTGCTTCGCACACCTGCTCCTGCCTCTCCGGCTCACTGTCACTGCTCCAGGCAGCCCATCGCTGTGCTTAGACTCCTAGAAAGGGTCCTCTTGGGCCTCCCGCCTCCAGATTTACAACTGGCCAGTCCAGCATTTGTTTAGTTACTTTTCTTAAACAGAGATCTCATCAGGTCATTTCTGGCTTCATTTTAAAAGCTCCAATAATTCCTTTGAGGAAATGCTAAAACCATAACCCAGGAAGGAATTTCTGTAAATATCCTGAGCAAAATGAGACAGTTACAGCGATCTGTTCTTTCCAATCACAGTTTTCGCCTAGAACAAAAAAACCTTGAGGATTACTTTAATTGAATAAATACATAAACAGTATCTTATTTTTCCATTACAAAAGCCACACATACTCATTTTTCTCAACGAGAAGTTTAGAAAACAAAAAAACTACCCAATGTGCAATTGTCAAAATAAATCTGCTACCGTTTTCATTTTGTTCCTATGGTTATTTATCTTTACTTACTAATCATTACCTTATATATACAATGTGTATCCTTTAATAAAAATTGGCACAAAATAAATAGCTTTTACCTCACACTTGACTCTTCTGGAAGATAATATTTAGTTGGGAAGATCCCCTGGAGGGGAAAATGGCAATCTGTTTCAGTATTTTTGCCTAGGAAATCCCACTGATGGAGGAGCCTGGCAGGCTACGGTCCGTGGGGTCACAAGAGTCGGACCCAACTGAGCAACGAACAGTAACAACAACAAAAGGGAACGAAAATTTTAAAAAGAAGAAGGAACCTATGGAATGAGAGATGATCAAATAACTATGAATTGTCTCAAAAGGATGGTGCTTTCTTTTATCATTACTCTTTTGTCTCATCATGTTCTCTGTGACAAGGTACTAGAAAGAAGGACCTTTACAGAGCTAGGAGTCGGACGGCTCTTTGACTACAGGGTTAGGAGGAGGAATGATTCTGTTAAGCCCCTAAGGACAGGAGGAAAACATACTTTAATTTATTAAATATTTTAAAATAAAATAAATATTTTAAAATAAAATAAAATTTGAGGAAAGAACAGAAGAAAAGGAAAGGGGCATCATATAGTTTGTTCTTGCTGAAAGAGGTAGAAACCTCTTCCAGCAACATTCTGCTCCTGTTGGGCCAACAAAGAGAAGGAACCTGATGTTTTTCGAGTCTTCTGCTGCATGCCTACCCGCCCTTCCAGTGTTTCACCACCCACACCCTCACACCAGCCACATCAGTGGGAAGTAACTCTTCTGTCTTGGAGAAAAGCAAACTTAAGTTCAGGGCTTCCCCAGTGGCTCAGCGCTAAAGAATCACCTGCAGTGCAGGAGACAAAGGAGACATGGGTTCGATTCTCACGTTGGGAAGATCCCCAGGAGAAGGGGACGGTTACCCACTGCAGTATTCTTGCCTGGGAAATCCCATGGACAGAGGAACCTGGTGGGCTACAGTCCATCGGGTGACAAAGCGTTGGACACAATCAAGCATCAGTTCAGTTCAGTTCAATCGCCCAGTCGTGTCCAACTCTTTGCGACCCCATGGACTGCAGCATGCCAGGCTTCCCTGTCCTTCACCAACACTCCCGGATCTTGCTCAAACTCATGTCCATCAAGTCGGTGATGCCATTCAACCATCCCATCCTCTGCCGTCTGCTTCTCCCCCTGCCTTCAACCTTTCCCAGCATCAGGGTCTTTTCAAATGAGTGAGTTCTTCTCATCAGGTGGCCAAAGTATTGGAGCTTCAGCTTCAGCATCAGTCCTTCCAATGAATATTTAGGACTGATTTTCTTTAGGATTGATTGGTTTGATCTCCTTGCAGTCCAAGGGACTCTCACCACAGTTCAAAAGCATCAATTTTTCAGTGCTCACCTTTCATTATGGTCCAACTCTCACATCCAAACATGACTACTGGAAAAATCATAGCTTTGACTAGATGGACCTTTGTCAGCAAAGTAATGCCACTGCTTTTCAATATGCTGTCTAGGTTGATCATAGATTTTCTTCCAAGAAGCAAGCAAGCGTCTTTTAATTTCATGGCTGCAGTCACCATCTGCAGTGATTTTGGAGCCCCCCAAAATAAAGTTTCTCACTGTTTTCATTGTTTCCCCATCTATTTCCCATGAGGTGATGGGATCAGATGCCATGATCTTAGTTTTCTGAATGTTGAGTTTTAAGCCAGGTTTTTCACTCTCCTCTTTCACTTTCATCAAGAGTCTCTTTAGTTCCTCTTCACTTTCTGCCATAAGGGTGGTATTATCTGCATATCTGAGGTTATTGATATTTCTCCCAGCAATCTTGATTCCAGCTTGTGCTTCATCCAGCCCAAAATTTCGCATGATGTACTCTGCATATAAGTTAAATAAGTAGGGTGACAATATACAGCCTTGATGTACTCCTTTCCCAATTTGGAACCATTCTGTTGTTCCATGTTTGGTTCCAGCTGTTGCTTCTTGACCTGCATACAGATTTCTCAGGAGGCAGGTCAGGTGGTCTGGTATTCCCATCTCTTGAAAATTTTCCACACTTTATTGTGATCCACACAGTCAAAGGCTTTGGCATAGTCAATAAAGCAGAAATAGATGTTTTTTTAGAACACTGTTGCTTTTTCTATGCTGCAACGGATGTTGGCAATTTGATCTCTGGTTCCTCTGCCTTTTCTAAATCCAGCTTGAACACCTGGATGTTCACGGTTCACGTACTCTTGAAGCCTGGCTTGGAGAATTTTGAGTATTACCTTGCTAATGTGTCAGATGAGTGCAAGTGTGTGAACATTCTTTGGCATTGCCTTTCTTAGGGACTGGAATGAAAACTCACCTTTTCTAGTCCTGTGGCCACTGCTGAGGTTTCCAAATTTGCTGGCATATTGAGTGCAACACTTTCACAGCATCATCTTTTAGGATTTAAAATAGCTCAGCTGGAATTCCATCACCTCCACTAGCTTTGTTTGTAGTGATACTTCGTAAGGCCCACTTGACTTCACACTCCAGGATGTCTGGCTCTAGGTGAGTGATCACACCATCATGGCTATCTGAGTCATGAAGATCTTTTTTGTTTAGTTCTTCTGTGTATTCTTGTCAACTCTTCTTAATATCTTCTGCTTCTGTTAGGTCCATACCACTTCTATCTTTAATTGGGACCAACTTTGCATGAAATGTTCCCTTGGTATTTCTAATTTTTTTTTTTTTAAGAGCTCTCTAGTCTTTCCCATTCTGTTGTTTTCCTCTATTTCTTTGCGTTGATCACTGAAGAAGTCTTTCTTATCTCTCCTTGTTATTCTTTGGAACTCTGAATTCAGATGGGTATGTCTTTCCTTTTCTCCTTTGCCTTACACTTCTCTTCTTTTCTCAGCTATTTGTAAGGCCTTCTCAGACAACCATTTTGCCTTTTTGCATTTCTTTTTCTTGGGGATGGTCTTGATCACTGACTCCTGTACCATGTCATGAACCTTCATCCATAGTTCTTCAGGCACTCTGTCTATCAGATCTGAGCATGCAAGATCAGCACACAAACTTAAGTTCTAAGCAGTTAGGATCCTGCAGACAATGGGATTTTAAAGGCAAATTCACTCTGACTTAAAAGAGGGGGCTGTTCTCTGCTTCACTATATTGCAAAACAGAATGTTAGGAGGTAGTCTCCCTGAATTGCTTTACATGAAAGTTTATTATTCTAAAGTCATGGAGTCATAAATCAGTTACTCAAAGATTATAAAACAGCCTAAAACATGTATCCAGGAACTCCCTGTATGCAAGGTTCAGAAGGGAGAAGATGAGGAAGTCAATTTTTCTTTCTTCTGCAGGAATTTTTAAAGTGGTCTCCAAGTGATTGCTTGCCATGGCTAGTGCTCAGCTTGCCAAGTGCTCTCTGAAGCGTCTTAACTTCTGACCTTCCCTCCAGTTCCTCCTAATTCTTCAGTAACTTCCATAGACTTGGCTCCATTTGTATGAAATTTAAAGATTTTTTTCATACGGTCCTAATTTTCCTTAGAAACACTAACTGTATGAATGTCATCAACAAATACCAATTGCAGTCAAACATAACAACTAAAAAGCTAGTATTATAGTAGCATCAGGAGAAATAAATTGCTTTTTAAAAATAACCATAGAGTTTTCATCAAATGTTGAAACTTTTAATCCTTTGTCTAAAATGCCTGAAAATATACTTACTATACAAGCAGTTGGGAGACTCAGACAGTCAATCCTCCTTAATCTGTCTCAGGTAGAGATTTATACCACCATCTTCATTCATCTGAATAAAGAGGGCCTAGACAAGCAAATCTCCAAACACGATCTTATTCTAACAGTTCTTAATCCAATAACACAGTGAGAGGTCCCTGCTTTAGGAATCACTAGAAATTTCTTATTTTCCAAATTCTCTCAGTGAACATACATTATTTATGTATCCAGAAAAAATAATTAAACTGCATAGTAAAATAAATAAATAAATAAATAAACTGCATAGTAAACAGTTCCAAACATGTGCATAAACAGGTTCCCTGTAACAGATCCAGAAACAGTACCCGAAAGTCAGGCAAAACAACACACCTTTTTTAATTGTACTACTAGTTTGCATGGCTTTAAAACACACTGATAAAGCTTCCTGGCAAAGTCAAAAGCTCCTTTTCAAACAGGAATAATAAAATCCACATCCTTGAAATTTCCCTTTGAAATAATGTGCTGCTGTAAATGGCAAGGTTAGACTCTTTGGTAGTTCGGTCACTTGGTATAACCAAAGCAGCCAAAACAAATACTGTGGGGGGGTGGGGAAGAAATCAACGTGCTTACAAGAGCAATATACAGATTCAAAACAAAGGCAAGAAAAACACTCACTAAGAAACACTGGATGGATAAACTGAAGATCAAAGAGAACACGCGGGCTTCCCTGGAGGCTCAGTGGTAAAGAACCGGCCTGCCAATGCAGGAGACACTGGTTCGATCCCTGTGATGGGAAGAGCCCCTGGAGGAGGAAATGGCAACCCACTCCAGTATTCTTGCCTGGAAATCCCATGGGCAGAGAAGCCTGGCGGGCTACAGTCCCTGGTGCCATAAAGGAGTCAGATACGTCTTAGTGACTGAACAACAGCAAGAGAGAGTGTGCAGCATGGCAAAGAATTTCCATATTGTACTTTAGGCAACTTCATAGCAAGAGGTTTCAGAACAAACACAAAATAATATGATATCAAATAAAGATATCATTATGCTTTATGAAACCAAATATTTTATAGCCTTGGGACTCCTAAGCCACTGTAGCTACAAGAAACACGGCACACTTTGTTATCAAATTCCCTGCTGCCACTAGCAGCTGGGGACACAGGCGGGCAGAAGTCTGGACAAACTGTTCTGTCCATCTATAGACATTAGACAATTATTCCGGCATAGCAACATGGTGTATTTCTGATGTTACACAGCAGCAATCTGCCACTGCTCAGTTCAGATGATTAATTAACAAAATACACACATTCTTTAATTTTGGCAATAAAATATTCACAGTATCTCAATATTAAATAATTCAACAAACATTTACTAAGCCTATACCAGGAAAAAACTAAATCTGTTCATTATAAGCCTCTAATTAACAGATGGTATGAGATACAAAGGATTATATGGAATTATGTAGTAACAATGTGTATAGTGTCCTCCTTAGTCAGTATTAAATATATGCTTACTGATTTTCATAGTGTATAAAAGATTTCAAAATTAAATGCTATGAAAATTCAGGGGAAAAAAACAATTTTTTTAATTGTTGGGAAGTAATTAAGACAGAAATTTCCAGTCTGGAAGAAATGAATATGATTTCATCGCATTATGGTAAATTAATCAAGAAGTTAAATTGGGTTGATGAAATTTACTTTAGAAAATACTTTGTCACTGTAAGTTCATCAATATTGGTATAATTTTGATAAAATGTTTATATTCATGGAAGTGGGTCAATATCTCTCAGGATAAAGAGAATAGGAGAATGTATCTCTCAACCTTCAAAGGGACTGAGGAGGTACATCAACTGAATGCAGTGTTCACTCTTGCTTGGGTGCTGATGGAGACAAACCAACTGTAAAGGGACACTGGGGAGAACTGAGGAAAACAGACTGCAGGGCATCAGTGTACATTAAGGGGTTATTATTAGCTTGTTAGGTGTAGTAATCAGATTGTGGTTGTGTAAGAGATAAAAACTAAGACAGGATAACAAAAGTGCATTATGTAAAGGTATGGTCTTTTAAAAGGCAACATACAGATAATATGTTCAACACAGATTAAAACAAGATGAACAAAATTCTGATAATCGTTGAAACAAAGTTATGGGGACAAAGGAGTTCATTATATATTCTACTTTGTATAGAATATATTTTACAATTTCATAATAGAAAAATTCAAAACGCCCTGAACTCTGTATGTAAAGCATAGCTCCTGGCCTATTATAAGCGCAGAACGTGAGTTAGCTATTACACATTATTATTGTCATTGCTATTGCGGCTGTATTACTGGTACAAGAACTAGTGTGAGTGGGTGCTAAGTCGCTTCACTCGTGTCCAACTCTTTGCAACCCTATGGGCTGAAGCTCACCAGGCTCCTCTAACCATGGGATTCTCCAGGCAAGTATACTGGAGTGGACTGCCATTTCCTACTCCAGGGGATCCTCCGGACCCAGGGATCGGATCCACATCTCGTGTGTCTTCTGCATTGGCGGGTACATTCTTTATCATGAGGGCCACCTGGGAAATCCAAGAATTAGTGTGGTATGGTGGAAAAAAAGCATGAGCTTGGGAGGTCTGAGTCCTAACTCAGCCATTAACTAGCTATGTGAGCTTGAGCAGATATTCACACTTTTTGAGTTTCAGTCTATTTGTCAAGTATGGAAAACAAAAATATTTATCTCAAAGGGTTTCCATAGAACTACATGAAATGATTCTTAAAAGTATATTGGGGGAAAAAAGTATATTGGAAATTGTAAAACATACAATTATTACCATTTTTAATCCTTGTTCATAAGAAACTTGTAATTGAATTATAGATGAAATTTAAAAATCAAAACAACTTTAAGAGAAGAATGAATTAAACACTGATAAAACACTATAAATGTTCAGAGGAAAACAAGATTATTTCTATTTGGGGGAGACTAAGACGAGCTTCCTAGAGGAAAAAAATCTGAGCTCTTGAAAACTGCAGGATTTTCACAGGGAAAGATGAGAGGAAGAAGCTCACATGAAGCAAAACATACATAAAATGGCTGGGAGACTAGGAGGGCATCGTGGACTTGCGTGCGAGCGAAGTGGCTTCAGTCGTGTCTGGCTCTGAAACCCTGTGGACTGTGGCCTGCCAAGCTCCTCTGTCCATGGGATGAATGCTGGAGTGGGTTGCCATGCCCCCCTCCAGGGGATCTTCCTGACTCAGGGATCAAACCCGCATCTCTTACGTCTCCTGCACTGGCAGGCGGGTTCTTTACCACTAGCACCACCTGGGAAGCCCACTGTGTACTCAGGAAGGGTAAGAAACTCTGACTTGGAAGAACCAGAACTGCAAAAGAGGTTTGGAGACAGGTCATAGGTTTTTTCGAGGGTTTCTCTTTGAAAGAGATTTTATCTGAGAGGCAAGGGGAGCCACTTTCAGCTTTCAGGAGGAAAATAAAATTAAGAGATGCTAAGATTGATCTCAGTGTTGATAGATTAGAAAGTGCCATGGAATTGTAAAAAGTACCTACAGAATCAGTACTCTAGAAACCCAAAGCACATGAAAGTCAGAGACTGAGAAGGCATCTCCTAGGAAAATCAGCCAGAGCTCACTTTTTGTTTGATAAGGAAAATACAATATATTAGAATTTTGGTAAAGGTAAAAAATATAGACTCTGGAATACAAGCAGAGCCTGAGTATAAAAATTTCACCAGAGTGCTATTATTTAGTAAAATCATACAAAGGGCTCACTTAAAAAGGGGAAAAAAAAAAGGTTGACAAATCTAGCACATTATTGGACTATATTCACCTAGAAGTAATTGTGAATTATTAACTGTGTCTCATAAATACAAATTAAATTCTGATGATTTGCTTTGCAATTTGTTTAACATCGCAAATGAGAAAATATTACTATATGCAGATGATTAAACTTTCACTTCTTAAAACAAACACTATATATTTTTAAAACAATTCTTATATAATGGGGTTACCTAAGCATTTTAGAACACTGCATTACTGAACTATTTCTTCCTTCAAATATCTGATAAAGTGCAACTGCCTCTCAAAACTCAAGTGTGCTTATTCAGAAACAGAAGGTTATTTATTTATTCTGACCAGGCCGTGAGGCATGGGGATCTAAGCTCCCTAAGCAGGGATCGACCTCGTGGCACCTGCAGTGGAAGCACAGAGTCTTAACCACTGGACCGCCAGAGAAGTCCCAGTTTATTCTTAAGGAGTTTTTAAACAACAAAAAAATTATGCACCTATCAGCTGAATCTATAACCCAAAAAATTCACCAAAAATACTTGGTATTTCAAATATAATAAAGCTCTATAAACCAAAAGAAAGTAATATATGGGGAGGAAGAAAGCTTATTCTTTTTTTCTCACTATTTTAATTTATTAATTGAAGGATCATTGCTTTACAGAATTCTGTGGTTTTCTGTCAAACCTCAACATGAATCAGCCACAGGTATACATACATCCCCTCCCTGTTGAGCCCCCCTCCCTTCTCCCTCCCCATCCCATCCCTCTAGGTTGATGCAGAGCCCCTGTTTGAGTTTCCTGAGCCAGACAGCAAATTCCGGTTGGCTCTCTATTTTACACATGGTGATGTAAGTTTCCATGTTACTCTCTCCACACATCTCACCCTCTCCTCCCCTCTCCCCATGCCCATAAGTCTGTTCTCTATGCAGAAGGCTTGTTCTTGAAGAGAGCTGTGATGATAAAAGCATCACTGACTTGAAAGTAAATAGCTATTTCTCTTTTTTACGGTTAGGAAAGCTGAAATAAATAGAAAGTCATATTATGATTTTTTCAAAAAGCCAGCATGAAACTAATTGCATGAAAGGTATATGTAACGTTATAATTATAGTAAGTAGAAAATAATGCATACAGTGCATGCTAACAAAGATCTACAATATGGAGCATTGTATACTAAGGGACCATGAAACATGTAATTTCAGGGTATCCTATCCCTTTTGGCTGACAGGCAGCAATTCTGCTTCTTTTACTGGAAAGCTGATGGACTGTTTCAAAAAAAATCCCACACAGAAAGTTGAAAAGATAAAATCAATTTTATTTCACCAAAAGAAAATGGGGCCTACTTTATGTTGCTATAATAAGTGATGTTTATAGACTTGTTTTTAGCTTCCCAACAGTTAGGAAAACTCATCTAATGTCATAGATTCTTAGAAAAGATAGTAATACATGGAAAGAAAAGAGAGGATTTGGCTTAATAAAGATGATAAACATTGAGATACCTCAAAATCAACATTTACTCCATTTAATTTCCTCACAATAAAAGTTGCTACAAGTAACAGCGATCTTTCAAAGCAACATTAAACTGACAACTTCAACTACTGAAAAGTTTCTTTCATGAACTTCAGCCAGTTTGTAATTTGCAAAACAGAAGGCTGGGTAGACGGTATCTATATTTAGACAGCTTGTATTAATAGCATTCATTACATTTTATTGTATTTGTATATCAACTCACTGCTGGCTTCTCTGTCAATATTTAATGCCCAAAGCTTTGATTCTAATTAACTTTTTTGCTTTTTGAGTAGACATCACGTAATGTTTCACCCCAGTTCAATTCCTGCGTTGGGAAAATCTCCTGGAGAAGGGATAGGCTACCCACTCCAGTATTCTTGGGCTTCCCTGATGGCTCAGAGAGTAAGAAATCTGCCTGCAATGCAGGAGACGTGGTTCGATCCTTGGGTTGGGAAGATCCTCTGGAGGAGGGAATGGCAACCCACTCTAGTATTCCTGCTTAGAGAATCCCATGGACAGAGGAGCCCGGTGGGCTACAGTCCACGGGGTCACAAAGAGTCAGACATGACTGAGTGACTAAGCACAGCACAGCATGTAATGATTCAAAAAAAGCAAGAGTAAAAAAGGAGCCTGACCAACTACTAAAAATGGTTTACTTAGTTTCAGACTAAATCATGTCATCAAAACAGGCATTTTCCCAGATGGTTGTCACTCTGCATTTGAGTGCAAACATCAGTGACACCACCCCATGAGAGCTGAGTGTCAGTCATTCTTAACCTACCAGTTGTAGCTCTGCCTGCCTGTCTTTTTCTTTTTTCATTGTTTTGGTTCACAAGGTTGGTAAAGGATGCAGGCGAGAAGGTGCATAAGATATTAAGAGAGGTACATAAGTACCACTAATAAATAAAGCAGGGCATTTGGAAAGGTACTTATGAAACACCTGAGTGACTGCAACTGCAGAAGTACACATTCCTGAAGAAGGAATCCCCCAGATGATCAGGACTCTGAAGAAAGCACAGGGGAGGAGAACAAGTAACTCCACACTGGTTCTCAGAAAAGTGCGCCTCTGTGGAGTGCCTGCTCCACATTCGCCAACAAATACTACAGGGGGCTCTCTTCTCTCCCATACACACCAAACGGAAGCAACTAAGAGTCTTAATAGTAATGAGCCTGGTGGGCATTATGCTAAGCAAAATAAGACAGACAAAGACAAATACTGCATGGCATCATTTATAGTGCAATCTTTTTTAAAATTAATTTATTTAAATTGGCAGCTAATTACTTTACAATATTGTGGTGGTTTTTGCCATACATTGACATGAATCAGCCACGGGTGTACATGTGTCCCACCATCCTGAACCCCGCTCCAACCTCCCTCCCCACCCCATCCCTCTGGGTTGTCCAGAGCACCAGCTTTGGGTGCCCTGCTTCATGGATTGCATGAATTTGCACTGGTCAACTATTTTACATATGATAAGATACATGTTTCAATGCTATTCTCTCATATCGTCCCACCTTCACCTTCTCCCACAAAATCCCAAAGTATGTTCTTTACATCTGTGCCTCTTTTGCTGTCTTGCATGTAGAGTGGTCATTACCATCTTTCTAAATTCCATATATATGCATTAATATACTGTATTGGTGTTTCTCTTTCTGGCTTACTTCACTCTGTATAAAAGGCTCCAGTTTCATCCACCTTATTAGAACTGACTCAAATGTGTTCTTTTTTTTATAGCTGAATAATATTCCATTTTTTATATGTACCACAACTTCCTTTTCCATTCATCTGCTGATGGACATCTAGGTTGCTTCCATGTCCTATCTGTTGTAAACAGTGCTGCAATGAACATTGGGGTACACATGTCTCTTTCAACTCTGGTTTCCTCGGTGTGTACGCACAGCAGTGGGCTTGCTGGGTTGTATGGCAGTTCTAGTTCCAGTTTTTTAAGGAATCTCCACACTGTTCTCCATAGTGGCTGTTTTAGTTTGCATTCCCACCAACACTGTAAGAAGGTTCCCTTTTCTCCACACCCTCTCCAGCATTTATTGCTTGTAGACTTTTTGATGGCAGCCATTCTGACTGGTGTGAGATGGTACCTCATTGTGGTTTTGATTTGCATTTCTCTGATAATGAGTGATGTTGAGCATCTTTTCATGTGTTTGTTAGCCATCTGTATGTCTTCTTTGGAGAAATGTCTGTTTAGTTCTTTGGCCCATTTTTTGACTGGGTCATTTATTTTTCTGGTATTGAGCTGCAACAGCTGCTTGTATGTATTTGAGATTAATTCTTTGTCTGTTGCTTCATTTGCTATTATATTCTCCCATTCTGAAGGCTGCCTTTTCACCTTGCTTATAGTTTCCTTTGTGGTGCAAAAGCTTTTAAGTTTCATTAGGTCCCATTTGTTCATTTTTGTTTTTATTTCCACTACTCTGAGAGGTGGATCATAGAGGATCCTGCTGTGATTTATGTCGGAGAGTGTTTTGCCTATGTTCTCCTCTAGGAGTTTTATAGTTTCTGGTCTTACATTTAGATCTTTAATCCATTTTGAGCTTATTTTTGTGTATGGCATTAGAAAGTGTTCTAGTTTCATTCTTTTACAGGTGATTGACCAGTTTCCCCAGAACCACTTGTTAAAGAGACTGTCTTTTCTCCATTGTACATTTTTGCCTGCTTTGTCAAAGATAGAGTAGAAAAGTGATTGCCAGGGTCTGGGCAGTGGAGGAAATAGGGGAAGGTTGGTAAAGGGGTACAGACTTTCACATAGAAGATGAATAAATTCTGAGGATCTAATGGTACAACACAGTGACTATAGTTAGAAACATTGTGCTATATAATTGAAATTTGCTAAGACAGTAAAACTTACATGTTCTCACCAAATAAATATATAACTAAAAAGGTAAATACATGACGTAATGAATGCAGTATATAACTCAGTAGGAGAGATTTTTTTCACAATGTATAGGTATCTGTAAGAAACATGTGTATTATCATACGTAAAACAGATGACCAGTGCCAAGTTCAATGCATAAAGCAGGGCTCCCAAAGCCTGTGCTCTGGGACAACCCAGAGGGATGGGGTGGGAAGGAAGGTGGGAGGGGGGTGCAGGATGGGGGACACATGTGCACCTGTGGCTGATTCACGTCGATGCATGGCAAAAACCACCACAATATTGTAAAGCAATTATCCTCCAATTAAAATAAATTAATCAATTTAAAAACAGATGTTATGGGAAAACCCAAACGAACTTTTTGGCAAACCCAATATATCAAATCATCATGTTGTACACTTTAAATATATTGTAATTTTTCTTGTCAGTTATACCTCAATAAAGGAAAAGATGAAAGTCTAACCATAGAATCTTCCCCATATCTTAACACAGATGTTACTTTATGAAAACAAGTTTGGAAGTTACTGAAGTTGACTAAAATATTCAAAAAGTTCTATTAAGGTTTTAACCAGCTACCATAAAAAGTCCAGTTTTCACTTGTTGACCTGGCAAGTGTACACATGTGCAAAGTTGTGTCTCATTTAACTAGCTAAATACTACTTAGCACTTAATCATTATTAGAAAAAATTAAATAGTTAGCGTTTCAATATTCTGTCCTAGTGATAATGCTGTCAGTCTCTGACCTGATCCCATCAGTATATAATCACACCCAGCTATACAGGCCACGAAAGTATTTTCTCTCACTCCCTAGATTCTATCTTATCCATCGTTTCCTTCATTAAACAGGTGCAAGTTTACTGAATAAGAAGTTTAGTCAGTTGGTTTTAGAATCTCCTGAAAATAATCCAAGAAAGCCTAAATTTTAAGTTCAAATCACTTCTAAATCATTTTGCCTACTCAGCAGAAATTTATTCTAGGCAGTCCTCTAAAGTATATTTGTTAAATGTCTATTATGTGCAAGACATCAGGGAGGACACAAAAACAAGTAAGACTCTTCTCAAGGGGCTCTCTCTTTTCAGGAGAGATGGCAGGTGGACGCATAAGTCCAACAGAAGTCAAAAGAAATCTACATGGCCCGCTGTAACAATTCAGAGAATGGACCCAAACCTTCAGCCTGAAGTGTTCAGGAAGACTTTATTTAAAAAGTATATTACAGAATATTACAGCCAGAGGGACCATAGAAAACACCCGTTCCAGTCTTATCATTTTACAGATAAGAAAGAGAAAGAAACGAAAAAAGACAAAGCCCTTTAAGGAGGGAGCAATGAACCCAATACTACACACAGAGACGAACAGTCTGCACAGGAAGGCAGACCTCTGGATTCCCAGCGTTCTGCTTTTCCATGATACCACACTGCCCTCTGAGACGGGGAGGATTTGAACAGGCAAAGATGGCGGAAAGAAGAGAGCAGGCTGGTGAAGATCAAACACTAAAATATAAAAACACTGATAAGAAGGTATTTGGGCTTCCCTCGTGGCTCAGGGGTAAAGAATCCGTCTGCCAACGCAGGAGATTAAGAGACATGGGTTCGATCCCTGAGTCAGGATCTCTTGGAGTAGGAAATGGCAACCCACTCCAGTGTTCTAGCCTGGAAAATCCCAAGGACAGAGGAGCCTGATGGGCTACGGTCCATGTGGTCGCAAAGAGTCAGACACGACTGAGCAACTAACAAGAAGGTATTTGGAAAAGAGTGTGTTAAAATCTGAGGACGTGATGTTCAGGGGAGAAATGAGACACCAGACTGCAAGTGGAGTGAGATTAGACAAAGGAAGATATCAAATGACAGCCCGAGAGACTTAGTTTTTCACTAGATGGTTTCATGGACACAGGTAGCAGAATTTACTTATAAAATCTAACGAAAAGTCCCTGCAACACTGGTATCATTGTATGACACTGATCACTTTAGAGGCTTATAATGAGAGGATAAAGGACCCTTCTGACACGAGAAAGGATGGTTAGTGTAGCAAATTTCTAATGAAGGCAATCTCTGTTTTTCAACATTTCTCTTTCTCCAAAGTGGAGGGTGACAGCCTACAATAAAAGCAGGGGAGAGACTGTGATCTGCTGACAACAGTGCTGATTGAGAGGTTGGTGCAATATCCTGCCTTCTGCTTGGCATCTCTGGAGGGTTTCAGCAGGGTCTTCCCGGAGGTTCCTTTGCCAACTCTCGGCAATGAAATGCAGTAGGATCTCCATCCTCACTGATGCCGGGTTCACCCATGCACATGTAGAGAGGGAGCCGCTCTTCCCTCCACCCAACGCCTAGCCCTTTGGGCCTTATTCTTTTCCTTGGGACTAGAAATAGGTGGCAATAGTCATAAAGAATCTGCCTGTCAATGCAGGAGATCCAAGAGATGTGAGTTCCAGGTTGGGAAGATCCCCTGGAGTAGGAAATGGCAACCCACTCTAGTGTTCTTGCCTGGAAAGTTCCATGGATAGAGGCAGGCTCCATGCTCCGGGGTCACAAAGAATCGAACGTGACTGTGCACATTCACACACACACAGACATAGACCAGAGGCAACATACACGGTTTCACACCAACGTTCGTATAGCACTCTAGGGTGACTTCAAAGCACTTTCATAGTCTCTTTTTAACTTATCAAGAGGCAATCCTTGGCTCCAACTCTGTCTTCACCCTATATGTGCTGTGTTGTACTTAGTCCTGTCCGACTCTTTGCGACCCCATGGCCTGTAGCCTGCCAGACTCCTCTGTCCATGGGGATTCTCCAGGCAAGAATACTGAAATGGGTTGCCATGCCCTTCTCCAAGGCAATCCTCCCAATCCAGGGATCGAACCCAGGTCTCTGACATTGTGGGTTCTTTACCATCTGAGCCACCGGGGAAGCCCCCTATAGCTCTCCCCAGTCCCCCAGAGAGTAGAATGCTCTCCCTGTCTCTCTGGTTACTGGCTAGCTCTAACTTCAACCTTTCAACCTAGACAACTCTTGTGAAACCCTGACTCTATTATCCAACTCAATTGTAAACTCTGCCTTTACCTGGAAACTCTTACTGTATTCTACCCACTAAACCCCAGGACATCAGTATCAGCTGGGATATTTCAAAGCTGCTTGAACATCATAGCGTGATCTCTAGGGACCTTCCTTTTGAAAGTCTGCACCTTAGCAAAAATTATTCCTCAACCGCCAGCTCTGTGTATTCTTGGTCTGCAGCTGTTGAGATGCCAGCAGACTGTGTCTAAGGCAATTCAGGTAACCACAGAAGATCGGAAGAGAGTGCATTGAGTATACCAGAGTTTAACAACTTATAAAGAGTTTGTGAGGTACACTGGGCTATCAAGTCACCATTTTGCAAAGTGAGAGGAGAGTCATGATTGTTCAGAGCCGGTTGAGAACCTGACCTCCTGGGCCTCAGTATCAAGGCCTGGGTGTCGGATTATTAACTGATCCTCATCCTCTCACTCTGGTACATAGACTCATCAGGAAAAAATTATTTTTCACTAAGTAAAAGTAGGTAGGACTTTCTAAACAGTGAACGAGAAGACTGTGAATATTTTACTGCTCACTGTTTAATTCTTGCTTAGAAAAAAAAAGTGAAACTGAGTATTAAAGGCCTTTTCAACAACACAGTGACCCACAGATTTCATTGTAACTGAGCATCTACCATGAGCCAGGCTTGGTGAGCCCATGCATTACCTCATGTGATCCTTACATTAGCCCAATAGAATGCACACGATTTGTATTCCTAGATTAGGTATGAGGAAACTGGGCCTGAGTAAGATCAGCAATGTGCCCAAAGTCACAGCCATCTGTAAAAGAGTTGCGATTGGACCTCTAGCCAGCTAACTGCCAAGTCTGTGAACTCGACCAGTAAACAGCCCAACTGGCCCATTTTTATTTTTATTAAAAAAACAAAAAATGCTCAATTGGCCCATTTTTATTAAAAAAAAAATCAAGTTTGAGGCACTAAATAAAGAATACGTATTGTTTTTATAAGTTAAAAAACAGAAAGAAAGACCAAACTTCTTTTGAAAGCTTGTTATCCTTAGTTTTAAACTAATTTTAAAAACCAAAGGTGCTGTTCACTCTGAGTTTGGTAATGCCATTGAGGAAGATTTTCAGAAACCTCTAGATATTAGAATAAAATGCCATCCATCCCTCCATAGACACGTACTCAGCATCTGCTACTTGGCCGCAAGCACTGTACCAGGAAGGAAGGACACAGAGATGAGCGAGAACCAGGTCCCTGACCTTGAGGAGGACACAGACAAGCTGGGAGGACGGTCGTCCTACGTGTGGACACAGTGACACATGACGAGTGTGATGACGGGGAAACGGAAGGAAGTTATGCAGAACAGGGGAAGTCTAACTCAGCCGGGACAAGGGAACACCTCCAGAGTGAGAGAAAAGGGGTGTGGGAAGGGCATGGTGAGTGCTCCAGGCAGAGAGAAGAGCGTGCTTCAAGGACCAGAGTGGAGATCAGGACTGAAGGACGTTCAGAGTGGTGCATCGAGGTCAGTGGTTCAGTCGCGTCCGACTCTATGTGACCCCATGGACTGTGGCCTGCCAGGCTTCTCTGTCCATGGGATTTCCCAGGCAAGGATAATGGAGTGGGTTACCATTTCCTCCTCCAGGGGCTCTTCCTAACCCTGAGACTGAACCCAGGTCTCCTGCATTGGCAGGCGGATTCTTTAGCCCTGAGCCACCTGGGAAGCCCTCAGTGTGGCTCAAGCTAACACCAAATTTAAGAAAGGAAGGAGCCAAACCTTAGGACTGGGTAGGTGGGCAGGGGCTGCTCCTGTGGGACACTCTAAGCCATACTAAAGACTAGTATGGGGAGTGGGGAGGCAATGGGGAACCGATTTAAGCGAAAAAAAAAAAAAAAAAAAAAAAAGACTCAGATTTTAGTTTCTCAAGTATCCATCTGGCTACAGAGTGAAAAGTAGATCACAGCGGGTGTAAGGTTGGGTGAAACTGTATTAGGAAACCACTTCTGTAATCCAAGTGATAGATGATGGTGAGCTGGGCTGGGTGATAGGTATCAGAAAGAAGATATTTATAAGGCAGAATGGATAGGAATTGATGGAAGATTGAATGGGGCAGGTGGGAGGTCGTGATTTAAGCCCTGAGGTAATTCTAAAGTTTAGAAGGTAGAAGACTCTATTTTTTTATTTCAAATAGTCATTTAGCTGGGGGAAAAAAATCATTTTTGAAAATTTATTCCATCAAGCAGAAGGAATATATGGCTTTTAAACCATATTATTATTAGTACCTGGTTTCATTAGTATTCATTAGTACCTGGTTTCAGCCATAACTCACCTGGTTTCCAACCAATAATAGGTGTTCTCCAAGAAGAAAGTCTTTGAGCATATCTTCCATCACTATCATGTGCTAGAGGAAAAAATGACTAGAGGTTAATTGTTTTTGTTAATTGTTAATTGATTTCGCATAATCAAGGTGAAATAAGAAAGCTAACAGCTATAAAGATATCTTCAAAAAAAGTAAAACATCTATCATAATAGACAATACTCAATTTGAACATGCTAAAAAATTAAAATGCATGCTGTGGTCAAAAATAAGTTATATAACCAATTGGGTCACTGATATTGAAAACCTGAAATGGTCCACCTTAGCAAGAATCAACCACTGACCAATACATATTTCAAAGAGTTTTTATAATGTGACTCAAATATTTTTCAGCTATTGTACTAAGGAGAGTTGGCTTATAATTTAATGTGATATTTAAATTAATGCTTACTAATGTAAATATACAAAGGCTTTCTAAAACAATTGGAGATTTCACGGAAAATCTTACATTGACTTCTTAACTATGACTTTCAAAGTATATGTGTAGGTTTAGAATTAAAAATGTCAGCAACTATACTTCAAAAAATTATATATTTTTTAAAATTTTTCATATTTTTAAGTTCAAATCATGACACAATATAATAAGAGTAAGATTAAAGTTGTTCACAGTAGTCACAGAGGAAATTACATTGCTCTTTTGTATCTTGAAAAATAGGACAATTGTAAGTAGGTCAAAAAGGCTCATCCAGGATTAAAGGGAGAACTACAGCCTGGAACGATTGATATTCCTATTTCCTCTTGGTTTTCTGTATCAAAACAATAATGGCCTCAAAGCACTAAATTATTGAAGTTCTCTATTTGCGAAAAAGGCAACTTAACCTTTTGCATCTTATAAATGCTGTAGATAGTTTTCTTGTTTGCCACTCTTTTTTTTAAACTTGGTTTGTGATTTTTTTTCCACATCTAAAATACTTCTCACCAATACCAATATTTTCTTTCAGAGTTTCTAGAAAAACTAAGAAAGCTTTCCCCCTCCTTCAAGAATAGATGAGTTTTCCTTAATGTTTATCTTGGTAATTTTAATTTTTTAAAAATGCTTTCAGATAAACCGTGGAACTGGAGTTTTAATGAGGCTTGAAGTAGTGTCAGCTATTTTGTTCATTCTAGAGTACTTTATAGAATAAAATAAGATGTTACTAATAATTATGCTGGGACAACAAGTATAAACAGGGACTATTCTGAGCAAACGAGGGTACATGGTTACCCAAGTTAAAAGGGAGACTTACAACTTTTGGCTTCTAATTTGGGTTCTAGTGATAATTTGGTCTGCAGAACTCTTCCGTCTACCTAAGATGAACAATCAGTGCCAATTTCCAGAAAACATTAAGTTCTTCCAGAAATACCTGGGCTAATCTCCATGAAAAATAGAAAAGTTGGCACAAACACCTAGATAGCAGGTAAAAAAGCATTGTGAATACTGACTAATAATTCAAACTATAGTCGTCGTCTTCTTTACTTTTCTCATGTCTTCCTGCTTTTTGCCCTGATTACACCTAACTAGATTATTCAAGTCAACAAACGTTAGCTGAGGCTAAGATCATGCCTACACAATTCTTCTCTTAACCTCCCAGCCCCCTCGGTACCACAGACGAATTCTTCAGTCTCCTCTCCTGATTCCCTCCTACCTCTCTAACAGTGTCTCTCCGTGGTGTTTTGGGTTGTATCTTCTTTTTGCAGCAATTACTTAAGTACCGATTATCTTCCTTTTTCTGTTCTCTTTCACTACCTTGTTACCTGCTTTCCTGGGAATCACAGGATAGGGCAGACCAGGTTAAGCCTTCTTGTACGTGGGCACCCATCTAAAGGGGGAAGGAGGGCAACATGCACCTCAGTGCTGGAAGAGTCACTGCTGACCCTACTCTCCCTAAACCCACTCATCTATTCCATGGCTTCAACCACTAACTTTACACTGATCTTCAACAGCAAGACCTTTCTTCTTGACTCCAGCCCCACATTTCTGAGCAAATACTGAGTTATACTTGGCTGTTTCCCAGTCTCCTAGAACTTAATTCACCCAAAACTTGGCTCATTCCTTTCTCCACAGCTTCATTCTTTAGCCTGTATTTTTAATCCCAATTAATAGCATCATTTTCTACAACCTGACCCAATCATCACCATCTTCCTGCCCAACTCAGTTGGCCCTTAGCAAAAGCCAAATCTAAGCTATCCAGCCACCTCAAATTTACTGTATCTATCCTTTTTTTTTTTTTTTCCCACTCCCATAGCTTTCATCTAATTTTTTTTTTTTCCCTTTCTCATCTCTGGCCTAGATTTTTACCAACCAATGTGGCATCTCAAACTTCAGTGTCTCCTTGAGTCAATATATGTTCCATGGTACTGACAGTCATTTCTCTGTTCACAATCATGTCAGTTTTTTTCTTCCCCAAAATTCTTTAAATGACTAATACCTTCGGAACAAGGATTACTCTTTATCTTTTTGATTTAGTCTCAAGCTCATCCCCCATCACTGTCCCACTGTGTGGTCCAATCATGGGCACAGTGGAGAATCATTTCCTCTTTACTCTTCTGTGGACTTTCCGAGCAGACTGCGTGCTCCGTGAGTGAGACTCTGACTTTCATCCAACAGAAAGCTCCATCGGCTCTCCCTAGCTCCTATGTGGCTCCACAGTGTGTCCTCTCCACTGTCCCCACTGTCTCTGTCTTCGTTCAGACCCTCCCTAGGTCCACCTGGACTACTGCCACAGCCTCCTAACTAGTCCCTCTCTGTCTCTGTTCCAGCTCACAGGTAATGATACAGAATGAACGCAAAGTTAGCAAAAGCAGAAATGTTCCTCAAAGCTTTCAACAGCTTTCTCACTTCTTCTGCATAGTTTCCCAGTTCCTTCATTAGCAAGGCACATATAAAATGACCTTTTAACTCATCAGTCTCATTTCTTGTCATTCTTCCATTTTAAACCTCACCTCTGGCCACGACAATTAATTAGATGTAGCTTCCTAAATGAGCTCCACTCTTATGTAGCCATGTCTCTGGAAATGCTAGTGTCTCTGCCTGAGTCTTTCAACTTCACCTAGTGAACTCATTTTCCAGGATCATTCCAATCTGGGACCATCACCTCATCAATGCTACCATAGTAACTTGTGTGTACTTCGATCACACTGTATAGTAACCACGTGCACTTGCTTGCTTTTCCCCTTGAGAGATTCAGGCAACTTGAGCCCTGGAACTGTGTATGTATGTACTTTAATCTCTGTGTTCTGATATTGGATTGGTCAAAAAGTTTGTTTGGGTTTAAAAATCTGAACCAACTGTTTGGCCAATCCAATAATATCCTAGAAAAAGGATAGATACAAGGCAGACATTTAAAAAAAATTTTTTTTCAGCTCTAAAGCTCATTAGGTTTAAGAGGCTATTAATCTCTCCTCCAATTTCTCCTCTTTACTACTGCAAGTAAAATATTCCTTAAAGAGAGATATAATAAAAATATACTCCTAATTAAGAACATTCAAAATCTTTTTCCTTCTTTCATTAACTCACTCAACACATATTTACTCAATAGTCACTATGTGCCAGGCACTATGCAATGTGCTAGAGATACAAAATTAAAACACAACACAAGGTTTTATCTTAGTAGTGTGGAAAAAGTGTTTTAAAAATCAGTTATAACACAGAGTGGCAAGCAGACCACAGGCACAGAACAAGATGGTATGGAAGCACCTGAATATTCAGGAGGTACCGAAGACACTGGTTCCTAGGTGAAGTGCAACAGAAGGGACAATAGTAACACAAGCAACAGAACTGAATTTAATCAAGTCATCGTTCCGAGAACTGGCACAGCTAGAACTTCTCATTAACGGTTAATTCATAACGCTTTGTGAAGAGAGGGCACATTTGGAGGCAGGCTACAGAAGTCCCTCAGGGCCACTGTGTAAAGCCCACAGCAGCACTGCGGTCCTCAGCGTCTATGTCACAAATGCCATGGCAACAGACACTGTGTTCAAGGGCACAATGGCCCTCCCTGCTACCGAATTTCCTGAATTCTTACATGCGGGGGAGTCTTTTCAACCTTTGCTGCCATGGAGTTTTTCAAATTGTCACTTATGACACAGTTTCCTGATTCTTTTTAATTCATTCCTTTCTACTACATGAACAGAGTGTGGTAGCACAAATGCTTGAAAATATTTTCCTTACAATCATGTTTTGGTCTTTGACAGACAAGATTCTTTATTCCTTTGTGCCTTATAAGTAACCTTATTTTCTGTTCTTTTGTTCCCTGCTTGTATAAGAGCATTAATGCTCTGGAAGAAAAATAAAACTGACGTTAGTTAATGGCCCATAGAATGAAAAAAAAAAAAAGAAAAAGCAAATCCAGGCTATGCCTTTCACTATGTCATGGGTAATTATAATTTGGACAGACTTCAAAAATATTTAATCAAGACTTTTATGGAGAAAGAAGAATTTGCCTAGATACCTTTTATTGTTAATGTAATGTAGGGACACAAATTATGGTACTCATAGGACAACAATCAGAAGTGGGGAATGGCAGATAAAAATAATTTACTTTAATTCTCTAATTCCTTAATACAGAGAAAATGGTAAGAACTACTTCAAACATAATTTGTAAATGTGGGATTATAATATATATTCAAATTGCTGGCCAAATATTAGAGAAATATTTAAGTATGTTTTATATTATAAAATAAATACATGACCACATGACAGAAAATCTGGAAAAGAAAAAAATCCTTTCATATTATGAATAATTTTCTCTTGAAAAATTTCTTATTAAAGTGAACATCTATAATACAGCTTTCTGGGCACACACTTCTTTCTGTGTCTTAGTCGAAGCACCATATACAAGTGGAAATTTGTCTACTCCGGTCCACTGAAAAAAGATTTAAAAAAGTAAAGAATAGAAAAATACTAGGCATTTTCAGAAAAAGGAAAGAAACATGAGGAAAAGAATACATAGGACACATCCTTCTTTCAATTACTTGAAATGATTTAACTAACAAAAATGCAGGAGAATGAATATGAGTGCTTTTTGTTTTTAATTTAATAATATATTCATTTTACTTAAAGTATAGTTATGTGTGCATATAAATTTATTACTCTAATCATTGCAGCAACTCTTTCCATTCTCAAGTAACTTTGGAAAGAATTTATAACTTTACAATGGAATAATAAAAGATGTTTCAACACTTCATTCTGCAACATCCAAATGAAACTTAGCAGATTACAAATATAGACATCAGTTATACTTGAACTGGAGTTAATTTCCACAATGTAAGAGGTGATTTATTTACCCATGAATGCAAACTCCTGATCTTACCTGGATGTTGTCATAGAACAAAACATCAGGCACTTTCATTTTCTCGTGGGCATTATAGATTGGTGCACTAACCGCACCAATCCTCAGAGATCCAGAAGAGACTTCACCTAAACATTTCACATAGGAAAGAGAATTATTTGTAGCCTTGTCCTCAGAGAAGCCAAGTCCAGCCTGAACAGGATACAATATAGCATCTTTAACATTTTGTAGGCTCATCAAGGAATTTTAATCTAACATCTAAAAGAAATAAGCTTGAAGGTAGTAATAAACCATCATAGCTTTGCAAAAAAATCTTAAAAGCTCTACAAAAAGGCTGACGATGTTTCAAAATATTAAAAATTTTATTTAAAACAACATACGGAGCAAGCAACATATAGATAAGATTGAGATGGAAAAACCCAGAACTCAGTCAAGCCACCTTTATGAGCTGTTTGGTCAGAGACTCTAAAATACATACATTTGAAAATTCGGAAGTACCATGAATATATTTTCTTTTTCTAGAACCCATAGAAGAATCCCCTAGAGCTCTAGTCAAAAATACAGATGAACTGACCCCAGACCTTTCAAACCACTAGTTTTAGGAAAGGTCCAGATCTGTATTTCCAAATAAGCACCGCAGGTGCTACAGTTGTTCTGTGATGATTATACTGTATTGTCCCCTATTTGCTTTAAATAGTTGGTCTAGAATAGAAAATGAGCTCCTTAAAGCCATGAAACTAAGTTACAAATTTCTTCAAGTCAGGGGACATATCTCACATGAATTCTCTACGGTAAGGAGATACACATACTCAATACATGACACATTTGAAGGCCCATGATAATAACATAATAATTTTAGTTGTTGTAGTCATATTGACCATAATAGAAGCTATTATTTATTGAGGACCTTCCATGTGCCAGACCTCAGCTTCAGCTCATTGTTTTCTCGCATGATTTCATGTAAATCTCTTAACAAGGAAACAAGAGTTACGAGGAAGCTAAGAAGAACACGAATTAAATAATTTGCTTAAAATCACCCAGCTACAGCTAGAGCTTAAAATCACCCAGTATAGGTAGAGCTAAAAACAGAATTTAGTATAGGATGCTGTTCTTTCTGGCTTCCCAGTAGCTGAGTGGTAAAGAATCCATCTGCAAAGCAGGGAGACAGGGGAACCCTGGGTCAGGAAAATCTCCTGGAGAAGGAAATGGCAACCCACTCCAGTGTTCTTGCCAGGGAGATCGCAGGGACAGAGAAGCTTGGTGGGCTACAGTCCACAGGGTGGCAAAGAGTCAGACAGGAGTTAGTGACTAAATGACAACCACAACAATGTTCTTTCTGCAGTGTGATCTCCAAATAAATCTCACCCTGTGGACATACCTGAGCAAGCAGGTAGACAATTACAACGTCTTAGGCAACTGTCCCATCTTTTCTCCCTTCTCTTTAAAATGAAAAATTGGCTATTTTTGTGCTAGCGCATTTTGAAAGACAAGGAGAGAAACCAATATTTACTTCTATGGAGTACCATGAACAATTTTGAGGTTAAAATAATTACACTCCCAGCCTGTTTAATCACCACTGAGTGCTACCCATTTGCCAAAACACAGTAGACCTCTCCCTCCAATAGCTCCCTACCATTTCCTTTCATTCAAGAGTTCTATTGGCGGAGAAAACCATGAGCTGCCATGTCAAGAATTTACTATTTACTTACTACTTTCAGGTCTCTGAAAGAAAAAAAGTCAAGTCGCTCAGTCGTGTCCGACTCTTTGCGACCCCACGGACGGTAGCCTACCAGGCTCCTCCGTCCATGGGATTTTCCTGGCAAGAATACTGGAGTAGGTTGCCATTTCCTTCTCCAGGAGATCTTCCCGACCCAGGGATTGAACCTGGGTCTCCCGCACTGCAGGCAGATGCTTTACCGTCTGAGCTACCAGGAAGTGCACCAGGTCTCTGAAATAGATCCCATACAAAACTGTAAAGGGAAAGACCAGGACTGTGGCAGTGAGTTTACTACATACTCATATGCTGAGATGACACATGACTTCAGGTTCAAACAGCATTTGACACCATCTATGGCTTAGTTTATGAAAGATACCAATTCAGTAGATTTAGGACTTTAAGAACATTTAAATAACTCAGCCAATGTTTACTGCTACAATCGCAAGCTAGAAAAGGGAAAGGCACTCAGAGAATGGTGATGGTAGTACTTCCCTGGTGGAAAGATGGCTAGCAGTCTTCTAAGAAATCTCACAGGATGGCATTAATTTGGTAAATTTGTCAAGGTCCTCAGTCCAGTCCAGTAGGCTCAAAATCTGATTTTATCCTTACAACAGAGGGCACACCCAACTCCCAGGAGAATGTTAAAGACATATATTTTAATCTATAGATAAATTGATATATAAAACCAGAACTGAAATATATTACATTGCAATGAAAACTGAAAATTTCATATAGACTACACGATATATTGTTTCCATATCAGCATTTTATTCAGAAGGAGACTTGCATGGAAAGCCAAATCCTTATCAGAAGGCTGTTTGGTGAACCTCATCCTCTGAACAGGAGGATAAATTACAGGAATTCTCTATAAGAAAGAAGATATTAAAGATGAATGGGACCAGATAAGTCAAAAGCCTCTTAGTTTCCTTATCTCCTTCCTACACAAGGCTTAGATGGGAAGTGCCAACACTGGCTTATTACCAAGACTAAACAATCTATCATTTGAATGATGCAATCTTTTTTTTTGGGTGGTGGTGGTGGGGGGGATATGTTAAAGGATTCAATCAAGTGCTGTTATGAATCTCCAAGTCCCAGAGTTATTCTGTCTCTGAGTTGGCTCTTCATTTCTGTAGCCAGATCCATTAGTATGTTGAGTTTATATTTTACTGTAAAAAAATCACCTTATCTCCTTAATATAAAGTTCTCATTTCAATGTATCTTCAACTATTAAAAACATCTACTGCAAAGAAAGTCACAATAAGTCCCTTTAAGAGAGTGATCACACATTGAATATTTTTATAAGACAGTTAATGACCCTCAAAAAGCAGAGAACCTGTCATTGTGCTCTAAATGAAGAACAGGGTACTTTTACAGAAAGATCCAAACCTCCCCCAAACTCAAATTATACTTATGGTTATCCAGAAGAGAAGTAGCATAAAAGACAATCAGGTAGAAATGAAAGGAGTAAGAAGACATGAAGTGATACTCAGAATATTATTTTAGTCTACATCAACCTAGACAGTTTCCCAAACATGTCCTGTAGGACACTGGTGATCCCCAAAATGTAAATGCTGTGCAAAGAGAACAGTACACTAGGTCCTATGGTGAAAGACCCTTGAAATAAAAGGTAAAACAAAGTTACATGTTTATTTACAGTAGGAATTATCTGAGCTTTTAATATTCATGTCAATTGTGACCTCTTGGGGGAGGACCTACATCTGGTATGCACTGAAATAAAGGAAACATTTTTTAAAATAAAAGATTCTTCAACACAATACATGAAACAAAATGGGTGGAGACCAAAAACATTTTTAATTGAAATAATAATAATTTATTACATTATTATTAATATAATAATATGTAGCTCAGATGGTAAAGAATCCGCCTGCAATGCAGGATACCTGGGTTTGATTCCTGGGTTGGGAAGATACCCGGGAGAAGGCAACAGCAACCCTCTCCAGTATTCTTGCCTGGAGAATTCCATGGACAGAGGAGCCTGGCAGGCTACAGTCCATGGGGATGTAAAGAGTTGGACACAACTGAGCAATTTTCATACACACACACACATGTAATAAATAATACAAATGTTTAGTAATTCACTTAAAAGAGAAACAATTCAAATACTTACATTTGTAATCCTCCAAATCAGACTCCGGACTATTATCAGTACTTATTTCTATTGCAGCATCTGCCAGATTTTTTTCTAATGCTGACCTTGCAAGGCTTGGTAAAAACCTGGTGGGGTAGGAATGATGGATTGATAAAGTCAAAGCTTTCTGTGATTCCAAAATATCTTCTGAAACTTAGACAGACACATGACCAATTAAGGATGATCTGTCTTGATCTGTGAAATCTTAATAATAAAATACTTTAGAATAAAACTCAAGCATGTATGAAGATGAAGTATGTTTATTAAATCTCCTTTAATAAGGAAAACTAATGTTTAATTGTGGCTTCCCAGGTGGCACAGTAGTAAAGAATCCACCTGCCAATGCAGGAGACACCAGAGACATGGATTCAACCCCTGGGTTGGGCAGATCCCCTGGAGAAGGAAATGGCAGCCCACTCCAGTATTCTCGCCTGGAAAATACCATAGACAGAGGGGCCTGCCAGGCTACAGTCCGCAGGGTCACAAAAGAGTCGGACACAACTTGAGCGACTAGACAATGTGTAATTAGCACTATTTGTTTATATACAATAGTTTGCAGGACATAATTTACTTTTTAAAATGGATTTGGTATAACTTGTAAATCTTGTTTATCATTTAACTGACTTTTCCAGTTTTCTTAAATAGATAAAACAACCCCACTTTAACATTCTTTAAACTGGCAATCACAAATTCAAATTAGCAAAGGTGGATGAATGAGGTTTTCTTTATTTTCTAACACAAATTAGAACATATATAACAAATTACTGTATGACTTTAAGATTATTCAGTTTGGTTTTTCCTTCCATTAAAAAATATATACCTGCTTATCTATTCCATACCTATGTTGTCAAAACAACCATCTAGTGAGTGACAGAGGCATACTTCAATTACAAACAGATTACATGAACATCATGGGCTTAGAATATGAAAACAAGAGTTTCCTTTCCACACAAAATTATGTGCCATGATGTTTCAATAAACATACTAAGAACTTGCACTTTTTTTTTTTTTTTTTTTTTTGGCCATTCCACACGGCTTGCTGGATCTCAGTTCCCCCACCAGGCACTGAATCTGCACCCCCTGCAGTGGAAGCTCACAGTCTTTACTACTGCACTGCTGGGCAAGTCCCAAGAACATAAACTACTAAACGGTGTTTTCCATAGCTCTAAATCTCTGGTGGCTCCCACAGGCTTGAGTATAAGCATAAATAAAAGAGATGCTGGTGTGAGTAAGAAAGCAAAAGCCTAAATATGTAAAAAATGGTTGGGTTTCCCGTCCCTGTAACATCCCAAACCACACATCTGAAGTCAACCATCTCTTGCCGACTGCCTCATTTTGGTTTTGGGCTGTGATGGCGGGTGGCGGGGGTCATCAGCTCAGCATCAAGTGAGGCTTACTGCTGTTCTCTGACCTTTCATCACGGTTTTCAGATTGATGCCTTGTCATTAAAAGCCAAGCCCTCACTTCCTCTCTCAGACCTGGTAAACTGGGCTTTTATCTTGTTTCCTGAGCCCTTGTCTTGGCACCCTGCCCTACCTTTCTCTCATCACTGTCTCATGAACATCATGCCCTGTGGCTGCATATCCATTGATTGACAATGACCTGTCAAACCACCTTGATTGACATGATCGTTTCCAAGCTTAGACATTGTGTGCCATTCCCAGAAACCATTTACATCTATCTAATCTGTCTGGCAACCTCTCCTCACATTGTCCCTGTACTAAACTGTTCCAAACCGCCCTCTGAAGCCTGCAGAGGACAGCAAACAAGGCGTGTATGTCTCCATTTCAATGGCAATGACAGTTATCGTTTGCAGTATGGTACTCTCCCCTGCTGAAATTGAACATGCTTCAGATTTATTTGCAACCATGTACCAGACAGCCCTACCAAATAATCAGAAGTAGCATGGAAGTTTAAATATATTTACAACTAGAACCTACATTCTCAAAAACATTAGACCACCCGAACAAATGAGGAAAATGAAGCATATCGGGCAATAGGAGGCCAACCCTTAGCTCTTCCACACTGATTTATAATGCTACTTGTAACATATATTAATACCAAGTTCCCAAAAATATGTGGGTCTGTTTCAGGGCTCTAGAGTCTATTCTAATGCTCTATTTGTCTTTTCTTGCACCAACATCACTTTTAAAATAAATATAACTTTATAATGGATTTTGATATCTGGTAGAGAAAGTGTATCTCCTCAATCTTTCTCAAAATTTCTTTGGATGTTATTGGCCTTTTATATTAATTTCAAGATAAACTTGTCTAATTCACTGTAACCTTGGTGGTATTTGACCAAACTATATCTACGTATCAATGTAGGGGGAAAAAACAGCTTGTAGGGGAAAATACTTCATCTTCTGTTTTATGAACATAGTACAGTATCCCATTTCCCACAGCAATCTCTTACAACTTTTAATGGAGATTCATGCTTTTTTCCATAAAAGCATTATATGCCACTCATTAAATTTATTCTCAGGTTTGCAAAGCTTTCTATTATTATTTTGAATGGTATTATTTTTTTTTAAATTCAACTTCTTCATTGATTTTTACTGGAATATATGGATAGGAATATCACTGACTTGGGTGTATAAGTAATATCATTATATTGCATCTGTTCTAAAATGTAGTTTACATGAAGCTTCTCTTGAATTTTTTTATGTAGCTAATCATATAACTTTTAGCCAATCTAAAAGTACAAGAGGCAACATTCTTGTTTAGTTCCTAGCTCTATAAAGTAATATACCCTAAGAATGTTCGCTATAAATTTTTAGTACCTGCCCTTTATCAGATTAAGAACTTCTCTTTGATTCATGGTTAGCTAAGCATATTGTTTGTCTACTTTTGCTGTGGTTTGTTTTCAAGTTTGGCTGCTGAGTTCTATCAAACCCTTTTTAATGATTTATTAAAATGAAAATTTTTCTCAGTAATATGCTAATATGTAATATGTTACTACGCTTTCCCTTGTGGCTCAGACAGTAAAGAGTCTGCCTGCAGCGCAGGAGACCCGGGTTCGATCTCTGAGTCAGGAATATCTTCTGGAGAAGGAAATGGCAACTGACTTCAGTACTCTTGCCTGGAAAATCCCATGGATGGAGAGGCTGGCAGGCTACAGTCCATGAGATCGCAGAGAGTCAGACTCGACTGAGTGACTTCACTCTCACTCACTCATGTTAATATGGTAAATTTAAAAAAAGAATATTGAAATTTCTTCACATTCTTGAGGTAACTCCAGGTTGCTCATAATTTATTTATACAGATAAATTATATATAATATGTATCTACATTTGGTTTGTTAGTATTTCATTTAGGATTTCTGTACACATTCCATGAATGTGATTTATAATTTCCTCTCATATGTTATTCTTACCTGGTTTAGGTATTAAGACTATACTAGACTCAAAGTGAATTGTTGTGTTTTCATTGTCTACTCACTAGAATGGCCTCTAAAATGCTCTGTGTATGATTATTTCATTCATTCCAAAGTACTACTTTCCCTTAGGCTTTGAAACTCTTTATATTACTTAGCATTGACTATTTACTTCTATTAACTATAACTTAGTTCTGACTAAGAAAACACTGGCTAGATAACAAATCTATCTTTCTGTATGTATTTTCTTCAGCTCATGACCCTAAAGAATAGGCAATTGAAGCATTTTTCATAATTTTCACTTAGAAGTTGAATTATCTACTTAAGAGAATCAACTTTATTATTTCTCATGATTATTAGTTATTCAAAGAATTACTTCAAAGCACTGGAAATGAGCCTCACTTTAGCCTCATTTCACCACAGAACAAACTGAAGTTGCAACACAAGGAACTTACTTTGACTACAAGAAAATTTTCCACTAAGCTGAAAATGTATAGAGGGCAGTTAAGAGATTTTCCTAAGCTGAATACAGTTTCTCTTTTAAGTCCTCTAATGTATCAAGGAATGAATGGACAACAGTTATAACCACCAGAAAAATAATTGAAAGATCATGTGAAGAGAGTCTAAAAGAAATCTTCAGGTCGATTGGATGGTGTTATTAATCTTTTCTAACTACTCTTTTAAAATAATTTCATGTAAGCATGGTTCTGTAAGGAAATTCTATAAGTCAGTGTTTAAAATAATTTCCAAACAACTATGAAATATATTAGTGTAGACTGAAAAGATGCTAGTTTTTTCATACTTGGGCAACAGGACATGTCATACAACCCCGCATGGAAAGTTCCAGTGCAAATTTGGGAAGTGCCATGTGTAATGCTTAAGACCTCTCTCTCAGAAGACACATGAACCAGCATTCAAATGCCAAACCTACTTTTCCTTATTCACTACTGTCTGATCTGAGTAAGTAACTTAGCTTTATCATGTATAAAAATCTCTTTAACAAAAAAAAACAAACAAACAACTCTTTATTATTATGCCTAAGTAAGATAACGTAGGGAAACACTGCATACAAGGCTGAAAAAGCTACATGTTCAGACTGATAACTTTTTCCAGATGTGAGCACAGACTATCAAACTTCTGTGTACTATTTTAGCAAAGACCCAGAGAGTTGGATTCAGTGAGAAAGGAGAACATGGTTACCTGGAAAGACAGGCTTTGGTGACAGCGTTGTGAAGGTTCTCGTTAGGGTACTGTGACAGGCGACGAGAAATCCTCAACAGCTGTCTCGTAGAAAGGGATGCCGCCAGTGACTGCGCCTGCCAAAAGGCAAAGACAGGCTGGTAAAGAGTTCTGTTTCAACTTGCTGAAAGTGCCTTTGGATGGGTATCATAACAGAATTCATTATTCCTGAATGACAAGGCCAAACTTAACTATGTACTTACTGTTAATGAATTACAAATAAACAAAAACCAATTTACACTTAAAACATCCTTAAAGATAGCTTTAAAAAAAAAATCCACGAAAAGTATTTATTAATTAAATTCAATTAAAGTGTTGTGTATACATTTTTTTCCCCCTGAGGAGGGGAAGGAGGTTGGATAGAGGAAAGATGTTACATTGTACAGACTGAACCTGACTTACATATAGCCCTTATGTACAGCTAACTGGGGCTTCGCCAATGGCTCAGTGGGTAAGGTATCTGCCTGTAATGCAGGAGACACAGTAGAAGGGGGTTTGATCTCCAGGTCTGGAAGATCCCCTGGAGCAGGAAATTACAACCTATGGCAGTTTTCTTGCCTGAAAAGTCCCACGGGCAGAGGGACCTGGCTGACTACAGTCCATGGGGTCACAGAGTTGAACAGGACTAAGTGAATGAACACACGCACGTTCATTTCCACTCCCACCCCACTTATACAAAGCAAAGCTGTTAAGACAGCCAGAAAATGCTTAGAGCTTTAAGTAAATATCTGGCTTCTGAAATAGAGAAAAAGAGTTGTGGACAATTTAGGTTGCTGATCACAGAAGTGTCAGCCAGTTATCACCTGGGTGGCAGCTTACAGTTTGGAAACCTTCTCCTACACTGTTAGAATAATTTCACTTCATATTCTTATTCTTCCCCAAATTCCATTAACAGAGCTGCTAGTAAAGAGCTCAGGACATCGTTAAGTACCAATAAACATTTGTGGACTTGAATTTGAAATTATCTTAGCAGACAGCATAATGCAATAGTAAAGTTTATAAGCTTTGGAGTCAGACAAATCAGTCTTCCATTTATTAGCTATGTGATTTTTGGCAAGTTACTTAATCTCTTCAGGCCCCAATTTCCTCATCTTTAAAATGACAATAAGAAAGCCTTCACTTTTAAGTGTTATGAGTATGAGGATTAAATTAGAAAATTATTCTAAAGCACTTAGCAGAGGTCAGACACATATGAGGGCTAAACAAACAGCAGCAATTATTATTCAAAGTCAGGCTCCTTGAAATGAAAAAGAAAAAAGAAAAAACCTAACAGGGAACGGGATCTACACGTTAGTAGAAATCCAATGCATCAGATTGTTACTGATCCTAACTTGGATCAGCAGCATTAGAAGATAGTAGTTTTCACTGAAAATCAAGAGGAGAACTTTTAAAGAAACTGGTCCTCTAGGGTAGGGGAGGGACAGAAGATGCCAGGGTGAAATGTCACAGAGTCTGAACAGGGCAGTTAAGTGGCCCTGAGCCTCTGAGGAAAGGGAAAGGGGACTCTTATCAAATTAACAAAGGATTCAGAATGGATGGTGGGAGGATGCTAAAACTACACTACACATTTGTTCCTTTTAACACTTTGCTTAAGGTCATCTCTGCACCTCCCAAGGAAGCAAAAAAAGAATTGATTGCTCCTTCCTCATGTATTTCACAGTTCCATGAGATGCAGGTCTGCTGTTATTAACATTATATTTCAGCTACAACTTGGATTAAACACTCCTTTGGGGACTAGGTTAGGAGCATGACCATTATTTATGACATATACTTTTTTCTATTAAAAAAAAAATTCTAAGTTTCAAGGACTTCATAAGCAAAACATTTGGTTCAGACTTGTTCAACAAATTTGCATTCTAGACACAGAGACAATATTTAAATATAAAAAAGCATAAAGTGCAATTCAAAATAGCACATAATTTAATGCAAAAATAAGTGGAGCACTTGACAACTGCTATAGGGGCTTAAAAATGTTCAAGTGGGTAGAAAGGGAGGAAAGCAACAAGAACAGTAATAATTGCAGAATGTAAGGAAACCAGCCCAGCTTTACTAGACAGTCCTGCTGGAAAGTTTACTCCCAAATATCAAAGATCCATGAACTACGCTTTAAGGAGTTGGTGTTTCTTCTAAAGGCAATAGGACTGTGCTATGTGCAAAGCAGTAACATGGTTTTAGAAAGACTAATCTGGCAGTAATAGTCAAAGTAGTTGAAGGACAAAGAACTGAGGCAGGAATCAGAAGGGTACTTCAATTACTTACTATAAAGAGATAAAGTCCTATAGTTAGGTTACTGGCAAGAAGAAGGAAGATGTTATTCAGCCGCTAAGTCGTGTCCGACTCTTTTGGCGACCCCGTAGACTGTAGCCTGTGAGGCTACTCTGTTCATGGGATTTTCCAGGCAAGAATAACTGAGCGGGTTGCCATTTCCTCCTCCAGCTTATCTTACTGACCCAGGGATGGAATCCATGTCCTGCATTGGCAGGAGGATTCTTTCCCACTGAGCCACCTGGGAAGCCCAATAAGAAAGGAGAGAAGGGATTAAACAAATGTTTCAAAGGACTTGGCAATGGATGGATATGAGACAGTAGGAAGAATTAAGGATAAGATTGTTTTAGCTAGTATGACTGAAAGTGTCAGAAGTTAAATATGACTTAGCAATTCCCACCCAATACTTGAGACCAAGAAAAATTCCTATTTTAATCATGGAAAATGCTTGACAAATGACTCCAACCAGAGGATTCCATGACAAGAGTCCCATTAAACCACATGGTAACTTTCCAGGTTAAAATATTCTAGTCTAATTCCAAACATGACACTGAATTTGGGCTTCATATTTCATTCCAGTGATCAAGAAGGACTTCTCATGAGTTTGAAAAATACTTAGCCAGTTGATAATACCAAAATGCTTTAGAATAATATCCAGTATTACATCAGAAAGAAGATTTAGGTTGAGCCACTTAAGTGTTGAATAAAGGGTTTGGCTGTTTCTTGTCTCACATTATTACCAATGAAAAATTGAGAATCTAATTTAAAAATCCTAATACACTTAACATTTATCATATCAAATTTCTAACTGCAGTTTTATCTTCCAAAATAGGGTAAGGATGTGAGCATATTGAAGAGCACACCTCAAGGGTTTTTTGGATTAACATGATTAATAATAGCAATTCAATTTAGAAATATGAGAAGTTTTAGATAAAAAATTATTTAAAAAATAAATTCTTTTTTTCCTCTTAAAGAATTATTTTTTATGAAAATGTAATGTTCTCTGGGAGAGAAAACTCTAGGGACAACCTATTAATTAATAACTAATTAATTTATTCATGCATTCATCAAACATTTGTTAACTTTCTACTATGTGCCAGGCACTAGGATGGGAGATGGTTGGTACAAAAAAGATACTGACCCTTCTTTGTCTCCCTGAAAGCAGGAAGTGAACCGCCAATGAAAAAAATACCCTCCCTGTACCAGGAGCCTAGGAGGCATCTTTACACCAGAAACAGGGAATTTAGGGCTGAGAAGGTTATAGTAACAAACCTTGTTTCTTTTTCACTAAATTATCACCCCAAGCCCAAATGTCTTTGTGCTGTCAATTCTTCTGGATTTTGTTTCTTTGTTTAAAAGGTATAAAAGCTGCCTGCTTTGGTCCCTTCTTTAAGTATCAGATTTTTATGGGGCTCCTGCATCTACAAAATTAAATCTGTTGTTTGGCTTTTGTTAATCAGTCTCATGTCAATTTAATTCTTAGGCCAGCCAAAGAACTTAAAGGGGAAGAAGGGAAAAGTTTTCTCCCCTCCACCATCCCAAACATAAACAGAATCAGAAATAGAGAATCAACAAGGAAAGAGAAATTAGAAGCTAGATAGTTGCTGGCATCCACACAGAGGTGATACTTAAAGCCGTAAGAATACATGAGATTGCTCAGCAGAGGAGACAGAGGAGCAGAGCCAAACTCCAGGAACACCCAGGTACTCCTCTAGAGCTAAAACTTGTTTTCTGTGACACCAGCCAGGAGAAGCTGGAAGAAATGTGAAGAATCATTGAAACAGTAACACATACACATAGGAGAAAGCATAGCAGAAGGGATAAAAATATCAGCTTAAAAAATAGATTTTAAAGCACTGAACTCTAAGAATATAAAGCAGAAAGCAGCCTGTCAACAACAGAAAATTCTGTGGAGAAAACCCAGACTTACTGTTGGATCCTGTGTCTCTCTGAGTTTGTGCGTAAATGACAACAATTTGTCCAAAGCTTCCGGAGGCATATTTGGGACCTATTTTATGAGAGGATTAAGGAAAGAAAGAATAAATTGGGATATATGATCAAGCAACCAGAAATTATGGCTACTTATCAAACAATATTAAAATTATGTTTTTATAAAGTCTCTGATTATAGGTATCATGCTTAACCTGTGGATAAAGTTGCTTATTCATCTTCTCAGGAAACACTTTTGCCTCTGTTTTCTCTTTAAGAATCAGATCAAGAAGATGTGGTACATATATACAATGGAATGCTACTCAGCCATAAAAAAGAATAAAATAATGCCATTTGCAGCAACATGGATGCAACCAGAGATTACCACACTAAGTGAAGTGAAGTCAGAAAGAGAAAGACAAATACCATATGATATCACTTATATGGGGAATCTAAAATATGACACAAACGAACCTATCTATAAAAATAGAAATAGAATCAGAGATATAGAGAATAGACTGGAGGGGGGAGGAGGGAAAGGGAGGAGGGATGGGGAAGAGGTGGGTAAGGGATGAATTGGGAGTTTAGGATTAGCAGATGCAAACTGGTATATATAGAATGGGTAAACAATAAGGCCCTACTGTATAGCCCATAGAACTATATTCAACAGCCTGTGATAAACCAGAATAAAAAAGAGTATGGAAAAGAATGTATATATATATATAACTGAGTCACTTTGCCATACAACAGTAATTAATACAACATTGTAAGTCAACTATACATCAATTAAAAAAAAAAAAGAATCAGGTAAAACCAGGCCGTTCTTCATTTACAATTCTATCACAAGGATAAAACTGAAAGGAACCGCTAACCAATTAAAAACTGGCACACAGTGCACCATAAGAAACTTCTCATATATCACACCCATTTTTGTCAGCTTCAACTCTAATTCAGGCATTTTTCTTACAAAACCAAACTCCTTCATTTAGCAGCAACCTTACACCTATGTCTACTAAGAGACTTAATATATCCTTGTATAAAGGGAAGATGCTCAAACTGTCCATTTTTTCAAGGACTTAAAAACCTGTTATAAACCATAATGGAAAAGAACATGAAAAAGAATGTATACATATATATATATGCGTGTGCGTGTGTATGCATATACACACATATATGCATTTCTGAATCACTTTGCTATATAGCAGAAACTAACACAACATTGTAAATCAACTGTATTTCAGTAAAATAAACATGAAAATAATCCCCACATACCTGAGGGGCATGATCTACTTATCAATGAAATATAAAGAACAGTTGCCCGAAAACATATATTCACTGCTTTTAAGTACAGAGTTTAATTTAATATGTATTTGAGTTGATAAGAAGAAAATTTTACTTAAACAATAACAAAATTAAAATTTTAACTTAAAAAGAGCAGAAGGAGATGTTAGAATAATGATTGGTATAACATGACAATTTCAGAAACAAACTGTTCATGGTTTCTCTGTGCATTTAAGTACTTTGAATTTTTAAAACTCAAAGCTCTATACCATATATACTCACTCATTCTTTAAATCAATCCTGTGATGTAATAAATAGTATCATCCCCATCATCAGATGAAGAAAATATGGTTGAGTAATTTACCCAAGATCCAGAAGCTAATAAGCAGTGGATCTGACATTTAAAGGCAAGTTTTTTGACTTTCAAGTCTACACCCTTATCCACAACCATGCTCACAAGACCTAAAATTAAATAATTCATTCTAGTATTGCAAAGGGGATGAGTGTAGTTATTAGTGCTCTAGAACAGTACTGTCTAGCAGAATATTCTACAATGATGGAAATGTTCTTTATGCTATCGGCATGCCATGGCCACTTGAAATAAGACTGAGCAACCAAATTTTTAAATTTGATTTAACGTGGCTAGTGCTACTACACTGAGCCGTGAAGTACCAGAATTCCAAAAGTGCTAAATATAATGCTTGGTTAAGACAGACACCAAAATAATAGATTACAGGCACTCCAAGCCAGTAGACAGCTAACCAGTTAAGTACAGGCTATATTACAATTCCAAGGTGACCGGAAATACCTAGGATTTTCTACAAAACCTATGGAACTAAAACATATTCGGCCTCCTCTTGCAGCTGGAGGAGGAAATGGCAACCTACTCTAATATTCTTGCCTGTGAAATCCCACGGACAGAGGAGCCTTGGGCTTCAGTCAATGGGTTTGTTAAAAGTTGGACATGACTTAGTGACTACACCACCACCACCACCACCCCTTTTAGTAGGAGCTTTAAATAGTCACCTTTGGCTGAATCTAAAAGGAAAAAGAATCCCCAAACTGTCTCCACAGGAGGAAAATGGAAAGACAGCCCAAATGCCTGGTTCTTAGAGTGTGGGCCCCTGACCAACAGCACCAGCATCGCCTGAGTACTTCAGACATGTAAATTCTCATTTCCATCCCAGAATCACTGGCTCGGCGATCTGTAATTTAACAAGCCCTCCAGATGATCCTGAAAAGTGTTGACGTCTGAGAACCATTTTATAAGGAAATTTGGAAATAAACAGTGAGAAAAAGCCAAAAATATCCAACTCTGCTCAAGCAGGTGTCAAAAATGCCTTAAAAAGAGAGTAACTGAAGGCAACAGGCTTGTGCTGGCCTCACTCTTACCATTTCCTTAATCACTTGGATTTCTTCACTTTTGACAAGTGGTTTCATGTAATGGAAAAAGAACATGGTTAAGAATTCCGGCCCCAGCCACTGCTGTGTTGTGCTTCCAGTAACAGGGGGTTCTGCCAAGGCGATGATTCTGAAGGAGGGGTGAACAGGAAAAATCGATCTAAAAGGGAAAAAAAAGCTTTTTAAGCATAACCTTTTGTGTTAGAAATTAGGTCACAGTAGCTAAAGCCTAGACAATAATAAGACTATGGTACAGATAAAGCTATTACCCAAAGAACAAGCTTTGAAAAAACAAAGGTCAGGACATTCTAAAAACCTAAGATTAAAACAAAAGAAGAATTACCAAAGGTTAATATGTGATGTACCGTGTCAACTGATGAAACTCCATCCCCAGCATGAATCACTGTTTTGGGGAACATGAATCCATGTTTTGGATATGTTGTTATACCTACAATAAATCTACTCCACAGTCCCTTGAAGAAGAAAGTGAAAGTGAAAGTCACTCAGTTGTGTTCGACTCTTCGCAACCCCATGGACGATACAGTCCATGGAATTCTCCATGCTGGAGTGGGTAGCCTTTCCCTTCTCCAGGGGATCTTCCCAACCCAGGGATCGAACCCAGATCTCCCACATTGCAGGCAGATTCTTTACCAGCTGAGCCACAAGGGAAGCCCGACAGTCCCTTGAAACATAACACCAAACAGTTTATATTCATTACATAGGTCCCTTGTCTTTGTTCAAAATCTTCTGTCTTGCAAGGAACTTCTGTCAGTCATAGAAAGACCAAGAAGCATAACTCAGGATGAAGAGACTTTTTACAATGCAGAAAATTTAAGTAGCATAGGGGATCAGATTAAAATTCAAATTTGGATTGGCAATAAGAATACTTAGGTCTTTAAAAGGTGGAGAAAAGTGAACTTCTATGTAATTCACTCTTTTGTCATTTAATAGGAAACAATATGAGTTTTACAGTGATCTCTTTGATAAATCGCTGTTAGGGAATCTGAAGATGTAAATATATGATAAGATTTCCTATGGTGTGTGAAATGAACTTGAGTAGTTTTAGAAGAAGGGGCTAGAAACCCTTTATCATGATCTAATCATGAGTAATATCAGTTCTTATCAATTTTCAAAACTGTAGTGCAAATAGACCTTTTGCAGGTTATATCATCCTTGCTGAGAAAGGAGAAATGAAACTCAACCACTTGCCAAGATCTTCAGAAAAACAAAAATAAAGGGACCTAAATGGCATTTCTTCATTGTCATCAACTATTATGATAGAACTCAACAGTTACGTGGCTGGGCAATGAGAGTATCAGGAGATAAGATATGTGTAGAGAGAATCAGATAAATACTCTGAAGATTTCAGATCAGAAAAAGTCCTCCCAATATAATAGGAAGGTTCACTGAGTCCCTGACAGTATGATTTAGAATTTTACAGGGCCACAGCATCATTTGTAAGCCAGGGAAAAGCAGTTTTTAGGAATAATCATATGAAACATCTAGATGAGTTCATAAAAGCTACCAAATACCATTTCATTTCGCTAGGTGGGGGGCGGGGGGAGACTTATTTATAGATATTCAAGCATAGCATGGGGATGATCTGTCCAAAGAAGTTGTACTAGGAAAAGAGAAAAGGATAACAACACAGACAATGACTTGAGAGTCCTAAGGATGGCACGATCACTCAGGATTGCTAGAAACTACAGTCACACAACAAAACCTGGACAGAAAATTCTATGATCTGAAAAGAGAAGATTATTCCATTTTCCACTTCTGTTAAGTGGTTTGCCATAATCCAGAAAGTCTGCTTCAGGGCCCAGCAACAGATGCCGGATTCATCTTTGATCCTCTTCTCTCCTAGCTGGGACAAAAGAAGGTGGGAGAGACAGAGCCTGCTTATTTGTGCTTTGCTCAAAATTAAAGCTGCAGATGTAGTTTTCCACTCAAGATGGTGAGGGATACTAAATTAGGGAAAAAACAAAACCAACATCCAACAAGCAAGGGGAATTTCAATTGCCATCCTCAAACCAACAGGCGAAGAAGCAAGTGCCACAGGTACGCTGCAGATTCGGGCCTAGAAGAACAACTAACATGAAGGCAAGCAAGGCTGGTTTTAACTTAAACATGGAGATGGTCATTGCTTATGAGGTACATTGTGGTTTGTTTTTTGGTACGGACTCTAGCATGGTGGCTTCCCAGGTGGTGTTAGTGGTAAAGAACCCGCCTGCCAATGCAGGAGACGTAAGAAACGCAGGTTCTATCCCTGGGTTGGGAAGGTCCCCTGCAGTAGGAAATAGCAACAACCCACTCCAGTATTCTTGCCAAGAAACTTCCACGGACAGAGGAGCTTAGTAGGCTACAGACCATGGGGTCACAGAGTCTGACACAACTGAGCATGCGTGCGTACACACACTCACACCAGCAGGGTACCCAGGTGAGCTGGCCAAATTTAAAGGTGGCGGTTTCTGATGATAGCTGATGTGTCAGGAAAATAAGTATTAGTATAAGCTGACTATAAAAACAGCCAACTGCTAAATAACAGGATGAGAAGAACCTGTTTGCTTGCTAAGTTGTCCACGAAGGCTTCCTTACATATAAACAGGTCATATGGAAATGTATTTCCTGATGATGTTGTGTTCTCTGAGTCTGAAAGTTAGAGAGCAGAGTATGCCTGAGGATGGGCCGTGTACTCCCAGACGTGATATGACACGCATGCGTGTGTGCTAAGTCTCTTCAGTAACATCTGACTCTGTGTGATCCTGTGACTGTAGCCCGCCAGGCTCCTCTGTCCATGGAATTCTCCAGGCAAGAAGACGGGAGTGGATTTCCATGCCCTTCTCTAAGGAATCTTCAAACCCAGGGATCAAACCCATGTCTCTTACGTCTCCTGCATTGCAAGTGGGTTCTTCACCACTGGTGCTACGTGGGAAGCTCTGTGATCTGACATACTGGTGGGTAACAGAAAGTCTGAAGAAGTAATAAATAATTGAGCATTAGGAAACATGCACTATGAAAATTTTAAATCAAGGTTAACTTCAATTTTACTAGAATTTAACAACAAATAACAATTGAAACTAAAGATACGGATTAACTTCAGATAAATAGATATCATTTCATAAAGATTAAAAAACTTTAAAGCAGAAAGATCTTTTACAAAGGCTTATAATATTGGGGCCAATATGTTTATTTCGGGGCATAAGTACACGTTTTTAGAAAGTAAAGTACTTACCAATGCTTCTCAGCAATAAAAAGGAAATGAATTATTGATACACAACAACATGGAATTTCTCAAAATAATTATGCTGAGAGGCCAGACCCAAAGAGTACATACTGTGCAAATACATTTATATAAAGCTCTAGAAAATGCATATAGAAAATTTTCTATAAAGAAAGCTGAGCACCAAAGAATTGATGCTTTTGAACTGTGGTGTTGGAGAAGACTCTTGAGAATCCCTTGGACTGCAAGGAGATCCAACCAGTCCATCCTAAAGGAAATCAGTCCTGAATATTCATTGGAAGGACTGAGGCTGAAGCTGAAACTCCAATACTTTGGCCACCTGATGCAAAGAGCTGACTCATTTGAAAAGATCCTGATGCTGGGAAAGATTGAAGTCAGGAGGAGAAGGGGATGACAGAGGATGAGATGGTTGGATGGCATCACCAACTCAACGGACATGAGTTTGACTGGCGTGCTGCAGTTCATGGGGTCGCAAAGAGTCAGACACAACTGAGCAACTGAACTGAACTGAGAAAATGCACGTTATATAGACTAACAGGGAGCAGATTGCTGGGGTGAGAGAGGGTGGTGAGAGGATTAAAAAGCGGTCTGACAGCACTTTGGAGATCATGGAGGTATTTATTATCTTGATTGCGATGACAGTTTCATAGGTGTATAAAATACAAAAAATTATCAAACTGTACACTGTAAATATATAGATTTGTATATTTGAATTACAAAGCTATTAATAAAACCAAAACTTCAATAAATTTCTATCTTCTGAAGGAAATTATATGCTACATTTTTGTCAAATGTGTATGTTAAAGAACTTGAAACAGTAACATAGAAGGCTTTTATAAAGATATTAATCATGAACTGAAAAAGGATTTTGTAACTGGCCTTTCACACTATAATACTAATGTTCCAACTCAGAACCTGGAGGTTATACAGGTCTGTACACAGTCCATATTTCTCCTGCTTGGCAATGTAGCAAAGCAAATTCCTACTTCCTCTTTATACCACACAATGTCTAGTGTGACAGATAAGTAAATGGTTAAATAGATAAATGTATTGCTGTTGTTAATAACCACCAGTGCAAGAAACTTTTTGAAGACCTTTGTTGGCAAAGACAAAACAAAGATAAGTGGTAAGAAGCGAGAATAATGGTTTTCATCAAGAGCAGAGCAGCTAGTTTAAATCTGGTCTTGAATGAATTTTTGAGAGAAGGTGCATTCTTGTATCAAACATGATACATTTGTGTATAAAAAGACATAAGCAATACATACAATAATAAGTAATATGGCTTCCCTGGTGGTTCAGTGGTAAAGAATTCATCTGCAATGCAGGAGGCTGCCTGCAATGCATTGGATCCCTGAGTCAGGAAGATCCCCTGGAGAAAGAAATGGTAACCCACTCCAGTATTCTTGCCTGGGAAACCCCATGGACAGAGAAGCCTGGCGGATTATAGTCCATGGGGTGCAAAGAGTTGGATATAACTTCGTGACTAAACCACCACCACCACAGACCCTTCATAAGCACAGAGTTTAGAAGTTTTCCTTGACCATAAAAATGTTTAGGATTATTTTTCAAAATCAGAATTTGCTTACAGCACTTTGTTTTGAGAACCAAACACAGAGACTTGGGCATAAAATCCTGGATCTAACTTGAATTTTGTTAAAAATGTACACAGGCTAATTTTCTAGCAAAGAGATCCTGAGGTTTCTAGGGGAAGTAGGAAAGAATGCTCTGATTCTAACTACCTTCAAACGTGAGTAAGAGTAAAATCTAACAGATTGAGGATTGTGCCCAATGTCCACGCACAGTCCACAACTGATTAACAGAAACTAGAAGATTATAAACTGTCTTCAATGTTTAATAATAATCAATAAAAAACATTCAATAAAAATACAGAAACATTAGAACATATATAATTACCACTGAGACTAGGCCTCTAATCTGTATTGCTTTCCTGAGATAACCAGAAGCCTACTTCTGGTAAAATAAACTGTTGGTAATTCACAGAGGTCTTACCCACCCTCATCTAGGCTCTGACCAACAGCAGGAGGGGACACATTTAGAAGCCTGTAGTATTTGTACTCCTCCTTTCCCCAAAGAAATTTTTCTCATCAAAGGAAATAGTTCTATTTTGGTCCTTACTTCCTGTGGGAAATGCTGGCATGGTGTCTGGTGAGCATGGCCATCATGTTATTTCTAACCACGATGTCCACAGTATTCCAGGCGTCTTGCACTAGAAGGAAAGTCTCTGACATTTCTTAAGTTATTCCTAAAGGAACTTTAGCCATGTCATTAGCTGCAAAGAATGCCTGCAGAGTACTACAGAAACGATCGAGGCATACGGTAAAATCAGACACAAAGAAGGTCAGCAAAGGAGTCAAATATAATCGTATAGAAACTGGGTTTCATACTATGAAGTTGAAAGGCTTGATAGCTCACTGCTAATAGCTGATAATTATGAGACCCTATGAGACTTGGGGCCTTATGAGACTTGTCATTAAGGGCAAAGTAGTCTTAATTAGTAGGTTCATAAAAGGAAACATTGCTAGCTCAGAAAGTTATTGAAAACTGGATGAATAGAATCACTTTACTTTGAGTTTTCTAGAATTTGTTCTGGGTTAAGATTTATTCGTGATTCCAAAACATTTACTAAGTGTTCTACTATGTATCAGATACTGTGACATTTGAAACAAAGAGATGAAGCATAGGGCACTAGAGGGTCCAGACAACATTACAGTCCTCCATTCCAGTTTTTTCCTGAGACCCAAGTGCATCCTCTCCCTTTGTTTGAACACATGAGATACCACCAAATTCTTTTTTGTGACAATTTAAGATTGTTCTTTTGTTGCTATTACTTGTAACTGCAGGATTCCTGCTGAACACAAACATGAAAATTGTTCTTATCTGAAAGCCAAAAGGTATCTAAATTTACCAAACTGGGTCTAGAAGCAAAGTAGCCTAAATCTGACTTCCTTTCCTCCTACCTTTGATCATTTTCTCTATCTCAAACTCCCCACAAGGAAACAAAGTATTAATAGATGAGTTTATTTAAAGATGAAGAGTAATAATAATCACTTTGTTGCACCTCAGTTCTATGCTTAGGTATGGAATGAAAGGATAGAAGACTCAAGTGAGGAGTTTCTAATTTATAGTTCAGATGTTCATGCCAAGAGTGACATATTAGATATGGACAGAATACAGGGTCAGCTCATGCTAGACAATGGTCATATTACTTACAAGAACAACTCATGAAACTAATTTTCTCACAGGACACAAATTTCCCACTTTTCATGCTATACTATTTCCTTTCCGTGGAGCTGCCCACTCTCCACCAAAGGAAAATAGCCTGGACACATGTAGTCTAGTGGTTGAAAGGAAGAATCTAATCTACTATAATCCTAAGGGACAATATATTTATTCTAAGAAAACAGTGTGTTTCTCTGGTTTATTAAAAAGGAGCAACACTGATAAGGAAAGGAACCAGGCTTTCAACTGGCAGAAATTCTTCAGACAGAGAGGAGAATCCATTTTGAGACAACTCGCCTCTGAAAAGTTAATTAAGTCCTGATAAATTGATAGAATGTAAGAGAAAGAAAGAGAAGGTCAGCCCAGGAGGTTCAACACCTAACTGATGATATATACAGAAGAGACACGAGTGGAAACAGGACAGTGGGAGTGGAGAGGGATGACATGTACACTGCACATAGGGAGAGCAACAAGTCCATTTCAGGGCTAGTCAGAACACGCCACGGGAGAAGGATGAAATGGACAGAAGATGAAATTTATAGGATACCTGATGTGCCTGAGTGTGCTCAGAGGAGACAGAGACAACAGGCAAAATGCCTCTACAAATTTAAGAGGATAGAAATTATATCAAGTGTTTTTTCCAACCACAAGGGTATGAAATGTGAATCAATTATATGAAGAGAAACAGGGACTTCCCTGGTGGTGCAGGGAAGTGGGAGTGGTTAAGAATCTGCCTGCCAATGCAGGGGACACGGGTTCCACCCCTGGTCTGGGAAGACTGCACCTGCCACGGGGCAACTAACCCCATGCGCACGCCTACTGAAGCCGTGCTCCACAAGAGAAGCCACCTCAACGAGCAGTCTCTGCACTGCCAACCAGAGGGCAGGCCCTGCCCACTGCAACCAGAGAAAGTCCACGCACAGCAACAAAGACCCACTACAGCTATAAACTAACTAACTAAAGAAAGGAATGGGGAGACACAAACACGGGGATACTGACCAACATGCTGCTAAAAAACCCCATGGATCAATGAAGAAAGTGAAGACAAAACTAGACAATATCTCAAGACAAACTGAAAATAAAAACACAGCTTTCCAACATCCATATGAGGCAGCAAAAGCAGTTCTAAGAAGGAAGTTCACAGAAATACAAGCCTACCCCAAGAAACAGGAAAATTCTCAAATCTAAGTTACCATCTAACGGAATTAGAAAAAGAACAAAAGCCCAAAGTCAGTAGAAGGAAAGGGGAAAAAAATCAGAGAGAGAAAAAGTAGATACCAAAAAATAATTGAAAAGATCAATGAAACCGAGAGCTGTCTTTTTTTTTCCTAAATGATGAACAAAACAGATAAGCCTTTAGTCAGACTTATCTGGGGGGGAGAAAAGAAGACCCGAATAAACAAAGTAAGTAATGAAAGAGAAGATATTACAACCAATATCACAGAGGTTAAAAAATAACATAAGAGAATACTATAAACAGTTACATGCCAACAAATTAGATAACTAGAATAAATGGATAAATTTCTAGACATATACTATCTTCCCAGACTGAATCAGGAAGAAATAGACAATCTGAACAGACTGATCACTAGCAGTGAAATTGAATTAGTATTCAAAAAACTCCCATGCAAGTTCAGGATCGGATGGCTTCACAGGGAAATTCTATCAAACATATAAAGAAGGGCTAATAACTATCCTTCTCTAACGACTCCAAAAAATTAAAGATAAGGGAACACAAATTTGTTCTACAAGGCCATCACTACCCTTATACCAAAACCAAACTAAGACAGTACAAAAAAGAATATTAGATGTTAAAATAGATGCAAAAATTATTGACAAAACAATAACAAACCAAATTCAATACAGATGAATATGAATATAAATGCAAATTTTTTTTGACAAAATAATGACAAACCAAATTCAACAATATATAAGCAGGATTATATACCATTATCAAACAGGATTTAATTCAGGGATGTAAGGATGATTAAATATTCACAAGTCAATCAATGTGATATATCACATCAAGAAAAATAAGGTTAGAAATCACATGATTATCTTAATAGATGCAGAAAAAGCATCTGACAAAATTCAACATCCATGCATGATTAAAAAACCTCTCATCCAAATTGGTATAGAGGAGACACATCTCAACATAATAAAGGCCATTTATGACAACCCAAAGAAAATATTAACAAAATAAAAAGGCAACCTATGGAATGGGAGAAGGTATCTGCAAATGATGTGTCTGATTAGGGATTAATATCCAAAATACACAAACAGTTCATACAGCTTAATACTGAAACAAAACAAAACCAAACAACCTGACTGAAAAATGGCAGAAGATGTGAATAAATATTTTTCCAAACAAGTTTTACAGATGGCCAAAAGGCACCTGAAAAGGATTCTCAACACAGCTAATCGTTACGAGAAATGGAAATTGGAACTACAGTGACGTACTCTCTTACACCCGTCTGACTGGCTCTACCACCAGAAAGACCACAGACAGCAAATGCTGGTGAGGATGTGGAGAAGAGGGAGCCCTAGTACACTGCTGGTGGGATGTACATTGGTGTTGCCCCTATGGAAAACCATATGGAGGGTCCTCAAAAAAAAAAAAAAAAAGAGCAAACTAAAATGGAGCTACCATACGATCCAGCAATTCTACTCCTAAGTATATAATCCAAGAAAATGAAAACACTAATCTGAAGAGACATATGCACCTCCGTGCTCACAGCGACATCACAGCAGATGCAATATGGAAACACCCTAAGTGCTCATCAACAGATAAACGGATACAGAAGATGCGGCACGTATACACTAGAATATTACTCTGTGTAAAAAGAATGGAATACTGCCATTTGCAGCAATGTGAATGAATCTAGACAATATTACGCTAAGTGCAATAAGTTAGACAAAGACAAATGCTGTATGTTTTCACTTGTGCAATCGAAAACAAACACACAAAACAAAGGAACAAAGGAATACAACAGACACAGGGAACAAACTAGTAGTTACCAACCGGGAGAGAAGCGGAGAGGAGCAAGACAGAAATAGAAGATTAAGATGTACAAACTACTATGTATAAAGTAAGCTACAAAGATACATTGTACAATCTATAGAAATACTGAATCACCATGTTGTACACCTGAAAATAATATTACAAATCAACCACATTTCAATTAACACACATACACACTCACACACAAAAATATTTGTATAACTGGATACTTACTAGTTGTCTTAAAAATAAAAAGTCAAGCCAAATTGGAAAACATTTTTTTGGTGCAAAGTATAAATTTATATTTGCCAACTTTATAAAGAAACTCACCTTCACTAATAAGTTTCTGTGAGGTAAAAAGAGATCCAACCAGTCCATCCTAAAGGAAATGAGTCCTGAGTGTTCTTTGGAAGGACTAATGCTGAAGCTGAAACTCTAATACTTTGGCCACTTAATGCAAAGAACTGACTCATTTGAAAAGACCCTGATGCTGTGGAAGATTGAAGGCAGGAGGAGAAGGGGACGACAGAGGATGAGATGGTTGGATGGCATCACCGACTCAATGGACACGAGTTTGAGCAAGCTCTGGGAGTTGGTGATGGACAGGGAAGCCTGGCGTGCTGCAGTCCATGGGGTTACAAAGAGTCAGACATGACTGAGCAACTGAACTGAACTGAACAAGAAAAAGAGAAAAGAAGGTAACTTCTTTATCTGTGTTCCCATAGCATTATGTAGAGATCTTTATTGTAATATTTTAAAGCTGCATTTTAATTTTTTATTTATATATCTGCTGCTCTTCACATTTAGGCAATTACTAACTTTAGGAAAAATAGAACATACATAAAAAGAGAAAAATAACTGTAGTCTACTGAATGATTCAGCAGTGTACAGTCCTGTGCCACCATAATAATGCAAACACTGAATGAAGTTCTAAACAAAATTATGACCTAATATTTAGGAAGGATGGGAGATAGGAAGTATGCATGTGCAGTGGGAAAAAGGATGGTGGAAGAAATCTAAACTGTAACTTTCCATAGTAGGAAATCAATGGGCAGTGCCCAACACTGAAAAATAAATCAAGAAATGTCAATAAAAGCATATTACTTAGTGATACGGAGGTAAATATCAAAAGAAACAGCTGAGCTGAAAGTGGTAGGCTCTGAGGAATAGGCAACAGGAAGGTGTCCCAGGACACATAACAGAGGACTGGTATTTTTCCACAAAAGCTTTGAAAAACTGTCTGGCTCACGTTTTATGCATATTTAACAATAATTTTTTTAAAAAGCAAAAATTTTTTAAATAAGTGAAGGAAATAAGCAGTGCTATGATCTGTCTCCACCGGTCTCAGAGTGACTTCTGGAGACAGAACTAAGCCTGGTTTCATTCATGGGAATGATGAAAATCAAGAGTGATGAAGACAGGACTCTGGGGAAAAAGCACTACCAACCAGTCTGAGTCAAATCCTGAATGTGAAGCCTGGGGCCACTTTGTTCCTGAGAATGTTTTCATTTGTAAAACTGCTTGTGACCATGAGGGAGAACTTGGGTTCCTTTCATCGAAAAGGGCTGCCATTTCCTGGACATTTGGCGAGAAGACAATGCTCCTCAAGTCCTGAGGGAAACACAATGGGCAGTCCTGCTGGGAGCTGTTGCCCAGCTGCTCTGATTCATCTCCCTGAAAATGCAACCATTCCCTGACAGGTGAGTCACATGCTAGTAAGGTACAGTAGTTGAATGTCATAAGCTCAAGGTATGATATGAGAGGGCTCTTTATAATTTGCCTCCCTAAACACTCAACCAAACCACTTACTGGGCTAGAAGGATCTGATGATAGGCAATAGCTGTGTAATCAAGCGAATTTTTACAGAGATAATAAGATTAAATATTTTCTCTCTATGAAAAAATTCCAAGGATAAAACATAAACACAGTAAGAAACACACATAATTACCATTTGCTGGATTTCATTGTTTTAAATATGGCAGCAAGTCCTTTAGGGGAAGGAGTGGCTTCAATCAAGTAAGATTCAATTAAGTGGCTGGAAATTCCCCAAAGTACTAATAATAATCTCTAATTACGTGATGATATCCATGGAAATGCAATGAGGCAGAAAATTACTTATAATTGCCAGATATCTTCTAAAGGAAAGCATAGTGTGCAGCTGAAAGAAATATTTTCTTTGAAACTTCTTAATTTGAAGATTTTAGGGAGCTAGGCATGAACCCTGGTATAGTGGGGAGCAGGCTGCCCCTCACGATCAGCGGGGACAGCCAATCTCATCTACAAACAATAAATGCTGGTAAGGATGTGGACAAAAGGAAACCCTCTACACCACTGTTGAGAATGTACACTGATACAGCCACTATGGAGAACGGTATGAAGATTCCTTTAAAAACTAGGAGTAAATCTACCATGTGACCCAGCACCCCACTACTGGGCACATACCCTGAGACAGCCACAATTCTAAAAGACACATGTACCCCATTGTTGACTGCAGCACTATTTACAATAGCTAAGAATGGAAACAACCTTAGATGCCCATCTACAGATGAATGGATAAAGAAGATGTGGTACATATACACAGTGGAATATTACTCAGCCATAAAAAAGAACAAATTTGAGTCAGTTCTAGTGAGGTGGATGAACCTAGAGCCTATTACATAGATTGAAGTCAGAAAGACAGAAACAAACATCATGTATTAATGCACATACATGAAATCTAGAAAAATGGTATTGATGAACCTATTTGCAGGGAAGGAATGGATATGCAGATGTACAGGTGAATTGGTGGACACAGTGGGGCAAGGAGAGAATGGGACAAAAGGAGAAAGTAGCATCAATATATACACACTATCATGTGTAAAATAGATAGCTGGTGAGAAGTTGCTATATAATACAGGGAGCCCAGTCTGGTGCTCTGTGACGACCTAGATGGGTGGGATGGGGTTGAGTGGGAGGGAAGCTCAAAAGGGAGGGGATACGTGTGTCATTATGGCTGACTCAGACTTCCCTGGTGGCCCAGATGGTAAAGCTTCTGCCTACAATGCGGGAGACCCGGGCTCAGTCCCTGGGTTGGGAAGATCCTCTGGAGCAGGCAATGGCAACCCACTCCAGTACTCTTGCCTGGAAAATCCCACGGAAGGAGGAGCGTGGTAGGCTACAGTCCATGGGGTTGCAAAGAGTTGGACAAGACTGAGCGACTTCACTTCACTTCTTCTTCATGGCTGATTCACACTGTTGTACAGCAGAAACCAACACAATATTGGAAAGCAATTTTCCTCCAATTAAAAAATAAATTAAAAAAAATTTTCAAACCCATAGGAGATTTGAAAGAATAGAATGTGAACACCCAAATATCCTTCACAATTGTTAAGATTTTGACACTTTGTGTTCTTGCTCTCCTTTGCTCATTGTTTCTATGTGGTACATTTGAGTCCATTCATCATATCTTTTTTTTACCCTGAAACGTTTGGAAGTAAGTTGAAGGCATCTTTTTACGTTATCCCTTAAATATTTCAGAATATGGCTCCTAGGAATAGAAATATTCTTTGTAAAAAATCAATAAACAGAAAGCTCAATTAGGAAGTCAGGAAGCCAGAAGGGGGAGCTCTCATGCGCTGTGACAGACAATGGCAGGGTCAGCAGGAAGACCTTCCTTTTCGTGCCTGGCAAGAGCTCAGCCAGTGAGAGACTTTCAGGCTGCTAGGAATAGGATGAAAAGACACTGCATTTCCGACCCTCAATTCCACCAATGGACTCTGTTCATTATAGCTCTTCAGACTTTCTTTTTCCCTTTTAGATGAGTCCTTCCTCTTCTTCTTGTTGCATAAGGACCTGCATGTAGCTCCCCATGGTTAGAGACCCCTTACATAAACCCATTTTTGTTGGAGAAACAACCGGAGGTCTATTTGTTTTAGGTTAACACCTTCATAAACACAATACCATTATGAAACCTAAGAAAACTGACATTAATTCAATAACGTGTAAACTTTCTCAATCATCCCAAAATATCTTTCATAGCTATTTTCGTTTGATTTCCTAATCCAGAATCCAATACACTGAATTTGGTTGCCGCAGTTCTGGAAGAAATGTTTAAATAAGACACAAAGGGCACTCCTGCAACAGGTGACGAACCTCAGAAATAACTGATCACTTTCTTGGAGGGTAGGCACAGTTAACGGTGAGGGGCTTTTTGTTTTTTTCCGAAATGATAACAAAATTTAAGACCAAAATTGAACTGCTGGGACAACAGAAGAGGGATTATCCTCTTAAAGCTAATGCTCTCATAAAATGTTTAAACACTTACATAAAAGTAGGCTGAAAGTACAGAGTACATGTGTTAGTTGCTAAGTCATGTTCAACTCTTTGCGACGACCCTACCAGGCTCCTCTGCACATGAGATTATCCAGGCAATAATACTGGAGTGGGTTGCCATTTCCTTCTCCAGGGGATCTTCCCGACGCAGGAATCAAACCTGGGTCTCCTGCATTGCAGGCAGATTCTTTACTGTCTGAGCCACCAGGGAAGCCCTACAGAGTACATCTTGGAGAGCAAACTCAAGTCTTAAAAAGTATGCAAATAAGATCTTGTCTAGGACACCAAATTATTAAGCCGTTCAAAGTGATCTTGACTTGAGCCTAGGTTTAGAAGAATAATTTTTAAACACGTGCACTTGATAATAAGAATAAACATAGTGTACCCCCAATTACCTCTGCTGTAGCTGCTCATCAGACATTTGCAGCTCCTCCTTCAAGCGCATATACCTGTCTTCTCTCAGCAGCCTAGAGCCATCATAGAGGCTTAGCTCCCGATCATGGATCAGCCTAATGGACAGGAGAAGGCCAGGAAACGAATCAGTTTAAATGTTGAAGCTATTAGAAGTACAATCAGTTAGTTAATATTTTAGTCATTTTTATTATTACTGACAATTGAGTCTAACTATTTTGTTAAATGCAGTTTTTGATATTTTAAGTTGGCTAGTGCCGTTATACTTGGCAAAAACAGTTGGTTTCTGTATTGGAGGGCAGCAGTCACAGTTACTAGATGTGAACAGGGAGGATGAGGAGGAGAAGGAGCTGGAAAAGGGACGGAGGAGGGAAATGAAAAGCAACAGCTGAATGAGTGATTCAGGATAACCACAAGGTAAATATTAATGAATGAGGCAACTAACACATACTCCCTTGAGTCTAAGGTAACACTTTAAGGCATAGTAGTATCAAAATAGTTCTATCTTTGCAATGACAGGATTTAGAATATCTAAAATCTTTACAAGGAAATAACTAGTGCTATTTCAGATACCGACTATGATGGAACCTAGCCATTCACAGTACAAATAGTGTCTTCCAGATGCTGCAGAGGTTAAAGAGTGCTGTTCTAGATCCTACACCAGCCACTGAGGTTTCCTGATGTCCACTGTGCAACTGCCCCACAGACTCCCGCTCAGAGAACACTGAGGGGAGGGGGACTGCACACCGCAGGGTCAGCAACGTGGGCAGTGGGGTCGCTCCGGCGTGGGCGCGAGTCCCAGCCCTGCGCCTACCCGCTGAGTGACTGGGGGGACAGGACTGCCCCACAGACTCCTGCTCCGGCGTGGGCACGAGTCCCAGCCCTGCGCCCTACCCGCTGAGTGACTGAGGGGCAGAGGACAGTCCCACCTGTCTAAAATTTTACCTTGTATAAAATTAGGGCAGTAACACCAACCTCACAGTATTGCTGTGAGAATTAAATAACTAATGTAAGGCAGATGCTGAACATAGTTGTTCTCAATCTTAGCTGCACATTAGAATCTACTGGGAGGAGGTTAAAAACGCCAATGTTCAGGTCTCACCCTGGATCAATTATATCAGAATTTGAGGAGGTGGAGCCCAGGCATCAGTCATTTCTAAGCCTCACTCCCATAAGGAGATTTCATAGTTGAGACTCTGAGAAACCCTGGCTTAACACAAGGCCTTGCACAGATTAAGAACTCAATGGTAGCTGCTGCTGCTGTTACGACTACTTGGCCACATGGGCAAGAAAGAGCTAATAAAAGGAGGCAGCAGGCACTATTTCATTTGTGTTTGCATTTGTCGCTTTAGAAGAGGGAAAAACTGTAAATATATGGAATGTTTATTATAAATCACTGGAAGGTTGTGGTTATGACTTTTAAACGTTCTCAAGCTGAGTCAGGATTAACAGTGTTTTTAGAATCTTTAATTATACTCGGTACCTGCATCTCATCAAGGACAAAAAAAAAAACTTTGACTACTTAGTTGGGGAACTGGATTATTCCACTTATTTGAAATTTCCCAACAAGTTAAAATTTAGAGTTAAAAGTTAAAAACAAGTGATAGAATCAAGATGTAACAAACAAACAAACTAAAATAGTATCATTAATCTCCCAAAGTGACACAAGATGGGACTATTTTCCATGAAAGTTACACACGAAGTCTCAACATTAAAGAGAAGTTAACTATGAATGGGTGGATATTTGCCCCACCTAAGCTGAAATAAGAAACACAGTTGACACAAATGTTCAAGTCTGTAAACACAAAGTGAACTTTACCCTATATAAAATATAATCAAAGAGCCATTATACATTTTACATAAGGAACTATATTTTCTCTCTCAAAAACAAATTCCAAGAATGTATCAACCAATAAGGTAGATCTAGGACTGAAAACGGAGTTTGTAAACAGTGAAGCTTTGACTCTGACATACTATAGAAACTTCAACTGTGTGACTTATTGCATAGATCAATCAACATATATATAAAGTCTCAAAACTACTACTGAAAAATTTGCCTTTTTCAGCTCCTACACAGAGAATTTTGCTATGGCACTGGCTTTTCCCAAAATGTTCATTACTCGAAGTTCTATTCTACTGGGTTACCAACAATAAACACATCTGCTGTTACACTTGGATATAGAAGTGTAAGTTCCTGGAGAATTACATAATCCAGTTTAGAGCAGAAGGCTGAGAAAGCTCCACGTCCACTGTTTCCGTGGTGTGCTTCTGTGACTCAGAACCGACCTCTGTAACACGGCAAGTGTCCCCGCATTGACTCTGTGAATGCCATCCAGGAGAACCAGCTTTCCTTCCAGAGCAGCGTTTACAAGGGGTGAGGACCGCCAGGCAGTGTCTCCATTTGGAAGCGTGTACCTCTGCTGCAGCAGATCACGCGCTGTCATATCCTGAAACCGGTCCCAACACCCACCAGAGAAAATACAGAATTAATTTTTAAAACATGGACGATAGCTTATTTAGCCTTAGAGTTACCTCTCTCTGAACGTAATATTCCATACAACAACTGGGAAGTCATCTTCTCCAATCCATCAAAGAGAAAGACATTCAGAATCTTTTCTTGGTTATTTGAATTTTTTTCCTATTACTCATCCACATAATACAGTGAGGGCATTTTTTCTTTTTTTCCTCTTTTTTATTTAGAATTCTCCTCTTCTTTTGAAATGTTCACTTGGTACTTACACAGATGATGGCATTTAACTTCTACAGAACTTCAATGGAATTTTACTCAATCAGCTTTACTTGTGAAAGGGCCAAAAGGTATGACTTCCTTTTTAAGAATCAGAGGCCATACAAACTCACTGGGAGGAGATGCTTTATTAATGATGTGCATTTTTTGGCAGTTGAGTTTTCCTGCAAAGCCATGCTAGGAATCACCTCAGCGACTCACATTTAAAGAGACTTGGAAATGGAGGAAATTGAGGAGAAGAGTCATCAGATGAGGAACAGGAACTGACAAACAATAGCACAGCGCTTCCAAGCAAACACAATGTGCTAGTGTTAAAACAGCGTGTCTGGTCTAAGCAAACTATTAATAGCAGTGGCATAAAATATCTACCTTCTATAAAATAATTTGGGTGTGATAATATGAACATTTTCTTCTTACATGTGTTAACATTGAAGGTAACAGTTTCTTTTCTGTTATTGTGTGTGCACAGTCGTGTCCGACTCTTTGTGACCGCATGGACTGAAACCCTCCAGGCTCCTCTGTCCAAGGGATTCTCCAGGCAAGAATACTGAAGTGGGTAGCCATTCCCTTCTCCAGGGGATCTTCCCAGCTCAGGGATTGAATCCAGGTCTCCTGCATTGCTAGCTGATTCTTTACCATCTGGGCCACCATGGAAGCCCTTTCTATTATCGGCTTCAGATAAGTTCTGTGTCACTTATATCAAACAAAGCTAAACATTTACAGTCAATCTTATTCAAAAATTTAAAAGCTTTTATAAATTCTTTGATACCCAACTCTAGTTTCAAGATGACAGAAAATGAATGAATTTGTTTCTATGCATAACAGCAAAAAAATCTGTATTGAAATCTAGATTGAAATGTCTTGACCATCAATTTCCTCATTATCAAAAAGTACTGACTTAGAAAGTATAAATCAGCTTATATGGAATCAACAACACTTGAGGAACAATAATATTCAAGCTGATAAAATAAAAATTCACATTTTTTTAGGCAAAAAAAATTTAAACATAAACTTTTTCTCTCCCTGTTTGGGTCTCCTCCCTCCCCTCTAGTGAGCATTTTGCAACCACTTTATGCATTAACCAGACTTCCCTAATGGCAGAAAGGCCTATTCAATCATAACGATCAATTTTCCTTCTTCTGGGACCATCCATGTAACTTCTCAGAAGATAGCATTCCCTTCTAAATCCTCTAAGGGGTTCCAATGACCCACTACTCACCTTGTATGTACAGACGTCTCTGGTGTATTTAGGTACAAAGCCAAGATATAATTTTCCTTAAAGACAGTGATTGGTGCAAAACAGACTAAGGAGATACTGGGCCACACCTAATAGAAGTTCTTGGCTTAAATACTTACTAATGTAATGACCGCATTCATGTTACTAGCTATATTTCTTACACTCTATTTTACGAGATTATTGCTTCTTGCATGGCCAAATCTGTGACTAAGCCTCAGATAAAATTAATGATATTAGGAGCCTTGATACGATTGATCAAATATATAGTTCTATAAAACCAATGACTGTAATAGTGTGATTCTAGATATGGGAAGAAGCAGCAAAAGAGAACCATTTCCTTTCCAAACAGTCAGACACGACTGAGCAACTAAGTACAGCACAACATATAAAATGTATAACAAAAGAATATAAATTAAAAGGTGGGGGAAAATGAAGGAAAAAAGGAAAGAATGGGCTTTATTTTCTTTGTGCTGTGTGTCCGCTAGGACTTTTGCAAGTCCCATGGACTGTGTAGCCCGCTAGGCTCCTTTGTCCGTGGAATTCTCCAGGCAAGAATACTGGAGTGGGCTGCTATGCCCTCCCCCAGGGGATCTTCCCAACCCAGGGACTGAACTCAGGTCTCCCACATTCTGGGCAGATTCTTTACCGTCTGAGCCACCAGGGAAGCCCAATTTCCTTTAGGCATTTCTTTTTTTTTTTTTTTTTTTTATTTATTTTTTTTTAGACATGCTTTTTATTTTTTTTTTTTAATTTTATTTATTTTTTTTTTTTCCAGTGGGTTTTGTCATACATTGATATGAATCAGCCATGGATTTACATGTATTCCCAATCCCGAACCCCCCTCCCACCTCCCTCTCCACCCGATTCCTCTGGGTCTTCCCAGTGCACCAGGCCGGAGCACTTGTCTCGTGCATCCCACCTGGGCTGGTGATCTGTTTCACCATAGATAGCATACATGCTGTTCTTTTGAAATATCCCACCCTCACATTCTCCCACAAAGTTCAAAAGTCTGTTCTGTATTTCTGTGTCTCTTTTTCTGTTCTGCATATAGGGTTATTGTTATCACCTTTCTAAATTCCATATACATGTGTCAGTATGCTGTAATGTTCTTTATCTTTCTGGCTTACTTCACTCTGTATAATGGGCTCCAGCTTCATCCATCTCATTAGGACTGGTTCAAATGAATTCTTTTTAATGGCTGAGTAATATTCCATGGTGTATATGTACCACAGCTTCCTTATCCATTCATCTGCTGATGGGCATCTAGGTTGCTTCCATGTCCTGGCTATTATAAACAGTGCTGCGATGAACATTGGGGTGCACGTGTCTCTTTCAGATCTGGTTTCCTTTAGGCATTTCTATAGGCAATAAGCGGCCTTCTCTGGGGCTTCCCAGGTAGCACTAGTGGAAAAGAACTTGCCTGCCAAAGCAGGAGATGCTAAGAGAAGCAGGTTTGATCCCTGGGTGGTGAACAGCCCCTGGAGGAGGGCATGGCAACCCACTCCAGTGTTCTGGCCTGGAGAATCCCATAGAGAGAGGAACATGAAGGGCTACAGTCCATGGGGTCACAGAGAGTCAGACACGACTGCAGTGACTGAGCATGCATGCTCATAAGTATTCCGAGAGAAGGTAATGTGAAGAAGGTATCCCACTGATACCATATGGTTAAAGAAATGGTTGGGGATTAATTGTGAAAAATCTCAGCTTCATACTGAAAACAGAGGGTATGCTGACCTCACTCCTGAGTCTCTTGTGTGGGCCCAGGAAGAGGAGATGAGGGATGTGACTGGCATTAGAGGTTTAGACTCCAGTGGAACTGAGACTAGCAACTGGTAACCTTTTTTTTTTTTTTTAAATTTTGACAGAAAATTCCTCACTCTCACACCAACGCATCTTTATCACTGTTCTGTGTGAGATACAAAAAAGCACAACTTCACTTTGTAGTCATGAATGATTCATATTTTGCTAATTCATACAATGTCTACAATACTTGCCTCATTCAAACAAGTAAACATTTACTAATAAAGATCATGAGAAAGACAACCAGTACATAGGGCTCCTTTTTTCTAACCTAGCAGCTGCCAGCCTTTTACTGACTGAAGTAAACTGAAATTAATGACTTGCTGCTCTACAACAAGCAGTAACAGACCCACAAAGTTCAGTTACTAAGGCCAACCACAACAGCAGACCAGAAAAATTCTCCCTTTCTTCAGTCTTCAGAGGAGTAGAGAGCAGAAAACACCTGGCATTTCTTGAAAGACGAGCTCAGCCCAGTTTTATCCTGTCGAGTCTCTGCATGCTATTATGAGAAAAAGAGCCATTCTTCATTTCTAATGTATCTGTGTACTGAAATTTAAAAAAAAAAACCTCTAAAGGGGAAAAAAGTATTCTCTTTAATAAAAGTAGTTGGTTTTCATAATTAAGATCCTAGAGAAAGAGAGGATTGAGAGAAAAGATAGAATTCCAGCTTTTTCTTAAAAAGATAATTTCCCCTACTTTCCATAATATTAGTTATAATAAGAAATTATTTTCAATTGTGAATTATTTTCCACTGAAAAGTAAAACTGAATTTTCACAGAAGTGAACCTAATCAAGATTAATGAACAGAATTTTTTCAGAACACTCTGAAATGGGTCAGTAACATGATCTCAATATTAAGTTAAGTTTTAAAACAGAGTAACAGCTTTTTCAAGTGTTTCTGTCTACAGCTTTTGGGCTTAGTATCATGAAGCTGTTTTAATATCTTTATTTATTTTAAAACATATGGCAACATGGAATTGTTAGAAAATATGTCATTTCCTTATTCTTCTTGCTTACACACATATCATAAAGCTTACATATTCTGCTTGTGCACATATCCATAAAGCAAGTGCAAAAACAAAATTTTAAAAAATATGTTTATTCCATATGAGCATTTTGCAAGCACACTAATAAAAATCAAGAACAACGAATGTCCCAATTTTTGCATATATTTTTCTTATTCTTAAAACCTTTGAACTTAAGAGAATAAAAATAGCACTAATGATATCATAAGAGGCCAAACCATTTCCTCTTTCTGTGTTTCCTTAAAAATTTAAAAATAACAGGACATGAAAACTAGTTCCTTTAGAACACTATTGTCTAACCTTAAACACCTCACCCCTTCATTCAGATCCCTGGAAAACATCTATATATGTCTTAAGATTCTGTGTCACTATGAATTTTGCTCTTTTGATTTGCGATAGAGAAACTCTACTAAAAATAAAAATATCCTATTACAATGAGAAGAAGCATAACAGCACAAAATGTACCAGAATGTAGACTTGAACCCTAAAGCAATTATAAATGCTTTTAGGGCCTTTGAATGCCAGGCATTAATTTTTCTGAGATTCCCTTGGGAAACCTGAATATAGGTAGGTAGTTTGATAAATAACTGCAAAAGTGGTTGTATGATCAGTGACTAGAATAAGATTAGAATTTGTTTTCCAAGGTATAGTATCATTCAGAAAAACAAATGAATATACTAAATTTTTAGTGAATAAAGAAATTTCAGCTACCTCTCTAAATATGAATGTTTGATAAGAAAGTAAAATTTTATATTATTAAAGCATATATAATTTTTCTGGCAGAAAGTGTCAATGATTATAGCAAAATTATGATATTGAAGTATATACAAACTATGACCTCAACTAGCTTAAAAAATACACCTTTCAAAAAAAAAAAAAAAATACACCTTTCTACCATATTTATGAACCCCAAAGACTTTCAGAAGCAAGCTGGCTTCCAAAAATATGTATAATACATTATAAAATTTAAAACAAATTCTTAAAGAAAACTAAACAAGAGAAGATGAAACCAAGAAAGGTAAAGATGACCCATAAAACATATACTATAGGGTGGAGAGGGAGGTGGGAGGGGGGATCGGGATGGGGAATACGTGTAAATCTATTGCTGATTCATGTCAATGTATGACAAAACCCACTGAAAAAATAAATAAATTAAAAAAAAAAAAAAGAAGAATCTAAAATGTGAATCTAATGTAATTTCTAACACACAAAAAAATTGACATTTAAAAAAAGTTATATATTAATAAGCTTTAATTCTACAGCATTGACACCAAAAAAGAGGAACTACAGTTCTTGATAATGAGACTAAGAAAAATTTGTTTTATGGTCTATCATATAAAGAATAGTGTGTTAAGGAGTTAAAAATAGAAGTAACAATAATTATAGCAGCTAATACTTATGGAGGGTTTTACTAGGCAAGAGTAATTCACATAAATTAACTCATGTCCTCCTTATAATCTTAAAGGATAGGTAAAATTATGGCCTTCATTTTACCCAATCAAGGACACACAACTAATAAGCAAAGGAGCCAGGTTGCCCCCAAGAATATTATTACAACAAATACAGCAACAAATTAAAGTAAAAGAAATTCCATAGAAAGCCAGTCTGGATTAATCAACTCATATATATAGTGTAGTGCTAATAAAGGAATGTACCTACTGCACACCATTCGGGCTACCCTCCACAAGTGTTTTCTCAATCAACTTCTTTGACAAGAATTAGTAACTACTGATGTTACTGCTCCCTGAAGAGACCCCTAAAGCGGCTAGTCTCTGTTGTTGTTTAAAGATATCTTTAAACATGTATATAAAAGATTGAGATGAAACTGCTTTAGCTACAGTTAATTATATCTCTAGGTGAATATTATTCTTTATTTTCTTATACCTGAGTTAAAAACATAAACCATTGGCATTTAATTTTTTTTGACTGGGGGAAGTAAGTATTAGTGATTTTTTTTTTTTCAAAAGAAATTTGCTGGAATTTTGTAGTCTTTCCAGGCCTACTTCAAATAAGTTCTGCTTATCTGAACAAAACTTACCATGCCAGAAAATATCCTGCCAGTGGTATAAACACTAAGAAAATCTGGGATTTAAGGGAATAAAGGAATACACCAAAACTAACTGATATAAATCAACAACTTTGCAATAAGGGATTAATTATGTCCATAACAATTAATAGTCAGAATACTGCATAAATACTGCATACACACAGAATGTTAATAATTTTTAGGTCCCAAAGTAGAAATGAAGCCATTATTTACAGTCTAAGCATACTCAGTGAACAAAATGCAAGGCATGCTGCCAACATTCCTGTGTCATTTATGTTTCATCTCAAACAAAAAGGCCTCTTGTTTTACATATATTGTAAAATTATTTATAAACTCTCCCTCAGGTTCTTTTAAAGGAACTATTTTTAACCTGTCACCAGTATAATAAATGCTTCCTTTATGTATATAACGATGGCATCACAAGACTGCCATGATTGTTTTCAGTTACTCTATCGATGGAAGAAGCTGATTTTGAATCATTTATAGCTCTTTACTGTAACCAGTGGGATCGACTGCAAGATGATCCACTCTAGTTAAAGATTTATACTATGAACACAGAACAAAATTCATCTGCTTGGGGCTAACTAGAAGTCAAACCCAGTATCTCACAAGCAACCCACCAAAAGGACATCTTAATAAAGTCACACAATAAAATATACAATAAGGTCAGAGTAGGTGCAAAAAATGTAATACGGACTATGTGGTGAGTTTACCCAACCAAATCCTTTCTGGTAGCCTTGTATAGTACAGAGGCTAGAAAAGCAAAAACATCACTTCTTAGATGCCTTTGCAGCTAGAGTTCAATACATGACCCAGGTTCCACCAAGCACTCTCCCATACACAAAACTGGGAACCAAAAAGCCTGCTGGTGAGAGCGAAGTGTCAGCCAGCACAAGGAAACCCCCTCTTCTAGAACGGTTACAGCCGAAGTTCTCCCAGCTCTGTCATTCCTAACTGGCTGAAACCTAAACACTGCACCCTCTCTCTCCCAGACATTCTGCAAGCTACCTAATACTCTGTAATAAACTGCTCTCAGTTTTAGGCAGCCAGAATAGATCCTATTGTCCATAAACAACCTAAGGATAATAATTTTTTAAAAGTAAACCAAGTTAATGAAGCTTGTTCAGAAATGTTCCCAGACAACTAAGTATATGAGGACTTCCCTGGTGGTCCAGTAGTTAACAATCTGCCTGCAAGGGACGTGGGCGTGGCCCCTGGTCCGGGAAGACTCCACATGCCTCAGAAACTAAGTCTGTGTGCCAACTACTGAGCTGCACTCTAAGCCCGCGCTCCACAGCAAGAGAAGCCACTATAATGAGAATCCCGTGTACCACGGTGAGGAGTAGCCCCCACTCACCACAACTAGAGAAAACCTGTGTGCAGCACAGCCACAAACAAATACATAAAAATGCTAAAAACCAGATATACAAAAGAGAATAAAGGACAGTTTCAAAAAGGAAGGCAAAACGCAGAGATATCATGGAGCAAACTCCTAAGACACACAAACTAAAGACCACATTTTATTCAAATGATATTGCAAACTTTGCTGCACTTTATCACAAATGTTTGACAAGTGGGAACGTAGCAATCTATTTGAGTTTAAAGAATATTGGCCTTATAATAGTAACAAATAAAGTATAAAATCAAAGATGCGGTAAGTGCTAATAACCTGTTCAGTATTCAGGAAAGACCCATGGAGCAGTTAATGGCATTTGGCCTCACTCAACAGCACTCGAATTCCTTCTAGTCAGCCAGCATGGAAAGCACACAGAAAGGATGGGTAAGGTATGAGGAAAGTTGGGTTTTATCCCAATTCTGTGACTTATGATAAATGGGGGCAGTGAGTAAAAACATCTTTAGAATTAAATGAGATAATGTCTGGCACCTAGTGGGTATTTAATAAATAACAGCTGAATCTGAATCAGTCAAAAGAATGAAATCCTAATACATAAAAATTTAAATCTAATAATAAATCTAGGTTAACAGTTCAGGACACTAATAAAAGTATTATGACAGCACTAAATCATACAATCACACTGTGTGGATCACACCAAACTGTGGGAAATTCTTAAAGAAATGGGAATACCAGACCACCTTATCTGCTTTCTGAGAAATCTATATGCAGGTCAGGAGCAACAGTTAGAACTGGACATGGAACAACAGACTGGTTCCAAATAGGAAAAGGAGTATGTCAAGGCTGTATATTGTCACCCTGTTTATTTAACTTATAAGCAGAGTACATCATGAGAAATGCTGGGCTGGATGAAGCATAAGCTGGAATCAAGATTGCCGGGAGAAAAAGCAATAACCTCAGATATGCAGATGACACCACCCTTATGGCAGAAAGTGAAGAAGAACTAAAGAGCCTCTTGATGAAAGTGAAAGAGGAGAGTGAAAAAGTTGGCTTAAAACTCAACATTCAGAAAACGAAGATCATGGCATCTGGTCCCATCACTTCATGGGAAATAGATGGGGAAACGATGGAAACAGTGAGAGATTTTATTTTGGGGGGCTCCAAAATCACTACAGATGGTGACTGCAGCCATGAAATTAAAAGATGTTTGCTCCTTTGAAGAAAAGTTAGACCCACCTAGACAGCATATTAAAAAGCACAGACATTACTTTGCCAACAAAGGTCCGTCTAGTCAAAACTATGGCTTTTCCAGTGGTCATGAATGGATACGAGAGTTGGACTATAAAGAAAGCTGAGAGCCGAAGAACTGATGCTTTTGAACTGTGGTGTTGGAGAAGACTCTTGAGAGTCCCTTGGACTGCAAGGAGATCCAACCATCCTTCCTAAAGGAGATCAGTGCTGAATATTCTTTGGAAGGACTGATGCTGAAGCTGAAGCTCCGATACTCTGGCCATCTGATGTGAAGAACTGACTCATTGGAAAAGACCCTGATGCTGGGAAAGATTGAAGGCAGAAGAAGAAGGGGATGACAGGATGAGATGGTTGGATGGCATCACTGACTCAATGGACATGAGTTTGAGTAAGCTCCGAGAGTTGGTGATGGACAGGGCGGCCTGGTGTGCTGCGATTCATGGGGTCACAAAGAGTCGGACACAACTGAGCAACTGAACTGACTGAACTGAAGGACTGAAACATGGGCTTCCCAGGTGGTGCTAGTGGTAAAGAACTCACCTGCCAATGCAGGAGACATAAGAGACATGGGTTCAATCCCTTGATGGGGAAGATCCCCTGGAGGAGGGCATGGCAACCCACTCTAGTATTCTTGCCTGGAGAATCCCATGGACAGAGGAGCCTGGTGGGCTACAGTCCACAGGATCACAAAGAGTCGGACACAACTGAAGCGACTTAGCATGCACACATGACTGACATATGTACATTACCATGTGTAACATAGGTAGCTAGTGAGAAATTGCCTTACGGTACATGGAGCTCAGCCTGGTGCTATGTGACAACCTGAGGGGTGGAATGGGATGGGAGGTGGAGGGAGGTTCAAGAGGGACAGGACATGTATATACCTATGGCTGATTCATGCTGATGTAGCAGCAGGAATCAACACAATATTGTAAAGCAATGATTCAATTAAAAATAAATAAATACAAAAAATACTGTATGACAAAAGAAATTCTAGTCTTAGAATTTAAAGAAAAAGTACATATGGAAACAAATAAAAAATTGGTAAAGAAAACTTTGACAGAGGTCAGATTTGAGCTGGCCCTTTAAAAACAATGCAAATTTTTCAAAATTTATTTATGCACTCCTTCATACACTGATTGCCTAGTACACATAAGCCATGGTTCCAGGTGCTGATGATACAGTAATGAAAAAGATAAACATGGATCTTATATTCAGAGGAGAAAGAACAAAATAGACCAAGGAAAAGGAACAGAGGCTGAGAAAAAAAAGGAGAGAGGGAGGGAGGAGATTAAAAAAAAATAATACAAAAAAGGTATGTATATATATCTCACATACTGGTCAGTAGTACACAGAAAATGTTGGGTAATGTGATAAGCAAATAGCTCCATGGGTCAAAGATGCTTTCAGTAAGTATACTCAAGTTTCTATTTGAATGAAAAAAGGCCAAGTGATGATCAAGGGAAGAGTAGTATTTCAGGGTGAGGCAATATCCTGTGCAAAAGTTCTGAAGCAGAAAGAAGCTAAATGGATTTAAGGGACTGAAAGTAGCCAGTGAGGCTAACATAAACACAACCAGGAGATGGTCCAGCCCAGGGAAAGATAGCTGGAGACGCAGGCATGGGTCAGGTCAGGTAGGGCAGTGTCTTTCAATCCTGGCTCCCTGTCAGAATCACTGAGTAACTTTTGTAAAAATGCATACATATGAGTCCTACCTCAAACCAATGACTTCATATTCTCTAAAGGTGGGGGCTGGACACTGAAAAGTTTTTGAAGTTTCTTGGGTGGTTCTAATAGACAGCTAAGGTTGAAAAGCATTGGTGGAGGGCTTATAAGCTAAGACTAGGGGTTCTTATTTTAAGTATGATGGGAAGTCACTGACAGATTCTAAGCAGAGAAATGGCATGACCCGATTTTCATTCTTAAAAGATGACTTCCACTATAATTTAAAGGATGGATTATGACTTGTAATGTATTCTAATTAAATAGCTACAAATATTTAACATGTACAAAAGAGAACAGAACTTAAATATTCTCACCAAAAATAAGATAAACTTAAAAATAAATATCTATAAATGTTCAACTAACATAACTGAAAACTATATCACACTGAAGAAAAAAACTGAAGACAGAAATAAGTGGAAAGATAGTCCGCACTCAAGGAATAAAAGAATTAACATAGTTAAAATGTCCATACAATCCAAAGAAATCTACAGATTCAAAGCTGGCATTTTTCACAGAAATAGAATAAACAATTCTAAAATCTGTATGGAACCATCAAAGACCCTGTAATGTAGCTACATAAATCTTGAGAAAGAAGAACAAAGTTGGAAACACCACACTTTCTAATTTCAAAGTATATTACAAAGCTATATAACCAAAAGTGTATGGCATTGTCATAGAAACTGACATACAGATTGACAGAACAGAGAGCCCAGAAGTAAACCCACACATACATGGTGAACAAGTTCATGATACAGGAGCCAAAACTACACATTCATTAATGGTGCCAAGGGGCTTCCCCGGTAGCCTATGGGCTCAGATTCCACACTCCCAAAGCATGGGGCCTGGGTTTGGTCCCTGGTGAGGGAACTAGATTCCACATGCCACAACTAAAGGATCATGAATGTCTCAACTAAGACCCAGCACTGTCAAACTTTTTTTAAAATAATGGTGTTAATAAATGGTATCCAAAAAAAATGTGTAGCTGCATGCAAAAGAATGAAACTGAACCCTAGGTATACTATACATAAAAATTACTTCAAAATGGATTAAAGACTTGAATGTTAAGACTTGAAACCATAAAACTCCTAGATGAAAATATAGGTGGTATGCTCCTTGACATTGGTCTTGGTGATAATTTTTGGATTTGACACCAAAAGCAACAGCAATAAAAGCCAAAATAAACAAGTGGGACAACATCAGACTAAAAAGAAAAAGTGTCTGCACAGCCAAGAAACCACCAACACAATGAAAAGGCAAACTACTGAATGGAAAAAGATATTTGCAAATCATATAACTGATAAAGGTTAATATCTAAAGTAAATAAAGAACTCATATAACTCAATAGCAAAAAAAAAATCTGATTAAAAAATGGGCAGAGGAATTGATCACATATTTTTCCAGAGAAGACATAGAAATAGATAACAGATACATGAAAATGTGTCATCATTACTCATCAGCAAGGGAATACAAATCAAAACCACAATGAGATATCATCTCATACCTGTAAGAATGGCCATTATCAAAAATAAAACAACAACAAGAGATGACAAATGCTGGTGAGGAGGTGGAGAAAAGGGAACCACAGTGCACTGCTGCTGGGAATGCAAATTTTTGCAGCCTCCATGGAAAACAGTACGCAGGTTCATCAAAAAATTAAAAATAGAGCTACCATATGATCTAGAAATCCCACTTCTGGGTATATATCCAAAGAAAATAAAAACAGAATACTGAGACATCTGCACACCCATGTTCATTACAGCATTATTCACAATAGCCAAGAGTGTTCACTGACGAAACACTGATAAGAAATTATGGTTCTCACACACACAAGTATTATTCAGCCATAAAAAAGACGGAATTTCTCCCATTTGCAACAACATGGATAGGCTTTGAGGGTGTCACGCTAAGTGAGGTAAGTCAGAAAGACAAAGCCGAATACTTTATGGTATTTGCTATGGTATCATTTATATCATTTACAAGTGGAACCTCATGTTGATGTTTGGTAGAAACCAATGCAATACTGTAAAGCAATTATCCTTAAATTAAAAATAAATAAATAAAAGTCACACCCATAGAAATTAAAATGGCTGTCAGGGACTGAGAGGTGAGGGAAGTAAGAAAGAGGGAGTGAGTGAGTGAAAGTCACTCAGTTGTGTCTGACTCTTTGCGACCGAATAGACTGTAGCCTGCCAGGCTCCTCTGTCCTTGGAATTCTCCAGGTAAGAATATTGGAACGGGCTGCCATTTGCTTACTCCTGGGGATCTTCCTGATCCAGGGATTGAACTAGGGTCTCCTGCATTGTAGGTGGATTCTTTACCATCTGAGCCACCAGGGAAGTCAAGGGAAATAAGAAGAGGTTGGTAAAAGGGTACAGACTTTAAGGTGTAAGATGAATTAGGATCTCAGGATATAATATAAAACATGGTGACTATAGTTGATAATTCTGTATTGTATAAGTGAAATCTGCTTTGACTGTAGAATATTAATGGTATCCAAGAGTGAATTTGTGTGTGAGAGAGAGAAATAAGTGTCTACTAATGTTCAAACGACATAATTGATGGGTTCTTAAAAACTCTATAAAGTAAAATTTCATATGCCAAATGCATTTTCCAGCAAATTCTAAACATGAGTCCAGGGAGGATGGGTTAGAGCTACTGGTGATGTCCATAGCTAGAGTGGATTTTGTAAAAAGCAAACGATATTAGACTGGAGATTGGGTGTGGGGTGCATGGTGGATGGGGAGAAAGCTAAAAAGTGTTTAATGGCTAAAATACTAAATAACTCTTTTGATTGGTTTAATGTGTCATTTTTGGAACCGTCTTCACAAACTAAAACTGATGTCTCTGAATTGCTCCCCCAGGGGAGATACTGCAAACACCTCTCACTATGTGGGACATAGGGAAGAGTTAATAGATTCAGGGAGCATCACTCAGGATAAATGTGGAGTCTCCTGCTTGAAGCAGCAGAGAAGAAGGTTTGCTAAGATTAAGGAAGCATGCTGCTGAAGGCATCAGGGCAGCCCTGTCCACCTTCCCCACTACATGAGGGTATGTTAGGCACTGCTCCTCAGCAGCAGAGAGGCTGCAGCCAGCAGCTGCCTAAATCTGGGGGAGCTCCAGGGAACCACAGGAAACGAACAGGAGGCATCCCAGGAGCTGGGCTGGCTGAGGCCCGTCTTCAGGTTGTTAATTTCTCAACAGTAGTCAATAGAGTATAAAATCAGGATTTTCCCAGCTTTTATCAGCTCAGATCCCAAGCTGCCTCAACTCAGTACCCAGAGGCACTAGTTGAACTCTGTTAAAATCGCCTTTCTCTTTGCTGTTCTTTTTGACTGTCTCTCTTGTTCTGCCAAATGGTTTTCAGTTGAAACACCTCAGAAAGCTGTTTCTTCTATAACACTGGTTTGCAAACCAGCAATAAAATTCAATATATTCAGAAAGTGGGTTGGATCCTGAATAACTGGAGTTTTTTTAATAAGGGGAAAACAGAAAAACAAAGCACTTAGGGATCATAAAAGGCAACTAGATGATAAAGCTGAGAAGTATGTATTTACTTTTTGTTTCCAAAAATAAAAATATGTTTACAAAACATATGCTTTAAAATTGGGGTGCTGGAGAAGACTCTTGAGAGTTCCTTGGACAACAAGGAAATCAAACCAGTCAATCCTAAAGGAAATCAACCCTGAATATTCAATGAAAGGACTGATGATGAAGCTGAAGCTCCAATATTTTGGCCACCTGACGTGAAGAGCTGACTCACTGGAAAAGACCCTGATGCTGGGAAAGATTGAGGGCAGGAGGAGAAGGGAGTGGCAGAGGATGAGATGGTTACATATCATCACTGACTTATTGGACGTGAGTTTGAGCAAACTCCAGGAGATAGTGAAGGACAGGGAAGCCCTATGTGCTGCAGTCCATGGGGTCTCAAACAGTCGGACATGACCTAGCGACTGAACAACAACAAAAGTGCTTAAAGAAATTTGTAATTGTCAAAATCAAATCAAAGTCCTTCTTTTCTTTCTTGACATGTTTCCCATAAGAATATAAATATTAACTTCATTATTAATTCTACTGAAGTGAAAGTCGTTCAGTCATGTCCGACTTTTTGTGACCCATGGACTTCTCCAGGCCAGAATACTGGAGTGGGTATCCTTTCCCTTCTCCAGAGGATCTTCCCAACCCAGGGATCAAACCCTGCTCTCCCTCAATTCAGGCAGATTCTTTACCAGCTGAGCCACAAGGGAAGCCCATTAATCCTACTAACTTTTAGCAAATCCTTACTCTTACTAACTAACCTTTAGCAAATCCTTACTCTTAACTCTTATTCCTTACTCAGTGGAATAGCTCTAAACTTAAGGACACAGTGTGATGAAGTCCCAGCACTGTTGGTAAGAACAAACTGTTATGCTTGACCGTCTCTGTCAGGGCAATCTTTAATCCTGAGGACCCCTAAAGATTGCCCTAAGACCCCTAATCAAGATTACTGTAAAGTACATTTAGAACAAATGTCCTAACTGATAGAGACGGTCAACCATAACAATTTGTTCTTACCAACAGTAATGGGACTTCATCACACTGTGTCCTTAAGTTTGGAGCTATTCCACAGAGAATCCTCAAATTTGAAATTCTTTCCCTCTTCAAGTTTATGGATCCTATGTTTTGGGATCACCAAGGATGGTAAATGAAATACCTTTCAGGATGGAATTCCTTATTTGGTAGGATTCTCTGGTTACTTTTGTTTTCTTCCTTGGGTTAATGGATTTGATTTTACTGTAATGTTTATTTTTATACACATGCCCAAAGGCCTCTTAGAGTGTTTTTATAAATCTAATAAATACCTCATGATAACTCAATTTGTTAAGACAACACAAAAGATGTTGTTCATTACTTAAAATGTACACTGTTTCAATTAAATAAGGAGTTCAGTACATACTTTCAAAATTATAAAAGATCTGAATATCATATTTGGATACTTTTTTTAAAAAAAGCGAATGTAAAACTTATGGCCTTTTAAATGGCAAATGTATGCAAATACAGTAAGATGAACCTTTATTAACATATACTGCACAGTTAAACTTTAAGATACACTTCGCATTTTTAGAACGTATAAGTTTAAAAGGTTATCCAGTTAAACAAGCAAATAGCTTGCCTTTTCAATATATAACTTTGCAGTTATATGCTATCACATAAACACTCCAATTAGTTCTAGTTGCAAAGTTAACATAAATTACTACAAGTGTCACCACACTCAGTTTTTGAAATGATTTCTCCATCAAAGTGAGAGTCCAAGATACGTTTTACAAAGTTTCGATTATAAAAATAATACACTCTTGAGATGAACTTCTATTAGTTGAAACCAACCACTGATTCTTGGTAACTCCTCCGTTCTACTGTTTTTAAAAAGCCGGCAAGTAGAAAACAGACCCGTCCTGAGAAACAAACTGATGTGACGAGGACAGCACCATTCCACAGCAAACCCACCTAACGAAGGAAAGCACTCCAGATAAAACAGATGCTACTCAGGGCCGCAACCCAGTGCCCTCCCATCTCAGAGTGAGCTTCATGGTCTGTTACTTTTGTTTTTAAAGATGTACAATCTGGTAGTCAAGAAAATGACTTGAAAATTAATAAGCTAGTTCCTGTTGTATAAGCTTTGCTTGAGGTATAAACTCTGGCACTTAACCTTTCTCATCCTTAATTTTGAAAGTCAGGAAATTCCACTTTACTGGCCTATTTTAGAGTAATTATAAATTTTAGTAAATAAAACGCTTCAAAGAGGTTGCAAAAAGAGATTATTACATTGTCACTAAACTTTATTTTTAAAAAACATAGAAAACACATGGAAAATTGTAATTCTAGAATAGAAATGAATTTGTCTCAAAACAGCCTCCTGCCTTAAGGTATAAGAATTAAATAGCTCTCAAAAATCAGAAACTGATCTAAATAATTCTACTGCTATTCTGCATTAGAGAGCACGTACAAGGAGAAGCTCTTACACTGGTTTTGATGGGGAGAACGACAACAATGCTTGAATAATCACCTCTATCCCTTACATCCTTAAAAACCAAAATCATCCTACTTAAACATACTTTAAAATTTCCCAAGTTCCTAAAGGAAATCAACCCTGAATATTCACTGGAGTGATTGATACTGAAGCTGAAGCGTCAATACTTTGGCCACCTAATGTGAAGAGCTGAACTGGACAAGACCCTCATGCTGGGAAAGACTGAGGGCAGAAGGAGAAGGGGGTGACAGAGGAAAGATGGTTGGATGCATCACCAACTAAATGAACATGCGTTTGAGCAAACTCCGGGAGATAGTGGAGGACAGGGAAGCCTGGCATGCTGCAGTCTGTGGAGTTGCAGTCAGTCAGACACAACTAAGCAACTGAACAACAAGCCTCTAAGACAGTGCATATTCAACTGCATATCTTTCTCATGCCAAGCACTATGCTGTGGTTTAACCCGCTGGGTTCTCAATCCTGTTAGATCCACTCTATTTTATAAACATCTCCATTTTATAAACAACGTTTTGTACTTTTTGCTTTATAGCCTTGAAAAAATCCATAAGTAATATAATATACCTATACACATAATTTCAAATAAAAATTCAGGGTAGTGCCTACATTTTAGTACAGGGAAAATAACCTGTTAAAAAGTAATACACACTTCACCAAATACATGGGCACTATTGCACCAAAAAAGTATCATGAAGTTGGATGCTTGCAGTACATATTGAATCACTATGAATATGAAAACTATATGGACAAAAAAAAAAAAGAAAACTACATGGACTGAAAGAGGTGTACTACATTTGTAACTCAAATACCACCAATGGCAATGTTCTCAGTGGTGTGATCTTCCATTACAGTCAGTGTAATGGGCAGAATAATGCCCCCCAAAGATGTCCATGTCCTAATCCCCAGAACCTGTGGATATGTAACTTTACATGGCAAAATGAACTATGCAGACATGATTCACTTAATGACCTTGAGATGGGGAGATTATTATGGGTTACCCATGTGGGCCCAACTTTATAAGCTGACTCCATAAAGTTAGAGGATGTTTCCCAGCTGTGGTCAGAGAGAGAGAGAGAGAGAGAGGGTGGTATGAAAGCAATATCCAGTGCTATCCTGCTGCTTCTAAAATATGAAGGGTTACGTGCAAGAACTGGAGAGAGGTCAGCCTAGAAGCTGAAAGAGACATGAGTGAATTCCTCTTTAACCTAGGGATAGGGAAAAATCCTTCTAGCCATGACTCAAAATCTAGATGCAATAAAATATCAATAAATTTAATTACAAAACATTTAAAATATACTAGGCAAAACTAACTTATCATTAATAAAATCAAAGTATAACTCACAGACTGAGAGAGAAATATATGCAGATAGACCACAAATAAAATGCAGATACGCCTAATATTAGACACAAAAATTAAGAGGAAAAAGATCAAAAACTTAGTAGAAAAATGTGCAAAAGAAATGAACAGATAATTTGCTAAGGAGAGATATAATAATGGCTCTTAAAAATAGGAAGGATTTTCAATTTTTTTCCTAATATAAAAAAATGCAAATTAAAACTACTCGTTAGATAGCATTTTTAACTATCAAATTGGCAAACATTGAAGAGCTTGGCAGCCTTCTCTGTCGGCATTGTTGGTAGGAATGCGAAATGGTATATCCTTACAGAGGAAAATTTGGCAATATCTAATAAAACCACCAGCTTCCCAGCTGGTGCGAGTGGTAAAGAACCCGCTTGTCAGCACAAGAGACATAAGACATAAGAGACATGGGTTTGACAGCTGCGTTGGGAAGATCCCCTGGAGGAGCGTGTGGCAACCCACTCCAGTATTCTTGCCTGGATAACCCCATGGACAGTGGAGCCTGGCAGGCTACAGTCCACAGGGTCGTAAAGAGTCAGACACGACTGGTGCGATTTAACACACACACACAACAAAACCACACATGTATTTACCTATTGCCCTAACAATTTCACTTCTAGGAATTAATCCTGAAGATACACTTCCAACAATATGAAAATACATATGCACAAGGTTATTCATGGCAGCTTAGTTTGTAATTACAAAATACTGGAAACAGCCCAATTGTCCATATACAGGAGACAGGTTGAGTAAACTCTGGTATAACCCATGATGGAATAAAACACGGCTATTAAAAACTGAGGGCGGGCTCTATGAAAAGACAACTACCCTTAGTTAATAATTTCTATTTGAAAATTCAGAGGATGTAGAATTTGCATGATGACATACATTTTTAAAATACATTTTATAATAAAATAAATTTGAAGAATTCAGTTCAAGTAAATTCTTAGCCTTATGAAGGTTATTCTTGAGGGACAAAGGAAAAATACTCAGGAGACAGAAAGAATGATAGATTGTAAGAAAATAAATCAAGAAAACAAAATGATCTACAGAATCATATAGAAAGTCAGCCTCCAAGGTTCAATATAAACCACTTAAATTAATACAGAGTCTTGGAATTTTCATGAAAAAAGTGAAAATTCAAGACAAAGACAAGAAGCAAGGAAATAAATCCAAGACATAGGGGCAGTAAAAACAAATGAGAGAGAATAAAAGTTAAGATATGTCTACTCTGTATTTGGATAAACAGGAAAGAGAGCCTATAAATTAGACTGAGGATGAAGAAAAGGATTTTGTTTGAGTTTAGAAGGAAAAGAAAAATTTGGGGGTCAAAAATGATCCTAAGACTTCAATATGTTTTAGACAGTGATTTTAGCCAGTTCATTATAAGTCTCCTAAACTTATTTGACCTTAATTTTTTATCGGAGTTGACTTGGCTTTTAATCCAACTAATACTTAAACAGAAAAAAAGAGATCACAGATCTGGTGCTGTTTATATCAGTGTGAAAAGACGTCTGGAAGCATGCCCTTATCTGGTTGTGAAAGAAAAGAATAATAATCTGTATTTCTTCAATACTATGAAATCACTAGCTTCAACACTAAAAAAAGAATAACCAGTTAAAAGAATCTGACCTAACAGTTGAGCCAAATGATTTAAGATTTTTATAACCTATTATAAAACTTATTTTATGTACTGCCACAAATCTGTGCTAAGGCTCTGTTTTTCCTTTTCTTCATATGAAATCCAGTTCTAAAAATAGTCAAGTCTAAAAATAAGGCAAAAGCCACAGATTAAGTGTAGCTTTATACATGTACAATTAACAGGGAAATCTCTACATCTTCTAGGAAAATGGATGCTGAGTTACTTATTCCCACTAAATTCTCTATGTTGGGTCAAACTTCTGAAAATTTTGCATTAATATGGGCTATATTATTATAAAACCAAAATCTAATCTTGAATTCTATTAAATTAATTCCTCTGTTCCAAATAAATCAATGAACACTACTAATAAACATGAAACTGCAAGCAGAAAGTCATATTTAATCTCAGGGGCTTGGTTTCTATCAAGAGACCAACTGAGTAAAAGTTTACAAAACCTGCCAATGTCAACATAGGGCCTGATATATGCTCTGATTCAGTTCATGGAAAGGAGCCATATGGAGAGACAGACAGACAAACTCACCTACAAAACATGTTGTCAATATTATACTTCTTCATATCTTTCTAAAACCAATTTTTTCTCCCAGTCATTGCTCTAAAGATTAGTGAGCAGAAGAGCAAAATTGGAAAAGGGATTTTCAGAATATATGATGTTTCTTTACCTCTGCATCAGTTTTCCCAATCCTTGCAGGCCATCTACAATGTAGACAGTGTATATGCTGAGGTTGGGCAAAATATTTTTTTTTTTTTTTTTTTTTTTTTTTTTTTATTTTTTTTTTTGGGCAAAATATTTTTATGGGAATCTTATGTGCCTTTTGAATATCATCATCCCTGTTTTTCAGATAGAAGATTAATAAGATATGACTAAATGACCTTCTCTCATGGCAGGAACTAGAAAAGACTGACTTCATATCTCAGAGGAGTATCGGGTAATAGAATGGTGTGCCATCAACTTTAATAGTATAATTTTCTTACCTTTGTTTATCAATCAACAAATTCAAGAGGAAAGTTAAAAAAATTAAAAGAAAACTCTTGTGAACTTACTGGCACTCTTCAAAAATACATAAGAATATCTGTTCTCGGCCTCTTAAACTAATTCTTTCTCACGTAAGAATAACATTCTCAACGGCAAGATTCTTTAGGCAGCTTTTCAGTGTAGTTGAGAGATCTAAATTGACAAATAGATACGTATTCCCTTGTTTGGTTCTTCTTGTAATAGAGAGTAGGATGAGGTCACTATAATCTTCACAGTTCAAGCATATGCTCATAGGATAATCTGTCACTGCAGTGTACAAATCATCATAAACTGACTATAGAAATCTGATACAGAATCAGAACTGTCTGGAAGAAATAGATGAGGCAAAAATTCTTTCCAGCTTTCATTAGAATGGGAGTTTTTATTTTAATGTAAGAAAAACAATAATGTGTACAATTTTAGAAATAATACTACTAATAAGTGGGGGTGGGGTCAAAGAGAAAAGAAATATTATCTTCACAAAAGGTCTTCTCTGTCTGATGTCAAAGCAATGGCAGCTGGGAAGGTAAATTATGCCTGTATTTATCCTAGACTTATAAACAGAAGATAAAATATTTATAATTAAATTTAACTATTTTATAAATATATTGATGATTCAGGGTTTTTTTTCTCCCCATTATTTGGTAGAAAAGTATTTTCACTTGAAACTAGAAACTAGGTTGGTGAAAACTGAAAGTGTTATTCACTCAATCGTGTCCAACCCTTAGCAATCCCATGGACTGTAGCCTGCCAGTTTCCTCTGTCCATGGAATTTTCCAGGCAAGAATACTGGAGTGGGTTGCCATTCTCTTCTCCAGGGGATCTTGCAACGCAGGGATCACACTCAAGTGCCCCGCACTGCAGGCAGATTATGATAAAACGCCATTCTCAGGTCACTTCTAATGAATTTTCATATTGAGAATCATCAAGAGGAGTGATTTTCTAAGAAGGCAAGGTATTCATTTCATCTTCCATGAATTAAGCAAAAAAAAAGTACTCCCCCTCACCATAAGGACAGACATATAAACCAGTGGAGTAGAACAGGGAGCCCAGAAACTTACAGGCACATGTTCGGTCATTTGATTTTTTACAAGAATGCCAAGACTATCCTACTATGGGGAAAAGACAGTCTTTTCAACAAATCATGCTGGGAAAACTGTATATCCAAGTTACTGTTAACTGTACTGTGTGTACACATGCATGTAAAATGGACCTCTTTTGAAAAACAGACCCTGGTATTTTGGGCACATCAGATATCCTAGAATACACTTTCAAAAATTCCAAATAATTATAATTTCATTCCAGTTTGATAGCTGTTTCAGTTATTTATCAACTTCAAAATTAACAGGTCCAACTTAAAGAAGGATATCCATAAATTCTACTATGGTCCAAAAGTATACGTTTATAGTCCAAGTACTAAAAATGAACAGCTTACCTGATGCAGCATGATAGGTTCCATATTGTATCCCAAGGTATCTGCAAAGCTCTTAGCGATGACTGTTTTTCCACAACCCTACAAATGGACACAATCATTTAAGGGATAAGTCAAAACAACCCAAAGTCAGGAAGCAGAAGTTTGCAGGAAGGCTGCCAATCTTACTTTTCCTCCAATTAAACATATGTCCTTAACCTTGTGAGACTGCATCATTTCAGCCAGCAGCTGTTTATGGCTCAAGGTTTGTATAAAACGGTCTGATGTACAGGGTCGACTCAATGGCCTAGTCCCGGCTGGTACCTGTAATTAAAAAGAGGCAAATGTCATTTAAGGTTTGTTTCCTTGTTAATTTTCTGTTTAGTTGATCTATCCATAGTTGTGAGTGGGGTATTAAAGTCTCCCACTATTATTGTGTTACTATTAATTTCCTCTTTCATACTCGTTAGTGTTTGCCGTACATATTGTGGTGCTCCTGTGTTGGGTGCATATATATTTATAATTGTTATATCTTCTTCTTGGATTGATCCTTTGATCATTAGGTAGTGTCCTTCTTTGTCTCTTTTCACATCCTTTATTTGAAAGTCTATTTTATCTGATATGAGTATTGCGACTCCTGCTTTCTTTTGGTCTCCGTTTGCGTGAAATATTTTTTTTTCCAGCCCTTCACACTGAGGAAACCAGATCTGAAAGAGACACGTGCACCCCAATGTTCATCGCAGCACTGTTTATAATAGCCAGGACATGGAAGCAACCTAGATGCCCATCAGCAGATGAATGGATAAGGAAGCTGTGGTACATATACACCATGGAATATTACTCAGCCGTTAAAAAGAATTCATTTGAATCAGTCCTAATGAGATGGATGAAGCTGGAGCCCATTATACAGAGTGAAGTAAGCCAGAAAGATAAAGAACATTACAGCATACTAACACATATATATGGAATTTAGAAAGATGGTAACGATAACCCTATATGCAAAACAGAAAAAGAGACACAGAAATACAGAACAGACTTTTGAACTCTGTGGGAGAAGGTGAGGGTGGGATATTTCAAAAGAACAGCATGTATGCTATCTATGGTGAAACAGATCACCAGCCCAGGTGGGATGCATGAGACAAGTGCTCGGGCCTGGTGCACTGGGAAGACCCAGAGGAATCGGGTGGAGAGGGAGGTGGGAGGGGGGATCGGGATGGGGAATACATGTAAATCTATGGCTGATTCATATCAATGTATGACAAAACCCACTGAAATGTTGTGAAGTAATTAGCCTCCAAAGAATAAAAAAATAAAAAATTTTAAAAAATTTAAAAAAATTAAAAAAAGAGGCAAATGTAATATGCATATATTTTTCTCAAAATATTAGTAAATGAAAGCATACAACTGCCATTTAAAATTTCGACTAATTTCCTGCTCAATTCAATTATATACTGTTTTAGATATTTCAGCAGAGTAGCAATTTTCTCAAGCACAGATCTGCTGATCATTTTTATCAAACTTCCAAGTCAATAATCCCTCTAAAATTAAAGCCCATGCTGTCAGACATTTTCATGAGAACCAAGTAATTTTCATGAGAATCAAGTAATTTTCATGCTATTTATAACTTATAATAACAATGCACTGCTTGAGAATGAAGGTTTTTGCTCAAATTTCAGTTATAAGGACAGAATTTAAAATCAGCCAACTGGGATTTTCCAAAATCACCAAAGATCTCCTGATTTCTAAACTATCCACAAATCTTTTCCCAGTTTTATTTTCAGTTTACCACTCAGAAGCAGCTGCTCTTAAAGCGTCCTCCCATGCTTCACACACACTGCCTTTTATTTCCTATCTCCTGATTAAAGTGTTGGTGCACTGCAGGCACTCAGCAGATTCCAAAACAGAGCCCAGCTCATGGTAGACATATTCAATATTTTGTTTGATGACTGAATAAATACAATTAAATGAATAAGTATTGGGTTGGCCAAAAAGCTTGCCCAGGTTTTTCTGCACCATCTTATGGAAAAACCTGGACAAACTTTTTGGCCAACCCAATATTATTAATATTACATTAAAACAAACAAAAAAGTCTATCATGAAAATTTGCTCTGTCCTAACATAAGAAGGCAAGCATTTACGCTTTCCTACATTCACTTACAATTTAATTAAGTCAGTATTTTTTAAGCTGTGTATTCTAGTATCAGTTTCCTATCAACTCTTGGGATTCTCAGGACCCTCTAAGAAAGGGTTAGAAAAAAGCAGGCAGAGAAAGCAGATGGAGCTGTGTGACCAAATACCATTCCCTCCTCTAAAAATCGTTCACCTACAATAGCTCTTCTTTCAGCCGCTTCCTGTAGCCGACAGATATTTTATTTTTGGGTAATCCTTAGTTCTGGGCCTCCCTGGTACCAAAGACAGTAAAGAATCCATTTGCAATGCAGGAGACCCGGGTTCAATCCCTGGGTCAGGAAGATCCCCTGGAGAAGGGCATGGCAACCCACTCCAGTATTCTTGCCTGGAGAATTCCAGGGACAGAGGAGTCGTGTGGGCTACAGTTCTTGGGGTCTCAATCCTTAGCTGCTAAATCTTTAGTTGCTAAAATATGTTTGGAAACATATTTTCAAACTATTTCTTATCAAGGACTTAGAACACAAAATGCTTTCATTAATAAACACTGTATTTGATTTCCCAGAGGCTGACTGGTTTTTGATGAAAAGCTATCCCTATTTTTCTCCTGAACTTTTCCAGTTTACAAATGTACACGACTGGATATATAAATACACAGATACAGACATATATGTGTGACACTATGGAACCAAAGACTTATGAACAGATTATAAACTCAATTTAGGTTAAAAAAAAATGTCTAGTACTAACCAGAACCTGTATGGTTAATACAGGCAACCTTAGAGAGTACAAACCTTGATTCATTCATTACCTTGATGGTCACCTCTTTTTCTGCAATCCGGATGGTCACAGAAGCTTGGAAGACATTGTTTTCGGTTGTCCTTTCCACTCTCACTATCTCCTCAGGAAGCATAGACCTTCTTGAATCCTCGAGTTCAAAGCGCTATAAAATGACCAGAAAAACATATAATTTACTTTTTATTTTAGTATTAACGTTGGATATCTGGACATGTCCATCTTAATTAGAACTAAAACTCATTCAGTGTTACAAAAATAAAGGCAAAAAAATTAATGAGAATATTTTCCCCCTATTTTTGCAGATACCATTCATTCTACTTAGGCCAATTACTAAAGGTGACCTGAAAATAGTCCCTAAAATTTACTAAATACCAAGGAATGGAGTTGCTGAATCCTTGATCTGAAAGAAGTTTGCAGTCTACAATTCCTGATAATCAAAGGCTCCAGCTTCCTAGAAAAGGATGATGTGACTCTTGAAAACATGCTTACAATAAATTAAAACAAGACCCATATCAGTTGATTTCTTTTTTTTTTTTTTTTTTTTTTTTTTTTTTTAATTTTTTTTTTATTATTATTATTATTTTTTTTTTCCAGTGGGTTTTGTCATACATTGATATGAATCAGCCATGGATTTACATGTATTCCCAATCCCGATCCCCCCTCCCACCTTAGTTGATTTCTTAAATCAACAGAAGTTAATAGCTGTCTGAAATTGATAAAAATAGAACTCCCTGGACACCATTCTGCTGATTGCCTATATGGTTAGTTTAACTGATTATGATAAAGTATAACAATCAATCTTCTACAGTATCTGACACAGTGCCTTCCACAGTATAGGTTCTCAATATTTGCCAGACTGGACTTAAAATGCCCGGACCACTGATTCTTTCTCCATGTAGGCCAAAGATCAAGGTTCTAACACTAGGTTAAACTCTTTCTAATCCCAGCTGATTATATAAAAAACACATACAGAACACAAGTAAGTATATGAAAAATGAGGATACTAGCTAAGAATTAAGTAAATCCTATGACCATCTAACAGCAGCATGTTCAATATGAAAGGCTTAATTCATTTTTAGCATTAAACAGTCAGAAATTATTCCCCACAAATCCTACAATACTTACAGAACATGATCACTATAGCAAAAGAGTTGAAACCCAATGAAAGAACAGATCATTGCCTATTCAACAGAATGATTCAGTACTAGAAAACAGAGTCTGGGGAAGAAAATTATCATCAGTTTCAACATTTTAAACACAACAGCCCAGTTCACGTCCTCATTTCAATGTCTTAAGTACCCAAGATAGTCATTCCTTTCTCCATCCTAAGAAAAGCTGTTTATTTGTGCTACCATAGAAAACATAAGTTTTCTACTTTACACAATTTATATATGCAAATTCCCATGGTGTCACACAATTTGATAGGAAGTGCTTCCATGTTATAGACAATTAACAATCATTGACTCCTTAATTTCATTAAAAAAAGAAGAAGAAAAAGTTACATTGTATTTTAAGGGAAGTTTAATAGAAAAGGAGTAAAGCCTTAGCCAAGTAATTACGTTCATTAGAATTTGGAACTCAGACCCATAAAATTCTAAAACAATACATTTATGAATTTAAAGGTATGCTTTTATTCCAGCCATAGTAATAACAGTTTTAACTTGACATAGGGTTGATGTCAGAGCATTTATATTCCAGAAAGGAACACTAATGCCTTGAACACTTGCTATACTTGTTACATCCTCATAAATAATGCAAACCAAAATATTTCAGTAGAATAAAAATAGTAGGCTAGGATACACTAAAATAGTTCAAGAACTGAAGTTGCAAGGTGAGTTACCATTTGCTGGCACAGGAAATTTAAAGATTGTTGATCAAAAAGTAGGAAATAGAGGAATAAAATAGATACGTAATTCTTCACAAAATTAAGGCAAGAAAAGACAATCACTTTTTCTCCTCTTACATAAGTAACAAAACTCCTCTTTTTCCCTTTTTTTTTTTAAATTCTAAAATCAGATTTGAAATCACTTGTTTACAATATGGACTCTCAGTCAGTATTCTATGTTCCCCTTAATTACAAAGGTCCAAATAAAGGCCAAACAAAATGAAGCAACACTGACTATCTCCTTTAGAAAACTCAACTCTTTAAAGTCATCGTATAACTTTATAGAATTTGTATGATTAATTCTGAAATTACAGACCAGAAACACATCAAACTGATACCTTTGTAAAAATGTAGGCCTTTGTTCACAACAGACTGATCGAGACACTTACCAATGCCCTCTCTTGCCGGTGTCACAAAAGCTTACATCGCTCCATTTTATCAGCACCCTGATATTTTCTTCTATTCCATGTACCCCTGTTCCCACGGCACTGAACTCTGTGCTATGTGCGGCTGGGAGCTCACCTGGAAACACAGCCTCTTTTTCTCAGACATTAGGTATGCTATTTCAGTGACTGATGCCAAGGTAGCACAGATGCTAATTAAACCAAAGGGGAGTTCTAGGACTTCTCTGGTGGCCCAGTGGGTAAGAATCTGCCTGCCATTCCAGAGGTCATGGGTTCGGTCCCTGGTCTGGGAAGACTGCACGTGCTGCGGAGCAACTCAGCCTGTGCACCACGACTACTGAAGCTCTAGTGCTCCTAGGCTCTCAAGGGGCGACTCCTGAAGCCCACGCGCCCGAGAGCCTGTGCTGGGCAACGAGAGAAGCCACCATGCTCTGCAACGAGAGAGTAGCCCCCGCTCGCCACAACTAGAGGGGCCTGAGCAAAAGCAAGAGGACCCAGTGCAGCCAACAAGAAAAAACTCTAAATCTTAGAGTGAACTATATAGTCAAACTAGAAGTCTCCTGACTCCTTGAGCCTATGAATTAGTTTCCCCATTTCCAAATGGTTCTCCATTATCTCTTTAACATCCTTCTATTTCCCGCCTCTCTCCCATCCCTGCTCCCTCACCCCTTCTCACACAGAAAACCCCTTTCTTTCCTTTCATCAGTGGCTGCTATTTCACCACCCTCAGGCCTGCTTCTTTCTCTTCTGTCTCCTCCACTTTCCTTTGTCTCTTTATTGACCATTATTTTCCCCTTGCTTCTTTTTGTTTTTCTTTTAGATTCTGCTGCTAATAACTATACATTTTAGCATTTATGAGGAAACAGCTTTTTGTTATTTTTATTTTGTTATTATTGACATCACCAATCAATGAAAATACTACTTCTTGGACTAGCTGATATATGAAATAAAATCCCACTTAAGTAATCGGAATCTACTGTTCTACTCTTCTGAGCCCTTCTCACTAACACCAGCTGCAGAGAGTGCTTCCATACTCCCAAAGACCGTGTGTATGTTCCGGGATGAGGCATAATAAACACCGTTCAAGTATCTCTTTTTTTTTTGGCCACACAGTGCAGCATGTGGGTATCTTACTTCCCTGCATTAGGGGTGTGAAGCCCTAACCCCTGGACCATTAGGGAAGTTCCCATATACCATTCCATATATCCAATCCTGGGACGTGTACATATGACCACAACTGCCAAGTGTTCACATTCTATGTGCTTCTTAGAAATCTATACACCTTGAGTCAAACTATGTCAGAATAACAAAAACATCCTTCATAAAAGGGAATTATTTGAGGTGAGTTAATGACTTTACCAAAGATTAACTTGAAGTGGCCAAAACCTGAGATAATGCTAGCATGAAAATAAATAATGATAGCAAATTATAACCCACTGAATAAAATAGGGATCCATAAGTCCATATTGATATAAATGAATAAATAAGTATGTCGGGGAGAAGAAAAGCTCTTCCTTAGTGTAGAGTGCCTGCTAATAAATGCAGAAGGAATATTTACTCCCCATTACTGTCATGCCAGCACCTGCACGTCTGGAAAAGAGAAAAAGAAAAGACAGGAAAGAAAGAAAGAAGAGAGGAAAGTAGGAAAAAAGGGTAAGACAGAGATGAGAAGAAGGGAAAAGAAGGCACAAGAAGAGAACATGGGAAAGGTAAGGAAAGAAAGTGAAGCAGATACTTACTTTTAAAACCCCTTCCACAGCCATCTTCCCTTCATGTCCCAGTAAAACAGTGTACGGGTAAAGCCTCTGGAGTGCATGTTGGATTGACATCATAGGAAATGCATCCTATTTGGGGGGGAAAATACATGGGAATGAAGAACATCTACAATCATCACAAAAAGTTTAGCTGAAATGTACGTGTGACATTGAAATTGCATCATAAACGATAACCAGTAAGTGTCTCATACTCTCCAGAAGTCTACAAAAGTAAATATTCAGTTTCCTCTTCTCTTCCTGATCTGCACCCTTTCCCTTGGTAAACTCACCCACTCTCATCTTTCAGCTGCTGTATGTGTGTCTCCATCTCTACTCTTGACAAATCTCTTGAGCTCTAGATCTAAACTCTCAATTGTCTGTGAGATGTGACTATATGGGTGTCACACAGACTCCCATTCAGCATGTCCGAAAATTACATGTTTGACACATTTCTCTACCCCACTCATCCCAAAGTACCTTCTCTTTTTTCCCTTACTCCTAACCTGGGTGGACCTCATCCACATACTCCTGGCTTCACTGTTAAAACTACAAAGTTACAAAATGTTCCTGCTCTGTCGCTTCACTTGTGTCTGACTCTTTGCGACCCCATGGACTGTAGCCCACCCCACTGTAGCCCACCATGTTCCTCTGTCCATGCAATTCTCCAGGCAAGAATACTGGAGTGGGTTGCCATTCCCTTCTCCAGGGGATCTTCCCGACCCAGGGATTGAACCTACATCTTCTTTGTCTCCTCATCAGCAGACAGGTTCTTTACCACTAGCGCCACCTGGGAAGCCCATATAAGTCACTGTTTTAACTACAAAGTCAGAAAGTGTTTTTTATCCTCGAATTTTTCGCCCCAAACTGCTTTCCCAAATGGGTTTACTTACTTTAAAAAGTCTGTTTAATTAGGACAATGAGGGAAATTTCAATATAAACTGCCTATTAGGTGACATTATGGAATTATTGTTGATATGCAGAGGGGTGTGATTTGTCCTGGTTATTAATAGAAGAATGTTCTAATTCTTAGAACTGCATACTGAAGTAGTTAAGAATACTGACTGGAATTTACTTTCAGAACTGTTTAGGTAAAAAGAGAAAGTGCAAACAAAAGTGGTAATAATGTTAAAAATTGGCGATTCTACTTAATGGGATTATAGTTTTATGTTTGGCTATTTTTGAACTTTTTTGGGGGGGATTTGAGAATTGTCAAAGCAAAAAGTTCCAAGGGGAAAAACAATAAGAATGAAAAGTAGAAGACATGATAGATACGGAGGGAAAATGCTGCTCCAAATGTTGGTATGCATGCGTGTGCAAAGTCACTTAAGTCATGTCTGACTCACTGTGACCCTATAAACTGTAGCCAGCCAAGCTCCTCTGTCCATGGAGGGCTCCAGGCAAGAATACTGGAGTGGGCTGCCATGCCCTCCTCCAGGGGACCTTCCCTACCCAGAGATCAAACCAGCATCTCTTGCTTCTCCTGCATTGGCAGGCAGGTTGACCTAACTCACTGGCTCTCAGGAAAAGAGAAAAATAAGAAGCAACGTGAGATTAAAAATAAGTGTCTTGTCTCAGTGTTCCTGTGCATCCCACGCACCCCCACCCCACCTTGCTGCCAACAGAGGTGCCTTCCTCCTACAGATACCTGATTGTCGCACATCCCATCTACTCAATAATGTCTAACAGGCCACTTCCTCCACATCATAAAATCCAGACAACTGCACTCACCATGCAAAACACTTGTTGTGACAAGGTCCTCACATTTCTCTTCACCACACATGGTTGCTCTAGTGACACAGTTTATCACCATTCTCCAAACACACCAAGCCCTCTGGCGAATCAGCACCTCCGCCCGGGCTGTGCCCTCTGCCTTCCCATTGCTCCAGATGCCACCATCATGACCTTCAAGAAAGCGCTGGGGAGGACGCCTACGCTCCACCAAACCCCCCTGCGGTTCCTCCTTCCTGTGCCTCCCTGCTTGCCCGTCCAGCAACCAGCGGCTGCAGGTCTCTGGAAGAAGACTGCCCTTGAGTTCCGGGTGGGAGACCAGCGAGTGCCTGGAGACACGCGGCCCCAGGGACAACACGAACCAGTGACTGACGGTGCTGGAGTGGGAAAGCCCTCGCTCGCCTACCTCGGGTGAAGCCAGTCTGAGGCCCAAGGTAGTGTGCAGTGGACCTCTGTGTGATCGGGTGGAAGCCTCCTTCCCTGTGTCCAACTTACACCTGAGCTGGGAGTCTGCCTCCCCCACCCCGCCCACCCCAAGGCTGTGCACTCTTTAGGGGCTCAGAACACATCGCGGCTCTCTGTACAGTCTGCTGGGCTGCACAGCACGTTACACTCAGGCCTTGGAGTATTTATAGACGAACATGACAAGGCAAACACAGATGATTAATCTCCAAGGATTAACTTTTACATTTTCCTTGCCACATTTGGATATACCAGTCATTAAATTACTTGATACATACCAGAATTTGAACTGCAGCTGGTAGACTATCTAAAGGAAAATCTGGAAGTCCAAGGGTAGAAGATTCTTGGGAACAGAGAGTGGTAGCAAAGGATAAGAGCTGAGAAACTCTAGGGGAAAAAAAGAAGTGGTATTAAATTTTATTCTGATAGTTTCAGTATATAAAATCTGTTAAATACAAAATAGCTGGGCCAATGTAATTAATCTAAAAAGTTGACATCTACTATTAAATTCTTAAAGAACAAGAGCTCCACATCACATTTCATTTAAAACTCAGAAGCTTTTTAGGTACAGGTAAGTGTACCTAATCTCTTAAATCCATCACAGTATGTGAGGTTTTATACAACCTGACCCAAAACTACCCTGTCAGTCTCACCTCCTACCTTTCTCAGTCCAAATCCAAACTTTAGCCACTGGGAGCTTTTCATATTTTCAAGAATAAAACATACACACTCATAACCCATGCCTTTAAAAAATTTCTTAGAATTCTTTAATTCCATTCTCTATCAGTCAAAAGCGTACTCCTTCTTTAAGACAGATGTCAAATGCCAATGCCTTTGCAAAGACCCTGTACAGTTCCAACCACAACATTCCCCAACACTTTGAAATTGTGGCCCTAACCACACTATGTTAAAAAAAAAAAACTATCTATACACATAACTTTAAACTCTACTGGATCTTGAAATTCTTGTCATCAAAATTCATGTCTTATTATTAACTTCATCATTAGCACATGTACCATAGCTACTGAAAAGCTCTTCAAATGGTTGCTGAATGAATGAATGAATGAATGAATCAGTTGATCAATGAATGGGCAAAACAAGTTCAATGTTAAGAATCCAGATTTTATATATATATATGCTATCTATTTATACACACAAATATACATATTTATATATATAAATATATATGTACATATGTATACAAAAATACATATATAAATATGTATATATTTATATATTTTTATATATAAACATTATTTTATGTTTAATATAACATGTTTCATATAGCATATGTTAATGTTATAAATTATGTTAATATGTTATAAATATTGATTTATGTATAAATAGCTAGCACATATATATATATATACATATATACATATAGATCTATCTATATGTATATCTGAAATACTTACTTTTCAGTAGGAACATTGGCTCCAACTGAATATAACAGTTTAAGTTGGTCCTAAAATAGCACAGGAACATATCAAATTGATTAATAAGGACTGTAACATATTAAATGCAAATACTTTAGAGACATTATTCAACCTTTTAATTAAGCAAACACTAAGCAATTAATAGCAAAAAATCATTTTCTGATACATGTCATTTTCTAAAAGAAAAGTAACTCTTTCTTCCTAGTTTTCACAGATTTTCTTTATCTTGGTATCCATTTTACTTTCCAGTAACTACTGAAGGGGACAACTACAAACACAGTAACATTTTTATAGTAACTGAATTTATTATAAACAGGAGAGATGTTTTAAAAACAAGCCACCCTTAAGGAGAGAGGGGCGAGACAGGGGAGGGAATGAAGAGGTACAAACTACTGTGTATAAAACAAATAGGCTACAAGCACAAGGAATGTGGGTTCTTTACTGTCTGAGCCCCCAGGGAAGCCCAAGAATACTGGAGGAGGTAACCTATCCCTTCTCCAGAGGATCTTCCTGACCCAGGAATCGAACCGGGTCTCCTGCATTGCAGGTGGATTCTGTATCAGCTGAGCTATCAGGGACGCCCACAAAGAACATAGCCAATATTTTACAATAACTTTAATGAAGTATAATCTATGAAAATACTGAATCACTGAGATGAACACCTGAAACTAACATAATATTGCAAATAGATTATACTTCAATTAAAATTAAATAAAAATTTAAAAATAAATTATCCCTGTTCCTACTTACCTTGAAGGGCAGATAATAAATATCTCTGGCTTGAAATCGAGACCGGAGTGGGGGATCTAATGGATTCCCAGAGTACCTGGGCACCGGCAAGCCCAAGGCAATGACTCGGAAGTTTTCACTAACTCGGACAATCTTCCAAGCATCCAATTCTGTTTTGGTATGATCCTAAAAGAGGACGAAAGCACAAGTTATTACTGCATGGCAATACAGACCACACCTGCAGGAGCCAAGCTAAGGGATTTAGGCCCTGACTGCTGAGTAAACTGTACTGGAGAACCTTCTGGAAGCCAAACTGTCAAGGATGGGAGAAAAGTGGAATCAGGAAGAGGGTACCAGGGAAGGCTTGCAAAATGAAGACTGGTATTTGAAAGGAGAAGCGGCGAATGCATTGAGGCACAAAGGCGATGTGGATGAGATCTCTAAGCTCTACTTGGTCAACAGAGAGGAATAGTCAGGAGAGCAAGAAAAATAAACTGGTTCCAGCTAGAAGTCAACACATAGTAGTTCTACAAGGGCAGACCACCAGCAGGGCAAAGACTGTCCAGGGACTTTCAATAGATAAATGTGTTTACAGATCTATTTCTACCAAGCTATAGAAATAGTAATAAGTAACATTTCTTAAAAATGGTAAGCACTTTCCATGAATTTTTCTCATTTAAATTTCACCAGAATCCAAATAGATACAATTCCTGAGGTTCAAAGGAGTTACATAACTTGCCCACATTCCTCCAACTAGGATATGGTGGGGCTGAGACGGGAAACAAAAGGAAACATGTGACCTTGGAGTCACAAATGCTGACTCTAGTGCACATTCTAGCTAAGTGACCAAAAGCCTGCTATTATACCCTTTAAGTCTCAATTTTCTCGTCTGTAAAGAGGAAATAACATCACCGATATTATTACAGCTGTTATGAAAGTTAAATGTGATCATGCCTATAAAAGTAACTGACCCATAGCAGTCACCTGTTGAATGTCACATCTTCCTTCTCTGCCTGACCCTCCCAATGGCTCTTCACTGTTCTCCAGCCTTTGAAGAGCCACCCCCAACCCCACCACCCCGGGGGTCCTTTGCTGTTGCCCTCTTTATACCTTCTTGTATCACAACATTTAAAGACTTCATTACACTTAATTGTTACCAGAGTCACTGAGCACCTACCACGTGCCAGGCATTGTTCTGAAGTCTGAGATAATAACAGTGACAAAATTCCTGACCTAGTGAAAGTTATAATCTAGTAGAGGGAAGCAAGAGGGTAAAGAATCTGCCTGCAGTGCAGAAGACCCAGGTTGGACCCCTGGGTCGGGAAAATCCCCAGGAGAAGGGCATGGCAACCCACTCCAGTATTCTTGACTGGAGAATCCCACGGACAGAAGGGCCTAGCAGGCTACAGTCCATGGGACTGCACCAAGTTGGACACGACTAAAGCGACTTAACACACACACACACGGAGGGAGGCAGACAGTGAACTAAAACCATAAGTAAGTATATTAGACGACTCTGTGGAAAAAAGCAGAGTAAGGGAGTATGGGGCAGAAGGCATGTCGCAACATTTAATAAACGGGTGAGGGCAGTCTTCCCTGATAATACAGGCAGAACTCGGAGACGTTGCAGGTACAGTTCCAGACCACCACAATAAAGTACATATTGCAATGAAGTGAGACACACAAATTCCTTGGTTCTCCAGTTCATACAAAAGTCATGTTTACACTACACTGTAGTCTATTAAGCACGCAATAGCATTACATCTAAAAAATGGACATACCTTAATTTAAAAATACTTCATTGCTAACAAATGCTAACCATCTTCTGAGACTTCAGTGAATAGTAGCCTTTTTGCTGGTAGAGGGTCTTGTCTAAATGTTGATGGCTGCTGACTGATTAGGAGAGTGGTTGCTGAAGGCTGGGGTGGCCGTGGCAATTCCCTAAAACCCTTTGCCAACAAAGATCTGTATAGTCAAAGCTATGGTTTTTCCAGCAGACACATATGGATGTGAGAGTTGGACCACAAAGAAGGCTGAGAACCAAAGAACTGATGCTTTTGAACTGTGGTGTTGGAGAAGACTCTTGAGAGTCCCTTGGACTGCACAGAGATCAAACCAGTCAATCCTAAAGGAAATCAACCCTGACTATTCAATGGAAGGACTGATGCTGAAGCTGAAGCTCCAATACTTTGGCCACCTGATGTGAACAGCCGACTCATTAGAAAAGACCCTGATGCTGGGAAAGATTGAAGGCAGGAGGAGAAGGGGATGACAGAGGATGAGATGGTTGGATGGCATCACCGACTCAATGGACATGAGTTTAAGCAAGCTCCAGGAGATGGCGAAGGACAGGGAAGCCTGGAGAGCTGCAGTCCATGGGGTTGCAGAGTCGGACACAACTAAGCAACTGAGCAACAACAACAAAAGGCCACAATGAAGTCTGCTGCATCAACTGACCCTTTCATGAACAATTTCTCCATAGCATGAGATGCTGTTTGATAACATTTTACCCCTGGTAGAACTTTCCAATTTGGAGTCAATCTTCTCAAACTCTGCTTCAGCTTTATCAACTAGGTTTGTATTTGAAATTCTAAATCCTATGTTATCATTTCAACAACTTTCGCAGCATCTTCACCAGGAGTAGATTCCATCTCAAGAAACCATTTTCTTTGCTCATCCATAAGCAGCAACTCCTCTGTTAAAAGTTTTATCATAAAACTGCAACAATTCAGTCACATCTTTAGGGTCCACTTCTAATTCTGGTTTTCTTGTTCTTTCTATCATGTCTGCAGTTACTTCTTTCCCTGAAGTCCTGACCCTCTCAAAGTCATCCATGAGAGTTGGAATCAAGTTTGTTTGTTTGTTTTTATCAAACTACTGGGAGTTTTTCTGTTTTCTTCTTCTTTTGAAAAATATTTATGTATTCATTCATTCATTCATTCATTTGGCTGCACTGGGTCTTAGCTGCAGCACATGGGATCTTTCACTTGTGACAGGCAGGATCCCGTTACGGCACGTGGGATCCAGTTCCCCGACCAGGGATCAAACCCACACCCCTTGCCCTGGGAGTGCAGAGTCCCAGCCACTGGACTGTCAGGGAAGGCCCCTTCCAATCTCCTATTAATCTTGATATTTTGACCTCTTCCTATGAACCATCAGTCAGTTCAGTCACTCAGCTGTGTTCACTATGTCAGGTTCACTATAAACCATAAGTGTCTCCTTAATGTGGCATCTGTAATAGCAAATCCTTTCCAGAAGGTTTTCAATTTACTTTGCCCAGATCTGTCAGAGGAGTTACTGTGGCAGCTAGAGCCTTACAAAATGCATTTCTTAAAAAATAAGACGTGAAAGTTGAAATTACTCCTTGACCCATGGGCTGCAGACTGAATGCTGTGAACATGAATTTCATTGTACATCTCCATCGGAGCTCTTGGACAACCAGGTGCATTGTCTATGAAGAGTAATATTCTGAAAGCTATTTTTTTTCTGAGAAGTACTCAACAGTGAGCTTAACAATAAACCATGCTGTAAACAGATTTGCTGTCATCCAGGCTTTGTTGTTCCATTTGTAGAGCCCAGGTAGATTAGATGCAGCATAATTCTCAGAGGCCCTACAATTTTCAAAATGGCAAAGGACACTAGCTTCCACTTACAGTCACTAGCTGCATTAGCCCCTAACAAGAGAGTCAGCATGTCCTTTGAAGCTCTAAAGGCAGACATCGACTTCTCCTCTCTAGCTATAAAAGTTCTAGATGGCATCTTCTTCCAGTAGAAGGCTGTTTCATCTGCACAGAAACCCTGATGTTCAGTGTAGCCACCTTCATTATTGATCTGAGCTCGATCTTACAAATAACTTACCACAGTTTCTATATCAGCACTCAGGCTTCACCTTGCACTTTTAAGTTATGGACACGGCTTCTTTCCTTAAACCTCAGGAACCAACCTCTGTTAACTTCAAACTTTTCTTCTGTAGCTTCCTCACGTCCCTCAGACTTCAGAGAATTGAAGAGAGTTAGGGCCTTGCTCTGATTTAGGCATCAACTTAAGGGAATGTTGTGGCTGGTTTCATCTTCTATCCAGACTACTAAAACTTTCTTCAGCAAAATAGGGGTGTTCCTCTTTCTTACCATTTGTGTGTTCACTGCAGTAGCATTTTTGCTTTCCTGCAAGAACTTTTCCTTTGCATGAAAAACTTGGCTAATGGTTTGGCATAAGAAGCCTAGTATTTGGTGTATCTCAGGTTCAACATTTCTTCCTCGGTAAGCGTAATCATTTCTAGCTTGTGACTTAATGTGAGAGACAAGTGACTTCTCCTTTCACTTGAACACTCAGAGGCCACTTGAACACTGTAGGATTATTAACTGGCCTAATTTCAACACTGTTGTTATGTCTTAGGGAACAGGGAGGACTGCAAAGAGGGACAGAGATTGGGGGATGAGCAGCTGATGTGTGGAGCAGTCAGAACACACACATTTACTGATGAAGTTCACCATCTTATATGGGTTTGGTTTGAGGAACCCCAAAATAGCTGCACATCAAATATCAGTGATCACAAATTACAATAGCAACTGCCAATGAGAAAGCTTGAAATGTTGTTAGAATTACCAAATGCCACGAAGTGGTGACCTCTGTTAGAGAAATGGTGCCCATTGGTTTGTGTGACGCAGAGTTGCCCCAATGTTCGATTTGTAAGTAACGCCATATCTGCAAAGCAACACTAGAGCAAAGCGCAATGTAAAAAGGCATGCCTGTGCTACATTTGAGCAAAGACTTGAAAGAGGTAGAGGAATGAGTCTGGCAGATGTCTGGGAGAAAACCACTCCGGAAGAGCAAGGTGCCTGTGCAAAGCACTGATAAGACAGGAGAATGCATTTTGAGGAGTTAATGGTAAAGAGCATGCTAGCAGGTGGAGTGGAATGAAAGGGGAGAAGGAAAGAAGGAGATAAGGCCAAAGCGGCAGTGATGGCTCAGATCACCAGATATCCTGTATTCCACTATAAGGACTTTAGATTTTATTCTGAGTAGAACAGAAAGGCGTTGGAGGTTTACAGCAGAGGAATGACCTGTTCTGCCTTGTGTTAAACTGACCACTGACTGCCCTGGGGGAGCCAGGAGGGAAGCAGGGGGTTCAGAGACAAAGCTGTTACAACAGCTCAGGCATGAGATGCCAGTAGCTTGGACCTTCAAGGTATCTTTAAATATTTCGTTCGTTTCTGTCCATATCTACTGGACTTCAAGCTTCTTGAACCAACTAGTGGATTGTGTTCATCTCTGTCTTCCTGGTGCCTGGCACAGTCTAGAAGCTATTAGGCGTGTTGAGGGAAGGAAGAGAAGGAAAGAGGGAGGTAGGAAAGAAGGGGAAAGGAAAGAATTAAAGAAGAAAAAAAAAATGGAAAAACAGCGACTAGAGAGACAAAGTAAAACTCTGGGAAGTCCTCTCACATGGTCTGCAAACAGAAGAGCCATACAAAACTGCAAACACACAGCTGGCTTCAGCCAACTGCCCAAGACAGCCGCCCCCTGAACAACTGTCCCTGTTCTCATACGATCATGCCTTATACCGCAGATGGCACGGCCCGCGGCTCACAGCTCAGACGCAGCGGTGACGTTTCTTTTCTCACCTGGAGAAGTTTGTCGTAACGCTCGGCAGACATCAGGAAGCGTCCATCCTCAAGTTGCATCTCCCTGTTCTCCAGCAAGTTGTTCAAAACCGGCAGAACATTCCTCTCCGCCTTTTCCAAGCCTTCCAGGATGAGTGTCCTACCTTCTGTAGCTGCACGAACTGCACACTATTTCCAAGAGACAAAAGCAACAGGAGACCATCAAACATAGTGGAGCATGGCCTGATTTTACTTGTTGAGTAATGCAGATGAAACTAGGCCTCCTTATTATAGGGACCAGGAGTACGAAAAGCTGGGCTTCAGATCTTGGCTTTGCTTATTCCACCAATAGGATCTTGACCAAGTGATTTTTCTCTCTTGAGGCCTGTTTCCCCATTTGTAAAATGAAGAGTTTAGAAGCAGTGGTCTCTAAGGCTCCTTTCAGTTGTAACATTTTAGATATATACCCAATGAAACAGAAAACTAACAGCTATTTTTGGATGAGTAATGCAATCAAGGAAGCAGATTCCTTAACTAGAAAAAAAATGAAGATTACAATCTGCTCTATCAAGATTCTTATGGAGATCAGATAAACTAGGTGAGAACTCGCAGAGACTGGAAGGTTTTAAATGAGTCACCATTACAATGGATTCAGATTTAGTGTCATGTTCCACACCGACAGCATCACAGATTTACCAAAACAGAAAAAGAGTCAGGTTTTCCACTGGGCTATAGCAGACTGACCATAATCATACTCCTAGTTTTCCAAGTTTAAGAAAATTAGAAATAGAGAAAAAGAGGAAATAAAGTTGACTGCAAATGGGAAGAAACAGGAAAAATATAATTTTTTTAAAAAGTAAAGTACTAAAGATGTGGGGGGGGAAAATCCTTCTTTAACTGATAGATGCTGAACAAGATAGAAAAATCTATTTTTTGGTCAAAATCCTTGAAAATCTGGTTTTAAAAAAAATGCAAACCTCAATGACGTTTCTGCTGTGTACTGAACAATATGATTAGGATTAATGCCGTGAAATTTATGTTATCACTCTCTCCTTAAAAATCTCTGCTTTTTACCTTTATAGCACTATATTTTCTTTAAAAAAATTAAAAAAAAACACAGAGAAACAAACTTTCTCTTTTCTGCTTGCCCATCCCATGTAAGTTGCCAGAATCAGGTCTTTAACCCAAGCTCTTCTGACTCTAGAGCATCACCCTTAACCACACACTTGCAACCACCAGTGGCGTGCTAACCATTCTCAACCTCCGGCTCCCCCAAGCCCTATGACATGGATGTCTCCAGCCAGGCTCTAGAAGCACAGGCTCTACTGTACAATACTGAACACGTCAGCTTTTCCTCCAAATATTTTCTTTCTCTTATCTTCCTACTTATGGTGCGAGCACTATTTTCCCATGACAGGTCCTGGATTCCTACCTCACCTCTTACATGCAATTTATGATGATGTACTTCTTTAGTATTTCTGGAATTCATCCCTTCTACCACTCCTCTAGTTCAGGACCTTCTTACCTCTCAGATCTTCTTCTTACTAAGTCCAAGCTCCTTAATGTAGTGTTTATGTCTATCACAATATGGCATTATCGTTCCAATACTTCCTGATACCAGTTGCCTGATACGTGATATTTTTGCAACACTGAACTAGTTGTGATTTCCCCTATGCTTAAACATACCACACCGCTTAACTAGAAAAATGTGTTCTATACTGATCCCCTTTGCTTAAAATTTAATTTTCCCTATAGTAATTAGCTGTCAACCAATCTGAAAAATCAGCCTCCAAACAATCCTTCAGATGAAGGGAAGAAAACTACTATCTCTACTTTTTTTAAGAGACTAAATATCCAAAAAATTTCTCAAATAGCAAAGCACTGACTTCCCAACTTGAGGAGGGGGGGAACACAAAAAACAGGCACTGCTTAATCAAGTCTCCTTTTAATAAGCTGCTGAATTTTGCATTGTATTACAGAATTCATTTCAAATGTCTATGTACTATCATAAAAAACAAATTTCTATGAAAACTACAATTAAGATTCATCCTATTTTAAAAGTAAGATCAAATTATGAATAAACCTGACCATCTTGTGGTAGCAGCTTTATTTTTTAAAATGCATGGACAGAAGTGACTTAGTAGCTCCTAAAGAACCAAAAAAAAGAAAAGAATCTTATTTTTGCTAGTTGATAAAAGAGCAAATCCATAGAAATGGCTTCCAGAACATTAAAAATAACACATAAACTACTTATAGAAATTCATGTTTCAGCTAAGGCCTCAATTAAGCTTTCTTTTATAAGAAACTATTTACTCCAAGAAAACACAGCTCCTAATAAAAAGAAACTCAGCTATATCTCAATCTAAAAAAAAGAAAGAAATCAAGTTATCACAACTTGTGTTAATATTGTATTTAAGAAGCTAATAAACTTTTTATCAATCTTAGTTATACAACAGACTAAATACTCTATTTAACTTTTAAACACTTCCTAGAGATGAAAATACATGTTCTCAGAGACAAAACTAGAAATACGTAAGTCAAAATTTAGTGGTTTCCCAACTGTGGGTCAGAGAAGACAAAGTCTTGACGACATAGGACAACAATAGACACAGCAGATCTGCTTTTATTTACTCCAGGAGACTTTGGTCAGTTACGCACTGCACCTTCCCAGAGGAAAGGTGGAATAAGCTGTAGAGAGATCAGAAGGAAAACACAAAGGAATCCTTTCATCCCCCCTAATGGAGACGTGGACTAAGTCACTTTAGTGGTGCCAAACTCTTTGTGGAGATAGGTGCTGTGATCCTAAGTTGAAAAAAGTAGTAATGGATGGAAAAAGGCCTCTTGAAAACCTGATAAGTGCCATACCTCTTCTCCAGAGTAAAATGCACACAGCTATCCGTATACAATAGAGACCTCAAGTTAAGAACCTCTAACTCTGAAAAAATGATACAAACACAAAGTCACAAGTTGGCACACACTGTAGTAATAATTGCTGAAGCCAGAATCATCAACGAATGGTAAAATTAGTGGGTAAGAGGATGATGAAAAACAGGACATTTGCAAAAACTCACAACTATCTCCCTTCACAAGGTATTTTTAAGTGCAAAGGGAAAAAAATAACACAACAGTGAAGGAACCTGGCAGATACAACCTTAACCAAGTCCTCAGTTAATATACAGTAATGAAATGTATCAGGCTCCCCAGGTGGCACTAACAGTAAAATGTCTGCCTGCCAAAGCAGGAGACATAAGAGATGAAGGTTCAATCCCTGGGTCAGGAAGATCCCCTAGAGGTGGGCATGGCAACCCACTCCAGTATTCTTGCCTGGAGAATCCCCACGGACAGAGGAGCCTGGCGGGTTACTACGGAGTTGCAAAGAGTCAGGCAGGACTGAAGCGACTTAGCATGCATGCAATGAGATGTATCAATTTCAAGCACTAAACTTCTTATATGAAGTTCCCCCAAAGGCCACATCTCTTCTACTGCATTGTTGCATTTTTAACATATGCATGATCTTGATCAAATCATGAGGAAACATCAGACAAACCATACTTAGCAACATTCTACAAAATAACTGGTCATGAAGAAGACAAGGGAGCGACCTGGTACTATAATGGGGTGGAGCTGGGGACAGTGTAGCAGAAGTCATTTTTTTTTTTTTTAATGATGCAAATACTTGAGCATATTCATATGATGAGGAGGAGCAGCTTTGTCTTTGACTAAGTGTCACTCCTCCTTTTCTGAGGCTAGCTCTGTACTCTGAGCTTAGTGGCATTTTATCTTCCTTCCTCCAAAATCTTCCATCAACTATCTCTCTCTCTCTCTCTCTCTCTCAGCCATTTCTGACTCTTTTTGACCCCATGGACTAAGGAGTCCACCAGGCTCCTCTTGTCCATGGAATTTTTCAGGCAAGAATATTGGAGTTGGTTGCCATTTCCTCCTCCAGGGGATCTTCCCAACTCAGGGATCAAAGCTGCATCTCTTGCATCTCCTGCATTGGCAGTCAGGTTCTCTACCACTAGCGCCACCGAGGAAGCCCTCCATCAACTATACCATGTCTTATTTTCATTTTCACATTCCTTCTCTTCTACATTTTTAGAAGTACATGTCTGTACTTTAAGAAAATCTACAGTCTTCTGAGCCTCTTAATATACTCTCATTTTCCTCTCCTTTATTTACAAACTTCTTTTTTGTTTGTTTGCTTTCTGTTTCCTCTTGGCCGCACCGGGCAGCTGGTGGGATCTTTGTTCCCCGGCCCTGAGCAGTGAAAAGCACCAAGTCCTAACTACTGGACTGCCGGGGAATTTCCTATTTTCAAGCCTCTTGGAAATAGTCCACATGCTGACTGCCTCTAATAAGCTTCCATCACCCTCATTTTATTGAAACTGCTCACTTGAAAACACCAAAAATCAAAATGCCACAAATCAAGCTTTTTTCTTGATCATCGTGATCTCATTCCCTTCAATCCTCTTCCATTGATTCTCTTTTGTGATTTGAAAGGAAAAAAAGTGAAAAGGCGGCTTCCCTGGTGGATCAAATGGTAAAAAACCTGCCTGGAATGCAGGAGACCCCAGTTCAATCCTCTGACCCTCTCCTGTGATTTACCATCTATGAATATGTACCAGGTTGGTTTCCCCACTCCAGTGGGCAATTCCTATGGACAGAGGAGCCTGGCGGGGTACAGTCCATGGAGTCGCAAAGAGTTGGACACGACTGAGCAACTTCCACTTTCTCATGTACCTGTTTCATCTTCCGAGTAGGATTCTTAGGCCTTCAAGGGGTGAGAACTCTGTTTTTTTGTCATATTGGTGCAAAACTGACTCACAGCAGGCTTTTAGTGTTTATGGAATAAAAATATAACCATTCAGTTACAAGATGTTGTTATGTAAGTTTAGAAAGAATTTTTATATGAAGAATAACACTTATCTATGCTTACACTTGATATGAAAACAGAACTGAACAAGTTTAACTGTCAGCAAGAGAGATTTAGTCTACATATTTCAAAATTTTTCTATACAGATTTTAAAATAAAATAATTGTGGTGTAACTTTTCTTGTGAAATCATTTAAAAAAAATAAAGAAGGGAACAGCATATATATATTTTACATGGAATGAATACTGGTGATCACTCCTCAGTGTAGAAATTAGATAAAGATCACGCATAAGGATCTCTTCCTGCCCTTCAAGCTATAGAATTTTCAGAGACCTAATTTCTCAAATAGAAATCAGAAAAAAAATGCATAAAAATCCTTCTGGACAAAACCATCCCATATAGCAGCTTTAACAACCTAGTACATGGACACAAAGTATTTCAAGATAAAAGCAGCTGCATGACCTAAAATCAAAAACTGTCTAAGCCCTGTTCTAGATTTGCTTCTGATTTGATGAATGACCTGAGGCAAACAATTAATCTGGATGTCTGTGTCCTCATTTAGTAAATGAGAATATCCTCAAGGGGTGCTGTACAATGTCACTATTTATGAATCAAGGCAGTACTAGAAAAAAATTTAAAGCTGTCAAGCCTATTAAAATATCAATTATTATTAACAGAGCCATGATCTGATGAAAATAGATTCTAAAGAGTTTCAGACACTCAAAATGGCTACAGTGTAATGTCACTGAAGAAGCCAAAGAGGGGAAAACAATTTCTGTTTCAACTTTTTTATTTAAAATGATCAAAATAGGATCTTCTGCCACCTGCTGTGGATGATTAAGGTTACTCACGTTCCTCTGTAAGCCTCCATTTCTCTCTAAAGCTATACTAGTGATGGTGCTTATTTCATAGATTAAGATAAAGATTAAGGAAGATAACCTCTGACACACAGTAAACCTGAAAAAAACAAAATTACGGGGCTTCCCTGGTGGTCCAGCGGTTAAGATTCTGTCTTGCCATGCAAGAGACACCGGTTTGATCCCACATGCCGTGGAGCAACAGAGCCCATGAGCAACAACTGCTGAGCCCACGTGCTGCAGCTCCTGAAGCCAGGGCACTATCGCCCGTGCGCCACAACAAGAGAAGCGACCACAACAAGAAGACCACGTAATTGCAACCAAGAGTAGCCCATGCTCTCCGGAACTAGAGAAATTCTGCATGCAGCAATGAAAACCCAGCCAAAATAAATAAATAAATAAACCTTAAAAATTTTTTCATGTTACTTTCTTTAAAAAAAAAAATAGCTGTTATTATTACAAATACTATTATCCTTGTAGTAGTTGCTGTTATTGTCATTAGAAAATATTTTAATTTAATTACAAATACTATTATCCTTGTAGTAGTTGTTGTTATTGTCATTATCAACAGCAGCAGCAGCAGCAGCATCTTCATGATCATCACTGCATTTTGAAGAGAAGTAGCATATGAGAGAAAGAAGCTAAACTTAGGAACCAGACAAATCCTGGTTCAAATTCTACCACTGCTTTGTTTATCATACAACTGGTAAGACTCTTACTTCACCTGTAGGTATGGAAGTCAACTCCATCCTAAGAATGTTTTGAGGATTAAATGCAGTCATATAAAAGGTGCCTAGCACAACAGGGGTCTCCTCAATGAAAGTTATTTTTATCTCCCTTGATTCTTCTTAACTGAATTTAAATAAACCTGTCCAACCGTTAACATACACATAGCTAAGAGCTGGCCTGAGCAAGAGGGCAATATGGAGAGGCCAAGGCCTGAGTTCTGACTAATACAGAGGTCAGAGTAAACACAGACCTTCTCCAGCTGTGCAAGTGACAGTCAGGACATATGGACAGAGGAGCCTGGTGGGCTAAGTCCACGGGGTCACAAAGAGTCAGACACGACTGAGCGTGAGACAAGCCAAGAACAAGACGGCTGCGAGGGATTTGGAGCCGGTACCAGAACTCAGTCATTCTCAGAAAGCAAGCAACTGTTTTCCCTTATTTGCTAAAATAAGTAAAAGGTGATTATACAAGATAAAAATCTCAGTTTTCGATCAATAGCACTGTTATTCAATATATTACGAGTTACTTTTGGTGACCTATAATATTTAAGCAGTGTATTAAAGGAGTTAATCCTTACTTTTTCTACTAATAAGAGAGAATCAAGAATTATTCAAAACAGGAGAATACATTAAAATATTATGTAATTGTTTAAAGTGCATTTTATATGTAACATTAAATATGTGTATTGTATATTAAGGAACTTGACATTATCGTGTCAAAGTAACAAGATTCTAATGTGATGAGTTGATGGTTTAGAAAAAGGTAAAAAAAATCATTTGAAGTTCCCCATCCTGGCTTTCTATTCCCCCAGTTATGGCTATATAGAGTGTCACCCCTCAGCCAGACATAAAAACCTAATCACAAGTTATTTGTAATATTTGAGAAATGCAAGCAATGTGTAATGACTTAAAAGTCTTCCTCTCCAGCTCTTTGGAGTCACAGGACAATAAGCAGAATTCAGGATAAGAATGTCAAGTAAAGTAAGAAAAAAAAGGAGAGTAATAGGTTTTTGAAGAGTAAGAATATCAAAAAATATCAGCTTTTTTGGGTTATTTTATCTTCTAAGACAAATGCAAGTTAATGTGGTAGTAAAAAATCTTCAACTCTTTATATCTCCATAAGTGTTATAATATCAGCCATATAAATTTTCATATTTCTGTTCTTTAGCTTATTTTTCTTTTCAAAAAGTTCCTATAATCCATTCAGCAAAGCATTTGCATTAAAAATATTTGTTACCTTCACATTAACAAGTGAGTATGTTATAGTATTTACATAAACAAACATGGTGTAAACATCAACATTTTCTTGGCAGATCATAACTTATTTCATCAGTCTCTCTCTCCTTTTCCATATCCACTCAATTTATTGACATCTTACAGAAGCAATAACCAATAAAAATAAAAATAAAAATAAGAAGTTAGTACTTCTTAAAACAAATTAAAGTCTATCGATTTGGCAACATACATACATAGAAATACTCAATATTGACAAGAATCCATGAGACAATTACTCAGTGCATTAGGATGACAGCATGAGTTGGAACACCTTTTCTAGAAAGCAATTTTGTGACATATGTATATCAAGACTCTTGAAAATGTCTAGGCCCTTTAATTATACTTCCAGCATTCAAGTTTTAAAAAATCATCCACGATAATAAGATCTAAGTGGAGAGATATTCACCTAGAGTTATTTCTAACAGTGAAATTATAACAGTTATATAATAATTATATAATTACAACAGTGAAATTTATAACAGTGAAAACTTAGACAAAATCTGAATGATCAACAATATGGAAATGTAGATAAAATGGGAATGTTAAATAAATAATGTCACATCTATTTGATGAAATACTGTACAGACACTAAAAGTTATATTTTTTCACAGGAAAATGCTCCTGAAGAAAATCAAATTTTAAGAAAAGCAACCTGTAAAACTTGATATGCATGGTATACCATCTTTGTAAAAATTACTATACGTGATTAGATAGATATGAATGTAGGCATGATGAGCTTCCAAGGTGTTATCAGTGTAAAGAATCTGCCTGGCAATGAAGGAGAAGTGGGTTCGATCCCTGGGTCAGGAAGACTACTGGAGAAGGAAATGGCAACCCACTCCAGTATTCTTGCCTGGGAAATCCCATGGACTGTGGACCGTGACAGGCTACATACAGTCTATGGAGTCGCAACGAGTCAGACACAACTTAGGAGGTAAACCACCAAAACTGTTTTTAGGTGCCAGAGATAAGCAAAATAGTTACATTCTAGTGGAGAAGACAGACAATAAACATGAAAACAAGGAAATTAGGCAAATTCAGAGAGCGATAGGTGCTCTGAAGATTACCTTATGTATATGACAACAGGGTTCATGCAGAAAGGGTTTAAATGTGATGAGTGATTATAGAAAGTTCTGAGAGTTTATCATCAGAATGATGAGGAGGCAGGAATATACAGATCTGGGAGAAGGTCATCCCAAGCAGAGGAAATAACAAGTACAAAGGTTCTGGGGCTGGAACGAACTTGGTCTGTTTTTAAGAGGACAAGGTCACTGTGGCTGGACTCTAGCAAGCAAGGGAAAGAAGAAAGGAGATGAAGTTGACAAGGTTGGGTCCTGTAGAGTGTGGTGGCCATGTTCAAGGGTCTGGATTTTATTCTGGGTGTGACAGGACCAAACTGCTTTAAGCAAGGAACTGATAGGATCTGGTTATGAACAAACAATAAGGAATATTAACTGCCAGGAAGTGAGAGAGAAGAAAAAATATGAAACTCAGATAAAATCTCAATAGACAGTCTGAAGCAACTCAGAGAAAGGACTAATGTCCTTATATCTTCATCACAGACTCTGAAGGTGCCAGTGTAGTATAGCATCGTAAACAGCTGATGCTTGTCATAATCAGCTGGATTAATAAAAAAGAAAAAACATGAAAGTATAGAATACTACCATAAATGCATATATCATTTTAAATATTTTATAAGTGGTAAACAGATATAAATTAAAAATTTGCTTTCTAGAATGGTTGGGAGAATACAATGTCAGAGTTTCATCTAAACAATTTATATTATGCTTCAAGATATAAATCTTTAGCTAACCAATAAATTTAGTTACCTAAAGCAACTCAATTTCTGAGATTTCTGCTTAGCCAGTTTTAAACTGTCTTTAAAATAATAAGCATACAAAAACATTTTTTCCTGTTCCTTATTATCTGCATCGCAACAATCATCCAAATACAAAATTCACTCAAAAATATGTTTTTAAATCCACGCTCTACCAAAGTCAGTACTCTTACTGTCATTTAAAATGACCGAGAAGAAGCAAGCATTGTATTTTTTTTCCACTTATAATCAGAAATAAACTTAGCCTTTGGAATTACGTAAATAAAATGGATTTCTTTAAATATACTCATGTGCTCCATCCACAAAGGATTACGTTTTTAATAGTTGGAAATCTAAAATACTCAGATTCTCCCACCATATGATGCTAAGTTTGATCACCATTGTTTATCATAAGTAGTGTAGTCGCTCAGTCGTGTCCGACTCCTTGCAACCCTGTGGACTGTAGCCCACCAGGCTCCTCTGTCCATGGGATTCTCCAAGCAAGAATACTGGAGTGGGTTGCCATTTCCTTCTTCAGGGGATCTTCCCGACCCAGGGATCGAACCTGGGTCTCCCGCACCACAGGCAGATGCTTTATCCTCTGAGCAACCAGGGAACTGACAAATCATTGCACTTTAAGTACAGCCTTCTTTCTGTAACTAGATGGTGATCTACATGACAATGTGAATATTTTGGTCTCCAAAAATTCTTTCACTCAGTGTTTCTTACAATTTCACTCTTTTACTTATAAAGTAATAGTGTGTACTCCTGGGAAAGCTTCAAATTTAAAGAACTATGAAGCTTATTCCTTGCCCTACCCCAGATGCCTGACCACACCTCCACAGAGGTAAGCCCTGTTAACTGATTCTTGTGTTTCCTTCTGGAAATTTTCAATGTGTAAACAAACATTTATGTATTTTTTCTCGTTTTTTAAATCACAAATGGGATCATATTATATAGACTGTCTTGCAACTTCATTTTTTTTCAGTTAATATATTCTGGACTTCTATCAACTCATAAATATTCATCTCACTTTTTTTAACGGTGACAGATAATTCTAGCTACTATGATTTATTTAATTAGTCTCTTATACATCATTATAGTTTTCACAAAGTTTTATGTGATTTATCAAACAGTGCTACAATAAACAGCCTAGTATATATGTTTTCGTGCTTTGTGTGAATAACACTGGAAAGAAAAATTGCTAGAAATATTACTGCTGGATACTAATGTGTTTAATTTTTTTCTTTTGATAGATAATCACCAAATTTTCCTTTATAATTACATCAATCCATGGTCCCATTAACAGCAATGCTGATTCCTCACCCCTTCCTCCTCATCAACAACGAACATTAGCAGATTCTGAGAGGTGAAAGAAAAGGAGCCGTTCACTACTCTTTTAATGTTCATTTTTATAAACAAGAAGTTCAAGCACCTTGTTATGAATTTATTGAACGTCTGAATCTTTTCTCTATGAAATGCTTGAAGCCTCTGCCCTTTTTTCTCTTAGGCATTCCTGACAAAGAACAATGTTCAATATTTTAAGTAAAATATTTAAAGAAATGTACAAGTTTTGTTATAGGGGTTTCCAGGGGTTCAGTGGTAAAGAGTCTGTTCAGTGGTTAAGAATCTGCCTGCCAATGCAGCAGACACAGGAGACATGGGTTTGATCCCTGGATCAGGAAGATCCCTGGGAGCAGGAAATGGCAAGCCACTTCAATTCTTGCCTGGAAAATTCCATGGACAGATGAGCCTGGCCGGCTTCAGTCTATGGGGTCGCAAGGAGTCTGACATGACTGAGTATGCATGCACCCACAAGCTTCAATATAATATTCAAAAAATATTATTTTAATTGATAAGCTGCACTCTCTTCAAAAAGCTGTAGTTCCTGGAATTATGAATCTAATTTTACTACACTTAATATACCTTTATGTACTTCACCTTTAGATTTAGAATATTTTAGTAAATGTGCTAGAGAATTTGCTATATTGAAATCTCAATTCGTTATTTTTTTTTTAACTCAAATTTTTATAGGAAGTTAATAGGAAGCAACTGGAAATTAAGAAATCAGCATATGAATCTTTAGTTAACATTTCAGAACCACTTGTTTCAACTACGGCTTTTTATTTCATACTAAACTAACAAGGCATTTCCAAGAACAGGGAAACCAAAAACCTAAATTAAATCTGTCTAGAGAGGGCATGGTACATCTGTCTTTCGCTAGTACATGAGCTACTCTTTTCCTACTTTAAAAATCAATTTCTTAAAGACCGGGAGTGAACAGTCACGTGTGGGAGTGTGATAAGCACTTGCCTGATCGATGTAAAAAGCTGTGCCCGCTCGGATCTCTCGCCGCTGTTTGAGGTCGGTTTCGGTGGTGTCTCTTGACAAAGCAATGTATTCAACCTCCCTTTTGGTCAGCTCCTGAAGAGAGTGAAATGGTCCCAAGATAAAATCAAGTTTCCAAGATAAAATCAAGTTCCCAACATATGCTTTGGAGGCAGGTACCCTGACAATGTCACTCTACAGAAGAGCATTTTATTAATAAATGTAATTCTAGATGAAAGCCTTCTGAGCCTCAGCTTTAAGAAAAATGTAATAAATGGAACATTAATCAAAATATGTATCTCTCCTCAGAACTTTTACTGTACTCAATAATCTATAGCTTAATTACTGACTACTTAGGCAATAATAATCAAAATGTGATCTTACAAATATCTCCTATAGAGTTCTTTTCAAATATCAAGAGTAATAATTTGGCTATTACTTGATTTTCACATAAATGACAGTCATCTCTGTAAATAATGTTCATCTTTTTTTTAAGGGTGCTTTAAATTAATTTACTGTATAAACCAATGATTACCTACCATGTATATGTTAAGCATTTAACAAGTGTGAAAATAAGGTAAATATCAATAAGTGGTTCAACAATAAAGAGACAATATAGAACTAATTAGGAAGGAAAAAGGAGAGGAAAGATGAAAAGCAGGAAGGAGGTATGGAGGTTATTATTTTACACAGGAAAAAAAACCATTTGGTTTGAAGAAGAAACCACCCAGAATCTATTTCTCTTAGAATAATTAATCTATCCCTAAATTCATTTTTCCTTATATATAACAACAAGGTATAAAAAGTTTTTAACATTATCCTTAGTTTTACAATGTTGAATTAAAAACAATGACATTCTCCAATCCAATAAGGCATGTAATATGTTTTTATTAAACAGGAAGAACAAATTAATTTACTGGAGGAGTACAAAAGAAAAAAGTTGAATGAGTATGCCATTAGTGGTGAAAGGGGATTTTTCTTTAAATGGGATTTTTTTTAATTGACCTTATCTCCATGTGATGTTGATAAAAATACATTATTATTGTCACTCAGTCTTTTAAAATGTGCCTGTTCCCATGCACCCATAAGTTTTAGAATATGTGGAAAGAAGGGGAAAGTTTTAAAAAGAGAAAATGTACACCAAAGTGGCAAAGATGTGCTGACACCAAATGATGTTTCTCTAAATGAGCCGCCCGTGAGAGCACAATTCTGGAGTCAAGTGGCAGGTCCTCCTCCAGCAGACCCCTCCTGGCTTCTGGAACGCCCTGCAGCGCCTTCCCGTCTTGTCTCACTGACTGACTGACTGTGATCTCCCTCGCTGAAAACCCCTGACACTCACAGTGGTTGACCAAATGCCGTGTGCCTCTTACTATTAAACTGTATCACAGTAGCAGCCCAAACTGTCACACCAAGGCTGTCATCCTCAGTCTTGACAGTTTCCCCGGACTTTTCGTCAGCCAAGACAAGACCAAGGTGTCCCCAGCTGTTGATCCACGAAGTGGCAGCAACAAGCTCACAGCCAGCACCTGAAGCAGCAGGTGGGGACGGCGGCAGAGGTCTGCTGACTTGCTTTAAACTGTCTAGAAAGCTCCTACTATATGAGTGAAATATGAGATAAACACAAGTTTTCAGTTATTTCTTTTTAATTTCTCATTGATTCAACAGGCTTGCCCCCAGATTTCTGCCTTTAGAGATGTCATCTACACTGGCTATTGGACCAATCCATTGTTCCATATCCGGTTCCAACTGTTGCTTCTTGACCTGCATCCAGGTTTCGCGGGAGGCAGGTAAGGTGATCTGGTATTCCCATCTCTCCAAGAATTTTCCAGTTTTTTGTGATCCACTCAGTCAAAGGCTTTAGAAAAGACCTGATGCTGGGAAAAGATTGAAGGCAGGAGGAGAAGGGCACAACAGAGAATGAGATGATGAATGGCATCACCGACTCGATGGACATGAGTTTGAGTGAGCTCCAGGAGATGATGAAGGACAAGGAAGCCTGGCGTGCTGCAGTCCATGGGGTTGCAGAGTTGGACATAACTGAGCAACTGAACACCACCGCTATGCTGGCTATTACTACACATAGGGTCTTTACATATACTGGCAAGAGTACCCACTACAGAGTTTGCAAGGCAGCTTAGGCTAGTAAGTTTTCTTACATGTATTTCCAAATCCTGAAGCTGCCTCAGCTCTGACAATTGAAAGTTTGGTGGCGGTTGTTTTTTTAAGATACAAGGTTTATACTTATAAACTTCAATTGTGTTTTTCAGCCAACAGGATTCCTATACTCTCCCAGCCTGGCTACTCCACATTTCTAACAAGCTTCAAAGACTTGTCAGAAACAAAATCAAAGTGAGATATTGTTGCCTTTGAAATGAGCCAGGTAGAGTGCACAATTTAAAACTAAAGAGGTCTAGACCTGGGAATCTTGGTGGGTGACTCTGCATTCTCAGACAAGACAAATAGACTTTTGCATTGTGTATTAATAAAGTAACGATAATAATACAATGGCACACTGCACCTCACAAACTGATTCTAGGGAACAAATAAGGGATACGAAATTTATAAGCTAGACAGAGTTAGATTCTGTTCATGGTATTTCCATCATTACAGCCCTATATAATTTTGAAAGTACCAAGATAAACTCACCACTAAAATAAAAGAGTACATGAAGTATATCTCAATAAATTAGAAATCGATGATTTAATATCAAATAACAAAAGGAAGCTTTAAGTAAGGTTTTTCTCTTCATCCTAAAAATTATCTTTGGAACAGACCAACTTCGTCTGAGAGGGTTCATCCTTCAATCATTATAGCAATGCCTATTAATGCTGACAAAGTAGTAGAAAAAAGTCCTGCAAATTTTTTTTTATTTCGGTTGAGATTTGAATATTTCAACTCAACTCAGAGAACTACAAACATTTAAGAGGATATCGTATCAGAAAGGAAAAGCAATATGAGATCTGAAGTCTAGCTCCATCACTGACTTGCTGGATAAAGCCTGAGTGAGTTATCTAATCTCTGTGAACTTGTTTTCTCATCTATTTAAAGAAAAAAAAAGAGTGCACAAAACACGTAAGAGAGATTCTGTAATCCTTAGGCTCCCTTTAGAGACCATATAACATCAAAAGTCAGAAGAATTATTTGGCTTTTCAAAATGTGGACCAAAGATAAAAGAATGTTTCTTGAGAAGAATAAAACTACACTTTTGTTTTCTAATCTCAGAGTTGCTGATCCTGTTTGCAACTACTCACTGCTTGAATTTAGATGGATCTCTTTCCTACTAGAAGTGGAGGGTTCTCTACTTGGAGCAAACATTTGCTAAAGCTATGAAAGGCAAACATACATTGACTTTCCGAATAATTTATTCCAAATGCTTTATAAACAATCACCCCTCAATGTCAACATTTTTAAAGGAAGGACTAAACCTGAGATTTCTGTAAATTCTTAATTTATTTCACAAAACAGGTTATCAAAGTTAAGACCCTCAGGAATCAACAAGAATTCGTTGCTTACCAGGTACTGCATAGCAATAGAGCGCCGAAGAGGCCCAGGAGGTCCTATTAGAAAGACGTCTTGCCCCAGAAGATCCTTCTGCATTATCCATCTTAGATGTTGAATTACTGATTGAGCCAGAGAGTCTGAGACTTTAAAGTGGAAAAAAAAAAATAATAAAGTGGAAAAAAAGGTAAAATGAAATGCAAATCAGACTACTACATAGAACATAAACCTCCAAGCAACCAATGCAGACAGTATATCTATCAAGTTAAAAATGTATATACAATGTACATGTGTATATATATATATATATATATATATATATGCACATATATACACATACACACATGCATATACACATGTATACATTCATACCTACATCTGCTGAATTTTGACACTGTTTTACAATAAAACCATTATTATCTAATGTTAAAATAGGGTTTATTACATCACGAAGAGTCACATAATCCCACACCTAAAAGCTAATAAGAAACGGGAATTCCCTGGGGGTGGGGGGGTGGTCCAGTGGTTAAAGCTTGGGCTTTCACTGCCATGGACCTGGCTCAGACCACTAGTCGGGAAAAATAAGATCCCATAAGCCATGCAGTAAGGCCAAAAAAAAAAAAAAAAAAAGGCTTATAAGAATGCTTGAACAGGTATCTGTGTTATCAAAGGAACAAAAGTGTTTTTCAAGGGTGATATGAACAACTACTACCATTACTTTGTCACAATGTTACACCCCAACTCTTTTGTTCTGAAAGGTGATAGGACCAAATCATCTCAGACAATTTATGAGTATCATAACCTTGAAAAAATTTTTAAAGTATGACTTAAGTTGGCACTGGATTGTGAGATCTCTCAAACTTCACAGTTAGGATGTCTGATGTAGATTTAAATGACTCCTTTAAAATTTACGTCTATTCAACACCAACTCTTCTGGAAATAGAAGACTCTTCTGTATAATATCCTTCTAAGTCTACTATATATATATATACATTTAATTTTGGGGCACATGGCATTTGGGGATCTTAGTTCCCCACCCAGGAACTCAACCTCTGTACCCTCCATTGGGAGTGCTGAGTCTTAACCACTGGGCTGGTAGAGAAGTCCCTAGTAAAAAGTGAAGGTGTTAGTCACTCAGCCATGTCTGACTCTTTGCGACCCCACGGACTACAGCCCAGCAGGCTCCTCTGTCTATGGGATTCTCCAGGCAAGAATACTGGAGTGGGCTGCCATTCCCTTCTCCAGGGGATCTTCCTGACCCAAGAATCGACAACAGATCTCCTGCATCATAGGTGGATTCCTTACCTTCTGAGCTACAGAGGAAGTCCCTAAGCCTACTATTAAATCATCCATGAACGCACTTATTTTTTGACTAACCATTTTTTAAATGTTTGTATTAATACAATTCATTTGTATTTACTCACATACATCACCCAGTGACTGCACAGGTGTTCTCCTAGGGATTCAAGAAAAACTCTCCCCCTTACACATCAAGACACGATATAGAACACTCATAGCAGTGTGGCTCAAAATAAAACTGAAGACAGGAGATGGACAAAAGACACACAGTGGAATACTGCATGACAAAAAAATAACAGAATGAACCCCCGTTACTTCCAACAACGTTTAACTCTTAAAAGAGAAAAAACTGTCACAAACTAAATCATGAATTAATGATTAATATCACTATCTTAATGAGTGCATGCTAAATCGTTTCAGTCATGTCCAACCATTTGCGACCCTATGGACTGGAGCCCTTCAGGCTCCTCTGTTCATGGGATTCTCCAGGCAAGAATACTGGAGTGAGTTGCAATGTCCTCCTCCAGGGGATCTTCCTGACCCAGTGATTGAACCTGCTTTTCCTGCAGTTTGCACACTGTAGGCGGATTCTTTACCGCTGAGCCTCCATGAAGCCCCACTATCTTGGTAAAGCTCAAAAAACTCGTAAAGTGAATTTTTTACAAACACATGCATATGTGATAAAACAGTGCTTGAAACAGCAAAAAAGCCAGAGGATGATAAATTCAGAATATCTGGAAAGGAATCAGAGAGATTCTTGTGGATAACTTCAAAGATAATTATAATACTCTAGTTCTTAAATTAGATGTGGGTACAGTGTTTGTTTTACGATTATGTTGCATTTTGTATGTAAACACACACAATACAGGTATGTATACATACATACCAACATATCTATCTGTGTATATGTATGTGTATGAGTGTATGGGCTTCCCAGGTGGCACAGCAGTAAAGAATCCGCCTGCCAATGCAGGAGGCACAAGAGACACAGGTTCGATCCCTGGGTTGGGAAGATCCCCTGAGGAGGAAATGGCAACCCACTCCAGTATTCTTGCCTAAGAAATCCCATGGACAGAGAAGTCTAGCGGGCTACAGTCCCTGGGGTCACAAAGAGTGATTCAGCACAGCACAGCATCTGTGTATGCATATAAAAAACATAGTCTTTTGTATGTATTGAATAATCTTATACTCATTAAACTTTGTTTAATCATCCAGGAAGGTCATGAAAGAATTCAAACATCAAACTAAGAACATTTGTCTAGGTACTAAAGCTGTGTTTCCCTCCATGCCCCCCACCAACAGCATAATCTTGCTAGGGTGATTGTCCCTACTCTCCCCCAAAAAGTTAATATTTAATCATTAGAACAAAAATAAAGATAAATTTCTGATTTTCTTAATCATGGTAGGAAGATTAAGGAAAGGTATTGGGCAGACTGCTTGGTGTATCACATACTGAGGCCACGCTAGGAAAGTGAAGTCGCTCAGTCATGCCTGACTTAAAGTGACCTCATGGACTGTAGCCTACCACGCTCCTCTGTCCATGGGATTTTCCAGGCAAGAATACTGGAGTGGGCTGCCATTTCCTTCTCCCGATCCAGGGACTGAACCTGGGTCTCCCGCACTGCAGGCAGACACTTTATCGTCTGAGCCACCAGGGAAGTGCAGAGGCCACGCTAAAGCAATTTATAATTTCCACAAAGCAAGTGCTTCTAACATGAAAATCAGCAGATTCATCACCCAGGTGGAGGTGTTTAGCTTCGCTCCTATTCTCTATGAAGCCTCTACACCATGTGCGGGGGCAACACTTGGCTCCTGGAGGAGGACTTGGGAACAATTCTTAACTATTAGGTGGCCATAAAGCTAATTCAGGTTTTCCATATCATCTTATGGAAAAACCCGAACCAACTTTTTGGCCAACCCAATACCATAGCTAGTTACCCACAATGGGATGCTCTGCATTAGCAGATAAATTACAATATACTTATGTATTAAAATTTCACAGAATTGGGGAGAGACAATCAGGGGAAAATGTCCTTAGTGTGCAATAATGAAAAACACATTGAAAAACATTGCCCTAAGACCTGCACCTTTGAGAATATCTCAAGGAGCTCCGCAATGCTAGGAAGCAACTCACCTGCATCTTATTCTTAGCTGTCAGATGTACACTATTGTTCTTTCCTACTACAGGCTTAAACCATTATAATATATGGTCTATTCTTTCTTATTGTAAGACAGGTCCATCTGCCTGCTATGTAAGGATGGAACAAAATAAGAGGTAAGAAGTTCTCATTTCTCAGTAAAATGACACGAAGTTCTGTATGCTGCAGATCCACTACCCTTCCTTACTTAGGTATTAAATATGTAATTAAAAACTTAAACACTTTGGGGTTTTTCTTTACATTTTTCCAAACCTCAGTTTACTCTGGCCTCGGGCCTTCTCCACACCATTCTTATGGTTTTATGCTGCTTCTGTGGATTCACCTTTGGCAAAGTGCCTGACCTTCCATTACCTGGACTTGTCTATTTAAAATATGAAATTTCCAAAGTTCTGTAAGGGAGAGCCAAGTTGGTCTCTTCAGCTTCCTCCCACCTTTTATTATTTATAACTATTTATAACTATTCATAATGACAGAGTCTCAATATCATTCCACTCCATTTACAATGCCATGATCTTAGAACTCACATTTATTTTCAAGATTTTTTTTTTAAATCAAAGGCTCCATTTCCTAATCCAGTGTGAGGTTTCTCCCCCTGTAAGTTGTCAGTATCAACAAGTACTGAAGTTTAGGAATAATTTATCTTTTTCTCAGCAAACTGAAGAAGAATCAGTTATAACAACAGAGCAGTGTGTACACCAACGTATCTTCTTAAGTGGGAAGAGAAAGGCACAGAGATGAAGTTATTTAGAACCAGATCCTAGAAATTGTATAGAACTTTGAGTAGGCTTGAGGCTTTCTGGCAGCTCAGATGGTAAAAAATCTGCCTGCAACGCAGGAGACCCAGGTTCGATCTCTGGGTTGGGAAGATCCCCAGGAGAAGGAAATGGCAACCCACTCCAGTATTCTTGCCTGGAGAATTCCATGGACACAGGAGCCTGGTGGGCTACAGTCCATGGGGTCACAAAGAGTCGTACACGACTGAGCGACTGACACTTTCCCTTTCACACTTTGAGTATGTTCATGGGAGTGTCTTCCACTCAACATGACCCTTGTGTGATGAGAAGAGTCACTGGCCAGAGGCACACCTGATAGTTCTCAATCATCCCCTCCTTTACCCTTAACACTCAACATTGGCTGTCAACCAGCAGCAGTACTGTCCCATCTCCACGCGTTCCAGAGCATCTGGAAATGTCTTCCATTTACATTTCAAGTCTGCACAGGTTTCTTCACATGAATAAGCAGCTTCTGAACCCTCTGGCTGGCCTTGTAGTCTGTGCTATACTGTCACAAAGACCTTTTCCCTTCTTTTGTCTTACTTTAGTATAGTAAAGAGCTGCTTGATGAGGGTAAAAGAGGAGAGTGGAAAAGCTGGCTTGAAGCTCAACACTAAAAAACCAAGATCATGGCATCCAGTTCCATCACTTCATGGCAAACAAGATGAATAAGTGTTAGTAGTGACAGATTTTCTTTTCTTGGGCTCCAAAATCACTATGAATGGTGACTTCAGTCATGAAATTAAAAGATGCTTGCTCCCTGGAAGGAAAGCTATGACAAATCTAGGCAGCATGTTAAAAAGTAGAGAATCACTCTGGCAACAAAGGACCATATAGTCAAAATTATGATTTCTCCAGGAGTCATGTACAGATGTCAGAGCTAGACCACAGAGAAGGCTACACACCAAGGAATTGATACTTCCAAATTACGTTGCTGGAGAAGACTCTTGAGAGACCCTTGGACAGCAAGGAGATCAAGCCAGTCAATCCTAAAGAAAATCAACCCTGAATATTCACTGGAAAGGCTGACTCTGAAGCTCCAATACTTTGGCCACCTAATGCAAAGAGGCAACTCATTGGAAAAGACCGTGATGCTGGGAAAGATTGAAGGCAGGAGGAGAAGGGGATGACAGAGGCTAAGATGGCTAGATGGCATCACCAACTCAATGGACATGAATTTGAGCAAACTCCAGGAGATAGTGAAGGACAGGGGAACCCGGCATGCTGCAGTCCATGGGGGCGCAAAGTGTCAGACACAACTTAGCAACTGAAAAACAATAACAATAATAGTAATAATGACAGCCATAATTTACTGCATTCCTAATCATGTGCTGGGGAAAAACATGAATGATTTCTCATACTCTCAGATGACACAACAACTCTAGAAGACAGCAGGCTACCGCATGTAAGGATAAAGACTAGAGCCAAACGGTTAATTCTCAACTTGCTGTTTATAGTGTAATTTTGATCAGCTATTCAAATTCTCTGTGCTGTTTTTACATCTGTATAGTGGATATGAGAAATGAATTTACTTATAAGGTGGTTATGAGCATTAAATTAGGCACTTAGAAGAGTGTCCAGTGGTAGTAGTACACGTACTTATTAAATATTCACTATTCTTACCTTATAAATAAGAAAAATCAAAGTTCTTACAGTGGTATTATTAGTCTACAGTTGATAAATGCCTAAACCAAGATTTAGACCTAAATTGTTTGAGTCCAAGCTTGCACTCCAGCCATTACGTCCTACTGCTCCTCCAGTCTTTGTTTTTTTAACTTTATCATTGGAGTATAAAGCTTTACGACGTCGTCTGAGTTTCCGCTGCACAGCAAAGTGAATCTGCTCTACGTATACACACCTCCCCTCCCTCGTGAGCTCCCCTCCCAGCCCCGCGTCCCACCCCTCCAGGTCGCCACAGAGCACCGAGCTGGGCTCCCTGTGCGACGCAGCAGCTTCCCTCTAGCCATCTGTTTGACACAGGCTCCATCTTCAGGTCCAAGATTTCCCCTCCAAGTGTGAACGTCACCCAGGTGGCACAGTGGAAAAGAACCTGCCTGCCAATGCAGGAGATTCAAGAGATTCAGGGTTCAATCCCTGGGTTGGGAAGATCACCTGGAGGAAGAAGTGGCAACCCACTCCAGTATTCTAACCTGGGAAATCCCACAGACAGAGGAGCCTGGCGGGCTACAGCCCACAGGGTCACAAACAGTCGGACACATCTGAGCACACAATCACATAATTACAGAAATGAACCTCACCAGGCTCCATCAAGTTTGGTGGACTTGCTTTTATGGACACTAATTCTATTTCTTGGGTTTTGGTGATACCAATGATACCTCCTTTTATTAAAATTTCAAATTCATTCTGTTGTTAACATTATGTTGTCAGAGAACTCACTTCTCAAAAAAAAAAAAACCCATTTTCACTTATTCATATTTTTAGTACAGCGTATTTTGTCAAAGAAACCATTTAATTTTTCAGGAAGTCACATTAAACTACTGAGAGAATGCATTAGGTACTGCTGTGTGGTATCTGTGGTGTATTTTACATTAATGCTTGAAGCTAGCTGTATTTTTAGGATGGCCTCGACAATACATGAGTCATACTTGAAAGTGTTCCAGAAATAGAAACAAGATATAAGATTATACATTATGAACATCTGCAAAACAAACTGCCATCCGTAACCTAATATAAACTGCCTGGTACATGAGAGAAATTCCCGAACCCAGTGTTTCCAGGCACAAGACACCTCCTTTCAAGAGTCCACAGAATGATAAACTGGTGTCAGACGCCAGAAGACATTGATTCTACATTCTGTGATTTCTTTATCTGTGTAAAATTAAAACATCTGGTTCCTAACTTTGTCCCTTCACGGACTCAGATTTGCCATTTTTGTAAAGACTAAAATTAATATTTGACAAAATTATATCAGAGTTCAAATTCAGTTTTAATAAAACCCTTCACAAATGGTGACGGTTCCTTAGTATCCCAAGGGTCAACATAATATAATGGAGAGAAAAAGCCTTTGAAGCCACACAGAGCTAGTGGTGATTTCTCATGCTGTCCTTTCTCAGTGTCCTTGGACAAGTATTCTGCATCTCCTGGGCCTACATCTCCTTATTGTCAAAAGGGAGGCAGTAACACTTCCTGAGCAAGTGATCATGAGGATTACAGGGATAGAGCCTTGTCCAGCCCCTCAGCAAGGGAGAACCAGGTGTGAGAGGATATTAAAGGCCCATTCTCACCTGCACGGTCCTCTACCTGGCGTGTGTCCTAGACAGCACCCGCATGGCATAGACTCGGGGGTCATGCATAAGCTTCTGCATGTACACTCAAATCTACCTTCTGAACTTAGCCCACGCTGACAAAAATAAAGGGGAAAGGAATCCACCAAGCTGGTACAGCTTGTGTGAGTTACTTTCCCAAAGCATTTCATATTGCTCAGGAAGAATCTGAACCCAGGCTTATCACACCCCTGCACACGTTACCACCTCACAATGAGAGAATTCAAAAGAACCAAGTGCAGGTTCATTTACTAAACTGTGACATTTCTACCATGTATCACTCTGTACCAGGATATAATGTACATCAAGGGCGAAAAAGGGGAGGCAAGGGACATAAATAATACAATGTGTTTAGAACCAAAGTCTTCATTATTCACCCTATGGGCTAAATCATTCACTAAGTTAGTTATTAAGGATCTTCTATATACTTAGCACCAAGAATACAAAGATAAATACAGTAAGATCCTTCCAAGGCATCAAAGGCATATATATAAAGAAAACAAAGGCATATATAGAAAGCCTCAGTTTATATAAGCCACTCATCTATAAAGTGGGCTGATGGGTCTGACCCAATAAAGATAGCTGTAATCCAAATTAAATGAGAAGTGTAACACTGTCTAGTGTACCATTGAGCACAAAGAAGGGATTCAGTTTTTCTTAAAACTAGAAAAATATATCAATACACATTAAATAAATCAGAGCATATACTTAAATAATAAGTACCGAGCTGAACTTTTTAAAGATTTGTTTATGTGGACCAAATTTCAAGTTTCTATTTAATTTTTTAAAATATTGCTTCTTTTTCTGTTGTTGTTTTAATGTTTTGGGTTTTTTGCCTTACAAGGCACATGGGCTCTTAGCTCCCCCAACCAGGGATCAAATGCAGACCTCCTGCACCGGAGGCAAAATTTTAACCATGGGACCAGTAGGTAAGTCCCACAAGGTGTACAAATTTGTGTGTAGAGGTATTAGAATAAGACTAATTATGCATATCTTCTTGTACTTGCATAGAGACACACAGGAAGAGGAGGAAACACTTTCCAACTCATTCCACGAGACTAGCATTACCCGAATACCAAAATCTGACAAAGACCTATTGATAAAGTCCAACACAGTTATGGACTAAATATTTGTGTGCCTCCAAAATTCATATGTTGAAATCTTAACTGCCAGTTATGAAATCTTAACAGGGAAATTTGGTCTTGGAGTACAGAATGAAGCAGGGCAAAGGTTAACAGAGTTCTGCCAAGAGAACGCACTGGTCATAGCAAACACCCTCTTCCAACAACACAAGAGAAGACTCTGCACATGGACATCACCAGATGGTCAATACTGAAATCAGATTGATTATATTCTTTGCAGCCAAAGATGGAGAAGCTCTAAACAGTCAGCAAAAATAAGACTGGGAGCTGACTGTGGCTCAGATCATGAACTCCTTATTGCCAAATTCAAACTTGAATTGAAGAAAGTAGGGAAAACCACTAGACCATTCAGGTATGACCTAAATCAAATCCCTTATGATTATACAGTGAAGTGACAAACAGATTTAAGGGATTAGATCTGATAGACAGAGTGCCTGAAGAACTATGGATGGAGGTTCGTGACACTGTACAGGAGGCGGTGATCAAGACCATTCCCAAGAAAAAGAAACGCAAAAAGGCAAAATGGTTGTCTGAGGAAGCCTTACAAAGAGCTGGAAGAGAAGAGAAGCGAAAACCAAAGAAGAAAAGCAAAGATATACCCATTTGAATGCAGAGTTACAAAGAATAGCAAGGAGAGATAAGAAAGCCTTCCTCAGCGATCAATGCAAAGAAATAGAGGAAAACAAAGAACAGGAAAGACTAGAGATCTCTTCAAGAAAATTAGGGATACCAAGGAAACATTTCATGCAAAGATGGGCTCAATAAAGGACAGAAATGGCATGGACCTTAGAGAAGCAGAAGATATTAAGAAGAGGTGGCAAGAATACACAGAAGAACTGTACAAAAAAGATCTTCATGACCCAGATAACCACGATGGTGTGATCATCCGCCTAGAGCCAGACATCCTGGAAAGTGAAGTCAAGTGGGCCTTAGGAAGCATCACTATGAACAAAGTTAGTGGAGGTGATGGAATTCCAGTTGAGTTATTTCAAATCCTAAAAGGTGATGCTGTGAAAGTGCTGCACTCAATATGCCAGCAAATTTGGAAAACTCAGCAGTGGACACAGGACTGGAAAAGGTCAGTTTTCACTTCAATCCCTAAGAAAGGCAATGCCAAAGAATGTTCAAACTACCACACAATTGCACTCATCTCACACGCTAGCAAAGTAATGCTCAAAATGCTCCAACCTGGGCTTCAACAGTACATGAACAGTGAACTTCCAGATGTTCAAGCTGGAATTAGGAAAGACAGAGGAACCAGAAATCAAATTGCTAACATCCACTGAATCATCGAAAAAGCATGAAGAGTTTGAGAAAAACATCTACTTCTGTTTCATTGACTATACCAAAGCCTTTGTCTGTGTGGATCACAACAAACTGTGGAAAATGCTTAAAGAGATGGGAATACCAGACCACCTTACCTGCCTCCTGAGAAATCTGTACACAGGTTAAGAAGCAACAGTTAGAACTGGACATGGAACAACAGACTGGCTCCAAATTGGGAAAGGAGTATGTAAAAGCTGTATATTGTCACCTTGCTTATTTAACTTATAAACAGAGTACATCATGTGAAATTCTGGGTTGGATGAAGCACAAGCTGGAATCAAGATTGCCAGGAGAACTATCAGTAACATCAGATACGCAGATGATATGACCGTTGCGAAGAGGAACTAAAGAGCCTTGTGATAAAAGTAAAAGAGGAGAGCGAAAAAGCTGGCTTAAAACTCAACATTCAAATAACGAAGATCATGGCATCTGGTCGTATCACTTCATGGCAAATAGATGGGGAAACAATGGAAAGAGTAATAGACTTTATTTCGGGGGGGAGGGGGCTCCAAAATCACTGCATATGGTAACTGCAGCCATGCAATTAAAAGACGCTTGCTCCTTGGAAGAAAAGCTATGACCAACCTAGACAGCATATTAAAAAGCAGAGATATTACTTTGCCAACAAAGGTCCATCTAGTCAAAGCTATTGTTTTTCCAGTAGTCACGTATGGATGTGAGAGTTGGACTATACAGAAAGCTGAGTGCTGAAGAATTGATGCATTTGAACTGTGATGCTGGAGAAAACTCTTGAGAGTTCCTTGGACTGCAAGGAGATCCAACCAGTCAATCCTAAAGGAAATCAATTCTGAATATTCATTGGAAGGACTGATGTTAAAGCTGAAACTCCAATACTGTGGCCGCCTGATGTGAAGAACTGACTCATTTGAAAAGACCCTGATGCTGGGGAAAATTGAGGGCAGGAGAAGAAGGGGATGGCAGAGGATGAGATGGTTGGATGGCATTACTGACTCAGTGGACATGAGTTTGAGTAGGCTCCGGGAATTGGTGATGGAGAGGAAGGCCTGGCATGCTGCAGTCCATGGGGTCACAAAGAGTCAGACACGACTGAGCGACTGAACTGAACTAAACTGAACTGAACTAACTGCCAGTATGAGAGTATTAGCAGGTGGGGACTTTGGCAGGCCATTTGGTCATGAAGGTGGAGCCCTCATAAATGTGATTAGTCTTCTTCTAAAAAAAGATGTAAGAGCCTGCTCTGTGTCTCCAATCTCTCTGCCATGTCAAGAAGTCTCTCATAGAACCTGACCATATTGGCACCCTGACCTCAGACTTCCAGCCTCCAGTTAGAATTTCACTCCCAGGTATTTGCACAAGGAAAAAGAAAACATGTTCACACAGAGTTGTCGTTGTTCAGTCGCTCAGCTGTGTCCGACTCTTTGCGACCCCATGGACCGCAGCATGCCAGGCTTTCCTGTCCTTCACCGTCTCCTGGAGCTTGCTCAAACGCATGTCCATTAAGCTGGTGATGCCAACCAACCACCTTGTCCTCTGTCGTCCTCTTCTCCTCCTGCCTTCAATCTTTCCCAGCATATATGTTCATAGCAGCTTTACTTTAAGAGCCTCAGAATGGTAACAATGATTTGATATCAACAGATGAATAGATAAACAAATTGTAAAGTAATTATTTCATATAATGGAATACTACTTGGCAATAAAAAGGAACAGACTAACATGGAAGAATCTCAAAATAATTATTTTGAGTGATAGAAGCTAGACAAAACCAGAATATATGCTGTATTATTACTTTTATATAAAATTCTAAAATATCAAACTAAATCTACAAAGTTGATGAGCAATTCCCAGAAAATGGAGGAACCAGGGGACATTATGTGTTCATGCTAAGTCGCTTCAGTTGTGTCCGACTCTTTGCAACCTATGGACCCACCAGGCTCCTCTGCCCATAGGATTCTCCATGTAAGAGAACTAGAGTGGGTTACCGTGCCCTCCTCTATGGGATCTTCCTGACCTAGCTATGATCCCACATCCCTGACGTCTCCTGCATTGCCAGGTGGGTTCTTTACCATTAGCACCACCAACAGTATTTATAATTAGACTTATGGATGACTTGAATTTTTTTTTTAGTGTTTTCCAAGTTTTGTGTATTGATGTTTTATTTTTGTAATAGGAACAAAAAATTATATTTCTTTTGAAAAACCATACTGCAAACTAATCAGAGCTATACTGAAAGTAGAGAACTGTGATAGACAAGAGAAAGTAGCAATAGGATGGGTGACATACATTAGAATATTCTGACTAATCAATAGGTCGCAATTTAATACCTTAAATTCAATTTGGAATTCACCCTCTTGAAATGCTTATCTATAAGGTGTTGTTAAACTGTGATAATTTACAAAGGACATCTTTGGTCTTAATGTAACTAGTCATATTCAAGACAAGACAACCACCAAAAACATAAAATGAGATTAAGGAATGACCTTTAGTTACGAACGCAACCAGAAGAACCAAGAATTTTTAGGTCCTGTCATATGAGTCAAATTCTTTAAACGTAAAGCATAAAGTTTATATTTTTATGAGTCAGATCACAGAAAAAGCAGCTATGATAGATGTATTCCCCAACCTAATAAAGCTTCACTTTAAACATGAGGGTTTATTAGCTTTTTAAAAATAAAATCTAATATATGCTTACTGTAACAAAGAAAAAATCCAAAAATGTAAAAGAAATATTAAATGACACCTTCCATTTCCAACCCCACTCCCAACCCAACGCCACAGAAAAAAGTCAAAGAACCTGGACTGTGGCCTTCCACGTTTTTCTTTTTACACAGGAAAATATGTAATACACCTGCAAAGAGTATTTCAAGTTTTTTTTTTTAAATACAAGAACAAAACTTGTATCAAACTTTATGTACTATTCTGAAGGCTTCAATTTTTGCTTAACAGTATCACATGGATACCCTGTAGGTTCCCAAAAATAAACCTAATTTATTCTTTTTTAACAGATGTGGAAACTTCCATAAAATATCTATATAATAATTTATCAATCATTCCTGTATTGATATAGCCAGGTTGCTTTTGGTTTTGTCACTATCAAAAACAATAAAATGCTGCAATATATGTTGTGTACAAACATCCTTTTCGTGTGCTGATTTTTCCCTTGGTGGATAGAACCTAATAGAGAAACTGTTACATGAAGAAGACATTTTATTTTAGTAGCAACTACCCTATTACATTCCAAAGAAGTCAAATGAACTCACACTTCCATAGCAATATATGAAATGCCATGTCCCTGAAACCCTGTAGGTACTGGACATTATAATACTTTTCAGTTTGGGCCCAAATGATGCATGAATATTACTATCCTATTGTATAATTAACATCTCTTTAACTATTAAGCAGGGTTAGAACATATGTACATATACTTATTGGCCATCTGGATTTCCTGTCCGATAGCAAGCTGCTTTAAATCCTTTGACTGTTTTCTATTGGATCATACGATGTTTCTCATCATTATATATTTATATATTAAGCATATTAATCTTCTATCAGATATATTTGCATTAAAAATGTAATCTTTAATTAGGTGTTTACTATTTGAATTCATTTAAACAATGTCATTAATGGCAACTAAACTGCCATGTAGATCCAAAGAAGCCTATTTAACATATTACCTAGCTCTTGTACATCTGCATTGAGAGCTGCAGAAAGCAAAAATACAGTCATTAGCTAGAAAATAAAAAGCAATAAAACACATAAAAAAATTTTAAGTCATCGTCAGTATGGTACTTGGGAGAAAGAAGATTAGAGAAAAATTAGGCACCGAATAAAGACTGACATGAAGACTCTAGAGAAGACTTCAGGGCATGTTTAAGAGCTTTAAAAGTTGATGGGGCTCATCCTTTTAAGAGTGCTATTCTTAAAAATATATCTAAAGAAATCAAAAACGAAATCCTTTCCCCAAAGTAAATTCTCATGTAATGAGAAGCAATTAGGACAGCAGTAAAAATAAGGCAAATCGTCAGGATTGGAGGCTTAGGTTCTCAGACTGTTTCTCAAGCACTGATTATTAAGTCAGGGAATCTTACGTAACACTTCCCTGAAGGCTTTCATGTGACCTCTGTCACTAAATCATCAAAACTGACAAGTAGCTGCAATTTAATGCACTATCTATCCTGACACAAAGGTGACATAGGTTTCCCACGCTATTCTGTAACATTGGTGAATTTCTCAAACCTCTTAAAATTACTTACAAACTAAAGACAAAGGTTTCCCCACACAGACACTAAAAAATCTCATCCCGTTAATGAGGCCCAAGCGCACCATTTTAAAGCACAATATTGTAATTCTTGCAGTAAACCTTCATGGGCCTAATTGCTTAGGTAAGAGCTCAGTGTGTCCAGGAAACCCCAAGTGACCCCACATAGAACTGGCTCACTGACGGCAACAAGATTATGTAAGGAAGCAGAAATATAACTGAGGTCAGGCTTAACGTTATCTATTGAAAACCTGCGACCCTGGAGCACCACTTCATAAGTCAAACCCTGGAAGAAACACTAGCTTTGATACGATATAGTTTAACTTCAAGCACAAATACATGAAGAAGCCCCTTTTCAACAGCTGCCAATTTCAGCGAAGCCTTGAGATTTGGTTTTCATACAGAAAGGCCAGAAAGGCTTCAATTATCCACTTTAACACTTGCAGGTGAGAGACTAGGGACTAAGATGACAAGTGGAAGTTATAATGGTCAAGGCAGGAGGTGAAAAGACCTAGATAATAAAAAACTAAAGAACAGTCCAACTGCTATGCCTATTATGTGCCAGGCACGGGGCTAGATACTGGAGCTAAAAAGATGCATTGCTGTGTCCAGTGCTGTGAAAGCAGGTAACAGTTCAAATGAGAAGTTGACAATGACTATGAAATATTAAGCATTCATTACCTCAATCAAATGGTCAATGAATTAAGAAATTTTATTTTGACAAGATAATATTGTTTTTGCGTGGTTTTTAACTGAATTTTAGACTTCCACTTAAGAATATCTCTAGACTATAGTTTCTACCAGTTAGCAGTATTTCTACCATTCCATTCAATAGATGTTAAATAATAATATCAGGGATCATAGTTCAATACTATGACTTTTATTTCTTCATTACTAGAATACAACAGTGATTTTCAATGCTCTGAAAAATAATGTTAAGATAGTTGATGCCATGCTTCAACTATTTCAATATTTTTCAACAATCCTTCACACTTCTAAATTCCAAAAGAGTTTTCTAGCATCCCGGGACTTACTCTAAAGAAAGCAGCCAGAGACACTGTGGCAGACTAAAAGGAAAATCAAACAGAAGTATGGAAATCTGGGTTTTGCTACTAATTAATTAGTCTTCTTATCTCTTCCAGGTCCTACTTTCCTAGCTACGAAATGAGTTCCAGAGAGGATAATAATTGCTAAAGTTTCTCTCCTGAACAAAAGTCTACCATTTTATGTTTCATTTCAAAATACTGAATATCCAAAAGGCAAAAAGCTAAAATGAAGCATAAATACAAGAATGAAAGTGACACTTTTTGGTACCTTTAGTACCTTTTGGTACTTTGATGAAGTACCAAACTTCATCAAAACATCATCTCCAAAGTACTTCAACATATTTTTGAAAATAACTCCAGAGGAGAAAAAAAAATCCATCAAAGTTCTCTCATAATCAAAATCCATAATCACTTATCAGTCATGTTATAGCAAGATTGAAGCCAAAGAACTGTAATTTTCCCATTCTGGAAATAGTCCCTGAGAGAGGAAGAAAGAGTTCAAAGAAAACAATATTTGAACACAATACAGTAAACAGATGTGTAAAAACATGTTATATTATGCAATACAGTATGTCTGTCTCAACAATATGCGGCAACCACAAAATGCCTACGTGAATGCATGAGAGTGTGTTCAAATTAGCTTGGCCACTTTTCCTGTTTCAAGGTAGCCAAACTCCCAACCATCTTTTTCGTACAAATGGCACAGTTTCTCATGAGACTAATAGAGCAATGTAACAATTTACTACTGGGTAAAACATATGCTTGATATACGGTCACCTTGATTTATGGTAGAAACAATGAATGGATAGCAGGCACAGACCACCCAATTGCCTACAGTATAAACTCTCCTCTGATACACTTCAAAGGGTAAGCTACTAGCAACAAAACACGAAATGAAAACTTATGATTACCTAAGAGATGCATGCAAACAATAATAAAAATTGAAAGTATGTAAGCCAGAAAATGTTGAGGGCTTTTCTTTGTTTTTCTGAGGGATTTTGGTGACAATTTATGGGAGTTTTGCTTTATTTAGAAACAGATACCTTTTACACTTTGGGACTTGGTCTGAGCCAGCCCTTCAGTTATTTGCAAAATATGAGAATACTTTCATTCAAAGAATAGGCTTATAAGTTTTAAAAAACTGATACTATTGCTAGGATCCCTTGAGTTCCTGAAGCTAGTACAAATAATCTTATTAATTCTCTCAATAAGAAGATCCTCTAAATGGATAAGTACTTTGATTACAACAGAGTACGTCAGCAGATCCCAGCCAGGGGACTGGGGCACCTTAGTTGTTAAAAGAAGAAAAGGCAGAACGTCCCTGGGGGTGCAATGGCTAAGAATCCACCTGTCAACGCAGGGGACACAGGTTCAACCCCTGGTCCAGGAAGATCCCACTCCCTCGGGGCAATTGAGCCCAGGCGCCACGGTCTCTGCTGAGTCCATGCCACAGAGCCTGCCCGCCGCAGCTGCTGAGCCCACGTGCTGCAACTACGAAGCCTGCGCGCCTGGAGCCAATGCTCCGCAGCAAGAGAGGCCGCTGCAATGAGAAGCCTGTGAAAAGCAATGAAGATACAGCGCAGCCAAAAATAAGTAAATCAAGAAAGGATGGATAGCGCTATCCCCTGCTGAGAGCTGTCAGGCAATGACCATGCTTCAAGTCTAGGTGAGACTTAAAAGGCCAACGTTCTTTCCACACTGTACACATGTTAAGTTTGATCTTTTTAAATTGAAATTTGAAGAGCTTACCACCATTTGTGATCCTGCAAACAATCTAATTGAAGGCCCCAGTTAATTCTGAATCAAATCTAGATGAAATGTATTTCTGATTCATTTTTAGGGCTAAGACTGAAAAAAGATGAAACTGTTTTTAGCATATCTCTTAAGCAGAAACAGAGCAGACCTTAGTCTGTTATTGTCATACTCACTAAAGTCACAGGCATGGGATAATGGAAAATGAAAAGGAACAAGAATCTGGAGACTATGGAAGTGGTTGTGTCAGAAACTCACATGTATTTAGCATTATGTGCTAGGCACTATTGTATAGATTTCACATATGCTATTTGATTTAATCCTTAAAACATTATCTGTGAGGTTGAAAAGATCATATATATATATATCAAGGAGACTCAGAGCAGTTAAATGACTATGGAAATGAACACATCTAAAAGAAAAAGAAGAAAAGAAGAAGGAAAGGAGGGAGGGAGGAACAGAGGAAGGGAGGAAGGAAAAAAAGAGAAAGAAAGAGAAAGAAAAGAAATTCGTAAGCTAGAAAGCAGTACAGACAAAATTTTAAACATAATTTCCCCCCACTAAGTAGTTGTTTCCCTATAGAATTCTAAACCCATAGCACTTTTCTTATTGTCTACAAGAGCAGATATTATTCTTCACATCTGAAGTTTATTATAAAAAGTTAGCTACATTTATAATAGGAAAAGACCCAGAAATTGGGAAAAAATGAGTATGTTTTTTTCTTTTCATTTATCATGTACCTATGACATATAAGGTGTTATAGATCTATTTTGTTAATTTTTCTCTAGACAAGTATAACAATTTATTAAAGAATTATGTCATTAGTCTCTCCCCCAGAAAAGAAAACCTATGGAAATAATATGATTAGGCATAACCATTAAATAATTAATATTAAAAGTAAATATTCTTGACTCCTACTTAGGATGAAGAATTGCAAGAGAATTTAACTTCCAATAATAACAACCAGAACAAACCAGTTAATCTACAAAAATAAGTTTCTTAAAATGCATCCCACAGCTAAGGATATAAAGGAACCTAAATGAACTAAATTATAGAAAGTAATGAGCCCTTTCAAGGACATAAGAGACCCACAGGTAACTTTCATCCCTGGTAGAATGGCAAGAGGAAGAAGAATCTGCCATAGATGCGTCGGGGTAAACAAGTTTAGCTTTTGACAAACCTATAATGGCCACACGTGGGTTGGAAAGACAGTTTAATCTACTGAGAAGTGCCAGCGACAGAGAAAATCTGCACTTACCCACCAACTCTTTCCCATCCATGCATTCAAGCATGAGAGGTGAAAAATAAAAAGGAAAACCCAATGACATGGTAGAAACGAATTATATTAACTGAAATGAATGAATCATCAGATGATACTAACAATGACCATACAGAGCAGAAAAGAGAATCAATTAACTTAATTATGGCCAAGAATCTTCCAATATGTTAACCCATATTCAAAAAGCTTAAAGAAATGCAAGTAAGGTAAATTCAAAGTAAAACTACCTTGGTACATGAAGTAAAACTTCTGGTGAAAAATTAAAAAGAATCTTAAGTATGTATCAGAAAACAGACAAGCTACAAACAAGAGAACAAAAAAAAGCTATAGCAGGCTTTTTACTAGAAATAATAGAAGCCAGAAGACAATAAAACAACATCTTCAAAATACTAAAAGAAAAAAATTGGCATTCCATATTCAATCAAAAAGAAAGTTTTGAAAATGAAAGCAAAATAAACGCATTTTAAAACAGAAAACAGATGAGAGAATGTATAGCTAGCAAACATTCTAAAAGAGAAACTCTTTGACTAAAGGGAAATGCTTTCAGATGTATGCCTGAATCTGCAGTAAAAAAAAAAAGCAGCATATAAAGCATAAAAATATGGATAAATATTAAAAACTTTTAAAACTATCTCCATTTTGTACAATATATTTATTTTATTTAAAATTCTATTATTGTTTAAACAAAAATAGCAGTAACACACATCTGAGTGTTTTAACATGTATAGAATTAAAACACATGTTGACAATAGTACAAAGTGCATGTGACATAAATGAAAGGATAGTGTATAGAGCTCAACAAACATCTAGTAGGTCAAGCTAAAAGAGACCTCATTTAGACACATCATGGTCAAATTATCGAAAGACCAAGACAAGGAGAAAATATCCTGATAGTAGAGAGAAAAGTGAGTCATGTGGAGGGGATCCTTGGTAAAATTAATAACTGACTTCTCATCAGAAACTGTGGAGACCAGAGGCAGTAAGGTGACATGGTCAAAGTGCTGAAAGAAAAAAACTGTCAGCCAAGAAGTCTGCAAACAGCAAAAGTAAATTAAGAAATTTCCAGAAAAATAAAAGCTGAGAATGCATCTCTAGCAGATCTGCCCTATCAGAAATACTAGAAGGAGTCCTTCCTTCAGGCTGAAAGAAAAGCACACTAGAGAGTAACCCAAGCCCACGCAAATAACATTCCAGCAAAGGTGACATGTGCAAATGTACTAATAAAAAATATACAAATGTATTTTTGTTTATAGCTATTCCCTTCTTCTATCTGGTTTAAAGACAAATTCATAAAATGATAATTATAAAATTGTGTCACTAGGGAATTCCCTGGTGGCCCAGGGGTTAAGAATTTGCCTTTCAATGCAGAGGACGTGGGTTCAAACCCTGATCGGGGAACTAAGATCCCACATGCTGTGGGGCAACTAAGTCCAAGAGCCGCAACTAGAGAGAAGCCCGCATGGCACAACTAAGACCCAACACAGCCAAGTAAATAAACAAAGGGTTTTTTTTTTAATTGTGCAGCAAGACTTTTAATATATAAAGATATAATTTGTATGACAATAATAGTACAAAGGAAGTAGAAGGGAACAGCTATATTGGAGCAAAGTTTTTGTATACTATTGAAATTATGTTAGTATTAATCTGAACAGGTTTGTTTTAAGTTAAACTGTTAATTTTAATCCCTAGAGTTACCACTAGGGTGCTATTTTTTTAGGAAAATAACTCAAGGGGGAAAAAAAAAAAAAATATATATATATATATAGTAAAAGAAAAGCACAACAACGTGGAGAGGACAGAGCGCAGAGCCACTCAGGAGGCAGAGTTAACGGAAATGTGTTTTGGATGAAAGTGAGATCTTCTCCCTCAAGAAGCACATGGTCTACTGAAAGAATCTAAAGAGTGAACAAAAAATTATATTGTGCCCAATGACTGGAACATAGACTAGGGGAAGGACAGTCACAGAGATAAGGCTGAAACTGGATCATAAGGACTGACCTTTGTTCCTAAGGTATGAGTCCTTTATGGAATTTTGAGAAAAGAACTGACGTGATTTTGAGCAAAGAAATGATGGTAAGTCATTAGAGAAATGCAAATCAAAACTATAATAAAATACCATTTCTACTCATGAAAATAGCTACAATAAAAAAGACAATAACAAGTATTGGTGAAGATATGAAGAAACTAGAATCCTCATACATTACCTCTTTGGAAAACAGTTTGATAATTCCTGAAAATGTTAAACATAGAGTTACCATATCACCTAGTAATTCTACTCCTAGGTATATACCCAAGAAAACTGAAACCATATGTCTGTACAAAACTTGTATATGAACATTCATAGCAGTATTATTCATAATACTCCCAAACTGACGAATGGATAAACACAAAGTGATATATCCATACAATGAAACATTATCTAGCATAAAAAGGAATGGAGCACTGATACATGCTACAATATGGATGCACCTTGAAAACATGAGATGTGAAATAAGCCAAACACAAAGAATACATGCTATATGATCCCATCTATATGAAATGTTCAGAATAAGCAAATCCACAGAAACAGAAAGTATATTAATGATTGCCAAAGGCTAGAGGAGCAGCGAGGGGAGAAGGAGGAGGAGGAAACAGAAAGTAACTACTAATGGATGTGAGGTTTCTTGTTGACTTAAAAAATGTTCTCAACTTACACAGGGGCATGGATGCACAATTTTGTGACTATTGTAAAAACCACTGAGTGGTACACTTTAAAAAGGTAAATTTTGTGGTTTATTAACTGCATTTCAATAAAGCTGTTATAAAACGAAAACCATGATGAGCTACCATTTCATACCTAGTAGAATGAGTAAAATAAAAAAGACTAGAAATACCAGTGTTGGCAAGGATGGGGAACATTGCTGCTGCTCAAAGGGTAAAACAATAACTGCTTTGGAGAACTGTTTGGCAGTGCTGAGTAAAGTTAAACAGACATCTACCCTATGACAAATCAACTCCTAGTTATTTATTTAAGATAAGTGAAAACTTGTGACCACAAGACTTGTACAGAAATGTTCACAGTACCTTATTCATAAGAGTCCAAAAATGGAAACCATCCAAATGTCCATCAACAGGAGAACAAATAAATTATGATATATAATTATACAATGGAAAATTACCCAGCAGTGAAAAGCAAGCTGATAGGTACAGGAATACGGATGAATCTCAAAATTATTATCTCGATGGAAAGAAACCAAACACACACACAAAAACTATAGCTTAACTATAGGATTCTATTTATAGAAAGCTGAAGAACAGGCAAAACTACTCTGCCATAGCAGAAGCTAGAACAATGGCTTCCAGAGCAGGGTAGAGAGGAAGGGGCACAAGAGACCATTCAGGGTGATGAAAGCACTGTTGATGGTTATACACATTTATAAAACTGTCAAAATTAATCAAAACGAATGCCTAAGATCTGTGAATTTTATTGAGTATAAATTTTATTCCAATTCAAACAGAAATCACAAGATGTGGACAAATATTCTACTAAAATATTCATGGATGAAGAGATACAAAGTGAAAAATTCATAAATAAATATTTCTTACTGTAGTTTTGTGGCACAAGTTCTGGGTTCTTAGGATTTTTCAACTTGTAGGATACATCTCCAATATTAACTGTATCACCTAAAAAGAGAATACAGAAACACAATCATTGTAAGAAACAAGTAAGAAAGCAACACACTATGCCTTTTGCAATAATGATTCTCCAGGCTACAGAAAGGGATGTGTGTATCACAGACATGACTGTCAGGCGACCACAGACACACCTGTCTACGTCAGGCACTATGCCATAAAACTGGCGTCTACAGCAAGTTATTCATGCGTGTGTGCTAAGTCGCTTCAGTCCTGTCCGACTCTTTGTGACCCCATGGACTGTAGCCCGCCAGGCTCTTCTGTCCACGGGATTTTCCAGGCAAGAATACTAGATTGGGTTGCCATTTCCTTCTCCAGGGTATCTTCCTGATCCGGGGATCAAACTCACGTCTCCTGAATTGGCAGGCAGATTCTTTACCACTGAGCCACAGGGAAAGCCAAAATACTGTTAAAGACTCATGTATTTATGGTATTCGTTAAATCTTGACTCTAAGTCACCCACAGCTTCTGTGAGTTATTTCACAGAATTGCTGTAACAGAAACTCCATCTCAAACTAGTTCAGTACAAGGACATTGGGGGTTTTGTTACCGCAGTTCTATGAAGTAGCTCACAGGAACCACAAACGCACCATGAAGAGACCTGGGCTCAGAAACTAGCCCACAGTATGCCAGGAGAGGCCACAGGGTGCACAGTCCACATCACATCCCAGGAGCAGCTCACGGAGAGACCAGCCCTGGCACCACCAGCTTCACTGTGGGACATCTTGGGCAGGGGCAACTCTCTCCCCCATTTTATTTTGATGTCTCAAACCTGTAGGAGAGTTTAAAAATTACACTATCTTAAGATGCAAAAGTCATGACTCTTCAGCTTTCAAGTCTTCAGAGGCATCTTCTAATAAAAAGCACACTGTCCTAAGTAAACTGTTCTTGCAGTTTTCCTAACTCCGTCATGACTCAACCTCATGGGCAGGAAAGCTGAATCGACCCAGCCTACGTCATTAGTCACAGTCTGGCGGCCGGGGCCTGCCAGGCGGGCCACCCTCTCTCTCTCTCTCTTTCTCCCTCTCTCTCCCCCCACTTCTCCTCCTTGCCCTCTCACCTCCTCAGCTCTCCTACCTCATTATGACTCAAGTTTTCTTTGCCTTTCCTTCTGCTCTTCAACTTCTTATTGGGTGTGGAGACCTGGTTCTAGCCTCTTTTCTATGTATAATCTCTTCTTGATGAGCTCATCTGGTCTTGTGCCTTTAAGCGCAATATATTGCTTGCTCCCAAATTTATATCTGTAATCTAGACCACAGAACTTAAAGCATGGGCAACAACAGTCTCTGAGATGCCTAACAGTCACCTGCCAGTTGGCATATTCAAACCTGAACTTCTGACCTGGGTGTGCTCCACCCACAGAATCCCCCAATTCTGCTAATGGCAACTTAATGCTTCCAGTTTCTCAGACCAGAAATCTTACAGCCAGTCTTAACTGCTCTCTCCTGCACCCCATCAGAAAACGGTACTGACTTTGTCATTAAGATACCTGTAGCACTGGGCGTCCCTGGTGGTCCAGTGGTTAAGAATCCGCGCGCCAGTGCAGGGGACAGGGGTTCTATCCCTGGGCTGGGGAGGTGCCACACGCCTCAGGGGAAATGAAACTTAAGCACCACAGCTACTGAACCTATGCTCTGGAGCCCGAGCTCCGCCACGAGAGAAGCCGCCTCAGTGAGCAGCCCGCTCTCACCGCAACGAGAGGAAGCCCGTGCACAGCAACGAGAACCCAGGCCGCCAAACCTTAATTAATTAATTAAAATATATATATATATGTGGTGCTGCCCGCTTCTCCCGCCATCCTCCACCACCACAGTGCCGACCCAAGCCACTTAGGGGTTTGCTACTTAAATCTGGTTTCTCATTTAACAGCGTTATCTCTCACCTCCTTACACACCTCCTGTCTCGATGCTTGCAGTCTACAGCTAATGCTCAACAGACTGCCCACAGCGATCATAAGAAAACAGGAGTGAAGTGGCGCCAGTCCTCTGCCCAACCCCCGCCTTTGTAATGGCCTAAAAGGCTGTTTCTGATCTGGCTCCCCAATGCCCTCCTAAAGTCATCTCCTACTAGCGTCCTCCTCTCTTCTGCTCAGCCCCAAGGTCTCTCACTGTTCCTTCAACATGTCAGACATATATTCATTTCAGACTTCTGCACTGGATTTTCCTACCGACCGAAATGCTTTTCCTAAGTGCATCCATTATCAGTCATGGCCCCAGCAAGAAACGGACAGCTCATTCAAACTGAGTGACTGAGGAGAGAATAATGAAGGAAGCATTTATGAAGGTGTGGGCAGAGTCTGGGAAAGCCAACAAAGATGGTGCAGTCCCCTGGGACGAGCAGTAACAGGAAGCCATCACCACCACTGGGCCTGCAGGAGCAAGCGAGGGCAAACAGAGGGGGCAAGCGTGTTTAGAACAACGAACACAGCAAATCTAAGGTGGTAACGGGCCAAGAGGAAACTGGGGAATAAACACGAAGCAAAAACTGACAGAACTGAAAAGTTAGAGGAGACAAATTTAAAATCATATCTGGATATTTTAATACGTCTCTCTCAGTAAGTGATGGAAGAGTGGGGGAAAAAAAAAGAGGAATAAAGTAAAGATGATCACTTCTTGACCTTTTGGCTAAGACCAAGTGTAGAAGCAAAGACCTGAAAACATTATAAACCACTTAACCTAAATCGCCCTTATAGAACACTAAACCCAACAATGGCAAAATTCTTTTTAAATACACATGCAACATTCACCAAACTAGATCTCTGGCTGCACCATAATACAAGTCTTAATAAATTTCCAAGGACTGAAATCATACAAAGTATACTTTCTGATCAAAATGGAATTAAACTAGAGCCTCATAACAAAAAGATAATATTTGGGAATCAAGCAACAGGCTTCCAAAAACCCAAAGAAGAATTCACAATGGAAACTGGACTCATTAAGAAACAGTGTAGTGGGCTTCCCTGGTTGGCTCAAAGGTAAAGAATCCACCTGGGTTTGAGCTCTGGTCCAGGAAGATCCCACAGACCATGGGGCAACTACACCCATGCACCACGACTGAGCCTGTGCTCTAGAGCCTGGAAACTGCAACTACTGAAGCCCAAGCCCCCCACAGCCTGTGCTCTGCAACAAGAGAAGCCACTGCAAGGAGGAGCCGCGCACCACAGCTAGAGCAAGGCTCTCACAGCAGGGAAAACGCAGCCAGCCAAATAATTAACAATAATTACTATTAGTAATAAATAAACAGGGCAGTGATCAATTAGTCATGCCTGCTGCAGGCAAAGAGGGAAACACACTCACGGGGTGGAGGCATTTGTCCTTCCTGCCTCAAAAGCCAATGTTCCTGGCTAACTGCTGTTACCATGCTACACTTCGCTGAAGCATCTAATCCATACCAATGGCCCCCCTCTGACCTCTGTACAATTAAAGCCTTATGTGTCTACTTTGGCTGAGATCGCTCTCCTGAGTTCCATGCCTCTTAGTAGCATTTTGGACACTTCGAAATTCCAGACACACCTCAAATTTAACATGAGAAGAACAGAACTCTACATTCTCTATGTGTGTTGTCCAACCATCTACAACCAGCTCTACCAGCTCTATCTGAGAAAATGATGCTTTTTATCTCAGCCTAGAAGGCAAAAAAAAGCAGAGACATTACTTTACCAACAAAGGTCCGTCTAGTCAAAGCTATGTTTTGTTGTTTTTTTCATTTATTTTTATTAGTTGAAGGCTAATTACTTTACAATATTGTAGTGGTTTTTGCCATACATTGACATGAATCAGCCATGGATTTACATGTGTTCCCCATCCCGATCCCCCCTCCCGCCTCCCTCTCCACCCGATCCCTCTGGGTCTTCCCAGTGCACCAGCCCTGAGCACTTGTCTCGTGCATCCAACCTGGGCTGGTAGTCTGTTTCACCCTTGATAGTATACTTGTTTCAATGCTGTTCTCTCAGAACATCCCACCCTCGCCTTCTCCCACAGAGTCCAAAAGTCTGTTCTGTACATCTGTGTCTCTTTTCCTGTTTTGCATATAGGGTTATCATTACCATCTTTCTAAATTCCATATATATGTGTTAGTATACTGTATTGGTCTTTATCTTTCTGGCTTACTTCACTCTCTATAATGGGCTCCAGTTTCATCCATCTCATTAGAACTGGTTCAAATGAATTCTTTTTAATGGCTGAGTAATATTCCATTGTGTATATGTACCATAGCTTCCTTATCCATTCGTCTGCTGATGGGCATCTTGGTTGCTTCCATGTCCTGGCAATTATAAACAGTGCTGCAATGAACATTGGGGTTCACATGTCTCTTTCAGATCTAGTTTCCTCGGTGTGTATGCCCAGGAGTGGGATTGCTGGGTCATATGGCAGTTCTATTTAAAGCTATGGTTTTTCCAGTAGTCCTGTATGGATGTGAGAGTTGGACCATAAAGAAAGCTGAGCGCCGAAGAATTGATGCTTTTGAACTGTAGTGTTGGAGAAGACTCTTGAGAGTCCCTCGGACTGCAAGGAAATCCAACCAGTCCATCCTAAAGGAAGTCAGTCCTGGGTGTTCATTGGAGGGACTGATGTTGAAGCTGAAACTCCAATACTTTGGCCACCTGATGCAAAGAACTGACTCATTGGATAAGACCCTGAGGCTGGGAAAGATTGAAGGCAGGAGTCTCCTTCAACAGAGGATGAGATGGTTGGATGGCATCACCTACTCAATGGACAGGAGTTTGAGCAAGCTCCGGGTGTTGGTGATGGACAGGGAAGCCTGGTGTGCTGCAGTCCATGGGGTTGCAAAGAGTCGGACATGGCTGAGCGACTAAACTGAACCACAGAAAAGCACTGAATTCCTTAACTTGGGTTATCTGGTTTTTTCTTTCATTAACAGTGATCTTTTGATGTGTTCTGAGTAGCTCATCTTTACTGCAAAATCTCCTACATACCCTGACTCCCCCTCATTGCCTCTTTGGAGCAGTCTCTCAGAGTTATCTGAGATGCTATGTCCTAGGTTTGAAGTCCTCAGAAAGTCTACCAAATAAGACATAACTCTCAACTTCTAGGTTGTGCAGTTTTTTAAGACAACAGTTTTTATCAACCAGTTACAAAGGGACGCAGAGCACACTTCTCTCCTTTGCCTAAACTCTATGAGGATCCAGAACCCTGACAGAGCAGAGGCCTCTTATGCCCATCCACCTCCTCAGAGTCCAGATGAATCTGGGTCTCTCCTGGCTCCAGGATCTCCTGTTAATGGTTGATGACTATGAGTTTCATTTGGCAGCACCTAACAGATACCTGCCTCTCCGGTTGAAAGATAGTAGGGAATGACCCCCTAATCTAAAGGTATTAGGGGAGCCCTGTTGAAAAACACTGAGAGACATCCCTAACTGGAAGATATCAGGGGACTCTGGAATTTGCTCAGTAAAAGAAATTGAGAGGTCTCTATTGAGAGGGTGGGGAGGAGAATGACTGGAAATATTTAAAGGAGAATTGGAAACCAGCCTCCAACTAATACTCCAGCCAGATCACACTTGAAAGTACCTAAGTTATACTAAAAAAGATCTTAACCTTAAATGACCAAATTGGTGGCGGGGGGCAGATGTGCATGCATCTGCCCTAAGTTAAAATTAGGGCAAGCCTAAGTTAAAAATTAGGCTTGATAAAAAATATCTTTTCAGAATTCTGACCTTAAACAAAATCTTTGTAGAGGGGACTTGCATTTCTCTTCCTATGTCTTTGAGATGTATCAATAAATGTTCTGCCTGATCTTCTTAGGGAGTTTTGCTTGTGTGTGCATGTGTGTGTTTTGAAAACTTGACCTCTGCCATACTATTTGGGGAAGTAAACTTTAAGAATTTTATTTAGGTGACATTCTCCCCGTTCTCTTACGGGGAAGCCTCTTAAATCTTATTAGTTTGAATCACTGTTAGTATATAACTCCTTAATAGCCAAATGATGAATCCTTTAGAGAAGCTTCTAAATTGGTAAGTTTTTAGAGAGCTATCATTATAAATGGCTGTTTTACTGGTATCTATAAAAATTAAATTAAAGATGGGAAAAAGGAAATGTATCTAGTGGCTATCCTCAGAACTTCCTTAGTTTAAAACAAGTAAGAGAAAACAGTTTGGGAAGTTTTATTTGTGGTCTTTGCTTCCCTTCAATGGGTCTTACAGATGCTAATAAAAATATTAGAATAATTAATGTTAACAGAAAAAAAAAAAACTGTAAGGAAAGTCTAGATACTTCTTCCAACAAGGTAGAGATCTTAAAAAGACTTACCCCAAATAGATAAAGAAATCTTTTAAATGGTTATTCAAAATGCAATAAATAAAATGGACACTTATGGGATTAAAACACAAGGTTTTGATATTACACTACCTAAGGTTAAGCGGACCAGAAGGGACCCCCATGTGGTCCCCAACATTAAAAGCCAAACAAGTCCACTCTATTTACTCCAGTTTTTTTAAGTATATGTTTAAGGGGCTGGAAAAAAAATTACACTAAGATACCTGACCAACAATTACCTGGGGCAACAATTAGGCCAATTAATCAAGATTAACAAAAAGGCCTGAGTTTCAGGGCTCAATGCCATAGGGGATCCCAGAGCTTTCAAAAAAAAAAAAAATAGATAAAATGGACAGGGAATAATAGAACTCCTCCTGTAAGATCAAAACTTGCTGATTGGATTATAGTGAAAGCTAAAGATATACAAGATAGAAACGAGATAAAGTATATATGAATTGATATATTTTCATTGGTTTTATATTAGAGATGGCTACATCTGTTTTCTTTAATTCTGAGATAGACATGTTTCGCTGAGGAATATTTCCCTGTGTGGTATTATAAGACAAAACATATAGATCTGCTCGTCAGGAAATACTAATTAAATATATTAAAGGAAATCAGTAGGGTTACCTGAGCCATACAATGGAGAAAAAAGTGGGAACTAATATTCAAGGACTAATAAAAATAAAAACAGTGATTTTGCTCTGGGTTTAACATATGAACTTAGAAAGAAGCTCTTTGTTGAATGCTTTATATGAGTTTTTGAAGGCATGATAGACTAAATTCTAGAATTCTAGAACATAGAACTCTTAAATTTTAGTTAGAAATCTCTGATACAGAAAAGCAACTTTCAAATATTATATATGTATAATTATATAATAAAATACATATATACATATATATATTTGGGCAAGTCAATCTTTTAACATCACTGAGGTGACAAACAGTTCTTTGGCTAATTAAAAACAACTGTCTTTGTCCTGCAAATCTCTGCAAATCAGAAACGTAAATATAGCCCACAATGACCTGAAATTTAGTCTAATTAGCTCAGTCAGGCAAAACCTGAAGCCAAGGGAAAAAAATTACAAAGGTGGTAATTTTAAATTCAAACCACTGGAAAGCCTCCCTCAACTGAAAATCTAATTCATAGACTTCTTAGAATCTTTATCAAAGACAAACACAAATCTTTAAACCTCTTTTCCACAAATAGTAAAGTCTCAGTCATCTAAGCAAGCCAATTTAATTCATCTCGTGTTATTTATAAACTAGTAAGCTTAAACTGTAATATCTGATTCATTTCTAAGTTTGTTAAGTGAAGCCATGAGCGCTCTAGTTTTGTCTATTCATATATCTCTGTACACATTATATATATGAGATATCTCTATTTCTAGAAAATATTATCAAACTTAAATTTATAAGAGTTCTATTTAATTGACTTAAAAGTAAATGCTTACAAACTAAATATTTCTACACAGAAAGAAACTGATCAAAATGACTTTCAGGTTCACGTTAATTGGAAAATATTTAATATTAAGTTAATACCTGGTATTAATGTCAGTTTAAGTTTGTTGAGCTAATTAATTAATATAGACACATCTTTAGAGTCACCAACATTAGGTACAACACTTATTGTACCAAGGTTTAATGGAAATTAAATAAAACTTGTTAATATCTATTGCAAATTTGTCAGTATGAAAAATAACTTGGTATAATTAAATATTTACAAGTGAATTCAATGCAAATGAGATAGTTTTTGGATGAAATTTTAAGGAATAATTATATTTAAGGAATGTCTACTTAAGAATAATCTCTCCAGATATTTGGCAACTTGAATTCAGAGCTATGCTAAATTAAGTGATGGAAGTTTATTGAATAACTAAGTCATTCTCAAATAAAATAAGATACATCAATTACTTAACAGAGAAACTAAAGGTATTTAGGGCTATTAATAAATATGTTTGGTGCCACCCTGAGATGTTCTCTATTAAAAAGGAAAGGTTTTTAGAAATTATCACCAGTACTTATGTTCGCCAATCTACAGAAAGCTAATGTAAAAGACAGTTCATAATTGCTTACTTCTTAGTTTTCACTAGAAATTAAGGTTTTTAAGAGTTGATGATTCTAATTTAAACATGTAATTAAAGCTAACAGAAATAATAAAGGGAACATTTCAATATATAGTAGGAAAGTGGAATGTGTGTTTTTCAGAAAAGAAGGTATTAAAAATGGAATTGCATGATATCAAGAGAAAAGAAAGTAAGCTTATCTTAGAGCTGGTTGTTTCTGGATGGAAAGGCTAAGGGACAAACTAGACAAAGACAGATACAGACAGTGATGGAAGGTTTGTGGATGGTCAGGATTCACTAGATTTAGATTAAAGTTAATTAAGTGAATTTTGTTGTTAAAAGTGAGCTGGTAAAAGGCAAGATTTAATTTTCTCTCTCTTTTAAGAGAAAAGTTTTCTTTGCCTTCAATCAAAGCACAGGATACTGGCCCCAGTTATCTGAGATGCATATCAAAGGAATGAGCTCAATGAGGCCAGACTTTGCATCTCCACATACATGTATGTTTGCCTTTCAAAACAGACCGTGTGAGTTCCCACGCCCTTAAGTGATCTGTATTTGTTTTCTGAAATCATTTGTGACTTTGGTTAAATAAATATCAATTCATATGACCTATGATACCATTGTGTTTGTTCTTGTTTTTAAATTGGAGTATAACGCTTTACAATATTATGTCAGTTTCTGCTGTACAACATGAATCAGCTATATGTATACATATCCCCTCCCTCCCTGTTGTGTTTTAAAACCTTTTTGATATTGTTAACAAACTTCTCACAAGTTCTAACAAGAAACTAAGAAACAAGAAAATCTAACAAGTTCTTTTAGCTTCCAGCTAACTCTTCAAATGAAGAAGGAAATGACAACTCACTCCAGTATTCTTGCCTAGGAAATCTCATGGACAAAGTCTGAGCCTGGTGGGCTAAAACCCATGGGGTTACAAAGAGTTGGACATGACTTAGGAACTGAGCACTGAACACAACCCTTCAAAGGAACACTGCAACACCTCAGAGAGGACTGTTAAACTAATTAGGCTTATTTGGTATGTTGAATTACTTGAGAAACATTGTCAAGTGACTGGAGATGAACTTTAGGTTATAATGTACAGGTGAATGTCATTAATAGAGACATTCCAAAATTTACATGGAATTCCTAAAATCTGATATATGCCCTGATATAATGTCATCAGTCATAATTCTGTGTGTGTGCTGAGTCGCTTCAGTTGAGTCCAACTCTGTGCGACTCTATGGGCTGTAGCCCATCACGCTCCTCTGTCCGTGGGATTCTCCAGGCAAGAATACTGGAGTGGGTTGCCATGCCCTCCTCCGGGGATCTTCCCAACCCAGGGATCAAACCCATGTCTCTTAAGCCTCTTGCATTGGCAGGCAGGTAACACTAGCACCACCTGGTTCTCTTAAAATGTTTTATGTCACAGAAATATCCAAGTTTCTTGCCAACTGCATTGTACTCAAATCTCTAACCATGTCAGTCTCTAAGTTTTGTCCTTTATAGACAATCATTAGTTTACACTGATAGTTCAACAAAATGAGTCAAGAAGACTCATAAAAAGGACTTTTTAACAAATACAAGTTTCTGATAGTCTTTAGATAAATATGATTTATAACTTTATGACTTTTTCGGAAACAATTGGCTTTTATATTTGTTTTCCAGAAAAAAAACTCACCTCTTATGCTATGGCCTACAACAAATTGATGAACTATACCTTTGTAAATAAAGGTATAACATTTTTCTCTCTACCTGATCCGATCCTTCTAGAATTTGGCTTATGTGGCTAGCTCTCTGTGGACTTGATGGTTTATTGCAACCAATTATAACTAGTTATACTAATCATTATTTCAATTTGTTCTCTGTTTCCAAATTCTTTATTCTTTGTGTCTCCCTGCTACACCTTGACTTTGCCAATGTTATTAGCTGTATTACTTATATCCTATAAGATTCTTATCTCTTACATTACCCAATGTATAACCAGGCAAAAAAATTGATAATGGCTAAACATCTTATCAAATTGCCAACATCCGCTGGATCACTGAAAAAGCAAGAGAGTTCCAGAAGAACATCTATTTCTAGATGTTTATTGACTATGCCAAAGCCTTTAACTGTGTGAATCACAATAAACTGTGGAAAATTCTGAAAGAGATGGGAATACCAGACCACCTGACCTGCTTCTTGAGAAACCTGTATGCAGGTCAGGAAGCAACAGTTAGAACTGGACATGGAACAACAGATTGGTTCCAAATAGGAAAAGAAGTACGTCAAGGCTGTATATTGTCACCCTGTTTATTTAACTTAGATGCAGAATACATCATGAGAAACGCTGGGCTGGAAGAATCACAAGCAGGAATCTAAATTGCAGGGAGAAATATCAATAACCTCAGATATGCAGATGACACCACCCTTATGGCAGAAAGTGAAGAGGAACTAAAAAGCCTCTTGATGAAAGTGAAAGAGGAGAGTGAAAAAGTTGGCTTAAAGCTCAACATTCAGAAAACTAAGATCACGGCATCTGGTCCCATCACTTCATGGCAAATAGATGGGGAAACAGTGGCAACAGTGGCAGACCTTATTTTTGGGGGGTCCAAAATCACTGCAGATGGTGATTGCAGCCATGAAATTAAAAGACGCTTACTCCTTGGAAGCAAAGTTATGACCAACTTAGATAGCATATTAAAAAGCAGAGACATTACTTTGCCAACAAAGGTCCGTCTAGTCAAGGCTATGGTTTTTCCAGTGGTCATGTATGGATATGAGAGTTGGAATGTGAAGAAAGCTGAGTGCCAAAGAATTGATGCTTTTGAACTATGATGTTGGAGAAGGCTCTTAAGAGTCCCTTGGACTGCAAGGAGATCAATCCTATGTGTTCATTGGAAGGACTGATGCTGAAGCTGAAACTCCAATACTTTGGTCACCTCATGCGAAGAGTTGACTCATTGGAAAAGACCCTGATGCTGGGAGGGATTGGGGGCAGGAGGAGAAGGGGACGACAGAGGATGAGATGGCTGGATGGCATCACTGACTTGATGGACATGAGTTTGAGTGGACTCCAGGAGTTTGTGATGGACAGGTAGGCCTGGCGTGCCATGATTCATGGGGTCGCAAACAGTCGGACACGAACTGAACTGAACTGAGCAACTGAACTGAGCTGAAACATCTTGAGGTATTAGATCACATTTATAACTCTACATACTAACAATATTCAAAATAAATAGGATAATTGTAACAGTGTTATTCTACGTATGGGAAAAAGCAACAAGAGAAAACATTTTCTGGATCATAATAAACTAATAAATCAGAGGACCCAGAGGATTTTAAATTATCAATGGGGTCTAATCCAAAAATTAGCACCTGGAGTGGTATATCAAGAAAAACCTTTGCCTGACCTAGGAATAAGCATTCCTAGCAATGTGGGACAAAAATTGGTTGTGAAATGTCTCTCAAACATTGGTCATATTTTGGACCAGAGAGACTGTGAACTAAAATACTGCCTGCCATATCAGTAAACAAAGAATGTTGCAGCCATCAAGCCACAACATTACACCCACCCAAAGGTGAGCCCTGAGGGAACTCAATACGGAAGCAAGATGCCCACCGCTACAGCTACCCGTGAAAGAGCACTCTGAGGAGACCTGAGATGAGAAGGCACAGGATACTGGCCCCAGATGTCGGAAGTGTGTTTCAAAGGAACGAGCCCTGACTTTGCATCCTTCCATACACAGGAAAGCACTAAATTCCCTAACGGCAAATACCTGGTCTTTCATTAACAGTATTCTTTTAATGTTCTAACTACCTGGTCTTTATTGCAAAATCTCCTACAGATGCTGGCTCCCCAGCTTGACTCTTTGGAGCAGTCTCTCAAAGTCATCTTAGATGCAATGTCCTGGGTTTGAAGTCCTCAGAAAATCCACCAAATAAAACTCTCAACTTTTAGGATGTGCATTTTTTTTTTCAGACTACACATTTAAAAAATACATTTTAAAGATGTTGTAACAATTTTTGGTTTTAAATGTCAATATTCACAATACAATGGAGACAACATGCTCTTCAACTATTTACATTTATCAGGGAAATTTCTAGATATCAACCTAAAAATGTACATAGGGATATATATTTGTAAAACCTAAGAACTAATCAAGAAAAACATTTGAAGACCGCTGTTCAGTCTATAAGACTATAGCATTTTGTCAGCAAAGTCTATGTTTTAATTATTTTTGTACCCCCAGTGCCAAAAATAATACCTCAAACCAAGCAGGTATTCAATAAATGGATATATAAATGAATGATTATATTGGGTTGGACCAGAAGTTCCTTCAGGTTATTCCATAACCTCTTATGGAAAAACTCAAACGGACTTATGGCCAACCCAATAGTTTTTAGTCAAATACCGTTTTTCTTAATTAAGTATTGTTTCAAGCCCCCTGTTTTCTGCATTCTTTGAGAATGGCCCATCTTCTAACATACTCAGAAATCAAGTAATTAAAAATATAATAAACTGAGCAAAAAATGTAAAAAAAAAAATCAAGTCATTTATTTGTAAAGGATTCATATAAGTGAAGTTCTATAAGTATTAATCTAAAAGAGAATGATGATACTTACACAACAGGCAATACAACATAGGCAAAAGACACTAATGCATGTCTCTCTTCAAATAAACCACAAAAACATTTTGGTAAAGTGCAATTATTTGTAAAAAAAGATTTGAGTTAATAAAATACTCACAATGGAAATTGTTAGAATAACTAAGAATGAGTTAACAGAGAGTACAAATTGTTATCGAATATGCTGCTTAACATTTATTACATTTATTATTACAAATAATGCAAAAATGTAAGCACTGAGCTTTCAATGAGAACTGACTTATTGGAAAAGACCGTGATGCTGGGAAAGACTGAAGACAGGAGGAGAAGGGGACGACAGAAGATGAGATGGTTGGATGGCATCACTGACTCGATGCGCATGAGTTTGAGTAAGTTCCGGGAGTTGGTGATAGACAGGAAAGCCTGGCGTGCAGCAGTCCATGGGGTCGCAAAGAGTCAGACACGACTGAGCAACTAACTGTACTGTAACTGTAAGCACGCATAACCCATAACAGATTAACCTAAATCTCCATACAGTACACAAACTGTCACATAACTACTGCTACCAATAAATCGTTATATACTTTATTTAAGCATGGAAAACATGGACTGAAAATTAAAAACCCTGAAAACAATCTCATAGTTAAAATCTTCCAAACAAAATCAAATTTAGGGCCATTTTTAAAGTAACAAAGCCTGATTTTATCACTTGTAATGATCCTAATGTAAAGGGATTTCCCAAAATTTACAGGAAAATAATTTCTATGTTCACAAAAACAATTAATAGTATGTTTTACATTACACTTACTCTTGGACAAATATGTTTGGACATTACTCACTCAATTTTTAGTGGACAGCTGTTTTGTTTTTACATGCCCATATTCTTCCCTCTTTTGACAACAGACTCCCTCTCTCCAGTGGAGAATAAGCCCCACTTGTTTTGGGCAGAGCTCAGCCCAGCCTTTAGCCCTGCACCCAAATGCCCAGAAATGAGCGCCCTGCACAAGCCCTGTCAGAACACGCCACTCCCTGACCACAGCGGTTGTTTTAGAGACGGGCCTGTGATCCAAGGCTGGCCTGTGAAAGTTCTCACCAGGACTTCTGTCGGAGCTCACAAGGAAAGGTGTCCTCTCTTCTCACATTGTGAGCTGTAAGGACGGTCAAAACCTAGGCCTGTCAGTAAGGCTATCGCTGCTACCACCTTAAGAAAGCCTGCCAGACACTGAAACCAATACAGCAAAAAGTCAGATTCAGCAAAGGAAGAGTAGAGAGTGGCGGAACCAAGGGGAAACGCAGAGAGCCCAAGCCCTAAAGACATTCTGACATCCTGCATCTAGCCGAGGCTGAAGTCACTGGACTGCTCGTCTATGTGAACCAATGACATGTTTTTCTGTACATATTTCTGTCACTGAAACCCTCATGACTGCAAACTAATGCAACAAATTTTGTATAGTAAAGGCAGGTGGAGCAAGTGTCACTATTCCTATTTTACAAAGAAGATACATACTCGGAGAGGAATACAGGACATTTTGACCCTGAGGATATTCTGAGAACAAACATTTCAATCAAAATAATACAATAGTTATACACTTTCATCAAGTGATTAGCTTTAGAATAAAATTAAGTCAAAAGGACTTCTTGATCAAGTTTTATAGAGCACTTTTAAATTTTTTTGTTTAAAGTATTACTTTATAGTAAAGATTTGATTTGTCATTACTCTTCTGTTCATAGAGAATTTCACCAATTATATCCTCTATCCTGTCCTCTGTTTTCCTTTGTGGCTATCAGTGTGGACTGAATATCAAAAAGATTTTGCTCTTTCTTCAATTTTTAATCAACAAATGTTGTAGTATATAGCTTTGCCAGAAGTTTATTTGATAGTTTCTAGTAAGTCTTTACATTTTTTGTATGACTGATAGTTTTTATTTAATTTTTGGCTAAGCCAGGAGAATTGCAGGTATTTTCCTCAGATATTTCAAAGCTGTTCTACTGTTAAGATCTTTATCTATCTCAAAAATGCTTTTCTTAGTTACATATTTCAGGCACATCCATGGGCAGCCCTTCTTCTAAAATGGGAGATGCAATGCTTCTTGCCTGCCAAATTGTAGACTACGAATCAAGTTAATTAATATACACACCTTAGGACATTCAACTCTGAAACAGACTCACAATTCAATGACCTGCAACTTTGAACTAAACCAACCAAAGAAGTTGGCTTAGTTCTAGGTTTCTCAACAGCAAGGTTTCTCAACAGACTGATTTATTGGGCCAGATGACTATTTATTGTGAAGGGATGTCCTATAGAATGATAGAATGTTGGGCAGATTCAAGGGCTTCTACCCACTAGATACAAGTAGCACCCCCTTTCTCTTGGTGAGGGCAACAGAAAAATGCCTTCAGGCATTGCAGAATGCCCCCGGGGGAAGGAGAATTACCTCAGTTAAGAACCATGTAAGTGTCATCATTTTTTTTTTAAATACAAAACTTAGACCCAAGAGAAAACCAAATACATCAGCAGTTTCCAGGTTAGTCTCTGTGTTCCCAATAAACTGTTTTCCTAGCAATTTATTAGCTTACAACTGTCTTGGGATTTTATTGCTAAATTCTTTAATACACAAAACTCACTGTCCTCAGGTGCAAAGTAGTTAATAATTTCCCCGGAGTTCAGTGCCTAGTAAATACAGAGCTAAGACTTGCACACACACATATAGGTTTTTCCCGTTATACTATATTTCTGAATTGAAGCAGGAGTTCTATATCTCCCTTCCCCAAAGTCATTAATTCTATTATAAACTAAGGATATAATCTTAAAATCACAAATATATATATGGATGTTTATTATACCCTTTATATGTTTAAAAATAGATAACCTGAATATCTAACAATAGGAAACTGGTAAAATAAATTATATGGATAAATATATGAATTTAATGCCTATTTAAAATAACCATATAGAGCAATATTTATCACCATATTAATACATTAACAATAGCTGAGAATAAATTATAAAACACGTATGATTCAATTTTTTAAAAAGAAATTTGTATTCATATACATAATAATATACATATTACTTTACAAAACCTGATAACATTAACACAAAAAAAGACAATCATGAATCCGCATGGAAAGATTCCATTTTAGAGGACTTGTCTGTATTTTACTTACAACAAACACAGATGTCTTATACACAATTTTTAAATACTTCTATTAAACAACTTATACACAAAAGTCATAAAGTAGTGAATACCTTTAATAACAATGGTATAAAAGGATGGTGCTCAACATGTCAAAGTGGATTTACAGAGTTATGTTTCCATATTATCACTTGATCCATGATAGACCTGTGCCTGTTTGACATCAGAGTCCTACTGAACTAATCTGTCTCTTTCTGAGGAAACACTACAATAATCTTTATTGAAAATTCTTTGCAGGGAATTCCCTGGCAGTCCAGTGGTTAAGACTGCGCTCTCACTGCTGAGGGCCCCAAGTTCAACCACAGCTCAGGGAACTAAGATATCACAAGCAGCTTAGCCAGCCAAAACAACAGAGGAGCTCTGCAGCAGCTAACCTCCTTGTTAAACTCTTTGTTCTAAAACCAAGAGACAATACATCTAATTGAAGTGTAAAGAGATATGAAGAATTTGCAAATTATGGATGTTTAGACAAAGGATAAAAAGCGGTGGATTTGGGTTTTTGTTTTTTTTTTTTTAAACAAAATGACCCTCTCTTCCCTCTGTTTCTCAGGCTTTATAAAGCTCCTATCTTGAAGGCCAACACAGCAAATTCCAGTCACTCCTGCTCCCACTCTGTATGAACTGGAACATAAGACACGGAATGCTTATTAGGTACAACGAGTTGACAGGCACAAAAAGGAATATAAAAATAAATAAGACATACATACAGCCTAGGAGAGATAAGAATAGTATATAATTTATATCTATTGTTTATGTACCATGTTGTTCTTTTTCCAAACTACTAGGAAGCAATGTCAATTACTGGCAGAGAGATGAGTTACTAGTCACATGGCTGAGTGCAAATGAGCACACCTTCCCAATCTAAACTGTAATTCATTACGGCACACTGCTATTTGTGGCTTACATTTGTCTATGTGTGACATCTGGTTCAAAAGGGGACACTCCAACCTTGATGGCCAATGTTACATCCTAGGGAAGCCCAGAGCTTGCCTCCGGTCTACCTGGCTCACAGCTGTTTTTACTTGAGTCCAGATCTCTGGTAAGTCTCCAGGTACATTTATCCTCAGTCCTCATATCTTCAACCTTAAGAATCTTTGTGGTAGCAAGGCAAGTAGGGTTAACATAATTTATTCCTTGTGTCATGATGCTAAGTGACTGAGTCTAAGAAGTGAATATGTCATTAGTAATGTGTACATGAGTACATTTGCAGGAAAGACTGTACTTTGACTTGCTCAACATAATACACATTTTGAGGACATGTCTAAATGTTTTTATAATCAAAATGTATTATTCATGGACAAAGAATAAATAATTTTTAAAGTTCACATGACTTAATCCTGCTAAGGTCCCCTGGAAGACCAAATGGGAACCCACTCCAGTATTCTTGCCTGGAAAATCCCACAGACAGAGAAGCCTGCTGGGCTACAGTTCATGGACCAAAAAGAGTCAGACACGATTTAGCAACTCAGCACACACACAAGCAACAGCCCACCTAGATAGTTCTCATAGTTCAAACCTAAAAGGAACTGTTTTCATTTCTCTTAAAGCCAAGAAAACAGAATAAATGTCACATAGCTGAAAATATACTAAGTATAATAAAGAAGCTAACTTTGAACATTAATATATGCCTGGGATCCTAATAACTAATTAAGTCCTCACAACAACCCTATCTAATATACTTTCCTTATCCTCATTTTACAGTTAAGAAAACTGGGACACAAAACTAGGTAACCTACTCTCAAATCCCCATATTTATATATATACACACACACACACACACACACACACACACACACTCAGTGCAGAAATGGGCTCCAACCCAGGCTGATTCATTCTAAAGCCTGAGTTATAGATTATGCTATACTTGTACCTTTGACCCCTGCTAAGGCAAAGGAGAAACAAACAGCTCAAAGAATGGGGGAAAAAAAAAAAAAACACCCTAGAAACATAAAATAATTGATAAAGGGGCAAAATCTGAAATAAAACTCTATACAGGAAAAAAGAAAAAAGCATTTGTTCAATGAAATGAATGAAATGGATAGGACTTAATCTCCCTCATTCTGACAAGGAAAATTATTGGTGGGTGGGGGGAGCAGAGTGCAAGAGGAACAACCAAACTAGCAATTTTACAGTGAAAATCTCCCTTATTTTTAGCAACGACGCTGAATATCTTGGCTAGAATCACTCTGCCATTCAAGTGAAGCAACAACATATATCCCTTTCCTTAACCAGCACAAAGGATCTAACTCCAGCCGGGCAGAGCCTGGAAATACTTCGCTTAGAAATCTGAGCAGGGAATTCCCTGGTGGTCCAGTGCTTAGGACTCGCGCTTTGCACACTGCCAAGAGTTAGCTGTGTGATCTGCAGGAAGTCACTTTTCCTTTCTAGGTCTCCATGACCTCAATCATATAGTCAGGGGTTTAAACTAAATCAAGTTGCGGTCTGGGTTCTAGGACATCGTGAACTGGGAGAAAAGAAAACTTGCAAGCAGAACCTCGACAGAAAGGCTCGCGGATACATTTAAAAGATAACGAAGGGGTTCTCTGGCGAGAACATACAGTCGGCGGCGGCGGCGGCCAGCCCTGACTGGAACGTGGCACGCGCTACTTCCATCCAGACCCTGGGAAGTCGGAGAGCAAGGTCAGGCCCAGCTTTCTGCAGCCTCTGAGGGCAGCTGCATGAACCCCTGCGTGAACTGTAATCTAAATCAGAATCCCGGGGTGCGGTGGTGAAGGAACCACTGGGGTCAGGAGAAAGCATCATTTCAGATCATAAGGAACCTAAAGCCAAGCCCCTCGCGTCACAGAAGGAGGCTCAGAGACTGCAAACGCCTCCCCCGCGCTACCCAGCAGAGAGCGGCGGAGACTATAGGTCCCGGCGCCGCGCTCCCTCCCAAGGAAGCCGCCGGGAGCTGAGGGGGCGCGGAGGCGCGCAGGGCCCGCAGAGGGCGAGCGCGGCCGCGGGGCGCCCCGGGGTTACCTGAGCCGGCCCCCGCCCCGGCGTGCAGCAGCCTGGCCTCCAAGCGCGGCACGGCGCCGCCCGGCTCGCGCCGCACCACCTGCCGCAGGAGCAGCCGCACGCGCCGCGCGGCCGCAGGGCCGCCAGGCGGCCCGAGGAGCAGGAGCCGCGACTGCATGGGGGCCGGGGGGGCGTCGACAAGCGCCGGGACGGGGGGTCCGGGGCGAGCGGCGCTCCGGGACGGGCGGCGTGAGGCGGCGCGACGAGGGGGACAGGAAGCGGCGGCGCGCGGAGTCCGCCGGAAACTCCTTCCCCCGGCGCGCCCGGCTCGGCCGGCCCGGGCCGCCCTGGGCCCGCTGGGGTGCTGCCCTCGCCGCCCGGAGCCGCGCCCGGGGCCGGCGGGGAGGAGCGCGTGCCGGCGGATGACCCCGGGGCGCGCCTCGCCCTCACCTGCCGCGCGTCCCCGGACTCCCGGGACCGGCCTCCGGCGGCTCCATGGCGTCCCGTCAGCGCTCGGGGCTTCAGGAGATGCTGAAGGGTGTGAGGAGCCTTTGATGGTGTCACTCTTTCTTGGTTAGTGGCCCGGTCTTCGTGTATTTCTTTTTCCCTGTGACCCCATGGACTGCAGCACGCCAGGCCTCCCTGTCCTTCACCGTCTCCAGCAGCTTCCTCCAACTCACATCCATTGAGTCAGTCGGTGATGCCATCCAACCATCTCATCCTCTGTCGTCCCCTCTCCTCCTGCCCTCAATCTTTCCCAGCATCAGGGTCTTTTCTCATGAGCCGGCTCTTCGCATGAGGTGGCCAAAGTATTGGAGCTTTAACTTCAGCGTCCGTCCTTCCAATGAATATTCAGGGTTGATTTCCTTTAGGATTGACTGGTCGGATCTCCTTGCAGTCCGAGGAACTCTGAAGAGTCTTCAACACCACCTTCAAAAGCATCAATTCTTCACCCTTCTTTATGGTCCAACTGTCACATCCATACGTGACTACTGGCAAAACCATAGCTTTTCAGTACACTGCTTCAAAGCCTTTCCAGAATTGCGTAGGTCTTCTGGAGATTGTGGGTACACCTATCTGGATTTGTTGTAACCATGTCTGTGTATTCAATCAGTACCTGAAAGCCTAATCCTTTTATTTTTTTCTTCCCCTGCATGTTTTATTACCACACCTTAATAAATTCTAAACAGAAAACTCACATCTTGGCGATACACTGGACAAAATGTCAGTAAGGACCAAATCAAACACTTTTTGAGTCATTCTCCCATGCAAGAGTTCAGTTGCTCAGTCATGTCCAACCCTTTGCGACCCCGTGGAGTGCAGCACACCAGGCCTCACTGTCTGTCACCAACTCCCGGAGCTTACTCAAACCCACGTCCGTTGAGTCGGTGATGCCATCCAACCATCTCATCCTCTGTCGTCCCCTTCTCCTCCTGCCCTCAATCTTTCCCAGCATCAGGGTCTTTTCAAATGAATCAGCTCCTTACATCAGGTGGCCAAAGTATTGGAGTTTCAGCTTCAACATCAGTCCTTCCAATGAACGTTCAGGACTGATTTCCTTTAGGATGGATTGGTGCAAGAGTTAAATAAGCATAATCTATGTCTTTAGTAAGAGAAGAAAGTAGGACACTAGCTAAGGCTGCCTCCTTGTCATCCATGCCAGAAGGGGAAGTGGTACTACCACAGAGCAAACTAATGCTAATATAACTATACCACATCTCCAGAACATCAGGAGTGCATTGAGCAAGGCAAAATGTTTACATTGTCACACAAAATAAAATCAGACAAAAAGAATGCAGAAGACTTCACTTTGAGCTAAGGGCCTTGCTAATTCTAGAGCTGTTACCATCTTTAAATTACATTGAACACCTATTTTATGTGTGACACTGTGATGGGTGCTGGGAAGAAAGTGGGTAGGAGACTTTACAAGAAAAATGCTGAGGGAACTTCCCTACGGGTCCAGTGGCTAAGAGTCTGAGCTCTCAATGCAGGGGGCCTGAGTTTGGTCCCTGGTGAGCAAACTGGATTCTACTTGCCACAACTAAGAGTTTGCATGCCCCAACTGAAGATTCCCCATGCCACAGTGAAGATCAAAGATCCTGCATGCTACAGCAAAGACCAGGTTCAGCCAAATAAATATTTTCTAATGAAAAAGGAAAGAAGCTGAGCTGGATGAGACTGTGCACGTTGCTGAGGACTGGACTTCATATGTTCAGGCTGAAACAGGCCTCTAACATAGTTGGGGAGACAGTGAAAATGAAGTAACTATGTTTGCATAGTGCATGATAATGTGGTTACACATGTGTGTTCTCATACCAACTTCACAACAACCCTTCAGACTGCTAGGGGAGAATGACATAGATGTAGAATGTAACAGTTTATAAAATACTTCTCCTACTTTGAGTGTATCGTATATGTCAGCCATTGTGCTGAATATTTTAATGCATTAGCTTATTTCATACAGCAACACTTTATTATTATCCCCCATTTTACAGATGAAGAAACTGAGGCTGGAAAAGTTAAGTACCTTGGTCGGGGCATTTCTATTTAATCTTGCTGGAATCCAGAAAATGCTTCAAACTATTGGAAGAATAATCTAAGGTAATTTAGCAATTTGATTGGTATAAGCGGAAAGTGTTCTTAGAGTTATCACACTGGGGAAATCAATACAAGTTACGGTGTTCATTCATTCAGCAACATTTACTGAGCAACTATTGCATAAACAGTATCCTGACAGGTTCTCTGTAGCAATGGGCTTACATCAAGTATAGAAGACAAACATACAAATAAAGAATTACAATACAACGTTTAGGATATTTAGACTCAAAGTACTCTGCGGCAGAGTGCTTCCCCTGGCAGAGGTCAGGGAGATTTCAGAGGAGATATTGTTGGAAGTGCTTCTTAAAGGATATGCAAGAATCTTTCCAGCTGAGAAAAGGGCAGGTCATGTCTGGCAGAAGGAAGAACAGGTACAAAGGTACAGAAAGCTGAAAATACGTGGCATGACTGAGAATCAGAAAGTGAGTCACTGAGTGTAGGGGTCAAGTGCATAAAGTAGTTTGTAGATATGAGACCAGAAAGAGAAACTGGGGCTATGTTGTATGCAAGGGGAAAGAGTTTGCACACTAACCTCTGAGAAACTGAAAAAGGGTAAAGACTTTTTGGAGTCACAGATCTGTGATCTGAGAAAGAGATTACTGAGCGGGAGAAAAGGGAGCATCTGAGCTTCATTTTGAAGGTTAGTTTAGATTTGGGTAAACAAAGAGTGGTGGACTGCATGAGTAGAAGCTTAGACAAGCGTGATTAACTGATGCAGACAGTGAGACCAGCCAGGTGAGAGAGCTATGCATAGTCTTTGAAGTGTGGGAAGATATTGTCAGAAAGAAACATTATGGAGTGAAGAACCTTGTATGGCTCGATAATCTTAAATGAAGAGGTTGGACTTCACCTTATAGGCAAATTGGGTCAATACTCAATAACCCAACTAATCATATTTGATCATATTTTAAGCAGTGACATGAACTGTGAATTGAGTAAGACAAGAAGCATCAAGTTCCAGCTATGTAGCAGTAAAAAAAGAAAACAAAATATCTACTTGAAAGGAGGAACCCCTACTGGTGGCTGTGAAGCTGAATGGGAGAGAGGAGACCTTGGGAATGTTTAATATGTAAGAGATGAACCAGGGCTGTTTCATTTTAAGAGATGTCCATCATAACCTCTAGGTACCTTCCCTCTCAAATTCTCACTAAAATAACTGGTACTCTTGATAAAACACACTGCCAACATCTGATATTTCCTGTTAAACATGTTCCAGAGTCTGGGAGGAATATTTCTTGCCTGCCACATTACTGTAATTGGACGAAAAGTGCAAATTAATCATCCATCCGTGCTGTGTCCAATTAGAAAAAGGTCACTTTATCTCTCCTTACTGCCTACCTGACTGAGAAATCAAGGGACCAAAGTCTGGTCCAGGAATCAGGGCTTCCCAGACGTTGGTATGCCTCTCGATCATGTGAACAATTTGTTCAAATGTCCGCTGTCAGTCTTCACTCCCCACCCCTACCCTGAGGCTCTGACCTAGCAGATGTGCAGGGGCTCAAGAAGATGCATATTCAGTCATAACCATAGGAGATCACCTACATGCCATATAGATCAGCTATAAAGCTGGACAGCAGTTCTTTCTGTTACTCTTTTGCTAACAAGGCTGTCCCACCTCTTTTTCCTCTTCAATACTTTGTAGAACAATTTGTAAGTGCTCTCCCTTCATCTGCAAGCAACTAGAATAAAAACTAAAATAAATACAATAAAAGCTGAGCAGGGAATTAGAGCAAAGAAGGAAAGAGAACAGCATGGCTCTTTTACATCATAAAATGTTTTTAGACTGGGACATTGGCAGGAAAAGAGCGGGGGGCGAGGGGGGGTGGGGGGGTAGTGATGATTAAAGTAAGAAAGATACACTAGCAGAAACTCGTCCAATACTGGGAATTCCCTGGTGGTCCAATGGTTAGGACTCAGTGGTTTCACTGCCAGGGCCCAGGTTTGTTCCCTGGTTGGGATCCCCAAACCAAGTGTGATCAAAAAAACAAAAAGAAAAAAAGAAACTCTCCCACTACAAAACACCGAATAATGCTGGATAAAATATTTTAAAGTTTCACTTAACATGAATTTGTAGCTTACGTGAAAGTAGGAGAAGTTCTGTAAAATTTTGGATATCAGCAAAGAACAGGAAGGAGAACTAGAAGAAGTCTGGGCTGGAAGAAGAGTCTGAGAGGGTAAGGACTCAGTGAAGGTGCTAGATGCTCTGGGAATATTTACTATCCCTGGTGCACGTAGCTATAGGGGAGTCAACAGGGCAGGAGTAGATTGAAGACTCCATCGTAAAGCCAGGACTGGCAAAGGGCTACCCAGTTAGCTAAGCAGCGGACTTATGAAGAAAATTGCAAAGGGAGACAAACAAGAAATCACAGCTGTCGTCTTGGATTCTAGGTAGAACTATTTTTTTTCCCTTTAAGAATGGTGACTTCTACTTGAAACTCAGATGGGTTTAAGGCATGATACAGTATTTGCTTGTTATAAAGAAAAAATTTAAGCCAATAATTTAAAAGTGAGCTCAATAAGTGTATAGGATATTTGAGAAGCACAATCAAACTTTATTTTATGAATATACAAAAAAATAAAAAAGCATCAGTTGGAGAATGCATGTTATTCACAAGTACAACATCGGAAATGGGGTTTATTAAAAGCCGCAAAGAGGTGGGAGGAAGGCTCTCTCAAGCCTTCTAGGGAGGCTCAAGTGAGGATATATACATATCCTCTTGGGAGAGGATGTATGTATACTTATGACTGATTCACATTATTGTAAAGCAGAAACAAACACAGCATTGTTAAGCAATTATCCTCCAATTAATTTTTTAAAAAGCCACAAAGCTAGTGGCAACAAAAATCAAAATATAGAGGACATTATTTTGATATTAATGCAATCAAGTGAGAAATAAATTTTAGGACAATTAAAATTACAGATATCCTTCTATATACTCAGGAGTCAAAGAAAAAAAATTAGGAAACACTTGGAACTGAACATTAATGAAAATACCTGCTAATAAATAGTGCAAAGTGGACCTAAAGCCAAACTATGCACAGAGTCTAAAAATTAGCAGGCTAGGGACTTTCCTGGTGGTCCAGTGGTTAACAACCTGCCTGCCAGTGCAGGGGACACTGGTTCGGTCCTTGGTCTGGGAAGCTCCTTCATGCCACAGGGCAGCTAAACCCATGCAGCACAGCCACTGAGTCCACGGGCCCTGGAACCTCTGCTCCGAAGCAGGAGAAGCGCAGCAGTGAGAAGCCCACGTACCACAGCGAAGAGTAGCTCAAACATCAAGAAAGCCCTGGCACAGCAACAAAGACCCAGCTTAGCCGTAAATAAATGAAATACCTTTTAAAAAATTCATAGGTTAATCTGTCAACTTAAGTTTAAAAAATAATAGATTAAATCCAAAGGAGGTGAAAAAGGGAATAATAAAGACATAAACAAAAACTAATAAAGTGAAAAGTGAAGAAAATGACAAAAAGTGGTCATGTGTAAACAGTAATTTTTATGGCAGAAATAAAATGAAGTCAATGGAAAGTTTATAGGATAAAGTTAGATTAAATTCTCCAGAAAAAGGAACAAAAAGACTAGGAAATATTTCAAAGTTAGAGGATTAGTCCTGGAGGTTCACGTTCCAGAGTTCAGGAATTCCTGAAGGTGAAAACAGAATTAATGGGGAAGGAAATAATTCAATCATCAAAATTCAAGAACATGTCACAGAAATGAAGGAAACAAGTGTCCAGATTAAAAGGACCAAGACCAAAGTAACTGGTTGTGAAATATAATTAAATTGGGGACAAAGAAACAAGCTTTTTAGCTTCCAGAAAGAAAATCAGACTTTATATACAGAATAAAGAATCAGAATAATATTAGACTTCCAAATTCATAGCCAAAAGATAGGAAGGTAATATAACCCAAGGTGCCTTCTAAACAGGACGTAATAAGATGCTAATGAGATAATTTTTTATTTTACTTTTGCACTGTTAAACAGTATTTACATTTATTGACTATTGAATGCATAAATGATATTTATTGAATATGAATGCATAGATGGTGTTTTTTGCTGTGTATTTTTTATTTATGAGTACATTATAGCAAAAAGTATATTTGCTCTAGAGTACATTTCCCCCAGGGAGAAATTTGCCCTTGCGATAGCAGCAATGGAAGCCAGAATACAACGAAGCTGTGCCTTCAAAATTCTGAAAGAAAATTTTTGCCAAGAATTATATACCCACCCAAACTAGCAATTTAGAGTGAAGACAGAAGAGACATTTTCAGACATGCAAAATCCCCCAAACGACTTATTTCCTAGGCACCTTTTCACTGGAGAAGAGGGAGTCAGGCAAGAAAGGGAAGGGAGCTTGGGGAAAGCTTACGATAGGAAAAGAGAATTAGGGGATGACAGTGAGGAGAGACCAAAGGAGGAAGCTGTGCGACAGATCAAAAGACCACATTCTCCATGAGATGAGGGCAGGGTTCAAACAGACTTCTTCAGGAAGATCAGAGTCACTAGATATTCTCATGAAAATGGAAAACAATACTAGTGGGCTGGAATGCAGTGAGTTGATGATGAATACATGAAAAGGTAAAAGAACAAAACATTAATTTCAAGGAAAGTAGAATATGCTAGAAAGGTATAGTATAGTATGTGGCTCAACTGTAACTGACATTTCCATAGTCATAGTGATGTAAACATTGAATATTAAGCTAGCCAAAATTATGACATGACTGCATTAGCATGATATTCTGAAAAAAAAGAGGTAGCAATACAAGCATCCAGTTAGAAATATTAAGATAAATATGAAGAATCAACTAAAATATTTGAAAACAGTCCTGAGAAAAAGGAAGGTGGGCTTGGGGATTGCTGGTTTCTCATAATAATCTTAAAAAGCTAAATTTGAAGAAAATAAAAGAATTGTTTACTCCCATTGATTTGTACAAGAGTCTTCGCTTCCATGATCCCTTGCCTATACAGGGTATCATAAAGGAAAGAAGAAAGGGAGGGAGGGATAAAAGAAAAGGAAAGGCTATTTAGTACCCTAAAACCAACATCTCATTGCTATTTTAATTTTTATTCTTTTGACGATGAGTAAGGATGAACATTTATTCATAACTTTTAAGTAGTAGTAGTGCTCAGTTTGGAGAAGGAAACGGCAACCCACTCCAGTGTCCTTGCCTGGAGAATCCCAGGGATGGGGGAGCCTGGTGGGCTGCCGTCTATGGGGTCGCACAGAGTCGGACACGACTGAAGTGACTTAGCAGGAGCAGCAGCAGTTCTCAGCTGCTAAGTTGTGCCAGACTCTTTGCGACCCCATGGACTGTAGTCTGCCGGCTCCTCTGATCAAGGGATTTTCCAGGCAAGAATACTGGAGTGAGTTGCTAGTTCCTCCTCCAGGGGATCTTCCCAACCCAGGGATCGAACACGCGTCTCTTACCTCTCCTACATTGGCAGGCAGATTCATTACCACTAGCGCCACCGGGAAGCCCTCATAGCTTTTAAAGTCCGCTGTATTTCTGTTACAAGAGTAGAATTATCTAATTCTCCTTCATATATTTTTTTTGAAATACTGTTCTAATTTTAAGAATTTTAACATCAAGAATATTAGCACTTTTTCAGTAGGTTGTCAACACACTTGCTTTTTCTCTCTTGTACACTTATGCAGTTCAAATCCTCAAACACTTGTGAGCAAATAAGTTGAACCAAGGAAGTAATACGAAATAGGAAGACTTGGTTTGGGAACTTGGTGAATCTAGTCTCCAATCACACGTCATTACTCCTAGTCCTGTGTCACTGGGCAAATTACTCAGCCTTTCAGGCCCTCAGTAACCTTGTTTTAAATGGAAATAATAGTGCTCAACAAGGTGTTGTGAGGACTTCATAATACATGTAAACTGTCTAGCAGACCATGCTATAGGTTTTCAGGAAATGTTAACAACTTGAGTAACCAATCTTCAGAAATTAGGCAACTTGATAATGTAAAGGATTTTAAATGGATGTTAAGTGTAAATTCAGTGTTTGGAAGAGAGTCTAGAAGTCTTGATTACTAAGTGTCTGCATGCATGCTCAGTTGCTTCAGTCATGGCCAACTCTTTGCGACCCTATCGACCATAGCTTGCTAGGCTCCTCTGTCCATAGGATTCTCCAGGCGAGAATACTGGAGTGGATTGCCATGCCCTCCTTGAGGGGATCTCACGACCCAGGGAACTAACCTGCATCTCCTGCATTGCAAGCAGATTCTTTACCACTGAGTCAGCTTTGGTCATATTTGAAAATTTATTAAAGGGCACACATTCTTTTATCCCTTTTCCTCCAAAGCAGCAATATCTGAGTTTCTCTCTAAACTAGAGAAACTCTTTGTCATAGTTCCCTTTCCACTTTCTCTAATGGAAGAAACCCCTTTTCTATTCAGTACCTGCATCTCACTGACCTGGTGAGACTGTCAATAACCTAATCTCACCTTAGCAGGCATTGGGTAAGGCATGAGGATTGGGTGTCTGACTCAGACTCACAGAGCATGATTTGGCTGCAGAGAACTTTATCAGAGTTGGCTATGGAGGCAGGGACTCTTCCTTACTAACACGGCGGGTGCTCACAGCCGCACGCAGTCAGCTACTCTTAGAGCCATCTTTGCTGTAATTCATGGAGAACTTGCCTGAACCAGAGAAAAGCAAAACAGATGATTAAGACAAAAGAAACAAAGTGTCCTGGCAATATTCTTTGAACTCTACACCAGCCAAGTTGGAACCATCCCTTTGAATATCTGTGAGTAAATAAATATTTGCTTAATGAAGTTTGGCTTAGCTTTCTATCACTCATAATTTCAAGAGTTCTGACTGATGCCATCTCTTATCCCTGGAGTCTTGCCAGAGATGCTTTACTGAGAAATAGGGTGTTCTAAGTATTCACCAAAGGTCCATCTAGTCAAGGCTAAGGTTTTTCCAGTAGTCATGTATGAATGTGAGAGTTGGACTATAAAGAAAGCTGAGCACCAAAGAATTAATGCTTTTAAACTGTGGTGTTGGAGAAGACTCTTGAGAACCCCCTGGACTGCAAGGAGATCCAACCAGTCCATCCTAAAGGAGATCAGTCCTGGGTGTTCTTTGGAAGGACTGATGCTGAAGCTGAAACTCCAATACTTTGGCCACCTGATGCAAAGAGCTGACTCATTTGAAAAGACCCTGATGCTGGGGATGATTGAGGGCAGGAGAAGGGGATGACAGAGAATGAGATGGTTGAATGGCATCACTGACTCAATGGACATGGGTTTGGATGGACTCCGGGAGTTGGTGATGGACAGGGAGCCCTGGTGTGTTGCAGTCCATGGGGTCACCAAGAGTCGGACACAACTGAGCTATTGAACTGAACTGAACTGATAGTTCCTCCAGACATGAAAATGTGGTGGGTTATAGATTATAAGCTGCGTTAAGCTCTTAACTTACCAGCAAAGGAGAAAAAATCTTGGTGGAAGCAAGATGGCCACACATGGGTATTTCCCTTGGCCCTCTAAGTTCCTACATGGAGGAGCATCCTTCCAGCACAATGTTCATTTGATGTCAGGTTTGTCAAGTGTGCAAAGCTCAACCCTTGCAGCACCATGATTTCTGTCACACTGAAGACCTACTCAGGAAAAACTTGATCAACATCTCTACTTATAGCTACAGAAGTATTGATGTCAGGCTCTTTTGGACCTTGACTTCACTCTTGCATCATCATAGGCCAGCAAGGGAAAGCAGAGTGAGCCCAGGTGTTCCTGCTCTACACTTTGCAGGATTCTAGAAACCCATTCTGCCAGAGACACTCCTGGATTTAACACCTATTACATCAGTTGTTCTAATACTGGGTTTGGTCTAAGGACCACAATCGCAAATCTGTTTCACCATATATGAGTTTGCATGCATGCGCAGTTGCTCAGTCCAACTCTTTGTTACCCTTTGGACTGTAGCCTGCCAGGCTCCTATGTCCATGGTGTTTTTCAGGCAAGAATACTGGAGTGGAGTGCCATTATCAGGAAGTTAAATTAGAACCAATTTTCCCTATTTAAAAAGACTATTTCTTTAAAATGATAAGCTTATAATAAATATAATTAATTGATAAAAATCAACAAATGCTCAAATTTTAAGAGCTATTCCGTTTATTTTAGGGATTTTTAAAGTTTTGTAAAAATAATTTATCCTCAAACTATTTCTTTAAAAGAATCGAGTTCTCACAGAATATCCATCACCCTCTTAGAGCTGAAACAGCTCATCTTCTATTTCATTATTCTGTAAGTTTATGGAAGTTGCTTTCATTCAACACCATTTAAGCAGGCAACTGCATGTAAATACCACTTTTCTTATGTACTTCAGGTATTATTACCCTTTATTCTTGCTGTTCCCTCTTCCTGTAATATTCTTCCCCTTATATTTCCATGACTATTTCTTTCTTAGTTTCAGTTCTCAGCTTAATATTCTACTTCTCAGAGAGGCTTCCCCTTTCACTGTATCAAACTATTTCCCTTTTTGCTATTTTTTATTTTCTGTCTCATTTCTCTTATCACAATATATAAGTGCTGTTTGCCTTTTGCCTTTTATTGCCTCTCTCCTTCACTGGACCCTAAGCTTCAGGAGGCTGTCTGGTTGAGCACTTTCTCTCAAGTGCGTAGTGCAAGATCTGGCAGTGTAAGTGCTCATTAAGTATTCCTTGAGTAAGTGTTAATGTACTCTTTTCCACATTTTAACAAGTCTCAAGAAATTAGCAAATGCTGGTGATGACTGCCTCCCATCAATACCAGATTTCATAACATAAACCACAGAAAATAAGATTGGTAAATAGCACAATGACAGTTACACTGTCACATTTGGTTATTGTCATCATAGTTAACTTTTGTATGATAAATAAGTAAGTCTATTATTCAAAAATTTTAAATTAAAAAAATTTGTTGTTGTTCAGTCACTAAGTTGTGTCCAACTCTCTGTGATCCCATGAACTACAGCATGCCAGGCTTCCCTTTCCTTCATTATCTCCCTGAATTTGCTCAAACTCATGTCCATTGGATCAGTGATGCCTTCCAACCATCTCACCCTCTGTTGCCCTCTTCTCCTCTTGCCCTGACTCTTTCCCAGCATCAGGGTTTTTTCCAATGAGTTGGCTTTTTGCATCAGGTGACCAAAGTAGAGGCAAAATGCATATAATGTAAAATTTACCACCTTAGCCATTTTTAAGTATCCAGTCCAGTGGAATCAAGTACTTCACATCGTGCTACCATCACCACCATTCATCCACAGAACTGTTTTTCATCTTACAAAACTGAAACTCTGTACTTGTTGAACAATAACTCCCCATTCTCCCTGCTCTTAGCATCTGCCAACCACCATTCTACTTTCTGTCTCTATGAATTTGACCACTGTTGGTACCACATATGTAATAGGGTTCTCTCGCAGAACAGAACAGGCTGTGTACATATAACTATAGACATAAATATAAAGACACAAACATGAATTGGCTTACACAGTTATGGAGGCTGAGAAGTCTGAAGATCTTCAGTTGGCAAGCTGGAGACTTAAGAGAGTTGATGATGTAGTTTCAGTATGAAAACCGGAAGGCTTGCAACCGAAGAAAAGCTGGTGCTTCAGTTGGAATCCAAAGGCAGGAAAATACTGATGTCCCAGCTCAAGGAGTCAAATGGGAAGAATTCTCTCTTAATCACAGGAGAGTCTGCCTTTTTGTTCTATTCAAACCTTCAACTAATGATTGGAGGAGGGCCACCCACATTAGGGAGGAGAGTCTGTTTTATTCAGTCTGCCAAGTCAAATATTAATCTCATCTAAAAACACCCTCACAGACACACCCAGAATGTTTGAACAAGTAACTGGACATCCCATGGCACAGTCAAGTTGACACATAAAATTAACCATCATATATGTCAACTTAAACACACACACAACATAAAAGCTGTGAGATGAGTTTATTCAGTGTCTTACTAAGGACCGTAGTCTGGGAGACTGCCTCTCAGATATCTCTGAGAAATTGCCCCAAGGAAGTAAAGGAGGAGCCAATGAATTTTTTCATTGGGAAAAAAAAGCATAGACAAATACCAAGAGAGCACAAAGCATAGACATCTCAAGTTAAAGACATTAGAACTTTTCTCTGTATGGAAAGATGCAAGAATCTGGGATCACTGGAACTTTTCCTCAGTTAAGTATCTTAACTAGGGACTAGTGTCCAAAGCTCAGAATACTTCTTGTTTTTCTCTATTCTGAATTCCCCTCAGGTGCACTGTCGGTGGGCAACTGTGGTGTCTAGTGGCTTGATCCTTGTAAAATGGGAAAGCAACACTTTTTTTTTCTTTACACACCATGTAAGTGAAATCATACAGTTTGTTCTTTGGCAACTGTCTTAATTCACTTAGTGTAATTTCTTCAAGGTTTGTCTGTGTCATAGCGTTTGTCTGAATTTCTTTTTAAGGATGAAAAATATCCCTGTGTATGTATACACCAAGAGTCCCAAGTGGCTCAGTGGTAAATGATTCACATGCCAAGTAGGAGGCGTGGGTTCAGTCCCTGGTTTGGGAAGATCCCTTGGACAAGGAAATGGCAACCCACTCCAGTATTCTTGCCTGGGAAATTCCATGGGCAGAGGAGACTGGCAGGCTGCTATCCGTGGGGTCCCAAAGAATTGGACACGACTCAGTGACTAAACAGCAGCAGCATTCATGCACCACATTTTTTAATCCATTCTTCCCCTGATAGATCCTTGGGTTGCTTTCACCTTTTGCCTCTTGTGAATAATAATACTGCTATGAACATGAACGTATAAGTATCTGTCCTGGTTTCTGCTTCCTTTTCTTTTGTGTATATACTCAGAAGTGAAATTTCTGAATCACATGATAGTTCTAGTTTTAGTTTTTTGAGGAGCCACCATGATGTTTTCCACAGAAGCTTTACCACTTTATATTCCTACCACTAGTGTTCAAAAGTTGCAGTTTCTCCACCTCCTCACCCACACTTATTATTCTGTTTTTTGATAGAAGTTTTCCTAATGGATGTGAGGTAGATACTGCTTTCTTTTATACTTAAATTTTCATCACTTTCTGTCTACTTTTGTCACTTTTACTATATTCTTTGGCAATACCTCTATAAGACTGCAGGCTGAGGTCTCAGAGACAAAGTAAATGACAAATGGCACTATTTGTGATAAATTTCAAAAGACAATATGGTAAATAGAGGCAAGAGAAGAAATAGGAAGGGGTTAGGTTAGGGTCAAACCATTAAAATGGGTAGCAAAGAGGAAATAGGCATGGATGTGGGCAGTAGGTTATGGAAAAATCTTTTTCTCAGAACCAAATGATTATAACAGTCATTTTTATTTTTAGGTGAAGTGGGAGGCAAGAGGGAAGAAATGAAAGTATAGTTCCTCATCATCCAGAATGACTTCAGAGCATCCCATCCACACTGACCGTCACTGGAGTGAGAGAAATGTTAGCAAGCAGTGGTGGTGTTCAGTTGCCAAGTCATCTCTGACTCTTTGTGACCCCATGGACTGCAGCACACCAGACTTCATGCCAGGCTTCACTATCTCCCTGAGTTTGGTCAAGTTCATGTCCTTTGAGTCAATAATGCTATTTAATCATCTAATTAAAAACCATCTTCTATTAAAAAAGGTCTTCATGACCCAGATAACCATGACGGTGTGATCACTCACCTAGAGCCAGACATCCTGGAATGTGAAGTCAAGTGGGACATAGGAAACATCACTACGAACAAAGCTTGTGGAGGTGATGGAATTCCAGTTGAGTTATTTAAAATCCTAAAAAACTGATGCTCTGAAAGTGCTGCACTCAATATGCCAGCAAATTTGGAAGACTCAGCAGTGGCCACAGGACTGGAAAAGGTCAGTTTTCACTCCAATCCCAAAGAAAGGCAATGCCAAAGATGTTCAAACTACCTCACAATTGCACTCATCTTGCATGCTAGTAAAGTAATGCTCAAAATTCTCCAAGCAAGGCTTCAACAGTATGTGAACCATGAACTCCCAGATGTTTAAGCTGGACTTAGAAAAGGCAGAGGAACCAGAGATCAAATTGCCAACATCTGCTGAATCATTAAAAAAACAAGAGTTCCAGAAAACCACCTACCTCTGCTTCACTGACTACACCAAAGCCTTTGTCTGTGTGGATCACAACAAACTGTGGAAAATTCTTAAAGAAATCGGAATGTCAGACCACCTGACCTGCCTCTTGAGAAACCTGTATGCAGGTCAAGAAGCAACAGTTAGAACCAAACGTGGAACAACAGACTGGTTCCAAATAGGGAAAGGAGTACGTCAAGGCTGTATATTGTCACCCTGCTTATTTAACTTACATGCAGAGTACATCATGCAAAATGCCAGACTGGATGAAGCACAAACTGGAATCAAGATTGCTGGGAGAAATATCAATAATCTCAGATACACAGATGATACAACCCTTATGGCAGAAAGTGAAGGGGAAGTAAAAAGCCTCTTGATGAAAGTGAAAGAGGAGAGTGAAAAAGCTGGCTTAAAACTCAACATTCAGAAAGTGAAGATCATAGCATCCAGTCTCATCACTTCATGGCAAATAGATGGGGCAACAGTGGAAACAGTGACAGACTATTTTGGGGGGCTCCAAAATCACTGCAGATGGTGGCTTCAGCCATGAAATTAAAAGACACTTGCTTCTTGGAAAAGCTATGAGAAACCTAGACAGCATATTAAAAAGCAGAGACATTACTTTACCAACAAAGGTCTGTCTAGTCAAAGCTATGGTTTTTCCAGTAGTCATGTATAGATGTGAGAGTTGGACTATAAAGAAAGCGAGCACCGAAGAATTGATGCTTTTGAACTGCGGTGTTGGAGAAGACTCTTGAGAGTCCCTTGGACTGCAAGGAGATCCAAGCAGTCCATCCTAAAGGAGATCAGTCCTGAATATTCATTGGAAGGACTGATGCTGAAGCTGAAGCTCCAATACTTTGGCCACCTGATTCGAAGAACCGACTCATTCGAAAAGACCCTGACTTAGGGAAAGATTGAAGGTGGGAGGAAAAGGGGATGACAGATGATGAGATGGTTGAATGGCATCACCAACTTGATGGACGTGAGTTTGAGTAGGCTCCGGGAGTTGGTGATGGACAGGGAGGCCTGGTGTGCTGCAGTCCATGGGGTCACAAAGGGTCGGACACAACTGAGCAACTGAACTGAACTGAACTGAACCATCTAATCATTAGCAGGTTTACCTAATAATAAAATGTAAGTTTACTAATAGCTTCAAAAACTGTATTTTAGTTTAAAAAAGGTGGTTGCCAGAGGCTGGGGCTGAGGGGGATAGGAAGAGATAGGTAAAAGGATATAAACTTTCATTATAAGACAAATAAGGTCTGACATGAAGTGAAGTGAAAGTCGCTCAGTCATGTCCAACTCTTTGAGATCCCATGGACTATACAGTCTATGGAACTCTCCAGGTAAGAATACTGGAGTGGGTAGCCTTTTCCTTCTCCAGGGGATCTTCCCAACCTAGGGATCGAACCCAGGTCTCCTGCATTCTTTACCAGCTGAACCACAAGGGAAGCCCTTAAATAAGGTCTGAGGATCTAACGTATAATACGGTAAGTACAACTGATAACACTGTATTGTATAACTGAAATTTGTTAAAAGAGAGTGGAACTTAAATGTTCTTATCAGAAAAAAAAAAAAAAAAAAGGTGAGGTAATGAATGTGTTAATTAATTGGAAGTGAGGAATCTTCGCACAATGTATATATGTTACAAGGAGTGGGCTCTTGTCTAACACTCAGAAATGAATTGTTTGAGGAGACACACGTACTGGCAAAGCAAGAGACTTTATTATGAAGGGGTTCCCCAGGGAAAGAGCAGTAGGATGGGGGACCCAGACTTCCTGCCACTTGGCTCACAGTCTTGGGTTTGATGTTGATGGGATTAGTTTCCGGGTTTCCCTGGCTGACTCAGGATCCTTCCTGGTGGTGCACCCATGGCTCAGCCAAAATGGATTCCAGTGGGGAGGATTCCGGGAGGTCAGTAGGACATGAGGCATCTCCTTTTGACCTTTCCCCAGTTTTTCTGGTTATGCTTGTGTGCTTAGTCACTAAGTTGTGTCCAACTCTTTGCGATTCCAGGAACTGCTGCCAGGCTTCTCTGTCCATGGGATTCTCCAGGCAAGAATACTGGAGTAGGTTGCCGTTCCCTTCTCCAGGGATCTTCCCAACCCAGGGATCAAACCCAGGTCTCTTGCATTGCAGGCAGGTTCTCTACCGTCTGAGCCACCAGGGAAGCCCTGACATGAGGCGTCTCCTTTTGACTTTTCCTGAAATCTTCCAGTTGGTGGTGGCTTATTAGTTCTGTGTTCCTAACCAGAATTTCCTGTCTTAAAACAACTCATGCAAATGGTTACTGTGGAGCCTAGCCAGGGCAAGCAGTTTCAGCATTTCCCCTAACTTATGTATATCAAATCATCATGATGTGTACATTAACTGTCTTACAGTTTTGTCACTCATACCTCAATAGAGCTGCAGGGGAAAAAAAAAATACTGTCTCTTAGAATACTTTACCCTTTTTTTTTAAGGACTGATTCACACACCCTAACTTTTTATAGCCTTTTCTCAATTAAACAAGACACACCAAAATTTCATCGTAAATGATTTTCTAAAACTGCCATTGTGAAATATTTGTGTTGTGGCCAAATCACATATGACATCTGTTTTCTGTTAAACCCCAGTGCCATTTGAAGTAAATCATTCTTTGAGCCTCCAGCATTGGGATTGCTCAGAAAGGAGGATTGTCACATTTATCACGCCCTCAGGGTATGCAGTGGCCTCTAGTCTCCAGCAGTTTACCCACTAGATGTCAGGGAGGGAAATACACACTGCTGTTTGAAGTAACCAGAAAAAGAAAGTCCTAAGACAACGTATGACTAAGTTTAAGGAAACCCTTCCATACACTGGGTGCTCAGTTCAGTTCAGTTCAGTCGCTCAGTCGTGTCCGACTCTTTGCAACCCCATGGACTGCAGCACGCCAGGCCTCCCTGTCCGGCACCGACAACTCCCGGAGCTTGCTCAAACTCGTGTCCATCAAGTTGATGATGCCATCCAACCATCTCATCCTCTGTCCCCTTCTCCTCATGCCCTCAGTCTTTCCCAGCATCAGGGTCTTTTCCAATGAGTCCGTTCTTTCCATCAGGTGGCCAAAGTATTGGAGCTTCAGCTTCAGCATCAGTCCTTCCAATGAATATTCAGGACTGATCTCCTTTAGGATGGACTGGTTGGATCTCCTTGCAGTCCAAGGGACTCTCAAGAGTCTTCTCCAACACCACAGTTCAAAAGCATCAATTCTTCGGTGCTCAGCTTTCTTTATGGTCCAATTCTCACATCTGTACATGACTACTGGAAAAAACGTAGCTTTGACTGGAAGGACCTTTGCTGGCAAAGTAATGTCTCTGCTTTTTAATATGCTGAGGATTTTTGTCATAAACACTGTATGCTAGGCACTGCTATGTTCATAGGGGAATCCACATTTCAGTCAGATTCTTAATCATCTGAGCCACCAGGGAAGACCTCATAAAGAAATAGCAGTGAATAAGCCAGATCCTTCCTCTCATATCATCTATTTAGGCTGTAATGTGTTTAAAAGCTTACAGTTTGTTGTGTAGGTCAGTGGTTTTCACATGGTGCTTTGGAAACTGTCATATACCACATTTGATCTTTGTCTCAGATCTGGGCACAGATGGAAGTGCCTTTGTTATTCTTGAGCCCCTTGAACCACCTTGAGTTTATGCTAATGAGGTGACAGGGTGAGATAGCCTGGTGGGGGCTAGTCATGCTGGAAAAGCCACCCTGATTAGAAGGTTGTAGCCTTAAATCATGTGATACCAGCCCAACTTCCAGACTTCCAGGGATAAAAGGGTTGCTGGAGATTAGGCTTAGTCACATGGCCAAAACTCTGATAAAAATTCTGTATACCAAATCTCAGGGGAGCTTCCTGGTAGGTTAACACATGGATATGCTAGGAGGGTGATGCATTCTAATTTCATGGATCAAGGGCATGAAATCTTTATGTTTGGAACTCTTGCAGACCTCACCCTATGGATCTCTTCATTTGTTCCTGATTTGTATCCTTTATGTTAATAATAAAATTGTGACCATAAGTTTCACATTTTCCTGGTTTCAGTAATTCGTTCTAGTGAATTATCGCACGTAATGGGTGCATGGGAACCCCAATTTGTAAGCAATTCATCTGAAGCGAGGGGGGAGTATGCTGTAGACGGTGCCCTCTAACCTGTGGGGTCTGCGTTCACGCCAGGGGTCAGTGCCAGAAGTGGACATCAGTACATCAGTTAGTGTCTGAATAGAACCCCCAGGACCTACTAGGGAAGGGCATGGAAGTGGCACTCCCTACTAGTTGCAAATTCTGTTTTCCTCATCGGCATCCTTGGGTCACCGTTACTGAGTATTTATTAAGTAGCAGTCACTGTTATTTCTATTTTACAAATGGAAAACCTAGGCTTAGAGCAGATACAGAACTTACCTGTATACAAATGTGAAGTGTCAAGGGACTTGACTGTTCTGAAAAGAGGGTTAAATTCAAGAGCCACTGTAGGAGAAAACTTACATATGAAGAATTATCCGTGAAAATCAGAAGAGAAAGAAGCCAAAGCCAATCGAGGTGGTGACATGATGCAAAGGAAACCACAGTTTGGGGATATTAAGGACTACCAAAGAAGAGGGATGTCACTTTGAGAAAAGGTCATTACTTTGCATAAAAGAGAAACAAAAACAGTTGAACTTAAAAATGTGAGTGAAACAGGGGGTGTAGGGAGAGAAGAATGTCTCAAGAAAGATACTTTACTCTTTTTTTTTTAAGTTTTTTTTTTTTTAATGTGGACCATTTTTTAAAAGTCTTTATTGATTGTTCTAATATTGTCCCTGTTCTATGTTTTGGGTTTTTTGGCCTCTGAGGCAGGTTGGGATCCTATTCCCCAAAAGGACTGAGGGCCTAGTGTGGGAGGCAGACAAACGTTTCACCATATTCATTGTCTTGCTTGAACTTTTTATCCTGTGCATCTATTGGTCTCTTAATAAAAAACTGTACTTTTTTTTTTTTTTTTTTTTTAAGATCCCATCCCCTTACTGTCTGTTTTTTAAAGGTAGAAGGAATTGTTAACCTAGGTACACTGACTTGAAATGATGGACATGATGTATTCAGTTAACCAAGTAAGCAGCATAAAAGTAATAATAATTGTATAACAACAAGAGCGGTGATACTAGGCATAAGAATAAAAGGAAAAGAGGGGACAAGTTCCCCACAAGCTCATGTTGGTGCCTGTTGCGTAATACAAGGAGAGATGTGGAAGGTCACATTCCAGTCTGTGAACTTGATTACCTCAGAGGGCTGGGTAATGGGGTAAGGGAAAAACCTTTGATTTCCTTCGGTATTATCTTAAATTACAAAAATAACACACGCTTGTTGTAACAAATGCAGGTTCAAACAAGCGTGCTTTGTTTTTGTAATTTGAAAAAGGAAGGAAGGAAGGGAAGGGAGAGAAGGAGGAAGAGAAGAAAGAATATCTTAACAGCACCACACCCCCGTCACAAAGCCAACACACCAGCCAACAAACCAAGCCAGAACTCTGGGCCGGGTTTGCCTCGGCTGGAGTTTGCCTGGGCTGGGGTTTGCTCCCAGCGGCAGCCGCCTTTCGTCCCTGCCTTTGGTCCTGGAGGCGTCAGGGGTAGGTAGCGAACTCATGGTGGGCCTGCTTCTCCCTCTCTCAGGCCCAGCTCAGTCTCTGAGGACAGCGGGTCTTCCCTTAACCCCTCAAGACCTGTAGGACCCCACAGGGTCCAAGAAACTTATCATCATGTCTGTAAGTAAAACAAAGGAAACCCAAATGTAAATACGTATCAGTGGTTAAGAAGTGTAGTCTTACCATAATCTATGAAATCCTTTAGAGAGCAACATTTGAGAGGGAAGAGAAGCATAAAGGTGCTGGATGCCCCTAAGGCGGGGGAGGCAGCTGAGCATCCAGTGTGAGTATGAGGGTGCAAACCCACGTCACAGGCCTTCCCTCGGTGACCCAGCCTGCACTCCTCAAGAATCAGATCACACTGGATGCTCTTCCTTCTCCACTGTAACAGTGGGCACTGGACCCCTTAGAAAACAACTGATAACACAAATCTGGGGGCTCCCAGCTGGCATTGATGATAAAGAACCTGCCTGCTAATACAGGAGATGAAAGATACACGGGTTCGATCCCTGGGTCATAAAGATCCCTTGAGGGAGGGCATGCAACCCACTCCAGTATTCCTGCCCGGAGAATCCGTGGACAGAGGAACCTGGCAGGCTACAGTCCATGGGGTCACAAAGAGTCAAAGACGACTGAAGTGACTTAGCATGGCGTAAGGTAAATCTTCTGGCTGATCTTGGGGCAAAAATTTAAAAAAAGACTTATGTACATAGGCAGGCAAAGAGTTTTCAAAAGCCTTGAAAATAAAGATACAAACAGGTTAAGGGGCTCACCTTACACGTCAGGTGAGTGTCAACGTGTGCAGTTATCCTGGGATACAGTACAACATGCACCAGGGGCCTTGGGACCCTTTACACACCACTAGGTCTCTGGCTTGAGGAGATACACAGAAGTGGTATCATAGATTTGGGCCAAAGCTGTTTTGTTCAGCTTTACTTATAATATTGAAACAAAATTGCTCGGTAGGAACGGGTAACTACATTGTACTAGAGTCATAAAACCTTCACACTAATGTTTAAAAGGCTAGGAAACAAAACTGTATATCCAACATGATTTCAAACTTTAAAAAACATATAGTTAGGACATAAAATCTAGGTTGTGTCTGAGCGGTCAGTTCATGAACACATATGTTTATCCTTTTTATATTTGGAAGCTTTTCTACTGTAAACATAGTATCATTCTATTTTTGGAGAAGATAATAAAATGAAGGGGAAAATGTCAGCTACACTCTCCTTGGCATATATAAATCCAAGAATTTAGGACAACCCTATTATCTGACCAATGTCAGCTAATTGAATGGTCTGTTCTTGAATTCATAGATTTCCCTAAGGTCCTAAAAGATCTGTCTACTTAGTTACTAAGGAGCCATTACTCCCAGGAGAAAAGATTCCCAAAATAAAAATAAAAATTTTTTTTCTCAGTTTCCCCTTTTGCTTGAGAGAAACCTCTCTATAGAGACAAGAATTAGAAAACACTTTGTGCTCCTTATGCATTTTAAAGAACTGACACCTTGAGTGGTATTTTTGAATAGAACCCGTACAGATAGAACATAAATATCATCTTGAATTTCACTGGGCCTTCATCCTGTCCAGCCAATCTGGGAATGACTAGTAAGCCGCTTATTTGTGTGAGTGTAGAGTTTGGGAGAAGGTTGGGGCTGAAATGCAAATGTGAATATGTTGGCATGTGCGTGGCAGTTGAAAGCCTGGGAACAACTTCCATCTAAACCTGTGATTCTTCACAGGGAGTGACTTTGTCCCTCAGGGATCATTTGACAATATCTGGAGACATTTTTTATTCTCAGAACCAGGGAGAGGGCGGTACTAACATCTAGTGGGTGAGGCCAGGGATGCTGCTAAACATTCTACAATGAACAGGACAACCACTTACAACGAAGTATTATCATCCTAAAATGTCAGTAGTGCCAGTAACCTTAACTACAGGAGGTAGAGGGTGTCAGAGGATGAGATGGTTGGATAGTCACTGACTCAAATGGACATGAACTTGGGTAAACTCCAGGAGATGATGAGGGACAGGGCATCCTGGCATGCTCTCATCCATGGGGTCGCAAAGAGTCGGACACGGCTGAGCGACTGAACAACAGCAACAAAGGACTCGTGGGTGTCCTGGACGCAGAACTGACCCCATCCTTTCTCCCTCAAAACTCGCTTCTCCTCCTCACTCTCTATCCTAGGCAATAAGAACCCGTCTTAGTCTGTTAACCAAGTTGGAAAACTCAGGTCCTCCTTACGCCTTTACATTTTATACCCAAAGGATAACCAAATTCTGTCAAATTTGCCAGTTTCATGGCCATCTATTCGCTCTCTTCCTCCCAATCTCCCTGTCACTGCCCTGCGTCCGATCTCAATAACTTTCTGGTTTGCTGCAGAAATTTCCTGTTTTTCCCTCACCAATCATGTCACTCTCTCATCTTTTCTCCACATCATTTTCAGAATGATCCTTCTAAAATGAAAATCTAATTCTGTCACTTCACTGCATGATATTTTTTAAAATTATTATTATTAATTATTTAACTAATCTGACTGTGCCAGGTCTTCAGTTCAGTTCAGTTCAGTCACTCATTTGTGTCCACCTCTTTGCGACCCTATGAACCACAGCACACCAGACCTCCCTGTCCATCACCAACTCCCGGAGTTTGCAAAACTCATGTCCATTGAATCGGTGATGCCATCCAACCATCTCATCCTCTGTCCTCCCCTTCTCCTCCTGCCCTCAATCTTTCCCAGCATCAGGGTCTTATCAAATGAATCAGCTCTTCGCATCAGGTGGCCAAAGTATTGGAGTTTCAGCTTCAGCATCAGTCCTTCCAGTGAACACCCAGGACTGATCTCCTTTAGGATGGACTGGTTGGATCTCCTTGCAGTCCAAGGGACTCTCAAGAGTCCTCTCCAACACCACAGTTCAAAGGCATCAATTTTTCTGTGCTCAGCTTTCTTTATAGTCCGACTCTCACATCCATACATGACCACTGGAAAAACCATAGCCTTGACTAGACAGACCTTTGCTGACAAAGTAATGTCTCTGCATTTTAATATGCTGTCTAGGTTGGTTATAACTTTCCTTCCAAGGAGCAAGCGTCTTTTAATTTCTTGGCTGCAATCACCATCTGCAGTGATTTTGGAGCCCCCCCCCCCAAATAAACTCAGCCATTATTTCCACTGTTTCCCCATCTATTTGCAATGAAGTGATGGGCCCAGATGCCATGATCTTTGTTTTCTGAATGTTGAGCTTTAAGCCAACTTTTTCACTCTCCTCTTTCACTTTCATCAAGAGGCTCTACTTCCTCTTCACTTTCTGCCATAAGGGTCGTGTCATCTGCATATCTGAGGTTATTGATATTTCTCCCTGCAATTTTGATTCCAGCTTGTGCTTCTTCCAGCCCAGCGTTTCTCATGATGTACTCTGCATAGAAGTTAAATAAGAAGGGTGACAATATACAGCCTTGATGTACTCCTTATTTGGAACCAGTCTGTTGTTCCATGTCCAGTTCTAACTGTTGTTTCCTGACCTGCATACAGGTTTCTCAAGAGGCAGGTCAGGTGGTCTGGTATTCCCATCTCTTTCAGAATTTTCCACGGTTTATTGTGATCCACACAGTCAAAGGCTTTGGCGTAGTCAATAAAGCAGAAATAGGTGTTTTTCTGGAACTCTCTTGCTCTTTCGATGATCCAGCAGATGTTGGCAATTTGATCTCTAGTTCCTCTGTCTTTTCTAAAACCAGCTTGAACATCTGGAAGTTCACAGTTCATGTACTGTTGAAGCCTGGCTTGGAGAATTTTGAGCATTATTTTACTAGCATGTGAGATGAGTACAATTGTGCAGTAGTTTGAGGATTCTTTGGCATTGCCTTTTTTGGGGACTGGAGTGAAAACAGACCTTTTCCAGTCCTGTGGCCACTGCTGAGTTTTCCAAATTTGCTGACATATTGAGTGCAGCACTTTCAGAGCATCATCTATTATGATTTGAAATAGCTCAGCTGGAATTCCATCACCTCCACTAGCTTTTATCGTAGTGATGCTTCCTAAGGTCCAGTTGACTTCACATTCTCGGATGTCTGGCTCTAGGCGAGTGATAACACTGTCGTGACTATCTGGGTCGTGAAGATCTTTTTTGTATCGTTCTTCTATGTATTCTTGCCCCATCTTCTTAATACCTTCATCTTCTCTTAGGTCCATGCTATTTCTGTCCTTTAGAGCCCATCTTTGCATGAAGTTTTCCCTTGGTATCTCTCATTTTCTTGAAGAGATTTCTAGTCTTTCCCATTTTGTTGTTTTCCTCTATTTCTTTGCATCAGTCGCTGAGGAAGGCTTTTTTATCTCTCCTTGCTATTCTTTGGAACTCTGCATTCAAATGGGTATATCTTTGCTTTTCTCCTTTGCTTTTCATTTCTCTTCTTTTCTCAGCTATTTGTAAGGCCTCCTCAGACAGCCATTTTTCCATTTGCATTTCTTTTTCTTGGGGATGGTTTTAATCACCGCTTCCTGTACGATGTTACGAACTTCTGTCCATAGTTCTTCAGGCACTCTGTCCATCAGATCTAATCCCTTGAATCTATTTGTCACTTCCACTGTATAATCATAAGGGATTTGATTTAGGTCATACCCGAATGGTCTAGCGGTTTTCCTCACTTTCTTCAGTTGTGGCATTTGGGATCTTCAATCTTCACTGCGGCATGAGGGATCTTTAGTTATGGCGTGCAAACTCTTAGCTGTGGCATGCAGGATCTAACTCCCTAACCCGGGGTTGAATCCGGGCCCCCTGCTTTGGGAATGTGAAGTCTTAGCCACCGGACCACCAGGGAAGTCCCTTCAGGATATCTTTAACTGATTTCCCTTTACCCTCAAGAATAATTCAAAATTCCTTATCAATTACATAAGCCCCTTCCTACCCAGCCCTCTCTCAGTCTATTTCACAACTGCTGCTGCTGCTGCTAAGTCACTTCAGTCGTGTCCGACTCTGTGCGACCCCATAGACGGCAGCCCACCAGGCTCCCCCGTCCCTGGGACTCTCCAGGCAAGAACAATGGAGTGAGTTGCCATTTCCTTCTCCAGCGCATGAAAGTGAAAAGTGAAAGTAAAGATGCTCAGTCATGTCCGACTGTTAGTGTGACCCCATGGACCGCAGCCTACCAGGCTCCTCCATCCCTGGGGTTTTCCAGGCAAGAGTACTGGAGTGGGTTCCCATTGCTTTCTCCAACAAGCTTCTATTAACATTCTGTTTCCAGCAATAAACTGAGGGCATCCTGAGGGCAGGATCAGTGTCTTTTATCTTTCCAGTCTACTGGTCTCCCAGTTGCTGTTGCTGTTCAGTCACTCAGTCCTGTCTGACTCTTTGCAAACCCATGGACTGCAACAGGCCAGACGGCCCTGTCCTTTACTATCTCCTGGAGCTTGCTCAAATTCATGTCCATCGAGTTGGTGATGCCATCCAACCAGCTCATCCTCTGTTGTCCCCTTCTCCTCCTGCTTTCAATCTTTCTTAGCATCAGGGTCTTTCCCAATGAGTCAGCACTTTGCATTAGGTGGCCAAAGTACTGGAGCTTCAGCTTCAGCATCAGTCCTTCCAATGATTATTCAGGACTGATTTCGTTTAGGATGGACTGGTTGGATCTTCTTGCAGTCCAAGGGACTCTTAAGAGTCTTCTCTAACACTAAGCAGTGTTGATGCTTATTTCAAAAGCATCAATTCTTTGGCTCTTAGCCTTCTTTATGATCTAACTCTCACATCCATACATGACTACTGGAAAAGTCATAGCTGTGACTAGATGGACTTAGTTGGCAAAGTAACATCTCTGCTTTTTAATATGCTGTCTAGGTTGGTCATAGCTTTTCTTCCAAGAAGCAAGTGTCTTTTAATTTCATGGCTGCAGTCACCATCTACAGTGATTTTTGAAGCCCAAGAAAATAAAGTCTGTCACTGTTTCCATTGTTTCCCCATCTATTTGCCATGAAGTGATGGGACTGGATGCCATGATCTTCATTTTTTGAGTGTTGAGTTTTAAGCCAACTTTTTCACACTCCTCTTTCACTTTCATTGAGGCTCTTTCGTTCCTCTTCACTTTCTGCCATAAGGGTGGTGTCATCTGCATATCTGAGGCTATTGATATTTCTCCCTGCAATCTTGTTTCCAGCTTGTGCATCATACAGTCTGGCATTTCACATGATGTACTCTGCATAGAAGTTAAATTAGCAGGGTGACAACATACAGCCTTGTGGTACTCCTTTCCCAATTTGGAACTAGTCTGTTTTTGCATGTTGGGTTCTAACTGTTGATTCTTGACTTGCATACAAATTTTGTAGGAGTTAGGTCAGGTGGTCTGGTATTCCCATCTCTTTAAGAATTTTCTAGTTTGTTGTAATCCACACAGAAAAAGGCTTTAGCATAGTCACTGAAAAAGAAGTATATATTTTTCTGGAATTCTGTATGTGAGAGTTAGACCATAAAGAAAGCTGAGTGCCAAAGAGTTGATGCTTTTGAATTGTTGTGCTGGAGAATACTCTTGAGAGTCCCTTGGACTGCAAGGAGATCAAACCTGTCATTCCTATAGAAAATCAACCCTGAATATTCATTGGAAGGATTGATGCTGAAGCTCCAATACTTTGATCACCTGATGTGAAGAGCTGACTCATTGGAAAAGACCCTGATGTTGCAAAAGATTGAGGGCAGAAGGAGAAGGGAGTGACAGAGCATAAAATGGTTGGATGCATCATCAACTTAAAGGATATGAGTCTGAGCAAACTCCAGGAGATACTGAAGGACCGGGAAGGCTTGTGTGCTGCAGTCCATGGGGTCACAATGAGCTGAACATGATTTAGTGACTGAACAACAACAGTAAGACCTGATTTGTTGGAAGACAGTGGTGAGGTCCCAGGGAGATCTAGGTCATACTTTTAAGGAAATAGTATGATTACTACATGTGTGTCTCTTCTAAAATGAGACTATACTGTGCTATATTTCATTGAAATAGATTTATCTTTAGAAGAGAGTTATGGAAAATGTGGTTTGGAGACCACCTGTATCAGAAATCAGGGGAGACTTGTTAAAAGATACAGATTCTAGGACCTCAACTCATACTGAAACTCTGCGACTTGAGAATCTGCATGTTTACTAAGCTTTTAAAATAAATATTTCCAGGCTGTTGAATGGGCATGGGATTTCTTAGTGGGTGATGAAAATCTCCTGCAGTTAGATAGTGGCAATGATTGCACAACTTTGTGACTATACTAAAAACACTCAACTGTGCATATTAAAATGGGTAAAACGGTCCACTGTAAGTGATGTGAATTTTGTCTCCATTTTTGAGAAAAACTATACGGGCAGAAATCACATCAGTGGTTGCCACATGGGTAGGGAGAAGGAATGGACTGTGAATAATTCCCAGCTAATTTGGGGGGAATGATAGATATTTTCCATATCTTAATTGTGGTGTTGGTTCACACAGTGGCCCAAAGTCATAGAACTGTATACCTAAAAGGTGGATTTTACAATATGCACATTATTCCTCAATAAATCTGCCTTTGAATAAATAATATCCGAGAAATTCTCGGATACTCTGAAGTTTGAGAACTACTTCTCTGAAGCAGCAGTCTCCACAGTAGGGATACCCATTCCTGGGGTTTTGGAAGACAAACCACCGGGGTATGGGGAGAAAATAATACGACCTGATTTATGTATTTTTAAGGCTAAAGGTTAATAAGAAATTATGCTTTCTTAACATTCTGAAGTCCACTTTCAAGGCTTTACCAACGTCGACATACACAGTGGAGTTGCCTCCACTCCATCTTGTCATGTCAGGTGCACAAGATGTCCTGGGGGCGGCGGGCACGGCAATAAATCTTGATCTTGTTGATCTCATCCGTTCACTGGCTTTCAGCATAGTGCCACCAACTGCAGTTTACATGGATTTATGGATTATAATGGCTAGTTTTAAACAAACTAACCTTCAAAAAATGAGCCAATGATTTTAATAATCACTGCAAAGAAGCTACGAAGTGAAGATGGTCTTGTGAGCCCAGGGAGCAGGAAATGGCAGAACTGACCTTTTAGTAAGTGCTCTTCCGTCAGCCACATTAGGAAACATCAATTGTCTAACCAGATCTGAAATGAAGTCAGCAGAAGAATGAGAAATTAATTACTTTTCAAAACAAACTTGTATTACAGAGAGGGGCATTTTGAAAACAGAAATTTGTCAATGTTTTCATCATAAAATTATTTTGTTGCTTAATCAATGCAAACACAACACCTGCTAAAACTTTCATATCCACACACCTGAAAAACTTGGAAATACAATTTTCTAACCAATTAAAAAATCTACCAAATGAAGAGTTTCAATGGGTTTCCAACCTGTATTTTAGAAATTTTAAAATACAGCACTTTGCAATTAATGTGTAAGAACAACCAACTGATGTTAGGGAAGATAGAAATTGATGATGTGGACTTCAATAAAAACTTTTGCATAATTAATATATAGAATAGAAGAACAAGTATCATTTTTTTTGTAAGTGCCACCAGTGATGCACTCCTTCCCTTTGATCTTGTGTATCTTTGTGAGATACTTTACCATTAAAAGAAAATAACCATAAATCAAATTATAAATACACATTTAGATCAATATATCACAAAATGCCAAGCCAAAATATCACAAAATAGTGCTGTATATGTATAAAATTATCACATTGCTTTTGTTTTAAACATTTATTGCAAAGAAATCTCACAGAATGGGAGAAAATATTTTCAGATGAAGCCAGGGATAAGGGATTAATCTCCAAAATATACAAACAGCTCATGCAGCTCAATATAAAAAAAAAAAAAGCAACCCAATCAAAAAATGTGTGGAAGATCTAAATAGATGTTTCTACAAAGAAGATATAGAGATAGTTAAAAGGCACAGGAAAATATGCTCAACATTACTAATTATTAGAGAAATGCAACTCAAAACTACAAAGAATTATCACGTTATACCAGTCAGAATGGCCATTATCAAAAAAATCTACAAACATCATGTCAGTGTATGGTAAAAACCACTACAATATCGCAAAGCAATTAGCCTCCAAATAAAATAAATTGATTAATTTTAAAAATCTACAAACAGTAAATGCTGGAGAGGGTTTGGAGAAAAGGGAATCTTGCTACACTATTAGTGGGAATGTAAACTGGTACAGCCACTATGGAGAACAGTATGGAGGTTCCTTAAGAAACTGAAAATAGAGCTACCATATGACCCAGAACCCCAATCCTGGGATTCTGGAGAAAGTTAAAATTCAAAAGGATACAAAATTAGAATTCAAAAGGATACATAAATCCCAATGTTCATTGCAGCACTGTTTACAACAGTCAGGACATGGAAGCAACCTTAATGTCCATTGATGGAGGGATGGATAAAGAAGTTTGGTACATGTATATAATGGAATATTACTCAGCCATAAAAAGGAATGGATTTGAGTCAGTTGAACTGAGGTGGCTAAACCCAGAGCATGTTATATGGAGTAAAGTCAGAAAAAGAAAAACAAATACTGTATATTATTGCATGTATGTATATAAATATGGAATCCAGGAAAATGGTACCTATGAACCTATCAGCAAGGCAGGAATAGAGACATAGACATAGAGAATAGACTTGTGGACATAGCAGGGGAAGGAGAGAATGGGACAAATTGAACAAGTAACACTGAAATACATACATTACCATATGTAAAACAGAATGCTAGTGGGAAGTTGATACATAATACAGAGAGCTCAAGCTGGTGCTCCCTGACAACCTAGAGGGGAGGGGTGATGGGGTGGAAGGAGGTTCAAGAGAGAGGGGATCTATGGTTACTTCTGACTGATTCACGTTCTGTGGCGGAAACCAGCACAACATTGTGAAACCATTTGTCCTCCAATAAAAATAAATCTAAAAGAAAGAGAGAAACCGTGGCACATATACACAATGGAATATACTCAACCATGAAAAGGAATGAAATAATCCTATTTGAAGCAACATGGAAGAACCTAGACATTGTCATACTGAGTGAAGCAAGTCAGGCAGAGAAAGACCTCCATACTGTTTCCCATACTAACTGCCCCAATTTACATTTCTACTGGCAGTGCACAAGGCTTCCCTTTCCTCCATATCCTCACCAACACTTGGTGCCTCTTGTCTTTTCGGTAATAGCCATTCTAATGGGTAGGAAGTGACATCTCACTGTGATTTTGATCTGCATTTCCCTGATGATTGGAAACATTGAGCCCCTTTTCATAGACCTGTTGGCCAACTGGACACTTTCTCTGAATTCATTCTTTTACATTTACTTTTGCACTTTTTTTCTTTACTCTCCACCTAGCACTTCCTTTCACGCTCACAGTTTTAGTTGCTATCTCTAAAGGCATGAAATCAAAATGTAAGTCTCCTCTCTGAGTCTTGTATTTTAAATTCTTTAACTAGAACCTCCACCTGGTTTGTCTACAGGTCTTTCAAACAAAATGCTGAGCTCAGGATTCCTCCTTCCCCTGCACTGTTCCTCCTTTAGTTCCTCATCTGGGTTAGTGGTACACCTTCTGCTGAGATTTGAAATCTTTGGGTCCTTTTCAACATCTCTTCTCACACCTCATATTCAGTCAGCCGCCAAAGCTTAATCCTTCTATCTTTCTGACTTTGCTTTTGGTCTTTCTCTCTCTTTCCATTTGTATACTGAGTTCTCTCTGGCTCTCTGTCTCTAAGTCTTTCCCTCTCATTTAATTTCCAATTCTGTTTCCTTCTTCATTCTTCCTCCTTCTCTGCTTTCCCCATTACCCACAGAAAGAACAAGAGGTTTTTCTTTTTTCTCTGTATATATGAAATATTGATGGTATTAAAACATGAAATGGAACACTTTCTATTTCTCTTTCTAAAACCTGTATTAAATTACATATTTATGCAGACCTTGATTCATTTTTATTGTTGTTGTTGTTTCTATGGGTCAGCAGATTTGGATAGAAAAAAGAAAACTAATTTCTACTGCAGAATTAATGAAGTGGTGTTTCCCTAATGGGCTACATAGTTAATACATGACTTCTTCCAACTCCTAAGAATTTAAAATTCTAAGGCAAATGTTCATGTTATCAGAAATCCAGGGATAGTTTTTTGCTCTTGTTAAAAGTGGTTTTTTAGGACAAGGTTTGCCTGAGAGGAAAAGGCTTTGCAAAATGAAGAAGAATCTCACAATGCAAAAGGGAGTCCTAACTCACATTCCTTATTAAGCACTATTCAGCAGGGTTTGTTTCAGAATGTGTTAGATAGATACATAGACAGACAGACAGGTGGCTAGATATTTGTAGATATTTGTCTCCTTTGTTTTAGAAAAATATTACAGGATTTTTTTCACGAGAATTATTGCATCTCAAGGACTTTTTAGCATCCATTTTTTAAATTAAAAAAAATTTTTTTCCATTTATTTTTATTATTGGAGGCTAATTACTTTACAATACTGTTGTGGTTTTTGCCATACATTGACATGAATCAGCCATGGATTTACACGTATTCCCCATCCTGATCCCCCCTCCCACCTCTCCCCACCCCATCCTTCTGGGTCTTCCCAGTGCACCAGCCCCGAGCACTTGTCTCATGCATCCAAACTGGGCTGGTGATCTGTTTCACCCTTGATAATATACATGTTTCGATGCTGTGCTCTCGAAACATCCCACCCTCGCCTTCTCCCACAGAGTCCAAAATTCTGTTCTGTACATCTGTGTCTCTTTTTCTGTTTTGCATATAGGGTTAGCATTACCATCTTTCTAAATTCCATATATATGTGTTAGTATACTGTATTGGTCTTTATCTTTCTGGCTTACTTCACTCTGTATAATGGGCTCCAGTTTCATCCATCTCATTAGAACTGATTTAAATGAAATCTTTTTAATGGCTGAGTAATATTCCATGGTGTATATGTACCACAGCTTCCTTATCCATTCGTCTGCTGACGGGCATCTAGGTTGTTTCCATGTCCTGGCAATTATAAACAGTGCTGTGATGAACATTGGGGTGCATGTGTCTCTTTCAGATCTGGTTTCTTCGGTGTGTATGCCCAGGAGTGGGATTGCTGGGTCATATGGCAGTTCTATTTCCAGTTTTTTAAGCAATCTCCACACTGTTCTCCATAGCGGCTGTACTAGTTTGCATTCCCACCAACAGTGTAAGAGGGTTCCCTTTTCTCCACACCTTCTCCAGCATTTATTGCTTGTAGACTTTTGGATAGCAGCCATCCTGACTCACGTGTAATGGTACCTCATCGTGATTTTGATTTTGATTATCTCTGATAATGAGTGATGTTGAGCATCTTTTCATGTGTTTGTTAGCCATCTGTATGTCTTCTTTGGAGAATTGTCTGTTTAGTTCTTTGGCCCATTTTTTGATTGGGTCATTCATTTTTCTGGAATTGAGCTGCAGGAGTTGCTTGTATATTTTTGAGATTAATCCTTTGTCTGTTGCTTCATTTGCTATTATTTTCTCCCATTCTGAAGGCTGTCTTTTCACCTTGCTTATAGTTTCCTTTGTTGTGCCAAAGTTTTTAAGTTTAATTAGGTCCCATTTATTTATTTTTGCTTTTGTTTCCAATATTCTGGGAGGCGGGTCATAGAGGATCCTGCTGTGATTTATGGTGGAGAGTGTTTTGCCTATGTTCTCCTCTAGGAGTTTTATAATTTCTGGTCTTACATTTAGATCTTTAATCCATTTCGAGTTTATTTTTGTGTATGGTGTTAGAAAGTGTTCTAGTTTCATTCTTTTACAAGTGGTTGACCAGTTTTCCCAGCTCCACTTGTTAAAGAGGTTGTCTTTTTTCCATTGTATATTCTTGCCTCCTTTGTCGAAGATAAGGTGTCCATAGGTTCATGGGTTTATCTCTGGGCTTTCTATTCTGTTCCATTGATCTATATTTCTGTCTTTGTGCCAGTACCACACTGTCTTGATGACTGTGGCTTTGTAGTAGAGTCTGAAGTCAGGCAGGTTGATTCCTCCAGTTCCATTCTTCTTTCTCAAGATTACTTTGGCTATTCGAGGTTTTTTGTATTTCCATACAAATTGTGAAATTATTTGTTCTAGTTCTGTGAAAAATACCGTTGGTAGCTTGACAGGGATTGCATTGAATCTATAAATTGCTTTGGGTAGTATAGCCGTTTTGACAATATTTATTCTTCCAATCCATGAACACGGTATATTTCTCCATCTGTTTGTGTCCTCTTCGATTTCTTTCCTCAGTGTTTTATAGTTTTCTATGTATAGGTCTTTTGTTTCTTTAGGTAGATATACTCCTAAGTATTTTATTCTTTTTGTTGCAATGGTGAATGGTATTGTTTCCTTAATTTCTCTTTCTGTTTTCTCATTGTTAATGTATAGGAATGTAAGGGATTCCTGTGTGTTAATTTTATATCCTGCAACTTTACTATATTTATTGATTAGCGCTAGTAATTTTCTGGTAGAGTCTTTAGGGTTTTCTATGTAGAGGATCATGTCATCTGCAAACAGTGAGTTTCACTTCTTCTTTTCCTATCTGGATTCCTTTTACTTCTTTTTCTGCTCTGATTGCTGTGGTAAAAACTTCCAAAACTATGTTGAATAGTAGTGGTGAGAGTGGGCACCCTTGTCTTGTTCCTGATTTCAGGGGAAATGCTTTCAGTTTTTCACCATTGAGGGTAATGCTTGCTATGGGTTTGTCATATATAGCTTTTATTATGTTGAGGTATGTTCCTTCTATTCCTGCTTTCTGGAGAGTTTTAATCATAAAAGGATGTTGTATTTTGTCAAAGGCTTTCTCTGCATCTATTGAGATAATCATATGGTTTTTATCTTTCAATTTGTTAATGTGGTGTATTACATGGATTGATTTGCAGATATTAAAGAATCCTTGCATTCCTGGGATAAAGCCCACTTGGTCATGGTGTATGATGTTTTTAATATGTTGTTGGATTCTGTTTGCTAGAATTTTGTTAAGGATTTTTGCATCTATGTTCATCAGTGATATTGGCCTGTAGTTTTCTTTTTTGTGGCATCTTTGTCTGGTTTTGGAATTAGGGTGATGGAGGCCTCATAGAATGAGTTTGGAAGTTTACCTTCTTCTGCAATTTTCTGGAAGAGTTTGAGTAAGATAGGTGTTAGCTCTTCTCTAAATTTTTGGTAGAATTCAGCTGTGAAGCCATCTGGTCCTGGGCTTTTGTTTGCTGGAAGATTTCTGATTATAGTTTTGATTTCCTTGCTTGTGATGGGTCTGCTAAGGTCTTCTATTTCTTCCTGGTTCAGTTTTGAAAAGTTATACTTTTCTAAGAATTTGTCCATTTCTTCCAAGTTGTCCATTTTATTGGCATAGAGCTGCTGGTAGCAGTCTCTTATGATCCTTTGTATTTCAGTGTTGTCTGTTGTGATCTCTCCATTTTCATTTCTAATTTTGTTAATTTGGTTCTTCTCCCTTTGTTTCTTAATGAGTCTTGTTAACGGTTTGTCAATTTGTTTATTTTTTTAAAAAACCAGCTTTTAGTTTTGTTGATTTTTGCTATGGTCTCTTTAGTTTCTTTTGCATTTATTTCTGCCCTAATTTTTAAGATTTCTTTCCTTCTACTAACCATGGGGCTCTTCGTTTCTTCCTTCTCTAGTTGCTTTAGGTGTAGAGTTAGGTTATTTATTTGACTTTTTTCTTGTTTCTTGAGGTAAGCCTGTAATGCTATGAACCTTCCCCTTAGCACTGCTTTTACAGTGTCCCATAGGTTTTGGGTTGTTGTGTTTTCATTTTCATCCGTTTCTATGCATATTTTGATTTCTTTTTTTATTTCTTCTATGATTTGTTGGTTATTCAGAAGCGTGTTATTTAGCCTCAATATGTTTGAATTTTTAATATTTTTTTTTTCCTGTAATTGAGATCTAATGTTACTGCACTGTGGTCAGAAAAGATGACTGGAATGATTTCAACTTTTTGGAATCCCCCAAGGCTAGATTTATGGCCCAGGATGTGATCTATTCTGGAGAAGGTTCCGTGCGCACTTGAGAAAAAGGTGAAATTGATTGTTTTGGGGTGAAATGTCCTATGGATATCAATTAGGTCTAGCTGGTCCATTGTATCATTTAAAGTTTGTGTTTCCTTGTTAATTTTCTGTTTAGTTGATTTATCCATAGTTGTGAGTGGGGTATTAAAGTCTCCCACTATTATTGTGTTATTGTTAATTTCCCCTTTCATACTCATTAGCATTTGCCTTACATATTGCGGTGCTCCTATGTTGGGTGCATATATATTTATAATTGTTATATCTTTTTCTTGGATTGATCCTTTGATCATTATGTAGTGTCCTTCTTTGTCTCTTTTCACAGCCTTTATTTTAAAGTCTATTTTATCTGATATGAGTATTGTGACTCCTGCTTTCTTTTGGTCTCTGCATGAAATATTTTTTTCCAGACCTTCACTTTCAGTCTGTATGTGTCCCTTGTTCTGAGGTGGGTCTTTTTTAGACAGCATAAATAGGGGTCTTGTTTTTGTATCCATTCAGCCAGTCTTTGTCTTTTGGTTGGGGCATTCAACCCATTTACATTTAAGGTAATTATTGATAGGTATGGTCCCGTTGCCATTTACTTTGTTGTTTTGGGTTCACGTTTATACAACCTTTCTGCATTTCCTGTCTAGAGAAGATCCTTTAGCATTTGTTGAAGAGCTGGTTTGGTGGTGCTGAATTCTCTCAGGTTTTGCTTGTCTGTAAAGCTTTTGAATTCTCCTTCATATCTGAATGAGATCCTTGCTGGGTACAGTAATCTAGGTTGTAGGTTATTCTCTTTCATTAATTTAAGTGTGTCCTGCCATTCCCTTCTGGCCTGAAGAGTTTCTATTGATAGATCAGCTGTTATCCTTATGGGAATCCCTTTGTGTGTTATTTGTTGTTTCTCCCTTGCTGCTTTTAATATTTGTTCTTTGTGTTTGATCTTTGTTAATTTGATTAATATGTGTCTTGGGGTGTTTTGCCTTGGGTTTATCCTGTTTGGAACTCTCTGGGTTTCTTGGACCTGTGTAACTATTTCTTTCCCCATTTTAGGGAAGTTTTCAGCTATTATCTCAAGTATTTTATCATGGCCTTTCTTTTTGTCTTCTTCTTCTGGGACTCCTATGATTCAAATGTTGGGGCGTTTCACATTGTCCCAGAGGTCCCTGAGGTTGTCCTCATTTCTTTTGATTCTTTTTTCTTTTTTCCTCTCTGCTTCATTGATTTCCACCATTTTATCTTCTACCTCACTTATCCTATCTTCTGTCTCCATTATTCTACTGTTGGTTCCCTCCAGAGTGTTTTTGATCTCATTTATTGCATTATTCATTTTTAATTGACTCTTTTTTATTTCTTCTAGGTCCTTATTAAACATTTCTTGCATATTCTTAATCTTTGTCTCCAGGCTATTTATCTGTAACTCCATTTTGTTTTCAAGATTTTGGATCATTTTTATTATCATTATTCTAAATTCTTTTTCAGGTAGATTCCCTATCTCCTCCTCTTTTGTTTGACTTGATGGGCATTTTTCATGTTCCTTTACCTGTTGGGTATTTCTCTGCCTTTTCATCTTGTTAAGATTGCTGTGTCTGGAGTGGGCTTTCTGTATTCTGGTAGTCTGTGGTTCCTTTTTATTGTGGAGGTTTCACCCAGTGGGTGGGGTTGGACGATTGGCTTGTCAAGGTTTCCTGGTTAGGGAAGCTTGTGTCGGTGTTCTGGTGGAACTGGATTTCTTCTCTGTGGAGTGCAATGGAGTGTCCAGTAGTGAGTTTTGAGATGGGTCTATATGTTAGGTGTGACTTTGGGCCGCCTGTATGTTGATGCTCAATGCTATGTTCCTGGGTTGCTGGAGAATTTGCGTGGTATGTCTTGCTCTGGAACTTATTGGCTCTTGGGTGGTGGCTGGTTTCAGTGTAGGCATGGAGGCTTTTGGATGGTCTCTTATTACTTAATGTTCCATGTAGTCAGGAGTTTTCTGGTGTTCTCAGGTTTTGGACTTAAGTATCCTGCCTCTGGATTTCAGTTTTATTCTTCCAGTAGCCTCAAGACTTCTCCAACTATACAGCACTGATAATAAAACTTCTAGGTTAATGGTGAAAAGATTCTCCACAGTGAGGGACACCCAGAGTGGTTCACAGAGTTACATGAAGAAGAGGAGAGGGAGGAAGGAGATAGAGATGAGCAGGAGGAGAAAAAGGGGGACTCAAGAGGAGAGACAGAGATCTACGCAGTTCTCTGTTCCCAAAGTGTTCTCCGTAGCCCAGAACACCCACAGAGATTCACAGAATTGGATTGGGAAGAGAAGGGGGAGGGAGGAAATAGGGGTGATCTGGGGGAGAAAAAGGAGAGTCAAAAGTGGGAGAGAGTAATCAACACACTCCTGAGTAAAAATGGGTACTGAATATTGGATTCTTAAATGTCCAAAATTGATATCAAATACTGAAAAGCAAAGATTAAAAATCTAGAGTAGAGGTTAGACTTTTAAAAATACAATATTAAAAACAAAAACACAAACACAAAAAATATTAGAAATACATACGAAGTTCGGTTTAAAAATAGGGCCTCTTTTTTTTTTAAGGTTATAGTGAAATGAAAATGAAAATTAAGGAGTAATAAAGGAGTAATAGAGGACTTTAAAAGAAAATGAGAGAAAAAAAATTTAAAAATAAAAAAAATTTTTTTAATTAAAAAATAGTAAAAATATATGAAAATGAAAATGAAAGTTAAGGAGAATGGAGGAGTAATAGGGAGTTTTAAAAGAAAATAAAAGAGAAAAAATAAAAAAAAGAAAAGAAATAAAAAAAATTTTTTTAATTAAAAAAAAAAAGTAAAAATATATCTGGGAATTTCTCTGGAGCTATTGTGGTCAGTGTGGGTTCGCTTCAGTTTCAGATAGCTCCTCGTTCCAGTTTACACTTCTTGATATCTATAGGCCCCTTCCGGTGTAGTTGGTGTTACCTACAGGGATTTTAATCTGTTGCACCGGTCCCTTCTCAAGCGGTTCCCTTTGTTTATTTGGCTTCTGTTTGCCGGTCTCTTCATTGTCTAATTCCCGCCCTGACACAGGCGGGCGGAGGTGGTCTCTTGTTCACGTTCGCTGGTTCAGTCGTGCTGCGGGGAGGGCGGGGCGCTGCAGGCAGATATCGCTGTGTGTGGGGAGCACTCACAGTGTTCCGGCCACACTGGGTTTGCCCCCGCTCACGGGTGTGTGCTCCCCCCGTCTACACTGCTCAGGCTCCCGGCTACTCTATGTGGAGCGGGCCCTGCGTTGTGTGCAGTTCCAGTTTTCGGGTTCTCCACAAAAGCACGGACTCCGTTGGGCCTGCGTTTTGTGCCTTCCCTGTCTGAGCAGCTCAGGAGCTTGACGGGCGCACTCTTCCCGGGTGCAGTGCGCCTGCTCCCCTCCACGGTCCCAGCCTCAGTTTCCGCGCATGCAGTTTGGGTGCAGCTTGTGTCTGTTCTGGGGAGCTGGTCTCTAGCTGTGACCCTCCTGGTGGATGTCAACCATCCAGAATCTCAGGAAGTCTTTGGTTAGAAACTGGAGGCCTGTTTGCAGTTTGGCAGGGGTGCCGTCTCTGGGGCCAAGTTTGCCCCTAATTTTCTCTCTCTCTCTTGCTGTCCCACAGTTTAAGCTGCTATCTCACGTTAGCTCCCTCCCATTGCCCTCAGACCATTCAGGCCCGGTCCTTACCCTAAGCAATGCTGCCCGCTCCTCTCCGTTCCGCCCGTACTTGCTGGTGGCGGATGCAGGCATCTGGGGTACTTTTCTGCTGGGAATTGCTTTTAGGCATGTAATCTGTGGGGTTTATTTATTTTTCCTCCCAGTTAGGTCACCCTCCAAGATTTGAAAACTTCCCCCAGACCCGCCGGTGAGAGAGTTTCCTGGTGTTTGGAAACTTCCTCTATTATGACTCCCCTCCCGGGACGGGTCTCCGTCCCTAGCTCTTTTGTCTCTCTTTTTATCTTTTATATTTTGTCCTACCTCCTTTCAAAGACGATGGGCTGCTCTTCTGGGCGCCTGCTGTCCTCTGCTAGCGATCAGAAGTTGTTTTGTGAAGTTTGCTCAGCGTCCAAATGTTCTTTTGATGAATTTGTAGGGGAGAAAGTGGTCTCCCCGTCCTATTCCTCTGCCATCTTAGCTCCTCCCCGCTTAGCATCCATTTTTAACAGAGCATGTAAGACTTAAGCTTTGGTGCTGTGATACTAACTTTTAATATTTGCTTTTGTTATGATGTGATATGGAGAAGGGAGTGGCAAACCACTTCAGTATTCTTGCCTTGAGAACCCCATGAACAGTGTGAAAAGGTAAAAAGATATGACACTGAAAGATGAACTCCCCAGGTGGGTAGGTGCCCAATATGTCACTGGAGATCAGTGAAGAAATAGCTCCAGGAGGAATGAAGAGGCTGAGCCAAAGCAAAAACAATGCCCAATTGTGGATGTGACTGGTGATGGAAGTAAAGTCCAATGCTATGAAGAGCAATATTGCAGAGGAACCTAGAATGTTAGGTCCATGAGTCAAGGTAAATTAACAGTGGTCAAACATGAAATGGCAAGAGTCAACATTGACATTTTAAGGATCAGTGAACTAAAATGGACCAGAATGGATGTATGTAATTCAGATGACCATTACATCTACTATTGTGGGCAAGAATCTCATAAGAAAAGTAATAGCCCTGAGAGTCAACAAGAGATACTGACATGCAGTACTTGGGTACAATCTGAAAAACAACAGAATGATCTCTCTTCATTTCCAAGGCAAACCACTCAATCACAGTAATCCAAGTCTATGCCCCAAACAGTAATGCTGAAGAAGCTGAAGTTGAATGATTCTGTGAAGATCTACAAGAAGTTCTAAAACCAACACCAAAGATGTCATTTTCATTGTAGGGGACTGAAATACAAAAGGAGGAAGTCAAGAAATACCTAGAGTAACAGACAAGTTTGGCCTTGGAGTACAAATTGAAGCAGGGCAAAGGCTAAAAGAGTTTTGCCAAGAGAACGCACTGGTCATAGCAAACACCCTCCTCCAACAACATAAGAGACGACTCTACACATGTACAACTCCAGATGGTCAATATAGAAATCAGATGGATTATATTCTTTGCAGCCAAAGATGGAGAAGCTCTAAACAGTCAGCAAAAATAAGACCAAGAGCTGACTGTGGCTCAGATCATGAACTCCTTATTGCCAAAGTCAAACTTGAATTGAAGAAAGTAGGGGAAACCACTAGACCATTCAGGTACGATCTAAATCAAATCCCTTATGTTTATACAATGGAAGTGAGAAATAGATTCAAGGGATTAGATCTAATAGATAAGAGTGCCTGAAGAACTATGGATGGAGGTTCATAACATTGTACAGAAGGCGGTGATCAAAACCATCCAGAAAAAGAAACGGAAAGAGGCAAAATGGCTGTCTGAGGAGGCCTTACAAATAGCTGAGAAAAGAAGAGAACTGAAATGCAAAGGAGAAAAGGAAGGACATATCTATCTGAATGCAGAGTTTCAAGGAATAGCAAGGAGAGATAAGAAAGCCTTCCTCAGTGATCAATGCAAAGAAATAGAGGGAAACAGAAGAATGGGAAAGACTAGAGATCTCTTAGAGAAAATTAGAGAAACCAAGGGAATATTTCATGCAAAGATGGGCTCAATAAAAGGACAGAAATGGCATGGACCTAAGAGAAGCAGAAGATATTAAGAAGAGGTGGCAAGAATACACAGAAAAACTATACAAAAAAGATCTTCATGACCCAGATAACCATGAAGGTGTCATCACTCACCTAGAGCCAGACATCCTGGAATGTGAAATCAAGTGGGTCTTAGGAAGCATCACTATGTAAAAAACTCGTGGAGATAATGGAATTCCAGCTGAGCTATTTCAAATCCTAAAAGATGATGCTGTGAAAGTGCTGCACTCAATGTGCCAGCAAATTTGGAAAACTCAGCAGTGGCCACAGGACTGGAAAAGGTCAGTTTTCACTCCAATCACAAAGAAAGGAAATGCCAAAGAATGCTCAGACTACCACACAGTTGCATTCATCTCACACGCTAGTAAAGTAATGCTCAAAATTCTCCAAGTGAGGCTTCAACAGTATGTGAACTGATAACTTCCAGATGTTCAAGCTGGATTTAGAGAAGGCAGAGGAACCAGAAATCAAGTTGCCAACATTATTGGATCATAGAAAAAGCAAGAGAATTCCAGAAAAACATCTACTTCTGCTTCAATGACTATTCTAAAACCTCCAACTCTTTGTGACCACAAGGATTATACAGTCCATAGGATTCTCCAGGCCAGAATACTGGAGTGGGTAGGAATCTTCCCAACCCAGAAATCAAACTGGAGTGTCTTGCATTGCAGGCAGACTCTTTACCAACTGAGTTACAAGGGAAGACTTTGAAACAAACTGTGGAAAATACTTCAAGAGATGGGAATACCAGACCACCTTACCTGCCTCCTGAGAAATCTGTATGCATGTCAAGAAGTAGCAGTTAGAACCGGACACAGAACAGCGAACTGGTCCCAAATAGGGAAAGGAGTACGTCAATGTTGTCTATTGTCACTCTGCTTATTTAACTTATATGCAGAGTATATCATGTGAAATGCAGGGCTGGATGAAGCACAAGCTGGAATCAAGATTGCTGGGAGAAATATCAGTAACCTCAGATATGCAAATGACACCACCCTTATGGCAGAAATCAAAGAAGAACTAAAGAGCCTCTTGATGGAAGTGAAAGAGGAGAATGAAAAGGTTGGCTTAAAACTCATCATTCAAAAAGCTAAAAGTATGGCTTCTGGTTCCATCACTTCATGGCAAATAGATGGGGAAACAATGGAAACAGTGACAGACTTTATTTACTTGGGCTCCAAAATCACTGTAGATGGTGACCGCAGCCACAAAATTAAAAGATGCTTGCTCCTTGGAAGGAAAGCTATGACAAATACAGAAAGCATATTAAAAAGCAGAGAAATTACTTTGCTGACAAAGGTCCATCTAGTCAAAGCTATGGTTTTTCTAGTAGTCATATACAGATGTGAGAGTTGGACCATAAAGAAGGCTGAGTGTTGAAGTACTAGTGCTTTTGAACTAAGCATCAATGTTTCTTAGTGTTGGAGAAGACTCTTGAGAGTCCCTTGGACTGCAAGGAGATCCAACCAGTCAATCCTAAAGGAAATCAGTCCTGAATATTCATTGGAAGGACTGATGCTGAAACTGAAGCTCCAGTACTTTGGCCACATGATGCAAAGAGCTGACTTGTTGTAAGAGACCCTGATGTTGGAAAAGATTGAAGGCAGGAGGAAATGGGGACGACAGAGGATGAGATGGTTGGACGGCATCACTGACTCAGTGGACATGAGTTTGAGCAAGCTCTGGGAGTTGGTGATGGACAGGGAAGCCTGGTGTGCTGCGATTCATGGGGTTGTAGAGAGTTGGACAGGACTGAGCGACTGAACTGAACTGATGACAGGATATGGGGCTTCCCAGGTGGGGCTAGTGGTAAAGAACCCACCTGCCAGTGCAGAAGACATAAGAGACTTGGGTTCAATCCCTGAATCAGGAAGATCCCCTGGAGGAGAGCATGGCAACCCCTCCAGTTTTCTTGCCTGGTCGAACCCCATGGACAGAGGAGCCTGCTGAGCTGCAGTCCATGGAGTCGCAAAGAGTTGGACAACACTGAGCGACTGGGCGTGCACACGTGATGTGATATTTACCCCGGTGGTCCAGTGGCTAAGGCTCTGCGCTCCCAATGCAGTGGGCACAGGCTCAGTCTTTGGTCAGGGAACCAACCCGACATGTCACAGCTAAAGATCCTGTGTGCAGCAGCGGAGACCGAGCAAAGGCAAATAAATAAATGATGTTTTTTAAAGAGTACAGAAAGTTCCTGGCTTGCTTGTGCCCAGTTAGCCCCAGTTCTTGCATCAGCTGCTGAGACCTTCCCTCTTTCACTGGGGATCCCTTTCCTCTTAGGCTAACACAGACCCTCTGCCACCAGAACGACACATGTCCTAGGTGTGCTGCTATTCCTTAGACATTGCCACTTTTCCTCACTTCTCATCTTTTTTTTTTTTTTTTTTTCAGGGCTTCACTGTGCCCCAAACTGGGGGTGGAGCAGGCTTAATTCTGCAACCCTCTATGGCAGATAAAGGGTGTGGTGTCTACCCCTAAGATGCTCACAGTTTCGCAGGAGAAACAGAAGGATGCAACTAGAAACCCTAAGCTGGAAGAGTACGCTGAGGTATGGGAAGGAGCCCTGTCCAGCGCGGCTTGAGGGTCCAGAAAGGAATGATCAGATGAAATGGATGCAGGAGTAGCAAGCAGACGACAGGAGGTAGACAGGAGCCAGGGAGCAGTTCATCTGATCCCGAGGGTACCCGAAGGAGCCTATCCTTCTGCAGGACAGCCAGGTGATGAAATGTGTCTGCTTACAGGATGTGGATGGCCGGCAGAAGAGTCGAGGCAGTGAGAATCTCATGAATCGCAGAGGAGAGACGGTGAGAACATGACCTAGGCAATGGCCGAGGGTGCAGAAAGAGATGAGTAAGAGGTGAGTTGGAAGGTGGAAAGAGTACATTATAAGGAAGGATGGGGCATGTGACTCTGGGAAGAAGGAGAACAGCGAAGGCTTTTGAGAGAAGAGGAGAGAGCAGATGGAGGAGAACAAGGAGAGAGAAACGGAGATGAGAGATGGTGCTGGGGAAAGAGGGAACAGGGGAGAGAGAAAGGGTAGGAAATATCCGTCCATTACTGCCCTTCCCCCCCCACCCCACCCCCCCCACCCACCGCTAGAAGCACGGGGCTGTGTCCTCAAGGAAGACGAGAAAGACTGGAGAAGTTAAGAAATGATGAGAGCCAAGATGAACTGAAATTGGGGAAGAGGAGGGGAAATTTGTCTAGCTTTGCTCCTCTCGTTCACCCTTCAAGTCCCTTATCCCCTCCTCCTTTTTAAGCTTCTGTTCCCATTTTTCTTTCTTTCTTTCTTTTTTATTGATTGCTTTTAATAGTATTTAGTCACATGATTTACAGTGACATAGGTTCATAAAAGGTGTTTATGACTGGTTGGTACCTTAGTCTCACCTTGGGGTTTGTTTTAAAATTGAGACTAGGGGAACTAGTTACCAGTTTGGGAGCTTTCCTGGTGGCTCATATAGTAAAGAATCTGTCTGCAATGCAGGAGACCAGGGTTCAACCCCTGGGTCAGGAAGATGCCCTGGAAAAGGGAATGGGGCTACCCACTCCAGAATTCTTACCTGGAGAATCCCATGGACAGATGAGCCTGGTGGGCTACAGTCCACCGGGATCCCAAAGAGTCTGACCCGACTGAGCAACTAACACTTTCATTTTCTTTCACTTAAAGGTTATTTTAGGATACATTTACTATCAACTCAAAAGGTACACTAATATCAGTTGTATAAATAGCAAATGTGAATGTCATTTACTTAAGCCTATTGATTCACATTTTTCAAAAAGCACCTGCATTTGTTTGCATGCATGCATGCTTGCTCAATCATGTCTGACTCTTTGCAACCCCATGGACTGTAGCCTGGCAGGTTCCTCTGTCCATGGAATTTTCCAGGCAAGAATACTGGAGCCGTTGGCCATTCCCTTCTCCATCTTTCTTTTATTTTTAAAATTCTTTATTTATTTATTTGACTGCTCTGGGTCTTAGCTGCAGCGGGATCTTTCAGTTGCAGTGTGTGGATGTGTGTGTGGGTGCGCGTACACATGCGCTCAGTCGTGGAACTCTTCATTGAGGCATGTAGGGTCTAGTTCCCTGACCAGGGATGTATCCTCAGCCCTCTGCATTGGGAGCATGGAATCTCAGCCACTGGAGCATGAGGGCATTCCCTTTGCTCCCATTTTGCAAGTTTTCTTTATCCTGTGAGTAGCCACATTGTATTGTATTGTAATGCGAGTGAATAATCCGTCTGCTTAAAAATATCTCTCAGTGGGACTTCCCTGGTGGTCTTGTAGGAATCCGCCTAGCAATGCAGGGTATGCAGGTTCAATTCCTGGTTTGGGAAGATCCCATGTGCTGCAGAGCAATGAAGCCCATGCGCCTCAACTAGAGAAGTCCCCTTGCTGCTCCGCTATGACGCAACTAAGACCTGATGACGTCAAATAAATAAGCAAAGGAGTATTTTTTTTTAATCTCCAAGTATATTTTATAATAAAAGAAAAAGTAAGTCCTTACAATTCCAGATACTTTTGCCTTTTGTGGAAAGGAAACACATTGTTTCAATGGGCAGTAAGTTTCCAGTTGCAACCACATGTCTTGTAATCAAGTCTTGGAAAAAAATTCTGTATATGAGTTCACCATATTCAGTATATACTATGAAGAGGAAAATTAGAAAATGCTTTAAATGCTCTTCTCTTAAACTTTGGCTTGTTCCTGCTGGTTACTCACTATCTGAAAGTACATGATAGTTATATTTAGAAGGAAAGTGAGAAATTCAGTCAAGAATGTTTTCATACGTCCATAAATATTTGGCATTGTATAGATAATTTATTGCATTTGCATACAAAACAAGTTTCTAAACACTTTTGCATAATAGGGTTCTTTTAATAAGGTGCCCCTGATGCCTCTGAATTCCTATAACAGGGAACCCTGGAAGAGGGAAGACTGATAAGGATCTTTACTGAGTTTGGCGCAGTCCCCTTTGGATTTGCTCTTGACATGGCACTTTTCAAAATAGAATAACCCATATTTGGGGAATACACTAATATTAGACTTTGGTGTGTTTATCTTATTAGGGCCATAGGCCAGGCCACACTCTTGTGGGAGGCAGAAGGGTTTCCTATGAGTGTCATGGACATTCCCACTGTCAGTCCTGCGGGAGGGAGGTCTGCCTTGGGGTAGGACCTGAGGATGTGGAAACGAAGCCTCAAGTGTTCTCTCCTCTTGGGGTTGGTGGTCAGTTTAGCTAGAGCGGAAGGCAAAGCGATGCTGAGACGTGTTCCGATGATTTGCGGTGGCGATCTGGAGGTGCTGTGCTTTCTGGCAGACACAAGAATGCGGGCTTTTCAGAGGATCCTTCAAGAAAAACTCCTTGCCCAGCTGTGAGGAGCAGGGTCAGGGACGGCCTCCAGCTGTTAACTCTTTTTGGTCCAGCTTCATGAAGACACGCTCTGGTCCGGGGCCCCCACTGGAGAGAGAAACTTCCTCAGATCTGTGTCTTGTCTGATAGCTCATGTACCCAGTCCCAGAGCCCCACTTTGCTTCCTGCAGGTCTTATTCCCTACTAAACTGTCTGCACGCACCACCCCACGCTCCCATTTGCTTCCATAAGAGCTGAACAGACAGAAAATCTCTTTTAAAAGTCACAGACTGGTATTCACCACAGTGCAGGCTCGGGGTGGAAGGAAGCCGTCCGCCTCTCGGGAGGGTAGAAGGAGAACCTCCAGGCAGCACACTGATGCTTGTTGCAGAAGAATGACAGCCAGACAAAGGAAAACGAGGACCAGAGAAGCTGTTTCTGACCTCACCTAGGAGGCCCTCGGAGCCCCTCAGAATCATCGCAGAGGGCCCTGAGGATCCTGGCTCCTGGTAATAAGTCCAGGGGCGACTTCCGCCATCAGTGGTGGGCTGTAGTCCACTGAATCTGTACCATGAGAGCCCAAAGACAGATAGATTTTGTTGTCCCCATTTTACAGATGGGAAAACTGAGTGACCATTCTAGGAGTTAATGCTAGAATGTTTTTTCTAGAAAGTTAATTCTAGGAGTTACCTAGGTCTTCTTTTCTGTATTCCACAACAGCCCCAGGCTCACTACCTTTCCAAGGCACTGCAGCTATTGGGTCACTGTGAGTGAGTGAAAGCTGCTCAGTCGTGTGTCCGACTCTTTGAGACCGCACGCCATGTAATTCTCCAGGCCAGAATACTGGAGTGGGTAGCCTTTCCCTTCGCCAGAGGATCTTCCCAACCCAGGGATCGAACCCAGGTCTCCCGTAATGCAGGCGGATTCTTTACCTGCTGAGCTATCACTGTTTCCTATTAAATAACAGTCTGTTGTAGAAAGGCATCTCATGAGCCTGGAATAATTCAGTGCTTTTAGGTCTGGGAGTCAGACCTCCAAAGAGCAGCATGGCTGTACTTTTTCACCATTAGAGGCCTTTTGGTGTTACCAGGAAGCACATTTGTTTGTTTAAACAAGACTACACTAAGTTTTAGAGGGGATATGAGAGTCTGCGTTAGTCCAAAAAAAGTATACTTTTTCCCCTAGTTTTCATTTCTGACTCTCATCCATTGTATGACAGGGCTTTTTGTTGAAAAACGTCCACGAGCAAGTATTTGCTAATATCTTAATTATTGAAAAGAAATTTAAAGTTGTCTTTTTTCCTACTAGTTCTAAACTTTCTGACCACCGCTGTTTGTGCTCCTCCTACTGTGTGGGCGTCCCTCTTGGAATCAGTATTTCCTTCAACAAATATTTTCTTACATATAGATAATCCTTTATCTTTTTCCCTCTGATGAATTTGTTCCCAGTGCTCTTGACTCATTTTTAATTGCTTTTGCATCACAACGCTCACTTTTCTTGGTAACTTCTTTGTCTTACCCATCCCTATTTTTGTTACTGTTTTTGCATCTTAACATTTATGGTGAATCTCCTTTGGTTAAGCCCTGAAAAAGGTCTGTACTCCTGGAGCTCACGCTCTGTTTTTGGTTTTTATTTTATTGTTTGGGGTTTTTTTTTTAATGGTTTTTTTGTGAGGTTTTTTTTTTTTTTTTTGGCCATGCTTGTAGGATCTTTGTTCCCCAACCAGGGATGGACCCATGCCCCCAGGAGTAAAAGCGCAGAATCCCCAACCACTGGGCCACCAAGGAATTCCTGTTTATTAAAAAAAAATCTATTTATGTATTTAAGCACTCGGTCCTCATTTTTGGCTGTGCTGGGTCTTTGTTGCTGCTCTGGCTTTCTCTAGTTGTGGTGCGCAGGCTTCTCACTGCGGTGGCCTCTCAGGCTTCAGAGCACAGGCTCAGTACTTGTGACGCAGGGGCTTAGTAGCCCCTAGCCATGTGGAATCTTCCGGGACCAGGGATCCAACCCAGATCACGCCCCTGAACTGGCAGGCAGATTCTTAACCACCGGACCACAGGGCAAGTCCAGAATTCCTGTTTTTTTAAAAGTTGTATCTTCTTTGCTTTCTTAGGTCCCTCTGGGATTTTTACTTTTCCTGCCCTTGCATCTTACACAAAAATGAAAATAAATTTAAAAGATTTGATTCTGTTTTGACCAGTCAACCCTTCCCATAAGAGAAATCTAGTAAAAGTTATTAATCGTTCATCTGGTACAAATTCTCAGCTGCCTTGGGCAAGTTCTGAGTGGTTATTGCTAAACCTGCTTTATAGCAGTTAAAATAATTATCCTTGGATTTCTTTTTCATGCTCAATTTTCTCCTGGACTTTATTTCTGGGCTTTGTAACTTTTTCAAGGAAAATGAACAATGATTTTACTGAAATTTTTTGTGCTTCAAACTCTTTATACATAACTCTGTTTAAAGGAATTTTTTCTTTTATTCTCAGTACCTTGGGCCAGGAAATATTTTAACCAGTGGTTTCTAGAACTTTATTCTCTGGCCGTTATGCTCTATGAACAAACTAGTAATTTTCTTCTACCTGTCATGATCACAGAGGGAGAGTAGTGTAATATTTCTCTATGAAAATATTTAGATCTGACCTCTACAACTGAGAAGGAAAAAATGAACTTACATGGACAAGAATCGTGTTTGTTTTTGTCCAAGTTATTTATTAACACATGACAGGAACTATCATACTATGAAATAATTCTCTATTAATTATAAAACATTGCTTTTCCAGGATGCTAAAAGCTCTAGACTTTTAAAGTTTTCAACTGTATTTCTAGAATATTTTTTACAAAATAACTTTTTTTTCTAATGGTTGCTTTTTAATAACTTTTTATAAATATAAATATGAAGTTTTCAAAATTCTCATACGTATTAAGTGAAAAAAAGAACTTTCATGTTAAATAATAATATAATCTTCTATAATTTTAAAATGCTTACCTTAATAGAATCACAGAATTTACATTGGAGAAAGACCAAGAGATTATCTAGCTTAATTTTCCATAGAATGCTGAATTCTCTCCAACCACGTTGTTGAGATGCGTTCATTCAGTTTTTGCATGAATGCTTCCATTGTAAAAACCTCCTGTGAAAGCTCATTTTAGGTAAACACCTCTAAGATTAAAGAAGTCATTTAATTCGGCTCTCAGTCTGCTCTATTCCTTCCATCTTTGGTACCAGTTTTCCCTTTTGGAATAACTCATATCAGGTCTGCTTTTCATTCTACATGGTAGCTCTTTATATATTTAAAAATTGAGACAAACATTGCCTTCTCATTCCCTTTTCCAGGTTAAACGCTGACATCTTCTTCAGTTGTACTTGGTGTTCAATTCTTTCTCCCCCTTACTTAATTCTTGAATGATACTCTTGTAAGTAATATGCAAAGTTAGACTTAATACTTTTTCTATTTTAAAAAATTTATTTTTATTAAGATATAATTGACATAACATTATATTAGTTTCAGGTGTACATTATGATTCAGCTTATGTATATGTTGCAAACTGATCACCACAATCTGTCTAATTAGCATCCATCACCACACATAGTTACAAGTTGTTTTTCTCTTATGACAGTCACTTTTGTAATCTACTTTCTTAACAACTTTCGAATATACAGTACAGTATTACTGACTATAGTGGCTATGTTGTACTTTACACCCCCAAGACTTGCTTATTTTATAATGGAAAGTTTGTACCTTTGACCCCCTTCACACATTTTGCCCACCCACCTTCTCTCCCTCTAGCAACCAATTTGTTCTCTGTTACTAGGAGTCCAGTTTTGTTTTGTTTTTAGCTTCCACATATAAGTGAGAACAGATGATATTTGTCTTTCTCTGTCTGACATTTCACTTAGCCTTATGTCCTCAAGATCCATTTATGTTGTCTGTACAAAATTTCATTCTTTTTATGGTAGAATAATATTCCATCATGTGTATATGTATATACGTACAAACATATAGATATATACTTTTTCATTATTCATCTCAGTGTATACTTAGGTTGTCTCAATGTCTTAAGTATTATAAATAATACCGCAATGAACATGGGGCCGTATGTATCTTTTCGAGTCAGTGTTTTTGTTTCCTTCAGATAAATACCCAGAAGTGGAATTGTTGGATCATATCATAGTTCTATTTTTAGTTTTTTGAGGAGCTCCCATACTGTTTTCCATAGTGGCTGCACCAATTTACATTCCCACCAGCAGTGAACAAGAGTTCCCTCTCTCCACATCCTTACCAACACTTCTTATTTCCTGTCCTTTTGATAATAGCCATTCTAAAAGGTATGAAGTGATATCTCATTGGTTTGATTTGCATTTTCTGGTGATTAATGATGTTGAGCACCTTTTCATGCACCTGTAGGCAATCTGTATTTCTTCTTTGGAAAAATGTCTATTCAGATCCTCTACTCATTTTTAAAAGAGTTTTTGCTATTGAGTTTTATGAATTCTTCATGTGTTTTGGATATTGATCTCTTATCAAATATATGATTTTCAAATATTTTCTCCCGTTCCACACATTTTTCTTCATTTTGTTGATGGTTTCTTTTGCTTTTATATGTGTGCAATTCTTGTTTTAAAGGATCTCTTCCACAAAGTGAAAGGACAACCCACAAAAAAGGAGAATATATTTGCAAATTGTATATCTGAAATGAGACTTGTTTCCAGAACATATGAAGAACTTTTATAACTTAATGATAAAAACCAAATGAATAATCTGATTTAAAAATAGGCAAAGGAGTTGAATGGGCTTTCCTAGTAGCTCAGAAGGTAAAGCATCTGCCTGTAGTGCAGGAGACCTGGGTTTGATCCCTGGGTTGGGAAATCCCCTGGGGAAGGAAATGGCAACCCACTCCAGGATCCTTGCTTGCAAAAGTCCCTGGACAGAGGAGTCTCTCGGGCTACAGTCCATGGAGTCACAAAGAGTCATACACAACTGAGTGACTAACACACACACACAAAGAAATTGAATAGACATTTCTCCAGAGAAGACGTGTTAAAGTACAGTAAAGATATGAAAAGATACTCAACAAAATTAGTCATTAGGGAAATGTTAAAGTCAGAATGAGATACCACTTCACACATGAATGGCTATAATAAAAAAGACAGACATAACAAGTTGCAGCAAAGATATGATACAATTAAAACTTCCTTACGTTGCAGAGATGTAAAATGGTACAACCACTTTGGGAAACAGTTTGGCTGTTCCTCAAAAGTTGAACAGGCCACCCTCACTGAGCTGCTCCCAGGTGAGTGTAGAGAGAAGTGTGGCTCTTCTCATTCTTTTTATTTAGCAAGTCAAGTTCATTGTCCAAAACCTGGGATCATATGTGAGTTCTAGAGATAGAAGTCAGATAAAAGAAAAAGAAAGCTTTTATTTAGTGAACCAGAGGCAAGCCAAAATGCCAGATTTCATTTTTACTTTTGGGGGCGGGGACAATAAAAAAAATACTGAATTCATTTCCATTTCCCAGGCCACCTGCAATGCAGGAGACCCTGGTTCGATTCCTGGGTCAGGAAGAACCACTGGAGAAGGGATAGGCTACCCACTCCAGTATTCATGGGCTTCCCTTGTGGCTCAGTTAGTCAAGAATCCGCCTGCAATGTGGGAGACCTGGGTTTGATCCCTAGGTTGGGGATCCCTGGAGAAGGGAAAGGCTATCCACTCCAGGATTCTGGCCTGGAGAATTCCATGGGGTCGTGCAAAGAGTTGGACATGACTGAGCAACTTTCACTTCCCATTCTAAGTTCTCCATATTAGCCCCAGTTTCCCTCCTGTAGCAGAAAAAGGTTTTTTGTGTACTACAGGTGTTTTCAGAGAAATTAAAGTCAAACAGAGTAGAACCTACACTCCTAGCCAGGCTGCTGTCTTAGTTGAGTTGGGAAACAATGTCAAATGTGTGAGCATATGTGTCAACACACAGAAACCAAGGTAGGAAGCCTCGCGATGACTGAGTTCCTTTCTTCTTTCCTTCCTTCACTTCCTTCCTTCTTTCCACAAGGTAGCTAACATTGCCCAACATACAACAGGGCTTCCCCGGTGGCTCAGTGGTAAAGCATCTGCCTGCCAACACAGCAGACACAGAAGCCATAGGTTCAATCCCTGGGTGGCGAAGATCCCCTGGAGAAGAACCCACTCCAGTATTCTTGCCTGGGAAACCCCATGGACAGAGGAACCTGGCAGTCCATGAGGTTGCAAAAGAATTGGACATGACTTAGCAACTAAACAACAAAGTACAATAACATCATCAACTCAATGGACATGAGTTTCAGCAAACTTCAGAAGATAGTGGAGTACAGGGAAGCCTGTCGTGCTTCAGCCCATGGGGTCGCAAGAGTCAGACACGACTTTGCAACTGAACAGAATAGGAACGTACAAGACCAGAAGAAATGCCCTCCTTGCTTAGGAGTGAATCTCTTATTATCCTGACTCTCAGGCCCAATCCTCAACCATCCTCTCTTTCCATTTCCTTCTCCAGAAGCCTCTTTAAGAAGTCTGTTCGCACTGCTCCCTCTGTGGTGAGAATTAAGTTGTGTATTTTCAACTCTCCCTGTCCATCTGGGGCAAGACGGAACCCGAGAGCTTTTTGTGCTCACACCTAGCACACAAGTGTGAACAGGGCCTCCTGTTCACTACCACTGCTTCCACGAGTGGACCTTGGGAGGCAGGATCTGTCAGTATCCCCATTTTACAGATAAGGCCCTTCACATGGCTATCCTCTTCATGTATCACTGTCTTTTAGTGGCAAAGGGGCTTGTGTAACTCAATGAAGCCACGAGACATGCAGTGCAGGGCCACCCGAGACAGACAGGTCATAGTGCAGAGTTCTGACAAAACGTGATCCACTGGAGGAGGGAATGGCAAACCACCTCAGTGTAATTGCCAAGAGAACCCCATGAACTGTATAAAAAGGCAACAAAGAAGCCTGGGTGCTGCAGTCCACGGGGTCACGAAGAGTCGGACACGACTTGGCGACTGAACAACAGCAGCAGCATAGCCGTTAGGTGAAAAAGCCTGTTTTCCAACTCCAGTGTGTGTTTTCCCACAGCTTTGGCTTGAAATTAGCATGCTGTTTCGGCCCTTCTGTGTTACAATGCTTTGAAATTTGGAAGACTGAACCAATATCTTTTTTGTGGTTGAAATATGCATAACCTAAAATTTACCATTTTAATCATTGTTAAGTGCGCAATTCAGTGTCATTAATTATACTCACAATGTTATGCAAACATCATTACCATCCATTTGCAGAACGTTTTCATCTTCCCAAACAGGAAATCTGTACCCATTAAACAATAACTTTTCATTCCCTGTCTCCCTAGCCCCTGGTAACCCCTGCTCTACTTTCTGTCTCTATGGATTTGCCGCTTCTATGTACCTTGTATAAGTGGAATCATTCAGTATTTCTCCTTCTGTTGGACCCACACGATTTTGGGAGTGAAAGAGTAAATGATTCCAGCCGGTTGAAGACCTTTGAGATATGTCTGGGCGTCCCTACCCTGTGCTTGGTGTTTGGCTTTCCCGATTCTCACTAACCAGATGATCCTTCCGATCGTGTGTATTTCCGTGGCCTTTGAGATCAGGATACCTGTTCAAATCCCCCTGCAGCCCTCCAAGTTCTGGCTTCTCACGTTCTGTTCAAATGGCACCGTGTTCTGGACGCCCAACACAGATAAGGAAGGAACATCCACATAGCACTTCATTTTTCACAAAGTGCTTTATGAGACGTGTCTCTTATTTTCCTCATGACATGCTTATCAGATAGGTAGTCTAGTATTTTACATGATGAAACTAAGAATTCAAGACAGGATGTGACTTACCCACAATGTGATGGCTAACAAGTGCAAAGCCACGAATCTAGTCTGTGGGCTTCTCTATGTCTCTCTTTGTCCTTCTCCCAAATTCTGTCCCCTCTCTCTTTCTAAAAAATATTTATTTATTTGGCTGAGTTGGATCTTAGTTGCAGCATGCAGGATCTTCATTTCTTCGATTTGGCACATGGGACTTCTCTCTAGTTATGGCTCTTGGGCTTAGTTGGCCCTTGGTACATAGGAGCTTAGCTCCCCAACCAGAGATGGAATCCATGCTCCCTGTATTGGAAGGCAGATTCTTAATCACTGAACCACCAGGGAAATCCCTGTCCACTGCCTGTTTTTAAAGAAGTCCAACCACTAAGTAGGGCAGAGGAATATTCGGGGGCGCCGTGTGTGTGTGTGTGTGTGTGTGTGTGTGTGTGTGTGTGTGTGTGTACATGCTCACTGGGAAGGCGGCAGAAATGAAACCATTTCAGCGTAGCCCTCATTTAGTCTCCCAGTATGTATTATTGAATTTCTCCACTTACGAATCTTGCTCACTGCCTATCGCTGTGCTATGATCTGTAAGAAATAAAACACAGAGAATTATTCCAGCCACATGCACACTGTGCATCTTTGTCTGCTTTCCTGCCCTGTTGAACTAGCTGGAGAACACAGACACTGTAAAGTTCAAGGTGTCTTCTTCCTAAGCCTGTGGCCACCACTAAGCAGCCAACTCCTTTTAGTTAATTTATTTATTTTAGTTGGAGGCTAATTACTTTACAATATTGTAGTGGTTTTTGCCACACATTGACATGAATCAGCCATGGGTGTACATGTGTCCCCCATCCTGAGCCCCCTCTCCCACCTCCCTCCCCATCCCATCCCTCAGGGTCATCCTAGTGCACCAGCCCTGAGCACCCTGTCTGATGCATCCAACCTGGACTGGTGATCTGTTTCACATATGATAATGTACATGTTTCAATGCTATTCACCCAAATCATCCCACCCTCGCCTTCTCCCACAGAGTCCAAAAGTCTGTCCTTTATATCTGTGTCTCTTTTGCTGTCTCGTATATATGGTCATTGTTACCATCTTTCTAAATTACATATATATATATATATATATATGTAATTATATATGTAATTACATGTACATATATATATGTTAATATACTGTATTGGTGTTCTTTCTGACTTACTTTACTCTGTATAATAGGCTCCAGTTTCATCCACCTCAGTAGAACTGATTCAAATGTGTTCTTTTTAATAGCAGAGTAGTATTCCATTGTGTATATATACCACAACTTTCTTACCCATTCATCTGCCGATGGACATCTAGGTTGCTTCCATGTCCTGGCTATTGTAAACAGTGCTAAGCAGCCAACTTCTGCATTCTACTCTCTTTGGCCTTACCTGGTTTCCTCACAAAATGCCAGAATCAAAGATGTGGCCTAAGATAACACACACAGCAAGGGAGACAGCATAGAGAAAGGAGAGGGGGTATTCAGTTTATAATCCTGGCATTCCTCCAGCTAAGTGTCGTGGAGCTCTGCCCTGAGGAAGCCCTCCCCAAGGGGCTGAAAGTATGTGGCTTAAAACTTCTGCACCTGCTATAATGTAAATTGCCTTAAGCTTCACAGCCTGTGGGTCTAATAGATAGATTTATGTTATTAATACTAGCATTAACCTTTGAGTGAATGGACTTTTGTCCCATCCAGCATACCTGGAGGAAGAGTCCTCCAGCACGTGGGCTCAGTAGTTGTGACCCCCAGGCTCTAGAGCACAGGCTCAGTAATTGTGGCCCATGGGCTTAGTTGTTCTTTGGCATGTGAGATCTTCCTGGATCAGGAATCAAAACTGTGTCTCTTGCAATGACAGGCAGAGTCTTTACCACCGAGCCACCAGGGAAGCCCTCCAGACAATATCTTATATGTCCTCACAAACACATTTTCTCTCTTCACTGGGTACCACCACCAAAGCACATCTGGGCAATCACCTGCTTGCTGAAGCATCAATACCTCCCGAAGCAGCTGATGATGCATCAGAGCTTTTAAGGCATCAGAGCATCTTAATGTTGTGTTCCAAAGCAGAGGGGAATGTCTCTGATGTGATACACTCTTAAAAAGGTGGGGAACCAAGCTTGTACTGTGCAGTTGTTGTTCAGTTGCCAAGTTGTGTCCAACTTTTTGCAACCCCATGGACTGTGGCACACTAGGCCTCCCTGTCCCTCACCATCTCCCAGAGTTCACCCAAATTCATGTCCATTGAATCAATGATGTGACCCAACCATCTCATTCTCTGTCACCCTCTTCTCCTCCTGCCCTCAATCTTTCCCAGCATCAGGGTCTTTTCCAATGAGTGGGCTCTTCGCATCAGGTGGCCAAAGTATTGGAGGTTACACGGAGCTAAGAATCTCCTTTAGCTTTTCTTTTATGGACACCCTCCTCCTAACCTCCTAATATAAGTCCAGTTAGTTCTGGGTCAGGAAATGAATTGAAACATGAGTGTTTGATATTTGAGGCTGATAATTGAATATCAGTGCCGTTTCCATAATACTCCCTGCTCCTCCAACAACCAAGGCTTTCTTACCGAGTCAGTCTTTTACAACATCTAGCATCTGCTTTCTACAGAGGAACTACAGATGAGTTCCTCCCAGGAGACCATTCGGAGCTCAGGAGACTGTGCTTCCAGAAGGCTCGTCCCATTGTTTTGTCAGATCTGCTCAGCCTCACCTGACCTTCAGTTCACGTCTCTCCAGATGTATTATTGCCCCAGCGGTCCTTTCCCAGCCAAGGAAGAAGACTGGTTCTGTTACAAAGGTGTCCCAGCTGCAGATGACTTGCAGCCTGACTCACGGTAGCTTAAACAGTGGGATTTCATTTGTGTCTCGTGACAAAACACCGAGGCCTGGCAGTCCAGGGCCTGGGCAGTGGCTCTGGGAAGCTCTCAGGAAGCCATGCTCTCTCTCTGTCTTCTTTCTTGCCCTGCCATCCTTCGGGCACCAGCTTTTGTTCTCAGGTTCCCCCACGAGCTGGAGAAGGAAATGCCAACCCCCCTCAATCTTCATACCTGGAAAATCCCATGGGCAGAGGAGCCTGGTGGGCTACAGTTCGTGGGGTCACAAAGAGTCGAATGTGACGGAGTGACTAAACAACAAGACACCCCCAGAACACCTTTGGTTTCTGTACTTCTCAGCCACAGGTCTGCACTGTGAGAAGGCAGAGAGAAGGCAGAGAGAAGGCCGGGCTGCAGGCTTGCCCTGAGCTCCCTTCCACCAGCGCTTCCTGCCTTCGCTGGCGTGTGTGTCTGCGTGTGCATGTCTGTGTGTGTGGTGGTTAGGTGGGAGGGTGGGGGAGGTGGTTTAAACTTTCCATTTGGTCCAACCTGAAAAAAGATCTTTCCCATCAGAAATAACAAGGACATCTACGGTGTGGGGTGGTTAGACATGCTCCTGGCAGCAGCTGCTTCAGCAGACTGAGGTCCATTCATGTCACGTCCCAGCCCCTAAATGTGCCACACACTCCGGCCTCACCTGTCTTTGTGTAAATAATAACATGGATCTGTCTCACAATGCCTCTTGACCTGCTCAGGGTCAGACTCCTGGAAAGAGTCGAGTGGAGCCGCTTTTTCCTTGTTCCAGTATACTCCTGGAAACCTCCAGACTTAGAAGGTACCCTTGCCAGTTACCGGCAACACTCCTCCTCTGGAGCGGGAGAATGATTTGAGGGGTAAAGTATTTCTGCTCAACTCCAGTCTGAAGTTAAGAGGTCTGAGGAAAGGACAAAGGACGCATAATGGGACTGATCTTGGAGGATTTCAAAATGGTATTTTCTTATACAGCTTGTGTGCTTAGTCGATCAGTCATGTCCAACTCTTTGGGACCCCATGGGCTGCAGCCTGCCAGGCTCCTCTGTCCATGGAGTTCTCGAGGCAAGAATACTGGAGTGGGTATATTAAAGGTTATGGTGTGTACTTAAAAAGTTATATGATAAATAAGCTTGCTTAACTTTGTTTATGCCACTGCTTCCCCACTTTTTTGGATTAAAGAACCCTTTGAAATAACAGCTATGAACATGTTATGGAATCAGAGTTCTATGGAATACTCTTTGAGAAATGCTAATTTATTGTATTTCTTGTGCTAACTCTAGCTATATTATCTAAGCTTATCAGATTGAGTTGTTAAGTGTGAAATGTAAACAATATAATGCTGTGTTAGCAGTTAGGTGAGCTTCTAAGTATTTCCTTTCACCTTTCCTCTTTTAAATTTATTTATATGAACCCTTTTCATTTTAACAAGAAGACTATAATGTAATTTTTATTCATATATGCTTAGTTAAGAAAAACAATGCTTTAGTTTTAATACATGGCAGGTGTGTTCAGTTGTGTCTGACTCTTTGTGACCCCATGGACTGTAGCCCACCAGGCTCCTCTGTTCTTGGGATTTTCTTGGCAAGAATACTAGAGTGGGTTGCCATGCCCTCCTCCAGGGGATATTCCTGACCCAGAGATCAAACTCCCGTCTCCTGCATCTCCTGCATTGCAGACAGATTCTTTACCTCTGAGCCGCCAGGGAAGCCCTCAATACATGGGAGAGCTTTTGAAATAAAGAACAGTTTGGTTTCTTAAAAAAAAAAAAAAAGGAATACAAGTGCGTACATATTTAAGGAAAGGAAATAATATAATGAAAAAAGTTAAATTTGGTAGTATATATTGAATAGACTATAATAAAGAGAAGAATATTTTAAAAAGCATGTCACAACCAGATCAGAAGAAGAAGAAAAACAACTAGACTATGATATTATGGCCACCAATGTGAACTGAAATCAGTAGTTTAGGCCTATAGCCAAGGGGGGAAAAAAATAAGAAAAAACGATTGAATTGTAATTGCTGATGGTTTTCCACAAAGGTAAACAATTTTAAGGAGTCAAATAATTGAACAGAAACCAAGTTCAGATTATATGCTTCATTAAAATTTGTGGTCAGTGAACAGAACATTCTCAAGTGCCTCAAGCCTGGACTAATTGTATCATGTACACACATTCTCATGCAGAGTCATGGTGATGAAACACCCAGTAGAGATAAGAGCCAAATATGGCTAGCCTCTCAATAATTCTGCAGAAGTGGTGGAGACTCGGCCTCAAAAGCCACAGCACGGTCCTGTGGGTGTTGGCAGACGGGACACAAAACCGGGGTGCCTTCTGCAGAGCCGCAAACGTTCAACCGCTTCTCTTATTTAACTCCTAAGAGCCAGTTTCTCTGACTTACGGGTGGAGAATCAGTAGCTTCGACGGCAAAGTTAGAGCATTAGCCTAAGTGATTAACTAGAAAATAGGCGCGTGCTCAGTCACTCAATCGCGACCGACTCTTGGCTACCCTTTGGACTGAGGCCGCCAGGCTCCTCTGTCCGTGGGATGGTTTTAGGCAAGAATGTTGGAGTGGGTTGCCATTTCCTTCTCCGTTAGAAAATACATGACTCTGAATCTACGCCTCAGAAAGAAACAAATGAGTGTTGAGCATTACCATTATTTATATAACACTTTTATGTAATTATATATGTATACATATATATATAATTTTATATAAACTTTTAATTGACTTTTTTAAAAAAGTATTTACTTGGCTACACGAGGTATTAGTTGCAGCATGAGAACTCTTTAGTTGTGACATGTGGGATCCAGTTCTCTGACCAGGGATTGAACCCTGGCCCCCAGGATTAGGAGTGCGGAGTCTTAGCCACAGGACCACCAGGGAAGTTCTCTTAATTGGCTTTTAATGGGGAGTTTGGGCTTCCCTCGCTGCTCAGCTGGTAAAAGAATCCGCCTGCAATGTGGGAGACCTGGGTTAGATCCCTTAGTTGGGAAGATCCCCTGGAGAAGGCAAAGGCTACCTGCTCCAGTATTCTGGCCTGGAGAATTCCATGGACTGTATAGTCCATGAGGTCGCAAAGAGTTAGAGATGACTGAGCAACTGACTTTTTAATGGAGAGTTTACATCTAAGTCTCCAGGGAAGAGTACCAGATTTTCCTTATTTCCGTTTTCAGATCTGTTCATTAGTTGCAACAAAATGCTGGTGCTATTTTACTACTGTTATAAAAGACAGAGGCTGTTATAGAAAATATGTAACCCAACAAGATGAAGGACTTTACTTCAAAACATTTCTGAGTGTTATAAAGATTGGCATGGGAAACAGAGAGAGGGGAATTTCAGGTTGTGCAATTATGTAATGACATCTTCTGAAAGAATGAAACCTCAAATGCTATGCTAATGCCTAACTTAAAAATTGCTTCAGGGGTAGAACATTTAAAGTCTAATATTATATTGAAAATTTAAGAAAAAAGATTTTGGGAAAAAAAAGAGATTCATCTACAGTTTAGAAATAGACCATAAAATAGGAACTTTCCTAGAACTGGAAAAATAATAGTTAACATTATAGGTTCAATAGCATTTATTTCTAGACAAGTCTTAAACATTCAGGTCTTGCCTGATAGGTATTTAGAACAAGGCGTATTTAATACCTAGACATGAATACGGAGGTAGGTGGAATTCAGAACTCATATATATTTCTTTGTACACTTATTTTAGAGGAAGAAGAGGTCCTATTATATTAATAGATTGTTACTCTGTGAAGACTTGCCTTTGAAAACAAGTCCTGGTTTTGTGTTTTCTTTCTATATCACAGTCTAGTCAAGTGGTTGTTTAACAATGTGTACCAGCCAAATAAAATAAATTTACTAAAATAGTCCGTATTCAAAGAGCCATGCTCCTTTCCAGTATGTAGCCAGCAGATGGCTGAAGTTCAGCCTTCTTAACAATCATTAAATCGAGTTGAGAAAAAATTTTCCATGAAAATGCTTTTGTTCTATGAAGATGCAGTAGGAATCTCCAGGGAAAGTACTTACCTAGAAACTCTCACACCTTTTTATTGATACAATCTCCCTTTAAAAAAGAAAGTCTAACAGTGGTAAAACATGCATAGCATAAAACTTTCCGTTTTAGCCATGTGGACAGTTCAGGGGCGTTAAGTACACTCACATTGTTGTGCAACCACCACCATTTATCCACAGAACACTTCATCTTGTAAAACTGAAACTGTAACCATTAAACAACAAATTCCCATTGCCCCCTTCCCAACCCCCGCAATCGCCATTTTTGCTTTCTGTCTCTATGAATTTGATGACTCTAGCTACCTCCTATAAGTCAAGTCATGCTGTATTTGTCTTTTTGTGACTGGCTTATTTAACTTAGCAAAATGTCTTCAAGGTTTACTCATGTTGGAGCAAGCGTCTACAATCTCCCATTTTAGTAGCTGGAAAAAAAAAAGGGGGGCAGCCATAGTCATTTATTATTTTTATGTGTATGTGTGCCTGTGTTAGTTGCTCAGTCGTGTCCTACTCTCTGCAACCCCGTGGATTGTAGCTCACCAGGCTCCTCTGTCCTTGGGATTGTACTCTCTGTGACCCCACGGACTGTATGTTGCCCACCAGTCACCTCTGTCCATGGAATTCTCCAGGCAAGAATACTGGAGTGGGTTGCCATGCCCTCCTCCAGGGGATCTTTCCCACCCAGGGGTCAAACCCAGGTCTCCTGCATTGCAGGCAGATTCTTTACCATCTGAACTACCAGGGAAGCCCCAGTTCTTTTTATATCTATATAGTATTTCATATCAATTTCTTTCAAAGGGACTTCAGAAAGTTTGCCTGGGGTATCGTTTGAGTTCCCCTTTATGAGAAACCCAAAGGAACAAACAGTGTTAGTGGTGATGGTGGGCTGAGTATACAATAAACAGGAAAAGGCATGTAAAAAGGAGGCAGTTTTCACTCTGGGTAAAAGATCATCTGCTCTACCCTTAAATTTTCTGAATCCACAGATTTGGATGAAGTCCCAGAATCAATATTTTTAAAAAGCCTTTAAAAAAAAATAGGAGAATGCAGAGAATACAAGTTCTTCTTTGTATTCCATTGCACCAGTTCTACCTGGAACTTCCATCCAATGTCAGTTGCTGAATAGATAAATTCAAGCCATCCTCTTTGACAGCGTTTCAAAATTCGACTTGATCTCCTCTTCCTGAGGCAAAACACCTCAGCTTTGCTGAAGTAAGAGACTTCATTTTATGAGGTTTTCTAGTGCTTTAATATCCAGTTTGCTTTCCTTTAGATGTCCATTGGATGGTCAATATCCATTCAGACTGAAGTATCCAGGACTTCCCTGGCTGTACAGTGGATGAGAGTCTGCCTGCTAACACATATGACATGAGTTCATACCTAGTCCCGGAAGACCCCACATGCCAAGGAGCATCCAGCCCATGTGCCACAACCGCTAAGCCTGCACCCGGAGCCCACGACCTTCAGCTCCCGAAGCCCGTACCTAGAGCTTGTGCTCTGCTGCAAGAGAAGCCCATGCATTGCAATGAAGACTAGCCCCTGCTCGCAGCAACTAGCAAAAGCCAGCCTACAGCAATGAAGACCCAGCACAGTCAAAAATAAATAATGAAGAAATAATTTTTTAAAAACATCCAGAACTGTGGCTTGTTCAACATCATTTCCCAAGATTCTGCTTATGTTAGAATTCTAAGATGGCAGTTGAAGTTAAGGTTACTAATCAGTTGCAAGTAAGATTATCCAGGTTAGCCTAACCTAATCACCTAAGTCCTTTAAGAGCAATGAGTTTTTTCCTCCTAGTTGCAGAAGTATTGAAGGCAAGAGAGGGATCCACAGTGAGGGAGGTAAGGAGTTCCCTGTTGCTGAAATGGAGGGGACCACGTGATAAAGTACCTGGGAGTAGCCTGTAGGAGCTGAGAGTGGTCCCCAGCCAAGAGCCAGCAGGAAAGCAGGGACCTTATCCTACACCTCAAGTCAAACAGATGCCAACAACCTGAAGGAACATGGAAACAGATCTTTCTCTAGCCAAGCCTCCAAGTGACATTACAGCCAGCTAACATCCTGAGTTTAGTCTCAGGAGACCCCAAGTAGAGGACTTACTTGAAACATGATGGACTCCTAAAATAGACACTGTGAGATGATAAATGGGTGTTACTTTAAGCCACGAAACTTGGGGTAATTTCTTACACAGCAGTAGATGCCTAATACACAGCCCCTTCTATTTTATGTTCCAAAAACACTTTTCTGCTTGCAAGTTCCTGAAACCAGCTTGCTCTCTTAGGCTTACACGTTTCTGTCTGTAATGTTTCCTTTCTTGGGGGTCTCCTCTTATCTGGTCAGAATAGACAAACTCTACTCTCCATCCTCAAGACACATCTCAGGCACAACTGCCACTAGAAAATGCCACTGCCTTCCCCAGGCAGACTTACTGTGTGTGAGGCCCTTCTGACTATAGGAATTAGAGAGAGCGCTGGAAAACCCCGCTGGCTCCACTTAACAATTTCAAGATTTTATGGGAAGAAAGGACTGTGAGGGCTGAGTTTGAGAATACATGTTTAAAAACCTCATAAATATTTTTTATATTTCCTAAAATAATGCAAGCAGTTCACCACATCTAATAATACCCATGATATTCTGCACATCATCTTACCAATAATTGGCAGTCTTCTTTATGTATTTATCACCCTTGGCCAAGCAGGAACTTTTAAGAATGTCTTCTCTCAGTGAAGGCAGGAGCATTTTGGAGATTAACAGTCCTGGCTAAGGTCCTACTTGAGAATCTGGTTTTGAAGAAGAGTGCTTTCTGTCTCTGGCTGAAGGCACCCAGGATCTCTCAAGGGGTATACTTAGAAAAGACTTAGGTGCCCTAGACCAGTGCTAATCTGTAGTAAAGAGCAAGCATGGTGGCTCAGGCAGTAAAGAATCTGCCTGCAATGCAGGAGATCCGGGTTCAATCCCTGGGTAAGGAAGCTCTCCTACAGAAGGCAATGGCAACCCACTCCAGTATTCTTGCTTGGAGAATTCCATGGACAGAGGAGCTTGGTGGGCTGCAGTCCAAGGGGTTGCCAGGAGTTGGACACAGCTGAGCAACTGACATTTTCACTTCACTTCAATGAGAGTGTGACAGGAAAATTGACTTCCTGACTATATTAAAAAGATTTATTGTTTTTACTACTTGATTTAAAAGGCTTGTTGCGGAAAAATGTGAAAAACTCCAAAAATAAAAAATAGCTCTAGGGCTAGCACATAGAGACTGCTACTTTTACATTTTTGGATTTTCTTCTCTAACTTTTTTCTATGCATGTATATTTTAATTTTTATTTTCTTATAGAATTACATAGAGCACAACTTTTAAAAATTAAAAAAGAAAAGAATTTCCTCTCTCTACAAGTTTCAGTGAGATGCTTGTAAATTCCTCCTATTTGTAAATTCCTCCACAGGTTGTGTGTGTGTGTGTGTTTGTGTGTGAGTGTGGTTGGTCTCACCTAAATAGTCCATGATTTTTATAACTTTTAACTTTGATTTTTTTTTCTCTTCTTCTTGCCTCCTCGATTCTGCAGATAATTTTAGTCTAGACAAGAGCAAAGCAGAGTCTTGGTTCTTTAGGGATTGGGGTTCCAGTAAAATAAAGACAAAACTCCCACATGGAAAATCAAATCTGTGACCCAATTACCAGAAGTAGGCCACAGGCAGTGGTTAGGTCTTGAATACAGTTTTTAAAACTGGAGCGTCAGAAATTCCATGTCATTCTAGCCATCAACTTGTGCGAGTGTGCAAATATATATCTGCCAGGTTGTTAATGGCAGCACTGTTGATAATAGTGAAAAACTTAGAGGCAACCAAGTGCTCACCAGTTGGGGCATGATTAGAGAAAAGGCGGTATGCCCAACTAAGGGAGAATGTTGCGGCTCCTAAAATCAATGAGGTATCTGGCTCATCTGAGCTGACGTGGAAAGATTTCCAAAATGTATTGTTAATTGAAAAAATTGAAATACAGGGCAATATGAACAGTTTGATATTACCAGGGCAAATAAAAGGATTTTTCTCTGACACACACAGAGACATACACCTGTGTATATATATATATTAGTGAGGGTCTATTTGGCAGGAATAAAACACTTGTATTTTAGCCAGAGGAAATTTAATACAGCGATTTGTTAAAAATTGTTGTAGAGTCAAAAGAAAAAGATGAAGTTACCCAAAGGTGAGCAACCTTTGTTATTGCTAAGTCGTGTCTGACTTTGCAACCCCATGGACTGTAGCCCACCAGGTTCCTCTGTCCATGGGATTTCCCAGGCAAGAATACTGAAATGGGTTGCTATTTCCTTCTCCAGGGGATCTTCCTGAAAAGGGATGGAACCTGCATCTCCTGCTTGGCAAGCAGATTCTTTACCACTGAGCCACTCACCAGAGTTTAGGAAGCCACAAACCCTTGATGGAAGAAAAGGGAACTTAAGTTCCTAGCTGCTGTGGTGCTGAGGCTGCTGGAGAATCTGTCTAGGATAAATTCTGAATCTCCACATCTCAACCATCACATCCCCTTTACGGGCTTTCTTTTTTCTTTGGGGCTTCCACTAGGCTGAGATAGACTGACAATGACAGTCTATTAAAATGACAGTCTATTATTATTATACATTTTAAGGACTTAGTACATTGTGAAAAGGGAAGGGATCTTAACATCAATCCTTTGATTTGTTGGTTTATTTTTAGATTTAGCTTAGACTTGGCTTCCTCTAGGAAACCTCCTCTTCCTCCCCCACCCCAAGATCAAACTAAGAGCCCCTTGAGACTCCCCGTAGCAAGGACTTGTGAAGCTCTGCGCACATCCTCGTGGCCCACCTGGGGACAGTTTTATGTGCTTTGCCCACTCCCCACTCCAAGTCCTGTCTGAAATGTCTCTGTACTGGGCTGCCTCGGAGCTTTCTCTGAATCATGAGAATCTGCTCAGCTGATTGCAGAAACAGTGTGGAAGTGGGGCAGAAGCTAGTACCCTCCCGATTGTTGCTGTTTAGTTGCTCAGTCGTGTCTGACTCTTTTGCAACTGCAGGGACTGTAGCCGCCAGGCTCCTCTGTCCATGGGATTTCCCAGGCAAGAATACAGGAGTGGGGTACCATTTCCTTCTCCAGGGGATCTTCCCAACCCAGGGATCGAACCTGTGCCTCCCGCACTGGCAGGAGGGTTCTTTACCATTGAGCCACCAGGGAAGCCCAGCAACCTCAGACAGCTCCCAATTAGTACAAGAGGAGTGGATCATCCAATGCAGTGATTTTCTACACGTTTTTCAACACAGTTCCTTAGAGGGTCTGCAGTGGGACTATGCCCTAAAGAACATCATTGCTCATGGAAGACATACTTTAGCTTTTCTCTTTTTTTTCTCTCATTAACCCACCTACTCATTTCTGCTTCCTTGCATGGCCACTCAGGTAAACTACCAGTACCCAAATATTCTTCTTAGGCTCTGATTAGGGTGGATGAGGTTACCCAAACTAAGACAAGCTCTAGTATTATCCAGTCTAAACTGCAGTCACAGCATTTATTACACATCACCATCAGTGGTAAAGAGTCTCCCTGCCTACACAGGAGACACAAGTTCAGTCCTTGGGCTAGGAAGATCCCCTGGAGGTGGAAATGGCAACCCACTCCTGTATTCTTGCCTGGAGAATCCCATGGACAGAGGAATCTGGCGGGCTACAGTCCGTGGGGCCGCAGAGAATTGGACACAACTAAGCACTCATACATATATACTTCATTGAAGCTTTTCCTTTTTTCAACTCTGCCTCTTTGAAATGTCAGTGCCTTGACACTGGGGTTTAAAATAGATGTTATGTAATATGTAAAAGCATGTAGGAGAGAGAGAAGGAGAGAGAAAGATTAAGAGAGAAAGAAGAGAAATATGGAAAGAAGGAAGACAAATCTGTGGCCAATAACATTTCCTGCCTGAGTGTGTGTGAAAGTTGCTCAGTCGTGTCTGACTCTTTGCGACCCCATGGGCTATAGTACACTTGCTGAGTGCTGTCGTTTCCTACTGTGATACCTTTCTCTTTGTGGAGGTAAGAAATTTGAATAACGCATTGCAAAGGTAGAATATTTTTTGAGTCATCTGGAAAGTGGGATGCAGACACAGGGTGGGCTTTGAATTTGTTTTCCTGTTGACGATCAAGTGATAATGAGACTCAGCCTTTCCCGGAAGTGTAATACTGACTCAGACCAGCTGTGAACAAAACTAGAGCTATAGTGCTTTGCGGGACGTGGCTAGAACAAAGCATCTGTGAGACGGTGGTCAAGATGCAATCAGCCGAGGCACTGCCATCGAACCGATTTCAGCTTCCGCAGGATGTTTGTAGGCAAAATGGAAAATGGGAGATGGCGGCCAATGAGACTGGGCTCAGAGGGGATTGAAAAAGCTGATGAGCCCTTTACTGGAATTTCACAAACGATTTCTTCAAAACAGCTCTAAAGAGAGTGAGCTTCACTAGTGAATAATGTGATGCCCAAGCAGATAATTATTTATGAGGTTCTCATCACAGCGGCACCTAAATACTTCAGAGACATTTGGTGCATGGCCTAGATGCGTCCAGAGCTTTATTAGACTAAAGGTGCATTTGCAAATGGAACAAAGGCAGATGTCTAATGGATTCACGTTGATAGAACAAAACATAACAAAATCCACTGCCAAGGCACTTGCAGATATTCAGTTGTTTCATACTACCTGAATACCAGGCTCGGGAGAAAGAACTGGAATAGAACATAAATAAGTGGGCTAGAAGCTCCAGGTCTCTGAAGGGGATTAGTGCTGGGAAAGAAAATAGTAATTTAGGAGAAGTCAGAATTAGTCATAACACACATTTATAGCTCTCTTTGGATTTAATTTTCCTCTTAAATTTACTTTTAATAACCTTAAAATTAAACAAGTTAAATCCATTTTGATTTGTAATCATTTTAATTTAATATTCTTTTCTTTCATTTTAATATTACTTATTCCACTATTCTTTCTGTAGAAGTGTTCTGTTCATGTTCAGAAAATCTAGATAGTCGGGGGAATCCTTCATTTCCTTTTAAAGAGACATATAAAGTTAACAGATATTCCATTCCTAGCCTGTTCCACTAAGGCAGAGACTATGTCAGAGAAAGATTTTCACACAAAATGAACGTCTTAAAAACTTAATATACAGCTATATTTGGACCCAGGAGCTATAAACAGCAGGAAACCTACAAAGCTCTAAGACCTGCTATTTCCCCTCTTATTGTCTCTATTTTACAAAGCTTTCTGTGTTCCATCTCCATAAGCTATCTTAAACCCATCAGTTCAAGAAAATGTACCTTTTGACAGTGTGCAGCCTTTGGGTTTTTCTGACTTTCCCCATAGATGTCACCCAGAAATGATGCAAACCACTCTGTTCAATTTGCATCATTATACAAAAGGGACTCTCCTTGGAAACCTTTTATGTGCTTCTAAAACATAATAGCGTTTCAAAGAAATGTGCTCTTTTTAAGATAATAACTGCTCTTAACTCCCCCACTAGATCTTGCTGAAGGATTTGACAATTAACTCAGCTTACCACTGGCTTGAAATGATTTGACAGAGATTTAACTCTTTGGGGAAATGTTTTTGTTTAACTAAGCAATTTTTTTTTCTTTCAATGTATTTTAGTGCATTTCAATTTAATCTCTATCTTCCTCTATACTAATTCCCTGGAGTAGGAGTCCATTTTTGGTTATGCATGTTTGTGGTTCTTAAAAACACATGCAATCATCGTGTTAAGCTGAATTTGTCTCTCCCAAATTCATATGTCAAAGACCTAACCCCTGGTACTTCAAAATGCGACTGTATTTGGAGATGGGGCCTTCAAGAGGTGATTAAGTTAAAATGAGTTTGTTGGAATGTGCCTAATCCAATCTGACGGGTGTCCTTATAAGAAGAGGGAATTTGGATACACAGAGAGACATGAAGAATGTACACTCACAGAGAAAAGGCCACATGAGGACACTGCAAGCAAGACACGTGGCGAGACCTCAGAGGAAAGCAGACCTGCCAACACCTTGATCATGACCTTCTAGATGCCAGAACCATGAGAATACAGGCTTCCAGAGTTTAAGCCCCTCAGTCTGGGGTATGCTGTTAACGGCAGTCCTAGGAAACGGACGCACAGAGAATCTAAATGGTCCTTCCAGCTTTGACTTGAGGCTGTTCAGAGTCAGGGAACGGGCTGCTCCTCACTACCTGTTCTATTTAGGGAAGCCCCTTTGGGAAAATACTTCCTTCTGTTCTGAGTAACTGCGATTTCCTGTCGTCATTCCACTGCCCGAAGCGACATCATGATGTACAAAAGGCCATTCCCTAATCCCCGCAGAAATCCTGTGCTTTCAAAATAAAATGACAATAAATTGATTAAAAAGGGGCTTGGGAATTCCCTGGCGGGGCTTCCCAGGTGGCTCAGTGGTAAAGAATTTTCCTGCCAAGGAAGGAGACATGGGGTTGATCCCTGGGTTGGGAAGATCCCCTGCAGAAGGAAATGGCAACCCACTCCAGTATTCTTGCCTGGAAAATTCTATGGAGAGAGGAGTCTGGTGGGATCCTGTCCAAGGGGTCACAAAAGAGTTAGACATAACTGAGCGCACACACACGCCAGTGGATAGAAGTAGTGCTTTCACTTCAAGGCACGGGTTCAAGTCCTGGCTGGGAGCTGAGAGCCGCCTGCAATTTACATGGCACAGCCAAGAAAAACAACCTTAAATTTTTCAACATCCACTGCCTCTGAACTCCTCTAACTCCTCCATCTTTGGAGACTCCTCTGTCTCCACTGCATCATTACTGTCTGATTTCTTCCTGATTCTCTCATTTTTGGCTCCCTTGACTACCGTCTTGCTGGTCTTCTTGCCTACAGTTTTGTTTTTCCTACCCAGAAGAGATGATTTTATGAACATTGGAGGCGGAAAATGGCTGTAGACCAGTCACCCACCACCCTCACCATTATTACGTGGTGAGATTAAATTATAGTGAACTATGTAAAAAAAAGTAAAGTGAAAGTAGCCCAGTTGTGCCTGACTCTTTGCAACCACACAGACCATACAGTCCATGGAATTCCCCAGGCCAAAATACTGGAGTGGGTAGCCTTTCCTTTCTCCAGGGGATCTTCCCAACCCAGGGATCAAACCCAGGTCTCCCGCATTGCAGACAGATTCTTTACCAGCTGAGCCACCAAGAAAGGGGCCTGCTTTAAAGAGAGAAATGAGACGCCTGGGGGGAGCTCGGGAGCGCCAGATGGGCAAGATAGACCCTCTGTCTTGCGCAGAAATGTGTGTGTTGCACTAACCTCTAGCGAGGCTCTGTTTCTGCCCGGGACGGTCACAGCAACCCAACGACGACTTTCAATTCTAAATGTACTTGCAGGACTGTTGCTTTGCTGGGCTTCTGTGTGCCCAGGGTAAAACTGGTGTCCTCATGGTGCACCTGTGAACCTTCGGACCTGCGTGACCTCCTGCTGCCAGCAAATACCTCAGGCTCCACACTGTGGCTTTTGCTCTTGTTATTCCCTCAACTTGGAATTCATTTCCCCCAGATATCTGTCTAACCTTTGCTCGAATGACACTTTTCCCTTTTTCACCCGCCCCCAGATGAACCGATAAGAGATAAGAGTATTGATGATAATAACAATAGGAAGAGAGATAAAAATGTAGTTTTTCCTGCCATGTTTAAAGTTTAACAAATGGTCCCTCTGCTCAGCACTCTGGGAAGAGGCACAATTTAAACCATGTAGATGCAATAGTTAAGGACACATATGTTCTCTTTTTCTTCCATTGAAGAATTGTTCATTTACAATGTTGCATTAATTTCTGCTTTACAGCAAAGTGATTCGGTTGTACATCTATATTCTGTTCCGTGTTCTTTTCCATTATGGTTTATCACAGGATATTGAATGTAGTTCCTCAGGCTATCCAGTAGGACCTTGTTGTTCATCTGTTCCACATATAGCAGTTGGCATCTGCTAATCTCAGACTTCCAGTCCACCCCTCACTCCCCCTTGGCACCCTCCTCTGTCCTCTGTGCCTGTGAATTGTTTTCTCTTTCGTAGGTAAGTTCATTTGACACAAATGGTCTTTACTTTGTCTTGTGTACCACCCTTGGAAATTCACATGGTGAAAAATATTTCAAGGATACTGATCAATTTTGGGGGGCACTTATTTGTTCCAATCAGACTTTTTTTTTTTTTTACATTTGATGAAAATATTCTGTATGAAACTATAATGATTTGTTGTTTTTGTTCAGTTGCTGAGTCATGTCCTGCTCTTTTGCGACGCTGTGGACTGTAGCCCACCAGCCTCCTCTGTCTATGGGGTTTCCCCCTCAAGAGTACTGGAGTGGGTTGCCATTTCCTTCTCCAGGGGATCTTCCTGACCCAGGGATCTAACCCTCCTCTCTTGCATTGGCAGGCAGATAATGATCGATGAATGTTATTATGCATTTGTCCAAACCCATAGCATATCCAACAGCAAGAGTAAACGCTAGGTGAACTTCAGACTTGGGGCGGTTATGATGCATCAGTGTAGGTCGATCAGTTGTAACAAAGGTACTGCTCTTCTGAGGAATGTTGATGATGGAGGAATTCATGCATGTGTGGGGCCAGAGGGTATATGGGAAATCCCTTACCTTCCCCTCAAGTTTTCTATGAACCTAAAACCACTCTAAAAATTGTCTTTTATTATTTATTTATTTATTTTTGTAGTGATTTTTGTCATACATTGACATGAATCAGCCATGGATTTACATGTATTCCCCATCCTGATCCCCCCTCCCACCTCCCTCTCTACCCAATCCTTCTGGGTCTTCCCAGTGCACCAGGCCGGAGCACTTGTCTCATGCATCCAACCTGGGCTGGTGATCTGTTTCACCCTAGATAATATACATGTTTCGATGCTGTTCTCGCGAAACATCCCACCCTCACCTTCTCCCACAGAGTCCAAAATTCTGTTCTGTACATCTGTGTCTCTTTTTCTGTTTTGCATATAGGGTTATCATTACCATCTTTCTAAATTCCATATATATGTGTTAGTATGCTGTAATGGTCTTTATCTTTCTGGCTTACTTCACTCTGTATAATGGGCTCCAGTTTCATCCATCTCATTAGAACTGATTCAAATGAATTCTTTTTAATGGCTGAGTAATATTCCATGGTGTATATGTACCACAGCTTCCTTATCCATTCGTCTGCTGATGGACATCTAGGTTTCTTCCGTGTCCTGGCTATTATAAATAGTGCTGCGATGAACATTGGGGTGCACGTGTCTCTTTCAGCTCTGGTTTCCTCAGTGTGTATGCCCAGAAGTGGTATTGCTGGGTCATATTAAAAATTGTCTTTTAAAAAAGAATTTTATGAGGATTAGTATCAAGAAGAGAATGAATTAATATAATAGGATTGCTCAAGGTTTCATTTCTTTTCTTTCCAAATCTAGGTAAAAAACTTAATTCTTAACTTACTGTCTCCTCACTGATGAGGTCTTCAGTGGGTATCTGAAAATAAACCTGATGGAAGGGCTCTCAGAGGACACTGCACCAGTGGTCTTGGGGTCTTGAAAGAGTCTTCTAAACCCCTGGACAGTCACCTCTAAGACCTCTAAAAAACATTTGTCCTGTCTCATTTGCGCTTCTGTGGACATTGAAAACAGAGCCTGTGTTACCCTCTGTGTGGGTGATGGGCAAGTCGCTCCAGTCGAATCGGACTCTTTGTCATCCCAAGTATGTAGCCCGCCAGGCTCCTCTGTCCATGGGATTCTCCAGGCAAGAATACTGGAGTGGGTTGCCATGCCCTCCTCCGGGGGATCTTCCCGACCCGGGGATCAAACCTGTTTCTCTTGCATCGTCAGGCGGGTTCTTCACCACCAATGCCGCCTGGGACGCGCGTGTCACCCGCTGCTACAACCATTTTTTATCTGTCCAATTGACTTCATGTACTCTGATCCTTTAACGACAGGCTCTTTAAGAAAGGTTGTAGAATGAATATATGCTCAAAAATTCAATCTGTGTGGATGCGAAAAGTCCCTACTGTCCTCACTGCTCCACTTTTACTCCCCAGAGAGTTCCCTCATTAAATTTATGAAATACCTTCCCTGAGCTTCTCTATTTATAAACAAGCATATATCTATACATAGCAGGCATGATTATTTTCAGGGCATTCCATTCAGAAGTGCAAAAATGTAATTTTTTAAAAATAACATCTTCAGCTTTGAACACCAGTTCCTTCAAGTGGCAGAAAATGTCAATTCAAAGGAAATGCAGGCATTTCAGGCTTTTCTCAGTCAATTCAGGCGCTTCCTCTCTGCTCCTCTGCCCTGGATTGTTGCTCTTCTACCTTCCAAGGGGCTGGCTCAGAGGCCTGGTGGAAGAGGTGGCCCGCCAGGCATCACATCTGCACATGAAGGCATCCACCCTGGTGCCCACCACCACCTCTGGCTCTGGGCTGCAGCCCACCAGCTCTCCACATTGGCATCTGTACAGGCCAGTGGCCGAAGCCGCATCTGCGGAGGGTGTAGCCTCATGCTGGCCCAGAGGTGTCAACTGGCTGTTGATTCTTTATTAGGAATCTTGAGGCTGGTCTCTGGGGCCCAAGATAACAAAGCTGCCTTGTAGGTGTCTCTCCTCTATTCTGCTGCCAAGACAGCGAAAGGAACCCCATGGGGCTCCTAGACAGGAAACTGGGCACACCTCCTCCTTCTCTCGGACCCTCTGATGCTGTGGTCCTGCCCAAAGTGGACTGATCCTCCCACCATCTCTGCTCTCTCTGCTTCTCCTTTCTCTCCAGGAATATTTTTGTCTGGTTTAAAGCAGGAAAACCAGCTCTTCTATCAGCACTCGCTCTTTCAAAGCTATTGTTTTGACCTGTTGTCTCTGCCAGGAGTTTCAAAATTCTATTTTGAAACTAAAAAGCTGAGAATTGAGTCTTTTGTTCTCTGTTCCACAGTGGCTCGGCCCTCCTCTCCTCCTGAGCTGGCCTAGCTGTGGAGAGTGGAAGGCAGTGACCCGAGGAGGTGATGGAAGCAGAAAGGGGACACATTAGCAAAAACTTCAAAGGATTATTCCATCACATTTATAAATACCCAGTTTTTTTTTTTTTTTTTTTGCCCACAAGTATAATCCCTCTATTCCCACTGTTCTATAGATCACCTGTTTCATTCAGTGAAATATCATGGATGTATTTCCAAATCAGTACGGGTATGTCTACCTCATACCACCTCACAGTTGCATAATGTCACTGTCTGGATATACACTATTATTTATTTGATGTCCACTGTTGATGGATGTTTAGGTAGTTCCAGCTTTTAGCTTTTCAAAAAAATGCAACAGTGAGTATACTTCTAAACACATATTTGATTGTTCATAAGAGATAGCCATAGTATACTCTGCTAGAAATAAAATTGTTGCATCACAAAGTAGATCCATTTTACATCTTGGTTCTTAATGCCACACTGACACTGTCTCCAAAAATGTGTGCCAATTTACACTCACAAAGAGTATTTAAGAACATGTTTCCTCCAGATCTGAAAGAGACATGTGCACCCCAATGTTCATCACAGCACTGTTTATAATAGCCAGGACATGGAAGCAACCTAGATGCCCATCAGCAGATGAATGGATAAGGAAGCTGTGGTACATATACACCATGGAATATTACTCAGCCATTAAAAAGAATTCATTTGAACCAGTCCTAATGAGATGGATGAAGCTGGAGCCCGTTATACAGAGTGAAGTAAGCCAGAAAGATAAAGACCATTACAGCATACTAACACATATATATGGAATTTAGAAAGATGGTAACGACAACCCTATATGCAAAACAGAAAAAGAGACACAGATGTACAGAACAGAATTTTGAACTCTGTGGGAGAAGGTGAGGGTGGGATGTTTCGAGAGAACAGCATGTATATTATCTGTGGTGAAACAGGTCACCAGCCCAGGTGGGATGCATGAGACAAGTGCTCGTGGCCTGGTGCACTGGGAAGACCCAGAGGAATTGGGTGGAGAGGGAGGTGGGAGGGGGGATCGGGATGGGGAATCTATTGCTGATTCATGTCAGTGTATGACAAAACCCACTGAAAAAATAAAAAAAGAAAAAAAAAAAAAGAACATGTTTCCTACAACAGTCACCAGCACTAGGCTTTGTCATTGTAGAGATTGTTCTTGGTTTCTTTTCGGCCTCCTTTTTCGCATGAATTGCTTGCTCATTTCCTTGGACTATCTTCTTTCCCTTAAACATTCTGTTTTGTTGTTGATCTCTAAAAGGTCTTTATATATTAAGGAAATTAGGCCTTTGAATGTTTTCCTTGATATGCTTTGTTTTTAAGTTTGTTTAAAACAAAGTGTAAATTTTGAATGGAATAAAATCTATGAAATCTCTCTAATTTTTTCTTTTCTAGACCTTGGTGACCTAATAATAAATGAATATTCGTTTAGATCTTATATATTTTTGCTTTTCCATTTCACATTTTAATCTATTGGAGTCTATTCAGGTGTAAGATATAAGGTATAAGATAAGATGGGGATACAATGTTATCTTTTTCCAAATGTTTCTATGCCATTTATTGCCTATCATATCTTTTCCTATCATGTACTTTTCAGGCACAAGTGCTACATTTAGTCATAGAAATCAGTCAGTAAGTTTTGGATTATCCAGGTCACGGTCTTCTTTTCCTTCTCTTTTCCCAATGTTTTTGATCATCATTTCCAGAACACAGGCAGGGGTACATGGTTGCCTTTATGTGGGTCTGGTAAGGAGAGGAGAGCAAGGCAAAAGCACACTTGTGTTTCCCTCCTTCCAGGAGAGAGATGCTCCTGTGAGTGAGCACAGATGGATGCTCCCCAGAGAGGTCATGCTTGTTAAAGCTCACAATTGCTACTAGCAGTGGTAAGGCTCCTTGTTGAAGTCTGAGTTTTACCAGTGACTCAGCAGACCCTTCTATTGTAACGTGTGTGACTTCCATGGTGACACAGCAAGTCCTAGCTGAAATACCTACTCTGAAAAAGCAGAACACCTATCCGTTTGATAGACTGGGTCCTGAACCTAATGCACCTTCCTTCCCTCTTGGCTGATATTCTGTGAGCAGAGTAAGCAGGTGGTTACATCTTGTCGTCTCTTTTTCAAGAGTGAGAGGGAATCCCAAATTCAGCTCAAGTTCAAGTCCAGTAAACACTAAACCCACAAATTTAACATGAACGTAAACGTCATGTGGAGTGTTTGAAGATGAGAAGTGCTGTGGAAGACAGCAGAGTAGTGTAAGGTATATGGGAGACCCAGAGGGTCCAGGGAGGACGGGGCAGGTTGCAGTTCTCAATGGAGGGGTCAGAGCTGGCTCATGGAGGAGACAGCCAAGCAAGGGCTTGTAAGAGGTGGGGTCCTGAGTCAGGTGGGGTTTTGAGTAAAGAACATTCCAGGTAGAAGGCCCTCAGGTAGGATATGCCTGGGCATTTAGGGTACAGCAAGGAAAAGCAGTGTGAGTGAGGGAGAAGCAGAAGGGGAAAAAGCCAGAAAGTTAAGGAGTGGGGCTGGGAACACATCATGTGGGGTCCTGAAGGGCTGCATTCAAATTACTGAGCATCACACCTTGATTTTATTGTTTCTTTTTCCAACAGTCCAAAGACTACATCTTAAGAGCCAATTCATAGAGCCCTAAAATAATTCACTTAAGCAATTTATGGAAAGTCAATCAAATTAGCAATTAATATTTTCCAATGAAGAGTAGGCTGGATATTTACAGTAAAATAATCCAATGTTATAAGTTAAGCAAGCTAAATATATTCAGATGAGTAAGTTTATTGTATTACAAATGAACTTATGTGAATATAATTCAATAAAAATTCAAACAAATAATTTTGTTATATTATAGACTCACTAACTTAAATCTATTTGAGTGAAAACTACTTTTCAAAACTCAAAAAATATTATTAGGGTTGGAGGAGAGAAGAAAATGGACAAGATAGAAATATGCATGCTGTATATGGCTTTTTACTAACTTCTTCGTCACAGAACAAACAGACAAATGAGTAAATTAAAACTGAAACAATGAAATGACAAGAGACAATGCCTGTTGGCGTTTTGTCACTTCCCTGGGAATTTTCATTTGCTTATTATTTGAAAAGGTATTATTGTCTGGGGCCAGAGCTAAAACCACATGTCAGGCATGTATAAGTGCCACTGGATCTTTGATTTTAACTCATTTAATAGCTTTAAGTGTGTGGCTTCACTTCAAGGCTTGGATTTTTTTCTCCAGAAATACAAAAATGGAATCAACTCTCTGTGACAATGTGCTCAAGTGCTGATAGCCTAGACATTTTTTTAGTGAAAGATTTTTTTTTTAATTTAAAAAAGTTGCTGATGTCATATTATACGTCTTTCTGATTGTCAATGTGAATTTATTGAGCAAACATTTAACCTGTAAAGAAGTAGATGGAAGTGGAAGACCTTGTGAAGAGCCCAAGAGTGTGTGGTTAGACAAGGAGGAGGTGGGGGAGTGGAAAACATATCAGAGACGTTCAGTTCAGTTCAGTCGCTCAGTCGTGTCCAACTCTTTGTGACCCCATGAATCGCAGCACACCAGGCCTCCCTGTCCATCACCAACTCCCAGAGTTTACTCAAACTCATGCCCATCGAGTCGGTGATGCCATCCAGCCATCTCATCCTCTGTCGTCCCCTTCTCCTCCTGCCCCCAATCCCTCCCAGCATCAGGGTCTTTTCCAATGAGTCAACTCTTCGCTTGAGGTGGCCAAAGTATTGGAGTTTCAGCTTCAGCATCAGTCCTTCCAATGAACACCTGGGACTTATCTCCTTCAGAATGGACTGGTTGGATCTCCTTGCAGTCCAAGGGATTCTCAAGAGTCTTCTCCAACGCCACAGTTCAAAAGCATCTATTTTTCAGCACTCAGCTTTCTTCACAGTCCAACTCTCACATCCATACATGACCACTGGAAAAACCATAGCCTTGACCAGACGGACCTTTGTTGGCAAAGTAATGTCTCTGCTTTTTAATATGCTATCTAGGTTGGTCATAACTTTCCTTCCAGGGAGTAAGCGTCTTTTAATTTCATGGCTGCAGTCACCATCCGCAGTGATTTTGGAGCCCCCCAAAAATAAAGTCTGCCACTGTTTCCACTGTCTCCCCATCTATTTCCCATGAGGTGATGGGACCAGATGCCATGATCTTAGTTTTCTGAATGTTGAGCTTTAAGCCAACTTTTTCACTCTCCTGATTCACTTTCATCAAGAAGCTTTTCAGTTCCTCTTCACTCTCTGCCATAAAGATCAGAGAAGTTCAGCTGAGAGAAAGTTTTAGGAGGTAGCACGTGTTCAACAGTTTTACATATCACAAAGGAATCGCATGTGTTAATACCGTATACTATCCAGTGGATCTGGCATCTAGGAATTCATTGGGGACTTTATTGAAAATGGTTTCCGTTGTGTGTGGTGTTTGTAAAGCACTCTCACATGCATTTTTTAAGTTAATTTTTATGAGAGTGTGGCTGCTTTACAATGTTGCGACAGTTTACACAGTACAGAAGTGACTCAGCTATATGTACACATACATCCCCGCTCTTCTGGATTCCCTTCCCACTTAGGTCACACGGAGCCCCGAGTAGAGCTCCCTGAGGTATACAGGAGGTTCTCTTTAGTTACTATATTAATATTTATTTTGTGCACAGTATCACTAGTGTATGTTTGGTAATCCCAATCTCCAACTCATCCACCCTCCCTTCCTTTCTTGGTGTCCATATGGCTGTTCTCTACCTCTGGGTCTCTACTTGTGTGTTGCAAATAAGATCATCCTTTTATCATTATATGAAATTCCATCTGTTAAAATACCTAACTGGTATACCTCATGAACACACAGGGCGTATCAACGAGGTCAAGGATGAAGTTTGAATTCACTCGGTAGCTGGAGTTACCTACTATTCCTGTCCACCTCTGCTGGCATCACTGACTTACAAGAAAGCCTAGAAACCCCTGGGGAGAAAGAAAGTCTGGCTTCTACCTAAGTCGTGGACATAGGTGTACACATAAGGAGAACTGATGTGTGAGAACGGGTGAGCTCTGAAGGGTAAGAGCTGTGAGGAGAGGTGACGAATTACCAGAAGGCTGTGGCCCCTGCGCAGAACCCACCATAAAAGGAGTCAGGCAAAGCGGGGAAGAGAGTCTGAGAATCAAACGGGAGTGCTGGCCACAATATATGAACGAGTCTCAGCCGAGACAGCTAGCTTGTGCCCTGGCAGGAAAAAGGCTGTGTGTAAACCAAAAGAGAGACCTTAATAAACTCTGGAACACCTCTGCACCCCATCAATCTTACTGGGGGAACCTTGAGAGTATCACTCAGGTGGAAGAGAGCTACCATTCATCTGACAATGCCGACTTGTCTTTCCGCCAGGTTTGAGAAGATCTGCACCTTAGAAGGTCAGGGACAAGGTCATCTCTAGAACTGGTCAACAGGCATAGGAGGCAGCAACTTGGACTGATCACAACTTCCTTGAAGTACCTTCTGGGAACATCCTCCTGAATTTTGGGAGAGCCTAGTGACTGAACTGAACTGAACTGAGCATTGCTTTGTAAAAAGCCTGTTTCTGACTAACTGGACAGAGGCCAGACGAATGGAATTCAGGTTACAAAGACAAGACAATGAAATTGACTGAAGAATTCTCACATTTTGTTTTCTATTTAATACCATGTCATATCATATTACACCTGTTTCATATTATCTTTGAAATTCACACTTAGGTGGTAAAATTTTTACAAGTTGCTTATGACAGTCCTTAATCACTTTTTTATTTTATTTATTATAGCTCTTTTCTTATTTTAGAGTTTGAAATTTGGTTTCTCTCCCTTTTGGCTCAGTTAAGCCAGTGGTTGAGCAATTTGGTAACACACACAAAAAACAATTTTTTCTTCAGTTTATCAATAAAATTGCTTTTTAATTTTGCAATATGTTTATGTCTTTACTTTTTACAAAATCTAACTTTTTAAATCATCTCTCTTTTGTTTCTTTGTGTTTTTACAGATTCTTTTGGTGTAGGAAAGGAAGAAAGTTAACATTTACTGAGGTTTCTACTGTGTACCAAGTTTTATTACAGATTTTGTTTATACTTTAGCATCATTTTCATACTACAGATTTAGTTCAGAAACATTTTTCTCACTTTTTGTGTTCTCTTTTTGTATTCTAGATTTCTTATCAATAACACTTTACTTAAGTTACTTAACTACCTTTGCTTAACTTTATTGTCCTTCTGGCTCCAGTCTTGTAGTTTATTTTGTAGATGCAGATTATGTTCAAATATTCATTCAGGTTCTGTGTTTGCAAAAGACTCTCTTCTGCCTTAAATACAAACAACAGCAACAAAAAATAACCAATATCCGCCCCCAAAGAAATCCCCCCAAACCGGTGCCATTCAGACATTCTGATGAATCTGCAGGGAGAATCAAGTGCTTTTAGGAGATATATGATAATTTTATTCTTAGGAATTGCTTATGTCTTCTCTATTGTATAAGTTTAAAAATCTTCTACTCTTTGAATCTGTAACTGATAGCTCCCTCTTCTCTTTATGTGTTTCCATTAAATACCGTATGCCTCTGTAGCTCAAGAATCTGACAAGTACACATCCAGAAATAGTCCTCCGTATACTCAAGAGAGACTTCTTGTTCTTTCTTAACTGAGGACAAGTTATTTTCAATGATCTCTTTCAGTATGCTTTCTATAATTTTCTTCTCTTTTTCTCTGGCAACACTGTCCACAGATTGAATTGGAGAGGTCCGTGTTTTGGGTCTATAGTTTTCCCTTGAATTGCTTTAATATTGAAGCCCTCTCTCTTAGGATTTGATTTTCTATTACTGCTGAACTTAAAGATCCCTGCTGTTCTCTTAGTGGACTTAGGATGTGGAGGCATCTTGTATTCATGTCCTATTTTCAGGTTAATTTAGTGGAGCTCCAAATGACCAGTTAATAGCTTCAGTCCTCAACTCAATAGAAGAAACATTGTTGTAGGCATTGAAGGAAACATTACTTCCCTGAGAACTGTGACCTTAAACCAGCAGAGCCTAAAGTTGTAGGCATAGGAAGGAAATATTTATGAGTGGGTTCTTAACATGTGTAAGTGATAATAATGACTTCCACTCCCATACCTTGATTCCTGGACCTGGCATTCTGGCTCTGGGACAAACACCACCATTTGTTGTTCACTGGTTCAACAGTACACTAACCATATACCATTTCAGCATTCTCTAAAGGGCCTCCAGATGATGGTGACTTGGTAAGAGCAGTGAATTACATGGACATGAGCCCATTGCTCCACTATTTTGCTGTAAAATTATTTCCTTGAAAGTGAAAGTGAAGTCGCTCAGTCATGTCTGACTCTTTGCCACCCCATGGACTGTAGCCTACGCTCCTCCATCCATGGGATTTTCAAGGCAAGAGTACTGGAGTGGGTTGCCATTTCCTTCTCCAAAATTAGTTCCTTGGTGAGAAGCAATTCCAAAATTAATTATTTTCATTCAACTCCCTAATTTACTGTATTTCATTTTGATAAACAGTGTGAACTTTGATTCTAAAAGCTCATTTAGTATGGAAAAAATCACCACAATATTGTAAAGTAATTCAGTTCAGTTAAATTCAGTTGCTCAGCCATGTCTGATTCTTTGCAACCCCATGGACTGCAGCATGCCAGTCTTCCCTGTCCATCACCAACTCCCAGAGCCTACACAAACTCAGGTCCATCGTGCCAGTGATGCCATCCAACTATCTCATCCTCTGCCATTCCCTTCTCTTCCCGCCTTCAATCTTTCCCAGCATCAGGGTCTTTTCCAATCAGTCAGTTCTTTGCACCAGGTGGCCAAAGTATTGGAGTTTCAGCTTCAGCATCAGTCCTTCCAATGAATATCCAGGACTGATTTCCTTTAGGATGGACTGGTTGGATCTCCTCGCAGTCCAAGGGGCTCTCAAGAATCTTCTCCAACACCACAGTTCAAAAGCATCAATTATTTGGCCCTCAGCTTTCCTTATAGTCCAGCTCTCACATCGATACATGACTACTGGAAAAACCATAGCTTTGACTAGACGAATCTTTGTTGGTAAAGTAATGTCTCTGCTGTAAAGTAACCTCCAATTAAAATAAATAAATTAATTAAAAAAATAAAAGCTTACCAAAGAAAACGACCTCATTTATATTGTCTTTATTTCCTCTTTGTCATCATGTCAAATAAAACAAAACCAAAAAGGTAAGGAAATGACAAAAAAATATGAAATGCTCTGTTATTTTTATCATTATGAGAGTACTGGCCATTTTTCCATTAATAGTTTAAAATCTATCTGTTTACCTCAAATATGTTAAGTAACTTAGTTCAATAATCCTCAGGAGATGCAAATGTAGAAATCTTAAAAAATTCTTCAGAGGAGGTTCAACTTTTCTATATATTATAAAATGAATATTTAACAAATATAGCTTTTTGATACATGATTAATTAGGTAAATAGATATTTGGGTATATGATTTTTTATAAGGATATATCATGTACCCTGGCTATCTAATTACAGATGTATAGATTTGGTTATATCATTGATTGTATTGATGTAGATATTTAAGATTTTTTTCATTTAATAAAACATTTTTAGTAGTTTACTCCCAAACTTTTTTGTGTACATTCATATGTGGCCACACACAAGTTTTCTGTTGTTTGTTTTAAATATGGCCTCATACTGTATTGATACATATTGTTCCATAAGTTGCTTCTAAATATATTAGAGACATCTTTGCATATTAACGTCTATGGATGAATGTAAGCATTGGGGTTTAGGATTTGTATTGATTTTGTGGATCGATTTGGGGGAAATTAACATTTTAAATAATGCATATAATATATATTAAATATTTATATATATATTATATCATATTTAAATCTTTTAATGCAGGACTAAGATATATTGGTATTTTCTGAAATACCCTTTAGCTAAGTTTTATAATTTTCTTCAAATAAACCTTACATATTTCTATTTATCCTAGATATGTGTTATCTTTTATTTTTATTATGAATAGGACTTTTAAATTTTATCTTTTATTGAAGGATAGTTGCATTACAAAGTTGTGTTAATTACTGTTGTATATCAAAGCAATTCAGTTATACACACACACACACACACACACACACACATATATATATATTCCTTTTCATATTCTTTTCCATTGTGGTTTATCACAGGATATCGAATATAGTTCCCTGTGCTCTGCTTCGTTGCTTTTCCATTCTATATATATTAGTTTGCATCTGCTAACCCCAAACCCCCAACCCAGCCCTCTCCCTCCCGCCCTCCCGCTTGGCAGCCATCAGTCTGTTCTCTTTGTCCCTGATTCTGTCTCTGTTTCATAGATGGGTTCAATTGTATGATACTTTAGATTACACATGTAAGTGATGTCTTATAGTATTTGTCTTTTTGACTGACTTCACTTAGCATGATAATTGCTAGTTGCACCCTTGTTTCTGCAAATGGCATTATTTCGTTCTTTTCTATGGCGAGTACTAATTCCCTATATGTATTTAAACCTCTTCTTTACCCACTCATCTGTTGATGGACATTTTTTTCCAGTTTTTAGCTATTGTGAACAGGGCTGCTATGAACACAAGGGATGAATAAGATTTTTAAAGTACAACTGATTATTGCTATTGGTTTTGTAAGAGAAATCTGTACTAGCAATAGTTTTGTGTTTCTCTCTCTTGGTTTTAGTGGATGAATATTAAGTGTGATATTTATTATTGTTTTTGACTGATACTCTTCCAGGTTGGAGAAATTTCCCTCTTTTCATAGTGCATGCAGAGTGTTAAATGGGAATGGATATGGAATTTTATCAAGTGGTTTTTGAGGGCATTTATTTTGAGACGAGTTTTAATATTTGAATGATTCAAATATTCATTTCAAGAAATTTGACTATGAAAATCCAATACCAGATTCAGTCATTATCTTTGGATCTTCATATTAATGGTATGCAGTTGACAGGTGTTAAAAAATGTGCTTGTTGAAGATCTTTAAAATCACTTTGATTAATTTTAAGATTAGAGATGGTTTTGTATTAATAACACCTGATTAGTAAACTGTGCCTGTTATTGGAATTAATTCTACTGAATTAGGTATGGGAGTCTATTCTTATAGAAGTCAAATGGAGACTTTAAGAACACAGTAATATGGAATTAAGACTGATCGTTTTTATGTTTCTTCCAACAAATGGTAAAGCCATTATATATTCATGCAGAAACTAAGAACAGCTTTATGATCTTTACAGAGCATCTGCCAAAGTAAATTATAAATACTCCAGTTAAACTTTGAAATTATATTGGAAAACACGATAGTTATGTGCTATGGCTGACAAAGAGAAAAAATGTATTATAAGTGTTTAAATACTTTTAAACTAGATACAAATAAAGCACAAGCTCTTATAGCTCTAACACCCGAGGAGAAGGGAGCAAAAGGAACATGTATGAAAAATGGTTAGAAGGATTAAGCAAGGTGGTCTCCAAATACTTGTCTACAGGCGAAGGCCAGTTAGTTCATCCCGAGTGTCCTCTGGCCCACAGCAGCCCTTTGAGATGGATTTCTTCCCTGCTGGCTCAGCAGGTAAGGAATCTACTTTCAATGCAGGGGACATAGGAGATGTGAGTTCCATTCCTGGGTCGGAAAGATCCCCTGGAGCAGGAAATGGCAACCCACTCCAGTATTCTTGCCTGGAGAATTCCGTGGACAGAGGAGCCTGGGCGTTAGAGTTCAGAGCATTGCAAAGAGTCAGACAGGACTGAGCATGCATGCATTTGGGCCCTTAGAGACCAGAACTGGGCAACCCCAGGCAGAGTTCTTTCTTGCAGCCTGGCCAGCCAGACATCTGACCTGATGCTCTGAAGGTGAGATGGCCACCACAGCTAAACCTGCGGGAACTATCGTTCCTTAGCCTTTTTTAGTTTACCCAGAATGTTTCTGGATTGTGTGAGAATAAGGCATCCGTTGCTAACATCCATGGTGAACTGTTAAAAACCACACTCCTAGCACAAGTTGGACATTTGAGCTTTCCTTCCTTACTGCAGTGTCCAATAAAGACACCAAAGTCAATGAACTTGTATAAAAAACAATTACATAAAATGTGTATTTTAAATTATGGTATGATTTTTCTACATTTGGAAACATTTACCATCTTCTTAGAGGTTTTCTTTTTTTAGAAAAGAATTGTCTTTATTTTTGGCTGAGCTTGGTGTTCACTACTGTGCTTGGACTTTCTCTAGTTGCAGCAAGCAGGGGCTACTTTTCGTTGTGACGTGCAGGCTTTTCATTGCGGTGGCTTCTCTCGTGCTGGAGAACGAGCTCTAGGCCCACGGGCTTCAGCAGTTGCAGCACACAGGCTCAGTAGTGTGGCTCGCGGTCTCTAGAGCTTGGGCTTAGGAGTTGCGGTACGCACGCGGGCTTTTTGCCCCTTGGCATGTGGAATCTTCCTGGACCAGGAATCGAACTTGTGTCCCCTGCACCGGCAGGCAGAATCTTATCCCCTGTGCCACCTAGGAAGTCTCTCCATCTTCTTAAAATAAAGTTGTCTCTTCTAAACATTTTTATATTAAAAGATCTTTCTATTATGAAATGATGGTGATAGTACACAGCTTCTTTCTGCATGATTATTTACTTACAGTACTGATGAGTACTAAAACAAAGACATATAAGGTGCCAGGTGAGCTTATATAAAAAGGAGTCAATCTGAATCTAGGGTTCAGGGAAGGCGTTTTCGAGAAAATGGCATAGCCACTGGCTTTATTTAGGCGGAATCTGCTAAATCAGTCTGTTTACCAACTAAGTGACGGTTATTAGAATTAAGTGGGATGGCATCAGGGAAACCCTGTCAACACAGCCTTGCTTGCAGTATTTCTTCATGCTAATTTCCCTCCCCAGCTGCTGAATCGTGGGCCCAATCACCTGGAAACTGGAAGCGATCATGAAAATACAAGGTAGTTATGCAAAGTTTCCCAGGTGGCTCAGCGCTAAAAAAAAATCTGCCTGCCAATGCAGGAGACCCAGGTTCGATCCCTGAATCTGGAAGATCCCCTGGAGAAGGAAATGGCAAACCACTTCAGCATTCTTGCCTGGGAAAGCCCATGGACAGAAGAGCCAGGTGGGCTACAGGCTATGGGATCGCAAAGAGTTGGACATGACTTAGTGACTAAACAACATCAACATGCAAAGAGAAAGACAAATTTAGTTTAGGTTGTTCCCTAGCTTTGAGATATATTATTCTCTTCTCTTTCCCAATGTTTTCCCTCCCCCTAACTCTATGGTTATGCCTTTTCCTTATGATCTCTCTGCCTCTTCTTTTTTTTTTTCTCTCGTTCAACACAAGACAACGATTTAAAGAAACAGATACCAACAGAAAATAAATTTCCAAACCATCAAGGCTAATGCATTTAAAATGTTGTAATGATAAACGACTGTTGCTCAGTTTCTTTCTGAACAGTTATTTACTTATAGTACTGATCAGTTCTAAAATGAAGACATATAAGGTGCTGTTCTTAAGTCGCTAAGTCATGTCCAACTCTTTGCAGCCCTGTGGACTATAGCACACTAAGCCTTCCTGTCCTGTAGCAATTGAACAGATTATGTGGCTACTTGGTAATGATGAATTGTCTTCACAGTGGAGATTTTTTTCTACAGGATCTCAGCTGCAGATGTCAGGCTGGGTATTATTCAGAGGTCAGTAGCAAGGAAAAGATAGAGGAAGTGAGATAACTTTGTTGTGTGCCTTTATTAAACCTGTCTAGCAGAACCTAAGATATTCCCTGGTGCCATGTTTATCAGCTCTCCTTAGGATGATGTGGGATCATACCTCCCTTCATGGCATCCTCTAACTTATGTGCATTTCTGAATGCAAATTACCCTATATACCCACACCCACAACACACACATAGAGAACAAAAGTCTTAAGCAGACATTAATCTCTGATGCCAACTGACTGGAAAGGAAATTTTTTGTTTTAAAAATGATTTCATTTGTCAAACTAAAATAATAGTTAGCGTCTTGGATAGCGTTTTTGGGTGCAAACCAACAAAAATCCACTCTAACTAATTTTCATATAAAAGGATTTCTTAAGATATAAAGATAGCTTGTCCCAAAGGCTAAAGAATTGAATTCCAGGCAGGAATCCCAGAACCAAGTTGCAGAACTGGCTTCCCAAGTGAATAGTGGCTTCTATTAGGATCAGGACCTTGCCTAGTCAGAAGCCCTCACCACTGACATTAAGAGAAATTTTAATCAAAGAGAACCTGTAACATCGTTTTGGAAATGCTTTCCCACCGAATAAGGGCTCTTCCCACTTTGCAACCTCTTGGACTGTATCCTGCCAGGCCCCTCTGTCCATAGACTTTTCCAGGCAAGAATACTGGAGTGGGTTGCCATTTTCTCTTCCAGGGGATCTTCCCAACCCAGGGATCGAACTCGTGTCACCTGGATCTCCAACAGATTCTTTAACCGCTGAGCCATCTTGGAAGCACACACAATAAAGAACTTGAACTTGATTCAGTAGGTGACCGTGTGTCATTGAAGGAGCCGAGGAATATCACTGGAATACACATTTATGCCTAGAACTCTTCCCCAATGAGGACTGGATGGGAAACAATGTTATGCATTTCAGTGGACGGAGTTAAAATTCTGTCCTCTGGTCAGTTTTTCCCTTTATCTAGTTTTACCCACCTGGCTTGCACAGGACCTACTGCTGGTCATCTGCAATAGTGGTGAAATTCCACATGGTCACTGCGGGCCACCTTCAGAAGAAAGGTCCTTTTTTTGGCTACACTCCATCTTTGTTGTTTGCACCAGCTTCTTCAGTTGCAACCTAATGGGCTTAATTGCCCTGCTGCATGTGGGATCTTAGTTCTCTGACCAGGAATCAAACCTGTGTGCCCTGCATTAAAAGGAGAATGCTTAACCCTGAAACACCAGGGAAACCCCACCAGTGTCTTGATATGTGAAAACTTTCACTTTTTAATTGTGGATTGCATGTACTTCTAGGTTGGTTGCCCCAGGTTATGCTCCTTTTTATAATTGCTTCTTGCTGTTTGCCTATCTTAGCATCTTTGAGCCAATCCAGGATCAAGAAAGAAGCCAGGGTAGTGTTCAACTCTAGAAATGCCATCGGCTTATCAGCAGCCTCTCTGAACTTGCTACTGCAAGCTCACAGGCCCATTCTAGTTACAGATCTCTGTTCTCTGTAATTAGATGAGGAGATAGTCAGAGAAGTGAGCAACAAAGCCTGTTTGGCGATCTTTGTGGTTTGAGAGTGGGACTTAGGGTGGTCTGTCCCGGTGAATCTTAGATTGTGGCTAAGGATCTCAGGGTGCCAGAGTGGGGAAATCCATCAGTGATCAAATACAAAGGAGTAGACAGACTTGCCACATAACAGAAGCAATTTCTTCGTGGACAGTGGCAAGACTAAATTAAATGGTCAAAAATCTTAACACTGACCTTATTTAAACAAACAAGCAAGAAAGAAAACACTGTATTTGATAGCCTGGGCTAAGAGGAGTCTGACTGGTACAGAAACAGCGGGACATCTTTGGTGGTCTGGAAGACCAGCAGAAAGTGAAAGTGTTGGTAGCTTAGTCGTGTGGACTGTAGCCCACCAGGCTCCTCTGTCCGTGGAAGGTCCCAGGCAAGAATACTGGAGTGGGGAGCTATTCCTTTCTCCAGGGGATATTTCCAGCCGAGGGATCGAACCTGTGTCTCCTGCATCGGCAGGCGGGTTCTTTACAGTCTGAATCATCAGGGAAGCAGGGTATGTTACCATTGCACAGACAGCTGTCACCCAGGAAGCAGTCTTAGCTTTAGACTGCTGAAGAACAGAAGGATCCAGAGAGGTGGTGGGCTTGAGATCTTAGTGGTCAGGGTGGCCCTGTGAAAGGTCGAAAGAGTGTGGACCTGGGTCTGATGGCTTTGCAAAATTTGATTTTTCTAATGTCAGGACTGGTGACTGGACTCAACATTTTTAATTGAGGCAGAGGGACAATCACAGAGAGAAAGCTAGAATCCATGCTGAAGAGGGCTCTCGGGTCCTGGGAAGGGTGAAAGGTACCCTCTGAGCACTATGGCCAGAGACACATAGCATAATCACCTAGGGGTTTTGAGCCTCTGAGTCCCCGTCTCAGGGGCCTGGGGTGCTGGAGAAATGACTCATGGGTAACAGCAGCCTCTAAGAGGTACGGGCAGGGCTCTTCATTGCGGCACGGCTCTCTTCCCCTCTGACTGGCCATTGTCGTGGCTGGCCAGAATCAGGCCAATGTGCGCCCTGGTTCTTGTTGCCGTCTCTGCACTGAGGTGGGGCTGGTGGGGGCAGACACACACTCACACACACTCACACACACTCAGGACGTGGCTTGAGAGCACGGGGCGGTTGGAGCCTTCAACTATGACCACATGCGCCACCAAGGTCTAAGCCCAGGGAGATGGTCCCTCTTGACACAGCGCCCAGCTCCTCCTGGTCTCCCTTAGGGTTCCCTCTTTCTCGGGGATGTTAGGGTTGACAGGCTGGAGGGTCCCTCTCTGACCTGGGAAGGCCTCAGGTGGGCAGGCTAAGCCAAGCAGTGTCTTTCGGTATCGAAGAGCATAGACTTTAGGTGAAAGCCCAGCTCCTCCTCCTCAGGTGTGTCTCAGCCCTGCCTTCGCCTCATATATAAAGTGCAGAAATTTGGTACCCGGCTCTAGCAGTGCTATGGGGTTGAAACGAAAGCATATGTGTAAAATTTTTATAAAAATTTCTGGCTCCTAGCACGTATTATACAAATGTCAGCTTTAAGACAATGAGATAAAATGTTCATCCAACAATTTATTGAGTAGCTACTAGGTATCAGAGCGGAGGTGGGGGCTTCCCAGGTGGTGCTAGTGGTAAAGAACCTGCCTGCCAATGCAGGAGACCCAAGAGCCGTGGGTTCGATCCCTGGGTCGGGAAGATCCCCTGGAGGAGAGCATGGCAATCCACTCCACGGCGGGATACATACGGCCCAAAAAGTTGGACACAACCGAGTGACTAACACTGGGAAGTAGAGAAGAGGAATCATTGACTTTTATTCTTTTTGGCAGCTCTTTCCACACCGTTAGAGTAGTAAGAAAAGAAGGCAAGGAGAAGCTGGTGTGTTTTTCTTTATTTTCCCTTTAATTAACTAATTTTTGGCTGCTCTGGGTCTTCGTTGCTGCGTGAGGGTACTCTCTAGTTGGGGAGTACGGGTTTCGCATTGGGGTGGCCTTTCTTGCTGGGGTGCGCGGGCTTAGTCGCCCTGTGGCATGTGGAATTTTCCCAGACCAGAGATCAGACTAGTGCCCCCTGACTTACCAGGCGGGTTCTTAACCACTGGATCACCAGGGAAGTCCCCAGTTAGTTTTTCAAGGAAGAAAGGGCAAGAGAGACCCGCTTCGGTGCTTGACTGAAGGCCTACCTCTGCTCAGCAAGGGACTGTGTCACGGCTTGGGATGACAAAGCCTCACAGTAATTAGAGGCACGCTGTCCTTTTTTGCACTTTATTAAGAACCCTTGGGGAGGCCTGGCCTTGAGGGGGCAGGGTCCTAGGTTTCTGTCACAGTCTGTCTGTTTGTTCCTCTCTCGATTCACGGAGAATGCTAACCTACAGTTATCTTTCATACTGAGAAGAAATGATTAGACTATTCACTTCATAAATCACAACTTCATTTTAAGGCATTGAGGTGTTCACGTCTAATGACCCTAATCCTAGCTTTTGGGAAAGGCTTTAATCTTGTTAATGATATGCTGAAACAAATTAAACAAAGTGACTAATTCTGTGGCCTGGTTGCTGATTCCAACAGGAAATTTCTCTTTAGGAAAGTTTGCTTTGTCGGTCCATTCATCTGATGTCTCGCCATAGATAGGGTGTTTTTAAGACTGCAAAGCAAGGATATCATATTCTAATAATAGGCCCGGTGAACCTGCAATTTTTCATTAGCTTTGATTTCTGTATTCAAAGCAGTGCTTCAAAAACTACGTTATAAGAACTTGTGTTTAAAATGTTTCCAACCTCATCCCCCACCCTAAAGGGTAAAGCCTGTTCCATCTTGTGTTCTCACTCCACCCTGGAGGAAACTGTTAATTTCTAGATCTTTCAAGATGCCAGACTGGTTAGTCAGAGGATTTCTAAGCTTGTTCAAAATACCTCCCTCCCTACTTCAATCATCGGTCTTCTGATTCCAATACTCTCTTAGCCTCCTTAAAAAACAAAAACAAAAAACTATTAGAAAAGAGAAGTAGATCTTTAAAAATGGTATCCGTGTTCTCTACTTTTGAAGACATAATATCAGGGTATTAAAGATGGAAGATAACAAGTTGTTACAATCAAACCTAACTTGCCTTCTAGGAGTTCTAAGGATTAATTAATCAATCAAAGGATGTGCTCACTGCTTGCTATTATTATTATGCTAAAGATGTGAACACAGAGTGTCTTCGCTGGTGTATTAAGCCCTTCGTGATCCATTATCCGTTCATTTCTTCAGCCTCAGCTCTAATTCACCTTCTCATACTGTTGTTAACGATCATATGACAATTCTTCTCAGAATGTGAAAGAACCAGCAGAGCTCTCCTTTGACTCTTAGCTCTTCTAGAGAATCAGTTCTTTTCCTTAGGTCTGCTTTCCTTCCACCCACCCCTCCATACCCAACTAGGTCCTGTATATCTATATCTATATCTATATCTATCTATCTATCTATATATATATATATATATTTAAAGTGAGATTTAGGGCTCACTTTATTTTACTTTAAAAAAGTATTTATTTATTTATTTGGCTGCACCGGGTCTTAGCTGTTGCATATGGGATCTGGCTCCTGACCAAGGATGGAACCCCAGGCCCCTTGCATTGGGAACGCGACGTTCTAGCCCCTGGACCATCAAGGCAGTCCCAGATCTCACTTTTTTATTTATTTATTTTTATTTTTCAACACTAACACCATTTTGTGTTGGGGTATAGCTGATTAACAGTGTTGTGGTAGCTTCAGGCGAACAGTGAAGGGACTCAGCCATACACAAAGGCATTCATTCTCCCCAAGACCACTTCCCATCCAGGCTGGCACATAGCATTGAGCAGAGTTCCATATGCCATTCAGTAGGTCTTTGTTGGTTATCCATTTTAATTATAGCAGTGTGTACATGACCTGCCCAACGTCCCTAACTATCCCTTCCCAGGTCTCACTTTAGATGTCCCTTCCTCCAGAAAGCCTCCCTCAACTCTCCGAGATTGCTTTAGACATCCTTTCCACGTGCTCAGGTAGCTCCCTACTTCCATCACGGCACTAACTGCTCTCTGTGGGAAAGGCCTACACGCCTCCCTGCCTCAGATAAAGTAAGTGCTCAGTACATATTTATTGGATGAATAAACCGAATAACTATGATTTGGTAAATAATAAATTAAAAAAATATTTTCCTTTAACACATTCCAAAATATTACGATAATAAATGATCATTAATGAGTTACTAGTTTAACTTCACCATTACCACTTGTGAAGTTCTAAAAATTCCACATCTTGTGACTGGAGCCATTTAGCTAATGGGAACCGTTTGACAACCTTTCTGGACAAGCCAACGTTAATGATCTGCACCAAGTCGGTATTCAATGAATTCTTATTGGTAAAGAAATGAAACATCAGGGTGTGAGGTATTTTCCTGGTGAGACAAAACACAGAGGTATCATGAAATGATTTTCACGTCCCAGTTAGGGCCCCATGTGACCTGAGGCCGTGCCCTCCCCTGGCTAAGGAAGAAGTGCAAATAGCCCCACTCTTTCAGCGCCCCAGTTTTTACCCTTCTCCCATCTCTTCAGCCTCCACCCTTGGGATCCCTACCTGCTGCTGCCCTCACAGGAGATCCACAGGGCCTGGGCTGCATAAAGGGGAGCAGCAGGACTGGACAGACAGAATGACACCCACTTTGTTCTGGGCTCAGGGACCCCTGGAATCCGCCAGCGGGATCAGGCAGAGCCCCTAAGGTCCTTTTCCATCACCTACTTGTGGTCCCTCAGGTCCTTCCCGGAGGTTAAAAAAGCTGGAGAAGGGGTGAGAGGAAAGGGCATCTAAGGAAGGCTGGCTGGACCCCTCAGTGGGTGGAAGGTGGTGGTGTAGAAAGCAGAGGGGAAGGAAAGCCAGTCAAGGGAAGTGCCTAGTGAAGGGGTGTCATGGGCTGGAGACTGGCGAAAAGGAGGGAAGACTGGACCCAGTCCGTCTTAGACCTTTGTACTGAGGGCAGTTGTCATCCCCTGGGGCAACGGGAAAGAAAACACCCTTGACACCTAGATTCCAGTCTAGGTCCTAACAACAGTTAATGTTTATGGTACCTTTCTCTTCCCTGACTCCTCTGTTCTCATCTCTGTCTCCGAAGAAACAGAATTCTATAAGGCTTATTCCTGCACCTGGGCATCAACCCTTCTTCCAGGAGTCAGTCCCTCTCTCTCTGGCATTTGGTCATTTTTCTCTCTGTGGGCACCTTCCTACCTGCCTAGAAACCGGATTGCTTCCCTAGGTGGCAAACCAGTGCTAGCCTCCACCCCCAACAAAGTTCTTGAAGAGTATGTAGTCCACTCTCCTTACTGCTCCTGCCTTTGTACCTCTATTCCTCTCTCTTTTTTTTTTTTTAAAGATTTTTTTTGATGTGGACTGTTTTTAAGGTCTTCAACAAATTTGTTATGATATTGCTTCGGTTTTATGTTTTGGTTGTTTGACCGCGAGGCGTGTGGCATCTTATCTCCCCATCCAGGGATTGAAACCGCATGCCCTGGATTGGAAGGTGAAGTCTTAACCACTGGATCGCCAGGGAAGTCTCATGCACCTCTATTCCTAATTCTTCTTCTAGTTCCTTGATGAGGCTCCAACATGCTAAGAACTCAACATGCTGGCTCTGTTTCTTACAAGTTCTGAGACCTCAAGCAAACTGCTTAGTCCCTAAAATGAAATCTCCTCAATCTGCAAAACGAAAAGAACGAGAATTACCCCAGATGGTTGTTCCAATGATTAAAACCAAAGTGTCATTTACTTAAAAGGGAGCTATAAAAATATCTGTTCTGTGTAAACTTTTGTAAAATCTATTTTTCCAGGAGCTGCTAATTTCAGAGTCTATCACTTCTCTCAGGAGGGAATGAGGGGCAATGTTCCCCATCTAATTTATGTGACATAAAAGTCATATTCCTGCCACTTCTTTTCCCTTTCAGCTGGAGCTTTTTTATGTTTATAAGGAAGATCTATATTATATCAGACATTTTTAGTACAGTATTTCATTTAGCCCTCAAAAATACTGAGAAACTGCTTTTGTGATGCTCATTTTACAATGGATGCTTCCTGGAGGCTCAGTGCTAAAGAATCCACCTGCCAATGCAGGCGACTTGGATTCAATCCTTGGGATCACAGGATCCCCTGGAGAAGGACATGGCAACCCACTCCAGTATTCTTGCCTAGAGAATTCCATGGACAAAAGGATCCTAGCGGGCTATGGTCCATGGGGTCTCGAGAGTCGGACAGGACTTAGCGACTAAACAACAACAAATGCTCATTTTACAATGAGGAAACAACTTGCTCAAGGTCTCAAGGTTAATCAGTAGAAGAACAGGAATTCAGGAACAGTTCTCTTTAATACCAAATCCCATGCACTGTCCTCTCAATTTTTATATACCTCAAATGACAAGGAGCCAGACCTCATACTTCTTTCCTGTATTTCTTCCTTGTGTAGTTTTCCAAAAGAAAATACTCCAAACGTGCTCTGAGAAAACCACTGTATAAACATCAGGGGGAATTAAAAAATACGTGATAGCAATACATAGCTTATAAGAGAGGCACTTGAGAGTTGAAGTGCTTGTTTTTGTCTGTTTAGAATTATCTTTAAAGGAAGGGGATGAAGATACTGACTAATCTTTGATGTTTTGCCTATATGTTCATTTTAAGTTGCTCAGTGGTGTCTGTCTCTTTGTAACCCCATGGACTGCAGTCTTCGAAGCTCCTCTGTCCATGGACTTCCAGGCAAGAATACTGGAGCGGGTTGCCATTTCCCACTCTAGGGAATCTTCCTGACCCAAGGATCAAACCTGCATCCCTTGCATCTCCTGCATTGGCAGGCGGATCCTTTACCACTGGGCCACCTGGGAAGCCCCAAAGAATTGAAATAGAATAGGCATAAATTCCGAATCATTAGAAGTGTTTGGAAAAAAAGAGTATGATAAAGAAAATTCAGTGAAAAGGAGATGAGATAGGAGGGGGAAAAAAGCAAAGGAAAGAGGAAACTAAATAAGTAGGAAGTGAGAGGGTGGTAATAAATTCAAGCATGAGGATCACAGTGTGACAGAGTGTGCTAGTTTTCACCAAAAATCTGTTCTCTTTCATGGTTATAGAATTGCGGTTGGGGCATGGCTACCCAGCTAGCGGTCTCATCGTCCTGCTCCTTTGCTGCTGGGTGTAACCTCAGAACTAAGTTCTATCTGGTGGGTGATGACAGATAAGTCTGTCTAGGTCTTTCTGGGTCTAGGTTGTTGCACTTGTGTTTCACACTTCATTCTTCCTTGAGCTGGAACTACCTAATTTCCTTCTTCTTTGTAAATAAGGGCGACATCTTAAGAGGATGGAATAGTCATATGTGGCAAAGGAGCCACAGCAGCTGGGACCACCCTTCCCAATACTCTTTCACAGGAAAGATGTAAGCGTTGTGTTTGGTGGGTGGCAAGGAGGGAGGAGGTCTTTCTTACAGCAACCTTTTACCCTAATTAACATACATATAAAATGAAAACTTATTACCATAGGCTACTGCCAATGCTGGACATGCAAGAGATGCAGGTTCAATTCCTGTGTGGGGAAGATCCCCTGGAGGAGGAAATGGCCACCCACTCCAGTATTCTTGCCTGGAAAATTCCAGGGATGGAGGAACCTGGTGGGCTACTGAGTCACAAAGAGTCAGACATGATTGTGCATGCATGCAGGCATGTCACTAAAAGGCAGACTCTCAGTTGGAGTAAAGAAGATCAAAATTCAACTGTTGTGATGAACTTTTACAGGGCAGCAATGGAGAACATACTTGTGGACACAGTGGGGGAAGGAGCTGGTGGGACGAACTGAGAGAGTAGCATGGAAACATAAATGATCGTATGTAAAATAGATGGCCAATGGAGATTTGCTATATGACTCAGAGAGCTCAAATCAGGTGCTCTGTGACAACCCAAAGGGTGGGATGGGGTGTGAGGTGGGAGGGAGGTTCAAGAGGGAGGGGACAGGTATACCTATGACTGATTTCACGTTGATCTATGGCAGAAACCAACACAATATTGTAAAGCAATTATCTTCCAATTAAAAATTTTAAGAAGTCAAGTGTTATTTACAAAAACACACTTAAAAATAATGACTCAGGATGGTTGGAACTGAAGAGATGGAAAGATATATACTAGGTAATCACAAACAAAAAGAAAGATAATTGTATCATGCAACATAGAATTTAAGGTGGAAAAACAATGGACAGATAAACACCTAGTGAACTTAACTAGGCAAACTGGGTCAGAGTCCTGACTTTGACATTTATACTGTGGAACCCTGGGCAAATTGCTTTATTGTTTTCTAGTTTCAGTTTCTTTCTCTATAAAAGATGATAATAACATATTATTTGCAGAATTGGGAGATAATACATGGGGAACGCTCTCTGTAGATATAGAAATATAGTAACTCAAATTGGATCATATAATTCATTCATCTGGCATTCACTGAACACTTCTTATACATCAGAACTAGGAAGAGGGAGTCAGTCATATTACTTGTCATCAGAGAGATTACGTGTAAAGATGAGTTTAATAAAATATTCTACAGCATTATGGGGGGGCACACATTTTGTCTAGAGAGAGGGGCCAACAGAGTCAAAAATAATTTCATAAGAAAGGTGATTCTGTGGTTGACTAGTGTTTGCACAGGCTGAGTAAGAGGAAGGATGTTTCATGAGAAGGCACAGCATAAAAATAATTCTCCTGGAGCGTCCCTGGTGGCTCAGTGATAAAGAATCTTCCTGCCACCAGATCTGAAAGAGACACGTGCACCCCAATGTTCATCACAGCACTGTTTATAATAGCCAGGACATGGAAGCAACCTAGATACCCATCAGCAGATGATTGGATAAGGAAGCTGTGGTACATATACACCATGGAATATTACTCAGCCATTAAAAATAATTCATTTGAATCAGTTCTAATGAGATGGATGAAACTGGAGCCCATTATACAGAGTGAAGTAAGCCAGAAAGATAAAGACCAATACGGTATACTAATGAATATATATGGAATCTAGAAAGATGCTAATGATAATCCTATATGCAAAACAGAAAAAGAGACACAGATGTACAGAACAGAATTTTGGACTCTGTGGGAGAAGGTGAGGGTGGGATGTTTCGCGAGAACAGCATCGAAACATGTATATTATCAAGGGTGAAACAGATCACCAGCCCAGGCTGGATGCATGAGACAAGTGCTCGGGCCTGGTGCACTGGGAAGACCCAGAGGAATCAGGTGGAGAGGGAGGTGGGAGGGGGGATCGGGATGGGGAATACATGTAAATCCATGGCTGATTCATGTCAATGTATGACAAAAACCACTACAATATTGTAAAGTAATTAGCCTCCAGCTAATAAAAATAAATTAAAAAAAAAAGAAAAAAAAGAATATAAAATTATGGTTAATATATATTGTTAAATACAAAATGCAAGCTGTGAAACAATAGAGTCAATATTATCTTGTAAAAATGTATATTTAAATAATAAAAATATATTTCTTTTCAAATTAATGAATAGTGGTGTGGTAGACAAAATAATAGCTGCTCAAAGATGTCCACATCCTGATCCCTGAAACCTGTGAATACGTTACTTTACATGGCAAAAGGGACTTTTCAGATTGATCGAATTAAGGATATTGAGTTAGGGAAATTATCTTGGATTATTCAATGGACCCAAAGTTAGGACAAGAGTCTTTATAAGAGGGTGGCAGGAGAATTAGTTAGTCAGTAGGGGATGTGACAAACGAAGCAAGCGTTTGAAGTAATGTGAGAAAGGGATCTTGAACCAAGAAACACTGACAGCCTCTGGAAACTGAAAAAGCAAGAAAATGGAGCCTCCCTTCAAAGCTTCAAGAAAGAACTTGTCCTACTGACATTTTGACTTGAGTCTGATGAGACTGATTATGAACTTTTGAACTTCAAAATTGTAAGATAATAATTTTTGTTGTTTTAAGCCTCTAAAAAAAAAAAAAAAAAAAAGAATCTTCCTGCCAACGCAGTAGACATGGGTTTGATTCCTGATCCAGGAAGATCCCACATGCCAGGGAGTAACGGGACCCCTGTGCCACAACTATTGAACCTGTGCTCTAGAGCCCAGGAGGCAGTACTGAAACCCATGCATTCTAGAGCCGATGCTCCGCAACGAGAGAGGCCGCTGCAATGAGAAGCCTGTGTACCGCAACAGAGATAAAAGCCTGAGCAGCGATGAAGACCCAGCACAGCTAAAAACAAATAAATAAAATTTTATGTACATAGAAAAAGGAATCAATCCAAGAAGAAGATATAACAACAACAACAAAATAAGTGGCCTGATAGGGAACTGCATTCATGGAACTCAGAAAGTTTGATGAGACTGGAGAAGCAGATGCTGGCTAAGATATTGGAACTTCATCCTACACACAATGGGGAGGCATTTAAAGTGTTCCTCCAGGAAATGACTTGCTAGGTTTTGTATTTTAGACAGCTAATTTTAGCCACAAGGTGAGAGATGGCAGGGGCAGAGGTGTGAGCAGCTTAGCAGCAGTGAGACTAAAGAGGAAAGCAATGCAATGTTTCAGGGGCTCGAAAGAAAGGACCCCAAACCCAACAGGAGCAGTGAAATGGACGGAAGGTGATGGACAGGACTGTCTGGTCTCCCAAGGGGGCGATAGGGGAAGAGAAGGGGAGCCTGGGACAACTTCAGATTTTTCCTTTGGTTAAGGAGGCGGACTGTGGAGATGTTTACTAGGAGTGAGACCAGGGAGAATGGGCAACTGGCAGGAAAGTTAACTTCCCTTTTAGTCAAGCTGAGCTGAAGGCCAGTGGGCCGCCTGGGCAGACGTTTCTGATAAGAAACTGGCTTTACAGACTGGAGATCTAGGGTAGGCTGGACAGGTTATGAGTTGCTAGAACATTGGTTGGTGGTTGAAGTCATGGATGGGTCTATCCATTAGAAACAGACCAAAAACAGGCTATTCTAGCATTCCAGCATGTCAAAGATGACAAAGGGGCCAAGCTCAAGTAAGACGCTTAGCGAACAGGAAACGGAAGTGTCACAGTGGCCAATGCAGGAGATAGTTTCAAGGACAAAAGTCTGGCCTCCAGTGACAAATATTGCAGATACATTAAATAAGAAGCAAATGGTGGTGGGGGGCAGGGAAACAACCCAGTGGGTCAGGGAAATTTGACAAAGGCACGGGTGACCTTTGTCAGGGTTGCCTTGGAAGAATAGTGGGCACGGAGATGGGCTGCAGGAAAGAATGAGTGGTAGATGAAGAAAGGGTTGTAAGAATAATAAAAACAGGCATTTCCTCCCAAAGAGCTTGACTGTGAGGAGGTGGGGACTGGAGGATCCAGACTGGATCAAGGAAGTGTTTCGAAATTTTCAGTTTGTTTTTAAAATGTGCCTATATGTTTTACATGATGAAGGGCCTGGGAAGACGCTGATGGAAGGAGCCTGAAAGCCCAGGACAGGGAATACGTGAAAAGCCATCCCGACTCATTGGAAAATACCCTGATGGTGGGAAAGGCTGAAGGCAAACAGAGAAGGGAGCGCGGAGGATGAAATGGTTAGAGAGCAGCACGGACTCAATGGACGTGAATTTGAGCAAACTCCAGGAGATTATAGTGGAGGACTGAGGAAACTGGCGTCTTGTAGTCTATGGGGATCGCAAAGAGTCAGACACGATTTAGGGACTGAACAATAACAAAGCCATTCTCGGGTTGGAAATAGACTGAAACAGTCTCCGATGCCCATAAGGTGCACTGGGAAGACCCAGAGGAATCGGGTGGAGAGGGAGGTGGGAGGGGGGATCGGGATGGGGAATACGTGTAAATCTATGGCTGATTCATATCAATGTATGACAAAACCCACTGAAATGTTGTGAAGTAATTAGCCTCCAACTAATTAAAAAAAAAAAAAAGTATCAGAAACGCTGTTTGAAAGGTTGTTTTCAAAGGTTGGGACCAGGAGACATGTCATTTATTGAGCGCTCACTGCGAGCCAGTCCCTTTCCGTAATTTGAAGGCAGCAATCTAATTGGAAGGCAGATCCACTCCGGAGCCGGGTTTCTTTCCTTGAAACCGTTAATCACTAAAAAGGCATAAAAACAAACAAACAAACAAAGTACTCCCTGAAGCTGAACCCCTCTCGCAGATGCTAACCCATCTGCAAGGCTTTTTAGTGTCACAAAGCATAAACCATCCCTGGCGCAGCTGGTTCAAGAGCGGCTCTGGAATGCAATGATCTCCCTCGCTCTGTCGAAGTCGGTTACCGTCCAACGCGATTCGGTACAAGCCTCAGCGCCCGGAGGAGGGGAGCTGCCCGCGCGCGGGCCGCCGGCGTGGCGAGGCAGGCGGGCGCGGGTTGCGGGCACCGGGAGAGGGAGACATGGGGACCGGGGCGCTGGAGGCGACTCCGGGGACGCGCGGTCGCCGCCGCTCCCATCGCCAGCGCATCGTCCGGCCGAGCCGGGCTTTCCCCGCTCTTCCCCGCCGCTCTTCCCGCGCGCGCGCGCGACGGCGGCTCGGCGCCCGGTCCCCGGGGGGAGGCCGCTCGCGTCCCCGCGGCCGCCCGGCGCCCCTCACCACCCGGCGGCCGCTTTCGGTTCCGCGCCTTATAAGGCCGGCCGGGGGGGTCACGTGCGCCCCGGGCCGCCCGCCGGGAGGAGGGGGCGGTGGGGAGGAGGCGGGGCGGGGAGCGGGGAGGAAAAGGGGAGGGAGCCGGGGGCGGAGGAAGGCGCGGGAGGCGGACTCCGCGGCCGCGGGAGGCGGCGGCGGCGGCGGCGGCGGGGAGCGGATCGCGCGGCGCTGGACCGCGGAGGAGGAGGAGGTGGACGGAGGGCCCGGCGCGGGGGCGGGAGAGCGCAGCGCGGCGGAAGCCGGAGACGGCGGGAGGGCCGGTGGCTGGGAGCCGGGCGGCGGCGGCCGCGAGCACCGCGGCGAGGGAGGCGCATCCAGCGGCCCCGGCGGCGGCGGCGGCGGCGGGGGGCCCGGGTCCGCACTCCGCGGGCGGCCGGCGGGCGCGGGCCGGCGCGATGGAGCCGCGGCACGTGCGCCCCGCGCCCGGCGCCCGCAGCCCGACCTGGGAGGAACCGGTGGGTACCGCGCCCGCGCCCGCCCCCTCCCGCTTCTTCTCTGTCGCGTCCCCCTCCCTCCCGCCCGGGCCGGGTTCCGTTCAGGAAATGGCCCGGGATGAGGTTCCCAGCTGCTTCCCAGCCGGGGCCGCGCTTCCTCCGCCGCCCCAGCTCCTCCTCGCGCGCCGCCCGGAGCCCCTTTGTCCGGCCAGCCGAGGCTTTCCCCGAGGGGGGCCGCCGGCGACCCGCGCGGACCACGGCCCTCGGAGCACCGTTTGATTTCCGTGCTTCATCGACTTCTCAACTTTTTTTTTTTTTTTTTTTTGGACTTGATTTTAGAGAGAAGAGGGTAGGTAGGGAGGAAGAAAGGAGAAATCCAGACCGTGGGTCGGCGGGCAGGGCTCGGAGGAGACCCGCGTTCCCGCCTCCCGAGACCGCGCCCTGGCCCATCACCTGGGCGCGCAGGTTCCCGGGGACCCGCGCTGGCCCGGCGCTTCGCGGCTTGAAGCCCGGAACCATGCTTCCGACTCTGGCTCGCCGCTAAAGCCCCGGGCTTTTCTAGAGGGTCAAGGGGGCTTGCCAGGGGTGAAGCGGGAAGCTGACCTTGATTTCGCCTAGGTTCTTCGCCGCCCATAAAACGCGGAGGTTGGGTGATTTTAGGGACCCGAGTAGCCAGTACATGTGCCTGGTATGTGCGACGGTAACGAGCAGGAGCCCGGGGGAGAGGGGGTCTTCGCATCCGTTCTCTCAAACTCTTTCAACTTCTTTCTTGCAACTCAGTCAGTCAGAACCACCTCACCACCCTCCAGTGTTTCTACCCCGAAATCCCCGTCTCGGTCAGAGCTCTGTAATACTGTGTGGGCTGCCTTTTTCCCCTGGCATCGAATTTTGGCTCTCTGCGCCCTGCCTCGATGTTTGGTACTCCGTCCTGGTTGATATTCTGGAGCCTCTTTGAAAAGCCTCACCGGTGTTCTGTTCACCGTGTTCCCAGGGACTCCCGCATTATCTGCTCAGGCTGGCCCCCTGCCTGTTGAGAGCTTCTAGGTCAGGTGCCAGGGTTGGTTCTTTTTCGTTTCCAATGTGTACCCTACCGGCTCCTTTGCCCAAGTTCCTCTGCCTTCTGTTTCCCGACCTTTCGGGAGTGTCCTTCAACCCTGATCCGTCTGTATCTGCAGCTGTCTTTGCTTTCATAAAGTTGAACATGTTATTAGCTTGCCCGTCTGTTCTTATTTCTTACGTTGTGTGTATTACTGAGGATTAAAATATCCCTGAAATTCAAAATACAGTTCGGTTTTGGAGTTTAAGTCAAAGATCCCTGAAAACTAAATTCAGTGACCTGTTTTGGTAACTTTTTTACTTTTAACTTTCCTACCTGGGAAGTCCTTTATGAACTTGCAGACCTGGAGTCAGCAATCACAATGAAAAATGCCCAGTTGTAGTATTTTACTGTAGGATGCTGATGCCACAGCTACTTTGGCAGGAAAACTTTTATTTTTGCTTTCCTTCAAGTGACAAAAATGAAAATGTTCATTTATTAGCCTTTAAAACTAGAGCCCAAACAGAAATATGTGAGTGAATTGTGACACTTTGTCCAGTCTGCATAACTCTCCTTTAAAAAAAGAGGTTTATTTTCTTTAAACTCTGTGGGCCTTTTTATTTACTCAACAGGTGTTTTATCCAGCACCTATTATGTTCTAAGACTGTTGAATGTAGCAGTTGACTGCACAGACACAAACCCTTAAATCATCACAGAGCCTTCATTCTTAAGTAGACAGAATGTCTTGTTTCATACATTTTACTATTTTAGAGTAAAAAGAAAACAGTTCAAAGAAGAAAATCATCAGAAATCTTGTGTATGTGGCATAAAATGATCCTTTGGACACAGTGATTTTATTTGAAACCCCGTGGCTGTCCATGTCTGACATGAAGTCTAAGAACTAGTAAAGAGGACTCTCATTTAATTTCTTAAAAATGATAAGTTATCCAAATTACTGAAAAGTGGAGTGGACAAGAAAAATGACCTGGTAAAGTAGGGGAAATAATGCATGTAAATGTCAGTTATTTCAGACATGGGGAGCTAACTGGGGAAATGTCAGCTTAATCTATGTTGAAGGACAGATTTCCCTACAAAAACTTTTCTCGGATCAGTGATCCCTTATTAATCTAATCAAAGCTATGGACTGTCTTTCCAAGATGTACCCATGCAACATACATATAAAAATTTAATAAAATTTCATGGGAATCAGAGTCCCCATAGCCCAGTCTGTTGACCCTCAAAGACCTTGGGTTAAAAAATCTGCTTTGACCTGGATTCCATTTTGCTGTCATTTAAAATCTCTTTTTTTCTGAATTCCAATACAGGCTACTTTAATACTTTACCATAAAAGTATACTCAGTTACATTTATGAAAAGGAATATTCAGGAGCGAACAGGAAATATTCACAGCACACAGATCCTGTTGCATTGTTTCTTACTGTAAATAACAGCATACATGTAAGGATATACTTTCTCTGGTCTTTTTTGCCAAGTCCCAAAATATGATATGATTCTACATGGAACCATTCAGATAGAAGAGTTAACATCATGTCGTGAATAGATGCTGAGTACTAGTAAAGAGAACAGCCCCTCTAGCTTGAAATGTACTCATACCTGGAGCAGCGAGGCAGCTGCTGGCCATCAGGATGGTCTTTCTACTTGGAGATGAAATTAAATTATTTAATTAAGGGAGGGTATTTAAATAAACTGTTAACCTTATCATTACCCCACTGAGGGCACTGGGCCTGCAAGAAGATAAATGTTAGCATTCAGGTGTCTGTGTATTTCCTTTAATGCTAGCTTTAGAACGTAATCAAATCAGTGGAAACGGGCATTACCTAAATTTCCAATTAAAAGATATTTTGGTGGTGGTAATAGGTGGGTTCAGGAAGATATTTAGCCAAGTAGTCCTTGTAGATAATAGCCTGTGGGAAAGTAAATAGAGTTCTTGCCAGAACTTAGCAGAGTATGAGGGTGTTTACAGAGTAGCTCTTGAACAGTACTGGGATGCTATAGTACCCTTTACTTATTAAAATTCATTTTTATTTCCGAATGATTGTTACCTAGTTGGCTCTGATGAAGCTATTCAGAACCACTGAAAAATTAGGGAGAGAAGAGTTTCAAAGGAAAAATGGCCAACACATAAATGAGAGTTTATGTATGAAGTCTAGATGACCGAAGTTGTGTGCCTTAGGTGCAGGGATGGGCATACGTACATGGAGTTGATATCATGATTACTGTCATTTCAAAATCCTCTTTGTTGAGATAACAAGGGAATTTTAATGAAGCTTTCGGTGTTACATTCTAAACACGGAATAGGTAGTGTATTATGGAAGCTGTTTTAAAGTTTGCATGAAAGCAGATCTGTACCTGTTCAACCTGCAGTGTTCTTTGTATGGCTCCCATTAATTAGGAATGTGAGTTTTAGAACATGTTTTTAAAGTGCCTATGTACTTTGGTTCTTCAGAATCTACTGTAGACTTCATGTTTTATGACATAATATTAACGTAAAGCCCTCTTAAGTAGACACCTAAACATAATTTAGTGGTAGCTTCTATTTCCACTTCTTTCTGAATGCAGAGTCTATGTGGCTTATGTCCAAGCTTATAATAGTTTGTTTGTGATACATTATGTTCAAAACAAAGATTTCAAAGTAATAATAATAAGATAAATATGTAAGATGCATCTAAGAAATTATTTGAATATCTGAAAACACCAAGTAAGGCAAACAGTTCAAGGAAATCTTATAAATTAAAGAAATAATGTAATATGCCACATATTTGAAATTTGTTTTAGTTGCTATTTTGAGCTACATTAAAATGGTTGTACATATTGAGCTCTTGACATTGCTATTATATTTTTAGGGGAAGTGAAGTGCATTGCAGATATACAGTGTACAGATTGAATATCCCTTCTGGCAATTTCTAATTTACAGATAAGACTTGAGAAGATGCCAGTGGGTCAGCTACTTTAAGTTAGGGATTGTAGTTCCTCAGAAGAGATGACTGGAGAAAAGAGAATCTTTCATGAGCTACCTTTTGTGGGAAATGATGCGACATTCCTTCACTTGTTTATACAGTATTTCACTCTAAGTATGTGCTAAGGAAAATGCAGACCAGGGATCATTTAGTTAACATTGGCGGGTGAAGACTGACTGTGCTTTCAAAGTCACAACCAAATTTTAGAACTTGTTACAAGAGTCTTTGAAGAGCAGGGTTAGCAGGTTAATTTTTCATGAAGTAATGAATACCTTTACTTTGAGGTATTAATAGCCCAGTTTTTGCACGTGAAGCTATATATATATATATATATATATATATATATATTTACTTTTTTATTTAATATTTTTAAGTGATCAATGTTTGAATGAGAGTGAGAAGTGTTTTCAGTCCTGTTCTTAAGATCCCAGAATAGGCATGGACATAAAACAATGGACCTTGCCCTTCTGTTTCACTCTCTGCCTGGATTTTGGAAAACATTACTTATATAAAACTTTAAACCTAAATGTGAACAGAAGCATGATGACGGACAAATCAACTTTTGTTGTGTGGTGTGGTAATGTGAATAGAACATTAGAATAAGACACATGATTTTGACTTCGGTCCTGCTTGTGACTTTGGGCCTCAGGTTCTTTACATTAAAAGAGAAGGTCTGAACTAGGTTTATTCTTTCAAAAGGCCATTGACTTAGGTGCTCTTTCGATTTGTGAGACCACTGGATTTGTCAGTGACCAAACAGTTGGGTTAGAATAAAGGCCATTATTTTGATTTTTTTTTTTTTTTTCTTTTAAAAGAATGCCCTCGTCAGAGGTATGTTCTCTGTAGATACAGACTTGCATTTTTATGGCGCCTTAAGTGTTCTTAAGGTTTATTCTGCCCAACTACTTTCCCTTCCTAAAGAAGACAACAGAGCCCAAGAAGTAGCCTTTACTAGTTAGTAATACCTGGCAGCAGTCTCCTGTCGTTCCACATTTGAATTAACCGTCACATTTTACATTTCAATCAATTTAATCTGCCTAGTGGCTAGACAGTGGTATGGGGATTGTAGATTGTTTCTGAAAATCTCTTAGAACTGTTCTGTCACAGCATCAGATTATTGACAGGAAGATTTAAACTTAAAAAAAAAAAAAAAAGCAAAACACCCCTCCGTTATTCTGGAGGACCCTTTAAAGGTCATGTCAACTGAAAAAAGTTCGAATGAATTTGAAGGGCGCGACCACGCTAAAGAGACTGGATGCTTTCCTGAAGTGTGAAGACTCCATGGTGTGGCAGGGGCTTTTTGCCCTACTTAAACACACAGCTTAACAGCAGCCTGGAATCTCCTGTGGATGACAAGAGGAACCTGTCACTTGAGTCTCTTCTCCCCGAAGCCCTCCCACAGCAGGCGTGCACATGGCAAGGCGAGGCTGCTGTTTCCCAAGCGTCCGCTCCACCAGCTCGCAGGGGACGAGCTGTGAGCGGTGGCTGCCGCCTGTTGATCCCATTTCCTCCCGCTGCAGTTCGGGTTAGGGAGTGGCTCTCTCCCAGGACCTTCCAGTGTTTTCGTGCTTGGGCTCTGGCGTTCGCAAGGCTCCAGCGCATTGTTTTCTTCTAGGCAGTCCCCCGTTGGCGCTTGAGCTCAGACCTTTCTCTTGCCCGCCGTCGTCGCGGGCTGCGTGTAACTCGCTGGTTTCTGCGCGCTCTCCACGCCCTTGCCAGTTTCCTGTTAGCCCAAGGGATCGCTCTTTCCGAACGAAAAAGTTCTCCGAGCGGAGTGGAGCCTCCCGGAAAATGCTCTTCTCTTCCGTGTGCGCCGGATGGGGGTGGGGGTGGGCCAGAAACTGAAGGCCACGGTCGGGAGAGCCGACGGGACCCGGACCTCCGGGCGGAGGCGGGAGAGGTACGCTTCATCACAGAGGGACTGGGGGATCCGGAGACCCACCAAGGGGCAGCGCCTGTCCATCTCGGGGCCGCAGGGGACTTGTACTCGCGGGGACTGTGTGGCGAGGCCCGAGTGTCTCTGCAGAGATCCTGGGTTCGGGAGGGTGGCGGGGGCACCCAGGGGAGCCGGCAGGAAGCCAGGTTCCCTTTCTGCGCCCGGGGCCATTCTTGCCACGGTTGCCCGGGAACCGAGGGAGGGAGGAAGCATCGCCGCCGGCCGGGCCTGCGGGAATGGGGGTGCGGAGGTTTCGCGCCTCTCTCGCCCTGCGCGGCTCACCCTGGGGACCCCAGACCCTCGGGAACGTGGGACGTAGTTCTGATCCCTCCGTCGCTCCCATCACCGCTACCCGCACCGGTGGTATTCCGGGCCAGGAGCCCTACAGCACGCCGGGGGCTGGGCGCGCTGGGGTCCCAGGCGGGCCTGGGTCCGCGTCCCCGGCGCCCCGCCGTGGCCGCTGCTCGGGCCGGAGCCGGACGCGGGGTCCCGGAGGCTCCCGGCCGGGCGCGGGATCCAGGGGGCTCCCGGGCGACCCCTCCCCGGCGCGGGCGGCTGGGGGGTGAAGATGGCGGCGGCGGCGCGGGGCTCCGGGCCCCGCTCGAGCGGAGCGCGGCCCCTGATCGCCGCCCCCGCCGGGCGGGGCTGTGTTCCCGCAGGAGTCGGACAGGATGGCCGGGGCCGGCGGCCAGCACCACCCCCCGGGAGCGGCGGGAGGAGCGGCAGGCGCCACGGTCACCCCCGCCACTGTCCCGGCGGGGCCCGGAGACGACTCGTCCGACAGCGAAGCGGAGCAGGAGGGACCCCAGAAGCTGATCCGCAAAGTGTCCACCTCTGGGCAGATCCGCACCAAGGTGAGGCCGGTCGAGTGCAACGGGGAAGGCGGGAGGAGGCAGGCCGGGGAAGGGGACGGAGGGCGCCCGGGCGCGGGGAGCGCGCCGGCGGATCCCGGGAGCGTGGGGAGCAGAGGTGAGGGCGGGGCCTGGGCCGGGGGGCGGGGCCTGGGCCCGGGAGCTCGGTGAGCCCGTGGAGGGCGGGGCCGGGGCCGGGGGCGGGGCCTGGACCCGGGGGCGTGGGGCGCAGAGGTGAGGGCGGGGCCGGGGCCGGGGGCGGGGCCTGGACCCGGCGTGGGGCGCAGAGGTGAGGGCGGGGCCTGGGCCGGGGGCGGGGCCCGCGGGAGCTGTTCCAGGCCCCAATGCTGGGGCCTCCAGGGTGGGCTCCCGGGGAGCCAGCGTGGGAAAAAGACGAAACGCTCTTTAGAGTTCCCGCTCAGGGATCCAAAAAAGAGTGTTTTATTATTTTTGGTCCTACCTGCCGAGCAGTGGTTGCGGAGACCTTGTGCAGGGAGAGAAGTGCAGGCAGGCCAGCCAGAACTGCTGCGACCTTCGCCACCTTCTCTTCCCGCGGGCAGCAGCCTGTGGCTTCCTGACCCTCCCAGAGAGGGAGGATGGGGAGGTGACCCCCGCCTGCCCCTTTGCTGTCCTTTGGTAAATGATGCTCGTACCCTGCGCAGCACAAACCACAGACCTCGAGTCCTAGGTTTCCACTAAGTGCTGTATTCAGATCTTATCAACACACGCATGGTTATTTTTAATACTGAAAAGTAACTGCTTTGTGGTATATGGAGATACGCAAGCTGTGTTACTCTTTCTGTAGCAAGTGCTACTGACCTGTGAGGGCTCAAGTTGAGAGTTTTAATTTGATTTTACATAATATATATATTTCAAATGCTTGCAACTTAAACATTACGTATATATTCTAAATTTGGGTCATTTTAGAAATTATGACGTGGAGAGTCTGTTATCACTGGGCGACTTTAAGGAGGAATTAGAAAAGGGAACCAATAAAATTTTTAGATTTGTGTGCTCTTTTAAAAATAAATGTGCAGAAGTTAATTTATTCCATACCTATTTTTACGAGAACTTGTTTTCTAAGGTTAATGGACCCACATATGAAAATAGAAGTTTTATTATATGCCTGTGGATTCATGTTTGCACTTGCCTGCCTCCTTATTTTCTAAAATAAATATGTGTAAGCACACACACAACTGTTAACAATCTTCACTGAGTGAAGAGTCAAAGACTGCTTCATTTTTAAGTGCACATCTTGTAACTGCTTTTAATAGTGACATTTTTAATTTAATAAAATTTGTGATAAATTAAGGGTATGGAGTTTAATGTATTTTTAGAAGATTAAGGCTAAATAAAATAGGGACTTTCGTAACAGAGAGTGCCTTTAACATTTGAAATCTTAATTTAAAAAGTTCACAAAACTGTGTTGATAATCAGCAAAATGACAGGTAGTTTAAAGTGGTATTTTTACATATTCACCTGAAATGGTTAAAATTCCATGTATACTTACATCAAAGTTGACCAGTAAATTTATACTGTTTGGAACAAAATTTAGAGAGATCGCTAATTTGAACCGAGTAAAAATAAAAAACAAATTTGTTGGGAGTACCCCTAAAATTTGAAAGATACTTGAACTGATGATGATAGCTACAATTATACTGTTTAAATTTGATATTTTCTGTGATTTGGGGAAAAGCTTATATATCAAGACTGAGAGTCAATTCAAGAAGCATATTTATTGTTGGTTTCCCATTTAACTTTCTAACAAAAATGTTTAACACTAATGTTTTGCCATGATTAGGGATAATTAATGATCATTAAATGAAATGTTCCTTAAATTACCAAAAATGTATTGAATTTCAGAAGTTGTGTTTTTTATACTCGCTTAATGCAAGTGCATACAAGTTCATCAACATTATCATACATGCGATGGACACATGCGATCAGGGCCTAAATTGGCTGAAACTGCTGATTCTTGGCCTTCCTACTTGCCCCATCGCCCACTCCAGACTGTTCATATCTGCCACAAATTTCAGCAGTTACATCTCTTATACTGATTCTCAGGGATGAAGGCAGAGCAGTGGGGGGAAGGAGCACCGCTAAATTCAACTGTTGGTTTCCAGTCTTCAGTTATGATCCAGATAAAAGTTGAGCGAAAAGATCTTTAGAAAAGGACCGACACTCTGTTGATCCCTGCACAGGTGTGTGAGGTGGGAGAGCCTGGAGGAGGCGGCCCTGGGACTAGCCCAAGGCGTAGTCATTTTTTAGACAGCAGGAGCTCATACATCCTGAAGATAAACCAAGGGATCACTAGGTCTGACAGGTTGTGGTTACTGATAGCATCTTCAGTTATGGTGTATAGCAGTCTGGAATGGTATATGTGGCACATGAACATATAATTTGTGTGCCTATATCCACATATTTACGTATGTTTGTGTATGTTAATATACGCTGTCTCTTTGGAAAGCACTTGTGCACATACTAAGGGCCTACAGCAGAGTAAGTTGAACAGATGAGTTGAACATTATTTCTTGAATGACTGTGTATACATTATGTATGTTCATGTAATGCTTCATATATATGGGTATTATGATTAAAATGCACTACTTCTTTTAGTTTCCTTTAAAATCCTTAGGATCATAAAGCTGATTGATGTTTAACTTGGAGTGAAAAATAACCACTAATTTAAGTCATTACATTATTTTAAGTGTTTTTTGTGGTAAATGCTGGTTAATGTTTTAAATAATTTGAGTGTTAGTGAAGAACCTTCATTGTGGCATTTGGAAAGTGTCCAGACTTTTCTTAATTGAAAAAGTAAAGTGTGCATATAGTAAGACATTCAGATAGTGTGAGAGGATATTTGGTGATAGGACAGCATCCAATGAAAAGTCATCTCCCTCCCACACTAGACCTCATAGTCTATTTCAAAGGCAATTGTTGACAGTTTGTGTGTTTCCAGAAAATTTCTATGCACATAAAAGAATATATATATATGTATACATATATGGACTTCCCTGGTATCTCAGATGGTAAAGAGTCCACCTGCAATGCAGGAGACTTGGGTTTGATCCCTGAGTTGGGAAGATCCCCTGGAGAATGGAATGGCAACCCACTCCAGTATTCTTGTCTGGAGACTTGTATGGACAGAGGAGCCTGGCAGGCTACAGTCCATGGGGTCACAAAGTGTTTGACATGACTGAGCAACTAACACACACACATATGTGTGTGTATATATATATATATATATACACACCCACACACACACTTAAATATGTAGTATTTTAGAAATACTGATGAGAACATTCTGTACACATTCTGCATCTTGTTTGTTGGGGATATAATATGGAGATCATTTCTCTAATGTTTGTCTATAAATACCTTATTCTTTCTGATGATGGCAAAGTATTCCTTTATATCAGATTGAGCTCAGTGAAACTACAGTGTCAGCAGGTCAAAATGGTAGAGAGTAAGGCTGGGAGGTAAGGAAAATGGGGAGAAGTACATGCTTTCAACTATAAGAGGACAGTCTTCTGGGGATTTAATGTACAGCATTGTGACTGTAGTTACTAAAACTGTATCGTGTATTTGAAATTTGCTAAGAGAATAGCAAAGTATTCTCAACACACACACAGGTACACACACGGTAGCTGTAAAGTAATGGATATATTAATTACCTTAACTGTGGTAATCATTCCACAATATATATGTCTATCAAATAATCATCACGTTAAGTACTTTAAGTATATACAATTTTACTTGTCAATTAGACCTCAATAAAGCTGGAAAAAAATGATCCCATATGGGAAATCTCATATGGTTTAACCTAGCATGTTATGTCATCACTTAATTAACCAGCTCTCTATGAAAGGAAATATGGGCTATTTTAAGACAATAACAATCTCAGCTTTTTTGCAGTGGATACTATATACTTTTTAAGTAAAGAATAAATAAGACTGGCATGCGTTTTGAATTAGTATGGTCTAATAAAATCCGCATGTACATTTTAGTATCCTCCTCAATCCCGTATTGTATACTCTTTGTTCCTCTGTTCATTTCCCATTTTTTCCCTCCTGTTTCTTTGTCCTTGCTATCTCTTCGCCTACTTTTCTCATTCTCTGTTTTTCACCACTTTTGTTTCTATGGTTTCTCAGATGGTACAGAATCTGCCTGCACTGCAGGAGACCTGGGTTCAATTCCTAGGTTGGGAAGCTCCCCTGGAGAAGGAAATGGCAACCCACTCCAATATTCTTGCCTGGAGAACTCCATGGACAGAGGAGCCTGGCGGGCTATAGTCCGTAGGGTTGCAAAGAGTTGGACACGACTGAGTGGCTAACACATACACACAGTGATTCTCAAGAGTCCAAGATGAAGTTGCTCAGTCGTGTCCGACTCTCTACGACCCCATGGACTCTTGCCCTCCAGGCTCCTTCATCCATGGGATTCTCTAGGCAAGAATACTGGAGTGGGTTGCCATTTCCTTCATCCAGGGGAGCTTCCTGACCCAGGGATCGAACCCAGGTCTCCCGCATTGTGGGCAGACGCTTTACCCTCTGAGCCACCAGGGAAGCTCAAACTATCAGCTAAATGGAATTTCAGGTAGTCTCATCTAGCTACCCAGGTGCTAAACACTAGATAATTTTATGGCTGCCTCGATTTCCTCAAAGGAAATAAATCACTTGTATACAGAAGTTTAAGTACTGCTGATTGGGGAAACTAAAGGGAGATGTAACTCATCAGATCTCTTCCTTTCTCTTTACCCTTGACTATTATCCCTAAATTCTTCCTCTTGCCTCAAGGAGAAGGTTGATTCTGCATTTAGATGTACTGTTGTAGAGAACTTCACAGGTGTTTACTGGGTGTGAGACATTCTGGAGCAGCACTAATACAAACTCAGAACAGCTTAATTTTGAACATGATTTTGAAGGTCACTTGGCTAGCTTTTTCTTGGCCCATCAATACTGTAATGTTTCATTTTGCAGTGAATGGCTGGAGGAACCTTGGTCAGGACTATAGACTAGAATTGTTCAACTGTCATAAGCCAAATGGTAAAAACAAATAGGAACCAACTCAAAGACTTTTTGACTCATCCTGGCTAAGGTCATGAAGCTTCATGTGTCAAAAATGCTTCCTAATTTGCTTTATTATGCTCCCACTTATTTTTTCCACATTTATATGTCTTACAGTTAATTTTAATGTCCATAAATGAGTTTCTAAATTTAGGTAAAACATACCTAAACGCTGGAAAGATATTTAGAACTTTGCAACATTATACCTGTATTAGGACATCTCTTTCTGCCCAGTAAAAGAATAACCACCACATTCTTCAGTTAAAACCTGGTTTTACTTTAACTTGAAGGATGTATAAATAAACTCATGTCTTTATGGTAAGGCGTGATCAACATGGAAATATTGATTTGTATTTTTCACTGCTTTATGAGATGCAATTTGTGCAATTAAACATTATCTTTCACCATAAACCTTCTGTAGAGTAGATTAGGGAAGACTTGCTCAGCGTTTTTCAAATTGTAGATGGCAGCCCATTAGTAGGTTCTGCTAGTTCATATCCAGTGTTTGAAACAGAAACAGAATAGATTAGAAAATACTATTTAAGACATAGCCACAGTTCTATGTGGAAACATTGAATTGGGTAATGATCCAAATAATATGGGACACAGAAACAAGGCCAGCTAACTAATAATAAAGCAAGTAATATTAACAAGTTTATTGTTCAGAAACTCACTATGATGTGAAAGGCAAGTAGGAATATTTATATTTTGATAGGTGATGAGCAGGAAGATATCTTGAATTATAAGAGTAATTAACATTCGTCTAGGCAGAAGTCAGCTAACTTTTTCTATAAAGGGTTAGGTGGTAAATATTTAAAGCTTTGAGGGCCATAGACTGTCAGAATTACTCAACTTTACTGCTGTAGTATAAAAGCATCTATAGGCAGTACTTGAATATACCTATGAGTGGCTGTCATGGGATATATGTCTATATGTGGGTTGTTGTTCAGTCACTAAATTGTGTCCAGCTCTTTGCACACCCATGGCTTGCAGCATGCCAGGTTCCTCGGTCCTCCTATAGTTTGCTCAATTTCATGTCCATTGAGTCGGTGATGCTTTCTAACCATCTCTTCCAATAAAAGTTTAAGGATGTTAACATTTGAGTTCATAACATTTTCATGTGTTAACAAATATTCTTTTTTTTTTTAAAGCCATTTAAACATGTAAAAACCTTCTTAACTTGTGGGCTGTGTACAATCAGGTGCTGGAAGTATATGGCCCATGGATTTTCTTATGGACTTCAGTTTCTGATTACTTTTCTAGGTAATGGAAAATGGTTTGCATAGCATTGCAAAGTTAAGGTGCTGCGAAATGCGATCAGCATTGAAGGGACCAAATAAAGCTAGATCTCAATCCATTTAAAAATCTCATCTTTGTAGAACATTTTATTTTTAGCTTGGTTTGCGTCTTTGCTTCCATTTTAATGTGAACTAAATATAGATTGGAAACTCTGAGTCTTGGTACAGTAATATATGGTATAACAACTTTCTTTCCATTTTGATTACAAGTTAAACATGATATCCCATTATTAAAGATGAGACTTAATAAATAATTTATTCAACCTTCACATACAACTTGAGATGCATTATTTGAAGGTATCTAAATTTAGAAAGCTTTCACTTTAAGGCTGCATGTTTGCTGTTGTGGTGGGAGTGATGAAAGGTTTTATGAAACTTCTATTGTAAATGACTCGGGGCTCCTTTCTGTTTCCAGGGTACAGGGTTTCACTCATATTGGATTTGTTAGGCTTTACTTGCTCAGGAAATATGTTTATAAGCAAAGGTTTTAATTAAAGAGAGTTTGGTTTATGTCTAAAAATAGACCTTTGAAAAAGACCATAACATGTTAGTCCATTATGGTTTCCCTTGACAAATTAATTTGATTTTGTTGGGTATGGAGTGGTTTTCTTCTGTGACTGTTTAGTTATTTGAAACATGTTTGTTTTTTTGATTTGGTTAAGTGGCTTAAAAGGTCAATATCCATTGTTGATAATAACCTTAATTTCAGATGCAATATACATTGTTTCTGTTTTATCAATAGATTGTCACTTAGTTTTTTCAAAGTAACATAAATGACAATATTCCCCCCACCCTGCTTACCCCGCTTTTTATTATAAGGATATTTGGAAGACTTGTTAGCCTCTTGTTTTTTTTTTTAATTTTTATTGGAATATAAAAAATGTAGCAAAATGAATCAGTTATACACATACATAGATCCGCTCTTTTTAAGATTCTTTTCCCATGGATATCACGGCAGAGTATTGAGTAGAGTTTCCTGTGCTGTATGGTAGGCCCTTATTAGTTACTTAAGCCTCTTGTTTTATACCAAGGGAGTATGATCAACTTTATCACGTGTGGAGCAGGCATCTCTAACCTTCTCACCGTGCAGGTTGAACACCAGGACTTTGTTTAAACCCCAGATTGTAATTTAATGTTTGTTGTTCAGTCACTAAGTCATGCCCAGCTCTTAAGCTTGGGACATTCATGGCAGAAAGGTAAAGATACCTTTCTCCTTAGTGTTTGTTTATAGAGCAGTTTTATAACATATACATGATCTCATCAAACAGTTGTGTAAAACTATCTGAATTTTACAAATGAAAAAACTGAGAGCAGCAGGTTGGAGTATCTTCTAGGTAAATGGCAGGATTGGAACTCAAAAGCAGGACTTGGAAATAGTGGATGGCTTCCAAGTGTCTTCTTTTAAGTCCAGTAAGCTTCTTGGATTTGAAACTTGACATCTACGGTATATAAGTATGGGTGTATTGGGTTGGCCAAGAAGTTTGTTAGTGTTATGGAAAAACCCTAACGAACTTCTTGGCCAACCCAATATGTGGGTGTCTCCTCACCTCTCCTGCCTGCCTGCCCTCCCCTATGTTACCGTCTCCCTTCCTGCCCTGCCCTTTATTCATCTGTTTAATCTGAATGTATCTCTGACCAATGTTTTAGGTTTCCTAATGCCTTTTTGCATTCAAAACTTGTGTTTTTAGTGAGATGCTGAGCAGTATATGTTTGAAAAGTGACTTTCAGAATAAAATATTTCAGCTGAAATTTCTACTAATTTTAATTACCATTAGCCAAATCACGGAATCAGTTTGAAAATGGCTTCAGAAGGACTCATTTATAAGAAATGCTTATAGATATCTAGCGCTTCAAATAGATTTCCAAAGAAAACTGTTAGTTTCACTTTTGTTTTAAAAGGTCATGATATAGTGCTAATATGAATTATATACTTTTCCATTTGGCCTATCGAGGAAAATACATGAATAAAATTTATTTTTCTAGCTAAGGAATGAACATGACATTTATAAGGTACAGTTTTCTCCATCTGACTCTTCCATTTAGGTTAGAAATAGTTCCAGGATGTGTACTTGAGCAGGCACACCATTTTGAGTGGGGTTATTTGTACAGACTCATATAGTACTTTTTATAAACTCATATAGTACTTTCATTGACTATGCTAAAGCCTTTGACTGTGTGGATCACAACAAACTGGAAAATTCTGAAAGAGATGGGAATACCCAACCACCTGACCTGCCTCCTGAGAAATCTGTATGCAGGTCAAGAAGCAATGGTTAGAACCTGACGTGGAACAAGAGACTAGTTCCAAATTGGGAAAGGGGTACGTCAAGGCTGTATATTGTCACCCTGCTTTATTTAACTTAGGCGCAGAGTACATCATGTGAAATGCCAGGCTGGATGAAGCACAAGCTGGAATCAAGATTGCCGGGAGAAATATCAATAACCTCAGATGTGCAGATGACACCTCCTTTATGGCAGAAAGCGAAGAGGAACTAAAGAACCTCTTGTTGAAGGTGAAGAAGCTGGCTTAAAACTCAGCATTCAAAAAACGAAGATCATGGCATCCAGTTCCATCACTTCATGGCAAATAGATGGGGAAACAATGGAAACAGTGAGAGACTTTATTTTCTTGGGCTCCAAAATTACTGCAGGTGGTGACTGCAGCCATGAAATTAAAAGATGCTTGCTTTTTGAAAGAAAAGCTATGACAAACCTAGACAGTATATTGAAAAGCAGAGGCATTACTTTGCCAACAAAGATGCATCTAGTCAAAGCTGTGGTTTTTCCAGTAGTCATGTATGGATGTGAGAGTTGGACTATAAAGAAAGCTGAGCGCAGAAGAATTGATGCTTTTGAACTGTGATGTTGAAGACTCTTAAGAGTCCCTTGGACTGCAAGGACATGAAACCAGTCCATCCTAAAGGAGATCAGTCCTGGGTGTTCATTGGAAGGACTGATGCTGAAGCTGAAACTCCAATACTTTGGCCACCTGATGCGAAGAACTGACTCACTGGAAAAGACCCTGATGCTGGGAAAGATTGAAGGTGAGGAGCAGGGGATGACAGAGGATGATGAAATGGTTGGATGGCATCACTGACTCAATGGATGTGAGTTTGAGTAAACTCTGGGAGTTGGTTATGGATAGGGAGGCCTGGCGTGCTGCAGTTCATAGGGTTGCAAAGAGTTGGAGATGACTGAGTGACTGAACTGAATATAGTACTTTAAAATAATATTATATATATATATTCATATATACATAAATGAATATATACTGTTTCTGGTTTGTGGAGCATGGTGGTAAAATAAACCCCTATGAACTAGAAGGAGAACATTTTCAACACCAGCCATCTACCTACATGCCCCTACTCTTTTTTACTCTTCTGTTGTCCCTCAGTTCATTCAAAATGGGACTTCCTTAGTGGTCTAGTGGTTAAGAATCTGCCTTCCAAGGCAGGGGATGAGGGTTCTATCCCTGATCTGGGAACTAAGACCCTGCATGCCATGGGGCACCTGAGCCTATGTGCCTCAACTAGAGAGAAGCCCGTGCATAGCAACTAAGGCTGGACACAGCCAAAAGTAAATAAATAAATGTTAGCAAGTGATTTATTCCAGAGGATGCATATGGTGTCCAAGCACTGTCATAGATGCCAGCGATAGAGCAGTAAACAGAACCAAGGTAGACGAAGACCTCTGCCCTCATGGAGCTCACATTTTAATCCGGGAGAACTTAGAAACTTATAAATATGTAAAATGCATAACACATTAGAAGGTGAGAAGTGCTAAAGAGGGAAAAAGAACATGGATGGGAGTGTGGGTAGGGTAGGAAGGGGAAGGTCTTCCTGAGAAGGTGACATCTGAATGGTGACCTTGAGGGAATGAGCCTTCCTCTTGGGGGAAGGCGGCCTAGGCAGAAGGAATAGGGGTACAGTGACCGAGAGACGGAAGCCACAACAAGGAGGGGGTCAGTGGGGTGGGGCTGAAGTGGGGTGGGTATGGGAAGAAAGCCAGGCGTTAACAGCAAATTAATGGCGAGTGCTTTGCTTGGGCCCATGCATTCCCTAGGGTGGCGTTAGTGGTGAAGGATCTGCCTGTCAGTGCAGGAGATGCAAGAGATGCGGGTTCAATCCCTAGGTCGGGAAGATCCCCTGAAGTAGGAAATGATGACTCTTTCCAGTATTCTTGCCTGGAGAACCCTATGGACAGAAGAGCCTGGCAGGCTACAGTCCATGGGATCTCAGAGTCTGACATGACTGAACGTCCACACACAGCACACACAGGCATTCTGTAGTCTGGATGGGCTTCAGAGGGCTCCCCAAATTTGGTGTCCATGTGTATGCCCCTCAGAAGACTTTAAAACCATCGATTTGTAAAGGGGAATTGCAGGACAGATAGTAAAAGATAGATGGGAAAAAAAAACACACACACACACTGTAACCATCAGTTATCATGGTCATTTGGAGAAATGCTAAAATTAGTGATGGATTTAATGAAATGAAAGGAAAAGCCCCATTGGACAGCAAGGTTCCTTGGGACCTTTAAGTGGTGCCGGGTTTGTGTCTCAACTCTTCCATATACTATTTGTTTTTAAATGTGGGCCTTTTTTAAAGTCATTAGTGAATTAGCTGCAATATTGCTTCTGTTTTATGCTTTGGTTTTTTGGCTGCAAGGTATGTGGGATCCTAGTTCCCTGACCGGGGGTTGAACCCACAGCCCCTGCATTGGAAAGGCCTCCACAAGAGTCCCTTCCGTGTACTGTTAGGTGACCTTTCCCATGTTACTTACTGTGGCAGAGAATGCTGTGTACTTCAGTCTCTGGGATTCCCCTTCTTTCCTGGCCAGCTCCTGGGCTTCATTTTGTGTGCAGAAAGGTGGGGCCGTGTGACTGCGTTTCAGCCAGTGGAATGTGAGTGGGAGTGATGCTCGTCACTTTGGCCTCTAAAGCCATCTGTGGGCCCCTCCTTGCCCGGTTCCTTCTCTCACCTGCCAGACAGATGTAGATTATGCAGTGGAAAGAGCTTGGCTCCCTGACTCATAGAGCAGAGCCTCTGTGCTCCTGCCCCCAACCTCACTGACCACATTGGATTGTGACGCAAAAGGGCTGTGGACCTTTACCGTGTTGAGCCCCTGAGATCTGGGGATTATCCGCTGCAGCAGTTAGCGTGCTATGACTGACACGCTTCATCTCTACGAACTTTGGATTTCTCATCTGCCAAGTGGGGCTAGTGATTCCTACCTCTCAGGGTCATGATGAGGATTAGGGAAATACACAGGATGCTCTTGTATCTCTGATTAGTATAATTATTTTTAAAAACTGGAATAAAATCCTCATACCCCGTTATTCCTGATACATGTGCCTTTTAAATATTTTAAGCAGCTTCTTAATCAGTAGGCTATATAGGCCATGGTCTTTTGTTGGCTCTTTAAAAGACTTGATAAAAGTATTATATTTTTACAGATCATTATTTTGTAATGTCCAGAACTATCTTTGCCACCACAAAGGGCCCTTTGGATATCTGAAAACTCACTGCAGAAGCCGTGTCTATGGGCTCACTGCATGACGTGCATGAAGACTAACCTTGCTTCTAGAATAAGATATGCTCCAAGTGTCGTAGGGAAAATTTGCTTGATTAAAAACGAATGACCACTCAGAGCTGGTAGTGGAGATATGTGGCCAGGTTGGCTTTTAGGTGCGTCCACTGCCCAATCTGCTTTATCCTGAACTGATTTCTCTACACTTTGCCTGTCTCCCCTTCCTCAACTCCTCCTCTGTCCCCATGATCTGGCTTTTGCCCCAACCACTTCATGAAAACTTTTTTGCAAAGGTGATCTAATTGCTAACCTCCAACGGTCTCTTTTTAGTTTTCACTCAACTGTATTTCTTGTAATTTTGACATTGTGGACCGTTTTTTTTCTCTCACATCTTCCCTGTTTGCTTTCAAGGTTTAATTCCTTTTCTCTTTCTTACTAGCTTTTGACTGCCTCTCGATCTCTGTCCAGGATTCTCACTCTCTTTGTTCTTCCTTTGGTGGCCTCCTCTATAAGGTTAGGCTTTGGCGTCCAGGCCTGTCTATCTCCAGCCTGTGCTTCATTGTGTGATCTGGACCACAGTTCCTTTACCTACTAGACACTTACTGTGGTGGGTCCTGTGACTATCTCAGCCTCAGTATTTTCATAAATAGCTTAAATACAGTCTCCCCACTCCCTGGGCAAATTTAGCTCCATTATTTTTATCGGAAGAATTTGCTTTGTAGTTAACTGATTTTTTTTTTCTTGCTAATCATCTTCATTAATTCATTTGCTTTTTAGCGAATATGCATTCAGTGCCTTCTTTGGCTAGGGTGAGTGTTGGGCCTAGGAATCACTAGTGTATAGAGCAGACACAGTCCCTTTCCTCATGGAGCCCAGTTAGCGGTCATCATGTTTGGTCAATTGTGTGTTTGCATAGGTTATTTCACTTAATCCCCATAATAAAACTAAGTAGGTAGATACCAATATTATCCCCATTTTAGAAACAAGGAAACCAAGGATTATATAAGTACTTTATCCAAGATCACCCAGCCTTCAAGCGACCTGTTTCATGCCTGATTTAACTGTTACAATATTTATATTGAGCCTTCACTAAGTCGTGTCCAACTCTTGCGATCCAGTGGACCATAGCAGGCTTCTCTATCAGTGGGATTTCCCAGGCAAGAACACTGGGGTGGGTTGCCATTTCCTTTTCCAGGGGATCTTCCTGACCCAGGGATCGAACTGGGGTCTTCTGCACAGCAGGTGGAGTCTTAGGTGGACTCGTTACTGACTGAGCCACCAGGGAAGCCCACTGTGACACATACTGCTGTCTTTTTCTCTACTGCTCGTGTCTGTCGTGAATTCTTTCCTTCCTTCCCACTTCTGTTGCTGTTTTTTCCTAACCTTCTCTTGACCTTTAGGATTTAGCATTTGGGTTTTTTGTCATGGATTTCCTATTCGGTCCCTTCCCTACTATTGCTCTGCCAAAGCTATCATTATAAAAGAGAAGCTTGATTATAATAAAGTTTTGCATAAACTCTTGCCCAGTACCCACTACTGGTAAATTTCTTATGGCTTAGTAGGTCTTTCTCAATTTAGTGGTAAACCACCTTTCTAGTCATTTAGTCAGTATTTATCGAGTACTGTTGTAGTTGCCGGAATGGCAAAATCGCATAAAAAACCCTGCTTGCTAGAGCTTCTAGTCTATTGAGGGAGAAGTTAATAAACATATAAGCAAATACATATCAGATGTTCATAAGCACAATGAAGGGAAATAAAGTAGGATAAAGGGAGAGGAAGTGGTTAGAGCAGTGTGTGCACGCGCGCATGCATGTGTAAAGTGTTTTGGGTGAACTGGTCCAGGAAGGGCTCTCCTGGATGAGGTAGTATTTGAACAGAGATCTGAATGAACTGACATGAGCCATGCAGCTCTCTGGTGTCAGGGCGTATCAGGCAGAGTCAACACTGTGCTCTCCAGCCTGCCTCTGCCGTCCTGGGGGCGGTCAGGCCAGACCTTTTTCTGTTCCCAGAGTAAGGCAGGTGCGGGCACATCGCCAGGTCTTTGCACTTGTTATTCTGTCTACCTGGAAAGCCTCCTCTTTTCTGCTTCTCTGCCTGCTTCATTTTCTGCTCTTCTTTTCCCACATCTCTGAAGCATTGAAGTGGCTTACATCCAGTCCTGTGTATCAAGCTTCAGTACAATGTAGCTCTGACTGTGGGACCAAGAGGAAGGTTAGTGGGTTAGTCTATAGAGCAGAGACTCTGTTCTCTTTCTCTCGCTCTCTTTCTTTATACATGTATTATATAACGTTATATAATACATGAAACTGAAAGTGTTAGTTGCTCGGTCCTGTCCGACTCATTGCAACCCCATGGACTGTAGCCCGCCAGGCTCCTCTCTCCATGGAAGTCTCCAGGCAAGAATACTGGAGTGGGTTGCCATTCCCTTCTCCGGGGGATCTTCCTGACCCAGGGATCGAACTGGGGTCTTCTGCCTTGCAGGCAGATTCTTTACCAGCTGAGCTACCAGGGAAGCCGGTGTAATAGATTTAATAATGCTTTATATTACATATCAGATAATATATACAGTATAATATGTAATGATTTTATAACTAATAATATATACTATATTATATATATTATGTATAAATGTATGCTATATATTTATATATCATAATATAATATATAATTTTATTAAAAAAGGAAGATGAGTTGTAAATTTGGCCCCAAACTTCCTGGCAGCCACAGCAACAAAATCACTTACAAACTTTCACGGTCAGGAGTGAAGAAGCCCTCTCGATTTTAGCAGGAAAACAAGTTTTCCTAGGTCCCCGAGGTGGTGTGGTGTTCTGCCAGTGTCCGCGTGGCTGTTCCTGAGGGCCGAGGTGGGCACTCGCCCACATCCCGACACCGATGTGGGTGTGTCGCTGCAGTGAGACCCTCCCCTTGTCGGGTCTGGACACGAGCCAAACCACAGCTTCGTGCCAGCAGTCTGGGAGGGGATTTAAGTCAGGCAGCTTGAGCTGTGGCTAAATCCAGGCATGAAATCCAAAATATTTTTGAAGATTGAATAAATGGCATGACCTTCAGACCATCGCCTGTTAAACTGGGTGTCTGCTAAAATACTTTGGAAGTATCCTAGAATCTCATGTTCTTTGCTGCTGTTATTTATTCAGGTGTGATTGATAAGAGGGGATCAAAAGGTATGTTCTTAGCTGGTACAGAAAGAAAAATCTGATGTTTCTTGGTAGCTCTCAACTCAGTATTAAATGGTTCTGTGAGTAGGTTTTTTAAGAATATGTTTGCAGCGTTTTATGAGTACAATGCAGAATGTTAAAAACATGTATGTGTTACGAGAAGAGTGTTGACCTCATGGACCCCTGGAGAGGTCTTGAGGACAGTTTGACAACTGCTGTGTCTGCATAGTGTAGTTGGGGCTGATTTTATTTTATTTTATTTTGAGAGAGAGAGCTGGGAGGATGTCTGGAGGGAGAGCAGAACAATCAAGAGAGGAAAAGCCAGTGCAAAGGCCCTGAGGTAGAAGCATACTTGATACCGCCCAGGAATGTGAGGAGGCAAAGGATGCCTAGGGTGAAGTGGGGACGGTGGGAGTGAGTAGCAGGAAGGACCCTAAGAGAGGTTAGGGGGACAGCAGACATGTTGTGAGGATTTCTGTGAGATGATATACATATTTGGCATGGTAGCTGGCACACAGTCAACACTTCAGACATACTACTTATCATAGTAATGCGCTTCCCAGGTGATGCTAATGGTAAAGACCCCACCTGCCAATGCAGGAGACGTAAGAGATGGCCAGTTCCATCCATGGGTTGGGAAGATTCCCCCGGAGGCGGAAATGGCAACCCACTCCAGTATCCTTGCCTGGGAAACCCCATGGACAGAGGAGCCTGGTGGGCTACAGTTCATGGGGTCGCCAAGAGTCGGACACAACTGAGTGACCTAGCCCAGCACACAGCATTTCATAGAAATAGTAAAGTAATACAGTTACAAATTTGACCTTTAAAATAAAAACAGCGTCTAAAACAGACTCTAGAAGTAGGAGAGACAGGAAGCTGTAGCTAGAGAGAGACCTAGGGATCAAATGAGGGGTTTTGTTGTTGTTTTTTTCTTAGGAGAAAGAAGGGAATATTGGTTAGTTGAGAGGGAGGATAAGATGATGCAGAAAGGAGAGCCATGTTGCTGAAGCAGCGTTCCTGAATATGTGAGGCAGGATGGGATCTTGTGAGTAGCTGGTCTTTGCTGGGAACAGGGCAGTTTCTCTCTAGTTTGAGTAGACCCAGCGGTAAGCATTTCTGGAAGTTCTTTTCTGATTCTTTCAGTTTTCTTAATGGAATAAGAATTGAGGTCAATAGCTGAGAATCAATATGGCGGAGAAGATATTAGCAATCTGAAGAGAGAAGAGAAGATGTGAAATACTTGAATGGGAGAGTGGGAAGTGAGTGGCGTGGAGAAACAGTGGGAATGAGCTGTGCTGTGTTCAGCTGCTCAGTCGTGTCCGACTCTTTGCGACGCCCCAGACTGTAGCCCACCAGGCTCCTCTGTCCATGGAGTTTTCCAGGCAAGAATGTGGCAGTGGGTTGCTGTTTCCTACTCCAGGAGATCTTCCCAGCCCAGGGATTGAACCCTCGTCACTTGTGTCTCTTGCATCGGCAGGCAGATTCTTTACCACTGTGCCACTTGGGAAGATAGTGGGACTATCAAGTGGCATTTAGGGTACTCCTGAAGTGAGGGGCTGTGAGTTTAAGGTCAGCACTGCCAACCTTTTGTGGGACCACGTTTGGCTGCATGAGTATAAGCACAGAATAAGTGGAGAATTGGATTACACCAGGATTGAGGTTTGTCTAAGAAAGTATGGCAAAGCTGGAGGGGATGGGGAGATTGAGAGTGGATACAAAAGAGAGGTTATCATGACAAGGTCTGAGATTTGTGTTAGGTATCCAGTGGGTGCTTGAAACAGGTTCTAGGAAGTAGGGATGGAACCCAACACCTAAGGGAGGGTGGAAGAGAACATTATTGCAAAGGGTTAAACTGTAGTCATTTAAATTAAAAAAGGAAGAAAAAAGATGAAAGAAAGACCACCAGAAGAAACTTTAATTGTTTTAAATGTGCTTTGCACATGCATTAGTAATAGGTTTTCCTGGGGAAATCTTTAGATCATGTATGTACAGCTGGTGTCCCTCCATCAGTAAAGTACAAAGAATATTTTACTTAGATAATGAAACAAACAGTTCCTCAAAGAAATAAGTAGATCTGCTTCGGAATTTTTTTTTTTTTTTTTTTTTTACTATGCAGTGACAGTCTAACGTGCATTAAGTAACCCAAGTGTTCCCGTGACAGCTCTTATTGGTTAACTTACAGGACCTCTGTCAGCCTTCGCTTCCTTATATGTAAACCATCTTGAGGGCTTCCCTGGTAGTGGAAAAGAATCCACCTGTATTACAGGAGATGTGGGTTCGATCCCTGGGTCAGGAAGACCCACTGGAGAAGGGAATGGCAATCCACTCCAGTATTGTTACCTGAAAAATCCCATGGACAAAGGAGCCTGGTGGACTGTAGTCCATGGCGTCACAAAAGTGTCGAACATGAAGTATCAACGTTAACAAGAAACTATCTTAAAACTTTGTGGGGACCAAAGAGATAAAGTCTTTAGCTCATTGCCTGGTACACAGTTAATGCTAATAAATGTTCATTGTATTATTCAAGAATCTTGAAGTAAATAGCACTTTTTCAAGAGGATACCTCTGTGCTTACAAGTATATGCATGAGTGGGTGCTAGTAAAGTCTTCAGTCATTGTGAAAAATTCCCAGGCTAATTCTGCCTTTGGCATGCAGAGCTCAGAGCTGTTTGACTGTAAACAGTTGGGAAGTTTATAGAGATCTTATCATAAATCTGGTTCGGATTCCATGGTAAAGGGTGGAATGTTGAAGGAGGAGATTCAACTTTCCCCCATAACACTTCTGCCTTATCATCACCCATACTTGTCATAACAGTTCTAATTTACTACCACTTGAGTATTCATGGTCTTTCTCCTCCTCCTCTTAAAGAAAAACCGCTCTAACTTGTTGGATCAGCTTCTTTATTCTCCTTAGTTATGGAGTAGGAGAACAGCTATGATGATTCGACAAGAGAAAATTCCCTCAACGGCATTAGTACCATAAGGGACTAATGGTGTAATTGAGAGACTGGAATGAATGAGCAGGAAGTCACATACACTTGGCTTTCTTGTTAAAACAAACTGTGAGCACGTGTGAGACATTTCTGAGGAAATATGTGGGCAAAGGAGGACGACTGGGGTCCTATGTGAACAAGTCAGAGAAACAGCCAGTCAAGTGGAGCATTACCATTGTTGTGATTGCATGTATATTTGCAGGCTGATAACGTCCGGGACTTGATGTATGCTTTAATTTTCCATCGTGGTATACTATGAGCATGTGGTACATAAAATACTTAAATTACAAAGCCATGTACACCTGTGTTCACAGCAGCGTTATTTACAGGAGCCAAAAAAATGGAAGCAAATCAAGTGTCCATTGATGGATGAATGGGTAAACAAAATGTGGTCTATATAGACAGTGGGATCTTAGCCTAAAAAAGGAGAGACATTCTGACACATGCTATAACGTGGCTAAACCTTGAAGACATTATGTTAAGTGAAATAAGCTGGCCATGAAAGGACAGGTGCTGTATAATTCCACTTACATGAAGCCTCTAGAGAAGTCACATTCAGAGAAACAGAAAATAGAATGGTGGGCTCCAGGGGCTGGAGGAACAGGGCATTAGTGTTTAATGGGTACTGGGGTTCACTTTGCAAGGTGAGAGAGTTCTGTGGGTGGACGGTGGTTATGGATGCACAGCCGTACACTTAAACATGGTTAAGAAGGATTGACATATGTATACTGTTATATATAAATTAGGTAATTAATAAGAACCTACTGTAGACCACAGGGAACTCCACTCAGTGCCCTGTAATGACCTATGTGGGGAAAGAATCTAAGGGAGAGTGGATATATGTATATGTATAGCTGATTCACTTTGCTGTACTCCTGAAATTAACACATTATAAACCAGCTATATTCCATAAAAATTAATTTTAAAAAAGCTGGTGAATTTTATGTTATGCATATTTTATAATTAAAGCAAATTATAATGCAAACTTCATAGAAATGGCCCACTATAAACTAAAATAAAATATTATGAGAATTTTTTAGTGAGACAAAAGTGAAAAATAAACTCAAGAAATTTGAAAAATATCAAGAACATTATGAAAACATCAGAAAACTCTGAAACTTTGCTTAAGGACAAAAAATTTGAATGAATGCTCTAAGTTTTACCTAATTTTATCTGTAACTTTTACACAATTACAAATACATTTGCTACTGGAATTTTGGCTTACTGAAATGATCTGAAAGGCCATAAAATAATATCTAGTTACATATTGAAATGAAAGAGTACTGAAGAGAGTCTTAGCCAATCAGGTATAATTAAACTTAGCCTAAAACTACACAAAAATTAATGTGGCTTTGATATGGGAATAAACTGAGAGATCAAAGGAACGAAATAAAAAGTCCAGAAACTTTCCCATAAATATATAAGAATATATTTTACAGTACAGATAATATTTCAGATCAGTGGCGAAAAAAATATATTACTCTGTATTCCTCTTGTGGCAACTAGCTCACCATTCAGTCAAAAACTTTGGAAGCCCAAACTCTACCTCACACTATGGACTATGTGGTTTCCGGATGGGTTAAAGATCAAATTTATAATAAGTGAATCATAAAAGTACTAGAATTCATAAAGATAGGTAATTGCATTGTCACAGGGTTGGAGGGAATTTCAAAATGTGACACCAAGGAAGAAAACAGAGTTAAAGCTTCCTGAATCCTAACATATTGAAACTCACCATGAACCGATTTGCAAGGCAAACAATTTCCCAAATTAGTGTTTAGCTAGAAAGATTCTCATTATATGGTTATGACACAAATGTTCAATAATAAAATATTGGTGAAATGAATTCTGCTGTGTTCATATCAAATAAATCACTGTTCCATCAGATGTACAGTGCCTGGCAGTTGTTATTCAGGAAGTACATAAATGAACAAATAAATTAATTTACATCATGTTGACCTGGAAGAGATTCACAATATAGTGGGTAGAAAAAGGAGATTATAATGCCATGTGTAGCCGTGTGTAACCCATAAAACCCCTACAAGGTGTGATCCATACTTATAAATATGATTGCTATAAAGATGTTACTGCGATGTTAGAAGCTGGAAGCCTGCATAGCTAAAAAAAAAAAAAATCACCATCCATTCATGCATTGATGGATATTTGTTTCTGTACTTTGACCATTGTAAGCAGCCCTGCAGTGAACATGGGGGTGCATATATCTTTTTGAGTTAATGTTTTTATTTTCTTTGAAAAAATACTCAAAAGTGGAATTGTTGACTCATATGGTAGTTCTTTTTTAATTTTTTGAGGAAACTCCATGCTGTTTGCCATAGGGGATGCGCCAGTTCACATACAACGTTGCACAAGGGTTCCCTTTTCTCCATGTTCTTACTAACACTTGGGGTTTTTTATCTTTTTGATAATAACCATTCTAACACAGATGATATCTCACTATGGTTTTCATTTGCATTTTCCTGATGATTAATGATGTTGAGCACATTTTCATGTGTTAATACCTGTTGGCCATCTGTATGTCTTCTTTAGAAAAATGTCTCTTCAGATCTATCTGGAGAAGGCAATGGCACCCCACTCCAGTTCTCTCGCCTGGACAATCCCATGGACAGAGGAGCCTGTTAGGCTGCAGTCCATGGGGTCGCAAAGAGTCGGACATGACTGAGTGAATTCACTTTCACTTTTCACTTCCATGCATTGGAGAAGGAAATGGCAACCCACTCCAGTGTTCTTGCCTGGAGAATCCCAGGGACGGGGGAGCCTGGTGGGCTGCCGTCTATGGGGTCGCACAGAGTCGGACACGAATGAAGCGACTTAGCAGCAGCAGCAGCAGATCTGCCTATTTTTTTAATCAGATTTTTTTTTTTTTGCTATTGAGTTGTCTGAATTCTTTATATATTTTGCATATTAACTCCTTATTAGATACATGATTTGCAGATGTTTTCTGTCATTCTGCTGGTTGCCTTTTCATTTTGTTGATGGTTCCTTTTACTGTGAGGAAGCCTTTTAGTTTGATGTAGCCCAGCTTGTTTATTTTTGCTCCTGTTGCCTTTGCTTTTAGTGTCAGGCCCAAAAAATCATTGCCACGACTGATGTCTTAACACATATTTTACGCATATGTTTACCACCTGTGTTTCCTTCATGGAGTTTTGTATTTCAGGTCTTACATTTATGTTTTAAATCATTTTAAATTGTTTTTTGTGTATAGTGTAAGAAGTGTAAGATTGTGGTCCAGTTTCCTTCTTTTGCATGTGGCTGTCCAGTTTCCCCAATACCATTTACTAAAGAGACTGTCCTTTCCCCAGTGTATATTCTTGGCTTTTTTGTTGTAAATTAATTGACCATTTATGCATAGGTTTATTTCTGGACTCTCTGTTCTATGTGTTCATTATTGATCTATGTGTCTGTTTTAATGCCAGTAAAATACTCTTTTGATTACCATAGCTTTGTGATATAGTTTGAAATCAGGAAGCATGATGCCTCCAGCTTTGTCCTTTCTCAAGATTTCTTTGGCTATTTGGGGCTTTTGTTGTTTCCTCAGTGGCTTTATGGAGCGTTACTACTGTAAGTAATGAGAATTAACTGTATATTAAACTACTTTAAAGGAAAAATGTCACCAATAACTATTCTTTTCAAGGAAAATGAAAATGTTCTGTGGAATCCAGTTTAGGTAATGATTCTTCAAAAAAGCATTTATTAAATACCTTAGTTCTGTTGAGTTCATTTTTGTTCTTTAGGAGAAAAGAATTATCAGAGGTTTTTAAAGTATTTTTTATTATCATGAAAGCAAAGCTGGTATTTGAGCTGAAACTCATCACTGCAGAACCAATCAAATCAGAATAGTATACCAAAAAATCTGTTCTGTCAGAAGAGAATCAAGTCTGTTGTTTCCATTTTCGACACACTTAAAAGAAGAATTTTAAAGATAGAGCACAATTACTCACTTCATTAAGAGGACTCATTTTTCTCTATACCAAGCACATATTTGACTTTGAGATCATCTGTTTCATGTCACAGAAAACTGGCCTTTATCCCAGAAAGAACATAGAAGCTTGAAATAACAAGTAGATATTGTGTCTGTTGACCCCAACATTTTACATTAGTTCTTAATCTTTGGGCTTAATTATTAATTATTGCTACTGTTGACTTAGCAATCAACAATACATTTCTCAGTCCTATGTTGGTTTAATTTAAAAGGAACAACTCTGAGACTAGAGAGATTCTTAGCGACAGAAGGATGCGGTTTCCTTTTGTTTTTGTCAGTTGCTTTTTATTTCCTTTTCCCTATCAGAATGACCCTTCTGGGATCGCTACTCCCTGTGTTTATGTAATAGATTCCTGAAGGGGTCTTTAAAAATAGGGGCTGTATTCTGCTGCTTGGAGTTCATATTACTTGATGTCTGAATTACAAGAAAAGTTTTTGTTATGAAATCTTTCTGTATTAAGTTTCTATTTGGACAATTAATAAGCAGGTATATTGAAATGCTATATATTAATAACATAACTGCTCCTTTGAAGCAGTAGAGTGTAGTCGTCAAGGACACTTTGCTTTTTGAGAAAGGCCTGGTCTGAATCCGAGTTGTCCAACTTACTACCTAAGTGACTTTGGGAGAGTCAATCTCTCACAACCAGTTTCATTAAATTTGTTATAGTAAGAGCACCTACCTCATAGAGTTGTTGTGAGGATTTAAATGAGATAATAGGAGTATTTAGAACAGTGGCTGGAACATAACTGGTAACTAATAATGCTCAGTTATATGTTAATAGTAAAGAAATATAGCTAATGTACCATGACAAGTTTGGTGTTTAAAATAAAGCCAGCATCTGAAACACACTTTACTCTGTGATGATGATCAAGAAAAAAGAATGTTTACTTCACAAAGAAACATAGATCTGCCCATTGTCATCAGACAATGGCATCCCATTAGTTCTGTTGTAAATAGTTTCTATTAATAAATTTACTACATTGTGAAATCTCATTATGAAAGCCGAGACAGGGCATTGTCTATTGGAGTTTTGCTTATTATCAACAACTTATAGGACATAATGTTTCTAACCGATGAGGGTGTTTTGGCAGCACCAGGCCTTGTTGCTCTGCGTGGGCTTGCTGCGGCGGCGGGGAGGGCGGGCGGCTGTCCTTCACGGGGAGCGGGGACTTCTCACTGCGGCGGCCTCCCTTGCTGCGGAGGGTCTCTCGGGGGTGCGGGCCCCCGCACAGCGGCACGTGGGCCAGTCCTTGCAGCCTGCGGGTTCCGGGCACACAGCTTCCCTAGTTGTGGGGCGCGGGCTTCGTGGCTCTGCAGCTTGTGGAATCTCTTCGGACCAGGGATTGAACCCGTGTCCCCTGCATCGGCAGGTGGATTCTTATCCAGAGTCACCAGCGAAGTTCCCAATGAGTTTTTAAACGATGGAAAATAATTTCTAAATCCTCTCCTCCCCTCAGACGTCACCTCCTTAGTGAGACCTGCTCTGGCTGTGCCGTGGAAGTTGCAGACCCCACTCGTTCTGGGTGCTCCAGCGTCCTTTCCTTCCCTCCTGGTTCCCTTAGCACGGACCAGTGTCTGATGCCTACGTTATACGTGTATTTATTTCCTCTGCTGTTGATCTTCTGACTCTAGACTATAAACTGCACGGGGGCAGGGACATTTGTCTGTTTTGTTTTCCGCTCCATCTCCTGTCTCTAACAATGTGTGCGTGTGTGTGCCCAGTTGTGTCAGCTCTCTGCAACCCCATGGACTGTAGCCCACCAGACTCCTCTGGCCGTGGGATGTCCCAGGTGAGAATGCTGGAGTGGGTTGCCGTTTCTTTCTCCAGGGGATCTTCCCAACCCAGGAATCAAACCCACATCTCCTACATTGCAGGCAGATTCTTTATCACTGAGCCATCTGAAAGCCCCGCCTATCACATAGTAGTTGCCTAGAAAGTTTGTTGAGTGAATAAGGGTATAATTCTAGTTTTGAGAAATTCTTCTATATATTTTAGATGTTGTAATATTCATCCTTCTCTTTGATATCAGTTTAATTAAGAGTAACTCAGTTTTAAATTAGGATCCTTCCTGATAGATACTCTCAATATGTTATAGCAGAGTATGCAATATAGTATGTAATTCCCAGATGGTGCTAGTGGTAAAGAACCCACCTGCCAATGCAGGAGACGTGAGAGATGTGGGTTCAATCCCTGGGTTGGGGAGGTCCCTTGGAGAGGGCATGGTAATCCACTTCAGTATTCTTGCCTGGAGAATCCCATGGACAGAGGAGCCTGGCTGGCTATAGTCCGTAGGGTCGTAAAAAGTTGGACACGACTAAAGTGACTTAGCATGCATGCAACATATTAATGGTGTGCAGCTATTAATACTTCATTTCTTTGCCATTTATTAAGGGTTTATTCTGTGCTGAGGATATAAAATTAGTAAAACACAGTCTTCTCTTAGCAGAAGTGATAGCCCTGTGTACAAATATATAATATATGGCAGAGTTCCCAACCTCTGGGATCTAATGTCTGATGATCTGAGGTGGAACTGATGGAATAATAATAGAAATTGAGTGCACAATAAATGTAATGAGCTTGAATCATCCTGAAACCATTCCCCCCAACCCCAGTCTGTGGGGAAATTGTCTCCCATGAAACCGTCCCTAGTGTCAGAAAGGCTGGAGACTGCTGATTCGGTGACTGATGCATGCTGTAACACAGGCAAACATAGAGGGCGCTCTTGGGCAGATAGGGAAGCCTTCCAAAGGTCACACTGAAGTGAACCTTGGCCGCCGGTGAGTAAGGAGTCAGGGCCGAGGGAAGCGCCCCAAGGAAGAAGGGCATTCTAGCCAGATATTACTGCGTCTTGGCTTTTTTCTTCTGGTGCTCTGCTGTAATTACTGTGTTACCCTTTCCTTAAAACACTGTTTTTTAGTGTTCACTGAATTCATGGAACTTTTTTCAGGGGTTCTCATGGAAATTGCCTATGGTGTTTTTCTTAGACTGAGTATAACAGGAAAGAGTAATTAGAAAAATTGCCAAGTTCTGTTTATATTCATTATGATGCAGTATGTGTTTCTGAATTAAAGATTTTTCTTTTCACTGTAGTCCCTGTGGTTGTAAGATACACAGTAGAAAACTCTAACAGTTGAAGAATGCCAGTCTATTTCCATTTTTGTGTTTTGAACATAGAGAATTATTACAGGGGTTATATGTGTTTTTTAAAGAGAAACTTAGGCATATTAAGGAATTCTTCAAAACATGATTTTTGCCCTTTTTAAACTCTGTTGTTTGTGCACGTTCATATCTTCTATGAGGTTACTACATTTACTAAAATCTACATTCTGAGGACAATGAAAGTTCAGGTATCTCACTCAAAATCAGTTGTGAAAAGCACCAAATTTCATTGTCCTTTTCGCCTTTGAATAAATTGTAAGCAAAGAAAATATTTGTAAACTTTTGTCTGTGGCATATTAAAATAACTATTAAGATGACAGTTGAATCACCCTAAGGGGAGATATATATGTGTGTGTGTGTGTATATATATATATATCTTTATTTATATGTATCTTTTACATATGTATATATATAAAGCTGATTCACTTTGCTGTAAAGTAGAACCTAACCCAACATTGTAAAGCAGCTGTACTCCAATAGAAATTATTTTTTTAAAAAGAGAAAAAAGGATGACACATGTAATAATCTACATCACGGAAGAGGAAAAATGGCATCCTTGCCGTCCCTTGGCCTATGGGCTGCAACATATCTGTGTATCTCCTGACCCAGATAATGTTTAAGCACAGGCTGTGTGTGGTTCAGTATCCATCCACTCACCTGCTAACAACTTGAACTTGGGAGCTGTTTATGTGCTGAAATAACAAAAATGAATGAAACACATCCCTCACATCTTAGCTGTTCACTGTCTGATGTGGCCTTCTCGTGTTGAATAATACCTCAAAACTTACTTCTCATAAATACATAGCTTGATTTAACAAAACAATTTTTGGAAAATGGAATTGAATATTTGAAAATACATGTCACTCTTGAAATAAATAGTACCTGGTACTTTGTTCCACACCCAGTATTATTGAAGCGATGCTTCAGAATGGATAGTGTTGAGTGTCTTAAGGACATACAAACCATTCTGCCGCTTATAATTAATTGTGTGATAGTAGGTGAGTCAGTTAACATTTTCAAATCTCAGTTTCCTAATTTTAAAATTGAGATAATTCCATCCACCTTTTGGGGTTGTTATGACGATTAAATGAGATGAAATGTGGAAAAGTGAGCTTCAGTTTGTTTTCTGTCTCTTTTGTACTTTTTCCTGCTTTAGGTCATTTTTCTGCAACTTGTTGAGTAAGTTCAGGTTTCATTTTACTACGAGTTGTTTGAAAGTGCAGGAGTCCCTCTAATTTGGCAATATTAATTTCAGACTGGCAGCTTTGCAGTGGTTCTGCTGCTGCATTGTGTCTCGCTGTTCTAAAGTGAAAGAACCTTTAAAATATTTACTTGATCATGAAAACGTATCTCCTGGGACTGAGGGCATCAATGAATAAGACATCTAAGTATAAAAGTGTAATACATACTTGGCTTGACATTCACCATCATTATTTTTGCATCCCTGTTAATCTATAAATAAAATACTGTCATTCTCTTACCTTAGCTTGCAAATCTTTCAGAAGGCTCCCTTTTTTTAAATGAGTTTTTTTTATTTTTGGCTGTACCATGGGGCATGTGGGATCCTAGTTTCTGACCAGGGATCAAACCTACCCACCCCTGCATTGGAAGTGCGAAGTCTTAACTATTGGACGGCCAGGCAAGTCCTTCAGAAGTCCCTTTAAAATTCAGCCTTCGGTAGACTTGTCAGCTGGTCCTCATCGCGTCAGCCCTCTTCTTTAGACTACTTCTTGTTGTTCAGTTGCTAAGTCTTCTCTGACTCTTTCTGACCCCTTGGACTGCAGCACGCCAGGCTCTTCTGTCGTCCACCATCTCCCAGAGTTTGCTGAAATACATGTCCATTGAGTCGGTGATGCCACCCAACCGTCTTATCCTCTGTCACCCCCGTCTCCTTTTGCCTTCAATTTTTCCCAGCATCCCAGCTGACTCCTTTCCAGTGAGTCCGCTCTTTGCATCAGGTAGCTGAAGTATTGGAGCTTCAGCTCAGCATCAGTCCTTCCAGTGAAGATTCAGGACTGATTTCCTTTAGGATTAACTGGTTGGATCTCCTTGCTGTACAAAGGACTCTCAAGAGGCTTCTCCAGCACCATAGTTCGAAAGCATCAGTTCTTCAGTGCTCAGCTTTCTTTATGGTCCAACTGTCACATCCATACACGACTACTGGAAAAACCATAGCTTTGACTATATGGACCTCTGTTGGCAAAATGATGTCTCTGCTTTTTAATATGCTGTCTACGTTTGTCATAGCTTTCCTTCCAAACAGCAAGTGTCTTTTTAATTTCATGGCTGCAGTCATCATGCGCAGTGATTTTGAAGCCCAAGAAAATAAAATCTATACTGATTCCACTTTCCCCCCATCTATTAGCCATGAAGTGATGGGATCAGATGCCATGATCTTAGTTTTTTAATGTTGAGTTTCAAGCTAGTTTTTTCACTTCCTCTTTCACCATCATCAAGAGGTTCTTTAGTTTCTCTTCACTTTCTACCATTAGAGTGGTATAATCTGCATATCTGAGGTTGGTGATATGTCTCCTGGATATCTTGATTCTAGTTTGTGATTCATCCAGCCCAGCTTTTCGCATGGTGTACTCTGCATAGAAGTTAAATAAACAGGGTGACAGTATACAGCCTTGTCATATTCCTTTCCCAATTTGGATCCAGTCCATTGTTCCATGTTGGTTTTAACTGTTGCTTCTTGATCCACATACAGGTTTCCCAGCAGGCAGGTAAGGTGGTCTGGTATTCCCATTTTTTAAGAGTTTTCCACAGTTTGCTGTGATCCACACAGTCAAAAGCTTTAGTGTAGTCAGTGAAGCAGAAGTAGATGTTTTTCTGGAATTCCCTTGCTTTCTCCACAACTCAGTGAATGTTGGCAATTTGATCTCTGGTTTCCCTGCCTTTTCTAAATCCAGCTTGTGCATCTGGAAGTTCTCAGTTCATGTACTGCTGAAGCCTCGCTTGAAGGATTTTGAACATAACCTTGTTAGCCTGTGAAATGCATGCAGTTGTATAGTAGTTTGAACATTCTTTAATTACCTTTCTTTGGGATTGGAATGAAAACTGACCTTTTCCAGTCCTGTGGCCACCGCTGAGTTTCCAAATTTGCTGACATATTGAGTGCAGCACTTTAGCAACATATCTTTTAGGATTTGAAATAGCTCAGCTGGAATTCTATCACCTCCACTAGCTTTGTTCGTAGTAATGCTACCTAAGGCCCACTTGACTTAAAATTCTAGGATGTCAGGCTCTAGGTGAGTGATAACACCATCATGGTTTTCCGGATCATTAAGACATTTTTTTGTATAGTTCTTCTGTGTATTCTTGACACATCTTAATATCTTCTGCTTCTGTTAGGTCCTTACTGTGTCTTTCTTTTATTGTGCCATGCTTGCATGATGTGTTCCCTTGGTATCTTTAATTTTCTTGAAGAAATCTCTAGTCTTTCCCATTCTGTTGTTTTCCTCCTTTTCTTTGCCTTGTTCATTGAAAAAGGCCTTCTTATCTCTCCTGTTCTCTGGAGCTCTGCGTTCAGTTGGGTATATCTTTCCCTTTCTCCCTTGCCTTTCCCTTCTCATTTTTCCTCAGCTATTTGTAGGGCCTCCTCAGACAACCACTTTGCCTTCTTGCATTTCTTTTTCTTGGGGATGGTTTTGGTCACTATCTCCTATACAGTGTTACAAACCTCCATCCATAGTTCTTCAGACACTCTGCCTACAGTATCTAATCCCTTGAATCTGTTCATCACCTCCCCTGTATAAACAAAAGGGATTTGATTTAGGTCATACCTGAATGGCCTAGTGGTTTTCCCTACTTTCTTCAGTTGAAGCCTGAATTTTGCAGTAAGGAGCTGATGATCTGAGCCACAGTCAGCTGCAGGTCTTGTTTTTGCTGACCTTGTAGAGCTTCTCCATCTTCAGCTGCAAAGAAAAGAATCAGTCTGATTTTAGTATTGACCATCTGGTGATGTCCATGTGTAGAGCTGGGTTGGAAAAGGGTGTTTGGTATGACCTGCATGTTATTTATTAATGTCTTCGGGTAGTTGGAGCCACCAACTGAAGTGAAAGGAGCGTGAAGGGGACTCTTCTAGGTCTGATTCTGCCACGGCTATTCATCTGTTACCCTAGTTGCTATGTCAGTACTTGCTGGTGCCTGTTCAGCAGCTTCCTCCTACTCTCTCTATTTTCAGGCTGCTGTCTACATTTTACAGACTCGTCGTCACCTCAGCTCCGCCTGTGTTAGCTATTGTCATCCTTGATTTCTGTACTCCTAATTGAACCTTCCTGGTTTTATTTTTGAAGGCCCTAAATCTCCTGAGTGATTTTAAACAATGTAGAACATATTAAGCTTTAAATCTCGCGCAATAATAGCTTTTTCCTTTTAACATGAGCCCACTTTCAATGTAATTCCACCTTCCATTTTGGATCATTGTATATAATCCTCTTAAAACCTTTTTTTTAAAAAAAAAAAATTGCAGATGGTGTTTGTAAATATTGTACTAATAGTTTATATCAATAAACTTAGCAAAATTTAGTCTATGATTTGAAAAAAAAAAAAAAAAAAAACAAGAGTCTTGCCTCCTTAAAATAAGTTGAAAAAATTGCTTGGCTAGTAAATCATGTTGTTTATAGCCTGAGTCACAGACTTCTGTGTTGGAAAGGAAACAGCTAGATTCTTTATTGGCCTAGAAAATAAAAGTGGTATTGCTGAATGTTTGTGTCCCTACAGAATTCCTGTGTTGAAAGCTAATCCTCAGTGGGGATATTTGGAGGTGGGATTTAGGGAAGTGACTAGGTTGTGAGTGTGAAGCTCTTACGAATGGAGTTAGCGTGGATGTGACCCCAGAGAGCACCTTTGCCCCTTCTGCCGCATCAGGTCACTGGGAAGCCAGCTGTCCACGAACCAGGACATGGGCCTTCCTCAGACACTGAATCTACTGGCTCCTTGATCGTGGGCTTCCCAGCCTCTGGAAGTCTGAGAGATAAATTAGTATTGTTTATAAGCCACTTAGTCTATGGTATGTTGTTATAACAGTCCATATGGACTAAGGCAATTATTATATGTCAAAAGTAATTCAGTGTTTGGTATAGTTGGATGTATAATCTGTGCTAACATAGTAATTTATTTTCTATTATCTATAATGGAAAACTTTCTGCACTGGATTTTTGGACAATGACCAGCTGAAGAAAGAAGAGAAAAATCAACTTCCAGCATAGAGCTGGAAGGCGAAAGGCAAAATATTTATCTCAGTTGAGTGTTTTTCAAGAAAACACTGTAATCTTTTTTATTGCCCATTTTCTAGAAATTTTACTGCTGTTCAGGTTAACCATGTTTTCTCTACAGTTGACTATTTTAATTTTATTTCTATTTTCTGTGACTGTAGGGTTTTGACATATAATGTTATGGATGTGATTATTTTATAAGTAATGTATGGCTCTTTTTCTAAGAATACATAAGCAACAGGATATTGGTTTAAGACCTGTGTTATTCAGATATGGCAGTACGCTTCATCCAAGAGAAGCAACTAAGACCTGCTGGTTAAACTAATTTGATACAACTCCAATTTCCATAGCATTGAGAAAGAAGTTAGTAGAATGTTATATATTTTTAGAATATGTGTATGTGTGTTTTTTTTTCTTTTGGTTGTTTGTAACTAAGACTTTTATCCTCTTAAAACAAAAGTCCCCACGGGTATTACATATAAATATGCACCACTTTCTCTTTCTCCATAATGTTTATTCACACTTTTCTTGCAGGATGGTTCAGACATTCTTGTTGGTGCTTTTAGGGTGCTTATATTTGTAATAATCCCTCCACTTAACCATTTAATAAAACTTTAACATGCCCCTTGAGAAATTATAGGTGTATCAAAAGACTAGGAGAGGGACTTCCCTGGCATTCCATGGGTTAAGACTCTGCGCTTCCACTGCAAGGGGCTTGGGTTCGATCCCCGGGCAGGGAATTAAGATCCTGCATGCTGCATGACACAGCCAAAAAAAAAAAGACTAGAAAATGTTCCTTAATCTGCCCGTATTATAAATGTAGCACTTTTTTTCTGATGTGATTTAGATCACCACTTTATTAATACTTGAAGGGAGGATGTTGCAGACTTCAGAATAGAAATACATAATTCATGAAATTCTGTTGTTAGAGCTTTTGAAAGCTTGCATGGCACTTTATTGTTGATTATTACTGATGGCACTTGGCTTAATGTTGCAATACTAAGAAATAGTAAAGTCATTTACCCAAGAAATTAAAAAAGGATTAGTAATATGTTCAGATAAGGAATGACTGATACAAATTTCTGAATACTGTTTCTCTGAATCAGAGCTGAAATTGGAAAGTAATTTTTATCATCCTTGGCACTGTCCTTGAACTTTTATCTGTTTAATGGAAATGTTAGGGTGAATAAGGTCAGCCTATTTAGAAACATTTCAAGCTAATTTGGCTTTTGGTTCAAGGCAGTCTACTGCTATTCTGGCTAAAGAAAATAAAAGAGGCTGCTGACTGTCAAGATTTAAATGTTACCTACTTCTGTTTCCACCAAATAGATTTTGTATGAAAATGTCTAGCTATAAGTGTTCCTGCAAGGGCAGTTCAAGATGTTGCATCAGCATTCTCAGTGGTTTTCCCAATTCCAGCCTTATTTTGCCTCTAAAACTCTCTCTACAAGTGAGTCCGTGTTTTTCAGACAAAATGTAAGAGTATTAGAGAAGGCATTTAACTTTCCAGTTCTAGATCTAGTCTGTACCTTATGTCTGTACCTTACAAAATGTTGTTTTCTGCCATTCCCATCTGTGAGCATTTGTTGAATGGGTTGGGTTTCTGTTCTCTTGGATAGAAGATTGGACTAGGTGACCAGTGGGCTTCCAAGGTGGCACTAGTGGTAAAGAACCCGCCTGCCAGTGCAGGAGACGTAAGAGAGGCGGGTTTGTCCCCTGTGTCAGGAAGATACCCTGAAGGAGGGCATGGCAACCCACTCCAGTGTTCTTATCTGGAGAATTCTGTGGCCAGAGGAGCCTGGCGGGTCTGTAGTCCATAGAGTCTCACAGAGTCACACGTGACTGAAGCGACTTAAGCATGCATGCACGATCAGTGACCCTTTCAGCTCTGATATTCCTCAATTAGTATTTCGTGACTTCCAGTATCAGCCTGTAACTAGGCAATATTATGGGGAAATCCTTTGCTAATTATGCTTGTTGTAATGAAAATGAATGAACTGTTTCTAGTTCTTGATAATCTTGAAAACTAGCTTCTGAATCAACTCACTTTTTAGAAGTCTTTCTCTAAGAGTTTCAGATTCTAAGAAGGCTGCTGAATTGACGATTATAAATGTCAAGTCTGCAATATTGTTAAAACAGAAACTTTTATGACTTTTTCTCTCGCCCTATATATTTTTCTTGATGTCTGAAAACTTGATATTTCTGAGCATTTTTCATTAAGTATACCCTTTTTAAAGGTTTTTTTTTAATGTGGGTCATTTTTTTTTTCTATTGAATTTGTTACAGTATTGCTTCTGTCGTCTATGTTCTAGTTTTTTGGCCATGAGGCATGTGGGATCTTAGTTTCCTTACCAGGGATTGAGCCTGTACCCCCTGCCTTGGGAGGTGAAGTGGCTCATTGGACCGCCAGGGAAGTCCCAAGTGTACCCATTTTAGTTATTATTTAAATTCTCCTCAGAAAATTTTATCCCCATACTACCTGAATATCATAGATTGTAGTTTCCATATAAAATTTTACTTGGGAGGGAAAAATGGATTTCTTGACTCTAACAATTTAGAACCATGAGTCGAGTTTATGTGTTTTTACATGTAAGGAAAGTTTAAGAATCAGAAATAACTAAGTATTAAGTCCTTGGCAGTAAGTCACAGAGCCAGATTCCTAATTTCTTTCAGTCACGCAGTGCTGGGAAACAAAAACTCAGATCATTCTTCATTCCACACTTACCATCTTATATACCTATTTTAAAATGCTGTAGCATTTTGGGGACAATTACTATGGTATTTGCCAAATGGGTATTTTAAAAATTGCATCATTTTCTATACTTGTGCATTTCTCTTTTACTAGGGAGATGTTTTCACTTCTGTTTATTTAAATTAATTCATTTTTGGCTTGTGCTGGGTCTTCATTGCCTGGCAAAGGCTTTCTCTAGCTGCGGTGCATGGGCTTATTACTGCCGTGGCGTCTGTTGAGGAGCGCAGGCTCTGGGCGCGTGGACTCAGGAGTAGCTGCGGCTCTTGGGTTCTAGAACTTGCAGCTCAGGAGTTGTGGCGCGCAGGCTTAGTTGCCCTGTGGCATGTGGGATCTTCCCGGGCCAGGGATCCAAACCTGTGTCCCCCGCATTGGCAGGCGGATTCTTACCCACTGCACCAACAAGGAAGTCCTCCCCATTTACTTCTAAGTTTGCTTTTGCCTGTGTCTGTCTGGACTTGTGACTTTCTGTTTTACTCAATGGACTATAAGCTGCCGACACTCCCCACAGGGTTCTGGGGAGACAGACCTTCATTACCCGGGTCGGCCGCCGGCTCTCTGCTCACCTGCCTTGCTCAGCCTCACCTAATGGGCTTTTGAACTGAATTAGTAAAGAAGGAAAGGGAAACATATTTGTTATTGGCAGCAATAATAATGCAAAGTGAAACTACCTTTTGAAATGTTTTTTCTAGGCCTTCCAACTGTATTTTTAGTGACCTTTTTGTTCTTAGGGTTTTCACATTCCTTAATGTTTTTTTCCTGTGTTGTTTGCCGCCTTATCTCAAATTATATTTACCCATCAATTTCTATTTTATTATTATAGAGTTTCCCCTCCAATGTTAACATATATCAGAGGCAGAGGCCCACATTTTTAGACCTTAGTTTATAGCAGTGTTTTTGTTTGATGCCATGCATCATTGGATCTCATTGCTTGTCCTGTGATAGAGCTAATGTGTATAAAATAATGCTAGCTTTTTCTGAGTAGTCACACTGATATTTTCAAATCATCATTTTTACCAGGCGCTAGAATGCTCTTTGGGAGAAGGCAATGGCAACCCACTCCAGTGTTCTTGCCTGGAGAATCCCAGGGACGGGGAAGCCTGGTGCGCTGCTGTCTACGGGGTCGCAGAGTCGGACACGACTGAAGCGACTTAGCAGCAGCAGCAGAATGCTCTTTGTTTAATTTATTAAGAGAAGGGCACTCCATTTTGATATCTTCTGGAGGAGGCTAGATGTCCCTCCTGTAGGCATTGATAACATTCCATATTCCTCTTTACTCTACAAATTGTACTGTCATTTTATATTTGTTTCCCCGCTAGAGTCTCCAGCCTTTGCCCTTGGGCCCAGGAAAGGGCTTATTGAAAGTCTTTTGAAATGAACTGAAGAGGGTGAAAATAAGCAGTCAGTTTTAGAACTTCGGGATAGTGGAGAGTTGGTAGGGTTTATGCCAGAGGCTCTGAGTGCCCAGACTCTCTTCCTATTTTTGGTCTAGGAGAATAGCCTAGAAATTTCTGCTTTAGCTAGCCTAATACTAGCTAAGATCGTCAGAATTTATTAAGAAAAAATTATTGGAATATAGTTGTTTTGCAGTGTGGTGTTAGTATCTTCTGTATAGTGACATGAATCACCTACACGTATGTATGTATGCAAGCAGTGAGGTCCTATGTATATGGATCTCCTCTTGTTTGGAGTCCCTTCGCATTTGGGTCACCACAGAGCACCGAGTATAGTTCCCTATGCTATACAGTAGGTTCTCATTAGCTACCCATTTTATCCATAGTAGTATATTATAAGATCATGAGAATTTTCTAAAGATAATAAATTGAAGAATCTTTAAAAATGGCGCTCTTAGTAAGTATGCTACTGGTTGTCAGCACTTTAAAATGTTTGAGAAGCAAAAAAATGAAAAAGATTCACTTTTTGCTTCAGGAACTTGCACCTGGAATGGGGAGATCTATCGAAGGGTCAGTGACACCAGTATATATAGTGGTGTGACACTTGTGAGGTCCTTGAAATTATTCTTTCATTTGTAAAGTAATGACTGCCATCCTCTCTTCCTGTTTTATTCAGCTGTGAGATTCAAATAGAGACACGTCAAAAACCATAAGAGTTATGCAAATTCAAGGTTCTGTTATTTCACTATTCAGAATGCAGGGAGTACAGTCATCTCTTAGTCTCCAGGGAGCTGGCTCCAGGGCCCTCAGGCTGAACTCCATGGATGTTCACGTCTCGTATATAAACGGGCTTAGGGACTTCCTTGGTTGTCCAGCTGTTAAGACTCCGAGCTCCCAACGTAAAGGGCCCAGGCTTGATCCCTGGTCTTAGTTGTAGTTGAGGCACGCGGGAACTAGTTCCCAGAAACTTCAGGCACTTCCCCCGTGGTCCAGTGGTTAAGACTCTGAGCTCCCAATGCAGTGAGCCTGGGTTCAGTCTCTGGTCAGGGGACTAGATCCCGCATGCTGCAACCAAGACCTGGTGCAGTCAAATAAACACATAATATAAATGAAGACCCACCCCAGTGGTTGAGACTCCACCTTCCAATGCAGGGGGCGTGGGTTCAATCCCTGGTCTGGGAACTAAGGTCCAACATGCTGCAGGGTGTGGCCAGAAATTAAAAAATGCTGAAAATGAAATAAGCCCTGCCAAATCAATCAATCAATCAATAACCCGGAAGTCAGCACATTTTCTCCAATCAATCAATAAATAGAAAAAGAAAAAATACCCCAGAAGCCAACATATTTTCTCAAGGATTATACAGAATAAGAAAGACAAGTGGGCTTGGTGTTATACCCAGTTTTAAGTGCAGTAGACCCAGAAAGAGGGGCAGCTGGTTTACAAGTAGAAGCCGTGACCATAGCAGGGGATCAGATGTGAGAGCAGATTAAGGCAAATAGTAGAATAATAGAAACTGGTGATCGAACTTTAGTAACAATCTCTACATAGGGATGTAGGAACTCCTAGTTGTGGATATTTATGTGAAAATATTAAGTATTTAATATAAAGAACTGGAGAAGGAAATGGCAACCCACTCCAGTATTCCATGGACAGAGGAGCCTGGTGGGCTACAGTCCATGGGGTCTCAAAGAGTCAGACATGACTGAGCGACTACCATAAACACAATATAAAGAGTGTTGGACATCCCTGGGGGCTCAACGGTAAAGAATCCTCCTGTCAGTGCAGGAGACCTGGGTTCAGTCCCTGCGTCGGGAAGACCCCCTGGAATAGGAAATGGCAACCTACTCCAGTTTTCTTGCTGGGAAATTCCTTGGGCAGAGAAGCCTGGTGGGCTGCAGTCCATGGGGTCGCAGAGTCAGACATGACTGAAGCGACTTATGCAAAGTGATTGAAGACAAAATTTTTTTGAATTGTTTATTCACAGGTATCTCTTGTAAGTTCTTTGCTGTTCTTCTTACTGCTTTCCAAACAGAAATAGTACAATCTGTTCTTTTTTTCTTTGCTGCTACATTGTAGGAAATGATTCCATCTGCCATTCAGTGTTGTATATAAGAGCGCTTGTGTGTTTTTAGTTTAGGTGTAAATATTTAAAACTACCAGGAATTTTTTTTTTTCAGGAAGCTATTCACAATAGCCTCATTCATCTTAAAGAGCTTTACTATTACAAAAAATGGCTAGTGATGTTAACTTTATATAAACATAATGAAGTATGGATTACCTTAATGTTAATCTATTTATTAAGCTTCACATTGAAACATGTATATTACCATATGTGAAATAGATGACAGGTGCAAGTTTGATGCATGAAGCGGGGCACTCAAAGACAGTGCTCTGGGACAACCCAGAGGAGCGGGGTGGGGAGGGAGGTGGGAAGGGCATTCAGGATGGTGGGACACATGTGCACCTGTGGGTGATTCACATTGATTTATGGCAAAAGCCACCACAATATTGTAAAGACATTATCCTCTAATTAAAATAAATTAATTAAAAAATATATATATATATGTTTGTTAAGCTTTAGCTGAATGGAGCACTGCCTATATTCTTTTCATTCTGAACTAATATTAAAATAACCTTTGTGGGTATGCTTGATGCAACCAATACAGGCTTAGAGTGCAATCTTAACACTTAATAGTACTCTTGTAAAAGGGGGAGCTAAGGATTAGATTTGTTTTCTAGATTAGTAGCTTAAATATACTAGATTTAAGTTTCCTGCAATATATTTATAATACTTATAATATTTAGGGTTGTCATTGTTCTGGCAAAATTATTAGGACTTTATAGCTGCCTATGTTCTGAAAGTAATGGAGAAGTATAGCAAATTTGGCAAAACAGATGGTAGTGGTCAAGTGAATCCTGCTTTATTAACCCAGTGGAAATTTTCATAATGGACTTTCTCTGTTAGTATAAAATAACCTGTAATCCCACAAATGGATATTGTATGTACTCTGGATTTCTGTTTCCTATTTTTCTCATGGTACTTTATATTGCTATTTTTATCCCTGCTTTGAAATAGCCAGCAGTCTACAGATCTACCTTATGAGTTGAGGATATGATGCAATATTTTAAAAATGCAAATTTAGGTTATATTAACATCCCATTACTTCATGGGAAATAGATGGGGAAACAGTGGAAACAGTATCAGACTTTATTTTTTGGGGCTCCAAAATCACTGCAGATGGTGATTGCAACCATGAAATTAAAAGACGCTTACTCCTTGGAAGGAAAGTTATGACCAACCTAGATAGTACATTAAAAAGCAGAGACATTACTTTGCTAACAAAGGTCCGTCTAGTCAAGGCTATGGTTTTTCCAGTAGTCATGTATGGATGTGAGAGTTGGACTGTGAAGAAAGCTGAGCGCTGAAAAATTGATGCTTTTGAACTGTGGCGTTGGAGAAGACTCTTGGACTGCAAGGAGATCCAACCAGTCCTCCTAAAGGAGATCAGTCCTGGGTGTTCATTGGAAGGACTGATGCTGAAGCTGAAACGCCAGTACTTTGGCCACCTCATGTGAAGAGTTGACTCATTTGAAAAGACCCTGATGCTGGGAGGGATTGGGGACAGGAGGAGAAGGGGACGACAGAGGATGAGATGGCTGGATGGCATCACCCACTCGATGGACATAAATTTGAGTAAACTCCGGGAGTTGGTGATGGACAGGGAGGACTGACGTGCTGCGATTCATGGGGTTGCAACGAGTCGGACACTACTGAGCGACTGAACTGAACTGAGCTGAACATAAAATGATAAAAATGTTCACTGAGACAGGCTGGATCATCAATTAAATACTAGCTGTGGTGTACTGACCAACTCTTAAATTGACAGGGTATAGGGAACTATTAACTGTTTGTAAATTATAATATTACATTTCATATATGTAAAATGTGCATGAACAAAATAGTGGCAAGGATTCCCCTCCCACCCCTCTCTCTCCCCTGTCCCTGCAAAATAATGGCAATCCTACCTCCAGAAGGGCTTCCCTGGTGGCTCAGATGATAAAGAATCTGTCTTCAATGCAGGAGACCCGAGTTCAGTCACTGGGTTGGAAGATTCCCTGGAGAAGGGAATGGCTACCCACTCCAGTATTCTTGCCTGGACATCCCTTGGACAGAGGAGCCTGGTGGGCTACAGTCCATGGGGTTGCAAAGAGTTGGACACAATGGAGCAACTAACACTTTCACTTTTGCTTGCTGAAACTGCCCAGGATGGTGATGGCTCCGTGGGATACAATTTGAAATACATTGATGTAAGGGGAAAAGTATGGGCTTCCCAGGTGGCTCAGTGGTAAGGAATCCGCCTGCCATTGTAGGAGACATGGGTTCATTCCCTGGGTCTGGAAGATCCCTGCAGGAGGAAATGGCAACCCACTCCAGTATTCTTGCTTGGAAAATTCTGTGGACGGAGGAACCTGGAAGGTTGCAGTCCACAGGATCTGCTATGATGCAGCAGCCATACTTCTTGAAATGTTAAATGATCAAGAATGGTAGTTCTGCAGCAGAACTTGCCTTTACGTGGATGACGTGGATTGTTTGGGGAAAAAACATAAAGTAGAATAAAGAGAAAATAATACTAGGATTTAAGACTCTGAGACATAGCTCTATGCTTTTTTTTGAAGCTAGTGTAGGCAGAGTTTTTAAAGTGAAATAATGAGTTTTTAAAAAATACTTCAACTCTTGGAAGATCCAGGTATATTTAAAGTTCATCATCTGAGTCCTCTCTTTCCTCTGTGAATATCTGTAGCACTTAAGTATCTTTCCAAAGATGTTTACAACATAGTGATGGTATTTGTGGGATGTCTGTAATTTTATCTCACTTATTATTAGACTTTAATTTTCTTAAAAGAGCACTAAGAGCAGAGATCTTTAAAAAAAATAAAAATGAGGATCTCAAAAAGTTATGCGTACACTCATAATGCCCATAGCAGTGTTGTTCGCATTAGCCAAGTGATGGAAACATTCCAAATGTTAATCAACTGACCAATGTATAAACAAAATGTGTTACATATTATGTATATGTATTATGGAATGTTATTCAGTCATAATAAGGAAGGAAATCCTGACACATGTTACGACATGGATACATCTTGAGGACGTTATGCCAGGTGAACTAAGCTAGCCACACACAAAAAATTCTGTATGATCCCATTTATATGATCTACCTATAGTCATTAATCATAGAGACAGAAGGTACAGTGCTGCTTGCCAGGGACTTGGGGGTGTGGGAGAATGGAGAGCTGTTTAATGGATGTGAAGTGTATGTTTCTCATACAGAGTTCTGGAGGCTGGTTGTACAGTAGTGTGAGAATAGCCAACATTATTGAATTGTACACTTAGAGGTGGTTAAGCTGGTCAAATTTGTGTTACGTGCATTGTACCCCAACTTCTAAGGAAAGCCTGCGGAAACTATTAATATATATAGGTGCTTGTTAAAATAGTGTTCAGCAACAGTTGATCGAATTTGGTTATACTTCTAGATTTTAAGACACAAACTTTGATTCAAATTTGTAATGTGATATCAGCAGTAAAGAATCCGCCTGCCAATGCAGGAGACACAGATTTGATCCCTGGGTCAGGAAGAGAAGGGAAGAGAAGGGAAACCTCGTAAAGGGTTTATATTTTTCCTAGTTCTCGTAGACCTAGATCTGTGTGTGAAATGACTCTTACCATTGGGCAGAGTTAAGAGACAAGTGTGCAACAGTGTGCCATTTAAGAATTTTATTTTTAAGAATGATGTAATTAGACTTATTAAGGCTTCCCTTGTGGCTCAGCTGGTAAAGAATCTGCCTGCAATGCGAGAGACCTGGGTTCCATCCCTGGGTTGGGAAGATCCCCTGGAGAAGGGAACGGCTACTCACTCTAGTATTCTGGCCTGCAGAATTCCATGGACTGTATAGAATGAAGAATTTTATTAAAAAAAAAAGATGTAATTAGATTTCTTTAGAAATTGTATGACGTATATATTTTATTTTCTTAAGAGTTGAAACTTTTTTGTTTTTTTTAGTTGAAACTTTTTATTTTGTGAATAATTCCAGGTTAACTTACGTCAATTCAGTAGTGTTAGGTTGTGACAAGTAATTTTTGAAAGACGTCAAATTCATTTCAGGTCCCATTATCATGGTAAGCATTCTACAGTCATTCCAGATTTGTTGATTTTTGTGCCACCCATGACTTTCAATAGCTGTAATTTAATATTAATAATGTAATACATTGTACATTCTCCTATGCTTAGTGGAACTGGCAGAATGGTTAAAGTTGACGCTCTACTGGGAGAGAAGGTTCTGGTCATGTGACCAATGTCTTTCTGGGGGGAGGTCTTATGCGAGGTGGAGTGGGGGAACCATGGGAGAGAGGAGAGTGTGTAAGGATGATGCAGAGTCTGATGACGGGTGTGAGCACGTTGGAGGAGGTCCTCTGCAGGTGGGTTTCCGTGTCTGAAGGTGGGTCTGCTTTTTGATCACACTGGTTTGATGGCTTGGCTGGTTTAGAATTCTTGTTTGGAAGTCATTTTTTTTTCCCCCTCAGAACACTGAATGCATTGCTCCACTATTAACAGTTTCCAGAATACAGAAATTCTTTTTCATTCTGGACTTTTGAGGCTTTTGTATATAGCTTTTCCTCCATTCTTTGTGGAAGCTTGCAGGATCTTCTCTTTTCCTCAGGAATCTGAAACTTCAGAGCAGTACTCTTGAGTAGATTTTTTTTCATCCACTCGGTGGGCTTCTTACACCCTTTTGGTCTTCAGTTCTGGGAAATTGGCTTGAATGATCTCTTTCATTCTGTTTTCTCTGCTCTTTCTTTGAGAATCATTATTTGGATGGCAGCCCTTCCCCACACATCATCTTATTTTCCTCTTCTCCCTTCCTCCCCCATTTTCTGTCTTTTTGGTTTTCCAGATGATGTTCTCAACTTTATTTTTCTAACTCTTTTATTGCATTTTCCACGTCTTTAGCTAGGTAGACACACGTGTGCTAAGTCGCTTCAGTTGTGTCCGACTCTTTGTGACCCCATGGACCGTAGCCCGCCAGGATCCTCTGTCCACGGGATTCTCCAGGCAAGAATGCTGGAGTGGGGTGCCATGCCCTCCTCCAGGGCATCTTTCTGACTCAGGGATCGAACCCGCGTCTCTTATGTCTCCTGCATTGGCAGGCGGGTTCTTTACCACTAGTGCCAGCTAGACACATAAACCTGCATAAATGTACGTACTGTGTGTGTATATATGTATGTGGAGGGGGTGGCTTGGCAGGGTGGCGGAGCTTGAGAAGAAGAGCGGGAGAGAGGGAACAAACAGGAGCACCCTCAAAGCTGTACGGACTGCGTGTGCGTGGGCTGGGGGCTTGTCGCTGTGTAATCGGGTCAGCCGTTGTGTCGGTAGCCTCTGCCATCACTGTCTTTACAGCTTTTCTCTTCACTTTGTCAATGCTCCAGAGAAGACTCCTCCAATGGAAAGTTGTGGTCCTGGGTGCCAGCATTCATTGAGGAGTCTGTGGAGCTCTCAATATCCAGTGTGTAAAATTTTGTGTAATTTCCCTGTTTTCTAATAGTATGTCCCCACTTTCAGTTATGCCTGGGCTTCTATTTCCAGCATTCTCTGTGTGACCCTCTGCAGAATAAACCTCCAGTTTTATTCCAGGGTTGAAGAGGGCAGTTGCTGGGCTGAAGTTGAAGAAACTGAGGATGGGGGTGTTGGGGGAATATAGGGAGTGAAGAGGGGACTGAGTGATTTTCAAGTAGGTTTTCTTTTCTTTATTTTTTTATGGGAGGATAATTGCTTTATAGTGTTGTGGTGGTCTCTGCCGTACATCAGTCATGCCGTACATCAAATCAGTCATAATTTTATATAGCCCCTTCCTCTTGAGCCTCCCTCCCCCGTCAAATTGATTTTCAATCACTTCCTTTTCAGTTCAGTCCAGTTTAGTCGCTCAGTCGTGTTTGACTCTTTGTGACCCCATGGACTGCAGCACGCCAGGCCTCCCTGTCTATCACCAACTCCCGGAGTTTACTCAAACTCATGTCCATTGAGTCAGTGATGCCATCCAACCATCTCATCCTCTGTCGTCCCCTTCTCCTCCTGCCCCCAATCCCTCCCAGCATCAGGGTCTTTTCAAATGAGTCAACTCTTCGCATCAGGTGGCCAAAGTATTGGAGTTTCAGCCTCAGCATCAGTCCTTCCAATGAACACCCAGGACTGATCTCCTTCAGGATGGACTGGTTGGATCTCCTTGAAGTCCAAGGGACTCTCAAGAGTCTTCTCCAACAGCATAGTTCAAAAGCAACAATTCTTCGGCACTCAGCTTTCTTTATGGTCCAACTCTCATATCCACACATGACTACTGGAAAAACCATAGCTTTTACTAGATGGACCTTTGTTGACAAAGAATGTCTCTGCTTTTTAATGTACTATCTAGGTTGGTCATAACTTTTCTTCCAAGGAGCAAGTGTCTTTTGATTTCATGGCTGCAGTCACCATCTGCAGTGACTTTTTAGCATCACCTTTATCGGGCATCCAGCAACACCTGGGAGCCAGTTCTTAAGCCATCTGGGGATTGTTTGTTCAAGAGCGCTGGTGTTCACCTTTTCCTCATTGCCCTCCTAGATTGTGCTGAGTCCATCCATACTCATCCATTTGTTTTACATGTTATAGAATTTTACATCTCATTTCATTTATCCTTGTGGTTTTATGCCTTTTTAGAAATCCCTTTATTGAGATTTTGAAGTGTTGAGAATGGGTAGAGCTAAAAGCATGTGTCCAATCATCCATTTTAAATTGGGAATTTGGAAACTTAAAATTTGATCAAGGTGATATAAGAATGGGTATCTTTATTTCTTTATAGTTTTAAAATTATAGTTGGTTTGCATTGTTGTGTTGGTTTCTGGTGTTCAGGAAAGTGATTCAGTTGTGTGTGTGTGTGTATATATATACACACACACATATATATACACACATATATACATTCTTCTTCAGGTTCCTTCCCATTGTAGTTTATTACGAGATATTGAATATAGTTCCCTGTGCTATACAGTAGGACCTTGTTGTGTGCCTGTTTTATCTATAGGAGTTTTATCTGCTAATACCAAACTCCTCATTTGTCTCCTTCCCATTCCCTTTCCTTTTTGGTAACCATAAGTTTGTTTTCTTTCTTTTTTTTTTTTTTTTCTTTTTTTCTTTTTTAATTTTTATTATTATTATTATTTTTTTTCCCAGTGGGTTTTGTCATACATTGATATGAATCAGCCATGGATTTACATGTATTCCCAATCCCGATCCCCCCTCCCACCTCCCTCTCCACCCGATTCCTCTGGGTCTTCCCAGTGCACCAGGCCCGAGCACTTGTCTCGTGCATCCCACCTGGGCTGGTGATCTGTTTCACCATAGATAGTATACATGCTGTTCTTTTCAAATATCCCACCCTCACATTCTCCCACAAAGTTCAAAAGTCTGTTCTGTGTTTCTGTGTCTCTTTTTCTGTTCTGCATATAGGGTTATCGTTATCACCTTTCTAAATTCCATATACATGTGTCAGTATGCTGTAATGTTCTTTATCTTTCTGGCTTACTTCACTCTGTATAATGGGCTCCAGCTTCATCCATCTCATTAGGACTGGTTCAAATGAATTCTTTTTAATGGCTGAGTAATATTCCATGGTGTATATGTACCACAGCTTCCTTATCCATTCATCTGCTGATGGGCATCTAGGTTGCTTCCATGTCCTGGCTATTATAAACAGTGCTGCGATGAACATTGGGGTGCACGTGTCTCTTTCAGATCTGGTTTCCTCAGTGTGTATGCCCAGAAGTGGGATTGCTGGGTCATATGGCAGTTCTATTTCCAGTTTTTTAAGAAATCTCCACACTGTTTTCCATAGCGGCTGTACTAGTTTGCATTCCCACCAATAGTGTAAGAGGGTTCCCTTTTCTCCACACCCTCTCCAGCATTTATTGCTTGTAGACTTTTGGATAGCAGCCATCCTGACTGGCGTGTAATGGTACCTCATTGTGGTTTTGATTTGTATTTCTCTGATAATGAGTGATGTTGAGCATCTTTTCATGTGTTTGTTAGCCATCTGTATGTCTTCTTTGGAGACATGTCTGTTTAGTTCTTTGGCCCATTTTTTGATTGGGTCATTTATTTTTCTGGAATTGAGCTGCAGGAGTTGCTTGTATCATAAGTTTGTTTTCTATGTCTGTGAGTCTGTTTCTGCCTTGTGAATAAGTTCATTTGTATCATTTTGTTAGATTTCACATGTAAGTGATATCATATGACATTTGTCTTTCTCTGTCTGACTTACTTCACTTAGTATGTTAATCTCTAGGTTTATCTATGTTGTTGTAAAAGGCAACATTTCAAGGAATGAATGTTTTAATTTGAAAATTAATACTTAAAAATTTGTTAGTGTGTAGTAGCAGTTGGAGCATAGTTTAAGAGTGAATTTTTGGATGACAACCCCAAATAGTTCAGAAGAGGCTTAAGTGTATGATTCCTCATGTGTTCGTGTTCTTTAAATTTGTAGTGTAATGCCACTTTCTCTGTGATCTAAATATGTGATGACTACTTCAGAAGCATAAATAATTTACTCTTCACTTTTTTTAACTGCACGTGTTTCTAAAATGAGTTATATTAAAAATCCAATAATTGCATAAATATTTGAACGCATATACATGCTAGTACCATATGAGCTATTCTTAAGCCAAAGGCAGTGCTTCAGAGCTACTGTTCACTGAGAAAAGTAATGTTAAATATTCAAGGACACATCCCAGTAGGACACTAAAGTGTGTGGGTATTTAACGAAAACTTTTCTCGTTGGAAGAATTACAAATTCACAGAGAGCATGATTAAATGCTAAATTTTATATTAGGCCCGAGTCTGCTGTATATGAAGACTCGGGTTCGATCCCTAAAGATCCCCTGGAGGAGGAAATGGCACCCCACTCCAGTATTCTTGCCTGGAGAATCCCATGGACAGAGGAGCCTAGTGGGCTGCAGTCTGTGGGGTCCAAAGAGTCTGACACGACTGAGCGACTCACTCACATGCACACACACACACACACTGGGTCTTTAGTTGGAGCACGCAGGGTCTTTAGGTGGGGCATGCAGACTCTTAGCTGTGGCATGTGAGATCTAGTTCCCTGACCAGGGATCAAACAGGACCCCCTGCATTGGGAGCACAGAGACTTAGCTTCACCAGCTCCACCAGCAGGGAGGTCTCTCAGGCTGCTTTCATTGCAGGTGAGACACCAGTGGTAAGTTTGGGCAAAGGCTCAGAAGTTACTGAATTCATTCATTCAGCAAATATTTATTGAGCATCACAGTTGGTTTCATTCAATTATGAAACCAGGCAACTGTGTCACAATTGCATGCAGCAGTGAACAAGACATATAAAAATCATATATACATATGTCATATATTCATACAGAAAGCTTAAGTGTAATAAATAGATTGTGCAGCTTTTTAGAAGGTGATAATTGGAAGGGAAAACCATAAAGCAGAGGGATGGAGAAGGAAGAACTTGGGGCCTACGCTGTGCCTGAATGCTTTTCATACTGTATTTCCCAGAATGCTGGGGGCTGCCTTGGTGGTTCAGAGGATCAGTAACCATGTGCTCTGAATTTTATTTTTTTTAATATGTTTGAGAACATTTCAAAAATAGTAAAGAGCAATAGCATGTGCAGACAAATATGTATGAAGTTTCACACATTAGATACCACCATCATGTTGACTGCTGCCAACGCAATAGTCATGTTTGGGAAGAGGCCTGGGTTTTCACACAGTTTTGTTCATACTATAATATACAATTTTTCTTCTTATCATAATATGCAGTTTTACCCATAAACCTAAAGATAGTTTGCTTTAATAGAACATCTCGCTTCCATACATTTTGAGACTGCACTGCTAAAAGTTTTTGAAAACCACCTTGTAGAATCTAATTTGCCTTCCCCTTGGTTTACCAGGATTGTCTTCAGCACCTTCAGACTTTTCTCCTTTCTAATCTCTCTTGCATACCATTGATAGAGTTAATTTTCTTAAAACACTGAAGTTTATAATTAAATGCTTGAAACTCAAACCCTATTGTGGGGGAAAGTAAGACCCTAAACAAATCTTTGTTTCCTCATCTGTAGGTATCTTCTCTGCTCTAAACTTTTACTTCTGTGATTTTTTTTCTCCTAGCTGTGTCAGTGGTTCTTATGATCCATCTCTATCTTACCCACCCAGTGCCTCTCTCCCCCCAAATAATCCCTGCCCTTTGAAGATGCTCTAGTCTGCTCTTCTTCTTCACTCCTGTCTCCCTTCGCCAACGCACACGCCACTTGCTGATTAATTACTCTTTGTTTATATTTTTGTTGTTCCTCCAGATTGGGTTCTTTCTTTAGGCCATTGATTTAAATTATGCACATTGTTTTAAAATAGTCTCCTAGAAATCATGGTTAAAGACAAGTTCCTGGAAGAGTGTTGGCAATACCAAATGATACAGCATTAAAGTAGATTGGAAACTGGGAACAAGCCACTTGATTTGTCAAGACTGTGCTTTCCAGCACAGTAGCCACTAGCCATGTGTGGCTGTTTAGATTAAAATCAATTAAAACTAAGTACAATTAAAAATTCAGTTTTTCAATCTCTGGGCTTCCCTGGTGGCTCAGATGGTAAAGAATCTGCCTGCAGTGTGGGAGACCTGGGTTTGACCCTGGGTCAGGAAGATCCCCTGGAGAAGGAAATGGCAACCCACTCCAGTGTTCTTGCCTGAAGAAGTCCATGGACATGACAAAATTCAACACTCATTTATGATTAAAACTCTCCAGAAAGCAGGAATAGAAGGAACATACCTCAACATAATAAAAGCTATATATGACAAACCCACAGCAAGCATCACCCTCAATGGTGAAAAATTGAAAGCATTTCCCCTGAAATCAGGAACAAGACAAGGGTGCCCACTCTCACCACTACTATTCAACATAGTGTTGGAAGTTTTGGCCACAGCAATCAGAGCAGAAAAAGAAGTAAAAGGAATCCAGATAGGAAAAGAAGAAGTGAAACTCTCGCTGTTTGCAGATGACATGATCCTCTACATAGAAAACCCTTAAGACTCTTCCAGAAAATTACTAGAACTAATCAATGAATATAGTAAAGTTGCAGGATATAAAATTAACACACAGAAATCCCTTGCATTCCTATATACTAACAATGAAAAAACAGAAAGAGAAATTAAGGAAACAATACCATTCACCATTGCAACAAAAAGAATAAAATACTTAGGAGTGTATCTACCTAAAGAAACAAAAGACCTATACATAGAAAACTGTAAAACACTGGTGAAAGAAATCGAAGAGGACACAAACAGATGGAGAAACATACCATGTTCATGGATTGGAAGAATCAATATTGTCAAAATGGCTATTCTACCCAAAGCAATCTATAGATTCAATGCAATCCCTATCAAGCTACCAACGGTATTTTTCACAGAACTAGAACAAATAATTTCACAATTTGTATGGAAATACAAAAAACCTCGAATAGCCAAAGTAATCTTGAGAAAGAAGAATGGAACTGGAGGAATCAAACTGCCTGACTTCAGACTCTACTACAAAGCCACAGTCATCAAGACAGTATGGCACTGGCACAAAGACAGAAATATAGATCAATGGAACAGAATAGAAAGCCCAGAGATAAATCCACGAACCTATGGACACCTTATCTTTGACAAAGGAGGCAAGGATATACAATGGAAAAAAGACAACCTCTTTAACAAGTGGTGCTGGGAAAACTGGTCAACCACTTGTAAAAGAATGAAACTAGAACACTTTCTAACACCATACACAAAAATAAACTCAAAATGGATTAAAGATCTAAATGTAAGACCAGAAACTATAAAACTCCTAGAGGAGAACATAGGCAAAACACTCTCCGACATAAATCACAGCAAGATCCTCTATGACCCACCTCCCAGAATATTGGAAATAAAAGCAAAACTAAACAAATGGGACCTAATGAAACTTAAAAGCTTTTGCACTACAAAGGAAACTATAAGTAAGGTGAAAAGACAGCCCTCAGATTGGGAGAAAATAATAGCAAATGAAGAAACAGACAAAGGCTTAATCTCAAAAATATACAAGCAACTCCTGCAGCTCAATTCCAGAAAAATAAATGACCCAATCAAAAAATGGGCCAAAGAACTAAACAGACATGTCTCCAAAGAAGACATACAGATGGCTAACAAGCACATGAAAAGATGCTCAACATCACTCATTATCAGAGAAATGCAAATCAAAACCACAATGAGGTACCATTACACGCCAGTCAGGATGGCTGCTATCCAAAAGTCTACAAGCAATAAATGCTGGAGAGGGTGTGGAGAAAAGGGAACCCTCTTACACTGTTGGTGGGAATGCAATCTAGTACAGCTGCTATGGAAAACAGTGTGGAGATTTCTTAAAAAACTAGAAATAGAACTGCCATATGACCCAGCAATCCCACTTCTGAGGAAACCAGATCTGAAAGAGACACGTGCACCCCAATGTTCATCGCAGCACTGTTTATAATAGCCAGGACATGGAAGCAACCTAGATGCCCATCAGCAGACGAATGGATAAGGAAGCTGTGGTACATATACACCATGGAATATTACTCAGCCATTAAAAAGAATTCATTTGAATCAGTCTTAATGAGATGGATGAAACTGGAGCCCATTATAGAGAGTGAAGTAAGCCAGAAAGATAAAGAACATTGCAGCATACTAACACATATATATGGAATTTAGAAAGATGGTAACGATAACCCTATATGCAAAACAGAAAAAGAGACACAGAAGTACAGAACTGACTTTTGAACTCTGTGGGAGAAGGCGAGGGTGGGATGTTTTGAGAGAACAGCATGTATATTATCTATGGTGAAACAGATCACCAGCCCAGGTGGGATGCATGAGACAAGTGCTCGGGCCTGGTGCACTGGGAAGACCCAGAGGAATCGGGTGGAGAGGGAGGTGGGAAGGGGGATCGGGATGGAGAATACGTGTAAATCTATGGCTGATTCATATCAATGTATGACAAAACCCACTGGAAAAAAATAAATAAATAAAGGAGAGAGAAAAAAAAAAAAAAGAAGTCCATGGACAGAGGAGCCTGATGGGCTACAGTCCATGGAGTTGCAGAGGAGTTGCCAAGTGAACAACACTTTCACTTTTCGGTCTTAGCTGCACATTTCAAGTGTTCAGTAACCATGTGTGGCCAGTGGCTACTAAGACGTGCAGATAGAGAACATTTGCATCATTGCAGGATGTTCAATTGGGCAGCATGTGTCTAACAGGTCACAAGTGACTTTGCAGTTCTGTTTCGGGAACTTCTGGAGGAGGAATACATTCGCAGATGATCAGAGGAAATGCCTGATGAAAAAACGGAAGTGATGAGTTTAGATAGTTGATCCTAGAGGTTTGAAAGTGACAAGAGGGATAGGGGAAAAGTAATAACGAAGTAAAATGAGGTGTGTTGGGGGGGAAATCCATGAAAACAGGACTGAGTTTGTTCTATACATCGGAGGAAGAGTAAGGAGGAAGAGCTAGACATATTGGATTTGGGGATAAACAAGAGAAACAAGAGAAACAAGAGAAACAGCATGGGTTTCACTTTATTTCAGTTGTGAGTGAGTCTCCAAAAGGTGTCACACAGTAAATGGCAATGACATCCATGTTCCTAAGTAAGGTTTGCATCCCCGAGCCCCGCACCTTAAAGGTGTGGTCCAGCTGGACGAGACCCAGACAGGGGCTGAGAGGGCGGGAGGGAAACGGATGCGTCCATCTCACCTGAGTGAGGGGGTCGGAAAGAGACCACTTGGTGCCTTTTCCTCTCTTTTTCTGGTTTTGCTGGGTCTTTGCTGCGGGGAACAGATTCTGTCTAGTTGTGGTGCATGCAGGCTTCTCGTTGAGGCACGCAGACCCTTAGAGCACCTGGGCTCAGCAGTTGAGGCTCCCGGGCTCTCTGGTTGCCCCGCAGCTTAGGGGATCTCTGTTCCCCCACCAGGAATCAAACCTCCTTCCCCTGAATTGCAAGGTGGATTCTTAACCACTGGACCACCAGCGAAGTTCCCCCCCGCCTTTTTTTTTTCCACTTGACTCTTGACATGATCTGTGTGGTCTCTGAACCTGGACTGGACAAGGTTAGAGGGCAGGTGCTATAGCTCCATCTCCCTGCCTGGCTTCAGAACAAGGAGAGGCGGTTGTGCTTTCACTGACAATAAAGCAGCATGTGGTCCACATACACAATGGAATATTACTCAGCCATAAAAAGAATGATGTGGTTTGCAGCAACTTGGAGGGACTTAGAGATTATCATATTAAGCGAGACAAAAGACAAACATCATATGATATCACTTATATGTGGAATCTAACAAAATGATACAAATGAACTTATATACAAAGCAGAAATAGACCCACAGACATAGAAAACTAATTTATGGTTACCAAAAAGGGAAAGTGTGTGTGTAGATTAGGAGTAAATTAGGAGTTGGGGATGAACAGATTCACTCTTAGTATATGTAAAATAGATAACCAACAAGGACCTACTGTATCACTCATGGAGCTATACTGAGTATTTTTGTAATGATAACCTATAAGGGAAAAGAAGAAAAAATAGATCTGTCTGTATGTATACATGAATCACTTTGCTGTACGCTTGAAACTAAAGCAACGTAAACAACTACACCTCGGTTGAAAATAACACAGAGCAGCAGGGTTTGTTTTCCGTGAACCAGGACAGGGCCTGGTGGGTGGCCTTTCACAGAGTGACCCCACTCAGGAGCCTTTCCTGCCGAGGACAGCATGACCTGCTTGGTACAGGCTGGAGGTGTGCCCATCAGATGCAGAGGCTGGAGGCTGACAACCACTCTGATCACCTTTCGTTGTTGTTGTTCAGTCGCTCAGTCGAGTCTGACTCTCTGTGACCCCATGGACCGCAGCACGCCAGGCTTCCCTGACCATCACCATCTCACCGTCTCCCGGAGTCCACCCAAACCCATGTCCACTGAGTTAGTGACGCCATCCAACCATCTCATCCTCTGTGGTCCCCTTCTCCTCCTACCTTCAATCTTTCCCAGCATCAGAGGCTTTTTCAGTGAGTCGGCTCTTCTCATTAGTTGGCCAGAGTACTGGAGCCTCACATTCCGCATCAGTCCTTCCAATGCTTGAGCCCAGAATAGAAGGAGTGCCCAAGGATGTTTCCAGAAGGAAAATCTCTGCAGAACTCACGAAGAGGCCCCTTTGAGGAACCAGATGCTGTGGGTAGTAAATGAAAGTTAGAACCTGACAGATTCCAAGGGAAGAAGCCTTTTCACACCTGAAACAGCCTGAACTGGGCAGGGGGAGAAACTTGAACAATGAATGAAGTTTGGAGTTTGGTATGGACGCTTTACCTAGTGAAATATGAATATAATGGTTTTTGTGTCTAATGGTGGCCAGAGAACTTTTAATTTTTATGAATGGCTGGAAAAGCTTTGGAACAGATTCCATCCTTGATAGGGGATGAATAATGGCACAGGGGGCACAGACCACAGTTTTTGCTGCTTGCTCTCTAGGGAGTCTTATCCATTTGGGCTAGAGGCTGTACTGATTTGGAGTTTGATGAGAGTGTAGAATGTTTAGAAGAGCTGTTAAGAGATTATGTTAAGGAGCTTCCCTGGTGCCTCTGAGGTAAAGAATCCACCTGCCAGAGATTCTTTTATGCGGATTCTAAAGGCAGGAGATTCACATTCAATTCCTGACCTGGGAGGATCCTACATGCCGAGGAGCAACTGAGCCTGTGCGCCACGACTACTGGGCCTGTGCTCGAGAGCCTGGGAGCCGCATCCGCTGAGCCCACATGCGCTAGAGCCTGTGCTCCACAACAGGAGAAGCCACTGCAGTGAGAAGCCTGCGCCCCACTGCGAGAGAGTAGTCCCTTCTCATTGCAGCTAGAGAAAAGCCCGTGCAGCAATCAAGACCCGGCATAGCCAAATAACAATAATGATAAAGTTTTAAAAAGAGATTATGTTGAGAATTAATAAGAAGTAAGCAAAAGGTACATCATGAGAAACTCTGGGCTGGATGAAGCACAAGCTGGAATCAAGATTGCTGGGAGAAATATCAGTAACCTCAGATATGCAGATGACACCACCCTTAAGGCAGAAAGCAAAGAAGAGTTAAAGAGCCTCTTGATGAAAGTGAAAGAGGAGAGTGAAAAAGTTGGCTTAAAACTCAACATTCAGAAAATGAAGATCATGGCATCCGGTCGCATCACTTCATGGCAAATAGATGGGGAAACAATGGAAACAGTGGCAGACTTTATTTTTTGGGCTCCAAAATCACTGCAGATGGTGACTGCAGCCATGAAATCAAAAGACACTTGCTCCTTGGTAGAAAAGTTATGACCAACCTAGACAGCATATTAAAAAGCAGAGACATTACTTTGTCAACAAAGGTCTGTCTAGTCAAGGCTATGGTTTTTCCAGTGGTCATGTATGGATGTGAGAGTTGGACTGTGAAGAAAGCTGAGCGCTGAAAAATTGATGCTTTTGAACCGTGGTGTTGGAGAAGACTCTTGAAAGTCCCTTGGACTGCAAGGAGATCCAACCAGTCCATCCTAAAGGAAATCAGTCCTGAATATTCATTGGAAGGACTGATGCTGAGGCTGAAACTCCAGTACTTTGGCCACCTGATGCGAAGAGCTGACTCATGTGAAAAGACCCTGTTGCTGGGAATGATTGAAGACAGGAGGAAAAGGGGATGACAGAGGATGAGATGGTTGGATGGCATCACCAACTCAGTGGACATGAGTTTGGGTAGGCTCTGGGAGTTGGTGATGGACAGGGAACCCTGGTGTTCTGCAGTCCATGGGGTCACAAACAGTCAGACACGACTGAGTGACTGAACTGAACTGAACTGAAGCAAAAGGAAGGAAATCAAACCAGTCAGTCTTAAAGGAGATCAACCCTGAATACTCTGGAAGGACTGATGCTGAAGCTGAAGCTCCGACACTCTGACCATCTGATGTGAGCAGCTGACTCATTGGAAAGGACCTTGATGCTGGGAAAGTTTGAGGGCAGGAGGAGAAGGAGTCGACAGAAGGTGAGATGGTTGGATGGCATCACTGGTTTAATGGATGTGAACTTGGGCAAACTCTAGCAGACGGTGTGGAACAGGAAAGCCTGGTATGCTGCAGTCCATGGGGTTGCAAAGGGTCAGACACAACTTGACGACTGAGCAACAACAACAAAGCAAAAAGAATAATTGTCATTTGGAAGTAAAAGCAAGTGGAAGATGCAGTATAACACAGTCGAGTTTTCTTCTGTTGGTGCTTTTAGTGCCGTTGATGCTATGGCGGGGATAGTTATTAAATGTGTTTCTTTCAGTTTATGATTGGGCTGGGGTAGTGTATTACTTCTATTTTATTCTTAGGCTTGACTTATTTATGTATGTTCTATGGGGGACTTCCCTGGTGGCTCAGCTGTAAAGAATCTGCCTGCAATGCAGGAGATGCGTGTTTGAACCCCGGGTAGGGAAGATCCCCTGGAGGAGGGCCCGGCAACCCCGTCCAGTATTCTTGCCTGGAGGATCCCATGGACAGAGAAGCCTGGAGGGGCTGTGGTCCATGGGGTCGCAAAGAGTCAGGCATGACTGAAGGGCATAGGGCTTGTAGGGGGGAAGGAATCCTCATAGCAACTTACTAAACCAAATAGAGTCAGCATCCCCCCAGCATAGGGCTTGCAGGGAGAGAAAGTGGGTGTTTAAACCAAATTGGGGTTCTGTGAGGAAGGAGAAAAAGATGTTGGGTAAACCCTTGTACATATTCCTAGAATTATATATACCAACTTATTATAGATTAGATGGTAGGACCGTAGTATGCATTGAACACAGCTTGTCCCAAAACACCGTAATATAGTGGGTTTAATTATACAAAAGTTCATGTCTTTTTTTTTTTTTTTTGATGTGAACCATTTTTAAAGTCTTTATTGAATTGTTAACAGTACAGCTTCTGTTTTATGTCTTGGCTTTTTGGCTGAGAGGCATGTGGAATTTTAGCTCCCCGACCAGGGATCAAGCATGTACCTCCTGCATTGGAAGGTGAAGTCTTAATCATTGGACTACCAGGGAAGTCTGTTGTGAACTTTATTTCTTTCTCACCAAAAACAGTTCAGCAGCATGTGGCCCAGAGCTGATGGGATAGCTCTAACATAGCTTGAATATTAAGAGTTGCCAAGTTGTAATAACAACGAACCTCCCCCAGATTCAGAGACTGAGAGAACAAGGAAGTTTCTCTCTTATGCAACAGTCCCAGGAAAGCTTCTGAGGTGAGTGGGTATCTCTGCTACGTCGGGCTGCTCAGAGACCGTGGTTCCTTCTGTGTTGTTTCTTTGCCATCTGGACATGAGTTTGAGCAAACTCCTGGAAATAGTGAAGGCAGGGGAGCCTGGTGTGCTGCAGTCCATGGGGCTGCAAAGAGTTGGACGTGACTTAGCGACTGAATGACTGCAACGAACAGCATGGGATTGATTGTCCTTAACTGGGGGGTCCAGTCTGTTACCGTTTCCAGGTTCCGGCCAGGAAGTGGAGAAAGAAAACATGGAGCAGGGAAGCCCGTGTATCAAGGGCCAGGCCAGAGGGCGCTCATTCCTTCTGCTCACATTCCGTGTGCAGGATCTTAGCCACAGGGGTCATCCAACTGTGAAAAGCCTGAGGTTGTTCTCTGTTTCTGCTGCTATAAGAAAATACTGAAGGCTGGGTGGCCTATAAACAAAAAGCATTTATTCTCACAGTTGTGAAGGTAGGAAGTCCAAGGTCAGAGTGCCAGCAGATTCAGTATCTGGTGGGAGCCTGCCTTTGCGTTCATAGGTGATCATCTTCTAGCTGAGTCCGCCCATGACAGAGGGGATGAAGGAGCTCTCTGGGGTCTCTCTTACAAGAGCACTAATCCCATTCTTGAGGGAAGAGACCTACTGATGTCCCCAAGGCCTCACTTTCTAATATTATCCCACTGCGGGGTAGAGGTTGACATATGAACTTTGCAGGGACATAGCTAGTCAGCCCTTGGGAAATGGAGTGTCACTTGGCAGATTCCAAGTTTGCCCCAGTCGTCATCATCACCAGCCAGCAGACGGTGGGGAAGAGGCCAAGGGTCTTAAAGGGGATTGCACCTCAGTTGTACTCATCTCTTCTATTTACTCCCCATTGGCCTAAACTTAGTCACGTGGCTGCGTACACGGGAGGCTGGGAAATGCACTTTGTAGCTGGAAGGCCAAGTACCAGGGGAAGGGAAGAATGGATTATGATAGCTGTTTCTCTCATACAAAGGTTTCTATCTTGGGACTTCTTATTATTAGACAAATTTTTATTAATGCCTAAAGGCCAATATCCTTCATCATACCGAAGGCATCATCATCACAATGTTTTTGAATTGAGTTACTTGCTATCCTATCACCATAGGAAAAACTGATGTTAGTAGTAAAGTAGTATTAGTAGAATCATTATGAAAAAGTTTTTTCTAAAGGCATTTTTTATTAAAAAATATATACATGATCTTGGCCTTGTAAGACAGTGTGTGTATTTGTATGTGTGTGTGTGTTTGAACTTTTATTACCTAAGGTTATATGTTTGATAAAAGAAAACAGGCGTCTCTTTGGAAGTGGATGGTGAAATTTTTTCCTATAGCCCATTTGGATTTTGATTCTGCTACTCGGAGGTGGTTGCTTTCTACTCAGGTAGAAAACGATTTTTGAGTGGTAGGATGTTGTCCTAAACTTTTATTATTTTTTTTTTTTCCAAATGTTCAAGCTGGTATTATTTATTTATTTTTAGAATTTAAAATATTTATTTATTTTACTTTACAACATTGTAGTGGTTTTGCCATACATTGACTTGAATCCGCCATGGGTGTACATGTGTTCCCCAGCCTGAACCCCCCTCCCTCTCCCTCCCCATCCCATCCCTCAGGGTCATCCCAGTGCACCAGCCCCGAGCACCCTGTATCATGCATTGAACCTGGACTGGCGATTCGTTTCACATATGACAGTTTACATGTTTCAATGCTATTCTCCCATTTCATCCCACCCTCGCCCTCTCCCACAGAGTCCAAAAGACTGTTCCATACATCTGTGTCTCTCTTGCTGTCTCGCATACAGGGTTATCGTTATGTCTTAAGCTTTTAAAAATCATTTTTATTGAAATGTAGTTGATTTGCAATGTTGTGTTAGTTTCAGATGTGCAGCAAAGTGAATCAGATACATGTATCCTCTCTGTTTTTCTTTTTTAAGATTCTTTTCCTGTATCTGCCATTACAGAGTATTAAGTAGAATTTCCTGTCCTATGCAGCAGGTTATTAGTCATCTATTCTCTATGTAGTAGTGTGTATATGTCCATCCCAGGCTTCCCAGGTGGCACTAGTGGTAAAGAATCCGCCTGTCAATGCAGGAGACGTAAGAGATGCAGGTTCGATCTCTGGGTTGGAAAGATCCCCTGGAGGAGGGCTTGGCAACCCACCCCAGTATTGTTGTCTGGAGAATCCCATGGAGAGAGGAGCCTGGTGGGCTGTAGTCCGTGGGGTCGCAAAAGAGTTGGACACGACTGAGCAGCTAAACAACCACCACCACAGGTGTGTGATGCCGCCTAAGATAGGCATCAAGGTGTAGGTATGTGTGAACTGAAGAGAGGGAAGGAAATGTGCCATTCCAGCCAGACAACAGAAACATCCATTTTTCTCAACACGGTTTTTCTCAAGTGGATTATAGTCTGAATGGGTTAAATAAATAAAATAATTTGGACACTAGAATGACTTTGTGAGGTTAAGGAGATAGGGTAAACTGTTGTCTATGCCTACCGACTGAGTGGGTAGCTTGACTTGTTTTATGATTTATTTTCTTCTCAAACTGTAATGTATTTTTCAGAGTTCACATCCACTGATAATATTGAAAAATGAGAGATATAATAAGCTTTTTAGAGTAAACATAGTCTTAGCACATTGCTCTCCTTTGGGAATGCATTACCTTTTACAAATAGGGCTCCATGAAGACTGAGCACATGAAATTGCAAATGAGTGAGCTCTGCCTGGGTAATGCATGTGGACAGGAGGGTACTTAAGCCCAACAGTTAAAGGTGAGCCAATGAGAAGGGAAGATCCTGGAGAAAAGCATTCCAGGCCTTTAAAAACACGTAAATGTAGGTCCCAGCTCAGGAGAGTCTGTCGCGTTCAGCCCACGGCAGGTAGACCAGTACACCGGGAGCATGAACTGCAGGACCAATGAGGCTGGAGACTGCCCGCAGAGAGTGGACTGCAACGGCAGGAAAGGTGTTGGCAGCCACGGGCCTCAGATGCAGGGTTTTTGTTTCACTCTGTGGTTTACGAGCAACCAACCAAGACTTTGAATAAGGAAGTGACAGGATTAAAACTGTATCTTAAGGGAACAATTCTGGAGGGAAGGAGTATGGAGAATTAGCAAGGATGAGATTTCCTTTTATGAACAGGAGGGAAGGTCTGTTGGATGGTAGTGTTCAGCTGAGGCCTGCTCCATAAGCCAGCGTCCCTGTGAGTAGAGAGCAACGGTGAGATCAGGGTCTAGACAGGCCGACAGGAGGGTTCTTCTTCTTGGTTTTTGTTCGGAGACTTTGACTGTAGTGTTTTGGTGGTCAGGAAACCCCTGGTGTGTACCTGCTGGGGGAGCCAAGATACAGAGGTCCTGGGTCGCTCTTGGACTCACAGGACCAGAGGACAAGAGGTCTTTTGTTTATACTGCCTGGCAGGGTCTTCTCTGTGTCTCGTCTGTTTATTTCTGCCAATCTTCAGGGAAGACTTGTTTGGGTGTTCTGTCTTGCCTTCACTTTAGTATGGGCTAGTGAGAGTGGAGTTGTTTTCCATCCTCAGGCCAGACTTTGAGGGGAAGCAGTCACTTCCAGATGAAGGATGGTGCCGGAGACAGCAGCCATGCAGGAAATTCTTCCTCCAGTGCCGGTCCCACTTCTCCGTAGTAGGTCACGGCTGACATCTAGGTGAGAAGTGGGCTCAGGGCAGGTGGCTCAGATGGTAAAGCATCTGCCTCCCGATGCGGGAGACCCAGGTTTGATCCCTGGGTCAGGAAGGTCCTTTGGAAAAGGAAATGACAACCCACTCCAGTATTCTTACCTGGAAATTCCACAGACAGAAATTCCACTGGCGGGGTCCAGTCCATGGGGTCACAGAGAGTCGGACACGACTGAGCAACTAACACTTCACCTTCAGTTCAGTTCGGTTGCTCAGTCGTGTCCGACTCTCTGCGACCCTATGGACTGCAGCATGCCAGGCCTCCCTGTCCATCACCAACTCCCAGAGTTTACTCAAACTCAGGTCCACTGAGTCGGTGATGCCATCCAACCATCTCATCCTCTGTCGTCCCCTTCTCCTCCTGCCCTCAATCTTTCCCAGAGTCAGGGTCTTTTCAAATGAGTCAGCTCTTCACATCAGGTGGCCAAAAGATTGGAGTTTCAGCTTCAGCATCAGTCCTTCCAGTGAACACCCGGGACTGATCTTCTTTAGGATGGACTGGTTGGATCTCCTTGCAGTCCAGGGGACCCTCAAGAGGTGAGAAATAACAGAATGAACAGAACTGGAGCACTGGCAGTAGGAACAGAAAGAAAGACAGGACTTCAAAATCGTTTTGATGGCAAACTAAGGAATTTAGGGCAAGAGTGAATTAAAGATAGTTCAGAAGTCTGAGGGTTGTGTGCTTCGGAAAACGCCACTGCTGCTGTTGACAGATGGGGTCACAGGAAGAGGAACAAAGCTGCCGTGGGAAGGTGCTGAGAGCATTTCGAATTTCAGATGGGTGACTTTTACCCAGCGTTGTGTGGTTACTTCCCGGAAGTTTCAGAATTAGAATCTAGGTTTCCTGGACCAGACAAACCTGTTTTTAAAAAACTATACCAAGACACATTCTGTGAAGTAAAAGGGGCTTGTTAAGTTTCAGATGGTGATGGCATCTCCATGGAGCTGGAATAAAAAACCAAGAGTAAATGGAGACATTGGTTTTAGGAGGCCTGTATATATTTAGAGGACATAATTGGCGAATCAGCTCACAGGGAAAGATTGGCCAGATAGGATATATTTGGAAATAGCCAGGGGGCAGTTGTTTTGAAGGAAGGAGTGAAAACTGGGTAGTAAGGAAAAGGAAAGAGGCAAGAATACTCTGTATTTGGAGGGGAGAAAAAGAAGTTTAGAGGGAGTTTAAGTGAGAGGCAGGGCATAGATTGTAACCTGGGACATAATTAAGAGGTGAAACAAGTTTTTGCTTTTTAAGTGCAGACTTGCCAGGGGAAAAGAATGGGTAGGGAAGGAAGGATTAGAGATGGGAGGCAGAGGGAAGAATTCAGTTCAGTTTAACACAAAAATTATACCACTGAGGTGATGAGCGTGCTGCTGGGGACCAGGGATACAGAGATGGAGTAAACACGGTCCTGCCTTTGGGGCGTTTACTGCGTCATAAAGGGCAGGACCAAGAATAAGATAAGGGGGACTTCCCTGGTGGTCCAGTGGGTAATACTCTGCACTCCCAGTGCAGTGGGCCTGGGTTCGGCCCCTCGTCGGGGATCTAGACCCTGCGTACATGCCACAGCTAAGAAGCTGCGAGCTGCAACTAGGGCTCTGTGCAACCAAAATAAGTAATAAATAAGTAAATATTTTTAAAAATAATTAAAGAATAATGTAAGAACAACTACTATCATCTGCTAAGATTTATCTGTTGGGAGCTGTTGTAAACACGTCACATAAGTAAACAACAAAGTCCTACTGTATAGCACAGAGAGCTATATTTAGCGTGTGTGTGTGCGTTAGTTGCTCAGCTGTGTCCGACTCTGCAACCCCATGGACTGTAGCCCACCAGGCTCCTCTGTCCATGGGATTCTTCAGGCAAGAATACTGGAGTGGGTTGCCATTCCCTTCTCCAGGGGAACTTTCGGACTCAGGGATGGAACCCAGGTCTCCTGCATTGCAGGCAGAGTCTTTACCACGTCAGCCACTGTAAGCAAACAGAAAGGTCCTACTGCATAGCACAGAGATCTGTATTTAGTACCCTGTGATAAACCATAATGTGTGTGTGTGTGTGCGCGCGTGTGTGCGTGCATGCATGCTCAGTCATGTCTGACTCTCTGTGACCCCAGGGACTGTAGCCTGCCAGGCTCCTCTGTCCATAGGATTTTCCAGGTAAGAATACTGGGGTGGGTTGCCATTTCCTCCTCCAGGCAACCTTCCTGACCCAGGGATCAAACCCATATCTCTTGTGTCTCCATGTTGGCAGACAGATTCTTGACCACTGCACCACCTGGGAAGCCCCAAACCATAGAGGAAGAGAATCCTTTTAAAAGAGAAGGTGTGTACGTATATAACTGAGTCCCTTTGCTGTACGGCAGTAATGGATGCAACGCTATGGATCAGCTATGCTTCAATAAAAAAAACACATAAAGTTAAATCGAAAAATAAGATAAAGTTAAATTGAAAGATAAAAAAGATAAGGTTAAATTGAAAAAAAAAACTTCACATAAATTCATTGGCTCATTTAGTCCTTAACCACACCCCCTACATGCTGGTTATCATCGTTAGTAGCCACAGTTCAAAGGACGAGAGCTTCAGGCACAGAAAGATTGAATCACTTGCTCACGGTCTTTATCAAGTGGTCCGCTCTGGAGCCATGATTTGCATCCACACTGTAGCTCTGCCCCCCCGGGGGCCATGTGAATGGACAAAGAGAAACGTAGGAACAACGCACAGAAGGGAGGGAGGAGGTGAGTTTTTCTGGCAGTGGATAGAGTAGGGCAGGAAATCTCAGAGCAGGAGTGAGTGGAGGGCAGGAGATGGATCCTAATAAAGGAACATGTGGTCACAAGCCCTGTGTGGAACCCATGTTGGTCGTGCATGTGTGTGTGTGCACACACACATGTGTGTGTTACTGTAATTTCACAGCTTTCATCTCTGATCTTTGCTCTGTTCCATTCTAATCACAGAGGACAGTCACATTTGATTTTATTCATTTTTTTGAACAATTAAGATGCTCTTAAAAAATCTCCTGGGGAGGTGGGAGGGGGCTTCAGGATGGTGGGACACATGTATACCCACGGCTGATTCATGTCAATGTATGGAAAAAAACCACTGCTATATTGTAAAGTAATTAGCCCCCAGTTAAAATAAATTAATTAATTTAAAAAAAGGAAAGAAAACCCAAAAAAGGAAAAAAAATCTCCTAGAACCAAGTTATCCTTTTAGGAGTATCAGTCCTGCCAATTGAACCATCATTAGTGTGGAGTTTATGATTTTAAAAATAATAAAATTTCTTTCTTTCTTTCCACCTACCTCCTGACCTGTCCATCTACTCACCTGCCCACCTATCAATGAAATCAGAGAACTGGCAGACATCTAAGAATTTCCTATGCAGTTGAGACCCAGATAATCTCTGGGAAAGAACCAGTGAACTTGAAGAGTACTATTGAAGATCACAACTGAAATTCCTGAAAATAAGCAGATACTTTGCACAGAATGGTTACTTGCCCTTTCTGATATAAATGTGTGGTATATATAGAACTCCTGGTTAGATGATCCTGAGCATCACCCCGTTTCCCGTCTCATTGCTGACTGTCTGGGCCCTCTGACCACTGGCCCCTCGGCGGAACTGCCGTCTGACCTGGGGACTCAGGGCCGCAGTGTGGTGAGACTTGGGCGTGGCCTGAAGTTGTTTGTCATGCACATTGCTTACTCGTTAAAAAAATAAGCATGATGCTTGGTGGTTTGTGTTAACCACATCAAAACAGTTGTGTCATTGTGGCCAAGTGGGAAAGTAGTCACATCACTCCAGTATTCTTGCCTGAAAAATCCCATGGAGAGAGGAACCTAGCAGGCTACAGTCCAAAGGATCACAAAGTCAGACATGAGTGAATACCTAAGAACACACACACGCGAAAAAAGAAGTAAATTCTGCCTCTGTGACAACATGGATGATCTGGAGGGCATTTAATTGCTAAATGAAACATGTCAGTCACAGAAGGACATATAGAGCATGATTCTTATATGAGGCGTCTAAAATAATCAAACTCATAGAAATAGAGTGGAATGATGGTCGTCAAAGTCTGGGGGGAGAGGGGGAAATGAGGAATTGCGATCCAAAACGTATAAAGTTTCGGTTACACAAGATGAGCAAGTTCCAGAGACCTGTTACAGGTCTGCCTGTAGTCAGCAGTACTGTATTGTATGCTCAGAAACTTGGTAAGGGTGTAGCTCTGATGTTGTGTACTTACCTCAGTAATAATGAGAAAGAAAAGGGCAGGAGGAATCTTCTGGAGGTGACGGACATGTTTATTACCTTGATTGTGATGACAGTATCACAGGTTTAATCATATGTCAAAATTCATTAAAGGGCACACAGTCCTTTAAGTGTATGCAGGTTTTTTGCATATCAATTACATCTCAATAAAACTATTAAGATTGATCTTTCTACAGAGGAAAAAAAATGTCATGTATAGGCAAAGGGATTATTCTTAAAAGTGAGCAGAGATGTTTAACAAAAGAAGTGAATTCAGCATTAAAAGGAGAGATTTTTTTTTTTTACTCCTTTACAACAGAGTTATTTTATGCCACTCACGAGTCTAGGCAAGGATTGGTCTAACTCTGACCATCTCTGTTCCCAGCTCTGAAACAACAGCCAGGCGTTGGGCATGACACCACCACCACCCTGTGGTAATATGTTGTAATTCAGGGTATTTCATGAAAAACCGTCCAGCCGATGCGTTTACAGTATGAGCATTTTGTTCCTTCTCCTTTGTGTAACAGTATAATAGCACTTTATAAAATCATGTATCTTTATCCCTTTAATATCAATTAGAAAAACATTTAGGAACTTCTAAAGAAGGAACACATTAAAAATAACTTCACAAAATAACCACAGTCTCAGGAAGGTGATTCTCCCTACAGCGTTTCTTTCTTTCTTTTTTTTTTTTAGGGGTGTTAGGAGTATTTTATTTTATTTTATTTTTCATTTATTTTTATTAGTTGGAGGCTAATTACAATATTGTAGTGGTTTTTGTCATATATTGACATGAATCAGCCATGGATTTACATGCATTCCACATCCCAATCCCCCATTCTCAGGACAATTACAAAGCAATGTAGAGGACAAAGTACTTTCATAATCATTAGATGGCTTAATGACATAGAGGTTAATTGGAATATATTTATATTTAATATAGTGCTTTTTATATTGCTTTAGAATGCTTTAATTTATAAATATGGTGAATTCTAAACTATTGCATTTCATTGTTGTTCAGCCACTAAATTGTGTCAGACTCTTTGTGACCCTGTGGACTGCAGCATGCCAGGCTCCTGGTGTTCTATAGAATGGATAAACAGCAAGGTCCTACTGTATAGCACAAGGAACTATATTCAATATCCTGAGATAAACCATATGGAAAATAATATAAAAAAGAATGTATATATGTGTATAACTGAATCACTCTGTTGTGCAACAGGAATTAACACAGCCTTGTAAATCCGCTATGCTTCAATTCAAAGTATTGTGCATTCTAAATATGTGTCCCCAAGTTAGAGTTGATAGTATTAAAGGCAAAATAATGAAGCTGAGCTTCTAGGGTGGTCCAGTGGTTAAGAATCCACTTTGCGATGCAGGGGACCTAGGTTCGATCCCTGGTCAAGGAAGATCCCACAAGCCACAGAGCAGCTAAGCCCGTCCGATGACCACTGAGGCTGCGCTCTAGAGCCCTCCAGCCACAACCAGCGAAGCCCGGCTGCCTGGAGACCACGCTCCACAAACAGGAGAAGCCGCTGCAGCAAGAGGCCCTCACACGGCAACTTGAGAGTAGCCCCCGCTCGCCACAAGCAGAGAAAAGCCTGCGCACAGCAACAAAGGCCCAACACGGCCAAGAATTGTCATAAATAAATAGTAATGGGGATGTTTTTAATATATCCAGACATTTCAGAGCCCTCCTCTAGGCGTGGGGAAACTATGGTTTCTTCATTATGTTTCCCTGGGCACGTATGGTCTCCTGATTTCTTAGGGGGCAGACCTGATCACTTCCCAGGGTTTGTGTTTATTGCAGCATAACAGACTTTTATTTGACAGATTACATTTTTTCCTTTTGGGACAGGGAAGATGTCAGGAGTTGTAGTGGAAAGCCTTTTCTGTCACTCTGTTGAACACGGCAGGGTGAAAAACTGCAAAGCCACGTACAGGGCCACTTTAGAGTTTTATGCTTCCCTTGACTTAACAACCTCCTACACGCACAGTGCTAGCAGGTATACACCAGGTATTATACACCCATGTATGATGGATGGCCAGACTGCGTTTTTCTCTCAACGTATACATCCCAGACAAACTGCAAGCTGAGTGTGTCTCTGTGTGTGTGCCTGCATGTGCTGGAGGATTACGCGCATATGTGTGTTACATGTAAAGGTCAACAGTTACTTCTGGACATTTTCTTTAAAAACGGAACAGTAGCTTATTTTTTTCTAAGGATAAAAGCGAAATGATTTTACAAACTTCTAGAATAATAAATGCCAAGATTTTGTTGTATGACTCTAAATATCATTATGTTAAATGCATCTCATCATTTGTCTCATAGTTTTTGAGCTGTTTTTTATGCAGCTGTAGAATTCTTCAGAGTAGCCCAGAATGTGGCGGTTGAGCTGGTTAGGTTCTGGAATACCTATTCAAAGTGCCTGGTCATGCACAGAGAACAGACTTGACAAGGAGGAGGGGCAGGGAGGGATGGATCGGGGGTTTGGGATTAGCAGATGGAAACTATTATATGAATAAATAGCAGGGCCCTACTCTGCCTCCCAATGCAGAAGACGCAGGAGACACGGGTTCAACTCCTGGGTTGGGAAGATACCCTGGAGGAGGGCATGGCAATACCCACTCCAGTATTCTTGCCTGGAGAATCCCATGGACAGAAAAGCCTGGCAGGCTATAGTCCACAGGGTTGCAAAGAGTCGGACATGACTGAGCACACACTGTAGCCCAGGGAAATATATTCAATATCCTATGATAAATCATAATGGAAAAGAATATGAAAAAAAAATATATATATATGTATAACTGAGTCACTTCACTGTACAGCAAAAAAAGAACACAACATTGTAAATTAACTATACTTCAATACATTTGAAAAAATAAAATAAAAACAAAGTTTATAGTCATATATTCTGATACACAAAACTGCTTGAGGATAACTGCTTCAAGTGATAGTTTATAAAAAGGAAAATGATTTGTAACTTTGTAATTTGTAAATAGAGCTCCTGCATCACCTTATTAAAGTGAAAGTGAAAGTCTCTCTGTCATGTTCAACTCTTTGAGACCCCATGGACTATACAGTCCATGGAATTCTCCAGGCCGGAATATTGGAGCGGATAGCGTTTCCCTTCTCCAGGGGATCTTCCCAACCCAGGAATCACACCCAGGTCTCCCGAATTGCAGGCAGATTCTTTACAGCTGAGCCACAAGGGAAGCCCAAGAATACTGGACTAGGTAGCCTGTCCCTTCTCCAGCAGATTTTCCCACCCAGGAATTCAACTGGGGTCTCCTGCGTTGCAAGCAGATTCTTTAACAACTGAGCTATGAGGGAAGCCCTATCACCTCATTGGGTTATTCTTAAATACTAGTTGTGGGAACACACGCCATCTCCATTCTTCTATAAGCTGAGATCCGCCTCCCTTGCTACTTATCGTCTGGCACTAAGAGTGCAGAGTCCTAACAACTGGACCACTGGGGAATTCCCAATGTGCTCGGTTATCAAAGCCAAGTGACTGCTCCCACCTCTGCTGGAGCAGACCAAGTGGGGGTGGAAAGAGGGCAGAAGTGTGCGCTAATGGGCTCCATACCCAGAGGAAAGGCCTTCCAGGTGCAGTAGTGGCAAAGAACCTGTCTGCTGGTGCAGGAGACAGAAGAGATGCAGGTTTGAACCCGGTGTCAGGAAGTTCCCCTGGAGAAGGGAACGGCTACTCACTGCAGTATTCTTGCCTGAAGAATCCCATGGACTGAGGCACCTGGGGGGCTACAGTCCATAGGGTCACAAAGAGCTGGACACGACTCAAGAGACTTAGCACGCAGGCATGCATGCATACAGAGGAAAGAATGGCTTTGAATGTAGAGATGCAGTACTTCCTAGAACTGTATTTTAGGAAGATTCTTACCCCCAGTTTTTAAAATGTTCGAAGTTAAGAGTGAATGATTCGACTGAATGGAATCAGTTAAAGTGCTAACATATTTTTTAAGGCTTTATACAAATTATTATACTTAAATATTTATGAGAGTTTATTAAACCTGACTGATAATTGTAATCACAAAAAAAATTTTCCTTTTTTTAAAAAATTAATTAAAATTTTTTTTAATTGGAGGATAATTACTTTACAATATAGTGATGGTTTCTGCCATGTATCAACATGAATCAGCCACAAGCATACACATGTCTCCTCCCTCTTTTTTTTTTTTTTTTTATTAGTTGGAGGCTAATTACTTCACAACATTTCAGTGGGTTTTGTCATACATTGATATGAATCAGCCATAGATTTACACGTATTCCCCATCCCGATCCCCCCTCCCACCTCCCTCTCCACCCGATTCCTCTGGGTCTTCCCAGTGCACCAGGCCCGAGCACTTGTCTCATGCATCCCACCTGGGCTGGTGATCTGTTTCACCATAGATAATATACATGCTGTTCTTTCAAAACATCCCACCCTCACCTTCTCCCACAGAGTTCAAAAGTCTGTTCTGTATTTCTGTGTCTCTTTTTCTGTTTTGCATATAGGGTTATCATTACCATCTTTCTAAATTCCATATACATGTGTTAGTATGCTGTAATGTTCTTTATCTTTCTGGCTTACTTCATTCTGTATAAGGGGCTCCAGTTTCATCCATCTCATTAGGACTGATTCAAATGAATTCTTTTTAATGGCTGAGTAATATTCCATGGTGTATATGTACCACAGCTTCCTTATCCATTCATCTGCTGATGGGCATCTAGGTTGCTTCCATGTCCTGGCTATTATAAACAGTGCTGTGATGAACATTGGGGTGCACGTGTCCCTTTCAGATCTGGTTTCCTCAGTGTGTATGCCCAGAAGTGGGATTGCTGGGTCATATGGCAGTTCTATTTCCAGTTTTTTAAGAAATCTCCACACTGTTTTCCATAGCGGCTGTACTAGTTTGCATTCCCACCAACAGTGTAAGAGGGTTCCCTTTTCTCCACACCCTCTCCAGCCTTTATTGCTTGTAGACTTTTGGATAGCAGCCATCCTGACTGGCGTGTAATGGTACCTCATTGTGGTTTTGATTTGCATTTCTCTGATAATGAGTGATGTTGAGCATCTTTTCATGTGTTTGTTAGCCATCTGTATGTGTTCTTTGGAGACATGTCTGTTTAGTTCTTTGGCCCATTTTTTGATTGGGTCATTTATTTTTCTGGAATTGAGCTTCAGGAGTTGCTTGTATATTTTTGAGATTAATCCTTTGTCTGTTTCTTCATTTGCTATTATTTTCTCCCAATCTGAGGGCTGTCTTTTCACCTTATTTATAGTTTCCTTTGTAGTGCAAAAGCTTTTAAGTTACATAGAAAACCCTAAAGACTCTACCAGAAAATTACTAGAGCTAATCAATGAATATAGTAAAGTTGCAGGATATAAAATTAACACACAGAAATCCCTTGCATTCCTATATACTAACAATGAAAAAACAGAAAGAGAAATTAAGGAAACAATACCATTCACTATTGCAACAAAAAGAATAAAATACTTAGGAGTATATCTACCTAAAGAAACAAAAGACCTATACATAGAAAACTATAAAACACTGATGAAAGAAATCAAAGAGGACACAAACAGATGGAGAAACATACCGTGTTCATGGATTGGAAGAATCAATATTGTCAAAATGGCTATTCTACCCAAAGCAATCTATAGATTCAATGCAATCCCTATCAAGCTACCAACGGTATTTTTCACAGAACTAGACCAAAGAATTTCACAATTTGTATGGAAATACAAAAAACCTCGAAGAGCCAAAGTAATCTTGAGAAAGAAGAATGGAACTGGAGGAATCAACCTGCCTGACTTCAGACTCTACTACAAGTCTCCTCCCTCTTAAACCTGCCTCCCACCTCCCTCCGATCCCAATCCTCTGGGTTGAAAGATAATACTGATGATCCTATTGTCAGGGCAACAAAGAAAGCACAGACATAAACAGACTTTTCGTCAAAGTGGGAGAGTGAGACGGTGGGAAGACTTGAGAGAGTAGTATTGAAACATACGTCACCAAATGTGAAATGGATAGCCAGTGGGGATTTGCCGTGTGATACAGGGAGCCCAAAGCTGAGGCTCGATGTCATCAGAAGCAATTTTTAATATGTGTAGGTTCCTGTGCCTTACTCCAAATCTATTGAAGCCAAACCTCGCAGATGAAATGTGAATTGGTGCAGTCTCTGTGGAGAACAGCATGGAGGTTACTTTAAAGACAGAGCTTCCGTGTGATTCCAGCAATCCGCTCCTGGGTACATATCCAGAAGAGACGAAAACTCTGTAATGGAAGTTTCGTGCACCGTGGTGTTCATAGCAGCACTGTTTACAGTAGCCGAGACATGGAAGCAACCTAATGTCCCTCGGCAGATGATCCACTTAAGAAGATGTGGTGTATATACATAATAGAATATTACTCAGCCTTAAAAAAGGGTGAAATTTCACCATTTATAACAACATGACGTTGTTGTTGATAACAACAGATGACATTATGTTAAGTGAAATAAGTCAGAGAAAGACAAATACCGTGTGATATCACTTGTGTAATCTAAAAGCATAATAAAAGCTAATCTGTATACAAAACAGCAGCAGGCTCATAGGCATAAAACACAAACTCACAGATATGAAGTTGAACAAACTCTGAGAGAGAGTGAAGGACGGGGAAGCCTGGCATGCTGCAGTCCATGGGGTTGCAAAGAGTCAAGACACGACTTAGCAACTGAACATGCGCATGGTTACCAAGTGGGAAAAGGAGCTGGGAGGGACAAATTAGGAGTATGGGGTCAGCAGATACAAACTACGTAAAGTAGATAAGCAATGAGGATTTACTGTATAGCACAGGGAACTATATTCAGTATCTTATAATAACCTATAATAGAAAATAATCTGAAAAAAAGTGTAACTGAATCACTTTGCTTTACACCTGAAACCAATACAATATTGTAGATCACCTGTTGTTCAGTAGCTCAGTCATGTCTGACTGATTGGGACCCCATGATCTACAGCATGCCAGACTTCCCTGCCCTTCACCAGCTCCTGAAGTTTGCTCAAAGTCCTGTCCATTGAGCGCTGATGCTATCCAACCATCTCATCCTCTGTCGTCCCCTTCTCCTCCTGCCCTCAGTCTTGCCCAGCTTCAGGGTCTTTTCCCATGAGATCAACTATACTTTAGTTTAAAAGAGTCCTAGATGAACTGAGACTGTTCATGTCTATAAAGTTCTCCATGTGATTCAGTGATCAGCCAGATTTTAGAATAATAACTGGTGTATCTGATAGAGCTTAATGTATGTCTGTTTTAACAGAGATTTCCTACAGAATTCAGAAAGGGAAAGAAGAATACAAGGCACAAAACCAAAGGATCTGGAATTAAGAGGAACTGAGGGAAATTTGGAGGCTGATAGAAAAACCAGGCGTTAAGCCGTTGAATACGTGGCTGATAAAATAGATTGACAGACTGAATCAGAATGACAGTAATTGGCTAACCTTCCAAACTCTTAAGATGATGGGCAGTAACCATTCAGCATAAGCTTGGGCATATTTGTGGAGACAAATAGTTCTTATTTTATAATCAGGCACAAACTAGAAGAGCTAATAAAAGAAAAAAAGTGATGCTGTCATAGAAGGCACATACATTAATGTGCAATCTTGTGATGAAGATAGACTTTTAGTTTTAGAGATGGAGAGCAGAATTTGGATCTGTGTGGTTTGCGTTTGACCTTTCAAGCCAAATTTTGTCAGTTTAACTGTTGGACAAAATAGACCCAGAGGAATCAGGTGGAGAGGGAGGTGGGAGGGGGGATCGGGATGGGGAATACGTGTAACTCTATGGCTGATTCATATCAGTGTATGACAAAACCCACTGAAATGTTGTGAAGTAATTAGCCTCCAACTAATAAAAAAAACAAAAAAAATAGGGAATGATAGAAAGTTTATTGCTGTTAAGTTATAGATAGATATTTATAGAAATATCTTAGAAAGTTTTTTATAGAAAGATGATCACTGATATACACATTTTATAGATATATGCCTGGATACCATTCAAATACAATATTAATTATGATGCAGTGGATCATAAACACCAGGCTCCCTGGTGTAAAGGCTTCCCTGGTGGTTCAGGTGGTAAGGAATGCACCTGCAATGCAGGAGACCCAGGTTCGATCCCTGGGTCGAGGAGATCCCCTGGAGAAGAGAGTGGAGACCCGCTCTAGTATTCTTGCCGGGAACATCCCAGGGACAGAGGAGCCTGGTGGGCTACAGTCCACGGGATCACAAAGAGTAGGACGCAGCTGAGTGACTAACACTAGTGGAGTGAAGGGTAGTGAATAAAAGCGAACTGGCTTTCCATCCTGGGGGGAAGCAAACCCCAGAGAATAGTCAGCAATGAAATGCTTAAATCTGCTGCAAGGACATTTGCAACTAAGAAAGAGATGTTTCTGGACTTGGTTCTCAGAATGCTGTCAAGTTTCCTGCCCAGGCTCTCCCTTAAAAGCTCACGTTTCCTCTCAAAGACATCTCAGCTGCTTTATTTGAATATTCACTTCGTTTATTCATTTGTACAATTAAGAACTGTTCTCTGTGCTGGGAACCATGATAAAGTGCTGGCACTGCAATGGTGAATAAGGTGGGCCTGGCCCTGCTCTAACTAGTAGGGAGGTTAGTTTGAGGCTAATTTTTTGAAGAGCCCCTGGCACCCGAGTGGAGTTATCCAACAGCAGTGGTCATCGTTTTGTAATTCTTACTGGTAAATAAGACTGATATTCTCAGAAGTAAAATACTAATACTATATAAGAGTTGTAAAGTCTGCTCCATTATTAAATGTAATTTCATGATTAATTTATTTTTATGTTTAGAAAACGAGTATACATTTTGGGGTTATATACTTAATATAATTAAACCTGATCTTTTGGGGATAATTTCTTTAAATGTAAGCATCGAACCATTGTTCAGAAATGGTATATCTCTTTATTTAACTGTGTCAGTTCCACTTAAAATACTTTTCCCAAAAGTACGGCCTGTTAAAATAGTACCTTGCTTATGAAACTTTGTATGACATTTGGAAGTTTATGAAAGATGTTTATGCTGTATTTTGTTTTGTCCTAACAACTCTGAGGAGTGCAGGGCAGGTGATATTTATCCTTACCTTACAGATAGGAAAACTTAGGGTCATAGATGTTGTCACTCATATGCAGCCACAAATACAGTAAATGTAGCCAGAAATGGAACTTAATCCAGGGTTCTTTTTTTTAAAAAATATATTTTATTTATTTGGATGTACCGGGTCTTAACTGTGGCATGTGGGATCTATTATAGTTCTCTGACCGGAAATCAGACATGGGTTCCCTGCTTTGGAAGCACGGAGTCTTGGCCACTGGAGCACCAGGGAAGTCCCAAGGCTCTTTTTTTTTTTTTTTTCATATGTAGTTACAGTTTATTTTATTTTTTTATTTTTTATTTTTTTATTTTTATTATTATTATATATATATTTTTTTTCCAGTGGGTTTTGTCATACATTGATATGAATCAGCCATGGATTTACATGTATTCCCAATCCCGATCCCCCCTCCCACCTCCCTCTCCACCCGATTCCTCTGTGTCTTCCCAGTGCACCAGGCCGGAGCACTTGTCTCGTGCATCCCACCTGGGCTGGTGATCTGTTTCACCATAGATAATATACATGCTGTTCTTTTGAAATATCCCACCCTCACATTCTCCCACAAAGTTCAAAAGTCTGTTCTGTATTTCTGTGTCTCTTTCTCTGTTCTGCACATAGGGTCATCGTCATCACCCTTCTAAATTCCATATACATGTGTCAGTATGCTATAATGTTCTTTATCTTTCTGGCTTACTTCACTCTGTATAATGGGCTCCAGTTTCATCCATCTCATTAAGACTGATTCAAATGAATTCTTTTTAATGGCTGAGTAATATTCCATGGTGTATATGTACCACAGCTTCCTTATCCATTCATCTGCTGATGGGCATCTAGGTTGCTTCCATGTCCTGGCTATTATAAACAGTGCTGCGATGAACATTGGGGTGCACGTGTCTCTTTCAGATCTGGTTTCCTCAGTGTGTATGCCCAGAAGTGGGATTGCTGGGTCATATGGCAGTTCTATTTCCAGTTTTTTAAGAAATCTCCACACTGTTTTCCATAGCGGCTGTACTAGTTTGCATTCCCACCAACAGTGTAAGAGGGTTCCCTTTTCTCCACACCCTCTCCAGCATTTATTGCTTGTAGACTTTTGGATAGCAGCCATCCTGACTGGCGTGTAATGGTACCTCATTGTGGTTTTGATTTGCATTTCTCTAATAATGAGTGATGTTGAGCATCTTTTCATGTGTTTGTTAGCCATCTGTATGTCTTCTTTGGAGAAATGTCTGTTTAGTTCTTTGGCCCATCTTTTGATTGGGTCATTTATTTTTCTGGAATTGAGCTGCAGGAGTTGCTTGTATATTTTTGAGATTAATCCTTTGTCTGTTTCTTCATTTGCTATTATTTTCTCCCAATCTGAGGGCTGTCTTTTCACCTTACTTATAGTTTCCTTTGTAGTGCAAAAGCTTTTAAGTTTCATTAGGTCCCATTTGTTTAGTTTTGCTTTTATTTCCAATATTCTGGGAGGTGGGTCATAGAGGATCTTGCAATCCCTATCAAGCTACCAACGGTATTTTTCACAGAGCTAGACCAAAGAATTTCACAATTTGTATGGAAATACAAAAAACCTCGAATAGCCAAAGTAATCTTGAGAAAGAAGAATGGAACTGGAGGAATCAACCTGCCTGACTTCAGACTCTACTACAAAGCCACAGTCATCAAGACAGTATGGTACTGGCACAAAGACAGAAATATAGATCAGTGGAACAGAATAGAAAGCCCAGAGATAAATCCACGAACTTATGGACACCTTATCTTTGACAAAGGAGGCAAGGATATAGAATGGAAAAAAGACAACCTCTTTAACAAGTGGTGCTGGGAAAACTGGTCAACCACTTGTAAAAGAATGAAACTAGAACACTTTCTAACACCATACACAAAAATAAACTCAAAATGGATTAAAGATCTAAATGTAAGACCAGAAACTATAAAACTCCTAGAGGAGAACATAGGAAAAACACTCTCCGACATAAATCACAGCAAGATCCTCTATGACCCACCTCCAAGGCTCTTTTTTAGGAGTCAGGTCTATTTCTTTTGTACTTTCTGACACTATATTGACTTGCTGGAAAGAAAATTTGAAATCTCTTTCTCTGTTGAATTCCTCAAGTTCTTATAGAGAGGTATGTTTTAATCCTTTAAATTTCTTACTTTTTGTTTCTTACTTATTGAATAAATCTGTTAACATACTCATTATTTCCTTAGTGTCAAGTACATGGTTATATGTGTAGAATGGAAAAATAAATAAGATACAGAGGAGCGAGATAAGAATTTTTTATTTCACATGGTTAGTGTTACGTGTGTGTGTGTGTGTCTGTGTTACACTGGGTGCACCCAGGGTATGGTGGTGACCGAGCCTTGGAGGATGATAGGATGGAGTGGGAGGTTTCTAAGAAGAAGCAGAGGAAAGTATTATGAGTAGAATGAAACGCTTGAGTAAGAGATTGGACACAGGGATTCTTGGAAGATTTGGGGATTCCCAGGTACTTCTCCTCTACTGTGGATGAATTTAGGACTGCTGAAGATGAAACTATTAAAGAGGGTGGGTCATTTGTGGAAGGAAGAGTCTCTGCCTAGCTCACAATTCTAGATTTACACTGTGGGTCATAGGAAACCATTGAAGGTATTAAATCAAATTTTTGCAGGATCAAAAATTTTTTTCCCCCGTGGGTAATTCTGTCCACAGTGGGAAGAATGGACTAGTGGTGGCAAAAATTGCGAGTATGGAGACCACATAGGGTACTTTTGAGTTCAAAGGAGTGAGAGAAGCTTGAACTAAGGCAAAGGCAGGAGTGGAAAGGGATGGAATGAAAGACAAGATCTGTTCTATAATAAGTAATGCTTATCATGGGGACTGAGGTGACTGATGATGATATCTTGTCATACCACCTTTTTAAAGAATTACATAGCTTTTTTTATCCATTGTTTCACATATCACAATACCACGTAAAGATATACAGATATTATTTCCACTTTAGAAATTAAAGTCTATAAAACTAAAGAGGCTTACCGTTTAAGGAAGTCTTATAGATTCATTGATGTTATAGGTTCTGGACAGGTACCCTGTACACAGACAGCTTTCCTGGATCTTATATAACAAACTGGATATGGCAGTGAAAGGTATAAGACAAAGAATAATTCTCTATTTGGGAGGATGAAGTAGACAGAGAATTAGAAGGAGATCCTGTTCTATTCCTGGGTCAGAAAGATATGCTGGAGAAGACTGTGTACCCGCTCCAGTATTCTTTTTCTTTTTTTTTAATATATCACTCCAGTATTCTTGGGCTTCCCTGTGGCTCATCTGGTAAAGAATCCGCCTGCAATGTGGGAGACCTGGGCCCGATCCCTGGGTTAGGAAGATTCCCTTTAGAAGGGAAAGGCTACCCGCTCCAGTATTCTGGCTTGGAGAATTCCAGGGACTGTATAGTCAATGGGGTGTCAAAGAGTCAGACACGACTGAGCGACTTTCAGGGGAAAGAAGTGATTACATACAAAATATACAGTGGTAAAAATTCTGTTGACCTATGTCTTTGTCTGTTCAGGCTGCTATAACAAAAATGCTAGACTGCCAAAATAAACAATAAATACTTATTTCTCACCGTTCTGTAGTCTGGGAAGTCTAAGATCGGTGTCCCAGTAGAGAGAGCCATCTTCTGGCTGTGCTCTTCCCTGGCGGAAGGGGCAGGAGGTGGCTCTGGGGTCTTTTTTGTAAGAGCTTTAACCCCATTCATGTGGGCTCCACCCTCTTGACACACGCGTGCATACTAAGTCGCTTCAGTCGTGTCTGACTCTGTGACGATGTGGACTGTGTAGCCCGCCAGGCACCTCTGTCCATGGGATTCTCCAGGCAAGAATACTGGAGTGGGTGGCCATGCCCTCCTCCAGGGGATCTTCCCAACTCAGGGATCGAACCTGCATCTTTTTAAGTCTCTTGCATTGGCAGGTGGGCTCTTTACCACTAGTGCCACCTGGGAAGCCCCTCTTGAGGTCTCCTCCCAAAGGCCCTACCTCCTAGTACCATCAAACTGGGAGTTAGGATTGCTGTCCAACATTTAGCCCATAACAGCCCAATCTCTTATCACAACAAATTTTATTCCCATTCCCTAGGAGAGAAGTTAAGGGGTCATGCTGGGACAAGACGAGGAGAAGCTCAAGATGCTTCTGGAATTTTTGAAGGCATCTGTAAAACATGAGTCACAACTGACATTTCCCCTTTTCCACATCAGACTCTTCACCACGCCTATGTGGTGTTCCCCCAAAGCCAACATATGAAAATATACATTTATAAGATAAATCAGGCAGGAACAGATTTTTCAGAGATTCTTAGCTTTATAAAAAGGCTGTCTGAATGGCTGTTTGTAAAGCTGCACTCTCCTTAGGACATCGATGTAGTAAGTCCCCAAAGCAGCTTCAACTTTGGACGCAGAGGTGTTTCCGAAATGTTAGGTGAAATCCTGGAGCACTCATGTGTGTATAATTTAAAAGACAAATTACTTGTGTTTGCTTTTAGAAAGGGGTGTGAAATGAGTAATTCCACAGCTTGAAGACGTTGAACTGCAGAAAGCCAGATAGAAAAGAGATCTTAAAACTTTTAAAACTTATTTTTTTGAAACATTTTTTGGCAAAGCCAGTTCATTTGACTTTTTGGTTTTAATATTTGGAAACTGGGTTATTGGATTACTACTGGGGGCTCTGTGGCTTTCCTGATTTTTCACGAGGGTCAAATAATACTAAACTAATATATGCCAGATTATGTGACGAAAAGTGAAAGTTACTCAGTCATGTCCAACCCTTTGCAACAGTCCATGGAATTCTCCAGGCCAGAATACTGGAGTGGGTGGCCTTTCCCTTCTCCAGGGGAATCTTCCCAACCCAGGGATCAAACCCAGGTCTCCCACATTGCAGGCGGATTCTTTATCTGAACTGAACTATCAGTTTATGTGACCAAATGGCTGTTAAATGCAAATGTTTCTAAGCCCTTTTTTTGAGGGAGGGGAGAATTTATCCCTTATCCTGGAAATTGCAAACAACATAAAATTCTAATATGTATTTTTAGTAGATTTTAATAATAGCTCTCTGGTTATAACTATTTCTTATTTCTGTTACCAAATTCAGTTTGAACATTTTCTAGGTGAACAGTAATATTGAATATATTAAATATTGTGATTTTTAAAAAGCTCCTTGTTTCTTCATCTATTTTACTTATTATTTTGAGATTTTTCAAACCACATCATTTTTCTCTGAACCATACTTTACTTATATGATTATATTGGCTGGAGCTGTTGCAGATCAATCTCCTTCTTTCATGAGAAGTGTTTGTTTAACTCTCCATATATAAACAGAAGTTTATTTTGAGGATTAACTTTCATGTGAAAAACTGCCTCCTAGTTAAATCTTTTTGATCACATCTCTAGGAAAGTGAGTTAACTTCAGATGTTTTTTTTTTTCCTTGCTTTTTTTCTTTCTTCAAGAATTTAAAATTGGCTGTTTGTGTATTATAACATAGAGAAGTTTATAAATGTATGAAAATAAGGAATATATCTTAGAAATCTCTGTATTCTCCTCAGCCTTACACATTGCAAATAAATCCATGCTTGCACAGGATTGAAAAAATGTGTAAAGTCAAATGGGACAACACATGTAAATTTGCTTTGAAAGTGACTGTGTAAAGAGCATCTTTAAATTAGCATTAGTCTTAAAATCAGGATAGACAGATGTCTTCCTGTCCCTCTGACTGTCTCTCCCCAGCCCTTCACGCAGGGACGGCACCTGGAGCTCTGAATACACTTTTTTTTTTTGCGTTGTATCTGCTGTTTTTTGGGCTTTCCTGGTGGCTTACATGGTGAAGAATCTGCTTGTAGTGCGGGAGACCTGGATTCGATCCCTGGGTCGGGAAGATCTCTTGGAGGAGGGCGTGGCAACCCACTCCAGTATTCTTCCCTGGAGAATCCCATGGACGGAGGAGCCTGGTGGGCTACAGTCCATGGGGTTGCAAAGAGTCAGACATGACTAGCGACTAAGCACTACTGTTTTTATACACAGTAAAAAGAAGCAGGCTCAGATGTGCTGAATGCCAGGAACCATTAAGTCATTTATAGCCACTCTTTTCCATTTTCTACTGCTTTCTTTAAAAGACAAACTTATATACCATTTTACACGTTCACAGTTGTTTGGGGATTTCCCTGGTAGTCCGGTGGTTAAGACCTCACACTTCCAATGCAGTTCTAGTCCTGATTGGGGAATGAAGGTCGCATATACCGCCTGGCACGGCCAAGAAATAAATAAAATAAAAGTGGTTTCGGTTTAACACTTATGGAGGTCTTAAAGTGTCAGTGAAGTGAAAGTTGCTCAGTTGTGTTTGACTCTTTGTGACCCCATGGACTATACAGTCCAAAATTCTCCAGGCCAGAAGACTGGACTGGGTAGCCTTTCCCTTCTCCAGGGGATCTTCCCAACCCAGGGATCAAACCCAGGTCTCCCACATTGCTGGCGGATTCTTTACCAGCTGAGCCACAAGGGAAGCCCCGTAAAGTGCCAGCGAATGTGTTAATTGGTGACGTTGTTAAAATACGGAGAACACAGTCTTTGCTCTGTGAACGTCACAGCCTGGTGGGACCACAAACATGCCAGTCAGTTGTCAGAGGTGCCGTTAAACAGGGAGGAGAAGGATGCATTCGGTGGACAAAGGTGCAGGTATTCACTTCTTCCTAGCGGGTGGGGAAGCCTTCCGGGGGCCGTGGCACTGAGTCAGAGTCGAAGTGATTAGGAGCTTTCAAGACAGGCGATTGTGGGGACTTCCCTGGGGGTCCAGTGGTTGAGAACTCTGCCTTCCAGCTCAGGGGATGCGGTTTGATGCCTGGTGGGGGGCTAAGATCCCACATGCCGTGGGGCAGCTTAGCCCTCCTGCCACAACTACTAAGCCCTTGCCCCGCAACGAAGATCCTGCCTGCTGCAGCTGAGACCCGACAAAGCCAAATGAAAGGAATAAATATATATATATATATATATATATTTTTTTTTTTTTTTCTTTTCTAAAGACAGGTGATTGAGGAAAGGACATTTAGGGCAGAGGGAGGAGCCTGCAAACGGGCAAGTGGGGAGTTTGGAGAGCATCACATATATGTGTGTTTTCTGACACATATAAAAGTTTGGACTTTATATTCCAGGCAAAAAAAAAAAAGAGATGAACTGATTTACAAAATAGTAAAAGAACCACAGACATAGAAAACAAATTTATGGTTACCAAAGGGGAAAGAGGGGGGAGGGATAAATTAGGAGTGTGGAATTAAAATATACACACTTCGGTGTACAAAGCAGATTATTAGCAAGGACCTACTGTATAGCACAGGGAACTCTGCTCCGTATTTTATAGTACCCTATAAAGGAAAAGAATCTGAAAAGGAACTGGTATATGTATAACTGAATCACTTTGGTGTATATCTGAAACCAAGACAATATGGTAAGTCAACTGTACTTCACTTAGAAAAAGAGAGAAAACTGGAAGGACTTTAAGCAGTGGCATAATGTTATCAGGTTTTCATTTTAGAAAATTACTTTAATAAACATGTGGAGAAGAAGTATTAGGTTATTTATGCTTTTAAAAAAACAGCCTTATAGAACATAAGTAGACTAAACGTTAATTTTTCTTCCTCATTGCCTTAAGCAACTTCACAAAAATCTGAAAACACCCACGTTTTAGCCTTTGAATTGCCAAGAGGTTTGTTCCCTGCATGAGTTATATCTCCCTAGCATTTCAAGATTTTGTGTTTGGGTTTAAGAATGTAGGCTTTCTACCCTAGGCTACAGCAGGGTGGCTCACCACCTAACTCTTCCTTATTCCTACCCTTTCTCTCTCAATCTTTTTTTTTTTTGACATTAAATTATTTTTTTAACACCGAAAAAACATTTTGTATTGGGGTTAGCCAATTAACAGTGTTGTGGTAGTTTCAGGTGAACCGCGGAGGGACTCAGCCATATGCACATGTAGCCGTTCTCCCCAACCCCCTCCCATCCAGGCTGACATGTAATGGTGAGCAGACTTTGCAATGGTCGCGTACACACTGCTGTGTTTAAAATGAGCAACCAACAAAGACCTCTTGTCTAGCACACGGAACTCTCTCAATCTTTTGCATCTAGTTGCCCAAGGCAAGTGCTTCCACTTTCTCTTGGTTCCTTTCTGTCTCTTGCCCTTCATGTCAAGAAGGTCAGGCTGGTAAGGTAAAGTAAGAAGGTAAGGCCAGCAAGGCCAGTAGATTCTGCCTCCACACTAACAGCTCAACTTCCGCTACTTCTGTCGTCTCAGTGATGCTACAATCCTAGTTCCGTCTTCCCTGGTCTCTCCCTGGGACTCCTGCAGTCGCCTCCTAAATTGGTTCTCCCCTTCATTTCTCACCCATTTTCCCAGCTTCTGCTTCAGACAGCTCACTAGCTTTTTGCACTTAGAATAAAAAAGCAAACTCCCCTTGTGGTCAGCATCTCCTGGCTCTTGGCTCCCTTCGCTTCATCTCTTGACACTCTACTTCCATTCCAGCTGTTCTTTGCTCTCACAGTGGCCTGCAAACACTTACTCACTTCTTCCAATAAGCTCTTATAATTTGGTGCCTGGCAAATACTCCCTGAACTTAATAGCATCATGATATCATAGTAACACTTTCTGCCATTTATTAAATATTTTCTGTAATCCAGATGGTGTGCTAAGTGCTCTTGAGCCATTATCTTATCATTAAATTAGATGCAACCAGCTTGTGAAGTTGGCGTTATTATGCCTGGATTTTAGGGGAGGAAATGGGAGCACAGACAACTGAAGTAACTTGCCCAGATTTGTATTGGTAGTGTGTAGTGGAGCCTGGCTTGAAGGCTGTCTGTCTGATTCTATGTCGGGCTCTTTGGTACTGAAGATACGAAAATGTTTTGTTATTATTAAACTTTAATGCTCTCACAATTCCTGGAGGACCATCTGAGAGCAAGCTCTAGAGGGAATCTTATAATGAAATTGAAAGTAAACATTAGTATGACCTAACTACCCTATTAGAGGAAATAAACTTTTCTCAATATTTTATGTTTTGTTGATAATAAAAGATAGTATAGTGTAAAAGTTGGAAATAAACTCTGGAGTCAAACAAACATGAGTTAATCTCAGCATCTTCTATTCATTCATACAGACTTCCATATCATGAAAGTGAATTGAAAGTGAAAGTTGCTTAGTCGTGTCTGACTCTTTGTGACCCCATGGACTGTATAGTCCATGGAACTCTCCAGGCCAGAATACTGGAGTGGGTAGCCTTTCCCTTCTCTAGGTGATCTTCCCAACCCAGGGATCAAACACAGGTCTCCCCCATTGCAGGAGGATTCTTTACCAGCTGAGCCACAAGGGAAGCCCCCAAAACTGGAGTGGATGAACACAATAAATATAATAAATTACATTATATAATGGACTTCCCAGGTGATGCAGCGGTAAAGAATCCACCTGTTAATGCCGGGGACACAGGAGACCAGGGTTCGATCCCTGAGTAGGGAAGATTCCCTGAAGTAGGAAATTACAACTCACTCCTGTATTCTTGTCTGGAAAATTCCATGGACAGAGGAGCCTGGCAGATTACAGTTCCTGGGGTCACAAAGAGTCAGACACCACTGGGCACTCACGCATGCGCATTGCATTATATGTTACAAGATGGGAAGCACTTTGTGTGGGGAAAGTAAAAAAGATCAGGATGGAGGGAAATACGAAGAGTATGTTAAATAGGTTAGTGAGGTGGGTCTCATCGAGAGGATCAGAGACTTGAAAGAAATGAGGGAGTTGATCAGATGGATATTTGAGGGTAGAACCTATTCTTCCCTAGAGGAGGAAAGAATAGGTGGTGTTAAGTCTTAAAGGTCGTGCATGTATGCCTACTTAAGAGCAAAGTACTGTTGTGAAGGAGGGAAGGTGACCAAGTGAAGGAGACATACTAGGTGAAGTCAGAGGGGTTCCAAGGATGTTGTTGGTGGCAATAAAATGAACCGGTATACACATAAAGCACCTGTGCAAGGTGTAGCCAAGAATCATAGAAGCCCTGCCCACTCTTCCAGCCACATCTCTTGTTGCTCCCTGTTGAAAGCCCTACCCTGTGTTTATAACCAAAAATTCTATGAAGATCCCCCAAATATCTGTGCTGATTTAAACTTTTCTACTTTTGCACACACCTAAAATACGTTTGGAAAACTCAGCAGTGACCACAGGACTGGAACAGGTCAGTTTTCATTCCAATCCCAAAGAAGAGCAATGCAAAAGAATGTTCATACCACCATATAGTTATGCTCATTTCACATGCTAGCAAGGTTATGCTCAAAATCCTTCAAGCTAGGCTTCAGCAGCACATAAGAACTTGAGAGCTTCCAGATGTAGAAGCTGGATTTAGAAAAGGCAGAGGAACCAGAGATCAAATTGCCAACATTCATTGGATCATGGGGAAAGCAAGAGAGTTCAAGAAAACATCTACTTCTCCTTCATTGACTATGCTAAAGCCTTTGACATGAGGATCACAGCAAAATGTGGAAAATTCTTAAAAAGATGGGAATACTAGACCACCTTACCTGTCTCCTGAGAAACCTGTATGCAGCTCAAGAAGCAACAGTTGGAACTGGACATGGAATAATGGACTGGTTCAAAATTGAGAAGGGAATATGACAAGACTATATTGTCACTCTTCTTATTTAACTTCTGTCTAGAATATGTCATGTGAAATGCCAGGCTGGATGAAGCACAAGTTGGAATCAAGATTGCTGGGAGAAATATCAACAACCTCAGTTAAGCAGATGATACCACTCTAATGGCAGAAAGTGAAGAGAAACTAAAGAGCCTCTTCATGAGAGTGAAAGAAGAGAGTGAAAAAGCTGGCTTGAGACTCAACATTCAGAAAACCAAGATCATGGCATCTGGTCCCATCACTTCATGGCAGATAGAAAGGGAAGAAGTTTAGCAGTAACAGATTTTATTTTCCTGGGCTCCAGAATCACTATGGACAGCGACTGCAGCCATGAAATTAAAAGACTCTTGCTCCTTGGAAGAAACACTATGACAAACCTGAACAGTTTATTAAGAAGCAGAGACATTACTTTGCCAACAAAGGTCCGTCTAGTCAAAGCTATGGTTTTTCCAGTAGTTGTGTATGGATGTGAGAGTTGGACTATAAAGAAGAGCGCCAAAGAATTGATGCTTTTGAAATGTGGTTTTGGAGTAGACTCTTGAGAGTCCCTTGGACTGCAAGGAGATCAAACCGGTCAATCCTAAAGGAAATCAACCCTGAATATTCTTAGAAAGACTGATGCTGAAACTTTAATACTTTGGTCACTTGATGCGAAAAACTGACTCATCTGAAAAGACCCTGATGCTAGGAAAGATTGAAGGCAAAAGGAGAAGGGGGCGACAGAGGATGAGATGGTTAGATAGCCACTAACTCAATGGACATAAATTTGAGCAAACTCTGGGAAAGAGTGAAAGACAGGGGAGCCTGGTGTGCTACAGTCCATGGGGGGTCATAAAGATTGGACAGGACTTAATAACTGAACAACAACAAAAAACCCTTCCTTATCATTCTGATAAACTCCTTCAAGACCTACCTAAGGCTGTCCCCTGGGAGGATGACACATTTGACTCTCTCTGACGCAGAGCTTCCTTTTTTGAACAGCCATGCACCATACTTTGTGTATGTGTTTGTTACAGTAACGCATAGTTGATGATAACTGACATTTAATGAGCACTTCCTGTGTGCCATGCAATAAATCCTTTACATGTTTTAAAGATTTATTCTTGACAACAGCAGCCCGGAAAGGTATGTCTTGTTGTCAACTTCATTTTGTAGATGAATAATTAAAGGCAGAAGATGTTTATTGATTTGCTTAAGATCATCCAGCTACTCAGAGGTGTCACCAGGAGTTGATCACAGTGTTTCTGGCTCCAGAGTTCATGCCTTCTTAACCATTGCATTTACTGTACATCTACCCTTCCATCATTTATTAAATTTTTACTATATGTAAGTGTGTATATATATATATATATATATATATATATACACACATATATATACCTATACACTTGTATAGGTATTTATATAGGTACCCTTCCATCATTTATTAAATCTTTACTATGTGTAAGTGTGTGTGTGTGTGTGTGTGTGTGTGTGTGTGTATACACACACACTTGTATAGGTACATGTATTCATATTTTGTGCATATATCTTCCATACTATTTGTGACTGCTTTGAGGGCGTGTCAGATTCACCTTTGCTACTCGGAGCTTTGCACGTGTGTTTCCATGGTTGAATGGTGAGAGTAAAATATTTTCTCCTGTAATTTGCAAAACATGAGAAATAATATTCAAAATGTTAATGATAGTGTGTCATTAATTTTGAATGTTATTTGGCTTTGGATTTCATTTTAATCATGTTGTTGTGCTTCTGCTTCTCCCTAGACCAGTGTTAAAGAGGGACAGCTGTTGAAGCAAACCAGTTCTTTCCAAAGGTGGAAAAAGCGATACTTCAAACTTCGAGGTCGTACACTTTATTATGCAAAGGACTCAAAGGTAATTTGAGAGAATGCTAGTTGCAAGCATTTGAGGGCTGTAGATGGTTCTGTAAACTGTCTTTGTCTTGGGCCTTCATATAGCATTAATGGTCTAATTCAATATAAATATGATTCATCTTGGACCAGATCGCAAGGGGGTCTATTTGGGTCAATTTCATGTGATGTCCCCTAAGGACAATCTTATGGCAAGTTCTAGTGTAGTTTTCTTTCTTTTTTCCTTCCAATTAAGATGAACAGTTAAATGTAACTTTATTAGATATAATAAAGTCTAAACTTGAATTCCCCCCTTTCTTGCTAATTTTTACCTTATAAATCTTTTCCTGAACATGAGAGAGAATTTGCTATAGTTGCTAAGAATTCATACTCTGGTTTCAGACAAGAGTTCATATCCCAATTCTTACGTATTCCAGTGGAGTGACAGTGAACAGCATATTGTTGAGAGGAGCCTTAAATAATGAAAATGAAGTGCTCATATAATACCAAGCTCAAAGCAATCATTCAGTTAGTCTAGCAGTTAGAAATAAAAATCATAGTGAAATAAAATCAAGGCTTAAACAATTTTTATAAAATAATTGAATGAAATAAGAATGATGTAGCTTTGGAAGAAAAAATGATGATGATGAGCTTCCACTTAAAACTGATACTTTACTCTTCCTTAAAAAATAAAATTAAGATGGGTGCCCTCAGTAGACACTGGAGCCTCACCAAAGTGGCCCCCTGTCCTGGCAGGCCTGGCAGACCCCTTTGGCCATCACTCATGTTGCCTCAAAGTGTCTCCTGCCCCAGGGGTTGTCCCCACACATCAGAGCATCCATCACAGTTGCAGTTGGGCCTTTCAGTCAGCCACACTGGGGCCCAACCCTGCATACAAGCACATCCTCAGAAAGTACAGCCAAGCCGCAACAGGAAAACAGATGCCACCCACCAAGGGGACACTCCTTGGGCATCTGAACCTAGTAACCAAAGACCATGTTACGGGGACAAGCCATACTATACAAAGCCACTCTCTCAAGACCAGGAGGCATAGCTGGTCTACCCAATATGTAGGAAAAAACACAAAGTTAGGCAAAATGAAGAAACAAAGGAATATGTTCCAAACAAAATAAGAAGACAAAAACACTCAGAAATAGATTGAATGAAATGGAGATAAGCAACCTTCCAGATAAGCTGTTCAAAGTAATGGTCATAAAGATAACTCACTGAACTCAGTAGAATAGAAAAGTGAGAATTTCAACAGAGATAGAAAATATTTAAAAAAAAAATCAAAACTGAAGAATACAATAATGGAAATGAAAAATACACTAGAGGAAGCCAGCAGCATATTAGATAATTCAGAAGAAAGGACCAGTGATCTAGAAGATAAGTTAGTGGAATTCACCCAATCGGAACAGCAAAAAGAAAAAAGAAACCAAGAAATGGAACTAGCTTAAGGGACCTCTTGGGCAACATCAAGTGTGCTACGATTCACATTATTGGAGTCCCAGAGGGGAAGAGAGTGAGAAGGACAGAAAACCCATTTGAAGAAATAATGGCTGAAAAACTTTGCTAACCTAAGGCCTAGCACCACCTGCGAAGCCCCAGCCTAAGGCTGATGGTTTTCCTTATTGATTTCTGTCTGAATGATCTATCTACTGACGTAAGTCGCCTGCTATTACTGTATTACTCTCTGGTTTCTGCCATTGTGTCTGCTAATATTGGCTTTATGGATCCAGGTGCTCCTGTGTTGGGTATATATGTATTAACTAGTGTCACATTTTCCTGTTGGATTGATCCCTTTCTCACTAGGTAGTGCCTTTCTTTGTCTCTTGTTACAGTCTTTGCTTTAAAATCATTTTGAATGGTATAAGTGTGTTATCCCATATTCCTTTTCATTTATGCTCGTGTGGAATAGCTTTTCCGTCTGTGCGCTTCCGGTCCGGGTGTGATTTTAGATCTAAAGTAAGTCTCTTGCAGACAGCATGTGTATGGGTCTTGTGTTTGTGTCTCTTAAGCTACTGTGTGTCTTCTGGTTGGAGCATTCAGTCCATTTACAGTTACAGTGATGATCGACAGGCATGTGCTTCCTGCCGTTCTGTTAACTGTTTTCTGGCTATTTTTGTTGTTCTCTGTTCCTTTCTTCTCTTGCTTTCTTCCCTTGTGATTCCATGACTTTCTCTAGTATTATGTTTATATTCTTTTTATTATTTGTGTATTGTTTTCTCTAACATCCTGCAGAAAAACCCAAAAGAACTTTTTGACCAAAGCTATATTATCAGTTTTTGGTTTGTGGTTACTGCTTATATCACACTTTATATTGCGGTCTATTTTAAGTTCATAGTTGCTTAAGTTTGAACATGTTCTAAAAGCACTACATTTTTACTCCAGTCAACATTTTATGTTTTTGATGTTATTTTGCTTTGTGTATTCCGTAACTAATTATTGTAGATATGTATGATTTTACTGGTTTTGTCTTTTAACCTTCACATGTCTCCTGCATTGGCAGGTGGGTTTTTTTTAACACTAGCACCCCCTGGAAAGCACTCATAGCTTTTATCTATTACCTTTACTACATTTTTGCCTTTACTGGTGAGATATTTTCTTTCACAATTTTTGTATTTCTAGTTATAATTTTTCTTTTCTGTTTAAATTTCTTTAACATTTCTTGTGAGACTGGTGTAATGGTGATGGACCACAGTGTAGACAAGCTGTTGCTTGCTTGGGAAACTGTCTCTCAATTCTGATTTATGACTTTGCTGGGTATAGTATTCTTGGTCAGGTTTCCTCCGTCCAGGGCTTTGACTTTATCCTGCCACTCCCTTCTGTAGTGCTATGGAGCATCCATGTATGTAACCAGTTGTTTTTCTCTTATTGCTTTTAAGATTCTCTCTTTAGTTTAGCACTTTAGCATTTTAATTATAATGTGTCTTGGTGTGGGTCTCATTGGCTTCGTTTGAGTCTTTCTGTACTTCCTGGCCCTGGATACCTGTGTCCTTTGCCAGGTTAGGAAAGTTTTCAGCCATGCAAATAGAAATGAAAAGAAATACGGGATAACAATCTTGCCATTTGCAAAAACATGGATGAATATAGAAGGTATTATGCTAAGTGAAATAAGTTAGACAGAGAAAGACAAATACCATACACTTTCAATTACATGTGGAATCTGTAAATGATATGTGGAATCTGTAAATGATATGTGGAATCTGTAAATGATATGTGGAATCTAAAAAAACAAATGAACAAACAAACCCAAACAGAGAGACTTATGGGTACAGAGAACAAATGGGTGGTTGACAGAGGGGAGGAGTATGTGAGGTTCGTGAAGTAGGTGAAGAGGATTAAGAGATCAGACTTTCAGTTATAAAAATAAATATCATGTGAGTTTAATATGCAGTAAAGGGAATATAATTAATAACATTGTAATAATTTTATATGATGACAAATGGTTACTAGGCTTATGGAAATCATTTGATGATGTATTTGATTGTCAAATTACTATGTTGTACTCTTGAAACTAACATAATAGTGTATGTCAACTATACTTCAGTTTAAAAATAGTAAGATTTATTGTTACTGTACCAGTAAGATAATTGATAATTTTTATATTAAAAAATATGTGTGTGATATAATAATTAGTAGAGTTATACACCAGAAAGTAAAAAATAAATAAACAAACCTAATTCTTAGCTTATGCAGCTATGGAAATAATAACAAAATAAAATAATCTTATTCTAAAAGTCATTATGTTCATAGTTAAACCCTGATCTGGCTCCATCCTGACCCCTCATATTTATCTCCAGACAACACTGACAATTTGATTGCCTACAGCCCTGCCCCATATTTTCCATCTGCCAAAACGATTTTCCCTCTATCTCCACTTGAAGAAATTCCCTGTTTTCTTTAAGATCCCTCTAAAATTGTCTTTATTCCAGTATACACAAGAGAAAGAGTTTGTTTTCTGCTGGAGAAATTATCTCTGACCTTCCATAGTACTTTGCGTATCTCCTCTTCCACATTTAATAGTCTACCTTACTTAAAACTACTTGTATCTCTTTCAGTTCCCATGCTAGATTATAAATTCTGTCTAGTGAGGGAACAAGTCTTATGGTCAGATTGGTTGGCTTGAAGTAGAGTTGCATTACACCCTGGAGATCTTGGGGAGTGGTGGAAACTTAAATTAGATAAGGGAGCCCTTTTTTCTGTAGTTCTAGGGGTGTGGTGTTATACCAACCTCGCTGGAAGTACATTGAAGGACTGTGAACAAGGACCAGCTGACTGAAAGTAGGAAGGATACATGTATTGACTAGAATTTCCTAATCTTTCAGTTGTCCATTTTTAAAGATTTTAATTCTGTGGAGTTTTTAAACACTGAAACTTTTTTGATTAAAATGCTTTTCAGCCTAAAAAAAAATGTGTTTGAACTGGGCCAAAAAAAGAATATAAATAAATAAAACTTTGAAAAGTATATAAAGGAAGTCACCTTGTATTTGCAGAGCATATGCACCATCTTGTTAGAACACATTTACAGATGCGGACAGTCACATTCAGAAAGTTCGGTAACCGGCCGTGATCTGAGCCAGGACTAGTTCTTTCGTTGTGGGGTGTGTGAGTAGGTGTGCATGTAACACACTTAGTAGGTTCCCCATAAACGATGCTTCTGGACAGCACAGAGCGTTTTGTAATGAAACTGTGTACTGGGGGGCTTCTCTAGAGTCCTCTACAGTTTGAAATTTATGTGTTTGTTGAACTTTATGGTTTAACCCACAAAGTATCACTGACTTAAGTTTTTCATCATTTTTTATTTCTAATTCCTGACATAGCTTCATGGTCATGACCTGATGGTAAAAAAAAAATATATATATATATACATATATATATATATAGGAACACTGAGTTAGGTTTTCACATAATATGTTTGTGTTCTTTTTCATTAACAGTCTCTGATATTTGATGAAGTTGACCTCTCAGATGCCAGTGTAGCTGAAGCAAGCACAAAAAATGCTAACAACAGCTTCACGGTATGGTTCTATTCTGCTAACTCCCTCCTCGAACGTTATCGAAAAACCTTTCCAAAGTTTATACTGAATGCCCTCGTCAGTTGCCAACTGTGTGTCATGCGTGTTGGAGTTCTTACCAGCACAATAAATTTGATTAGTACATTGTAGATTCTAATACCCAGAACCATTCATGATTGTTTGGGTCAATAAACCAACCCGTTAAATGTATATTTAAAATGTATATATATTTAGACTTTTTAATTTTAGTGCTTTAAATTTTTCACCCCCTTAAATATAATAGTTCAACTAATTCCCCTGTTCTTGAATATTCACATTTGCTTTTTACCTTCAGTCTTAAAAACAGTATTTTCTCTTTTTCTTCAGTTACTCCAGTTGCTAAAGTTTAGACCTTCATTTCTTCTCACTTAAGTAATTCATTTGGCAGCTATTTAAAGAAGAGTCCTCAGTTCCAGTTAATTTTTTTTCCAATTGCAAATCACGTTGCTTCAAAGACCTCATAGGCTTAGGTTGCATCTGTAACGCCATTATAAAGTCCTATAAAATCCTGCCTCTGCGTTCTAGTGTTGCTGATAATTGTCCATATACATTCCACCTGTCCAGCATTTCTTTCTGAGCCTAATGCTTTTTCTGTTCCCTCTGACTTAAATGATGCCTCTTGCATCTGTCGCTGTTGAAATTCTAGAAACGCTTCAAAGCTTATGTCAGATATCCTATTCTTTTTCTACTTCTTTGATTACAAAAATATGAATTAATTATGAATTGAGGATCCACCATGTGCCAGAAACTAATAAACATAATAAACGAGATTCAGAGATGAAAATACATATATTTATATATACCACTCTGCTGAAGATATGCACGGTATAATTGAGTGAAGTTCATCTGTGATACTTTGTGCAGCTGCATCCTTAGGTCCGCTCAGGTGGTCTTTCTGGGTCCTGTTGCCATCCACGCTCCCAGCCCCTCTTCTGGGAGGCCAGCTCCACAGTCAGCAGTGTGTTGTGTTCATGCCCTGGGCACTCAGGGCACCCTGGACATGCAGGGCAGGGAGGACGGACAGATGCAGGTCAGTGCCATGGTGGAGGTGAGCACTGGAAGGTAGGACTGGGGATGGAGAGGAAGCAAAAGAGTTCAGACTTAGTCTGATTGATTTATGGGCGTGAGAGATAATTCTTGCTGCAAACATTCCTCCCCCTCTCCCCTCCCCAGGGACCACTGAGTTTGAGAAGAGAGAGGACAGCCAAGAATAGCATCCTGGGAAAAACTTAACAACGTAAGGTTTGACCACTAAAGACTGAGAGAGAGCATTCTGAAGTCTAGAAGGAACAACAGGAGGCAGCGATGTTATGAAAAGACAGTGGAAGGGAGTTTTAAGGCGGAAGTTGTCACACATCAAAAGCTGTAGAGAGGTCAAGTCCAAGAAGAAAGGAAGAGTGTCTGGTGAATGTGGAAACAGGGCAGGTCATCCGGTCACGCTGGTGGGAGCAGTTGCAGCGGAGAGTCTTGTGCACGAGGCACACGGAGATGCCACGTGGAAAGGCAGAGGGAGTCAGCACGGATTCCTGATCCCACAGCCTGGCTGTTAAAAGAAGGAGCTGACACAGAGCAGTAAGAACTCTCAGGTTCCAAGAGGCGGTTCTGGTTTCGTTCTTGCTGTTGCAGTGGTAGATCTTTCGCTTTGTTTTTCAAAAGTGGGTTTTGAGCCTGTCTGTACCACCAAGGACAGAAGTGTTAGATCAAAAGTTTGAAGCTCCAGGAGAGAGAGGGCGTAATTGATGGAGCGAATTTGCCGAGTAAAGACGGGGGACCCAGAACAAAGGTGAAGAGGTTAGCCTTTAAAATGGATATCTGGAACAGTGAAAGTGTCAGTCGCTCAGTCGTGTCGGACTCTCTGCAACCCCATGGACGGTAGCCCACCAGGCTCCTCTGTCCATGAAGTTCTCCAGCAAGAATACCGAATCTACAGCACAGAGTTCAGCCTGGTGTTCTGTGGTGACCTATTCTGGGGTTTGGGAGGAAGGCCCTGGAAGAGGGGATATATATATATGCATATAGCTGATTCACTTTGTTATACAATGTTGTAGAGCAGTTATACCCAATTAAAAAAAAAAAGAAAGATAAGCCTTGAACAAGACATAGAAAGTTGTTTTTGTTTTTGTTTTTGAAATTTAATGTTTAATATAAATATAAGATATAGTGAATTCTTAAACAGGTCAGAAAACAATGACCATAGGGAAAATACACTTCATTAAAATAAAAAACTTTGAATTTAAAGAAAAGTATATAAAGAATGTCTTCAAATAATCATCTAACAAAACCAGGCAACCCGACACAGAAAGTTTATGGAAGTAAAGGTGTGGTTAGGAAGTTCATATATTTCAAAACCAAACACTACTATTTTCCCAGTGAAATTGAAGATAAGGATATGTACTATGAATAAGAGTTCAGGAGGGTTTGCAAGAGCTACTGCAGAAAATGAGAATTAAAACTGAACAGAGACTAGTAGAAGATTACTAGGTAGTAGAGAGTGTCTACCAAAGATTGGAGATTGAGTTTAGAAATGTTCTTAATTCCTAGGCCAACAGAGTTCTCTGTAACATGGAGTAAAGAAAAACAGCTAAGTTGGCCCAGGATTGATGACTTCTAGGGTACATTGGAGGGCTTTCCAGGTGACACTAGTGGTAATGAACCCACCTGCTGATGCAGGAAACATAATGAGACCTGGGTTCGATCCCTGGGTTGGGAAGATCCCCTGGAGGAGGGCATGGCAACCCACTCCAGTATTCTTGCCTGGAGAATCCCGTGGACGGAAGAGCCTGGCATGCTACAGTCCATGGGTTCACAGAGTCAGACATGACTGAGCGACTTAGTGCGCACGCAGGGCATATTGGAGAGAAAGATAAAGGGGTTGTTGGATTTCAGGGATCGGTAACTCATCCATCTTCCTCCTCTGTGTTCTCAGTTTTTGAGTACAGAGTGTAAGGAATAAGGGATGACTTTATTAATGGCTGAACAGGATCCAGTAACCAGTAAATACAGAGCTTCTGATAAGTTGTTGGAGGCTCAAGGGCAAAATGTTGCTTATTCTTCCTTCCTCTGAAGTGAAGGTGGGGTGGGGTAATTAAGCTATCAGATTAACCACTTGCTTTCCCTGAGGAGTGGACAAGAGTCTTCTCCCCTCCATGGAGACTCAAAGTGATGGTTGCAGATAAGAGTTTCTCCCTGACCAGGATCTAGAGTTTAATGTGAAAGAGGGTTCCAAAATTTAAGATTTGAAAGTAACTTCTGGTGAATTCAAGACCTAGGGTGTTGGACTACATAAAGGGACTTGGAAAGCCTGGGTTTGGGAGAGGTTATTCAAATTGTTTGTACAGCTCTTTCTTGGACCTTCAGCTGCATGCAGTGTCTCCTGTTGTGCCTTTTCCTGGAATTTACTATTTTCTGCCTTTTTTAGTTAGGTACTTATGTTTTCATAACCTTATCCATAAATATTTGTTGATTTTAACAAATAAAATGAAAGTTTATTTGGGGTATGAGAAGACTTTTTTGTTGAATTATTTTCAGGAAATTTCTTGACTCATCCAAATGTTGTTTCTCGTTTGTTGAACTAGAAATGCAGAGACTAAAATGTTGGGTGGACTGCTTAGAATTTTATAGCAAGTCAATTCAGTAGAACTTTGCAGGGTATAAAATGGAATAAGAGATATGTTTTCAAGCAGTCATGGACAATCCTCCCTGTCTTTAAATATTTAAGTATTCCACCTTCCTGGGTCACAGTGACTGCTGACTGATGCTGTTATTTTGACCAGTGTGTGTCAGAGGTTAATGGTGTAGTTTGGTGAATCCAGCAAATGGTCGAATTCTGCTTCCCTTCAGTCACTCCTCCTTGCCTTGAAGTCCCTAAGGATGATCTATCGACAGGGGACACACAGTAAATGGAAAATCTATAATTAGCAAATGGAAAGTGAAAACGCTGTGCTCCACCCAAAAACCCAGTTGTCAAGCTCTTGTAAAATGGATTCTAGAGGGAGTGTTCTAACTCATTCTGTGGTTATGAGCGGGCATCAAGGCTGGCTGGGGTTCAGCAGGGGAGTGCTGCAGGGAGTTGGGGGGACACAGACCTCCCATGGATGGTGTTAAGGGATCTGCAGGCATGGTTAAGACCTACCTACATGAGGACTGCTTTTAAATAGGCGTGTGCTCTCATCCCCAGAGTGAATAATTGTTTTGCTTTGGAGGTTGTTTAAATTGCCTCAGGTATTGTATTAGTTTTCTTTTGCTTCCTAACAAATTGTCACAAATGTAGTGACTTAAAACAATGTTTATTTATAATCTTACAGTTTCTGTCAGTCTCATAAAATAGCTGGATTCTTCTTCGTCAGGTCTCATGATGTTGAAATAGATATGGTAAATTAAATACACACACACACACATATATATACTCATTAATTACCTGTGTACTTAGTCACTCAGCTGTGTCCAACTCCCTGGGACCCCATAGACTGTAGACCACCAGGCTTCTCTGTCCATGGAATTTTCCAGGCAAGAATACGGGAGTGGGTTGCCATTTCCTCCTCCAGGGGATCTTCCCGCCCCAGGGATCAAACCCACATCTCTTGCATCTCCTGCATTGGCAGGTGGATTCTTTACCACTAGTGACACCACTTTGCGCTAATTTTTTTAAAAGATTTTTTTTTTTAATGTGAACTGTTTTTAAAGTCTTTATTGAGTTTGTCACAGGATTGCTTCTTTTTTTGTGTTTTTGTTTTTTTGACCTTGAGGCATGTGGGATCTTAGCTCTCTGACCAGGGATCAAACCGGCACACCCTGCGTTGAAAGGCAGAGTCTCAACCACTGGACCACCAAGGAAGTCCCACATTGGCCTAATTCTGACCTGTGTTTGAATTTCTGGTTTTACAAGTGTCTTCTGCTTTAGGCAGCAGCAACAAAATCTACTAATGCTGAATAGCTGTCAGTGATGTGATTGGGGAACAGAAAAGACCAATTCCTGACAGCCTTATTATATCTTATGAGTCCTTAGGTTAATGTTCACAATTAATTTGCAGTTTTAAGTTCTGCCACGACGTTTTCTCTGACTATGGAATCAATAAAACTTTCTTAATTTTTTTGGTCTACTTTTAATCGTTCATTTTCTTCTTTATTTCATTGACATTTGCATAGTGTTCTGGAGTTTTATTTTCACGTTAACCTTTTTATCCTTAACACTACTGTACTGTATGTGAATGTGGTCTTCTGATACTAGACTGGGGAGCACTCCTTTCCCTGTGGTCCCACTCAGGCCCCCCAGGAAGGGATCGCAGTTCTCCTGATAGTTAACCCAGAGTGCTTTCCTGCCGTCTAGTCTTCTTTCTGTCTGCTGAGTCTTTGCCTCTGTTCTGTCTCTTCTCACATCCACTGCTCTCTTCGTCTTTTTCTCACTAATCATGGCGTTTACAAACCCAGCTTCTACTGATTTATTATTGAACCATAATTGCGTTGCAGTGTTCATTAGTTTCGGCTGTACAGCTAAGTGGATCAGCTGTGAGTATACACATACCAGGGCTTCCCCGGTGGCGCTAGTGGTAAAGAACCCACCTGTCAATGCAGGAGACCTAAGAGACACAGGTTCGAGCCCTGCGTGGGGAAGATCCCCCGGAAGAGGAAATGGCAACGCACTCCAGTATTCTTGCCTGGAGAACTGCATGGACAGAGGAGCTTGGCAGGCTATGGTCCCTGGGGTCGCAAAGAGCCGGACACGACTGAAGCGACTTAGCACATACATGTATCCCCTAGGTATAAATTCATTCCTTCCGTCTTGAGCCTCCTTCCTATGCTCCCACTGCTTCGGGTCATCAAAGCCCTGAGCTGAGTTCCTTGTGTTATGCAGCAGCTTCCCCTAGCCATCTATTTCACACATGGTGGTGAATGTAAGTCAGCATTGCTCTTCCAATTCATCCCTCCCTCCCTGTCCTGCTCTGTGTCCACACATCCATTCTCTACATCTGCAGCTCTTCCTGGAACTAGGCGATTTTTCCAGTTGCAGTGCTTAGACTCTGAAGTCAAACAAGTCAGGGTTTGGGTTGGGGCTTGGCCGTGTCTAGTTAGGCGGCGGTGGTGGTGGTGGATTAGTCGCTGAGTCGTGTCTGACTCTTGCGACCCAGGGACTGTAGCCTTACAGGCTCCTCTGTCCATGGGGTTCTTTAGGCAAGAATACTGGAGTGGGTTTCCGTTTCCTTCTGCGGGCTAGTTAGGTGACCTCGGACTAATTAGTTAACTGCTCTAAATCTCAGTATCCTTACCTTTGAAAGTGAAACGTGAACGTGTTAGTCGCTTAGTTGTGTCCGACTCTTTTTGACCCCACTGACTGTAGCCTGCCAGGCTCCTCTGTCCATGGAATCTTCCAGGCAAGAATCTGGAGTGGGTAACCATTCCCTTCTCCAGGGGATCTTCCCGGCCCAGGGATCGAACTCTGGTCTTCAGCATTGCAGGCAGATTCTTTACTGTCTGAACCACCGGGGAAGTCCTACATGTTGGTGACTACTATTAATCATGCCCTTGAACTTAATTACCCCTTGATTCCTTTCACAAGCATCAGTATTGCCAACTTTTGTATGACAAAACCCACTGGAAAAAAAAATAAAGAAAGAAAGAAAAAAATAAATAAAAGTTGGAGAATTTTGAAAGAGAATATGGACAAACTTCATCTTGAGAAAACATTCCATCCTGCCTGTCTCTCTGAAATGTCGTGAAGATTTATTTCCACTTTTATCTCATATTATATTATTAGGCAAAGGGGCCATTTTGTAATGAATGAAAATACAGTTGTTCCTTGGTTAAATGTTCTTTGCTAAAGAAAAGCTTTTTAATGATTTGAAAGCCATCACAGTGGTGTGGTATACATCAGGCTTTCAAAGTGTACTGTTCAAATGACTGTTTTCTTTAAATTTTAATGAAGTTTAGGCTAAACCTTCAACAAAGGAGTCATCATATTTAAGGAAGTGATTGTATTGACGTTGGTGAAATTTCTTATGGAAGTTTGTAAAGAAAGCATTTTTTTTTTTTTAAACAAGAAAGAGGTACAGAGGTAATTTATTTAACCACACTTAGCATCTTTAGTGAGTGATCTCCAAATGTGTTTCAGATCCCACGGCTATTTCACATCCGTGCCGGCTTACTCAGTTGTGTGGAAACAGATGCCATGCGGCAGCCCTTGTTTTTAGAACTAAGTGAGCACTGGAACAAAGAGTCCTTTTAGGTCTGGGTCACTTGCCATGGTCGTGTAAATATGATCAAAAGTTGATTAGCATTAGGTTATGATTCTTCTGATGAGGTTTTTAAAAGGAGACATAAAAGCAAACCAGTAGAATACTCATAACGGCACATAAAGTGCTGAAAATTATGCTCCCATAGTACAGTTAAAATAAGCAGGCTGAGTTTTAATGGAAGGAATATATTTTTAAGAACTTATTTCTTTCGTGTTTACTTTCTGTTTATCCTGTTTTCCCCTTAGCTTCCTCTCTGTTAATGTAATTCACTTCATCTTCTCTCTTAAGAGAGATGTCACATCCTTTGAACCTAAGGAAGTGTCAGTTTACTTTTATCTATTAGCAGCACAATCTTTAGTTAGATGGAAATAGCAAAAAGTTATTTTCTTTTTGTCATTTTTGAACGCCCATCACAAAACAGGTATTCAGATAAACAAGTTGAAGTACAATCACTTGGGAAAGTAAGTTGCCTACTTATTAGATAACATTTAGTTTGCTACATGGGGCTTCCCTGGTGGCTCAGATGGCAAAGAATCTGCCTGCAATGAAGGAGACTCGGATTCGATCCTGAAGTTGGGAAGATCCCCTGGAGAAGGGAAAGACTACTCAGTCCAGTATTCTGACCTGGAGAATCCCATGGACAGAGAAGCCTGGCAGGCTACGGTCCAAGGAGTCACAAAGAGTCAGACAAGACCGAGCAAGTAACACTTTGACTTTTTTCAGTCTACTGTGTACCTCTTTTTTATAGTGTACCACTGTTTTATAAGATCACTGATCTCATCACTCATTCAATTTTGTATACCAGTCCTGTAATGTAGGTTCTAGTATGCTTCCCATTTTACAGTGAGAAATCTGAGACAGAGAAGTTAGCATCTAACGTATCTGGGTTGTAAGATTTGTACTTCTGTTCTGGCTGTGCTGCCTCTCTGTTGCGTGGGCAGGCTTCTCTGATTGCGGTGGGCAGACTTAGTTGCCCCGTGGCATGTGGGTCGCCTGACACACCCTTCTTCCCAGCGTGGGAAGGTGGATTCTTACCCACTGAACCCCCAGGGAAGTCCTTGATCTGTACTCTTGATAGTCTGCTCTTCTGTCCCTGTCTCACAGAGTTTTAGACGAGTATGATTCAGATAGTATTCCTGTTATGGTGTTTTAACATGTTCAGTTGTTTTTTCTTTTCCAGGTCGGTCATAGAGTCTCAGTGTTACTTGATGTACACTTGTTGGTTCTACCACAAATTTAGAGCACTACATTTTATTGTGAGGGCTGCACTTTAAATAGAAAGGTCGATAACAAGGCAGGTAACTAATACTATAAAAAGCTAATATTTTTTTAAAAAGGGTCTGGGAATCATGGGATTGATTGACATTAAAGGGCACTTTTTATTTTAAAGACTTGGGAAAATGTGAGATCTCTTTAGTATTTGAGGGATTATTATGTATAAGAGGGCTTCCCAGGTGGCTCAGTGGTAAAGAATCTGTATGCCAATGCAGGAGATGTGGGTTTGATCCCTGGGTTGGGAAGATCCCCTGGAGTAGGAAAAGTGGCAGCCCACTCCAGTATTTTTGCCTGGGAAATCCCATGGACAGAGGAACCTGGCGGCTACACAGTCCATAGGGTCACAAAGAGTTGGACGGGACTGAGCATCTGAGCACGCATTTATGTATAAGAAACAGCTGACAGGTTTGGTGTACAGAGCAAAGATCCTGTATTCATGGAGGGACAGTTTCAGCTCTACCCAAGGAGAGAACTTTCTGTGTCATCTGATAGAACAGGCCTCTTGTGAGGTAACGGCTCTGCCCATTATTAGAAATCTCTAGTCATTTGCTTCCGTGTGATCTGGAAGGGGCCTTCAAGAAGGGAGTTCTCAGAGCAGACTCAGGTGCAGAGAGCCGAAGTGACCTTCTCAAGGTTGGATGACTGATATCTGTGCACAGCTAGGATAGAATTCAGAGCCTTCCGCCCTCGGGGTTTGTTGGGAGTAAGCAGGGGGCAAGGGCTGTAGAGATGGCTGGACTTCATGCTGGACAGTTTGAGTACTCTGTCTCATAGCACAGAGCAAGAGCTAAGGGACCCTCCTCCAGATTGCTGTTGAAGAGACCACAGTGGTGTGTGTGTGGGTAAGGGCTAAGGAGATGGTGGAGCCTGAAATTGCCTTAGGCGCAAAGACTGTCTTCTTCCACCACTGAATCCCCAAGGCTAACACGGGGCCAGACACAGAAGGGAAAGACAGTAAATATTTGTCGAATGAATGAAAGAATGGGTCTTGTTGAAGGAGTGAATGATATTTGTAGACTCAAGTTTTTAGAAAGGTGTTATCTCAAGTTTTAGCCTAGAGAGCACAATTTCCTAATTTCCCCCCCATGGTGTTGGATTATAATGTACCCATAAACATGTATATCCTTCTTTGACATCTGTACATTATGACTCAGACTATTTTTATACCAACAATAAGCCTTAATTCTCGCCTATGTTGATCATTGCAGTATTTCCACATAATTACTGGATGCCTGAAAGTAATGTTGATGAAAATATTTTAATATTTATGTTGATGAAAATGTTTTTTTTGTATTCTAAAGTGATACCATGGGCTTCCCTTGTAAGCTCAGTTGGGAAAGAATCTGCCTGCAATGGTGGAGGCCTGGGTTCAATTCCAGGGTCGGGAAGATCCCCTGAAGAAGGAAATGGCAACCCACTCCTGTATTCTTGCCTGGAAAATCTCATGGACAGAGGAGCCTGGTGGTCTAAAGTCCATAGGGTCACAAGACTTGGACACAGCTTAGTGACTAAACCACCACCACCACCAAAGTGATACCACATTAATGCAATTGGAGTGGCTATTGTTTTGCTTTTAAAATTGATTTATATACAGTTTAGGTTAGACTTTATATTATGATTCTGATGATTTTTACATTTTTTGAAATTTGTATTTGTTTTTCTATAAATGACACCAGGCCTTTAGAAATGAAATAACATTGGTTCTGTGAGTGTATCATGTTAATCTTTTCATTGAGTGATATACATCTTTTCCAAGAGTGTAACACAAATACTTTTTCACATTTTCATGAGCTCCCTTAAGCCACAGTCCTAGGAGGTAAGAAAACATTAGTCCTTTTGTAGCTAGACTGAAATGTTTGGAAATATGGTATGGGTGAGAGAACTGTACCTTTGTCTCCACCTTTATTAGTACCCTTCCATGAACCTGTCAAATAGGTTAACCGAGGTCTCCACCTTCACTAGTAGCCTACCATACATCTTTTAAATGGACTTTCTGAAGTAAACCCTTGAGCATGTCCTTGAGTATCCTAGCAGCTCAGGAGCTCTGGGAACCTGGGCTTGGTCACATAATCAGACCATCAGTGTCCAGATGAGTTTCACAAGAGAACTTGTTGTGTGAATAGATGCCACTAAAAGACTGGGAAGGTTCTCTCGTCATTGAGAGAACTGTGTCCCTGGAGATCCGGGCAGGGTACCATGTTCAGTTGCTGTGCCTGGCATTTCCACCTGCCCCTTGCCCACCACTGATCCACAGCTCAGGAGGAACATGGGGCTCGGGATCAGAAACCTGCAACCTGCACTGCAGGCTACGCTCCCCCGATTCTCCATTTTCAGAACTGCCCTTAGACATTCATTCATTCCTTTAGCAAATAGTCATCCAAAGCTTAGGGGCTTCCCTGGTGGCTGAGACAGTAAAGAATCTGCCTGCAGTGCAGGAGAGCTGGGTTTGATCCCCAGGTCAGGAAGATCCCCTGGAGAAATGAATGGCTACTCACCCCATTCTCCATGCCTGGAGAATTCCATGGACAGAGGAGCCTGGCGGGCTACAGTCCATGGGGTTGCAAAGAGTCAGACATGACTGAGCAACTGACCCTATCAAAAAAGCTTACTGTATGTATCAGATACTGCTAGATTCCGGATACATATAGTGGTGAGTAAAAGAAACCGGCTACTGATACTATGTTTTGAAAAAGTTTAAAAGCCTCCAGGAACAGGTCCCCATCTCTGAAGTATGTGGCCTTGGAATAGGGTTCTTGAGATACGAAAAACAATGAATTGCTTCCCAATTAGGTCCAGAAACTATGCCGTCCCAAAAGCTCAAGTTAGAGGAAAGAGAAGGATTAAAAAGACTCTTAAACCTTGAGGGCCAGACCATTGAGGATTCCACAGACAAGAACCCTCTGGTACTGCTTCTGCTTCTCTCTGCAGACGTGCACCCTGTACCAGTGTTTCTGTGACCACAATATGGTGACCACATAGAACTGCTTATTCCTGCCCCTAAACACCAGTGTTTCATGAAGCTTGTTCCCTGGGAAGACAGCCTCAGGGGCCACGGGGATGGCCAGTGGAAGACGTCCATCCACATGGGAGGCCTGGCCTGTATCCTGGATGGCTGGTCTTCACGGTGCCCCCGCTGCACTGGAGCATCCAGTGAATGGCCGCAGTGCCACCCGGCCTCCCATTCCTGGGCTTGTTGTAAATCTGCGTTTCAGCGATACGTTCCACATACGAGGTCTTTCCCAGGTTCCAGCTAGCTGGTGCTGAGCTGATGCTGCCTCTCACTGTGATCTTGGGAGCAGCAGCTATAGCTGCACAGAATTGAACTTTTAGATTGTATCTGCTCTCTTGAGAGATGCTGCGTGAAGACTGGCAAGGGTTGCCCAAGGTCTTTGAAAGAGCAGCCCCAGGCTCACTGGCCACCCAGCTCCACAGAGGCTTCGAAGGGGTGCAGACCATGCAGGAGATGCATTCACACCACCAGCCTGGCCGCTCCACCAAGGCTCTTTTTGGATAAGGGCTCTGGGGTTTATTTGAACATCTGTGGACTTGACATGGCTAAAGGCTCTTTAGTTCCATGCCTCATTTAGGTTAGCCCTGACTTCTGATCTCCATTTGTGGTGCAGAGTAGAGCCTCGAACCCTGTAAGAGAACAGATCCTGTCTCACAGAGGTACTGAAATAGAGGCCTAATATGGGAAAATAAATTACCAGCAATAAAAATGTTAAAAAAAGACCCAAACCATCATCAGTGTCTGGATCAAGCTTGCTCCTTGGAAAGAAAAGCTATGCCAAACCTAGACAGCATATTAAAAAGCAAAGACATCACTTTGCCGACAAAGGTCCCTCTAGTCAAAGCTATGGTTTCTCCAGTAGTCATATACAGATGTGAGAGTTGAGCCATAAAGAAGGCTGAGTGCCAAAGAATCGATGCTTTTGAATTGTGGTGTTAGAGTTCCTTGGACAGCGAGGAGATCCAACCAGTCATTCCTAAAGGAAATCAATCCTGAATATTCATTGGAAGGACAGATGCTGAAGCTGAAGCTCTAGTACTTTGGCCACCTGATATGAAGAGCTGACTCATTGGAAAAGACCCTGATGCTGGGGAAGATTGAAGGCAGGAGGAGAAGGGGATGGCAGAGGATGAGATGGTTGGATGGCATCACTGACTCGATGGACATGAGTTTGAGCAAGCTCCAGGAGATGGTGAAAGACAGGGAAGCCTGGCATGCTGCAGTCCATGGGGTCTCAAAGAGTTGGACACGCCTTAGAGATTGAACAGTTACAACAATCAGCTAAAGATATCCTGTTATCCTGTGGTCTTCTGACTGAAGCAGCAGAATTGTGAAGGGTTCAGTGCCATGGAAGTTCTGTCCTCACTAGGCGAGCAGTCTTTCTAAGGAGTTTGATGTTCTGCATCTCCCAGGAAGTCAGAATCTTTGGCACCCTTTTAAGAAATTAGAAATAGTTAAAAGCCATGGTGCTCAAACATTCCAGAAAATTCTAGAGATGTTTGCCATCCTGTGCCTTAGTAGTGATCCCGGCCTCCTGCAGCCTTAAATCACTCTGACAGAGCCCAAGTGATGTGCACACAAAAAGGGATGCTTTGTCCACGACTCCTGGCCTTGTTGATGACTCCGGCATCTGGCCTTGCATTCAGCCTGAAATGCTCTAAAAATTAAACGTATCATTATGCTTTTCAGATTATGGCTCCATTAGACAATTTGAAATATCAACTGCTTATTTTTTTAAATATTAAACTAATTTTAAGTTTACCTTGAACGTTAATGAAATGTTAAAACTTCCAGGTGGCTCTAGTGGTAAAGAACCCGCCTGCCAATGCAGGAGATGAAAGAGACACAGATTTGATCCCTGAGTCTGGAAGATCCCCTGGAGAAGGAAATGGCAACCCACTCCAGTATTCTTGCCTGGAGAATACCATGGACAGAGGAGCCTGATATGGGCTACAGTCCATGGGGTCGCAGAGTCAGACCTGACTGAGTGACTGAGCACACACAGGAAAGCCTGTTTATTATTCTACAAGTTTTAAAAATTTAAGCTGTTTATAATATAAGTAAGAAAAATAAATGATTATTCATTTTCAAAAGTTCTTTGGTCTGTCCATTAACCCACAATAAGGAGTCATGAGCATACACCTGGTACTTTTTAGTTTATAGCTTCCTTCATTATCTCATTTAACCCAGGAAATAGTTCTTCCCCTCAGTGCATGAAGAGGTGAAGTTCAGAGAACTTAATTTTGCAAATTTATATAGTTAATGGGTAGGATGATTAATATTTAAAGTCTGTGATTCTTCCATGAGGATGAATAGCATATTACAATTTTATGAGTGCAAGAGCAGTAATCAACATTTTAAATAGGATTTAGTTCAATCCAGACATTCTTAGTGAATCCTCATTACCTTACAAGTGGAGAGAAGGATATGTAGACCAGTGTACCAGCTAGCAATGATTAGAGTGCTTGCTCATTGTCAATTTTTGTGTAGTCATTAGGTTAATTATCTTTAATGGAAGAAAGAGGATTTCGCAATTTTGATTGCCCTCCGCATTGTGACAGGTCTCCGGTAACAATTTAATTTCCAACAAAAACATTGTTAAAAAAGATATTTTTGAGTTCAGTCACTTATGCCTTAAATATTCTGTGGTCTCTGGACCTAGTGCTTTTAAACTTTGCATGCAGGCGAAGATGGGTTTATACTTAGGGAATACAAATTACAGTCTAGTCAGCAACACATCAGAAGAAAGACTTTCCTATGGACAACAGGCAGATGGAGTGCTAGGCGGTCAGAGATTTTTTTCCTGTTTGGTTTTGCTTATTGTCACGGAGAAGACTTGCTGAGAGCAGATCTGAAGGCTTGTGGGTGGTCCTGGCACTTAGACTGTGTCCGCTGATCAGGATTTATGAAGGATTGGACAGCTGTATAGGATAGTTTAAGAAGTTTCTTGTAAGCTGCCCCCACTATGGGATTCAAGGCAGAAGATGGTCTTTAAATCTCGGAAGAAGCAGATTATCATCAAGAAGCTGTTAAACAGAGCTGGCATCTTAGAGTGGAAGGTGTGGCCATTAGATAACTCGGCCCTTGACATCAGAGCTTGATTAGACCTCCTTCCAGCAAGAGTGAGTGATACCTTCCAGTGACACGGACCCTGGACATGATCTAATGATGCTGTCTGTCTGGGTCAGTTGGTAGACTGTCTAGTCTCTGCGACTGGGATGCTTTTGGACATTTCACTAATGCTTGGTGATAATCTGTGTGTGTGTGTGCATGCTAATAGACTAAAGCCTGCCAGGATCCTCTGCCCATGGATTCTCCAAGCAAGAATATTGAATGAGTTGTCATTTCCTTCTCCAGGGGGTCTTCCTGAGCTAGGGATTGAACCGGTGTCTCTTAATCTCCTGCATTGCCAGGCATCACCTCAGAAGCCCTTGTAATAATCTAGCACAACCCTGTTTAGAATGAGCGTCTGACGGTGGGTAGTTAATGGGGTAGTGAGCAGAAGTCATATAGACCTGCTGCTAATATTTCAAGTGGAAAGAGTCACAGTATAGCATGTGTTGTCTGTCAGTATGTTCCACATAGCTCACGTTTATGAGAGTTGAGTATTTGGCCTCTGTGGTCTGGCTTCCGCACAAACCTTGGCCATTTTCTCTCTCGGGATCCCAACATTGATTTTTCATAGTTGCTCAACAGTAGTGTTAGAACTTCCCTGTTTGTTAACCTCCTAACATGAGAAAGGCTGTCTGGACAAAGTGGCAAATCCTTCTCCCTTTGCAGACCTTTGTAAGAATCCAGGGTGTTTTGTTTTGTTTTTGTACAGATGAGGCATTGTTCCTATGACTCTGTTCTAGGTTTGGGTGGAAGCATGCCCACCAGCAAGGATTGACGTGGCTATGCAAAACGATTACTGAAAAGCTTCTAAAAAATTTTGACCCCAGGTTTAACACCATATGATCAAGATACATAACTTCCTGGGGTAGATTGTAAAGAATATTTTTTCAGGCTTTTAGAGTCATCAATGCCTTTGCTGCTCACAGTGTCTAGAATTAGCAGAGGGAGTGAAACGTACTGTGGATGTGTGCAAAGACATATGTACAAGGATATTTATTGCACGCTGAAATAAGGAAAGATGGGAAACGACCCAAATGTGCAAATTAGAGGCTGGTTGAAATGATTGATGAAATTTGTCACTCAGTAGAGTGTTATACAATAATGAAAGAGAATGATTCAGTGAGCTCTGTCTGTGACAGTATACACCAGGGTATCTTTGGCGGTCCAGTGGTTGGGATCTGCCCTTCCAATGACAGAGGTTCAGTTCCTAGTCGCAGAACGGGGTTCCCACATGCCACGTGGCACAGCCAAAAAAAAAAAAAAGAAAAAATTAAATTAAAAAATATGCACCGAACTCCCAAGTTTTATTCAGTGGGAAAAGCCAGCTGTGGAAAAGCATGTGTGTATAAAATGCCACACTCTGGTTTGCATGCACATGCTTACATTTAAACCTCAGAAGACCACATATTTGTTGTGTATGCAGAGAAGGTCTCTGAAGAGGTACACGGAAGCTTACAAATATTTCCATCAGGAAGGAAACTTACGAATTTCTTATTAAAAAAGTTTTAGATGCTATATGGGAGCCCTTTCTGATAGCTTCGTATCAGATACATTTGACAGGAGTGGTGGCTTTAGTGTGTGCTTGCTCAGTCTGTTGTGTCTGACTCTGGGATCCCATGGCCTGTAACCTGCTAGGCCCCTCTGTCCATGGCATTTCTCAGGCAAGAATACTGGAGAGGATGGCCATTCCCTTCTCCAGAGGATCTTCCCAACCCAGGGATCAAACCCGAGTCTCTCGCCTCTCTTGAACTGGCAGGAGGGTTCTTTACCATTGCACCAGATGGGTTTAGTAGGAAGCCCAAGTTGGACACCGCTAGAGTGTCAAGGAAACCATGATAGGGTGCATATGAGACCGTCTGTAGTAGGAGGGAAGGAAGGGATGGATGAGAGAGAATGTGGGAAAGACCAGAGAACAATGCCAAAGGAAGAGGAGGAAACAAACTTAGAACTGTTGAATTTGGGAGGAGTGGTATATAAATGTTACTTTTATTGAAGGATAGAAAATAAGACAGGCAGGTTTGTGTAAACTGGACATTGTGAGTTGAAATAATGGTAAGACATCCTGGTGATCCTTAGGAGGCTATTGAGAGAGATGCTTTAAAAAGCTGTTAAAATAACATGAAGTACTTTTGGGGGGCTATCATTTTCATGGCTCTTTCTCTAGCATATTCAGATATCTTCTCTATTCCTTATGTATGATTGTGGTGTAATGGAAATTTTAGATTTTAGAAACGTTTCAGTTTTGTGGTGACCAGTACAAATAAGATAATTACTTTGTTTTGACAGTTTCCATTGCCTATGTGTTCTGTACAAAGCAATTTGTGGTTAGAAACCAAAAGAGCGTGTGCCCAGGGAATGAGGCTAATGCATTGTTCCAATCCCTAGTACAGTCTAAAAATATTAAATGAAGGGTAAAAGTTTTAATGTGTCCATTAACTAATACGCGCTGCTAATTTTCAGCAGAAGTGTATGTGACAGCCTACATAAGTAATTTCTGAAATCGCTGTGATCCTTGTTATTACCATTGATACTGAACAAACAAAACGACCTTTCCGTTTCCTATGGACAGTGTAATACTCCAAGTACAGTGCTCGATACGGTCGTCTTTGTTGTTGCTGCTCAGTTGCTATGTTGTGTCCGACTCTTTGCAACCCCATGGTCTGCAGCACACCAGGCTCCCCGGTCCTTCACCATCTCCTGGAGTTTGCTCAGATTCATGTCCGTTGAGTTGATGGACATAAATCTTATCTGTCTAACCATCTCATCCTCTGCTGCCCACTTCTCCTTCTACCTTCAGTCTTTCCCAGCACCAGGGTCTTTTCCAGTGAGTTGGTTCTTTGAATCAGGTGGCCAAAGTATTGGAGCTTCAGCTTCAACATCAGTCCTTCCAATGAATATTTAGGTTTGACTTCCTTTAGGATTTCCTGGTTCTTCTCACTGTTTTGTTCTCCAAAGATATCTGGTTTGCAGAGAGATCTGTCTATATTTGTAAATGAAGTTATTATTATTTTACGAGCACCTTTCTGTGCTCATCTTTAAAGAATGTACAAGTATATACAGGATTGAGATATAACTGAAATATCCCTGATTATTTTTTAAGGGGAGAAGAAGGTAGCAGTTTCTACAGGCTTTTCTGTCTATTCTTCTAGGATAATGCCAGTAAATTATTTGATGTTCCTTCATTCTCTAGGAGATGGCTAGGAAAACAGACCAAATTTAGTTTCAAATCCTACATGTGCATTGTGACCTTGGGCAGGTTACAAACCTCTTTGGGTTTTAGGTTCCTCAAGTGTGAAATGGTTTGCTCCTTTTTGAGCTCTGCGGGTGAAATTTGATACAATATGATATGTGATGTAATATGATATATGCTGGGCTTCCCAGGTGGCACAGTGGGAAAGAATCTGCCTGCCAGTGCAGGAGATGAGGGTTCGATACCTAGGTCGGGAAGATCCTCTAGAGGAGGAAATGGTAACCCACTCAAGTATTCCTGCCTGGAGAATCCCAAGGACAGAGGCGCTTGGTGGGCTACAGTCTATGGGGTCACAAAGAGCTGGACACGACTAAGCGCGCACACTCATGGTATATGCTATATGATATATGAAATGATATATGATGTGATATATTTTAGTACACGTGTCCTGGCCTGTTATAATTACTCCGTAAATGGTCAGTCTTAACATTTTGGACTTTAAACTGATTTTCATTCCAAGTGTGAAAGCCGGAGTCATCTGAACTGCTGTCTCATTATCACTCTTCACAGCCGGTCGCCACGTCCCATTAGTGCTGCCTCTGGAAAGCTGTTAAACCCTTCCCATCTCTGCTGTCTGTTCTGGACCACTCCTCTCCATAGCAGCCCTCCTCCACCCTGAGCTCAGACCCTGTCTTGTCTTGCCTACAGTTTCAGAAGAGCCCCTGTCTCCTGCCCACCCGGCTGACCCGCTGCATTGCTGCCAGAGTTCTCTTTCTAAGATAAAGGGCTCACTCCCTTCCTTGCTTATAGCCCTTTTGTAGTTCTGTCACTGGGGGTCAAAGCCAGAGTCCTGAGCATGGCTGAAAGCTTTTCATAACTACCTTTGGCTTCTCTTTGTTCTTCTACCTGTGATTGGTCTATCATACCACTTACAATACTGGTTCTTACCTTGACCTTTCTTCATCTGTGTGGTTTGTGTGTCCCTTTATTGGCAATAACCCTCCCTCCCCATAGAAATGCACTCAGAATCTTAACTTGAAAAAAAAGGCACTTAATGGGACAGTTGGGGAAATTTTGGCCATTGACTGATTATAAAATGATAGTAAGGAATTATTAAATTTTCTTTTAGGTATGAAAAAAAAAAAATCTTATTTTCATCCTTAAATGCTTGAATATCAGCTCCCTGATGCATCAGTCTTGGTCATTTGCCAAAGTTTCACTGTATTCTAGTTGCACCCTGGGTGCTGAGAGCATAGATAAGGGTCCAGATCTTGAGGGATCTTGAAGTCGGGTCACATGGTCTAGAAGATGGCAGGAACTGACTGTACTGAAACCATGTGTACTTATCCGTGTTCCTCATTGTTCTGTGAGCCCCTTGAGAATGGAATATTTCATTTCTTTGTCTCCAGGGCTGCAATATTGCTTGGCATAAAATAGGCACTCTTTGTATTTTCTAGTGACTGAGTGAGTAATTTGATGGATGGATTCAAATAGACAGGGTAAGTTTTTAAACGATCACAATAGATAGTCTTTAGCACTTTCCTCATAATCTTATAGCTCATCTAACCCATTATCTTTGCCCATTGCTTAATACATTAATAAGCTCTGTGCTACACTTGCTTTTGATTTTTATTTTTTTATTATTTATTTATGTTGTGTGTGTGTGTGTTTGACTTTTAGAATACACTTGTGCAACAGACATGAAGTGGGTGGAGTCAGGAAACAGTCAGATGTTATTCTCTGAGTGGAGAAAAGTGCTCTAAAGGTGGAGAGTGAAAGTAGAGACCTTAGATAAGGTTATCAGGGAAGTTCAGTTCAGTTCAGTTCAATAGCTCAGTTGTGTCTGACTCTTTGTGACCCCATGGACTGCAACACGCCAGGCTTCCCTGTCCATCACCAACTCCTAGATCTTGCTCAAACTCATGTCCATCGAGTCGGTGATGCCACTCAACCATCTCATCTTCTGTCATCCCCTTCTCCTTCTGCCTTCAATCTTTCCCAGCATCAGGTCTTTTCTAGTGAGTGCATTCTTCACAGCAGGTGGCCAAAGTATTGAAGTTTCAGCTTCAGCACCAGTCCTTCCAATGAACACACAGGACTGATCTCCTTTAGGATGGACTGGTTCGATCTCCTTGCAGTCCAAGGGATTCTTAGGAGTCTTCTCCAACACCACAGTTCAAAAGCATCAATCCTTTGGTGCTCAGCTTTCTTTATAGTCCAAGTCTCACATCCATACATGACCACTGGAAAAACCATAGCTTTGACTAGACAGACCTTTGTCGGCAAAGTAATGTCTCTGCTTTTTAATATGCTGTCTGGGTTTGTCATAGCTTTCCTTCCAAGGAGCAAGTGTCTTTTAATTTGATGGCTGCAGTCACCATCTGCAGTGACTTTGGAGCCCCCCAAAATAAAGTCTATCACTGTTTCCATTGTTCCGCCATCTATTTGCCATGAAGTGATGGGACCAGATGCCATGATCTTCGTTTTTTAAATGTTGAGTTTTAAGCCAGCTTTTTCACTCTCCTCTTTCACTTTCATCAAGAGTTCTTTGGTTCTTCTCTTCTCTTTCTGCCATAAGGGTGGTGTCATCTGCATATCTGAGGTTATTGATATTTCTCCTGGCAATCTTGATTCCAGCTTGTGCTTCATCCAGCCCAGCATTTTGCATGATGTACTCTGCATATAAGTTAAATAAGCAGCGTGACAATATACAGCCTTGACGTACTCCTTTTCCAATTTGGAACCAGTCTGGTGTTCCATGCCCGGTTCTGACTGTTGCTTCTTGACCTGCATACAGGTTTCTCAGGTGGCAGGTTAGGTGGTCTGGTATTCCCATCTGTTTAAGAATTTTCCACAACTTGTTGTGACCTACATAGTCAAAGGCTTTGGCTTAGTCAATAAAGCAGAAGTAGATGTTTTTCTGGAACTCTTATGGATGTTGTCAATTTGATCTCTGGTTCCTCTGCCTTTTCTAAATTCAGCTTGACTATCTGGAAGCTCATGGTTCACGTACTGTTGAAGCCTGACTTGGAGAATTTTTAGCATTACTTTGCTAGTGTGTGAGATGAATGCAATTGTGTGGTAGTTTGAACATTCTTTGGCATTGCCTTCTTTGGGATTGGAATGAAAACTACCTTTTCCAGTCCCATGGCCACTGCTGAGTTTTCCAAATTTGCTGGCATATTGAATGCAACACTTTCACAGCATCATCATTTAGGATTTGAAATAGCTCAATTGGAATTACATCACTTCCTCTAGCTTTGTTCATAGTGATGCTTCCTAAGGCCCACTTGACTTCTCATTCCAGAATGTCTGGCTCTAGGTGAACCCAGACACCTAGAAGCCAGGTGAACTCAGGAAGTCATTCAAGTCTGTTTTTCAGACACTTGGGTGTTGGACGTATGGGGAACTTGCAAACACTAAGCAAACTGTATAGAAGTACATAGCTGATTGGTGCGGCCTGGCTTTCGGTTCTGAATTCTTTTAATTCTCTTTGGTAATTGTGATATAGGTTTGCTTTTTACTGGCAGTGTAAGTATTAATTGACTTTGGTCTCCTCTTAGAATGATGATCAGTGATTTTTAGATTTTTTAGAAACCAATTTTGGTGAACCAAGTATATTTTAGATACTACTATATAGTTAAGTTATAGTTTAATTATTTTGAAAATTTTTATAGGAAATTTTTTTTGTTATTGCTAATCTGAAATTCTCTTCATCTTAAGCCTTTTGTTTTCTGTTGACATAATTGTTTTGTTAACAGTTGGTTTCTTAGAGTTGAATATCTCAGTTTATAGCACAAGAGAGTTCACTTTCAGCAGCTGAGAAACAGGCTCTACTTATCTGGCTTAACAAGAAAAAGAGGTTGTGATATGAAGCTGGACATTCTGACTGTACACTCTCGCTCTCCTACTTAACAAGTTTAAATAGAAGATTTTAAACAAGTTAAATTTATTTTTACCTATCATGTCAGCCAGCTAAATATCTGGATGATTAAATGAGATAATGTATGTGACCTTATTGACAGTAATGTACTCTGAAAATGTAAGATGCTTGCAGGAGTAATCATTCTGTCTGTTAACATGAAAGTGAAAGTGTTATCTGATTCTTTGTGACCCCATGGGCTGTAGCCCTCTAGGCTTCTCTGACAATGGGATATCCCAGGCAAGAATAATGGAGTGGGTTATCATTCCCTTTTCCAGGGGATCTTCCCGATCCAGGGATCAAACCTGGTCCGAGCCACCAGGGAAATCCATTTATCAACGTAAGAGGCTCCTATTTTTTAAAACCTTTTTATTTTGTATTGGTGTAGAGCCAGTTAACAATGTTGTGATGGTTTCAGGTGAATAGTGGAGGGACTCAGCCATACGTGCACATGTATCTATTCCCCTGTGAACTCCCCTCCCATCCAGGCTGCCGCATTACATTGGGCAGAGTTTCCATGTGAAGAGCCTCCTATTTTTAAGGAACTTAATTATTAATCCCTTTGAAGAGAAGTTGTTTGCATCCATGGATACTAATTAAAATTATGAATATAATAAAATATACTAGGGGTGCCATTGATTTATCAGTTCATTATTACAATATCAAAAGTTACAACTATATGTTTATTTTGTGGGTGTGATAAGCTGAATAATGAACCCTGAAGATGTTTACACCCTAATTGCTGTGACCTGTGAACATCACTTTCTATGGCAACAGAGACTCCCTAGTTGTGATTATGTTAAGGATACTGAGATGAGGTTATCCTGAATTATTGGAGTGGGCCCAGTGTAATCACCTGGGTCCTTGTAAGAGGGAGGCAAGAGGAATGGAGTCAGAGAAGAAGATGGTTGAAACGATGCGATAAAGGAAGGCACCATGAGCCAAGGAATGCAGGCAGCCTCTAGAAACCGAAAAAAAACAACCAGAAAATAGATTCTTCCTACAGCCTCCAGAAGGAATGTAGCCCCTCAACACCTTTGATTTCAAACTCCTATCACAACTATATGGGAATCCTTTGTTATAGCAGCAATAGCAAACTAATACAGTAGGAATCGCCTGACATTAATAATTGTACTTCCCAGGTGGCTCACTGGTAAAGAAGCCTGCCAACGCAGGTAATGCAGGAGACGTGGGTTCAATCCCTGGGTCGGGAAGATTCTCTGGAGAAGGAAATGGCAACTGGATCCAGTATTCATGCCAGGAAAAACCCCACGGACAGAGGAGCCTGGCGGGCTACAGTCCAGGGGGTCGTGAAAGAATTGGATGTGACTTGATATAACTAAACAACAGCATTAGTAATTATAGGTCATTTGAGTTATAAGAGACTATTAATACTAACTTGGATACAAACTTTCTTTGTCTTCAAAGAAACAGTGGTTTGTGATTATACAACTAACTTACGTATGTAAATGATACATAGGAAATCCCAACAAGCAACAGTTTCATAGCTTTCCTTAATAGCCTCCATGAAGGCTTCGCCATGTCTTGTTTTCCAGGGTTAGCAGGTCGTCCAGGGAAGCACGGCTTCAGAGGTACTGTCTTTACAGTTTCGCTGAGTCCCCTCTGACTCTCTAGTGAGCCGAATGCTTCTAGGAAGAGACAGAACAATTATCCTGAAGCAAAGCCTTAAAGACACAGCATTCCCATAAAGATGTTAAATGCACTGCTTTCTTTTACAGTTTTTGTATGGATTCTGGGACTATATGAATTATGTAATGTTGAGTTCATTGCTCCTTTGAAAAATATTTAGATTCTGGCAGCTTACAAAGTCTCTATTTTGTAGTGTTAATATTTTATTGTTTTTCAAGAAAATTTTGATTTTCGAGTATTTTAAATTTTTTTAAAGTGAAGGGAAACCTTGATTTTTAGAATGTGAGATCCTGTGGAAATACTAGATATGTAGAGAGAATATGGTACTGATGGCATTGAAGCCTGTGGTTCTTTTCTCAGGGGAAGAGGTACCAGAATTTATGTCATTTATATTTGACATTCTAAGGCAATTTAAAAAATCCAATAGTAGGTTATAAAGAAAATCAAATTAGCATGGAAAATGACATTGTTATGAAGCCGTGATTCCCTGTATCAAGTTTTGTGACCTACAGGCTTAATCTTAAGCAGAATCATTGAAACTCAAGAATTCTCTGGGAGCAGGATTTACACAGCTCTCTGTAGCGTATTTTATCCCACCCCATCTCCATCAGTAATCAGAAGTCTTGCTTCGTTAGATTCTGTGGACATTTTGGGCCACTTGAGCAAGGGAACCACCTTGCTCATCTAATTTGAGTTTGGTATGGGAGAAGGAGCGCTTCCCTGGTGGCACAGTGGTAGAGAATCTTCCTGCAATGCAGGAGACCCGAGTTCGATCCCTGGGTTGAGACGATTCCCCTGGAGGAAGGCGTGGCAACCCGCTCCAGTGTTCTTGCCTGGAGAATTCCCATGGACAGAAGAGCCTGGGGTGCTGCTGTCCATGGGGTCACACAGACTCAGACGTGACTGAAGCCACTCAGGAGCAGCAGCCTGGGAGAAGGGAGTGGGAGGTCAGACGCCTGTGTCCAGGTGGGTGTGGCCTGCAAGCTGAGATTTAAGACTCCCACATCCCTTGTCTTCTCATTTCCTTAAAGAGTTTTGCTGGGCGTTCCCAAATGCTTGGTACATTTTTTTTTAAATCCAGACTCAGAATAACTGTGATGAACCCCCACATCCTCATTACCTCACTCTTACTGCCATCTAGATGTTGCCACACTTGATTTATCTATCACAGATCTTTCTCATTGTTGTATTGACCCCTCATTCTTTAGTAGGCATCCCTCAAAATTTAGTTGCCAGATTTTAACTCTGCCCCTTTTCCATCTTTCTTCTCAAACAAAACCTGGGTGTGCAGAAGCTGTGAAAGAGAAAGAGATACTGAGTTGACCATAGTTACTTAGTTCAGTGTTTTACAGTGAAGGAATAATTTTTTTTTTTGATTTGCTCTAACACTTTTTAAACCCCTTGTATAGAAAGTAGGGGGCTTCCCTAGTAGCTCAGCTGGTAAAGAATCTGCCTGCAATGCAGGAGACCCTGGTTCAATTCCTGGGTCGGGAAGATCCCTTGGAGAAGGATAAGCTACCCACTCCAGTCTTCATGGGTTTCCCTGGTGGCTCAGACGGTACAGAATCCGCCTGCAATGCAGGAGACCTGGGTTCAGTCCCTGGGTTGGGGAGATCCCTGGAGGAGGGCATGGCAACCTGCTCTAGTATTCTGGCCTGGAGAATCTCCATGGACAGAGGAGCCTGGCAGGTGTGGTCCACAGGGTCGCAGAGTTGGACACGGCTGAAGCCGTGTCCATAGCACAGCGGCGCATCCATCAACACCTCAGAAAAATTACTTTTTAGATCAGTATTTGTCATCTTAGGAAACCAGTGGGGCTGAAGCAACTATGATAAAAGAGGGAAGCACTGACCTTAGAAGGCAAAGCTGTCCGAGTTTGTGTAGGATTTGCAAACTCAGTGCCTCTAGGGACCAACAGTGGTCAGCTGAAGAAAATAGGTTTAAGCTGCTTGTATTGTGATGAGCAAGGAACCTGTCTAATATGATAGATATTAACTTGTTATTTCACAACACAGCTCTTCAGTGGTCAACAGAACGGCCAAACAAAAACCTCGAAGATCACCATTTGGTAACTAATATTGTATCACGTGGGGTGCTGAAGGTGGTGGGCTGTTACATATGAGTGAGTGAGTAATCATCACTCAGTCGTGTCCGACTCTTTGCAAGCTCATGGACGGTAACCTGCCAGGCTCATCTGTCCATGAAATTCTCCAGGTAAGAATACTGGAGTGGGTTGCCATTTCCTTCTCCATGTTACACATGGGTCCCACACAAAGAAATACTACTAGGGGCAGAACTCTGGAAACTTGGGAGCACAGGAGTATGGGGAAAGGGGTATGGCTCTTTCCCCATAAAGAGCCATGAAGTTTAAGACCATTTTCCTTACATTATTTAGACCAGATCCTCCCTTAACTAATGGGAAACTTGGTTGCTTCTGTTATCCTTCATGGTTGATTAATGGAGGTGCACCAGAATTACCTGTATAGCTTTGTCAATATACAGTAATATCTCAAATTATTTATGCCCCCCCAATAAGATTTTGATTCACCAAGTCTGATTTGGAGCATGTTTTGAAAAACTCTCGGCTTGATTCAAGTATGGACACATCATTAAAGACCTGTGCCTTTGGATGTAGTGGTCCGTGTTTACTCTCTGAAGTATGGGAGTATCTTTGCTCTCAAAATACCCACACAGGATGCTTAGCTATGTTGCAGTTTGGCACATTTAAATTGTCAAAGTGAATTATTTCATTCCATAAAAGGAGAATGGAAAAAAAGAGAACATACATAATTTAAGAGATGGATGTAGATTTTATGAGGAAGGATGGAAGAGGAATATTAAGACTGAGCTTTTGGCCACTTCATGTATAGCCAACCTAGTGTTATAAAAACATATATCTTTAACTGGTTCGGCTTTAACAAAGTCAAAGTGTAGTCCCTAAGTTATAACAAATACAGACAGCAAACATTGTTACAGCGCAACTAGACTTTCTGTTTGTCTTGCTTTCCAAGAAGGGCTTCTCACTGCATACGAATTTTTATTTCAATCAAGGCAATTCAGGATTAATCACTAAAGATATAACAGTAAGTACTTGCCAGAGGGCAGACATATCTGTGTAGTAGACCTTTTGATTAGAAATAAGAATTTTCTAACAGAAAAAGTTGTTGGGCACTTAAAGTTACCAAAGAAGGTTGCAGAATTTCCGTCATTGCAGAATCAGAAATGTTAATTAAAAGGAGGAACCGTCTATGTTTTTATCCCTGCAACACACCACACACTCACACACACACACACATTCTATCTTACACATACCCACCTGACATGTGTATTATACATATATATACACATATATATATGTGTGTGTGTATATGCATATATATATGTATGTATATATACACACTGGAGAAGGAAATGGCAACCCACTCCAGTACTCTTGCCTGGAAAATTCTATGGATAGAGGAGCCTGGTGGGCTACAGTCCATGGGGTTGCAAAGAATCGGACACGACTGAGTGACTTCATTTTCTTTCTTTCTATAGTTCCTTTTGGAGAAGGAAATGGCAACCCACTCTGGTGTTCTCGCCTGGAGAATCCCATGGAAGGGGCCTGGTGGGCTGCAGTCTGTGGGGTTGCAAAGAGTCGGACATGACTAAGCAAGTAACACATACACACATTTACCACCACCTCCACCTCATTCCTTCTCTCTCTCACACCCATGCTCTCTCTCACATGCATGCTCACACACACACACACACACACACACACACACACACACTTTCTCTTACTCCCTCCTCTGCCCACCTCCCCCATCCCTGCAGTAGGAACCCTCTATCTTAATTAGTTGAGACACGATGCCTACCAGAGACAGCATTCTGAACTCCTTCACTGGTGAACTGGGATCTCATGCTCTCTGGTAAGCCTTTCGCCATTATAATCCTGCTTTGGGTAAGGTTAGACACAGTGCAATTAAAGTGGGGGGGACCATTGTTTCCTGATTTGTTTGTTGATATTTCCTAATGTCTTCTAAGGAATAGGTCATTATCTTTAATTCTATTTTGGTGGTTTCCTAGTCAGTGACTATTTTGTTGGCAAAATGCCTCCATTTTTGACCCAAGTTCCTATTGCTTTTGTCTATGACCACACTTACACAGTGTAAGAGATGAGGGTTTGGTTCTTGGGTCGGGAAGATTCCCTGGAGAAGGGCATGGCAAGCCACTCCTGTATTCTTGCTTAGAGAATCCCATGGACAGAGGAGCCTGGCAGGCTACAGTCCACGGGGTCACGAAGAATTGGACATGACTGAAACGACTTAACGTGCATGCACACTTTCACAAGATATATGTATATTATAGAGGAAAGCTGTGAATATGTACGTCATCTCATCTCTGGCTTCCTCACAGACACTGTGCTGAGGGCTTTGCTTGGATTGTCTCCCTAATCCAGACCACACTCTGCAGAGCTGTGAGGAGCTGTTATGGCCTCTCTTTGCAGATGCGAAACAGGCTCAGAGAGCCAGGAAGCGTTCCTAGCCACACACCTAAGGAAGGATGCTGTTGGTATTCATTCTAAGTGTGACTTCAGGGTTCAGACACTGAATTACTCTGTTGTTACATTCGTGGTTTCCAGTTGGGGATTTACAATAAAATATTTTTAGAAATGGCAACCCACTCCTATATTCTTGCCTGGGAAATCCCATGGACAGAAGAGCCTGGCGGGCTACATTCCATGAAGTTGAAAAGAGTCGGACACGACTGAGCGACTGAGCATACATACATCTTTAGAACATTGGCTCTCAAACTTGGCTGCACTTTGGAACCACTTGGGAGTTTAAAAAAATTACAACTGGTAGCTGGATCCCACCCTCTTATGTTCTGAGTTCATCAGTGTGGAGAGTGGCCTTGAATGACATTGGAATTTTTTAGTCTCCCAGGTGATTTTAAAAATACGGCCAAGTTAGAAAAATCCTTCTTTGAAACAGTGCAAAGTTTTAAATTCCTATTCTAATGTTAGAAAAAAAAATTAAAGAATGTTTTTATGACTGAAATACTACATATTTGCTTTAGAAACCACAGACAAACCAAAACAAAATATTTAAATTATCTACAGTTCTTTCACTGAAAGATGACCAATATAGTTATTTGTTTTTTTCCTGTTCATGTATTTAAAGTCTTTAACTATAATGTTACTCTTTGATGTAATTTTATATATTAATGCCAGATTGTTTTATATCTGTTTTTTATGTTTACATGCTTTACTGGACTGAGAAATTCTTGATCCTTTTACAACATAATCATGGTGTTGGATTAACCCTTATAGGCCAGTAACCATCAAAGTGAAAGAGTATCTCTGTTTCTGCAGAGTTTGTGTTTTATTCGAGGTAGCACTTAGAAAACTAATTTAGATATCTTTCCTTTTTAAAAAAAATTTATTGGATTGTAGTTGATTTACAGTATTGTGTTAGTTCAGGTATAAGCACGGTGATTCAGTTATGGCTGTATCTCTCTCTATATATATATATTCATTCTTTTTCATATTCTCTTCACACATAGGTTATCATAGAATTTTGAGTAGGGTTCCCTGTGCTGTTCAGTAGGTATTTGTTGGTTATGTATCTTATGCATAGTAGTGTTAGATGTCTTTCCTTTGTACTCCAGGGATCGAACCTGTGTCTCCTCATTGGCAGGTGAGTTCTTTACTGGTGAGCCGCCGGGGAAGCTGGGGTAGTGCAAATCCCGCAATAAAGGGAAAAAGTCGACTAGTTCCAGAAACATCCCAGCTTTGGCCCCCAGTAGGGCTTCCCCAATGACTTAGTGGGTAAAGAATCCGCCTTCCGAAACAGGAGACACAGGTTCGATCCCTGGGTCAGGAAGATCCCCTGGAAAGGGAAATGGCAACCCACGCCAGTATTCTTGCCTGGGAAATCCCGTGGATGGAGGAGCCTGGTGGGCTGCAGTCCATGGGGTCGCAAAGAGTCAGACAAGACTGAGTGAGCACCCACAAACTTAGTCTTCCCTGGGAATGGCCCCTCTCCCGTCCTTCCATCTCCCCACCCTACTCCCTTGTCTGTTGTAATAAAAAGGTTTTCAGAGTAGAACTCAGTAATTCTCAGAGTTTGCTGCTTCTCAGATATTTTCCTAATAAAGATTTGGATGAAGGACTGCTGCAGTTTAGTGGAGTTTGGTGACGATGCAACCAGAGCCCATCAGTCAGCTATGACTGTCAGGTCACATTCTTTTCCTCCTCTTCTCAGTGATGAGGAAGAATTTCAGCTAAAGGTGGGGAGAAGACTCGTGCTTCGGCGGATGGATGAGGGATTACCCCACCGGGGAAAGGGGCAATCTGGGAGGTGTCACAGGTTTGCCTAGTGAACTGGTCTTGTCTTCTGTTCAGCCCAGCCAGTTCTGGGCTGCTCCCTGAGGTATTTTTGGTCCTGCAGCCACAAAACGAGATCTGTCTGCATTTCATGATTTATGGAGGATTTCCTTTTTCTGGATCAATATCTTAACTTGTTAATCAGTAGATTTCTTAATCACAAGGCTTGTAAATCACGATTATTTATAATTTCTGTATGGCTCAAAAAATCTTATATTTTAAGAATATATTATGATCTTTACTGGTTTATTATTGCCCATTTTAGAATGCATTTTTATTTTAAAAAGGAGAATTTGAAATGTTAACATTTTACTTTGTGAATGCATGAAGTACGTGCATGATTTATGTTGCTGAAATCCTTCAGCATTGAGGCATTTATGTAGTTGCAAAAACTGCAAGAAGAATTAGAAGCTATTTCTCCATCTTTCTTTAACCTCTTCATATAGAATTCACAATGGCTTTTAAAGAATATAAAGCCATTAAAGATAGTTGAAACCATCAGATGTCTTGCTTTACTAAGAAATTAACAACAACAAAAACAAAATGAAAGAATAAGATAGCAAGCCTGGTTTATTTACCTGTATAATATGTATCTCACTCACTCTAAGATCATAATGAAAGAGAAGGAATCCTTAAACTGACATCATATCATATAGCAGAAAAATTAAGTAAAGCATACAGGATATGATACTTATTTAAACACCAGATTTATTCAGTCAGTCCCATTGACACGCAGATATTTCTGGAGTGTTGTGCCAGTCACTGGGGCCAGGGGTGTTTTATCATTTAATGGTACCTCTCTGCTGCGCTTGATGAGCTGTCCTGGAAAAACATTTTGAAGCAATAAAGCATCCATTTGGCTCGTAAGTAATGAGGGAGGCATTGCTCTTTGCATTAACTATTTATTGAGAAAGAGGAGTGACCAATTGCTAATAAGCTTTATCCAGAGAGCATAGTGGAAAACAGAAGAAAAGTGAGGTTCTGTTCAATTTCACATGCAATTAACAAATACTCAGTGCTGAATGGTGCTCCCCACCCATGTGACTTCTGGCCAGCTGTATTAAGCCTGTGCAGAGTACTAAAGTCCCCTTGGTCTGCGGAAGGACTGTTAGCCTTAACTAATGATGGTTAAGAGGAGGCAATAGGCAATGACCGGTGAGTAACTACAACTGTGCTGAGCTCTGTAGCTTTGAGTAAAGGACTTATTTCCTAAGATGAGCTGTAGAGATTGAGGCTTGCCAGTTTACTCCTTTGGAGAAATGCTCCGTGTTTGTTTGTTTGTTTTTAATATAATTATTACTTTTCCATAACTTGGGAAATCTGCTCTCTAATGCAATATGTAGATTATCACTCAATCAAATGGCTTTTAACCTGAGAAAATTTTTTGTTTGCTCTATAAATAAATATATAATTTATTATTCGGAATTAGTTTCCAGGTAGTAATGTAACATTTTGTTTTTCTTTCACAAATAAATTAATGGTCCCTTCTTTCTGTAAATGCTTAGGGTGTAACAACTTCAAGATTACAACCAGAGTATTGTATTCACACATAAATAGTGGCTGCTTTCAAATCATTTCAGAATTTTATACCTCGAAGAATCTTACTTTTGGTACTAAAAGAGCATGAAATTTTTATTCCTCTTGCTTTAAGATTCTTGGTGTCATGAATTTGCCTTCTTTAGTAACATGAGAAAAAAGATGAAAGTCATAATTATTTTCTTCTCTTAAAGCCAACTAAAGGACTTGCATGCTAATTCCTCTTCCCTGCTCTCACTAAAAAGTAGTACAGTGGAGTTCCACACAATAGGAAGAAAAATTCATCACATAAATCATATTACAATAAGCCATGGGAAGGATGTGTAAAACCCAACATTACTTAAAACAGAATAGTCTTGAAACTGTAATGAACCCATAATGAAATCATTTAATATTACATTCCTTTAATTTTCTAATTTAAAAAATTTTCATATTGAAAAATGTATTCTAAGCTTACTGTGAATTATTTTGAAGTATATTTTAAATTAAGTTTCAAGATATATTCCATGAAATAAGAATATTCTGCTCATTTGAGTTCACAGGCTTGGGTAAAGGGCTGAAAAGCCTGATTAAGTGAATAGCAATGAGATAAAAAACCGGAAAAGATTCGTCAGAATGTGTCTTTCCTAGAAACATTCTGTACCCCAGTGAGAACTAAATCCGTTAACATTATAGGGAATCATACTTTCTTCATCAAGGAAGTAAGGACTCAAAGGTTAGAAACAGAATCACCTTGCAAGATGTTAGGTCTTGTAATAACCTCTCTTTGATGCCTGTTAGCAATCATTAGGTTGAATTCTCCCTTTCAGATAATCACTCCATTTAGAAGACTAATGCTGTGCGCTGAGAATAGGAAAGAGATGGAGGATTGGATCAGCTCACTGAAGTCTGTACAGACCAGAGAACCTTACGAGGTAAAGTAGCATCTCTCTTGTCCTCTTGTGCTCTTAAGAGAATAAATGTGAACCGTAATGCTACAGCTGTACTCTGTGGGGAAGAAAAAGTATGTGTAGATTCATTCAGCAACCTGTTTAAACCTGATATAGTGTTGTTTTGGTTTTTTTTTTTTTTAGCTAAAGCAGAGTGTTTTAGTTTTAAAAATAATGGATTTGAAATTTCGATCATCATCTGGTACCTCCTGAATGTAGTCCTGTTCTCTTGTCTGGCACACCTACCCTGACGTCTCGTTTCCAGGTGGCCCAGTTTAACGTGGAACATTTCTCAGGGATGCATAACTGGTACGCGTGCTCCCACGCCCGACCTACTTTCTGCAACGTGTGCCGAGAAAGCCTCTCTGGAGTCACCTCCCACGGCCTGTCCTGCGAAGGTACGGTAGCATCCAGGGTGTGTCCTCCCTCGACACTGTCCTTACAGTAAACATGCGGCCGCCGGTACCTCTGCGAACAGAGGATCGGCGTCGCAGCAAGACATTGCCCTTGGGTGGAAGCAGTGAGTGGGAGCCTCTCAGGGGACCAGAGTGTTGTCCTTATACTGTGGCTTCAAGCGGAGCTCTGCCCGGATGTGAACGGCTTAGAACATGGTTGAGCTTAGGAAAAGATAACATAAAATCACCTGAAGGAGGAAATGTCAACCCACTCCAGTATTCTTGCCTGAAAAATCCCATGGACAGAGGAGCCTGGTGGGCTCTGGTCCAAAGAGCCGCAGAGAGTAGGACATGACTGAGCGAGTGAGCATACACGCGTAAATCAAAATATGGCATTTCCCTCCTCAGGAACTAGCATCTACTGGTAAAGAAAATTCTGTAGACTGTGTATATCGTTCTCATCTCCCAGCATTCTTTTTCTGTTCTGTTTGATTATAGAGGACAAAACTTTCTGGTGGACAGTATACACTCTTTTGGCAGAATTTCTGATGGTTACTTATACTACATCATTTTAAATATTTTATTTCATTTGTGTTTAATATAAATGGGGCTTCCCTGGTGGCTCAGATGCTAAAGAACTTGCCTGCAAGGCAGGAGACTTGGGTTCGATCCCTGGATCAGGAAGATCCTCTGGAGAAGGGAATGGAAACCCACTCCTGTATTCTTGCCTGGAGAATCCCAGGGACAGAAGTTGGCTGTCTACAGTCCATGGGGTTGCAAAGAGTTGGACATGAATGAGTGACTAACTCACATACACCTTTTTTTTTTTTTTTTCTCCTTTGTTTATTTATTTTTTTTATTAGTTGGAGGCTAATTACTTCACAACATTTCAGTGGGTTTTGCCATATATTGATATGAATCAGCCATAGATTTACACGTATTCCCCATCCCGATCCCCCCTCCCACCTCCCTCTCCACCCGATTCCTCTGGGTCTTCCCAGTGCACCAGGCCCGAGCACTTGTCTCATGCATCCCACCTGGGCTGGTGATCTGTTTCACCATAGATAGTATACATGCTGTTCTTTTGAAATATCCCACCCTCACATTCTCCCACAGAGTTCAAAAGTCTGTTCTGTATTTCTTTGTCTCTTTTTCTGTTTTGCATATAGGGTTATCGTTACCATCTTTCTAAATTCCATATATATGTGTTAGTATGCTGTAATGTTCTTTATCTTTCTGGCTTACTTCACTCTGTATAAGGGGCTGCAGTTTCATCCATCTCATTAGGACTGATTCAAATGAATTCTTTTTAACGGCTGAGTAATATTCCATGGTGTATATGTACCACAGCTTCCTTATCCATTCATCTGCTGATGGGCATCTAGGTTGCTTCCATGTCCTGGCTATTATAAACAGTGCTGCGATGAACATTGGGGTGCACGTGTCTCTTTCAGATCTGGTTTCCTCAGTGTGTATGCCCAGAAGTGGGATTGCTGGGTCATATGGCAGTTCTGTTTCCAGTTTTTTAAGAAATCTCCACACTGTTTTCCATAGTGGGTGTACTAGTTTGCATTCCCACCAACAGTGTAAGAGGGTTCCCTTTTCTCCACACCCTCTCCAGCATTTATTGCTTGTAGACTTTTGGATAGCAGCCAACCCGACTGGCGTGTAATGGTACCTCATTGTGGTTTTGATTTGCATTTCTCTGATAATGAGTGATGTTGAGCATCTTTTCATGTGCTTGTTAGCCATCTGTATGTCTTCTTTGGAGAAATGTCTGTTTAGTTCTTTGGCCCATTTTTTGATTGGGTCATTTATTTTTCTGGAATTGAGCTTCAGGAGTTGCTTGTATATTTTTGAGATTAATCCTTTGTCTGTTTCTTCATTTGCTATTATTTTCTCCCAATCTGAGGGCTGTCTTTTCACCTTACTTATAGTTTCCTTTGTAGTGCAAAAGCTTTTAAGTTTCATTAGGTCCCATTTGTTTAGTTTTGCTTTTATTTCCAATATTCTGGGAGGTGGGTCATAGAGGATCTTGCTGTGATTTATGTCGGAGAGTGTTTTGCCTATGTTCTCCTCTAGGAGTTTTATAGTTTCTGGTCTTACATTTAGATCTTTAATCCATTTTGAGTTTATTTTTGTGTATGGTGTTAGAAAGTGTTCTAGTTTCATTCTTTTACAAGTGGTTGACCAGTTTTCCCAGCACCACTTGTTAAAGAGGTTGTCTTTTTTCCATTGTATATCCTTGCCTCCTTTGTCAAAGGTAAGGTGTCCATAGGTTCGTGGATTTATCTCTGGGCTTTCTATTCTGTTCCATTGATCTATATTTCTGTCTTTGCTCACACACACCTTTTAAATTTCTTTAAAGTTTTCTAAAAATAAGGTCTATGCTGTTGTTCTCATCACAGGATTTGTGGGTTATTTTTAAATTTAAGAGAAGTGACCACTTAATGTCACCAGGAGAAAACTCGTACCTCTTCTGATTTATTTAATTGCTCAGCGGTTCCATCACTGTGCACTTCTTTTAAACTACATATGCTACTACTATTAGCTTTTTTCTCTTAATACAAAAAATTCTTAGATAATTTTGTAATATAACTGTATTACAATCAAATAATAAATTAGAAATAGAGTCACAGTTTTAACTCATTTTGAGTTATAAAATCCAAGATGCATCAGTATTTCAGCTATTTAACATGACCCAGCTTAGTGCATAAGAACAGGGTTCTGTAGTTAAACTCTGTGGGTTTAGATTCCAGTTTCAATACTACAAACTATGACCAGGACTGGTTTAACCCTTTTAGATTTTTGCTTCCTCCTCTCTAAAATGGGGATAATAGTCATTTATACTCTAAAAATGAAATAAGAGAATGCATACAATGATGCTGTTTTCCTAGTCAGATAAATTGTAGACATTTTTGGAGAGTTATATAGGAAATTCATCAAATTACAGATTGCTTGATGCATTAACTGCCTGATGCATTAAAATTCATGAAAATGAGAATTTGGAGGAGACATAAACATTTTTTTTAGATTTAACAAATGATTGAAAACAAAGACATAATTAGTCTTTCTGACTTTAGTGATTATATGCAGTTATTCTGAAGGTCTTTGTACGATTACCTTGGTGGTGGTCTAGCCGCTAGGTCATGTCCAACTCTTGTGACCCCATGGGCTATAGTCTGCCAGTCCCCTCTGTCCATGGGATTCTCCAGGCAAGAATACTGGAGTGGGTTGCCATTTCCTTCTCCAGAGAATCTTCCCAACCCAGGAATTGAATCCAGGTCTCCTGCATTGCAGGCAGATTCTTTACCAACTGAGCCATGAGGGAAGCCCCCCTACAGTTACCTTATAGTCTATTATTCCTCAAACTGCTAAAAAAGAATCTAATCTAATAGTATCTTAGATACTGTTAGAACTGATCTGTGGTACCCTTCTGATCTGAGAGTTATGCATTATTAAATATATTTAATTGTAAAGGAGTTGAACTTAACAGTGAGATGACTGAATATTTTTCTAAGCATTTTAAAAGAAAAATGAAAATTACATTAGCTGGTGAGGATAAAAAACTTCCAAGTCTTTAAAAAGATGTGTTACATTATTCTATTGATAATTAAGTTTCTGATTTTTAAAGGCTCAATTATAGCATTTTTAAATTATCTTTTAGAGGAATATATGTTAATATTCAATTTTTTTGTTGATAAAAGTTTTAAATCTTGCCCATTAGTATATTTAGAACTGCAGCAGAAGATTTTAGAAATCCCAAGGGTTGTATCAATACCCAAAAAGGTTGCCTTTTATTTTGTGTCATTTTATTGTTTAGTTGCTAAGTCATGTCTGACTCTTTTGTGACCCCTTGGACTGTAACCCACCAGGCTCCTCTGTCCATGGGATTTCCCAGGCAAGAATACTGGAGTGGGTTGCCATCCCCTTCTCCAGGGGATCTTCCTGACCCAAGGATCAAACCCACCTCTCCTGCATTTTCAGGGGGATTCTCTACAATGAACCACTAGGGAAGCCTTTTTATTCTGTGAGAATGTAGTTATTTAGGATATGTTTATTGTAAACAAAATTAAACTTTTAGAAATCCCCCTTGAAATCTGCATAAACTGCTTGTTTAGCGAAACTGAAGGCTTACAACACAAAAAATTTTTAGTTATAACAGAGGTGCAAATACAGGAAAAATTCATTCAATAATGACAATGAATAATGTATTATAATAGAATCCAGCTTCCAGGGTGCAACGTCAACACTATATTTACTTAGTCTTTCTGCCCCTTTTTCACAGTAAAAGGAGTCTGTACTGATTTGTTTTCTAGGCTTGTGCTGAACAGTAACTAAATGATCATTTTAAAGCCTGGCATATACAAAGTCTATGAATGAAAAACAGAAGGCAGGAAATACATTTCACGGATAATTCCCTAAATCAGTTGAGAATGTTAATTATAATTTCAGAGCATAGTTGTGCTTCACACATCTTTAAACAGCACCCTAAGAATAAAAAGTTAGATGGTAATTCTTTTTAATCAACAGCATAAAGTATCTCTATACGGGTATTTATGAATTTTTGTCTTAACCACTTTTGAACACTTAAAACTTGTTAAAGACTGTATTGCAATAAAGAATCATAATTTTATTATAAGCCAGGATATTTTTTAAGTTCTGTAGTTTAAAATAATGGCTATTACAGGCCAGGAAAAAAGGCTTTATTTCAGAATCACTTGTTTGGAGAAAATTGTCACCTACCGAATTAAGGTGCTTATTCCTCATGTCCATTCCTTAGTGACCATAATTTCAGTCCAGTTTGTTTTATTTTAATCATTATGTATTATATTAAACACCTTTGTGATTCTCCATGCTCATTGCATGAAGAATTTTATTATTACAAAAGTGATTTTTATTTTTCATGAAGTGTTTAATTTTTAATGGCAAAATCTTCAAAGAGCCATGAAATTAGACCCTGTTGCCCTCTTTGTATTACTTCCTTCTTTGTCTCTTAGAAAAGTTATTGACTATCAACACATATTTGTACTTAGAAAACAGTTTGCTTTTTTACTAAAACTAGAACCATTCTTTTGAGAAAGAAAAGAACAGATTGAGCCAGTTAAATAATTTAAAATACTAATGTAAAAGTCACTTGCCTTATAGCAAAAGGGAGCAGATATCATGCTGAAGTAACTTTTCAAACGAAGCTTACTTCCTGCATTGCTGTTTCTTTACATTACTGATTCTCAGCAATAAAGTTAAGTGGAAAATTTGTTTTCTATATGAAGACTGTTCTTGAGTCACGAAGTCATTTATAACAAAAATATTATGATTTCCAGTAAAGAATTTGTCAGTGTACACGAAAGAGCAGGTAAATGTAACATTGCCAGTGTCTATATACTCATGTTGTTTTTACAGAAAAACAGCTCAATTTAGGTGGCTATTTATATACTGGCTATTTATGATACCTGAAGCATTCTGAACATTTGGCTATATAGGCATCTTATTTATTTTACTTGACCTGTTTGTTTTCATGTTATATTAAATTAAGACAATTTAAAGAGAAGGGCGCATAACCTGTTACTTCAAATTTGTTAATGGTTTACTGGTAGACATTCAAAAACCATGCTAAAAGGAGTCACCTTTTCATTTTGAATTTGCAGCAGATACCTTATTATGTTTCTACCAAAATGATCTCTACTTTTAAATATTTCTCCGAAAAGTCAGAGACTCTTTATAGCGTCAATATTCATTAGTGATTGGCTCAATGTATGTTAACGCGTGTCCTTGGTGGGCTTCCCTGGTGGCTCAATGGTAAAGAATCTACCTGCAGTGCAGGAGACGCGGGTTCCATCCCTGGGTCGGGAAGATCCTCTGGAGGAGGACATGACAACCCACCCCAGTATTCTTGCCTGGAGAATCCCGTGGACAGAGGAGCCTGGCGGGCTACAGTCCATGGGGTTGCAGAGAGTCCAACAGGACTGAGCAACTAATGAACAACAACGTGTGTCCTTACAGGGATGGATAAGCTTAGTAGTAGTCAAGTTCTGATTTTCGTAAGCAAGGTTTAAGTTTTCAAATAATCTGTGGCTTGTTTTTTTCACGGATGTGCTGCTTCTGTCTTGCTGTTTCCTCTCATTTCTCTTCTGTAGGTATGTTTCTGATAATATGGCTGGGGAGCTTTAGTGATGCATGTAGTGGGAGTGTCACTTCATTATTCCTTTCTTCTGCATTATCATGTAGTCATCCCAACAGGATACTTTTAAAATCTTTTTTAAAAAAACATTATTTGTTTTCAATGGAAGGATATAGGACTTCCCTGTAGATCAAATGGTAAAGAATTTACCTGTGATTCAGGAGACCAGGTTCAATCTCTGGGTTGGGAAGTTCCTCTAGAGAAGGGAATGGCAACCCACTCCAGTATTCTTGCCTGGAGAATTCCATGGATAGAGAAGCCTGCAGTCCATGGGGTCGCAAAGAGTCGGACGCGACTGAGCGACTAACACACACGCAAATGCTTTACAGTATTATATTGGTTTCTGCCGAACATCAGTATGAATCAGCCATAGATTTACCTGAGTCACCTCCCTCGAACCTCCCTCCCACCTCCCTCCCCATCCCACCCCTCTCAGTTGTTACCGAGTGCTGGTTTGAGTTCGCTGAGTCACACGGCAAATTCCCAAATACTGTCTCTTTTGCACGTGGTACTGTATGTTCCGTGTTACTGTCTCCTTGCATCCCACCCTCTCCTTACCCCCTGCCCCATGTACACAAGTCTGTTCTTTATGTCTGTGTCTCCATAGGTGCCTACAGATTATTTCATCAGTACCATCTTTCAAGATTCCATATTTTTGCGTTAGTATACAATACTTGTTTTTCTCTTTTTTACTTACTCACTTCCAACAAGATACCTTTTAAAAAATATTTATTTGGCTGTACTGGTCTTAGTTGTGACATGTGGGATCTAGTTCCTTGATCAGGGATCGAACCTGGGGACCCTGCATTGGGAGCACAGAGTCTTGGCCACTGGACCATCAGGGAAGTCCCAACAGGACACTTTTAAAAGATAGTGCCATCTTTGTGACCCTCGTCGATGTATTTCCCATGATGCCTGGATATTTTCTTGACGTACTTGGACTTTCAAATTCCCCTGAATTATCTTGTTCTTTATTTCTCTTATATTTTCAAACTTTTTATTTAAGTGTAATATATGAACAGAAAAAAGAAAATATCACAAGGGTACATAGTTTGTTGAATTTTCACAAATTAAATGCTTTTATGTAATTAGCGCCCAGACTTAGAAATTGGATGTTACCAGAACTGCTGTATTACTGAATTTTATCTTCTTATTTGTGTGTGTGTGCGCGCGTGCGTCGTCTCCTTTCTCCATAATTAATTCTTTTAGTATTTGTTTCCTTTCTTCTCTTAGGAGTAAGTGAAATCTCTCTAAGTAGCAGTCTGTAGCTTGATCAAAATGCTTCATAAGCACATTATCATATTTGCTTTTTAGAATATCAACTGTTATTGAAGAGTAAGAAACTTTTAAAAATATTGTCTTTCTTCTACTCATGCCCCCCACTCCTTTGAAATTTCATGCTGTGATTTCCTTTCATTGTTGGTCCAAAAGTACATATTCACTTAGCAATGGTTGGCTTTTTTTTTTAGTGTGTAAATTCAAGGCTCACAAACGGTGTGCAGTGAGGGCAACAAACAACTGCAAGTGGACGACCCTGGCCTCCATCGGGAAGGACATCATCGAGAACGAGGATGGGGTAAGCTCCTTTCATCTCCACTCTCTCCCAGGTCCCCCCACTCCTTTATTCTCTGCTCCCGTGGAAATTAAGTGGGAGCCATCTAATTAGTTAAATTACAACAGGAAGTTAAGAGGAAGTGTTGATTGTTAGAATTAGATGGAAAGTTTGGGTAGATTGTGACTTTTTATTTTCAATTCAATCCTTCGTAGCTTCTTTCAGCTCTTAAATTTTAAGGGGATTGGTGTGTAAGGGCTTAGGAGGGGTTGTTGGGCTGGGCTGATGTTGTAGACCCTTATCTGGCCGACTAAGGTACTCTTTAAGGCTCAGCTCAGCTGTATACTCAGACATTCACTCCTCAGATTTTGGGGCCTGCTCCCCCCATGTTCAAAACCTTATCTCCCTTGCATGCAAATCTCTGATACCCCTTCCTGGTCACTTTATGATAATCCCTCTCTGTGCTCAGCGAGAATACAAATCCTGCAGGGTAGGGGTTTAGTCTTATTTTTGTATCCCTATAGTGCTTGGGCATAATAGATGCTCATTAAAAGTGGGGGAAAGGAACGCATGCCAGGAATGATACATGTTGCTGATTCCATAGAGTAAGAAATCACTGTATCTCTTCTGTGGGCTAGAATGATGTCCTCCGTGGTCTTTAACTTGACTGCCCTTTCTTCCTGCTGTGTAGGTGGCTATGCCTCACCAGTGGCTCGAGGGTAACTTGCCCGTGAGCGCCAAGTGTGCTGTCTGCGACAAAACGTGTGGCAGTGTTCTCCGTCTTCAAGATTGGAGATGCCTTTGGTGTAGAACGATGGTGAGAGTTTTACAGATATTTTCCATTAAGAGAAATGTTTCTTCCTGTATCTTTTCATCTGTGTGATTTAGAGACAAAGCTAAGAATTTATGGCGGAGCGCAGCCTGGTAGCACATGCACCCGTTTTGGTGGTGGTGGTTTAGTCGCTTAATCGTGTCTGACTCTTGTGACCCCGTGGACTGTGTAGCCCGCCAGGCTCCTCTGTCCATGGGATTTCCCAGGCAGGAATACTGGAGTGGGCTGCCATTCCCTCCTCCAGGGATCTTCCTGACCCGGGGATGGAACCCACGTCTCCTACATTGTAGGTGGTCTCTGGCATTGCAGGCATTCTCCTGCATTTCTTTACCAGCTGAGCTACCAGGGAAGCCCATTTTAAGGTGCACCTTTTTCAAAGTGTATTCCTTCCACTCTGGGTACTTTTGCACGTGCCCTGTTTAGGACACCTATTCTTGTTATATATTTCTTTTATCTGAGGACCTCTTTCCCACAGTCTTATTGTTTTTCATCAAGCTGCAGCCGCATCTAGTGGTTTGCTATTTTCAGCCTGTTTTAACACCTGTTGCTGACAGAAAGCCACCAGATTTTGACTGACAAGCAAGGTGTGGGTTTGCTACAACCTCATGCGTTTTCTCTTGACAGAAGCCAAATTCAGTAGGCCCTGCACTGATACAATTTAAGTTGTATGCATTTATGTTTTAGAAATGAGTAAATATTTAAAATCTTCTTTGCACATGCAAGCAAGTGGTGGGAAGCAGATACAGCGTAGCATGGAGCCCACGGCAAGGAATTCTCCCACCTCTGACAGACTGCGTGAGGACTGGGCCTCCATGCTGCAGGAGGGTGGTCCGAGCAGGAACTCAGGGTGACCTCACGGCCCTCAGAGGGTGACGTGGGGCCAAAAGACGGCCGGGCGAGGAGGCAGTGTGTGCCCACCTGAGCGCTGGGCAATGCTGTCCCACTAGGGTGCTGATTGCCTTGCATTGAGGCTGAGTTATTTGGTCATGTTTTGAGTCTTGGAAGTCACCCCCTCCCCCCAACAAAAAAAGATGGGAAACCATTGCGCTCTGTAAGTATGTTGAAGGGACTTCCGTGGTGGTTCAGTGGTTAAGAGTCTATACTTCCACTGCAGAGGTGAGAGTTCAATCCCTGGTCCAGGAACTAAAATCTTTTCATGATGTGGCCAAAAAATTAAAATTAAAATAAAAAATAGTGTTAATAAAAATTTCAAAAATACTGTTGATTTGAAGATCAGTGAATGCAAGAGGTCTGTGTATGATGTCTTGATTTTGTAATCAATGAAGTTGATTCCATGGGCCACGGAGGAAAAATAACTCCCATGACTTATTTTTAGTCAGGACTGATACGTTATATTGTGTTCCTTTTTCGTCTTTGAATCAAACATGATTCTCCTTTTTTTTTTATTTATTTTATTAGTTGGAGGCTAATTACTTTACAATATTATAGTGGTTTTGTCATACATTGACATGAATCAGCCATGGGGTTACATGTATTCCCCATCCCGATCCCCCCTCCCACCTCCCTCTCTACCCGATCCCTCTGGGTCTTCCCAGTGCACCAGGCCGGAGCACTTGTCTCATGCATCCAACCTGGGCTGGTAAACATGATTCTCCTGATCGCCATGATTTTGTTTTCCGTCATCAATTAGCTCTTTTATTGCCGTAGATGTTACTTTTTATTTTTTTATCCCATTTAATATAATATACAGATTATATTAGATAATCTCTTTCTTTTTGGAGTTTTCGAGCAACCCTAACCCTGAAAACATTCTTGTGCCATTCAAACCAGATTTTAAGTCAAGATTCCATCCCACCTAAGGTTTCTTTTTTGGGGGGATAACTGCTGATGTATACCTCTACCACCGCTTTTATTAGTCTGCATTTACTGAAGTCTGTTTCTCTACTTCTGAAACTGCAGCTGCTCTTTTTATAACTTTTTGAAAAGAAAGGAGATCATCTGTGTGATGATTCATTTTAGCAAGGTTTTATGAAAGTTGTCTTTACATGCAATATCTAGCGCTCTACTTATCTTTAGTCAGCTATTATTTTTTTTTTAATTGAAGTATGCTTGATTTACAGTGGGGTGTTAGTCTCAGGCGTACTGCACTGAGATTCAGTTATACATAAGTAAATATATACATATTTATATATATTTATTTTCAGATTCTTTTCCCTTACAGCTATTAGAAAATATTGAGTAGAGTTCCCTGTACTGTGTAGTAGGTTCTTGTTGGTTATCTATTTTACATACAGTAGTGTGTATATGTTAATCCCAAACTCCTAATTTATCCTGCAGACATAGGAGATAAACTTAGGGTAACCAAACAGGAAAGCTTGCTGTTATTCAGTCGCGCAGTCGTGTCTGAGTCGGTGATGCCATCCAACCATCTCATCCTCTGTTGCCACCTTTTCCATCCCTCTTAATCTTGTACATCACATACACTATCATTGATCTGTTATGATATTATTTTGCCTTTAAATTATGAGTTTCTAACAGCAAAATATCTAGTATCTAAACATAGTCACTTGGTTCAAAACCAAACCAAGCCTTATTTCCACAACCTTAATGAATGAGCTCCTAAGTTTCCCAGCTGTTGTCTAGTTTGTGGACATAGTTTTACCTTTTTCATAAAAATAGTGAAGATATAATTTTATTTCTGCTTGTTTCTTTTAACATTGTTATAATTTTTCTGTTTTACTTCATGATTCTCAAACAGTTTTCTTTTAAAACTGTGCATTCTCATTTTTCTAAAATCCTTATGGATTAATTATTATAAACCATATTAGGAAACTGTCCCATGTCAGGTCGTCAGCAGAACAAAAATCACTATTAAATTTCAATTATTTTCTCAAAAGTTTTGATAAATATGTGTTTAACTGATATGCCAGTTTTCTAAAAGGACTAATGAAATAAAACCACATTAAATAAGTGCTTTATGAAGTGCCTGCTTTTACTGATAAAGCATTTAAAGGCTCTCTAGGTAGGTGCTTAAATTATTCTAAATTGCCTAGGTCCTACATTATTTGTTTGCCCTGCTTGAGTGACCTTGCATCTTTTTTTGCTACGGAGTTAAGACATCCGCTGAGTGCCGGTGATGTGGATCACTTCTCAAGATTAGTGGGCGATAGTAAGACCTTTCTCTTTTCCTTTCTGAGCCTGCAGTCTAGCTGAGACAGTAGGCACAGATGTCCTTATAACTGTACTAGCATGACGGTGTTATAAAAAGGGTGTGAATAGAAAGTTGCAGGGTCCCTGCAGACGCCTTGCAGGCTGTATTTATTTTCATTATATTCTGTAAGAATTTTGTACAATGTCATCAGTTTTCCCTATGGACAGTGATGCTGGACACATACCATTTTGCTTCCCTTCTTCATCCCTTCTTCCCTCCCTTCCTCTCTCCCCTTCTTCCTTCTTCCTTCCTCTGATCTCCTTCCTCTATCTCTTCCTTTCTCCTTGCTTTCACCAGGCATTTGCTGACTATATACAACTTGCCTGAGTCACCCATGGAAACAGACTGCACAGACCAAATCAAATTCCTATCTCTAAAATGATTAGTCCATTCCTTAGAAGTATAAACACTGTGCCATTAAAATAATTTATGAATTCCTGAACATTTGAAGATGCACTTGATCTTCATTTTTCAGTTCCTTAGACATAGTTTGTACCATGACGAAACGTGGGTGTATGTTAGTGATTCCTGAAGGTTTATTTCTTTGCTTCTAGGTACACACTGCCTGTAAAGATTTATACCATCCTGTATGTCCACTTGGCCAATGTAAAGTATCTGTCATACCTCCAATTGCACTAAATAGCACTGATTCTGATGGTAAGTGTCAGTAGTATGTGTATTCCTGGTTTATCCAATGTTGATATGTACACTATTTCCTAGTATCAATAACATTGTAGTTGGTTATTCTCGTCAGTTTTTATATAATAATTCCATTTCAGTTGCAGAACAGTACACTTAATTTATACAAGAACATTTTAAAATTAAGGTTTAACATAACTATTAACACGGTGGTGAAATTACAGTGTAGAAGATTTATAGATTTTACATTTCTGCAAATCAAATAAGATCATTATTCCGTAAGAAAATGCAACCTGAACAAATTAATTTTTTATAAGCATTTTTTCCTTTCTGTAATTGAAACTGCCCATTAGCAAAGCTCTTTTTGAAACCTGGTTTCCTATCGTTTCGTTGTAGGAATTTATATTCCCATACATTCATTCGCTTTTTTAAATGTTAATATTTTACAACTTAATTGTACATGTGGAAGAACCCATTTATAACACTGGTTTGGGGATAGCATACTTATCACTTCTTTGTAAGCAAACTGTATTACATAAGGCTTTTTCCATAAACTATTATTAATGTTTTGCATCAATAAAGTGCCTTATGCTTTTCAAACTTTTTATAGAAATATGCCAATAGATATCATAGCTACTAGAAGCTGCACAAGATATGATTTTTTTTAACCTGTGCTGTTAACAACCTCCCCTTAAGCCCCAATATATCAAAGTTCTGTTATTTATTATAAAATTTAAAAATACTTTGAGACCTTAACACGGGAGGTGTTAAATATTTTATAATACTGAAAATTAGCATGACCCTTTAACAACTGTGAATTTGTAGACTATGATTGGTCTCTCTTAATAATTAAGTGTCGTTAGGGCAAGTGGTAGATCTCAAATTATCTGTGCTTAATACTTTCACCATCTTTTGTATGATTTTTCATTATAGCTCATATTTTAAAAGGTGAGTTCTGTGTTCTTAATATGTAAGTGATAAACCTGTCTGCATATGGGGGCTCTGAAGTATGAATTTCTTGTTTTTCTTCTAAAGTTTTGTTAAGAGAAAGCGGTACATACTGATCTTACATTGTGTTTTTGTTTTTCTCCCCCACAGGTTTCTGTAGAGCAACGTTTTCATTCTGTGTTAGTCCTTTATTGGTTTTTGTCAATTCTAAGAGTGGAGATAATCAGGGAGTAAAGTTTCTTCGTCGATTTAAACAGTTACTAAATCCAGCTCAGGTGTTTGATTTGATGAATGGCGGTCCTCATTTGGGGTAATTGATTACTGACAAATCTTCCTTGAATGAAATGTAGCACTAAGTGTGAAATACATTTGGTTTTTCGGTTCATGAAAATTGTAGATTCATCTATATGCCTCTGGGTTGATCTTCTCACACTTCCCTTTTTTTAACGTTCTAATTATAAATTTTAACACAACCTTTTTGATATTTATGTAACTTCCTTATGTGCCCAAAGTTCTAAAATTTGTTTAGAAAATGTTTTAGAATATGTCCTACATCAAACAGTTCTGTTTGCTTAGCTCTGCAGAAGTAGACCAACTTGTGTAAATGGAGAAATACAAAAAAATAACTTCAGAAAATGATTTGGCATGAGAGGCTAGTATTGAACTGTAAACAGTACAAATAATCAGTTATTTAACGGAAACACAGATGCTCTTGTGGCTCTCAGAAATAAGTTCTTAAGGATTTCAGACTTGGTTCCCATAAATGACAGAAAGTACTTTTGTTAACTGTCCATTTCAAACTTCCTGGAATGTCATATAATTTAAAATCTGGGGGAAAAAAATAAGTGTTTCAGTGACGGAAAATATGCCTTGAGGCACTTTGAATACATTTTTAGTATCTATCTATATATTAGTATATATATATGTGTGTGTGTGATATTTGTTGAAGAGGTGATATTGAGTCATCTGAACCAGGGGCGTACAATCGCTTTATGATTTACCGATGCCAACTTGGCTTTTCTCTTGAATTCCACTGTAACACAGAAGTAGAAATGAAGGTTTTAGATACCAGTTCCTGAAAAGGCCTTCTGTGTTTTGTGATTCAGCACTCCCCCGTCTTCTCCGTCTCTCTTTGTGCCCCTTTTCACTTTTGTCCTTTCGGGGTCTTCCTTCCTGTTTCCATTGCCTTTTTCTTGCTATCTCAGGCCCTTCTCATTCCGTGGGTATCGATCTTCATTTGAACCCAAGTCCTTCCTTATGTGCTGTGTCTCCCTTCCTTCCCTCTGCATGGGTCCTGGCTCTTTCTCATCTAGCTTCTCTCATCACCTCTGTCTCTCCCATTGCTAATTAGCTTTGTCTCCCTTTCTAGCATATCTTTTATAATCCTTCATGGCTCCAATATCTTATTTTTTCACCTTTTTTCTACTCATCCTCTAAAATTCCAAGGAACTCCTTTTGTGAAATTTCTTGAGATTGTCTCCATATTTTTTCGATTTTCCACAATACTTGAGGTGTACAAAGGTACATTCAGAAGGTGAGATGTGTCAAAATTTGAGATGAAGGAAGGCAGAAGTAAAAAGATTGACCTGAGAAAAGGAAAAGAGGAAGTAAAAAAACTACTGGCAGTATGGTGGGGGTATAATAGTGATGTTGGGTGGATCTCTAGGAATCGCCCCCAGGCCACTCAAGAGCATCAGTGCCCTGGATTCTCAACCCTGGGTTTAATATGCTACTCATGGAAATAATATATCCTTGTGATAGAAAGAAAAAGTCACCACTTTCACCATCATCTATCGCTTAACCTTTAATAATCTTTCTTGGGTTCTGCTTCTTTTTTGTTTTCGCATTTCTCACTCCCCTTTCTTCCTAATTTTGTCTCCATTTCTGCTTATAATCCTCTTTCCTCTTTATGATTAAGACATTTTCGTGAGTTCAGCATTGCACTCAAATTAATTTTTATAGTATGATTCACCTGTAAGAGTTCTTATATTTAATCTGAACATGAGTACCAATAAGTAACAACAGAATGACAAAAGAATTGGAGAAAGTGATTTTTATTCACTTATCCTAAAATAAAATACTTCTTACTTTCAGTTTAAGATTATTCCAGAAGTTTGACAATTTCCGGATTCTTGTTTGTGGAGGAGATGGAAGTGTAGGTTGGGTTTTGTCAGAAATTGATAAGCTCAACTTGAACAAACAGGCAAGTGGTCATATTCTTTTCGTTGCTAGTTAACATGAATGTACCCTATCCTGCTGACCAGTGAAGTGCAGAAATGTCAGAGGCCCTCTCTCTCGACTTGTCTGAGGTCTGCTGTGGGGCTGTTTTTCAGTGTCAGCTGGGAGTACTGCCTCTGGGCACGGGAAACGACCTTGCCCGCGTTCTCGGCTGGGGAGGCTCCTACGATGACGACACCCAACTTCCTCAGATACTTGAGAAGCTGGAACGAGCCAGTACCAAAATGTTGGACAGGTAATAACAAATCCTCTTCTAAAACTAGATTGAAAGCAGCATACTGATACCCTCTTTTTGATTATTAGAATTGTACTGACAGTAAGCCCATGAAGGGGTTCCACCCTTGTGGTCTAGAACAGAGCCTGACACAGATCAGACACTCTGTAAAAATGTTTTTTGAGTGAATGAATGAATTTTTTTTTTTAATGAGAAAACTAGTTTAATGAACCCATTATTTTAAAGATAGATGGCTACATTAATACTTACTGTTGTTTAGTCACTCAGTCCTGTCCTACTGTCCACAAAGTACAGTCCTACCCATGGACTATAGCCCACTAGTCTCCTCTGTCCATGAGATTTTTCCAGGGAAGAATAGTGGAGTAGGTTTCTACTGCCTTCTCCAGGGGATCTTCCCAACCCAGGGATTGAAACCACATCTCCTGCATTGGCAGGCAGATTCTTTACCACTGAACCATTTGGAAAGCTCATGTTGATACTAATTACTTTTAACTGCTGTTTGGGTCAGAAAGCTTAAATAGTTAATTTGTGGGGGTCTTTTGATGAATATACTAGGTATGGCCCTTTCATCTTCTGGTTTCATGAGAACCAAAGAAAACATACAAACTTTAGATAGTATATCTTCTTAATTATACATGTTAATAAGAAATTGAACCAATAAAATACTAAAAAATATAATCCTTTCCCAGGGACAGGAAAATGCTAGGAAAACAGCTTCACATGGAGGAACCATCACTGTTTTTATGGTGTTCTGGATTGCATCTCTTAACTGATCTCCCTCTGAATACCCCACATGTAAAAAGAAAAAAATCCCAGTCTGTGTGACCTGAGTATTATGGAGGAGGTGTTTAGAATTGACATATAGGGAGCAACTGGGCTTCTGTAGTGACTCAGTGATAAAGAATCCATCCGCCAGTGTAGGAGATGTAGGTTCGATTACTGCATCAGGAAGCTCCCCTGGAGAAGGAAATGGCAGCACACTCCATTATTCTTGCCTAGAGAATGCCATGGACAGAGGAGCCTGGTAGGCTACAGTCTACAGGGTTGCAAAGAGTCAGACACGACTGAGCGCAGGCGCATAAGGAGCAACCAGGACTCAGTAAGCAGTAACCTCCATCATCACTGGAACACAAATGTCAAAATCTCATTAAAACTTGAGCTAGCATGAATCAAAACAACTCTGATAGGATTAGCCATCTGGGGAACTCTTCCTGAAAATAACAAAATCTCATCAGGGAGCTACCAATCCAAAATGTGATTACTCTGAAATAAGCTGTAACCTAATTAATGGTAACCTTGCCTGTCATAAGGTAATGTTGCAATGGCTGATTCTTCTGCTGACAGGATATTTAAAAAGAAAGCTAGATTGGTGAGCATTTATCTGTGTTAATCCCAAACCAGTCATGAGCGGGATCCGCTGGTAGTTTGGGAGCATAAAGTGGGCTCAGTCCGCAGTCTTTAAAAGAGTCTGGAGGTGGTTTCCCAGAAGACTGCCCAATTCAACGCTTACCAAACCCCACAAGGTATTTTAAATGGCTTTTTGTTGTAAATTTAAATACCACTCTCCCTACAACCTCGGAAATACTGTGAGGCATTTCCTCTGAACTAGGTATGTGCTTTTCCCTTGTATATTATAATAATTAACTTCTTCAGGTGGTTAGCAGAGAAACAATACCTCTGCAGTAAAATTCCTTAATACAGACCTGCAAAAAAAAAAAAAGTGTAAGTGAGACTCTCAGTTGTGTCTGACTCTTTGTGACCCCATGGACTATACAGTCCATGGAATTCTCCAGGCCAGAATACTGGAGTGGGTAGCCTTTCCCTTCTCCAGGGGATCTTCCCACAGGGATTGAACCCAAATCTCCTGCATTGCAGGTGGATTCTTTACCAGCTGAGCCACAAGGGAAGCCCCCAACCCCCCACCCCCCGCCACCAAAAAAAAACAAGCAAAAAAAAAAAACAAACAAAGGGGATTTAAAGAGCTAGGACTATGGTTAGAAACATAAGACAGTTTTGTTCCTGTGCTTTCTTTACTAATTTAAGAATTGTTGTTGTTGTTCAGTTGATAAGTCGTGTCCAACACGATGAACTGCAGCACACCAGGCTTCCCTGTCCATCACTATCTCCTAGAATTTGCTCAAAGTCATGTTCATTGAATTGGTAATACCATCCAACCGTCTCATCCTCTGTCACCCCTTCAGTCAGTCAGAAGGCCACAGGATAACAAGATATCTTAAGCTGACTGTTGTTGTTCAGTTGCTAAGGTGTCCAGTTCTTTGCCGCCATGGGCCACAGCACACCAGGCTTCCCTGTCCTTCACCGTCTCTCAGAGTTTGCTCAAACTCATGTCTATTGAGTCAGTGATGCCATCCAACCATCTCATCCTCTGTCACCCCTTTCTCCTCCTGCCTTCAATCTTTCTCAGCATTAGGGTCTTTTCCAGTGAGTAGGCTCTTTACATCAGGTGGCCAGAGTATTAGAGCTTCAGCTTCGGCATCAGTCCTTCCAAGAATATTCAGGGGTGATTTTCTTTAGGGTTGACTGCTTTGATCTCCTTGCAGTCCAAGGGACTCTCAAGAGTCTTTTCCAGCACCACAATTTGAAAGCATCCATTCTTTGGCACTCAGCCTTTTTTATGGTTCAACTCTCACATCCGTACATGACTACTGGAAAAACCATAGCTTTGACTATATGGACCTTTGTCAGTACAAGTGGAAAACTGATGTTTAATAATATTCCACATCTTATATGCTTTTTCTTATATATTAACTTATTTAGCCCTCAAACAACACTGGCTAAGAAAAGCATTATTATGACTATTTCACAAAGATGAATGCTGAGTCTTCTGGAGACAGTGGGTGTAAGAATGTCTAATATTTTTGGCTGCCTGGCATATCTAGTTGCTTTTCTTGAGAGAGTATCATCTTGTTTAATCCTCACTATACATTTAAGAGATGGATAATACTATCGTCTCTATCTTACAGGTTAAAAGGCTCAGGAGATTTTTTATGTTTTCGAGGTCAAATCACTGATAAGTGGTTGAAGTGATTGTCTACACCAAAATACAGACTCTTTCCAAGGGCCTTTGTTCAACACTGTACTCACTCTTTAATGCACATGCATGCATGCTAAATCGAGTCAGTCGTGTCTGACTCTTTGCGACCGCAAGGACTGCAGCCCACCAGGCTCCTCTGTCCATGGGATTCTCCAGGCAAGAATACTGGAGTGGGTTGCCATGCCCTCTTCCAGGGGATCCTCCCAACCCAAGGATTGAATGCACATCTCTTTTGTCTCCTGCATTAGCGGGCAGGTTCTTTGGGAAGCCCTTAATGCACATAATCACCACCAAATTGGTTCTTACTTTCTGCCTCCAGCTCTGCCTAGTAGGTACCAGTAAGCATCCCTTCCTGGCTCGTGCTGAGACTTTCTCCCGTTTCTTCAACTCCAGTCATTTGCCAATAAAGGGAAGAGGTATAGGTGGAAGGTGCAAGGACACCTGGGTGGATTTCTTTCCCAATTCTTTAACCATCCTTTGACCAGAGAAGTATTTCTAGGTATACGGAACTTGCCTTCCTTGTTTTCAGTTGTGATTTTCCCTTCTTGATGTTTTACAAAGTTTTATTATTTTATTCATTGCTTTTATTACATCTGTTTTCTGCACCAGAATATACGCTTTATTGGAGAAGTTATATTCACTTTTGTATTACCAGACCCTTGAATACTGTCAGTGTGAGATGTTCAGTACATACCTGTTGCATGGATGAATGAAGGAAAGAAAGACTTTTTATGCTCAAATATGTATATTTGTAATGAGGGCTTCCATGCTGGCTCAGCAGTAAAGAATCTGCCTGCAATACAGGAGATGGCGGTTTGATTTCTGGGTCAAGAAGGAAACGGCAGCCCACTCCAGTATTCTTTCTGGGAAAGTCCCATGGACAGAGGAGCCTGGCACGCTGCAGTCCATGGCGTCTCGAAGAGTCAGACACAACTTAGTGACTAAACCAGCAACAGGCATATATTTATAATATATTCATGTCAAGAGTTCAGTAGTAGTTATACACATCTATTTAGTTTGCACACCCTAACAGATAACCTATGTCTTTCAGGGAATTCTCTCAGAATTTGAATTTTGATGCAGACTTATTAGTCTGATTGATACACTAGGTTCACTTTACATACTAATGCTAATCTTGGGATTTTCCTCTAGGTTCTGTCACTGTGATTTGCTTTTCTTAAAATTTTATAATTTGCAGTACTGCTCTTATTACGCTTTGTGTGTTTGAAAAATCTTTATTTCACATCTTGTTACTGACAATAATAATATCTATACCCAATTGTTCTTCTCAAGTGTTGAAATTATTTTAGATAGATGACTGGATTTATCTGGAGTTGATTGCTTATGTCTAACAGCAAATGATTCAGTGTTTGGTTTGAAATTAATATTTATAGCTAATTGAAATGAATTTGCTTCAGTTAAGCATTATTTCTATTAATATTTTCCTCTCCATTCTGCACTTACTTTCTTAATGTAAGGACTATTTAGTTAATTTCCATTTCATGTCTGTATAAGCTGACTTGGTAAGACTGTTACTTGCAGAATGATTTGTTTTTCATAGGTACTGTGCATTTATTTAATCTTGGACATTATTTTAGAATTTGGGGTTGTGACCCATTAGTAACTTTTATAATCTAATTCGAAATTGCAGTGAGATTATTTAAAAGGTAAAACAGACAAGAACAGAAAAATCATAATGCTTTGCCCTTAGTGAAGAGGGGCGGTCTTGTTAGATATGTACATTTCTTACTGTGGGCCATGGCCTTCAAATGTTTGAAAGTCTCCGATCCGAGATTTGATAAGATAGGGAAATCATGAATTATGAACCAGCGTTTTATGAGATTACAAGAAGTCCATCTCTTCCCATGTTTGGTTATTTCAGACATGGTAAACATGTTCATGAATGTGTGTACACGTGTTTGTGAGGGGCTTCCCTGGTGGCTCAGACGGTTAAGAATCTACCTGCAATGCAGGAGACCCGGGTTCGAACCCTGGGTCAGGAAGATCCCCTGGAGGAGGAAATGGCAACCCACTCTAGTACTCTTGCCTGGAGAATCCCATGGACAGAGGAGCCTGTTGGGTTACAGTCCATGGGGTCGCAAAAGAGTCAGACAAGACTGAAGCGACTTAGCACGAGCATGTGTGGATGTGAGGTGAAACCAAAATCTATTAAATTTTAAAGGAATTTTAGACCAGATATTCTTCTCCCTTCAGGTGGAGTATTATGACCTATGAACTCAAATTGCCGCCAAAAGCTTCTCTACTTCCCGAACCTCCAGAGGCGTCTGAAGAATTTTATGTAAGACTTTAACTCTTTACCTGTTTATCATTTGAAAACAGAGTTGAGTATCTTGAACGATAAAGAAAACATGTATAAGATATGGTAGCATGTTCACTTAATTGTAATTGTTCTTATTTGGGGTTTGGTCTCACTGACTGCCTCTACTCCTCCCCTCTAGAGGAAAGAATCCTTCCCGTCTCGGGACGGGACGCCCTCCTTGGCTGTGTGAATTCAGCCACATCACTCACCTTCGTGGGTCTTGTCTTCATGGACCTCATCTGTTGGGGAGGTGCCATGTTGGGAGGATTGAAGGAGGTGATGAGGTGTGGAAAGCTTTGCACATGCAGATTCCCTTGCTCACACCCCAAGAGAATTCTCCCTGAATATTCTTCCTGCCTGCTGGTTTACTCTTTCCAGCAGGGCTCTTGGGAAGCCAGCTGATGCCTGGCTCCTGTCAGCTTTCACTCATCTCCTGCTTCAGCCATGAGCACCTGTTTGATTATTAGGTGCTCACCCAGCTCCCTTAAATAACCTCCAAGCACACCAATACTTGTTGCCAGAATATTGTAGACTTTCTCTCTTGCTGCTTTGCCCTCTGTGTTGAGGGCGTATCAGAATAACCTCCCTAGGTTATGCTTCTCTAGGTTAAGCCTGTTGATCAAGATAAAACAAAGGAAGACAGTGCCCTTCATTCCATCCCTGCTCCACACCGTTAATAACTAGTTTTTAGACGTTCTTAAAGACTCTACATTCTGATTAAACCTCAAAGCACTGGAGATTTTAAAAATAATGTAATTTTCAAAGGATTATTCTCTGACTTACTAAGACCGTTTGATCTATGATAGCTTATTTTTTCCCTCTAGGAAAATTCATCTGTTTATTTTACAGTTGAAATCTTTGTTTTGCATTAAGAAAATTATGATCTTGTCAAAACTAAGGAAGGGAATAATATCTAGAAACATGGGCTTTATTCCTTAAAGAAACTAATTGTATTTAAATTTTTTCCCTGATATAGAAATAGCAAAAACTGCTTCTAAAAAATTAGGAAAATACAAAAACACCTAACAAAGAAAAGAAAAATTTTATTTATAGTCCTGCCACCCAGAGGTACATGTGTGCTAAATCACTTCAGTCACATCTGGCTCCTTGTGACTCCATGGACTGTGGCCCTCCAGGCTCCTCAGTCCATGGGATTCTCCAGGCAAGAACACTGGAGTGGGTTGCCATGCCCTCCTCCAGGGGATCATCCCGACCCAGGGGCCGAATCTGTGTCTCTTCTGTCTCCTGCATTGGCGGGCAGGTTCTTTACCACTAGTGCCACCTGAGAAGCCCTAATTACTAATATTTAATAATCACTGTTAAAGATGAATATATTTTCTACTTTATTTCCAGCAGCATTTCTGTTTGTGTTTATAAGAATATTTTATCCAACTATAAACGTAAAGGTTTTATAGGAACCAATCTTTTTTTCTTCATAGAATTTTTTAATGTTATAAATTTTCTCTCCAGAGGGACAAAAGGAGGAGATTATCTTGCTCTTCTTACTTCAGAGGTGTCTATCTCCTAGCATATAAAATAAAGCTGGACAATTTACTTTTATCACATGTGTAGTCACTGAATATAGGGTACAGCTGTGACTACATAGAAGGCTATTTTTAGTGTAAAAGATTTTGAATGAAACTTCCTACAAAACTTTAAATGGATTTTCTGAGTTTCTCTGAGAATATGAATTAAAGAATCCAGAAACTAAGAACCTTTCAGAGAAAGGAAATACTTATATATTTTGTATAATGACTCTCATAGATGTATTATTTATTTCATTAAAGTCATTTATATTTCATTATAGCCATTGCCGTGTGTCCCATGCGTCAAGATGATCCCATTTTTGAAGCACTAATAACAGAGTTGTATGAATGCCAGCAACAGTAATACAGGGTAGGTTTTTTATTTTTTCCAGATGACAATTTATGAAGACTCAGTTGCAGCTCATCTTACAAAAATCCTCAATTCTGATGAACATGCAGTGGTCATATCTTCTACCAAGTGAGTTGTGGCGTTCAAGTCATGAAATAGTTATATGGCGAAAATGAGAGGAAAGCATTTTATCTTTCTTATTTAAACAAACATTTATGATTAATTGTGATGTGGAAAACACATTTTACTATAATTCATTATTTCCATAAACACTACTATTTAGGGGTCGTTTACATCAGAAAAAGGAAAATAGCAATGAGATTTTTCAAAATGACATTTCTCAGCTTGGTTAAATTTTGTAATTATATTTGAATTCAAAGTTATCAGATTTTAGTTGTTGATGCCATACGTGGACCCCCAAACTACTTGATTTTATTATGTTTTATTAATTGTTGCCTGGGTAGAATTTAGGATTTTGGTGTGAAGCATTGTCTACTGCTGTCATAAGAAATGGAAAATCAGCTGGAGGAAGGGGTGAAACCCACTCAAATTTTCAACTGATAAGTGAAAGTAAAAACATGCTTTAGGATTCTGGTTTAGCAAGGAAATATTACTGATACACAGAAAGAAGTGAGAAAGAGGAAGTAAAGAAAGGTGTTGGGAAAGTGGTGGAGAAAAAAAGACATACAATTTAGTATGTTACATACTTAATTAGCCAATAAATCAAGGAAAGACAAGATAAATCATTATAAACAAATTTGCTTGTGACAAAAGTACGAATGTCGTGCCAGTCGCTTTTGATGCTATAAAGCCCCAGGAAGGGGAGATATGACCGAGCAGTAGGAAGAGAGTTGAGCCGTGTCAGACAAGGGAGCACACTGGTTGCCCAGATCGGTGGGCTCCAGAGCTCTTGTTTGATGCACAGTGCTGCTACTGGGTTTTTGCGTTTGATGCCTCGGTTGGGTGTTTTCTAATTAGCTGTATTGCTTTATGGTGAAATGTACAAATCTCAACTTTGTCCCAGGCCTTAACACTTCCTATGGTCTTTTTCATCTTGGGCCAAATCCATACACTAAAGTTATTTCCTTAGGTATTTCTTAAGTTACTTCTATAAGGAAGCTATTTGCATTTGCACTCTGGCCCTATGAGTCAAATGCTTCTTTACAGGACATTTTAAAGGACATTGTTAGAAAATATGAATGAAATGGGACCTTTATAAAGGTATAAAAAGTTGCAGAGTTATTCTTTTATATAGTTAAGTAAATATTGTATTTGGCCACCTTTCTTAGTTTGGATGTTAGCAGAACTTTAATATTGAACTTTGTGTATTTGATGTGTTTGGTTACTGCCTCCTTTACATTTTATATATTTTTTATTTTATTTCTTTAAAAAGGAGTATAATTGACATAACATTTTTTAAATAAAATTTTATGCAGAATCTCAATATTTAAAAACTAAAATTCTGTTTTGTTGACATTAATACACTGGATAGTATTAAGTTATTGGTTATTTATGAGAAAAAATAAGCAATAAGGTTACAGGTGACAGTTTTAGTTTATATTCAATGCAGTTTCCAGTTATCTGTATTTTATGTTGGTTATGTAATTGTAAGAATGCCATTTTTATTTATTAATTGAGGACAATTTCCTTACAACTATGTAAGGAAATTTATGTACAACATAAAATACAGAAATAGCTGGTAACTGCGTTGAATATAGCCCAAGACTTGCACAAAAAGTAGTGAATTCAAAATTAAAAGCTAACGTAGTATTGTTCTCTTACATGCTTAATGATTTGAGAACATTTTTAAAATTATGATCTATATTTCTGAATTAAATTTTAATCTAGCCTTGGTGGAATCCTTGAAATATTTCTGAAAAACAGCTTGAAAACCACTGACGTAAGTCCCAGTGCTGTGCTGTCAGTCTGAGGTCCTAGATGAGATCCGGCCATTTGCTGGCTTTGTGACCCATGTCTATTTTATCAAGTGTAAGAATGGAAAGAATGCCTGTCCTTCCTCCCTCATGGAACTGTTAGGGGAATTAACTTGAGGAACGAAATAAATATAGAACTTATGAAGTACAGAGTGCTGTATTAAATTGTGGTGTCATCACCTCATGTTTTACCCAACTGCATTTCACATTTTTTCTTTGACCTTGACCTGGCTTCCTGTCTAGCCTCTACTGTTAGCTTAGCTTTGGATTCCTCCCTAACTGGCTCATTTGCCTTTAAGCAGACTCTGTTCCTGTCTTGGCCCCTCTTGTCACTTGTCTGGGCTCCCAGACCTGCCCAGCTGCCTGACCTTTGCAACTGCAGATTAAAATTCAAGGACATTTGCCATAATGAGGTTCAAGAGAGAAAAGATGGGACTATATGCAATAACTTTGTATCAGTAATATAGTGATAGTACCAGTATAGTATGTTTTTACTATGCCAGTAATACAGGACCAATATAGTATATTTTTATATCAGTATAGTATATTTTTGAGTGTGTTTTTTTTTCTTTTGGCCTTACCAAGTGGCATGCAGAATCTTAGTTCCCCAACCAGGGATCAAACCTGCACCTGCTGCAATGGAAGTGCAGAGTCTTAGCTGCTGGACCGCCAGGGAAGGTCCCTACTTTGATTTTTTGTTACAGACTTTTACAGACATAGAAAAAAATTGAGACATTAGTATAATGATTTTCTACCATACCTATCACTCAGCTTCAATATTTTGTCAATGTTTTGTTTTCTACTCCCCACTTTCTCTTGCCGGTGTATCTAAGCAAATCCTGGAAATCATTTTATTCCAGTTTCAGTTTGTATATCCAATAATTTTTTAAAACTCTAATAAAATTAATAATAATTATTCAACTTATATTCCATTTCTTTAATTTTCTTGAAGTTCTTTTTTTTTGAACAGTTGATTCATTCAAATCAAAATCCTAACAAGGCACATATTGCCTTTAGGTTTTATGTCTCTAAAACATGGAAAATCTATAATATTTCTCCCTGCTTTTAAAAAATTGTGTTATTGAGGCATGACCCATACACAATGAAGTGCTCAAACCATAAAGGTATAACTGAGTGCTTAGAAAAAAACACAACACATTCACACTCACATTCTTCTGACCACCACCCAGATAAAATAAAGAATTTCCTTCTCTTGTTAGTGCCATTTAATTATTGAATGATACAGTATTAAGGCAGAACATTTTTTAAATAAACCTCCTGTTTTTTATGGCTATATTTGTTTCATAAGATAGTAATTCTCAGTCGCTTAAGCTATTTTAAACTATTTTTAAATGTTGGAAATGCTGATGAAAAAGCTGTATTTCATCAGCATAGCTAATAAGTAGGTTAACTAATGTAGTTCAACACAACATCAATATTTCTTTGACTTTGAAATTTTGTCAGTCCAGTAAGTCAACATGAGTTATCTTCTGAGATTCAGAAGCACTAATTAGTCGTTATAGATGTCATTTATTAATAAAGATAAAAAGAAAGTTATTAAGTAAATGCAATTTTCTCTATAGACAAAACTTCTCAGAAAATGGGATCACTAGCAAGAAACAGAATAATAAAATTGGAATCATTGTCTTAGAACCATAAAATTTTAGATTCGGGGACTGTCTTAGAGATAACTTAGGCAACCCGCCCTCACTTGAACAGATGAGGTATGATATATAGTTGTTAGACTCTTTCCTCAGAGCATGTAGATAGCTAGGGATTTTAATATATTATGCATGGATACTTGTACATCACCTTTAATTTCTGATTGGAACATTAATATCAGATTAAAAATGAAATTTTCGGGTTCTGATAGTATGGTCCCTGCCTACCAATATGAGATCCTGTTTGGGCACCATTGCCATTTTTCTTACTGTAGCGTTTGCATGCTTTATTGCCATTTATCTCTCATAAAAAATAAGTGAAAAACCGGTAAATGACGGTACTGCTACTGATAAGTATGGATCTCATAACTGAGATGATGGTGGGAACCATCAGACATGCTAACTGTGGACTTTTGTTAGGTTCAACTGAATATTCATTGCACATGTTTGTTCAGATTGAAGAGAGAGAGCAAAACTAAAGAAATACAGTGCTGGAAATGCTTCATTAAAATAATAGCTAACATTAATTAAATATGTAATTAGGAATTTAAAATACATTTAGTTCTGTTTGAAGGTCCATGCGCCACTTTTATTCATTTGATTTTTGCACGTGTTTTCTGGACGTCTTTATGTATTAAGGGGTAATTGCATCAGTTGGAGAATGTGTTTTGTGTTACTATGGTAAGTACATCTTAAACCTGTTTTTCCCCAATTTTGCAAGTTCCTGGTTGGTGTGACTTTGAAATCATACTGCTTTTAAGTATATATTTTATTTCTATTTAAAAACTCTACCCATTTAGGTGTAACAAGAAGTGAATTCATTCCTCTGGGTTATAATAAATATCCTCTATCTTCTGGAATATGGAACTTAATGAACCATAAGATTCCTCCTGCTAAGTGGCCAGTGTTCTCCTAACACAGAATCCTAAAGTCCACAGAAGAAATTTCATAGTAGCCTGTCTTAATATTTCAAGAAATTCCATAAAAGTATTATACATTAAACAAAGAAGACCGAACGACATGAAACACATGAATGAATCTCTAATAAACTAAAGTCTCTGTAGAAATTTGAGTTTAAAAGGGTGATCAAAAAGGTTGAAGGTTAGGAAGTATTACCTTTTGTCCAAGTGACATCTAGAAATTGTTGCCAAAAGACAAAACAAAAATTGTTTGGAGTAATTCGTTTATTTCTTAGATGATAAATGTGAAGGTTTGGAGTGTGTGTGTGTGTGTGTGTATGTGTGTGTGTGTGTGTGCGCTTGCCCCCTATATCTATTGCATGGCTTGATTTTATAGTTATTTAAGTATCTGAAAACTTTATGTTGCTCACATACCAGAGAAAATTGTCAGTATAATAGAAAAAATAATTGCTGGAATCTTCTTTTTCTTAAAATTCCTCAACTTTTATCAATGTTAAAGAGAAATACTATTTTTTAGATAGTCTGATTTTGTTTTCAAAATCACTTTATAAGCTCTTGCTTCAGAAAGCTGGTCATACCATTCTGTTGGTTGTAGTTTTTAATCCAACACCAATTCTAGACTTTTGACAAATTTTGTTTTTATTTCAGATGATTTTTTTTCTTTTTAGTCTATTTCATTGCAAAGAAACCAAATGTAATTAAAAGAAACAAACAAATAAACCATGTATTGCTGACACTAACAAGACCTAAATTCAATTAGTCTGCATGGTATTGCATTAGTTATCTTAAGGGAGGCAGGGAGATTGGATTTACAGAGAATATGTCAGCTCAAGTGGCAGGTTGGTTTCCAGCATAATGTACAACCTCTTTTCAGGAAAGATATACTTCCCAGATACACATATAATGAATATAAGAGCAACAGGGACATCATCAGTGACAAATTTTTTTGTTTGTTTGTTTAACACTGCAAATTCTAGTATAAGAATACGTAAGACGCAGAAGATAATGTCTTATTTTTTAAATACGATCTAAAACTACTCTTCTCAAGAATTTAAAGCTTTTAAATATTTGAGAAAGACTTGATACAACCTTAAAACGATTTATTTCAATTATGTAGAGCAAGGCTTATTCATATATCCCTTTATCACTTCGAATATCCTAAACTAATCTAGGGCCCACCACACAGCAGATATAAGTTTGGGTTTATAAAGCAATGATCCTGATATTTTAACAGTTTACTCAATTGTGCTTATTTTTAAATATGTTTGTAAATCAAAGCAAAGCAGCTTTCTGGGTTTCCTGAATTGCACAATTTCTTTTGCTCAAAGGATACTTTGTGAGACTGTAAAGGACTTCGTTGCCAAAGTAGAGAAGGCACATGAAAAAACGCTGGAAAAAGCTGTTGCAGCCGATGCCGTGGCCAATAAAGTAAGCGGGACACGTTCAGGGCGGGAAGGTCTTTTGCAATGTGAACATCAAACTGTGTTTTACAGCTGCATTGATTAAGTGGCTTTTCTGCCAAGGCATCTCAAGGCAAGAGAAAATTGCTTTTTTATCAGATATGAGGATTTCAAACATATGCTATTTTTTTCCTTTTCTTTTGGAGTATAATTGCTTTATAATGTTGTGTTAGTTTCTGCTTTACAATGAAGTGAGTCAGTTAGAGGTTTTCAAATATCCCTCTTGGCCCTCCCTCCCATTGGTATGTACGAAAACTGCATTGCTGAAGACCAACAATCTGAATTTGATAACTCACCTCCTTTTCCCCACTGGTTGACATTTTGAAGGAGAAATGCACAGTAGTTGGGTCACATGGGGGAAATTGCTAGGCCGCTGGTGCTCCAGTGGGGAAAGGAATGGCTTTCCATTTCCAGGCAAACCTTGACCACCCAAGTTCCCTGCCGGATTCCCCAGATGTTATAGTCCTTGGCATCTTTCAGGTTTCTGTCTCTTGCTTTGCCTTTTTTCCCCTTTGTGAGCTGTCTTAGGCTAAAATAAGAACAGTTTACTGAACCCTGAAAGCCACTGTCTTTGCTTTTATTTGCTAACAACAGGGCATTCTTACAGACAGTTTGGCTCTCTGGGGCTTTGCAAAGGCATGATCTCCCCTAGCTGCGGATAGTGGTTGGATTGAGTGGAAGGGAAAGAAAATGGAAATAATACATGTGAAGTTTTCAGCCTCTTTCTCTTATTTTTCTACTCTATGGAGAGCTTCAGAAAACAGAAACCTTGTGTCATCACACGTTTTTCTCCTGAGTATTTCCGCTGTGACTTTGTCTTGGCCTGTGATCAAAAAAAGGCAGAGAGGACTGGAAATTTGTGTGGCGATAAAAGGTATATTAGGCAGCAGCATCAGTAGCTTTGGGCTTCCCAGGTGAAGCTAGTGATAAAGAACTTACCAGTGCAGGAGACAGGAGATGTGGGTTCAGTCCCCGAGTTGGGAAGATCCCCTGGAGAAGGAAATGGCAACCCACTCCTGTTGTTCTTGCCTGGAGAATCCCATGGACAGAGGAGCCTGGCGGGCTGCAGTCTTAGGTTCTCACAGAGTCAGACACGACAGAAGCAGCTAAGCAGCATGAGCCACACTTTCAGTCCCAAATGTTTCTTTACCCTTAGGAATTCAAGAAAAGCAGAAGGAAACAAGGGCCCAGCACTAGTTTTTCTTTCTGCGTCGTTATTTCTTATCCTGGGCACATCCCTTTTCTCTTTCTTTGAGCCAATAATCCCTTAAATACTCACACTCCTTTGCAAAACCAAAGCTTTGAAGGTGTAAAGACTCAGCCAGGCTTGGCAATTTGTGATGCTCCAAACAGTGCCATAGGTTGATCACTTAAAAAATGTTTATGCAGTGTTTTGTGTGAATGAGTGTGCCAAGTCTCTTCATTCATGTCCAACTCTTTGCAACCCCATAGACTGTAGCCTGCCAGGCTCCTCTGTCCACGGGATTCTCCAGGGAAGAATGCTGGAATGGGTTCTATGCCCTCTTGGAGGGGATCTTCCCAACCCGGAGCTGAACCCTCGTCCCTTATGTCTCCTGCATTGGCAAGCAGGTTTTTTTTAACCATTCACACCACCTGGGAAGTCCATGTTTTGTCTAATGTATAGCAAATTTTGTATAATGTATAAATTGTTTATGTAATGTGTCACTTTATCATGAAATTTTCTTTGTTTTCTTTTAAAGAAAAATACTTTAAGAGGATTGTAAAGATTTTTCACCCATGCAATGGAGTTTAAATAGTTCTGGAAGTATAAATCAGTAGATTTACAGAATAATTGTGCAGTTTTTAAAAAAATTTAAAGTTATTTAGTCCATAGTTATCTAAAGTATAATTTATAATATATAGCCAATTAATGATAATGGCTTCCCAGGTGGCTCAGTGATAAAGAATCCACCTGCCAATGAAGGAGACTCTGGTTCAATCCCTGGATCAGGAAAATCCCCTGGAGAAGGAAATGACAACCCACTCCAGTACTCTTGCCTGGAAAATCCCATGGACAGAGGAGCCTGGTGGGCTACAGTCCCTGGGGTCACAAAGAGTCAAACACGACTTAGGGACTAAACAACAAAATTAATGATAAACATCAATGTAGGCATCTTCCCTCTAAAAAATTGAAAACCGTTCAAATGAACTATCACTTTCCATCTCCACTAAATGAACATTCATCACTGTTTTTGTTTTCTTAGTGTTCCATCCTAAATGAGAAGCTTGAACAACTGCTCCAGGCTTTGCACACAGAGTCCCAGTCAGGTCCAGTTCTCCCAGGCATCAGCCCTCTCATGGTAGAAGAAGATGCTGTGGAATCTTCCAGCGAAGAATCCTTGTGTGAGAGCAAGGAACATCTCTTGGATCACACTACAAAACCCTCTTCCCAGAAAGCTGTCAAACCAAGGGAGATAATGCTGCGGGCAAACAGTTTAAAGAAAGCAGTGAGGCAAGTCATTGAGGAGGCCGGAAAAGGTACACGTTAACAAAAGCAGCTTCTGAAGTTAACAACATGTTTATTGCAAGCGCAAGAGAGTTTTCATGTTGGTCAGACTGTGTGTGCTCGGTCGTGTCTGACTTTACAGCCCCGTGGACTATAGCCCACCAGGCTCCTCTGCTCATGGAATTTTCCAGGCAAGAATGTTGGAGTGGGGTGCCATTTCCTACTCCACGGGATCTTGCCTCCCACCCCCCGCCAGGGATTGAACCCACAACTCTTGAGTCTCCTGCATTGGCGGGTGGATTTTTTACCACTAGCACCAACTGGGAAGCCCACTGGTCAGACTAGACACATGTTAAAAGGATTTCGGAGATAAAGTACACTGAAAATGTTAAAATAAAATTACAAATTACTTTTAAATCATATTTCTGAAATTAAATTTTTTAAACTGGAATCTGTTAAATTCTTGAAAGAAAATCAAGCCTATAAGCTACTTTGAAAATATTTTCTTAACATTTATCTCTTAAATGTTTATGTTGCTTTTTTAAGAGTTTTTTAAAAAGTTCCACGTGTTTTAGTTTTTCTGTATTCCTGTAATATATGTACTTCTCTTAGAATTTGAGGTAGTTGACTAAAACTTAACTTTAAATAATATTCAGAAACCCTTTATGAATTGTAACTTGTAGTTAGACTTGTCTTTCATCCTCGAAGTTCTTAGATTAAATTTTTCTTTTCTGCTAAAAATATAGTTCTGAGATTTTAAAATATTTCCTTTTATAGTCTCTAGTATTAATACTTAACAGACATCACATGACCCCAGAGTTCACTGCCAATCAGTGCTTATTTGTGAATGGGAAATTTCTTTGAGTTTATATTTCAATTTTCCAAGCATATGTTAATATTTATAGATCTTAATTTTGCTCATTCAAACATATTTCTCTTCTTGTTACTTAAAGTGATGGATGACCAGCCAGTTCACTCCTCTGAACTAGTTAATCAGTCGTTCGATTATGATAGCACAGAAACAGATGATTCCAAAGATGAATTAAAAGAAGATGATGTGAAAGAGTCATTAACTGGTAAGAAAACTGTGATAAGATTATTTTGGGATTAGATAAAATGTAATTCTGCTTTCTGTTTTTGAACAGCTTATTAGTATGAAATAAACTATTTGCATTTTTATTTTTAACAAGGTTTTTCAGAAATTGAAGCTTAGATATTCATGAATGCTGAAATAATGAAGGTAACGTTGTTTAGACTATTGTCAGGTACTCTCACATCCTTTTTCATCATTTAATCTAGAAATCATCATAATAAACTAAGAATTTGGGGACCAAACATGGCTAAATATCTTAATTTTCCTTTAGGAAGAGTAACTACCAAAACTGAAAATTTTAACTTGTTTTAGCCTTCAAATCTCTTTGAGAATAATATGGAAGCTGCAGGCCTCATAAGCATAAAAAATGGCATTTAAATAATTCATTGGTCCCTTGAGTTCTATTGATCAGCCTAGATGGTTGATAATCCTTATTGATAAATTAAATCATAGGACATCTAGTTACAACCCTGTCTCTACTGAAATTGTTTTTGCCAGGGAATTAATATAGTTGCCTGAAGACTATTAACTATTTCTCTACTTTTCCTGTTTTAACTGAAGATGAATTTATACTTTTAATTTTTCATATTGAATAAGGGAAAAGGTATTAATTTACTAGAATATAAAACAAGCAGAGTTCTTAATGAAGGTGAGAAGATAATATGAAAATAACATAGTACGAATGAAAATCAGTACTATTATATCACAACCATTTGCAATCATTAAATTTTTGCTTTTACTTTCATTACATATAAACTTGGGTAGCTTACTTAAGTTCTGGGTGTCCTCATTTGTAAAATGGGGATAATAATGTACCTACTTTTTTGTGATGTTTAAAAAAGTTAACACCCTTTATGTGCCTAGAACAGCTCTGGATACATTGTGCTAAAAAGGAATGTTTGCCGTCAGTGTCACTATTATGATTATTGCTACTGCTTCTGCTGGTGTTGCTACTAACTACACTAACTCTGAAAGACTAGTTCTTAATTGTATTTAAAACTCCTAGAAACTTTGAAATTGCAGCATATTATAGACCTCATGTGTCTGACATATAACCAGTTCTTTCATATTTTACAGCGTTTTTTTGGACCTTATTTTAGACCTTTTTAGACCTTTTCCAGCACATAACCCAGTTATATTAATTTAACCTTTGACCTTTTCGACCTTAAATAGCCCCATTGCAAAATATAATGCGGGCAGGCGTATTTTACACCCTTGACCAGTGGTCTCTGAGCCTTGGGTTACTCACTGTCACTACAACCCACTCTCGTTGTTGTTCAGTCTCTAAGTCATGCCTGACTCTTTGCAGCCCCAGAAACTGCAGCACACCAGGCTTGCCTATCCTTCACTATCTCCCAGAGTTTGCTCAAACTCATGTTCATTGATTTAGTGATGCCTTCCAACCAGCTCATCTTCTGTTGCCCCTTCTCCTCCTGCCTTCATTCTTTCCCAGCATTAGGGTCTTTTCCAGTAAGTCAACTGTTTGTATCAAGTGGCCAAAGTATTGGAGTTTCAGCTTCAACATCAGTCCTTCTGATGAATATTCAGGGGTGATTTCCTTTAGGATGGACTGGTTTGATCTCCTCGGAGTCCAAGGGACTCTCAAGAGTCTTCTCCAGCACAATTTAAAAACATCAGCCTTCTTTACAGTCCAACTCTCACATCCCTACATGACTACTGGAAAAACCATAGCTTTGACCATACAGTCCTTTGTTGGCAAAGTGATGCCTCGACTTTTTAATACACTGTCTGGGTTTGTCATAGCTTTTCTTCTAAGAAGCAAGCATCTTTTAATTTTAATTTTTAATTAATTTTAATTTTAATCACTGCAGTCACCATCTGCAGTGATTTTGGAGCATGCTTTCATGATCAGCTCTAACTGTTAGAAAGTTTTTGTTCTGTCAATGTATTGAGCTCTATATTTTCTTCCTTAAATTTCCATGGTTACGTTATTATTAAAAAAACTTTTTGTATGATCACGTTAACAGAAACAACTACTGACATCTGCGTTGTGCTTTATGGTTCAATTTTACACACATCATTTCATGATATTGCAGATGGCTCTTCGATGAGATAGCCCTTACTGCAAACAGCTTTCAGGGCATCATATCCTCTTCCCACACATTGTATGTTCTTTTTCTAGATTCTGTCTAGTAAATTATCTTACCAATCTAATGTGATCATTTTAAACCTTTTGTTTTTCTCATTAATGGTCAATATGATGCCCCATTAAAATATGATGCCCCATTTTGAGCAGCATCTTCCAGATATTTCTGTAATGTAATAGCACACCAGTACTCATACACTCCTCATTCTGGACATAGTGAATGGCTCTTTAGAGGACTGGATTTTCAGCGCTCATTGGTTTTGGTTTTCCAACCACCTACCATCCCATCTTACTATACTGTCATGAATTTGATGCTTCCATTGTAGTCTGCAAAGAAAACCAAAAAAATAGAGATAGAATAACGTAGATATTGTTATTGAAATAAGCATAGATTATGCAAGTCTTTATGGTGCAGCATTTGTTCTTAGTTTTTGCCTAGTATTCCAGTTTATTGGGCATCAGTATTGGAGGACTGTTTTCTGAGTTAAATCATTAACTTTATGAAGCACATTCATTATATTATTATTGAATAATTTAATTATTTGTATGTCTGAGATGTGTAAAATACACATTAATATGATCAATGATATGTTATGTTTAAGAAGAGCCATGAAACATTAATTTAGTTACCTGTAGTGAAACATCAATCTTGGTCACTAGAATGCTCTCTGGTTTTTTATAAGAGATGAATATCAAAAGGTTGTTTTTATAAGAAATTAGTTCCAGGGCTCCCATCTGTCCAAAAAAAAAAAAAAGAGTTCTGTTCTGTTCCTTTTCCTGAGTGCAACTGGACAGTTTTTGAACAGAGATGAGAGTGTAAGATTAATATAGTTAGTTTATAATTAGTCTTAGCAAAGTAAAGATAATAAGGTTTTAGAGTATTTTTAAATTGAGTTTGAGGATTACTGTTTCTTTTAAACACCTGCCAACTGCCGCTAAATTAGTTAAAGATACTATTTGATCTCCATTAAATTACACCAGTTTAGGTAGAATTAAATCTCTTTTTATTGTTTACTTTGAGAATAATTCTGTTTTGGAATAATTTTTTTAATGAACTTTTATAAGGATATGATAGAACTGTTTTCTTTGAGTAAATGGTTAATTGAGACATAAAAGTATATTGATTTCATTTGAAAAAATAATATTTTTTCTCTGGGAAGTACATTAATTACATTTGATTATTTACTCAACATTTTTGAGGAAAGGATTGCATTGGTAATATACACTGCAATATATATGTTCCATCTTCCAAGATTGTCAGGTGTCAAAATTTCCTCTCTTTAAATATGGATTGCTCACTTTCAAATTAGGAGTATCATTGACCTTTAATTATGGTGAAAAGTGAAAGTGTTAGTCGCTCAGTCATGTCCGACTCTTTGTGACCCCATGGACTGTAACCCACCAGGCTCCTCTGTCCATGGGATTCTCTAGGCAAGAATGCTCGAGTGGGTTGCCATGTACTCCTCCAGGGAATCTTCCCGACCCAGGGGTCCAGCCCTGGACTCCTGCGTTATAGGCGGATAGTTTACCATCTGACCCTATTGATCATCATCTATTTAAAATGAGAGATCCATACAGCTACATGTGACACATTCCTTCCACATGGTAAATCCCAAGAAAATGAATAGAAAATGGTAGAAGAATAGGTAAGCCACAAGGTAATATTTTCAGTTCTACTGATTAAACATGTATGAAATTATTTTATGTCATCAAGTGTATAGAGACTTGCTCGTTCTCTAAAACAACTTTATGAGTATCTCTTTTTAATCTGGACTTTTTGCCCACAGTTAAAGGTGCACCTCGGTCTCCAGATGGCCGGTCTGGTCGTTCCCAAACTGATTCTGGCCCTGGTGCCCCTGTGGCCGCCAGCAAGGAAAACCTCCCTGTGCTCAATACCAGAATAATTTGCCCAGGTAGTACTGACTCTGAAACACAGTGTATTTTTCAGTATTTCTGTGAAAGTGTATAAGTACTCATCTTCATGAACTGTATAGAGATGTTCTCATAAAGTGTTCCTTTAAGAGAGTGTTCTTAGTAGTTTTAGTAATCAAAGCCCAGATCCTTAGACTGTGGTGTGTATTAGAATTGCCTGGAAACTCTTAGAAAGCATATTCCTGGCCCCTGACCTGAGAAATTTTGATTGAGTAGCTCTAGAGTGGAACCCAGGAATCTGCATTTAAGTCCTAAGGTAAATTTGAACTTATATTTAACGAATTTTTAAGTGTCCCTACAGCCTTCCTCTTAGTTTTAAGCCACAAGTATCTGTAGTTATTTTTAGACTAATAATATTGCATCATTTTGGAATATCTGAAGCATCTGTTTCAGCCCTGAGAAGGGCTTGGGATTTAGGATAGCATTAGTGGAAACTGAGGGATGTGTATGGAAGTGGAGGGAGGTAAATGTAAATGTCTCAGAGATCTCCTTAAGTACCATTTGTTTGCCTTAGTGAAAACTTTCCAAAATTCATTCCAGAGTAGTTTGGAACCCAGATTACACCCTAAAAATCAGTCTCTTCTACAAATGATTTTTAAAGGTGTATCACAATTCAAGAGTAATATTTGGAGACTTTATTGTTGTTTATAATAGTCAAAAAGTGGAAACAACCCAAATATTCATCAGTTGATGAATGGAGAAGCAAAATATGGTGTGACCATACAATGGAATATTAGTCATTAAAAAGGATGAACCACTGATATGTAACATAATTACCCTTGAAAACATTATGCCAAGTGAAAGAAGCTCGACACAAAAAGACACATATTATATGATTCTATTTACATGAAATGTCCAGAAGAGTCCAATCTATAGAGAAAGAGAACTTTCGTGGTTTAGTGGTTTCCAGGATCTGAGACCTGGGGGCCCTGGAAGGAATGGAAAATAACTGCAAACCCATATGGGGTTTCTTTCAGTGGTAATAAAAAGTTCTGAATCAGGTAGTAATGATCATTGAACAACTTTGTGTATATAAAACTTCATTATATACTTTAAAGGGGTGAATTTTGTGGTATGTGAATTATATCTTAATGAAAATATTAAAATATAAATGATAAATCCAGGATACATTTGGTTCCGGAAAGGAATCTATGTCTAGAGGTCATATCTCTTCTTCAAACCTGGACCTTTCTGGATGGAAGAAGCTGTACATATGGCTAACCTTAAAACATTTTAGAAAATACTACGCTTTTCTTTGGAGCATCTGAAATATGACTCTTCACCTTTTCAAGCTGTTTTTCCTCTCACCAGCATGGTTGTTTTGTTCATTTATTTACTTATTTAGACATAAAGGGAACTGGAATAGCCATTGTATATTTGAAACTATGAGAGTAAATGACAGAATAAAGTTAATCTTGATTATTTGATAATCAGGTAAACTTTGTAACTAAAATAATGAACATTTTTAAGAGGAGCGCTTTGTTGAAGAAAGGAACGTTAGCTAAAGAAAGGACTTTGTTTCCTAATTTCCTCTTTCCTTTTTGTCTGTCTGTTTCCTGAGGTCCTTATTCCTAGTGCTTCTAGCCCTAACATTTGGTTTGCTAAATCATAAAACTCATTAGCTTTGAATACTATAACTAGTTAGTGGAAAGGTAATTAGTTGAAATAAATTTGAAGTTTTGCATGTTTAGAGATAAGATGCTTCATTTTTATGTTCAATACTGTATTCTTCTAAAATCCATAAATACCTGGGTTTAATATTTTACTACTTATTCTTGACACCAGCACTGAGCTTTCACCCTTGTATGTCAGCATTTTTACTTGAGTATTATTGTCTATGCTTCGAGAGTATGAAAATGATAACTCTGTGACATTCTGGATAATTCGGCCTTTACTGTAAATTCCTTACAGACTTCCTACCTTCTTTGCTAATGAAAAGGAAGCAATGGTTACTTGTTGAAATTACAGAATCATCAATGGTAAATGAGAAACTGTCACAAAGAGACTCCTATTTAGGTCCTTACCTGTTTCACTTTTTATGACAACAGATCATAAAAAGAAGCATCAGAAACCTTGTATTTACCAATGTCATAATTCTTAGTTTTGGATAATGAGAACAAACACTGAAAAGCATGGAGACATTTTGCTTCACGCTTTGGGAGCAAGATGTTTCTGATGAAAACTAAAAACAATGGATTGGCTCTTTCTGTTTTTCTCTTAATGTGTGATCCTGTATTTTTTTTTTTCCGGCCAGGTTTAAGAGCAGGACTAGCTGCCTCAATTGCTGGAAGTTCTATTATCAACAAAATGTTGCTAGCAAATATTGACCCTTTTGGTGCAACGCCATTTATTGACCCAGATCCAGATTCAGTGTAAGAATATACTTTTGCATATATTTTGTTTTGGCTTTCCTTGTTTCTGTTTTATATGAATGGTAACATTTTAAATACATTACAATAAAAATAGTCCCACATCCAAAAAAAGAATCATCAGAAAATTTCAAAAGTTGATGATGATGAATACATTAACATATGTGAAATACAGTGGTTTTCATGATCTAAGGTAGGTCCCTTCCAGTTTGTAGTCTCAGATACCAACCCAGTGGCAAAGTGAGTCACAGCTCTATACGCTTTTCCCTGGAATGTTTTATTCATCAGTGCCTTCATAATCGTAATTTTGCTATTCCTTTCACCTCATTTTTTTCTCAGCCTTGCCAATTCTGTCATCTTTCCACATTCAACATCCAGGTTTACTTATTTCAGGGAGTTTCTGGCTCGCACTGATCCCTTCCCTTCTTAAAATTCCTTTAAAACATCAATTGTTCAATATGTAGTGATACTTTGTTTTACTTCCATATTTAATTTTGCTTTTTTATGTCTCATTTCTCTAATGACACTCCTGAAGGACTGTACCACACTCCTTTGTACTTTTTTAAAGCGCCTAGAAGAAGGGACTAATCTAGTTGTTTTCTGTTTAATAAATACTCAATAAAAATACAAATGCGAAGGAGACTTTTTGACCAAAAAAAGAGTATTAGCATCTGACTGTGAGGCCCTCTCATTTGTGTGTGTAGTGAGGGACCTGTGTAGGAAGTAGAAGAACTAAGGTTTTGTTACAATTAGTAGAAAAAGCATTACCACTACTGTCTCCACTTTCCCCTGCCCACAGTCCCTTTGGGTCACTTGTTCTGAAATTTACGACATGCTGGGGCACGCACATGGCACATAAATAGGAAATGATTCCTGCTAAACCTTCCTCACTTCTATAAGAAATGTAAGCTTAAATGGTGTCAAGTGTTATTTTGTGTGCAAATTGTAATTGTTGTTATGAACCTGAAATTGACTTCCACGTACTTTTCCTTATTGTAGAGATGGCTATTCAGAAAAATGTGTCATGAACAATTACTTTGGGATTGGATTAGATGCAAAAATTTCATTAGAATTTAATAATAAGAGAGAGGAGCACCCTGAAAAATGCAGGTAATTTGGATAATAGTGATAATGTAATTACACAAAGGCAATTTTACTTTAATTTCATTTATTACCTCTTTGGCTCACTGTGCGTTTAAAGGGTAAATAAATAATGGTTATAGAAATTCTCTGCCAACGTTTATTTTCAGGAGCCGAACTAAAAACTTGATGTGGTATGGAGTCCTTGGAACTCGGGAATTATTACAAAGATCATACAAGAATTTGGAACAGAGGGTTCAACTTGAAGTAAGTTCATTTTGATAGTAAAGACATTTCAGATTATCTTGTAAGATTTATTTGTGGAGCTGATTTGGCCTTAACTGTTCTCTTGAATGGGCTCCCCTGGTAGCTCAGATGGTAAAGAATCTGCCTGCACTGCAGGAGATTCCAGTTTGAACCTTGGGTCGGGAACATCCCTTGGAGAAGGGCATGGCTACCCACTCCAGTGTTCTTGCCTGGAGAATTCCTTGGACAGACCAAGGGGTCACAGGGAGTCGGACATGACTAAGTGACATACTTAGGACATTTGGGGCACACTTTATTCTCTTGAATAGTGCTTAAACACTGGAGGGAAAAAAAATATATGTGGTTTTCTACTTTATGTCAAAGGAGGTATTAGACACTGGATATGAGTGACACACCTAATTACCATTATCATTAGATCCTGAAATTTAGATGTTTCTATGAAATTGAGGTTCCCCGCGAAAAGGCCAGACCTTGGAAGTGTGTACATATACAGGATAGTATTTTTAAATTTTATTTATTTTTAATTGGAGGATAATTGCTTTACATTGTTGTGTTGGTTTCTGCCATACATCAACCATTAATCAGCCATAGAGTATACATAGGCCCCCTCCCTCTGGAACCTCCCTCCCAGGATAGCATTTTTATCCGATTTTTTTTTTCATTTAAGTTTCCAAATTCTGACTTGATTCTATAATGCCTGAAGTTTCATAAATCTCTGAAAATACCATTCACAGTAAATAGAAGTTTTTAAGTTAAATGTATACTTTGTTCCAATTAATTCTAACAAGTTAATAAAATCAAAAGAGATTCCGAGCATTTACATTTTCTAGTTTTTTTTTTTTTTTTTACTAATTTAAATAGGATGATACGGACAGCAAAAGTTCTTTAATCTGATAACAGAAAAAAGAGGATGGAGGACATGGCTCTGAGAAGTCTGCTATGTATGTGTGTAGTTACTCACTCAGTTGTGTCTGACTTTTTGCAAACCCATGGACTGTAGCCCATCAGGCTCGTCTGTCCATGGGATTCTCCAGGCAAGAATGCTGGAGTGGGTTGCCATCTCCTCCTCCAGGGGATCTTCCCAACCCAGGGATTCAGCATTGAAGGCAGATTCTTAACCCACTAAGCCACCAGGGAAGCCCCGAGAAGTGTACTCATTTCTTACAGTATTATTTTCTTTCACCTTTGGTCCAGAGCTCACTGTTTATGATGAAAGGCTTGTCTTTCCCATCTTGTATCTTTTTATAACCAGATATTTTAAGTTGAGGTATAGACTGCATACAGTGAAAGGGAAATTGTTTTCTCCAACTCTTTGTGACCCCATGGACTGTAGCCCGCCACACTCCTCAGTCCATGAGATTCTCAAGGTAAGAATACTAGACTGGGTTGCTATTTTCTTCTCCAGGAGATCTTCCCAACCCAGAGATCGAACCCCAAGTCTCCTGCATTGCTGTCTGAGCCACCAGGACAAATCTTAAGTCGACAGCTCAATGAATTAAACAATGTCTTTTATTTTAGTTATTATCTTAATAATGGAATGTGGACTAGAGAGGTGTCTGGCTCATTCATTATCAACCAAATTTCCTGGCAAAAATAAACCTATTCTACCTGCCACTCCAGAGCACAGCTGTGTGATCCACTGTTTTGATTTATCATTGTTTATGAAATTAAGATATATGTCACTGGCTGAAAAGGTACAAAATCAGGAAGGCTCATACTCTGTAAATGCTATTGTTGGCCGCCCCATCCATTGCTCAACTTGGGTTCTTGCCTATGGATTGCTTATGTAATCATTTTCCTTATTCATGTCCCCTAGTCAGCTACACTCTGCTTAAGGACGGGTAAGAAGTTGTGTTCATCTTTGTTAGCCCCATAAGCTTGCACAGGTCCTGGCCCTGACTCGAGAGGGAAACAGACAGGCAAATGATCATTTACATAATTTATTAAGCATTGTGTGGTCAAGACCCATAGCTGGCTATCTTTAGGATTTGGGGAACTATTCAGGAGAATGGCTTGATTGCTTTATTTCTAGGAGAGTCTTCAGCTCTTCAGACATTCTGTTTCTGTCCTTTTTGATTGATGGTCCAAATTCTGAACAATATCCTACGCAGCTGCTTTGTAATCTCCATTAAGCAGAGGTTCTTAACACTTTTTGACCTGTGAACCCTTTTGGCATGCTAGTAAAAACTATGGACTCCTTCTCGGAATATTGTTTTAAAGCACTCTTTAAATATATATAGACACAAAATAAAATAATATTGAAATAAATTAACAAAATATTTTTAAAACATTGTAGAGTAATATATGTGTTTCTTTATTGCTACATCAAATGACAAAAATCTAATGGTATATATAATAGTAAGTGTGGACTTCCCCACACTTCCCCACCATGGTGGCTCAGATGGTAAAGAATCTGCCTGCAATGTAGAAGACCCAGGTTTAATCCTTGGCTCAGGAAAGTCCCCTGGAAAAGGGAATAGCAACCCACACCAGTATTCTTGCCTGGAGAATTCCATGAGCAGATGAACCTGGTGGGCTACAGTCCATGGGGTCTCAAAGAGTCAGACACAACTAAGTGACTAACACTTTCACACTTTTGCCATTACTTTTGAAGTAATGATGAACATAAATGATATTAAAAGATATCTGAAACGTCTGTAATATAATACAAAATATCTGTTTCTATTGTGATGAAGTCACAAGTACTGTATTGCCTTTGTGTGGCTTGTTGTCTACATTTATAATTGAGTGCATTGCTAGATTTCAGAGGTTGCTGACTATGAGAGAGATGTTTTTACCATTCCACTTAACAGACTGTGAATCTGTCCGTGGACCTTTGGTTTCTGTACCTCAGGTTCAGAACTTGATATAATTCTGACTTGATACAGAAGTTTATATTCAATGATTAAAGCGAAAATAAATTTAGGAAAACAAGATCAGTGAAAACGTCTTGTTAATATGCACAAAAGGTAAAGTAGAAAAATTAGATAATTCTTTGCCAGAGTTAAAAATAAACAAACAAAACACCTGCTACTTCTGAAGACCATGGAAGGTCCGTTGTTTAAAAATTAATTTCCTTGATGTTGGATCACTTGAGATAAAGGTGGAGAAGAGAGGTGCAGGGCTTAGGAAATTTTTCTCAGAAAGATCCCTTTTCATCAAGTGCCAGTCACTGACCAAAAAAAACCTCAACTTTTTGCTCAGGAGTCTGCCTTCCCCTGTTGTGTTGTATAGAAGTCATGTGTTGACTTTGAGTTTGTACAAAGCAAAGACCTTGGCCTTGGCTTCTCCAACTGCAAAATGGATAAAATAATGCTTATGTGCAGAATTATAATTCATTGATATGAGAAATCACAGTTTAAACTGTTAAGAATTATGCAAATATAAGCCCTGTTTCTCAAGCCATATACCCTGTGAATCTGATAGGTACTGAAGATTTAGAACCTTTGGATGACATTTATAATCCTCTCTACAATCATGGGAATGCCAGAAATGTAGAATAATGTTGTAATATCAAATTTTGCAATTTTTAGGGCAGAAATACCTTTGACCCGTGAATGAAAAATGTCATTAAGATTCAAATTTTTTTCTTAAAGATGACTTTTTTGTCCAAGTATATCTAATTTATATGCATCAAGCAGCTTGTTCTAGATTTTAAGTGAAGTAATGATCAGATACTGCTTTGAGTCCTTTAAATACTAAGATACATGAAGGAGAAAAACAGTGTTCACCTGTAATCCTTAATAAAATATAACAAGTTGTTTAATTCACATTTTTGTAATTTCACATATTTCCATAATCTCATAGCAGTTGTTTACATACTTTGTTAAAATTGGCTTATCGTAATTTCTATCTTTGCTTAGTTCATTCAATAAAAATGATTATAGCTACATCTTAAGTCATGTTATTATAATTGAAGGCTTCCCTGGTGACTCAGTAATAAAGAATCCTCCTGCCAATGCAGGAGACGCAGGTTCAATCCCTGGGTCGGGAAGATCCCCTGGAGCAGGAAATGGCAACCCACTCTAGTATTCTTGCCTGGGAAATCCCATGGACAGAGGAGCCTGGCAGGCTATAGTCCATGGGGTCAGAAAAGAGTCAGACACGACTTGGTGACTAAACAGCAACAAAAATAATAATTGAAGCTTCCTGAATGTTTTCTACATACTGTGTTTTATACTTAAACTTTATGAGATAGTTATTATCATTCTTTATGAGGCAAGTATTATTATTTGTTTCAGAAATAAATTTATTAAAATTTATTTCATTTTAAGTCAGTTACCTAACTAATATCAAGCAATTGGTACCTGCAGAAGCCAAAACTTCAACTCCAGTTTTTTCCCCCATAAAACATTAATTTGTAATTAAAACTGAAAAAAGACATTCACTGACTCCCTACTATGTGTTTTAGATGTTTCTTGTCCCGTACCTTGTTGGCCACACTATGGACTAAGTATTATTAGCCCATTTTCCAGATAAGCAAAATGAATCTCTGAAAGACTAAGGCATTTGACCAAATAAGTGACAGAATTCAAAACAGGCCCACTGTCTTCCCATATTTCCTAATGAAAGGAGCTGAAAAGCAAACACTAATCAGAAAAAAAGTGTAACTGCAGTTTTAAAGCATTTTGCAGCATCATGAACAAGTGGAAATATAAGATTAGAGAAGATTATACAAAAAATATAACACTCCTGAACTTACTCCTGAATCTGAAAGAAATAGTTGAGTCAGGTGACCTTAATTTATTGAATCTGTACTGCTCATACTTTCCCTGAGACTGTATGAAATGGACATTAAGCTCTTAACTCTGGGTGTTTTCCTAATGCATGTATGTTAAATTCAGCAAAGTATATGGAGCTTTTGACATTTTCATCTTATTCCATATTATGCTTGCAAATAGTATATTCGTTGATAAAATCTTTAAAGACTGCTCTGAATTTTTTTAGTATTCCTTTTATATTTATGAAGATATCATTTTTCCATTTCCTTTGTGACTCACACGACTTTTTTCTAAAGCACACAAAAATATTAATTCAGTTGAGTTCAGAAAAGGTTTATTGTTCAACTAAATACTTTATGATCATTCATTTATCAAATACTCACTGAGCACCTGCTATGTGCCAGGAACCACCCTAGGTACCTAGTACAGTGTGAACCTTTGATTATGTTGTCATGTAAAAGAAAAAGGTTAAAAACACCTTGTGGATGTTAGTATTAGGAAGTATTCGCAGTTATTTAAAAAGACCAGATTCTCATTTGTTCTAGAGGTTGAAGATCATTTTCATTGGGCATTAAAATGAAATTTTTATAAAATTATGTTAATTATTTTTTAATTTGAGAATTAGTGAAAATACAGCATCTGTTTTAAGTATGACATCTGCAGACTCCTCGCTTTTAAAACAAAGGCTAAAACCTTCTCTTCAGCAAGAACTTACTCAGGTGTGACTCAGTGGTAAAGAATCCGCCTGCCAGTACGGGAGATGCGGGTTTTGATCCCTGGGTCAGAAAGAGCCCCTTGAGAAGGAAATGACAACCCACTCCAGCCTGGAGAATCCCGTGGACAGAGGAGCCTGGTGGGATAAAGTCCATAGGGTCACAAAGAGTCGGACACGACTGAGCAACTAAGCATAGTGCAGCATATTACATATATATATATCACTTTTTTAATCCACTTATCCATCAGTGAACACTGAGATGGTTTATAAAACATGTTTTTTCAATTTGTTTTTCTGTAACAACTTCTGCTATAATTACTCTGTAAAATGGTTTAAATTAAAAAATAAGATAAAGATAATTTGTAGGAATATATTTACAGGAAAGCTAACGTCACCACCACTTTCGTCCATTGTCCTTTGTCTTTGGTCTTCTACTGTCTTCCAAACTTGTGGTTTTGCTCTTTTGATCTGACCTCTCAGCTTTTGACCTTACAGTGCGACGGGCAGTATATTCCTCTCCCCAGTCTACAAGGAATAGCGGTGCTGAACATCCCCAGCTATGCCGGAGGCACTAACTTTTGGGGTGGAACTAAGGAAGATGATGTAAGTATTCCCTTGCTCTGTCTAGAAGTTGCCCACACTTCTTGGCATGAGGTCCCTCCCTCCGTCTCCATAGCTGATGGAGGCGGTTGAGTCCTTGTCACGTTGCATCACTCTGATCTCTTCTGCCTCCTGCTGCCACTTACAGTGACCTCTGTGATTACACTGGGCCCACCCCAGTCATCCAGGATAATCTCCCCATCTCAAGGTCCCTAATTTAATCACATCTGCAAAGGCTCTTTTGCCATGTAAGGTGCCATTCCCAGGTTCCAGGAATGAGGACACGGGCATTTTGGAAGTCAGGGAGGGGAATATTATTCTGCCTACCAAAATACTTTACTGTACCTTTACTTTTCTAAATTTGTATTTTATTACCGTTTTAATTTTTAGAAATGTCAAAGGGCTCACTTGGCCATTAAGGTATATGGCTATTTTTGTTTTTATTAAAAAAGAAAAAACACAACCTAAGAAGTGCAGTTGTTCTAGAGATGAGAGATGAGACACTTATTAATGCACATATAACAATAAAAATGGGAAGTTTACCATGATCTTTGAAGAGTCACATACACTGAATGTGCCGTTTGATTTGAGGCTTATGATTGGCTCTCACTAAACCAATTTTTCAGAGCTCTTAAATGTGCAGGCAGGGATTAAGGTGTAAAATAAATTGGAAAATATTTGTAATTTTCATAATATGAATATATTCCAATCCTATTGGAGTATAGAAATTTAAATTAGCAACCAGTTATTTGTCAGCCCATCATCACTCTGAAATATTTCAAGGAGAAGAAATCAGTGAGATTGAGATAAACAAAGCTAATGTTTTTTGAACCCCTGCCAGGTAGGCAGACATTGTTCTGAGAGTTTCACATTCATAACTTAATAACTCACATTTAAAAAAAAACATGTATTTATTTAAATACATTTATTTAAAATGTATTTTTTATTTGAAGGATAATTGCTTTACAGAATTTTATTGTTTCTGTCAGACAGCAATATGAATCAGCCATAGGTGTACATAAGTCCCCTCCCTCTTGAACCTCCTCCCAAGCTCCTCCCAATCACTCCTCTAGGTTGATACAGAGCCCCTGTTTGAGTTCTTGAGACATACAGCAAATTCCCGTTGGCTGTCTAGTTTACATATGGTATTGTAAGTTTCCATGTTACTCTCTTCACACATTCACCCTTTCTTTCCATTTCCCCATGTCCACAAGTCTCTTCTCTGTGTCTGTTTCTCCATTGCTGCCTTGCAAATAAATTCATCAGTACCATCTTTCTAGATTTCATATACATGCATTAGTATGTGATATTTATCTTTCTCTTTCCAGCTTACTTCACTCTGTATAATAGGCTCTAGGTTCATCTGCCTCATTAGAACTGACTCAAATGCATTCTGTTTTATGGCCGAGTAATATTCCATTGTGTGTATGGAAAACAACTTCCTTATCCATTTATCTGTCGATAAACATCGACAGAACATCTGCTTCCATGTTCTAGCTATTGTAAATAGTTCTGCAATGGACATTGGGATGTATGTGTTTTTTTCAATTTTGGTTTCCTTGGGTACATGTCTTTGGTATATGCCTGGAAGTGGGATTGCTGGGTCATATGGTGGTTTTTATTCCTAGTCTTTTAAGGAATCTCCGTACTGTCTTCCATAGTGGCTGTACCAATTTACACTCCTACCAACAGTGCAAGAGGGTTCCCTCTTCTCTGCACCATCTCTAACATTTATTGTTTGTAGACTTTTTTTTTTTTTTTGGTAGACTTTTTGATGATGGCCATTCTGACTGGTGTGAGCTGATATCTTATAATTTTGATTTGCATTTCTCTAATAATGAGCGATGTTGAGCATCTTTTCTTGTGTTTGTTAGCCATCTGTTTGTCTTCTTTGGTGAAATGTCTGTTTAAATCTTTTTCTCACTTTTTGATTAGGTTGTTCATTTTTCTGGCATTGAGTTGTATGAGCTGCTTGTATATTTTAGAAATTAATCCTTTGTCAAGTGTTTCATTTGCTATTATTTTCTCCCATTCTAAGGTTTGTCATTTCACCTTGTTTATAGTTTCCTTTGCTGTGCAAAAGCTTTTAAGTTTAAATAGGTCCCACTTGTTTACTTTTGTTTTTATTTCCAATACTCTAGGAGATGGGTCATAGAGGATCTTGCTTTGATTTATGTCATCAAGTGTTCTGCCTATGTTTTCCTCTAAGAGTTTTGTAGTTTCTGGTCTTACATTTAGGTCTTTAATCCATTTTGAGTTTATCTTTGTGTATGGTGTTAGGAAGTGTTCTAATTGCATTCTTTTACGTGTAGCTGTCCAGTTTTCCCAGCACTACTTATTGAAGAGGCTGTCTTTGCCCCATTGTATATTCTTGCCTCCTTTGTCAAAAATAAGGTACTCATAGGTGCATGGGCTTATTTCTGGGCTTTCTATATTGTTCCATTGGTCTATATTTCTGTTGTTATGCCAGTTCCATACTGTCCTGATGACTGTAGCTTTGTAGTATAATCTGAATCAGGAAGATTGGTTCCTCCAGCTCCATTCTTCTTTCTCAAGACTGCTTTGGCTATTTGGGGTCTTTTGTGTTTCATATGACTTGTGAAATTTTTTGTTCTAGTTCTGTGAAAAATGCCATTGGTAATTTGATAGGGATCACATTGAATCTGTAGATTGCATTTGGTAGCATAGTCATTGTCATAATATTGATCCTTCCTACCTAGGAACATGGAACATCTCTGCAACTGTTTATGTCATCTTTGATTTCTTTCATCAGTGTTTCACAATTTTCTGTATACAGTTCTTTTGTCTCCTTAGGTAGGTTTATTCCTAGACATTTTATTCTTTTTGTTGCAATGGTGAATGGGATTGATTCCTCAATTTTTCTTTCTGATTTTTCATTGTTAGTATATAGGAATGCAAGTGATTTCTGTGTATTGATTTTGTATCCTGCGACTTTGCTAAATTTATGGATTAGCTCTAGTAATTTTCTGATAATATCTTCAGGGTTTTCTATGTATAGTATCATGTCATCTGCAAATGGTGAGAGCTTTACTTCTTCTTTTACATTCTGGATTCCTTTTATTTCTTTTTCTTCTCTGATTGCTGTAGCTAGGATTTCCAAAACTATGTTGAATAATAGTAGCGAGAATGGACACCCTTGTCTTATTCCTGATCTTAAGGGAAATGCTTTCAGTTTTTCACGATTGAGAATATTGTTTGCTGTGGGCTTATCATATATGGCTTTACTATGTTGAGGTAGGTTCCTTCTGTGCCCATTTTTTGAAGAGTTTTAATCATAAATGGGTGCTGAATTTTGTCAAAGGCTTTTTCTGCCTCTATTGAGATTATCATATGAATACCCACAATTTTTATCTAAATTTTTTCAATGAAGAAACTGATATAAAGTTTACACAGTTCATAAGTGGAGGAGACAGAGTTTAAAACCAGGCAGTCTGGTAACAAAAAGTTCCCAAATTTGTGTCCTGAGATTTTCAGTAAAAGTTTTAATTATGATACTACTTTACATTGAATATTTTTTCAGAGGCATAATTATGTATGATACAATAAAAACAGGGAGTAAAAGGAACAAAGTAATAGAGCTGAAATTTAAAGTTTTTAGGTTAATTTTGTGAAAATACATTTAACATCAAAGCAAAGTAAGCCCACGTGTTTTCATCTTCTGAGATTTCTTTTCATGTTCTTAAATGCCCTAAAAAGTTGTAGTAAGATATATAATAAAGCACATACAGATACTGCTTGTAACACCTTGAAAAATTTCCCTTAGAACATATCAAGTGAACTTGATTGCAATTTCCATGTTCATTACGTTTAATTTTATGAAATCTGCATCACTTTTTGAAATGTTGAAGTTTCCTAAAATTACATGCATCATTTTATTGAATACCTGAGTTATGTATGAACAGATATTTAATACATCTTATACCAAGATGGGGCTTTCCAGGTGGTGCAGTGGTAGACATTAGCTTTAATTTTCTGAAACCTGCATCACATTCTGAAATTTTAAAGTTTCCTAAAGTTACATGCATCATTTAAATGAGATACCTGAGTTATGTATGAACAGATATTTAGTACATCTCATGCCAAAATGGGGCTTTCCAGGTGGTGCAGTGGTAAAGAATCCTCTGGCCAATGCAGGAGAAGCAAGACGCAGGTTCCATCCCTGGGTCGGGAAGATTCCCTAAGTAGGAAATGACAGTGCACTCCAGTATTCTTGCCTGGAAAATTCCATGGACAGAGGAACCTGACGGGTTACGGTCCATGGGGTTGGAAAGAGTCAGACACGACTGAGCACAGCGCGCGTGCATACACACACACACACACACAGAGGCACACACACACACCAAGATGAATTATTTGAAAATATATTAGTTCACTCTTGTCAAAGTTGCTTTATAAGAGGGGCATGAGTATTACATCCATGGGTTTTCAAACCTTTATTATATTTATTTTAAGCTCTCTTCAGTGATTAATTTTGTCCTTGAAGTATCATTTACTGATAATATTCGCTTACTTTTCTGTTTCCTATTTTTATATATTTTTAAAAATATGTATGTTGCAGGATTTACATTGCTTGGTGTGCCATTTCATTTAAACCTTAACTGTATTAGTGAAAGTGTAATGTGGTTTTTCTTTCAGATATTTGCTGCACCATCATTTGATGACAAGATCCTAGAAGTCGTTGCAATATTTGACAGCGTGCAAATGGCCGTTTCAAGGGTCATTAAACTGCAGCACCATCGAATCGCGCAGGTCGGTTTCCCTACTGAAACCTGACTTCACTACTTGTGTGCATGTGCGTTCTAAGGCGATTCAGTTGTGTCTGACTCTGTGCAACACTGTGGACTGTAGCCTGCCAGCCTCCTTTCTCCATAGAATACTCCAGGCCCAAATACTTGAGTGGGTTACCATGCCCTCCTCCAGGGGATCTTCCCGACCCAGGGATCAGACCGTGTCTCATACATCTCCTGCATTGGCAGACGGGTTCTTTACCACTAATGCCAGCTGAGAAGCCCTCACCGCTTGGGCTGTGATGAATATATACTGTATATTCATCTATAAAATAATGGGCTTTCTTGTTATTCCAGTTGTTACTATGTCATCCTATGTGGAAAAGCATAACATCCCATTCCACAGAATGGACTAAGAGTCAACTTTGAATACAAGATTGAGTGTCAGATGAGTTGTACTCTCAAATAACTCATTTTATTTCAGTGCCGTACAGTAAAAATCACCATATTTGGTGACGAGGGGGTCCCAGTGCAGGTGGACGGAGAAGCATGGGTTCAGCCTCCGGGGATCATCAAGATTGTGCACAAGAACAGAGCTCAGATGCTCACCAGGGACAGGGTACGTAACTGGAAATAAGTCCTTCTCGAGTCTGTTCAACCTGTAAAAAGTAAATAGTCATGAAAAACACAAACCTAGGGAAAAGATTTAAATTGTCTTTTAGGTCTAACATTTAGATCATTCTGGCTCAAAAGTATGAAAAAAATATTTATTTAGTTCTTAAAATAATTTCTTCTTTTGGGTTTAGAGAAAAATTGAGCAGAAACTGTGGAGAATCCTGTTTCTGTTCCCACATATGTCCTCACCTCCCTAACAAGCACATGAATTTCCCTATTATATTTCCCTATTCTGTTCCCCTTAATATCTTGCTTTAGTGTGGTACATTTATTACAGCTGATGAACCACTATTGATCCATTATTACTCACTGAGGTAGTAGTTTGTGTTCTACATTCTATAGGTTTTGACAAATGTATAATCATTTGTGTCCACTGTTACAGATTCATGCCCAATAGTTTTACTGCCCCAAATATTCCTGTCCTCCACCTCACATCCCTCCCTCCCTTATCCCAACCCCTGGCATCCCCGTCCTCTTCTGTCTTTACAGTTATGCCTTTTCCAGAATATGTATTCTTAATTAAGGTCACACCCGTAACAAGTAAGACTACAACATCCATCCTGTTTGTTATACATACAATAGTAGATATTGAAGCATAAGTTGAAGCTTTTTAAAGACTCTCTGACATAATGATCATCAGTTACATTACTTTTTATTTGTTGTAATATATGAGAAAACTTTCAAATATCTTCTCCGTCCTTGTGATATATTTCATGAAGTGTGAAGATTAGGAAAAAAGTAATAGTAGTTTTAAAGCCATTCGTGTACTACCTAAGTACACATTTATTTGTGTGTGTGTAGCTCTAAGCGCACAGTTCATTGCCCTGTTGATTCTAAATAGGCCTTTGAAAGCACCCTGAAGTCTTGGGAAGATAAGCAGAAGTGTGACTCCTGTAAGCCAGTTCATCGAGCGAACTTCTTCACCCAGCAGGCGGCGGACCTGGCCACGGAGGAGGTGTCTCAGATGCAGCTCTGCTCGCAGGCGGCCGAGGAGCTCATCACCAGGTACCCGAGCGCCGCCGGCCCTGCGGCCCCGCGCGAGGCCCGTTCTGCTCTCCGTAGTTTCACCCCGTCTCTGCGGTGGTTCCAGGTCTGCGGAAGGAACGCCTCTGTTCTCCTCCACTTGCTGCCGCCCTTGTGCGTCAGTCATCCCTGTTTCCCTTCCTCAGTCCCCTCCGACACCGCGTGCACACCCTGTGGTCCCCACAGGCCGGGTCTCAGACTTCCTGAAACACACGGGAGCGCTTGCCTAGTGTACACTCTTGTCATTTTATATATTTTGCGTTTTATATATGTGCTCAGTCGCTTCCATCGTATCCGACTGTTGGCGACCCCATGGACTGTAGCCCGCCAGGCTCCTCAGGCCCTGGGGTTCCTCTGGCAAGAACACTGGAGTGGGTTGCCACTTCCTTCTCCAGGGGATCTGCCCCACCCAGGGATCGAACCCGTGTCTCCTGCATCTCCTGCATGGCAGTTGGATTCTTGACCATTGAGCCACCTGGGAAGCCCTATTTTATAGATGGCACTCGTGGTGAAGAATCTGCCTGCCAAGGCCAGAGATGTAAAAGATGTGGGTTCAGTTCCTGGATGGGGAAGATCCCCTGGAGAAGGGCATGGCAACCCACTCCAGTATTCTTGCCTGGAGAATCCCATGGACAGAGGAGCCTGGCGGGCTACAGTCCCTGGGGTTGCAAGAGTCGGACACAACTGAAGCAGCTTAACACATATAAAACATACATGTATGTATTATGTGTATATATATTATATATATAACCCTTCTGTTATTATTTCCCCACTTTACAGGCTTTACTGTGTGTGTGTGCCCAGTCGTGTCCACCTCTTTGTGACCCCCACAGACTGTAGCCCACCAGGCTCCTCTGCCCGTGAGATTCTCCAGGCAGGAATACTGGAGTGGGTTGCCATGCCCTTCTCCAGGGGATCTGCCCGACCCAGGGATCGAACCCAGGTCTCTTGTGTCTCCTGCACTGGCGAGCGGATTCTTTACCCCTGAGCCACCCAGAAAGCCCTCTTTACATTACATTACTGACTTATATGGTGCTTTGTAATTATTAAATATTTATAGGATATAGAAGGAAATACAAACATTAACCCTGCTCCCAAGAAGAGTTGGGGGTGGGGATGGGTGGGAACAGTCCAAAAATCTGTTTCCAGTAGATACATCATGGACTTTGCCAGACCACCGAAATTAATTTTAGGAGACAGAAAGAGAAGATTTAAAAAAAAAAAAAAAAACAGTTCTGTGAACATAAAGCAGATTAAAATCACTATGACCAGGATTAAAGGGACCAGAGGCATGTGTCTTTTCGCCTCCTCACCCAAATCTCGTCTACCCAACGTGGGTAAGAGCTGCCTGACCAAGTCACTGTGAAGGTTAAGTGGGACCCGCCATGGCAAGCGCCGTTGGCACGGCAGGTCTGGCATATTCGGTGTTCTGTGCATGATCGCTGTTATAGTCTTCCCGCACTTCACCTGGTCACTGATCAAAATGCTGGAATAGAAAAGAAGGCAAGCAAAGCTTAGGAGCCTGAGGAGCCAACTTGCTTGCTTTCCCCTCCCCACCCTCTCCATCTGCTCTGTCTCACTCATTCCTTATTTTCCTCTTTAAATATGTGTTAGATGCCCAGAGTATGCTACATGTTAGAGATAGGAAAAAAGATACACACTCCCTACTGCTGGAGACCAATATTTAAAATTTTAGAATAAAGGATGATAACTGTAAGATACTCAGTAGCTTAGGAAAAAGATAAGGAGAAATATTAATATCTAATATTAATATTTAATTAATTAATTAAAATTTAATTTCTATTTAGCCAGCTAAATCCACATAACTGCATTATTATGCATCTCAGCTTCTTATCCACAGACATAGTAGTTTTTTTTTTGTATGTCATTTTTGCCATACATTGACATGAATCAGCCATGGATTTACAGACATAGTAGTTTTAAGGTAAATACATCTTAGATACTGTGAACATCTTCTGTTGACTTCAATTTACAGAATTTTTTGTGTTTTTTTCTTTTTTCCTGGCTTTAGTGAGGTACAATGGGCAAATAAAAATTCTATACTGTATATTTAAGGTATGCAGTGTGATGATTTGATGTACATATACATTGTAAAATAATTAATACAATCCAGCTAATTAATACATTATGGAAAGCAGTATGGAGTTTCCTTAGTTTTCTTGAAACTAAAGCATACTTCCTTGAAACCACAATGTTCTTCCTATATGATCATCCTGTCAACCAAGCAAATATCCTTATCCAAAAAAAAGCCCGGGGGTGGGGGTGGGGGGGGACATGATTCCCCATCAGCCAGTAAATCAGGCTCACTCATCAGTTTTCAGAATGTGTATTCATTTGGAAAAACGGAAAAGTGAAAGTTAGTCTCATAGTCGGGTCCAGCTCTTTCTGACCCCATGGACTGCAGCCTGTCCCGCTCCTCTGTCCTTGAAATTCTCCAGGTAAGAATACTGGAGTGGGTGACCATTCCCTTCTCCAGGGGCTCTTTCTGACTCAGGGATCAAACCCAGGTCTCCTGCGTTACAGCAGATTCTTTACCATCTGAGCCACCAGGGAAGCCCGCACCTAGTAGGAAGTTCAGTTAGCAGTTGGAAATGTTCCCTTGGTGTTGATTACTTTCTTTTGCCTTGAAAATTAGAAAAACATTTACTCATCTCTGTTCTTCTGATTAATAACCTTTTCCTCATGATTTCAAGGTTATTGATAAGGATGCTTAGGTGATGTTTGCAAGTTCCTTTGTGTCTTGGATATCAGTCATATGATCCTTAAGAATTAAATTCTTTCCCTTTGCTCATGACTCAGCCATGGAGGACTTCTGTCTCTTCCTTTGTTCTTCCCTTCCTGGATTGAAGATCCTTCTCCTTGAAGATGTCAGAAGCAAAAGGATTAAAATAGATGTACCTTCTTGCTTATTGCACACCTTGCTCATTTTCTAGCAGTCAGTAGAATTTCTCCTTTATCTTCTTTGACCTTATTGCCCTGCCTTTATAGATGCTCTCTTTCTAGGACTGTTCTTGAAGGTCTAGATTCCAAAGGACTGCGGCACAACAGGCTTTGGCATTGGATAGACAAAAACTAAAATCCAGGCTCTATCACTGATTAGCTTTGTGTACATACTAATGTTCTCTGAGCCTCATATGTCGTCATCTGCAAAGTGGAGAAAAACCACAACTACCTGTTAGGTTGTGAACATTAAATTAGATAATGCATATAAAGCATTTAGCATGATGATATATGTGGCAATATTTTCCCCTAACTCGAATACTTTGGCCACCTAATGCAAAGAGCTGACTCATTTGAAAAGACCCTGATGCTGGGAAAGATTGAAGGTGGGAGGAGAAGGGGACGACAGAGGATGAGATGGCTGGATGGCATCACCGGCTCGATGGATATGAGTTTGGGTAAACTCTGGGAGTTGGTGACGGACAGGGAGGCCTGGTGTGCTGCAGTCCATGGGGTTGCAGAGAGTCGGCAGGACTGAGCGACTGAACTGAACTGACTGAATCTGTTGTAACTGCCTGGTTGAAGTTTCAGTGAATAAAAGATGTGTCTGCACTCTATATTTGGGACCCCTCTCAACTTTCCAGTGATAAAGCAAAATGAAGTGTTACTGTATCTTGTGCTTCCAAGTAGCACCTTGGTATGCGTTATCTCTGATGCTAGGCCTAACATTTTTTTCAATTTAATTAATTTATTTTTGGCTGCACTGGGTGTTCATTGCTGCACATAACTCTGTCTAGTTGCAGTGAGCAGGGGCTCCTTTTTGTTGCAATGTGCAGAGAATTGCGGCGGCTTTTCTCGTGGAGCAAGGGCTCTAGGGTGCGCGGGCTTCAGTAGTTGTGGCACTTGGGCTTGATTAATTCCTCAAGGCATGAAGAATCTTCCCAGACCAGGGATCAAAGCTGTGTTTGATATGCATTGGCAGGCAGATTCTTAACCGCCCGGAGAGTCCATAGGCCTAACTTTTTATATAAAAGATTTGGGGGTTGGTATTTTTTGTTTCCTGGTGGCTCAGATGGTAAAGAATCTGCCTGCAATGTGGGCTACCCGGGTCCCATCCCTGCGTTGAATCCGGGATCCCCTGGAGGAGGGCATGGCGCCCCACTCCAGTGTTCTTGCCTGGGAAATCCCATGGACAGAGGAGCCTGGCGGCCTCAGAGTCGCAGAGTCAGACACGACTGAGCAGCTAACACACACACACATTTTTTGTTGCAGTAGGGTAGGGTTTGAATTTTGTAAATCTACCCTGTGCCATTCATAATTGAGCAGTTATTAAAAACAATTTTCCTTTCATCATCTTTTTTTACTTGTTTTATTCTACCGTTTCTACACTTCAGAAAACTCAAGCAGTGCTCGGGAGAGTGGTGTGTTCATGGGTCTTGTTTCTGCTTCCAGGATCTGTGATGCGGCCACCATCCATTGTCTCTTGGAGCAGGAGCTGGCCCACGCGGTGAACGCCTGCTCCCACGCCCTGAACAAAGCCAACCCACGCTTCCCAGAGGTGAGGAGCTAATGGTAAATGCCCATTCCGCACAGTTTTTTGGTGTTACGTACAGAGCTTGATACTTTTAAGCGTGCTACACACTTTGAAAGAACACAGTATAGTCTATATGAGTCTCTACCAAAAGCTTACCCTTCACTTATGACCAAAGTTTTCTTGATTTTCTTTTCCTGCCACCGTTTTCCCACTCACTCCTGCTCTTAAGTTCACTTCACCTCTTTTCTATTTCACTTTGACTCTCTTGGCACCTTACCATCTTCCTTGTACTCCTTCTCCTTTTAAGTATTTACCATTTCTCTTTTTTACCTTCTCCCCTGCACCTTCACACAGGGCACACCTAGGTATCATGCATTTAACTAGAACTGATCACTCAGTGTTGAAGTTGTCTTCATTTCGTTTTACTGCATCAGTAAATTTGGTCAGTTTTCTAATGTAGAAGTTACAATAGGTGGATAGAGTCTAACTCTTGAAGTTATATTCACTTGCCAAGTGATACATGGCTTTGTTTTTATCCTTTCAGTTATTTAGTTGAAGTTACCTAAGTGAGTGTAAAAAGAAGTGTTTGTCCTCAAGATGAAAGTCTAGAAATCAGTCTAGTTGGTTGGACCTAATGAGAGTGAAATTCAGTGGCTAGAACTAATCATGATCAGATAATGCCCCTTTTAAGACATAATTTTCTTTGACTTAATTCTCGTGGGAATATGTGTCTTTTGTCACAAGCATATGCATGCTTGTGTGCCCGAGATGTGGTTCTGTGTGTATTCACTATAGTCACCATATTCTTTTGGTTTTGTGCTGTAAGAAGTAGAAGAGGTAATCCTGCCAACAAATGTGAGTGTGAGATTTTGCAGTTACAAGAGTATTTTGGCAGGTTTTTAAAAATATTTGCAATGTGAATTTAAATCAGAAAGATAAAATGTACTCTCTGATGATTGAATCCCAATTTAATACAGAACTACTTGTCTTTGATGTCTCTGTTTTTTTTTTTTTTTTTTCCTAGAGTCTTACAAGAGACACTGCCACTGAAATAGCCATCAATGTGAAGGCCCTATATAATGAAACAGAATCTTTACTAGTGGGCAGGGTTCCTTTGGTAAGGAAAAGAAATGATGGATACCATCAGAATGATGATAAATGTATGGTTCTTGCCTTCATTAGGGAGCATGCATTCATCAGATTCTAATGCACAGGCAGGCTCTGGCCACCATCTCTAGAGCTTCCCTATCACCTCGCTTTTGCTTTCAAGAAACTATATGGCTGTACCTGGGAGTTACACTTCAGGCTAACAGGAGTAGAGGGCTTCCCTCATAGCTCGGTCAGTAAAGAATCTGCCTGCAATGCAGGAGACCCAGGTTTGATTCCTGGGTGGGGAACATCCCCTGGAGAAGGAAATAGCAACCCACTCCAGTGTTCTTGCCTGGAGAATCCCATGGACAGAGGAGCCTGCTGGGCTTCAGCCCGTGGGGTCACAGGAGTCAGAGACGACCTTGCAACTAAACCACAGCAGGAATAGAGTTTCCTGTCATCATGTCTTTATATAATCATGCTCTCCCCAGCCAGCTTTGAGAATCTTGGGCTTTACAGAGAGTGAGACCTTCTTCAAGGACTCATTAACCCATGAATGCAGAAAAGTAGAGGAAGGCTTGAGCTGTGTCCCCGAAATTAACCTTTGAAATATGATTGTTACTGTTTTCTAGATTGGCTTAGATGATGCTTTCTAGAGTCGGTGTGTCCAGAACTAAATTTCAGGAACTAGACCTAGCCCTGGATTAACTCAAGATTGGTGCTGGAGATCGAGTTGAGGCCAAGTGTGAATCAGACCACAGTCCATGGACCTCAAACACAAGTGCTAGGATTCCCTAGATGTTTCTGCTTGGTTTGCCCAGAATCCTTCCCTTGTTATTTCCTGCCTCACCCTGGAAATGTTCTAGCATTGGGTCTTTTCGCCACCTAGTGTTCAATTTTAGGTTATTCACACATGCTGTTGTAAATGTAGAAAGCCTAATATATTAGCTATTTTTTAATTCCTTGTAACAATTTTGATTGATAGATGAGGTGATGATCTTAAAACATTTCTCTTTACTATAATTTTATCTCTTCCTGGGGAAAATTTATACATCTAAATAAAAGTGAGAATAAAAATCATAGTATCTGGCATAGTGAAAGAGTGAGAGAGGTGATCCATAGCCTAGCTAACTGGAAGTGCTTGGTTGGAATTTCTGTTTGGCTGCTGTCCAGAAGAATATTGCCACTGAAGCATCCTTTGCTCTGAGAAGAGAATCTTAAAGGCTGCATGAACCAATTGGTTTTATCCACTTCCAAGGGAAACTCAAGAGCACCTTCCTTGGGGCAAGAGGTGGCTGCCTCTGCTATGGTTGTGAATAGAAACTTTTAGGAAGAAATATTGGATGTATCTTTTGATAAAACCAATAGGAAAATCATCTTGGTTATTCTTGGCATTTCTATTTTTAGCCAGAATCTTATTGCTGCTCTTCTAAAATTAGTCCTATAGGAAATCCAGCAAGTCATGACCTCAGTACCAATTACTGGATGAAGGACATGTTTTTTGTGTGTTATTTGAAGTATATTTAAGATAATTGCTGACTGAAAAGAACTAGAAGCATAACTTATCTTATATTTTAGCTTTCTATACTGAAAGTACCCACTGAGTGTTACTTGGTTAATAGTAATCAATTATATTTTGTTAATATAGAAGGATTCTTCTGCACTTTTAATTCTTCTGTCATAGTCAAATATGGATGTTTGGTTTGAAAATGTACACCAGTGAAATTTTTATTTTTTGACTATACTGCACTGCTTGTGGAAGCTTAGTTCCCTGACTATGGACCAAACTTTGGTCCACGGCAGTGAAAGGATACGTCCTAACTGCTTTACCAGTGGATGATTTTTAAATGTTCGTCAATATTGATATCAAAAGAAAAAAATCAATCATATTTGAGAGCAGCTAAGTTACACTCTTTATTTTCCTTATAAAATGAATGTAGCCAATGAAGGAGACATAAGAGAAATAGGTTCAATCGCTGGGTCAGGAAGATCCCTTGGAGGAGGGCATGGCAACCCACTCCAGTATCCTTCCCTGGAGAATCCCGTGGACAGAGGAGCCTGGCGGGCTGCAGTCCACAGGGTCACAAAGAGTCAGATACAACTGAAGCAACTTAGCACATACAATTACTATTTTATCAGTTTTATAAGACATATATACTTAGACTAAAATAAAAGTGGTAACTTTTATATGATATGGTGGAGAATTTCTGTATTTTTATTAGCTTCTGGAAATACTAGAATTTGAATAACAGGGGATTTGAGAGCATTTGAATAACAGAGGGGAAAAAATAATGTGCATAGTAAATAATAGTAATCTCTCTGAACTTTCAGTTTAAAATCTTGAGAACCAGAACTTCACTGGTGTTCCAGTGGTTAAGACTATGCTTCCCCTGTAGCGGGTGTGGCTTCCATCCCTATTTGGGGAACTAAGATCTCGAATGCCTTGCAGTGTGACCAAAATAAATAAATTCAATCCTGTGAACCTATATATAGGTACTATGCAATTATGACATCATTTATCAAAGTTCAATTTGCTGGAAGAGATCCTCGAATTGTGTAGTCATGTTCTACTATTTACCAGCTGGGCCACAAGGGAAGCCCAAGAATACTGGAGTGAGTAGTCTGTCCCTTCTCCAGCGGATTTTCCCGAGCCAGGAATTGAACCAGGGTCTCCTGCATTCCAGGCGGATTCTTTATCAACTGAGCTATCAGGGAAGCCTGAGAAGGAAACTGAGACTCCTCAAATCAATTCATCATCCCTTGGGGGCATAGTTAGTAACAAGGCCAAGGCTAGCATTCAGTTGCCTCCCAGTTCTGCTTGTAGCAGTGTTGATTTCACCTTTATTTATTTATTGAATTTGTGACTTTTAATAACTGCTTTATGGACTTCCCTAGTGGTCCAGTGGTTAAGACTCCAAGCTCCTAATGCAGGGGGCAGGGGTTTGATCAATGGTCAAGGAACTGTTCCCCATGCTGCCCCGTGTAGCCAGAAAATTTTTAAAAATAGTGATGATAAGTGCTTTAAATGAATGGGCAAGAGGTGACCAGTTAAATTCTCTTTAAAGTTTCCAAACCTTCTTCCAGTTTACAAGCCATTGAGCTTTTCCTGATTTGTACAACAGCTTTTTATCACCAATTTTTCTGAGATCCATAGGCTTTTTTTCCCCTGAAGTTATTATTTTAGTTACCCAGAAGATTTTTGTGGCAGGTGATTCTTATTATGTGACATGTTTTTGACCAATTTGAAATATCATTATTTGTTTACACTGTAGCCTATGTAAATCAAAATGATTTTTGCCACAAATAAGTTAAAATGATGAGATTCTTTACTAGCAAGGCAGATGGGATGCAAGGATAAGAAGGAAGAAGGGATTTGCCTAGGAAAAAACCACCAATAGCAATAGTTTTTTCTGTGAAATTATTAAAGTCACACCAGTTGCTACACCAGTTGCTTATATCACCTTTGGGAAGTGAGGATAAATCTATGCAAATTTGCTTAAATGAAATCAGTATAAAATAATTTGTTCTTTTTGCTCTATTTGTGTTAAAACCAACAACACTCTAGTGTTGCCTCATAAGAGGTGAGGATGTTCAGTGTCAACAAAATAGTTTATTCTGTTTGAGGGTTTGAGATGGTCTCTGAGGCTTGTTTTACCTCAGTTTTCAATCTGCTGTTAAATAGCAATTGGAATCTCCACATGAAGAGCGAGTATCCAACGCCTTACATTCCGTGGAAGTGGAGCTACAGAAGTTAACAGAAATTCCGTGGCTTTATTATATCTTACACCCAAATGAGGATGAGGTATGTAAAATTCAACCTGTTTATAAATGTGTGCACTTTGTGACAATAGAATTTGAACGCACCTTTTGAAAAAGAAATGTTCAGGAGAAAATACATTTTAAATATAGCCATCCTCCTCTATCTGCAGGAAGTACATTCTAAGACTCCCAAGGGACCCCTGGAATCTCAGTACCAAACCCTACATGTACTATGTTTTTCCTTACACAGACATACCTAGGATAAAGTTGAATTTATAAATTAGGCACAGGAAGACATGAACAACAACAATAATGAATAGAACAATTATAACAATACACTGTAACAAAAGTTACGTGAATGTGGTCCATCTCTCAAAATATCTTCCTGTACAGGTGTCATGCCTCTTCCGTCTTGGCTGAGCGTGTCTCATGCACTGTGGCTGTAACCTTTGCAATCTGAGATGTAACAGCAAAACTAGCATGAATTTTTTCTTTCTTCCTCACAGTTTCACAGACAGAAGATTCATTTCTGCCATAGATCTTAGCCAGCTCAGCATACGATTTTTTTTTCCTTATTAAGTTAAGAACTGTCGTCTTTTCATTAAAGGAAGCACTTTAAAGCTTCTCTTTAGCATATCTGAATTGCTAGCATCACTACTTTTGTTCTTTGGCACCATTATTAAGTAAAATAAGGTGACTTGAACACAAGCACAGTGATACCACAACACCTGGTCGGATCACTCAGATGGTTCCGAAGGGACTAACAGACGGGATGGATGAGGATGGCTCTGCTGCTCAGAGCCGTGTACAACTTAAAACTTGTATGAATTATTTATTTCTGCAATTTTCACGTAGTGTTTTCAGGATGAGGTTGACGGCAGATAACAAAAACCACAGAATGGGGAACCACACTACTGTCCTAGTCGGGGAGACTACTGTCGTCCTTTCGAATGCACTTTTCTTGAGCAAATGAGAAAAAGCTTTTATGTGAACAAAGGCATCTTGCAGGAATCAGTACATTTTCAGGAGTATGCAACATCATGAACTTTTGGGGAGGGAGTTATCACTCCATCAGTGTTCTGTGGGTATAACCTATTCCTGTGTTATCTCTGCTGTCAGAGTGGGTTTTTCTTCTCTTAATATCCTGAGAAAATTCTTTCCTTGATTGACTCAAACAGGAGCCCCCCATGGATTGCACCAAGAGAAACAGCAGAAGCACAGTATTTCGTATTGTGCCCAAATTCAAAAAGGAGAAGGTTCAGAAGCAGAAGACAAGTTCACAGCCTGGTAGGTGATCCACATGGAAAGGGAAAGTGTAATGTTATGAAAAAAATAGCAGATGAACATGATATCATTGAGGGGATGAGAACGATTTGAGATTAGAGAGTGATAATCATTGTACCACATTATGGATGTCCTTATAAATAGCTTTTATGGATGTACTTATAAATAGCATTTATGCTATTGAATCATACACGGTAAAATGGTTTAAGTAGTGAATCTCATTTTGTGTTCACTGTACCATCATACAGAAAATCATAGCACACCTAAAGTAAGTCCCATTGTGAGCAGGAGTCTGTAGTCATGAGGCACACAAGACTAAGAAGTGGTTTGCTGACTTGCTTCTGCTGCATTGTGTAAATGTCAGCACCTCTGTTGATGGTTCATCATCTTGCTCAACAGCAGCTCAAGGCTTATAATTTGTTTTCCTTCTTTAGCATGCGCAATCTGTCTCATTTTGACAAATGGAACGTAGAAACTTTCGTTTAATCCTTTAACTTGCCAGGTGTATTTTCCACCTCAAGTTATATATTCTGTTCCTCCTCTTTTAAGGACTTGGAATGCCGTTTCAGCTCATTAATAACAGTTCACTGTGATACTTGCATTCTCAAGCAAAGATTAAACTCTTTCTTGGATATTCTTTCAAATTCCCTTTTCACCTTTCCCTAGAGATTAAATTTAGTGCTGTACTACTGCTGAAGACCTTCAAGTTCTGTGTATATGATGGTAGATGTCTTAATTTATTAAATAATTTTATAACTCTTCTGAGTTTCCCATCTCATATTAAAAAGTGATATATGACCTTATTTTTGATAATGCATAGAGCAGCTATTGAAGAGCATTTTAAAACCAAATGTGGCAAACAAGGAGACTTTTTATTAAGCTTATCAATGTTGGGTAAAATGTATGAAAGAGAATACATACAGTAAAATAACCCAATTAATCTTGGAAAGCAGTGTTGACAGTTTTTAGGCAATGTTAACTTGATTTAACAATACACTTATTGCATAATTGTACTTCCTAGGTGGCGCTAGTGGTTAAGACCCACCTGCCAATGCAGGAGACATAAGAGAGATGGGTTCGATCCCTGGGTCGGGAAGATCTTCTAGAGGAGGGCACAACAACCCACTCCAGTATTCTTGCCTGGAGAATCCCATGAACAGGGGACCCTGGCGGGCTACAGTCCGTGGGATCACAAAGAGTCGGACACAGCTGAAGCAATTAGCACGCATGCAAGCCTTGCATAATTACTAGCACGCAAGCATTGTGTGATTGTCTGTAATGGGAATCATCAATAGAATAGAACCAATAAAGGCAGCTGAGAACCCATAAAGGTCTTGAAGTTGGCAAGACCTGAAGCAGAAGTTTGTGTAAAATTATATGCTGTGTCAGATTTGAAATTTTTATTAGCATTGGTAGCTCAACTATAATAAGTTTCATATATGATCTTAAGGATATCATCAGAGTTTATTTAGACCTTGTACTGCTGATCCCAATTATGAGGAACACGTTTTTATACATGTTGTGTAGTTTGCATGGCTTTAAGGAGGAAATTGAGCTAAAGCGAAAGGCACAAGTGCGCAGCAGTGAATGCCTTTGTAGAGTCAGAGCCTCATGTTCATTGATAGTCTGAAACTTGCATGGGAAACAGCCGAGTTGTAGTTTCCTTGAGACAGTACCTTGAACCTTTCCCTTGGCTAGCTGCCACCGTGCTCTGCTTTGCATCTTCTTTGGCCAGCCTGTGCTTTGTAATGCACTGAGCATGTAGAAATTAAGGGGGTTTTGCTCTTAACTTTGGTAGTTCAGAAATGGGGCACAGAGGAAGTTGCTGCTTGGCTGGATCTGCTCAATTTGGGAGAGTACAGAGAAATCTTCATCCGTCATGACATCAGAGGGGCTGAACTCTTGCATCTGGAAAGGCGAGATCTTAAGGTATTTCCTTTGTGCTACTCTTCTGCTCTTAAATTTTTTTCTTGCAAAACAGACTCCTTTCTCCTGCACCCTTCAGTTCTGTGCTTGCAGCTTGGCTCATGTTATGCGTATGTAATCTATATAATATACATTGTCCTGTGGCCTGAGTTCCTTATATGCTTTTGAAAAGAGAAAGTCTGTAATATTTTTCTGTAAGAATCATTGTCTGACAGTTACAGCTAAAGCTTAGCATGAACTTAGTAATTTTTCTCTGTGTCTGTTGGCATGGCTGTGCTAATATTTCCAGATGGATCGTGTTTCCCTCAGTTCATTTTCTTGGATCAACATGAAAGGTGATGTCTGTTGCTTAAAATGACTGAAAATATCTACTAAAAGGTTCAAATAACTAAAAATTCATTCGAAATACCAAGAACGAAGCCTTCCTAATATAGAGAACTAGATGAGAGACTTATAGCAGTGGCTACTTAGACTTCTATGATTTGGTTGTGTTTCTAAATTGACCTTTCAGAGGTTACATGAACAACTAGACAAATTCAAATTTCCTTTCCATGGCTTATTATTGAAATTGTATTCTTCCCCCAAATAAACGTATTTTCCTTTATAGTGAATGAAATAAAAATTATGCTTGTTTTTGCTAGAGAGTGTCTCAAAACTTATTTCTCTTTTATGACAGGGAAGAAAAATTATGAATTCATGGTCTGCAGCAATTCCCTTTTCTTCTTTGAGTGGACCCTCAACCTCAGAAATAGCCAAAGTACCATATTCTGTCCCAGGGTTAAAAGTAGCATTCTCTCATGTTATATTTTCTTGCCACATACTGCCATTTAAAAATTCCAAGATTGATTCATTAAGTCAGCGATAAAGCCTTCAACATTTGATGGATTGATTCCTTTCCTATGCACCTGGTTCTAAAATGTATAAAATTATGAGACAGTAAATTCCTAATAAATTCATGAGCAGTTGTGCCTTTATCTAAAAACATGTTAGTAGAGACCTTTAAACCCCAATGAGTAATATAAAGTATATTATACCCAAACATTGGCACTTCCCTGGTGGCGCTAGTGTTAAGAACCTACTTGCTAATGCAGGAGATGTAAGAGACCTGGGTTCGATCCCTGGGTCAGAAGATCCCCTGGAGGAGGGCATGGCGACTCACTCCAGTGTTCTTGCCTGGAGAATCCCATGGACAGAGGAGCCTGGTGGGTTACAGTCCATAAGGTCACAAAAAGTCAGACAGGACTGAAGTGGTTTAGCATGCACACACACACACATAACTAAACGTTATACCTAGACATTTTTAGCCAGAATAATAATAAAATAATAGATTAACTAATTACCTTTGTTGAAAGTCCCAAATCTGGAGCATAGCAAAATATATAGAATATATAGTATTAGAGTAAAAATTGACCAGCACTTGAAATGAATACACCAAAAAGTAAATGTAGAAGACCATTACATGTAACATATTTGTGTAGCTTCTGATATCCTCAACAGGCAGCAATATTTATTGAATAGCTGGTGATGAATGGGATTCCCTGGTGGCTCAGAGGGTAAAGAATCTGCCTGCAAAGCTGAAGACCCAGGTTCGATCCCTGGGTTGGGAAGATCCCCTGGAGAAGGAAATGGCAACCCACTCCAGTATTCTTGCCTGGAGAATCCTATGGACAGAGGAGCCTGGCAGGCTGCAGTCCATAGGGTTGCAAAGAGTCAGGCACATCTGAGCGACTAACACATACGTATGTACATATTGATGAGTGTATTATTCTCTTCTATAGGTAGCATCTGCCCTCTAGAAGCTTGCATTTCACTTGCCATGAATAAGCATACATTCAAGGAAAAGACTTTGTATATAATATATGTATTATAAACATACACAAACGTACATAAACATACATATGCACACAATGAGTTATAATATTTGCAGAACAAAAAAACAAAAGCTCACATATAAAAGTTAAAGTTAGACTGGTAGAACCCGGCTGAGAAAAACAATGAGTACAAAGGAGATGATTAAGAATCATGTTAGTATAATTTTTATTTAGCATGAGACTTTTTTGTTTTTATTTTTAAGGCAAATGGCTTTCCCTTAAAACTTTGCTTTCAGAAATTTGTATTGACATAGTCCATTTTAACTTTTTTGGTTCTAAAACAGAGTATAGGACAATGGGAAGGGTAGTAATTTTACAGTCTTCAGTGGAAGAAAACCAAGTTAGAAATGAGCTCACCTTGTTCTCTGTCATTGGAGCTTTAAGAGAGAGCAAACCCTTCAGAGGAAAGTCTCTGAATGTTGATGAAGGGTTATCTACTCCCTAGGCAACCATATCCATTTCCATGACTTCAGATACTGTCCATGGATATATCGTTGGTTCATATAGTTCTACTTCTAGCCCTGACCTCGTTTGTAAACTCTAGGATCATATCACCACGTCTGCTTGCCACTAGACCATGACACAGACTGTCAGCCTTAAAGTGTCCGCAACCAAACTTTTGCTGTCCTGCCCTACTCCTATTCTGCCCCTTCTCCTGTGGTCTATTATCTTAGCAACTCAGGGACCTGAGCCAGAGAAACCCAGGGTCATATTTAGCATCTTCCTCTTCCTTATCCTTCTCCTCTGACTCATTAAACCATCACAAAGTAGTTTGATTTTAATCTCCATTTATTTGTCTTTCTCCTTTCTCCTTTCCACAATCCTTCCTCTTGCCTGTGTAACATCAGTAGCTTCCTCACTGGCCCACGCATTGATACTCTTGCCCTCTCATCTATTATCATTGCAACTAGAATGATGTTTTGTGTGTGTGTGTTTGTGTATATGTGTTAGTTGCTCAGTCTTGTCTGCCTCTTTGTAACCCCATGGAGTATAGCCCACCAGGCTCCTCTGTCTGTGGAATTCTCCAGGCAAGAATACTAGAATGGGTTGCCATTCCCTTCTCCATTGGATCTTCCCAACCCAGGGATTGAACCCGGGTCTCCCACACTGCAGGCAGATTCTTTACCATCTGAGCCATCAGGGAAGCCCAGAGTGATGCTTTTAATAACATCAGGTATATCACTCTTCTGCTTAAAACCTTTTGGTGGCTTCCCATTTCAATTCCAATAAAGACTCAGCGTCTATGGGACTACCTACAAAGTTCTGCCTATGTATTCAACCTGCTGTGGGGTCACTGACCCTTCGGGGCTATACTCTTCCAATCTGGCCGTGCTTCATTTATTTAAAAATATGAAACTCTCACGTCAGGGGTGTACCCTCTGAAGGTATGCTTCTTCCCTACCTGCCACTTGGCTAGCTGCTGCCCAGATCTTGGCTCAGGTGTTACTTGGTTATCACCAGGCAACTGGAGATAGCAATGTGACAGCGTAAAGGTGGGAAAGGGAAGATATTTCTAATGTGCTGTAACGGACAGACTGTTGCAGTATTTTCTCCCCTGGAGACGGTAGAAAAGAGTGAAGGGTACCAAAGAAAACAGGGCTTCTCAGGTGGCACAGTGGTAAAGAATCTGCCTGCCAATGCAGGAGACACAAGAGACTCGGGTTCGATCCCTGGGTTGGGAAGATCCCTTGGAGTAGGAAATGACAACCCACTGTAGTATTCTTTTCTGAAAAAATCCCATGGACAGAGGAGCCTGGCGGGCTGCAGTCCAGGTCTCAAGAGTTAGACATGACCGAGTGACTGAGCGCACATACACACACCCCCCAAATAAAGTGGTAAAGACACGGTGGGGTTGTTTGGTTGGTGTTTTGTTTTCTCCATTTGGAAAGTTGTTTTTGTCTGGGCCAAAGGATAACAGTAGCTACAAAGCATGCCTCTGCAAAGTTAAAGCTCTTCTTCCAAAGAAAGAAAAAGTCAACACTAATGAATATGATCTCATGGCATAACTTTATCACAGCCTGATTCCTAGAGGACATGAATGTGTTGAACTCAAACTAAAGAAAATATAGCTAAGAAGTTAGTGTAACTCTAGGGAAAACATTCATCTCGTGACTCCAAAAATAATAATTGTGAGTAGAGTCTGCTTCTCTCAAATAAGCTTTTATTCTTGAGAATAAAGTATGCCTATGGCCTAAAATAATTGTTTGATATTAAATATCTTTCTTATTCACATAACTGCATTATCATAAAGTATAAAGAATACTTAACTATTCCACTCAAATCAAATGCATCTACATTTCCATCTTCCTTTAAAGTTTGGCCTTGCTTTTAAGTTTGCTGTTTTAGCACATACTTCAGGAGTTAGATAGTTGCCTTAAGACTAGTTTTGGATGACCTGGTGTCGATGAGCAGATATTTTTCAGGATCGGTTAAATATTGTAAAAGCATTACCCGGAAATGATCTCAAGCTTGAAAAGAGCACTGACTGTGGAAAGATCATTTTCCAGAAAGATGCAGAATCCTCAGTAGCAATGGTGCTACAGAATTCAGAGAGCTCATAAAGTATATGGGGGAGGTTGAGAGAACGTGTGTGTGTGTGTGTGTGAGACAAATAATCTTGTGATACCTTATAATCCTACTTTCGAGACTGCTTTGCAAATCATCTTTTTACTTATTTTCAGATATTCCACACTCTCTGTTTTGTGAAGAAGTTGACTTCACATACTGGCAAGTTCATTATGGCCATTAAGCTTAAGGAAGCTATCGGGAGTGGAGATCTTCGCCATCTGTTTAGTTTCTCAGAGAGCAGATATTATGGCTGTCTTGAACGCATCTCCTTTACCCGTGCAACAAGCATTCATTTGCCAAGTGCCTGCTTTGTGCTGCGCACTCAGCAGTCACCATTCATTTCTGAGAACTCTTAGGTTGGCCAAAAAGATCATTTGGGTTTTTCCATAACATCGTATGGATGTTTCCATCAATGTTACAGGAAAAACCCAAATGAACTTTGTGGCCAACCCAATAAATCTTGGCTTCTTGGTTCTTTTCAGGAAGCTGGGTCTTTAAAAAACAAGAGGAGTTCTGAGGGAAAGGAGTCAAAAGTGTTTTGAGCAAAAACATCAACTCATACATACCTATGTTTATATGATTTTTTTTTACACTTATAAAATATAAAAATTATTTAAATATTTCACACACATCAAAGACTCTAAATGCAAGTGCAAAAGGGTTTAACATTCCACATGTAGGTCATAAGTACTAGAGTAATTTCTTGAGGAGCAGGACTTATTTGTAAGTTTAATATTTTAGCAAGGAAATGTGTAGTTGTTTTAAGACTACGAAATTTATTTGAGTAAATTTTGTGGGTACCCTGTGTCACATGTCACTTCTCTCCGAGATTCCAAAAGGACCTCTGTTTTTCTAAATCAAAAAAGAAGAAAAAGGAGAAAGTAATTTTGACTGTTGAAGAATTGCCCTTGTGTGTAACCTATGAGAAAGTTACATTTAACAGTTTGTGTAAGATGTGGTTTTTTTAATGGTTGGTAATTTTTTAATTTCAGGATTTTTTGGTTTTATAAACTTAACTTTTCTGATTTTACTTTGTAAATCATTGAATCTGAGATGAATGAACTGAATGCTAACTACATTTTATTAGCTAGCTAAATATTTAACCATTAGTTTTCTCTTATTGGTTAACTTCTTTCTCTTTCTTTTTCCCTTTTTTTCCCTTTTTTTTAGGACCTGGGGATACCGAAAGTGGGTCATGTGAAGCGAATTCTCCAGGGAATTAAAGAGCTTGAAAGGCGCACCCTCCAGCCTGAGGTGTAATCATACTGGTGCTATTCCTTGGAAGGAAAGTCATCGCTACTTAATACAAAGTCCTTGGGAGCCAATGGCTGTTCTTGTAGTTTTCTGCCTAGATGAGTAAGCACCCTAAGACACCTCTATGGCTTAATATTTTGCTATGGGTGAAAATTTTGATTTGAAGTATTAGAAAATATTTTTGTGCCAAAAAAATACATTCCACGAAGCCATTTTCTTATTGTGCAAACCTGACATGTTCAAATATGCTCATATTAGTAAAAAGGTAGGAGGAATCGGAGACAACTGCATTGTCCAAAAGGTGGAACTGCAGAATGTTTACTTTCCTTTAATCTGGTCAGGTGGGGTTTTCTTATCGCACAACCGCATAAAAATATGTGGCTGAAACTTACTGGGTTTCACTGTTAGAGGCATTGGCTTCTTTCCTCAAATCACTGGCTAGAAGACTAAGATGTCAGTTAAGTGGTGTTTTGAATTGGTATCATTTCAGATTTCTAGCTCTCAGTGGTCAGAGAATATGGTTAAAATCCCTCAAACACTATGAATGAATGCAAATCTTAATGCACGATGTTGCTGCCTGAATTGTTTTTTTGTTTCTTGCATGTCACATTTAATATGTAACACTTAGCTTTAATGTCAGTTTTAATGGAATTTAATTTATTATTACCTAAGTACCTTTTGGTTGGCTAAAGGCACTTTTCTGTTCTTTGATGTGGAATTTTGCATATTCTATATCTAAGAATCTGTGAACATGTGTCTGGGCCCCAATCAACAAATGATATGTATCTTATGCAAGCCAATTTTATATCAGTCTGTCATAAACAGCAGGTATGCACAGTAAGAAAATTCTCTGTATATTTTCATAAAATTATATGTTCTGTTGTCTTAAGATAACTTAGTATAGCTCTCCAAACCAAAATTCTCACACTCTGTTGTTCATTTCAATTTAATATTTATTTAATACTGTGTTTGCATCTATAATATAGCAGACTGTTGACAACCAGGAATTTCCCCAGTGTCTCAAACTAGGATCAGTATACTGACTGGCCGCCAGAGTCATTCGCTTACTAAAGAGACAACTGACCGAAACTTCCCAATGAAAGAGATTTAAACTTTTTCTTAAGGGCTTTCCATTATTATATGTCACTTAATTCTTATATCCTGTCAGGCAGATATTATTTCCTTTTTATAAACCACTGTACTTCAGTATAGTGCATGAGAAGTTAACATTTCTGTGATCAAAATCTTTGAAAGCCAAAGGCATACCTATCAAAAAGTCAGAAAAATGTCCTCAAATAAATTTACTTTAGACATCATATACTAAAAAATTCATTGTAGTATTTAAAAATCTTCTATATAAGAGAATTAAACAGGATACTGACCCAGTGGTGACAGTTGTCATAAAGTAGCCTTCTAGGAAGGTACTCAAAAGATATACATATACACATAAATGTATAGACACATATATATGTACACATACACGTATACATTTATATGTACATTCACACTTGCATACGTGTAATCTAAAATATACTTTCATTGATATTTTCTAGACTTTTTTGCCAAATACTTAAAGAGAAATATTGATGGGAAAACATTTAAAACGAGCTATTGTCAGACATATAATTTAATTGTATCAAAAGGGTTTACATATTTGACACTTTATTCTTATTTATGATTTGAGTATTTACTAGTAAAAGTCACAGTTTGGATATCTTAAAAATAAATGAACTCAGGCTCCTGACCAAATGTGTCTGACTATATATTTTACCTAAGTTGTGAATAAATGGGAAATTTTCCACATTGTATCAGGTAGCTTAAAAGAGCCAAGAGCTACTCACTTAGTAATTTTAACATTATCCACACTTACGAAATCAAAAGTCATTTCCAGTTCCTTTTAGAGTCATCCACACTGGAAAGTGTCCTCAGTCACTTCCCTGTGAAATCAGGCAGTCCAGATTCTCTGAACTCTGCTTAGATCAGAAATCCTTGTCCACACACACACAAAGAAAGGAAAGGTGGAGACAAGGAGGCAAGAAATCCTAGAAAAGAATGAATTAATATAAAAAACCTTTATTGATTTTTCACTCTCCCCAAATTCTTCTTTGCCAGTAGAAAAGATTCTCAGGTTATCTCTTGTTCAGAGTTTAAGAGTAAGATGTTAATGACTGAATTTTTTATTTGATGTTGCTCTTTCACTCTCACCCTGGAGAAGCGAATGGCAACCCACTCCAGTGTCCTGGCCTGGAGAATTCCATGGACCAAGGAGCCTGCTGGGGCTACGGTCCATGGGGTTGCAAAAAAGTCAGACACGACTGAGTGACTAACACTTTTCACTCTTGAGTAACATCGCTTACGTATGCCAAACCTCACTAAACAGAATCTTTAGCTAGAATTTTCCTGCATGTGGCTTTTGGATGAGGGAAATTCTTTTTTTTTTTTTTTTTTCATTTAATTTTATTAGTTGGAGGCTAATTACTTTACAATATTGTAGTGGTTTTTGCCATACATTGGCATGAAATTCTTTAAAAATGACAAGATTGATCTTTAGGGTTAAATAAGAGCACTTTTCACTCTATGAACCATCCATGCATGGTTCTGTAGGACCCAGAGGCCTTCACCCTCACCTGCTTGTCAGGACGGTGCCCTCAGAGCCTCGGGAGGCCACAGTCCAGCCTCGCAGAGGAACCAGCTTCTGTGGTAGATGGGGTTACAGCAAGGCTAGGGGGAGCTTCTCCATGAGAGCTGATCAGAGCCCGGGGAGTGCAGAGGGGCTCCGTGCCTGGGTCCACACATAAGCTGAAGTGAGATGCTCAAACTGGAGCCTGGCTTGGGGGCTATAATTGTGGCCTTTCCTCCCCTCAGGCTCTCCCACACATGGGTAATCTCGGAGCACTGGAGGAGACTCACAGCCAACCTCCCAACACTCACTTCCTTTCATGTTCCCTCACTTTCCTCATTTTCCTGAGGAACAACTGACTTTTCAAGAAAGACAGGGACATGGTCAGGCCTGAATAAAATTTCCAAGTACTCATTTTCGCTCATCCATCCATTCTTCTACATCACTTTCTGAGTTTCATTCTTAAACTGCCTGGCTTCCCATCTTTCAGGACTTCCCTGGTAGCTCAGACAGTAAAAGCATCTGCCTGCAGTGCGGGAGACCTGGGTTCGATCCCTGGGTCAGGAAGACCCCCTGGAGAAGGAAACGGCAACCCACTCCAGTACTCTTGCCTGGAAAATCCCAGGACGGAGGAGCCTGGCGGGCTACAGTCCATGCGGTCGCAAAGAGTCGGACACGACTGAGCGACTTCACTTTCCCATCTTTCTACATGCCCAGTGCAGAGATGGTTACTCACAGTCTCACTGCCATGTACTACCCTTTCCTCTTCACCTATCCCACTGCAAAAGGGCTCCTTTTGTCTCACCCCACTTTTGCCCCCCCAGGCTTCCCTGGTGGTTCAGTGGTAAAGAATCTGCCTGCCAATGCAGAAAGGCGTGCTAAGTCACTACAGTCACATCCGACTCTTCATGACCCCATGGACTGTAGCCCATCAGGCTCCTCTGCCCATGGGATTCTCCAGGCAAGAACACTGGAGTGGGTTGCCATGCCCTCCTCCAGGGGATCTTCCCCACCCAGAGATCAAACTCACATCTCTTGCGGCTCCTGCATTGCAGGTGGATTCTTTACCACTAAGCCATCAGGGATGCGGGTTCAATCCCTGGGTTGGGAAGATCCCCTGGAGGAGGAAATGGCAACCCTCCAGTATTCTTGCCTGGAGAATCTCACTAGCAGCAGAACCTGACAGGCTACGCAGTCCATGGGGTTGCAAAGAGTCAGATACTACTGAGTAACCAAGCATGAGCACCTTTGCCCCCTCATTGTGGGTCATCTAGCCAAGTGTTATTAGGAAGAAAACAATTTAAATTTTATAGTTTTCATTTAATGGAAGGAGACTTACTCATCTAAATGAATTGATGGATTAGAGCATTTGGGGACCATGATGTAATTGCTCTGGTGGAGAAGAGGTCCGTGAATGTCCAAGATCCGAGCTGTCCTGCATTGTAGCCACTAGCTCCATGTGGCTATTTAAAGTTAGTTTAAGTATAAATTTACTTTCTCACCTGTCCTAGCCACATTTCAAGTGCTCAGTAAACCATAGTAGACGATTCAGATGTTGAATACTTCTATCATTGCAAAAATTTTACTGGGTAATGTTGCACTACAGTCATTGCTACTCAAAATGTGGTCCATGGACCAGTGGCATCCTGTCACCTGGGAGCTTAGAGAAGTGCAGAATCTCAGTCCACTCCGTCCCTACTGAGCCAAAATCTTCCTTTTACTAAGATTTGTGAAGTGATTAGTACTGGCCTAAATAGTTTTATCTCTTCTAGATGAGTGGGATCTGAGGTCTTCAAAGGTGCTCAGAATAGCTGACTGTCCAACCCACTCTTTCCTATCCCTTCTCCAACTAATCCCAGAAATGAGCTGAAACTCATTCATCACCCAGCTGAGTTTCCCTCTCAATCCTTATTCCTAATTCAGTTTCTAGATGAGCCCTGCCTACCCAGTATATATTTTGGTAACCAAGGTGGCACACAGATACTGGCCAACACAGCTGACCTCACTCTAGGCCCTCGCATCTAAGTCACTGACAGTCTGCATTTGCTCATGTGACATTCTCATTTGTTCACAACTTAAACCACAGGGAACATTTCGGAACAATATGTACTGAGATAAGGAAAGACCGGGTCAGTCTCCCGCAACTTGGACTTTTTGCTTTCTCTTATCAGTAGTTTATCCTATTGACATTGTTCATGTTTGAGGACACATAGCAACACACACATTAAATGAATCATTAGGCATGCAAAAAAAAAAAAAAAAAAGAGAGACCCAAAATGATTGCAAGTAAAATGAATATGTCATTAAAGCCCTCAAGGCATGTTTTGCTAGACTAAAATCTGGCTTTCTTATTATGCTACCTTATGTTGATTTTCAGGTAGTTAATAATTCTTTAAAAGAGTGCCTGAAAAATAATATATTCTTGACCCTCAAAATACAAATTATGTAATTCTATAATAAGATCTTTCCCAGTGACATACAGTTAGTAAGCCTTTTCAATTTACGTAATGATATAATTGACCAAAGCATTACTGCCTAGAGATTCTTTAGCTACCTTTAAAGAATAATGAGATCACTACTTGAGTCTCCATAGAAGTTATTTGTAATAGGAATGGAGGAAGGAAATACTCATGCAAAGCTATGACTTAAGAAATTAGAGCGGAAACTTCCCTATGACATGTCTAAAGTAAATGATCTGGTTTGCCCAACAGGGTTGACAACATAGTGGACTTTTAATGTTGTACAGATGTGAATTCTTTAAAGATACTGCTTTTCTTTAAGCTGTAAAAACATTACATCTCTCAACCTTGACATCTACGGTCCCTCCTGCCGTCCCCTTCCAAAATGAACTTACCTTGAATGTTTCAAGTGCAGGTTGGACTGATGATCGAAGTGGCAGTTCTTTAAGTCAGCTGAAAAGGATGGGAAGTGAAGAGTCCTCAGTACTCAGTACTGGTCAGTGGAGTGGCTTCCCAAGTGGTTTCCAGAGCTGGGCTGCCATGTCTGTCCCCTCACTGCCCCTCGCCGGATGCCAGGGGGCCCGGGGCTTGTTTCTCTCTGCTACGGCATCTCCCCAATGACTCCTGTATAGCAGTCTCTGTCTTAGATGGATAATATGTTGACTTTGCAATGGGATGCCTTCCTGAAGAAACAAGCAAAACTTTAGAAGGACAGTGATTGATTTTTATAATATGTAGAGCACTAATTTATATCTTTCTTATTGTTTTCTCTATTATTTTCTCCAAGTTTTGTTGAGAGATATTTCCGTTAGAATGGAAAAAGCTATAAAGGTTTGTCGTTATAGAGAACAGAGAGAGAAATGACAGCTGGACTGTACCTATTTGTGTATTTCTTTCTGTTATTTTCAGGAGAATCTTAACACAGTAACCAAGGCTGTGTTAAACTCAGTAACGATAGGGACTTCACCAAAGGTCCAGTGGGTAAGACTTGTGCTTCCAATTCAGGGGGCATGGGTTCAATCCCTGGCCAGGGAACTGGGATCCTGCATGCTGCACAATGCGGCCAAAAAAACTCAGTAATGGTGTTTAATAAAAACCCCATATTACTAATATAAGTGAACAAGTTAATTCTTTTATGTAATTAAGATTCTATTTACATGTATTTATATCTTCTCTCTTAATTTTGTATGCACTTCCAAGTTTTAGTTGGAAAAATAGAAACCAAGCCACTACTTACAAGTTATTAAAAAAAAAAACTCCACATAAAATATTTCATTTTAGCTATGAGTTACTCATTGTATAGAAATTTATGAATAGTCTGGATATTTCATAGAACTGCGCTTCAAGAATAAATTAACCTAACCTAAAGGAACATATGGTAACTTTTTAAATGGAATAAAATGTTTCATACTCAGCTGATAAGGCTATTGAAGTAGGTCAATGAGGTTAGGTATACAAGCTAAAAAGGAAAACAAATATATTTTGTGGTCCTTACTGTTTGATTGCACTATTGTTTACCACAGCTTAGCCATATCTATTTCTATATTCTAAGTATTAAGCTGATATATAGCTATAAGATTTCTTACAGTTCTGGTAACTGGTAGCTAGTGCTGTGAAAGGTTTTGGTGTTGTAATATTCCCAGTTTTGTGACTTATATATTGTATATTGAAGATGACTAATAAATTGGAGTAATATATTTATCTAGAGCTGGGAAAATATGATATTTTCAAATCTTCAAGTAAGTTGTATCAAATTTTTTCTTTCTCTTAAGTGAGATAAAAGTCTCACTTTTATGTTAAAATGTCTATTTATACAACAGGTTTCACCTTTTACTGGTTTTATTAATTTTCATATTAAAATTTTTCTTATCTTTTTATACCAAAATAGTGATCACGCTGGTGATTCAAACTTCCAAGATGTATTTTAGTTTGCAGGGCTTTTGGCAAACAAAATACTTAATAACAAAGCAGCTTTGTACATTTTGTGGCTTTGGGGGCAAGGATTTTGCCTTTGAAACTCTATGTGAGGCAGTGCTGATATCAGCAAAGTCAATGATGGACAGTATTATTCATAATCAGCAGCAGAAGGTTTTTGCAAGATGTGTAAATCAGAGTGCATTTATTTATTATACCATGAAATTTAATCTTTATACAAAATGCATATTCTAGCTCTTTTCCTTGTTACTGCTGTTGCTTAGAGTGTAATAGCTCTGTTCATAACTTACTTATGTACTTGAAGGACTCATTTCTGCCAAACAGATGCCCAGTTTTTTTCCTTGTAAAAAATGGTATTCTTCACCTTCCTAGACAATGGAAAAGTCATAGGGACTTTGTTTTAAAAAAATCATTTTCATGTTTAAAATAAATACGGAAAAAGGCATAAATCAAAAAGTGAAATCATCAAGATTAAGAACTTAATGTTACAAAGGGATTCATCATGCTGTATTTGCCCAATATACATTTTATCTTCAAGTCAGAACATCTTTTCTGTAGTAAACTTTCAACTTTTGTTGTAAAAGAGAGCTCAGTGATTATACTGCCAGTATAACATTTGAGGGCTTCCCTTGTGGCTCAGTGGTAAAGAATCCACCTGCAATGCAGGAGATGCAGAAGACACAGGTTCAATCCCTGGGTCGGGAAGATCCCCTGGAGGAGGGCATGGCAACCCACTCCAGTATTCTTGCCTGGAGAATCCCATGGAGAGAGGAGCCTGGCGGGCTACAGTCCATGTCCATGGAGTCACAAAGAGTCGGACACAACTAAAGTGACTGAGCATGCAGGCATTTGAATGAACATTCAGAATCTTGAACCCTCCAAATCTCACATACTTCCAGCTCTTGGTTTCAAAGTGTATGTTCTTAACAGGTTTGCATTTGACTCTGGGCTGCTTTAGTCAGAGTACCCATAAGCGATTATGGTTTGTCACTTTGTTTCTGTCAGTTAAGTCAGTGAGATTCTAATTGAGTCTTGAATTATTTCTGTTTTCGAAATATTCTCTATTCAACTTTTTAAAAACCAAAAATTTGAAACCTAATAGCACAACAGCATACCACACGGAATAAAAATCACATTTTCAAGAAAAATGTCACATATAAAGAAATCACTTTAATAAGCCCTAAATTCAGCTGCCATATTGCTTTACAGTATAAGCGGTAGATGAATTGTAAACTGTTTAAGAAATGTAGAAAATTAAGAATTTAACTCAAAAGAGTTTTATATTAATTTTACTATTGCACAATCAATTATTGAAGGCAGGAAAGAAGAAAATATATGAGAAACATCCTGTGGAAATTAAAGGATAAAGGAGCTTGGTAATTTGGGAGAGTTTTGGAAATGAGTGTGAATGTAGATCTCTTTCAGCTTAAATTATAGAAATGCAAAGCCGGTGTGAGATATATGGCGGACATGAAACAAGAAGAATATAAAAATGTCACACTGGTGAAGTTTGGAATTGTACCTTTACTCTTTTCAAAATTACCAGTGAGTTTAAGGAGCCCATTTCTACTGTTGAAGCTTGGAAGTCAGTTAAAAGGTATTGGTTGGCCAGAAAGCTCATTTGGGATTTGCCATAACATTTTATAGCTATGATATAGTTGGATAACCTGATGATTTGTGTGCATTACATGAGGCAAAATAAACCCCAATATATATACAGCCTTCCTAGACAATAATCCCTGGACTTCCCTGGTGGCTCAGATGGTAAAGCGTCTCCCTACAATGAGGGAGACCGGGCTTCGATCCCTGGGTCAGGAAGATCCCCCTGGAGAAGGAAATGGCAACCCACTCCAGTACTCTTGCCTGGAGAATCCCACGGATGGAGGAGCCTGGCAGGCTGCAGTCCATGGGGTCGCAAAGAGTCGGACTTGACTGAGCGACTTCACTTTTTTCAAGTAGTGAGTGATAAAGAGAGGACTGGTCAGTAGGGCTTAGCAACTTCTCAAAGAAGAGCTCTGGTGAAGGTAGATCAGACCAGACCACACAGAGTAAAGAGATGCCTATGAACCTTCTCAGCCTTGAAATTTGTTAGCAAGGATGGATTTTTCTTTGATTTGAAACAAAAACAAAGTATTCAAATTTACAGTATTCCTAGTAGCTGAATCCTGTGATGCTAGATGTGGGAATAGAGTCAGGTTCATTGGATTCCAAAAACTGACTTTGGCCCTGGCTCACTGAGTCCTTTCTACGAGCTCTATGTTTTGGTCCTTTGGCTTCCCTTATTAGAAATGGTCCACGATATTTTCAGTTACAAGTACCAGGTGATTTTTCTTTTACAAGAGGAATTATGTAAGTGTGAATCGTACTTAAACGTACCTCTTTTCCCACTGTCGTTAGATATAAAGGATTCCCAGACTATAGCATGAATTAAAAGTCCGAGTTAATATCCTTCAATGTTCATTTTAAAAAGGAGAGTGAAGTTACATTAGCACTGTCTTGCCCAAAATAGGTTATAGGTATTTTCATCTATGTAGTATAGATTTATATATTCATTTAGGATAGGCTAAAATCTTAACTTCTAAAGTCTTCAGAAATTTAGAGTAATTTTTTTACACTCACCCCAGACAAACATTTTATTAATACATATATAGTGCATATTATATAATATAGCTGAGTTCTGTGATTCTGTTATATATATATATATATATATATATATAACTAAGACCTGCACATCTTTTCATAGCTTAAATCCCCAAAGAGGAAATGTCTCTTTAAATCAGTGTTGAAAAAAAGGAACACTGGACTCCTCCCTTACCATATTTTACTCTGTGATGTCACTTACCCAGTGAATTCTGAATGGTTTCCTTGCTATTTGATCTGAAGCATACATCACTGTCTTCTCTAGCTATGGAGTGGTACTCTCTTGCAAAGTACCTTTAAAACTTCCGGTAAAGAAATTAAGCTAGAGATTGTCTTACTCATTACCATAATGAAAATCTGAGTACAATTAAAGGAAAGAAATTAGAATAACCCAGTTAAAATGATCAAATGTAGATGAGGGTAAATGAATATTGACTTTATTTTTCCCTGACCCTTGAATTCAGTCACTCTGACCACTTGACTCAAAAAGTTCTTTGCTAGATATGCTATTTATAGTAGTATAATATGATACATTGGCGCTCCTGCGGCATCCCTCTCCCCTAAAAATGTTGGGATTTTAAGAGGCTGTAAGCTGCATGACATCAAGGAAAAGAGTGAATCAGAACTCATTCACCTGTGTTTTAATCTATCTTAATGGCTTCTCTGGCAGCTCAGTGGTAAAGAATCCACCTGCCATTGCAGGAGATGCAGGTTCAATCCCTGGGTCAGGAAGATCCGTTGGAGAAGGAAATAGCAACCCACTCCAATATTCCTGCCTGGGAAATCCCATGAACAAAGGAGCCTTGCAGGCTACAGTCCTTGGGGTCACAAAGAGTTGGGCACGACTTAGCGACTCAACAATAACAACAATGGCACAACTTAGCTTTCATAATAACAGATCTCTAAATGATGATTCCCAAATGATTTGGTACAGTGATGGGAATAAGTTATTTTTCTGGGAATTTGCTTCCCACAATGACCTGATATACAGTTGATCTTAGTATAACTTAAATTAATTATAATTTTAATTAGAACCTTCCCTGTTTACAGATTTCTGTTGTGCAGCAATTTTTTTATATACGTAATGATGAGGATGAAAGCATTGCAAACTCAAGCAGTTCTTTTGTTTCCTCGCCTCCTTCTACTTGAAAAGCTTTCAGAAAGCTTTTGAGAGGTGACACAGTTCTCATAGCAACATTATGTGATCATGTTCTTCTGCCAAGAAACTCCTAAGCTAAAATATGGAACAAAACACAAGCCTAAGCTAATCTTGGTTTTGAATTGTGTAAACCGAAGCATTTTCTATATCAAAGGTTTTTTTTTTTTTTTTTAGTATTTATACAGTTGCATATTTTCTTTTTTGTCCATCTCAAAAATTGAATTGGCATTTTATGTTCTATTTCTAATTAGTTGCAGAAAAGCAAAGTGATAATTCCATTCAGACCTTTATCACCACAAACCTTCATTATTATTCTCTCTTGTGCTTTTGCTCTAGTTTTTCAGTAACCAGTTTTCCCTCCTAATTCTCCCCTACCGCTCATCCAACTTCCACTAGACTGACTGAGTGGTCTTTTTAAAACACAGATTTCTTTTGTCATGACTCAGCTGAAAAAAATCTTAACTAGACTCTCCCTCTTTACAGCACAGCAACCCACCTCCTTAGCGTGATGGATAAGGATCTCCATGACCTCGTCACACCATTTTTAGCATCCTCACCTACCATTTCCACTAGAGACCTTTTGTAACCCAGGAATTTGGAGCTACTCACAGTTCAGTGCTTTGGCATAATCACTTGCTGGAGATTAACTCATTTAAGATTCAGTTCAGATTTTACCTTCTGTGACACTCTGCCTAACTACCCAGAAGGTTAAGTATTTCATCCATGCTCCATAGTCTCTTGGAATTTATTCTGTAAAATTATTTCAATAATTATTGAATATGTATGAATATATGAAAGAAAAGTTAAAGTGTTAGTCACTCATTCGTGTCCGACTCTTTGTAAGCCCATGGATTGTAGACCATGAGGCTCCTCTGTGGAATTCTCCAGGCAAGAATACTGGAGTGGGTAGCCATGTCCTTCTCCAAGGGCTTTTTCCGACCCAGGGATTGAACTTGGGTCTCCCACATTGCAGGCAGATTCTTTACTCTGAGCCATTCGGGAAGCCCCCATATATGATATATATATATCACATTTCAGCAATTCTGTGTATCTGCTTGTCAACAACTGGATTTCTCTATCTTCGTAGTTTCAGTGTCTAGCGAGCCCATGGTAGGATTTTAATAAATGTTTTTGAAATGGTGAAGGTAATACAGAGCCCAGACTTCTCTGTCTTTTTGCACTTAACACATAAACTTTCCTGAGAGTCCATAAGAGGTGGGTGTGTGTTCAGAAGCATGCAGGAACTCTAGGAGAATCAACAGAAGAGAAACAGCAGGAAAGAACAGTTGATTTATGAAGGATAATCATTTGTTAACTACTCATGAGAAATATTTACCAAATTTGAATTCTTGTTTCTTAAAGTTGAGGCTTAGAAAATTTTCATGTAACTGCAGAATTCTTATTTGTAATTCATAGATATGCCTTAAAGATGATCTTTCTCGTTGGCAGATGTTCTGTATTCAGTGTATACAGTCTACATAGATATATATACTAATGACCTACACAAAACAATGACACTTGAGAAAGAATTTAAAAAAAACGCGAAGGTAAAATTTTCTGAAAAATAGTTTTCAACCAGAGATAGAGAATGATTTGTGCAGTTTCAGGTCATTTTTCAGGTCATTTATAGTTAATGATTATTTCATTTTTTATTATGTAAATGCAAGAAGGCTTCTTTGCCGCTGTTGGTGACTCAGATGGTAAAGAATCTGCCTGCAGTGCGGGAGACCAGGATTTGATCCCTGGATCGGGAAGATCCCCTGGAGAAGGTAGTGGCTACCCACTCCAGTATTCTTGCCTGGAGAATTCCATGGACAGAGGAGCCTGGCAGGCTACAGTCCATGGGGTTGCAAAGAGTCAGACATGACTGAGCAACTCACACACACACACGGAACATAAAGACTAAAAACTATTACCTAAGGGACTGTTTTTATTTTGTGATTCTATAAAGCCTTTCTACCATGTCTCCAAATTATGATAAAGGTTGACACAAAAAATCCTTTAAAGTCAATTTTTAAAATTAAATACGTCCAAAATTTGCATATAATTAAATTAAATGACTTCTTACTTCACTCAGGATTTTTTCTACCTGGTCTACATTTGACCTTTGATTCATGCTGGGGATGCAAATAAAATAAGACCGCTCTTATCTAATAGAGTTCAAGTTCATGTTCATGATTATTTTTCTAGTCTGTTTAAGAAATTGGGAGGACATGTTTTTAAGGCAAATATTACTTCTCAGGGTTTTCCAGAGAAGTCATCACCTTCCACCTAAAAAACTAACAAGTTCTGTGTCATAAAGGACTAATCTTGTTTTTATGTACACAATTTTTGTATTTTCAGGTCAACTGCAAATAATTTTTGACCATCACTCGTCAAGTACATCTTTCACCAAATCTATAAAACCCCATTTCCACAACCATAGGTGCTGTACATTATTCAAATGACTAATGAGTTTATAGAACACAAGTTCAACTTTAAGTCCATTTGAGGAAGGCATATATCCTTATTAATGACAGTTACTCCAAAATATATGAAATATCCATTGGGAATTCACAGTAAAAGGAAAAAGTTATAAAATAATGCTTTGCAATGTACTTCAAAGGCTCCATTTGTAGTTATGGGTTGATGTTTCCACCACTTTTATTTTTAATGGGGAAAAAGGAGTTGTAATACTAACAGCTAGCATACTTATCTAAGCATATAGTAAATCCACTATTAGTATTTATGTGCCATAATACACTGATATATAGATGAAATAAAAATATTTGAGTTGCAAAAAATTAACTTCTCTGAATATTTATTAATGGTTAGATAATTGGGTTCCTTTATAAGAAGGAAAAAATATTGTAAGTATGAGAAAAACCTTACTTGAATGTATACTTACATTTTGATAGGCACATTTTGAAGTCACCATTTCCCATCAGTATAAAGTATCAACCATTTCTATGTTCTCTAGCAAAAAGAAATTCTTAGTTTGATAGAACTTAACTCTTTGTTCCATGTTCTGAAAGGCCCACAAACAAAGGAGGCTCAGAAGACTGGACACTTGACCGTTACACTCAGCATCTTCATTCTACCTTTCAATAACGAGAATCAGTAATGATTTGCCTCTTATTTATCATCACATTGAATATCTAACAGCATAGTTCCTTTCGTCCCTTGCATTGCAGAAGATAGTTGTATTCTAGCCTTTGCCATATTACTTATAACTAATAATTTACTACATTTTTGTAGTCCGTTTTGAAACTTTTATCTGAAAGATGGAGATCCTATCTATTTATTATACAGTGGGCTCTGTTTGCTGCAGAAAAGAGTGAAACTTTAAATTGCTTAGCACACTTGCCAGTGAAATATACCTGACAGAGCAGAGGTTATAACTTTAGCTCTAATAACTTTTAATAATGGTAAGAAAACGTGAGTTTTGTTTGTTTACATGCTGTTTACAATGGCATAATTTTTTAAATATATACAACAATTGAGATATTTATTGCATACTATTTTAAAGATGTTTTATGTGTTTTCACCTTTGGAATATATTATTACAGTTCCTTATACTGATAATTTGGGTGGCTTTGTTAATGTAGCTAGTAACTTTTATGACTACTAAGTGACCGGGTTTCCGTGCCTTTCATTGTGGGATGCATGATTATGTATTTATTGTATGGAAGTCACTGATGCGTGTATTTTTGTACTTTGCCGAGAGTAATGGTTGATCTCGATGTATCTAATGATGAGAGATGCCTTTCCCAAAGGGCACTGCCTTGAGATTGTCCTTCTCAAATAAAAAGAATGCATTTGGAGTGTGTGAAGTCTCCATTTTTTTTTTTCTGGTTGGAATGTTTTTTTTTAAATTAAATATATTCTGTTGACATAATTGTGGAGTCTAATATAGTCATAAGAAAATAACAGAGAGACAGAGATCCTGTGTACCATTTCCCCCTGGTGATGACATCTTGCAAACATATAGGATATTGACACAGGATATTGACACTGACACAGTCAAGACGGAAACGTTCGCTCATCACAAGGACCCAAAACAAAGATCCCCTTGTTTTGCCACATCTATTTCCCTCCCACCTCCACCCCATCCTTAATCCTGAGAAACCGTTAATGTAGCTCCACTTTTATAATCTGAGCATTTCAAGAGCATTGTATTAATGGAATCATACAGTATGTGACTTCCTTTTTTAACTCCGTCTGGTTTTCTGAGATTCATCCAGTTGTTGCATATATCAATAGTCATCAATAGTTTGTTTCTTTTTATTGCTGAGTAATACTCCACTCAGTGGGGGAATTCATGGTAAAAGTTTATTTGGTTTCTCCTTACAGTAATCAGTCATTGAAGTTTACTGATAAACACTTGTTAAGAACCAAGTAGCTGTTTCCAGTGGGAACAATCTATGAATAGTCCTGTCTAGTGAGAAAGAAAGGCTATTGTAACACAGACCATTATGTGCAGTAATAAAAGTCTGCAACCATGTACAACAAGTCCCCCACATAGGAATGAGTTCCAGTCCAAGAACACCATTCATAAGTTAGCCTAGGTACCTAATGAACACAATTGGCTGTCTAGAACTGTACTATAATAGCTTTATAATACTTTTCACCCAAATAATACATGAAAGCAAACAAAACATTTTATATTTTATGGTACCATACATTGAAAAATACAGTGCAGTACCAGCTACATCACTGCTGCTTTTATGCTTACTTCCGGACCTCTTGGGTTTGAGATAAAGATACTGTACTCTCTACAATACTGTACAGTGAGGTACACAAAAGCACAGCCACGTGTAGGGGATCACCCACATGACAATGTAGGTTAGACATGACCTAACTTACGTGACCGGACATGTGAACATGTGTTCTCATCTTTGAAATTTGCATCTTGAAGGTCCGTAGGTAGGGGACTCACTGTATGTGGGGAGCACAGAGGAAGGATGTAGAGGAGGTTTAGGGGTGCCTTCCTGGATCGGTCACCTTGCGTCTTCAAGCAATTAGCCAGGCGAAGTTCGGGTGTGTGATATAGGGCTGACAGTGCAGGAGAAGACAGCAAAACATCATGGTGGGTGCAGCCTGGTGCAGAAGCATAAAGGGAACACAGCGGAGATGGAAACTGAGCTGGTGACGGCCGGACAGCGTGATCAGATCTGACCTCCGTGGGTGGAGTAGACCTGCAGAGGACTAAAGACAGGAAGATTAGAGGTCGAACCAACAGATGATGAGGGACTTCTTTAGGGCAGTTTTAGTGGAAATGGGAAGGAGGGAACAGATCTGAGAAATATTGAGATGAAAACGGCTTGCGCTTGGAGACTGGCAGTGCATAAGCAAGAAGAAGAGAAGACTCTGGTTTCTGCCAACTGAAAAGGAAAGTACCTTGGTCAACTTCATATTCAGGCATCACAGTGTAAGACGACCATAGGATTTCCATGAGGTGCATGACAATGTCAGGGAGAGAGATGGGAAGGAAATACAGATCTGGTAGCCTCATTAGGTGGGTTGAAGCTGTTAGAAAGATGAAGTCCTGAAAGATTCCCCAAGGACTCAGAAGAGGGGCCCACAGAGCTAGGACTCAGACCTCAGAGGAAGGGGTGCTGTCCAGATGGTGCCTCTGGGAGATGAGGATGATGAAGCTGGTTCTGGGCTGGAGAACAGGACCAACTACACTTCGGAGGTGAGAACTGGTCCCAGGCCATGCTGGCAACAAGGGTGAACAGAGCAGAAGAGTAAACCTCCTTGCCTTCCCTTGCCCTCCTGTGCCCACTTTGGCAGAGCGGGCAGGAAGCCAGCTGGCAAGGGAACCGAGCATTCGTGTTGCGAGAGCCTCAACCCCAGCATCACAGTAGACAGTGTGTGTCCTGGGAGCTGAGAGGCCAGTGGCCTCTTAGTCTCACAAGGCGCTTTTCTTCGAGCACAGTGGAAAGTGGGGCGAGATGTTGCCCCCAGAGGAACAGCTGAGGGACTAGAAGAAAGATTCTTAGTTTGAAAAAGAGAAAATTTCGGGTTGAGGAAATGGGGTAGAGGTGGGAGGAGATGAGGTTGGACCAAAAGTTGATTAAGATACTTGAGAGACAATCACAGGGAGTTGGGCTTGCATTAATTTTAATTTTTTATTAAATTAGTTATCTTTTATTTATCCATCTTTAATAAATTATTAAATCATTAATACTTTACAATTTTAATATTTTATACAATATTAAAGTTTATGTTCCATTTACAGTTATTTCAAAATATTGTCTATATATGTATTGTACAATGCATCCCTCTAGCCTGTCTTCTAACCAATAATTTGTTCCTCCTGCTCCCCTCTATATTGCCTCCTCTCTCTCCATTGGTAACCACTAGGTCACTCTCTGTATCTGTGAGTCTTCTTTCTCATTATATTCACTAGTTTGTTGTATTTTTTAAGATTCCACATGTAAGTGATGTTAAACAGTATTGTCTTTCTCTGTGTGGCTTAGCATAATACCCTTAAGTCCCATCCATGTTGCTACAAATGGCAAAATTTTCATTCTTTTTTATGGCTGAATAGTATTTCATTATATATTTTATATATATATATATATACACACACACACACACACACACACACACACACACACATATATATAAAACATCTCCTCTATCCATTCATCTATTGATGGACACTTCTAAATGAGATAAACAAGTGAAATTGACAGGAAAAACTGTGATGTCCAAAGATGCACTGGACTGTCTCATTGAATGAGTTCCCCTTTAAGAGAAGAGTTTAGAGACTGAGAGGATGTGAACCCATGGGGAAGAAATTTTTTAACCACTGTATCTCAGTGTATGGACCAGTGCTTGGCACATGGTATATGCACATTATCTGTTTGATGACTAGAGAAGAATTAATTCAAGCATCAGATCACAGGATCAGAATATCTTGGGGGGCCCTTTAATCTTGCATTTGCCTATATATAAAAGGAAAATATGCAGAATCTTAACCAAGTTAGAAAAAAAAGAACCAGAGTTTAAACTCCAAAAAAAACCCCTTGTCATCCAGCATCCTTTTAAAAACAAGTCACTAGTGACTGAAACATTTATTCATTTCCATGGTGACCCTGAGATACTGTCTGAAGGACTTTCTGAATCATCATATTAAATTATTTTTACTTTAAAATGCAAATTATGTTGTATAAAAATTCTTTAAAGCAGTAACTTGTTTATATAATCATAATTCTTCCTTAATCAGAAGGTCAGTTTCCTAATCTTGGCAGCTAACGGTGTATAGTCTGTCTTTGTCCATTCAGGCTACTATAACAAAATACCATAAACTGGATAGATTTTAACAACAGAAATTTATGGACTACAGTTCTGGAGGCTGTGAAATCCAAGATCAAGGTCCTAGGAAATTCTGTGTCTGAGGAGAGCCCATTTTCTGGTTCATAGAGGACCACCTTCTTCCTCTGTCCTCATATGTTGGAAGAAGCCAGGAAGCTCTCTGGAGTCTCTTTTTGTTGTGTGTGCTCAGTCACTCAATCGTGTCTGAGTCTTTGTGACCCCATGGATTGTAGGCCACCAGGCTCCTCTGTCCATGGGATTTTCCAGGCAAGAATACTGGACTGGTTGCATTTCCTTCTCCAGGAGTTTCTTTTATAAGGGCACTAATCCCACTCATGAGGGCACAGTCCTTGTGACCTACTCACCTCCAAGAGCCCCGGCCTCCTAATATCATCTTGAGGGTTAGGATTTCAACAAACATTCAGATCGTGGTGTAGTGCTAGCAAAATAATTTTTTACCAGGAAGTCTAAATACAGTAAATTTCCCTGCATTATTGTTACTATTTTAGAAACAAGAATTTTCCCAATAGTCCAAGGATCTGAACCTTATCTTTCCTTCCCTATCTCTAGCCTTGGTGTTAGTCTTCCCCAGTCCTTGTGCCATCACTGGTGCCTTCACAAAATGCGACAATGAGTGCATATCGTTGGTAACATCCTAGAACTTGCCTCTGACTGGGGTAAAGATTCCAGCCACAAGAATGAGAGGCTACAGATGAGAAATTGTAGAGTCCTAGAATTGTATAGCACTTCTTAGTTTGAGGCACTATATGTACATTTAATGGAATAGGAAATGTCAACCCACTCCAGTATCCATGCCTGGAGAATTCCATGGACAGAGGATCCTAGCACACTACAGTCCATGGGGTCACAAAGAGTCGGACACGACTGGAGAGACTTAGCATACATGCACACATGTACACTTAATCTTCATCATAACCCTATTTTAGCATTAGTCCCATGGGAAATGTTCTCACACCCTCCACACAACTCTGGTTGGTTCTACTTTTGGCCATGATATTTTGGATCAATATGGGCTTTGCGCATTACCCTTCCTTAAAGGACAGACACTGACTTACCAAGTAGGAAGCAGCCCCAGAAGCATGGTATCAGTAAAGCACATTCTCTGAATACCTCCATTCCCACACACACCTCCTTCCCACCCCAATCCACCCTGCCATAGCACCCTACCAACTGGGAGAAAGTCCACGAAGAGAAGGGACCAAAGATTATCCTGTGGTTTTTTTAAAGCATTCTACTCATTTTTTCCAAAAAATACATTTTTTCCAGTATACACAAATACTGCAAGGAGCTCAAACCAGTCAATCCTAAAGGAAATCAATCCTGAATATTCACTGGGAGGACTGATGCAGAGGCTGAAGCTCCAATACTTTGGCCACCTGATGTGAAGAGCCAACTCATTGGAAAAGACCCTGATGCTGGGAAAGATTGAGGGTAGGAGGAGAAGGAGATGACAGAGGATGAGATGGTTGGATGGCATCACCAACTCGATGGATATGAGTGTGAGCAAGCTCCGGGAGATGGTGAAGGACAGGGAACCCTAGTGTGCTGCAGTCGCAGAGTCAGACATGACTGAGCGACTGAGCAATTGAACAACACAAATATATACATATGTGTGTATGCATACATATGTATACATATGTTTATATTTTAACAAGTTTAACTAAAAGCACTTATGCACATGCAATGTGCTTTAATATTCTCTATTTTTTTGTAGACCATTTTTTAAAAAGTCTTTTACTGAATTTGGTACAATATTGCTTTCTGTTTTTAAGTTTTGGATTTTTGGCAGTGAGGTAAGTGGGATCTTAGCTCCCCAACCAGGGAACGAACCTGCACCCCTTGCACTGGAAGGCAAAGTCTTAACCACTGGACTGCCAGCGAAGTACCTCTATTTTCGCTTTTAAAATACTGATTGCAACCTATTGAAATGATTTTATAACTCACTAGTGAAAGGATCAGCAAACTTTTTCTGTAAAGGGTTAATAGTGAATATTTTGGACTTTGTGGGCCATGTGGAACTCTTAAGTCTACTCAACACTGCCGTGTCAGCAGAAAAGCAGTCACAGACAACATGTGAATAATGGGCATCACTGTGTTCCAACAGAACGCTATTTACAAAAACAGATGACAAGGGGACTTCCCTGGTGGTCTGGTGGTTAAGAATCACCTTGCAATGCAAGGGACATGGGTTTGATCCCTTGTCGGGGAACTAAGATTCCTCATGCCTCTGGGCAACTAAGCCCATGCACGGTAACTAGTGAACCTGGGAGCTGCAACTACTGAGCCTGCGCCCCACAACTAGAGAATCCACGCACTGCAATAAAGGATCACGCATGACACAGCAAAGATCCTGCATGCTGCAAGGAAGACTCAATGCAGCCAAATGAATAAATAAATAATAAAACAGAAGGCAGCCTGACCCCTGCACTAATGGGTCATTGTCCATAGTTCTACAGTTTTAAAAATGCAGCCCTAGTTCAACAGTTTCCAATGCTCTGCTGACTTCCCAAGAATCATCTGGAAAGCAGGAAGTGTCCAGGACCTATGGAACTAGAATCTTTGGGGAAGGGATCAGTGTGCCATTCTGATCACCCTCCCTGCATAATTCTTACCTCTGACCAGGCTTCGGAATCACTGATCTGATCCAATGTCTCTACTCGCCTTAGCCCCTAGTTTACAGAAAATAAACTAGAGCTTGAAAGGCTAAGTTCTGGGCTTCAAGCAATTGTCAACAAATTTAAAGAACCCAACTCATACAAACTAGAGACTCTTAACCATAGTGCAGTTAAGTTGGAAATTAATAACAAGAAATCTGCAACAGAGCATAAAACTTACCTCTCATAACTTGTTTAAAATATATCCCCGCAGTAAATCAGCAAAACTGAAAACCAGTTAAAGCTCAGAAGCCAATGACCGTTAGACTGACAATTAAGAATATTAAACATTTCAAGACTATGATAAAAGTTTGTCCAGCTCAATGGCATGAGTGTCTAAAAGCTCATTATTCGATGATGACAATTTTTTGACCATCAGGAAACACTGATATGTAACACTTTAATTAGCTTAATTATGATTTGATGAAATATGAAATTTCAATTGGAAATCAAATTATTAATGAGCACTTCAGCTGATTTGAAAATGATTATAGAATCCTGGAAATATACTTTACTGTTTTTGGCCAGAAGTAATTTCTAAATTTAAAAGTAAAATTCAGTCTCTATTTTTATCAAGATAGAAATTAGCTTAATATAATTTCTATCTATTTTAATATAGGGACATCAATAACAATAAAATGAGTAAAAATAGACACAAGCAAAAATTGGAAGTCAAACTAACTTTAGTGAATCAATTCATTGTAAACTCTGTGAACTTAAATATTAGTTTATATTCATTTTATATTGACTCATTCTCTGATATTCTGCATTCTCTGATAACTTTAATTACAGAGTAGTTTAGGTATTAACTAAAATCACTTAGGGCTTCCCTTGTAGCTCAGCTGGTAAAGAATCTGCCTGCAATGCAGGAGACTCCAGTTCAATTTCTGGGTTGGGAAGATCCCATGGAGAAAGGGATAGGCTACCCACTCCAATACTCTTGGGTTTCCCTGATGGCTCAGACAGTAAAGAATCTGCCTGCAATGGGGGAGACCTGGGTTAGATCCCTGGGTTGGAAAGATCCACTGGAAGAGGAAATGGCAACCCACTCCAGTATTCTTGCCTGGAGAATCCCCATGGACAGAGGTACCTGGAGGGCCACAGTCCATAGGGTTGCAAAGAGCTGGACACAACTGAGTGATTAAGCACAGCACAAAGTCACTTATCTCCCTTGTATATTGAGTCTACATGAAAGGAAAGCTTTCAAGCCTACCTCTGAATTGATGTTTTTTCCCTCATCCTTGTCTACATCCTTTCCCCTGTCCCCCACATACAACACATACCACACCCCCACACACCCACACCCACACACAGAGTACCCTAAATTACACACCTACTCTCCTCCCTGGCTCCACTACCAACACCACCTCTTGTCTACCTGTCAAGCTTCCACTTTATATCCATAGAGTCGCAGCTCAGAAGATCTCCCAATGCGACCTTCTCAAGGCAAACTTAGACATTCTGTTCCCATTACACTTCGTTCTTGACTAGAGTGATTATATTACAGCATAACTGCATCTCTCTTCCCACTAAATTTGCTATTTCTTAAGAATAAAGAGCATATATTATTCATCTTGTCCCCATCACATTGAACAAAACTTGGCTCCTAGTTGATCTTCAAAAAACATCTATTGAATGAGTGAAGAGGATATCTTACTTGCAATATTTTGTTTAAAATTCTTACATCTATGTTCAAAAGTGACACTTCACTGCCCTTGCTTAGTTTGAGAGTCAAGTTCACAGTAACTCATAAAATGACTTGAGAAAGCATGTCTTCTTTTTTATTCTGTGAAAGAGTTTAAGAATGGAGTTGTCTGTTCTTTGAACATACAGTGGAGTTACCAGTAAAACTATTTAGTCATGACTTTATTTCCTCTTAGTTTCTTAGTTAGTTGTTAGGGTCTTAGTTTCTTAGAATCTCTCAAAAAAAAAGAACCTCTCAGTTGGTTCTCTTTTTAGTTTTCTATTTCTTGGGTTGGATGTTTACTATAATCTTTTTATTAATTAATAAAAGGATACAAATATCAATTTTCCTTTAAGTACTATTTTAGCTGCATCCCACAGTATTTTTCTTTTTCTATTTTTAGAGGCCATGTATGCGTCCAAGATGGGGTTTCTCACTTGGCCCAGTAGTAAAGAATCAGCCTGCCAATGCAGGAGATGCAAGAAATGTGGGTTCAATCCCTGGGTTGGGAAGATCCCCTGGAGGAGGAAATGGCAACCCACTTCAGTATTCTTGCCTGGGAAATCTCATGGACTGAGGAGCCTGTCAGGCTTTAGTCAGTGGGGTCACAAAGAGTCAGACACAACGGAGCACACACACATGGATAGGTCCAAGATAGTCATCTGCCTGTCTGGCACTTCCTGGACAAGTTCAATTACTTAAGAGATCTGTGGGTTGAGACTTAGGACAAGTCTCTAACCTCAGTTAGGAAACTCAGGCAGAATCCCAGTCAGACAACCAACCCAGCATGGTAGAAGCAGGAGAGAGCTGGAATTCAGTGGAAAAATTCTGTGGGTGTTCAGACTTGAGAGCAAGTCCTCCAGCCACCAGACCTGCAATTTCATACTAATGCTGTATGATAGGCCCTCCAACAGACAGAGGCCCATGCCCTGCTCAGGACTGAAATGGCAAGGCTGAGCCTGATGCTGGGAAGGTGTCACGTATCCCCCAACTTGTAACATTCAGCTTTGTTATCCAATTTCAAGCATAAAATAATTTACTTCATGATTTTTTTCTTTGATTCACAAGATTTTAATACATGTGTTAATGGCAGCTTTTCATTCTGGAGATGGTCTAGTCATAGCCCGTGAGATGGATTAATTTCCGACTCACCTGAATGAGGTTGAGGGGGCAGCCTTTTTGTGTTTTAGGGAGGGGGAATGGGACACAAAAGAGTCAGATATGAATGAGCTACTAAACAACAACAATGACAACAATTTCCTGTTAGACTCCTCACCTAGGGTGGTTCCTGACTTGACAGTCTTTCTCCTGAGATCCTGGAAGCCATGAAAATAGCCATTCATTCAGCCATTTTGGCAAATGCCCTCAGATAAAATCAGATTCAGTAATAAACTTAACTCTTTAGAATTCTGTCTTCATTTAGATTTTTTTTTTTTTTTTTAATATACTTTCCCCGCCGTCGGGGGTGAGCACGGAGCCTCCATGCTCTTAGTGGTTTGAGGACTACAGTGGGAAGCCGGAAATGTTTGCTTCATTTAGATTTTATCCAACATTTTTAGTTATTTACAGGGAAAGTGTTAGTTGATCAGTTGTGTCTGACTCTTTGCGACCCCATGAACTGTAGTCCACCAGGCTCCTCTTCCCTGGGATTCTCCAGGTAAGAGCACTGGAGTGGGTCAACATTCCCTTCTCCAGAGGATCTTCCAGATCCAGGGATCACACCCAGGTCTTCCACATTGTGGGCAGATTGTTTACCATCTGAGCCTCAATATGCACTATCCAATATGGTAACCACTGGCTACATGTGGCTATTGAGCACTTGAAATTAGGTTAGTTTGAATTCAGATATACACATCAAATTTTGCTACTTAGGATGAAAAAAAGAATGCAAAGTGCCTCAATAATAACTCTTATATTAGCTAAATGTTGCCATGATAATATTCTTAATATATTGGGCTAAATAAAATATATTATGGAATTAGTTTTTCATATTTCTCTTTACCTTTTTAACATGGCTACTAGAAAAAAATTTAATTACATGCATGGCTTGCATTAAATTTATTTTAGACTGTCCTGGCTTAAATAGTCCAGTCTGTAGTATTATTTATGAAATGTAACTGTTTTTAATCACAGCGTTAGTTTTTTTGTACTTTATGGATGCTTAATACACATTGTAAAGGTGTTTATGAGCACACATGGAGATTTTAATTTTTTTAATTGAGTAAGAAATTTTAAAAAACTAACATGCAGCAGAGACTTTGAATTCTAGTTATTTTCTAGAATTTTTATTCTAAAAGGGAGTATTTAATAAACACTTAATTTGCTGTCAATGCCATCTCTCAGAAGTGACAAGATTTTGGGCTTGTGGAACGTCATGCTATTTGAGAGGACAAAATATGAATGTAGAAAAAGCAGTGTCAGGCATGTTTCTTAGACTCTAAGAATAAAAGTTGATGCTTAAAATTAAGAGGGAAATGAAAAGCTGTTCAGTCAATAGTGCTGAAATTATTAGAGATCTACAAGGAAAAAGAAAAAAATTAGATCCTTTTCTTTACATCATATTCAAAATTAATTCTAATAAATAAAATGCATCAATGTAAAAAGCAAAACTTCAGACTTCTTAAAAGAAAATATAAGAAAATATTCTGTGTTGTTGGACTAGGGAAGGATTATTTTAAATAAGGTATAAAAAGCATAGACCATTTTTTAAAAAGGATTCACAATTTGACTAAACAAAATTATTAAGGTTCTGTTCAATAATAAACAACATATAAAAATTAAAAGATAGACCACAGACTGGAAAAATACTTTCAAACATAAAAGCTATTGTACCATGAATTAGTATCTATTATATACATATGGGTTTCCCTGGTGGCTCAGTTGGTAAAGAATCTGCCTGCAATGCAGGAGACCCTGGTTCAATTTCTGGATTGGGAAGTTCCCCTGGAGAAGGGATAGACTATCCACTCCAATGTTCTTGGGCTTCCCTAGTGGCTCAGATGGTAAAGAATCTGCCTGCAATGCGGGAGACCTAGGTTAGATCCCTGGGTTGGGAATATCCCCTAGAGGAGGGCATGGCAACCCACTCCAGTATTCTTGCCTGGAGAATTCCATGGACAGAGGAGCCTGGAGGGCTACAGTCCACAGGGTCGCAGAGTCCGACACGATCAAGTGACTGAGCCCAATGAATGGGGAAGTTCTAGTAGGTTAGCTTATCTCATTATAGTTTTACTCTGCATTTATTTAATGACTAGTGATATTGAGCATCTTTTCATATGATTCTTTTCCATCTGTATAAATTCATAGAAAATAATTTCAGAAAGCAAATAATCCATTAGAAAAATGGGCAATTTGAATGGAAAATGCAACTTCTATCAAAGGAATTCAAATAATCAATGTTAACAAAATCAAAAAATATGCTCAATGCTACTGTATTCAGAGAAATGCAGGCAAATGAGAGATCATTTTAGATCCCTCGGATTGGCAACACTGTATGATAACAGAGGTTTTGGCAAGGGCAAAAGAAAATAGGAATTCATACACACTGCAAATGGGAATGCAAATCAGTATTACCACTTGGAGACCTATTTGGTAATACCTTATTGGTTGAAGATACCTCTGGTCTATGACCTAGTGATTCCATTCCTAGGTATATACACATGGGCACAAAGAGATGTGTATAACAGTGTGTACTGAAAGATTGCCTTCATGAAAACTAGATATTTAATAATGTGTGTGTTAGCCTCTCAGTCTGACTCTTTGCGACCCCATGGACTATAGCCTGCCAGGCTCCTCTGTCCATGGAATTCTCCAGACAAGAATACTAGAGTGGGTAGCCTATCCCTTCACCCAGGGATCATCCCAACCCAGAGATCGAACCCAGGTCTCTCACATTGCAGGTGGATTCTTTACCATCTGAGCCGCCAGAGAAGCTCAAGGAGAATGTGTAAATAAACTTGTCTATTAATACAGCTGAATGAATCATATAAACATGCATCAATCAGTATATTAGACTTCTTAGTGTTGAATGAAAGAATAAGTGGGTTGTCAAATATATACACGCCACGTGACCACGTGACACCATTTATGTAAAAATTTTAACACTCAAATAGCATATATTGTTTATGAATTCATACATTAAAAGTATAAAAACATTTGTGGTAAAGATATGCATCAACTTCAGGATGGCAGTTTCCTATGAAGAGAAAAGAAGAAGAAAGCATAGTGAGAATAAAGCTTTAACTGTACCTGGAACATTTTACTTCTTTAAAAAATATCTGTTGTATTACTTGCAGTTACTTGTAAATTTTCTTAATTTAAAACTATACCTAGTTCCCATCATCTGCCTCCATCTTGTCCCTGCAGAACAAGCTGAGCCAGGTTCTAGAATTCACCCTTACTTCAAAACTTCTTTAAGGTATACAAAACATCCTAGTATTTTGTTTTATTAACTAATTTATGTATTTGGCTGTGCCAGGTATTAGTTGTGGCCTCTGGGATCTAGTTCCCTGAGCAGGGATCGAACCTGGACCCCCTGTATTAGGAGTGCAGTCTTAGCCACTGAACCACCAGGGAAGTCCCCCAAATATCTTAGTGTTAGCCCTGATCTTATGTCTCAATTTAATAACTTGATTGCTGATTCACACAATTGATTCCTCTCTTTTTGTTGAACCTGAGCTCTTGGGTACCTAAGGAGTTGATCTAGGAACAGAAGTTCCCCTGTTTGGGCCACTTCTCTTCCAAAACTGATGTCCCACTTCTGCACCCATATGGAGAGACATTATTTTATTAATGTCTGCCAGCTGTCAGCCTGGATTTCTGAATATCTCCGGAGCCCAGGTTCCCTGAGCCTGGATTTGTCTGTTTTTTGAATCACCTCTTAGACTTGTTGTTAGATCTTTTGACACCTGCTGCATTTGTGAACTATTTCGGGATATGGAACTCTGAGTTCCAGACTGGATTTCCTCCCAGCTCAGTTGTCTGAAACCTCTCCCAGTCCAGTGAATGAGTGTAATAGATAGCTCAGCTAACAGTGATGAAAATTTACAGCTCTCCACACTTGCTAAGCTTTCAGACTTCCTTTCTAACCTGTGTCAGGCTGATCAAATTAAACACTCTTGAGATCCAGGCCTTCAGAATAGAAACTCATTTATTAGGACACAGCTGTCTCTCTTAACCTTCTCTTACTCCTCAGACCTAAAGCGCCTCTTGGAAATATAACCCTCTGTCTTAGAGAAGACTGGGATATCATGAGTCCTTTAAGCACATACCCAGGACGGCATGCTTCCAGGCTACTTATGTTGTGAAATACAACACTTTGCCCAAGGTCTCCTGAATAGTTCTGCATTGAGCAGTGTGGTCTTTCTGCTCTCTGAAGATTCTCTCTGGCTTTACTAGCTTGTCTTCTTGTTTCTTCTAAGACTCCTGTTTATTGCCCTTTTAGAGATGACTACAGCTCAGGCCTGATTTAGATCCATTAGCAACTGGATCACACCTAAACTGAAGCCCCAGTATCTTCAAGGCTACTAACTCTGATCCCAGAGCTCTACTGCTTTAAAAACAATTTTTTTAAAATTTTCTATTGGAATATAGTTGATTTATAATTCACAATATATTTTAAAAAATCTTATAGAGCTTAATAGAAAACCAAACAAACATCCAAGTTGAAAAATAGGGAGAGGCTCAGAAGAGACATTTTTCCAAAGAAGACACAATAATGGCCAAGAAGTACAGGAGAAGGAGTTCAACATTATCAGTACTCAGGCAAATGCAAATCAAAACTACAATAAAATAACACCTCACACCTGCAATAAAATAGCACGTCAAAGAATGGCCATTTACCCATAAGACAAGAAATAACAAGCGTTGGCAAGGACGTGGAGTAAAGGGAACCTCTACGCACTGCTGGAGGGAATGTAAACTGGTGCAGCCATCGTGGAAAACAGCGTGGAGAGTCTCCCCAAAACCAAAACTAGAACTCCCATATAAACCAGCAGTTCTACCTCTTGATATTTATCCAAAGGAAACAAAATCACATCTTGAAAATATATCAGTACCCCAGTGTTAAATGCAGCACCATTTATAATAGCCAAGAGATAGAAACAACAAGAGATCTTCAAGAGATGAATGGATTTTTTAAATGTGACATATATACAATTGAATGTTATTCAGTCATAAAAAGAAGGAAATCCTGCCATTTGCCACAACATGGATGGATCTAGAGGGCATTATATTAAGTAAAGAAAGTGAAAGTAAGTAAAAGTGTTAGTGGCTCAGCTGTGTCTGACTCTTTGTGACCCCATAGACTGTAGTCCACCAGGTTTTTCTGTCCATAGAATTCTCCAGGCAAGAATACTAGCAAGGGTAGCCACGCTCTTCTCCAGAGGATCTTCCTGACCCAGGCACTGAACCTGAGTCTCCTGCATTGCAGGCAGATTCTTTACCATCTGAGCGACCAGGGAAGCCCCATATTAAGTGAAGTCAGACAGAGAAAGGCAAATACCAATACATGTGTGATCTCTCTGAGTTTCTTCTGGTAAAGGAACCCTGAGGACTGATCAGCTCTTGCAGGTCTAAAACCAAGGCTGATGGATCAATAACATTCAGGGGTGTGGCCATAGAGTTCTTTCAGCATGAGTGGGAATTTCTCAACCCTGTTCCAAAGAAGGTGTACCACGATATGATGATGGAGAACTATAGTGATTTGGTCTCATTGGGCCATTCCATTTCTAGGCCTGACATAATTGCGTTACTGAAAGAAGGAAAAGAACCCTGGATGGTTGTGAGAGAAAAAACAAGAAGCTAGAGTACAGATTTTGATTCAATTTGTAAAATAACCAGAAGTAGAAAAACAGTTATATATAGAAAACATACATCTCTTTTTCCAGTGCTTTTTGCTCCCATTCTTCAGACTGAGCCTCGAGGCCAGCATATGAAAAGAGAGAGCTACAAGATATAGTGAAGCAGCAGGGATGAGTCTGCTGCCTAAATGATGCTCATTGCGCAGTTCTTTGTTGTTGTTTAGGCGCGCAGTCTTATTTGACTCTTTTGCGACTCCGTGGCCTATAGCCCACCAGGCTCCATGTCCATGGGATTTTTTTCCAGGCAAGAATACTGGAGTGGGGCGCCATTTGCAATCGAGACTGTGTCTCCCGCAGCTCCTGCATTGGCAGGCAATGCACTGTATCATTGCACCACTGTGGAAGCCCCTTGCCTAATTCTGTGACATGGGGAAAGTCGATGATAAACAACACACAGTCCCTGCCTGCCTTCAAGTGGCATGGCTATCAAACAGGTTGGAATGAAGCAAAAATAATGGGTGAAGAGGGCAGGATCAGAGTGGAGGATAATTTATCCCATGGAGGCTTCCTGCCAAATGAGTTTTCAGAAATTCTCAGGGGGGCTTAGACCCTTGGGGATAGGTAGTGGTGCCATTTTCTCTAAGTGGACTAGATAGTTTTCTCAGGCCCAGGTGGCAATAGACACTTCAGAACTATGGGACTCTGCATCATCTGCATAGGTTAATGGCCTAGGACTGCAAATGGCAAGCAGAGATGAGAAGGTAGGCTCCCAGCCTTGGTCTTCTGCTTGTATTCCATTTATTGAAGAACTGGAATTTTTTCCAGGACATCCAAGAAATCTGGTATGATATGAACTACATATTCCTAAATATCCTTTATTAGTGGGAAGAGTGGGGATTGTACTTGGCAGGATGAAGGAGAGGCTGCTAGATTTGAGAGCTGTAGAATTTGCGAGCACTTAGGAGCTGTAGTTGTAGATCAAACCAATATGACAGGCTTAATGTTGAGAAGATGAGACAGGTGTCAGGCAGCTTTGCAAACGGTTTTAAAGAGAGTAAAGGTACTTTCTCATGCTACTGAGATTAGTAACATGCTTGTAGGGTTGTCCCTGGGTACCACTACTGACATATCACTTGAAGGTCACTTTGGCTTCCTTGAGAAAGCTTGTCAATTACCCTTTGTGACTTAGAAATCCTCACCATATTTTACAGCTACAAATGCTAACAAAGAAAATTAAGTCCAGGAAGTACCCTAGTTAGAAAATGTAGTTCATGCACATTTGATATTCTGAGGTAAGGGTGGATGATATTTCAATTTAGATGGTGGGAAGGAGAAATGACCAATTACATTTCTTGGTAGGGGGAAGAGTAGAACTGAAGACTGTAACTTTAGGATTTGGCTGGTTATTTCTCTCTGGCAATTATCCCAGGTCAGATCCATTTTGACTTGGCAGGAAAGAAAAGGTCTGTCTAGCAGGACATACATACAATGTCATTATACTTTATTTTACAAGCTGAGATTTTTTTTAAGAAAGAAAAGAGGCACTGATCACAAGCAAGAACCATGATTATATCAGGATGGTATATGATTTTACCAGGCAAAAACAGGATGTAAAGTGATCCTGAATATTGGGGCTGGGGTGAGAGCGTGGTCCTTAGACTACAGCAGTTTTGTTGATGCCTTTCTGGAGGTAAAAGATGACCAATATGAATATCCCAGTGGCTCCTGGCATAGGTGGACGTGAACCACTTGTTATTGGAACAGCCATGAAGCTGGTGTTACATCACAGAAAAGCAGGGAGCTTAGTGAGGAAATCCATCATGAAGGTGGACAGGGAAACTGAATTCTTGGCAGGGAACACAGAAAGCCTTTGGCTTCTCCCAGCAGGTGTTTGTTCTTGTGTATATATACTTATGCATCTTTATGTTTCATTACTTTCACCTTTTGACCTGCAGGTATCAGAAGCCGTGAGTCATGAAAAGTAGAACCCAAGTTGGCCAAAGTTAACAAATGAACAGAGGTCAGGATTCATGGCAATTCATAACAATCTTCTCTGACTTGTAGGTAATTTGAGAGAGACTTCTGTCTGAGGGAAGACAGAGAATTTGCTGGGTCTGTTCATATATTATGGGCTTCAGATGGTAAAGAATCTGCCTGCAATGCAGGAGACCAAGGTTCAATCCCTGGGTTGGAATGATACTGTAGAGAAGGGAATGGCAACCCAGTCCAGTATTCTTGCCTGGGGAATTCCATGGTCAGAGGAGCCTGGTGGGCTACAGTCCATGGGGTCCCAAAGAGTCAGACATGACTGATCAACTAAGACTTTTCATATATTATTGTCATTTCTGGATGAGGGACAAGAGTGGAATACAGGCTGGATCAGAGGACGGAACATTTTGGTGTCACAAAACCCTGTCTCCAGGGAAGGTGGTGAATCACATCATTAGAAACAAGAAGAGGAAGCATTTGCCATGTCCTGGCAGAAGGACATGCCATGTCCTATATACCATGTCCTACAAATTCCAAATGGCATCTAAGGATCAATTATTTCTTCAGAAAGAGCTGTCTGTTTGCAAAATGGCATTGTCCAGTTCTGTTTTAATGAAGGATGCTGTAGCAGAAGGCTGCATTGACCTTTTTGGTAGAGAGCAGGTAGAAATGCAGGCACTTTGGAGGATGCCAATATGAGGAGGTAATAATGATTCAGAATCGAACAGGATGACGTACCTTTCAGCAGACATCCACCGAGGGCTTTAGTTCCTCCTGGAATTTAGCTGAATTCTTGGCATTACATAAAGAGTACAGTGAGCAAGGAATGTTCATAATAATTAAGAATAGTCATAAAAAATCAGACTAATATTAAAGTTGGCAAGTTGACACGAAAGCCCAAGAAGTACCTAGTATTGGGCTGATGAAAAAGTGATTGTGGTTTCGGACTGTGACTTTTAAATCATTATAACTAGGCTTGAACACAACTTTATTCATCAAAATAGGAACCATTACAGTCAATACATTTTTTGCCAATGAGAAAATAAGTTTGTTTTCCTGTAGTGTAAAAATCCATATTTGGGATTCGATGAACTCTTGGAAGTCATCTGCCTCCTGCTGGTTGTGAAAGCATTTTCCCTGCAAAAACTCATCGAGACACTTGACGAAGTGGTAGCTGGTTGGTGAGAGTAGCCCAATTCATACAACTCTTGAAGCGCTGGTTGTGCGACATGCCATGTGGTCAGGCATTGTCATGGAGAATTGGGTCCTTTCTGTTGAGCGATGCCGGCTGCAGGCATGGCAGTTTTGGGTGCATCTCATCGATTTGCTGAGCATTTTTCTCAGATGTAATGGTTTCTCTGGGGTTCAGAAAGCAGTAGTGGATCAGGCCAGCAGACCACTGAACAGTGACCATGACATTTTTTAGTGCCAGTTTGGCCTTGGGAAGTGCTTTGGAGCTTCTTCTTGGTCCAGCCACTGAGTTAGTTGTCTCTGGTTGGTGTCTACAATCCAGTTTTTGTTTCACATCACAGTCCAATGGATAAATAGTTCGTTGCTATTGCATACAATAAGAAGATAACACTCCAAAACAATTTTTTTGATTTGTGGTCAGCTCATGAGGCACCCACTTATCAAGCTTTTTCAGCTTTCCAATTTGCTTCAAATACCAAATGACCATAGAATGGTTGACTTTGAGTTCTTTGGCAACTTCTCACGTAGTTTAAGAGGATCAGCTTCGATCATGGCTCTCATTTGATTGTCGTCAACTTCCCATGACTGACCACTATGCTCCTCATCTTCAAGGCTCTCACCTCCTTTGCAAAACTTCTTGAACTACCACTGCATTGTACATTCACTAGCAGTTCCTGGGCCAAATGCATTGCTGATCTTGTGAGTTGTCTCCACTGCTTTACAACCCATTTTGAACTTGAAAAAAAAAATCACTCAAATTTGCTTTTTGTCTAACATCATTTCTATAGTCTAAAATAAACAGCAAGTAGTGTCATTAGCAAAAAAACATAAAGTGAGAAATGTGCATCAAAATGATGTATAACATAACCACATTTATTTAAGACTGTATTCCAATGTCAGATGGCAAATTTCTACAGTGCAAAACCATAATTACTTTTGCACCAAGCTAGTAAAGTCTTGACTTCTATTTTCCATAAAAGAATGACATTTCCGCAACCCATTCACAAAAGGTAGTGTGATATTCTGTCGATTATATTTTACCAAGGATCTTATTTTCATCAGATGTTTATACAGGAGTTTCAGAATAGCTACTGACCATCCCAGGTGGTGCCAGTGGTAAAAAGCCTGCCTGCCAATGCAGGAGATGAGGGTTTGATTCCTGGGTCAGGAAGATCCCTGGGAGGAGGGCATGGCAGCCCACTCCACTATTCTTGCCCGGGAAAGCCCATGGACAGAGGAGCCTGGTGGGCTACAGTCTATGGGGTCACAAAGAGTTAGACACGACTTAGTGACTAAATAACAACAACAAAACTGAAGTGACTTGCCACGAATGCATGCACCTGAAAAAAAGAGTTAAAGGCTATTTAAGTGTGAAACAGGAGCTCTGTAAGAATCATGTTACACCCATTATACCTTGCCTTTAAGCATGATGTTTCAAGATAACAAGATCCTTGTAAGAATCTTATTACAGCAACTGATAAGGATAGCAACCTGTACAATCAAATGTGAGATATGGACAGGCTTTCAAAAGGCAGGGCTTTCCTGGTGGCTCAGATGATAAAGAATCTGCCTGCAAGGCAGGAGACCTAGGTTCCATCCTGCCTGGGTCAGAAAGATCCTCTGGAGAAGGGACTGGCTACCCACGTCAGAAAAGCTCCTGGAAAAGGTCAGAGTTCATTCCGATACCAAAGAAGGGCAATGCCAAAGAATGTTTAACACTACTGCACAATTGCACTCATCTCACATGCTAGCAAGGTCATGCTCAAAATCCCCCAAGCCAGGCTTCAACAGTACGTGAACTGAGAACTTCCAGATGTTCAAGCTGGATTTAGAAAAGGCAGAAGAACCAGAGACCCAATTGCCAACATCCGCTGGATCACAGAGCTGTGGTCTGCAGGAGGGGGCTACGCTCCAGCTGCCACATTCCGGCTTCTCATCGCGGAAGCTTCTTCTGTTGTGGGGCATGGGCTCTAGAGGACAGGCGCTTCAGTAGTTGTGGCACATGGGCTCAGCACTTGGGATTCCCCGGCTCTAGAGAACAGGCTCAATAGTTTGGTGCATGAGTTCAGTTGATTCTTGGCAAGTGGGTTCTTCCCAGAGCAGGGATTGAACCTGTGTCTCCTGCACTGACAGGTGGATTCTCTACCACTGAGCCACCAGGGAAGTCACTGTACTAAGAATTTATGTTATAAAACGTTGCTGTTCTATTTTATGATTAACTCTTTGTGCTTGCACTCAGTCACGTACAACTCTTCTGCGACCCCATGGACTGTCACCCATCAGGCTCCTCTGTCCGTGGGATTCTCCAGGCAAGAATACTGGGGTGAGTTGCCATTTCCTCCTCCAGAAGATCTTCCCAACCCAGGCACTGAATACGTGTCTCTTGTGTCTCCTGCACTGGCAGGCAGATTCTTTATGACTGCACCATCTGGAAAGCCCACAATTAACTCTATACCAACCATGCAAAATAAGTAGGGCATTGATATTTTAAAAACTGTCTTATGAAGCAGTTACATTTAGACATTGTTTTTGAATTTCATACAATTATACATTATGTTTTCTTAAAAGACAGTATACCTGTATTTTACATATTGGAAGTTAAGTTAGTAATTTAGCTATGACTATGATGTTTTAAAGACGCTTACTCCTTGGAAGGAAAGTTATGACCAACCTAGATAGCATATTAAAAAGCAGAGACATTACTTTACCAACAAAGGTCCGTCTAGTCAAGGCTATGGTTTTTCCAGTGGTCAGGTATGGATGTGAGAGTTGGACTGTGAAGAAAGCTGAGCACTGAAAAATTGATGCTTTTGAAGTGCGGTGTTGGAGAAGACTCTTGAGAGTCCCTTGGACTGCAAGGAGATCCAACCAGTCCATCCTAAAGGAGATCAGTCCTAGGTGTTCATTGGAAGGACTGATGCTGAAGCTGAAACCCCAATACTTTGGCCACCTCATGCGAAGAGTTGACTCATTGGAAAAGACCCTGATGCTGGGAGGGATTGAGGGCAGGAGGAGAAGGGGATGACAGAGGATGAGATGGCTGGATGCCATCACTGACTCGATGGGCATGAGTTTGAGTAAACTCTGGGAGTTGGTGATGGACAGAGAGGCCTGGCGTGCTGCGATTCATGGGGTCGCAAAGAGTCGGACACAACTGAGCGACTGAATTGAACTGAACTGAACTGATTATATTTTAAATCAGAAGAATTATTATATATTAGTATGATATATAATAGCACTCAAATATATTTTTCCAATTCAATATGTCTTTAATTTGGAGTGGCACTTCTGCATTATCCTCTGTACTGTTTACTAATACTTATAGTCATGATTTTAGCAGTCATAGAGCATTTAATAAATACCTACTATACATAAAATCATTACTGGGATAAACCATAATGGAAAAGAATATTAAAGAATGTGTATATGTCTATGAGTCATTTTGCTGTATAGCTGAGACAGACACATCATTGTAAACTAACTATACTGCAGTAAAAACAAACAACAAAAAATGTTAACTAGGGATCATTTTATACAAAAGGTTAAGATGAACTTTTGTCCTTTAGGAGACTCATTACAAACGAGTAAGTAAGTGTTATAAATGACACAACAGATTGTGATGTAATACACACACTAGTGAAACAAAGGCAGGGCTTCCCAGGTGACTCAGTGGTAAAGGATCTGCCTGCCAAGGCAGGAGATGAGGGTTCAATCCCTGAGTCAGGAAGATCCCCTGGAGGAGGAAATGACAACCCACGCCAGTATTCTTGCCTGGAGAATCCCACGGACAGAGGAGCCTGGTGGGCGACAGTCCATGGGGTCACAAACAGTCGGACATGACTGAGTAATCACTCACGCAAAACAAAGTCATGAATGAGATACTTCATCTTTTAAATTTTAAAAGTATTTTTATGTTTTTAACTGGCTGATGAAATTATAACTTTCATATTTTCCCACCTTCCAAAGTTGGTTTATTAAATATTATTAAACAATGTACGTAAAGTGAAAACGTTAGTTGCTCAGTCATGTCTGACTCTTTGCCACCCCATGGACTGTAGCCCATGAGGCTCTTCTGTCCGTGGGATTCTCCAGGCAAGAATACTGGAGTGGGTTGCCCTTCCCTCCTCCAGGAGATCTTTCCGACCCAGGGACTGAACCCACGTCTCCTGCATCGCAGGCAGATTCTTTACAGTCTAAGCCATCAGAGAAATGGTAATGTGTGTAAAGCAACCACCAGAAAGGGAATCAGCTCTAGTCTCTTTTCCCGTATTTTCCAATATTCTACGTAACGTGTGAGTATTGATTTATTATTACTAAAGCCTCCCAAATCCCCAAACAGAGAGCAGCGTGACAAAGAAGGACTGACATCTCTCTGTCACAAGTGCACAGCCAGCTGGCACCATCACTCAGGCAGGAAACAGGAATTCAGCCAGTGGGCCAAAGGGAGACTCAAGTTTTCAAACAGGAAGCGACATGGAATCTACTCCTGGCTGTCAGAGGTTGCTGGTGTAAAGCTCCAGAGGTCTGGAGGAAAGATGATGCCTGCTTTGTCGTCAAAAGGTCATTAGGGGGATTACACTGACAGCTAGCTTTGTGTCGCATGCCTAGTCCCGTGGAAAGGCAGAACAAGACTGAACGAGCTAACTTTAGTCAGAACCATGAGACTCAGTGGGCGTCCCAGGGGGCTGTGATAAAGAATCCGCCTGCCAATGCAGAAGATGCAGTTGATCCTTGGGTTGGGAAGATCCCCTGGAGAAGCAGATGGCAACCCACTCTGTATTCTTGCCTGGAGAATCCCATGGACAGAGGAGCCTGGCGGGCTAGTCTGGAGGGTTACAAAGGAGTTGTAAATGACTCACTAAACAACAGCCACAACACATAACGCTCAATGCCCCAGGTGAGCAGAACAAATCATTCATCCAGGCTGGGCCAGCATTCTTTCATATGCCTATAACTCAAATGTCTTGGCTCCATTAGGCTATGCAGACAAATGGAAGTAACATTTTCATTAAATGGCAAGACTACTTTGGAGGAGATCCACCAGCCACTAACCTGACTGCTGGGAATCAGTCTACTAAAGTGTGTCCTGGGGACTGGGGACCGCCGAGGCTTTCCTTGGCATATGTTAGATAAAGCAGACACAGCCTGTGTTCTCTGACTTGTCACACTGAGGCCTCAGCTTCACTGTACACCACTGCCTTCCTTTCCGCACATCACCCTCTCTGTAGGCATCAAGGGGCAGGGGATGTGTGTGTCCCCTGCAACACCATCTCAAGCCTGGGCCAGGCTTTCTATTCATTTCCTGTACCACAGCACAGACTGGCCTTACAACAGACTGGCCTTACAATATTTATCAGGACTTTGCTGAAGATTCCCGGTATTAAAAAAATGCTTAAACAATTTAGGTGATACAAATGAGCTAACTCTTCATGAAGTAGACAGCCTCCATTCCGAGAATTGCCAAATGGAGTGAAAGGCAGGAAGCTTTTACAGGTTAAAGAACAGGGAAAAACAAAAATAGAAAATATCCGAGTGCCTGGGGCCACACTGTTAACCTTGCTTGGGGTGAGAAGGACCAAGAACATCAATTCAGCGTTGCCTTGGCATTTGGGGATTTGTTGCTGTTTAGTTGCTCAGTCATGTCCGACTCTGCGATCCATGGACTGTAGCCTGCCAGGCTCCTCTGTCCATGGGATTCCCCAGGAAAGAACAGAGGGGTTTGTCCGACTGAATATATGTTTCTGGTCTAGTGGATGAATTACAGGAACATGAAAGTTCTCTAAGTTTTGGTTTGCTGAGGTAGTACTGTGGGCCCAAGAGTCTCCATGGTGGGCCTAAAATTTAGTTCAAGTCTAGAAAAAGAGGGAAAAATAGAACTCTCCTTTCCTTCTCTTCCTTCCTTCTTCCCTTTCTTTCTCCTCCCCACTCTCCCCTCCTTCTCCTCCCTCTCCTTCTCTTCCTTCCTCCTTTCCTTCTATTTTTCTCTTCTTCCTCTTCCTCCCCATCTCCTCCCCACCCCCTCCCTCTCCTTCTTCCTCTCTTTCTTCTTCTCTCCTTCCTTCCCTCCCTCCCTTACCTCCTCTGAATAGTTATTGAATAACTACTAACACCTGCTATGTGCCAGGCATGTTTAAGTAAAAACAGATGTGGTTCCTGCTCAGGGATCTTGCAGTCTAGCAGGGGAAAGAGACAGACAGTAACCAAACAATTACTCAAATAGAAATCATTTTAAGTTGATGAATGCTTTGAAGAAAACGTAGAGAGTCCCAGATAAGGAGGAGCTTAGTCTGGGGAGTTACGAAGAGTTCTTGAAGAACTGAGAGCAGGGCAGGATGCTGGCAGATTCACGGGTGTTCATTCAGAGGCTAAGGGGAATGGGGAGAGAAAGAACATTTAATAAGGAAGGAACAGCTTGTGGGATGGCTCTGAAGCAAGGAGGGTCTGGTCCTACGTCCAGGAACTGAAACGAAGACTCTCTGAGAGAGAGGATGAGGTCAGAGCAGGGAAGAAAGTTGGAAGATCACGGGCAGGCCAAGCATAAGCCACTGAAAGGTTTAAACAGGGCAGTGATGTGGCCAGATGTGAAACACCCAAGTAGAAATGTCAGCCTTCTGGGGCTGAGTGCAGATTTCAAAGAGCAGGCAAAAAAGACAAAGCTAGGGGCTTCCCTGGTGGCCCAGTGGGAAAGAATCCAACTGGGTTCAATCCCTGGGTCTGGGAAGATCCCCAGGACAAGGGCATGGCAACCGACCGCAATATTCTTGCCTGGAGAATCGCATGGACAGAGGAGCCTGGCAGCCTAGAGTCCACCAGGTCCCGAAGAGTCAGATATGACTCAGTGACTAAATATCAAGGAGCAAAGTAACTGTGCTAGGAGAAAAAAATATGGACTTGTAAACTGGATATGTATTATTTTTTAAAGTGTTAAAAAAGAATAAGCAACATCCACACAAACAGCCCCAAAGTGGAAACAAATGTCTATTAACTGATAAGCTGATAAATAAAATGTGCTATATCCATACAATGGAATCATTATTGGGCAATTAAAAATGAAGTACTGATACATGCTACAACATGGATGGCCCTTGAAAACATTAAACGACCTGAGTGAGACAAATGACCACATATTGGATAATTTTGTTAATACAGAATTTCCAGTAAAGGAAAATTTATAAAAAAAAATAGTTGTTGTGTAGGGCTGGGGACAGGGTGGAGGACTGACTGCTAATAGATAAGGGGTTTCTTTTGGGGGAAAAAATTGTTCCAAGGTTAGATTTTGCTGATGATTGGGCAACTCTGGGAGTATACCCACACCACTGAATTGTACATTTGAACACTGTATGATATGTGGATTATATATCAATAAAGCTGTTAAAAAAGAAAATAAAAAAATCTAGAAACTAGGGACAGCTGTAGAAATGGATTTCAACCCTAATTTCTTCCCATTTTATATTCGTTGGCCTAGAAATAATTGTAGCCGGCAAGAGACAACAGTGACTGTCTTGCTAGCTTGAGCTGGGAGGGTTTATTGCTGTATTAGTTTAGGTTAGAATGGGAGAGCTGTGCCCATTGGGCATTAAATTAGCAGTACTGAGCAGCTGTTTCAGTTAATCATTATAAGGACTGCAAACAGCATTTCAGAGTACTTGGTTCCTTCAGCATTTTAAATGAATGCTCTTAATATGTTAAAATAATACTCTTTCTCATTCAGTATTTTTCCTTTCAAAAAAAATAACCCTATAGTGTTGAAATCTTATTTTCATTAAAATCAAGGTGTTGGCTTAATTTTAAAATATTGCCCCAGATCTTTTAAATATTTTTCTAGTTCTTAAATTTTGATTAGGAATATGTGAATCATTATTTATTAAACACTACATAGATTCAAAATAGCTACAGAGAAAGGGAATACGAGGTTGAGCAGGTGGCAATGTTTCCGTTTTCACACTCTGAGAAGGCCAAGGTTTCTTAGGGAAGCATTCCTGGTATCTGTATTAATCAGTTGGATAGTTTCTCAGCTGCTGTATGTGCGTGCATACGTGTGTGTGTGTGTGTGTGTGTGTGAGCTTCTAATTTCATTTGACTTGTGCTGACTCTGTTAGGTTTTTATAAAAATTCATTTCATTTCCCTTTCCAGCTTCCCTCTTGCTGGTGTGTGCATGCCAAAATGTAATTCAGGCTTAACCACTTTGCGTGCAGGCTAGGTCATTGCCTTGTTTTATGCATGAGGAAACTGAGACTCACAGATGATAAGGTACCTTGCTTGATTTGGCTGAGTCACCAATTAATGAGTTCTTCTAGTTGGAACTCAGTTCTCCTGATTTCTGTTTTTGTTAGTGAAACATCTCCATTTTCTAGCCCTAAACCTCTACCTTTTCAAATCTTATACTCAGGAATAAATATCTGCATTGAACATCATTTTATGTTGGCTATTTTTAGAAATGACTTTTGGACAGAAGAGGTGGTTATCTGTGTGTTGTCAATGGAGGGGGAAAAATCAAAGGTAATGATTTTTTTTGGGCCATTCGTTTTCCCGTGTAACAAAATTTCTAATTTATTTCTCCAATTGTAATTAAACAGCAGTAACTGAAGAATACCTAGATTTTTTTTTTAAACAAAATATGGCTAACACAACCAGGACTTTGACCTAACAGATTTTAGAACAGGAATGTCAATGTCATCGGAAATTAAAATTTTCGGGGCTCCTTCTTACATATATTACTAATCCTCTAATCTCCCTTCTTCCTCTGTGGCCTTCTTAAGATCCGTGCTCTGTAGCGAAGAGCTTAAAATTATTAAACCATAGGTGTCTCTTCCCTATTTAAAACTCTCCAGTGCTTTCCACTGCACTCAGAATAAACTAATTCCTATATTGCCTTACAAAACCCTACAGGATGTAACCTACGCTTGTTTACTTCTCCAAGTGTTTCCAAGCTTACTTTCCTTTTACTTTTTCATACCTTCCCCCTCAAACCCAATTTAGGGCCTTAGAATTAGCAGTTTCCTTTGCCCCAAAAGCTTCTCTGATATTTGCATGCCTGTTACGCAAACCGCTTCCTAAATGTTTCCTCCTCAAAAGGGCCATTGCAATCGTCATCACATCATTCCCTGAATTTCTTCTGCGTGGAGCTTAACACCAAGATATTTTTCTCCCCTGCCCATAAACTCCCCAGAACCTAGATTTACGTGTTTTTGAGGGTGCTCAATCGAGAGTCTGGAATAGTCCCTAACATAGAAGCTCAACAAAAATTTGCTAAGTGAAGAAACGAACATATGAATATGCCCTTTCTTCCTTGCCCTCCTCTCTCCCAACCAGGGCAAAACTCATAATGAAGATACACTTAAAAATGTCCTTCTCATCTGTCAGGTATCTCCACTCTTGAGGAATAGATGTCTTCGAGGAGACTGCAACTTCACTGGACTAGCCCTTCCGATTCTACCTTGATTCTAAACATGCTAGCTTTTCATCTCGGTCTCGGTTTCTCCGTGATCAAGGCTTTACTTCCCGATTCTGACATCGCCTCACGACGGAAGGGTGAGCATTAGGGCCTGGAGATCCCTCGATGCCAATTGTCGAGGTCTGGATGGGGCCAGTGGGCCTGGCGCGCTGTGAGTGGTCCTCCCTGGAAATGCTGGGGGGAAGGGGCGGAGCTGTGTCAGAGGATGAGCCCTTCTGGAGCCGTCGGATCTCGAGGGGCTGCCGCAGGGGCCCCTGGAATCAGAAGCAAGCACAAGGTAATCTGGGGCGAAGAAGGAGCCCAGCTGACCTCCGGCGGTAAAACCTAGGGGACGAAGGAAAGGAGGCAGGGCCTTACACAAGAACCGCAGAGCAAGCCAAGATTTGGATATTTTGCCCGAGGAAAGGGTTAAACGGTTTCCCAGGTAACGGACCAGGAAGCGCGCAAGACGTCTGCGGGAGGTTCGTAGGTCAGCCTCGAGTTTAAAGCTCCCGTGGCCCAAACGGACTCTGACCAATGGGAACGCCGCTGGGCGTGGTCACGTGACGCGCGCGGCCATCCGGCTGGCGGCCCCGGAGCACGTGGGAAGGCTTTTTCCTGTTCCTTCTCTCCTGTTTAAAAAGCCCACCCACTTTTTGCGCGGGCTTGGTCGCGGAGTTCTTCTCGCGAGAGGCGGGGCGCTCTCTCGCGAGAGCGAGCGGGAGGCGTGAGGACTCTCGGAGGTGTTGCGGGCTGGAGCTGCGGTGGCGGAAGCCGGGGGCGGGCGGGCAGGCGGGGGGCGGGCCGGCCGTGGGGCGGGGAGGGGGGAGGGCTGGGGGCCGCTGCGGGAGGGGGGCGCCCGCCTCCTCGGCCGCTCGCGCCGCTGGTCGTTGCGGGCGGGTGTCATGCCTGTGAGCTGCGGAGGCTGCGGCCCCCCAGGTGAGCCTTGGCGCGGGTCCGCCCGCTGAGGTGAGCGGTACCCGTTGGCTGGGGCGGCGGCGGGGCGTGGGGCCTCGCTGGATGGAGCGGCCGGGAGCGGCCCACGGCCCCGGCTCAGACTTTGGGGCTGCCCGGAGCTGAGCTTTCGCACGGCGGAGGGAGGAGCGGGGCGGGGAGAGGAGAGGAAGCCCGAGGCCCTGGGTCTGAGGGGACGGGGACGGACGTCCTCGGCCTCCGGAACGGTCTTCCCGGTGTCTGAGGGCGGCGGCGGGGCGGCAGCCCTTTGGGTGACAGGCTTAGTTTCCGTCCCCCAAGGTGGTCTTCAGAACCGGGGCCCCTCCGTGCGTGCTGCTGCGTGTGCCTCGCTGGTCTGCGTGCTGCACGCACAGAAACCTTTGCGCGAGGAAAAGGAGGATGCACTTTGTCCCCCGAACCAACAGCCATCCTCTGTCAGACCCTTTTGAGCCCTGGAACCGGGTACACCCTAAATCTTGGGACAAACGGGAAGCGTCAAGCATCTCTTCGGCGTGCTCCTTGGATTTATCTGGTCTCAGATTTCTTTCAGCGCTGTTAAACGGCTCAAATGCAGACCACCACCCCTCATCTGAATGGACTGGGTAGACTTATTCTTTTATTCCAGGCACTTAAACTGCCTTATTAAAAAAAAAAAATACGTAAAAAAAAATACGTGGGTGTGACCAAAGTGTTAAAAACGTTGGCAGAATAACAATGGCAGTAGAATCTGAACCACAGTGTATGACGTGGTGACAGTCTTTCTGGTTTCCTTCCACTGAAACCCCTGTTAAACTGAAGGTGGTTAAGCTTAAGATGCTAAGGAAATTTCAGGGTGAGAAATACTGCTGAGACATGTATCTAATTGCCTTTTTGCAGCCTGGCATTAAACATTCTGGTACGCTTTTCAGCTTTGTAATTCCTCAGTCCCTTGCAAAACTCATAAGCTTTCCTTAGCTTCTTTCCACCTTGTTGGATGATATATTGATTGATGCTGATCTTGGTATGTCTGGAAATAGGAAATGTCCTCAGAAAATTTAGGGTTCTCAGCAGTTATTTTAATGTCATATTATTGTCTTATTTATGGTTTTAGAGGAAATGGCATCCCAGTGCCCAGCACAATCACTGTCAGTTTAGATAGTGCCATTTTAATGAAGCTTTTTAAATACACAGTTATATTTTTCAAGTAGTACCCTGTTTATGCATACTTCTTTATGGCCCTTGTGGCAGAACTGACCCAAAGGTTGACTGAATTTTACTCTTGGCTGTAACAGAAGTTTATGAGAAATCTGAGAATGTAAAGGGCAGTCAGAACCAATTCCCCAAATTGAACTGGTACCTAGTGATGAATATCTGTACCCACATAGCTGCTCTGTTAATAAGGGCCTAGTGGTCTACCTCCAGGCTAATGATATTTCCCAGTTATTGAGGATATGGGACCTGCTGAAGACCCTGAGCCACAGTGAGAAATTCTCTAGCTTTTCAACTCTTCGGAGAAGTCTAGAAGCTGAAGAAGTCTTCCTTTGCCTTTCAAGGCTGGAAGAAGGATAGTACATTTGTTTTTCTTTTTTTTTTTAAATGAGAAATTCCAGGAACTTAACTGTCTGGAAAAGGAAATCAAACCAAATCAGATGATACAGTTTAGGTTATTCTCCGGGAAATTTCCAGTAATGATAGTAGGCTGTGCTGTTGTCTGTACTTGGAGAAAACATGAAAAACTTCAACGTCTTTTTGAGAATGGGTGAAAGAGACTTGTATAGATTTAAGAAGTTCTCTGCCATTTCATCTTGGGAAGCTGATTTTCAGGGATAGAAAAACAGTTTTTTTTTTTTTTTTAAACTGGTTTTTATCACTTTGGCAAGATTTTCAGGTTTAGGATGTAGATACTTGTAACTGAAGTCACTTTGGGTAGGATGATTATTTAGGTAAGCTAAACTGTTCTTTTTCTTGCCTGCATTTTAGTAGTAAAATCAATGATTTGGAGGAAATGAGGAATGGGATAGGTTAGGAAAAGATCTAAGCTGGCCTGGGCTTGAGTTCAGGGTTAGTGTATAAACTGGTAAAGTAAGGAAAGAAAATTACTTCATCAATTTACAAACAAATCAGACAGATCCAAGTGACTATATTCTGTCACTCATCTTCATATATTAATGTTTATTATAAAATACTAGCATAAAGTCATTTGAAATGTATAGGTTAGAGACTGGACGGGAGAAAAGAAGTTAGCATTTTTGTACTAATCAGACCATGTTTCATGGGAAAAAATAGATAAATGGCATAGAGGATTGGAACAGATTAGATATTACTTGAGTGAAAAAGAGGTACAGTGTAAAATAAAGAGTTTGTGTTTGGGAGTCCAGCAGATCTGTTCGTTGATGTTACAAAGCCTCTTTTTCTTCCTCCCTGACAGGAGAGTTTTAAAACCTTAGTTACTGTGAAGCACATAGTAACTGCTTACCCAGTGTTTTTTCTTTGCCCTCTTTTAATGTCTTGATTATTGGGCTGCAAGAAACAGAAACCATTTGAATTAACTTACTTAAAAAGAGCATTTGTCAGACAGAAGTGTCTGAAGTCCAGCTCAGCGTTCTGGAAACCAGAACATCTTCAGGCAGTTACCCAGCCAGTTTTTCTCTGGGAAGCCATGACATGGGTGTTGTGTCTCTGTTACTCTGTAATGTCTGTTTCGACTTCTTTCAGACTGACTCTTTCAAGTTCTTGGTTTCTGCTTCCCCATACCTTCGGTTTGCATGAGACTTTGGTTTGCTTTAGTGCCAACACAAGATGTTTTGATTTTGCAGTGTGGTTCTCTCGAGATATCTCCACGTCTTAATTCCGAATTTCTGGAGAGATAGGTAGTCCAATAGGTCAGGTACCTACTTGTAGTCCTGTTGGCCTAGGGTGGGGAAAGATGGGGGAGAAGATGTAGGTGTGCCTTACACAAAAGTCCCAAAAAAAGTCCCACAGTTTCTATTTTTTCAGGCTGGGTACTACAAGTTCTGTAGTAAAGGGGGTGTGAACAGGCAGGAAAAGGTGGGTACTTCCGGTGTACTCTGACCTCCTCCAGTTAGAATTTTCCCCTTAGCACTCTGAACTTGTTCTCAGCAATGGTCTCCTTCAGGACAGGTTCTAGGTATATGAGTGCCAAATGTGTATGTAAATCAGGTGCCTGCAACCTCCAGGATCTAACGCCTGATGATCTGAGGTGGAGCTGATGTAATAATAATAGAAATAAAGTGCACAATAAATATAATGTGCTCGAATCATCCTGAAAACATCCCCCTCTCCCCAGCCCTGCCAGTCCGAGGAAAAATTGTCTTCCACAAGACTGGACCCTGGTGCCAGAAAGGTTGGAGGACCGCTGAAGTAAATGTTGTGTGCTTCAGTTTTCTTATGTAAAAATGGGTATAAAACAGCAACTTCTGTTGTGAAAAATATAAATTCAGTTTATCAGCAATTAAACAGTGCCTGCCTGGCAGAGTGTAAGGGATGTGGTGTGACTGACTGAGGGCACGCTGTGTGTGGATACTGTGGTGTGGCTTCTGCAGCATTTGAAGAAGAAACTGTCATTCCTGGCTAAGTCTAGTGCTGACCACTTTATACTTAAAACTGTTTCTTGACTTCAGTGACACCTAAATTCTCCTAAATCGCTACCTCACTTGCTTTAACTGCCACTGATTGTGGCTCTTCGTTTACCTGCCTGAGGACTGTTCGTCATGTTTGTCTTCTGTCTTGTCAGAGTCTCTAGGGTCAGCTTTCAAGCTCTCTATATACAGATAATTCCTAGAGTAGTGTCTCTAGCTCTGACTACCACAGCTAAATGTATTTTTTAGGTGCTCTTTGGATATTATCATGACATAAAATAACGCTATCTTCCACTTACTGTCTAGTTGGCTTCACTTACAGCTCCCCAAGCTTGAAACCTTAAAATTACCTTTCACACTCTTTTTTTATGCCTCGTGTATTCTGTTGGTTAGTAGGTTCTGCACAGAATTTTAGAATGCTTCATATGTGCCAAGCACTGGGCCCATCTGCAAAGAGGATGTGTTCACTCATTCCTGCTGCTGGCAGTTCGGGGTTGAACTTTATTATTATTTGCATGAGCTGCTTAAGTGCCTTTTCAGCAGTATATTCTTAGAGCTGTGAAATCACAGATGCCACTGACATGGAGGAATGTGTTCCTGAGTTAAAATTTTGAACATACTTTTTTGTTAGGAATAATCTTGTAGGTGGGGATTATGCAAAAGGTTAAGAATATTATTACCCTACCTTCTAGGACGCGTATTCACATTGAATGCACAGCCTCAGTATTTTAGGATATTTTTTTAAGTTGTTGTTTGTTGTTCATATACAGGAAATTATAGAGAAGCAGATATCTTAGTAGATAATCAGATAACATTCACACTTCTTTTTACATGAATGATGATTGTTTTAAAAGACAAAACAAAGTAGTAACTGATAGCTGTGATATTTTTAGATTTTATAAATCAAACAGCAGGACTGTACCCAAGGAAAAAGCTAACATTTTTCAGTTCTTTCTACATCAGGTACTGTTTTTGAATGTATTACTTAATTGTATCCTTATAACCATTCTGTGAAGAGGAAGCCTTGGGTTCCTTATCTGCAAAAAGAAGATAGCACCCCTTCACACCACTTTGCTTTGTATTTGATGGTTGCTCTGGGGTTAACAAGATAACTTATCAAAATCACTTTTTGTATAGTGTATAACAGTATTTTTTTCAGCTCTTAACACATGATATGCTATGTGTAATTTTGTCACACATCTTATATGTATGTTGTAAACCCCATAATTCATTGTTATTTTCAGTTTTAAGTTATTTTTTAAGGAATTAAAATATTTTTTATATTACCCTTATTATTAACCCTTTGAGATATTGTGCTTAGTTTGGATCCAGATTTGCATGTGGTATTCTTTTTCTTTTGCCTGTAGAAAAAAAATTTTTTTAACACTGATTATAGTGATGGTTGGTGATGAATTCTCATAGCTTTTTTAAGTTCAAATAAATTTATTTTCTCTTAATTTTTGTAAGATATTTGGGAATGGCTATCTGGGTTGACATTCTTTAGATGTTTCCCTATTGTTTTATTTTATGGTTTGGCATAGTTTCTAATAAGAAATTTGTTGCCTTTGTTCCTCTGTATGTATGTATATATGTATGTAATGTGTAGTTTTCTCTCTGGTTGCTTTCAAGAGTTTTCTCTCTATCACACGTTTTCAGAAATTTGGTTATAGTATGTATTAGTGAAGTCCTCCTCATGTTTGTTTTCCTTAGGGTTTGTTAATCTTCCTTACATCTGTCAGTTTATGGTTTTCATCAACTTTGGGACATTCTGAGCCATTTTGTCTTAATATGTTGCTCCTTGTTCCCACACTTTTTGGGATTCCAGTTATTCATCTTTTACGGTGAGTCATTTGTTTGTTTTTAAGTTTCTCTGTGCAGCATTTTGGGTAGTTTCTATTGCTATGTCTTTAAATTAACTGAGCTTCTCTCTTGCAGTGTCTAATCTGCTATTAATTGCATCTGGGATGTACTTTATTTTCATCTCTAGAAGTTCAATTTGAATCTCTTGCATCTTCTGTTTCTCTCCATATCGTAATCATGTTTTCTGTCCCTTCTTGACTGTATGGGACACATTTGTAATATAGTTTTAACATCTTTTCTGTACATTCTATTGTCTTGGTTATTTCTGGATCTGCGCTTAGTGACTTTTATCCTCCTGCTTATGGGTCTTATTATTTTTCTCTGTATATGTGATAATTTTTGACTGTGTGCCAGCCATTGAATTTTATGCTGTTACTTGCTCAGTTTCGTTGTGTTCCTTAAGTGGTGGAGTTAGTTGGAGTATACAGCTAGATTATTTGGAATCTGTTGGGTTGTTTTGAGGCTTGACTTTTATCTTTGTTAGGGTAAGTCCAGAACAGATTTTAGTGCTGACTCAGTTCCTCAACTGAGGCAAATTTCCTTCTGAGGAGTCCATCCATTGCCTGATATGTTACAGAGTTTTCCCACGCTAGCTGGTGGGACTTATTCCAAGTCCTGTGTGGCTCCAGGTACTATTTGGCCTACTGCTCTCTGGAAATTATTTCCCCATCCTCAGCTACTCAGCACATATCAACAGTAGACCAAGGACCATAGGAAGCCCACCTTGCAGGTCTGTAAAGTTCTTACTGTCTGAGCTCTTCCTCCAGTACTCTGTTCTGCAAATTCTAAGCACCTTGGCCTTTCCAAACTCTGGCCCCTGTTGCTTCAATTCGGTGAGACTGCCATACTGCTTGGCATGCGTCTCCTTGTGTTATGACCTCTTGGATCATAGTCTTGCATAGATCAAGTCTTGTGTTGTCTCTTGTCTCATAGTGTCAGAAACTAATGTTTCACATATTTTGTCCTATTTAGTTGTATTTATATTCAACAGAATATTTATTTTTAACACTGGATATTTGGGATTTGGCCAAAATATGTATTTGGAGTATTTATTATAAATATGTTCCCAAATATTATAAAATTAGAAATTATTGGAGACATATTTTCAGAAATAATTCATTAAATGTAGAGGTATCCATTTCAACATTTAAAGGTCTACTTTGTACTTTAAAATTATTTTTTTATTTTTTTAGCCGATGTTTGAATGCTTACTGTGCTTGAATACAAATACAATAACAGACTTTTGTCTTCAAAACTCAAAAAGAGGGAAGCATGCAGTGTCAGTTTTGTATGTATATAATTTTTTAAAAAATTATATGTATATGATTTTTTAAAAAATCACTGAGAGCACACTGTTTATGTTGTTCTGTAGCTTATTTTTTCCCTTAATATATTGTGAACATGCTGGACTATTGTCAGTATATATTGCTTTCTTTCCAACAGAGTCATATGAATTGATTATAATTTATAGGTTATTTTTAGTTTTCATCCTTTTTTGTCTTAGTGAATATTGTTTCACATATATCCTCATGAATTTTGTGCGAGTATGTATATAGGATAAATTTTAAGAAGTGAAATCGCAGGATCAGGATAGGTACAATTTACTCAAAGTGTCCGATACCTGTTTTCTGTGCTCTTTATAATGGTTTTTCTAGTTTTCAGTTGTTACCTTTTACATTCTGTGGTATTTATTTTTCCTTTGTGATATTTCTTAACACTTTCTTGGTTGTTTCCGTTTCAGCAGTATCTATTCAGCTTTTTCTGCTTCTCACAAGATTTCGTTTATTTCATGGTGGTGTTTTGTACCCTGTGGCTTTCCTGAGCTCTAATAGCTTACTTTTCAGTCATGTGGCTTGTCCATCTCTACTTTCTTTTCTTTGAGCTGCTTAGTAAAACATTGTCCACGTTCACTTTATTTGACTCTAGAGAAAAACCCTTAGTGGTTTTCTGTTTAGGACTTGTTTAGTCACCCAGAATGGAACACAAAAACAAAAAAGCATTAAGGGAAAAGTTTATTATCCTAACATAAAGATGTTCAAGGGAAAAATACTGTATTTTTGCACCTTTTGTGAAATCTGTTTGAAAGTACATCTTCTGTAATTATGAAAGATAGTGAGGAACCCTACTCTCTTTCTCCCTCTGTCTGCCTTTGTATCTTTTCTAAAGAGATTTTTGTTTGTTTGCTTTATCAGAAGTATGAGTCATATCATCTCATGCTGGATTCACTTATATGGACTGTTTCATAGATATTCTCTGATAGATTTCTTTTCTCTGCAAGGTTAATGTTTTGCTTATGTTTTAAGTGAAACACAGAAGTAGTAGAGTAGGATTCAGCAAGTATTTTTCTTCAGTGAGTGAAGCAGAGTGTAAATGTGGGATTAAAACTAGTTTCTTGAATTCTAAAAATAAATAATGTGAGTTTTGGGTGGCTTGAGTGTGTTTGGAGTTTTTTTTTTTTTTCTTCAGAGTGTCGTGTGTGTGTGTGTGTGTGTGTGTGTGTGAATGATTCTTTGTAGGCTCATACTAGATTGTTTAGTTCTCAGCTTTGAGAAGGGTGTCCTATTTAGGTCTGCCGTTCAGGAATATTTCAGGTAGTGAGCTGGGGTAGCACACGGTGTCAGATACAGATGTTGTATCAGAGGCCCCTGGCCTTCCCCGAAGGCCTTGTGACTGCTTCTTGCCTCGGGGGCTTGTCCTGTTGCCGTGTGCACCTTCTGGTGAGGTAATGGTTCAGTTTCATGTTTGGTGACGCCGCCATTGAATTCAAGTTTAGTCTTTGCTTGTGTTGCCTTTATTCAGCAGCTGCAAAGGTAATTGCTGTCTCCCATCTCTCTTAGCAACTCCATCTCTTGGGGAAGATTAGGGGTCAGAGAAAGTGAAGATGCTTTGCATGCTGGTTGTCTGTCCTTGCGCATTGTGTACCATGGCCAACATCATGCCATGGTGGGAAGGCACTCTCGGGCATTCAGTCTTTCTGTTTCTGACATCTGGGGTGGTTCTTATTGCTATCACAAAGTGCGATGAACAGCTTTTCAGGCCTCTGTGCACTCCAGAGAGGAGGGCAAGCGCCTGTGTGCTAGAGTTTGAAGATCGGGATTTGCATCTCAGCCCTCTACTGCTCACTGTGTGGGCCTGGTGAGTGGTTAACTTTCTTCGCCTGTTTTTCTCACTGTAGAACTGGATTCTGCTGGTCCTAAGGATAGAATGATATGTGCAAGGAAGTCTTTTAGCACAGCTGTTGGTTTTGTTTTAAGCTCTCTTTAGAACCCTGGCTGCTCCAGAGACATTCTTTCCTTTGATTAATTCCCAGAAGTGGAGTGGCTGTGTCAGAGTGTAGGGGGGTTTTCAGGGTTTTGACATGCATTACGAAATTGCCCTCCAGAAAGGTGGTGCCAGTTTACTCAGGAGCTGAGTTAGAGTTTCACTGTTGTGGCATCCTTGTGTTGGTCTCTAATATTTTATATGTTTTATGTGAAGTTTGAGGCAAGTCCACTTGTCTCTGAGGGTTTTTGGTAGCTGTAGAGAACTTGGGGCGGGGGACGTGGGGGAAGGGAGAGTGTCTTGGACTGGGACGAAGAAAAGGATTATTTCTGTGCTTTGGTTACATAAACCTTTATATTTATACCTTGTTTTGAGAATTTTGGTCCTGTTAATCATTTTGGTCTGTAAGTAAATATTTTAGTTCTTCTTTTACCTATGTTTTATAGTTTTTAAAGTGCCTCATAAATTTCTATTTGATTCTTACAATAAACTTGTCCAGTAAGTAGGATAGTATACATTGAGGTTAATATACATCATATACACCCAGATATATACATAGAGGAAATAGATCGAGAGATAATGCAGTTTGCCTAGAGGGAACAGAGCTAATGAGAATCACAAGGGGGGTTCAAATGCTATTTTTCTGCGTCCAGTGTATCGCTCTTTATCTTGTGCTATCTGGACATTCCTTGTCTTTCTGACAACTCTGCTTCAATTCCAGTCATTAATCACGTTTTATTGTTAAAGAGACCAGAGTAGAATAGAAGTTTATTTTAGTTCAGAATAGAAATTCTCTGTCTAAAAAAATTAAATTCTGGGACTTCCCTGGCAGTCTGGTGGTTAAGACTGCGCTACTACTGCAGAAGGCATAGGTTTGATCCCTATTTGGGGAGCTGATATCCTCCCCAAAAGTGTGGCCCCCCTAAGAAATAAAAAATAAATAAAAAATATAATTCTTTGTGAAAAATTAGAATCTAGGAATCCCTAAAGTGAGGTGCATGTGTGTGCAGGCACTGAAACTTCAGTTTTATCTTTGTAGCGAAAGAATATAAAATTAGAACTCCACTATAATTTAGATTTTCTTTCTTTTTTTTTGCAGTTCTGTGGGGGACTAGTTTGAAGTTTGGTTTTGTGTATAAATCTCTTCATAGTATAAATTAATATCAACCAAATGTCTTGAAAACCTCAACTAGGTAATTCTTGATAAGACCAATTTGATTGAAACTGATTAGGCATGTCTTCAGTCTCTATTCAGATTTTTTTTAGTATTAAGGATTTAGAACTTAGTTCTCACTCCTGCCCTTTATAGTAATAAAGCATTTTCCTTGTAAGGCTCTGACCCAGAAGTGCTGTGTATGCCTCGTTGTATACCTGTATCCATAGTGTCTGGTGCCCATAGATTTTGAATGAAGGGACAAGTTACGGTGGTCAAATGTCGGTATTCAATGGTTAATACCCAAGTTGATTTAAGCTCTCAAAGGTGTTTCATTAAAGCATTGATAAAAAGTGACATAGCTCTAGCATTTTCTACCAAGGAGGGTATGTGTGTGTGTGTGTTTTAAATACTATGATATTAATGATTTGAATTGGATGTTTTTGAATTCTTGTCATTGGTATGCTCTTAAGAGTCCTGTAGAAGGGATTTGTTTTTATCTGATTTTATTTGATATGTACAGATTTCATATTCTGATTTGTATATTATTAAACCTTTCTCCCCAAGAAATAAGAATGTCTAAAGCATTTACAGTTGCTGTAGGAATAGAGTCACTTTTAGGAGACAAGAAGGTTGAGGCTTTTTCTGTGAAATTTTATGTTTTAGGTTTTTTGAAAGTTTTTGAAATATTTCTTATTAAGGCTTTCAGATATTACTTGTAATTAAAAAGGACTAAGACTGACTAGATATGGGTAATTTTGAATATATAATGATTTTGAACCTAAAAATAACATTTTGTAGTAATTTGATCTCATTAAGGTGCCAGTATTCATAGTTTTCATGAATATTCAAATATTCATGTTAGACTGTTGAATATATTTTTATGTCTGAGAATTTTTGTTAGTTTTCATTTTTCTAAGTGACTGAATTTGAAGAAGTTATTTTAGGACAAAATGCTTGCCTGAATTACTCAGATCAATAAATTAGTTTTTTTTACTATTTTTTCTTTAGGTCTTTAGTGGATTAACTCTTCATTGACTACATACAACAGCAGTATAGTTATGGCGACCTTCCAGTCTTTCAGGACCAATCACATGAAAACTAGAGCATCTGTCAGAAAAGTAAGTTCACTATATTAGATTCCTTTTAGTGATAGTTTTAATAAAAATGTTGATCCTTTATCTGAAGTCAAAGTCTTTAAGCAGCTGTGTTATGATATTACTGTTTTTACACTTGATCTTAGCCAAAAGGCCAAGAAGGAATTGATATTACTGTTTTTAAATGAATCTTAATTATTGAAATCAATAATGATAAAATGCAGAGATTGGGATGTATGAAAATAGTGACATGAAATCATGGAGACAATAAACTTTATTTCCCAAAGATCAAAATCTCTCCCTGTTTCTTCTCAGTGGTTTTCTTTCCTCTTCTTCACAATATAAGCATCAGGTGTGACTTTTCTTACATAGCTTTAGCTTTACCTCAAAATATTACTGTTCACTGATTCACTCAGCAGATATAAACTTGAGGGCTGCTAGTATGCCTGGCCCTAGGCTAGGTAGCAGGTGGAAAATAAAGAGCGGGCAAATGAAATGTGATTCCTGATGCTTTTGGGTTCCTAGTCTGAGGAAGCACCCTCTCTCTTTTCCTCTCTTGTGATGATTTTGTTACCCTTTCATTCTTGACATTTTTCTTGACTGACACTGTGGGGGTGTCACTTGACGAAAGGGAGAATGAACACTGGAGGATGGTTAGCATTCTTTGTCAGCCCTTTTTTTAGCTTCATCTCCTGCATTATGTGACGCTGTTGACAAGTCCTTGCTTGATCAATGGTCTTTGACGTCTTGCATTGCAGCTTTTTCTCTCTCCTCTCTTGTAGTGGCTCTTGTCTCCTCTGCCGATCTTCTTTCCAGCTTCTCATTGCTAGTGTTCTTAAAAGTTGTGAGGCCTGCTTTTTCATTTAGCTAGTCATTTCTTCAGAGATCTAAGAAATGTTTGGGTTTGACTGCTAACTGGAATAGAGTGGTTGTCGAAAAAGGTGCCTGCAGAGTTGGAAAGCAGAAAGTAAACTTAACTTATTTTATATTTTTTTATTGGAAGATAATTGCTTTATAATATTGTGCTAGTTTCTGTAGTAATTATATTTTTAAGTAATACGTCCCTTGTGTTTTCAGGGACCTTTAAACTTAGTAGGTCCCCTTTTTAATTTGAAAAAAGAGACCTGGGTTCGATCCTTGGGTCAGGAAGATCCCCTGAAGAAGGAAATAGCAACCCACTCCAGTACTCTTGCCTGGAAAATTCCATGGATGGAGAAGCCTGATGAGCTACAGTCCATGGGGTCGCAAAGAGTTGGACACGACTGAGCCACTTCACTTCACTTCACAGTAAAAACTATTTTCTCTGTGTTTTTACTTTTTGTAAACTATAGGTATATTACAGTTTTTTCAGATTAGCCATTGGATCCATAACTTTAAATTAGTAATTGTACTGATTGCTTTAAATTAATATTAGAACTAAGAAATGCACATATACAGAAAATAAAATAGTGAGCTAGAAACCATGTACTCTAGGCATTGTACTACCTACCTATTTAATTTGAATTCACCAGTGTATTCAGCCACAGCTGAAACTTCATGCTGTTAATTTAATATTGTTATTAGCCCATTGTTTATATTAGACACATGATAAAGTTCTGGTTTGAATTCTCTTGAATATTGGGAAACCCTTTTAGATAGTAGTTTATGAATCTGTTCATTCATTCAATATTCAAGAGAATATTATGTGTACTCTTTGTATGTATGTGTGTTTTGCATGCACAGTACAACTTTTGACATCTTTATTTCAAAAGGTGTGTGTACACACACACACACACACACATATCTGACAAAAACTTCCCTGTTTGCTAATGTGGAAATTGAAAGGTATACTCAGATTTTCTAGATTTTCACTTTACTTTACATTAAAGATAAAGAGATACTTTGAATATTTATTGGGAATCAGGGACTGTGAGAACCAGAAAGAACTGCACTTTCTATTCCATTAATTTTTTCTAACATTTTATTATGAAAATTTCAAGCATATAGAGAAACTATAGTACATGTAAACCTACATACCAACCACCCCATTCAGCAGTTAATATTTTTGTTTTATTTCTGTGTGTGTATTTAATTTTTGGCAGAACCATTTGAAAATTAATGGTCTTTATTTTTTTTTAAACTATAATTGATTTACAATATGGTGTTAATTTGAGGTATAGAGCTTCAGATTCTTTTCCATTATAGGTTATCACAAGATGTTGAATATAGTTCCCTGTGCTATACAGTAAATCCTTGTAAAAGTTAACATTCTTGATGTCTCTTCACGTGATCCAAACATGATCACGTTCAAGAAAATTAAATATAATCCCCTTATATCTAATACCCAGCCATACTCAAATTTCCTTTATTACTCTGAAAATGTCTTTTTAGGCCCTCATCCGCCCCACTCCCATTTGGGTTCGGTGTAGGCGCCTATTGCATTTGATGGTTATGACTCATATTTTTGAGGAGTGGTTCTGAAAGAGTTTCTCTTTTTGTTTTTAAATTCAAGACTGACTTGTTGAATGGGCCAGGCCAGTTTCTTGTACAGTGTTCCACATTCTGCATTTGTCTGGTTGTTTTCTCACAGTGCTATTTAACTTCTTCTTCTCCCCTCTCTATATATTTCATATAAACTAGAAGTTAGGTGTAAAGGCTTAACTTAGATTCAAGTTAAAAATTTTTAGCCAGGATACTAAAGGGTAGTGAGAAGACAAAATTGCAGGTTTTCCTAATGATTAGTGATGCTAGAATTGATCAGTTGATTAGAGTAGTAACTGTTGTCCATTTTAAAACTGTATATTCTGTTTTTTAGTTAGCAGATATCTATGGGATGATACTTGGCAGTGTGCAAGCATCTTGTTCTTTTGACTTTCATCTAATACTTTTTGCATCCCTTGATGGTCCTATCCTGCAGCTATTTCCTGAAAGTTGCAAAATGGTGATTACCAATTTTCAGATGAATGATTTGGTGGAATTTGCTTCCTTAAATGGAAGCAAGTAGTTTTTATTTGTGTTGCTCTGGAAGCATTGATTTTAAAATAACTATGTTTTCTCATCTTTTATGTGTTTGCAATCATTTATTTATTTATTTATTTATTCACTCGTTTATTTAAGGTGCTCAGATTGCCCCAGACTTGGTCCCTATAAGCCCCTTCAGGCAATGCCAAAGTCCTATTGTCTCAGGCTTATAATTCTTTAATTGCTTCCTTGCTTTCTAGTACAAGACTGACCTGTTTCTGCTTTACCTTCCTCATACCTGGAATGGGCTCTTTCTCCACAGAACCTCTTGATTTAGAAATCAAGATCTGGGTACTAACTGTGACTGTTGTTCTTTTACTTTCATGAGTTTATGTTAACTGCTTACGTTCAGATTTCACATTTCATATTTTTTCCTTTTTTGAGTTCGTGTTCATATTTTAGCCTGAAAATTTCCACTCATTAGTGAAAGGAGAATCATTTAAAATTTTGAATATTCAAATATTGGGGGGGAAAGCAGTACAATGAACACCACATACACTCTTCACTTAGATTCACCCTGTTAATATTTTACCAAACCCATTTTATCTGTGTGTGTATATATGTACATACACACTTCCCTTTTGAAACCAAATGAGAGTAGGCTATGGACATTATTTTACTTTTCGTCTTAATATGTTAGCATGCGTCTCTTAAGAACATCAGCATTATTACCATCCTTCAGAAAATCATTAATTCAGTAGCACGGTCTTTTTTTTTTTTTTTTTTTTTTTAGTAGCACGGTCTTAATGTGCAATCCATGCACAAATTTCCCCAGTTGTCTCAGTATCCTTGTGATTTTCCCCTTGCCTCTCAACTAGGAGTCAAGCAAGGTTGACATTCTCTACTTGAGTATTGTATCTTTTTGATCTCCCCACCCCCGTCGGCTCCATCTCTGGTCTAGGTTCTTTTCTCATGATGGCAAATCTTTGGAAGAGTTTGTACCACTTATCTTGTAGAACATCTCCATATTCTGAGTTCACTTGTTTTTCCCTGTGGTTAGGTTCAGTAGGAGCACCTCACGGATGATGTCATGGTCGTTCTAGTGTGTCAGATCAGAAGGTGCATCTTGTTAAGGCCAGGCTTGACCAGGTAGTTAGTTACCCTTAACTGCCTTAACTCTCTGATAAACCACCAGTTATCTCCAGCATAAAGACACATAATCCCCTTGTAAGTAATGCGATTAATAAGTAATCTGTAGGGTAATGTGGCAAAACACTGTATCTTGTTCCCTAGTAGCTTTTAATCTGGTGGATTAGGATACATTGATAGTCCTTTCCTGAATCAGTAGTTATATTGGGAATGGAATTTTTAAATTTTGTCATTCTGTTCATATTTGTTGGCCAGCATTCTAAGGTAAGTAGCACAGTCCTCCAACCCCTACCCTTTTATCTGTCTCTTTTAATGGACTTGTAGTTTCTTTTAAACTAAGCTGTCGTACTCCATTACCATCTGTATTCTTGTGATGCTTAGATTATCCCATATTTGGCCAATTGGAATTCCTTCAAGTGTTCTTCAAGCTTCTGTGTTCTTTTGAGACACTTGATTCCATTGTGTCACAGTAAGATGTTGAGTTGCACTTCATATATTTCTGCCTCAGACCTGGAATTCCTTCACTCAGGGAACTTCTAGTTCTTTTAATTGGTGAATGGTATTTAGAAACCAAAATTTGTGTGCTGGGTATGCTCATTGCTCTTAAGCATCATTGATTCTATGATCTATCAATGGAAAAAATGTAGTACATATGTTTAGAGTTCTGAGTTCATATTGAAAGTTCAGATTTAACATTACTTTTTTTTTGTTAATTGCTTTGATTTCGTATTTGCATCTCTTCTCTTTGTTGAGTTCATATTGTGTGTGAGGTACTGAAATCTGGGGAAATAGATTGAGTAAATGACAATTACTTCAGTAATTTGGTTTAACAGGTAGGAAAGACATACATACAAAAGCAGTAATTATAATACATTGTGATATAGATTAAAGGATCTTAATGTGCAAACAATACAGTAGGAAGTTTGGGAGAGCTTTATTATGACTGAGGAATGGGAAATCTTCACAAGTCTTGGAATATGTAGGATTTCTACAGGGGAACATTAGAGAATAAGGACATTTTTGCCAGAATTGCAGATCAACAAATCAGAAGGGGAATAGGTAGAAATTAATGTTCTCTTTATATCCAACTATAATACTCATTTCTTTATGAAATTTTCCTCCTCTGTTTCTTTGTAGTTGTGTCACCCTTTTCTTTCAAACCTGGAATGCCTTCCCTCTTTCATCATATTGCTGCTTTAAGAACCCTTAAAAGCCTTATTTTGGGTTATTACCTCTTTCATTTTTCCATCTCCAACTTTGCTATGCAATTAATCACATTGTTAGCATACCTTACTGTAAGCCCCGTCCCCATCATCATCTTATAAATTGTTGCTTCTGTTCTGCCAGTAACTTGGAAATCAGGTATGCGGTCTGCTCGGTGTCAGCGCAGGGTGAAAGGAAGAGGACCTGGCTGAGGGCCTCACGGTCTCCAGCAGGTTGAGAGCCTGTGCTGTTGTGTGTTGAGCGTGTGGAGTTCTGCTTCAGCCTTTTGTTCTTTCTTTCTCTCAGCTGAGTTGAGTTCTGTTACATCAAAAGGTGCCCAGTGAATATTCATTGGAAAGTTAGTGACTGTACATTTAATCGATCACCAGGATCTTTTTCATTGTCTTAGAATTAAGTAAATTAAGAATATCTTTTGTTTTCAGAGCTTCAATGAAGATGTGTTCCAGTCTGTGAAGTCTTTATTGCAGAGTGATAAGGAACTATGCAATGTATCAGCTGAGGACTGTTTGAAGCAGGATGAACATGCCAATTTGACTGAGGTTTGACGGATTACTGTCTACACCCTTTCCTAATACAGCACACTGTATTTTCATGTATCTTAGAACTGCGTGGTCTGTTTTTAAATGCTTAAAATCTCTGCACATTAATTCATGTGTGAGAAATACCTATTTTTAAGTACCTGCTAATATGGTGGCACTAGTGGTAAAGAACCTGCCTGCCAATTCAAGAGACATAAGTGATGTGAGTTCAATCCCTGGGTCAGGAAGAGCTCTGGAGGAGGGCTTGGCAACCCACTCCAGAATTCTTGCCTGGAAAATCCCACAGACAGAGGAGCCTGGTGGGCTACAGTCCACGGGATCGCAAAGAATCCCACACACCTGAAGCGATTTAGCACGCACACACAGCATAGTCATCTTAGTGTATTATAATGCACACATTTAATTCAGTGCACAGACATTACTGACCACTCATCAGACACACAGCTCTGTATCAGATGATTTCTACTATGTTCAGTAATTGGGACTTACATTCTGAAATTTTCTACTCTGAAACAAAATATATACTTATTTCTAATACTCATTTATTGGTTGTTTAAATTCAGCGCTTTGATTCAAAATGAAATAGTAGTGATATATTTATTTTGAAGTAAGATATTTGCCACTTAAGGATATGATATACTACTTGCTCACCTTTTTCTCTGTTGTGTCAATGTTTCCAATCTTTGTTTGAATTTATTACTATAAAAAGGGGTAAAGTTTTTTTCTACAATATATAACCATAGTCCGTCTATACATTTATTTACCAAAGAAGAGAGACAGGGTATTGGGGTCATTGAAGCTCAAAACTGATAAATATGTTGATTAAAAATTTTTTTTTGAAATCAGGGTTCTAATAAAAGTATTGATTATTATTTTGGGTATGATTTTCTTTCATATTCCTTGAGAAACTGTGTCTGAAGTAGTTGCATAGGATGGTGAGCACAGCTTTCAGGCCTGTAGTGGTTTCTGACCCGACCCTCTTCTTTCTGTGTGAGCTCAGTTCTCTGTGTCTTGGCTGTTCTCCTGTTTGTTATCCCTTTTTACTTTATTTTAGTTAGGCCAAGCCACTCCTAATCTCCTCAGCTGTTGCCGAGTGTGACAAGTCTGTGTCCTCTGCCCTCGGCTGGTTTCCCAGCCGCCTCGCTCCAGCTGTTTGTGCAGTGCCCCTGTGGGCCCACGCTCCTTAAGCACTGCAAGATGCAGCGCTCTGCTGGCACCTTCAGACCCCATGCCAGCCTATTTTCTCTCTCTTGTGTTCAGTAAAAGGAAGCTTGAAAGAATAGAAGGAATTTCTATCTCATGTGAGGGTGTATATATTTCCCAAGTATCTTTGTTGAGGAAAGGAATCTTGTTATTTGAGTGTCTCTTTGTTATTGAGTGCCTGTGATATGCTGGGCACTTTCCTCCACGTTCTCTTATTAACCCTCACAACTGTGGGAGACGAGTTGTGTTGCCTTAAGATTTATATGTAAGGATACAGGTTCCTGCAGGTTAATGGCTTACCTGGACACTGGGAAGTTAACTGTAATGTTTCTGTGAAGGCAGTGCTCGTAATTAATGAGAATAAAGATTCTGCAACAATCTTAAGATTCTGACTTGCTTTTGAGTCATCAGAAAGATGTCAAAACTATATTGAGTGTTGCTTTGTATTTTAACTATGCTGTTTTCCATTAATTCTTGAGAATTGATTATCTGTATTGTTGCCACTTATTTCATATTTTTAGTCACAGAACTTACTTGGTAGACAGTTTACTAGTCTAGCTTCAAGCAGCCAAATTTTCTTCTTATGATGTCAAAGACAAGCAAATATAAAATTTTAAAGTAATGCTATTCAGGTTATAAAACTGTACATATTCCATATAGAAAAATAAGAAATACTGAAAGTATATAAAAAAATGTCATTAATCCTGTGAGGAAAGAAAAAATCATAGGGGGAAAAAAGTGGAGAAAAATAAGATCACTTATAATTCCATCTTTGAAAGTTAATCCCTCCTTATAATTTGGTATATTAACTTCCAGAATTATTTTCCTGGTGTACATTTTTAAAAATAAGATTGAAATTGTGTGTATAGTCCATATCATTTTTCTATAACTTGTCCGTTTTGCTTAATAATATGACGTTTCCTCAGACTATTAGATTGTCTTTAAAAATTTGATCTCTATAAACTTTTGTAGAGAAATCTCCATGTAAAGGCATTGAAGGAAATAAATGTGATATCACAGAGAGTCAGTCAGGAGGTAGCTTGGGAGGTTCCCAGGGGAAGCCTCTCTGAGGAGGTGACGTTTAGGTTGGAACTAGAAGAACGAGAGGAGAAGACAGTGGCACCCCACTCCAGTACTCTTGCCTGAAAAATCCCATGGACGGAGAAGCCTAGTGGGCTATATAGTCCATGGGGTCACAAAGAGTCGGACATGACTGAGTGACTTCACTTTCACATTTCACTTTCATGCATCGGAGAAGGAAATGGCAACCTACTCCAGTGTTCTTGCCTGGAGAATCTCAGGGATGGGGGAGCCTGGTGGGCTGCTGTCTATGGGGTCACACAGAGTCGGACACGACTGAAGTGACTTAGCAGCAGCAGCAGCAGAACGAGAAGAAGCTAGACAGGTAAACATCCAAGGAATAGGGGTCCAGGTTGAAGGCACCACTCTGAAGCCCTTAGGCAGGAACAATCAGGCGAGTCCTGGACCCAGAGAGGGGGCCCATGTGTTTGAATGAAGGTGAGGGAAAGTTGAAGCCACCAGCTAAGCCGAAGCCTTGGGACCTGCATTAGGACTGTGCACTGAGAAGCTTGGAAAGGTTTTGGCCGGGAAATGACAGGATGATCCCTGAGGCAGGTGGGAGAGGACGGGGCCGTGTGTGGGGGGAAGTGGCGGCAGAGGCTGTGGAGAGGAAAGTCATGTGCTTCATGCTTGAGGGTGAGGATGGAACTTTCTGATGAGTGGGTGTGGGAGAGGTTCAGGAACTCCAATTACAGAGCCAGGCCTTTGGTGAAGAACATTTGTGATCATCTTTGAAAGAATTAATTGTCTTGCAGCAGCATTTTAATGCTTTGTGTGCTTTGCTTTCTGTTTCTCAGCTCTGTCAACAATCTGATCGAAACGAGACTTAAAACCTTAATGGACCTTTATTCCTTTTTTATCCAGGTCACATTTCTAGGTTTTAATGAAGAAACAGATGCTGCTCATATACAGGTATGGTCGGTTTATTGAACTGGAAAGGGACATGAGCGATTATTTGAAACAGATCTTGAGAGCATGGAAAATTTGCCTTATTAGCCCAAAGTTACATTAAACTCTTCTGTTATCATTCCTATTTAAAGGTAAAAGAGGACATTTTGAGGTCAACTTTGAGCGTGTCCTCGACATTTTCACTTAGTGTTTTCACTGAGTGTTTCTGTTACGGAAAGCAGTTTTAGGTTAGGGGACCGCAAAAGTCATTTATCTGAGAAGGTTGCAAACCACAGGCTAACTTTTTCTGCATCTGTCATAATGTAGAATGGAAGATTTATTTTTTATTTTGATGATTTTTATAATCTAATTCCAGCAGTCATATTCTTATGCTTTTAATTGAGAAAAGAGTTAAATTTGTTAAAGTAAGAGTAAATTTGTAAAAAATAATGAAGAATCAGTGTAAAAATTTTAGCCTGTTTGATTTAGGCAGGTGTTTATAGAGGGACTGACAGTTGAGATTAGGATCAGCAGAGGAAAGCTGCACACTTATGTGAAGAGGAGTTGAAGCTCGGGTAGATGTGATAGTGTACTGCTTCTTAAAGTTTGTGCTTGTCGTATTTCCTTTTGTGTCAGTAAAGCATCTTTTAGTAGAAGCAGCAGCACTAGCACTGCATTGTTTGTAAAGATAATGCGTGTCTGGTGATAAGAAAAGAAACCTTTGCTGTGTGTCTTGATTGTGCCTTTGCCTGAAGGAAATAGTTTAGACAGAGGGCACAAGAGAAGATACAGTTGCGAGAATATAAGGCTGAAAAGACTTATCCAAAGTTATTTCTTTCATACTCCACTTCATCTTTAAGAATGACTGATAAAACCATGTTTACGAAGGAAAGTAGTGTATGAATGGTCAGAGATGGTAATAATTCTTGCACTGGGTAAAACAGTTACATGAAAGGGGCAAATGGAAAGAAAAACAGGCATTTTCTTTTTCTTTACATCTTCATAAAATTTTCACTAAAGAGAGGAAAGGCAGAAAAATAGACGTGGATTATACAAATATGTAACTTAACCGCCAAAGAAGTGTAAAAGCAAGAATCCCATTTGAGAAATTTCATGGTTAAACTTGAGGACTCCAGGTTTGACATTTGCTGCTGATAACTATTAAATGCCTTGTTGTTGTTGATGTGTGAGGTACCATGTAAAATCTTGTTACAGCTTGGTATCATTATGTTTAAAATGCTACAAAAATTGTCAATTTTAAAATATTTTAGTACATTTTATTTTTGAGTTTCTAAACAATTGATGGTGGTCAATAAACTGCAAGTGTTAGCTATTATGAACTGGAAAGTTAACTAACTAGTAGACCTTAGCGTGCTGCAGTCCACGGGGCTGCACAGGGTCCAACATGATTGAACAACAATAACAAGTAGACCATACGATTTTAGTTCAGGGCCACAATATAGGGGACTTAAAGTGTTACGCTACAGTGTTATTTATTGTGTTGTTGCTTTACATTAGGATTTGGCTGCAGTTTCTTTGGAACTCCCAGATCTTCTGAATTCACTGCACTTCTGCAGTCTAAATGAAAATGAAATTATTTGTATGAAGGATATAAATAAATCATCAGACATAAACCATGATCCTCTAAGCCAGGTAACTTTTATATATTATTTCTAATTAGTTTTTGTTGGCACATTTTATAAATGACTTTTAATTTAGTACTGTTGTAGTTCACTTGCTCAGTCCTGTCCGAATCTTTGCAGATGTCAGACTTTGCATGTCTGACTCCTCTGTCCTCCATGATCTCCTGGAGTTTGCTCATATTCATGTCCATTGAGTTGGTGATGCCGTCTAACTATCTAGTCCTCTGCCTCCCGCTTCTCCTTTTGCCTTAAGTCTTTCCCAGCATCAGGGTCTTTTCCAGTGAGTCAGCTCTTGACATCACGTGGCCAGAGTATTAGAGCTTCAGCTTAAGCATCAGTCCTTCCAGTGAATATTCAGGGTTGATTTCCTTTAGGACTGACTGGTTTGATCTCCTTGCTGTCTGAGAGACTCTCAAGAGTCTTCTTCAGCACCAAATTAGAAAGCATCAGTTCTTCCATGGTCAGCTTTCTTTATGATCCAACTCTCACACCTGTATATGACTACTGGAAAAACCGTAGCCTTGACTATATAGGCCTTTGTTAGCAAAGTACTATCTCTGCTTTTTAATATGCTGTTTAGGTTGGTCATTGCTTTCCTTCCAAGGAGTAAGCGTCTTTTAATTTGATGCCTGCAGTCACTGTCTGCAGTGATTTTGGACCCAAGAAAATAAAATCTGTCACTGCTTCCACCTTTTCCCTTTCTATTTGCCATCAAGTGATGGGACCAGATGCCATGAGTTTTTTTCATTGTTGAATTTTAAGCCAGCTTTTTCACTCTCTACTTTGACCATCTTTTGGGTTTGCCAGGTGGCAATAGTGGTGAAGAACCCACCTGTCAACGCAGGAGACAAGAGACTCTGGTTCAATCCTGGATGGGAAGCTCCTGTGGAGGAGGGCATGGCAGTCCACTCCAGTGTTCTTGCCTGGAGAATCCCATGGACAGAGGAGACTGGCGGGCTACAGTCCATAGTTGCAAAGAAGTTGGACACAACTGAGAGACTTAGCACCCATGCAAGAGACTCTTTTCTTTAGTTGCTCTTCACTTTCTGCCGTTAGAGTGGTATCATCTGCATATCGAGGTTGTTGATATTTCTCCCAACAATCTTAATCCCAGCTTCTGATTCATCCAGCCTGGAATTTGGTATAATGTGCTATGCATATATTTGGTATAATGTGCTATGCATATAAGTTAAATAAGCAGGGTGTCAATATGCAGCCTTGACATATTCCTTTCACAGTTTTGCACCAATCACTTATTCCTTGTCTGATTCTGTTGCTTCTTGACCTGCATACAGGTTTCTCAGGAGACAAGTAAGGTAGTCTGGTACTCCCATCTCTTTAAGAGTTTTGCACAGTTTGTTGTGATCCACACAGTCAAAGGCTTTCGTGTAGTCAGTGAAGCAGTAGATGGTTTTCTGGAATTTCCTTGGGTTTCTCCATGATCCAATGAATGTTGGTAATTTGATCTCATGTTCCTCTGCCTTTTCTAAATCCAGCTTGTACATCTGGAAATTCTCAGTTCATGTGTTGCTAAGGCCTAGCTTGAAGGATTTTGAGCATAACCTTACTAGCATGTGAAATGAGTGCAGTTATCTGGTGTTTGAACATTCTTTGGCATTGCCTTTCTTTGGAATTGGACTGAAAACTGACCTTTTCCAGTCTTATGGCCACTGCTGCCTTTTCCAAATTTGCTGGCATGTTGAGTATAGCACTTCCATAGCATCATCTTTCAGATTTGAAACAGTTCAGCTGGAATTCCATCACCTCCACCAGTTTTATTCATAGAAATGCTACCTAAGGCCCACTTGACTTCACACTCCAGGATGTCTGACTCCTGGTGAGTGATCACACCATTGTGGTTATTTGGGTCATTAAGATATTTTTTGTACAGTTCTTCTGTGTATTCTTGCCACCTCTTCTTAATATCTTCTGCTGCTTTTAGGTCCATAACATTTCTGTCCTTTTTGGTGCCCTTCCTTGAAATGTTTGCATAGTATCTTCAGTTTTCTTGAAGAGATCTTTAGTCTTTTCTGGTTCTGTTGTTTTCCTCTATTTCTTTGCATTGTTTAAGGCCTTCTTATCTCTCCTTGCTATTCTCTGGAACTCTGCTTTCAATTGGGTATGTATCTCCCTTTCTTTGCTTTCTGCTTCTCTTCCTTGCTGAACTATTTGTAAAGCCTCCTCAGACAACCACTGTGCCTTCTTGCCTTTGTTTTTCTTTGGGATGGTTTTTGTTACTGCCTCATGTACAGTGTTAAAAACCTCCTTCTGTAGTTCTTGAGGCACTTTCTCTACCAGATCTAATCCCTTGAATCTGTTGATCACCTCTACTGTTTAATCATAAGGGATTTGATTTATGTCATACCTGAATGGTCTAGTGGTTTTCCCTACTTTCTTCAATTTAAGCCTGAAGTTTTCAATAAGGAGCTGATGATCTGAGCCACAGTCAGCTCCATGTTTTGCTTTTGCTGACTATAGAGCTTCTCTATCTTTGGCTGCAGAGAACATAAGCAATCTGATTTCAGTATTGACCATTTGGTGATGTCCATCTGTAGAGTTGTCTCTTGGGTTGTTGGAAAAGGGTGCTTGCTGTGACCAGCATGTTCTCTTGACAGAGCTCCGTTAGCCTTTGCCCTGCTCCATTTTGCAATCCCAAGGCCAGACTTGCCTGTTACTCTACTCTGGGTATCTCTTGACTTCCTACTTTTGTATTCCAATCCCCTATGATGAAAAGGACATCTTTTTTTTTGGTGATAGTTCTAGAAGGTCTTAGAGGTCTTCATAGAACCAGTAAACTTCAGTTTCTTTGGCAGTAATGGTTGGGGCATAGACTTGGATTACTGTGATGTTGAATCGTTTGCCTTAGAAGCGAACCGAAGTCATTCGGTCATCTTTGAGGTTGCACCCAGTTACTGCATTTCAAACTCTTTTGTTGACTATGAGGGTTACTCCATTTCTTCTAAGGAATTCTTTCCCATAGTAGTAGATAAAATGGTCATCTGAATTAAATTCGCTAATTCCTGTCTCTTTTAGTTCACTGATTCTTAAGATGTTGATGTTTGATCTTGCCATCTCCTGTTTGACCACATCCAATTTACCTTGATTCATGCACCTATATTCCAGGTTCCTATGCAGTATTGTTCTTTATATATCTGACTTCACTTTCACCACTAGACACATCCAAAACTGAACATGTTTCCGCTTTGGCCCCTGGTCTTCATTCTTTCTGGAACTATTTGTAACTGCCCTCTCCTGTATCCCAGTAACATATTGGACACCTTCTGACCTGGGCAAGCTCATCTTCTGGTGACATAACTTTTTCCTTTTTTATAGTGTTGCTGGGTTCTCCAGGAAGATTATTGGAGTGGGTTGCCATTCCCTCCTCCAGTGGACCACGTTTTGTCAGAACTTTCAACTATGACCTGTCTGTCTTGGGTGGGCCAGCATGGCATGGGTCATAGCTTTATTGAGTTACGTAAGCCACCTTGCTACAACAAGGCTGCAATCCATGAAGAGGTTAATTTAGAGCATTAAACTTTAAAATGCTTGGGTGAAGCTTCTTTTTGTTTAATACCATCTCAAGGAAATATAATTCATAAGAAATCTAACTTATGAATCTTTGAAATCAGTGAAGGGTAAAATAATTTTGGTCATAGCTTTAAATTAGATTTTCCATGTGTGAAACTCCATAAGTGGTATGTAAGACATATTAATTTTTTCCTGAAAATTGATTATTTCTGGATTTCTTGAATTTTTACCTGTGTGTAAATCATATAAAATTTTCCTTCTTTCCAACTCCAAATTTATGTAAATACTGAGCTGTATCTTTTAAAGAATATACTTTAACTCATTTTCTGGTTTAAAAAATTTCATGTTAAATCAATACCTGAAGATGTGTTCCTTATTTATAAGCAAAAATGTCACCATTTCAGTGAGGTCATTAGTTTCATAACATTGAACATTTAGTTCTTTACTAAGTGTTAATTTATTGATAATGCATCAAACAAAAATGCGTTGCATATTTTCCCTCTTAAAAATTGAATCAGTAGGTTTAAATTTACGTTACTTATTCCTTCAAGTATTATAGACTACTGTGTTTTTTATGAGATTTACAGATAAAAGTAGAACTGTTCTCATTTCCTTAATTAGATTCTTCATTTATATTTACTTTGTTTTATTTACTAGAAGAGGTGATCAGCTATTTTATCTCATTTCTAGTCTTTTGAACAAGTCATTTGTCAACATTTGTCTTTTAAAAAATAATATGTATGGGAAAATTCTGTTGACTTTTTATTTTTAATCAAAGCTATAAACCTTGGAAATTGAAATGCTAGGGGAATTTAGGAGAAAGGAAGGGACAGTTCTTTTATGATAGACGAGAATGTGTTAGCATGCTGAAAGCTACAGGAAAGTGGGATACAGGAAGACTAAGACTTGGTTCCTGTCCTCAAGCAGTTAATAATACAGTTGGTGAACCAGGTGAATGATTAAGAAAAAGCACAGGGCTGTATAGTGATATAGGAAAGCATCATTGCTACAGAAATGGATGGCAAGTTCTTTTGACATTTAAGGAGACGTAATAGGTAGAATTTGAATACATGGATAAGAGAAAGGTGGGAGAAAAAGAGATTGGAAAGTGAGAAGTGTTGTGGAGAAAGAATGAAGAAAGTAATTAAACATTACAAAATCAGGCAGCCTTTTAGGAGGCATGTGTTTCTTTTTTTTTCCTTTTGTAAAAATGGTATTGTGTTATTTCTGGGCTTCATTTCCAGGTAATATGTATGTTTCAAAATAGTATATTTTGAAATTAAAATTGTTATAATCTTTTTATCTTTTCCCAGAGTCAACATCCTGGAATGCTTTGTGTCATGAGAGTGTCACCTACATTACCAAGACTTAAAATTGATTTTATCTTTAGTCTCCTAAGTAAATACGCTACTGGCATAAGGTACACCCTGGACACATATTTGCATCACAAGCACCAACTCGAGGCCACCAATGAAGACGATGATGATACTAACCAGTCTGTGTCTTCCATTGAAGATGACTTTGTCACTGCTTTTGAGCAGTTAGAGGAGGAAGAGACTTCAAAACCATATAATGATGGTTTGTTCTTCACTAGATTTTTTTTCTTTAAATAGATAATTAAGGTTTAAAGTTCAGTTTTAAAAGTTTTAAGACAGATTGTTCAGTTGAAATTTATTTAGAAATTTGATCAAATTTAAGCATTGATACCTTTTTTTTCTGATTGAGGAATTAACTTTCTTGTGTCCTTTAAGGTCATTGTTACCTGGTTTTTAGTTTTGCTCTTTCTTTTATTAGGTTGTACTGTTCAGACACTGTTTCCCTTATTAGTTTAACTGTTTGGAAAATGCCTAAGTTCAGACTTGAGTTAGCTGGCAGGGTCACCTAAATATTAGTGTTTCTAACATGTTACAGCTTGCTAGATATTCCATAGACCAGGTATTCCTAGATGTGGGGTAGAATGAGAATATTTGAGTAATGGGTAAACTCCAATACTTTGGCCACCTGATGCGAAGAGCTGACTGTTTGGAGAAGACACTGATGCTGGGAAAGGTTGAGGGCAGGAGGAGAAGGGGATGACAGAGGATGAGATGGTTGGATGGCATCACCTTCAATGGACATGGGTTTGGGTGGACTCCAGGAGTTGGTGATGGACAGGGAGGCCTGGCATGCTGCGGTTCATGGGGTCGCAAAGAGTTGGACACGACTGAGCAACTGAACTGAATACTTGCTCTTAAGTACAGCTTGAGATGAATCTGTTAATTCAGTGGTCCCCAACCTTTTTGGCACCAGGGACTGGTTTCATGAAAGACAGTTTTTCCATGGAACTGGGGCAGGAAGGGGGTAATTTTGGGATGATTCAAGTGCATTACATTTATTGTACACGTTATTTCTAGTATTACTACATCAGCTCCACCTCAGATTATCAGGCATTACATCCTGGAAGTTGGGGATCCCTGTGTTAAAACAGAATAGTATAGAAGATACTTAAAATACAAATGAGTATTTCATGCTTCAAGTCTACTTATTCCCATTGATTTAAATCAATTAAAAAATTCTTTTCAAGAATAATCATTTTATTCTTTTCCTCTAGGATTAAACATAATTGCACTAAGGAGCCAGTGTGATGCTGCTTCACAGACTATTTCAGGTCGCCGTTTGGATACCCATGGTTTCAGGGTTCTGGTTGGCTCTGAGCAGCAGAAGTCATTGGCTAAACCTTCAACTTCTTTAATAAACATTCTGGAACATAAAAAACTGCCTCCAGTGAGAACTTCAGTCACAACATCAGTCACTGAGCCGTGGGTCCAGAGGAGTTTCTATAGGTCCTTTGCTACTTCAGAGAAAGGTAGTGATGCCCAGAAACCATTGTTCTCCTCTTCTCCTGCCTACTCGTCTGACTCAGAGTGCTCAAGTCCAAGTCCTGTTATTTTCTTGGATGAAGAAGGTTATCAAAAAAGTTTGAAAGCAAAACTTGAGTTACCTAAAATTCCTGTGACAAAAGATGATATTGAGGATTCAGACTCAGAAGTGAGTGAGTTTTTCGATAGTTTCGATCAGTTTGATGAACTAGAACAAACCTTAGAGACTGCTTGTCCGTTTCTGAAAGATCTTGCTGTAGGGAAGCCATCACAAAAGAAAGGGCACAAACATGAAAAATTGTGCTCTGTAACCACTACTATGAATCCTCAAAAATTCAAGTTTGATTGGCCAGCTCTCCCAGCTAACATTAGGAAGCCAACTCCTCGTAAACCAGAATCCCCTTACAGTAACCTGCATGATGCCCCAGATTCTCCCCGCCCCGTGAAGGCCTCAGGGGAAGACAGTGGTTTGTTTAGCCCTATTCGATCCTCTGCTTTCAGTCCTCTTGGGGGGTGTACTCCAGCTGAATGCTTTTGCCAAACAGATATTGGTGGAGATAGGATTCATGAAAATCCTGATTCTCTTTATTACACCTATGAAGATTATGCAACTAGCCTTTCCTGTGAAGTTCTGGGCTCAGTTCTTCATAGCCAACATACTAATGCAACATCCAACACTGATAGTGTTAAAAAGGGAGAAAATAAAGTGGTAGCTCTTCAGCATGGAAGCCTTGATCAAAAAAGTAAATCTAAAAATAAATCCTTAATGATTGATAGCATTCAGAAGTTTGCAGCAGATCTCGTGGAAAAAAGTTTTGGCAGTGCATTTAAAGACTTACAGAAAGGGGTCTCTTCGTGTACCAATGCCTTGTGCCAGTTAGCCATCAAATTGACATCATCCGTTTTTCAAATGGCGTTTAACGAACTGAGAAGGCAACGTGCTTTTTCGCTGAAAGAACGAGCCATTAGTGGCCTGGCTAGTTTTTTGGTGAGTGAGGCATTTTCAAATGCTTTAAAAGATCTGCAGTATGTAAAGAAACAGATCTTCACTAACACCGTCACTAGATTTGCTGCAGATCTCGCTGAAGAGCTTGTTTTTGAAGGCATCATGGAAGTGTGTCAGTTCTCATATCCTCCAGCACCTGCCTCTCTGCAGGGTCGGTCATTTCACTATGAAGACAGAGTGGTGAAGTCCTATGCAAGAGATCTGTCTGAATCTGTAATACAGGAAGCATTCATTGAGCTGTCTCAAGTTGATGTTACCTTCACCACAAAGGCAGCAGTTAGTGTTTCCCCAGAAAACATAAAGGATGTGAGCACAGAAGATGTAGTGCCAGTGACACAGACTTCTGTGTGTTCCCCTCCTTCTAACAGTCAGACAGGTATGGTGACAAAACCCATGCAGGAGTATAAGAAGGAATACACAGTGCAGCAGGCCTTGTTCTGTACTTCAGGAATTGTCACTTCAATACCAGTGCCCTTGGCAGGAAGTGCCCTTCTCCCATACCGCATTTCTTCTAATACGTATCAGACAAAGTCTCATCCGTCGTGTGATGATAGTCATTTGAATGGTGGTCCTACCCCGGCGGGTGTTGCCACAAAAAACAAAGAAGAGGAGCTAGCTTGTCTCAGGAATATTTGTTTACCTTCAGACCACAACCCTGGTAGCCAGAGTGAGGTGAAACCAACTAGTGATGTTGTTGAAACAGAAAGCTCTTCAAAGTTAACAAATGATCCTGTGATTATTAGCGATTTTTCTGCCGCACTGGTGCATACGATAGTAAATGAAACTATAGATTCAGTGACATCTTCCAAAGTTGCAAAAACAGAAGAACACACAGATTGTTTAACTCAAACAGGGAAGGGAAAAACCCCTTCTTTCTACTGGGATCAAGCGGCACTGCCACAGTGTGAGGCTAGCAAGAAGGACATGTTTGCCGAACGGTTATCTAAATCTATTATCAAACATTCCATAGATGAAAGCAAGTCAGTGATCCTAAATGTAGATAAAAATGTCCTCCTCAAGGAAGACTCGCCTGTTCCTGGAGACGAGTCACAGTTGATCTTGGAAGAGTTCCCCAAGTTTCTTGAAGCTCAAGATCATTTAACTCACTGTTCACTTTCAGAAGGAAAGGATTGTGTTCCAGAAGGTAAAGGTTCTGTGGCTCCTGGATTTTCTTTGGCGACACTACCACCTTGTCCAGCGGTGGCAGGCCAGAAACCCAATCTGAAGGAAATTGCTAAGGACAAATCTGTGAAAAAGCAGAATTTGCATAATTCAGCCCTTGAGCCCTTGGCTTTGGGGCAGGAAAACTCTTTTCCCCATTCACATGCTTTCTCATCCACAGTGCTTACCTGTGCAGATGGTTTGCACTTGGAAGATAAACAGAAAATGAGAGATGGGAACATAATACCTGACACCCCTCCATCAACTCCTCTGGTTCCATCCCAGGCTCCTTGTGAGTGGGATATCAAGAAGTTAACCAAAAAACTTAAGGGGGAGTTAGCAAAAGAGTTTGCACCAGCCACACCACCGTCCACACCTCACAACTCGTCTGTAAGCAGTTTGTCTGAAAATGAACAAAATGCAATAGAAAAAGAAGAGTTCATGTTGAAGCTCATGCGGTCTCTCTCAGAAGAAGTTGAAAGTAGTGAAGGCGAAGAGCTGCCAGAGGTGGACGTGAAGTTGGAGCCAGCGGGGAAGAAAGTTCAGTTTGCAGACGCATTAGCGACACACATCGTTTCTCTTGCAACCGAAATGGCGGCTTCCCATTTGGATAATAAAGTGATTAAAGAAGCCAGGGTGAAAAGCCCTTGCTTAAATGTGGAGAGTCAAAGAAGCCTATCTCCTGCTTTTTTAAATTGCTCAGATGAAAGCTTACAAGCATTATGCAGTTTTGCAGGTGATATGGCAGCAGAAGTCATTACGGAAGCTGAAAAAATAGCAAAAGTTAGGAGCTCCATGTTTTTCAGGAGGAAGAGGAACAGTTGTGTTGATGGTGATCAAGATTATAGGTCAGGAGAGAAGGTGGATGTAGAGGCTGTAGCACACCCAGGAGGAATAGATCCGTTTGTTCTTCCTTTACCACCAAGTTCTTGTCTGTCAGGTCTGACATACAAGTATCCCAGCTGTGAAAGTGTGACAGATGAGTATGCAGGTCACATTATCCAAGTGCTCAAACAGGAAGGTGGCAGTGGTGAGTTAATAATGGACCAGTACGCCAACAGACTTGCCTATCGGTCCGTTAAGTCAGGATTACAAGAAGCAGCTAAAGCAGCCGAAGTAAAGTGCGGCTCCAGAATACTCCCTGTGCAAAGCTCACAGGTGAAAACCGATGATGAACTGTTACTGTTTTTAAATAAAGAACACCAGCAAGAAGCAGATAAAAAAAGACAAAGTAGAAGTGGTGGAAGTTACCTTCATAAAAACCAGACTTGTGAACGGACACGGGATATGTGCAGAAATGAGTGCTCGGAACTACATAGTTTTTCAACTTCTCTTGCTCACAGCATCACAAGAGATGTTACAAAAGAGCTGATGGCATCGACAGGTGGCTTGCCAAAGTCCTTAACAGATTCTTGCCTTTATGGAAAAAACGCATGTGACGGAGATACTGAGATTCACGTTGGGCCAGAGTTTCCCAGGTCTCTCCAGCCTTCTTCACAGAATCACAGATTTTCTCAGAGTACAGGCAGCTTGAGTGGGTGTGGCTATGGAGAGACTGTCGTTCAAGCTATAGAGCAGTATGCTAACAAAGTCGTGGGCGACACTTTAGAGCTGGGTTTAGGATCTGCCATCTTCCACGTGTCTGAAGCCGCAAAAGTGATCGATAGGAACACAGAAAAGCTGCCACCCCTGGTGGGTCAGGCTTGCCGATACTGTGGCCGTAAAGAGCTCCATGACTGCACTGGAAATTCGTCTCCTCGCTTTCCCAGGCTGGATCTGCTTGCTGGTAGTAAGGCAGTTTCTAATTCACAACTTAGCAACTTCTATCAGAAATCTAGGATTTTTCATCTCGATGTCCCTCAGATTCACGTTGCTCTCGATAAGAAGACAGTGCTTGCTGAGAAGATAGTTGCTGAAGCGATTGAAAAGGCAGAGAGAGAGCTGAGCAGTACCAGCCAGGTAGCTGACAGTGGGATCGGACAGGAAGGCGTCAGCTTTGCTGAAAGCCTCAGCACAGAGATACTGACGTCAGCAGTGGTCAGTGCTGGACAGGCCATCAGCAGGTAAGCTTCTGATTTCTTTTGGGTTTTGCAATAAAGAGTTACCTTGAGTATTTATGTCTTACAAAGATGTTCAGAAAGATGTGATTCTTTTTAATCTTAAATGAACAAAAAGAAATACTCCCTATTGTATTTGCATATCATTTATATCCTACCTGTTACTTTTCATAGACACTGTCTCATTAACCCCCAGCAGCCCTTTGGGGGAAGGAAGGTATGAGCCATTTCCTCAATTGGAAGGTGAGGCTTAGAGGAGATGGTCACCTTGCCCAAGTTGACACAGCTGTAGAGTAGGTAAGGTTGACTCAAGGAAACAGCTGGAGAAGTTCATACAGCCAATACTGAGTATCACCATATTAATGTACCACTCTGAGATGATGTTTTTATTTCTGTTTACAAAGTAATTTTCTTACAAAGAGCATAATTGAACGTGCCAGGCTTCTCTGTCCATGGGATTTCCCAGGCAAGAATACTGAAGTGGGTTGCCGTTTCCTTCTCCAGAGGGTCTTACCCACCCAGGGTTCTGTGTTGCAGGTGGATTCTTGGTCAGTTGAGCCACCAGGGAAGCCCCATGAAGAAAGCAAGCGTTCTCTAAATAGTTCACTCCTGCCACCACTCCTCTCGATCAGCCGCTGTCTGAGGGATAGTTTTCTGTGATAGTCCTACAGTGTTGTGTGTTTCAGAGACCGTGCTTTGTGCTCAGTGATCCTAACAGCTTAGTTCAGATTTTCACTTTCAGCCTTCTCTCTCCCTGGGAAAACATCAGGTCTGACTTGTGTTATTAGTTTGTAGGATTATTTTTGTTAGTCTCATGGAAAGAGAAAATTTCTTGAGAAGGAATTTCATTGAGCCACATGGTAACCCAGGATATTTTAGTAGCTTTTGTCAATGCAGTGACAAGCACTGCCTCTTTTCTTGGCCATCTTAAGATAGGGAGATGCAGGGAGCTAGTGCTGGAGGTGGCAGTGGGTAGCAGCAGGCGGGGGTGGGCGTGCAGTTTGAAGAGGTAGCAGGAAGCAGCTCTGACAAAGTGACATTTGAGCAGTGAGACAAAGGTGGAGAGACAGTAAGCTAAGTGGGAATCAGGGAAATGGGGTTCCCAGCCAAGGTTAGTGGGACTGCGTGTTGGGGAAACAGCAGAGAGGCTTGTGTGGCTAAGGCTGGTGAGCCAGGGAGAGCGGGAGCCCAGTGGAGGGCATGAGAGGTTATAATACCAGATGCATGGAAGGTTTTGATCAGAAGACTAACACTTCCCCTCTTCATGTTTGAAAATATGGGGCAAGATTGGGGTATGGGGTTAAGAGACACAAACTACTATGTGTAAAATAAGCAACAAGGATAAATTGTATAGCATTGGGAAATAAATATAAGCCATTATTTTGTAGTAACTTTAAATGGAATATAATCCTCAAACATACTGAATCTCTGTGTTGTACTCCTGAAACTAATAAAATAATGTAAATCAACTGTACTTCAACAAAAAGTTAAAACATCACTTTAAACTGTTAGTCAAGAATAAAATGTAGAAGGGGCATACACAGTAATTGAACAGCAAATGGAGTTTCTTGTGAAGATAGAATAAAACTATGATGTAATGTTTTTTCATTGAGAAAAAAATGAGAGGGATTATGATCCATGCTCAGAGTCTTGAAGAGATTTGGCTAGTCTTACTGTAGCCTCAATTGACAGTCTAGAATTCCTTGAAGTACTTTTTTTGTTCTTAAAGCCAGAAAAGGGGTAATTTTTGGTACAAATGAAAATACTGTTTTACAAAGCAGGTGTGGCAGAGTTAGGAACTTGTGCTCCTTCATAGTGTTCCAGTTGAAAATATGAACTGCTTTAAAGAGAATTTAAATAAAGGATGTGCTTGGGATGGACCCATAATAGATGAACAGAGTAGGTTAGGAATATCAGTGGGTATCTCAATTAATTTTGAAATTAATAAGCTCTCCTGCCAAGTCTCTTTATTAGCAGACCCAAACAAAGGGTTGGATTGACCACTGGTCTAACTCTGAAGGTCCCATTTCTTGTTTTTGTCATCATTATTATCAAGTGGCTATTCCTATTTATAATACAATTCAGAACCTGATGCTTTTGGACTTATTTTCTTTCTTTTTTCTAGTCCAAAGGAAACAGAAGACTTTCAGTCAGCTGAGTCTCTTGGTAGCCAGCAGATGCATCTCAGTATTGGTGAGGACAGTACTGGGAGCTGGTCCAACTTAAGTTTCGAAGATGAACACCAGGATGAAAGCAGCAGTTTCCACCATCTAAGTGAAAGGTAACTATGATTTTGCATGTAATTGTGTAGTTTAGGTACTCGGACTCCTCAGAAATAAGTTAAATTTATGTTGAATTTGATCTTAAAATTCTGAATTTGTAAACCTAACCATTATTATCATAGTGGATTTTGTTACAATGTTATTTCTAATGGTTTGACATTTATTAAATATAGTAATTAGCTAGACTAAATTTCTTTGTGCCAATAATTGAAAAATATGTCATACATTTGATTTTATATGTGTCATGCTATACTTGGCCTTCTCATGAACTTTTGAGAAAATAATTTTCTTTCTCACTTTAAAGGGCTGGAAAAAGAATAGTTATCTATAAAAGACATCAAAATGGCCCTGTATTTTCTTGATATTAGAGTAGTAATTTTTTCTAGGGGAAGGATTCCTTACTTGTCCATTCAGGAGGACTAACTTGAGCAGCTATACTTGAATGACTGGAAATAGGTAAACTCATTACAAAAATACAGTATGATATAATGGAAGGCGCTTCATATATCATTCTCTTAGTTAACCTTGTTCCTAAAACCAGTTTTAGAATATTTTATTAATTATAATACAATTACTTCTTTTATTCGTGATGCCATACAGACCTTCCTGATTAACCTATAAAATGTTACAAAATCTTTATTCACATTAAGTGATATTTGGAAATAGTGAACACTGACCATAGCTGAGCCTAGGGAGAGGAGGGGGTTTCGGGCAATGTGGAAAGGACCCTGTGACGCTTCTGCAGAGCAGACCCTTGGAATGGAGTTAGCAGGAGGGGGAGGGAAGACGGGATGAGGAAGCAGAAGGAAAGGAAATGGCTTTTCAGCTGTTGGAACACATCATCTCAGAGTACTTGGTTTGATGCTTGGATTAACCAGTGAGTGTTAATATTTTTATATTTTTATTGTCATAGTTTTTAAAATGTGACACAAGCTGCCAGTATTTTACAAAATTTAAATCCAAAAAAGGCAGTCTTTAAAACTGGTAGTAGGAAGTGGGGTAATGTCACAGATTATCATTTGGCCCTCTCCATAGCTTTAGAATGTTTACACTAAATTCTCTCACTTTGAGAAACAGGCTTCTAGAATTTCAGTGGAGTTGACATTGTTGCTTATGAAATCCTAGTGTTAAAGTGGGAGAACTTAGAGGCTAGTGGCCATAAAAGGACTGTAGCTGGTTGAACGACTCAATATGGAATGCTGTCCAATATGATGAAAAGAAGGGAAGCGCCTACCAGGGTCAGCCCTTGGTTCTTCCTCTTGTGTTATTTTATTGGTGGTGTAGAACACTCATTATTGGTGAGTGACTCAAAACAGAGATGAAAAGGTAATCCTGTTAACAGAACCAGGGTTCAGAAAGACCAAATCAGGCTGAGGCTAAACCAGTTGTGTTTAATGTGAGTAAATATCTTTAGGTTCAGAAAATTAATTACTTGAATGGGAAAAACCTGACCTGATAGCATTTTGTCCAGGAAAAAAAAAAACCTGTGGTTTAATTGACCATAGAATTAATAAGAACTAATGATACTGTGTGAATTTAAGGTTCCGGCACAAAGAAACACTTAGTGGGGCTCATTTAGGGTTGGTGTGCTTGCCTCCTAGAGATTAAGATTCACTGGGTCATTGGCAGTCCCAAGATTTTGCATACTTGATAAGTGCCTCAGATGATTTTAAAGGAGACCACACTTAAGATACATGACTTTAGTGTAAAAATGGGTAAAAATTTTAATTTTGTAATTTTTTTCTGTGCTTAATCATTCTATTAATAGAAGTAAATATGGTGTTTGAGATAATTAATTTTCTCTCTGTTTGGCTCACAGCTGTTTAACCATTCTGTATTTCCATATTTTCTTGTTTTTGGTTTGTCTGTCACCAGACCTATGTAGGCAAAATTGGTTTCATGGTTTAACACTAGAGCTATATTTGTTTGAATGTAATGCTGAAAAGACACTGATCAGTTTTAATTTTTATTCTGTAATGCATTACGGTTTGTGACAGTTGGATAATGCTAATATGTACATGTTAATTATTGAGATAGCCTGGAAACTATTTAGAACTTTTAAATTAACCAGCCCCTTTTTGGTAACCTTATCAACATTTATTGATGCATAAAAGATGATTTTATGTTAATTCATTTTTAGAACTCAAATTTTGTATTGTGTAAATATTTTTATAATTGTCTAGCCTACTATGGGAAAATACAGCTGCTTATCACTGCAAACTAATGTGCTTACTAATTATTTACTAATTAAGCTAAGTAAGCACTATTTACTTACTAATTATGATAAGAATTTTTAAAAATTGCATGTTTAGATTTTAATCTGAAAAACTGAATTTGATTTTGTTTCTGAACACAGTTGCTTTTTGTGTGTGTCGCTTTGCCGCACTTGTAGAATGTAGTTGCGTTCTTCCGATTAGGCAGTGTAGGAAGGTATCCATGGGGTGTTAGTGACTGGCTGATCTGTCAAGTGTAACGCTTGATTAGACCTTGGCTATGCAATATTCTGAAGAAAATGTGTATTATTTGCCACCTGCTGAATTATACATAATGTATGAAATGAAGGTAATTGACATAATAATGAACATCTTTTCTCCCCGTAGTTAGACGAGGTCTTCTTGGGAATATGTTTCAGTGTCTTCCTTCTCATCCTTTCCTCATCCTCCTTCCCCACCCTGGCCATCACTGTGTGCACTCTTTAAAGACTCAGGGGAAAAAAAAGACTCGAGAGAAAGTTAACCTTGTGTAAACTTTATCCAAACTGAAGAGCATTGGCTTTTTACAAATTACGTCTTAAGTTTTGCCATAGAGGTTAATTTCATTGTGAAACTTTTTTGTTCTTCCTTTCATTTACTGTCCTAAAAGTCACTGTCTGAATCTGTAAAATAAATATAAATTTAGAATAATTTTCATGAACTGCTGAGGACAAGTAAGAAAACTCCCTAATCTCTGAAGCTGTTGAACACCTCGTGTAGTAGTTATGATGGTATTCACATAACTCCACGGATTCTGTGCCCACTGAGGCAGCTTCAGAACATCCTCAGTTATCAGTGATGGACGCCATTCCAAGGAAAACCAGGGTTGTTTTTACCATTCATTTTCTAGTTCAGCTCTGTTCTTTTCTTCCTCTGGCAGTAATGGTAACAGCAGTAGCTGGAGCAGTCTTGGTTTAGAAGGAGATTTGTGTGAGGACAATTTATCCTTTCCAACATCAGACAGGTTGGTCCAGTCCAGAAATCTAAACACTGATGAGTCTTTCACCACTAATGCATGATATCATATTCTTAAAAGAATGTGGGTTAGAGTGCCAACATGTGTCAACCTGCTTTTCTCCTATCTTTGACATGATTCTGCTTGATAAATTTACATCTAATGAAAAAATTCAACTCTGCTAAGATACGACTGACACCTAATTGTAAAATGTGTTACTTTTATGCATGCCTTGCACTGCTTGCTATTTTTCATTCTACCAATGACTGTTTCATTAAAAAGAGCTTGCTTCCTACAGGATTTCTGTTTTTTTGTTGTTTTTTTTTTGTTTCTGTATATAGTTTTATTTCATGTATAAGAAAAGTATAGGAAAAGATGTGTTTTTAACTGTTAAAAATATACAAATGGCATCAACCAAAGCACTGATAATTATTCATGGCATTCTGTGATATTCAAATGCTGTGTTATCTAAAGCCAAATTAGCATACTTTGGCTTATATTATTTTAAATTTTATTGTGTAATTACTTGACACTGTATATCATAGTCAGGTAGAAATTCTGTTACTGATGACTTCCCTTTAGGCATCATTGGCACTTGAGATTTTAACATGAAATGGTGTGAGAAGCAAAGCTTCCTTTTTTATTGTCATTTCTCCCCCTTTTAAATGTCATATGTCATATTGTCACATTCATTTTTTTGGTCACATTAAGATTTGGCTTTAATACCATTATTAATTAAAGTTTTTTCTTTTTAACTGCTTCTTTACCTTCATTTGGTAAGTGATGGGCCAGATGATGAAGAAGAGGAGCATCAGACTGATGTAGAAGGTAACTGGCTATTTGTTTGTTTTTTAAAGTGTTCACCTGTTTTTTGTATAAGGTTCTTTAGGAAAGTCTTTAATATTTGTGCATTTTCATCAAATAGACACTGTATTATTGCTGAGTTATCAGGGTTTTTACATTACAAAACAAATTCTTTTTTGTTTTGTTTAAATTCATTAATTTATGTGCTATTTTACTAGACTTGGAACATTCAAACAATATAAACATACCAAAAAAAAGACATTTATAAGAACCTAGATGGAGCCCTATCAGATCGGAAATAGTAACTGAAGACTGTTAATAATAACAGAAAAAAATCATTTTATTATTCCATAATGGTTTTTTCCCCCTTCCCTTTTGGTTATTAATGTCTTTTGAGATCCCTTCAACACACTGTTACTCATTTAAACTATTCAGTGTGACTTGAAATTATTTATTAGAACAAACGTTGATTTATTTTTAAATTGTTTTCCATTAAAATTATAGAAGTTTGCAATTGGAGTAGACCCAGGAGAAGTTCTTGTCTACATTTCTTATTACACAGATAATAAAGAAATTGAAAGATGAAGAAATATTCCAAATCAGGGTATTCTTGAACTAATCTATCTAATGTCAGATCTATTGCTGAGCAGCTTGTGTTATTTGATTGTTAAACTAAAAGGAGGGGTACTCATCAGTGTAAAGACCGAACTACATTAAAAGAAGTATTCAGTTATTTGAGGGAGAAACTTACAATAGTCTTTTCATATAATTATTTTGTTTAAAATATAAAATTCTTATATTAGGAGATATAAATATTATAATTATCACATGTCAATTTGTTTTCCTTTCAAACTAGTTATTTCTAGAATTAGTATTTGATGTCAGTCTTATAAAAATCAATAAATAAAAGATACTTTTAAACCAGTTCTCCCTTCCATTAGTTCCAGTCTTATACTCACACATATATTTGAAGAATATACTTACTCATTTCTTCCTTTAATGATCATGGTTCCAAATATGTAAATACTAGAGTTCTGGAATGTGATTTGTAATTCTTAATTAAATATATTAGAATGTCTTTAGCAAATCTCAAAAACTTCTCATGTTGAACCTGAGTTTTCATTATATTTAGATGGGTGTTGAGTTTTTTCCCAAAAATCTTATTTTCCCTTAATTCTGAAAATACCGATAATGTCTTCTATAGAGTGGCATGTAAGAATGTTCATGTTTAGACATTAGTTTTTGAACCAGTGATTCTTTAATCATCTCTTTAGAAGTAGGCAAACAGAAAATTGCAGGAACAAATTTCTTAAAATGTACTTTCTACCAGGGTTTCCAGTTGTTTTATTACCAGTTGTATTTTTTTGTTTAGAAAGGTCATGTATCAGTTTTGAGTCCAAATCCTCAGACCTAAGATTATTATTATTTTAGTTCTAAAACCACTCCTAAGTAGCCATTTTTCATATAGGGTTTCTGGAAGTAAGTTTTTTTCTTATCAGATATAAAGTAGGGGTAAAAAGGGAAAGTAAAAGTGAAAGTCACTCAGTCGTGTCGGACTGTTTGAGACCCCATGGATTATACAGTCCTTGGAATTCTCCAGGCCTGAATACTGAAGTAGTAGCCTTTCTTCTCCAGGGGGATCGGGCAGTATTCTTAGAGTTTTTGATAGACTGTTTGTTTGTTTATACTTAGTTGCTCAGTCGTGTCCAACTCTTTGCGACCCCATAAACTGTTGCCCCTAGGCTCCTCTGTCCATGGGACTCTCCAGGCAACAATACTGGAGTGGGTTCCATGCCCTCCTCCGGGGGATCTTCTCAACCCAGGGACCGAACCCAGGTTTCCCACGTTGTAGGCAGATTCTCTACCATGTGAGCCAGCCAGGGGAGAATATTTGCTTTATTTTTTGCGGACTAAAAACAATTCAGAATTATTATGGAAATCCTAAGGCAACAAGCTTTTATTTATTTATTTATTTTTGTTTGTAGTTGGAGGATGTCAGTTCTTTTTCTTTTCACTAGAGTTGAATGACCTCTCTTAGAGATCACTCTCAGGCAGCCAGACACCCTGAACTGAAAAATCTAGTGGTACAGGGAAACTTTCAACTCCATGACCTCTGCAGGATTTATAGAATGGCCCAATGACTATGGTACTATTGTTTGCCAGACCCATTTTTGATTGAGAATCAGAGTGTGGAAAGGAAGGAAATGATAATACATTTATTTTAAGAGAATAGCATGAACCAATTTTTTTAAATGAAAAATCTTACAGGTCAGTAGGAACCCTAAAAATTAGTAGTGGTCTAAAATGCCCTGCCAACTGTAAAAAAAAACTCAGGGACATTCACCAGCAAATGTCCATTACTGGTGCAAATCGGTGCGGTGTCTGCCCGCATGTCCCCCTGCCTGCCTCTTGTTGGGGAGGCCCGGGCCTCAGCACTGCTGGTTGCTCAGCCACCACTAAGCAGTGATATTCAACACAGGATATTGGTTTAGTTTTATAACAGAGATTCATCTTTTTTTTATGTTGAAAACATAATTTTTATTAAAAAAAATAAATGAGAATAGTGTCTTATAAGAGTGTATCAGAAAAGTCCCTGGTTTGTTTTTGTGGATGTAAGTGGTTGCATATGACTCCCCCACCCCTGCCCATATTTTGCCTGAAAAGTGAAGTGATTAAGAGCATGGAGCCAGATTGCCAATGTTAATATCCTGACTCAGCTGTGTCCCAGCTGTGAGATTCTTGGTCTGTCTCTCCCCCTGATCCCTCACCTGTAAAATGGGATGAAAGCGGTTCCCTCCTCCTAGGGTGCTTGTGAGGGGTGAGGGAGTTGTGTCTAAAGAGCTTAGAAGAGCTCTTAGGCTGTAATATGTGTGATCCGAGTATTCACTCCTGCTGCTGTTTCTCAGAGAGCTTTCTGAAAGTCCATTTAATATATTTATTTGTGTTTTGATTGTAATTGTAGCATTTTAGTTTTATTTGCCATACCTGTGGATTATGTTTTGACATAAATTATGGCATTTGTGAATTGCCAGTTGAATTCAGTGCCTCAGAATAGAGTTTTGCACTGTGCTATCACAGATGATCAAACTATTTCTTTATTTTAGCATTATTTTGCCCTTTCAAAGGAATGCTTTAGTTGGTGTTATGGTGCAAAAAAGATGATTTTTTTGGAAAATTCCTTGGAATCTTAAGAAATGGAAAATGCCTTACATATCCTTAGAAACCAGTGTACTGAGAGTTTAATTAATGGATTTCACTGCATGTTGCTTAAAAATTTAAATTTTAGGTTTGGAGCAAGATGGAAAGACTCTGCTAATTACAAATATTGACATGGAGCCATGCACAGTAGACCCCCAGCTAAGGATTATTCTTCAGTGGCTCGTTGCTTCTGAGGCAGAAGTTGCAGAACTTTATTTTCATGACTCTGCAAAGAAGGAGTTTATGCAAGTAAGTGCCTGCCTTGTGGTGGGGTGGGAGGGCGCAGCGTATGCCGCCCTGTGTCAGACAGTTGGTCTGATAGGCGCCCGCTGATAGCAGTGGGCAGGTGCGCGGGCATTAGGGTCCAGTGCCTGGGCTCAGATGTCGGCTCTGCTGCACTCTCGCAGTCTGGCCTTGGGCGGGCTCAGCAGTCGCAGTCTTTTTCTCTGGGCTGTGGAAATGAGCACAGAATTTACCTGGCAGAGGTTTGTGAGGATTAGATATAACACTGTTAAAAGGTGCTTAATCCAGTGCCTGGCACATCCTAAGTCCTCAAAGCTGGGTGTCTTGAATAAGCATTTCATGTGCTCATATGAAAAGATTGAGTTATTCTTTGTACTTAATTGGTGCATAATTATGTCTCTTCTTCTGTTAATCCAGTGTCATTAGTATGAGAAGCTAGCATAAGCAAAAGCCAGTAAAGGGTTATAAACATTTAATAAGGGACAATAGTTCACTTTGAGCATTTAGTAGGGTTCTAATAATAAAACATTCAGATTAGGTGCATTAATAGAATATTTTTATTGATAATTTACTGTGTACCAGTTACGTTATTAGGTAAAATTTTTAGTTTGCAGCCTTAAGGTTTTTGTCCAGGACTTTTCTTTATCAGAACTTTCATTTAATCTTACTATATAATGTAGAGCAGTTCAAAGAATAACCAATATAAAATGATCAATAATAACAAAAAAGGAATTGTCAAGTTACTCTTGATTTCCGGTTCAGAATTTACAAAAATATTATTGAAAGAAGTATGTGAAAAAGATATATAAAAAAAATGATTTTTGTATTTTGTTTTCATTTAGACTTCTTGAATTTTTCCGGCATAGATTTCTGTTTAGAGGCAGAGGGAGAAAATAAGACAGAAAGGGGATGTTCAGGAAATGAATTGTCAAGGGGAAAGAATGGGTAGGAAAAGTGTTAGAACTGACTGTATGGAGGCAAGCATTTTCAAGTCGTTTAGTCTTGGATAAATTGAGGGCTAAGGAAGGCCTTAGGCGGAGCTGAGTGTAATGATGCTGAGGTAAGGGAGCCGCATCCCCACATGACCTAAGAAAACATTCTTGCAGTTCCTCAGGAAGTCAAACACAGCATTATTATGTAACCCAGCAATTCTCCACCTAGGTCTGTACCCAAGAGGAATGAAAACATATGTCCAAGGCAGTGTTATTCGCAATAGGCCAAAAGTGGAAACATCCTAAATGTCCATTAACTGATGAATAAAACGTGGTCAGTCCATGCAGTGGAATGTTGTCTATCAGTAAAAAGGACTGAAGTAGAGACATGCTGCACCCTGGAGGTGGAGGACCCTTGAAGTCATGCTAAGTGAAAGGAGCCAGGTCACAGATGGCCATATATTTTGTGATTCCGTTAAAATGGCCAAAATAGGCGAACCTATAAACTGAAAGTAGATTAGTGATTATCTTGAGTTTACGGGGTTGGGAGGAATGGGCAGTGATTATTAACAGGTACGACTTTTTTTGGGTAATAAAGGTATCCTAATGTTGTTTGTGGTGATGTTGCATTCAACTCTGAATTCACTAAAAATCATTAGCTGGTCTGTTCTAAATGGGTGCATTGTGTGGTATGTGAATTATATCACAGTAAAGCTATTTTTGAAAAGGTTAAGCATATTTGTATTACAACTAAATAGGAAAAAATCTGAGTTGAAGACATGTTCAGATTAGTGATGATAGTTTATTTAAACCTGTATTTTTATACTTAAAAAAATGAGGTATAATTGATATATAACACCTTATTAGTTTCAGGTGAACAACATAATGATATTTGTACATATTACAAAATGATTGCCACAGTATTTAATATTTATTTACTTTTTTTCTGAAACATGAACATTTCTTACTTGTTTCTGTTGAGGCTGGAGTGCGTATTCCAGGGGAGAAAGCCACACTGTACGTTGTGGAAGGAAAATCCATATCCTTTTATTAATCTTGACATCGTTTTTATTATTTTATGTTCCCAGTTGAGGGTGTGGCAAATGTATTTAGTTCAGTTCAGAGTTTCCTGTAGAGATGGAGCCTCTCCACGCCCACACAGACACTGTGCTGGGTGAGGTTTGTGGGGTTCTGGCTCCCGCAATCCCAAAGTGTCACTCTGTGAAGGAGAGTATTTATAAAAGCCAGGAAGGAAAAATGTTTAATTTGTGTAAAGACTGGCAGTTTAGGGGAGAATACCTTATTATAACTGGGAAAGAGTATTTTGCTGCAAACAGCAGTTTCATCCGGTGTTATAAAGAAAAATGAAATTGTTAAAAAATTGCTTTCGGTTAATGTTTGGCTTATCTTCCTTTTTTACTAGCTTTCAAGACGGCTACAGGAAAAAGGCTGGAAGGTGGGAGACCTCCTGCAGGCCGTGCTTAAATACTATGAGGTGATGGAGAAGATGTCCAGTGAGGAGAGATGCAAGTCCCTGTTTGATTGGCTCTTGGAAAATGCATAGAACAAACTCCAAACCAGTATATTTTATTATTTGTTTTGGGAGAGGAAGAAACAGATAAAGATGCATAGGGTAAAATTTGAGTAGTGAATATTAACATTCAACGTGAATTGGGAGGAAAGTAAATAGTGCTTATTAAGTGTGTTGTGTCATCATATGGTGTATATAGTTCATATTTTCATAATCTGTCAAATATTATCTTCATTTATTCTTCTGTACACATGTGCAGTGTGTTAAGACCCTAAGAACATGAATTTGAAGGAAGGTCTGACTGTGAGACTTTCAGGAACATTGACTGACGGCATTCTTTTCGCATCCAAATAGTGCTGCTAGAAATTGCACTGAGGTGGCTGAAGGTGGGTTCCAGGGATAAAGAGTTATAATTTTGCTCCTTTTCAAGCAAATGGTTTCCTGTTAATAACAAATCTGACATCGAAAAAACAGCATTGAGGCTAATTTATTTTTCTGACATCTTTTTCTATTTTTAAAGGTCAATTTTATTTTCATGGTTCAGCTATTGGTATTTTTTTGAATCCCCCTAGTTGTTTAATTTCTTATAAACAGTAGTTTAGGTTTCTATAAATACTATAAATGATAGTTTCCCAAGCCTTTCATTAAATGATCTTATTTGCTAATGTTGCCAATTGCTCTGGCATGAAAGTGAGTGAGTGTGTGTGTGTGTATGTATGTGTGTGTGTGTGTGTAAAGGAGAACTTTAACCTTGCTAGTGGTGGGTGCCCTCTTTTATTTCACTCTTTTCTGGTTACAAACCCACTGTTAACATTAAAAAGGTGCTTTAAAATAAAATGTCTACAAAGATTGTGCAGTAAGAATTTTTCTTTTTTGACTATTTTGAGTCCCCAACTTATTCTTTAAATGAAAATAAAGGTGCAAAACATGTTGAAATTTTAAAACTTAATGTTCATTTGGAAATGCATTTAGAGAAGCCCAATAATTGTTTCCTCTGTTGGGATTTTTAAAAAATCCTTTAGCAAGGATTTTTAAATTAAAACTCCACTTTAGCAGGGATAAGCTTTTTCTAGAAAAAATGGGACCTTCCCACCAACCCCTTCCCCAGTAAAATGTATCTACTATTTTGTAAAGTCCCCTGATACGGTCTTTCTTGGGCTCTGCATTTTGTACCACTCGTCTTTAGTAGCTGCGAGTTGACTTGAATAGAGGACCAGGATTGTGTTTTATGTGAGGGTATGTGTGTGTGAATTTTTGGTTCTTCCATTAGCAGATTTTTAATTGAGAGGAAATCATTTTTTTGTTGGAGGCTTTGGTTTTGCTCTCACTTTTTCTTTTTTTTCCTGAGAACTGACTCTTCTGGAAGCTGCACAAAGTATCGAGGACAGTAGCACCTGCCGGGGGACAAGGAACAGGGCACTTGCATTGATTTGAATTATAGTTATGGCAGAGAAATAATTGCTTCTTAAGAAAAATGCCAAAATCTATTTAAATGTTTTGAGGTTACACTTACAGAAGCTTCTATTTTTCTCAATTTAAGATGAAGAAATAGAACAGGCCTTAAAAATAAATTTTCTAAAGTTTCTTCGGGTATTTTTTAAGGTTGGAGAAATGTAGGAAATGTATGTAAGCAGAATTGAGTCTGTCTGTAGCTTCTTAGAATTTGATCTGCAGCAGCACTGGACTAGGTTCTTAATTGTTAGGAAGCAGGTTGATATAACATAAATTAATTGATTATTAAGCTTAGGTTGAATTTTTACAAGTGTATAGCTATCAAATTATGTTTGGTATCTTTAGTGTGTGTACGGGTGTTATTAACAGCAGTTCTGAATTTCTTTTAAGCTAAAATGACAATATGTTCTGTAGAACTCTACTTGAAAATGTTGATTTCCTGTATGGTAAGATTTTCCTCCTGTCTTTGTTTTTGTTCGTTTTCTGGAGCTGTGCTGTATTCCGATTTCCCTGTTCAGCCACTGTGGCCCAGCAGACCAGTCCTCGGACACTAGCGTGTGTAGTGCTGATCACAGTGGAGCTCCACAAGTATTGGTTCAGTGCAGGGATGTAGAGAAAAATGTTAAACGCTGGCAAACATGAAAAGAAGCGGGGGTTAAGCCTCCTTACATAGAGAGAGAGCTTTGGAGTTTAGAACAGTATCTTTTAATCAAGAACAGTCTAAACTTACTTCGTTTAAAGGCACTTTGTGATTTTTCCAAAGATGTAGATCTATTTGGTTGCTTAGCCTTCAGAACAGATCTGTTTGTTGAGGATGACTCTGTCTTATTTTGTTAAAAATCTATTTGATGTAATTTTATTATGATACTGTAATAGTGCCATTCTGCATACTTTGGCCCTTATGAAATATCATGTCTTATTCAGAACTGTTAAAGTTGTGACGTGCTTTGGGTTGAATTTTCTGTTTTATCAGTTTCAGAACCATTGGAGAACTGTGAAAAAAAAGTGAAGGAGGACTTGGACGGGGTTTTAGAATATTGTTTCAGACAGAATTTTTTTTTCCAAGCCAAGTTTAAAATTCCATTTATATTTGGGGTATTAACTCATTTTGATTTTGATTTATTTCCTGATTTTCACAGAAGGAATGATTCATTTATAAATCACAGAAGAAAATTACAGTATCTATGGGATGGTTTAACACAGTTTAATGGTTTAATGGAGTTTTAAAATTTTTGAGAACATTTACTTAGTGAATATATGTGATAACATCTTCATAGTTTGACAACCATTCCATTTACCCTTTTAGATATTTGATATGAATTAATTTAACTCATAATACTTTCATTTTGCTTAAATAAAGGTTTTATTTTGCTGGTAGGAGAAGTTAGTTACTTATTAAATGCACCAGGTATAAAGTAAAAGATGGTTTACCCACGTGGTTTTAATATCATGCACATTCCCCGGATGCAATGTTTAACCTTGACTCATTACCAGGGTCTAGATTCAGATTAGTAAATATTACTCTCTCACAATTAAAATGATCAATTTCCCATCAGTCTGTTGCTTTAAATTTTTTTTTTCCAAGGGAAACTTTCCACAGAATTAAGAAAAATAATAATGCATCCATATTCAGGGTGTAGGGAAAATCCTTTCCATTTCAAACTCTGTCCACCCGTCACCAGCACGAGCGAAGTAGAGCTCCCGTGGGAATTACAAAGCTGTGCTCAAGTGAAATGCTTTTTTTCTCACTCTTGTTTGAGGCCCTGCGTACATTGACTCACCGTATTCCTGCTTTGGAGATGCAGATGCAGTGTTGGTCACACTTGTCACTTTATTTATTTATTTTTTTCCTATCATATGTGTACATTCCTTTCACATGGGTAGAATCATAGTTCTAGAAGTTCATTGTTTTGTTTTTTGTTGTAGTGTTTGAACACTATTTAATTTCAGGTTTTAATATTGCTGGATTTGCTACCTTTTGTTACTTGTGCAGTGTTAATAGTAATAATTCACATTCTTGTTTAATATACCAGCTATAAAGCAAAAGCAGCTTTGAATAATTATAGCTGTTTATTTGACTGTGCTGAATTATTCCATTAAGATCTTGTATAACAGTAACTTTTTTCTTTTGCTTTTTCAGTAATTTGTTCATTTATCAAAATATGAACTTCAGGATGCACTAAAATTTTGTTTTTGCAGTGGCTCAAAAATAAACATTTCAGAAATTACCTTTGTGATAATTTGCAGTCAATTGTTCTTTTATTTTTTCCAATTGTTTAAGTCTGTGATCTTTCTCTCCCAATTAAGAATTTCCCAATAAACTTAAGAGATGCCTGACTTTGGTTTTCAATCTGTAGTATCTTGTTAACACACTCAATACTGAACTAAAACAAAAGCATAGAAGGCACATCAAACAACCTCTGTATTTCTGACATGATTTTAAAGAAGAACGGAAACTAGAGTATTTTTAATTGGACACTGAATCCTAAGTTTTTATTCGAGTTCCTCTGAATGCTGACAGGATGACTTGACAGGCTGTTTGCTTTTTGGATTTTGGTGCAAAATGAGTATTGTGATTGCCTGTGTGTTAGGGAATTCTCCAGCCTGGACTGAGCACTTCTTCTGTAGGATATAGAGATCAGACCTTTGTTATGCTATATAGCATCAGGCACTTCAAAGCTAGGTGCTTGATTATTTGTTACTAATGGAATTTGATGTTAAGTGTCTTCAGCCTTGGAATTAGTGATTTTCTAGCTTTTCATGAATGTTTCAAAATGTTAGGAAATAATGATCACATATAATGGCTTGGCTATGAGTACATCTCAGGAACCAAGAAAACAAAATGCTCTGAAATGATATTCTTTTGACTGTAATTCCAAAGAGGAGAAAGATTTCAAAAGGAATGGGACCTTGTGACAAATGACATTTGAATAACTTTGCAGCATCATTTACAGCAGAAACAGTAAAGAGTTTAGGAAGTTGCATTTTGGGAGTGCAGTGGTGGTTGCGTTTTTTTCTCTTACCATTTGTGATCTGTGTTTTAGCTGGGATAAGGAGGGAGGATGAGAGACAAATGGTCTACCTCACAAACTACCTACAAACTACCTCACATTTAAAATATGAAAGATGGAAGAGCCACATATCCCAGGATGAATATACTGTTGGTGCTATTATGCAAAGAGGGTTGGAGTAAAAATCTAAGAGCCTTTAGCAGCATCATTTACAGCAGAAACAAGAGTTCAGGAAGGCTGCCCCTTTTGGGAGTGGAGTGGTGGTTGTATTTTTTTTTCTCTGTCCTTTGTAGCTTTGTAATCACCTCGCTCATTTTACTTTTGTGCTCTGGAGCAAGAAGGGTTATATTTTAGATTGGAAAAAGATGAGACATTTCAAGAGGAGTGAAGCTTCATATTTGATGTTTTAGGTCTTCCTGCCTCTCCCCGTCATCCGCCCCATGTCATCTTTTAAACAGACACTTCGATTTTTTAGTTTAGAGCAAGGGATTAAAACTGGACTCCTGTGTTCTGGATTCAGCCCACTGTTAAGCTTCTGCTTTGGTCCAGTATGAGATCTGATTTTTAAAACAATTGCCAACGCTTAAAAATAAGGAGATTTCACATTTAAATAGGTTCTGTATTTCAGTGTCTCTTTGAAGCGTTGGATGCCCTGGAGTACTGACTGGGGGCTTCCAGGTGCTGCTAGTGGTAAAGAAACCCGCCTGCCAGTGCACAAGACACGAGAAACACTGGTTTGATCCGTGGGTCAGGAAGGTCCCCTGGAGGAGGGCTTGGCAACCCACTCCATGTTCCTGCCTGGAGAATCACATGGACAGAGGAATCTGGTGGGCTACAGTCCACTGGCTCGCAGAGAGTTGGAGCAGTCGACTGAAGCGACTTTGCACGCACACGTGCTCTGATTGGACTCCCGTGAGGCAGCAGTTTGACAGGAGCTGCATGATGGTTGCTCCTGTGGTCCAGCCTTGTGTTTCTCTTGGCCTGTGGCCGGACATGCTTCACTTTGCTCACTTGTGTTGCCTGCTGGGGCCCTATAGGTGTTTGAGATGCAAACTGACTTAAAGCAGATGATTTACTTGATGTGTTTAGAAAATCTGAATGATTCTCTAGCAGCTCTTCACCTCTCTAGGATTGTGCAGAGATGGGAAGGAGAGTCTAGAAATTACAGACTTGGTGACTTTATTGCTCTTGAACAGAGAACAGATCCTAATTATTAAGAGCATGTAGAGATGAAAGAAGGGGAAGCCAGCCTGGGTTTACCAGGAGCAGATTCAGGTTTACATTTCCTTTTTCAACAGAACTATCCGGCGGGCATGATGGAATACCAGAGATACAGTATCTATTTTAATGAGGCATTTTATGTGGAGAAAGGAATGACAAATTGTGGCTTCCTGACTTTTTGAGATGGCACAAGAGTTCAATTAGTCTGCTCAACAGTTGTGTGCTGAAAGAGAATAACTTCAAAGTGCTGGTTAACCATCAGATCTAGAAATTCATATTTTTCTAAGCTGTTTTTCAAGAGTGATCATAAAAATTAAGGTAATTCCTAATAGACTGAAAGAGTTTATGTTTACCTCTGCTGAGAAGAAAAACTACTGAAGTGAATACTATTTTCCTAAGAAGGAAATTGAACTCTAAAGAAACAGGGTTAGCAACATTTTAAAAAATAGTTAAAATAGAAAATGAAAGGAGCCACCCAAATGCAACACTTGTTCACCCAATAATCCTATTTACCTTTATGGCAAACATTCCATGTCATCGAATCCAGACATCAATCTTGTTATGATTCCTATTTTTCCTATGAGAAAACTCAGGTTCAGAGAGGTTGAAATTTTTTACAGCAGGCACAGTGGTGATGCCCTGATCTGTCAGGCTCCAAAGCCTAAGTTCTACTCATCACACTATATTGTTTCACCATAATTAAAAACTGAAATACAAAAACATGATGAAACCACCTGTAAAAATACATGTTGTTGCTAAATTGTCTCTGACTCCTCTGCGACCTGTAGACTGTAGCTCGCCAGGCTCCTCTGTCCATGGAGTGTATTTACATGTATCTATATTATCTGTTGATATCTATTGATACTTGTCTATTTATATCTATCTGTATCTATCGATACCTATTTATCTTCTGTTGAGAATAATTTTTTTAAATTTATTTATTATTTTACTTTATAATATTGTATTGGTTTTTGCCACACATTGACTTGAATCCTCCATGGATGTGCATGTGTTCCCCATCCTGATCCCCCTCCCACCTCCCTCCCCATCCCATCCCTCTGGGTCATCCCAGTGCACCAGCCCTGAGCACCCTGTCTCATGCATCAGACCTGGACTGGCAGTTCATTTCACATAGGATGGGCTTCCCTGGTGGCTCAGACCGTAAAGCGTCTGCCAGCAATGTGGGAGACCCGGGTTCGATCCCTGGGTCGGGAAGATCCCTGGAGAAGGAAATGGCAACCCACTCCAGGATCCTTGCGTGGAGAATCCCATGGACGGAGGAGCCTGATGGCCTACAGTCCACAGGGTCACAAAGAGTTGGACACGACTGAGTGACTTCACTTCACAAATGATAGTTTACGTGTTTCAATGCCATTCTCCCATATCATCCCACCCTCACCCTCTCCCACAGAGTCCAAAAGACTGTTCAATACATCTGTGTCTCTTTTGCTGTCTCACATACAAGGTTATCATTACCATCTTTCTAAATTCTATATATGTGCGTTAGTATACTGTATTGGTATTTTTCTTTCTGGCTTATTTCACTCTGTATAATAGGCTCCAGTTTCATCCACCTCATTAGAACTGAATCAAATGTATTCTTTTTAATGGCTGAGTAATATTCCATTGTGTGTATGTACCACAGGAGAAGGATTTATTTTAAAGCATTAATTCACATGATTGTGAAGTCTGGCAAGTCCAAAATCTGAGCGGGCAGCAGGCTGGAGACCCAGGGAAGAGTTGATGTAGCTGTAGTCCAGAGGCAGTCTGCTGGAAGAACTCCCTCTTTTAGAGGGAGGGGACTTCAGTCTGTTTTCTCGTAAGATCTTCAGCTGGCTGGGTGAGGCCCACCCACACAATGCAGTGTCATCTGCTTTACTCAAAATCCACTGATTTGAATCTTCATCTCATTAAAAAGAATTCCTTTTCAGGTAAATATACCTGCACTCTAGATGTGTTTGACCAAGTATCTGGCCCTGTGGCCTAGCCAAACTGAAGCGTTTTTCCTTAACCATCACATCAAACTTTTGGGCATGACCAAAGTGAAGACTTCAGATGACTACACCCATAGTATAAAAGTGAAGTTGGGGTTGGGAGAACAACTCTCCCACCCTGAGGACTGGAAGAAAACTTCTCTAGAACTTTGGCAGTGACTCAAGTTAAAAATCTTTCGTGAGACTTGATAGGCTAACTCTCATGTGAGCAGTTCCTCAAAAAGTCAAAGTTATATAATTCAACAATTCTATTCCTAAGGAGATTCTCAAGGGAAATGAAAATACAGATTTCTACAAAAACTTGTGCATGAATATTTATAGAACTATTCATAACAGTCCCAAAGTAGAAACAACTTAACTGTCAATCAGTTGAAGAATAAACAAAATGTTTATCCATAAAATATTATTCAGTTATTAAAAGGAATGAAGTAGCAATACACGTTACAACATGGATGAACCTTGAAAATGCTAAGTGTGAGAAGGCAGACACAAGTGGTCACATGTTGCGTGATGCAGTTTATATCTAATGTCCAGAATAAGCAAATCCATAGTGACAGTTAATTGTTTCCAGGGTCTGGAGAAAGAAGGGAACGGAGAATAACTGTTAATGGGTGCAGGGTTTCTTTTGGGTGATGAAAATGTTCTGGAATTATACAGAGGTAGTGGTTGAAGACATCAACCATCAATGTTCACTGGAAGGACTGATGCTGAAGCTGAAGCTCCAATGCTTTGGACCCCTGATGCGAAGAGCCAACTCACTTGAAAAGACAGTGATGCTGGGAAAGATTGAAAGCAGGAGGAGAAGGGGACAACAGAGGATGAGATGGTTGGATGGCATCACCAACTTGATGGACATGAGTTCGCGAAAACTGGGGGAGATAGTGAAGGACAGGGAAGCCTGGTGTGCTGCAGTCCACGGGGTTGCAAAGAGATGGACTTTCACGACTTAGCAACTGAAAGTCCGACATGTCTTAGCAACTGAAAAACCATAACAAGTGGTTGTACAACTCTGAATAAAGATGACTGAATTTTATATTTGAAAGGATGAATTTTTTGTGATAAAAATTATTATATATCGGGAAATTGAATTAAAAACAGCAGAAAGCAAGGAAATAGTTTTAAAAAACAAGTAAAAACTTCTAAAATTAAAAAAAAAATGGAGCCAAAAAACTCAGTGTTAAGAGTTTAATAGCAGATTAGTCATGGCGTAGAATATTGAATTGAAAAAATTTGTCCAGAATGCCATGTAGAAAGTGTGAGAAAGACACACATGTAGAAAGACAAAGATGTGATATATTAAAGTTAAGTGACCTCGAGGGAAAGGAGAACTAGTAAAAGGAGAATAGGGCATGAACAGGATCAATAGCTGAAAAGATGATTGTTGGGAATTTTCTAGAAATGATGGATGAACCACTCACAGTTTAAAAAAACTTAACAATTCTTCAGTAAAAACAATATACATGTTAGATTTCCCAGGAAGAGCTTACACATACTTGTCTACTTTTCCAGATTATTCAAGCAGCAAGCTAAAATAAATTTCTAGGAGTACCAGTAAAAGAATATAAATTATATATATACTTAAAACTAGTGGAGAAAAAAAGAAGCCAAGAAAAAATAGAAAAACAACTGGGGCAAAAAGTGAAAAGCACAAAATAAGATGGTAGATCTAAATCTCGCTTCCCTCATCCCTCACAGTTGTTCCTGAGAGCACCCCCTCCCAGTAAACTTCCTTCCAGGAACATCCTGGTCTGTTTGCAGGGCAACCTGATCTGTGAAATGAGGACAACTGCTTTGGAAAAGGATGATTACTTAGTTAAGGTGGACTTGTGTGTGCCCTGTGACACATCTACCCTTAGATGGAAGTTCTTGAGAAAATGCTGCTTATGAAGACCAGGAGATGTGTACAGTGTTTATCAATAGTATAAGTTATGATATGTTCATCCAATGGAATAGTCCACAGTGGTAAAGAAGGATGACAGATACATGCTTCAACATAGACATGCTGCAAAAACAGCCAAAGAAGTAAGTCACAGAAGAATATAAAAGAGTGAGTCCATCTACATAAAGTTCAAAAACAGGCAAAACTATGTTCAGTTGACCCTCTATATCTGTGGGTTGTGTGCCCCTGGATTCCAACCAACTGCAGATTGAAAATACCTTTTTAAAAACCCAAAAAGTTCCAAAAAGCAAAACTTAAATTTGCTGCATGTCTACAACTATTTACATAGTATTTACATTGTGTTTACAACAATTTGCTTTGTATTTACATTGTATTAGGTATTATAAGTGATCTAGAGTTGATTTAAAGTATACAGGAGGATGTGCGTAGGTTAAGTGCAAATATTAGGCTGCTGCTGCTGCTAAGTCGCTTCAGTCGTGTCCGACTCTGTGCGACCCCATAGACAGCAGCCCACCAGGCTCCCCCGTCCCTGGGATTCTCCAGGCAAGAACACTGGAGTGGGTTGCCAAAATATTAGGCTACACTACTTTATATAAGGGATGTCAGCATCTGTAGATTTTGGCATACAAGGGAGTTGTGGAATCAGTCCTCTATGATGACTGAATTATGTTGTAATATATACATCTACACATACATGTGTGGGCTTCCCAGGTGGCTCAGTGGTAAAGAACCTGCCTGCCAATGCAGGAGGCGCAGGACATGCGGGTTTGATCCCTGGATCGGGAAGATCCCCTGGAGGAGGAAATGGCAACCCACTCCAGTATTTTTGCGTGGGAAATCCCATGGACAGAGGAGCCTGTCACAAAGAGTCCGACATGGCAACTGAGCATGCGTGCACACAGATATGTATATATACCATGCATTCATTAAAACAATTTTACTGTACTTTCGGCTGTGCTGGGTCTTCGCCGCTGCATGGAGGCTTTCTCTGTTTGTGGTGAGTGGAGGCTACTCTCTTGTCGAGGGGCATGGGTTTCTCACTGCGGCGGCCTCTCTCGAGCACGGCTCTAGGGCTCTTGGACTCAGTATTTGTGCAAGGGCTTAGTTGCTCCGCGACATGTGGGATCTTCCAGACCAGGGACTGAACACGTGTTCGCTGCATTGGCAGGCAGATTCTTAACCACTGGGCTACCAGGGAAGTCCCATACAGCCACTTAATAGTCAAATATGTGTACATGTGTGTAGAACTGTAAGGGAGTAATTAATACAAAACTTAGGATAGTGAATTACCGTGGAGATGGGACATGGATAGGGAGAGAATGTAATATTGTTCTAAGGTACCAGTGATGTCCTGTTTATGAGAGGTAGATCCCTGGATGTTCACTTTATTATTTTTCTTCAAATTATACACATGCTTTATATAACGCTGTAAAATTTCACACCCAAAATATTCATTCAAAACAGATTACTCAACAGAATTTGTTCAAAGAGGTTGTGGGGCATATTAATTAGGTGTTTTCTCAAATGTTTCTAAAAACAACTTTGAAGAGAGATTCAGTTTTTAAGCACAACTGAAGATTAAGGGAAAAAAGCTGGAAACGTCTCTGTTTCCCAAATTGTGCCCTGAAAAGGTACACATTACCAAGGATTTCTGATGTCAGCCTTTTAGAGTTGGGGTAGGTGGCAGTGAGGGAGGAGACTGCTGTCTATGGAGAGGAAGGAAGAGAAGCCATGGCTATCTTATCTCTGCGTCTGTCTTGCATTTCCTGGTCTGTATTCCCACATCTGGACTCCACTCCAGCTGCTGACACAAGCTGGGTTTACCCACTCTTGTTTAGCCACCAAGTTGTGTCCGACTCTTTTACTACCTCGTGGCCGCCTGCAGTGCAGGAGAGGCAGAAGACGCGGGTTCCATCCGTGGGTCGGTAAGATCCCCTGGAGGAGGCAATGGCAACCCAGTCCAGTATTCTCGGGCTACAGTCCATGGGGTCACAAGTAGTCGGACGTCTGAGGGACTGAGCGTGGACTGTAGCCCACCCAGGCTCCTCTGTGCATGGGATTCTCCAGGCAAGAATACTGGAGTGGGTATTTCCTCCTGCAGGGGATCTTCCTGACCCAGGGATGGAACCTGTGTCTCCTGCGCTGCGCCTCCTGGGAAGCCCTGTCCGCTCTTACTCTGAGGTTGCAGCAAGAAGTGCCTGTGGCCCTGCAAAGGAACTGGGTCTACGGGAGGGGACGGAGGGCGGTGGGGTCGGGAGGGAAGGACGCAGGAAGGCTTTAAGCCAGAGCTAGCCCGGTCGACAGGCAGCAGTGCCGGGTGAAAGGACACCATTTAGCCAGGGGATGTTGAAGAAGGGCTCAGCGCCCCGGCCGAGTGCGTCCTCAGCCAGGAGTGGGGAAATGCTGATCTCCCGGGAAGCTGCCTCGTGATCCAGGAACCGCAGAAGCCCGAGCTCCGGGCCGGGGTGGTCATTTCGGCAGCTTCTCCACAGTGGTACTCTGCACACCCCTGCCAGGCTGGACCCGTCACAGATCAGGCGGGCTGGAGACCCTGCCCTCCTGCAGGTATCCTCGCAGCCTCTCCCACGGGGTTCACAGCAGGGAAACCCCATAGCCAGCCCCGGGGCGTCGGGCACTTTATTAGGACGAGAGGCAGTCTTTGGGAAGGGGCCGCAGAACCCAGCTGAAACACCGTGGAGGCCGCGGTCTTCAGGCTGCAGTCTCACGTTGAGCCGCTAGGTGGTAGAGCAGCCCAGCCTACGGCTTGCCAAAAAGCCCGAGAATTAACACAACTTTGCACGATGCCTTGTTGTTCAGTCGCTAAGTCGTGTCCGACTCTTTGCGGCCCCTGAGATGCATCCTGAGGCACAGCTCCCCCCGGCTTGAGCCATATCTCGGGCACTTGCGGGCATTCTTTATTTCAAAGAACCTGGCTCCTGCTCCAGCCTGAACTTTAGGGCCTTTGCTTGCTGACTTCCCCTCTTCCATCCCTCTCCCCAGCGTTTCAGGCTTCTGTTCAGGCTCAGGCGTCAGTTTCAGGGGGCTGGACTGCTGCCCTGTGACCATGGCACCTGTCATCCTGGCCAGCCCCCCGCCCCAGACAGTGCCGGGCACACGGGACAGGGACGTGCCATTCCTTGTGCAATCACCGGCAAGCTCCGGGGAGCAGCCTGTCACCACCAGCATTCCTCGGGGGTCCAAGCCACCTCCTTCCTTCTTAATCTTTTGTGTCCCACCTGCCTCCCCTCCACACGCATCCTCAGTCACTCCTCAGGAGCTTTGCTAAAATTTTTCTGGAATTTCCTATTAGCGCTTCATTATGTCCCTGCCGTTTATGATCAGCTGTTATTCTGAGTGTACTGTAAATTGTAATTCAAATTTATTCTCTGCTCAGTGTCACCTTATGAGTATGGCTGTCCCTGAGCTTGCATGGGAAACAGCAACCACCTTCCAGCACTCTTTATCCCCTTGTTGTTTAGTTGCCAAGTCGTGTCCGACTCTTTTGTGACCCCGTGAACTCTAGCCCACTGGGCTCCTCTGTCCGTGGGATTTCCCAGGCAAGAATACTGGAGTGGGTTGCCATTTCCTGCTCCAGGGGATCTTCCTGACCCAGGGATCAAACCTGTGTCTCCTGCGTTGGCAGGCAGATTCTTTACCACTGAGCCACCTGGGAGGCCCCTCTTTATCCCCTTATGTTGCTTTATTTTCCTTCTTAGCCTCCTTTCCACCTGAGATAAGTATGTATTTGTACTGTCTTCATTATCTAGAGTGGAAGCTCCGTAAGCACTGGAGCTTGGCTGGTTTTCTTCTCTGTTGTGGGCTCAATGCTATAACAGTGTCTGGCATGTGGTGGGCACTCAGCAAATGTTTGTTGAATGAAAGGGTGGATGGATGGATGGATAGATGGATGGATGAATGGAAGGATGAATGAATAGATGGAGGGATGAATGAATAGATGGATGGATGGATGGATGAATGGTTGGATGGATGGATAGAGGGATGGATAGAGAGATCTGCCTCTCCCAAATAGGCCAGAAGGAAAAACAGTGTCCTGGGGGTTTGGAGTCTGAGGTTTTGGCTCCAATTGAGCCACTAGTGGACTTTGAGCAAGTAACTAGATCTCCCAGTGTGGCCTGTTTCCTATTTTGTAAAGTGAGGGGGCTGGACTTTGTGATCTGGTGTTTGTTCCTGCCCTGACCAGTTTTGGTTTTATAATTATTCCCAAAGGTGCTGAGGTCATTAGCTAGGTAACAGACAGCATGCTTTCTTGGCAGAAAGCTGTTGCAAGTAATAACTTAGAATCAAAAGATACATTTATATATGTGGATAAAAACAATTGCTTCACAATATTGTCTTTAAAAAAACCATTTTCCTATGAAAATATTGGATGCATTGGTCTTTGCTTATATTTCCACCTTGACCTCTGACTCCATGTATTAATGATTCTGATTATTCTGATAAAGGGATTTTTAAAAAAATTATTGTTCTTCGTTTGGAATTTTCCTTGGTTATTTCTTTTCATTAGTGATTTATGATTATTTAAAGAGTTGAAAATATTCTATAGGAGACACACCTACAGGTTTTGGAAAATTAGTAACACTATTTTCAAGAAGATATCATATTTCTAGTGCACTTCCAATATTGTAAGCAGATTTTAAAATAAAATACTATTAATAATACTACTAATAATATAAAAATTCTTAACGTTGAAGAAGAATGATCACCCAATGTCATGATTTTCCTTTGGTTGTGATTATTTTGTAGGATTGGCTTGTGTCTGGTATCTAGAAAACCTTCAGATGTTTTTTGAGTGAATGGCCAGTGGCCTGTGGGAGAAAAGACTCATCCTGAGATATAGGTAGAACTTCATGAAAGTAGTTCTCTTTCTTTTCCAAGAGCAGAAATCTAAATGAGCTTGGGAACAAAAGGAAGGACTCTCTCCTAAGTCCTCAATTCTATTTAATCAGTTAATTAATTTTTAATCAAGGCTGTCTTTTTTTAAAATAAATATATTTATTTAAGATTTTTTAATGTGGGCCATTTTTAAGAGCCTTTATTGAATTTGTTAAAATATTGCTTCTGTTTTATGTTTGGGCTTTTTTTTTTTTTTTTTTTTGCCACATGTGGGATCTTATGTTCCCCACCAGGGATAGAACTCACAACCTTTGCTTTGGAAGGCAAAGTCTTAACGACTGGACTACCAGGGAAGTCCCAGTCCTCAATTTTAAATGTTTACTCTTCTCTGTAATAAGGGATAACAAATCTTGGTACCTGTGGTAAATAGAGTAGTGGCCCCTCAAGCCCAAGTCCTTCTCCCCAGAAACTGTGACTGTGGTCCCTCATATGGCCAAAGGGACTTTGCAGATGTGGTGAAGTTGAGATGGAGACAGTATCTTGGAATATCCAAGTAGGCCAATTTAACCTTCTTGAATTAGAAGACTCTTTCTTGGCTGCTGTTGGGGGAAGATGTGGTTAGAGAGGAGGAGTGAGAGGCAGGGCATGGCTGGCTTTGAAGGTGAAGGAAGACGTCAAGGGCCAATGGGTGCAGGCTATCTCCAGAAGCTGGAAAAGGCAGAGAAGTGGGCTCCCCCTCAGAGCTTCTAAAAGAAATGCAGCCCTGATGACGCTTTGATTTCAGCCTCGTGAAACCGAAGTCAGACTTCTGATCTACAGACCTGTGACAAGGGCGAAATTTGTGCTAAGCCACTAAATTTATGGCAATTTGTTACAGCAGCGACAGGAGACTAATACATTAACTTTTCTTCTTTTTAACTTAATTTTTATTGGTGTATAGCGTTCAGTTGCTTTACAAAGTTGTGTTAGTTGCTACAGTTCAGCAAAATGAATCAGACATAGGTATGCACTTATCCTCTCCCTTTTGGAGTTGCATCCCATTCCAGTCACTCATGGAGCAGTGAGTGGAGGTCCTGAGCTACACAATATGATCTTGTTAGTTGTCTGTTTTATACAGAGTATCAATATGTCAGTCCCAATCTCCCAGTTTCTCCCACCCTCCCTGTCCCCCTTGGTATCCATATATTTGCTCTCTATGTCTGTGTCTCCGTTTCTGCTTTGTAAATAAGATCATCTATACCATTTTTCTGGCTTCCCTGGTAGCTCAGATGGTAAAGAATACGCCTGCAATTCAGGAGACCCAGGTTTGATCCCTGAGTCGGGAAGATCTCCTGGAGAAGGGAAAGGCTACCCACTCCAGTATTCTTGCCTGGAGAATGCCATGGACAAAGGAGGCTGGCGGGCTACAGTCCACGGGATTGCCAAGGGCTGGTCATGAGTGAACAGCTAACACACACACACATATACCTTTTTTCTAGAGTCCACATATATGTGTGAATACATGACATTTGTTTTTCTCTTTCTGGCTGACTTCACTCTGTATGGCAGACTCTAGGTCCATCCATGTCTCTACATGCATTACCTTTTTGTTTGAACAAATGCTTTGAGCTCCCCAGAGTGAGAGAGGCCAGGCAGAGCGCTAGAGCTGGGCTAAACAACATGGTAGTCATTTGAGAGGCCGCTGGTCTAAATTTAGTACTATGTGAGGAATATACAGAGATTTCAAAGCGTCAGTATGAAAAAAAAAATTATGAACCATTTATTTTTATTGATTAGCTGTTGAAATGATACTGCTTTTGGACATATTGATTTAAATTAAAAAATAATTCAAAAGCACTTCACTTTTTTTTTAAATAACTTTTAAAAACTGTGACTAGTAGAAAACTTAAACCACATACATGGCTTGCATTTGTGACTTGCATTGTACTTCTGAGTCAACTCTTCTGCTGTCATCTGAAGGCTAAGAGGTGGCCATTTCAAGGGCAGACAGTTCTCCAGCTAAGCGCTGAGCTGGGACACTCAGGTATAGGTTTTCAAGAGGATGGGTCAGGCTTCCCTGTATCTTTCTGTACTGGGCTTCCTGGAAGAGAAGGTGTCTTGTGGGTCTTTATATCCTCAGCACCTAATACAGTGGCCAGCTTATGCGGAGATTGTTTGCAGAGCACACACAGACGCCGCTGACCCTAGAAGGTGCTTTGACAAGGCACAACAAGGTGATAAATTTGTCTCGAGCAATTTTTCCAAAAGACCTAGACACTGTGGTCTAACAGAAAACAGGATGCAATGACCGAGTCTTTTTCCCTTTTAGCCAGTATTTGTTCACCTGTCTTTCCCATCCTGGAGAAGGTCTGTTAGCATTTCCAGCAAAGAAAGATGTCAACCAAGAGGCAGCCTCAGATGTCTGCAAGCCTAAGTATCAAGAACCATTCCATAGAGTGATTTCTGCTTGGCCCATTTCTTGTCTCTGCGGCAACTTCTCAGTAACGCCGAGAAAAGTGGCTTGAGCTGAGAACCGAGAGACAAACTCTTCATTTGAAATTCTGGTTCTCTCACCATGGATGTGCCCCATGCTGAATTTACTTCCCTGTAATAGTTCCCTTCATCATGCCTGCATAAAGAGGCCAATGTTTACATTGATCCGTACCGAGCGCCGTGAGGATTAGTTAGTGACTGTGATTAGAAGCGTTATTTAAATATCAGGAATAATTTGTGTCCTGGGAACAGGATTGGGGATCTGATTGGTTGCTTAGCTGCAACCCTGAATTTGGCATTTGCAGAGTATTTTGGGATTCAAAACTGAAGCTATGGAAGTCAGGAATACCTGTGTATACAAATGTATGCTGTCCATGTATAAGACAGTGAGCTTTCTTTGGGATCCTGGAAGAACAGAAAGCACCCCCCAAACCATTCGTTGTTGTTTAGTTGCTCAGTCATGTCCAACTCTTTGCCATCCCATGGACTGTAGCCCACCAGGCTCCTCTGTCCGTGGGATTTTGGAGGTTCAGAAGTTATTAGAGGTCTAAAATGTCATATTGGAAATTGTCCACCATAGTTACATGTAGCTAAATGTCACTGTTCCCCACCCCCACCGTATGATATCATTTGCTTAAGTCAAATGAAATTTGTGCCATTAAAAATGGGGAAATGCAATTGATTTCAGTGCCATTTGAGTCTGTTTTGAGGTCTTGTGGACGGAAATATCCTGGTTACTTGGTTCTGATGATTCATGTCATAAACTTTATCTTGTCCTTGTCTTTATTTTTGTTTTCTATATGGAAACTCATCATTTGAGGTTGGCAACGTGGATGTGGACTGAAGTTCTTCAATGAATTTTTTTCCATGGTTCTCTATTTCAGACCCCAAATCTCCAATTCTAGGCTGTTTTCCAAAAGCAAACATAATCGTGGGCCCTCTGAAAGACGGCTAGCCTGTCGGATATTACTGTTAGCCCTCCTCTGAGGTTGGTTAGGCTCAGAATTTATTGCCTTTTAGTCAAAAAGAGAGAATGTTACAATTCATTCCCAGGAGGGAGGAAGCAAACTAGTCATGAAAATGTTGTCTGGGAGACTGTTGCTGGTACACAGGACAAGCTCATTAGTCTGATCACCATGCTGGGGCAGGGGCCGGGTGACCAGTAAGAAAGTGCTAATGACCAGGTAATGGAAGACGGCGTATGTTCACATTCATTGCCCTGCTCACAGGGCTGTCTTCAGCAAGTGATGCAGCTGTTTTGGTTAAACACACACACATATACACACACACCGAGTTATGTCTTTCCTGATGCTTCAGCAAAGTCTGTAAGTTAAGGCAAATGATATGGGCTGGGAGTAACTAACCATCCTGTCGATATGGAAATGTCATATTTGCAGGAAGTGAATAATTTGCCCAGTAAGAGAACAAACTACATGAAGAAAGAGGTCAAGGCATTCCCTATCCACAGAGGGATAACAGATACTCCGACCATTCCATAACAGACACTAACAATCTCTTCTAACGTTACAGTAAGATTTCTAACAGCCATGCATGTTTATCTTCTCTAACCTGTTCAGTCTGACTCTTTGCACCCCTGTGGACTGCAGCATGCCAGTCCTTCCTGTCTTTCGCTATCTGACTAAACAAATGCAATAGTCTCAAGGCTCCTATTTAAAATTGAAGACCACTCCTTAGTTAAAATTGTATTTCTCTGAATGGACCACATGTAGAGTAAATATCCTAGGGCTTTGAAGTGTACCATGAGACCATGTACAACTAAGCCCTGGTGGATCAAGCTTTGAGGGTATACACACACCAACCCTGCCCCTGCTCCCCACCTCGTGAATGCATAACTTTGGCCATGTGATGTTGTGTTCAGTTTGAGGGCTGCTGGAAGCAACGTCTTTTGTTTCCTCTTTTATTTTCTTTGTCTTGCTAGCTCGCAGGGCTGGAAGCCAGAGGACAGTGTGTTATCACCATCGCGGTTTAAAGCGTAATACGGTGAATGTGATCATATTGGGGGTTGTCAAAACCTGAGGAAATGTGTCCTTTGGTGAACGGCCCTGGGGTAATAGGACAACATTTTCAGGGTGACTGGGCACTTGGACTGTTATTCATGGGCCAGGCAGGTATGAATCTATCATTTTCAACCTTGGAGCCTCTGGTACTCAAATGTGGAGAGAGGTAGACATTTTATTGGTCGTTTGTTTGTCTCCCCAAACAAATATGGGGGTTTCCCTGGTGGCTCAGATGGTCAAGCATCTGCCTGCAATGCTGGAGACCTGGGTTCAGTCCCTGAGTCGGGAAGAGCCCCTGGAGCAGGGAATGGGCACCCACTCCAGTGTTTTTGCTCGGAGAATCCCGTGGGCAGAGGAGCCTGGCTGGCTACAGTCCAGGGGGTCGCACAGAGTCAGATATGACCGAGGGACTACCACTAAAACACTTTCAAGCAAATGTATCTGGACGGTAGCCTTTTAAAAGATGGCACGGGTACCTGCTGTGGCGTCGCCTGGTTCCCTCCCTCCACCTGTCCGTGGGCGAGCCTTGCACCAGGCCTCCTAAACCACAGCCTCTGGGAATGGGGTGCCCAGGAATCCTAATTTCTCAAAACTTTTAATTTTAGAAGAGTTTTAGGTTAACAGAGAAGTTGCAAAGATGGCACTGAAAGTTCCCATTTATATTATACCCAGTTCTTTATTAAACTCTTACACTAATACGGTACACATGTTATCATTTTCATGAACCAATATTGATGTGTGATTATTAACTAACCATCCACATTTTGTTCACATTATGCCCTTTTTTCCATGACAGGATCCTGTCTGAGATACCACATTACGTTTGATTGTCAGATAAATGTCTCCTTTGGCTTCTCCTGGCTGTGATGGTTTCTCAGACTTTCCTTATTTCTGATGACCTTTTGACGAGTCCTGGAGACAGTTTTGTAGACTGTCTCTCGATTGGGATCTGTTTGATGTTTTGCTCATGGCGAGACTGGGGTTATGGGTTTGGGGAAGGAAGACCACAGAGGTAAAGTGCCCTTCCCATCACATCCCATCAGGGGTTCGTAGCATCAACATGACTCATGCTTGATGTTCACCTTGATCATCCGGCTGAGCCAGTTTTGACGAGTTTCTCCACTATAAAGTTTTCTTTTCCCCCACCTTTTCATACTGTATTTTTTTGAAAGGAAGTCATTGTGGGTAGCCCACACTGAGAGAGTGGGGAGTTATATATAGTCCACCTCCTTGCCGGGGGAGTAGCACTGGGATTCTTCTGCTTAGGGAATTTGTCTATTCTCCCCCATTGATCTGTTCAATCATTTTATTATATCAGTATGGACTCATAGATATTGGGTTATAATCCAATAGTAGTTTGTTAATCAAATTCCTCCTGCTTTGCATATTGGGGATTTGTTAAGTTGGCTCCTGTATCCTTTCGACATAGTCCCATTATTGTGGTTTAGTGGGTGCACTTCTGAGACTTTCAGCCACCAAAGGCTGCTCCAAGAATCCACATTTTAAAATGTATTTAATTTTATTTGTGTGTGTGTGTGTGTGTATATATATATATACACACACACACATATATATGCTCATATGTATGTATATATATATGAAACCACATTAAAAACAATATCCACATAAAAAATATCCATATTAAAAATAGTCTCCAACACAGTCTAAAATTCAAGATTGATCATTTCCAACCATGGAAACCAGACATTTCCAAATGGCCTACTTATTTAAATGTAGGACCAAGTGGTTAAAAAGAAGTTACAGAATAATTTGTATCTTCAAAGTCTCTCTGAGTTTATTCTGTCACATATGAAGCCAAGGCATTCAAATCCAATCAAGAGGCTAGGGATCCCCCGAGACAGCATCAGGGAAGCATCTTGCTGGGCCTGGCAGGACTTCTGGGTGACAGGAGTGACTGAGCTGTCTCAGTCACCAGCAGCGAGGAGCTGGAGCCGTCTCAGCGGCTTCCCGGTGACTTCCCTGAGAGAGGGTCAGAGAAGACCCCTGGACAGCAAAGCTGAGGGCTGGCAGGGGTGGGCTCGGTGTCCTTCTGGTGGATTGTACGAGAAGACCAGGACTGTAGGAATGGTTTGCCCGGGGTGCTGAGTGCGTGCCGCTGTGTGTGTGTCCACGCAGACGTGCAGAGGGGTAAGCACTTCTCCCGCCGTCCTTAGCTATGGCCGTCTATACTTTATAACTGGGTTAGACCCAGAGCCTATCTTTTTTGTTGTTTGTTTTTGGCCAGACCTCGAGGCGCGCAGGATCTTAACGCCCAAACCTGGATTGGAACCCAGGCCTCTGCATTGGAAGGTGGAGTCTTCCTTCCAAGGGCCGGGCGAGTCCCAAGACCAAGAACTTGTTCCCGAAGCCATGGATGCTGTGTCAATACACTGAATCCACAGACATTTCTGATTCTTGTTGAACTGTCTACGGTGATGTTGCAAATGCAACCACCGTACCCAGAACCATCCCAGCAGGAAGGCAACCGGCTCCTGCTCTTCTTGGCTCTTCCTTGGTTTCCATGTTTGCTTTGGCTCCTCCGCCATCTCTGAACATCTGTTTACCTTTACAGAATGCATCTGGTAGCATTTCTAATTAGTGAGCACAACAAATTTTATGTACTCCTAGACCTCATGGCGTATTTAAGCTGCTGAATGTCTAGTCTCATGGCCAGGAATCACTAGTTATTATTAGGTGTAGCCCCACATTATCCACTTTGATGATTCTTCCTCCTCTCTACACCTTGTCACTCTCCCTGCCCCCATCCTCCCCTCCCCCAGCACACATATCCTCTCTCAGTTCTGCCAAAGATGTGGAAGAACCTCCTCCAGGCAACCTTCCCCTGCAGGCTACCTTGTCAGCAGCAGCTGTCCCCGGTATGATTCCTGGCACCCTGTAGCATTCTGGAAGAACTCCTTTTTTTTTTTTTTAAAGTGCTCTAGCCTTATTGATCATTTTTTTTTTATTGGGGGATTAGGGGTGTTGTGTTTTGTCTCACGGGGCTTTTATTCCATCTGTTGCTGGGCTGGAGTTTATGGCAGAGATTCATTTGAAATGAGCTTGCTGTCTTTTTTTTTCCCCCCATTTGAGGCAAGAGTGCAGATGGGCTGTACTTTTAATTCTCTTGCTGCCACCTGGGAGGAATTTGTCATTTCATTCCTGAAGTAAAGAAGGAAAAAAAAACCCATATCTGAAATTATCTGATGCCGGCGTGTGCCAACCAATCCAAGAACTGCACCACAGCAACCCTAACAACTTGCATGATTAGCTACGTCTAGAAAGATCTGTCAGTGGGAAGACTTCTTCTGAGTTTCCACTGAAGTCTGTAATAATGATAAAAGTAATGTTAACAGTGGCAATAAAGTAACTTATGTTCGCTGAAATCTGTCTAATTGGATAAAAAACCCTTTTACCTAGTTTGGCTTTCACAATAACGTTATGAGTTAGACATATCACCTCCACTTTATGGCTGAGAAAACTGATGCTGAAGAGTTTATTTTTTCTCCTTTAAACTCATCAAACGCCTAAAAGTGTGTAAGGATAATTTGATTGGAGGATCTAGGTAAATAAACCAAGTAACCAAATTATCAGAGGGCTGGTGTTGGGAGTTCCCTGGTGGCTGAGTGGTAAAGAATCTGCCTGCTAGTGCAGGAGACACAGGTTTGATCCCTGATCCAGGAAGATCCTACATGCTGAGGAGCAGCTAAACCCGTGTGCCACATCTGTTGAACCTGTGCTCTAGAACTTGGGGGCCGCAACTACTGAAGCCCGCGTGCCCTAGAGCCTGTGCTCCACAATAAGAGAAGTCAACACAACGAGAAGTCGTCACATCACAGCTAGAGAGTAGCCCCCACTCACTGCAACTAGAAATAGCCTGCACTACAATGAAGGCCCAACACAGCCAAGATAAATAAAATTATATTAAAAAAAGAGGGCTGGTGTCAAAGGATGGATACAGAAATAGGGAAGAAAGATCCTTGCTTATCTTCCTGGATTGAACAAAGCATCTTTTTCCTAGGATGCTCGTCCAGGGTTTCTGCACAGGGTCTGCCTCTTTATTTCTCCTGGGGCTTCTGTCTCTTCTGGCCTCAGCTGCTCTGCACGTCTGGCCAGTTCCTCTCCAGATCTACCCCCAACTGAGGAGGTACTTTCCTGTCTGCCCCCCAAGGGTGCTCCTCTGGGCTTCCAGCCACCCAGCATTGACCTTGCAGTCACCTCCTTCATTCTCTTCCTCTGAGGGGATCTCAGTGGGATTCCATGCTAACCCCTCACCCATTTCTTCTTCTCAATCTGACAGAAAGCAGCTAGAATACTACTAAGCATTAAATGCTGAGACCTGGCTCTTGGATCCTATCCTGCAGTGGTTGCCAAGGCTCACGGGTGGGCTTGATTGATCATCACAGCGTCCATTCTCCCTCATGACCTGTTAGGAGCACTGCCAGGGGCAGAGCGTGGCACATGTGTTTCTTTTGGAGATATCTTCTCGAGTTTTCTTTGGACAAGGGAAGCTGACCTTGTACAGGCTTCAAGAAGCCCCCTTTCCTCTTGACTTCTTTTGTTTGTTTGGCTGTGCTGGGCCTTCATTCCTTTGTGCGGGCTTTCTCTATTAGCGGCAAGCTACTCTTCATTGCAGTGTATGGGCCTCTTTGTTGTGGGCAGGACTCTAGGGCACACAGGCTGCAGCACACAGGCTCAGTAGTTCTGGCTCAGGGGCACAGTTGCTCCATGGCCTGTGGGATCTTCACAGACCAGGAACAGAATCTGTGTCCATCCACTGGGCCACCAGGGAAGTTCCCCTCTTGGCTTTTTGCCCCCTTGCTCTTTCTGCATCTCTCCTTCAGGGTTCTGCTTCATCCTGCAGCGAGGAGAGCATCTCTTCTTGTTTAGATGTGGACCAACTCTATTAACTCTGGATCCTTAACGTACTTCAGAGCCAAGGACCCCTAAAGCTAAAACAACAGCAACCGCCAACACTCCTCTTGCTAATATCAAGTGGATATGTATTCTGCCAAGCCCTTCCCATCCTGAACACACACCACACAAAACCAGCGGTGAGGTTGAGAGAGTAAGGGTGAACAGAAGCTCGTTTTGTGCCATTAGCAATTCTCCAGGTCTATTTAGAATTGAGGAATTCTCAGGTCTATTTAATTTTGGAAAAGGAAAGGAAAGTGAAGTTGCCCAGTCATGTCCGACCCTTTGTGACCTCATGGACTGCAGCCTACCAGGCTCCTCTGTCCATGGGATTTTCCAGGCAAGAATACTGGAGTGGGTTTCCATTTCCTTCTCCAGAGGATCTTCCTGACCCAGGGATCGAACCCGGGTCTCCTACATTGCAGGCAGACACTTTACCGTCTGAGACACCAGGGAATCCAGGGTTATATCAGTCACCCTAAAGCAGGATGCAAGGGCTTCCCAGGTGGCGCTAGTGGTAAAGAATCTGCTTGCCAATTCAAGAGACATAAGAGATGCGAGTTTGATCCCTGGGTCGGGAAGATCCCCTGGAGGAGGGCATGGCAACCCACTCCAGTATTCTTGCCTGGAGAATCCTATGGATAGAGGAGCCTGGCGGGCTAGAGTCCACAGGACCACGAAGAGTTGGACATAACTGAACATACACAAAGCAGGATGTCACCTCTGTTTCAAAATGTGTACTTCCTCGGACAGCAAGTCCCTGCTTCTCACATGAGGGACCCCTCCATCTCCTCAGAGTGGAGCAAAGATGACTAACATCCCAGAGCCCATGGGTGACTGCTCACACTTCCCACATTTCCATCGATTTCAGGTTTTCTTAATGACTCATGCCATTCCCTGTGCGCCATTCCTTGTAAACCTTCATGAATTGCTATTCAAATATTGCGCCAGACAGGGTGAGGGGGGTAGTGCAATTAAGGGAAACATTTTATTCTTGCTCTTCTGCGACCCACAGTGCAAGGCAGAGGGGGCCACTGGATAGGCATTTTCGTCATCTACGTTTCCTCCGAGCCACTGATTGTGTTTGCATGTCTAGTGAACCGAGTGTTAAGAGAGAGCTCCAGAGCAGGGAAGGGGGAGCTTTAGTGTAGATGGTCAGGAACGTTTCCTGTGGGAGGTGGCATGTGGTCGTGATCTTGAAGGACGTCTAGGACTGTGACTGGCAGGAAGACACCGTTGCAAGAGTGATTCCGGCACAGCGGAGCTCAGGAGTGGGCCTTGCAGGGCTTATCCTCAGGACCCCGTGTAGAGCCACATGACTGCTTCTGTGCCCAGCATGGCACCTGTGAAGACACGTGGGAGAAGGACTGGGAAGGCACATAGGAGTGACGCTGTTGAGGGATTTTACAAATGAATGTTTTCCTCGTTATTCAAGTGACAGCAATAGAGAGAGTACTTCACGTATACATTTCCGTCCGCCCTCAGCTTCTCAGTCATGTCCGATTCTTTGTGATCCCGTGGACTGTAGCCCGCCAGGCTCCTCCATCCACGGGATTCTCCAGGCAAGAATACTGGAGTGGGTTGCTGTTTCCTTCTCCAGGGGATCATCCTGACCAGGGATCGAACCTGGGTCTCTTGTGTCTCCCATGTTGGCAGGTGGATTGTTTACCACTGAGCCACCTGGGAAACACTCTATATATACATTAGACGCTATATAAATATTCAGCATCTTTTCAGGGTGAAGGCTGCTGTCACTCACCACTCCAGTGTCACTTCTGGTTTTGAACTTTCTGGAAGAAATGGGAAAAAAATATGCACCAGTATCCTTGTACCTGCCTGGAAATTTTTGTCCCTGAAAATAATTTGTTTAACTCTGTTCTGACTTTATAAATGCTTTGATGCCTTTTATTTTTGTTCTGTGCTTGTAGCCTGTGTGTTTTGGGTTTAAGAATGCAGGCTTGGGGGCCAGTCTGCCTGGGTTTAGATCGTAGCTCTGTTGCATCCCAGAGGTGTGATGAAGACCAGATTACCTAGCTCCCGGGTTTCTTACTTTCTTTATCTGTAGAATGGAGATAATAATAGTATGTACCTTTCAGGGTTATTGTGAGGATTAAATAAAACTATGCATGTAAAAGCCCTTACTGCCTGGCACAGGGTAAAAGATAAATTTCCGCTATCATTATGATGCTTTTGAAAACAAAATGAATTATTAATATTGGTGTCAAAAGAACTGAAAGAGCAATATGTACCCAGGATAAAGCAACAGCCAGAACACTCTGTAAGTACCAGAGGGTAACTAGTCAATGAAACTCACACCCTGAGCCTCCTGATGCCTGCCCCACACCACCCCCAGCAAGCCTGAGACAGTGCCTGGTACATTTCTAAGTATCCTTGCAGAATCAGCCTGAATTTCTGCAGCACATATGTGTATCTGCTCCCCTCTCTCTGAATCTGAAGCAAATGTGTGTAAGTGTATGTGTGTGTGGACACACACACACACACAGATCCCATATATGCATATATGTCTTGTTTTGCACTTTATATTTTCAGAATATAACACATCTTAGTGATCATTCTGTATCTGCAATATGGACCCACAAAATTCTTTTAATGATAACACAGTATTTCATTTCACATATATTTATAGATCCAGTCCCTTATAAATGGAATAATAAGATTGCCTCCAATCCTTGTGTTGCAAACAACTTTCCAAAGGTCATCTTAAAAAATAATTTTATTTCTTTTGGCTGTGCTGGGTCTTAATTAAAAATTTCCTCAATCTTTCAAGTTTTATGGAATGAATGTGTTATTTCACAATGGAAAAGGGGAATAATAAGACTTTTTAAAAATAACAAATAAAAATAACAGTCCAGTAGACTGCTGGAGAAAGGCACACAGACAATTGTATGAAAAAAATGACAAATTGTGGAAAGGGCCACAGAATAATTAAGAAAGCATAGCATAGGGTTTCTAAAACCCTAGAAACTCCAGTCAACCCCGGGGATAAGTTGTACCACTATCACAATAAATATTAATATTTGGGAATGTTACGTCATTGAAAAAAAGATGCTTAGCGAAAGCATAATGAATTGGCTCAAGTGAGCTAGTGAGGAAGTTTGTAGTACATGTTAAAATAATCTTCATCAAGATGATTTTTGAAGTGTTGTCATTTAAGGGGAAACCAGCTGCTATTTGGAAAATACGCTTGTGTAGACAGCCTCATTGTTTAACAACACTGGGTAAACGGCCTTACTGTTTCTGGTCTTCTTAATCGTCTACTTTTAAAAACGCTATCTCCAGACAGATCTGTGTGCTCCTTACTTGGTTAACGGTCTTTGATTATACTATCCCCTCCTTGTTCAAATTGTTTAAGAAAGCATCACAAGAAGAATCAGAAAAATGACCCACAGGTCTAATTCCTTTCCATAGAATTCAAGGGACTTTCCAAATAATTTATTTGAATTTCACTTGGAATTGCAGTTCAGAAAGCGGCTGATAGAAGCTTATGTTTTCACAATCTATAAAGATAGGATTTACAAAGTGTATGACTTAGGTTTGACTTTCAGGAGACTAATTTATTTATTCTTTAACTGGAGGAAACTGCTCTACAGTGTTGCGTTGGTTTCTGCTGTACAACAGTGCGAATCAGTCATAATTGCATATATATTATATATACATATGTAAGCCCCCTCCCTTTGAAGCCCCCCTCCCCTCCCCTCCCCCAGCCCTCCCTCTAGGTCATCACAGAGCCCCCGGCTCTGCTCCCCGTGTTGTACACGGCAGCTTCCCACTAGCTATCTATTTTACACATGATGGTGTGTATATGTCAATGCTACTTTCTCAGTTTGTCCCACCCTCTTCTTCCCCCACTGTGTCCACAGTATACAATGGAATAGTACTCAGCCATAAAAGGAACGAATTCCAGTTAGTTGTAGTGAGGTGGATGAACCTAGAGCCTACTATACAGAGTGAAGTAAGTCAGAAAGAGAAAAGCAAATATCGTATATTAACGCTTATGTATGGAATCTAGAAAGATGGTACTGATGATCTTATTTGCAGGGAAGGAATGGAGACATAGACATAGAGGATGCAAGCTAACCTCTTAGGGGTCATCAAGTTTTGTTACAGGTGTATGTTCACAAGCAAATGGTACGTGGTCTGACGTTACTGATCTACACAATCTTCCTGTTAACTTCCAAGGACTTTACTTGACAGCAATCTATTAGTCTGCTTGAAATGATAGATTTTATTTTGTTTTTGAAGAGTCGGATTTTTCTTCCTAACCCTCTGTCATTCTTTAAATGGGTCTGGATTATTGAAGTTAATATTTTATTTCACTTAACTAACACCTTATACAATTTTGATAATTACTGTGTTGAAGAGTCTTGAAATTGTGGAGCTTGCATTTCAATATTTTTTTAAAATGTAGAGATTTGGTTGCCATGGTTCCTACTTTGATCTAGACACAGTGAGTAGACATTTCTCCTTATTCACAATCTGTTCTTATCCCCAGTGTTAATGAAAGTTCTGGTGGATCTCCCCCAGCCTGTTGTTTTCCCCTGTTTTTCTACTATAGGATATACAGTTATTCAAAAGGAGAAACCACTGTTGTTCTCTCATAGACAAAAGATGGTATCTTTCTTATAATTTTCCAGTGAATGCCCACCAATTCCCCCAGGCTCAGGCCCTCATGATTCCAGTGGCCCCTTTCAGATGAGGGCAACCGACAGGCCGGCCCATCTGAGCACCTAGCAGAGCCTTCTGTGTTAGATGACCGCATTCCTGACATAAAGAACTTTGCACTGGACCTGGGACTCCAGGATTTTTTTTCCAGCTCTTGAGCTTGGCATGTTACTCTCTCGTCTTCAATGCTGCCATCTTTGGTATACAAGGGTGTTAATTTTAAAAGGTCTTTCCTGGCTCTCAAATCCCATGATTCTAGTGAAAGCAAAAGAAAACCATAGTTTAATTTCAGATGTGTTATTAAATGATTGATCGATTTAGCTTTTGGCTGCTCTGGGTCTTTGTTGTTGCAGGAGGGCTTTCTCTAGTTGCAGAGTGGGGCCTACTCTCTAGTTGCAGTGCACGGGCTTCTCATTGCAGTGGCCTCTCTTGTTGCGGAACATGGGCTCTAGAGTTCCGGCAGTTGTGGTTCTTGGGCTTAGTTGCCCTGAGGCATGTGGAATATTCCCACACCAGGGATCAAACACCTGTCCCCTGCATTGGCAGGTGGATTCTTCACCACTGGGCCACCAGGGAAGCCCAAAGATGTATTTTTAAGCTTGATTCTCATTTGCTGAGACTTTCCAGGTCTTTTTTCTCTTCCTATGTTCCAGACCTCACCATTCCTCCCACTGTGTCCCCACAGTGCATTGTCCTTAAGGCTCCACATTGGACAGTTTATTGTGTGATTTTTATAATTATCTGTTTATAGTATCTGTTTCATCTATGGTACCATGACCCCCTAGAGGGCAGAAACTGTCTCTCCCTCACCTTTATATCTCTAGCTTCACACTCAGAATCTATCATATCAGGCCCCTGGAATGACTGCTGAACGGCCATCCATCTCTAGGAATAAAAAGCAACAACTCTGAGATCCTGAGAGTCTTTTTTCTTATGAGAGCACCTGACTGGCAGTCAAGAGACCCTGGTTCAGCAACTGACCAGCTCTGGGCCCTGAATGCCTCGCTTAACCTATAGTTTGCCAAAAATCACTGGGTTGTGCTAAGGGTCAGATGGGCTTCCTAGGTGGCACTAGTGGTAAAGAACCCACCTGCCAATGCAGGAAACATAAGAGATACAGTTTCGATCCCTGACTCGGGAATATCCCCTGGAGGAGGACATGGCAACCCACTCCAGTAGTCTTGCCTGGAGAATTCCAAGGACAGAGGAGCCTGGTGGGCTACAGTCCACAGGGTCACAAAGAGTGGGACACGAGTGAAGTAATTTAGCACATACACAAAGGTCAGATAATATAACACACCAGAAAATACCTTGAGGAATAAAGTGGTGTTACTAAACTCACCATTACCATCCCCATTTTATGGGTGAGGAAACCAAAACTCAGAGGTAACTGGTTTGATTCACAACAGTTAGCAAGTGGATGGACTGGGATTCAGAGCTCTTTTCACTGTACCACACACACTGCCTCCTACCTTGCGGTGCATATTTGTTAAAGTAATACATCAACATTTAGTGAATACATGCCATGTGCAAGGTTCTACGTGTGTGTATGTTATTGGTGGTGAGGAGAGGTTGTAAACATATAGCACTCAGATGCTGCAGTCACATCCAATGGGTAGTCTTTACTCCTCATCCCACTTAATCTCTCACCAATATTTGACCCTGTTGCCCACTTTCTCCTTGAAATACACTCTTCCCTTGGCCTTTCTAATACAGTCCTCTCTCTGTGACTATTCCTTTTCCATTTTTTAAAAAAATATTTTTTGATGTGGGTCACTTTTAAAGTCTTTATTGAATTAGTTACAGTATTACCTCTATTTTACGTTTTGGTTCTTTGGTCAGGAGGCCAGGGACCTCAGTTCCCTGACCAGTAATCAAACCTGCACCCCCTGCATGGAGGGTTTAATCTTAACCTCTGGATGCCAGGGAGGTCCCCCTTTTCAATTTTTTAAAAAGACTTTCCCCAATAATAAGTGATGTTGAGAATCTTTTCATGTGTTTGTTAGCCATCTGTATGTCTTCTTTGGAGAAATGTATGTTTAGATCTTTGGCCCATTTTTTGATTGGGTCATTTATTTTTCTGGAATTGAGCTGCAGGAGTTGCTTGTATATTTTTGAGATTAATCCTTTGTCTGTTGCTTCATTTGCTATTATTTTCTCCCATTCTGAAGGCTGTCTTTTCACCTTGCTTATTGTTTCCTTTGTTGTGCAAAAGCTTTTAAGTTTAATTAGGTCCCATTTGTTTATTTTTGCTTTTATTTCCAATATTCTGGGAGGTGGGTCATAGAGGATCCTTCTGTGATTTATGTTGGAGAGTGTTTTGCCTATGTTTTCCTCTAGGAGTTTTATAGTTTCTGGTCTTACATTTAGATCTTTAATCCATTTTGAGTATATTTTTGTGTATGGTGTTAGAAAGTGTTCTAGTTTCATTCTTTTACAAGTGGTTGACCAGTTTTCCCAGCACCACTTGTTAAAGAGGTTGTCTTTTTTCCATTGTATATTCTTGCCTCCTTTGTTGAAGATAAGGTGTCCATAGGTTCGTGGATTTATCTCTGGGCTTTCTATTCTGTTCCATTGATCTATATTTCTGTCTTTGTGCCAGTACCACACTGTCTTGATGACTGTGGCTTTGTAGTAGAGTCTGAAGTCAGGCAGGTTGATTCCTCCAGTTCCATTCTTCTTTCTCAAGATTACTTTGGCTATTCGAGGTTTTTTGTATTTCCATACAAATTGTGAAATTATTTGTTCTAGTTCTGTGAAGAATACTGTTGGTAGCTTGATAGGGATAACCCTATATGCAAAACAGAAAAGAGACACAGATGTACAGAATAGACTTTTAGACTCTGTGGGAGAAGGCGAGGGTGGGATGTTCTGAGAGAACAGGATTGAAACAAGTGTACTATCAAGGGTGAAACAGATCACCAGCCCAGGTTGGATGCATGAGACAAGTGCTCAGGGCTGGTGCACTGGGAAGACCCAGAGGGATGGGATGGAGAGGGAGGCCAGAGGGGGGATCGGGAAGGGGAACACATGTAAATCTATGGCTGAGTCATGTCAATGTATGTCAAAAACCACTACAATATAAAATTTAAAAAAAAAAAAAAAGACTTTCCCCTTTCTACTGAGCCATCAAGTATTGGTATTTCTTAAGGTGTGGTCCTAGACACTCTCCTCTTTTCATTCCTTCTTTCTTCCAATACATTACCATCTGAAACAAAGGCTTCTGGGGCTATTTCTATACTGATGAGTTTTAAATTCATATCTCTGGGCCTCAGGCCAGTATGCCTACTAGACATCTCCAGGGCACTACAAATATAGGTCCAAAACTAAATTCAACCTGTCTGCCCTTCTCCCAATACCCCTTCCTGATCTTCTTCCAATTTTTCTGAATGACATCATCAATGAAAGCCAAAAATCCAGGATTCATCCTTTGGACTGCTCTCTCCTCCCCTCTTCCTCTGGGTGCAGCTCATTGCCAATTCCTATCAGTGTCTCCACTAATTAGTTCTCAGTTCTGTCTCACTTCTCCAATTCCATGGTCCCACTGCAGTCCAGGCCAGCCCCACCTCTCAGCAAGACTCTTGCCTTAGCATCCTGACTAGGTCTTCCGCCATCCTCGTGGGCCCTCCTCCTCAAGTCCCTTTTCTCCACACAGAGTGATGTTATTATTATTTTTTTATTTTAGTGATTTAATTTTATTTAATATTTATTTTCATTTATTTGGTTGTACCGGGTCTTAGCTGCAGCGTGGGGGATCTTAGCTGTGGCACGTGAGGTTTAGTTCCCCAACTAGGGATTGAACCCATGTCCCCTGTAGTAGAAGTACAGCATCTTAACTGCGGGGCCACCAGGAAAGTCCCAGAGTGATGCTTTTAAAAATGCAAATATACTCCTTTCCCTCATCCTTAATGGATTTACATTTATCTTAGGAAAAAGACGGGATCTTTCTCATGGCATGGGTTCTCAATGGTCTGGTTCTTGCCCACTCTTCTGGCCTCATCTCATTCACCCTTCCTCTCTCTTTACACTTCAGTATCACTGGTCTTGCACTTCTAAGGACTCACTTTCTCCAATCCACAAGTGGGTCCTAGTGCAGGCTGTTTCTTCTGTTTAAAATGCCCATTCTACCTCTACCTACCCTGTGGCAGGCTGAATAATGTCCCCCAAAGATATTCCAGGTTCAAATCTCTGAAATCCATTAATGCTACCTTACATGGTATCAGCGGCTTTGCAAATATGGTTAAAGATTCTGAAATTTGGAGATTATCCGAAATGAGCCCTACATGGAATCGCCAGAATGAGACAGAAAGAGATTTGACATAGAAGGCCGAAGGCAATGTGATGATGGAAGCAGGAAGGCATTTGAAGAGGTTGTGATCGGGCTTTGAGGACAGAGGGAGATGTCCTGGCCAAAGAATATAGCATTAGAAGCTGGAAAAGGCAAAACAACGAATTCTTCTCTGTCGCCTCCTGAGGAAACACGGCCCTTGTGCACCTTGTGTCTGCCCAGTGAGACGCCTTTTGGACTTAGGCCTCCAGACTGTAATCTAAGAAGGTTCCAAGAAGGTACTGAGTTTATAGTAATTTGTACAGCAGCAGTAGTAAACTAGTACAATAGCTTCCTGTTCAAACAAATGCTTTGCAACAGTGGAGCCACAGACATAGAGAACCGACCTGTGGGCGCAGATGGGAAGGAGAGACTGGGATGAGTTGAGAGAGTAGCGTGAAAACATACACATTACCATATATAAAATTAGATAGCCGGTGGAAATTTACTGTTTGATGCGGGGAGCTCAAATCTGGTCCTCTGTGATAACCCAGAGGGGTGGGATGGGGTGAGAGGTGGGAGAGAGGTTCAAGAGGGAGGGGACATATGTATGCCTATGGCTGATTCTTGTTGATATGTGGCAGGAACCACAATATTGTAAAGCAATCATCCTCCAATTAAAAATAAATAAATACATTTTAAAAAAAGAAAGAGGAAAAAAAAAAAAAATGCTTTGAATTCCCCAGGGTAAAAGAAGAGAGGCCAGGCCAGGGGGTTGGAGCTGCACTGTCCAATATGCAAGCCAGAGCTCTAGGTGGTTACTGGGCACTTGAAAGTTACACTTGAGTTAGTGCAACTGAGGAGGAGCGAGGAAAGATTTAGGTCATTTTCCTAAAAGCAATGCAAATCAAAAGGAGGTGAGGGAGAGGAATGCATTTGAATTTGATGAAATTGCCAGCTGAACTTAACCCTCCCTTGCCTCTGTCTACAGTAGTGGGCACATGACCCAGGCCTGGCCAATTGCGGTAGATTCTCCCCAAGGCCATGGTAGCTGGCCTGATGGTCTCATACCCAGGCCAGAGCAATCAGGAGTGCCTCTAGGGATTTTATATGAATGCAGAGAGGGCAAGCTCTCTTTTTCCCTCAGAGCTGCAGAGCTGGGATTATGTAAAACTGGAACTATCTCTGACCCCAAGCTCCCCTTCTCCTTCTGCCTAGGGAAGTGCCTGATAGGAGGGATAATGAAGTTGATACACAGAGAGAAGCCGAGTTCAGATTGGCGGGGGTGGGGGGTACAGAGAGGATGATCTGATTACATTTCTGGAGTCCCTGGGGTTCTTAAGGTCACTCTGGTCCTTGCAATTACAAGGGAAAGGATCACACAAAGCTGGGATCGTAGGAGGCCACCTTTGCCACTGTGTGGAGGGAGCTTGCCAAAAATGACGCCAAGAGGGAAGGAGGCAAAGATGAGAAACTGTGGAAAAGAGTAGGCGTCCTGAAGAAGACCTTGTGAACTTTTGGGATCCAATGAGTCTGATGCTAGCATGACCTCCTAGCTGTCTTCATCATGTGAGCAAATAAGTTCCCCTTTTTTTCCTAAGTATTTTGAGTTAGGGTTCTTTTGCTTGACCAATCCAGTTTTACTCATACGGCTAGCCAAGTGACTGTGCATTATTTGAAATAAGACGTTTAAATATTTATATTTGCACCATGCAAAGAAAAAGAAACTATTCAGAGATTCTCAAAAGAAGATTAGGCAATAGAAGCAATTATCTATTTTACAACAGCCGTGTAAACAGCGGTGATAAATTCAGGCCCCAGTCAATCAGTGACCTCCCTGCTAAGTTCCATTCCATTCCACACACTCTCCTCCCGCTCACCAGTCCTAGGGTGAGCTGTGATGCCAAAGGAGACATAGGGTCTGTGATCTCAACGCTTTTATTATCCTCTCTCTCTATCCTGTTGATGATGATTTCAAAAGTATTAAAGTGTAAGATCTGCAAGGTAAGGGGTTTTGATCTCTTTTGGCCCCTGTTGTATCATCAGTACCTAGAATAGTGCCAGGCTGATAATAAATGCTCAAAAAATGTTTTTGAATCGAATGAATGAATGTCGGCAACAGCTACTTTGCACCCATTGTGTTAGGGTCCAACATCAGGAGATGCAAGGGAACTGAAAAAGTCAGGAATGGTTCTCAACCCTTGCAGAGGGTACAGATGAATTTTGACTCTAATTTTTCTTTATTATTATTAATTTTTTCTTCTTGTCCTGCTCCCACCCTGCCCTGTGCCCCCCAATTCTTTCTTTCTCAATCTATTTTAAGCCATAGCCTGAAAATCATTGAGTTTGTTCCCTTATAATTTTCAAAATGCTCTTCCAAAGAGCACCCACGTTCTTAGAAATTCTCACCTCATGTCATCTGGTTCAGATATTTCCTTAGATGCTAAAGTGGGTGTGGATCAAATGCTTGGGAATTACAGACTCCCTGGAAGCCCCTAGGAGATACAATCATTTGTTTTTAAGCTTAGAAAACAGACACGGCCGGGAAGGATGATTTAATTACACATCTGGGGTGAAAAGATGGCAGCGCACTGTGTTACTTGTGGAGCAAACATAACCCATTCAAGTAAGCCACTGGAAATTGTGAATAAAATTACCATAGTGACTTCGTGATGGTGGTTTTCTGAATGCCACCAGTCAGTCCACAATGGGAGATCTGCCAGAGTCCCCTCCGCTTCTGAACTGGTCTTGAGTCATGGCCAACCTACTGTCACTCCCTGACCTGAATGCATTGTTTTTGGTAATCCACGTGGACCCTGGAGGCTGGGCTGCGGGTACCCAGTGCGCACGCGCAGATCAAAAGCTGAGTTCTCAGCATCAGCATGTCCCGCACCGGGAATTCTGCCCATAAGGTCAGGGCAGGGTTACAGCAGATGCTTGCTGCACCCTGACACAGTGCCCGAAGGAAGCAATCTATAAACCCATCGAGGCCGCCAGTCTCCCAGGGTCCTCACAGCAAGGGAGTGTGCACAGGGGGCTTTAGCACCAGGAGCTGGGCGCCGTACACTTCTGTTTGCTTAAGGAGTCATTATTAGCCAGAAAGGAATTATGACGTCAGTCTGGTCTTTGTGGATTTCCTCATTCATTGTTTATAAAGGAGACATACTCGTAATGAGCTAAGATACCTGAGGAGGTATCTAGTTCAATCTATATCATAGGATCATCATTTTTCATTTTCCACGGCCTGAAAAATTCAATGTATTCTCCTCTTTGACATCGTGGAAATCAATTCCACGGAAGAGAGGAACGAGGGGCGTGTTTTCCGTCTTTCTTCCCTTCTAGCTACAGGGCGGGGCTGCAAACAATGAAAGGCAGAAGACAGCTGGGAGAATCCTGACGATTTTCAGATTCTGTCTTTCATAACAAAGCTGCAGTTTAGGCACCCTCTGCCATCCGTCAGGGCCTGGTGTCCCGGAGTCGGGAGTGTTTCCGAGGCTGAGCACCCTTCAGCTCTCTAAACCACCCGCACGGGAGATCTGAGATCTGCGTGGCTCCTTTTCTCAGTTGAGAAGCGAGGATCTGAGGGCTGAGTCCCTATCTGCGTTCAAGGGGCAGCATAGTGTCTGTGAGGTGCTTGGGCCTTTCAAGGCAGGTGCTGTAATAACGTGAGATAAAAAGTTTCCGGAGATGAAACGCTGGTCAGGAGGCCCTTTGAGGGCTGATAACACTGTGCAACTGCTTCCCTCCGCCCCCCACCCACCCCCGCCCCGCAGCCCCCCTCTTTTGTTAAGCCCTTGGCATTGGGTTGGCTGTAATGTAAGGACTTGATGGGGGGAAATGTCCTGTATTGTAACGCCTCTTGCCTGGCTCCCCCTCTAGGGAAAAAGGCGAGGAGAAAGGAGGGGAGTCAGGAGGCTGGAGGGGGCGGTGAGGGAGGGTTCTGATGCAGATCTCTTCCCAACAGCCCTGGAGGAGGGCAGAGCCACTGAGATGGCCCCACGCGCCTCATACTCTTTCCAGGACGTCTCCGGGCCTCTGTAGCTGCGGTTCCCTCTTATCTCCTCCCCAGCTGGGAAGGAGGTGAGGCTTCCACTGAGGCTGGCCGCTGGTGGCCAGCCAGACCCCCCCCCGGAACTTGGTGATGGCCCTGCTCCTGTACATGGTGGTCGTCTCCACCATTCATTACGTGTGTCTCCCAACAGATGGAGCTGCTTCTGAGGACAGGAGCCGGGCTTCTTGCATGTTTCCCCCACTTCTCTGATTCTGAATTCCAAGAGAATCTGCTGGCATGGAACCTGCTCGATAACAAGAACTGAAATAAAAGGGACTTTGACAAACTAGGGCTTCAACTCTTCTCCAAAACACACACCTACATATATATGTGCGCCTGCTCAGTCGCTTCAGCCGTGTCCGACTCTTTGTGACCCTATGGACTGTAGCCCGCCAGGCTCCTCTGTCCATGAGGATTCTCCAGGCAGGAATACTGGAGTGGGTTGCCATGCCCTCCTCCAGGGGATCCTCCCAACCCAGGGATCAAACCTGTGCCTCTTATACTTACTGCATTGGCAGGCAGGTTCTTTACCACCAGCACCACAGGGAAAGCCCATTTATATGTAACTGAATCAGTTTTCTGTACACCTTTAACTAACACAATATTGTAAATTCCTGTCCTTCCATAAAAAAATAAAAAGACTAATACTACAAGAAGTGCAAGCCCAGGGGAGCGGTGATACTCCAGAACCTGAAGGGCCTGGCACAGCCGTGCCACAGGACGGAGCTGAAATATGACAGGTTTGAACCTCTGTGGTCCAGCCACTAAGTCGTGCCTGACTGTTTGTGACCCGGTGAACTGAAGCATGCCAGGCCTCTCTGTCCTTCACCATCTCCCAGAGCTTTCTCAAACCCATGTCCATTGAGTTGGTGACACCATCCAACCACCTCACGCTCTCATGCCTTTTCCTCCTGCCCTCATTCTTTCCCAGCATCAGAGTCTTTTCCAGTGAGTCAGCTCTTTGAATCAGGTGGCCAAAGTATAGGAGCTTTTGAATCTTGAAGCTGGTTGATTTCACAAACAGCCCACATCCTGTTAATCTACACATCTGTTTTCTAAATGTTATCTCTAAGATATATTTCTTCATAGGGAGAGATCTCATCTCATTTTTATTTATAAACTCTGTGCTTCCAAACACCCCTACTAATGTAATACTCTGCACAAAAGAGGTGTTTGTATAACCTGAGATTCCTCAGCCTACTTCTATGATATGGTTGTGGTCACCAGAATAATGACTCCTAAATAAGTTCACATCCTAATTCCTGAAATCTATGTTGCTTTTATATGACAATGGGACTTTCCAGATGTGATTGAGTTAAGAATCTTGAGAGGAAGAGCTTATCCTGGATTATCTGGGAGGCTGGTACATAGGAGGGACACAGGAGGAATCAGAGGAGAGGGCGCTGTGACCTTGGAAGCAGGGGTCAGAGTGATGCACTTTGAAGACAGATGAAAAGGTCACACGTCAAGGAATTCAGGTGGCCATGAGAAGCTGAAAAAGACAAGGAAGTGTATTCTCCCCTGGATCTTCCAGAGGAAGCCAGCCCTGCCAACATTTTGACCTCAGCCTTGTGAGTCTCATTTTGGATTTCTGACCTCCAGACATATAAGACAATGCATTTCTTTTTTTTTTTTTTTCATTTATTTTTACTAGTTGGAGACTAATTACAATATTGTAGTGGTTTTTGTCATACATTGACATGAATCAGCCATGGATTTACATGTATTCCCCATCCCGATCCCCCCTCCCACCTCCCTCTCTACCCGATCCCTCTGGTTCTTCCCAGTGCACCAGGCCCGAGCACTTGTCTCATGCATCCAACCTGGGCTGGTGATCTGTTTCACTATAGATAATATACATGTTTCGATGCTGTTCTCTCGAAACATCCCACCCTCGCCTTCTCCCACAGAGTCCAAAAGTCTGTTCTGTACATCTGCGTCTCTTTATCTGTTTTGCATATAGGGTTATCATTACCATCTTTCTAAGTCCCATATATATGTGTTAGTATGCTGTAATGTTCTTTATCTTTCTGGCTTACTTCACTCTGTATAATGGGCTCCAGTTTCATCCATCTCATTAGAACTGATTCAAATGAATTCTTTTTAATGGCTGAGTAATAGTCCATGGTGTATATGTACCCCAGCTTCCTTATCCGCTCATCTGCTGATGGGCATCTAGGTTGCTTCCATGTCCTGGCTGTTATAAACAGTGCTGCAATGAACATTGGGGTGCATGTAAGACAATGCATTTCTATTGTTTTATGCCACAGAGTTTGTGGGAACTTGTTACAGCATCAGTAGGGAACTCTGCAGTGGCAGGGCTGGTACCAGGGGTCTGGGGTGACCACAGGGCAGGGTAAGAGTCCTTCTGGATGGAGGAGGCAAGAAACAGGTGTAGACAACCTGCTGATGTCCAGTCCTCTCCCTACAGGTCTTGGGTTGAGGAGGTGATGTCGTTCCAGCTTTGTCCATCCCTAGGGATTTAAATGCAAAATTCTGGCTACAGTGGTTGCTTGATGATGGAGTAGCAAATGGGAGCAAGCAACAATGCTTCTATGATGCCTGGGGCTCCCTACATGAAGCTCGTCCTCACCCCTAAAAATCACCCACAGTGACACAAACTAGGGCTTGGACTCTTCTCCAAAACACATGCCCAGAAAAAGAATCTATTGGTCCCAAAGGAAATGAACCTGAAAGTTACTGCCTAAAAGATGAGTCAGATGGCATAGGCCATATAGTGATAGAGACCCAACTGACCCAGCTGTCCCTGATATACAGCACATGATTGAATGCATGGCACATCATATATATATTGGATGTGCTCAGTCACTCAATCATGTCTGACTCTTTGCAACCTCGTGGACTGTAGCCCGCCAGGCTCCTCTATCCATGTGATTTCCCAGGCAAAAATCCTGGAGAGGGTTGGCATTTCTTACCCCAGGGGATCTTCCTGACCCAGGGATTGAACCCTCATCTTGTTCATTGGCAGGCGGATTCTTTACCACTAGTGCCGCTTGGGAAGCCATATATATATGATAAGGCACAGTATTAGAACTATAAGATAAGACCAACTGAGAAGTAAAAAAAAAAATTAGAAGCATGTATGAAAAATTTAATAGTTGAATCAGTAACACAGAGAAGGGATAAATACTTGGAAGAGTACATCTGAGACCAAGCTTGTGATTTAGGATATAAGATTGAGGGACTTTGCCAGAAGGGAACTGGAGAGGAAATTTAAGAGAAAAGTCAAATCCAAGGGCACCAAAGACCGAAGTAGAAATGCCATTATTCATCTGATAGGAATCATCAGAAAGAGAAAAATATAAAAAAAGAAATCCATGGAGAAATCATGGAGACTAACTTCCCAGAATTACAGATAAAAGATTAAAAGACCCATTAGCAAGATAAAGAGAACCTCACACATAGACATTTTAAAAGAGGGACACAGGCAGAGACTGAGAAAGAAAATGGAACATTTATTAAGCCATAAAGGAAATTGCCATAAGAACCAAAAATTAGTATCATATAAACTACATTCTAAAACTATAAAACAATATGGGCCCATTTCACTCTTGAATGTAGATGCGTAATTCTTAAAATGTTAGCTGAATCCAACAATGGTTTTATAAATCAATCATGATCAAGTGAGGTAGATCCACAAACACAAGCATGTTAGATGGAGCATCATAGATCTATCTTAAAGGTACGAAGATGAGTAAAGTGAGAAACAGGGTGAGATACACATGAAATACCTTTAACACGAAGTAAAAGCACGTGCACACAAAACACCGATACATGAATCTCGAGAACGGGTTTCCCAGCTGGCACGGTGGTAAAGAATCCACCTGCCAATGCAGGAGATGCAAGAGACGCAGGTTCGATCCCTGGGTCGGGAAGATCCCCTGGAGTTGGGAATGGCAGCCCACTCCAGTATTCTTGCCTGGAGAACTCCATGGATAGAGGAGCCTGGTGGGTTACAGTCCATGGAGTCACAAAGAGTCAAACACGACTGAGCACATATACACATACGAAGAAAAGATGCACGGTGAACAAATCAGAGTGGTTGCCATTGGGCAGGGTGAGGGAAACTGGAATGGGGGTTGAGGATAAAAAAATCAGTACTGATAAAAAGTTAGAGGGAAAATCTGAGTTCAGCATGGCAGAGCTCAGTTATTCCTTCTGTCTCCTTCTAAGGTTGGTTTTCAAAATGGCCATGGTGATTTGCACCTCTTCTTTTTAAAAAAATTAATTTATTTATTTTAATTGGAAGCTAATTACTTTACAATATTGTAGTGGTTTTTGCCATACATCGGCATGAATCAGCCATGGGTGTACATGTGTTCCCATCCTGAACCCCCCTCCCACCTCCCTCCCCATCCCATCCCTCAGGGTCATCCGAGTGCACCAGCCCTGAGTGCCCTGTCTCATGTATCGAACCTGGACTGGTGATCTGTTTCACATATGATAATATACATGTTTCAATGCTGTTCTCTCAGATCATCACACCCTCGCCTTCTCCCACAGAGTCCAAAAGACTGTTCTTTACATCTGTGTCTCTTTTGCTGTCTCACATATAGGATCATCCTTACCATCTTTCTAAATTCCATATACATGCTTTAGTATACTGTATTGGTGTTTTTCTTTCTGACTTACTTCACTCTGTATAATAGGCTTCAGTTTCATCCACCTCATTAGAACTGATTCAAATACATTCTTTTTAATGGCTGAGTAATATTCCATGGTGTATATGTACCACAGCTTTCTTATCCATTCATCTGCCGATGGACATCTAGGTAGCTTCCATGTCCTGGCTATTGTAAACAGTACTGCGATGAATGTTGGGTGGGGTACACGTGTCTCTTTCAGTTCTGGTTTCCTCAGTGTGTATGCCCAGCAGTGGGAATGCTGGGTTGTATGGCAGTTCTATTTCCAGTTTTTTAAGGAATCTCCACTCTGTTCTCCATAATGGCTGTACTAGTTTGCATTCCCACCAACAGTGTAAGAGGGTTCCCTTTTCTCCACACCCTCTCCAGCATTTATTGTTTGTAGACTTGGAAGCCATTCTGACTGGCGTGAGATGGTACCTCATTGTGGTTTTGATCTGCATTTCTCTGATAATGAGAATTTGCACCTTTTCTTATTTTTAATTTCTTGCTGTTGGACACACCCTGCAGTGTGTGGGATCTCAGTTCTTTGACCAGGGATCAAACCTGGGCCATGGCAGTGGAAGTCCAGAATCCTAACCACTAGGCAACCTGGGAAGTTCCCACAACTCTTCTTATTAAGAGATGAATTCTACTTCCCCATCCTTTGTATTTCTTCTTTGACCAAATTTCTTTGAGGGAGAATTTCTATGTCTCAAGAGACCATGGACTTTCCACTATTCTTGCTGGGTACCCTGAAAACACAAAGCAGTCCTCCCGGGTAGCTGTTGAAGAACCATGGGGAGAGATGCCCCAGTGGTCCCCCACTGGCCTAACAAGGCTAGCCTCAACCAGCCAGCCTCCATCAACTCACCAGCTTATGTTCTGAGAGGATCACCCTGGCTGCTGAGTTGAGAAAAATTGCTGGGGGCAAAGGTTTCTGCCCTCTTGACTCTGAACTTTTCCTGCAGTCCTTTATCAGACCACCTTTGATCCCCATGCCCTGAAATTTTCTTTATCACTTTGCCCAAAGCTCTCCCTTTTGTTTCTCCCAAGTGTGTGGTGAATAAATGTTGAGTTAATGAATGAATGAAGGGCTAATCTCTCTCTTGGGACCTGACCTTGCACTTCACAGCAGGGATGAGCCCCATGTTTTGAAAGAAGGGAGCGGTGACATTTTACCTGGAGAAGCATAGACAGGTACATCTGTGTTACGACTGTGTTAGCTGCTGGGGAGTCAAAGATGCAAATCCCTGGCATTGAGCAACTCATCACCTACTAGAGGGGACAGATAGGTATACTCATTGGTACCAGGTAGAGAGTGCTATAAATAGGTACATGGAGGGAATTCCCTGGTGATCCAGTTGTTAAAAGTCTGTGCTTTAACTGCAGTGGACATGGTTTGATCCCTGTTCAGAAGTAAGATCCTGCATGCCATGTGGCCAACATGTGTCCAGAACCTCCCTAACAGGCAGGTGGATAGGGAGGTTTTCTGGAATTTGAAGGAGACCCTGTATTCCTCAGATATCTGTGTCTACGGGACCATACACATGCCCTGAAAGCTTACTACTCTTTATTTCCTTGTGTGTTAGACTTCTATATCTGACTGCATGCTGCCTAGGCACTGCAAGCTACTCATGCAATTGTGTGTGACTCTTTGCCACCCCATGGACTACAGCTCACCAAGCTCCCCTGTCCATGGGATTCTCCAGGCAAGAATACTAGAGTGGGTTGCCATTCCCTTCTCCAGGAGATCCTCCCGACCCAGGGATCAAACCTGGGTCTCCCATATTATCAGCAGATTCTTTGCCATCTGCAGAAGCTCCATGGAGCCTCAGAACTTCTCTCTTCTCCTTTATTCTGGTTCATAGCACCATCAGCCATCAACTTACCAAAGTCAAAAGCTGTAGAGTTCTCTTTGACTGGTCCTTCCCTCTCACCTCAACACACCATTAAGTTGTGTTGATTCTCTTCTCCTGAACTGTTCCTTCCTCCTCATCCCTAAAATGGCTGGCCAACTTAATTCCTCTTAATTCCAACTTAATTCCAGGAGAGAGGAGATGCCTCTCTCCTGGGCTTCTGACAGACTCTAATTGTCCCACCTACAATCTCCCTTCCATCTAATCTTTCCATGCAGTGGTCAAAGGCATTTTTCAAAAATGCAGATCGGATGCTAAGTTATCTTGGATAAGCCCATGATGAAGTCTCCAAATTACCTCTCTGCTCACCCCTCAGTATTACACTCAGCCACAATAAAGTCCCCCAGTACTAGACACCTCTGTGCCTCTCCACACATGACCTTCCTCTTTCTCTCTTTGTCCTTCTGGAAGATTCCTACTCACTCTTTTGGAGCCTGTTCATGTATTATTTAGGCTTCCCAGGTGGTGCTAGTGGTAAAGAACCTACCTGCCAATGAAGGAGATGTAAGAGACTCTAGCTCGATCCCTGGGTAGGGAAGATCTCCTGGAGGAAGGCATGGTAACCCATTCTAATGTTCTTGTCTGGCGAATCCCATGGACAGAGGAGCTTGGGGGGCTACAGTCCATGGGGTCGCAAAGAGTTGGACACAACTGAGTGACGTAGCATGCAAGGATGTGTCAGTCCTCTGGAGAGTCTTTCCTGAATAGCGCTTATCGAACCACTCTGGGTGCCCCCAACCATGCCTCCAATTTCACTACAAGTCTATTAGGGTCTGTATGATGGTGTTTTTCAACTGGACCAAAATCATCTGTGGAGGATTTTGATTGTTTTTTTAATTAAAAAAATTTTAAAGATTTTATTTTGATGTGGACCATTTTTAAAGTCTTTATTGAATTTGTTTCAATATTGCTTCTGATATATATATATATGTGTGTGTGTGTGTGTATTATACATACATATATATATATATATATATATATATATATATATTTTTTTTTTTTTTTTGGCCCAGAGGCATATGAGATCTTGGCTCCTCATCTAGGGATCGAAACTACACCCCCTGTATTGGAAGGTGAAGTCTTAACCACTGGACCACCAGGGAAGTCTCTTCCATGGAGCTTTTCTTTCTTTCTTTTCTTTTTTTTTTTAAACATATAATGCTGGTTGAATCCTCTTGCTAGAAATTTGGATTCAGAGGTTTGGGAGGGGGTTTGTCTTCTGCTTTTACTAATCCCACAGGAGTGGAGAAGCCCTCTTAGATGAAATTTATTTGCTTATGAGTTGGTGTTTCTTCGTGATAGTGAGGAACGAGGGCTCTGGAGCAAGATTACTTGGCTTTGAATCCTGGCTCTGCCACTTGGTTATTGAGTCATCTTGGGTAATTTTCTTCACTGTACTTGTAACATGGTGAAGAAGGCAATGGTAACCCACTCCAGTATTCTTGCCTGGAAAATCCCATGGACAGAGGAGTCTGGTGGTCTACAGTCCATGGGGTCTCAAAGAGTAAGACACAATTGAGCAGTTTACACTTTGTCTGTAAAATGGGGGTAAAAATAGCTCTTACTTTACAAGTTGTGAAAATTAAATGAGTAATAAACATAAAGTCCTTAGAACAATGCCTGGTGAGTACTTCATATGTGTCAGCTGTTATTTGCTGTTTTCCGTTAGCTTTCAGTTCAGTCACTCAGTCATATCCGACTTTTTGTGACCCCATGGACTGCAGCACGCCAGGCTTCCCTGTCCATCACCAACTTCCAGAGCTTGCTCAAACTCATGTCCATCCAGCCGGTGATGCCATCCAACCATCTCATCCTCTGTCATCTCCTTCTCCTCCTGTCTTCAGTCTTTCCCAGCATCAGGGTCTTTTCCAATGAGTTCGTTCTTCGCATCAGGTGGCCAAAGTATTGGAGTTTCAGCTTCAGCATCAGTCCTTCCAATGAATATTCAGTACTTATTTCTTTTAGGATTGACTGGTTGGATCTCCTTGCAGTCCAAGGGACTCTCAAGAGACTTCTCTAATACTACAGTTCAAAGCATCAATTCTTCTGTGCTCAGCTTTCTTTATAGTTCAACTCTCACATCCATACATGACTATTGGAAAAATCATAGCTTTGACTAGATGGACCTTTTTTGGCAAAGTAATGTCTCTGCTTTTTAACATGCTGTCTAGATTGGTCATAACCTTTCTTTCAGGGAGCAAGTGTTTTTTAATTTCATGGCCGCAGTCACCATCTGCACTGATTCTGGAGCCCAAGAATATAAAGTCTCTCACTGTTTCCATTGTTTCCCCATCCATTTGCCATGAAGTGATGGGACCAGATGCCATGATCTTAGTTTACTGAATGTTGAGTTTTAAGCCAACTTTTCCACTCTCCTCTTTCACTTTCATCAAGAAGCTCTTTAGTTCTTCTTTGCTTTCTGCTATAAGGGTGGTGTCATCCTCATATCTGAGGTTATTGATATTTCTCCCAGAAATCTTAATTCCAGCTTGTGCTTCATCCAGCCTGGCATTTCACATGATGTACTCTGCATATAAGTTAAATAAGCAGGGTGACAATATACAGCCTTGATGTACTCCTTTCCCGATTTGGAACTAGTCTGTTGTTCCATGTACAGTTCTAACTGTTGCTTCTTGACCTGCATACAGATTTCTCAGGAGGCAGGTCAGGTGGTCTAGTATTTGCTATTAGCAAGTGTTTATTCTTTGAATTCAAAGCCTTGCCTGGCTTATGTGTTGGCATTTAGTAAATGTTTGAGGAGTTGAATTGAAAATTATAATTTATGTGGGAATAAAACTAGAAGACAGGATGGAAGTAACTTTAGGCCTACAGTTTCCTGCATTATCAGAAAGATTTCGTGTTGTAAGCAGTCAGTAGCCCACCCAATTATCATCCAAAGATGAGAACCAGCATATGAACACAGAGTAAAAATATCTCAGGCTACAAAAATGCAGAAACAGGGTGGAAAATGGAGCCTACTCTAAAAGATTTGTTGACTCAAGTGTTTCTTTTAAAATGTGGTAAATCAAATACTGAATAAAAATAAAACATATCCATGTTAAATAGTGGCTTTGAAAAATGACATGAATTTACTATCTTGGCACCTTAAAGCTGGAAAAGTCTTGAACATCTTAACTCCTCAGATCTCTGTTTCCTTATCTACAAAAAAAAAAAAAAAAAAAAAGCGGGGGGCGGGGCGTTGAAGTGGCTTCTCTAAAGTCATATGACCTCTTGTGCCAAAATTAGATCCCATGTCAGTGCTGGGTCCAGCACAGTCAGCTGCTCTCATGGTAATTAATTGTGATAATTATCAAATCAAACATGTTGCGTTCTGATGCCTGTGAAGCCTGCTCCTCCTTCTGTTATGATGGCATTGCCCTCCTCCCAACTATCTTCAGTTGGTTAGTACTGATCAGAATGGCAATCTGTCATATTGTGGGAGGACATGTTAGAATGTGTTAAGTCAGAGTCAGGAAAACATACATAGATTAGCTGATGAGCAGAGAAAAGCAGATGTGGTAGCAAATATTAGGCCCCTGAAAATTTACATTCTTTAGTCAAAAGAGTGAGCTAAGCCAAGAAAATATTTTGTTTTTTTAAAAAATCTGGTAAGTAGGCTATAAAAGACTGGACAAAAATTGAACTTCAAGAATACTTTTCCTATGTCCCTTCAATTATGGTTATATAGTTCATTGTAATATTCTGATGTGCAGTTTACTTAACTGTATTCTGTTTTATTCCTTACAAGGGTATAAAGCACATTGCTGTGTACAAAGAGGAAAATAATAAGTAATATGCTAAAGTAAAGTGCATTTCTGTTTTACAGTCCAGCTCTACTAAAAATCAAAGAACTTATTTCTCTCTCTGTCCTTTTCACTCAAATTAATATGTACACATTGGATGATTCATACAAGTGAAATTAAATGATTAGATTGGGGGCAACCCATATTTTTATTTGTCCCAGTCTTTGGAACGTTTTAGACCATCTCAGCTTTGTGACCTCAAGATACATTTTTCTACTTCTCTGAGCCTCATATTTCTCTTCTGTAAAGCAAGGATAAAAATACCAGTCTCACAAGAGTGTTGCATGTATATCTCTTGAGTGTCTGAAAACACCAGAGAAACATCTCATATATAGAAAATGCTCCAAATATTTTGTTTCCTACGGACATTTCATCTTTTCCACTCCTCTTTCATCTCTTCAAGAATATTGAATTATCCTTGAAGTATAAATTTAGGTTATTGAGAGGTTTCCCGTGGCTCAGACAGTAAAGTGTCTGCCTGCAATGTGGGAGACCCGGGTTCAGTCCCTGGGTTGGGAAGATCCCCTGGAGAAGGAAATGGCAACCCACTCCAGTAAACTTGCCTGGAAAATTCCATGGACTGAGGAGCCTGGTAGGCTACAGTCCATGGGGTCACAAAGAGTCAGACACGACTGAGCGACTTCACTTTCACTTTCCATCTAATATACAGGGAAGTAGCTAGCACTGGTTAATAACTCTCCCTTCATCTGATCTTACCCATATTTTTTTGGGGGGAGTAACTTTTATTTTTTATTTTTAATTGAAATATAGTTGATTTACAATGTTGTGTTAGTTTCAGGTATATAGCAAAGTGATTCAATTATATATATATATGTGTATATATATGTATATATACATATATATATATACACACACACACATCTATCTATACTCTTTTTCAGATTCTTTTCCCTTTTTGGTTATTACAAAATATTGAGTATAGTTCCCTGTACTATACATTAGGTCCTTGTTAGTTATGTATTTGACATAGAATAGCAGATATATGTTGATCCCAGACTTCTAATTTATCCCTTCCCTGTCCTTTCCCCTTTGATAATCGAAAGCTTGTTTTCTTTCTTTCTTCTTTTGGCTGCGTTAAGTCTTTGTTGCTGCATGAGGGTTTTTTCTAGTTGCAGTGAGCAAGGGCTACTCTTCCTGCGGTGTGTGGGCTTCTCATTGCGATGGCTGCACACGGGCCCCAGAGCTCAGGAGTGGTGGCCCACAGGCTTAGCGCTTTGTGGCATGTGGGATCCTCCCATACTAGGGATCAAACCCGTGTCCTCTGCACTGGCGGGTGGATTCTTAACTGCTGGGCCATCAGGGAAGTCCCCATAAATTTTTTTCCTATGTCTGTGGGTCTATTTCTGTTTTGTATATAAGTTTATATGTATCATTTTCTTTAGATTACTCATATAAGGGATATCATATGATAGTTGTCTTTCCCTGTCTGGCTTATTTCACTTAGTATGACAGTGTCTAGGTCCATCCATGATGCTGCCAATGGCATTACCTCATTCTTTTTTATGACTGAGTAATATTCCATTATATAAATATGTACCACGTTTTCTTTATTAATTCATCTGTCAGACATTTAGTCTGCTTCCATGTTTTGGCAGTTGTGAATAGTGCTGCTACACTGGGGTACGTATATGTTTTCTAAATGTTTATGGAAACAGAAAGGAACATTTCCGTGGATGGTTCTCTCATCCTCCAAATGAGATATAATTACTCTATAAGTGGAACATGTTCCAGTCACTGAAGCACTTTGAGTATAGGTACTGCCTCCTATGTGTGACAAGAGATCCAGACCCTGGACGAAGCTTCAAAAGAGGTACATATCAGGAAATTAGGTTACATATTGTCAGGTTATTAGGTTACATGTCAGGAAATTTATTTCTGCAGCATTTTCCACCCAGAAGTGGGTCTGTCAGTGTAGCTGTCCAGTAGCTGCTGCTACATAAACAAAAGCAAGGGCTTCTAGAAAGAGGCTATTGAACTGGTTGATAGGATTTCCTGGATTCATTTCTCAAATTTCATAATAGAAAACATGGAAAGAAATGACTGGGAAAGAGAAGGGGAAACAGTGCAATGAGATATTGAGCCACTGAATGGAAGTGATGCTTGTCAATATTCTTGGTGATTTTCTCCAAACAACATCTGTTACGAGTATTGTGTGTGTGTGCTTGGTCATGGCTGACTCTTTGCAACCCCATGCACTGTAGCCCGCCAGGTTCCTCGGTTCTTGGGGTTTTCCAGGCAAGAATCTTGGAGCGGGTTGCCATTTCCTTCTCCAGGGGATCTTCCTGACCCAGGGATCAAAACCAGGTCTCCTGTGTCTCCTGCATTGCAGGAAGATTCTTTACCTGCTGAAATTTGGAGGAAGATATCCTGCTTCTTGAGGCAGGATCAAGTTTGAGTATGCTGGCCAAAGACGTCTCCAGTGACCAGGAGAGAAGCAGTTCTGGAGTGGAATTGTTGCAAAGCTTAAAGAAATGCCTTGTTTGAAAAAAGTCCTACACTAAACAAATCATTTTAGATTATACATGCTTAATATAAACATTTAATTAATTTAGAAAAGAGGAGGAAAGAACCTCATTTCCAAATCTTTTCAGATAACAAATCCATACACATTTATCCAGACACCTTTCTATGAATTTATATAATTTGAGTATATGTATGCAACTTTACCTAAATGGCATTATGCAGCTTGCATTTTCACTCAACAATATATATATATTGGAAAAAAGTAGAAGTCTTTGTCATTATTGTTAATGGCTATATAATATTTCATTATGCTGGAATTTACTCACGAGCCTCCTTTGGATTGGTTCTAATAAGCAATGTCTGCCTGCAGTGTGGGAGACCTGGGTTTGATCCCTGGGTTAAGAAGATCCCCTGGAGAAGGAAATGGCAACCCACTCCAGTACTCTTACCTGGAAAATTCCATGGACGGAGGATGCTGGTAGGCTACAGTCCATGGGGTCTCAAAGAGTTGGACACAACTGAGCAACTTCACATAATAGACATTGATTTGAGAATCCAACTCTTCTCTACTAAATCAGACACTAAAGAAATGTGCAAAAATGTGAACGAACAACACTTTTCTCAAAGAAAAGTGTTTTCTCACTTTTTTTGTTTGAAAAAATAGTTATTTTGCCTAAGAACATATTATTTCTATTAATATGCAGTGGTGTTAGTTTTGTCATTTTTAACTGAGCTACTACATGTTAAGAGTTTTCAATTTTAACATGATAGTTATTGATGGATACAAATAAAGCTTTTTGAGTTTCTCTATAATTTTAAAGGGGTCCTAAGAACAAAACATTAGAAAACCAGGAGAAACAAGGCCATATACACCATTAATTTTTGAGATAATTGCCTTGAATTATTAATAATCTCTTCTTTATAGAATCTCATTAGTTTTTTAGTATTTCTCACAGCTCCCAAAGTAGCGCTGGACTTAGTAGTTGCTCAGTAAATATAAACAGAATTAATGTGAACGTCACCATTAAGCTTCTAAACTGCTTTTCTGTGGTTGGGGTCTTTGAGGCAACACTGGACCTTGAATACACAGGCAGAGTTCACACTTCAGTAACTGCACTTTTGAAATATTGGGTATGACTGAAAATGTCAAGCATCTCTTTGCCTTGTTGGTACTTATCACTTGAAATCATCTTCAGTTTGCTTATCAAGTGATGTGATGATTGACGTGTTTACTCTGGTTTCTCTTTCTTTTCATCAAAGGTAATGATCAAACATCCCACATGAACATGACTTCGTAGTCACTACTGAGAAAAAAAAAGATATAAAATCTTTCCCTTCAAGGAATTTACAAGTTAAGGTGATTATTCTCTTTAGAAAGATTTGTGGGAATTTATTGGGGTCATGATACGGTGGATTCAATATGATGTCTTATAAAACAGAAACTATACCCTCCAAAACCTCCCTGTGCGGGTGGGAGACACTAAGATGATGAAAAGCTTGTTGAAGCATAAATGTTTAGAGTTAGATAGTGTCCGAGGCACTATTATTAATATTTGATTAACCCTTATAATCATGAGCTTCTGCAGAAGGGAGATGAAATTGTAAAAGCTGTCTCAACAACTGAAAACTATGGGTTAAAAAAATTTTTTTTAGGACAAAGACATCGAGTGGTATGATTCAAGTAAATACAATTACTACTAATAATAATTACAATAATAATACTGGGCAAGTTTATTTTAAATTTAGTTATAGCCCAAGTAATTAATATTAGTATAATTTGTGAATGTCCACATATCTTCCACTAGCCATGTATCATGAATTTCTAGAAATTTTTGAAGCGTAGTTTACAGACAGAAGTTTACATTGTATTTTTCTTATTTTTATTGGAGTATAATTGCTTTTCGATGCTGTGTTAACTTTTGCTGTAAGGGAATCAGTTTTATGTGTGCATATATGCCCTTCCTCTTGAGCCTCCCTCCCGCCCTCATCGTACCCCACTGGGTCATTACAGAGCTCTGTGCTACCCAGCAGCTTCCCACTAGCTATCTGTTTTACACGTGACAGTGTATATGGGCTTCCGTGGTGGCTCAGATGGTAAAGAATCTGCCTGCAATGCCTGGGTTCGATCCCTGGGTTGGGAGGATCCCCTGCAGAAGGGATAGGCTACCCGCTCCAGTATTCATGGGCTTCGCTGATGGCTCAGATGGTGAAGAATCTGCCTGCCATGCCTGGGTTTGATCCCTGGGTTGGGAAGGTGCCCTGGCAGAGGGCCGGGCAACCTGCACCAGTATTCTTGCCTAGAGAATTCCCATGGACAGAGGAGCCTGGCCGGCTATAGTCCCTGGGGTTGCAAAGAGTCAGAGCTGACTGAGCGACCATGAGCGACTATGAGAGCGCAGCACACTGTACGCTCTCAACCTGTCCCACCTTTTCCTTCCTCCCGTGTCCACAAGCTTGTTCTCTACATCTGCCTCCTGCCCCGCCAATAGGTTCACCAGTACCATTTTTTTAGATTCCATATATATGTATTGATATATAGTACTCATGTTTCTCTTTCTGACTGACTTCACTCTGTATGACAGATTCTAGATTCATCCACATCACTACAAATGCCCCAATTTTGTTCCTTTATATGGCTGAGTAATATTCCACTGTATATATATATACCACATCCGGAAGTTTACATTCTAGATGAGTGAATGCAGGCTGTTGCAATTAAAAACAATTTGACAACCAAGAGCATTCTTATTTCTATCTATATGATGGAAGGAAGTCACAACAGAGAACTCTGCCGTTTACCCTTTCTCGGTGCCATCATCTATTTCATCAACCAGCCAAAACTCTTGGTTAAATTTACTAGTCATAAATCCATTGTTTAAAATCAAGGAAGACTCCTAAGTCGCTGGCTTAGTCAACTCCCTTTTACTTTTTCCCTCCTTAAAGACGATCACAACTATTTACTGAGCGTTATGGAGCACACAACAGGAAAGGCAGTCTGTTAAGTGGTGCTGCTGCTAAGTCGCTTCAGTCGCGTCCGACTCTGTGCGACCCCATAGACGGCAGCCCACCAGGCTCCGCCGTCCCTGGGATTCTCCAGGCACGAACACTGGAGTGGGTCTGTTAAGTACTAGAAGGGATTAAAAAGCAGTAAGGAATCTCTCTCCCTTGGTTCATAGTGGCTTCCTTTCAATGTTTCCATTTCGAATATTTGAGGGTGTGGGGTGTATCTTTCAGATCGGCATTTTATTTATCTGCTTCAGACAAATTTGTGGGATTTGGAGGAGAGCACAGCTGCTGGCAGCCACAGTTTCAGTGCAGCATTTCTGCAGCCAGCCTGACCCTCACCCACTTCAACCACGTGTACCTGGTTACAGGAGAAGGCAGGCGCTCCAGGGTTCAGATTTACTTTAGAATCCCACACCACTGCTGGACTTGTTAGGTTGCTCAAACCTGCACTCTCTGAAGCCTCTTGAGTGACTGCATACAGCAGGAGGAAGCCTGAGGCTTGTGATGATTCTGGCTTTTGACTCTGACAACAGAAGTCTCGTTTTGCGAGGCATCACACGCCTCACACATACCGTGGATTTGAATCCAGCTTCACTGCTTGTGGGACATGGTCGGGCACAGAGAAAGCACCATGTCCGCTATCATGTCCACCTCTGCAATGACTGGGTGAGCTTAGGCAATCACTCTCTGAGCCTAAGATGACAATTGGAGAAGGAAATGGCAACCCACTCCAGTATTCTTGCCTGGGAAATCCCATGGACAGAGGAGCCTGGCGGACTACAGTCCATGGGGTCGCTAAGAGGCAGACACGACTGAGCAGCTAAGCACAAAATGAGAATAATGCCCACTGTATTTCCCTTGCAATTTCATTGTCATGCTGGAGAAGACTCTTGAGGGTCCCTGTACTGCAAGGAGATCAAAGCAGTCAATCCTAAAAGAAATCAGTCCTGAGTATTTATTGGGAGGACTGCTGTTGAAGCTGAAGCTCCAGTACTTTGGCCAATTGATGCTAAGAGCCGACTGATTGGAAGAGACCCTGATACTGGGAAAGATTGAAGGCAAAAGGAGAAGGGGGTGGCAGAGGATGAGATGGTTAGATACCATCTCTGACTCAGTGGACATGAATTTGAGCAAACTCCGAGAAATAGTGGAGGAGAGAAGAGCCTGGTGTGCTACGGTCTGTGGGGTCATGAAGAGTCAAACACACTTAGCGATTGAACAACAACAAAATCATCGTGAAAATTATAAGAAAGATTACATAAAATAGTAGTTAGCATAGTGGCCAATAAATAGTGGAATAAAGAAATTACAGCTGCTGTGATTATTGATGTTGTTATTGTTACTATTATTCCTGCTATTAAGGCTGGAAGGACGTCTCCTTCTGTTCAGCCAACCACTCAGTACAATACATCATGACAATGGATTATAGAAATGTTGCTCTCAGGCGCTGGTATTTTCTAAACAGATAAACATCATAGTCACTACTGTTTTGATCATTTAGAATCAACATTATCATATATTTGTTTGGTAGGAACACCATAAAAATCTCATCATTAACACACTGATAGCATCTTTTATTTTCCTACTCTCAATCAGAAGTTTTTTCTGCCAACAATTAGTCATGTTTCATCAAAGCAACAACTACCTAAAGGAATATGAATGTTCCACAGAACTTCATCCTTCTTGCATTTTCATGGGAAATTAAGATCCGATCCCAGTCAACGTTGATAGCACAGGAAATATATGATTCAGAGAACAGCACTGGCTTGTTTTCTTGTTGTTGCCAGATAACCCTGAACCGTAGACTGCAGAATTGCTTTGGGCTGAAAAGATTCTTTCTCCACAGATTTCTTCCTTTTATGATTGCCAGAGTCATTGAAAGTAAATTTCAGATCTAGCTAAAGGAAAATATCAAAGACATTATGTGGTGACAGCCTCCTGTGTTTGACAGAAAATTTCATACTTCTGATTCAGATTCTTTGGGAAAAAAATGGAAGTATACTTACAACAAATAAGGGATACTGCTGCAAGAAACCTTTGCTTTGTTGATAGTTTACAAATCATGTTCTAATACAAATACTAGTATTGCATTCTCATTTGATTAAAGGGTATTTTATTCTCATTTGATAAAAGATGCTGGAGAAGGCTCCTGAGAGTCCCTTGGGCTGCAAGTCAATCCTAAAAGAAATCAACCCTGATACATTGGAAAGACTAATGCTGAAGTTGAAGCACCAATACTTTGGCCACCTGATGCGAAGAGCAGACTCATTGGAAAAGACTCTGATGCTAGGAAAGATTGAGGGCAGGAGGAGAAGGGGACAACAGAGGCTGAGATGGTTGGATGGCATCACCGACTCGATGGACAGGAGTTTGATCAAACTCAGGTAGATAGTGAAGGAGAGGGAAGATTGGAGTACTGAAGTTCATGGGGTCACAGAGTTGGACACGACTTAGTGACTGAATAACATTCTTATTTGATAAAAGATGTTGGTAAATAACCCTGCTCATAAGTTTCATTAAGATTTTGATATTGTGGCATAATCTCCTGTTGTATTCACTTTTCATTTTATCCTTTTAGTAACAGAATCTTCCAAGTTTTAGTTGGGCACACAGGCTCCATTTCCTAGGCTCCCCTGAAGCTAGTATGTGATTACATTCTGGTCCATGGGATGTGAGCTCCCTTTAAAAAACAGGCTGGCTGTCTTTCATCCTTTCTGTGGGGTGGAGTGGAGAAGAGGTGCTGTAGATGAGGGTAACATTCTGGGAAAGAGTGAAGCCCCAAAGTAGAAGGGTACATTTAAAGAGTAAATTGGGGACTTCCCTGATGGTCCAGTGGTTGGAACTTTGCCTCCCAATGCAAGGGATGCAAGTTCGATCCCTGGTCAGGTAGCTAATATCCAGCATTCCTCTTGGCAAAAAAAAAGCAAAACATAAAACAGTAGCAATATTGTAACAAATTCAACAAAGGCTTCAAAAATGGTCCACATCCAAAAACAAAATCTAAAAAAAAAAAAAGTAAATTGGACTCTATGTAGATTAAAACTTAATGAAGAAAATAAGAAGAAGAGCCTGGGTTTCTGGAGGACCTCATGGAACAAAATTAGCTTCTTGCTCTGACTTTCCCCAAACCCCTGCACTCCTCCAATGAAAGGAAATATGTGTCCATTCTGTTTGAGGGGCTGTGTTTCGAGGTAGCCATGCTACAGCAGCTTGGGCTATATCCTAAATTTTCCACACTTGGTATTTTCTCGTTGGATCAGGTGCTCACGGAACACGGTATGTGTTGAAAGGAAAAAGAAAAATGACTTCTCTAACACTCTTTTCCAAGATGGTGGATGAAGCCCCACTTCACATTATGGGCCCTTTTAGCTTATTATGTGTCTTTAGCATCTGTATCAGTTTTGGTGCCTTTCTATTTTTTCTTATTTGTTAAATAAAATGAACAATAACCATGCTACAGCTATTACAACCTACTACAAAAGTAGTAACGCTGTCCTAGTAAGCTCTAAGTCAAGGGGCCATTTTTGTCTTTGTCTAGATAAGTAAGACCTCAGTGGGCAATGCAACATGCCATGGAAAATGGTACAAAGACAAAGGAAATTGTATCGAGCATTAGGGTTGATGACAGCTAATCTTACCCCTTCCTAAAGAGATGCAAGAAGTCCCTTGCCTTTATTAAGTCCCCAAGCTGCATCCTATAAGCAGAACTCTGTGCATCATGCTGTTTTGCTAAAAGGAAATAGGGAAGCTGTGGGGGCCCCTGTGAAACTCCCCTCGACATATTTAGCCTGTGGCCTGTGAGTATTCACTCCAGCTCCAGATGTGTGGGTGCCCTTTAGTCAAATCGGGCTCAGGCAGAGATGAGAGAGAAGGAGCAGGTGTGACGGTCTGCAGTAAGAACCCAGCACAGACTTCCTTTGAAGTCTGAGTGTGGGTACGTCTTGTCTCACTGATACCCTTGGTACATCTGGGATGGTGAACAGCATGGTGAGTCATTCAGAAAGTGGAAACGGAAAGTGTTGATGTGTCTGATATTGGGTTTTGCAGCAAAAAATGCAATTCTAGAGAAACTTGGAGAACACCAGGCTTCCTTCTGCTCTTTGGGGAGCTTTTAATTGTCTCTGTTACAGTTATTTAAATGTATGTATGGCTGGGAATCCTTGTAGCACAAAATTTCAGGGATTTGGAGTTCCCTGGTGGTCTAGTGCTTAAGATTTCATGCTTCCAATGCAGGGGGCACAGGTTCGATCCCTGGTCTGGGATGTATGATCCTATATGCTGCGCAGTATGGCCAAATTTCTTTAAAAAAAAAATTTTTTTTTTAAAAAGGATTACAGAATTTAAGTCACTGGTGTCTTAAATATGGTTCCCCCAGAAATATCAGAGAAAAAGACTTCCCAACATGGGAATTTTGACGAGTCCAGAAATAGTCCAAATTCCTGACTGTTGGTATGAGAAGTCCCTTCCTAGTCTGTCTTATTTCCCGCCTCTGCTTCTGCCTCCTGGGGGTATGATCTCAAACAGTAGAGACATTGGAACCAGCAGACTGGACTGCCGTTTTTGGCCACATAGTACGATCCATCGTTCTTCCAGCGTCTTGGTGGAGAAGACCAGCCGGGTTACCTTCCTTGCGTCATCATTGGATTTTTTTCCACGCCTGAGAGGCTCTCATTGATGGGGTCCAGAGGATCATCCCGAGATGGTTCTCCAAGAAACAGGTGGTTTCAGGAATAAAAGGCCGTGCTGTCTGCTGAACCCCAGCCTCAGCCCCCGTGTGCCCGGCCAGCCTCGGAGGGAAGACCACAGTGCTGGGGCGCCGGCCCTTTCAGCCGCCACCTTCTTTCCTAAGGTCCTTATCGAGCATGCTAATTAGTGGCAATTTCCCTGGTGGTTTGTGTGATGTGGAGACTCCTCCACTAAGAAATGGCCCAGAACCACAAACTCATTTAAAATAGTCAATCCTACTGGAGATAGAAATAACTCCTTGTCTGTGTTGATCCTAGCTAGTGACCAGTGAGCAGGAGGTAAAGTCTTGGGAAGAGAAGGCTGGGCTCTGACTCAGCAGAAACCACCGTCTGACATTTTTAGCCTCTTCTTTGGTCCTACTGGAGGGACTCTTCTTCCTACAGCCAAACTGGACAGAGTAGCTCTACCAGCTCACCTCTGCTGAGCCAGCTGCCCTCCTGCCAATCAATCTGGACTTTTCTTGATACCCTTCTGATGCTTGAGATTCATAGCACACGTCTCCGAGGGATCCCCAGATCTGTATGAACTTGAGCACGATATACAGGAGGAGGAGACAAAGCCAGGAGTGTCTTGGATTCTCGGGGACATTTCCGAATGTCTGGGGACCTTTTTGTTCATCACAACATGGGGAGAGCGGGGCTTTGGTGCTACTGATGTGTAGTGGATCCAGCCTGGGATGGCTGTTAAAGATCCACAAGGCGCAGAGCAGCCCCCGTGAGAAAGCATTCTCCAGTCTCCAATGTCAATAATGCTGATCTCAAGAAGCCCTGGGATAAATGAAGGCAAAGAAATGTTCTCATATATTCTGCAGTTTAAGAAATGAGAAATTTTCACGGAGTATCTACTGTGCATGTAAATGGTATGATGTTTTATGAGAGATTCTATAAGAAATAAGTCAAGTTCACTAACATCAGGAAGTTTCTAATTTACTTGGACATAGTACATATGCATTGAAAAGTTGTGTTATTTGCTACAGCAATAACTCATTGCAAGGGAGATTGGTATTTGTATTGGTTTGCTAGGGCTACGATAAGAGAGTACCACAGTCTGTGTGACTTAACAGAGATTTATTTTCTCACCGCTTTCGGAGGCTAGGAGTCCCAGATCAAAGTGTCAGCAGGGTTGATTTCTTCTGAGGCCTCTCTCCTTGGCTCCAAAGAGCTGACTTCTCCCAGTGTCTTGAGATGGTCTTCCCTCAGCAACTACATCCTAATCGCCTCTTCTTTTTAGGGCACGCGTCATCTAGCCAGCAAGGACCGCTGTAGAGCTCAGGGAACTCTGCTCCACGTTACGTGGCAGCCGGGTGGGAGGGGAGCCTGGGCAGCATGGATACACGTGCATGCAGGACTGAGTCCCTCTGCTGTCCACCTGAAACCATCACAGCATTGCTATCCAGCTGTACTCCAAGATAAAATTAAAAATTAACATAGATGTTAAAAGGATTTAAAAAATGAATAAAGGGCACCAGTCCTATTGGGTTGTGCTTAGTCGCTCAGTCGTGTCTGACTCTGCGACCTACTGGACTGTAGCCTGCCAGGCTCCTCTGTCCATGCGGATTTTCCAGGCAAGAATATTGGAGTGGGTTGCCATGCTCGCCTCCTATTGGATTAAGGCCTAACTAATGATCTCATTTTAATGTAATGACCTCTCAAAAGACCTTATATCTAAATACAGTCATATGCTGATTTCTGCTAGGGCTTAGGGCCTCAACACATGGGAGGAGACACCATTTCAGTCCATACCAGAATTATTTTGTTATAACTTGATAACCAGAGGTAGCAAATAAGAAGAAGCATAGGAATGTGTTCCAAAGTATTAGATAAAGACTGGTGCACTTTAGGAAAAGGAAAATGGGCCTAATACAAATTAAAACATTTTTTTGAGTCTTCACGTAGGAAATGTTGATCTGAAGAGGGATGGTATTTGAGGAAATTCTCTGGGATGAAGGCCAGATTACTTCCTACCCCAACTCGTTCATTTAATATATTAATAGATGTATTGAGCTCCTATTAGGTAGTACCTGGATTATGTATGCTACTGTCCTAGATAAAAAAGATTCTTGCCTTTGGGAAGCTCACAGGCACATTTGCGTGTGTTTGTGGGTGTCAGTGCAGTGGGGAGAGTAGGTGGAGGATAAGGCAAGAAGACATGGAGAACAGACTTTAAATACTTTAATATTTGTGTGGTCCCACGGGCAGGGTGATGACCTCTGACTAGGGCTATGGCAGGGTAGAAATAAAGCTTGGAGCTCTGGGAAACTGGTGGCTGACAGTTGGTGTCCATTATGATTTGCCCAACTGGCTGCTCAGTACTTTGCATGTCATCCCCAGGGTGTTGGGGAAGGTGGCAGAGGAGGAAGAGTGTGGGCTGGATCTTGTGACTCAGTAGGACTTTGCCTTGCTGGGGGGTGGGGTGTGGAGTAGTAGGAAGGCCGAGGATTATGAATAGAGGGAAAAGCATAGAAGCAGTCTGGAAAAGACCAGACTGTGGGCAACAGGAAGTCAAGGAGCATATCTGTCTTGCTAACCATTCTGTTCTCAGGGCTACCATCTGACGCATAATACGTTTTCAATAAATACTGATTGAATGAATACATGAATGAAAGGGCACAGCACATTTGGAAAAGGGTAACAGTGGTGAGAGCAGCGTTTGGAGAGAAAGTTTGACCATGTGTCAGGGCTTCCCAGGTCATGGGGAAAAAGTCAAAGACACAGACTCCAACACGCCAGAGAACTTTTCAGGGGGAGGTGAGAGAGGAGATATCTGGGGATGGGATGGGAAGGAGAGACCATGTGTTGCCTTACTCATGAATCACTCCTGAAGTGTCCTTTTAGGACACTGTGATGGCTCTGAGTTCTCACTCCATTCAGTTCAGTTCAGTTCAGCTCAGTCATGTCCGACTCTTTGCGACCCCATGGGCCTCAGCACGCCAGGCCTCCCTGTCCATCACCAGCTCCCGGAGTTTACCCAAGCTCATGTCCATTGAGTCAGTGATGCCATGCAACCATCTCATCCTCTGTCACCGCCTTCTCCTGCCCTCCATCTTTCCCAGCATCAGGGTCTTTTCATTAGTCATACGCAAACTGTGGCTGTGTAGTCTTGGTCACTGTAATGACCTGAGTCTTCTAATTTTCCAAGTCTCAGCTTTCTCATCTGTAAAACTGAAATAACAATCATCTCATCAATGGAAGATTAAATTATTTAAAATCTGTTAAGCATCACAGTAATGGCAAATTGTAAATGTTCAATGGAATAATTATTATTTTTAGGTCAGAATATCTTTCAAAGGAGTAGATCATTTTTAAGATATTCTTCAAATTAATTCATCATCTGTCTACTGGTGTTTGAAATTTCATAAAGGAGGAGAAACCTACTGCTCTACAAGTAGAGTTAAACAACTACACATACATATATAAATACAAGTAACAATGACTTCAAACATAAACATCCAGCTGAGGTGCCCCTGGAGGTGTGAATAAACTTCAAGAAAGGTGCGAACTGGACAATCCACAAGTGTGATTGACTGGTTACAGAATCTTGCTGGTCTGGTAGGGAGACGGTGAAAGAAGTATAGTGTTTCTGGGTACTTACCTCACCAGGAAGGTAAGTGAGAAGTTGAGAAGGACTGGAAAGGGGACAGGAAAGAAGCTGGGGACCAGAGGCAAGCCGCTGATTTCAGATCTTTCACTTAGAGCCTTAGGGTCTTACAGGACACAGATGTTTTTCTCATGTAGATGTAGGTGAAGTTGCTGTGGCCTCCGGGATTCATGAAGACTTCTCCAACAGAGATGATGCACGCCATCGAGGTGTGGGTCCCAGTGATTCGATGAGCTTTCTGAGGTAGGAGAAAGCATAGTGGCAGGAATGTTTAGGGAAACCTTCCTAAAGGCATGCATGGGAGCTGGGCCTGGGGGACTAGAGGAGTTTGAATGGGAGGAGAGTGTCAGAAGAGATAATTAGGTTCGGGTCCTACGTGATGGTCTTGCTCAAAGGATCCAGAGTTATGAATCTTGCCTGGCTGCTGAACTGTTTCTTCTGATGAGAGTCCTGATGGAAATTTGCTTAAGGAAAGATGGCAAATAGGAAATTTAAAAAATTCAGATGGGTTGAATGCAAACTATGTGTCAGTTACTTTTCTAAGCGAGTTTTATACGTGTCGTGTACTACTATTACCGTCACTTTATAGACAAGAAGATGATGTGGAGGGAGGTTGAGCATTTTTTGCCAGAAATCATAGCAAGAGAGTGATGAAGCTACTTTCCTACTCTCATCCTATTCTCAATTAATTGACTAAAATTCAACCATTGGGTACAAGAAAACAGAGAGAGAGAGAGAGAGAGAGAGAGCATATAGAACTTCTGCTGAATGTGATGGGGTCCAGGGCATCAAGTCTGAGACAACTGAGACTTCCTAGAAAATCCAAGAAAAAAATGTATATTTAAAAAATGCAAATAGCTGAAATATAATATTGTATAGAAAAGTGCATCAATCACAAATATTCAGCTTGGTGAGTTATGACGGAGTGAACATAGAGTGCAAACACCACCCAGGTCAAGACATAGGACCTTGTGGGACCCGAGAAGTGCCCCTGCGCACCACCCTCTCCCATCACACCCAGTTTTCTCTTCTCTCTCTCATAAACAATTTTTAATGATTTTCCAAACAACAACTGCAAAGGAAAACACTTTGCTCAGGAGGCCTCCCTGGAGGTGCTGACAGAGGGCTCAGTGCCCTCAAGGAATAGATTGACAAATTCGTCGAAGGTCATAAAGAAGCCCTGAAAAGCTGAGAATGGGGGAGAATGGACACAGGATTGTATGCACGTAGTTTTTCCCTTTGGAGCTCAGTGGGCAGTGAGTTGAGCTCCTCATACTCCTCTGTTTATAACTGCTCTCATCACTGGTTCTCGTAGGGTTCTTACCTGTTTTATTAATTCATTGCTTGCTTACTCATTCCCCAGCCCCAGCTTTATCGAGGCATATTTAACAAATAACATTGTGTAAGCTTGAGGTGTGCCACCTGATGATTTTATATATGTATATATTGTGAAATAATGATCACAATAAGGGTAGTTAACACATCCATCATTTCCCAGAGTTACTTTTTATTTTTGAAGTGAGGACATTTAAGATTTACTCTCTTAACAACTTCCATGTGTACAACAATACTGTAAGCTATAGTCATTATTCTGTACATTAGATTCTCAGAACTTATTAATCTTGTACATGGAAGTTTGTACTTTGACTAACATCTCCACATTTTCCACACCCCCAGTCTTTGGTAACAACCATCTACTCTCTGTTTCTGTGAGTGTAGCTTTTTTTCTTTTTTTGGCCATGCTGCATGGCACGTGGGATCTTTGTTTCCTGACCAGGGATTGAACCTGAGCCCTCTGCAGTGGTGGTATGGGATCTTAACCATTGGGCCACCGGGGAAGTCTCAAATCTAGCTTTTTTAGATTTCGTATATAAGTGACTATGCTAAAGTCTTTGACTGTGGGGATCATAACAATCTGTGGAAAGCTCTTAAAGAGATGAGAATACCATATCATCTCTCCTGTCTCCTGAGAAATCTGTATGTGGGTCAAGAAGCAACAATTAGAACCCTTTATGGAACAACTGATTGGTTCAAGATTGAGAAAGGTGTATGACAGGGCAGTCTGCTGTCACCCTGTTTGTTAAACTTATATGCTGAGCACATCATGAGAAATGCCGGGCTGGATGAGTTACAAGGTAGAATCAAGATAAGCGGGAGAAACATCAACAACCTCAGATATGTAGATAATAGCACTCTAATGGCAGAAAGCAAAGAGGAACTAAAGAGCCTCTTGATGAGGGTGAAGGAGGTTAGTGAAAGAACCGGCTTAAAACTAAATATTAAAAACAACAAAAATCATGGCATTCGACCCGCATTAAGGCATGGCAAACAGAAGGGAAAAGGTGGCAGTAGTGACAGACTTCCTCTTCTTGGGCTCTAAGATCACTGCAGATGGTGGCTGCAGTCATGAAATCAGAAGATAATTGCTTCTAGGCAGGAAAGGGATGACAAACCTAGACAGTGTGTTGAAAAGCAGAGACGTTACTCTACCGACAAATGTCCATATAGTGAAGTCTATGGTCTTCCCAGTGGTCATGTACGGTTGTGGGAGCTGGACCCTAAAGAAGGCAGAACACCAAAGAATTGATGCCTTCGAACTGTGGTGCTGGAGAAGTCCCTTAGATAGCAAGGAGATCAAATCTGTCAACCTTAAGGGAAATCAACCCTAAATACTCATTAAAAGGACTGATGCTGAAGCTGAGGCTCCAGTATTTTGGTCATTTGATGCAAAGGGCCAACTCATTGGAAAAGTCCCTGACACTGGAAAAGATTGAGGGCAGAGGGAGAAGAGTGTGTCAGAGGATGAGATGGCTGGATGGCATCATCGATGCAATGGACTTGAACTTGAGCAAACCTCTAGAGATGGTGAGGGACAGGGAAGTCTGGTGTGCTGCAGTCCATGGGCTTACAAAGAGTTGGACACGACTGGGTGACTGAACAATAACAACATAAGTGATGTCATAAGATACTTGTTTCTCCCTGTCTGATCTGTTTTGCTTTGCATAATAACCCTGAAGACTCAGTCAGTTGTCACAAATGATAGGATTTTCTTCCTTTTTATGGCTGAATATTATATATATATATATATATATATATATATATATATATATCTTGCATCTTTTTTATCCATTCATCTATCAATAGACACATAGATTGTTTCCATACCTTGGCTGCAGTGAACATGGGGATGCAGATTTCTCTTCAAGATTCTGATTTTGTTTCCTTCAAATATATACCCAGGAGTAGGATTGCTTTACTCATTTATTTTTGTCTGCATTCTCCAATCTCCTTTCTTTCTCCATATGAAACTATTCTAAGGTTTCTATCTTTTTGTTTATAAGTGTTCTTGCAACATATTTATTGTTTTCTTGTCAACTTGTAATTTAAATAACTGTTTATTATTGGGGATTTTGAATATACCCCCAAAGAAATAAAAGAGTAAATGAACTTCCTGTACCCATTATTCAGCCTCAACTACCATTAGCCTGTAGCCAAGCCCATCCCATCTACAGCCCACCCACTTCCTTCCTTTCAGACATTGGATCATCTCATCCAGAAATATTTCAGTGTGTGTCTGTACAAGATAACAAAACCACAATATCCTTATCAATAGCTTTAAAAGGAAATATGTCCTGAATGTCATTAAACAGTGCTCAAATTTCCAATCATCTCATAAATGTCATTTCTTTCCATAATTTGTTTGCACGAATCAGAACTCAGCTAAGGCTCACACATGGTGACTGACTGATATTTCTTTAAGTCTCTTTTAAGCAATAAATTTCCCGCTGAATCTGTGTTTATTTTTTCCTCCCTTTCAATTTATTGCTTGAAGAACACAAGCTGTTTGTCCTATAAGATTTACCACAGTGTGATTCATCTCTGTGCTTCTTTTAAGTAGGTAGCTAAATGTAGACACCTCATCAGACTCATACATAATTTTTTTTTTTTTGGACAAGACTGTTTCACAGCTTGTCTTGTGTTTTTCCCATCAGCATCTCAGATTTGGTTTTCTCTTTTGTGTGTGTGTAATATTAGCAGCCCCTGGTAACCAAAACCTAGGATCTTATTAGTTTATTAGTGTATTAGTTGTCTTTTGGCTTATAACACTATTGTCACAAACTTAGTGGTTTGCAAAAAAAAAGGAAAATGCAACCCACATTAATTGTCTCACGGTGATGGGTCAGATGTCCTGGCACAAGTTAGCTGAGACCTTGGCTTCAGGGTCTCTCAGAGGGCTGCTGCAAAAGGTGTTGACCAGGGCTAGAGTGTGGTCTGAGGCCTGACTGGAGGAGAATCTGCTTCCAAGCCTAGTGGCTGCTGGCAGGGTTCAAGTCTTTGGGTGAGTCTGACAGAGAGTCTCAGTTCCTTGTTAGTTGTTAGTTAGAAGCCTGCCATTGGACCTCTTTAGATAGCAGCTTACCTCCTCAAAGCCAGCCAAGAAAGACAGTCTGTAAAGAGACTGCTGGAAAGATGGAAGGACAGTCGTATGTGATGTAATCAGGGAAGAGACATCCCGTCACTTTACCGTATTCTATCAATTAGGCGCAAGTCACAGGCCCCATCGGTATTTAAGGGAATGGGATGACTCGAGGGTGTGAATACCAGTGATAAACAGGGGTCCTCTTAGAGTCTGCCACAATTTGGTGTTAAAAGATGGTGACCTTCTAATTCCAGCATTCTTTGTTTATTAACTGGAGCACTTCTATAACAAAAGTTCCAGTGATAAATTATTTGGTTATTCACAGTATAACCCATAGAGGAAGGCCAGGATAAATTCTTGATTCCTTCTTTTTGTTTATGAGGTTTATGATCAGTTACATATATACTGTAGTGTACATTTACTTCTTAGCCTCTGCTTATTGAATATTATTCCAGAGTATGATTTACCCATTTTATGTTTATATATATTTTAAACCAAATGGTTGGATTTTTTTTTTTTTAAGATTTTTGATGTGGAACATTTTAAAAATCTTTATTGAATTTGTTGCAATATTGCTTCTCTTTCATGTTTTAGTTTTTTGGCCACAAGGCATGTGGGATCTTAGCGGCCTGACCAGGGGTTGAACTCACAACTCCTGAATTGGAAGGCGAAGTCTCAGCCATGGAACAGCCAGGGAAGTTCGTATGCATTTTATCAATCTGTTTGCTCAGTGGACACCAAGACTGCTTCCAAATCTTCAGCATGGTAGCCATTCTCACGCAGCTCTTCTTAGGATCCTTGTACTTCAGTGGAACTGCCGGATAGCAGGGTGTCAGGAAGGAGTGTTTGCTTAAGTAGTGCCAGCTGTTCTCCAGAGTGGCTACACAAGCTGTCTCTCAGGGAAATAATTTATTAACATACGTAGTCAGCTTAATGCAGGGAGGAAACACCCTAATCTCCTTATGGATTTTATGCTCCTCACAAAACAACTAGGGCTTCCCAGGTGGTGCTAGTGGTAAAGAACACACCTGCCAATGCAGGAGACATAAGAGACTCGGGCTGGATCCCTGGGTCAGGAAGAGCCCCTGGAGGAGGGCATGGCAACCCGCTCCAGTGTTCTAACCTGCTCCAGTATTCTTGCCTGGAGAATCCCATGGATGGAGGAGCCTGGTGGGCTACAGTCCATAGAGTCGCAAACAATCAGACATGACTGAAGCAAGTTAGCACGCACGCCTGCAAGCTGGACTGTCTTGAGAAGGTTCTCAAGAACCACTTCTATCAGAAGCATCCGTGTTAGCCCACACCTCCAGAGCCAAAGCTGCGCCAGGTGGTGGAGGCTGAGAGCCAGAATCTTATACGAGCACTTCTCAGCCTAGACTATCGTCGTCTGGTTAACTATCCAAATTCTGTTCCAGACCTCAGAAATGAGGGAGGGGAGGAAGCAAGAAGGGGCAAGAAAAGGGCTGGAGAAGAGGCAGGAGAAGTGACTTCGCTTATTCAGGAAGGGGCATTAGGAGGAATCTTGACTTATTCACTCACTCAGCATCTGCTTTACAGACATGAAAATTGAGACCAGAGGGGATGTCATCTCTTCGAGTTTCATTTAGGGCATGCAAAACTGTGAGGCTAGTCGGCTGGTCCCCAGGTGAGGTTGGGAGGGAGGCAGGGGAGCCTCAGAGGTAAGGAGGTGGCTGAGGACCAAAGCAGCTTGGGTTGAGTTAATTAATGTTCAGGAGACGGCATGTGAAGTGGGGAGGGTCCGCCTGCTGAGCTCTCACAGAGACTGTGGACCTTTCTAAACACTCTATGAGGAGTTGATTTTGTCTTCACCATACTTCCTCTGAAGTGGGAGTTATCATTCTTCTTTTAGAGGTGTGAGAACTGAGGCTTGGAGGTTTTAAACAACTTCCCCAATGTCTTGCAATTAGAAAGTTTCAGACGGCCATTCAAATTCAGGTGCTGTGGATGCCACGATCTTTGCTCTTAACATACATACAACACAGAGCCAAAGAGAGGGTCTTAAGGAGAGTGCAGTTAATAGGGCCTAATGCTGAAGCGAGGTCAAGGAGAGTGAGGAGAGGAAGTGGTTTCAGAAATTGTGGTCTTAGGTGGAAAAAGTCATTCACCAGTTTCCTGGCTAAGGTGGGGAGGGGGTGATGAAAGGTCATCTCTGCTGATCTGGGGAGCCTTGAAGAAAAGTTGAAATACTGAAATCATTTGGAACCACAGGTAAGTAGAAATACATAGTTGGATCTTGAAGCCTTAAATTAGATGCAGTTTTATACAGAATTTTTCTCACTTGATTGAGATTAAGGAAACCATAAGTGACCAATCGGAAAATGGCTTTTGCTCAAGTCCATAAAAATCCAGAGATGATAAAACAGAGACTATTTAAATGGTATTAATCATAACTTCATCACAAAGATAAGAAAGCCATAAATGACTGGACTGAAAATGGCTTTTGCCCAAGTCCAGACAATAAAGTGGAGAATATTCAAATAGTATAGGATAGAGCTGCTAGGCCAGAGGATGTAGAAAGGTCATTAAAGCATCTTCCCTGAATGCCTGTGTCAGCGGAATGTAAGAGGGTGGAAGGAGCATTTGGTCTAACTTGAAAGTCCACTGAATAATTAATGTGTCAGGGACCAAGATGGGGGTGGGGGGAGGTGGGAAATGAATGATCAGTGTGCTTTTCTACCTGCATCTTCTTCTTTGGAAAAGGCATTTCAATTGGGGCATCTTAAATAGCAGACCGTTTTTTCCTCAAACATCATTTTAAATAAGCAGAATGTCAATAAATCCACTGCTTCCAAAACATACAGAGTTTGTAGTTCAAGGGGCTGAGTGCCAGACAAGTTGCCTTTTGGGTCTTAAAAAGCCCAGCATTTTGTGACTGATGTAAGACTGAGGCAGGGTTTGCATGGGGGGCTCTTTGTTGAAGCCAGGTGTGAGCCATCTCCTTTTCTGGTGGGGAGGCGTTTGGGGTCCTGGGGAGAATCTCCTGTGGTGGTCGTGCATTTCTGGCCCAAGTCCTTGGTGCCCCCGAGTCTTCTCCATCCCCACCATCTCTTGTTTCTTTTTCTCCCTTTCTCTTCCTCCTCCTTTTCCTCCTATGCTTTTCCTCCTGCTATGGACTATTTTTTGATGTCCCCTCAACAAATTCATGTGCTGAAGCCCTTCTCCCCAGTGGTGGTGTTTGGAGGTGGGGTTTGGGGAGGTAATTGGATTTGGACAAAGTCAGGGAGTGGAGCCCCAGTGATGGCACTGGTGCCCATACACAGTGATGAAGAGAGCAGAACTCTTTCTTGGTCTTGTGAGGATACGGTGAGAAGGTGGCTGTCTACAAGCCAGGAAGTGAGTCCTCACTAGAACCCAACCACACAGGCTTTTAGCCTCCAGGACTGTGAGGAATAAACCTTGTTGTTTAAGCCTTGTAGTCTATGGTGTTTTGTTATGGCAGCCTGAAAAGGCTAGACATTTCCCTTCCCAAGTCTACTTCTGTGAGCAAATTCTACTTATCACACTCTACCCAAAATGTTTAAAAAATTATTCATAACTTCAGCTTTGGGCTCATGGCAATGGGCCAACAGGATCTAGTTATGTTCAATGTGGCTGCAGTAGAACGTCTTTGGCCCAAGAATGAGCATTCGTCAATGATTCTCAGCAAAAAAGAGGCAGGATCTGTACACTCTGGCTGCAGAGTTTCTTCTGCAAAATGGGATGACGGTGCCTGCCTCACCACAGGCTCGGAAAGAGTAAACTAACTCTGCTTTAATCTGTCCTCCATGTCTCTCATTTTCCTGTTCAGGTCTCCTATCCTTTTATCTCTTGTGCTGTACTCTAGGTGAATTCCTCAGCACAGTCCTCCATTTTCTAATTCTCTCATCACTTATGTTCAGTATTTATCCAGTCTATGAGGTTTTAATTTTAATGAATGTAGTTTTAATTTTTAGGATTTGTAAGTGATTATTTTTCAGGACCAGGTGTTCTTCAGTCACGTGTGTGGTTTGCGTGTGCTCAGTCGTGTCCAACTCTTTGTGACCCCGTGGACGTAGCCTGCCAGGCTCCTCTGTCCACGGAGCTTTCCAGGCAAGAATACTGGATGGATTGCCATTTCCTTCTCCAGAGGAACTTCCCCAGCCAGAGGTGGAAACTACGTCTCTAGTGTCTCCTGCATTCGAAGGCAGATTCTTTACCATTGTGCCACGTGGGATGCCCCCTAAAATAAAGCCACAGCAGAGGCTTTGGCAGAATTAAGGAGAAAACTCCTAATAATATAATTTAAACACTTAGATCCAGCCATACCTAAATCCAAATCCATATCCCTTGGACTTTTCAGTCAAGTGTGCCAATAAAGTCTCCTTTGTTTTTTTTAAACTACTTTGATTTGAGTTTCTGTCATTTAAAAGATGAACAGTGGAACAGTCCTAATAAATTGTTTTGGGCTTTTTTGGTGTTTTTTTTTTTTTTTTTAAGAAATTTTGTTAACTTTTGACTTAAAACTGGCAGTTTCCCAATATCTCCTCTGAAAGGGAAGCTAATTTTCCCTTTTCACATGTCCTGATTATTTATCAGAAATTTAAGCTTAGTTCTTAAAGCCCTATTTAAGAACAACATTTTATATTAATTACACACAAAAGAAAAGCCTTTCACTTTTGTTCTTCACACATGCAATTGCTTTATCTCTTTGGAAGTTTCAAGCACACTTACTTAAGATAGTTTTTGAGATCACTCAGGTATTTCCATTTTTGAGAGAATATCGTTCTGGTTTTTCAGATTGTTAGCTGACTTCCTTAAGTTAGATTTCCTTTAAAATTTAGGTTAGCATGCTCATCTTGACTGGCTTATCCTTCCCTCTAGCTTTGGGTTATTTTCTTCCCTGTTTAGTGATTTTAATGTTACTCTACCTAGCTCCCAGAGGCCCTGTTCCAGAACCAGGTTGACTATTCACAGCTGGGCTTCCTCCCTGCCCATGTACTGGGAATGCATATATGCAGCCACCAAGCAGGGTGGTGGCTTCACTCAGAATGGGGCCCAGGGAGGGTGTGGAGAATGTAAATTGGTATAGTCACTATGGAAAACATCCAGGAAATGAGTCTAGAACCCAACCATGCTGGCACCTGGTCTTGGACTTCCAGCCTCCTGGACTATAAGAAATAAAACTCTTCTTTAAGCCTTGCAGTCTATGGTATTTTGCTACAGCAGCCTGAGCAGACTGGACACAGTATGGAGGTTCTTTAAAACCTAAAAATAGAATTACCCACCATCAGTCAGTTCAGTTCAGTTGCTCAGTGGTGTCTGACTCTTTGTGACCACATGAATCACAGCACACCAGGCCTCCCTGTCCATCACCAACTCCCGGAGTTTACTCAAACTCATGCCCATTGAGTCGGTGATGCCATCCAGCCATCTCATCCTCTGTTGTCCCCTTCTCCTCTTGCCCCCAATCCCTCCCAGCATCAGGGTCTTTTCCAATGAGTCAACTCTTCGCATGAGGTGGCCAAAGTACTGGAGTTTCAGCCTCAGCATCAGTCCTTCCAATGAACACCCAGGACTGATCTCCTTCAGGATGGACTGGTTAAATCTCCTTGCAGTCCAAGGGACTCTCAAGAGTCTTCTCCAACCACAGTTCAAAAGCATCAATTTTTCGGCCCTCAGTTTTCTTCACAGTCCAACTCTCATATCCATACATGACCACTGGAAAAACCATAGCCTTGACCAGATGGACCTTTGTTGGCAAATGATCCAGCAATTTCACTCCTTGGCATATATCCAGAGAAAATTCTAATTCAAAAAGATACATGCACACCAATGTTCATAGCAGCGCTATTTACAATAGCCAAGACATGAAGCAAGTTAACTTTCCTTCAACAGATGAATGGATAAATAAGATGTGGTATATTTATACAATGGAATAGGGATTTGAACCCTGGTCTGCATTGCCCTTCCCTGGTGGCTCAGTCAGTAAAGAGTCTGTCCGCTATGCAGGAGACCTGGGTTCTATCCCTGGGTTAGGAAGATCCCCTGGAGAAGGAAATGGCAACCCATTCCAGTATTCTTACCTGGAGAATCCCATGGACAGAGTGGGCTACAGTCCATGGAGTCACAAAGAGTAGGACATGACTGAGTGACTAACTTTCATTCATAGCTCTTCATGCTAGCTAAACTCTAAATAATAATAAAATGTTCTACTGAAGGATTCATTTTCATGTTTTTTCTCCTGTATTGCAAGCAGATTGTTTACCATCTGAGCCACCAGGGAAGCCCTATATTTTTACAATGGAATACTACTCAGCCATACAAAGAATGAAATAATGCCACTTGCAATGACATGCATGGCCCTAGAGATTATTGTGGAGCTCCCCAGGTGGTGCTAGTGGTAAAGAACCCACTGGCCAATGCAGGAGACGTGAGAGATGTGGGTTTGACCCCTGGGTTGGAAAGATCCCCTGGAGGAGGGCAAGGCAACCCACTCCAGCACTCTTGCATGGACAGAGGAGCCTACAGTCCATATAGGGTCACAAAGAGTCTGACACAACTGAAGCGATTTAGCACATTCACATGCAAAGGTTATCATAGTAAATGAAGTAAGCCAGACAGAGAAAGGCAAATATCATATGATATCATTTTTATGTGGAATCTAAAATAAAGACATAAATGAAATTATTTAGAAAATATAAATAGTCTCACAGACATAGAAAACAAACGTATGGTTACCAGAGGGGGAAGGGGAGGGGAGGGATAAATTAGGGGTTTGAGATTAACATATACACACCACTATATATAAAATGGATAACCAACAAGGACCTACTGTGTAGCACAAGGAAGTATGCTCAATACCTTTAGCAGTCCACGGGGCCGCAAAGAATTCGACACGACTGAGCGACTAAGCACGCCATGGAAAAGAATCTGTAAAAATTATATATATATATATAATTTAATTATATAGATATAATTGAATCATTATGCTGTATACCAGAAACTAACACAATTTTGTAAATCAACTCTACTTCAATTAAAAAAGAATGGGGTTCCATGCTGTCTCTGTTTCTTTTCATCGCTGGAGCTTCCTGGATTTTATAAAAAGGCCAGTGGTTTAGGGCAGTGGCTATGGTTTTCCTGCTGCTTTTTATAGCTGAGGAAGGTCAGCAGCACCTGTGGCTTCAGGCTCCATCCTTATTCCTGTGCTGAGCCTGGAAGGCTTCATTCCCTATCAGCCCAGGGGAATATCAGCCCAGAGGAGTCAAACTTTGCCCCTCTCTTGCCTTCTTAACTGGGAAACTTTGAAGCTCATGGCTTTGACCTGTTTACCACTGTGTGTTTCTCTTCCATGGAAAATATTTATTTGATATTGCAGTGTGATTTTATTTTGAAAAGTGTTTCCTGTATCCTTGTTGTGTCTGGAGTTGTAGAGCTTGGAGCTTGAGCTCACAATGGCATCTCACCTAGAGGTGGCTCTTCCAGTTCATCTTTGGGTTCTCACTCTGGTCACATGGCAAGTCCTCTATGAGTTTTGAGAGCTTGTTTTTACTAAGACATTGATCTGTTAGGCAGAGGTTTGAGGGTGAGAAAAATTAACTTACCACAAAGTCAGGGAAAGTTCTTCTGGTTGAGCTGGGTTTTACACAGTCTATAGGGTATCCGAGACCTTCTCCTCTGACTATTAAAGCCTACCTACCTCAGAAATCCCTACTTACGGGCAGACCATCAGGGTGTTAAGAGCGTCCTTAGTGCTAGAGATAGTCCTGATCTTCTTATCATAATAAGACATCATCACCCACTTAAGGCCTTCAGTATCAGTGTTTAATGAAAGAGTGTTGTCTTTTAAGTTGATCTTTGGCTCATCAGGGGGCTTCCCAGATGGCACTAGTAGTAAAAAACAAAACAAAACAAAATCTGCCTGCCAATGCAGGAGACTTAAGAGACACTGATTCCATCCCTGGGCTGGAAAGATCCCCTGGAGGAGGTATGTCAACCCACTCCAGTACTCTTGCCTGGAGAACCCTATGGACAGAGGAGGGCTACAGTCAATAGCATCTCAAAGAGTCAGACATGACTGAAACGACTTAGCATGCATGCACGTGTTTCATTAGGTGATTTGGTAGTTTCACATTTGGATTCTTGGGTCAGGGAGTCACAGTTGAGTTTCAGCAGGCTGACTCAGTGGTAGAGGAAAGAGCTGTGTAGACTGCTGACAGGATGCCAACCTGGGTGTAAAGCTGATCTCAGATAATTCATAGATAATCTGCTTTAAGGTAGTCAAGCAGCCTCCATGGAGAAAAATAAGTCAGTAGTGTGCTCTCAGTGGTAAACTTGATTCGTGGGTTGTCACAGTTCAGGGACGTGATTACGATCTGACTTCAGTGTAAGTTTGACCTTTTTGTGTATTTTTCTCATTCATCCCATGAGTCATAGAAACATTTTGACAATTGCAGCAAAATCTATGGCTATTTGTATTTAACTTCACCAAACTGGAAGAGCCTTATCCAACTATAGAAAACAGTAGAGTGCCACAGTTCAACCCTGAATTCTCATCGGAAGGCCCAATACTGAAGCTGAAGCTCCAATACTCTGGCCACCTGATGTGAAGAGCGAATTCATTGGAAAAGACCCTGATGCTGGGAAAAATTGAGGGCAGGAGGAGGAGGGGGTGGCCAAGGATAAGATGATTGGATGGCATCACCAACTCAACGGACATGAGTTTGAGCAAGCTCTGAGAGATAGGGAAGGACAGGGAAGCCTGGCGTGCTGCAGTCTATGGGGTCACAAAGAGTTGGACACAACCTAGCAAAAGAGTCAAATAGCAACAACAGTGTTGCGTTTCACATTGCTAAAGCGTGACCTCAATTCTTTCTTTAGATTTAATTGGAAAAATATAAGATTCAGAAGACTGGATCCTGGGTGCATGGGGCAACCCAGTTTGCTGCAGGTCTCTGTAGTTCTGGCTCCTCACTAGCTCAGGGTGGCGAAGAGACACTGCATGTTTTTGCCTGTCCAGCATTGATTGTCCCCCTCCTAGGAAGTGAATGCTTTTCTCAGGAGGTGAACACATTCCATTCCCTAAGCCAAGCCCACCCTGCCTCGGGAGGCCGTGTGTCCCATGAGTAGTTCAGGAATGGGCCAGGACCTAAGCAGAGTCTCCCTGGGACGTTTCTGCTAAGTGTTAGTCGCTCGGTCATGTCCGATTCTTTGCAACCCCATGGGCCATAGCCCATCAGGCTCCTCTGTACATTGGAATTCTCCAGGCAAGAATAACGATCACCAAATACTTTCCTTTTACTGGGCCTCTGAGCTGGCAACCATCTTCCAACCTTCTGGAGAGCACCTGTCCAGCAGAGGGAGACAGAGGCAGAGCTCTGAAGACATTTGAAATTTTGTGATTAAAAAAAGGTATGTATTTAAGTTGTATAACATGATGGTTTGACTATACATAGTGAAATGATTACTACTGTTAAGCTAATTAACATATACATCTCCTCACATAGTTGCCCTTTATGTGTGTGTGTGTGTGTGTGTGTGTGTGTGGTAAGAGTACTTGAAATCTACTCTCTTAGCAATTTTCCAGTATTCAGTATTGTTTGTTGTTGTTTAGTCACTAAGTCATGTCCACCTCTCTTTGTGACCCCATGGACTGTAGCCAGCCAGGCTCCTCTGTCTGTGGAATTCTCTAGGCGAGAATACTGGAGTGGGTAGCCATTCCCTTCTCCGGGGGATCTTCCTGACCCAGGCATCGAACCCAGGTCTCTTGCATTTCAGGCAGATTCTTTACTATCTGAGCCACCAGGGAAGCCCCATATCCAGCTTTGCCTGAGGTCAAACATGCAAGGTATGTAAACCCATGGGTTTCTTTCTTGGCTTTAACTAATCTGAATTGCTGGCACTTGAGATTGAAAGTGTGTTGACCTTTTATGTGCAGGAGTGGGGAGTGAGGTGTCATTCATCAAAATTCTTGATAGCGAACTCTGTATGTTACACCGATCCCAGGCCCAGGCTATTTAAAACGTACGCCCAGGGACTTCCCAGGCTGTCTAATGGTTAACACTTTGTCTTCCATTGCAGGGGGTGTGAGTTCGGTCTCTGGTAGCGAAGCTCAGATCCCACATGTCTCGTGGTCAGAAAACCAAAACACACAACAGAAGCAATACTGTTAAAAAAAAATCAATGAAGACTTTAAAATGGTCCATATCAAAAAAATCTTAAAGAAATAAATAAAAATAAAATGGATGCCCGGCCTTTGGGTACAGCTATTCACTGAACTTATTGGGCAAGCCCTAACTTTTTGGGTGTCTAAGGTCTGAGCTTCTTTGATCACCTGATGGTGAAGAAACCAAAGAGTCAAAATTGGTGAAAGGGAGAGTAGGAATAGGACCATGCAGAGGGCACCTACTCGTGCTAGTTGCTATGGTAACGAACAGAAACAATCATGTGCCTTACTTTCAGGAAGGGCCAGCCATGGAGGATGCCCTTCTCTGAACCGCTTTCTATTTACTTACTCAAGACTGCTGAAGTATCAGTTTACCCAGGGAGTCAAAGTAATTTTCCCTTAGCGACACAGTAAGTCCGATTCAGATCTTTCCATTTCCATGCCAAGTTAGGCATTCATCAGACCACACTACTTTCCTGCCTTGGAGAAAAGAAATAAGCAGAAGTTAGAAAGCAGAAGCAGCCACAGTATTCTACAAACTGCAGGGGGAAATGTCCCGTAGATAAAAGATACCATGTGTGTGTGGTCTCTATGGCTGGGAACCTCTGCAGAGCAGGTGGGCTTTTGAGAAATTCAAAGGAAGGAGGACAGGGCAGGAAACCTCTGAGTTTAGCTTCTAACTCAGGGTGTGCAACTGTCGTGAGGCTGCGTGGGGTGGGTGGGAAGGATTGCAGGTGAAGAAGACACAGAAATGAGCGCATAAGGCAAAGCAGATGTGAGGAAGAGGACTGACTCATGGTGAGAACCTTGTTTTTCCTCCTGTCCCTCATGTCAGAAAGGGACCCATAAATCTTAGTAGAGATTTGAACAGAAACATTGAAACTGTCAGCATGGGCAAGGCATGGGGAGGGGGCAGCGTTCACCAAGATGGGATGAGGGATGAAGCGCTTTGCTAGAAAGATAAAGGAGAGGTGGGTGAAGACTTTCTTAGCTAGAAGCTGCCTTCAATATGTGTAAGGAAGGCAAGAAATATGGGGCCTCAAAGTTTCCCTGGAGAAGAGATAGGCTACCCACTCCAGTATTCTTGGGCTTCCCTGGTGGTTCAGAAGGTAAACAATCTGCATGCAATGTGGGAGACCTGGGTTCGATCCCTGGGTTGGGAAGATCTCCTGGAAGAGGGCATGGCAATCCACTCCAATATTCTTGCCTGGAGAATCTGCATGGACAGAGGAGCCTGGCAGACTACAGCCCATGGGGTTGCAAAGAGTCAGACATGACTGAGCAAGTAAGCACAGCATACAGGGAGACCCCAACCCTTAAGTCCTGACCTAGGTAGAACACAGAGGGCTGGGTTCAGAAGAAACCTGCTGAGAAGTGTGGGATTTCCTACCCCGAGGAGGCCTCCCCATACTGACCCATCCCAACCACGGCTGACATTTAAGCAGGAAAGATACACAGAGAACACGGGAATGTGGACTACCCTCTGTGTCCAGACACCTGTGGTCGGGGAGGGTGGTACCCTCTGTCTCCCTATAGCATACAGTCTTCCCTCAACCATCCCCATCCTCCAGTCCACAAACTCAGCAGCGTGTCACTGATTCAGCACCTACGTGCTGCATGCCAGCTCAGCGCCGAGACAAAACAGTCCAGGGACGGACGTGGCTTCAGCCCTCATCTTTCTGACTCCTCTGTGTCCTTGAACCGCTCTGTCAGACTCTGTCTTGCAGGGGCTGATGACTGAGGTGGTTAGGTGTATTCCTAACCCAGAAAAATCCCAAGCCCTGCCTGCAGTGCATCAGCATCCTCCCCATCTCCTATTCCCAGCCTTGGTCTTGGCCTTGGTCCCGCCGCCACGCGGTTCTTCTGGCTGAGCCTGGCAGGAAGCCTCTGCTCGCCTCCACACCTCCACAAGTTCAAGGCCTTCCCTCCACTCCCCCAGCCCCATTCCTGAAAAGGGAGGGTCTTTGGAGGTCAATCATCAATCCTTCATTTATCGAGCATGTAAAAAGAGAGGGAGGCGCTGCTCTACGATAGGCATTTGAGATCCTGGCCGTGGTGTCAGAGATGGGAATAAACGGACAGTGACATCTGTATATTATGTGTTTCATCCATCCCATTTGAAGAGTGGATACGTTTGTCTAAAGCCCTAAGCTCAGAAATACAGAATCAAAAGACCAGCTACTGTAGCCCACGAAGACCCTCTCCATCACAGATCTGATCACAAATCATTATGAGGATTAAAACTGCATGGGGACTTCCATGGTGGTCCAGTGGTTAAGACTCTGTGCTTTGACTGCAAGGAGCTCTGGTTCGATCCCTGGTTGGGGAACTAAGATTCCCACATTCCCTGCAGTGCAGCCAAAACAAAACAAACAACAACAAAAAAACAAACAAAACTATATGAAGAAAATGCAGTTGCTATTGTTTTTGTTCAATCACTCAATCTTGTCTGATTCTTTGCAACCCCCATGGACTGCAGCATGCCAGGTTTCCCTGTCCTTCACCATCTCCCAGGGTTTATTCAAACTCATGTCCATTGGGTCAGTGCTGCCATCCAACCATCTCATCCTCTGTCACCCTGTTTTCCTCCTGCCTTCTATCTTTCCCAGCATCAGAGTCTTTTCCAATAAGTCAGCTCTTCACATCAGGTGGCCAAGGTACTGGAGCTTCAGCTTCAGCACCAGTCCTTCCAGTGCACATTCAGGGTTGATTTCCTTTAGGATGGACTGGTTGGATCTCTTTGCAGTCCAGGGGACTCTCAAGAGTCTTCTCCAGCACCACCACAGTTGCTATAGAGAGATCCTGAGACTCAAGCTCTATCCTTCGGAAATTCTCTAAAGACCTGTTGATGTTCAACAGAAGCTTCCAGCTCTGGGTTCTCGCATGCAGGTAGGTGCAGCTTCATCGTGGGTTCCTGCTGGGTACATGAAATATATTAATGCAGGGGACCCCGACTGGACTCAGCTGGAGGGATAAAGGCTATCTTGGAGGGATGCATGCTTTGCTAGTTGCTTCATTTGGTGTCAGAGAAAAGCTTGGCAGCTCCTCCTCTGCATAGTAGCCTCTCCCAGAGCTCCGGGGTCCTGTCAGCAGCTTTTCCCACTCCTCGCATGGTGCCATCTTGCTTGACCTGGCCACAGAGAGACTTCCTTTTGGGTACCTGGGGCAGACATGGCCACAACCACAAGAGTCCTGAGCTGAGTCCTTCCTGTGGTGGGCAGCCGGGCTGGCTGACACGGTGGAGTCAGTGCGCCAGGACAACGCTGGTTGACCAAGTTGGTTGGCTGAAAAATTCCTTAAAATACCCCAAGGGCATGTTTTTATTTTGTATTGTTTTTAAAAAGGATAAATATTCCAAAACCCTGATGCCAGGGGGAAAAAAAAGCTCTATAACTTTTACAAAACTGGCCATGCTGCAAGTTAAAAAAAATTAGTTAAAAGACTAGAAATTATGGTTGCAAAAATATCTCTACTAATAGTTTACTGTCTGGCTTGAGTGAGTTTAACTTTAAGGTGTGGTAGCTCTGGAAATTTCTCGTGAGTCACTACATAATAACCGGCTGCACTATCAGACATCAGCCCACACACCATTTTCCAGCCCTGAACTTTGAATGTTTCACACAAAATGAAAATAATACCATCCTATGTTTTATTCTAGGGGTAAGGTGGTTGGTAGCACTTTAGACTTTGCTGAAGAGCTGTGAATTTGATGTTTCCTACCAAATTAAAATGCTTTGAGGCAGTGTCTTTTTTTAGTTGGCAAACGCAAATCTTTAAGAGAAAAGCCCAGTCCATACAGTCCATGGTCTGTAGGTTGTTTTCCTCATTTGTGGGTTATTTGCTTGACCTGCCTCATCGTCTCTCCAAATGGCCAACTCAGCCCTTGGCAGGGTAATTACACATTGGAAGGAAGACTAAACCAGCAAACACAGATGGTCATCCCTCTGCATGCTTTAGTTTCTCTTGTCTTTTTCTTGCCTTTGGTTCTCTTTCTGAGATTGGAAAACCATGTGTTACTTGCTCAGTAATGTCCAACTCTTTGAGACCCCATGGACTGTAGCCCACCAGGCTCCTCTGTCCGTGAAATTCTCCGGGCAAAAATTCTGGTGTGGGTTGTCATTCCCTTCTCCAGGGGATCTTCCCGACCCAGGGATTGAACCTGGGTCTCCTGAATTGCAGGCACATTTTTTACTGTCTGAGCTGCAAACCATAGTTCCTGTTTTCAATCTAAGACAGTCTCATGGAGGAGGCAGTAAGTAGATGCCCTTCTTTCTTTTATACACTAGATTTGGGCTTGAGTTTTCATAATTATTCAAGGGCAATTGAGCCCTTGAAAGATCAACTTTGATGGTGGAAATTCACACTAACATTTCCTTGAAAGCCTTCCTTCCTGGGGGATGGATGTCTTTTGGGCTTGTCAAAGTCCTCCTCAGCCTGAGAGGTTCAGCTAAAACCTCTCCTTCCTTGACTTTCCTGTCTTGCTCTTATTGCTCCTTCTTTGAGATTTCCATGGCATATACAGAGTACATTTATTTTGTATGCCTGTTCACTGCTTTTAAATTCGTTATGGCCCATGCTTACATCACTTCCTCAACTAGGCTATAAGTTCCTTGGGGGGAAAAAATACTTGGTCCATTTTTGTCATCTTCATCGCATGCATGCTCAGTCCCTTCAGTCATGTCTGACTCTTTGCCACCCCATGGACTGTAACCCACCAGGCTCCTCTGTCCATGGGATTTTCCAGGCAAGAAAACTGCCATGGGTTGCCATTTCCTACTCCAGGGAACTTTCTGACCCAGGGATCGAACCTGCATCTCCTGAGCCTCCTGTACTGCAGACAAATTCTTTACTGCTGAGCCACAGGGGAAGCCTTGAGCATACATGCAGGCTCCCCGGAAGTGCTTCTTGATTGATTCGTTAAGGTAGTTTGTGGGGCCATTTACTTTCATTTGTGACAAACCATGGGATAGGTAGTCATTTTCACCTCCACGGTCTTATTGAGTCTTCCCTGGAACCCTAGGTGATGAATATTAGTATAATTTCTCAGGTGATGTAAGAGAGAGCTTCCTGAGGTCTGCCAGTCCAAAAGATAGCAGACACAAAGTCAGTATGACCTCCCAATCTAATACTATTGCTGTCATGCCATCTTGACAATGAGAAATAGGATTGTTAAGGCCAATAGGCAAGGATGCTCCTCTGGGAGGGAAGCCAGCATGGGAAGTCAGCTGGAGGAGTCCTGGGATCTTGTTGGAGGTACCCTTGGGGAATGACCATGGAGGAAGCTGATGAGTTCCCACCAGCTGATCTGGACCTGCCACTCTGGCTGAGGCTGGAGATTTGCCACGTAAGTGTCTCTCTAAGCTCTTCACTCAGTTCTGATTACATCCTCGTGATGCCGGCAGTCACCACAGGGTCCTGATGGCTGCGGGCAGGGAGAACGTCTCTGACAGCCCTGTGTTTTACTTCCATGAGGCTGGGGATCTTTTTTTCCCACTTGATGGACTGGTGTCCTTTGCCCAGTCGTGCCCGCCAGCATTCTTGGAGACAGAGGTTGCCACAGGCAGAAAGGAACAAAGGAGGACATCTCCTCAGGGGATAAGGAGGTTCTGTGCAGGAACTGAGCAAGGCTATGAAGTCTTTGGAGCCGACAGTGGGTGAGACAGTGTTAGTTGATCAGTCGTGTCTAACTCTTTGAGATGCCATGGACTGTAGCCTGCCAGGCTCCTCTGTCTGTAGAATTTTCCAGGCCAGAATACTGGAGTGGGCTGCCATTCCCCTCTCCGGGGGAATCTTCCTGACCCAGGGATCAAACCCGGTCTCCTGCATTGCAGGTAGGGGTCTCTGCAAATCCGCACTTTCGAGCTCAAGAAGCAACACCCTTGAACTGATGGTGCTGCTGGGCTGCCAAGGTCACCCGGGCCATGAACTTGACCGGGCTTGCCTGGAAGGGAATCCGTGTGCCTGTAACCATGAGAAATCTTGATGCCCAGCACAAAGAGCATTACGACAGAAGGGAAGACTTGGCTAACGTCCTCCAGCGGTTTTAGATAATTTTCCTTTGTTAGTCAACAAACCAGCCTGGGGGGAGGGGAGAGGTTGAGGATGTGAAAAGTTTCACCCAGTACACGGCAGTTTCTCAGTGTCAAATGTCTGTCACAAATTTTGCTTGTGGTCACCTCCAGAGCCTACAATTTAAAAAAAAAAAAAAAACACATACACAAAAAAATGCAGCAATTATCTCAACCAAAGTGCAATTGAGTGCACTTTCCAGTGGTTGGTCCTCAGGCTCCTTTCCCAACAATGTTTTCCCCGTGCAAACAGCCCAAAGGAGCGTGTGCGTGGCTCTCGAAGACCAAGAAGTCAACTCCGCGGAAAATTTGCATCCGTAATTGAGTTGCCGGGAACACTCAAGACATCATGCTTCAGGCGTGCGAGGATAATGACTCCCTGCAGCCCTTCAGGCTGGCAGTGGAAATGACAGCCAGGCTCCTCTGTTCTCCTGCGACCCATGCTCAGACTGAGCCTTCATCATCCAGTTCACCTCCCCTGCTTTTCAGGAAGTTGTAATCTGCTAATCCTTCACCTTCCCTTCCCCTAGCCTCCTATGATGTGTTATGCTTTTGCAACTTATTTACCCAGTACGGTATTGTATTGACTTCCCAGGTGACTCGGTAAAGAATCCGAACCTGCAGGAGGCCCAGGTTCAATCCCTGGGTTGAGAAGATCCTCCGGAAGAGAAAATGGCAACCCACTCAAGTATTCTTGCCTGGGAAATCCCATGGACAGAGGAGACTGGCAGGCTAGAGTCCATGGGGTGGCAAAAATGTTGGACATGACTGAGCACGCATCCACCGTTGTATTGAGCGACTGGTAGAGACATAATCTTGTGACTCTTCCCTCCAGGGTAAGCCCTTGAAGGGAAAGCTCTTGGAAGGAAAGCTCTTGGCAGATGCTGGGTAATTTTGAATGAATGCACAAAGAGATGGATAGAGCATTCTTCGGAATGTCTTGAGTGGGGGACGCCCTCTGATGGGGCGTTGTGTACACACATGACATGGAGTGAAGTGGGGGAAGAAGCGCCTGTAGAATCCTTGAGAGTATTTTTAAGAATATCATCTGGTCAATCACCCCAGGTTGATAGGTTGGGTTTAATGTGGGAATCATCAATCTCTAGAAGTTCCTTGTTTGTCCTGATGCTTAAGACACAATTTGAAATATGAATATGTGTATGTGAGTGTGTGGGGGGGTAGGTGGGTGGGTGGTGGGCTGCTAAGTTGGAGTCTGTCATTGTATTGCAGTGAAGCAGCTCACAGCTGACTTGAAGGAGCTCTCTTCACTCAACATTCCACTGTGCCTTGCCCTGGGACACATTCTTGTGTATTACGGCACCTTTTACTCTGATTCTTTTTTCAAAACCATAAAATGCTTTCACAGTGGAATCTTTGGATGTCTAGGTTTCAGGTATGCTCAGAAGGTAAACTTGGAAGTGTGGATAGGGAAGACTCTTTGGGGGGAAGTTCCGTGGTATAATCTAGGCTGAAGGCAGGTGAAAACATTGTTCTGGAGGTTTGGGGTTGGCTGTCTCCATGGTGCTGAATTCCTGCGGTCAATCAGGTTCTCAGATGCTCAGTCATGTCTGACTCTTCGCGGACCCCATAGACTGTAGCCCGCCAGGCTCTTCTGTCCATGGGATTCTCCTGGCAAGAGTACTGGAGTGGAGTGCCATTTCCTCCTCCAGGGGATCTCCCCGATCCAGGGATTGAACCAGCATCTCTTAGCTCTCCAGCATTGGCAGGTGGGTTCTTTACCACCAGTGCCACCTGGCAAGCCCAAGAGTCAATCAGAGGAAACTGCAAAAGGGAAACTTACCTCTGGAATTGTCTTGCTTCCCTTCCTACCTGCTGGCTGTGCTTCCCCAAGGTGATGGTGTCTTTCCAAAAGGCAGTGGGTTTGCACACCATTGAGCACATGCCCTCCTTTCCAGCCTCCTAATCAAAATTTGTGTCCAGGTTGCTACTACTCGGGACAGTTGGGGTGACCCCAGGTTCAGCTGTAGCCATTGCAGAGGCATCGTTTCAACATTAGGGTGTACTCTCCTTGGAAGGGAAGGCAGACAAGAGAAGTGGCAGGGCATTTTCTTTTCTGGTCAGATCACATTTGGTTGGTTCTGAGGGTCACTCTTGAAGAAGGACATTAGCAAACGGGAGCTCATCTAAATGAGGCGAGAACATAGGAAGATGTTTGCAGGGGAATGGTGGAAGATTGGGCACTTGCAGTCTGACAAAAGAGGCTTCCCAGGTGGTGTCAGTGGTAAAGAACCCGAGACATAGGAGACAGGGGTTCAATCCCTGGGTCAGAAAGATTCTCTGGAGCAGGAAATGGCAACCCACTCCAGTATTTTCACCTGGGACATTCCATTGACAGAGGAACCTGGCAGTTGGTTACGATCCATGGGATCGGAGAGCTGGGCATGACTGAGCATAAGCATGCATGCTGTCTGACCAGAGAGGCCAGGGCGACCCTAGAAACTGAAGGTTATGAGTAGAGGTGATCTAGTTTAAACACCTCTTGGGTATTTCCATTTGTCTCCTACACATCTCCTCCAGATGATCAATTAATTTCGTTCTGAACATTTCTTATGACAGAAAACTCACTACCCAGAACTCCAGAGCATGGAAGCCTCCTTTAAATATTTCAAGTGAGATGATACAAAAGCTTCTGGAAGGCAGACCATCTGTCACTGGGGAGGAATGAAAAGAAAGCATTCTTTTGCTTTGATATGGTCAGATAATTCTTATAAGAAGTATTGTGAGGACATAGGAGTTGGCTTTGGTGCCAGGTGTGAGTTCCCCACCAATGTCAATATCTGGTACAATGATCCTTTGGTGACAAGGAATTAAAACAAAACAAAAACCCATGAGATAAGCTCAAATAGCTTCCCTGGTGGCTCAGCTGGTAAAGAATTTGCCTGCAATGCAGGAGACCTGGGTTTATTCCCTGGGTTGGGGTAACCCTAACCCTGGAGAAGGGAAAGGCTACCCACTCCAGTATTCTGGCCTGGAGAAGTCCATTGACTGTATAGTCCACGGTGTCCCAAAGGGTTGGACACAACTGAGCAACTTTCACTTTCACTTTCATGCTCAAATAAAAGAGATGTAGAAGAAGAATGCAATGGTCCTTCTCACTGAACCTCAAGAACCAGAAATAAATTATAAGCAGGTTACTGAAGCTGAATCCACAAATTCCAGAACGAGAATTATCAGGGCACATGGTCTGTTTCTCTGCTTGTCTCTACTGACCTCCTCTTTCTTCAGATTGACTTTCCCTCCCTGCTCACATATCTCCCCCATCATTTCTGGCTGGCCATGTCACCATCTCTAATCCTGGCTCTAGTCGAACTTACCACTCAACTCTCTACTAAAGAATGATCTGCTCCATGCTTCTTAGTCCTAAGTCTAGAGAAAGAGCATCAGCTTGGCTCAACCCAGCCTTTGCATCAATTCTTTCTGGGTCATGTGGACTGCCCTCATCCAGTCAGCTACAGCTTAGGGGGCACAGTTCATGTAAATAGGTGAGGATAGATTCTCTACACAAAGAAAGACAAAGATTAGATTATGCCAGCTACAGATTATTATGCCAGCTATCACTGGCATATAGCTCAAAGCCAAAGAAAGGATTATCTAGTTGTGAAATTTTAGTCTTTTAAAAAGGGAAGGATCCTTCAAATCTTACCTGCCATCTCTAATTAATTTTCCTCTAGAACCATTTTCTTCTTTGTGGCAATGAAATGGAGCAGGACCCTATGGTCCTTGCCCTTCTATTTTCTCTGCCTGCCTTTTGTCTGTGAAAAACTTCAGCCAAAGGATAAGCTTAATCAGAGAAGTGAGAAAACGCAGAAACAAAGAATAACAGTCAAAGGAGACCAAATAATAATAATGTCAACATTAAGCATTGTCAGGAACATTTAGTTCCTTCTCAAGAGCTATAGATAATATTCTGAGCCATATCCTGTGATTCGTCTTATAGATACTGAAACCCCCACCAGGTAGAAGTTATATACATGATGACCAGTTTGTAGCCATGACATAAGCTGTTATAATTCTAATTATGGAATTGACCTCAAGGATAGGGGAACACACTGACCAGAGAACTGAAGATTAACTATACATAAAACAATCAAAATGACACTGGTCAGATCACTGATGACTGATTTCAAGATGACTGTCAAAGCTGACTGTACTGTTTCTGCATGGAGCCCTCTCCTTCAGCCTATAAAAGCTCTTGCCCGCTGATTGTCAGCACAGAGGTGGGGGTGGGGTAGAGAGTTGACTTTTGGACAGGTGTCCACACTCCCCCATGGTTGCTGGCCTCCAAAATAAAACGGACTTTCCTTTCCACCAAGCTGGCCTCTTAATTGGCTTTTGAGTGGCAAGCAGTCGGACCCCACTTTCGGTTATGGTAACACAGAAGCTTTCTAAAAATATATGATTTTGCTCATCTCCACTTTTCTTTGCTTGAATAAGCCTGTATTTCTTTTATCCACAGATTGGCCATTGTCTTTCTTCTCTTTTTGTTTATTCTCAGAATTTTGAGTAGGAATTTTAAAAAACAGCCCCCAATAGACTCTGTCTTCTGCCATATATATATATATATACATATATGCTCTTTAAACAGAAAATTCAGAATTAGTCTCTGGTGTCAAGTCCTATCTTTCAGGATGCATCTTCCCTCCAACCCAGAGTGCAGTGCATGATGACAAATGAGAAACAATCACTTCACACATCCTGGTAAAATAAAAAAGCATTGTCGGAACAACGGGTGATTAGATCTTCATTTTGATATATGCCGCTGTGTCTTCAGAAATGAACTCATAAGACTTGATTTTGGGGAGAATGCAAATTTCCAGCCAAGGAATATGTTGAGGAGACTCTGTTTGTAAAGCAGAGTAGGGGTGAACCCCCTTGGGGCAGGTGGTTTCACATGGTGAATTCTGTTAGCTCAGACCTACACCTAGACACACAGTGTAGGTAATAGGTGTGGGGGAAGTACTTGGTACCTTACTGAATATTCATTTCTACCACCTGTGGTATCATTATTAGCTGTGAAGTTTGTTGAGTTATTAATATGCCTGAGCCATCTCCCAGGTGGAGTCATGGCTTGATTCCTATAAATTATTAATATTAATCTTGGGAAAGAAAAGTTTGATTCAAAATTAATTTGCGTGAACTGTGCTTATTTACAGAGTAACTTATGTAAGTGGGAACATCAAGTTATCATCTGATGTGAATAAGAATTAATGTAAATTGCCTGGTCTGCCCTCTGTGGGTCTCAGTGCTCTTTTCTGGGAGGAGAGGCAGAACATGGTTGGGCTTAAGAGCAAGACGCCTGGAGCAGGTGGCTTCTGGTTTATTTATTTTTTAGAATTTTTATTTATCTATTTGGCTGCACCAGGTCTTAGCTGTTGCACAAATGATCTTCAGTCGCAGCATGTGGGATCTAGTTTCCTGACCAGAAATTGAACCTGAGCCCCTGCACCGGGAATGCAGAGTCTTAGCCACTGTACCACCTGTGCCTTCTGGTTTGATATCAGCTCTGCCATTTACCTGGTGGTTCAGAGGGTAAAGAGTCTGACGGCAATGTGGGAGTCCTGAGTTCTGTCTCTGGGTCAGGAAGATCCCCTGCAGAAGGGAATGACAACCCACTCCAGTATTCTTGCCTGGAAAATCCCATGGATGGAAGAGTTTGGCAGGCTACAGCCCATAGGGTTGCAAAGAGTTGGACACGACTGAGCGACTTACTCACTCACTCACTCACTCTCTGCCATTTACCAGCAGTGTGATTTGGGGCAAAGTACTTAATCTCAAGGTACTTAATCACTCGTGTCTTGGGCATGATGATAATAATACCTATTGTGGGGGAGTGCCACTGGGCATAAATACATTTTTACTTTTGCAGATGAGAAAACCAAGGCTCAGAGAGTCAAGGAAAGAGAGTCTTTTCCAAGTTCACAGGGCTGGTGGATGGAGGAGTCAGGATTCAAATTCAAGGCTAATAGCCTTCCATTAATGCCCTTCTTCACAGGCTGAGCTTCCCAAACTCATCTGTCATGAGAATTACCTGGGGGTGCTTGTTAAAAACACAGATTCCCAATCTTTGGAGTGGGATGGGGCATTGTGATATTAACCAGTGTCCCAGATGGTAGGCTTGGCGGTGCATCCCCAGTTTCCATAGTCCCCCTGAGCTTCTGCAGCGGCATGGATCTGTGCACAGACCTGCTTGTTCCCCTCTTCCCACTCAACCCTCCTTAATTAGCCTTATCCTTCCTCACAACCCTCCCTGTATCCACCCCTGTGCCTTTGAGAGTCTGGTCACTTAATCATCTCTTTAATCATCTCCAAGATTCCCCAGGCCCTCATGTGGTTGGTCACTTTGTACAAGGTTTCCTCCTGATGACCCAGATTTAACCTCTGACCCGTTTTTTATCTTCCTCTAGCCAACCCTCTATTCTGCATTCATTGCATTTACTCCCCACCCCTTCCTTTCCTTTAGGTTTCTCATGACCATTGAGATGACCAAGCATGGCATAATTGCATGCGGTACTGTAATGAACACTCAACTGTGGTATACATTTTTTCCAGTGCATGTCATAATAAAGTTCGCTATTACTTAAGCTGAAGAATTGATGCTTTCAAATTGTGGTGCTGGAGAAGACACTTGAGAATCCCCTGGACATCGAGGAGATCAAACTAGTCAATCCTACAGGAGATAAACCTTGAATATTCATTGGAAGAAGTAATGCTGAAGCTGAAGCTCCAATACTTTGGCCACAGGATGGGAAGGGTGGACTCACTGGAAAAGACCCTGATGCTGGGAAGGATTGAGGGCAGAAGGAGAAGGCAGTGACAGGGGATGAGATGGTTGGATTGCATCACCAACTCAATGGACACAAGTTTGAGCAAACTTTAGGAGACAGTGACAGGCAGAGGATCCTGGCATGCTGCAGTCCATGGGGTCACAAAGAGCTGGACACATTTAGTGATGAAAACAACAATAACATTGTGTATACAGATTTATTTCAGATAAAGTGGTGATTGCCATGTATTTGATTGAAAGTGAATATATTTTAATCTAAAGGGCCAAATTGAGTACAGTGAGTTTCATTAGTAGCTGGCAAGCCCTGTGTAATTTGTAGAGTATCACCTCATTGACATGCTTCAGGGACTGCCTTGGCTTCTTCGGGTAATGCCTGGATATGGAACTCTGAGTCAGAGAGTAACTTCAGTTTCCAGTCAATTTCCCACAAGGCCAAATGATGTTTCAAGAAACAATACCTTGTTGAAAAAACTTGATTTCTAAAATTGTGTAGGTCACAGTCAAATGCACTCACATCTGATGTGATGACAAATTGATTCAAGGACTTTGGCCCACAGGCAGTCACAAGAGGAACCAAGCCTGAATTAGATGCAAAAATGAGCAGTTGTGTGTGTGACTGTGGTCCAGATAAATGACACTTAGAAGCACCAAATTGATTGCATACTCAGGAAAGGACAAATAATTGGGTGAGTAAAGTTTGGAGCTGCTTATTTACACACCAATATGGATTTTCAGTTGAGAGGCATATGATTATTCCAGGTCCAGGGAAGGGTTTCTTTGAGGAAAAGATTTATACACATTTGTAAAATCATATTGGGTTCTTTCATTCCATGATCGGTAAACATTCTTTGCATTTATCATAATTCGCAAGAAATATATGAACAAGCCTTGTAAAACAAACTGTTCTACTCAGGCAAGTATAAATTTTTGGTATTTTAAGAATGTACTAATTAAAAATTTTTTGTGGGTCCTAGACATTTGGAGGAAAGATTCAACTCAAAATATTGTTAGAGGGGACTTCCCTGGTGGTTCAGTGGCTAAAACTTTGTGCTTTGAATGCAGGGGCCCAGGTTCATTCCCTGGTCAGGGAACTAGATCTCACATGCTGCAACTAAGACCCAGCTCAGCCAGGTAAATAAATATAAAAAATTTGGTTAGAATGCTTTACAGGATACATGCAAAGATGGAGGTCAAGTATTGGTAACCAGACAAGTGACCTTGAGCAACTAAGTCCCTTCATCTGTCTGAGCCTCACGTTTCTCACCTATAAAATGGAATGCCGCTATCTCAATGACTGTTCAGATAATGATGTATCCCGGTGTAGGCCAGAGTGCCTGGGACAGCCCAGAAGCAAGACTGACATTGTTTCAGGCTTGGTGGAAAGGAGCAGCCAGTTTTAGGTAGAATTCTGCAGACTGGACCTGCAATGGGATGCAAAGGATGTCTTTCAGGACTTGGGAAATTTTGATGTGATTGAATTGTGAGGTGATGTTAGAATATATAGCCTGGTCCATATCACAGAGTGATGACGGATGCCCCTGATGGCTAAGTTAGCTTGTTGAAGCTAGCTAGAATGGTCTCCTGGGGCTTCAACCACTCCACTCAGCAATGGCTCAAAGCCTAATCCTTCCTAAATGATTTTCCTAGGTATTTCAGTCCTTTAAAAACACCATTCTATGGCCCAACAAGTTTGGGAGATGCTCCATGCGTTATATCCCTCTTGGGCTAAACTCGTTAATGTGTACGGTATCAGCTCTACATGGATTAGTAGCCCCATGTGGCTATTTAACTAGAAATGAATATTTATTAATATTTAATCAAGTTAAAAAGAGTTCCTGGGAATTTTCTGGGGGTCCAGTGGTTAAGACTTCACATTTCAAGGCAGGGGGTTGTGAGTTCGATCCCTGGTTGAAGAGCTAAGATCAAACATGCCTTACAGTCAAAAAACCAAAACATTAGACAGAAACAATATTGTAATAAACTTTATAAAGACTTTAAAAATAGTCCACATTAAAAAAAAACCTTTAAAAAATAAACAAAGTAAAAACAAAACCAGCTCCTCAGTGGTGCTAGCTACATTTCCAGCGCTGAACAGCCACGTGTGGCTGGCGGCCACAATATTGGAGAGTGCGCATACAGAGCATTTTCATCACTGCAGGAACATTCTATCGGATAAGGGCTTCCCAGGTTGCTCAGTGGTAAAGAATCCGCCTGCCAATGAAGGAGACTCAGGTTCCATCCTGGGTCAGGAAGATCCCTTGGAGAAGGGAATGACAACTCACTCCAGTATTCTTGCCTGGAGAATCCCATGGACAGAGAAGCCTGGCGGGCTACAGTCCCTGGGGTTGCAAAGAGTCAGGCATGACTAAATGACTAACACTTTCACACTATTTTCTACTGGATAGTGCAGGAAAGGCTCTGAGGCCTCTGGCAATAAAATAACTTATTTCATTTTGCTCATTTATCATACGTTTAAATAACCAGCAGGGCTTCTCTTCCCTGAGATGCTGTTTAGAAAGTAATTTGGCATTCTTGGAGAGGTGGATTCACTGGATCTGGTATTCCAGGACCAGCTTAACAGCTCCGATATCCTTACAATGCTTTAATCTGTTCTTGCTGCTACATGTGTATCTGAGTTCCTGTCTTTGTCGAAAGATTAATTATTTTGATACTCTAAGATCCACCTCACCATGCTTAATGTCTCAGCTAAACTTGTCAATAGCCAAGGTCCCTGTTATAGATGCAGAACTTCAGAGATGAATGGGACCTTAGAGAATATGTAAATCAACTTCCTTATTTTATTTATGAGTAAACTGAAGCCCAGAAATGTTGCGTGATTTTCCCAAGGTCACTAAGTTAATAGTAATTTTTCATGCTCCTGATACCTACTTCTTACTATGGCTACTGGTTAATCTTTTCACAGATTGAAGGGAAAAGATCAATTATTATTGGATTAGGGTCATATCAATGATAATATGGGTCTTATCTCTAGTTTGAGATCTTGACTATCTTTGTGAGAGTGGTCTCTGAGTAAATTTATTTTGTATTTCTTAACCCAACTTTGTTTTTACAAGCTCTGACTAGATAGGGCTTATCAGCGAAGAAATCACCCAGCACTCAATTTCTTCCTTCTACTTTATGGGCTTCCCTGGTGGTTCAGTGGAAAACAGTCCATCTGCAGTGCAGGAGACGCAGTTTCGATCCCTGGGTCAGGAAGATCCCCTGGAGGAGGGCATGGCAACCCATTCCAGTAATCTTGCTGGGAAAAACCCATAGACAGAGAGGATTCTGGTGGGCTACAGTCCATCAGGTCGCAAAGAGTCGGATGCGACTGAAGTGACTGAGTATGCACACACTTTATACAAAAGTCTTTGATGATTTTTCTGCAATCGACTGATAGCAATCAGCAAATAATGACTTCACGAGTTTGCATTTGCTTTCATATTCACTTGGTGCTTCTTTGATTGCAATTTTAGCTAGATCCTAGCTGCTTTTCACTTTTATTTTGGCCATTGGATATAAAAGCCAGTGAAAATTGCAGGCTGCCTAGTGGGAGAAAAACGACCTCTCCCTAGTTTATAGCAAGGTTGGCATTTGCTGGGAAGGATTTAGTTCTGAGATGCAGGCCAGATATGCATTTCTGTGCCCCCCAGTCTGGAGAGGAAGGTTACTCAGGTGGGTGGCACGTAGGCTGTAAAAGGAAGCCAGGTCATCCGTCAGGGTAATGTCTTGGGAGGAACTGCTCTATGAAGGCTGTGATCTGGAACGAATATACTTTTGGCACCTTTGCTAGGATGTCAGTGGGAAAGCCCCATTAGTCATCTCTGCCAGATGGGGGCTTCTGGAAACCTCTGTGCCTCTGTATATGTCTCTATTGATGAAAACGCTGAAGCCACAAGGGCTGTGACCGCAAATGTCTCATCCTACAGATCCTTGGGCCCTGCAAGGATCATGCAGAGGGCATGAGCTGAGAAGCCTGATCTTTGAAAGCTTTGAGTTTTGAAATGTGGGAAATGTTATGTTCACTGTGTCTCCTGGAATAAATTTTCAGAGAATCTCAAACTTCAGTGGCTGAGCCCACTTAGGCTACGTCAGAATCTTTGAAAGAGGGACCCTCTCGGGGTCATTGTTGAGCTCTCTGGTCCTTGAGGATCACTGCTCTTGAGAAAAAAATTTGTTTTTTCAGGATGTCATCAGCTGCAAGAGGAGTACTGTAACTCCTTTTCTTTTCTCCTTTTTTTTTTTTTTTTTTTTTGCCTTTTCATACTTTTCATGCGGTTCTCAAGTCAAGAATACTGAAGTGGTTTGCCTTTCTCTTCTTCAGTGAACCATGTTTTGTCTGACTCAGTGGACATGAGTTTGAGCAAACTCCAGGAGATGATGAAAGACAGAGAAACCTGGAGTGTTGCAATTCATGGGGTTGCAAGAAGTTGGACACAATTTAGCAACTAAACAACAACAACGAGTACAACTTAATTATTATTAAAGAGAATGATGTCGGTTTGTTTTGACTTTACTGAGTTCAAATTTTGCTCATCTACATGAGTTTGAGCAAGCTCTGGGAAATGGTGAAGGACAGGGAAGCCTGGTGTGCTATAGCCCATGGTGTCACAAAGAGTCAGGCACGACTGAGGGACTGAATAACAGCAACATATAAAATCTGGAATGAGTTTCCTTTTTAAAGACCCAATATCACAGCGGAGAAGCTTGCTCTGTTTTAGTTTGGCCTGCTTGCAGTGTCTCTTCCCATCTTGTTACATGTAGCAAGAGTTACAGGAATTTCTGGCTCAAGTTATGACCCAGAGGTTCAAGTCATCTGCATTTTTTCTTTTGTGGAGAGCTCTACACACAATGTCCAGTTGTTAGAGCAAGACCGGGAGTGACTGTCTGACACCAGACACTTTGCTGTTCTCTCCAGCCCTCTTCTGCTCTGTGGAGTGAGGTGGCTGTGTGAGCAGAGCTCATTCTAATGGGTGGATTTTTTTTTAGATTCAAGTATACCTGATTTACAATGTCACATGAGCTTCAGATGGACAGCACAGTGATTCAATTATCCATATATGCGTGCACTTGCTAAGTCGCTTCAGTTGTGTCCAACTCTTTCTGTGATCCCATGGACCATAACCCACCAGGCTCCTCTGTCCATGGGATTCTTCATCTGGAGAATACTGGAGTTGGTTGCTCCAGGGTTGCTCAAGGTGCCCTCCACCATGAGATTTTCCCCACCTAGGAATTGAACCCGAGTCTCTTACGTCTCCTGCATTGGCAGGCGACTTCTTTACCACTAGTGCCACCTGGGATGCCCCTTATACATACATATGTGTATATATATTCTTTTTCAGACTCTTCTCTGTTACAAAATATTACAGAATGTTGAGTGTGGTGCCCTGTGCTGTACTGTAGGTCCACATTGATCATCTGTTTGATGTATAGAAGCATGTATATGTTAATCCCAACCTCCTGATTTAATTCTCTGCCACTCCTTTCCCCTCTGGTAACCATAAGTTTGCTTTCTGTCTTTGAGTCTATGTGAATAAGTTCATTTGTGTCTTTTTTTTAAGAGTCCACATACAAATGATATCATATGACATTTGTCTTTCTCTATTTGACCTCCTTCACTTATTACGACAATCTCTAGGTTTATCCATGTTGCTGCAAATGGCATTGTTTCATTCTTTTTAATGGCTGAGTAGTATTCCGCATCTTTAGCCATTAATCTGTCAATAGACATTTAGGTGGCTTCTATATCTTGACTTTTGTAATTAATGCTGTTATGAACATAGGGGTGTATATATCTTTTTGAATTAGAGTTTTTCTCTGGATATATGCCCAGGAGTAAGATTGCTGGATCATATAGCAACTCTATGTTTAGTTTTTTAAGGCACCCCCCATACTGTTTTCCACAGTGACTGAACCAATTTACATTCCCACCAATAGCATAGGAGGTTCCTTTTTCTCCAAATCCTCTCCAGTATTTGTTATTTGTAGACTTATAGATGATGGCCATTCTGACCAAAGTGAGGTGATCTCTCATGAGAGTTTTGATTTGCATTTCTCTGATAATCATGGATGTATCTGAGCCTCTCTGAGGTTGCTTGAATCCACAGGTTTATCAGCAGTGGGAATAATCCATCTTTGAGAGGAAAAGCTCAGTGTTGAAGAAATAGCCCCAGGACAAGAGTGAAGAGACAAGTGTCCTGCTTTTGCTCACCCACCAGCCACATTTTGACCTTGGGCATGTCTATTCTTGTTTCTTTCTTTAGCTGTAAAATGAGGTGATAATGCTGGAAATGAAACTAGATTCACTAAATTTAGCAGCCCTTTGATCTAAAAGGATCAACTGTCACATTTGGTATTACTGGCCAAGTCCTCCCTAAAAAGGTTTACCTTTTAGGCCCTTGAGCCACCTTTTTCATTACTGGGTTAAGGAAAACTCTGGTAACTCAGACTAGAAACAAGACAGCTTTGTCTTCGAGGAGCTCCCAAAATATGTAGACATCATCTAACAAGTTTTTCTCTGGATGCTCCTTCTTATTTCTATCCAAGTCTTCAATTTTGTTTTTGTTCTGCCACCAATTCACTTCAAGTTTTCCACATAGTCACCATGGAAGAGTTCTCAACCCCCTGGTTTCAACTACCATTTAAATGCTACTGATTAAAAATTATGTATCTTTCACCATGAACCCCCAGTGCTTGAGTTTATAAATTTGTATTCACAGGTACATCCTCATCATCTCTACCTGGCTATCCTTCAAGATCTTCAAACTTAAAAAAGTTTGGAACTGAACTCATTTTACTCTTACCCACTTCTTCCCTTCTGCTCTAAAATCTACTCCTTCTCTTGAATTTCTTATTTCTGTTAAGGGCATGCCACCCAGTTACTCAGATTAGAATTGAAGAGTCATCTGCCTTCCTCTCCCCCAGTATCTAATTGGCCCCATAGGCTTTAGAATCCACCCATGAAACGTTGCTGGTCTCTGCCTCCTCTTTCCTCTCACTCCTGTTCCTGCCCCTTAAGGCTTGATTAGCTTTCACTGGGAATTCATCAATTTTAAGAGGCCCATCACCTCCCACTCTTTGTTGTTTAGTCCCTTAGTATGTGACCCATGAACTGCAGCTGCCAGGTTCCTCTGTCCTTCTCGAGCCCCTGCAGTTGGCTCAAACTCATGTCCTTTGAGTCAGTGACACTACTTCCCAGTCATTAACATTTCCCAAGTCAGGATGCGTCGTCGAGTTTCTGTTGGCTGAGCAGCAGTCACGAGGTAGATACTCCCGCACCTAGACTTGCAGAGAGGGCCTCAGCAGCTCCACACCCCAGAGACAACACTGCTGCTGCTGCTAAGTCGCTTCAGTCGTGTCCGACTCTGTGCGACCCCACAGACGGCAGCCCACCAGGCTCCTCCATCCCTGGGATTCTCCAGGCAAGAACACTGGAGTGGGTTGCCGTTTCCCTCTCCAAAGCATGCATGCATGCTAAGTCGCCTGAGTCATGTCTGACTCTGTGCAACCCTGTGGACAGTAGCCCACCAGGCTCCTCCATCCACAGGATTCTCCAGGCAAGAATACTGGAGTGGGCTGCCATTTCCTTCTCCAAGAGACAATACTGGAGCACTTTTAAAGAGTTTTTTGATGTGGACCATTTTTAAAGTATTTATTGAATTTGTTACAATATTGTTTCTGTTTTATGGTTTGGGTTTTATGGCCATGAGTCATGTGGGATCTTTAGATTCTTGACCTGGGATCAAACCCCCACTCCCTGTGTTGGAAGGTGAAGTCTTAACCAAAGAAGTCCCTGATTGTGGAGTACTTTTAAAAGAAATGAAGCATCATTAAACCCCCAGATGGCTCTTGAGTGGAAAAATACTCCAGAAGAGTCAGACATTGAATGGGAAAAAGTGCTAGGAACACCTTAAATAAATTATTTTGCTTTTATTTTCCTTTCCATATATGCCCATGGGTGATGTACAGTAAAATTCTGTCAGGATAAATCTAACAGAACCCTTTCAATAAATATAAAACAAAAATTCCAAATGATAAGAGACATTGTGTTAACATTAAATTGGCAGACATTTTCTTCCTAGAGATAAATAAAATAATGGTGTGACTAATAGTTGATTACATCTTAGACTTGCTAAAACATAGATAAAATACAGAACTCCCTAATGAACCAATGCTTTCACTATTCTTTTCCAGGCCTCCCCACCTTCAAGTCCTTCCCCTCTTGTCTGTTTCCCACACACCCAGATCTGATCATATCATTCCCCATGGCAGTGGTTCTCACACTCAGGGAGCATCAGAGTTCCCTGGTTGGTGGGGTTGTTAAAACACAGGTAACTATGCCCCAGCCCTTGAGTTTCTTATTCAGTAGGTCTGGGTTGGGGCTGGAGAAGTTGCATTTAAAAAAAAAATTATTTATTTATTTTTTACAGTATGCCCTTGTTGGTTATCTCTTTTAAATATAGCAGTGTGTACATGTCAATCCCAAACTCCAAGTCTACCCTTGCTCCTGATCCTTCCCCCTGGTAACTATAAGTTCCTTCTCTAAGGCTGCCTCTGAGTCTGCCTCTGTTTTCTAAATTAATTTGTATCATTTTTTTTTTCTTCTTGGATTCCATATATAAGCACTATCATATATTTGTCTTTGTCTGACTTGCTTCACTCAGTTTGATGATCCATCCATGTTGTTGCAAATAGCACTATTTCATTTTTTTAATGGCTGAGTTATACTCTGTTGTGTATGCTTTCCTCGTGGCTCAGATGGTAAAGAATCTGCCTGCAATGCTGGAGACCCAGATTCTAACCCTGGGTCAGGAAGTTCCCCTGGAGAAGGGAATGGCAACCCAATCCGGTATTCTTGCCTGGAAAATTCCATGGACAGAGGAGCCTGGCAGGTTACAGTCCAAAGAGTTGCAAAAAGTTGAACACGACTGAGCAACTAACACACACATGCACAATAGTCCATCGTACGTATATACCACATCTTCTTTATTCATTCATCTGTCTATGGACATTTAGATTGCTTCATGTCTTGACTGGAGAAGGAAATGCAACCCACTCCAGTACTCTTGCCTGGAAAATCCCATGGATGGAGGAGCCTGGTAGGCTACAGTCCATGGGGTTGCAAAGAGTCAGACACAACTGGGCGACTTCACTTCACTCACTTCACTTCATACTTTATCACTGGAGGAGGAAATGGCAACCCACTCCAGTTTTCTTGCCTGGAGAATCCCATGGACAGAGGAGCCTGGCGGGCCATGGTCCATGGGGTCACAGAGAGTTGGATATGACTGAAGTGACTGAGCGCATGTCTTCACTATTGTCAATAGTGCAACAATGAATATTGGGGTGTATGTACCCTTTAGAAACATGTTTTTCTGTGGATCCATGCCCAGAAGTGGGATTGCTAGATCAAGTGGCAGTTCTGTTTTTAGTTTTTTAAGCAACCTCCACACTGTTCTCAGTAGTGGCTATACCAATTTACATTCCCGCCAACAGTGTAGGAAGGTTCCCTTTTCTCCACACCCTCTCCAGCATTTATTAGTTGTAGGTATTTTGATGATGGCTATTCTGACCAATGTGAGGTGATATCTCATTGAATGTAAACTGGTACAGCCACTACTGAGAACAGTATGGAGGTTGCCTAAAAGAATGAAACCAGAGCTATCATACGGTCTAGCAATCCCACTCCTGGACATGTATCCACAGAAAAACATGTTTCAAGAGGGTACATACGCCCCAGTGTTCACTGATTTGCATTTCTCTAATAATTAGTGATGCTGAGCATCTTTCCAACACCTTTAGTGATGCTGTGTCTCTTGGCCGTCTGTATGTGGAAGTTGCATTTTTTTCCTTACCTTTCTTTAAAAAAACCTTTTCTAATTGAAGTGCAGTTGCTTTATACTGACTGCTGTGTCAGTTTCTGCTGTATAGCCAGGTGAATCACTTGTACCTAGATATGTAAGAAGTTGCATTTTTTAAGTTCCCAGATGATAGTAATGCTGCTGGTCCAGGGACCACACTGGAGAGCCGTTACCCTTTGGCATCGAGTCCAAGCTTCTTCTCTAGCAGTCCAGGCTCACTCTTGAGCACTGTGATCGTACATGGGTAGCATCATTTCTTGGTGTTCTCACTCACTGTTTCTCCATCCTCGTCTGGAACCCCATTCCCAAGCATGGTGGGCACTTCATGTTTCTGTGATTTTTTTAATACATGTCCTGAGAACTATTTGGCTTTTAAAATACAGTTCAATGAACACAGTCTTCAGTGGAAAATATTTCTTTTACTTATCTTTTCCAAAGAGGTAAATTTTGGGATGTTTATCTTTTCAGATCAACTTCCAAGACAGCTAAATTCAGTGCTCAGGCTCTTCCCGTAATTAGAAAGATACTCTTTTGGGACCAACAGGTCATGAAATTTGACGGGGTTTTCCAATTTTCTAGATTATCAATTTGGCAATCGTCCCCACACAAAATACAGAACTTATTGTGAGTCAGCAGAGCCATTATTATGATAATTCTAAATATTTATAAGATGTTGTAAATATATAGTACTGAAAAGCCACTTAAATTGTACCCAACTGACAAAATCTTCCATGTTTCAAAGTATTTATAGTTCAGGCTCATAAATAATAGAACAAGATACAAACTGTGGGAAGTGGGAGCACAAGCATAAGAGGAACACAGGAAGGTGATTTTAAGATGTGCTGTGAGGCAGAAAAACCATGGGTTATGGTTTCCACTGTATGGTGTTTTTTCCAGACTTGTGGCCTTTGACAAATGGACCTAAGTTTGAAATCATATAAGGATTTAGGCTGTATTTTGTAGGAATAGTTATTACTTTGTTGATCTATTTAAGTTATGGGCTATTTCCTGAGTAGGAGCTTGACCATATTTATATGTTATCCATGTATGTTCACATACACACATACATACACACACAGATAAACGGACACACACACACTTGATTCCTAAAATGGAAGAGCTTCAGAAATACAGAATTAGTGAAGCTGTGAGATGGGCAGTGTTCCCTGGTCTGCTCAAGTCTCACAAATAGAACTTTCATTCTTCAATAACTCATTCAATGAACACTGGAGTGTATAGTATATGCGAACTTTATCATAACTCTGGAAATGAAACAAGGAAGGGGTTTACACCATTGGGTTACACAATAATGAATGAATAAATGAACAAAAGCCTTTACAGAGTCTGAAATAAAAAAACAATGTAGAATACAAATATTGTGATAGTTTCTAAGTCTTTGGTATTTCTGGAAGTCTTTCCAGGCTCATATTAGAGTTTCCATGCATTTTATCAGCTGACACAACTACCTAGAGTAAGTACAATTATTATTCCTGAGGAAATGGATGCTTAGGGATTCTAGGCTAAGAACGTCATCCAACTATTACATAGCCAACAAGTTGTAGAGTTAGGACTATAGTGAGTTTATCCTTATTCTCTGTGTGTAGTTTCTAGTCTGCAATGCTGTTGTCTAATCAGGGAGATAAGTCAATAAACAATTACAGCACAATGTGATATGAAAGGGGAAATTTGGGGCAGGGGGGTGCAATTAGGAACACATTAAAGGAGCAAAAAAAGGTTTTCCAGGGGAAATGAAATCTAGCAGTTAGCAAGATTTGGGGGAAAGGTATCTGCAAAGATCTGGGGGTGTGGGCGAGGTTGGCTGTGTCAGGGATTGGAAGGAGGTCAGCAGAGCTGGAGCGTGAACATCCTCCCAGCGAACATCAGTAGTGTCCTGTGTGACTTCAGTTACCAACTAGACATTAATGGTTCCCAACATACTGTCTCCTGGAGTTTAGCCATAGCTTGGTTTGAATTTCAACATAAATGTTTCGGCCTCAACAGGGTTGCAAGCATCTTGTGCACTGGGCGTATGTCTCGTAATATGTGTACTATTCAGTGTAGTATCGTTCTTTTTCTGGGAGCCATTCATGAAATTTGTAGAAAAAAGCATTCCATTAAATGGCATGGGAGATTGAGTACTCTGACACTATGGCGGCTTAGTGCTTCTCCGTATTCCTCCAAGCAAGATAAAGGAAGAATGTGACCTGGTTGCTCCTAGTCCCGGCACAGCTCAGCAGATCCACCCGGGCTCTCCAAGGCAGGGGTGATCTTTGCAAAGAGCTGGCTGCCTGTCTGCACAGACTTGGGTTACAACCCACCAGAAGGAGGCCTCATGTCCAGCACGTGAGTGGCTAGAGTGCACTCATGAAGAAAAAGAGGGAAGAAAATACCTTGAAGGAGCAGAGGCTTCTCCCATCTCTTTCTTCCTCTGGGAAGTTGAGTGCCTGATTTTCTAAGGTGCTTTCCCACCAGTCCTAGGAGATGGCCAGGTATTTTTTCGTATGTCAAATATTTGGTTTTCAAAGATTGTTGTCAGAACACAAAGGTCATGTAACAGTCAGAGCCAGTCCCCAGGAACCCAGCCTGGCACAAAATTTCTCAGGGCATTAGTCATGGCTTCAATCCTTCCCACCTATGTCCGATTCTTTCCAATGAGAAAAACACAAGTATAAATGTTGTACATTCTCTACCTGTAGACTTATGACTGGTTTGAGGCTGAAGACCAAGTCTCACCCATATCATCACCTTCCCTCCTAGTTGCCACTGTTTTTCATATTAGAGCAATACACACATACACACATATACCCTACACCCTAAATTAAAATGGCATTTTTTAGACTCTTGGCTCCATGAAATACAAGCGATAATAGAATATTATCATTAAAAGTCAGGTCTTTTCTCTCCTATTTTGGCAGTAATTTACACAAAGTTTTGGTTTTCTTCAAATCAGACTAAATAACCACACTGAATAACCATCTGTGATCAAAAGAAGAATGATTTGATGTGTCCTAGATAGTTTTTCAAAATGTGACTGCATATGTTTCATATTAGTGAAATACACAGGCACACATATGATTGGAAGTCTTTTAATAACAATGAAAGATGCATGTATGAGCTAGAAACTCCCCAATGAATCAATACTTTCACTATGAATCAATTACAAAGAAATTTAGAATTAGCTCTGAGATCTGCTCATTTGCTAAAAAAAACCCAACAAGCAAGAACCCAAGAAATAAATATGCGCTAGGCAAGTTTGATGATGATTAGTGACTCTGTGTCAGCACCATAGATCTTTCAGGATGGTGTCCAATGCAGTTTCCCTGGAGTCCACTATAGTGGTTGAATTTCATGAAAATATCAGTGGCTTTTTGGTTATAATCACTCTAGGCTATCATAGTGTCAGATTTTTCATTGCATTTTTCTACTGTTGAAAACCATGTAATGTGACAGGCTTCCCAGGTGACACAAGTGGTAAAGAACCTGCCTGCCAATGCAGGAGACAGACGAGAGGAAGGTTTGATCCCTGGGTCAGGAAGATCCCCTGGAGGAGGGCATGGCAACCCACTCCAGTATTCTTGCCTGGGAAATCCCATGCACAGAGGAGCCTGGAGGGCTACAGTCCTCAGGGTCACAAAGAGTTGGACCCTACTGAAGCGACTTAGCGTGCACACATGAAAGATCAGAAGACTGCAGTAGCAAAAATCTACCTAAAATCATAGAGTAAGAAGGCAGTCTTTATTCTCGGATCTGGAATATACATGATATGTAATTATATATATATATTTTAATCATCTTCTATAAAAGAAAATATTAACATATTGATGCTACAGTGGTGGGATGGGGAATAAACTGACAGTTTTGACAGATGAACAAAGTGTTCTGTTTGCTTGGTTCTCAACAGAGCAGATATCTGAAAAACTTTAAGAAAGCCTTTCTTCTGCTTGTCGTTGGATTTCATGAGCCATAATAAGCACCCTTGGGGATTTCTGAGTAGTGTGTGATATTCTGGCAATACTTCTGGAGCAGGTCCCAGCGAACTGGACACATTCCCAGTCTGTGATCATTGAAGAAGAGGCCCTTTTCTTGTATCAGATTTCTATAACTTGCTTTGAGTTTATTTTTAAGGATTGGAAGCAGTCTTCTAGCTCTTGGATCAGTAGAGCTGACAAAAGCAGGACTCTTCGTGGACGATAGCTGGGTTCTTCCCTTGGAGACCAGGTTTTGGAACTCCATCCAGAGGTCAGGGGCTCTTTGCCACCACGTCTGTCCAAACCAGATGATGGTAGCCCGACAGACCACAACATGAACTCTTAGTCCTACTAAGCCCTCGAGAGCTCACTGCCAGCATGCATTCCAGTCTGATCTGCATGGTTCCAACTCTTTGGTTCTTTTCCATCAGCTTGGGTTACCTGTCTAAAGAGCCGCTCTGTTCCAAAACTGAAGCCCTGCTCCCAGCCCTAGGACCCTTGCAGTAAAGCAAGGTGATCTAGTATTGTGGTTGAGAGCGTGACTTTCACCATTTAGGTTCAAATTCCAGTCTGGCAACTTACTCACTTGGCAAATCACATTTCTGTCATGCAGTCCTGCATCAGGAAATGGGGAGATAATGCTATCTACTTCGTAAGATGCTAGAAGGTTAAATGACTAATACGTGCTAAGTATAGGATTGGCTAAAAAGTTTGATCGGGTTTTTCCTTAAGATATTATGGAAAATCTGAACAAAATTTTTGGGCAGTCCAATACTTAGACCACTGCTTGGCATGCAGTAGGTTCTTAATAAGTCCTAGCTGTTCCTATCATTGTATCATCCACTTTCTTTCTTTCATGGCCATATATTGAAGCAGTGGGCATGGAAGCGGAGGTGGTGGGAAGATTGCTTTTCACACACAGAAGTGTATGCCATGAGGCAGTGTACACTTCTCACCCTGTTGGGTTGTTCAAGCACCTGCAGGATGAGCTGGATGGGGCTGGTCCTGACATGATTCTGATCCAGAATGAGCCTTCTCCAGTGGCTGAGCCAGAGAGTCTCCGCCTGGGGGTCCAGCACTGGTCAGGTGAACTTGGACTTCTGGCTGCTGTTTCTGTAGATTCTGTGTGCAACAGGAGTGTGGGAATATGTAAAACTCAACTAGGCTTTTAGGATAATGTCACAGATTCATCATTCTTAAAAAAACACCAGTTATGTCCATTGAGAGATGAATGGATAAAGAATCTGTGGTGTACATATATATATACATATACATACATACATATATATATATATAATAGAACATTACTCATATATATATATATGTTCTATTCTATATATAGAATAGAACATTACTCAGCCATAAAACAATGTATTTGAGTCAGTTCTAATGGCACTCATCTCACATGCTGGCAAAGTAGTGCTCAAAATTCTCCAAGCCAGGCTTCAACAGTACATGAACTGTGAACTTTCAGATGTTCAAGCTGGATTTAGAAAAGGCAGAGGAACCAGAGATCAAATTGCCAACATCTGTTGGATCACCAAAAAAGCAAGAGAGTTCCAGAAAAACATCTACTTCTGCTTTATTGACTATGCCAAAGCCTTTGACTGTGTGGATCACAACAAACTCTGGAAAATTTTTCAAAAGATGGGAATACCAGACCACCTGACCTGCCTCCTGAGAAATCTGTATGCAAGTCAGGAAGCAACAGTTAGAACTGGACATGGAACAACAGACTGGTTCCAAATAGGGAAAGAAGTACATCAAGGCTGTATATTGTCACCCTGCTTATTTGACTTACATGCAGAGTACATCGTGTGAAATGCTGGACTGGATGAAGCACAAGCTGGAATCAAGATTTCTGGGAAAAATATCAATAACCTCAGATATGCAGATGACACCAGGATCATGGCAGAAAGTGAAGACGAACTAAAGAGCCTCTTTATGAAAGTGAAAGAGGAGAGAGTGAAAAAGTTGGCTTAAAGCTCAACATTCAGAAAACTAAGATCATGGCATCTGGTCCCATCACTTCATGGCAAATAGATGGGGAAACAATGGAAACTATGACAGACTATATTTTTGGGCTCCAAAATCACTGCAAATGGTGACTTAAACCATGATATTAAAAGACGCCTGCTCCTTGGAAGAAAAGTTATGACCAACCTAGACAGCATATTAAAAAGCAGAGACATTACTTTGCCAACAAAGTTCTGTCTAGTCAAAGCTACGGTTTTTCCAGTAGTCATGTATGGATGTGAGAGTTGGACTGTGAAGAAAGCTGAGCACTAAAGAATTAATGCTTTTGAACTGTGGTGTTGGAGAAGACTCTTGAGAGTCCCTTGGACTGCAAGGAGATCCAACCAGTCCATCCTAAAGGAGATCAGTCCTGGGTGTTCATTGGAAGGACTGATGCTGAAGCTGAAACTCCAATACTTTGGCCACCTGATGTGAAGAACTGACTCATTCAAAAAGACCCTGGTGCTGGGAAAGATAGAAGGTGGGAGGAAAAGGGGACAACAGAGGATGAGATGGTTGGATGGCACCACCGACTCAATGGACATGAGTTTGAGTAAATTTCAGGAGTTGGTGATGGACAGGGAAGCCTGGTGTGCTGCAGTCAATGGGGTCGCAAGGAGTTGGACACAAGTGAGTGAGTGAACTGAGTGGTAGATGAACTGAGGTAAATGAACCTACAGCCTATTATACAGAGTGAGGTTTAACTCAGAAAGACAAAAACAAATATTGTATATTAATGCATATATATGGAATCTAGCCCTGAAGGAGGGCATGCAAACCACTCCAGTGTTCTTGCCTGGAGAAACCCATGGACTGAGGAGCCTGGTGGGCTACAGTCCACAGGGTCACAAAGAGTCGGACATGACTGAGCAACTAACACATACATACGAAATCTAGAAAAATGGTACTGATGAACCTATTTGCAGGACAGCAACGGAGATGCAGATGCAGAGAACAGACTTATGACAAGTGCTGGGGAGAGGAAGGAGAGGTTGAGATGCATGAAGAGAGTAGCATGGAAGCATATACAGCACTGTATATAAAATAGACAACCAATGGGAATTTGTTGTATGACTCATGGGACTCAAACCAGGGATCTGTAACAACCTAGAGGGGTGGGAAAGGGTGAGAGGTGGAAGGGAGGTTCAAGGGGGAGGGACATAAGTATGCCTATGGCTAATTCATGCTGATGTATGACAGATATCAAACCAATATTGTAAAACCATCATCAATCAATTAAAAATAAATATTTAAAAGAAGATAAAATCAGCTCCCAAGAACAAAACCAGTATTTCCTGTTTAAAAGAAAATTTAAAAAACCCAAACAACAAAAAATCATCAGTGGTTAAAAAATACCTCTTTGATGTTCATTTGGGTATAGCATTTTAAAAAAAAAAAAAATCTCTTTGTGTGCCCTTCTTGCAGTACAGCCATGCAGAAGCATGGTCTATCTCTTTTTAAACCCATATTTTTGAAAATGTTTGGTCAGTAACTCTCATGAGTTTTGACTCCCTGTTCCAGTAGCCAAAGCATTATTGCAGTTTCAAGGTGAATATAATGTGTGAATGTGTTCAGCTCTTGAATATCTACCATCAAAATGCTGGTGGGGATGTTTCTCTCACTTCAGGGTGCTATAGCTCTTCTGCCTGACTGCAGCCAGGATAAAAAATGATAAAAACCAGACTCTGCATTCAAAATCAAACATAAAAAAAAAAAAAATCCCTTACTGTAGGGCTGTTCTCTGGCTCCTAGATGTCTTGCTGCTCTGACTTTACTGGAAGCCCTCAGAGAATTCTATTTTTATCTTTCTTTGCATTTCCATTGTGCTGAGCACATACAAAGTGCCCAGTAAGAACCTCTGTGCTTGTGGAATGCATGAATGTAAGCAGTCATCGTTTGCTACCTTTACCTGCTTGAGCAGCTGTGAGTCAGGTTGTCTCTGCTCTTTCTCTTATCTGAGTTCAGGCATGGGCTTCCCATGTGGCTCAGTTGGTTAAGAATCCACTTGCCAATTTAGGAGACGCAGGTTCGATCCCTGTGTCGGCAACTTACCGTGGAGAATGACAAGGCAACCCACTCCAGTATTCTTGCCTGGGAAATCCCATGGCCAGAGGAGCTTGGCGGGCTACATTCCATGAGGTTGCAAAGAGTCGGACACAACTGAGTGACTGAGCACACACACACAAATTCAGGTTCAGCTCTTGGCTGGCTGGATGGTTACAACTGTATAACCCAGCTTTTGGTTTCACAGAGTAAAACTTAGGACAACAACAACACACACATTTCCAAGAAAAAAACAAAATACTGGGGTCTAACCTGTGTGTATGTGTGTGTCAGTTGCTCAGCTGTGTCTGATTCTTTGAGACCCCATGGACTGTAACCCACCAGGCTCTACTGTCCATGGAATTCTCCAGGCAAGAGTACTGGAATGGGTTGACATTCCCTTCTCCAGGGGCTCTTCCCGACCCAGGGATCAGACCTAGGTCTCCTCATTGCAGGCAAATTCTTTATCGTCTGAGCCTAAGGTTTCTAATTTGTCATTATGACAACAAAGTCCAGTAAAAATAACAAGTCATGTATTAGGGTAAGTAGTCCCTCCCCCAACTCTCCAAGAGACATCCATGTCCTTGTCCTTAGAACCTGTGAATATATTGCCCTTACATGATGAAAGGAACTTTGCAGGTATGATTAAAAATTGAGATAGAGACTTCCCTTGTGGTCCAGTGGTTTAGGAATTCACCTGCTAGAAGAGGGGACACGGGTTTAACCCCTGGTCTGAGAAGATCCCACATGCCTCGGGGCAAATAAGCCCATGCCCCACAACTGCTAAAGCCCGCTCACCTAGAGCCTGTGCCCCTAGACAAAAGAAGCAACTGCAATGAGAAGCGCCCCCCCTCCCCACCACTATGAAGACTAGCCCCCACTCGCTGCAGCTAGAGAAAAAAGCCTGCATACAGCAACGAAGAGCCAGCACAGCCAAAATAGGAAAATACAATAAAAATTTCAAAGAAAAAGAATCTTGAGATGGGAAGATTATTCTGGATTATTCAGGTGGGGCCGATGTAATCCCAAGAATCCTTATAAAAGAGGGTAGGAGGGAGAATGTCGAGCTGTTGACTTTGAACATGGAGGCAGGGGCCCTGAACCAAGGCATGCAGGCAGCCTATCGCAGACAGGAAAGACAAGGCAACAAGTTCTCCTCAGAGCCTCCAGTGGGAACCCAGTTCTGCCTATCCACTTTTGGATTTCTGAACTCCAGGGGTGTTAAAGAGTAAATCTGACACACCTACACCCATGGCTGATTCATGTCAATGTGTGGCAAAAACCACCACAATATTGTAAAGTAATTAGCCTCCAATTAAAATAAATTAATTAATTGAAAAAAGAGTAAATCTGTGTTTTTCTAAGCTATTCTGGTTTTGGTAATTTGTTATAGCAGCAGTAAAAAATGAATACAAGTATGCATACATTCTATTGGGTTTCCTGGTGGCTCAGTTGGTGAAGAATACCCACCTGCAATGCAGGAGAGTGCCTGCAGTGTAGGAGACCCAGGTTCTGTCCCTTGGAGGAGGAAATGGCAACCCACTTCAGTGTTCTTGCCTGGGAAATCCCATGGACAGAGGAACCTGGTAGGCTCCTTGGGTCTCAAAGAGTCCAACATGACTAAGCTACTAAAACACCATACATTTCATCACTTCATAAAAGTTAATACTTTTCTAATGGCAAAAACGTAGGGAAGTTTGGATCCCAAAAGCACAATAGCAACTTTCCATGATATACAGACAGAGACATGTATATACGTGTGTTTGCCAAGGGCATGATTCTTTTGTGATGACCTGTTTTAAAGACAACAGGAAAAACCTAGTGTGGCTGGGTAAAGCCCAGAGCCTTGCCCCTTTGTTACCAGATGAATACCAAGCAAAATGACGAGCCAGCCAACCTTCTACAGAATGAGAGTCCCTGGGGTAAAGCCACCCCTGGCCTCCCAGCCCTAGAGGGCAGAGCTCGCCTCCTCTCCACTCTTCACTGGCTTCCAGTGAAACTGCTCAGTCCACTGGCTGGAGCATCTGACTTGATTTGTCAAAGTGAAATTGATCTAGATAAGTCCAGTAAGTTTAAGTCTAAGTGAAATCTATTAAGCATGTATAGACTTTATTCCAATACCTTTTAGAGTTCACAAAAGATAGGGCTAAGTTGTGTCTTAGACTTGTCTAAGACTCTTGCAATCCCATAAACTGTAGCCTGCCAGGTTCCTATGTCCATGTTATTCTCCAGGCAAGAATCCTGGAGTGAGTTGCCATTTCCTTCTCCATTAGAGTCCACAGACAAGGAGTAAATGTCTAGACTAGCTTTGTAGGAGCCCACAACTTTCAGCGTCTTTTTTAATTCTTTCTTTAAAGATCTGTATTTCTCCCTTCATTAATCTTTTTAAAAAAGGGATGAATAACAGGGCCTGACTTCTTTGCTATATTCATTGTGCAATAGTTCCATTCCTAACTGTGTGCTCAAATTGTAAGGCAGTAGGAATGTGATCAACTTAATGAGCCCAATTATCCCTGGTAGTTCTGCTCGGAGAAGAGGGAGGGAGGCTATTTTTCAGGGTGAGAATGAGAAAAGGCTCATTCTTGTGGCCGGAAATAACCTCCTCTCAACCCAGCGTTGCCGGAGGCAGCCCTATACTGGTCTCCTCAGGATGGTAGTCAGGACAGCCCAGGAGCCACGATCCAAGCTGCAAAGTCATGGAGACAGCACTGTGGTTGTGATCTTAGGCTCCGAACCCAGACAGACCTGGCTTCAAATCCTGACTCTCTAGCTGTATGTTATGGGATAAATCACTTCACCCTTCTAAGCATTCATTTATTTGGGGTTACATTAAGTGGTACCTGCCTCATTGTGAGAGTTAAATGGGTTAATGAATGAAACACACTTCGCATAAAGCTTTATCACAGTACTTAACAATTATTCAATAGAAGTTGTTATAATATATTCTAGGTATCATTTACAGGAAATTTTAGAGTTTGTTGGATGATTAATATCCTCTGCTGAAACATCTTCCCTCCCTTGATTCCATTAGGATGTAGTTTTAATGCAAAAGATTTCCCTCCTAATGGATGTGCTCTGATAAGTGGAGTCTCTCTGGAATTGAACCTTAGATAAAGAGGATGATGGACGCTTCGCTGATTGTTCAACCTTTGCCTTAGAATCCATGGGCTCTTTCTGTGGAAATTCCCTTTCTGCCTGTGAAACCTCCACATATCAAAACATATTTCCTTCTACATTCTTTCCTGTTTCTCCTCCTGTCCTTCTGACCCCTCTATGGGACAGGAACCCCGTTATCTCTTTTCTCAAGCTCACTTGGGGGGCTTTTGTCTTTGCTAAGCTTGACGCCTGGACCAGCTATAGTTTCTGAAAATGAAGGACAACTCCACAATGAAGTCATTGATTCCTCCCTGATCTCATGATTTTTCTGCATCAGTTGATATGGTCATGTGGTTTTTATCGTTCATTTTGTTATTGTGGTGCAATATATATATTTTTTCTTTTTTACTGAAGGATCATTGCTTTACCATCCACAACTGGGTGTTGTTTTTGCTTTGGAATCAAGGTTTCTGGGAGAAGTATCAATAACCTCAGATATGCAGATAACACCACCCTTATGGCAGAAAGTGAAGAGGAACTAAAAAGCCTCTTGATGAAAGTGAAAGAAGAGAGTGAAAAAGTTAGCTTAAACCTCAACATTCAGAAAACTAAGATCATGGCATCTGGTCCCATCACTTCATGGGAAATAGATGGGGAAACAGTGGAAACAGTGTCAGACTTTATTTTTGGGGGGCTCCAAAATCACTGCAGATGGTGATTGCAGCCATGAAATTAAAAGACGCTTACTCCTTGGAAGGAAAGTCATGACCAACCTAGACAGCATATTAAAAAGCAGAGACATTACTTTGCCCACAAAGGTCCGTCTGGTCAAGGCTATGGTTTTCCCAGTGGTCATGTATGAATGTGAGAGTTGGACTGTGAAGAAAGCTGAGCGCTGAAAAATTGATGCTTCTGAACTGTGGTGTTGGAGAAGACTCTTGAGAGTCTCTTGGACTGCAAGGAGATCCAACCAGCCCATCCTAGAGGAGATCAGTCCTGGGTGTTCCTTGGAAGGACTGATGTTGAAGTTGAAACTCCAATCCTTTGGCCACCTCACGCAAAGAGTTGACTCATTGGAAAAGACCCTGATGCTGGGAGGGATTGGGGGCAGGAGGAGAAGGGGATGACAGAGGGTGAGATGGCTGAATGGCATCACTGACTCGATGGACATGAGTCTGGGTGGACTCCGGGAGTTGGTGATGGACAGGGAGGCCTCGCGTGCTGCGGTTCATGGGGTCACAAAGAGTCGGACACAGCTGAGTGACTGAACTGAACTGAATTGCTTTACCATATTGTGTTGGTTTCTGCCATACATCAACATGAATCAGTCACAAGTTTACATATATCCCCTCCCTCCTGAATCCCCCTCCCATCTCCTAGCCCACCCTGCCCCTCTGGGTTGTCACAGAGCACTGGGTTGAGCTCCCTGTGTCATATAGTAAATTCGCACTTGCTATCTATTTTACATATGAAATGTGTATGTTTCTATACTGCTCTCTCTCAACTCATCCCACCCTCTCCTTATTCTACTGTGTCCACAAATCTGTCCTCTATGTCTGTGTCTCCATTGCTGCCCCACAAATAGGCTCATCAATGCCACCTTTCTAGATTCCACATGCATGTGCTAATATACAATATTTGTCCCTCTCTTTCTGACTGACTTCACTCTGTATAATAGACTCTGACCTCATTAGGAGTGACTCAGATGTGTTGTGTATGTTGAAGCATCCTTGAACTCCAGGAATAAGTTATATCAAGATGTATAGTCTTTGGACAGGCTGTTGAATTCTGTTTACTAGCATTTTTAAAGGATTTTTGCATCAGGAATACTGATTTGTTGTTTTCTTGTAGTGTCTTTGATTTCCCTGGTGGCTCAGACAGGAAAGCGTCTGCCTACAATGTGGGAGACCTGGATTCGATCCCTGGGTTGGGAAGATACTCTGGAGAAGGAAATGGCAACCCTCTCCGTACTCTTGTCTGGAAAATCCCATGGACAGAGAGCATGGTAGGCTCCTACAGTCCATGGGGTCGCAAAGAGTCGGACACGACTGAGCAACTTCACTCACTCACTGTCTTTGCCTGGTTTTGATAGCAGGGTATCCTGGCCTCGTAGAATGAGCTTGAAAGGGCTCCTTCCTCCTCAGTTTTTGGGAAGACTTTGAGCAGGATTGGTGTTAATTCTTTGAATGTTTGTTAATATTCTCTAGTGAAACCATCTGATCCTGGTTTTTCCTATTTTCATGACTGATTCAATCTTTTACTAGTTATTGGTTTGTTAAGGTTTTATATTTCTTCATGATTAAGTCTTGATAGGTTATGTGTTTCTAGAAATTTAAACATTTCTTCTAGGTTATCCAGTTTGTTGCATAAAATTTTTCATGGTAATCTCTTATAATCCTTTTTATTTCAATGGCATTAACTGTAAGGTTCTCTCTATAATTTTTAATTTTAGGTGAGTCTTTTCTCTTTTTTAAAAAATAGTTAATCTAGCTAGTATTTGTTTTTTTTTGTTGTTGTTGTTGTTGTTGATTAAAATACCCTCAGTTTCTATTGCTTTATTTTTTTGTTCTATTGTCTTTCTATTCTCTATTTCATTATCCCTGCTCTGTGCTGTGCTGTGAGCTAAGTCATTTCAGTGGTGTCCAACTCTTTGTGACTCCATGAACTGTAGCCTGCCAGGCTCCTCTGTCCATGTGATTCTCCAGCCAGCAATATTGGAGTGGGTTGCCATGCCCTCCTTCAGGGAATCTTCCTGACCCAGGGATCAAACTGGCATCTTATATGTCTCCTGCTTTGACAGGCAGGTTCCTTACCACTAGCACCACCTGGGAATGTCTCTGCTCTAATCTTTATTATTTCCTTTCTTCTGCTAACTTTATATTTAGTTAGTTCTTTTTCTAGTTTGTTGAGGTATAAAGTCAGTTAATTTAAGATAGATTTTTCTCCTTTTTTAATGTGTGCATTTATAGCTATAAAGTTCCCTTTTCACAGTGCTTTTGCTGCGTTTCCCAGGTTCATTTTCATTTGGGGCTTCCCAGGTGGCTCAATAGTAAAGAATCTGCCTGCCAATTCAAGAAACATAATGAGACACGAGTTCGATCCCTGGGTTGGGAAGATCTCCTGGAGGAGGAAATGGCAACTCACTCCAATATTCTTGCCTGGGAAATCCCATGGACAGAGGAGACTGGTTGGGCTAAAGTTCACAGGGTTGCAAAAGAGTCGGACACGATTGAGCTGCAAAAGCACAATTTTCATTTGTCTTAAGGTATTTTCTATTTTTCCTTATGACTTCTTGATATCCATTGGTTGTTTGAGTGTGTTATTCAATTCCTCCTATCATGAGTTTTTCAGCTTTCCTTCTGCTATTTATTTCTAGCTTTATTCCATTGTGACTGGAAAACATACTTTGTAATAATTTAAATCTTTTAAAAAAATTGTAGAGACTTATTTTGTTGCTGTAATTATTTTTAAATAAAGGCATCTGAATTACTTTTAGGTGCTACATATGAAAATTCAAGTTATAGTTAAGCGATATTTCACAGAAACAGGTTTTTTTTTTTTTTTTTTTTTTGCATCTCTAAATGGTGAATCTGGTATTATGTAAGCATGAATCACAAACACAAATCCCAAGTTAAGTCATCTATTTTACAACTTTTTACTCAATGAGATCATGTATAGGGCCCGTACTCACAGTCTCATAAAGCCATGCATTGGTCACACTGGCCTCAGTGGTCATTTACTGTGGCCTCTTACATTGCAGATGAAAAAACAGAGAGTTCTGCCTATTCCAAAGGAGTGATTCCCAAAGGAACATATTTGATCATAGGTTATAGGTCATGTTACATCACATTGGTGATATTTTTGAGGTCATCCACTCATGTTCTCATTTGTGATACACCAAGCTAAGTCTTTCTGAAGGTACCATTGGATATTTAGAATGTTTACATAGCCGAGAATTCAGGACTTAAGCACACTGATTTTTTTAGAGCAATTTTAGGTTCACAGAAAAATTGATCAGAAAGTACAGAGTTCCCATAACCCCCTGCCCCCACCAACTATCAACATGCCCCATCAGAGCATTACATTTGTTAGAATCAATGAACCTGTATTGACACATGGCTTGTTTTTTTTGCCTTTGCGTGCTCAGCCGTGTCCTACTCTTTGTAATGCCATGAACTATAGCCCCCCAGGTCCCTCTGTGGAACTTGCCAGGCAGGAATACCAGAGTAGGTTGCCGTTTCCTACTCCAGAGGATCTTCCAGACCCAGGGATCAAAACGGGGTCTTTTGCACCTCCTGCATTGACAGGCAGATTCTCACCACTCATGCACCTCATCATCACCCAGATCATATGGTTCATGTTAGAATTAACTCTAGTATTTCACATTCTACTCCTTTTTAAAAATTGTAGTAAAAAACATATGACATAAACTTTACCATCTTAATCATTTTAAGTGTACAGTTAAGTAGTATTTAGTATATTTACATGGCTATGATATAGATATTCAGAACTTTGTTAGTTTCTGTATCTAGCAGAACAGAAACTCTATACCCATTAAACAACTCTCCTTTCTCCCTTTTCCCCAGCCCCTGGTACTTTAAATATCTCATATAGATGGAATCATCTAGTATTTGTCCTTTTCGTGACCGGTTTATTTCACTGAACACAGCATCCTCAAGGTTTCATGCTATAGCACATGTCAGGATTTCCTTCCTTTTTAAGGCTGAATATTATTCCATTATCTGTTTATACCACCCTTTGTTTATATAATTGCCAATCAATGGACATTTGAATTGCTTTCATACCTTGGCTATTGTGAATAGCACGGTTACAGAGGTGGGTGTGTAAATATCTCTTTTGAGATACTGCTTTCAATTCTTTTGGATATTTACCTAGAAATGGAACTGCTGGATTACATGGTAGTTTCATTTGCTTCGAGGCTCCTCTTCAATGTTTCCCAAAGCAGTTGTACCATTTTACAATCTTCTTAATAGTGCACAAAAGTTCCAATTTCTCTATATCCTTCCTTACACTTGTTATTTTCTGTTCTTAGTCTTTTTATTTATAGTAGCCACCCTAATAGCTGTAAGGTCTACAATTCAGATCTTTTGACTCTCTCACAAACTTCTTTGAACTTTCATGTATTTTGACAGTCCATTGTGTTCAGGTTAACTGCCAACTTCCTCTTTAGGGTTGGAACAAAATTCTACAAAATATTGGGAAAAATGGACAGGCATCCTAAACAAGAGAAAGATATTTGGGACATATTATCCATCAATGTATTATCCTGGAAAGCCAAAATGAAACTGGGTTTGTATGAAAATGAATATTCAATGCAAAATGTAAAATTTAAGAATTGTTGATGTTTCATTTCAGATTATTATTAAAATGAGGAATCAATTAACTTTATAGAAAATTCTGCATAATGCAAAGTTTCTGAACCACACCTATTTCAAACAATAAAAATTCTTTTATACAAAGAATTGTATCTTATTATAGCATAGAGGGAATTAGAAAAGATACAAAATAAAAACAAGGAAATGTTTTTAAATAAGAAGACTATGGTAACTAAAATCATCGAAAAAGCAAGAGAGTTCCAAAAAAACATTTATTTCTGCTTTATTGACTATGCCAAAGCCTTTGACTGTGTGGATCACAATAAACTGTGGAAAATTCTGAAAGAGAGGGGAATACCAGACCACCTGACCTGCCTCTTGAGAAACCTATATGCAGGTCAGGAAGCAACAGTTAGAACTGGACATGGAACAACAGACTGGTTCCAAATAGGAAAAGGAGTACATCAAGGCTGTATATTGTCACCCTGCTTATTTAACTTATATGCAGAGTACATCATGAGAAACGCTGGGCTGGAAGAAGCACAAGCTGGAATCAAGATTGCTGGGAGAAATATCAGTAACCTCAGATATGCAGATGACACCACCCTTATGGCAGAAAGTGAAGAGGAACTAAAAAGCCTCTTGATGAAAGTGAAAGAGGAGAGTGAAAAAGTTGGCTTAAAACTCAACATTCAGAAAACTAAGATCATGGCATCTGGTCCCATCACTTCATGGGAAATAGATGGGGAAACAGTGGAAACAGTGTCAGACTTTATTTTTGGGGGGCTCCAAAATCACTGCAGATGGTGACTGCAGCCATAAAATTGAAAGATGCTTACTCCTTGGAAGGAAAGTTATGGCCAACCTAGACAGCATATTAAAAAGCAGAGACATTACTTTGCCAACAAAGGTCCGTCTGGTCAAGGCTATGGTTTTTCCAGTGGTCATGTATGGATGTGAGAGTTGGACTGTGAAGAAAGCTGAGGGCCGAAAAATTGGTGCTTTTGAACTGTGGTGTTGAAGAAGACTCCTGAGAGTCCCTTGGACTGCAAGGAGATCCAACCAGTCCATCCTGAAGGAGATCAGTCCTGGGCGTTCATTGGAAGGACTGATGCTGAAGCTGAAACTCCAGTACTCTGGCCACCTCATGCGAAGAGTTGACTCATTGGAAAAGACCCTGATGCTGGGAGGGATTGGGGGCAGGAGGAGAAGGGGACGACAGAGGATGAGATGGCTGGGTGGCACCCCTGACTCGATGGACATGAGTTTGAGTAAACTCCAGGAGTTGGTGATGGACAGGGAGGCCTGGCGTGCTGTGATTCATGGGGTCGCAAAGAGTCAGACACGACTGAGGGACTGAACTGAACTGAACTGAATGTAACTAAGATTTATTGAGGACTTACCAGATCACATGCCACATAGAGTTTATATGCATTTTGTGATTAACAAAATCTCTATGAGGTGTCGGGGGTGGGGGGGTGCTTCCTAGTTGGTGCTAGTGGTAAAGAACCTGCCTGCCAATGCAGAAGATCTAAGGGACATGGGTTCGATCCCTGGGTCAGGAAGATCCTCTGGAGAAGGGCATGGCAACCCACTCCAGTATTCTTGCCTGGAGAATTCATGGTCAGAGGAGCATGGTGGGATACAGCCCATAGGGTCAAAAAGAGTCAGACATGACTTAGCACACACACTATGAGACGGGAACTGATATACTTTCCATATTACAAATGAGTCTCAGAAAAGTTAAGCAAGTCTTCTGGGATCAAGAGCACTGAAGTGGTGGGCCAGCATTCAGATTCAGGCAGTCCAACACCTTTGAGGCACCTTGTCTAACCACAGTTAGATGCCGGGTTTCTGTGAAGAAATATTAAACGCGTGTGTTCCTTTATCAGGGGCAAAGACTAAAGGAGGACTGGAAAATAACTGTCTATAAAGACATGAAGAGGAATGATTTTCTTTTCTTAAGAGGACAGATTATATTGAAGTGGGAGGAACTCACATATAAACTTATTATTTTCGGAGAAGCGTTCTACGTGTGAGCGGTCCAAGACTCGGGCTTTTCCTTAGCATTCCCACCTCTATAACCCACCACAGAGATACTAGGTATTCTTTTAATCCTCCGTACTGAGGCTGAGCCCTGCACATGGACATATAAACATGCATGCATATCTCAGAGGAAATAGTGCTGTGTAATGGAGAAACCCTGAAATACTTTCCAAATTCCTTGCTTCCTGAGCAGAACTCAGTGGTTTAAAATTATTACTTATTTTTCAAGAGACTGGAGGGTAGTGTAGCAGCTGTGAAGCCAGACTGCCCGGGTTTGAGTCCAGATCTTCAATGCCCAACTGTACAACCTTGACAAGCTCTGTGCCTCTATATGCCTTAGAGTCCTCATCTGTGAAACAAGGATAATTGGTTGCGAGTGTACTTCATAGGGTAGTTGGAGAATTAAATAAGTCAATATATGTATAAAGCCTATAGCACAGAGCCTGGAATATAATTAGTGCTATTTCAATTTGCCTAGTGACTCAGAAGGCAGAACTGAAAGCCACAGAGAATTATTTCCAGGCACTGAACTTTAATGGAGTTTGGCTGGCTGGATATTAATACTGCTTTGGACTGGTGACTTCTCTTTATCTGCCCCCCTCTCTTTCTTTGAATAGGAATGTCTCTGTTATCCTATGTCTGTCCTATCTTTGTATGTTAGGTAGCAGATAATTGGTTTCTTGAGTTTCATAGGTGCACAGATGGAGAAAAACTGTGCCCCTCAAACTGTACTTAGTGGAATATACCCAGAGCCTAATTTAGATGATTTAGATGAGATTTGGGACTTTTGGACTGATGAGATTTAGGTGGAATTCTGTGCTACAGTGGGATGAAACTTCTGGAGACCTTAGGATGGGGTGAAGTTATTCTGTGTGTGATTCGGTATGAATCCTAGGACCTGGAAGTGGACTGAAATAGAATTTTGGCCTTCTGGGATCTTTGACCCTGGTATTAGTATTGTGGTTATGTTGTTATGTGGCAAAAGGGACTTTGCAGATGTTATTAAGGTTACTAATCAGCTGACCTTAAAGTAGGGCAATAATCCTGGATTACAAGGGGGACCAATGTAATCACATGGAGCCTTGAAAGCGGAAGGGGAAGTGAGAGAGATTCAAAGTGTAAGCAGGGCTCAACCCCACCATTACTGGCTTGAAGACAGAGGGGGCCACATGGGAACCATGAGTAAGAAACTGCCCAAGGCCCAAATGAATTGGAAGCAGATTCTCTAGGTAAGAGAGCCCAAGCCAAGACTTTGACCTTGGGAGACCCTAAGTAGAGTACCTGACCAAGCCAACTGAACTTCTGCCCTGCAAAACTGTGTCATAGTGAGTGAATGCTGTCTTAACCTGCTGAGTTCATGGTATATTTCACGGTAGCAATACAAAACCAATACACCAGATATGAATTAATTGTGTTGATATATAGCAGAAACCAATGTGATATTCTAAAGCAATTATCCTTCAATTAAAAATAAATATTTTTTTTTAAAAAAGCAGTAGAATATGTTCTTCATATGAAATATTTGGATCACTGCAGATCTCCACTATACATTCCTCCTGGGCAGCCCCTAAAGGTACGTGCGCACAGATCCAGAAGTAAACGTCCCAATGCTTATTATGATTCACTTCTGTGCTCTGTTTTATGCCTCTGGCATTCCCAGTGGGTTCAAAGAAGGAAGGAACTATTTCTTCTTGATTTTTTTGCTCCCCCAGAGCAAAGCCCAGTGTTGGTACAATGAAGCAGTTGATAACTAATTTTTCAAGTACTTTTTGGTGTGGACCATTTTTAAGCCATTATTAAGTTAGTCACAATATTGCTCCTGATTTCTGTTTTGATTTTTTGGCAGAGAGGTATGTGGGATCTTAGCTTCCAGACCAGGGATTGAACCTGTACCCTCTGCATTGGAAGGCCAAATCTTAACTACTGAACCACCAGGGAAGTCCCGACAAGTATTTTTTTGATGGAAAGCTAAGTGTGTTTGACAACTAATGTCTCTAGAGAACAATATTGGATGTGGATGGAGGCAGAGCCAGGGGCAGGAGACACGGTAGGAGACAAATTGGGGAAAGAAACAATTTGCAAGGACAAAGGAATGTAGCGTTTAAAACTTGTATAATTATTGTTGGTTTAGAAAAATTTCCTTGATATATCTTTCCTACCCGCACAGCCAGCAGGATAAATTTCGGGAAGTAGGCTGACCATTGCATAAGTGGCTTGTGAAATAGCACTTAGTAGCTCACATTCCCAACAAGTTGAATAAATATGTTTGTGTGTAGTTTACCCCCCAAGGATGCTTCTCCTGGCTCCCCGGCAGCTGGACCAGAATTGGTGTTTAGTAATCGCATGGCAACGGGCTCCCTCTGGGATTGGAATGCTCCATCCCTGATGCTCTCCCTGAGGAGACAGACTGGAAACAGACTGGGGTGCAGACTGATAGAGTGTGGTCCCCTCAGACAGTGCAGGAAGCTTGGTGAAAACTCCCAGAACCTCGAGGTGTCTTGTGAGGCTCTGGCAGAAGGCTTGTAGCTAGTTGCACCCCAAAAGCAAGTCAGAGGCATGGGATTTGAAGACATCTTCTAGGAAAGCAAGTCCCAGGGGGCATAAGGAAACTGGGAGAAATCATTAAAAAGAAAAACAAAACAAATTTTTATGAAGATTCACTCTGTCTTGGAAACCAATTAAGTAAATGCCAGCCCAGTCTCTATTCCCAGGGCAGTTGCTATTCTGGTGAGTGTAATTGAAAGTAAAAATAATCACTGCCAGGCTTTGAAAAACAGCCACCAGCTATTCTATTTTAAATGATGTAAAAAAAGCAGGAGGTGAATGTGAAAACTGACCTTCTAAGGATGGCAATGTGCTCCATCCCCTTTCACTAGCGGTTCCAAGCTGTCTGTGATTTCTTGTTAGTAAAATAGATCACCACGTGTTTTCAGGGGTTTCAGTGCCCCCATTACTAGGGCCGAGAGCAGTACTCTTATTATCGAATGCATTTTATGACTTCAGTTCAGGTTATAAATTTAGATTGGTCATTGTGCTGTTCAAGGTCTCAGCTTCTCGCTCTAAAAAAGCAGAACAAGCTGAATGGGAGATAAGAACTGGGGGAAGTTGGCAGCGGTTGTTTTTTAAACAAGCTGCTGGACTTACTTGATCCCTTGGTGATTTTGTCTTCTCTTCACAACTCTGATCTGGACTTACTTGATCCCTTGGTGATTTTGTCTACTCTTCACAACTCTGGATTTGGCAAGAAATATGTTCTCTGTATAACACAAATTGAGATCTTGTGAAGCCTGAGCTTTAAACGATCTTGAGGGTCCTCTTTAAGAAAGGGAGCATAAAAATGTCTATTTTGGCAAATTTTACAAAAAGATGTGACCATGTGAACACAGAACCCCATTCCAAGCCCCAAGAAGGGCCCTGTAGAGGTAAGTGGCCTCGAATCTAAAGCTTCAGTTCATGAACTGTAGCCCACCAGGTTCCTCTGTCCATGGGCTTCTCCAGGCAGGAATACTGGAGTGGGTTGCCATTTCCTTCTCCAGGGGATCTTTCCAAACCAAGGATTGAACCCAGGTCTCCTGCATTGCAGGCAGATTCTTTACCATTTAAGCCACCAGGGAAACCCACAAAGCTTCATTAATTCCTGATAAATCCACATATGCATCGATGAAAGGTTAGAGTCACATTGCTTCTCTGAGGACAAAGGAAAGTAGCAGGAACCACAGAATGTGGAACTCCAAAGGGGCCTTTTAAGATTAATCCAGATATTTTACAGATGAATAGCTGGGGAAACAAAGGCTCAGAGAGGTTAAGCATTGATGAGTATTTGCACAGATAACCAGCATTTGAATCTGCTTCTCTTAACTTCATTTTTCAGACCGGTGTTTCTGTACTATTTCTCAGGATAACTTGTGAACCCAGAGAAAACAACAGGGGTAAACATGACGTAGTCTGTCTTATCCTTGGAGAGGCATGTAGACTGCCAACAAGGGACTGCATGACCCACCAGGGTCTCTGAGAGGGGAGGCTGGGGGAGTCTACGTGATGTCATCACACCCCCTCCCTCGGTCCTGTTTGCAGAGATGACAAGGTGTGACTGCATGCCTCTGTTGTTTTTTTCTATTTTAATTCAAATACAAAAGGACATTCATATCCAAATAAATATCGTCTTCTTGTCACTTTCCAAGTAGGCTCTTATCCCAAATTGGTGACACTGCTGAAGCCAGTTTTAGAAAGTCCTTCTTTTTTTTTTTTACTTTTTAAATTAATTTATTCCTAGGAAGATTCACAGTTGGAAAGACAGGAGAATGATCAGTTGCCTAATGCACATCATTAACGGAAAGTAGGTATTTGAAGAGTATTAATACTTAAGACCATGAACTTCTTCCTCAGATTTTTCATCCCACCCGTGTGCCCCATCCAACAGATGACAGCTGGGCCACAGCGGGACTCCCCAGGAAGAATCCACTCTGACTGTGTGCTCTGCTATCCAGAAACAGTGAGCCAGGCCTCTGAAACATTCCTTTTCTGCATGAAAGACCTCCTCATCTATTGTAGAAAAATGTTGCAACCTTGCCACAAGAGATGGCAGAAGTATCTTTAAGCTGAGCTCAAAGCAAGAGGCCAGTTCTACTCTCAAGACATCAGTCCTTCTGCATCCCCCTCACCAAGTCACACACACTACAGTCATGGAAAGGGCTCTAATAGATCAAGTCCAGAGGCAGAGCCTGGGGTCTAATCCCATGGCTACCCCTGTGAAACAAAATCACAAGATGGGGTGGTAAGGAACCCCTAACATACAGGGCACTTTCAGAGGCATGGCAGGGATGGGCCGTACAATCTGTCTGGGAAGAAGGGAGCTGCTGTGACACCACAGACCTGATGGGGTAAAAGAGATGGTCACAGGACCTGCAGACATCAATGTGAGATAATATAGGACATCTGGAACATGATAAGTACACACCATAAATGCAGATTATTATGCAAGTGAAACTTAAAATGGCATTCTTAATCCTGTTTGTCCAGTCATAACGGACCTATGATCACATTCACGTATCACATCTCAGCTGCACAGCCAGTCACCAGCTTCGTGAAGCCCAAATATGCTGCTGTAAAAGGGCTCTACCCATGTGAGCAAACGTCTCCCCTCACCCTGCTAAGTCCAGGAAGCAATAAAACGAGAACTACCAAAGAGAAAAGACAGGGTCAGTTACTGTACTTAGCTCCAGCTATATAACAGAAGTAGCCCCTGGCACCAACTTCAAGAAAAAAAATAAAAAATACAGTTTAAATATTCTAATTTCAAAATGTTGACGTTCTGCTTTCCTAAGGCACAGTTAAGAGGCCGCAGAGAAAAACTGGCAACGCTGAGGGGTGTGCCCTGGAAACGACGTGTCTGTGTCGCTGTGCAGTGACAGGGAGGTGTCACTCCAAGGCCGCCAGCTGCTCAGTGGCACAGCGGACCTTCTTTGCAGTTTCTTCAAATTCTTTCTGCTTACTGTTGGTCTCCTTTGTGATTTTGTTCTTGGTTCTTTCTTTATCCAGTTTCAAAAATTCACTGAGGGTTAATTCTTCAAACTGCTTCTTGACAGAAAGGAAAGCACAACCAGATGAATGCTTTTTATGTTCTTCTGTAGGGTCGTCATCTGGTTCCCAGCCTTCCAACTCCTTGAAGCAGAAGAAACACTGAGCCAAGTCGGGCTCGTTCTCAGTGGGGCAGTGGATGAAGCCTGCCACGGCCATCTGCAAGGGAGAGCTCAGCTCAGGCCCCAGCGCGGAGGAGGGGGCCCACAGAGAGGCCGGAGCCCACAGGAGAGGTTGCCCCCAGCCTGGAAGCCCACAGTAGGCTTGGGGCCCGAGGGAGAGGTCGCCCCGGGCCCGGAAGTCCACAGAAAGGCCGGAGCCCAAGGAAGAGGTCACCCAGGGCCTAGAAGCCCTCAGAAGGATTCTAGAAAGTCCTTCTTAAACTAACCTTTTATCAGTTCAGTCACCCAAGAAAGGGGTGACTTTCGTGGTAGCTCAGGTTGGTAGCTCAGGTTAGTAGCTCAGGCATTTTTCTGTCTTCTTTCCTTCCCAATCCTTCATTCCCTTCCTTCCTTTCTGTTTTCCTTCTGTCTGTCTTGTCAAACAAACCAAGAATTATCATCCATCTACTAGATTTTGTGCTGAATGATTTTTGAATGTTCCTCCAAATCAAAACTATGATTAAAGGTTTAAGAAACATGAAAATATAAAAAATAATTTGATACTGATTCTGAAGAGGACTCTAGTTTTCACCTAAACCCTATGGGAAGAAATTAAACAACTAGTCATAATTTAATGGCCAAAGTAGGGAGAATTGCTATCAGCTTATTAAAATGCCCTACTCAGATGAAGGGCTTCCCATGAGGCATTAGTGGTTAAGAAATCCTCCTGACAATGCAGGAGAGGTAAGAGACTGGGGTTTGACCCTTGGGTCAGGAAGATTCTCCTGGAGGGTATGGCAACCCACTTCAGTATTCTTGTCTGGAGAAGTCCATGGACAGAGAATCCCACCTCCCCCAGAGGAGCCTGGCGAGCTATAGTCCATGGAGTCGCCAAGAGTCTGACATGACTAAGCAATAAGCGCACAGATGGAGGAACATAAATGTCTCTTGTGCCAGGCGTTGTGTGAGGCAGTTTTGTGTACATGATCACACTTACTCCTCCAACCTTAGGATGTTGGCATGATGCGCTCAGTTACAATTAGGTAAACTGAGGCACTGCAGAGTTCAGCTTTCAATGTTAGAGCTAATACTGGCACCAAATCTGCTGGCCCCGAGATCCATGCTTTTTTTACACCCTTCACCCTACGCGGCCATCCCCATACATGTCTGTGTTGAATTTATGGAGGCTCTGTCGATACCTCTGTGCTCCCAGCCTGGGTTACAAACTGGGTGGGGGGTCAGGGAAATGAGGTCATGAATTCAACCTCAGGAAGTACAGGCCAAGGCCACCAGTCATCCTCAAGGAAACCCAGGCAGAAAGATAAACCCTTCTTGGTGTTTTCTCCTGTGATGGAATTGTCGGAAGCCTGCTTATGTCTCTGATTGTTTCTCCCTCTTTTCTCCAATCTCCTCTCAAGTTTGTTCTTTTCTCAGTTGTCTGCCTCACTCCTGTTTTCACCAACCTCGTCCTCAGAATAATTTTGTATCACTGCCCCTAGATTCTGCTTTTCATTAAACACTTGTTCATATCTCATTTCTACCTTCCTCTCTCCTACTGTTCTTAATTCATCAGAATAAACAACTTGAGCAATTACCTGTAGCAACTATATTCAGAGCCTTCCTTCAACAACTGGGTCCTTCCTCCTCCTACCCTGAAATGTGGTGATAATGAAATTGAGAAAAAGACATTTGGGAATCAGCGTACAGTTATTCACATAAATGAGGCCCCAGACATTAAATCAGCATTTTTTTTTTTTTTTTAAGGACAGGCCATTGTGCTTTCTCTACATATTTTTTTATTTTCACCCACATCATTTATCTTGGAATTACCCATGTACTTCTGCAAGGTCTTTGGGAGGAAGGCATCTTCAGCTTCTGCCAAGGGTCACCAGGAGGGAGCACGTGGGCTATATGCCCAAGTAGACTTGATTCTGAAGAAGCTGGGTCCCTTTCTGACTGGCTCTAAGACACTGAGAAAACCATTTAATTTCTCTGATCTCAGTTTCTCTATCTGAAAAATGGGACCTTATAGTTATCTTGAAGAGCTGTGTTAAGAGCACAAAGTTTGGAATTACATCAAACTTTGATATCTACTCGGCCTCTGACTAGTTGTGTGGTACTAAGTTGACTACCCAACTCTTACTTCCCAGCAGGTAAAATGGGAGATAATAATACTTATATAGTATTTTAGGATACTATAGGAGTACTTACGTGATTACTAGGAGGATTCAACTAAGCACTATATTTCAAACTCTTGATCCAGGATATGATACAGAGCAAGCACTTATCTATTCTTCGGATGAGTGAGATGAAATATGAAGTTCTTGGGACAATGGCTAGCCCATAGTTGAGTTTCAATATGTGTTCATTCCCTTTCTTTCTTCCAAGGCAAAAGCAGTAGATGAGATACCTACTGATTATCTTCCCCTTTGGCTTAATGTGCAGACGATTAACTGTCTACAGTTTCCTCCACTTTGCATCTGGTGGCACTTCCCACCGTTGTAAGGATGGGCTTGCCCTTAGGAAGAATAAAGAGCTGCCTGCCTCCTATAATTTCAGAGGTGCTGAAAGTTTTATTTGTCTCAAACACCTGTCCTCCAGCAGTCTTCTTGGAGTTATAAAATTGCTCCTTTGGAAGTTTCCCTTTGGGTTACAACATTAACTCCAGAAAGCTTTTGTTAAGATGCAATTTTCTTCACTGGGTCGAATAATTGGTCCCTTTTCATTCACATATTAGCACGGATTGGTCAGGTCAAGTCTGCAGGAGGAGACGATGGGAACAGTAAGTTCCAAGAAGGGAGAACTGTAATATCTTGAGGCAGACCCAAAGGAGCAATGATGGGCTTAAGCAGCCTGGAGGTGCCCCAGTGGGCCCAGGATCGACTTTGTCTGTTTCCCCAGTTTGCTCTGGGGCGTCCTCCAGTCAGCTTCTTGCCGGGGGGGCTGCTAAGTACCCAGTGGGCAGTGAATTCCTGCGGTGTGGACGCCATTCACCTGGCCCAAGGTGGGAGCAGATGAGGTAGTGCCACCATTATGTCTAATCAGACGTGAAGTGGAGATTTGTGTGACACCAACCCAAGACAGAACAAACAGCGTGACAGAAACAAGAGGGAGCTCAGGTAGGATCAAGTGCTTAAGCAACAGATAACCCGTCAAGACTGCAGTCCAAAGGGGGTGACTGAAGAAACTATGATAGCCCGTAAATCCCAAGTGGATGGAGAGTTGGAATGTCTTGAGGACTGGTTGATAGCAAATAAACAAGAAATGGGAATATGAATAGTTTTTGTTTTTATTTTTTAACTTAGACACGAGGTTTGAAGAGTAGCAAACTACTAGGCAAACAGCGTTTTTCTGGGGGTGGGGATGGGGTGGGTATTTAAACAGTGGCATTTAAATACTGCAGTGGCAAAAGCAGCGCTATGTTTGTGAATGAGGTGCCCACACTCCAGTACTTCTTCTGACGGCTTTTTACTCATTAGAGCTTAATTACTGTTATCTCAATCTTTCCAAAGTTGTTGTGTAAACAGGGATATGGTGAGTGGTTGGTAATGCCCAGGTCACAAATGGGATAATGAAGGCACAGCTAGACTGTAACTTTATATTAAATGAACACATTCCTTGTATGTCTGTAAGTCTGAAACCCAGTTTACTGTTCAGATGTATAAATCCAACATGCATATTATGATTAACCTTCCACAGCAAAGACCTGGTGAGGCTGCCAAAAAGTTCGCTTTTCAAGTACAATTACAGCCCCTGGGAAGGCAAATTGTGATACATGAGAAATACATATAGAATAACTGACATGTACAAAACAGAGAAGTCGGGGGTCTTTTAGGAGCTACACAGCATAGAAATTGATCCTTTCTTGCCAAAATCTGGGAGAGGCTTTAAAACTCTTTCTCCTAACACAGTGAGACATTTGCAAGTCATTATTCTATGGCTTCTGTCTTTACAGCATTTGTATACATAATACTAACCAATAACAGCGTGACTACTGTGTGCCACACTGAGTGTTCTACATAGCTTATCTCACTAAGTAATTGCAACCTATAAAGTAGCAAATGAAAACAGACATGGTTAGAACCAAGGAAAATAGTGTGGTTCAAACCAAGGAAGTAGCAAATAAAAATAGACATGGTTAGAACCAAGGAAATAAAGATTCTGTGCTTAAAAAAAAAAATCAACTTTGAATAATTGCAGAAAGGCTAGGAATTCTCTGAAATTTGTAGATAAATCCTGATATCATCTAATGATGCTCATTGTGATCTGTAGTCACAGATGGAGTACAATAGGGACCAGCAGATGATTTAAAAAATAGGTCAACAAAAAACCAGAACCAGGACATAGATCCAACTCTTGGCCACATCTCTTAATGGGGGAGATATTGCCAGTGAACAAGAGAGTTGCATCTTTATTAAATGAGTTTTCCAGTTGTGGGCTGTTTAATGTAAATTCATACTTAAGTTCATCTGATAAAAAGCTGTATTTAATTCATGATGTAATTCTATGTTCTTTCATGGATTGTACAAAATCCCAATGTAAAAGAACTTTGAGAACTGCTAGCTAGGAAATGCAGCTATGGATGAGGTTCCAGATTTGGGCTCAAGGTCATAGCTCATGTTCATGGACTCCGAGATATTTACAGTGCATTGTGAGTGACTTAAACAGTATAGAAAGTACCATGTGTGATAGGATTCCATTTTGTAAAACTAAAGGACAAAACCCTAAACCGTTCTTTATTAATATTGAAAAATGGAAAACAAATATCTTACTGTGAGGCACTAGTTATATACATTTAGGCATAAAAACCTGCATGTGTTGCCATTAAAAATAAGGCTATAGGAAAATCTTTTTCAACACTATGTTCATGGTCTGTTAAAAACAATAAAACATAATTGAAAATAGTTTAATACCACTTTTTATGAAAGGAAATTTATGCATAGGCAAAACATTTGTAACATAAATGTTAATATGCTAACATGTTTACTCTGGGTGGTGAAATTACAACTGATTTCTTTTCTTTTCTTTTACAAAATTTAATTAGACTTTATTTTTAGAATAGTTTTCAATTTGCAGAAAATGAAGATAGTACAGAGTTCCTTTATACCCCACATCCAGTTTCCTCGATGATTACCATCTTACATGAGTATACATGAGCTATTATTATCTCTTACATTTAGTATAGTTAATGAACAAATATTTAAATATTAACTCTAGTCCATATTTAGTTCGAGTTTCTTATTTTTCTGTTCCAGGATTCTACTCAGGAGACTGCATCATATTTAGTCATGATGTCTTTTTATTTTCCTATTGGCTGTGACAGTCTCTCAAGACATTTATAGTTTACATTGACCTTTGACAGTTTTGAGGAGTCCTGGCAGATATTTTGAAGAATGCTTCCTTGTTGGAATTTCTCTTAATTAGACTGGAATTATGGTTTTTAGGAGAAACTGTTGAAGTTTATGTTCTTTTAATTTATTGATATCTGTATCTTTCAAATTTTCTGAAATGAACATGTATTACTTTTGTACCAAAACAGTTATTATAATAAAAATTATATGCACATGAGTATATGTAGACTTCCCAAGAAGCTCAGAAGTAGAGAATCTGCATGCCACTGCAGGAGATGCAAGAGATGTGGGTTCCATCCCTGGGTCAGAAATATCTGACTGTGGTTATTCTCTGGATGAGATACTCAAAGACTTATCAGAGGCATGTAACTTATAACTTGTCAAGAGAATAAAATCAGTTATTCGCCAGAAACTACCTAAGAATAGTTGTCCGCTGGACCCTGGAATCTGTTGTTTCTGTCTTCAGAATATCCTCCTCCCTCAGGTAGTAGTAGCCCAATTTTCCTCTCCTTCTCCCACTATTCCTGCAGTGGCTATCTGACCACACTCCGAGTCAGACAACTCCCTCCTGGCCTACAGTGATTGGGGGATCACTTAGACATGTGACTCTAAGTGAGCCAATGGGAGCCTGTCCTGAGATTTTTACCTGGAGTGTGCAGAAGAACTTTCCTTCTGTTATGGCTATTAAGCTGATGGGACATAAGCTCAGAGTAGTGAGGGACCATGTGGACTACTACAGAGAAACAACCTGTCTGAAAGGAAGTCATCACAAAGGAAAGCACCCCTAGGAAGTGAGGGGAAATGTTCTTGCGGCTAATGCATGAACATCCTGATTCTGACAAGCCAGATTTATCTCCTCAACTTTTCAGTTACAGGAACTGGTAAAGCCTTTTTTTTTTTTTTTTTCAACTTGTCAGTTCAGCTTTTATTTTTGTTACTGCAACTAGAAGACTCTTGATTAATGCTCTTTCAAGATCTTATTCAACATCTTATTTCCCTAAATAAATCTTTAGACCCAAGTGAGGGCTTCTCAGGTGGCGCTAGTGATAAAGAACCCGCCTGCCAGTGAGGGAGACATAAGAGATGCGGGTTTAATTTGTGGGTTAGAAAGATGCCCTGGAGAAGGGCATGGCTACTTACTCCAGTATTCTTGCCTGGAGAATTCCAATGGACAGAGGAGCCTGGTGGGTTACAGTCCATGGGGTCGCAAAACACTGGACATGACTGAAGTGACTTAGCGTACGTGCAGACCCCAGAGGTGAACATCAGCATCCTTTTCCTACATTTTAATGTTATTTAATTTGTCTTTGGACTCTTCTATCTTGCTTCTCATCCAAAAAGTAAAGACCACCAGTTAAAAATTTAGTCACACTGATTATTTAGTTTCATGTTGCCTATACAGTGTATCTCCAGCAGTGATTAATCAAATTCAAAATACATTAAAACATCAACCATATTGAAAATAGTTCCTGTGACAAGGATGTAGCTTCAGCTTTGTGACTTTAAAATATCTTGCTTCATCTTAAGCAAGCCTGCTAACCTTTGAGGACCTCTTTCTCGTTCAAGCAGTTTCTTAACTATCAGGAAATTCTCCTGGTCAGTTGCTATGGCAGCAGCACCAACTCAACTTTCCCGATTTAAAAGTGTCATCTGTCAAATGAGCAACTGGCCTCTTTTCTACCGCATCCCAATCTCTGGGCCAAAGTGAGACAAATTAAAGAGAGTAACATGGTATTTTTTGTACCAGAAGACATGCGAGGGCAATTAAAGTGCTACCCAGAGGTCACATAGGGTTGGGGTGGAATGTTTGGACATCTCACAGCCACTTAAAAATGAGTCTCAATCCCCAGCTCTGCCATATACTTACTGTTAGTTTGTAGAATGCTTATTAAAACCTGTGACTCCATCATCTGTGAACAGAGACTAATAATCAAGTAACACAATATAACATATAATGCAATAATATACAAAATAATTGGACTGATTTGAGGTTTAAAGATATGGTCTGTAAAGTGCTGAATGTAATGGCTGACATAGAGGAAGCACTCAGTCAGCACCAGGTAGCTATTGAGATGTGCAGTTGTGATGACATCTGGAACTCACTACATCACAATGAAAATACCTTATAGAAAGCCTATGGATTAGAAGCATCTCAAAGTGGGAAGAATGGTCTTTATTTATTTATTTTTACTTAAAAAAATCCACATTTTCTTTTACTCAAAACTATATTGTAAAGGTTTTTCCATATCTCTTCTTTCGCATTTTTAAAAAAAAATTACTCATTTTAATTGAAGGATAATTGCTTTACAATGTTGTGTTGGTTTCTGCCATACATCAACATGAATCAGCCACAGGTATACATATGTCCACTCCCTCTTAAAGTTCCCTCCCACCCCATCCCACCCCCCTTAGTGGTCACAGAGTCCCAGTTTGAAGTCCCTGAGTCATATAGCAAATTCCCATTGGTTATCTATTTTACATATGGTAGTGTATATGTTTCCATGTTACTCTCTCCATTCTTTTTAATTGGAGGATAATTGTTTTACTATGTTGGGTTGGCTTCTGCCACACAACAACCTGCATCAGCCATAAATGTACATATATCCTCTTCCTCTTGAGCCTCCCTTCCACCACCACCCCCATCCCACCCTTCTAGGTCATCACAAAACAGCAGGCTTAGGTCCCTGTGTTACACAGCAAACTGGTAGATCTTTTGAGAATCATAGATGTGTGGATAAAATGCAAGAAAGGACTAATCCGGATAAATTATTCACTCTCTTACTATGGCATCATGTCTAGAAGTGTTAATAAAAGAATGAAACTATACATGACCCTTAGCAGGATTGTTATAAACTTTTGACCTCTACCACCATCTCTGTTGAAATGACTCATTGAACACTTATAAGTGTTGCACATTGCATGGTCATTCATTTTCCTATTGTACTTGAGTTAAAATTTGGGGGCTTCCCTTGTGGCTCAGATGATAAACAATCTGCCTGCGATACAGGAGAACTGGGTTTGATCCCTGGGTTAGGAAGGTCCCCTGGAGAGGGGAATGGCTACCCATTGTAGTATTCATGCCTTAAGAATTCCATGGACAGAAGAGCCTGGCGGGCTACAGTCCACAGGGTTGCAAAGTGTCAGACACAATTGAGCAACTAACACTTTCACTTTGAGTTAAAGTTTGGGACAGATTGTAGCAAAATCATTTTGCTTTTGAATCTGTATCAGAAAATCATTGTTTGAAACAAATGCTACCACATGTGACTTTTACTTTTATTTTGGCTGCACTGTTTCCACGTGATAACCAGGTTTCTCTTGTTGTGGAGCATGGCCTGTAGAGCACTTGGGCTCAGTAGTTGTGGCAAGTGGGCTTAGTTGCCCGGTGGCCTGTGGGAGCTTAGTTTCCCAACCAGGGATCAAGCTTAAGTCCCCTGCATTGGAAGGCAGACTCTCAACTACGGGACTAGCAGGGAAGTTCCCGTGTGACTTTTCTGAACATATGTTGTAGAAGTCTAATCAGCATTAGAACTATGGTAGCATTTCTCATACTTTTTCTGAAAAGACAACAAATAATTTCAAGATAGTGCTAACCTTCTATCCGAAATGTTCTCTGTACCTGCATTATCAGAAAGTGTATAAGACTTCAGATGTTAAGTCAAGTGGACACTTTAAGGATCGCTTCCCTCTGGGTGACAGGGGTGTTAACATGAAGGGATGTGTGTATATGTGCTCAGTCATGTTCAACTCTGCGACACAATGGACTATAGCCCACTAGGCTCCTCTGTCCATGGAATCCTCCAGGCAGGAATGCTGGAGTGGGTTGCCATGCCCTCCTCCAGGGGATCTTCCAGACCCAGGCAACAAACCTGCATCTCTTGCCTTCACAGGCAGATTCTTTGCCACTAAGTACACCTGGGAAGCCCAACACAAAGGGAACTGGGCCTTTAACCTTGAAGCTGGTAAACCTTCTGATTTACTTCTTTTAAATAAGAATGTAAGACTAATGATACTTGAGGATAAATGCTGATTCTGGTTCATTAGCACAAAAAAGTCATAAGGTAAAGCCACTCGCAAGTTGTGACCATAGTTCCTTTACAAACTATTGAACTGGCTAGATTGCTGAGTAACTTTATCCAAGTTCAAATACTACACCAGGGAAGACTATTTACAAATAGTGTTTCTTGTACAGCTGGGTAGCATTTAGTTTCATTCATTTATGTTCAGCATTTCCAAAGGTTAGCAATGTGAATCATGCAATGGAGCCTGGCATCACATGGCTTCAGAATGTCACCACATCAAACACCCAGCTGGCGTCAGGGAAGGAGGCCTTGATGTCACTGTATGTTTGCCCTATATGTTTTCTTAACCCCAAGAGCTAGCTTCCTGTGAAACTCACTAGCTCTGAGAGGAAGGTCTCTGTCAACTGTGGATTTTTCAGGATACTTCTACCATCTTAGTGATGCTAGTGAGACGCATACAGCTGGATACTCATTAGGAAAATGAATTCTGAATTATACAGAGGAAAGAACAAGGGGAGGAACTTCTCTGGCAGTCCAGTGACTACAATTTCCAATGCAGGGGGCCAGGGTTTGATCCCTGGTCAGAGAACTAAGAGTTCTCAGGCCGCAACTAAAGATCCTGTGTGCTGCAACTAAGACCCAGTGTAGCCAAATAAATAATCTTTTAACACAAGGGAAAAAGATGTGCTGAATGGCATAATACAGGGATCACGTCAAGGATACTGTACCAGGCATCAGGGAACAGTTAGAATAAAAGTCGTTGATCAAGTTGAATCCCATCTGAGGTTTCCAGCACAATGACAAAGCCCAGTGTGAGGGCTTTACCTGCAGGGACAACTTTACAAGCTATAGCCTGCCTCGGGTTTATGATCAAGATTTGGCTCCCTATGTCAGGGTTCTATTTGCATATGCTATTCTTCCTTTGAGGGGCTTTATAATGTTTAATTACCCAATGAGTAACACCCTGCTATTGTTATGATGGCTAGCCCTTTTAATCTTCAGGAATTTCTAGCCAGACTTAAGGTGAGTGATCCAAAACAGGAAAATAGCTAAAGAGACGTGTGATTCAGATCAACGTTTCCACTGAGTTCCCTAAGGCAAGTGCTGGGTTTCCTTGAGAGCTCATGTGGTCATGGGGTCTGCCTTACCACTTTGTAAAAAATTTTGTTATTGGAGTATCATCGCTTTACCGCGTTGTACTGATTTCTGCCCTACAACAAAGTGAATCAGCCATGTGTATGCATATGTCCCCTTCCTCTTGGGCCTCCCTCCCACCCTCTTCCATCCCACCCCTCTGGCTCATCGCCGGGCTCCAAGCTGAGCTCCCTGTGCTAGATCGCAGCTCCCCACTCGCTATCTATTTTACACATGGTGAAACAGTGTCTGTATGTTGATGCTACAGCTTCTACACCTTCCCCACATTCAGAGCTCATCGATTTGATGGCTGACGATCTCCTGCCAGACTCGCAAGTTTTCTGAGGGAAACTGCTGGCTTTTGTTCATCATAATAGAGCTGGTGCCCAGCATGGGGTCTGCTATGCACTAAATGCTTGGGTCTCCCCTAAATTCACATGTTGGAATCTAATCCCCAGCGAGATGGTATTCGGAGGCGGGGCTTCGGAAGGTGCTGAGATCACGAGGGTGGAGCCCTCGTGGATGGGATTAGGGCTCCTATAGAAAGGGACCACAGAGAGCTCCCGTGCCCCGTGTGCCATCTGAGGACACAACCCGAGGACGGCCGTCTACGAACCAGGAAGTGGGTTCCCACCAGACAGCAAATGTGCTGGCGCCTTAATCTTGGACTTCCCAACCTCTGGAACTGTGAGAAATGAATTTCTGTAGTTCATAAACCACCCAGTCTGTGGTCTTTCGTTACAGCAGTCCAAACAGACTTAGACAGTACCCCATATATTTTGAAAACAAGTTGGTCACATTGCTTTTATCCTTCAAATGATCGCATTATTTCCCCAGATCAGAATCCAGGCATGGGCATCATGAGAAAGAGGAATAAGTTCTGATTTGAAAAAAATAAAACAGTGCACCAAGTGGCAAAGTGGCTTGGGTGGTCATGGGTGACGAATATAATTCTGATCTTTAGGATCCTGCCAGGAAGGTGAGCTAGTTGGCCTTCGCGGACACATGCTCTGGCTGACTTTGTTCTGATATAACGGAGAGGAGTGACTAACTCAGCAGAAAGACTGAGGCCACTGTGTGTGAGGGTCAGGATCCTGGAGGAGATGACCTTTATGGACGCTTGTGTTCCTGAAATGTTCTAAGTCCATAAAAACCACCCAAAGCAAACAAAATAGAAAATTGCTGCTCTCAGAATCAATATTTTCTATGAAAAAGACCAATTCATCAAGCTGTTTGTTACTTGGTATCTTGTTGAAAAGGTAACATTAAAAAAAATTATGACAGACTTTTTGTTTACTTTTCCACCAGTGGCTTGGCTGTCTTTTAGATGTGATTCCAACCTGGCATTTTGCATATTACCGTGAGTCAGGAGGGTCTGTGCTTCTGCCCCCAGCTCTTGTCTGCTGGCAGATGCTGATGGCGAGGCTTTTGCATCTGCTTCCGTGTTGGCTGACCTCTGGGCTCAGGTCCTGCAGCTCGCGGTGTCCCTCACGGGGACAGGGCACGTCCTGGAAATGGCCTGGCAGTCGGCTCCCCTGGCTTTCTCTGCGGGTGAGCTCAGGCAACCAGCAACTCGGTGACTCCGACAGATGTTATTGTCTCTAACCCTCGGGCACCTTGCCCTGCTGTCTCACACACAGAGGGTGATGCCTGGCAACCTGCCTGATGCCACCAGGAACCAGCCTGGCCCGAGGGAGTACTGCCAAGTCATGCTGGCCAGCCGCTCTCTGGGAGCCCGGTGGCTACCAGCTACATGCGCTGGTCTGCGGGCTCGGAGCGCTGTTGGGGGGACACACTCGCTTCAGCATCTCAGTGCTGTCCATGGCTGTCACCGCTACAGCTACGTTCTGTGTTTTGAGCCATTTTGTTTACACGTTGCATTTGCTTCATTGTGCAATTGCGGTAACTGGAAGGGTTCGTTGGACAGAAGCCATAGGTTTTATGGCTGTGTCTGCAGCGAAATATTGGTGGGCAAACATGTGGCTCCCGGGGTGCTCTGGTGCAACCCTTAAGATTGAAGTCACCTAAACAATAAACAAGAAATAAATCTCTGCCAGTCAGCACGGATGACATACATCCACTTTGGGAAAGGAGCCTGGCTCAGTGGAAAAGCACCGACTTTGCAGTCAGAGAGCCTGGCTGCAGCTCCTGGGTCACCTCTTATAAGCTGAGTCCTTTACATGTTTTCAATTTGGTTTTAATTCTCTTTTATTCCTATTCAGCAGATTTAATTTGTATGAAAGTATTTCTCAAATTAAAAGGAAAATATGAGTCAACATGTGTATAGTTTAACTAAGTTAGCTGATTTCTGAGTCTTGATTTCCTCATCTGTATTTGAGTTCACTTAAATAATGCCATTTGTAGCAAGACAGACGGACCTAGAGACTGTCATACTGAGTGAAGTAAGTCAGACAGAGAAGAAATATCGTACAACATCCCTTATATGCTGAATCTAAAATGAAATTATTCAAATGAACTTATTTACAAAACAGAAACAGACTCACAGGCTTAGAAAACGAACTTATGGTTGCCAGAGGGGAAGGATTAGGGTAAAGGATAGTTAAAGAGTTTGGGATGGACGTCTGTTAGAGAGTCTGACAAGGACCTGCTGTGGAGCGCAGGGAACTCTTCTCAATGTTATGCGGCAGCCTGGATGGGAGGGAGTTTGGGGGAGAATGGATGCATGTACATGTATGGCTGAGCCACTTTGTTGTCCCCATGAAACTGTCACAACATTGTTAATCAACTATATCCCAATACAAAATAAAAAGTGAAAAATAAAGGATTTATCAAACCATTTTTTTAATATTTAAAAAGTAATACATTTAAAGAATGCTAGAAGTTATAGCCAGGTTTTCAAAAAAAAAAAATTAAAAAGCTGTTTATTAGCAGTGAAAAAAAAGAAATAGTTTAAAAAATAATTGAGTTCCTTTATTCATTCAGTTCAGTCAGTTCAGTTCAGTTGCTCAGTTGTGTCTGACTCTTTGCGACCTTATGGATTGCAGCACACAAGGCCTCCCTGTCCATCACCAACTCCCGGAGTTTACTCGAACTCTTGTCAATAGAATCGGTGATACCATCAAGCCATCTCATCCTCTGTCATCCCCTTTTCTTCCTGCCTTCTATCTTTCCCAGCATCAGGGTCTTTTCGAATGAGTCAGTTCTTCACATCAGGTGGCCAAAATATTGGAGTTTCAGCTTCAGCATCAGTCCTTCCAATGAACACCCAGGACTGATCTCCTTTAGGATGGACTGGTTGGATCTCCTTGCAGTCCAAGGGACTCTCAAGAGTCTTCTCCAACACCACACTTCAAAAGCATCAATTCTTTGGTGCTTAGTTTTACTTATAGTCCAACTCCCACATCCATACATGACCACTGGAAAAACCATAGCCTTGACCAGACGGACCTTTGTTGGCAAAGTAATGTCTCTGCTTTTTAATATGCTATCTAGGTTGGTCATAACTTTTTTTCCAAGGAACAAGCAGCTTTTAATTTCATGTCTGCAATCACCATCTTCAATGATTGTGGAGCCCCCAAAAATAAAGTCTGTTTCCACTGTTTCCCCATTTATTTGCCATGAAGTGATGGGACTGGATGCCATGATCTCAGTTTTCTGAATGGTGAGCTTTAAGCCAACTTTTTCACTCTCCTCTTTCACTTTCATCAAGAGGTTCTTTGGTTCTTCACTTTCTGCCATAAGGGTGGTGTCATCTGCATATCTGAGGTTATTGGTATTTCTCCTGGCAATCTTGATTCCAGCTTGTGTTTCATCCAGCCCAGTGTTCCTCATGATGTATTCTGCATATAAGGTAAATAAGCAGGTGACAATATACAGCCTTGACGTACTCCCTTTCCTATGTGGAACTAGTCTGTTGTTCCATGTCTAGTTTTAACTGTTGGTTCCTGACCTGCATACAGATTTCTCAGGAGGCAGGTCAGGTGGTCTGGTACTCGCATCTCTAAGAATTTTCCAGTTTGTTGTGATCCACACAGTCAAAGGCTTTGGCATAGTCAATAAAGCAGAAGTAGATATTTTTCTGGGACTCTTGCTTTTTTGATGATCCAACAGATGTTGAAAATTTGATCTCTGGTTCCTCTCCTTTTTCTAAATCCAGCTTGAACATCTGGAGGTTCACAGTTCACCTACTGTTGAAACCTGGCTTGGAGAATTTTGAGCATTATTTTATTGGCATGTGAGATGAGTGCAATTGTGCAGTAGTTCAAGCATCCTTTGGCATTGCCTTTCTTTGGGATTGGAATGAAAACTGACCTTTTCCAGCCCTGTGGTCACTGCTGAGATTTCCAAATTTGCTGGCATATTGAGTGCAGCACTTTCACAGCATCATCTTTTATGATTTGAAATAGCTCAACTGGAATTCCTTCACCTCCACTAGCTTTGTTTGTAGTGAGGCTTCCTAAGGCCCACTTGACTTCACATTCCAGGATGTCTGGCTTTAGGTTGGTGATCACACCATAGTGATTATCTGGGTTGTGAAGATCTCTTTTGTGTAGATCTTCTGTGTATTCTTGCCACTTCTTAATATCTTCTGCTTCTGTTACGTCCATACCATTTCTGTCCTTTATTGTGTCCATCTTTACATGAAATGTTCCCTTGGTGTCTCTAATTTTCTTGAAGAGATCTCTAGACTATCCCATTCTATTGTTTTCCTCTATTTCTTTGCATTGATCACTGAGGAAGGCTTTCTTATCTCTCCTTGCTGTTCTTTGGAATTCTGCATTCAAATGGGTATATCTCTCCTTTTCTCCTTTGCCTTTTGCTTCTCTTCTATTCACAACTATGTGTAAGCCCTCCTCAGACAACCATTTTACCTTTTTGCATTTCTTTTCCTTAAGCTGGTCTTGATCCTTGCCTCCTGTACAATGTCAGGAACCTCCATCTGCAGTTCTTCAGGCACTCTGTCTATGAGATCTAATCTCTTGAGTCTATTTATCACTTCCAGTGCATAATCATAAGGGATTTGATTTAGGTCATATCTGAATGGTCTAGTGGTTTTCCATACTTTCTTCAATTTAAGTCTGAATTTGGCAATAATTCATTCAGCAAATGTTAATTGCCTATTGTCCGTCTGCTGGACACTGATCTGGATCCTGGGGGTGCAATGGGAAAGAAGACAGCGTCCTGCTCTAGTGGGAGTTCCTGGGCCATTGGACAAGAGTCACTGTTCAGGGATAAACAGTGGATAAATCCCAAAGCAAAGTGTTAAGTGCACTAATTTAGATAACAACCCAAAGCCGTGGGAATACAGAGGCCAGAGAATCATTCCGCTCCATCTAGAGGTGATGTTTTGAGCTGAGTCTGGAAAGATGGGTTGGGATTGTGTCAGGCAAGGATGAGGCTTGGAGCAGGGGCAGTGGGAATGCATTCTGAACAGAGGGGAGTTGAAAGGTTTGGGACACAAAAGAGCAATGAAAAAGCATCTGGAAACAGATAACCTGCTTTTGGAGGAAAATAGTGAATTTTAAAAATTTTGTAGTATCTGCCAAATTTATCTCTGCATGGGTTAAAACAACTTACACTCTTTCCAACAATGCGAGGAGGAAACTGTCCTCTCTGTTCTCAGCAATGGTGTGTCATCAGACATGGGATTCTTTTTTTTCCTTCACTGCCCTAGTCTTAGTTGCAGCATGCGGGATCTTCGATCTTTGCTATGACATGTGGGATCTTTTTGTTGTGGCATGCGGGATCCAGTTCCCTGACCAGGGATCAAACCTGCAGCCCCTGCACTGAGAACACAGAGTCTTAGCCACTGGACCACCAGCGAAGTCCCCAGACATGGGGGACTGCAAGTGAAAGCTGATATTTCTGTGTAGTTTTTTTTAAGGCATTCATATTTCCTTATTCTTTTCTGTATATTTTGCCTAGTTTGATACTATGTTGAATATATTACTAAGTTAAAACTAAACCCTTTCCATGGTCTATAAGGCCCTACAATCTTGTACTTGGGAATGAGAGAATTTAACATGGACTAGGGGAAAATTTATGAAATAAAGAGATGACAATAGTGGGAACATGATACCAAAGCATTCCAGGGACTGTGGACAGGCACTGCCTTTTCCTCTGAAGGCTTCCACTTGTTGGGAATACCTCCTTGGGAAATTATTTTGATTGGGAAATTGGGAAAAAATATTTACATGCTATCTTCCACTTTGATAGATATCAACATGCTTTCCTCCACAAAGGAATACAAATTGTGTTATGGAATCATACTAGCACTGGGGCACTGAAGCAATTTTCTGAATTTCTCTGGCTGCAAACTAACAACCTCATCTGATATATGCACATGGTCAAGTTAACAATTGTTTTTAAAGTTTAAAATAACTATAGCAGTTACACCATCTTAGACTATATCCTGCCAAATGCAATGTAATAAGCTTTCCCCAAACCTATGGCTTAAAACAACAATCATTCATTAGCTCAGATTACTGTGGCTTGTCCATTTGGGGCTGGGAAATCCTTAACAAGTTTACTTGGATTCACTCACATGACCACAGGTGGGTTCTGCAGGGGACAACTGGCCTTGATGGCCTTGCTCATCTGACTGGTGATTATCTGGGATAATGAGTGTAGCTGGGCCACAGGATTCTAGCAGTTAGCAGAAAGTCCAGACTTCTTTGCATAATTCCTGGGATTCCAGAAGCAGCAAGAAATAGCAAACTGCAGTGAGCATTCACTTTTCATACTTCTTGGGTCATCATAGATAATATCGAATTGGAAGAAGCAGATCACATGGTCAAACCCAAAATAGATGAGAGAGAAGACTGACCAAGACAGTCTGTTTTCAGCAGGATTTGTCAACAATGCCAATGGCACTGGGTTCTGGATAATTCTTTGTGGCGGGGGCTACACTGTGTATTGTGGGGTGTTCCAGCGGTCTTGGCTCCTACCTACCACAGGTCAGCAGCAAGTCATGACAACCTTTCCATTCCCCCCAAGTCATGACAACCAAACAAGTCTAGACATGTGGCCAATGACCTCTGGGTGGCAAAACTGCCTTTGGTTGAGAGTCACTGATTTACAGATGTATATGTGTGTGTGTTAAGTTGCTTTAGTCGTGTTTGACCCTGTGTGACCTTATGGACTGTAACCTGCCAGGTTCCTCTGTCCATGGGATTCTCCAGGAAAAAATACTGGAGGGGGGTGTCATGCCCTCCTCAAGGGGATCTTCCTGACCCAGGGTTCAAACCCACTTCTCTTATTTCTCTTGCATTGGCAGGCGTGTTCTTTACCACTAGTGCCACCTGGGAAGCCCCATAGGGATCTATGAACATGGGGTAAAGCTTTGAGAGTTGTTAATGCAACAATTTCCACATACAACAACTGATACAATACTTTAGTTTGTTTTTCTTTGCTACATTGCTAACCTTGCATTCTGAGGCTGTTCTGATTATCTACACTGACATATGTGTTTTTGAAAAGCTATCTTTCGGTTCAGGGATTCAGCCCGTCTTTTCAGAGTTTGATATTCATTTGCAATTCTGACTTTTAAACTTTAGACTTTGGTAGCATAAAATGGACCTTATTTGTTAGAAACTATTATGTTGTGATAGATTGGGTTATTGGACCCAAATCTTCGTTTTCTCCCTGTGATAGTAAATTTTTGCCATTATCGTGTGACTTCCCATGCCTCAAGAAAGTGAAAGTGAAGTGAAAGTCACTCCGTACTGTCCGAGTCTTTGCGACCCCATGGACTATACAGTCCATTGAATTCTCTAGGCCAGAATACTGTAGTGGGTAGCCATTCCCTTCTCCAGGGGATCTTTCCAACCAGGGGTTGAATCCAGGTCTCCCGCATTACAGGTGGGTTCTTTACCAGCTGAGCCACAAGGGAAGCCCAAGAATACTGGAGTGAGTAGCCTATCTCTTCTCCGGGGGACCTTCCTGAGTCGGAAATCGAACCAGGGTCTCCTGCATTGCAGGTGGATTCTTCACCAACTGAGCTATCAGGGAAGCCCTGATGTATCAGGGAAGCTCCCATGTCTCATAGGAGGCAGATATACTTGCTTGCTCCATGACTTTGGGCTTGAACACATTACTTGTTTTGGCCACAGAAGGTGGGCATAAGGGGCAGTGTGAATCCTGGGCAGAGGTTTTAAAAGGCGTTGCGTTTCTGCTGGTCCCTCTTGGGCTTCTACCTTCTGCCGTGAGAACAGCACATCCAGGTAGGAACTAATCCTTTTGCTGGGTTCCCTGTAGGAGACAGGACCTGAACTTAACCTGGAGTCTAGAACACAGCTCCCATAGCCAACCTGCTGAGAGTGAGTGAGAAATGAAGACCTTATTATTGTAATACTTTGACATTTTGAAATTGATTGAAGCACTGTCAGCCCAAAAGCCAATGAAAATAATTTCCAATTTTAAAATCCCATTGTCATCTTTATTTAAAAAAAAAAGTACATAACCAGTGTAGAAAAATTAGAAAATTAAGAAAGGAAAAATCACCCATAATCCCTCTCTCTACAGAAAAATCACTATTAGCATTTTGATATATAGATTCCAGACTTTTTCTGTGCATATTAATTGTTGTTGTTGTTGTTTAGTCACTAAGTCGTGTCTGAGTCTTCTGCGACCCCATGGACTGTAGCCCACTCCTCTGTCCATCAATAATTCTTTCATTCAACAGTTCAGCAGATTTTGAGCTGTTTACTAAAACCTAGATGCAGTTAGATACAGCAGTGTATCAGGTGGACATGTCCCTTCCCTCCAGCAGATTACATTCAAGTAGAGAGACAAAATCAATATGTAAGCAAGTAAACATTCATTTGCTATGAAAGAAAAATATAGGATGCTACAAGAGTGTTTAACAGGAGGCACTGATGTTGTCTGTGGTCCAGAAAGGCACTACCGGAGAAATAATGCGCTGGGACTTCACTGGCAGGCCAGTGGTTAAGACACCGTGCTCCCAGAGAAAGGTCTTGAGTTTGAGTCCCTGGTCGAGGAACTAGATCCTCCACACCACTATTAACATCTGGTGAAGACAAATAAATTTTTAAAAAGAGCCCACCCCCTTGCATCTTCCCATACATAGAAAGACACTAAAATCATTAACTTGAGAGGTATGTTCTTGTGATTAGCAAAGCAATAATGTTAGACAGCAAAGAATAATATGTTAGACAGTAAATCAGACAGTAAAGAATCTGTCTGTAATTCAGGAGACCCAGGCTTGATCCCTGAATTAGGAAGATCCCCTGGAGAAGGGAATGGCTACCCACTCCAGCATTCTTACCTGGAGAATTCCAAGGACAGAGGTATCTGGCAGGCTACAGTTCATTGGGTGGCAGAGTCAGACATGACTGAGTGACTAACACATATATGTTATAATGTATTTCATACATTATAAAATGTGATGTCTGCTACATTATAATACATACACAATTCTCTATATTGCAACCATAATGCTATTTATCTTATACATTTTATAGTATAAATTATTGCTTAATATGTTCTCTTCAGTAGACAATATGAAATGAACATCTTTCCACAATAATGAACTTTTTTTGACAGCATCATTTTAATGGCTGCATCATATTCCATTGACAGGTACACACATCATGTTGTATTCAACCAGTCCCCTGGTGTTGGACATTCAGGTTGATTTTCATTTTTAGTTACTCTAAGCAATCCTGTAAGGAACATTCTGGCAAGAACTCTAATTTGTTTTGAAGAGCAATAATTGTGGTGAAAATTAGAAAATTATATGCTGTGAAGCAAAGTTGTATAACATATCCTGACTTCATGTATCCCCTAAGGAAGTATAATGGAAATATTTATTTTTGAAATAAAATTTCTCATGTATTGTCAACCACACCCAGTTAGTCATTCCTGAAGGCCCTTGGGGAAAACCTTGAACCATCTTTCTTGGATGAAGATTTATTGGTGGTAGATAGAGGCAGAATGGCAAGGGAAATGATATTGTATATACAAAACAACAAAAAAAAAGGCAGAGTACTACCTCTGCTTTTTCAAATCAAGAGGCAATCTGTTGTCATAATACTGTATTGCTGGTTTAACTTTATTTTGTCAGTGCGGTTACTGTTACCTCATCTGTGGCCTGTTTCCAAAAACAATGAGTGAGCCTCTGCAAGATAATCACTATAGTATCTGATCCTTTTGTGAGTAAGAGGCCAGGAGAATGTAGTAAGAAACAGTTCATTATGGTTTTCTCAGGGTATATGCCCAGTAGTGGGATTGCTGGGTCGTATGGTAGTTTTATTCCAAGTTTTTAAAGGAGTCTCCATACTATTCTCCACAGTGGCTGGATCAATTTACATTCCCACCAACAGCTCAGGAGGGTTCTCTTTTTCTCCACATCCTCTCCAGCGTTTATTGTTTGTAGATTTTTTTGATGATGGCCATTCTGACTGGTAGTTTTGATTTGCGTTTCTCTAATAATGAGTGCCGTTGAACATCTTTTCATGTGTTTATCAGCCATTTGTATGTCTCCTTTGGAGAAATATCTGTTTAGGTTTTCCACTCATTTTTTTGATTGGTTTGCTTTTTTCTCTGATATCGAGCTGCATGAGCTGCTTGTATATTTTGGAGATTAGTCCTTTGTCAGTTGTTTCATTTGCATTATTTCCCCCCATTCTGAGGGTTGTCTTTTCATCTTATTTATAGTTTTGTTCATTGCAGCACTGTTTACAATAGCCAGAACATGGAAGCAACCTAGATGTCCTTGGACGGATAAATGGATAAAATTGTGGTACATATACTCAATGGAATATTACTCAGCCATAAAAAGGAATGAACTTGAGTCAGTTGAACTGAGTTGGACAAACCTAGAGCCTGTTATACAGAGTGAAGTAAGTCAGAAAGAGAAAAACAAATATTGTATATTAATGTGTATATATTGAATCTAGAAAACTGGTGATGATGCACCTATTTGTAGGCAGGAATAGAGACACAGACGTAGAGGATGGACTTGGGGACACAGCAGGGGAAGGAGAGGTGGGGAGAACTGAGAGAGTAGCTTTGACATATATACACTACTATGTGTAAAATAGGCAGCTAGTGGGAACTTGCTATATAACACAGGGAGCTCAGCCTGGTGCTCTGCGATGACCCCGAGGAGTAAGATGGGGGTGGGCGTTAGGCTAAAGGAGGAGGGGACATATATGCATACTTATAGCTGATACATGTTGTTGTATGGCAGAAACCAATACAATATTGTAAAGCAGTTATCCTCCAATTTAAAAAAAGTTCAGCTTGAATGTGTCACAAGAGAGTGAAACTGAATCAAAACAAAATCGGATAAAATACTAGAATTCACACAATTTTTCTCAGGACGAACAAGTCTGCCGTTCTTATTTTGTGTAAGAAGTAGTGATTTAGGATCGTACATTAAGGAAGGGTATAAAATGTAATTTGGGCAAGTTTAATGGTGTAAAGTTATAACACAGCATTTGGGGTTTTTAATATGGACAAATCCATTTACCTTGTGGTTGACTGAGGTAACCTTGCAAGTATGTGTCCACGTTAAACTCATTGACTATGAGCAAATACTTTTGGATTGTGAACCCAAAGGAAGAAAGTGGTGAAAAGGCCTCATAAATATCAGTTTACTTGGATAACATAAACATAGCAGAGTCACATTTGTAATTTGGGCAGCGCTGACCTAAGTGGCTACATTTAATCAAATGACCATCAAAAATGGGATGATTTGGGAAACAGCCCCTCTTCTTTTTGGTTAAACCTGGATTGACTCACATTTTAAAACATTTTTAAAGCTTTGAAATCTAACAACTATCTAAGTCAATGACTTTTAATCAGTCAGTAGAATGCATAAGTTTAATAAAGGGCAAGCCAGTTATTAACAAGAAATAATTCCTTTCTACGATATCAGATTCTTGCTTTTAGGTGACACAAGAAGGTACATTTCTCTTTTTTATAAGTATAGTTGATTTACAATGTTGCGTTAATTTCTGCTGCATAGCATATTGATTGTTATATATGTACATATACTCATTTTTATATATTCTTTATAAACTCTAGTTTATCACAGGACGTTAAATCCCTGTTGTTTATCCTTGCTACATACACTAGACTGCATTTGCTAGCCCCAAACTCCCACTCATTTCACCCCCACCCTCCTCCCTCTTGGCTAGTCTGTTCTCTATGTCTGTGAGTCTATTTCTGTTTCATAGATAAGTTTGTTTATGTTATTTTTTAGATCCCATATAAAAGTGATATCAAACAGTATTTGTCTTTCTCCTTCTGACCTACTTCACTTCATGTGGTAATCTCTAGGTCCATCCATTTGTTGCAAATGGCATGATTTCATTCTTTTTTACATATACCACATTGTCTTTATCTGCTCATCTGTCAGTGGATATTTTGGTTGTTTACATGTCTTGGCTATTGTGAATAGTGCAGCTATGAATATTGGGGTGCATGTATCTTTTTGAATTATAGTTTTATCTGGATATATGTCCCAAGGGTGGGACTGCTGGATCATATAGTAGCTATATTTTTAGGTTTTTTCTTGAGGAACCTCCATAATGTTCTCCATGGTGGCCACACCAGCTTATATTCCCACTAATGGTGTCGGAGTGATCTCTTTTCTCCACACCCTCTCCAGCATTTGTTGTCTGAAGATATTTTAATGGTAGTCATTCTGACTTGTGTGAGGTGATATCTCATTGTAGTTTTGATTTACATTTCTTTAATAATTAGCAACACTGAGCATGTTTTCATGTGCCTGTTGGCCATGAAAGGTACGTTGTCAAGAAGGTATATTTCTTATCTGCCTATTTGTTTTGGGAAGGATTAGATCAAAAGACGAGAAAAAAACAGTTTCAGGGTCCTCAGAAATTCTGTTTGGTTTTAACAGTGAAATTATAGTTACCATACTTTATTCCACACTTGGTGGCTTAGTCACTAAGTCATGTCCGACTCTTGTGATCCCATGTAGTGTAGCCCGCTAGGCTCCTCTGTCCATAGGATCTTCCAGACAAGAATACTGAAATGGATTGCCATGTCCTTCTCCAGGGGATCTTCCTGACCTCAGGATCGAACCCTGGTCTCCTGAGCTGCAGGCAGATTCTTTACTGGCTCTTTAGCGCAAGTTTATAATAATCTTCTATATGGTAATTCCAATCTACAGCAATGTTGAGGACTCAGAAAAGTAACTGACCACTTTGTCCTCTAAAAAAGAGTCCTTGTTACTTAGCTCTACTGTCCTCTCAGAAAATTATCAACTAAACTCAGTCTATTCTTTCAAGAAATGTATACTGAGTACCGCCCCCTACCCAAAGTCTTCTGGGTCTCTGACTTTTTGTAGCTTTAAGTCTGGTGCAGGAGACTCATAATATACAGGTCAACAAAATGATGAAATAAGGTAAATCTGTAATATGAATGCAAGAAAGCAGAGTATAGAGGTGGAGACTGGTGGGTAGGGGAAAAGCAGGATCAGTTTAGAGTGGGAACAAGGAAAGGCCTCTCAGCTAAAAAGCCAGGAGGGAGTCAGTATGAGTGTTTGTTAACTGCTGTATCTCCAGTGCCTATAACAGAGCCCAACACACAATAGAAATTCAGTAAACACGTACAGGATGAACAAAGGATGGATGTGTGAGTAAAGAGCACTTGGGGAAGAGGGACCAGCCTGGGGAGCAAAAATAAATCTATATGACTGGAGCATCATGGATGAGGAGAGGATGCTGAGAGGTGAAGTTGTGGACCCTCTTGGTAAGGAGCTTGGATTTTATGCATCATGGGAAATCACCTGAAGATTTCAAGATGGAGGTAATCTGAATTTTGGTTTTAAACGTTGCCTGCTATTACCCCATATAGCTAAAATAATTTTGAAAAAGAAGAACAAAACTGGAGTTCTCATACTTCTTGAGTTCAAAACTTACTACAAAGCTACCATAAATAAAATACCATAATCCAAAATCACTGCCGATGGTGACTGCAGCCATGAAATTAAAAGACCCTTGCTCCTCGGAAGAAAAGCTATGACCAACCTAGACAGCATATTAAAAAGCAGAGATATTACCTTGCTGACAAAGGTCCATATAGTCAAAGCTATGGTTTTTCCAGTAGTCAGGTATGGATGTGAGAGCTGGACTGTAAGAAAGTTGAGCACTGAAGAACTGATGCTTTTGAACTGTGGTGTTGGAGAAGACCTTTGAGAGTCTCTTGGACTGCAAGGAGATCCAACAGTCCATCCTAAAGGAAATCAGTCCTGAATATTCATTGGAAAGACTGATGCTGAAGCTGAAACTCCATTACTTTGGCCACCTGATGCAAAGAGCTGACTCATCTGAAAAGACCCTGATGCTGGGAAAGATTGAAGGTGGGAGGAGAAGCGGATGACTGAGGATGAGATGGTTGGATGGCATCACTGACTCGATAGGCATGAGTTTGAGTAAGTTTGAGTTGGTGATGGACAGGGAGACCTGGTGTGCTGCAGTGCATGGGGTCACAAAAAGTCAGACATGACTGAGTGACTGACCTGACCATAAACAAAACATTGTGATACTGGCATACTGTATTGTAATCCAATGCTGTAGATAGAAAGCCCAGAAATAAGCCCTGGCATATATCGTCAAGAATTGTTGATATGGATACCAAGAGTGTTCTAAAGGGAAAAGGACAATCTTTTCAACAAATGGTGTTGAAAAAGCTGTATATCCCCATGCAAAAGAGTGAAGTTGGACCCCTAACCTTACACGATATGCAAAAATTAACATGATGTGGATGAACGACCTAAATGTAAGACCCAAAACTATAAAATTCTTAGAAGAAACCGCAAGGGAAAGCTTCATTATATTTGGCAATGATTTCTTGGGGGTGACATCAGAAGTACAGGCAACAAAAGTAAAAATAGGTAAATCTGACTGCATAAAAATTTAAAACTTCTGTGTTTCAGAGGACCCAATCAACAGAGCAGAAAGACAATTTAACAATAGGCAAAAAAAAAAACATATGTTTGAAAAGGCATTAATATCCAGAATATATAAAGAACTCCCAAAACTCAATAACACAAGAAATCAAGCAAAACAACTCAGAAAATGGACAAAGGACTTGAATAGACATTTCTCCAAGGAGAAAATAGAAATGGCCAAAAAGTACATGAAAATGTCTTTATGACATTTTGAGTTATGACAAAATGAGCTAGTGACATTAGCTCAAAGTCATTAATCATTAAAGAAATGCAAATCAAAACCACAATGATATGTCACCTTATATTCATTGGATGGCTACTATCAAAAATCCAGAAAATAATAAATACTGTCAAGGAAGTGGAGAAACGGGAGCCCTTGCACACTGTTGGTAGGAAAACCTTGTTCCAGGGGAGCAAAATCTGTGTATGCTCAAGTTCCATATATAAAATGGCATATTATTTACATGAAATCTGTTCTCATCCTCCCACATTCTTTTTAAAATTTATTGACTTTTATCTTTGGCTGCCCTGGGTCTTTGTTGCTGCACATGGGCTTTCTCTAGTCATGGAGAGGAGGGGCTTTCCTCATTGTGGTGCACAGGCTTCTCATTGGGTGGTTTCCTTTGTTCCGGAGCACAGGCTCTAGGTGGGTAGACTTCACTATTGGGGCATGTGGATTTAGTAGTTTCAGCTCTTGAGCTCTAAAGCACTGGCAGAGTAGTTGGGGCACATGGGCTTAGTTGCTCAGCGTTATTCGAGCTGTTCCCAGACCAGGGATCAAACCTGTGTCCCTGGCATTGGCAGGCAGATTCTTATCCACTGTACCACCAGAGAAGCCCCCTCCCACACACTGTAAATCATCTCCAGATTGCTTACAATTCCTAATGCAATGAAAATGCTATGTAAATAGTTGGAGGTGTGTGCTCAGTTGTATCCGACTCTTTGCAGCTCCAAGGACTGTAGCCTGCCAGGCTCCTCTGTCCACGGGATTCTCCAGGCAAGAATACTGGAGCAGGTTGCCATTGCCTCCTCCAGGGGATCTTCCCAACCCAGAGATCAAACCTGGGTCTCCTGCATTGTAGGCAGATTCTTTATCGTCTGAGCGACCAGGAAGCCCATCTTGGCACAGCATTACTAATTCAGTTTGCAAATGGGAATCAGAGGCTTGGAGTTGAGAGAGAAGAACAGGAGAGGTGGAGAAGGAAAATGGGGGGAAAGATAGAGAAATGGAAAATATATTCTAAGAGCCTCTAAACCAGTGTTTCTCAAACTTGCGTGATTGTCAGAATCACAAGGAGTCTTGTTACCACACAGAGGCTGGGCCCACTGAATTTCTGATTCAGGTCTATCTGGGGTGGGGCCCAAGAATCTGCATTCCTGAACTGTTCTCAGCAGATGCTGCTGCTAGTCAAGGACCTCATTTTGAGGACCGCTGCTTTCTACTGCAGCGGGGGGTCTGAATCATGTCTGAACAGTACTTCATCTGAGAAGCTTTAAAAAATCCTGCCTTCCAGACCACACTCTGGAGCAGTAAAATCAGTCTCTGAAGACAAAACCCAGGCTAGAGTATTTTTCAGCTTCACAAGTGTTTCCAGCAGAGCGGCCGAGGTTGAGCACCTCAGTTTTGCTGCTCAAATGGAGCTGAAAAGACCAGCACCACCTGGGAGTCTGTTAGAAATGCATACCCAGGGGCTTCCCTGGTGGTCAGGTGGTTAAGATTCCAAGCTTCCAATGCTGGGGGGCACCGGTTCGATCCCTGGTCAGGGAATTAAGATCCCACATGCTCCGTGGTGCGAGTTAAACATTAGAAAATTTAAATAAAAAGAAATGTAGACTCTCAGGCCCTATCTCAGACTGCTGAGCTAGCGTCTGCATCTGACAAGCAAACCTCTCAGACTTTGATGTGCATAGGAACATCTGTACAGAAATCAGGCACGGCGGTACTGGTTCAGCCAGGAGAGATGGTATAATGCTGGGGATAGGATGAGACTCACATATCTGCAGAGACAGGACACTTGCTCCTAGTGCTGTCATGCTAGACGGAGTATAAAGGAAGGACTTTGCTGAGGACTAAATCCTCTGATAGGCACTGCTTTCTAATACATCCAAACATAGTTGCTTGTGAAGAGCCTTTCACTTGAAAAAATTGAGAAAAGTAGATTAAACATTTTTTCTCTCTTTTTACAGAAAATGTATTAAAGTATAGTTGATTTACAATGTAGTGTTAATTTCTGTTATACAACAAAATGACTCAATTATACACATATATATTCTTTTTCATATTCTTTTCCATTATTATTTATCAAAGGGTATTGAATATAGTTCTCTGGGCTCTATTGTAGGACCTTGTTTGTTATCCTAGGATAAACATTTTTAATCTTTAGATGGACATATTCCATAGTGTATGAAAACAGTCACTTCTAGATTGATTGTGTTTAGAATACCAATAGCTACAATCAGTGGGCTTCCCTGGCAGATCAGCTGGTAAAGAATCTGCCTGCAATGCAGGAGACCCCGGTTCGATTCCTGGGTCAGGAAGATTCCCTGGAGCAGGAATAGGGTACCCAATCCAGTATTCTTGGACTTTGCTCATAGCTCAGATGGTAAAGAATCTGCCTGCAATGCAGGAGACCTGGGTTCAATCCCTGGATTGGGAAGATCCCCTGGAGGAGGGCATGGCAACCCACTCCAGTATTCTTGACTGGAGAATTCCATGGACAGAGGAGCCTGGCGGGCTATTGTCCGTGGGGTCGCAGAGTTGGACACAACTGAGTGAGTAAGCACAGCACAATAAGTGTCTAACAGCATGGAGAATATCTGCCGCCTTCAAACGAGGGAAGAGACAAGTGATTCCATCTGTGTGGCCCTCCGCTTGGTTATCTTATGGTCAGTGGTCTCACTGGCTAACCACATCATCATCAGAGTGGGTTTGGTCACCCATTTTTCAGATGCCGTCTTGTGAACCTGAAGGGTGATTCAGGGGTGCCAGATAGGAAATTCTGATCTTCCCAAAGAAAACAGACGCGGCTCACATGGTGGAAAACTACCCAAAGAGGCACAGAGCATGACAGAGAAAGGTGACTAAACACACAGACCCTGGATCCCAACTGTTTGGGTTTGAATCCTGCGTCTCCTACTAACTCACCATGTGTCCTTTGCAAGTAAACATACTCTCATATTCATTCCCTCATCTATGTGATGGGGATAGTGGTGATGATGACAGTCCCTACCTCACAGGCTATTGAGAGGATAAATGAGTTAGTATCTGTCCGGCTCTTAGTCTGGCCAATCATAGCATAGTTGCTATATAGTGATTGTTGAATATGCAGGAGAGGAAACACAGGAATATATATTCTTTTGTGTAGTTCAACTCCAGGATACACCTAAAAGATAATATCTTAATTTATAGAAAAATATCTTCTATGTCTGTGGGACTAAGTCATTTAAATTGCTCCCATTAAGGGGATGGCTCACAGAGAGAAATTCTTTGGGTCTTGATACTGGGATTGCATCAGTTTGGTGAATACATTTCTCCTAATGGGGTGGGCCATAATTTTCAACTATGTAGCAAAATAACTGGAAATAAGTAAACATCATTTATAATAAAAAGGATAAAAAGATGAAAACGAAGAAATATTTTCAGAAGAAGATAAAGTAACACATAATATACCATAAGCACCTTAGAAAACCCCCTTCTTTGAAGAGGAGTTGAATACAGTGAATTCAGAAAAAAAGGTTCTTGTGGACCATTTATATCTCATAGGCTTCATATTTACAAGTGATTGGGGAGTTATTCTTTTTTAGATTTATTTTACAAAATACATATTAAAATTTTCTATTAATTTATTAAAAAAACATTTCCTACAATTTTTGTCTCAACTGACAAAATGTAAAGCAAAATGCTTTCCCTCTGTTAAATGGAAGGAGATGTGCCTGGAGCCTTACCCAGAGGGCTTCCCTGGTCATGAGGTTCTATCTCTTGGGTCGTGTGAGTCCACCCAGCCACATAATCCAAATATGCTAAAACACACACACACAAATATAAACCAGGCTGCTTCCCCCACCCCGACAGCCTCCATGAAACCACCATGAGCCAAACATGAGGATCACATCACATCACCCCAATCGCACATCTAAAATTGTAAAGACAGCCTAGCCAATAGTCCCCTTCCTGCCAGAGGAGAAGTCTCTCTGTTCTGCTTTGCAGGAAATTGTCTCAGTGGTCAGTCCTTCAGCTCTTTTGTCAGTTCCTTCTCCTCCTGGCTACCTTTTAAAGCTGAAGTGCCCCATCCTTGACTCTCTGCAGCCTCCCTCCTTTAGAAATCTCCGGTGCAGCCTCTCTCCTGAACCCCAGGCTCATTGCTCAAGGTCTATACTTCCTCCAGCACGTCTCACAACCATCTCAAACCTGTCATATCCCAAACCGAACTTCTGATCTTCACCTAAACCTGCTCCTTCCAAATATTAGCTGATAGCAACTTCAATCTTCTAACTCTCCAGGACAAAAATCTTGTAGCCATTTCCCAGTCTTCTCCAATCCGTCAGGAAATCCTAATCCAGAAATTATGCAGAATTTCTCTATAATGACTCTGTTGGGGAAAGAATCTAAAAAAGAGTGGGTATACATATGACTGATTGGCTTTGCTGTACACCTCTAACTAACACAACATTGTGAATCAGCTAGACTCCAAAAAAATCTTTTTTAAAAAACGAAATGAAGCAGAATTTGATCTCTTCTCATCATCTCTGCTGCCACCACTCTGGTCTGAGCTGCCTTGGCATCTTACCTGGGTTAGTGCAACAGCCTTTTAATCTTTCTAAAAAACTAGTCAGATTATGACTCTGTTGAAAACCCTGCATGGCCCCACATGTCACCCAGTGAAAATTAAAGTCCTTACGGCCTTCCGTGGTCTGACAGCTGGCCCGTTACCTCTGTGACAGCACTGCCTGCTGCTCGCTCCCTTGCTTTCTGTCCTCCTCTGAGCTCCCTCTGCCTCGGGGTCTTTGCACTGGCGGTTCTGGCCACTCTCTTGCCTTAAGTGATGGCCAGGCTTACTCCTTCACTTCTTTACTCAAAAGTCATCTTCACAATGAGACTTGCCCTGATCACTGTATTGAGAACCTTAGACCTACTGCTATACTCCCAATCCCCTTCACCCTGCATTCCCTTTTCATTTCCCTTATCACTTAAAAACTTATTTATTTTAGTTTTGGCTGCACTGGGTCTCTGTTGCTATGGGGGAGCCTTCTCTAGTTGCGGAGAGTGGGGGCCATTCTTTGTTTCGGGGCTTCTCTTGTCGCGGAGCACAAGCTCCAAGCGCACAGGCGTGGGTGCTCTGCAGCATCTGGGATCCTCCCAGACCAGGGATGGAGCTTGTGTCCCCTGAATCGGCAGGTGGACTCTCACCCACTGTGCTACCAGGGAAATCCTCCCTGAGTGCTTTTAATCTCTAATATACTAAATGATTTACTTATTGTCTATCTCCCCTTGCTAGAATGTAAGCACCGAGGTCAAGGAAATTTGACATCTTTTGTTCTTATAGTAGGTACTCAACAAATATTTGTTAAAGGAGTGAATTCCTGATTGGCTTGACTATGACTTCAGTATTCAGCAGTCCTGCTGGGGCAAGGAGCCCCAGTAATTTAGGTCATCAGAAGGGTGTGTCGTATTTGAAAGGCTGAAAAGGCGACCTCTTAAGTAAGTACTCAGTAAGGAGCAAGGAGTGCTGTCTGTATCCAGGCCCATGCCTTGTCCCTGCTGTCTTCTTCCTTCTGACCTCCTAGCTACTTGTCCTGCCAAGGACATGCTGTTCTGATGCTAGTTCTCTCCAATCTCAACCTAGCATTAGTCTGCTTGGGCTTCTGGCACTTTCTGCCACGCAAGGCAACACCAATGTATATAATCATAAGTGACACCAACTGACCTTGTAGGCTGTGGCCAGTCCCTGGCCAGTGCCAGGCTACGGTAAACAGAGGTGTATTTGTAGGTCTGAGGTCCTTAGCTTAATATGTGTGTAACTGTACTTCCCCACTGCTGCCCGGAACTGAAAGTAAGGGCCAGGGGTACCAAAATACCTAGCCTAGCTCTTTGGAGGAGCTGCCGTCTTACAGCCCTCCCATCTTCAGACTCATAAGATGTGTATCGCTCAAAGCCTTAAGATTTGGTTGACAAAGCCATAGACAGATTTTAGAATGAATAGGATAAGCCCCCACAGATTACCAGAAAAGCTATCACTCCCAGTCATCTCAGAGGTGTTGGTCATCCTTCCATCTTTCTGTCTCAATTAATGTTTCTTCTTTGATTAAAAAAAAAGCTACAGGGGAAATAAAGGAAACTATCAAATCTATCAGGCTGAACAGTGAACACAGACTAAGTAAGCATATGCCTGTTGGAAATATAACAAGATTTAATTTTTTTCGTTCACTGTGTTTGTTGTTTGTTTGTTGTTAGTCACTCAGTTGTGTCCAGCTCTTTGGGACCGTGGGCTACTGCCCACTAGGCTCCTCTGTCCGTGGGATTCTCCAGGCAAGAATACTGGAGTGACATTATTAGAGAAATGCAAAGCAAAACCACAGTGAGGTGTCATCTTACTTCGGTCAGAATGGCTGCCATCAAAAAGTCTACAAACAATGAAAGCTGGAGGGGGTGTGGAGAAAAGGGAACCCTCTTACACTCCTGGTGGGAATGCAAACTGGTGTGGCCACCATGGAGAACAGTACAGGGATTCCTTAAAAAACTGGAAATAGAACTGCCATATGATCCAGCCACACACACTGAGGAAACCAGAATTGAAAGAGACACGTGTACCCCAGTGTTCATTGCAGCACTGTTTACAATAGCTGGGACATGGAAGCAACCTAGATGCCCATCAGCAGAAGAATGGATAAGGAAGTTGTTGTACATATACACAGTGGAATATTACTCAGCCATTAAAAAGAATACATTTGAGTCAGTCCTAATGAGGTGGATGAAACTGGAGCCTACTAAACAGAGTGAAGTAAGTCAGGAAGAGAAACACCAATACAGTATATTATTGCATATATATGAAATTTAGAAAGATGGTAACAACGATCCTATATGCAAGGCAGTGAAAGAGACACAGATGTAAAGGCCAGACTTTTGGACCCTGTGGGAGAAGGTGAGAGTGGGATGACGTGAGAGAATAGCATTGGAACATGTATATTACCATGTGTGAAATAGATGACCAGTGCAAGTTCAATGTATGAAGCAGGCCCCTCAAAGCCGGTGCTCTGGGACAACCCAGAAGGATGGGGTGGAGAAGGAGGTGGGAGGGGGTTTCAGGACGGGGGTTTCAGGATGGGGAGACACATGTGCATCCACGTGTGATCCATGTTGATGTATGGCAATAACCACCACAATATTGTGAAGAAATTATCCTCCAGTTAAAATAAATTAGTTAATTTTAAAAAAATTACCAGAGTGGGTAGCCATTCCTTTCTCCAGGGGATCATTTCAACCTAGGGATCGAACCCAGGTTTCCCACATTGCAGGCAGATTCTTTGCCATCTGAGCCACCAGGGAAGCCCAATATGGCAACACTAAATAGCAAATCACATACATGGCAAGAAAATACATATCTTCTGGATAAAGTTAAAGGCAATATCATTCATTTCATTAATAATTTTGGCTATTTGGGGGCAGGATATGGAAGAGAGTGTTTTATGGAGCAGGAATCCTACATGTAATGATTTAAAATGTTATTTTTTTTCTATGAAAGAATGATAATAAATCATGTTTAAAAAGTAAAACGATGATTGCCCTTGAGGTTTCCCAAGGGAAGCTACTAGTTCCCTGGGAAGGAGAAGCTAACAAGTAATTATAGGAGCAACATTACTTTTAAGAATCTGCACTGTGCCAGCCACTTTTTTTTTTCATTTATTTTTTATGGAACTATAGTTGACTTACAATATTCTATTAGTTTCAGGTGTATAACGTAGTAATTCAATATTTTTGTAGCTTCAGCTCCATACAAAATTACTATAAAATATTGACTATTATGTATCTCCTGTGCTGTACTTTATATCCTTGTAACTTATTTTATACCTACTAGTTGTCTCTCTTAATCCCCTTCACCTGTTTAGCCCTCCACCCCACCTCTCTTGCCTCTGGTAACCACTAGTTGGTTCTCTGTATCTGTGAGTCTGTTTCTGTTCCGTCACATTTGTTTATTTATTTTGGTGTGTGTGCCAGCCACCTTAATACACATATATAAACTTACTAGATTCTTCTGTGAAAATAAGTTTTTATGTCTCTTTTACGTTAATGGGTAAGGAAAGGAGGCCTCAGAGGGCTAATGTAACTTGCCCAAGGTCACACAGTAAGTGGCAGAATCAGGTTCTGAATGGAGGATGGGTTGTTGCAAGGCTAAGTGCCTGGATCAAGCCATACCTTTCCCCAACTTTGATCGTGCGCCACTGCCGTGGGAGGGATATTTCAGACTTTGAGGTGGAGCATCTGCAGTCTCTAGAACAGTTGCTGGTATGTAATGGAGGCTCAACACATGTTGTTTCTCCTATGTTCCCTTAAAATGATCTCTGATGGCACCCAAAGTAATGAAATAAACACTACATGTGACCTTAGACAAAAAAAGGGCAGGATGGTCATAACGATAGCAGATGTTTACATAGGACCCTCTCTTTGCCAGTGTGCTATTCTATCATTTATGTGAGGGCTTTTTGGTTACTTTTAGCTTTTAATCTTTTTAATTTTTTTATTGGGGTATAGTTGCTTAACAGCGTTGTGTTAGCTTCTGCCGTACAACAAAAGTGAATCAGCTGTATGTGTGCTTATATCCCCCTCCTTCTGAGCCCCCTCCACCCTCACCCCCATCCCGCCTCTTCAGTCATCACAGAGCACCGAGCAGGGCTGTCTGCTATACAACTTCCCACTCGCTGTCTATTTTACACATAGCAGTGTGTATATATGTCAACCCCCATCTTCCCATTCATTCCACCCCCTCGTCCCCCTGCCAGGACCACATGTCTCTTCTCTATGTCTGCGTCTCTATGTCTGACCTGCAAGTAGTTTCATCTGTACCATTTTTCTAGATTCCACATATATGTGTGAGCACAATATTTGTTTTCCTCTCTCTGACTTCCTTCGCTCTGTTTGACAGTCCCTTGGTCTATCCACATCTCCTACAAATAAACCCAATTTCATTTCTTTTTTATGACTGAGTAATATTCCATTGTATTTATGCACCACATCTTCTTGGGTTTTAATTCATTTAACCTTTTCAGCTACCCTATGAAATACACTCTGTTATCACCCCATTTAACAGACTTGCCAAGGCTTTACGTATACAACTAATAAGTGAGAGAAGTGGGGCTTGAACCTGGGCGGTACAGCTCCAGGGTCCAAGCACTTAACCACTATGATATTCTGTCTGCTAGATCATGGACCTCCTTTGGTGAAGGTACTGTGTGTATGCATGTGTGTCCTCCACATGTTATGACTGCTGTGATCTTGTGGCTCCATCTGACATTGCATTAGTGTGAGTTCATGATTTGAGATTTTTCTTCATCCTATAGCAATGGTTCAGAGACTTGCCATAAACTAGGTGGCGGAGATGCCTTCAACACACCCAGGGGAAGTGGGCTAAAGCTTAGGGGATCAACCCAGGACCCCACCACCCTTAAGCTTTGGGCACCATGCTTGAAAGACGCAGTGAAAAGGGAAATCGACATTGTAATTTGTTAAATTGCAGACTGGACTGATGGCGCGGTTACAGTGAATACTGTGTCTTTTGAAAGCCTCAAATCATTACACAGGGTTAGACATGTGAGGATTCTCTTATAAGCTGGTAGCAGGCAAAAGTCGATTTTCATAGCAGAAATCTGTTCTGGAATTCACTGCTGCCTTTTGAGACTGAAGCTATTTAATTCTGCCTCCTAGGTATAGCCAGACCACCCATGGTCTCCACCTTCTTTGTAAATCTATGAATAAAAGTCTTGGTAACGAGGTCCCTTTTTGTGAAACAATAAAATGTTTCTGAGAAGGATGTTAGAGCCACAGAGTTTCTTTAAATAGTGGTATCTTGTGTTGTTTACTTTTAAAATAATCTCTAGTGCAAGAGGGGACTGTGTCCTTGAAGAACTGCCCCAGAGAGCTCGTGAATAGGAACAATGGGCTGGACCACTGCTTTCTGGAAAGCGGATGGGCTTTTCATGTGAACCCAGCCAGGGGTCAGACCACACTGACATATATTTTCTGGTTTCTAGTCTTACTTCCATTGCCACTGTGGACTCTGTTACACAACCCTTTGACCCAAGGCCAAGCCATGTGAGCTTTTTATCAGCTCATAGAACGGTTTCTGCACAGCATGGCTCCCTCCAGGGCCTAGGGGCCAGTGCGCAACCAGACCTCAGGCTCTGGGCACCAACACCCAGATCCCAAGCTCAACTCTGAAATAGAAGCATGATGTCACCATGGGCCAGTCAAACTGCTTGTCTGAGTTCAGTCCTGGATGCCCTGGGATGGTGATTCCAGAAGATTGGTCTGTGATATTGTCCAGTAGCTCAAATAATTGTGTGTGTGTGTGCGCTTAGTCGTTCGGTCATGTCCTACCCTTTGTGATGCCATGAACTGCAACCCACCAGGCTTCTGTGTCCATGGGACTTTCCAGGCAAAATTACTGGAGTGGGTTGCCATGCCCTTCTCCAGGGGGATCTTCCCAACCCAGGGACTGAACCCTTGTCTCTTGTTGGCAGGTAGATTCTTTACCACTAGCGCCACTCAGTAGCTTAAATAATATGAGAATGTTAATTAACTGAAAAATAATTCTTTCATCCTATTTCTTTAGTGTATTTCTTTTTTGTCAGTGCAAGAGTTAGTTGGGGAAAGGGGATTCATTTTTCTTTTTCTAGGTTAGTGGAGCATAAGCTAAGAAGAAAATGTCTCAATAATTGATGCTCATCACCCACTCAATTGTTTAATCCATAATTTTAAGTAGGAGTCATTTATATGTCCTGTCTTTCATCACAGCTACTATCCAAACCAGTAAGTCGTATCCTCTCTACTTCCAAGACAGTTCTTGAATTTGACCATTTCCTTCATACCCACTGCTAAGACTGTCATCCAAGCCATGATCATGCCTCAGACCAAGGCAACAAGCCCCTCAGTGGTTTCTGCTCCCCTTCTTGCCTCTCTATACTCTACACAGAAGTCAGAGGGGTCTTTTTTATGAAATTATATACCTCTCTTGCTTAAAGCTTTCCAGTGCTTCCCCTTTGCAACCAGATTAAAATCCAGACTCCTTACCATGGCCTGTGAGATTCTGTACAGTGCCTCCTCCCGGCCCTTTTCTTCACCATCCGTCTCCGGGTACCACCTCAACCACACTGCTTCAGATACACTGTGTTCCTGGTTCAAGATTCTTGCACTGACTCTCACTGCACCTGCAATGCTCTCCTAGATCTTCCACCGCTGCCTCCTCCTTATCATTCAGTCTAACTCAAACGGTATCCTCTCAAGAAGGAAGAACAATGCCTTTCATCCCAACTGGCACCCTTGCTGGATTCTATCCCCTCACCCCGAGTGTGAAATCCACGCGGGCAGGGACTGTGTCAGTAATGTGGGGTACTTCACCTTCAGTGCACAGTCCTGGGTGTTGCGCCTAAGAGGTGCTGACAAAATGAATGAATCCCCGCATCCCAGCTGGTTTGGACATTTATTGCTGGTAAAGTTCTTGTACCTACTATGCAATGAGCACATTTAAGCCATCTTGCACTCAGCCACAAGATGATAATAAAAAACACACTGATTTTTAGTTGGTTGTATTACTGTCCAATACTTTGGCCACCTGATGCAATGAGCCGACTCATTGGAAAAGACCCCGATGCTAGGAAAGATTGAGGACAGGAGGAGAGGAGAGCAACAGAGAATGAGATCGTTGGAGGACATCATTAATTTAATGGACATGAGTTTCAGCAAACTCCAGGAGATGACAAAGGACAGGGAAGTCTGGCATGCTGCAGTCCATGGGTCCCACAAAAAGTGGGACATGACTGAATGACTGAACAGCAACAAATTGTTTTAAAATTTGCTCCATGAGATTCACTCCCTTATTGCTATACCTGGGATAGACTATGCCCAGAGCTCTGCTTTTGGCACAGTTCCGAAATAGAAATAGACCTCTTCATACCACTCATGGTAGAAGACAGAGTTAGCAGATTCAGAAAACATGAATTGTTCAGCATAGAGGGAGTCACAAAACAAGATCACTAAAACCCGTGAAGGTAAATCACTCCTAGTTTGTAAGTAAAGAAGGCTAGGAATTTTGCAGAGCATTTTGGAAGAAGCAGGTAGGATAAGTATATGCTGCAGTAACAAACAGCACAAAAATTTCGGAGGCTGAACACAAACAAAAATGATTTTTTGCATCCATCATCCATCGTCAATGTGAGGTGGTAAGACCTCATTCTACTCATTTTAGCTACTCCAGGATCCAAGTTCTATCTCAAAATGTGAGTCTGTGTTTGTTGAGGCAGGAAAAGAGAACATGGTGAAGTATGCACAAGCTCTTAAAGACTCTGCTTAAAAATGATGCTCATCGCTTTTACCAAAGGAAGTTATTAATATACGGCACATGTAACTTTAAGAAATCATGAAAGTATAATCCCTACCAACCTACTAGAAGGAGAGCTGAACAATTTGAGGAATCATCCTAGTAATACAATTGATTCAAAATTTGTACTTGGAGAATTTTGAGCAACCATAAATGTATAAATAAATATAGTGGATATGTACACAGTATGGATCATACGGTTATGGCCAACAGCAGATGAAGGCTGAGACAATAGAAGAAGAACAACAGAATTGGGCATTAAAAGAAGAAATATGGATTTAACTCAGATCAGATTTGTCACTGAAAGTCGCTCAGTCATGTCCAACTCTTTGTAACCCTATAGACTATACAGTCTGTGGGATTCTCCAACCCAGGGATTGAACCCAAGTCTCCCACATTGCAGGCGGATTCTTTACCAGCTGAGCCACCAGGGAAGCCCAAGAATACTGGAGTGGGTAGCCTACCCCTTCTTCAGCAGATCTTCCCAACCCAGGAATCGAACTGGGGTCTCTGGCATTTCAGGTGGATTCTTTACCAGCTGAGCTACCGGGGAAGCCCTTCTCAATTGGGGTTTTGTGAGAGATTTAATCCTGAAAGTTCTATGCACCAACAATAGCACTAGGGTATTAGCTGTATTCCCTCAAGACAATTGAAAAACTAGTCTCTCAAATAACATTCTGTGGAGCTCACTTCTGTCATGGAACCCTGATTGAAGCAAGGCTCTTTGTCATACATATATAAATTTTTTCACCATCCTTGAGTAGGGGGGCCTGGGAAGCACTGGGAAACCAAAAACTTCATGTGACCTGTTTTTTTTGTAATATTTGCTTTATTATAGTCGTCTGAAATGGAACCCACAATATCTCTGAGGTATATCTGTAATGTCCATATGTACACCTGTGACTGATTCATGTGGATGTATAGCAGAAACCAGGACAATATTGTAAAGCAAATATCTTGCAAGAGAGGAAAAAAAAAACAAAATGTAATTGGGCCAGAACTCCCTTCCTCCAGGTAAAGGAAACTCAAAGAGTTGAAGCTTCTTTATTAAAAATTCAACAGGGACCTCCCTGGCAGTCCAGTGGTTAACACGCCACGCTTCCAGTGCAGGAGGTGCAGGTTCCATCACTTGTTGGGGAAATAAGATCCTACTTGCCACTAAAATTTTTTACAAAAGAAAAATTAAACAGGAAAGTTCAACTAAAATTGAATCTGCTGGGTTGGGACCAAAAATACATGATGGGTTATGAAAAAGAACTTTGTAATAAGCTGGTGGTTTGGCCTTGGAGACACCTCCAGAGAGGTGCCTTTTGGGGGGATTAGTTAATGTAGACTCTGCCCAGCTGCGATGACTTAGTTGCAGCTCCATCCCAAATATCCAGTCTCTCTTTTCCTGGTACCAGTGGGCTAGGCTGCATGGTCTTCTCAAGGTGATGGCAGAAGTACGCAAGGAGCCCTGGGAAAAAACATAAGGCCTCTTGAGGCTCTGGCTCTCAATGGGAACAGTATGACGTTGGCCTTATTGGCAAAAACAAGTCACAGGTCCAAACCCAAAACCAAGAATCACAGGAGTACATCCTGCCCAAATTGAATGTACATTGCACAGTTAGGTGGAAAGAAGTGAAGATATAGGAGAGGTAAAACAACAACAGCCCCCCAACACCCAAAATGGCAAAGAGCTAATGAGACTTTCGATCACAAATTAGAGTAAATAAACATATTTCTAATAAATAATAATTTGTACATTACATGTTAACTGAAGGAAGGTTATTTGCCTTCTCAGCAAGATTCTGACCCTATTCTTTCAAACAAAATCTATCTTTAAAAATGTGATGAGGAGTATTGTTTGTTTTTCTCATCTACCCGGAGTTTTGCGGCAGCGTAAGCTCTGGCTACTTTCTTTGCTGTCTGGCAAGAACATGGCTTCCCTCTAAATGGCTTGGATTCAGTCTACCTCTGAGAAAGGGCAGGGCACGTAACAGTGACACGTGCAGGGTTGAGTGGAAGGGATTAAAAACATCTTTTCCACTGGGAGGAAAACAAAACAAAACTGTGTTTAGATTTTAACTTCCTTGTGGGCAGACATGTCTTACCCTTCTTTGGATTCCTGCCCGTGATAAAAACTGGGGGCAGAGGGCTGCGGTAGAACAGACACTGACCTAGGAGTCAGAAGCCTAGATTCTCAGCTCAGCAGGTCAGTACCTCTCAGGAACTTAAACCAGTTGCGTTAGCTCTCCGGCCCTCAATTTCCTGTTCTGTGAATGGGAACTGATGGTAGGGCGACCTACTTATCTCCAAAGGCATGTGAAGAACAAATAACATAGCAAATAGAGAAGATGTGCTCCCGTATATGGGCAGTCCATCTAAATTCTGTTCTTGTTAGGACATGAGCTTAAGGAGACCGGCTATGGAATTAAGCTCCTTAGGTTTCATACTCAGGAAAAAGCTGCTCCAACACCCCTACGTGTTGCTTCTTTCCCTGCTGATGAAATCAGGACTTAGGAGAAGCAGAGCAACCTCGATGCTTCTGGAAAGAGTGGTTCTGGGAAGCCCTGCCCCTAAGCAATTTGTTTTAAAATGTTTTTTGAAGTCTCAGACTACATTAAATATCTAAAGAAAGCTATGTCTCCTCTCCCCAGGGCAAAAAAAGTGCACCTAAGTCTTACGAGGTTCCTTGGTGACTCAGTGGTAAAGAATCTGCCTGTGTGAATCTGTAAAGAATGCAGAAGATGCAGGAGACACAGGTTCAATCCCTGGGTCAGGAAGATCCCCTGGAGAAAGAAATGGCAACCCGCTCCAGTATTCTTGCCTGGAAAATCACATGGACAGAGGAGTTTGGTGGACTACAGCCCATGGGGTCACATACAGTCAGACATGACTGATCGACTAAAGAACCACCACCACAAGTCTATGAGCACACACTCCTCTCAGAATCCTTGCTTTAGAGAAATAATTTCCCTGAACATAGTCTCAGCGCTCAGCCTGGCACTCCTGGGAGGCCTGTCTATGTTTCGTCATGTCGCTTCCGCAAGATGACACCACCAGAGCTCCACTGAAAGAACTCAGCCCTCTCATCGGGCTTCTTTCTCTCGTTTTCTGCTTCTTCTCTCCACGCAGAGAGATTTAGAGCCAAGATGTTAGTGTATATCGGCCCAGGATGTTCTTTGAAAGCTGTTCTGCAAAAAGTTTTTCCTTCAGCCATCCTCTTCTCTGCCCCTCCTCCCTCTCCCACTCCTCTTTTTCTTCTTCCAATTCTTCTCTTCTTCCTCCTCCTCTTTCTTTTCTTCCTTAGAAACAACTCTTTTCTATTATTTTACAGAGGCATATCATGATGATGTACCTACAGCAGTCCCCAACGTTTTTGGCACCAGAGACTGGTTTTGTGGAAGACAATTTTCCCACAGTCCGAAACGGGTGAGGGGTGGTTTCAGGATAATTCAAACACATTACATTTATCACGCACTTTATTTCTAATCTAATGTCCTTGCTGATCTGACAGGAGGTACCAATCCACATTCAGAGGTTGGGGACTCCTGCCTCAACAGACATCTTAAAAAGGCACATCATTAATTAGTATAAGCTCACTGAAATTGTTTACTTTTGTCTGATAACTCAGTTGGTAAAGAATCTGCCTCCAATGCAGGAGACCCTGGTTCGATTCCTGGGTCAGGAAGATCCACTGGCGAAGGAATAGGCTACTCACTCCAGTATTCTTGGGCTTCCCTGATGGCTCAGCTGGTAAAGAATCCACCTGCAATGTAGGAGACCTGGGTTTGATCCCTGGGTTGGGAAGATCCCCTGGAGAAGGGAAAGGCTACCCACTCCAGTATTCTGGTCTAGAGAATTCCATGGACTGTAGAGTCCATAAGGTCACAAAAAGCTGGACACAACTGAACTTCTTTAAAAAAAAAAAGTAGGGAAAGAATCCAAGGCATTCATTTACATCCCTTGTTGTTTGGTTGCTCAACTGTGTCTGACTCTGCGGCATCCTAGACACCAGATTTTCCTGTCCTTCACTATCTCCTGGAATTTGCTCAAACATCCCTAGAGGTGAGTAAATCATAGCACCTGAAATAAACAAATAAGCAACTACCCCCTTCCCTCCAGCATTTCCTTTTGTGGCAGAACTGCTAGTTAGCTCTCCAGTATAGGTTACCAGTTAAAAGTACACATAAACTCCGTTATCATCCACAGCATCCCACCTTGGAGGGCATTTAGGCTTATAACCACCGAAGGATGAGGATCACTGGAAAAAATGAGCAAGGCATATAAGGACTAAATGCGGGAAAAGAAATTATGACTCTGAAAATTCACAGACCATGACAATTGGAAAAAAGATGATATCAGCAAATGTGGTGATTTTTCTACAGCACTCAAATTCCTGTCTTGTATGTCAACTGAAGAGAACTTTGTCCCAGGGATATCACACCATAATCCACATACACGCTGAGGTTTTGAAATTTTTTAAAATAATAATTGAAAAAAATTTTAAATAGTCTTCTACTCCAGTTTGTTCATTACCTTTCTTGGTGATATTTTCTGATGTTTGGACAAGTGATCACTTTATTCTATTGTTTCACATCCGCAACATTTTTATACTTACTGTACATCACGTTGCTCAGATTTAATTTATGAGCAATTACACAGAGGTGCTGCCCTTTTAAAATATCTTTCTACGTGTTTAAAAGCGGCCCAGGGAAAGAACAGCACAAGGAGGACACAGCTGAGCTGTGGATTTAACGATTCTTCTGCGGTTATGGACTTCATCGAATATCTAAAGAAAGTGATGGCTCCTCACCCCACTGCCCACCCTGGGGAGGCGTGCACCTATACAAGTGAGTGTGTGCTAAGTCGATTCAGTCATATCCGACTCTTTGCAACCTCATGGACTGTAGCCTGCCAGGCTCCTCTGTCCATGGGATTCTCCAGGCAAGATAACAGGATTGGGTTGCCATGCCCTCCTCTACAGGGTCTTCCTGACCCAGGGATTGAACCCACAGAACTTGAATTTCTTAAGTCTTCTGCATTGACAGGTGGTTTATTTACCACTAGCATCACCTGGGAAGCCCCACACCTATGTATATGGACACAAAATTTCAGGATTTATGTGGAGCTTTGCTCCTCCTAGAACTTCTGCTTTAAAGAATTAATTTACTTCCCATGCACTGGTAGGAAGATTGCAGTTTCTCTAGTTCATGCTTGCAATGATTGTTTTCTCCTTCTTCAGGCAATAGCCTACTGGAAATAAATTTAAATAAACAAACCAGGTGAACTCTAATAGAAAACAACCAAACTACTTAAAAGAAAATGAAGGTGAGCAACCACGCCTTTCTATGTGTTTTTATTTGGCTTTTATGAAAATGTTTTGGGTGTGGGAATTCAGTGTTTACAGCTGTGAGATTCTCTCATCCTTTGAACCCCATTATATGTAGAGCAGCTGTAGAAAGAGGTGAAGGTCACAGATAAAGACTTAATCATCCATGCAAACTACTTCACTGCATATTTTGCATAGCATTTCAGAGTGTTTAAAATAAGTGCCCACCTATTTGAGTTGGCTGGTAAACATGAAAGAGAACTAGGAAACTGCCTGGACCGTGATTTCCATGCCATTTGCAGGACTGTTAAAAGACATTGCTATCAGCAATGATTGCTCAGAAGTGGTCTGAAAGGGGCGTGGGTTTGGAAGAGGTATTATTTACTCTGAAGGAAATATCGTTTTCTTTGTTCTGTGGGTAAGTATCCCATCTAATTGCTCTCATTAGGTTTTTCTCTGGAGAAACCGGCACTGATCAGTATTTCTCTGGAGAAACTATTGAGTGATGGATCATCTATGGTTTTTTTTTTTCTTTTGTTTGTAAAGATTAACTCAATAAGCCTGCTGATACTACACTTAAATGATTTACAAATAAAATAAATACTAGTCAGGTGTCCATGATCTAGACTTTTATTCCTTCTTCCTTTTCCCTTTTCTTTCCTGCCCTTAAGGAAATTAACTTTGAATAAAAATCTTCACCAAAGAGTGACCCAGAACCTGGGAAAAAGAGAAAATTTCAGCTACTGAGCTCTACTGGTTAAGAAAATCCAAGGGCAATAACTTGGAAGGAGATATTTCTTGTGGAAGCCACCACCGCCATAATCATCACCACCACCTCCATCACCAGCAACATCAAGACCATCACCACCACCTCCACCTCTATTACCCCCATCATCACCACCTCCATCGCCATGATTATCATCACCATTACTGCCACTACCATCATCAACGTTGTTAATATTATTAACCATTACCATGTGCCAGGAACTGCGCTGGCAACTTCCCTTGCACTGTTTTAATAAACCTCCTCCTTCACATGAAGCGGGGCATTTGCACACGCTAGTTCCATTGCTCCAAGGCTCTCCCCTGCCCCTCTCTGATTAGCACTGATGGCTGAGCAGCTAAACCAAGCACAGTGTAGCATCCTTCAGAGAACTCTCCAGACAACACTTCCCTGGTGAAGAGCCCCATCCCCAATTCTATGTCCTTCTGTGCCCTTTGCTCTTCTCCAGCTCCAGGAACATGGGGACCACATCGCTTCTTACACACGAGGCACGTGTATGCATGTCACACACAGCACGCTACCTGGACTTGAAACGGTAATTGTTCAATACATGCTGCCAATATGTGCAGCCGCAGAGCATGGAATTCAGGATACCATTCCAGCGCTTTTCAACATTAGAGACTTACCCGCTGTTGCTGTACCTTCCCCCTTCCTCCTCTGCCTTTTTTCTTCCCTTCCTCCTCAGCACAACAGTATAGTGTGTTAGTAAGAGGGATGGTTTCACATTCAGACATCTGAGTTTAAATTCAGATAGTACTGCAAAGCACTAAGTGCTCAGTATTTATTATTACGTTGATTGCTGTCCTTTCCACTTCCCATCTGTGGGTGGGATGTGCCAAATCAGACGTATGAGCATGTCATTTGAATTAGCCTGGGTACCTGCCAATGAAATTGATAATTTAAGACTGACAATCTTGGGGCTTCCCTGGCCACCCAGTGCTTATGACCTTGAGCCTCCACTGCAGGGGCGTGGGCTTGATCCCTGGTCAGGGAACTAAGATCCAGCATGTCATTCAGTGTGGCCAGAAAAAAAAAAAGACAATATTGGCCCAGAGAGGCATATAACACACAGAATTAGATGAAATTTTTTTAACTAATAGTTTACTATGACTATAGAAAAGGAAAAAGATTACAGACTAGTTATGTAGATAATGGTGATGGAAGGAGGATTCTAGTTAGAGGGGGCTTTAACCCATTAGGAAAATTTGGGAACTGTTTGAGTGGTAAGTAGGGATAGTGAAACCTTGAAAACCTTGGCCTAAGAACCAAGAAGGGCAGAGTGGAGGATGAGAGGAATAAAGGGTACCTACAAAAATTTCTGGAAATAGATGGAGGATATTAGCCAAGACATGAAATGTGATGGGAATTTACTGCAAATACAGAGATTGATCCAAATACTAGGTAGCAAAGATAATTATTAGCTAAAATGGTGGTGAATTAAGATAAATTTTAAGATAAAGCATGAATTTGCTTCATTCTCTTTCTTTCATCCTTTTTTCTTCTTTCTTCCTTTCTTCCATTAGTGTTTTCAAGGATTTGTTGTTGTTCAGTTGCTGTCATGTCCGATTCTTTGCAACCCCATGGACTGCAGCATGCCAGGCTTTCCTGTCTTTCACTATCTCCCAGAGTTTGCTCAAACTCATGTCCGTTGAGTTGGTGGTACCAGTTTGTACTAATATACTGGGTATATTATCACCTTCACATTAAAAATCAACTAACAAGGAAGGCTATAAAGCAGTATCAAAACCTCTCTTAAATTTATTAAAATCATTATGGCATGACAAACTGGATTTACAGGGTCAATGTGTGAGAAATAAATGAGAAAATTTTATATATCTCTGTACATGTTGCAAAATAGAGAAAAATCAACATATCCTAGAAATTGGTGCTATAATTGCAGGTTTAATTTTACCAGTGGTTCTCTTTCTCATAGTTTCCTGTGTTGGAGTTGATGGCATGGGAATGAAGGACCACAGAATTAGGAATTATCCTGTAATTTAAAAAGTGTGGTCAAATTTGTTTCTGTTAGCACTAAGTTTTCCACTTGCATAAAAACTTACTAAACAAAAGATTTGGGGGAAATGGATCAACCTCAGATTCCTTACACTAGAAGCTAGTAAAGATAACGATATCATTAAGCTCACCATCTTTTTGAGAAAATGAAAAATAATGGTTGATCTCTATATAGCTATATTCATTAAATCTCACTGTCTTGAGATGTGGACAGAATACAATAAAAAGTATTTTTGAATTTTAATTTTGCACAATAAAATTGATTAAGATTATTCTGGCCATTCTACTTTTTTATAGGACAACAGTGACTTAAACCAAAAGCTGGAAATTCTCTGTGTAAGGTTTCACCTACAGTAAGCTCACACTCTCATATTGTTACATAAATTTCCCTTGATTCTAATTTCTCAAGACAGGAAAATTGCAATAATTTCTTTATACCTACAACTTTACCAGATGCAGAGAGGATACCCAATGAGAACTGATTGATGAAGAGAGATACATCTATGGTGTTGAGATTAAAGTTCTGTAACGCTAACTTAGTGGCTAGCTACCTGGGAAAGAATGTAGGTAGGGAGACCTGGATTCACCAACAAACGACAGAGAACAGTCACAGAAATAGTCCTTTCCTTAAATGAAGGTGGAAGTGCGGAGTGTTAGAGAAGTGGGAGAACTGGATGCATCTGTAGAATTCATCTGTTTGGTCTTGAGGTTATTGTCTTGAACATACAGTTAGTCCACATCACCTTTCAATGATGGTGATGGTGGTGGTGCCCTCATCCTTTATTTTATTTTTTTGTCTCTTAATTTTAGTTTTCATTGGGCTGGGTCTTCATGCTGTTCTGGGACTTCCTCTCATTGCGGCGAGTGGGGGTTACTCTCTAGCTGCAATGCTCAGGCTTCTCATTGCGGTAGCTTCTCTTATTGTGGAGCATGGACTCTAGGTATGCGGGTTCAGTAGGTGTGGCTCGTGGGGTTTAGAGGATGGGCTCAGCAGTTTTGGTCCATAGGCTTCATTCCAACTTGGCATGTGGAATCTTCCTGGATCAGGGATCAAACCTGTGTCCCCTGCGTTGGCAGGCGAATTCTTATCCACTATACCACCAGGGAAATCCTGCCCTCATCCTTTAAGAGAAGCTCTGTGGTGGATGGTTAGAAACTCTGCCTAGACGGAGCAGCTGGGTGCAAATTATGTGCCTTCTTCCTGTCTTCTCAGCCTAAGAAGAATATGGAGAGACTCTGGGAGGAGCAAGTTGTCCCCCAGCCAGAGATGGCTGAGAAGCCAAACACTTCAAGACAAAGAACCTGGTGAGACGTTCGCTGACTCCAGCTACAAGGGAGGCAGAGCAACCCACTTCTTTCATTTACAACTGGAAGACCCAGACCCTCAAAGGACTGACTTAACCATCATGAACACAACTAGTTCTTTAGGTATTGGAGTAATTGGCATGTTGGAACTTGAAAGTAACAATGATTCCTTTTTCCTGATTCTAAATGCAATGCACAGTGATTCCAAACATTTTGTAGAATACAGAGAAATATAAAGAAGATAAAAATTGGACTTCCCTGGTGAGGCAGTGGATAAGAGTCTGCCTACAGGGGACACAGCTTCCCTGGTCTGGGAAGATTTCACAAGCCGCAGAGCAACTAGGTCCATGCTCCACAACTACTGACGCCCTTGAGCTCTAGGGCCTGCGAGTCACAACTACCAAGCCTGTGTGTTGCAATCCAAAAATAAATAATTGTTTAAAAGAGTTTTAACTCCTTTTTTTTAAAGGTAAAAGTCACTCGGGATCATCCAGAAATTATAACATTTAATCTTTTGGAATTTGTCCTTTTTTCCATAAAATAAATGAATAAATATGTAAAAGCAAATAAGATCATAATGTACATAGTGTTTATAACCTTATTTTTCCTTAATATACTGTGATCACTATCCCATATTCTTACATGATTTTTAAAAAAATTTTATTGAAATATAGTTGATTTACAATGTTGTATTCGTTTCAGATATAGTCTTAAATGGTTTTTAATGAGTGCAGAACATGACTATATTTATCCAAACTCTTTTGACCATGTAGGTTGTTTACAGTTTTAGAATTAAAAAGAATGCATCCCCGAAATAGTTGGAATAACCCTCCCACTCATTTGCCTGTGAAATCATCCAGCCCATAAAAACTAACCATGCTATATTTGGGGCCACTCTTGCCTTCTGAGATGGTCCACACTCTCTCTGTGAAGTGTGTTTCTCTCTAAATAAATCCACTTCTTACCTATCAAAAAATAAAAATAAAAAGACAGCCCTCAGATTGGGAGAAAATAATAGCAAATGAAGAAACAGACAAAGGATTAATCTTAAAAATATACAAGCAACTCCTGCAGCTCAATTCCAGAAAAATAAATGACCCTCTCAAAAAATGGGCCAAAGAACTAAACAGACATTTCTCCAAAGAAGACATACAGATGGCTAACAAACACATGAAAAGATGCTCAACATCACTCATTATTAGAGAAATGCAAATCAAAACCACAATGAGGTACCATTACACGCCAGTCAGGATGGCTGCTATCCAAAAGTCTACAAGCAATAAATGCTGGAGAGGGTGTGGAGAAAAGGGAACCCTCTTACACTGTTGGTGGGAATGCAAACTAGTACAGCCGCTATGGAGAACAGTGTGGAGATTTCTTAAAAAACTGGAAATAGAACTGCCATATGACCCAGCAATCCCACTTCTGGGCATACACACTGAGGAAACCAGATCTGAAAGAGACACGTGCACCCCAATGTTCATCGCAGCACTGTTTATAATAGCCAGGACATGGAAGCAACCTAGATGCCCATCAGCAGATGAATGGATAAGGAAGCTGTGGTACATATACACCATGGAATATTACTCAGCCGTTAAAAAGAATTCATTTGAACCAGTCCTAATGAGACGGATGAAACTGGAGCCCCTTATACAGAGTGAAGTAAGCCAGAAAGATAAAGAACATTACAGCATACTAACACATATATATGGAATTTAGAAAGATGGTAACGATAACCCTATATGCAAAACAGAAAAAGAGACACAGAAATACAGAACAGACTCTTGAACTCTGTGGGAGAATGTGAGGGTGGGATATTTCAAAAGAACAGCATGTATACTATCTATGGTGAAACAGATCACCAGCCCAGGGGGGATGCATGAGACAAGTGCTCGGGCCTGGTGCACTGGGAAGGCCCAGAGGAATCGGGTGGAGAGGGAGGTGGGAGGGGGGATCGGGATTGGGAATACGTGTAAATCTATGGCTGATTCATATCAATGTATGACAAAACCCACTGAAATGTTGTGAAGTAATTAGCCTCCAACTAATTAAAAAAAAAATGTGATGATGAATCCCCTTATCAATAAATCTGTACTGTATTTTCTAAGATATCCTTATGGTCTGTTTCTCTACAGTAATCATGGTTTTTCTTAATTTAGAATCAGATAAAAACACCTTTAAAAGATATTTTTTTTAAATGCCATTGACCACATACCCATATACAGACGCACACTAGAAAAGGCTTAATCAATTTAAGAACACCTCAGGCTTGTCTCAAAAGTATTAGTGGCAGAATCTTCCACTCTTAACCTTTCCACACAGTCACCAATAAATTGTGACTAGGTAAGTCTGAGAAAGCACATTTCATTTAAAAAGCATCATCTGGGGTGAGGTTACCTTGGAGAGTGATGGATTCATGATATACTGAGAATAATGAAGTGAAGTCCAATTTGATAAAACCTCTCATCCCTTACTTCACTTTTTTTTTGGCCTTAGGGGATGAAGGAGAAAGACAATTTTCAGAGCTGAATTACTGAGATTTTCCATAGGCTGGCATTATGCTCCATGCCCTTCAACCTGCCACGATGGGAGCCCTTCATTTTTAATTTCCTGGTCCCTGTCTTTCACTCCAGATGGAAAAAAGAATCTCAAAATCTGTCCTTGTATTGCCTCTAAAAGGGTTTTTGCAGGTTTGAAGTGAAATGTTCAGCAAATCACCAGGTATTAAATATCACCTGTGTCATTACTCACATGCATCATTGAAACAGCCTTTAAAACTAGAAGTGAGGAAGCGGATTTTATTTCCATAACCTGTAAATCCACCACAAGCCTTGACCAAACTCCATGGGGAGAGCCTGTGACATGTGACTTCCTCCCAAGCCACCTTGATGTGACCTTGCTGGGGCAGCAACCTGAGGGCCTAGAGTAATGTCAAGAAGGGACTGACTGTGCAGAAGCTGAAAAGCATGAACACTTGGGAAGAATCTCAGTGCTGGGAGGCATTAGTGAGTTCCTTGTCTCACTGTGCTCCACTAAATATCAGGTCTGTCCCTAAGGCCAACATGGGGTGAAACCAAGATGGTGGTGATGTTGGTAAAATGTCAAATCTGGCTCTTCAGCTGTTTTCTACCTTGATCCTACTTGGGTTGCCTTATTTTACTCACATGCTCAATTTTTTTTTTTTTTTTTTTTTTAGTATCTCAGCATTAACAAGATTAAGGCTTCCCAGGTGGTGCTAGTGGTAAAGAGCCTGCCTGCCAATGCAGGAGATGTAAAAGACGTGGGTTTGATCCCTGGGTTGAGAAAATCCTGTGGAGGAGGGAATGTCAACCCACTCTAGTATTCTTGCCTGGAAAATCCCACAGACAGAGGAGCCTGGCTGGCTACAGTCCATGGGGTCGCACAGAGTTGGACACACTGAAGCGACTTAGCATGAACATTAACAAGATTCTCTCTCCAGAAAGAATCTGATAGGAGGTTTATTACCCCTTCCCCCCAACTTTAGTAGAAGGCAGGGTTCGGTAAGCTGGTGGGGAAGGTGAAGGTATCTTGTTGCCCCAAATTTTATCAGTCATAGAGGGCTCCCCGAGAATAATTTGCCTCTTTTTATTTTTGTCATCTGTGGAGAATGTTTATTAGTGAAAGTGGATTAGAGTTGGCGTACGTGAATATTCAAGACACAAAGCATGATACTTTTAAAAAATAAGACTCTTGCTCCACATAGGTGTATTATTTGTTTGAAGTCAAGAATAAGAGTCATATAATAAGAAGGATCCCAATCGGTCAGCAGATACAACTATTCTCTCACAATTATTCTCTCTTTGCTCTCTTCTTCTGGGTGTCCTTGAACTCTTGATTCTTTGGACAGTGTTGCTGACTCATTTGGAATGGTACAGACACCCACCTTGGAACTGACATTCAATTGCTGCTGTCTGCTTCTTTGATTTTCAATCCAGTTCCTGCTTGAGTTATTCAATGTCACCACCAGAGTCTTTCTATAATGCTAATGGCAGGCACCCTCTATTAGCTAAAAAGCAATGTCCTTGAAGCATACATTAATTCATGGGGAATAGAGCTGTATATTAAAGTTATTTTCTAATCAGTTTCTCTGGCGTTACAGTGAACTGCAACTCAATAAGCAAGGAGGTTAGTAAATCATAACTGGTGGGAAGAACTCATTTACTAAACATCTTAAACTCTCACATTCCAGTTTGGCTGCAAGGATATTCCGGAAGAAAAGCTCCAGAAGGGAGGAAGCCAGACGTTGAGCATGAAGCATTGCTTGCGAAGCTACTGGGCCCCTGTGTGTCTGTGTAGGCATGCTTTGTGCCCATGTGCAGGGGCTCAGTGGGGTGTGTGTCATGAAGACAGGATGGCCAGACTGGAACCTGGAAGTAAGAATTCCAACAGGCTGGCCTTTCCGATGGGTTTTAGTGCCATGTCCCAAGAAAGTTTGACTTTCACAAACACACTTTCTCATATTCAAGTTTTCAGAAAGTTTTTCTCCATGACTATGAGGAAATGATAAGAATTAACCAAAATCACTGTGGACAGTGACTGCAGCCATGAAATCAAAAGACTGTTTCTCATTGGGAGAAAAGCTATGACAAACCTAGACAGCATATTAAAAATCAGTGACACATCACTTTGCTGACAAAGGTCTGTAGAGTCAAAGCTATGGTTTTTCCAGTTGTCATGTGCAGATGTAAGAGTCAGACCATAAAGAAGGCTAAGTGCCAAAGAATTGACGCTTTCGAACTGTGGTGTTGGATAAGACTCTTGAGAGTCCCTTGGACTGCAAGGAGATCAAACCAGTCAATCCTAAAGGAAATCAAGGAGGGTAGTAAATCATAACTAGTGTTATGGAAGGATTGATGTTGAAGCCAAAGCTCCAATACTTTGGCCACCTGATGTGAAGAGCTGACTCATTGGAAAAGACCCTGATGCTGGGAAAGATTGAGGGCAGGAAGAGAAGTGCATGACAGAGATTGAAATGGTTGAGTGGCATTGTCGATTCAGTGGCCATGAGTTTGAGCAAACTCTGGGAGACAGTGAAGGACAGGGAAGCCTGGTGTGCTCCGTGGGGTAGCAAAGAGTTGGACACTAGCTACTGAGCAACAAAAGCAATAGCAGTGAGGAAAGGAAAATAATTAACCATGAGATAAGGACTAGTCTTTGAGTTACTGCTTTGAATTTTCTGGCCATGTGGGAGCAGTTTGTTTCTTTGGTCTCTTATGACCTGGTGTTAGCTGGATGGGAGCTAGTGCTGATACAATTGGCCAGGTATGCCTCGTCTATCTGTATATCAAGTCAAAGTCTCACAGTTCATCTCTGTTGATCATCCCATAGTGAAATGAATTATTTGTGCAACTCTGAAGTCAGCATTTGTTGTGAATTCAACTGAGATCCCCCTTGACTTGTCAAGAAATGGGAGGATTACTTTTTCTACAGACCGGAGAGTGATCTTCAAAAACATGGGTCAGGAGTAGACTCTTTTGGCCAAACACAATTTTATGCAGCATGTCAGCATGGAAAATAAATAAAAGCGTGTCTTTTCTGGTACCCCTGGCATTCAACCATGAAACTCTGCAGCACGAAGTCATCTCTGGATGATCTATACTAACCAAAGTGGAAAATTCCTCTCCAAATTTGTATGGAAGCAGAACCTGCTTGTGCTAAGTGGTAACGCGTGGAAAGAACCTGGCAACATTGACAGATGTCCTAGAAGCAACTCCATGCAACTCATTTTTGTGTTTACAGTAGGGATGTTGTTAAGGATGTGGTTGATGACATCCCACAGTGTTTCCTTTATGAAGATCTGCTGAAGACATTTTTCTCTTCCCTCATGCCATGATTAACCACATTTCTCCTGAGCAGCTGGGTATAGCTCACATATTGTAGCTACTGTATATTGAGGCCCATGCCTACCAACAGTATGGGGTTCTATCGCAAACTTGTAACATAGGGTTCTCCAACCTTACTGCACTCTAGGACCATCTGGGGAGCTTTTTAAGTGTAAATGCCAAGGCTGACCCCAGACCAATTGCATCAGAATCTCAAGAGGGACATTGGCATTTTTTAAACTTTTCTGGTTGATTCTGACATGCAGCCAAGGTTTAGAACCACTGCCCTGGGGCCTTATCACACATACTACGGGCCCCACTTTTTTTCCATCCAGTTGTCCAATTTGTTCATTCTGTACATGTCTTCATTAGCCTTGTAAATCTTTCTTTGAAAGTGAGTGGATGTGCATTGTTGTTGTTCTGTTGCCAAGTCAAGTCCAACTCTACGACCCCATGGGCTTCTCTGTCCCTCACTGTCTCCCAGAGTTTGCCCAAGTTCAAGTACGGTGGGTGTGCCCACATACATATATACACACCTTGTTGATGATGATTAATGATTGAGTTAAGAATAGTCACTTTTGGGTGGGGGGGGGGGGATGTGGAAATCTAAGTTTTCCAACCAGGGATTGAACCTGTGCCCTCTGCATTGGGAGCACAGAGTCCTAACCACTGGACCACCAGCAAATTCCCAGTCACTGTTTTTAGATTAAATTCAATAATTCTTACCACCTTGTCCAATAGTACATATGTTAGTCTCCAAGAAGCAGACGCCCAATCTCAATTAGACTATCAGCTGCTGGAGGGCAAGGAAGCAATATAGAGCAAGCGTGAAGAATGCGGGCATCAGGATCCCACCCACCTGGGCTGAATGCCAGTTCTGCCCCTCACTGTGTGACCTTGATCTGTTCATTCCTCTGAGGTGGTCTTTTTATCTGTAAGAGGGCGTACTACTGCCCCCACAGAGTTTAAGGATTCAATGCAACTGCATGTAAAACATTTAGTAGCTTGCTTACCTCAAGCACTCAAAAGTGGTCATTTTAGCCATTTAAAAATGTTTTTCTGTCACTTGCCCATAGAATGTCTAGTATGTTAAACTTGCCCAAGTTGACTGGCTAAATTAGGGCTTCATCAAATGTTTATTTAATAAACTCAAATGTTCTTCTTAAAAAAAGAAGATGATGAAACAGACGCCAAGATGGGATGTATGGACAAAAAAACTTGCCTGCAGAAACAACTAGGAGGGAAACGAAGGAGGAGCTGGGAAGGGCTTGGAGAACCAGCAATGCTTGTGTGAGTCTGACCTCAGGGAAGGAAGGACGAAAAAGCATAAAGCATAGGTGATCCAGGTGGTACAGTGATAAAGAACCTGCCTGCAGCTCGATCCCTGAGTGGGGAAGATCCCCTGGAAGAGGAAATAGCAATCCACTCCAGTGTTCTTGCCTGGGAAATCACATGGACAAAGAAGCCAGGCAGGCTACCATCCATGGGGTCACAAAGAGTCAGACACCACTGTGTGACTAACACACACACACACACACACACACACACACACACACACACACACACACACGGTGGGTGTCGCGGCTCTAGGTAAGCTTGGCAAGGCCAATGAGGAGCCCTAGAGCCCAAGTCACCAGTAAGAGGAGCTTGAGGCCCCCAGGGGCAGGCCAGATTTAGCCCCCCATGCTCAAGCCTTGGCCGGGAGCCCCCAGTGGAAGGGTGGCCTCCTGCTAACAGGTTGGTAGATTTCAGACCATTTCACAGGACCTGTCAGTCAATCATTTTCCCTGCAACTGGAGAGCTGAGAGGCACATTTCTATGGCAGCCTCCGTGCATCACCTGAATTCCTTTTCCATGCTGACTCTTGCTATTATTTGTGTTTAGAAATAGCCAAGGATTATGAGGGATGGGGATGTATGACAGGAGGATGAAAGAAAACAGCAGAGCCACAGAAATGACAAATGTGGGTGCCTGGACATGGCTGCAGGGGGCAGACAGGGCAACACCTAGAGCATTAATTCTGGTTCAGCCACAGAATGAAGACAGAGAAGTGGGGCGGGGGCAGGAATGACAAGTGAGAGAAGAGTGATGCTTCTAGAATAAAACATTTGAATGGGAGTGAGTGAGTGAAAAGGACTGTGCTGGTTAGACCTTGACAGGAACCACTGGATCAAAGTGTGGATGTCATTTGCACCTAAGAAATGGAGGCATATTTCAGCCGCCTCACCTCCATTGCTTCAGCAAAACACATTTTGGGCTTTAATAGTAACAAACACACTTTGGTTCTTTAGCGTCATGGTTTTTCATCCTGGTTCCATGTGGTGATCATTTGGGGAGCTTCAGTGTACTGATGCCTGAGACTCTACCTGGATAATTGAATCAGAATTTTTAAGGGCAAGCATGGATATCGGTATTTTTTTTAAATTTTTAATTGGAGGCTAATTACTTTACAATATTGTGGTGGTTTTTGCCATACGTTGACATGAATCGGCCACGGGTGTACATGTGTCCCCATCCTGAACCCCCCTCCCACCTCCCTCCCCATCCCACCCCTCAGGGCCATCCCAGTGCACCAGCCCTGAGCACCCTGTCTCATGCACCGAACCTGGGCTGGCGATCTGTTTCACATATGGTAATGTACATGTTTCAATGCTATTCTCTCAGATCATCCCACCCTCGCCTTCTCCCACAGAATCCAACCGTCTGTTCTTTACATCTGTGTCTCGTTTGCTGCCTCGCATAGTGTCATCATTATCATCTTTCTAAATTCCATATACATATGGAATTAATAGGATACAGTATTTTATGTATTAATAATTAATACATATGCATTAATAGGATATCAGTATTTTAAAAAAGCACCTCAGGTGGTGGTAATGAGCCTTCTAGGTTTAGCTGCTTCAGCAAATGGTTCCAAAAAACTATTAGCAGAGCATGTGAAAGGCCCATGAATAAAATATACATTTATTCACATAAATATCCGAGAACAATCTGAGGGTATGAGCATTGTGTAAGGAAGGTGCTTCAAAGTGCTGAGATTTAACATTTAAATAACCCATGAAAATTGTATTTTCAGCCTGGCTCTTTCTGTTTGCATCAAAGACCATCACACACATATCATCTGCTCTGTCACACCAAAATTAGAGGGGAAAAAAATCCTTTCTCTCTGCCTTCTCATATTCTCCTGGAAGCAGGGTGAAAATGGGTTTCCATTTCTTAATAGGCCAAAGCAGAGAGAAAGCAAGGGCGTATGGGCTCACTGCATGGAAGGCAGAAGCAAATACACTACTGAGGGTTCATTTCAATAATTACTGACTCCTATTTACCCTGTGCCCGATGCTGGGCAGGGCACTGGGACAGTGGCCACAGACAAGGTGAGTGGTGCTTCTAGGATGCCCAGACGCAGCCCTGCTTGAGAATGGAGGGCCCGCAGGGACAGCTGTAAAAACAGCAGAGACCTACACAGTGGGAAGGGGAAGGCCGTTTGAATAAAGACGAACCACCCAAGAGGCAGTCCAACATTGCCTGTAGTAGTATTTTATGGTAATTTTATTTTCAGTACAAATCATCAATCATTAATTAAGTAGGAACATCTTATGGGGACTTCCCTGGCAGAGCCAGCGGTTGATACTTTGCCTTGCAAAGCAGGGGATGAGGGCTTGATCCCAGGTTGCGGAACTAGGATCCCATGTGCCTTGCAGCCAAAAAACCAAAGCACAAACAGAAGCAATATTGTAACAAATTCAATAGAGGATTTAAAAGTATGGTCCAATTCTGTAAAGCAAATATCCTTCAATTAAAAAAATAAAGTGGCAAAAAAAAATAAAATGGTCCACATCAAAAAATTAAAAAAAAAAAAGAAAGCCAACAGTGTGTAGGATGCTTCACTGATGTCATAAAGGAAGCCCTGGGAATTTGTCTCACCTATTTTTTGGAGGTTCCCATGGAGAGTTTTAAGTCTCCTTTCCACCAAAAAGTCCTTGTCATAGATTGAGCAATGATCCCCACCCCCCTCCAAAGATGTCCTAATCCCCACACCTGTGACTATGTTGTATTCCATGGCAAAAGGAACTCTGCAAATGGGAATAAGTTAAGGACTCTGAAATGAGAGAGGATTATGCAGGTAGGTACACTTTAATCAATTTGATCACGTGTCATTGAAAGAGGAAAATCTTTCCCAGCTCTAGTCAGAGAGGGAGCTCTGACGATGGAAGGAGGGTTACGGGATGGCAACGTGACCGGAGAGTGGGGGCTCTGAAATGGAGGAAGCAACTGTGAGCCGAGGAGTGCAGGCAGTCCCCGGAAGCTGAAAAAGGCAATGAAAAGGATTCATCTCGAGGGTTTTTTGGAAGGAAAGCAGTCCTACAAACATTTATTTTAGTCCAGTGAGACTCATGTTGAATTCTACAGAACTATAAGGTAACAAGATGGTGTTGTTATATAAACCACTAAATTTCTGGTAATTTTCCGCAGCAGCAATGGGGAACTGACAGCTTCCCCAGTGGGGAAGAATCTGCCTGCGATGCAGGAGGCGAGGGCTCAGTCCCTGGGCTGGGAGATCCCCTGGAGGAGGAAATGGCAATGCTCTCCAATAATCTTGCCTGGAGAATGCCATGGACAGAGGAGCCCAGCGGCTACAGTCTACAGGGTCACAAAAGGGTTGGACAGGACTCAGCAACTAAACAACAACTATAGTCCCAGAAGGATACAAAATCCACTTATAGAAAGAAGATGCATGAGACTTAAATGTTTTTGGATTTTATTTTTTAAACTTTGGAATAATTTTAGACTTGTGGAAGAGTTTCCAAATACTCTCTACTCAGCCTTCCATAATGTTAACATCACACAGAATAACAGTGACATGACTGGTGTTAAGAAGTTAATACTGGTACAATACTATAAACTACAGATTTGATTCAGATATTACCAATTTCTCCACCAAAGTCCTTTTTTTTCCCCTTCTGTTCCAAGGTTTCACTTTGCATTTAGTCATCAGGTCTCCTCAGTCGGACTTGTCACAGTTTCTCAGATTTTCCTTGTCTTTCACGATCTTCAGTGTCTTCAGTTTGGGTTTGTGTAATGTTTTCTCATGAGGACAGTGAGACTGTATTATTGAGAAGAACACTGCAGAGGTGAGCTTTTCTCAGGGCATTATATCAAGAATTCATGATGTGGAGTTGTTACTAGTGATGTTAACCTTGATCACTTAGCTACAGGTTTTTCCACTGTAAATTACCATCTTTCACTTTATAACTAGTACATATAGTTTTGGGAAGAGATACTTTGAAGCTACACAAATATCCTGTTTCTCCTTAAACATTGGCCTTCCTCTACCCATGAATCTTACCTGCAACAGTTACCATTGGAGTGTAATCATGGAGACTCTCTAGTTTCTTTAGTCCTTCTACGTTTGTTAGTGGGAGATCTATAGATAGAGTTGTTCCTTCTCCGAGTTGTACTTATTTATTCAGTTACTTATTTACATGGGTGTAAGGGTATTTGCTTTATCCTTTGGGTTATGACCCAGATCCATTATTCTGTTGCTCAAACTGCTTCAGTTGGCCACTGGGGGCTCTTTCAAGTAGACTTCTGTGCCTTTCAATATGCCTCAGTCCATTTTTTTCTTTCTTTCTCTCTCTTAAGAAACTTTCTTTTTTGTTTGTTTTTTTGCATTGCTCATCTTGTATTTACCCTGCCCCACCCCTGGGATCATACACCACTCCAAAGAGGACCCTGATTTCTTTCATTAAAGAAGAGTATTTGGAAGCCAAAGTTTGGACTCTAGGAGGGCTCATCACTACTCAGGGGTCATGCTTCTAGTCTCTCACAGCAGACAAAGCTAGAGATATGTGTATATGTACCAATTCATGCATACACACAGTTATATATATATATATTTCCATATCTCTGTTTGTATATATACTTTAAAAATCAGTTCACACTGATTTCTCCAACTCCAATCTAACACCCCAACGCTTTCTTTTTAGAATCTGTTTCTCCAACTGTGAGAAACCTGGATCTCATTATCTACAATGTATTTATCTTTTTTGTTTTTTGAAGACAAGTATATTTTATTTGCAACTCTCCCTGCTCCAGCAATCATACCACTGACCCGTCCAGGTTACCAGATGCTGGTTGGGTTCTAGGTGGAATGTCGGGGTATTCTCCTGGTTGTGTTGTGGCTGGTGGATCCATGGTTACCAGGCAGAACCCTGCGGTAGGTCTAGTGTAATGCAGTGGCTGTGATCCTCTGTGGAGCTTGGCTTTGGGCTGACCCTTTGGAAGGTGAGTGAGATGGTAGTGAAGACGTTGCTCAATGACCTGAGTCCACAACTGACTTTCTGCGGCATCCAAAGGGAGACAGGGATGTGTCTGCTTGCCATCACCTTATTGGTGGGTCTCCTATTTACATTAAGACTTGTTCAGTCTATTAGAAGCCGACTTTACCTAAGACGTGAAAGACAGCTCTCAGGAACACTGGCTGCATGGATTAATGAGAAATGCCAACTCTCTGACCAGTTTAGGGTGGCTGAAAAGGAGTGTGCCGAGACTGAATTGGTTCTAGAGAATGCCAAGCTAGAAAAAGAGTCTTTAAACATAAGCCAACTTACAAATACTTACAAGAAGGTGAAGAGGACCAACTTGATGTTGATGGAAAAATTAACTTCCTTGGTTAAAGAACTGAGAGAGAAACCCAAACACTGGACACAGAAAGAAGAGATAGAGGAGATGCTAATGATGCTTGAAGTCGTAGAGGAGATCACGAGACTTAGCATCTCACAAAGAATTGCTCCAAACCTGCCAGGAGGCCAAGAGTCAAGCCCAGATGGTGCCTTCTGCAGGAGGGGTCCTAGGATTTAGAACAACGTTGTGTTCCTCCCCCCCGCCCACCCCACTCTACCCAGGCCTCCTGAACTGCCACACTGTGTTCATCTACCTTGGCCTCCATCTAGGGGGTCATCGAGGTCAGTGGATCCAGAGGAACACCCCATCAAATGTAGTTCCTCCACCTTCATGTACTGGATATAGCAATGACCTCCTTTATGGTCCATTCCTTCCTCCAAATCTAAAGAATCTTGGACTTCCAAGAGCAAACCAAGAAATGTGGGACTTCCTCTTGACATAAAGTCTTCGGATTCTCTCTCTTATTAGCCGTGAAAAAAAACTGTTGTACTTAAGAGACTAATCTTTTACTCAAGCTGAATCCTCATCAACCTGCATTTCTCAAGACAATGTTAATATCACTTATGTATGACATCTTATAACTGAACTCTTTATATTTTATTCTATCTATAAATATAATTTGAAAGTACATTTGATTTAACAATAAAGGCTTAGTTGTTGACAGAAATACTTTTTGAGTTGCATTATAAAATATGTTTACTTATTAGCTCAGCCCTATAATGCATATCAAATAGTTTCAGAATTGTGAACCCATATCCTTGTGTGGAACAATTTACCAACAGTATTTGTGTGTTCAGTTCAGTTGAGTCGCTCAGTCGTGTCTGACTCTTTGCAACTCCATGGACTGCGTCACGCCAGGCCTCCCTGTCCATCTCCAACTCCCAGAGTTTGCTCAAACTCATATCCATTGAGTCGGTGATGCCATCCAATCATCTTATCCTCTGTTGTCCCCTTCTCCTTCAGCCTTCAATCTTTCCCAGCATCAGGGTCTTTCCTGATGAGTCAGTTCTTCGCATCAGGTGGCCAAGGTATTCGAGTTTCAGCTTCAACATCAGTCCTTCCAATGAATATTCAGGACTGATTTCTTTTAGGATGGACTGGTTGGATCTCCTTGCAGTCCAAGGGACTCTCAAAAGTCTTCTCCAACACCACAGTTCAAAAGCATCAGTTCTTAGGCACTCAGCTTTCTTCATAGCCCAACTCTCACATCCATATATCCATAGCTTTGACTAGACCGATCTTTGTTGGCAAAGTAATGTCTTTGCTTTTTAATATGCTGTCTAGGTTGGTCATAGATTTTCTTCCAAGGAGCAAGCATATTTTAATTTCATGGCTGCAGTCACCATCTGCAGTGATTTTGGAGCCCCCCAAAATTAAGTCTATCACTGTTTTCACTGTTTCCTCATTTATTTACCATGAAGTGATGGGACCAGATGCTATGATCTTAGTTTTCTGAATGCTGAGTTTTAAGCCAACTTTTTCACTCTCCTCTTTCACTTTCATCAAGAAGCTCTTTAGGTCTTCTTCACTTTCTGCCATAAGGGTGGTGTCATTTGCATATCTGAGGTTATTGATATTTCTCCCAGCAATCTTGATTCCAGCTTGTGTTTTATCCAGCCCAGCATTTCTCATGATGTACTCTGCATATAGGTTAAACAAGCAGGGTGACAATATACAGCCTTGACGTACTCCTTTCCTGTTTTGGAACCAGTCTGTTGTTCCATATCCAGTTCTAACTGTTGCTTCTTGACCTGAATACAGATTTCTCAAGAGGCAGGTCAGGTGGTCTGGTATTCCCATCTCTTGGAGAATTTTCCACAGTTTGCTGTGATTCACATAGTCAAAGGCTTTGGCGTAGTCTATAAAGCAGAAATAGATGTTTTTCTGGAACTCTTGCTTTTTTGATGATCCAACGGATGTTGACAATTTGATCTCTGGTTCCTCTGCCTTTTCTAAATCCAGCTTGAACATCTGGTAGTTCATGGTTCACGTACTGTTGAAGCCTGGCTTGAAGAATTTTGAGCATTACTTTACTAGTGTGTGAAATGAGTACAATTGTGTGGTAGTTTGCGTATTCTTTGGCGTTGCCTTTCTTTGGAAATGGAATGAAAACAGACCTTTTCCAGTCCTTTAGCCACTGCTGAGTTTTTCGAATTTGTTGGCATACTGAATGCAGCACTTTCACAGCATCATCTTTCAGGACTTGAAATAGCTCAACTGTAATTCCATCACCTCCACTAGCTTTGTTCACAGTGATGCTTCCTAAGGCCCACTTGACTTTGCATTCCAGGATGTCTGACTCTAGGTGAGTGATCACACCATTGTGATTATCTGGGTCATGAAGCTCCAGATATTTGTGTGTAGTCTTCTTATATTTAGCCTTACAGGATCCAGTCAAAACACTGTCTTCCAAAGATCCTTAGGTCCGCTGTTTCTTCCCCACTGCTTAAGTGCTTAACATTTTTACAATTTGTCTATTATTAGATCAAAATACAAGATGACACACAGTTCACTCACTTTCATGCTCTCAACTTGAAAACATCCATCTTTGGGCACATGAATAGTGCTTTTGCACCTGGTCCAACTTTGTCTCTGAGACTGGACTTGGAAATCTTAGGCTCTAATACTTTGGAACTCAACTCCTTTAGTCCTCGGTAGCCATCAGTTCTGTAAAATAAATTCAACAGTTACTATAAAGCACTCGTCAATCTTGGGTAGCTTGGACAGTTCTAGCAGTAATTGTCAGTTTCTAGCCTTACATGGTTATTTGCCATCTAGGCACCTCATTTTTTTTTTTATTTCAAGCTTCCTGAAGATATTCATTTCATCTTTACATCCTATTAACAGTCCACCTTGGCCACAAGAGATGCTCACATATTAATAGCTTTTCTGTCTTTATCTATGATGAATTGAAGTATGAGATTATAGACACTAAGTGTGATGGATCTTGTGCTACCAAAAGAGAGGCAATATCTTCTTTTACCTTGAACCCTGTTACCTGCATCCTTTTCTGTCCTCCTCTTGTTTGGCTAAAACTTCTGCTAGGTGTACATTCAGTTAAAGCATTCTTGGACCTCCTTTTCCCCTCTGTTGCCACTGGGGAGCCCAATTCTCTTCTTTCAAACATTGTGTGCAGACCTCCTGGGTAAAACTTACGACCCTGAGATATAATTGTTGATTTTCTTACCCACTTTCCTCACAAGGTATTGTGGCTTTTTGAGTGCTGGCCTTGGGTCTTCTTCATCTTAGTATTCCCATCACATGGCTTCAGCGTATAGATGCTCAGCAGGGGTTCACTGAACAGAAGAATAACACTAGTGGTTAAGGAGAGATATTACAGATGCAGTAACATGTGTTGTCATCTGGTCTTGGGAGCAGGACAATCTGACCTTTGGTGACAAGTGTGCACTTGCGAACAAAACCCAAGTGTGAAGCTGTCTAATGTATGGACAAATGAATGACTGGGACCAGAAAATAATTAGGAAGATAAATAATTATTAAGCACCTACTAAGTGCCAAGAATTACCAGATTCTTTGCATGTTTTATGTCATTTTAACCTTCAACAACCTAAGTCAAATGACTTTCTGTCTGTGCAGAAGAGAAGCATCTTGCACTGAAAGGTAGGTGGTTAATAACTTGTCTAGTTCTCACAGCTCTTTGGTGATTGCAGTCCCCTTCCATCTTCCTGCAAAATCAATACACTTCCTACTCTACCATGATGTCTGAAGGGAGAGAAATGCATTACATTCATTTGTGAAATTACTTCAAATGTAAGTCAAAGAGCTTTATTTTGTAAAAATGTTGTTTTTTTAGCCACTAAGTCATGTTTGGCTCTTTGCGACCCCATAGATCGTAGCCCGCCAAACTCCTCTGTCCATGGGATTTCCCAGGCAAGAATACTGGAGTGGATTGATTGCTATTTCCTTCTCCAGGGGGATCTTCCCAACCCAGGCACTGAACCTGTGTTTCCTGCACTGCAGGGGGATTGTTTTTTACTGCTGAGCCACCAAGGAAGCCATTTTGTAAAAATAAGTGAAAACAGAAAAAAGTCCTTAAATTGATGTCAAGTTTTGTTAGCAAAGTAGTCAGATGCAAAATCTTCTAACATTGTCGATGGTACCCCTGACCAACCTACTACACAGTAACTGAGAGACTTGAATGATTTTGTTCATGTCTAATACAGGCTTACAGGGTAAAATTTGGCAGGCACTTGGATAACCAGTATGCCCATAAGAAGTGGTAGCTATTATTGTTGTCTAGAATACATGACTGTCACTTTCTTTCCCCCAGAAGATTCAAAGAGCCAAAGGGTCATGGTATCATTGATTTTGGTATAAGAATCCAGCTGAGTAAAGGCTTTCCTTTGATTTCTGTGGTCTCACTCATTGGATTGTAGCAGCTGGATATCATTAGAATGTCATACAACTTTTATTGGGTCTAAACTTGGCTCCATGAGACTAGACAGGGAGTGATTAGGAGCTATTTTTAATACCCAACTCTTTTCAAATGGATTCCTCCTAGACCACAGTTTTTGTTCAGCAAATTATTATGATTTTAGAAAGGGGGAAATTTGTTCCACTTCAAAAATCTCTCCAAACACTGTGTGTTGCAACTGATTTTGCTTTCGAGCCAATTTTGTGTGCTTGGCAAGCAAGGTATCAGCAAGAGCATCTTCCAATGAAACACCAGCTTTCACTTCCCCATGGATGACCACTCTTCCACTTCAGAAGACATTCATTGCCCCCCAAGTTAGACATGCAAGAGGTCAGGCCAATTCTTTCCAAGCCCAGTGTCCCACTGCTCAAGGCATAATTCGCCTATTTCATCAAGTTGATTAAAATGTTTTATTACATCCTATGACAACCAGCTTTCTCAACTCAGAGCAAAGAATGGTGAATGAGGAAGTAGACAATGATTTCAATCATTTACTGGAGGAGGACTATAAACAAAAAAAAATTAGACAAAAAAAGTGTTGAGCATGTATTTGCAAGCCTTCTTTATTTCAGCCAAGTTAGTTGAAGAATCACGTCTGAGGTGATCAATTCAACACTCTTCCTTAAAGTCTTGGGGAAAAAAAAAACACAAACCTCAGCTTCCTTCTCCTTTACTCATGATTGTATGGAAGCATTTTAGATGATTGACTAAATGAAAGACAGATGGACAATCTACAAAATAATCTAAATTTAGAAGAAAATTATAGGGCTACCCTTTTGTGCAAGACCTGCTCAAGAAAAATCAAAATTTACCTTTTGAGCTAAGTCATTTTAATAGCCTGCTGAAACAAAAGCCTTACAGCTGTGCTTGCTAAGCTTTTTTTCTATTCTTTTTTTCTTTTTCTCTCATGCAAATGAAACCAAGAAAAACAGACAGCCATGCAAACCCCACCTCGGGCAAGTCTGAGAATATATTATTTCTCAGAACTCAGTTGGATTTATGGTTTATCTAATGTGGACTCTGCTCTTAGAAGATAAATATAGGAAATCATTTCAAAAGGATAACACTTTTGCTTAAAACAAACACAGTTTTCTGGCTCCTCCTGAGCATGCCTCTAGCCCTAGGCTTTATTATCTTCAACTCTAATTTTTTTTTCCCCTGTACTTCAGCTCTGGGCCTTAAGAGGGTGCTGGGTACATGATATGTATTCAGGAAATTTTATGAGGTGAATTCATGAGTTTTTTGGTGGGGATAAAAACCTTCTTGTTGAATACAGGCAAAAAGTTGCTTGGTCATTATTCAGATTTTCTCTCTGCATTAGCCAGACCACTACTGGAAACCACTAGCTCTATTCAAGCCTCCAGTGTATCACTGTGATAATGCTGGGGATCATAATGCTGGGGACCATAATGGACACAGTCAAGTCAAGGCAAATCAGGTCCCACCACAACAAACTCAGAGCTTTCCTCTGTCTCCTCATTAAAGGGATCAGGAGACGCCACTGACAGGTTTAAAAATAATTACAGGGAGCACTTTTTCTCCAAGCCCTCTTCCCATATGCCAATACACATCACTCACACATGCCCGTACCCATACCCCAGATCACATGTGAATGTCAATCATTTACATATATGCTATACCATCATGCAGGAATCCCCTAGCACTCTCAGAAATCATCTCTCTCTCACTCTCAGAAAATGCTTTTTGTGTGGCTCACCACACTCCCCCCATCCAGGGAAGGATGAACCATCATCGTCCTCATCGTTGTTATGGCAATAAGCAAAGAATCTAATTTATTTGATGTGTAGGATGTACCAAATTTGTTCTAAGCACTTTACATCTATTAGCACTTTGCACCTATTAGCTTTTTTGATTTCCTACAAGGTCGAACTATTCTATCCATTTTACAAATGAAGAAAACGATGATTTAAAGAGCATACAACTGACATAAAGAGGAAGTGAGATTTGACTCCAGGCCATTTAGTTTTGGGGGCTTCCTCGATGGCTCAGTGGGTAAAGAATTCACCTGCAATGCAGAAGATAGAGGAAACCCAGGTTAGATCCCTGGGTCAAGAAGATCCCCTGGAGAGGGAAGTGGCAACCTACTCCAGTGTTCTTGCCTGAAAAATCCCATGGGCAGAGGAGCCTGGTTACAGTCCATGGGGTCACAAAGAATTGAACACAACTGAGTGACCAACACTTTCATATTTTTTTTCCATTTAGTTTTGGAGCCCCATACTTAAAAAAATATATATATTTATTTATTTTGGCTGTGTTGGGTCTTCACTGCTGCACATAGGCTTTCTCTGGTCTCGTGAGTTGGGGTTACTCTTTGTCGCAGTGCACAGATTTCTCATTGCAGTGGCTTCTCTTGCTGTGGGGCACAGGTTCAAGGGCAGGTGGGCTCAGTGGTTGCAGCTCCCGGGCTCTAGAGCACAAATTCAGTAGTTGTGGTACACAGGCTTTGTTGCCATGTGACATGTGGGATCTTCTTGGACCAGGAATCAAACCTGTGTCTTCTGCATTGGGAGGTGGATTCTTTACCACTGAGCTACCAGGGAAGCCCAGAGTGCCTTGCTTTTAATTGTATGTTAAAATGTCTTAGGCCAGGCCAGTTACAATAGTTCTTATTCTTGACCAGTGGTGATTGGTTGACATGTGGGCATGTGACCCAGTCTTGGCCAATGAGAGCCTTCTCTGGGACTTTGGCTGGAGATACCAGGAAAGAGATACATGTTTTCTTTTTTTTGTTTGTTTTTACTGGAGTGCCAAGCTGGTTTGATGTGGGTCTGGAGCTACTTGTGACCTCCTTTCCCCTACTGGGGAAGAGTGTGTCTGACAATGATGCCAACACAGTTGATAGCAGAGCTTACATTTAGAGAGAAAGAGATTCAGAAAGACCTCATTTAAGCTTTTTAAATGAATTAGTATGAATTGGTTTTCTTCTTTTCAGCTAGAATTCTAACTGATACACACCAGAATCTTACCTTACACATATATACTTTTTCTCTACATAACAGGTCCAAGAATAGCACTTGACCTAAATTAGGTCAATCAGAACAAATGTAATGAATTCTGAAATGACTAAGTAGTTGAGAAAGTGGACTCAATATTTCTGGTTGGAGCTAAACCCCCAGAAGAAGTAAGTGCTGAATTTGCTGCCAGTATTTTTAATACCATTTGTACCCTGTGTCTAAAGTCAACATAGAGGAAGACAAAATTGTGAAACTGCAGGAAAAAGAAAAACTAAATCCTAATGCCATTGTTTGGGCCCTGAATCCTGCTGAACCTGGAGCCGTCAAGCTCTACCATTGGACACCTCTGCTCTGCAGGTCAGTGATTCCTATTTTTGTTTAAGCTAATTGGTGTTGGGTCTTTGATCATTTGCAATGGGATGGATCATTTGTTGATACAGAATTCCACAGTCTGTCTCACTTGGCAAATTCTCTCTCCATGTACAGCTTTTAGCCAGGGTGACTCAGACTCCATATAAATGCCACTGATGATGGTGAAAGTCTCTCAGTCATGTCTCACTCTTTGCAACCCTGTATTAAAGGGCTACAAAGGACTGTAGCAAGCCAGGCTCCCCTGTCCATGGACTTCTCCAGGCACGAATACTGGAGCAGGTAGCCATTCCCTTCTCTAGGGGATCTCCCTGACCCAGGGATCAAACCCAGGTCTCCCTCATTGCAGGCAGACTCTTTACTGTCTCAGACACCAGGAAAGCTGATATAAATGTAGTTACTGTGCATTTTTTTCCTCAAGTACATAAAGGTCACACTCTCTGGATGAGAGCACAAGGAGACGGCACGGGTTAACCTAGGACTAGGTTGATAGCATGATAATGAGAGTGATGGACAGAATCATCAAAGGCTAAACACTTCTTAGAGATGGTCTGAAAGATGCTTTCACATGGACATCTCTGGTGTAGGTGGGCCCAGCAGTCCTGAAGGATGGCTCAGCATTCAAACTTGGAGCTGAGACCATAGGATGTATGAGCACATAGTGAGACTCCTGGACACTGGATCCCAAGGACTATGAAGGAAAAGGGGGTTGATTGAAGCCTGGAAGAGATTGTCAACTAGCCATGAGACCACTGGTTACCAGTGGTCACAGGAAGCTTTTGAGTGTCCCAAGTATCCTTCAGGCTATTGCAATTATCACCACGTGACTGGATTTTTCTTGCTGAGGATGTGTGTGTGGTTTGTGAGGTATACCTCAATGAAGTCTTCTGGATTTTCCAGATTGTCTCATAACCTTGGCCTTAGTGTTTCTGACCTGGTTTTTCCTGTAGTTGCTGGTGCAGAGCATATGAGGATGTAACCCACTGGCAACCCTGCCCAGTTAGCTGACTCATGGGAAGGCTTACTCTGCATGGAGGGAAAAGATGCCTTGTTTGCAGCTCCATGAACACCTGCCTGTGCTAAGAAATGAGCTGAGCATTGCCGTGTCCTGTTGACTCTGACTCAGGCACTTGTAGAAGGGAAGCTGAGGCTTTTCTGGACCTGGAACTATGCCACCCTGGTCTGATGGCCCTGAAAGCGCTGACCGTGCAGTATCAGGTGGTGTACCTGGCTTGTGTCCCTGGTCTTCTGCCCTGTATCACAGACAGTGTGGGCACTGCCATTCCACCATGAAGGGCGGGATAAAGGCAGTGTTTTAGCTGTGGTGTCGGTTGAGACACTGTGGGCTGGAGCAGAGATAAGGCAGCATGTTGGCCACCACTGGGAAGCGGGAGTTAGAAGTAGAAGTGGAGTGAAGGCTTGGTGTGAGATGGAGGCCCCTGACAGGATGTGGAAGCTGGGCTCTATAGACACTGGAGGCTGGGTTCTATTCAAATCAAGGCCAGGGCGTGGACCATATAGACCAGCCTTGGTCAGGGAGAGAAATCTGGGCTGGAGAGGTAGCAGAAACAGAAGCATGATCCAAAGCAAAACCAGGGACCAACTCCAATAAGTAGATTTGTTGCTTTGCTGGGGCCCTGTAGACAGCTGCAGATTTTTATCTTCCCTTATTCCCCTTCTGGAATTGTTCTGGGCCTTAGAAGTGTAAGGTTCTACCTTTTCTGCATCATTTTTTCTCAAAGAATCTTATGTGCTATTTAGTGTTCTCTTAATTGGACTCCTAGAGGTTGGATATGGGAAGTTTGGCTCCTCTGCATATCATAGGTGAGAATGGTCTGGTCCTTCTGAAGCATGAAGTTTCCAGCAAACTATTCCTATCTACATCCACTTAATCCTGGAACTTGATTTCTTGAAATATTGGTGTTTGTTTGAGCCTCAGCTGTTTCTGTCAGAGAAATCACTTTGAAAGCTTCATTTTCTGGGATAATAGGACTTCAGAAATATGAAATTTCTCACTGTCCATAGTTACTGGATTATTTTAAGCAACAGAATCATGTATAACATGTTACAAATTGTTTAGGGTTTATATCTTTCTTACTGACAAGAAGGGCTTGGCATAATCTGAAAAATAAGCATTCATAAACGGAGTCTACTGAAATGGAAAAAGAGAACTACATACTACGGAGAAGGAGAAAGCCAAATGGGTTAGTTTATCTGATACATCTAAGTAAACCAGTTCCTTGGGAGATAACAATCATTTCCTGATACTAAAAGGAACATGTTGTGTATATATATGTTCTAGCACACGGAACACAAAGCCAATTACTGAACAACATCTTCAAGAGCAGTTTTGGAGACAACAGAATGAGCCCAACTCTGATGACGGATTGTGCGTGCTCAGTTGCCAGGTCGTGTCCTACCCCGATAGATTGCACAGGTTCAAATCCCAGCTCTGCTGACTGCCACCTGTGTGACTCTGGGCAAGTGGCTTAGCCACTCTAGGTCTATTTTCTTATTTGTAAAATGAGGACAACAATAGGGCCATTTTCATTGCATTGTCGAGAAGATTAAATGAAAGAACAAATGAAGAAACTAGGATAGACTCTGGCTCATGGTGAACACCAATCAAAAGTCTTCCTCTTCTTGCTATTTCTCATACTAATACTAAATAGAGATTCAGTTCAGTTCAGTCGCTCAGTCATGTCCAACTCTTTGCAACCCCATGGACTGCAGCACACCAGGCCTCGCTGTCCATCACCATCTCCTGGAGTTTACCCACACCCATGTCCATCGAGTCGGTGATGCCATCCAACCATCTCATCCTCTGTCATCCCCTTCTCCTCCTGCCTTCAATCTTTCCCAGCATCAGGGTCTTTTCAAATGAGTCAGCTCTTGGCATCAGGTGGCCAAAGTATTGGAGTTTCAGCTTCAGCATTAATCCTTCCAATGAACATTCAGGATTGATTTCCTTTAGGATGGACTGATTGGATCTCCTTGCAGTCCAGGGGACTCTCAAGAGTCTTCTCCAACACCATAGTTCGAAAGCATGAATTCTTTGGTGCTTAGCTTTCTTTATAGTCCAACTCTCACATCCATACATGACTACTGGAAAAACCATAGCCTCGACTAGATGGACCTTTGTTGGCAAAGTAATGTCTCTGGTTTTAAATATGCTGTACAGGTTGGTCATAAGTTTCCTTCCAAGGAGTGGGCGTCTTTTAATTTTATGGCTGCAGTCTTCATCTGCAGTGATTTTGGAGCCCCAAAAAATAAAGTCTGCCACTGTTTCCAAGTGCCACGAAGCGCTAGCCCAAGAGTGGTCCAAGGGCCTCTACAGATGAGCTTTCTAAAGCTCTAGGCTAATTCTGTCTGAGATTATTTCCATAGTCATCCTCCATCTTCTGGGAAAACTTTCCTTCCAAGCCTGCCTTCCCCTTTCCCTCGGCCAAATTCCCATGCCCTGTGTCCCCACTGTCCTCACCCTGGCCTTGGGCTCCCCTCTGCAGTGTTTGACTTATGCCCCCTATTGTCAGGTATTTCATCCTGTTGTTCTTTTTTCCTCTTCTCTTTTACTAGCCTTCTCCAAGTACGGGCCCCTCAGGAAACTGACGTATAAATGTGATGGACTAATGCAAGCTAGTAACGGTTAATTTTACGTCAATTTGTCTAAGATACGGTGCCCAGTTGTCCCTTCAAACACTAGTCTAGATGTTGCTGTGAAGGTATTTTTAAAGATGTGTGTGTGCATGCTCAGTCTCTCATCTGTGTCTGATTCTTTCTGACCCCATAGACTGTAGTCCGCCAGGCTCCTCTGTCCATGGGATTCTCTAGGCAAGAATACTGGAATGGGTTGCCATTTCCTTCTCCAGGGGACCTTGCAAACTCAGGGACGGGACTCATGTCTCTTGCATTGCAGGCAGGTTTTTACCATTGAGCCACCTGGGAAGCCTTTTTAAAATATGATTAACATTAAATAAGTAGACTTTGAGTAAAAGCAGATTACTGTCTGTAATGGGGGTGGGCTTCATCCAATCAGTTAAAGGCCTTAAGAGAAAAGACTGAGATCTTCTTAAGAAGGAAGGAATTCTGCCTCCAGATTGCTTCTGGACTCAAGATGACAACATTGACTCCTGCCGGAGTTCCCAGACTGCTGGCCTCTTCTGTAAATTTCAGACCTGTCAACCTCCACAATTACGTGAGTCAATTCCCTAAAATAAATCTCTTTCTCCCTCTAGATATATATATATATACACACACACCTCCTATTGGTTCCATTTCTCTAAAGAACCCAAACCAATACAACTACTGATGCTTGTAGTGGCTAAATGTCTTTGCTTCCTCACTAACATTTGCATTTTAACAAGAGCTCAAATTTAAAAAGTGAGGAATTGTGAACATTGCGAAGTACTGATGGAGAGCAAGTAGAGAGTATGGAGGTCCCTCCCAGTGACTTTGAGATCACTTCGTACAAGTGGCAGCCTGTTCATGAGATGGGCCTGGGCTAGTCCATAAATGGATTTATTTCCTTCTCCTCTGAAGCTATGCATGGACTATGTAGAAACGACTTTAGCTATAGACACACACCACACACATTTATTTTAGTCTGGGTTAATATTTGGAAATCATCTATAAATAAAAACTCTTCCTACTGCTTTGTGCATCTGCTGTGAATGTCGGTGTAATTCACTTATTTATCATAATCATAAGAGCAAGGTAAACATGAATCACTGTCTCCTTAAGAGTGGAAAGGAAACAAATATTTCTCTGAAATTTCTTAGAGGAAAGTCAATCTTCTACCCATTACATTAAGGTAGAAAAATCAATCAGTGCCAAATCCAAGTCCTTTTCTTTTTTAGTTTTTCATGTGGAAGACTCATCAATAAATCTTCCAGAGGCGTCATTGTTCTTACAAAGGTAAAATCACACACTTTCAGAAATGGCAGAACAATGATAATGTAAGGGCAAGGTGGACTTTGGAAAAGAAATGAACCTGTGATGTGATAAAACATCAAATGCTTCTGGTTTCTACAATGCAGACCATTATTATGGCAATGATACTTCCTCAGCATGAAAATGTAGAGAATTGGTATTCACTGATGGAACATAGTTATTGTAGCTCTTTTTTATGGTTGGTGTTCTGACAATCACTTATCCTCACCTGTTCTTGCCCACTCGCCTGCTCTCTCCTCCTGTTTCTGGTCTGCTTTGTGAGATCACGGATCTCCTATTCTTTAAGAAGCCGATGTGGTGAATCTTATCTCAAAACAAGTAAAGCAAGCAACCTTCTCCATGAAAATGAGAAAGAAAGTCTGCAAAAGAGGAACAAGTGGTAGAGAAATATTAAGGAAGGTTTACTGCCTGGGGACCGTGACTCAAGTCACCCTTACCCTAGAGGTGCTTAACAGTTAACTTTTTGGAGAAGCTAACTTTTTTTGAGAAGGCTTGACTAACCCTAGAGCTGACTGGGAGGTAACTTGTCTGGGAGCCACTGGGAGAAGGTGAATGTTGGTAAGGGAGAGGTGAAGTAGGAGCAAAAGGGAAAAGTGAAAAGGACTGGGGGTCTAGTCTTCAATTTGATTGATGTAAGGTATCACCAAGTGCCACGGGGCCCACAAAGAAAGAGTAACTGTTGTTTGATTAGAAGTAATATGAAAGGTAAACCGTTGATTTGAAATACTACTTTGGGATAATTATGCAAAGGACTGATTAGTAAGTTTCTCCCATATTTCTGCACTTCAAAAATCCCTTAGCTTATCTCCTGAATGCTCCCCAAGCCTGAAGGTAGAGTTATTTATGGGCCACCCACGGGGACAGCAGAAACGAGTCTACACACACTGGGCAGAAGCGAAGGAGAGACGAGTGTTTGGAAGCCAAGGGCAGGATGAGTCTTGAAGCCCTCACAGACTTCGGGACAGATTCTTGCAGTCAGGAAGGGGAGGAGGAGGGAAGAGAGGGAGGGAAGGGAAGACGGGAGGATGGTGCAGATCGCCCTCACCCACAACAAGGAGCTTCCTTTGAGCCAACTGGGAGCTTGCTGGATGCTGAATGGCCCCCGAGTGGTCCTTCCCGCTGCTTTCCGATGGACAATGCTCTTGCCATGACTCAGTTATCTTCAGGGTGATGTGAGTGGGACTGAAAAGGGACAAGGCGAATCTAGACGAGGCTTTCTAAATTGGGGTTTTATTCCAGTTTGGGGTTGAATAAATTTTTGTTGCACCGCTGTTCCGTGCATTGTAGGATATTTAGCAATACTTCAGAACTCTAGCGGCTAGATGCCATTTGCACCCCCAATTTCAGGTGAAATAACCCTGCGTATCACTAGATATTGCCCCGTGTTCATTGGGGGGCATCAGTGACTGCCAGCTGAGAACCCTGGTCGCCACTGAACCAGTCTGAAATCTCCCTCTGAGCCACCATGGTATATACATATTTTTTTCAAGTATAAGGTTCTTTTTTAGTAAATTGGAGTTTAATGGCTTTGCAATGTTGTGTTCATTTCTGCTGTACAATGACTCGAATCAGCTGTGTATAAATATGCATCCCCTCCCTCCCGGAGCTCCCGTCACACTCCCCATCCCACGCCTCTAGGTCATCCCAGCGCAGAGCCGAGCTCCCTGTCCCCCCCGTGCAGTGCCTCCCCACTAGTGATCTGTTTACATACGGTGGTGTGTTTATGTTGAGGCTCATCTCCCAGTGCTTGCCACCCTGCCCTTCCCCGCTGTGTCCACACGTCAGTTCTCTAGGTCTGCATCTCTCTTCCTGCCCTAGAACTAAATGCATCTGTGCTATTTTTCTAGATTCTACCTACATGTATTAATATACGATATCAAATTCTTTCTCTTCATTCTCCCTCTCTCTTTTTTTCTCTCTTGCTCTCCATCTCTTTCTCTCCTCCTGTCCTCCCCCCGCCACCTCCTCTCCATCTCCGCTGCCTTAGTCTAAGATGTAGTCTAGTTCAGCCTGCACAGCTGCTATAGCTTCCATCCTAACTGGTCTTCCGTATCCCCTTCACTCTCCAAAAATCAGTCTACACCCTGAAGTCATGGTGATTAAAAAAAAAAAATCTCTGTCCTGTGCTTAAAACCCTGTGGGCCTTCCCATCTCCTTAGCTTCCTTAGGATGAAGACCAAAGCCTTTGCCATTTGACCCGAGTCTATGCAATCAGGATTCTCTGCAGACTCCTCACTCCCTCGTCCTCTGGGCTTCAACAACCCTGCTCTTTCACTTTTTAGGTGGACCATGATTCATTTAATCACAGGGCCTTTGCACACACTGTTCTTCTGCCTGAGACCCTCTCTCTCAATGTAGCCTCCTGATTAACAGGCAGTGTTTCTCTATCAGCTCAAGCATCGCTTCCTTGGGGAAGCCTCTGCGAATGCTCAGAAGGAATCAGGCTCCTCCTGCTGAATGTCCTCTTATCGGTATGGAAAGCGCTCTGTAGCAGTTATCACAGTTGTGATTTTACACTAGAGGGTTGTAACCTCGTGAATCCTATCTCCTCCTCTGAGCTGTAAGATGTAGGAGACTAGTGCTGACTGACTTCCTTCCTGTCTCCCTCTCATCTTCATTCCTTCTTTGCATCTCCCTTCACTTTTTGTGAACACAAGTCCACATGGGTCTACTGAGCCCCAGTCTGTAGCCCCCACACTGAACTCTCTAGAACTCTACATCTGTTCTTTCTGTTATTTATGTTTCGACCAATTTCTAGCGACCTACCATCAACTCTCTGCTTTTTTTGTGGGCTAAGTTTTGTGAAGGAATATTAAGTTGCTTAAAAGATGCCACTCAAGCTGTCTTTGTGGGTCCCCTCCAAGGCACCCGCCAGTCTTTTGTTCAAAGCAAAAGGAATCCTGCGCCTTCCAGTCATGTCTCAGCCATAGTACTGCCCAAGCCTCTAGCCTATGCAGCTGATAATAAAAACGTTAAATCCATGGCTGATTCATATCAATGTATGACAAAACCCACTGGAAAAAAAAATAAATAAAAGCTCATGGAAGAATGCAAAAAAAAAAAAAAAAATCAGAGAAAGGCAGAAAAAGGACTCATTATATTTGTCAGGCAACTCTGCTTTAGCCAGGCTTTTGACAGTAGGCAAGAGAAAGCATAGTTAATGGCAATGACTGATAGCAGTAATGCAATGGGTCGTGAACTTGTCTGGCTCCTTTGTTTCTGGTTTGTGGTTCTATCCCAAGTCTGTAATGACATATAAAATAATAGACTGCTTATCCTCGTCTTTCTCCTTCATCGCAAATCACGTGTCTGAAGACAGTACGTGGGATTTCCAGGATGTGAACTTGTCACTAAGCATGTGCATCATTCAATAGGTTGCTACTGAATCAGGACATCACACCTCATGTTTAACTTAAACCTATTTCCTCCACTGGTTCTGCTAGAAACAAGCTTTCCTTGTTTCCCTTTCGTCTTTCCTCCTCCTCTTTAGGCTGTTGAAATTCACTATTTCCGGGAGAAAAGGGCATTACTCTTTAGAGTAATGAGGCTGTGAACTCTTCCAGTCTTAACAAGACAGTGCTGGATATCTAGTAATCATAAGGCAGGGATATCAATGGGGATTGTTACAGGTCTTGACAGGGAGGAGGCACTTTTCACGTCCCTTATTGCATTGCAATGGTACTGGCAGGATCCTAAGAGAAAACTCAAGGCCCCAGGCAGAGACGGGAGAGATGTTCACCTCAGTCGGAAATTCCGTCTTACTAGGATTTCTACTGTAAACACCTGGGGCCACAGTCACGTTTGCTTTACAAACTCCAGGAGAAAGGCTCACTGAGAAAATTCACAGAAGAGCTAGAGGGGAGCATTGGGCTGCTGTCCTGGTAATTGGTCTAAGCTCCATAATTGCAGTGACTGTCTGTTTTCTTCAACATCACATCCCTAGAGCCTAGCAGAGGTAATGTTTCCAGCAAATACCTGTCGATCTTCTGTGTGTGTAATACAACAGGGAGATGGGTGGGAAGCTTCCAGTGTTAACGGGAAGCAGGGAAGGAGAAAATGTGGAGAAAGAGGGGAAATGACAACAAATAAGCTTACATTTGTGTAAGCTTTATTTTCTTTAAAAATATTTTTTCTAGTGTTATATTTTCCTGAGAATGTCTTTAAGATGCCTTCTTATATGATGGTTAGTATTTCCATTTTTTTTTTTTTATAGCTTGAGAAGGAAAAACACAAAGTGTAGATTCCCTTGGGTCATGTGGTGAATCTATTTAATCCTTTTTCTGTTTTAAAATATGCTTGTAAAAAAAAAAAATAAAAAAAAAAAAATAAAATATGCTTGTTTCCTGTTTGATCTTAAGTAGGTTCATGTCTGTCTAAAATGATTTGTGTTGTGAGACAGGGACAACACCATGCTACTGAAAAGTTTAGTGTAGTTTCATGTACCACAAGGTTACTGAGATTTAAGAAGAGTCAAGAGTTATTTGCATAAAAGAGGCAGCTATGATTACAGGAGTGGTCATTTCTCAACTCGTGTGAACAAGTTAAAATTCTCTTTCTGACTTTCCATGACACAGAGGTCCTTGTTCTACTGCAAGAATTTTTCTGACGTTTGGGGATAAAGGTTTATCCACCTTTTGTTTGCCTTTTCCCTAGCATATGGTAGACATCATAGCAGGAATATATTGTAAGGTTTTTCTTAAGAAAGGAGGTGAAGGGCTTTCCTGGTCACTTAGTGAAGAATCCACCCTGCCATTGCAGGAGACACGGGTTTGATCCCTGTTCCAAGAAGATCTCACATGCCACAAAGCAACTACGGTCACGTGCCACAACTACTGAGCCTGTCCTCTGGAGCCCACGTGCCGCCACTGCTGAAGCCCACGTGCCTTAGGGCCTGTGCTCCACAACCAGGCAAGCCGCCCCGAGGAGAAGCCCCCGGGCTGCAAGGAAGAGGAGCCGCCACTCACGGGAAAGTGAGAAAGCCCGTGTGTAGCACCAAAGACCCGGCACAGCCAGAAAGAAATAAAATTATTCAAAAAAGAAAAGAGGTGAGACAAAGACAGATATGATAGGATATCACTTATATGTGGAATCTAACGATACAAAGGAAATTATTTACAAAATAGAAGTAGACTCAGACATAGAAAACGAACTGACGGTCACCAAAGGGGAAGGTGGGAAGCTAAATTAGAAGTTTGCAATTATACTTATTACTATATATAAAATAAACAAGGACTTACTATATAACACACAGAACTACACTCGATATTTTACACTAACCTATAAGGAAAAAGAATCTGAAAGAGCTATATGTGTGTGTGCATGTGTGTGTGTGTGGCCGAATCATGTTCCTGTGCACCTAAAACGAACACAACATTGTAAATCAACTATAGTTTAATGGGAAAAAAAAGAAGGAAGGTGTTTGTTAAGCAACTAACTGGATGCCCAGGATATAAAAAATTGTAAATGCATGGTTCCATTTTGGAGCTGAAATGTGGATATGAAGCTAAGTATCTAGCTGGGGACAAGATATTTGCATAATAACAATGTTGAGGACTGATTCTACTTTCTGTCTACTCAGCGTCTCGCTGATGGTCTCGGCCACTCAAACTTTTTATTTCTGTCACTTATATTGCTTCAGCTTCCTTCTCTTTTCCAATTCCCAGGCTACGTCATGGCACTAAAGATACAAACTCCCACTCACGAGTAGACACACAAGCAGTTCCATGGCTATTCTTTTAAGATCTCACATTTTTTATTGCATGACCTAGCAGTAGTTATTACACTATTTTTGAGTCTGAATTACTCATGGTGACTTTGCAGGGTGATATCATTTAGATCGTTAATCTCTCTGTGTCCATTTTTTTACATTTGCACCTTGAGAATGTTCTTATTTACCCCCACAGTATGGGGCTAGAAGGATTCCCTGGTGGCTCAGATGGTAAAGAATCTGCCTGCAGTGCAGGAGACCAAGGTTTGATTCCTGAGTTTGGAAGATCCCCTGAAGAAGGTAATGGCTACCCACTCCAGTGTTCTTGCCCGGAGAGTCCCATGCACAGAGGAGCCTGGTGGGCACAGTCCATGGGTCACAAAGAGTCAGACCCGACTGAGCGACTAAGCATACAGATGTCGGTCTAGAGGAAGAAATACAAGGAGATATAAAGAGGATGAAGCTAGTCATGTTTCTATTCCCAAAGGAAATCCAAATAAGTTTTCAATCTCTACCATATTTCTTTGAATCTTCCAGCCTTAATTTTTCGCTGAGCAGTATTTCTGTATCACTAAGAAAAAAAAAAAAAAAAAAAAAACCAGGGCTTCCCTGGTAGCTCAGCTGGTAAAGAATCCATCTGCAATGCAGGAGACCCTGATTTGACTCCTGCAGGAAGATCCCCTGGAGAAGGGATAGGGTACCACTTCAGTTCAGTTTTTTGGGGCTTCCCTGGGGGCTCAGATAGTAAAGAATCTGCCTGCAATATGGGAGACCTGGGTTCAGTCACTGGGTTGGGAAGATTCCCTGGAAGAGGGCATGGGAACTCACTCAGTATTCTTGCCTGGAGAATCCCCGTGGACCGAGGAGCCTGGTGGGCTACAGTCCATGGGGTTGCGAAGAGTCGGACACGACCGAGTAACTAAGCATGGCACAGCGGGAAAGAGCGAGAAATGTTGTCGATTGAACTATGACCCATGTTTTCTTAAAACATCAATTTTAAGATATGTATCAATGTTGGAGATGTTAAAGCATGAAAAAAATCAACAAAACATGCATGTTTGGCTTATATCATTAGAGCCAGTGGTATGCCATGACCAACCCAAGCTACATTTCAAAAATTATAAGGTAGGCATTATCAACTATGTGTGTTTTTATTTTAGAAGCCTTTTTTTTTTTTAACTACAATTATTGTCATGTGAATCCTGAAAGAACTGAAAACACAGAACTGGTGAGAGCTGTTTTCATGGGCAGTGGATGGACACTGTCTAATGCTCAGTATTTGACTTACATTACAGTTTTATTCAGCTTCTATGACCCATTTATTTATTTTAAATCCAACATTCTTTCTCTGAGAATTTCTTTTAAAATAATAGCCACTCTTCGGTGCCTCCCACAAATAACCATCCTTGCACGCTTGCTGCTGACTCTGCACTGGCAGTTAAACACAGTCTGTTTCCCAGGGCTGTGCCGGCTCTCCCATCCAGCAGGGGGACGCTGAGACAGCCTGGGCCACGGCACTGTGACTCCAATTGGCCTCGGTTGTACAAGCTCATCAATCAGACTGCTGTCAGTCTGCACTGAAAAGTACTGGGAGGTTTATACTTTCCAAGAGAAAAATCTAAACGTGTTGCCTCGTCCTTTTTTCATTTTATAACAGGAATCTTTGCTCAGTGAAGAATACACACATTCAAAACTGTGAAAGGTGACTTAGGAACCACTCTGACCATCTTCATAGTGAACTATAATACAATTTTGATGCGATGCTTACACATCAATCAGTCCAACGTTGCTTTGAAAGCAAGGCAAGAGTGATCAAGACAGATGGGAAGGGTTAGAGAACATTCTATATTCCTTTGTTAATATGTGCAACACTAGCTATGATTTTCTAAATACTTACTATGTGCCAAGCACTGCTGAAAGGAAATTAATAAGCTCTGGTGACTTATTTCTTGTAACACGTATAAGAGGTAGGTGATACTATCAGGGACATCTCACAAAGAAAGAAACTGAATGTTGTGTATCGATTTGCATCCCTTCAAAATTCATATGATGAAGTCCAAACCCATGGTGTGACCATATTTAGAGACAGTCTTTAAAGAGGTACAGTACAGCGCATGCATTCCAATCCAAAATTCCAACCCCCAAAAAAGGCAATGCAAAAGAATGTTCAAACTATGGCACAATTGTACTCATCTCACACGCTAGCAAAGTAATGCTCAAAATTCTCCAAGCCAGGCTTCAACAGTATATGAACCATGAACTTCCAGATGTTCAAGCTGGTTTTAGAAAAGGCAGAGGAACCAGAGATCAAATTCCCAACATCCACTGGATCATCAAAAAAAGCAAGAGAGTTCCAGAAAAACATCTACTTCTGCTTTATAGACTACACCAAAGCCTTTGACTGTGTGAATCACAGCAAACTGTGGAAAATTCTCCAAGAGATGGGAATACCAGATCACCTGACCTGCCTCCTAAGAAATCTGTATTTAGGTCAAGAAGCAACAGATAGAACTGGACGGGGAACAACAGACTGGTTCCAAATCGGGAAAAGAGTATGTCAAGGCTGTATATTGTCACCCTGCTTATTTAACTTATATGCAGAGTACATCATGAGAAACGCTGGGCTTGAGGAAGCACAAACTGGAATTAAGATTGCTGGGAGAAATATCAATAACCTCAGATATGCAGATGACACCACCCTTATGGCAGAAAGTGAAGAGGAACTAAAGAGCCTCTTGATGAAAATGAAAGAGGAGAGTGAAAAAGTTGGCTTAAAACTCAGCATTCAGAAAACTAAGATCATGGCATCTGGTCCCATCACTTCATGGCAAATAAATGGGGAAACAATGGAAACAGTGAGAGACTTTATGTTTTGGGCTCCAAAATCACTGCAGATGTTGACTGCAGCCATGAAATTAAAAGATGCTTACTCCTTAGAAGAAAAGCTATGACCAACTTAGAAAATTAAAAAGCAAAGACATTACTTTGCCAACAAAGGTCCGTCTAGTCAAGGCTATGGTTTTTCCAGTAGTCATGTATGGATGTGAGAGTTGGACTGTGAAGAAAGCTGAGGGCCGAAAAATTGATGCTTTTGAACCGTGGTGTTAGAGAAGACTCTTGACAGTCCCCTGGACTGCAAGGAGATCCAACCGGTCCATCCTAGAGGAGATCAGTCCTGGGTGTTCATTGGAAGGACTGATGCTGAAGCTGAAACCTTGGCCAATATCTTGGCCATCTGATGCAAAGAACTGACTCATTGGAAAAGACCCTGATGATGGGAAAGATTGAAGGCGGGAGGAAAAGGGGATGACAGAAGGTGAGATGGTTGGATGGCATCACCGACTTGATGGACATGAGTTTGAGCAAGCTCTGGGAGTTGGTGATAGACAGGGAAGCCTGGTGTGCTGCAGTCTATGGGATCACAAAGAGTCAGATACAACTGAGCGACTGAACTGAACTGAACATAACAGTGCATGCATGCTCAGTCAAGTCCAACTTTTCAACCCCAGGGGCTATAGTCTGCCGGGCTCTTCTGTCCATTGGATTTCCCAAGCAAGAATAATGGAGTGGGTTGCCATTTCCTTCTCCAGGGGATTTTCCCAACCCAGGGATGAAACCCATGTCTCCTGCATTGCAGGCGGATTCTTTACCAACTGCGCCATCTGGGAAGAGGTAATCAAGTTAAAATGGGACCTCTAAGCATGGCGCCTAGTCTAATAAACTGGTGTCCTCATGAGAAAGGAAATTTGGACTCAGAGACAGGCATGAAGGGAGAGCCCCATGTGAACATGAAGACAGCCATCTACAAACCAAGGAGAGAGGCTTGAAATTGACCCTTCCCTCACAACCCTCAGAAGAACCAACCCTGCAGACACCTTGATTCTGGAGTTTCAGCCTCCCAAGCCGTGAAACAATAAATTTCTGTTGTTTAAGCCACATTCATGGTACTTTATTATGGCAGCCTTAGCAAACCAGTCAAACCAAACTAATGGAGGTTATGCAGTTTACCAAAGATGGCCCAGAGAACAGGGTCTGTAGCTCACACTTGCATTTCCGTGCCTGAGTCTACAGCCTTGGCTCCCCTTCACACCACTCCCTACAGCCTCTACTGAGGCAGAGTGGACTCTCTTCCCTAGGCTACATGCTCTGCAAAAATGGATGAGCCCATCAGTGAGAGGCTGGTGGTTCCTGTAAAAATTTAAATATCACACTGCCATTATTGACCTGCCATGCCATACTACTGGTGAAATACTCCCCAGGGAAAAGTGAGAGCCAAAGTGACCCCATCCATCTGTCCTACAGTCTGACAGTGGGGCCAGAAACAGTCTTCAGGGACACTCTTGCCCAAGTCATCTCCTGAGTCTGATCGTTAGGGTCTGCAACCCAGGGACACTGCCTGAAGATATATCAAATCTCAAAGTCCTGATCAGGTCATTCAACTGCTCAGAAACCTGGATGACCATCTACTGCCAAGCCGTGTGGAATAAAGTCACTAATCCTCCAGCTCATATAGGCATTACCCTGGCCTATGTGTGCAGACCTCATTAGAGCTCTGACCCCATTCCTCCCCACATGTGGCATGTGCAGGTGTGTGCACACACAGAAACACACCTGGGCCCACCCGCTCCCTTCAGGGTTCTCCATGCACTCTCTCACACCTGGGCTCTCAATCCAGGAACTTCCTTGATCTAAAGTTTCCTTCCTTTCCTTTGTTCATCTATTGACACTCTGCTCACGACTTGCAAAGTCCAGTTCAAACCTCACACTCGCCAAAGACATTTCTTCTAGCCCTTCAAATAGAATTATTTCCCCTCTAATTCAAAGTCCCAGGCCTATTTCCCAGTCTGTCTTCAAATGGGGATAATTATGAGTCTGTAATCCCATGAAATCTTAGGGGAGAGAGACTTTGTTGTTTTGATTTTTCTGTGTCCTCCACAATACCTAGAAAGGATGTCTTTACACAGTAGGTACTCAATTAGTTTTTGCTGGATTTTCTGTAGTCTCCCAGGTTATCTCCATAAGACTTCTAAACTAGCTCCAAAAACTTCACCAACCTTCAGGAACAAAAAGCAAAACCCTGGAGTCTTGCCCTTGGCTTTCATTTTAAGTAGAGCCAGCTCATAGGGGCAGAGAAACTCTTTCTCATGTTTTTCCTGGAAGACAAAGTATGGGCCTGTGATCACTAAGTATGCTTTGTGGTCTCAAGTTCATTGTCTACCAACTCACATCATTTTATTTTGTTCCTAGACTTAACTACTTCGAACTCCAGGAGTTGGTAGTACAATATACTCAACAATTCCTTCCATTTAGGTCAGGTGACAAAATGACAACTCAGATAACATGGTGGCCCTAAACAGAAATGACATGCAGTGTCAGAGTGGACGCTGCATGTGGTCCAAGTCTATGTCATTTCTCTAGGTTGCTTTCTTCTTAAGAAATGTGAAGAGAGCACAAGATAAATCTGTTTCCCAGCTCACAGGCCTCATTGAGGCTGACTGTCCAGTTTAAAACCACACTAATTACAATTGCAACAACTTCATGAGCAGCATGATCAAAAACTTAAGTCTCTTTTTCCTGCAATATGTTGCTTTTGAACTTGACAGCAAGTATTCAGCTCTCAATGGCGCTCGTGCGTGTTCAGTTCCTCAGTCGTGTCTGACTCTTGGTGACCCCATTGACTGTAGTCCACCAGGCTCCTCTGTCCGTAGGGATTCTCCAGGCAAGAATACCGAAGTGGGTTGCCATGCCCTCCTCCAGGGGATCTTCTTGACTCAGGGATCGAACCTACGTCTCCTGTGTCTTCTGCTGCGGCAGATTCTTCACCACTGTACCACCTGGGAGGCTCTCATCGGTAGCTGGGTATAATTGTTAATTTCATGGAAACTGTAACCATCTGCCTCCAAACAAATCCTGGTAGTAGCACTAACTAAATCTTAGGGATCTTTGACTTTCTGGGCCTCAGTTTCATTATCTTTAAAATGGAAGCAGAGGACTGTTTTAAAGGAAAGAATGATGGCTTATTAACTGAGTCAATAAAGAGTGAGTCAATAAAGAGAAAGTACACTGACTAGTAGCCAGAACACAGTCAGTGTCGGATTTAATGTTCACTGTTATGATTTCAAAATGTTCCCTTCACCAGAGACAGGAAGCAGCAGAGAATGTTATTGGCTTCTGTTATGGATGCCATCTCAAACTTCTTCTGCTTTTTTTTTCTTTCCAGAATATGTTGGAAATTATAAGCAAACATGCAAGTGATGCATGTATATTTAGTTTCACATACAACCTCATTGTTACTTCCTGGCGTGCTTCCAAGGTATCTTACAAGTTATCAATCTCACCAGCACAGAGTGTGTTTTCTGACCACTTCCCCTTTGCAATTAAGGACTCTGACCACTCGCTTACGCAGACTGAGACCAGCATCCGTAACCCCAAAGGAGGTCAGAAACCCCCAGCTCTTGCCGCCGAGGGGGCTAGCTGAGAACCCGACACCGTGTGTTTCAGGGCTGTGGCTACAACTGTGACCATAGGAACTGGGAACACCCACCAACACCCCGTTTCCCCCAGCCCCACTTCCTTCGCTTCAGTGCCATTAAGTATGGTTGCAGTGCCTTTGTGAATGTTTTGAGTGGAGTTAGGTTTCTGGTGTTTATTATTGAATTGCTAAAGATCTGGAGAGAAGACAAACAGACAAATGGACCAGCAAAGCGGGAGACAGAAGACACCCTTGGCGGATGAGCACCAAGTGTGTATCTGGGGTCCATGAAGGTCTGGGCTCTCACCAGAGCCTCAGGCTTTTGTCAGCTGCTCTGCAAATAAAACCTGCCCTAGACACACAGACAGGAGGCTCTGTTTGACTAGGAAACCTGCCACTCTGGCCCTGAAGATAGCAGGTCATAATCAGGGGGGTGGTGAGTTTTCCTGTTTACCTTCCACCTTCACGCAAGTATTGAAGGCAGGGCCTGGGGAGGGCCTGGGAGGGCCAGCTCTTCTCCTCTTTTCCAGACTGGGGTCTCGATTAAATCTCAGCCATTGCCTGTTTGCTCTCTGTATCGCCTGTCCTCAGCAGCATGTTGAACACAGAGAAGATAAGCTCACAGAGACTTCTCTTCTGAGTTTGTGGGAGGGCTTGAGAGTCGGGCTGGTCAGGCTAGCAGCTGAAAGGCCAGGCTGCACTGTGTCGTCCACAGGCTCTCCCAGCTGGGCAGGAAGGCTTCCCCATCTGACTTCTTGGTGCCTCTTACATAAACTCACTCAGCCACAGGAACTAAATCCACGTAGGTGGAGGCTGTGTCTATGCTCTTTGCCATTTGCAATCCCAACATCTACCACATATGTGCCTGATGCATATCAGATTCTTCGTGCATGCTCGTTGAATAATAAATGAATGTCTATTTTTTAACTTTTTATTTCATATTGGAATATAGCTGACTGACAATGTGATGATAGTTTCAGGTGTCCAGCAAAGTGATTCAGTTATACACGTACACATATCTATTCTTTTTCAAAGTCTTTTCCTATTTAGGTTGTCACATAATATTGAGCTGAGTTCCCTGCGCTATACACTAAGTCCTTGTTGGTTATCCACTTTAAATATAGCAGTGTGTACATGTCAATCTCAAACTCCCTAACTATCCCTTCCCCTCTGGTAAGCATAAGTTCTTCTCTAAGTTTGTGAGTCTCTTTCTGTAAGTTCATTTGTATCATTTATTTTTAGATTCTACTTAAAAGTGATATCGATAGCAATATTATGCAATATTTCTCTTTCTCTGTCTGACTGACTTCACTCAGTATGACTATCTCTAGTTCCATTCATGTTGAACAAATGTCTACTAATAGACACATTTGGGCCATCTGCTGCAAAGAACTGGCTCATTTGAAAAAATCCTGATGCTGGGAAAGATTGAAGGCAGAAGGAGAAGGGGACGACAGAGGATGAGATGGTTGGATGACATCACCAACTCAATGGACATGAGTTTGAGTAAACTATGGGAGCTGGTGATGGACAGGGAGGCCTGGTGTGCTGCAGTCCATGGGGTTGCAAAGAGTTGGACACAACTGAGGGACTGAACTGAACTGAACTGAATAGACACATACACAACAATCAATATAGTTTAGACTTAAAATATCCAGTCCCACTGTCTTCATATTTATATACAATCATGCTAGAGTTTTTGGTTTAGTCAGTATAGTCACTGTGCCTGTTTTCTCTTGTTTATTGTTGAAACAGGGATGACAACCTTCCAAGGACTGGGGAGAGAATACGTTTGAGAGCATCTCATGATTTCCTGGGAGAATGGACTCCAAAGGCTTTCCATCATAGTTGAAAAATCTTGAAGTGTGCAGGCTTCTGCATCTAAGACAGACTATATATTCCTTGGGAGTCTAGAATCTTATCACTCCTTTGAGAGGGTATTAATGTTTAAAGAAACTGAAGTCACTGGATCTGGTGGGGGGAAACTGAGTGGCACACTTTAAGATTATGAAAGATCATGCTCTTTGAGAATGATGTTGGCTGCAAGAGTATAAATTATAGCTTAAACAGCCTTAAAATTTTATCTTTTCATCTCAGAATTCTTCTAGGAATATAGCCTAAAGATATAATATGGAAATCAGCAAAAGATCCATACCCAGTAAAGTTCATCACATCATGACATATGAGAGCCAAAAGCTGGAAACAATTTTAAAGTCCAGCAAGGGGCAATGGCTATGTAAATTATGGGGTGTAATCATTAAAGTGGATGATAGAGCACTTCTTTGTGGCCATGGATATTTTCTGTCCCTAAAGAACAAACTACTCAATTCATAAGTTTAAAAAAAAAAAGTGATGTACTTAACACGTGTTCCATCTCTGGAACACTACATCTTCCTACTCTGACCCTAACCCTAGGACTTTAGGGATTAGGTGGATTTTAGAGATAAGATGAGTCTATTTGATGCACAAATAATCTGTAATTTAAAATCAAAACTTAAGGATTTATTTTTAGTGTCACCAAATAGCTGTGGATGTTAAACATGACAGCCAAAAAAAAAAAAAAAAAAAATAGGGCCCAACTTTTACTTATCAGGGTAATATTTATTTATGAAGAGTATTTTTTCATTTGGGCTTCCCAAGTATCTCCAGGGCTTCCCTGGTAGCTCAGATGGTAAAGAGTTGGCCTGCAATGCCGGAGACCTAGGTTTGATCCCTGGGTTGGGAAGATCCCCTGGGGAAGGAAATGACAGCCCACCCCAGTATTCTAGCCTAGGAAATCCCATGGACAGAGGAGCCTGGTGGGTTACAATCAGTCCATGGGGTTGCAGAGTTGGATATGACTGAGCAATCAAGCATGCATGTATTTATTTGTGGAAAGGAATACTTAAAACAATTTCAAGAAAAAAGCAAGACACACATATTCTCATACAATGCAATCTAAACAATGCAGATATTTATATGAATATACAGATAGTCACATGCTAAATTATTTACGTGAATTTCATCAGTGAGATACGATGAGTGATTCAGTTCAGTTCAGTTCAGTCGCTCAGTCGTGTCCGACTCTTTGTGACCCCATGAATCGCAGCACGCCAGGCCTCCCTGTCCATCACCAACTCCCGGAGTTTACTCAAACTCATGCCCATCAAGTTGGTGATGCCATCCAGCCATCTCATCCTCTGTCGTCCCCTTCTCCTCCTGCCCCCAATCCCTCCCAGCATCAGGGACTTTTCCAATGAGTCAACTCTTCGCATGAGGTGGCCAAAGTATTGGAGCTTCAGCTTCAGCATCAGTCCTTCCAATGAACACCCAGGACTGATTTCCTTTAGGATGGTTGGATCTCCTTGCAGTCCAAGGGACTCTCTAGAGTCTTCTCCAACACCACAGTTCAAAAGCATCAATTTTTCGGCCCTCAGTTTTCTTCACAGTCCAACTCTCACATCCATACATGACCACTGGAAAAACAATAACCTTGACCAGACGTACCTTTGTTGGCAAAGTAATGTCTTTGCTTTTTAATATGCTATTTAGGTTGGTCATAACTTTCCTTCCAAGGAGTAAGCGTCTTTTAATTTCATGGCTGCAGTCACCATCTGCAGTGATTTTGGAGTCCAAAAAAATAAAGTCTGACACTGTTTCGTCTCCCCATCTATTTCCCATGAGGCGATGGGACCAGATGCCATGATCTTAGTTTTCTGAATGTTAAGCTTTAAGCCAACTTTTTCACTCTCCTCTTTCACTTTCATCAAGAGAGTTTTTAGTTCCTCTTCACTTTCTGCCATAAGGGTGGTGTCATCTGCATATCTGAGGTTACTGATATTTCTCCTGGCAATCCTGATTCCAGCTTGTGCTTCTTCCAGCCCAGCATTTCTCATGATGTACTCTGCATAGAAGTTAAATAAGCAGGGTGACAACATATAGCCTTGACCTACTCCTTTTCCTATTTGGAACCAGTCTGCTGTTCCATGTCCAGTTCTAACTGTTGCTTCCTGACCTGCATACAGGTTTCTCAAGAGGCAGGTCAGGTGGTCTGGTATTCCCATCTCCTTCAGAATTTTCCACAGTTTATTGTGATTCACACAGTTGAAGGCTTTGGCGTAGTCAATAGAACAGAAATAGATGTTTTTCTGGAACTCTCTTGCTTTTTCGATGATCCAGTGGATATTGGCAATTTGATCTCTGGTTCCTCTGCCTTTTCTAAAATCAGCTTGAACATCTGGAAGTTCTCGGTTCACGTATTGCTGAAGCCTGGCTTGGAGAATTTTGAGCATTACTAGCGTGTGAGATGAGTGCAATTGTGCAGTAGTTTGAGCATTTCTTCTTAATATTTTAATATATTTTTTCATAGAGGGGCATATAGCTTTTTAAGTTAAAAATTTATAGTAAAAGTATTAAAATGACATTGTGCTGGATTGGGTTAACTACCAAGGAGAACATATTGATGGAAAATGCTTTTAAATACTTGAAATGAGATCCTTGGGTAAAATGTGTGGCTACTTGCTCCCGAGGGTTATGGAAAAAGGATACCCACTTTTTTCCCTGAAAGTTTAGTGAATCTGAGGGGTGGGCAATCTAGATCATTGATACCTCTTGTGTTCTAAATATCTGTTAAATTATGGAGACAGAGCAAGTATAATTTAGTGTTGCAGCATGCAATGATCATGTTTTTTCTCTTGACCATGGTTTTTCTGGCAAGTGCTTTACTACTGACATGGCTTGAAAATTTATCCCAAGGACAGAGCTCTGTTGGTAAGTGCTCTATTGTTTACCACGTTTCTACATTCAAGTCCCCTTTCAGTATAAGCCCCTGTTAGAGATGGTGGAACCCTTGAGGGCTGAGTTCATCTACTTCTCCCAAGGCTTCCTCTGCATTGTGCAATGTGAGGTGCTAATGGATTAGATGACAGCTTTAGATAACAAAGCCAGAAGCAGCTTAAGCTGAATGTTTTCTTACCTTGCAATTGGCTGTGACCTCTACTCTCAAACCCTGAGGTCCAGCTTTCTCAGGAATATAGACCCAGACTAGGATAGGCATCAGAAGAGGACAGGAGAGTCTCCTAAGGTTTTCAGTTGCCTTTGAGGTTCTCAAAATATGGCCAGCTCTCTTTGTGACCCTGTGGACTGTAACTCTCCAAGCTCTTCTGTCCATGGGATTCTCCAGGCAAGAATACTGGAGTGGGTTGCCATTCCCTCCTCCAGGGGATCTACCCGGCCCAGGGATGGAACCCACGTCTCCCACACTGCAGGCAGATTTCTTTACCATCTGAACCACCAGGGAAGCCCAATATGGCAACACTAAATAACAAATGGAATCACATACTTGGGCAAGAAAATACATATCTCCTGAATAAAGTTAAAGGCAATATCATTCATTTCATTAATAATTTCAATTATTTGGGGGCAGGAAATGGAAGAGAGTGTGTTATAGAGCAGGAATTTTATTCCCTGGGATCCTGACAAACTAACACTTGGACCAGAAGCAGCCCATGGCAGTCTTCATTTTCCTAAAGCCAACTTTGGGAGAATTGGCTTGGATGCTGGGGACCCCTCAGAGCCTTCCTGGCCTCTCCTGGGACAGTCTGGATCCTGAAGATGCTTACTAATTTATTCTGTGCAATGGGAAAAGAGGGAGCCAAGAGAGAGAAGTAGCAAATGAATTGTTATAACTTACTTGGCGACATTTTGGGTAAAGGTGTCCAGGGGAGGAAAAACAGCGCCTTAGTGTTTCTTCTGGCTGTGTGTTCAGGATAGTAAAAGGAAGATGGGCGGTAAAGAGGTCAGATCCCTACCAAGAAGTTTATGGCCCTATACAGAGATGGAGCTGGAAAAGGTCTGTGATCATTTACTGGGGCTGCCGTAGCAAGGTCATGGACTAGGGGCTTAAACAACAGAAATCCATTTTCTCACAGTTACAGAGGCCAGAAGTCTGAGATCAAGGTGTCAGGAGGGTCTGTTCTTCCTGAGGGCAGTGAGGGAAGGATCTGTTTCAGGCCTCTGGCTTTGGCTTCATGCCATATGCCCTTTGTATGTATTTATATCCAAATTGCCTCTTCTTATAAGGACCCCAGTTACATCAGATTAGGGCCTACCCTAATAATTTCATTTTAACTTAATTACCTCTCTTCAGACCTTATCTCTAAATATGATCACATTTTGAAGTACTGGGGGTTAGAGCTTCAAAAAATACGAATTTTGATTTGGTTTCTACGGCATTCTCTTCCATTGTAAGTAAGGTGCTTTTATGTATAAGAGACTCATTGGAAAGTACCCTGATGCTGGGAAAGATTGAGGGCAGGAGGAGAAGGGGGCGACAGAGGATGAGATGGTTGGATGGCATCACCGACTCAATGGACAGGAGTTTGAATAAACTCCAAGAGGTAGTGAGGGACAGGGAAGCCTGGTATGCTACAGTCTATGGGGTCCCAAGGAGTGGGACATGACTCAGTGACTCAGCAACAACTTGTAAATAGGCTAGAGTAGACAGCCTTAGAAATATTCCACAGTGCCTTAGAAATACTGGTGTTTTTTAATGAAAACATCTTTATTTTTCCCAAGACATAAGAGTTTGCCAAATTGAATAAAATTAGTTCTAATCTCAAAAAAATATAAATTTGGGAGGATATACAATTCGAGCCATAACAAAGCCCATTCATTTCTGGCTGTGGTAGACTCTGGCAGAGGAGTATTTCTCAGTCTTTAGAGTCTATAGGTCTGGGGTTCTCCACTCTTTATACTAGTGGGAGAGGGGTGGAGAAAACCAACCAGCAAACACATTGCATGCAAAACTTCAGTCTTACAACAGGCACTGCGTGAACCACCCACTCAACCCCAGCCTAGACTGGGGACCTGCTCTCCTTCTAAATGGAGCAGTTGCAGAAAAAGCAAAGTTCTATGGTGAATCCAAAATAGTCCGAAACTATGAAGCTGGGCAGTTTGGCTGTGTGGTGGAGCCCATTAATTATAGTGTGTCCTGATCCTGTTTATTTGTCTAAACTCTTCTTGGTGTGGCAGAACCGCCCCGCTCAGGCATTAAGCAACAAGAAAGCGAGAGCCCGTGCAGCGATAGTCGTCCGCCTGAGGCTGCAGGTCTCGGTGGGGAGGAGCGGGAAGGCACGCCGCATCTCACTGGGCTGGGGCCCTGGGTGACAGAAGTTCAAGGGTCCCCTGGAGAGAGACGTTCCTGAGGGCCGTGGTGGGTTGCCCGGAGTGGTCGCCAAGACCAGCTGCCATCTTGTTTATCATCAGTCAAATGCTTTTCGAGCAGAAGTGATGGGTTGTGAGCCAGGGGGTTGGGTGACGAGGTGAAAGGAGCACAAATCCTTTCCTAAAATGCCTTTTGTCCCTGTCCCAGACTGCGGTAAAAGAGAGCAAGGACCAGCTGGTCAGACTTGTTTGTTTAAGCTGTTGACTAATCTCTGAGTTCATGGGCTGAGTTGGTTCATGAAGTTCTTGAACTTTTATTATCCTTGGACCTTCCGTGCAGTAAAAATGAAATAAGAAACTGGTGCTTTTCTTTAAAAGAAATGTATGGGATGGAGTGAATGAGATGTTTGAATTCAGAGACTCAAGGGATTAAAAGAAAATTTGTGTGATGTTTTTTGACAGATACCCTGTGTCAGGCACCGTGCTAGGATATGGAACTGGAGTCAAGTTGAATTTTCTTCTCAACTCTGTCGAGAACTCTACTCATGTGGGCTGGCTCTAGAGTTATCGGGTCATAGTGATGCTGAGTTTCTGTGAAATGATGTTTTAAATGCAAAATACTAAGAAGCATTTCTAAATCAGCGTTAAAGAAAAATGAATATAGATCTGTACTTTCCAATATGGTAGCCACCTATCTCAATGGCTGACGAGGGGCTGAGAAAACTAATTTCCTCAGTTTTGCTAGCCACACTTCAAACGCTTCCTAGCTATACTTGCCTAATGGCCACCATATTGGATGACACAAATCAAGAACATTCTCATCACAGTAGAATGCTCTGTTGGGCAGCACTGGTGTAGACAATGAACAAAGAAATATAGATTCATGTGGAATATTTATCACTTCAAAACATTTTGCCAACTGCTGCCTATGACATCTGGAAAGGCCAGGTAAGATTTTACATTTATATCTCAAGACTAGAAATAACTTCAAAGATTACCTAGATTATCTACCTAGCTGACGATTAATCCACTCTGCAACAATCCTCTGTCTATTTTGGGGTTGAAAATTCTGAGAACTGCTTTACAAGGCATTGGATTTTGTTCTGTGAATTCCCCCTAGTCCAAAATGGCTGGTATAATTCAGTACAAGGCCCTTAGAAATGTTAGTTTTTTTCTTTGAAAATATTAAAGAAGTCCATATTCTTATTATACCTTTTATAGATGCCTCGCACAATATTATTATAATAGTGTATAGGAAGAATAAATGTCAAATGCAAATACGAATGTCAGTAATAAAATGAGGTTATGCGTCAACAAGGACCCACTGTAGAGCACATGGAAATCTGCTCCATGTCAGGTGGCAGCCTGGATGGGAGGGGGGTTTGGGGGAGAATGGCTATGTGTGTATGTATGGCTGATCCTTCCACTGTTCACCTGACATTATGACAACATTATTTGGTAATTGGCTATTCCCCTATGCAAAATTAAAAAAAAATTTTTTTTTTTAAATGAGGTTATGCAATTGTCTGCTCTGTGTCCTATGGTATGCTTACAACAATTTAAAATTAGGTTTGGACATACTTACACAGAACGCCAAACAGATGACTTAACCACTAATACTGATCTTACACATTTCTCAATGATTTTCTTTCTCAAAAATATTTCACTATTGAAAAATGAAGGGATTTTCCAAAGAAAAAGTTAAGTTTACTTTTTACAACTCCCATGTCATCAGAATGAAGAATTCAAGCATGATGGAAATATGTCCATAGAAGTCTAGGCTTAATGAAGCAGGGCATGCCGACACAGCCAGCCGTCGATGAAGGTCTTGTCCTCAGCCCTGGAGTACTGACCCTGGTCATCGCGCCCCGAGGCTTACCGGCTGGGCAGCTCTGCAGCCACTGTGCTGTGCAACCCTTACCTGTTCAATCGTTCTTCCAACTCATCCACTGCTCTCGCTGACCATTTCTCACTGCGGCTGGCTATCCTGTCCTATAAGGGCGATTTTCTTGATTCAATGCTTCTGTTTCTTAGGCACAGAATTTATGTTTAAAGATAAGAACCTGAAACAACTATTCTTCTCAGATTCCTAATTACTTCCACTAAATACAGTGCAGAGACTTTGGGACAGATCTCTTTCTTAGTGCCTTTCCTCTTATTTCCAGTCCTGACTGATGATGACAGAAAATCTCCCTGGCTGATAAATGATGCTGCATGGTACTCACAATAATAATATCAAAAAGAAGAAGAGGAGGAGTTAGGAGGAGAAGAAAGAGAAGGGGGAGCAGGGGAGGGATGAGGAGGAGCAGGAGGAAAGAAGAAAAATGAGAAAAACCGCCACATGCATGGCACCACTCACTGGCAGGAGACTGAAACCTGTGGGAATCTTTGACTTGGTCCCTATTCCACACTGTCCACAGCCAGCCAGTCACCAAATCCAATGCTTCCCATTTCCTAAATGGCTCTGGAACCCATCACTTCTTTCTACTCCTCTTGCCATCACCTGTGGACCCAAGTGGGCGATCAGAGAGGAGACCATCTGAAGACAGTATTAAATGGACTCCATCCATGTAGATATAGAGAACACACTTATGCACAAGGGCGGGGGAGAGGAGAGAAAGGGTGAGATAAATGGAAAGAGCAGAATGGATGCATCTACACCAAAATACGTAAACAGACAGCCAATGGGAATTTGCAGTATGACTCAGGGAACTCACGCTGCGGCTCTGTAACAACTTGGAGGGGTGGGAGAGAACGGGAGGTCAGGGGGAGATTCAAGAGGGAGGGAGTGTATGTTCACCTATGGCTAATTCATGTTGATGCATGACAGAAATCAAACCGATATTATAAACCTATCATCAATCAATTAAAAATAGATAAATATTTTTTAACAGTAAAGTCAAAAAAGTAGCATCAAAAAATTAAATAAATAAAAGGACTCCATCTGAAAAAGGGCTTTCAGCCAGAGACAGACTGTGGTCAGAAGACAATGGGATGTGGTTATTAGTTGTAGAAACTGAGAGGGAGATTATAAATATTTAGCCAGTGGAGGGGGAACAATGGAGACAGTGAAGGGGAGATAATGCACTTTTTTTTTCTTTTTGCATTTATTAGGTTTCTGTTCTTTCAATGTAACTGTGACATCTGTCTTAGAATGTAAGCTCTATGGGGACAACATCATACCTCCTAGGCCCACCACAGTGCCAGGCTCATCGCTGGTGTTCAGTAAATGCTTTTTGCATGAATAATTATCAGCATGAACAAAAATGCAGGGGTTTGAAATAAATGGCACAGTGTATAGGGAAATTATAACTTATTCTTCATGTTCTAAAACTAGAACTTCAAGTCCAAGGTAGAGAGAGGGGAGATGAGGCTAAAGGTACAAGTGGGAAAAAATTAAGAAGGCGTTTGTAAAGAGCTTGGATTTTATCTGAAGTGATCATAGGCCACTGACCAGTTTCAGATGGGAGAACGACACAGCCAGCTGCACATGATAATTAGATTCTTCTGGAAGCAGGCTTAAGTAGCAGAAGGTTGGCGGCCAAAAGGACAGCAGGGAAGCCATTTTAGTACGATAGGCAAGAAATGACAAAAGGCTGATTTAGAGACAAATAGCAGGGAACAATAACTTTGGGACGATGGCAGCGTCAGCAAATACCTTTGTCACCGTCTGACTCTCAATAAAACAGATAATATGCAGGAGGTTTACCTGAAATTTCACATCCTGAGGACTCAGTAGAGAAACAGAAAAGCACAGATTAATTTCTGGACAAAATTACTCATGGCAATGTGTAGATCTAAGAATTAACAGATTCTATAAAATCTTAAAAAATAAATCCATGGCTGATTCATATCAATGTATGACAAAACCCACTGAAATGTTGTGAAGTGATTGGCCTCCAACTAATAAAAAAAAAAAAATTAAAAAAAAATAATAATAATCCCATAGCTTACTGAGAGATTCTGGCCAGGTGATACCCATGTATCCTGAAACGCACTGGGAATTACCTGAATCCCACCAGCCCTTCCTAAGTCAGCATCCTGGTGAGGAAACAACTTTTTTAAACAACAACAACATTGGAGTATAATTGCTTGACAATGCTGTGTTGGATTCTGCCGTACAAAGAAGTGAATCAGCCGCATGTATACAGACAGCCCCGCCCCCTTGAGCCTCCCTTCCGACCTGGCCGGTTCCACCCCTCCAGGTCAGCACAGAGAACCCAGCTGAGCCCCCTGCACTATACGGCTCCCCTTTCATCCCCACTTCCTGTGTGTCCACCACTGCCTAAGACGCCTCCAGTAACCAATACACACAGGTCAAAACGCCACTGAAAGGACCTCAGAAACTTGAAAGAGGAAGCAGCCCAAGTAAACAAAAGAACTGCCTTGCAGAGAAGAGATGAATGTAAAAATGGTTGTAAGGAGAATTCTTAAAGAGACGTAAGAAAGTCTTGCAAAAGATCAATCAGAGAGGGAAAAAAGACTTCTTAAAATAAAATTTCATTCCGAGTTTAAAAATTCAACAGATGACCTGAAGAATAGAATTGAAACTGCTGAAAAATGAAAACAAAGACCTAGAAGATCAAAAGAAAGTGCATGTTCATGATGAAAAGTAAAAATAAAACAAAAGAATATTACAAGTTAAATGATCATGAGATCATTACAAGCGATCATGAGAGATACATCTGAGAGACCCAATGTAGTGAAAATAGGATTTCCAAAGGGGAGGAAAGGAGAAATAATAATTACTTTCTGAGCAAAACTGAGGAGCGGAAAGATTCAGAAAACGTTTAGGAGATAAATACAGTGAGGTTCTTCACTATCATTAATCCCATTTGATGATGTTTTCAGAAACAGCTACAATCCCTTTAATTTCTGTATTTCCCAAACCTTTAGTTAAGAAGTCTAATACTCTAGATGATTTCATCTTAAGAATAAGTCTGAGATGATGTTAATTAGTTAAAAGCCTATCAAACACAAACAACAGGTCCCACTGCACAGCATACGGAAATGTATTCAATATCCTGTGAGAAATCTTAATGGGAAAGAATATGAAAAAGAACAGATAGATAGAAAGATAGATAGATAGATAGATCTCAGTCACTTTGTTATAGAGAAGAAATTAACACATTATAAATCAACTATACTTCAATAAAAAATTGTTTTAAAAAGCCCTATCAAACACTGTTGCTTCCTAAAAAGCTGGAGCTAAAATTAATTTAGATAGTTCCAGCATTGTGCATCAAGGAAACACACTGCTGCAGGCCAGTATACTTCCTTTGTACATGATCAAGATATTTTTTCACCTCCGCTTTGCCATTCAAGATTCCTTAGAGTCTCATAATTTACCATTAGCCATGCACTCCTGGACTTTCCTGGTGGCGCAATGGATGGGAATCTACCTGCTGATGCAGGGGACACGGGTTTGATCCCTGGTCTGGGAAGATTCCACATGCCGAGGGAAAACTAAGCCTGCATACCACAACTACTGAACGCTGCACACTCAAGAGCCCGTGCTCCGCAACCAGAGAAGCCACCACAATGAGAAGCCCATGCACCGCAACTAGAGAGTAGGGCCTCTCTCTGCAACTAGAGAAAGCCCACAGACAGCAATGAAGACCCAGGGCAGCCAAAAATAAATAAATAAAGTTTTTTGAAAAAGAAATGAACTCCTTTAGGGATACGGCAGTAAATTTCAAGACTGCATGCAAACACAAAAGCTTAATTCAATTGCCTTTCGGCACAAATCAATGTTAACTTGTTAGTTTATTAGTTCATTTGTTATCACAAGGGAACTTGATGAGAACAGATTGCTTATAAAGGGTAATGGAAATGATGGGTTAGATTTTTTAGGAAGGTCAGACCCAGATGGGGGATTTTAATGGCTCCTCAGAGAATCATTGAACAGCTTGGACCTGAGATCAGAAGAGACAGAGAGGCTCAGGGGAGAAAGAAGAGCGCGTCCAAAATAAAACTCACCATTTCTTTTTGCCCCAATTTACCTAACACCTAATTTTTCTCTTGTGTTCTCTTTCTTTAAGATTCACAATGACTTGGGAGTTCCCTGGTGGCCCAGCAGCTAGGATTCTGGACTTTTACTGCCTTGGCCCAGGTCCAATCCCTGGTCTGCACAATACAACAAAAAAAGAAGATTCACAATGTCTGACTTCATCACTAAAAGTTCTATATTCTTTATCTGGGTTTAGGGCACATCCACCCTGCTACCCCAGCCAATAGTCCTGCAAGCCACCTTTCATGTTCAGCCATCGAGTTCTGTTTTCTCTCTTACATATTTAAAAATGTCTCCAAGACCTTTTGATCAAGTGTTCGCCATATCTAACAGAACTAGGCTGTACTGTGTACAAAGTGCCAAGGTGTGCCTCTATCCAATGGATTAGTGGTTCTCTAAATGTGGTCCTCAGACCCCTGAGGTCTCCAAGACCTTTACAAGGGCTCCTCAAGATGTAAGCTACCTTCACAGTCATACTAAGATCATAATTTGCTTTTCTAGTCTGTAGGCATTTGCGCTGATGCGTAAGATGATGGAGCCATGGCATAAAGTAGTACAGTTGATGTGGAAACGGTGTTATCGGTCATGTGTTCTTTACTGCTACACACTTCAGAGTTGTTTTTTTGACAGTTTCACTTAAGAATATCCTTGATGGAATAAAAACTATTATTTTTACTGTCTTAATACTTGAATACACATCTTTTTATATTACATGGAACAAAATGGGAGGTGTGCCGTTAAGCACTTCTGCTGCATAACCATGGCTGTCGTGAGAAAGAGCACTCAAGTGATTGGTTCAGGTTGCAAGATGAATTAATGACAATCATTATGCTTTTCAGACTAGGGTATTTGGCAGATGTTGTCTGAAAAATGAACAAAGTGAGTCTGCCAATCTAAGAAAAGCAACTGGCAGTATTTTTTGCCAAGACCATGCAAGCTTTCAAGGACAAATTAGAATTTCAAAAAACTCCTATTTGCCTCTCTGAACTTAACAGCTTCCCAATACTAAAGACTTTTCTGATAAACTCAGTGGTGATATTAGTGAATGCAGGTTTTGATATTGTATAATGAAGTAGGTCAATACTTAGAAAATCTGTGGAACTCAGTGAATGAATATTTTCCAAATGACCAATGCCAAATGTTACAAAATCATTCCTGGGTAAAAGATTTATTCAAATAAAAATAGAGATAAAGACAGTCTTGAAATAGAGGAGGAAAGTTTCACTGAAGGTTTTAGATTCCATAGTACAGATAATGGCTAAGAAGTGACCAGTTGTTGAGTTTGGCGGTAATAGAAAAGGAAAACACCTTGTATAATTGTATCATGAAAAGCAACTAAAATATTCCTCTTTTTTCTAATTATATGTTTGTGTGAGGCTGTATTTTCTTCATACACATTGAGGAAAAAAACGTGCCACATCAGAGTACAGAAGCACTTAAGAAAATATAGGTGTCTTCTATTAAAGAGACTTGCAAGCATAAACAATCCTATTTACCTTTATTTTTATTTTGAAAGTGATACACATTTCATAAACAATGTTATATATTGTTATCACAAATGAGTAGACACTTCTCTGAATTTTTAATATGGTAAATATTGACAGCTATAGCCCACATTTTTTAAAAAATGCTTTTGGAAGTTTGCATTGTAAGAAAGTAAATTCTGAGACCAAAAAGTTTGAAAGCTGCTACAGTATAGATAATTAGATAAAACTGAAAGTCACCCAAGTTCAAATTTTCTTAAGTTCTATAAGCTTGATATTAAAATTTTACAGAATTAGCATTAAAATTTCTATATTTATGCCTCCTTATTGTCCAGGTATGATAGACCCTCACATTTGCTGTGTGTTTCCCCAGTTAAATTAGGTTATCAGTATAATTAGAGAGTGATGTTATTTGAGGCAGTTTCCTATTTAATACTTGGTGTTCAGCCCTCTGTTATCAGAATGTCAAACATATTATATTCTTTTACTTATTCATTCATCCCACAAACCTTCATGAAGCACTGTGAGAAGGCAGAAGGAATACAAAGGACATGACTTCCCTCACGCAGCCTGCAGTCTAGTGGGTGAGGCAGAGACAGAGAAGAAAACAAAAGATCATGAAAAGAAGTTTCACAACTATGATAAACATATGCACATCGTGTCATAAAGAATCAGAAGTAGTGCTCATCCTGGGGGTGGTGGGCTAGCAGGAAAAGCTTCATAAGGACAAGGGACCTTAACTGAATGTTTGAAAATAAGGCCATAACCAGGTGAAAAAGTCAGGGAAGATCAATCCTGGCAGATGACATTGAATGAGCCAAAGATATAAAGGCATGAGGGACTTTCCATGTGGCTCAGTGGTACAGAATTCGCCTGCCAATGCAGGAGATGCAGGTTCGATCCCTGGGTCGGGAAGATCCCCTGGAGGAGGAAATGGGAACTCACTCCAGTATTCTTGCCTGGAGAATCCTAAGGACAGAGGAGCCTGGCGGGCTACAGTCCCAGGAGGTTGCAAAGAGTCAGGCTTGACTGAGTGACTGAGCACACACAAAGGGAAGAAAATGCGAGGGTGCAAGCAGTCCTGTGTCGCTGGGGCATAAAATGTGAGGCTGGAGGGGAAAACATGAAGCAGGAAAGCAGTAGGAACCAGAAGATGATCTAAGACACGGTAAGCAGCTTGAGAGTTCACCTGATGGGCCAGTGGGGTTTCAGGGTGCTCCAAGAGGCCCTGGCGAGAACAGAAAACTGCAGGCCTGTGGCGATAATTTGGACAGCCAGTGTGATGCTTTAAGAAGGATTAGTATTGTACAGCACAGAGAACTCTGCTTGATACTCTGCAATAACCTAAGTGGGAAAAGAATTTGAAAAAGAACAGAGACATGTGGATGTATAACTGAATCATTTTGCTATACACCTGAAACTAACACAACATTGTCAATCACTATACTCCAATACAAAATTAATAAAAATAAATGGATCTGAATGGTTTTCTCCAGTTTGACACAATCTTAAGCATCCTCTGTGGCCTCATTCAGGTCCCTCCTCTTCCTGTTCCTTCAGTCCCTCTCAGTTCCCCTGGCTACTGACTGTTTGACCGACATTCAGGCCATTTGTGTTGCACTGTCCATTCGTGTCCTATAGATGTTTCTCACCCTTTTTTTTTTTTTTTGACCCAACTTTGTTTCTTAAACCCTTGGTATGTGAAGCCTCCCTCCCCCTGGAAAAAAGATGAGAACTCTTTGGAAAACAGAGAATTCCAAATCCCCTTATTGTAGATTTACAAAATACATGTGTACATTAATGCCGCTGATAAGATCTGTGTTAAACAAAGAGCAACTACTGTAATTTTGTTCAATGCAGGATTTTCCAAACGAAGGCAACCATGGGGCCACCCCATTCATTAGACGAATGTCAAGTAATTAGGGAGTGAAATGTTGCCAAATGAACACATAAATTAATAGGTCGGAAAGTTTCATTACCATTGAAGAAGCAACATGTGGATTGACAGTGGACTTTCCAATCCAGCCTGTGGATGTGGGAACATCGTGGGATGGCATCTTGGGGATAAGAAAGGAAAATAACTGCCATGCAGTTAAGAGTGTCACATGAAGAATTCTGTAGGAATGTAATTTATGGGCCTATACATGAAGCTATTGGGTCAAACGTTGTTGCTGCTGTTTAGATGCTCAATTGTGTCCAACTCTTTTGTGAACCCACGTTCACAGGGTTCACAGGACTGTAGCCCGCCAGACTCCTCTGTCCATGGGATTTCCCAGGCAAGAATACTGGAGTGGGTTGCCATTTCCTCCTCCAGGGGATCTTGCCAACCCAGGGACTGAACCTGAGTCTCCTGCACTGGTAGGCAAATTCCTTACCGCTTAGCCACCAGGGAAGTGTGGGCCAAACACGATTCAGAGAGTTGCGGGAACTCCTTGTAATCTGAAGAGCAAGATGCCAAGGAATAAAAGACTTGTATAAAGCACTGAAAAAATGGGACTTCCCTGGTGCTCCAGTGGTTAGGAATCTGTCTTCCACTGCAATGGACACAGGTTCCATCCCCGGCCCGGAACCTAAGATCCACACGCCCAGGGCATCTAAGCCTGCACACGGTAACTACTCAGCCAGCCAGCAGGGCAACGAAAGATCTCACACGCCCCAACTGAGAGACCCGAGGCAGCCAAAAAGAAAGAAAGATTTTTAAAAACACTGAAAAAGAATGGATAGGGCTATACATTAAAATCACTGCGGGTTTAGTAGTTATCACACATTTTAAAATTCTTTGAACTCAATAAAGATATGCAAAAAGGATGAAATAAAGACTTGTTTCCCAAAAGAAGAAAAATAATGAAGAGGAAGAGAGGAGAAACAACCCTGATCTCCCAAAGTGAACAAACGAGTAGGAAGAAACCCAGGACCTCGTGAAACAGACCCATGTTTGCTGTTTCTCCACCGGAGTTTGAAAGCTGTTTTCCCGTTTACCCCATCAAACTTGAGATGCATACACATATAAATGCGAAACGCAATTTTAAAAATTTACTTATTTTTAATTGGAGGACAATTGTTTTCCAATATTGTGTTGGTCTCTGCCATACATCAACATGAATCAGTCACAGGTATGCATACGTCCCCTCCCTCTTGAACTTCCCTCCCATTTCCCACCCCATCCCACCCCTCTAGGTTGCCACGGAGCACTGGGTTTGATCTGAATTTGAACAAATCATTTCATTTGTTTGGGTCCTTTTCCACCCATCCTGGTTGCTCTTCTTCAAAGCGTGCTGAGTTCTAAGTGACCAATTGAGAACACAAACTTTGGTGACTCAGAGATGTGCCATTGTGAAAAATCTCCCCTCTTGGAAGTGCCCTTTAGAAAACTGTGCAAAAAGAGGACACAAACTTAAAACACACGGACACAAAGTGAAAACATCCGAACTTTTTAACCGTGTTTATGTTGGCCAGCACTTCCATTCTCGCCTACTGAAAAAGTATCAAAATCTGTGAGCAATGTTCATATATTCATTTTCTCACCAAGGGGCACAATTCTGAAGAGAGACTTTTAAAAAGCCCCAGAAAGTTTTCCTTAGAAAGGAAACCCAACATTTAAGGCCACCTCAGCTTTGTTCAACATTCTCCTTTCGTGATTGGCAGCAGGATGGGCCCGCCTGGGTGGCCCACCTCTGGAGTGTATACTCTTATTTTTAGGACATTGAAGGAAAATAACTGCTAAGCGGTAGGAATGGCACATGACCCAACTCTCTTAACAGCTATGGTCCTATATGTGACGTTACTGGATCCTCTCTCTGTACCGTTTCTTTCTTCTTCTTTTTTTTTTTAAGTCTGACTTGGTTTCTATAAGCTTCCTGCTGCCAGATTCAAAATCTGGCTCATTTAAAGCCACTTTGAGGGTGCAGAAACCGGGGTTTGGGGGAGAGGGTTCTGGTTTCCTAAGCTTGCCAAAATACATAATCAGAATCTATATTTGGAACCTGTATGCTAGAGGCTGCACCCTCAGTATTCCTGAGGATGCTTCCTGCAGAAAAAAAAATTGGGGGGGGGGGGGGTCGTGGGAGGGAAGAGGAGGTGAGACAGACAGGAAGGGCCTTCAGACATCACCAAGTCCGACTTTTTAAATCCTGTAGGGGAAACTGAGGTTCAGGGATGCGGACGGACTCAGGAACGTCTGTAATGTCACCTTCATCCTTGACCAAGGCATTCCCTCGCCTCTCCCCCTACCCAGCTCTTGGACTTTCAGAAAGCCCATCTCCTCGACGTTCAGACGACGGGAACCGCTGGACCAACCCACAGCCTCCACCCACGAGGGCCCCGACGGGGAGGGAGGAGGCCTGTCAGTGAGAGAGGCAGGGAGGGAGGGCGAAAGGAAGGAAGGCGAGCCCGGGGTGGGAGTGGAAGAGGCAGCTTCGCCCGGGGCGGGCTGGCTCGCGGGGCCAGCCCTCCCGAGGCGGTTTATAAGAGTTGGGGCGGCCGGGAGCCCTCCCCGCCGGTCCGCGCGCCCCCGGAGCAGCGCCCGGTTCTGAGCGCCCCGCGTCGAGGCCCGCCTGGCCGCGCGCCGGCTCCGCGCCGCCTTCGGACTTGAGCGCGCGGCAGCCCAGCCCGGGAGGGAGGCGAGCGCCCGAGCCAGGGGGCCGAGCGCCATGCGCCGCGCCAGCCGAGACTACACCAAATACCTGCGCGGCTCGGAGGAGATGGGCGGCGCGGGCGCCCCGCACGAGGGGCCGCTGCACGCCCCGCCGCCGCCCGCCACCCCCGCGGCCGCCGCCGCCTCCCGCTCCACCTTCGTGGCCCTCCTGGGGCTGGGGCTGGGCCAGGTCGTCTGCAGCGTCGCCCTGTTCCTCTACTTCCGAGCGCAGGTGAGTGCTCGCCCCCCAGGGGCGCGCACACGGGGAGCGCCCACCTCGACCCTCCAGCACTTGGCAGGCGGTGGAGTTTGGTTCCCCCCGGCCGGGCTTCCCCGGATCTTGCATATTCCGGAGGGGAAAGGGACTTTTCAAAAAGAGAGAACGTGGGACTGGGGGGCAGCCGGGCGCGGGGCCCGAGCGCTGGCCTCAATCCCCGCGCGCGCAGCCTAGCCAGGCTGGTGCGCCCAGGCTGGGCTCGCCCGGCGTGGTGCGTTTGAATTTCCCCCGGCGAGACCGCATTGGTCGCTCACCTCTTTTGGAAACGATTACGCACTTTTCTCCCCTTCTGTATCCTCCTTGGAGCAAAGATTAAACTTATTGATGTTCACTTAGGAACAAAATGGAGCGTCTCCAGTTAGGCGTCACCGACCGTTTCCCTTCCCACCCACCCCGGGGAGGTTGTGGGGTCCTGGGGCTGGTTGCCTTACACCGTGCCGGGCTGCGCGCGGAGCCGAAGGCCGCAGTGCGTGCGCTGGGGCAGCCTCTGGAGCATCGGGTGGCGATGCCCAAGGCAGCAGATGGACCGAAAGCCACAGCGCGGCCAGGGACGCCTTGTCTTAGGAGACGGGCTCCTCTCGCTCGGGGTGAACAGAGAGAAGGGCCCACGTGTCTTCCCACGAAGGTGGGCGGAGGAAGGAAGCGAGACGTGTGTGGAGGTGGTGAAGTTCTCTGCCCTGGCACAGCCTGGCGACGATCTAGCGAGTAACCAAGCTTTTCAAAGATGGGGAAACCGGCTAGGGACTGCAGAGAGATAGTAGAAAGGAAGGGGTAAATTTGAAGGGGTAAATTTGTAACATTATGCTTTCTGGTGGTTTCTGCTCTTGTGTTTTCTTGGAAATTGCTGTGCAGTTGCTTGGATTCATTCAAATATTCTTGTCTGGTGCTGTGAACTCTTTCTCAAAGGAAGTGGGGGGCTGACTGTGCATTTTTTTTTTTTTTTATGGGAAAAGAGAGTTGAGTTTGGACTTCATTGGTTTTCAGATTCAAAGGTGATTACTAAACCAAATTGGATGCATTGAAACATGGCATTGCCTGGGTTGTACAGGTTTTTGACATGTGCCAGAGTCCTGAACTTGTAATCACAGACTTTTTGCCAAGTATTCAGTATCCACTCATTTGCATTTTGTAGAACTAGTTTATGAACTGAGACAGAAGTAGACATACTATGCACAGTATTTTAGAAAATGTGTATTTGTATATTAATAAAAATATTTTCTGGTTGAGAAAGTTACTTGCAACTCAGTCCTGTCCCACTCTTTGAGACCCCACGGACAGCAGCATGCCAGGCTTCCCTGTCCTTCACTGTCTCCCTCCCAGAGTTTGCTCAGACTCAAGTCCATAGAGTCAGTGATGCCATCCAGCCATCTCATCCTCTGTCACCCCTCTTCTCCTCGTGCCCTCAATCTTTCCCAGCATCAGGGTCTTCTAGATTACACAAATCTATATGAAAGTGATGAAACATTTTTCTTTCATTGGACTGTGCTGCAGCCAAGAATGACTGATTTATCCATTTTCTCATCCGGTGTGTGGTCCTGCCCCCTCCCCCATTTAATACTTATATACTGAGTGCCCGCACTGCACACGACACTATTCAATGGTACAGAATATGAGTTAAGAATCATTTAGTCAACATACAGTGTCCTCCTACTGTGTTGCACGCATGATGTCAGGTAATGATGGGGACTATAACAAAAGACTTTAAATTCCTAGTCGAATAAGAGAGAAGCATTGAGAAAAGAGAAGATGCAGTCGTTCTCTCTTTTTTAATTAAATTAATTAATTAATTTTTACTTCTTGGTCCTGGGGCATGTGAATTCTTAGTTCCCTCACCAGGGATCAAACCCAACTCCCCTGCATTGAAAGGGCGGTGTCTTAACCACTAGACCACCAGGGAAGAAGCCCCAATACTTCTCCATCTTTTATCTCTTCTAACACCTTAGCATTGTGGCATTTTCATAGCAGGAAGTGAGTATTCAGCACTGAAAGACCTAGGGGATGAATGGATTGTAGGGACCAGGAATAGCTTCGATTGACAGGAACCATGGAAATGTGACCATTTCAAAAACAATGACTTGTTGGGCTGTTGAAGAAATTGACTTCTTTGTAGGGAGTCCCAGTATTAATGGTCTGGTGGGCTGAGAAGTCTAGCCTTCTCATGATCGTTTAGCAGTCTTGACGTCACATGGATAACAGTGAAAACTTTCAACAATTTTTTCCAAAGTCCACATGTAAGTTAGTAAGCCTGGCTAGAAAAATTTCATATGGAGAATTTAATGTCATCGAATTTCTGGGTACAGTTTTCATAGATGTAATGAAGATGGGGATTCTTCAAAATTTATGCACAATGTATTAGCCATTATGCTGAACCCAGCTTTGGGCTGCATTTTTAAAAAGTTGCCTTCTTCAGTAACGAAGTAATATTTGGAGCAATGTTTTCATAGGAATATGGCACTAGATGTGGTTAGGTTTTGCTGAGGATGATATCTAAAGGACTCCTAGACATTTAGAGATACATTCAGAAGAAGTTACAAGTGAAATAGAATGTTTGGAATTAACAGGATGTACTGCTAACTGTTGAAACTCCATGGTCAGTACCTGTAGGTTCAGTCTACAATTCTTTACACTTTTACATTTGCTGGAAGCCTTCTTTGTAAGTTCTAGCTGGGAGAATAGACCCAGTTTGACCTGACACTGGTTGAACGTTTTCACTTACATCACTTCCTTTGGATGAGAACTTGGTACCAAATAAGAGATAGACTAGACTTTTGATTTCCACTCAGTTTGTGGGTCACTTACTTGGGATTCCTGAATGCTTTTGAGTTAGAATGAAATCATCTAATATCAGGTAGCATGTTTGCGGTTTACAGTAAAAAAAGAAAAGAAAAGAAAATGGAGCCAGTTTTATTGTTTTTGTTTAAAGGTGAGAGAGGGAAGTCCTGAAAATCCTCAAGAATCACAACATTGTTAATTAGCTATATCCCATTAAAAAAGTTCAAAGAGAAAACAGTTCAATTTAGTTTTCAATGCATTTAGAAAAATACCCCCCAATAATGTAAAAAAGAAAAAAATTATAGTGACTTAAAAACAAAATTTCCCTCTCTCAAGTCATGTTTGAATAGTTAAAAGTGAATCTGCCTCCTGAATGTTTGCAGACTGTTTGTGCCTAGATTAAGAAAAAAAAAAAAAAAAAATGAAAGTACTAGATCCAGTGTAGATTGGCTTTTCCCCCACCAACCTTGCCAAAGAAAAAATAGCATGTGGTTTGTGCTATATATTTACCACATAGTATTCATACTTTGGTTTACAAAGAGAAAAAACCCTTCCAAAAAGTTGCTTTTAAATATTGATGTGTATTTAAAAACACACATATACACACACAACATCCATATAACCATATTCAAAGTTTAGAACTTAGCTATAAGATAAGTTTGTCAGAAAACTCAATCTCTCTTCCCTTTTAACTCTTTCCCCAAACCCCCAGCATGCACACCAACCTCCCTGCGCTGTTCTTTACCCAAGAAGGAGAACCATCACCACCAAAAGTCTGATGTGGAGGTGTGTGGGCTGTCGGCTTGAAAAAACAGAAAACAAAGTAGCACAGATGGCAAGCATCCTGCCTCATTTAACCCTACAAGCGATGAAGCGTCAAGGAAGCTCTCAGACTGAGTTACTTTCATATGAACCACACCATCTGATAAATGTATTTTTGAAGTCCAGTTTAAATCAGATATTCAAGATTCACTTAATATTTTCAGCCATTTCTAGGTACAGTGAACTCATTTGTAAGTCAGTTTACTGTGATTTGGGGATTCCCTGGAGGCTCAGACAGTAAAGACTCTGCCAGCAGAGCAGGAGACCTCGGTTAGATCCCTGGGTGGGGAAGACCCCCTGGAGAAGGGCATGGCAGCTCACTCCAGTAATACTTGCATGGAGAATGCTATGGACAGGGGAGCCTGGTGGACCACAGTCCGTGGGGCGCGGAGAATCAGACACGACTGGAGCAACTTAGCACGCACGCACATGGCTGGCCCTGCACCGCTGCACCTCCGCCCCGCCCTTTCTCCTGGTCTCCATTTGCAGGCAAGGAGACTTGCAAGGCCACCGGAATAACAAAGACATTTGGTTGTAGGTTAAAAATAAGTTTCTAAGACACTTGTACCCCAGTGTTCACAGCGTCACTGTTTACATTAGCCAAGACATGGAAACAAATGTCCACTGACAAATGAATAGATGAAGATGTGGTGCATATAGATAATGGAATATTACTCAGCCATAAAAAGAATGAAACAATGGCATTTACAGCAACATGGATGGATCATTCTAACTAAAGTAAATCAGATAAAGACAAATACCATATGATATCACCTATATGTGGAATCTGAAGCATGACAAAGGAACTTATCTACGAAACAGACATAGATTCAGAACCAGAGATCAGACTTGTGGTTGCCAAGACAGAAGGTGTAGAAGAGATAGATTGGGAGTTTGGGGTTAGCAGATGCAAACTACTATATCTATCTATCTATTTATATAAAACTGAATCACTTTGCTGCACATTAGAAAATAATACAGCATTGCAAATTAACTGTAATTCAATAAAATAAAATTTAAAAATAAGTTTCTAATGTATGACCCTTAAGTAAACAAAATAAGTGAGTATAATATCAAACTTAATGACATCACACTTTCATTTGGGAAAATAACTGGTGATATTTATATATGTTTAGCTCTAATTGTGCTTCCCAGAGGACTCAGCGGTGAAGAATCCACCTGCCAATGTAGGAGATTCGGGTTTGAGCCCTGGGTCAGGAAGATCCCCTGGAGAAGGAAATGGCAACCCATTCCAGCATTCTTTCTTGGAGAATCCCAGGGACAGAGGAGCATGTAGACTGTGGGCTACAGTCCATGGCGTTGCAAAGAGTCAGACACGACTTAGCGACTAAACAACAAACAAGCCCTAACGAGACTGTCTGCAACAGTGGTTCTCACTTGCACGTTAGATACACTCCGGGAGAGAGATTCAGCTGACCTCAACTCTTAGGGATATTAATTAAATTGGCCCAGGGTGGGACCTGGGCCGGGCTGTTTTTTAAGAGAAAAGAGACTAAAATCTTTGCATCATATTTCTCTTCATTAAACCTTTAGGCATCATTGACCATATCAGTATTTTTGTGCTAGCTGGTATTACTTGTGAAAAAACTTTAAAGTGGGTGTCCAAGGAACTTTGGAGATATTTTAATAGTAGACAATTGATATTTGTACCTTTGGTATTTGAAAGCATTACTTCTCAAACCTTAATGTGCATGAGAATCACTTGGAATCTGAGTTAGAATACAGATTCACAGGCACTGCCCAGGGTGGGGCCTGGGCATCTGCATTTCTAACAAAATCTGGCTGCGCTTGTAACGCTGAAGGTGACAGGACTATACTGCCCATAGCAAGAGTCGTGGGGACTACTGTTTCTGTTGATGGCACTCAGCTTGTCAGCAGGGCTGGAGCTTAACCAATGTTAGGGTCCCCAGGCGTTTCCCCACTAATACCACACTGTCCCTTTAGCTCAACGGCTTTCTGGTGGTGAGCCAACTGAGGCCTTCGCAGGAATCTTCTTTCTTGAGGTCTAAACCCAGTGACCCTTCATATCAGTTGCCCAAGCCTTTCTGGTTTTGTGGGAAACTTACTGGTGTAAGTGAGCTTTTTAACAGAACTATGGAATTGAAAGCTTGCCATATATGAAGTCTCAGATATTATGATTTGTACTCATTATCTTAAAGACATAAAAGATAAGTATGGATTGCAAGTAGTTTTGCGTCCTGAGTGACACCTCTCCCGTGATTATAGACGTTACCAATCCTTTAATTTACAAGAGTGGAATGATAAAATTTGCATTGGTGGGTGCACATGTGTTGAAAGGTTATCATTTTGTTTTGAGAGTTTTGGATATGGATAGGGTACTTAGTTTACTTCTGACAGCTGGTTAATAAACCTGCACATCTTCCACTGACTTTTAGAAAGATAATTAAACCAGGAATTGAGAGACCTGGTCTTAACTGACTGTGCTTTGGTTATTGCAGACTTATGTAATTTCCCCCCCTCCTTTTTAAATTTTTTTAAATCTAGCCTGTACCTAAAAAGCAAATGCACATGAAGTACCTTGAAGTTTTTGAAAGAAGAGAATGATAAATTAGGCGACTATTATTAAAACAATTAGGTAGCTAATTACCTCTCCTCTTTACTTGGCAGTTGAAACCTCTACAAAGACTCGTCAGGGCCCCAGGAGGAGCTGGCAGACAATTTTAAGAGTAATACTTAAAGAAATGCTTGTGCTGGTACCTGTTGTAACTAGGCGACCAGCTGATAACTCTGCGGGGATATATTGGGTGAGACTATCCCACGCACATCAAGAATTTTAGCATTCCCTCAGCATGAATATGTATGGGTTACTCATGAGCCCTCTTCACCCCAGCTGATACCGAGTATCACCAAACACGTTTTCAGTCACCTTCTGACAGATGTAGCTCTCCTGTCTAAGAAAACTGGTGAGAGGTTCAACAAAAAGGGAAACTGCTTCTGGCTTCAGGATTTCTCTGGGGCTAGGAAATGGATTTCTTCGGCTGATTAAAACACACATTGATTAAGGGAAAAGGCTAGGCAAACGCGGCAGCTGAACATGATGTTAATTTCACCTGATTTATGTAAGTTTCATGCTTTGAATATCCAAGTGGGCTTCATAATCCCACATAGCGTGCTCCTTAGGACTTAAAAGGCTTGCTCTTCCTGTATTCAACACCGGTAATTTCATCGATGCCTTTCCCCTCAGTGAGGACTTGAATAACATCAGACAATTTTGATAATTTCCCCATGAATTGCATGTGTACGCGTGTGTTGTGGATGATAGTCAGAGACTCATAAAAACAAATTAGAAGTCAGTGTTTGCACCAGCTCAAGGGTAATTGTATTAGTTGTTAGTTGTTGGGGACCTGTATTCATTCTTGCAAGAATGAATTCTGTTGTAATAGTCACACTTGACTCAACAGCAGAATGATCAATGATAACCACTCTTATGTCCTCACACTTTTTTCCCCTCTCAGATGGATCCTAACAGAATATCAGAAGATGACACTCACTGCATTAATAGAATTTTCAAGCTCCATGAAAACACGGATTTGCAAGACACAACTCTGGAGAGTCAAGACTCAAAATTAATACCTGATTCGTGTAAGAGAATTAAACAGGCTTTTCAAGCAGCTGTGCAGAAGGTGAGTCCACATTGAGATGATAAGTCAAGGGCCCTCACTGACTCTACTAATACTGAAAATTAAAATTGGCTAAGTGCTGTTGACTTTGTTCTTTTTTATTTTAATAATTTGTAAGAGAGCTAAAGAGAATTTTTTTTGAGGGATTAGCAGAATTCTTTTGAAGTTGGTAGTGGTTAATTGGGCTTCCCTGGTGGCTCAGATGGTAAAGAATCCGCCTGTAATGCAGAAGACCTGGGCTTCATCCCTGGGTCAGGTAGATCCTCTGAAGAAGGGAATAGCAACCCACTCCAGTATTCTTGCCTGGAGAATCCCATGGACAGAGGAGCCTGGAGGGCTACAGTCCATGGGGTTGCAAGGAGTCGGACATGACTGAGTGGTTAATTATAGTGACCAGCGGTGTTCATGTAAATATTCTTTCCTGTCTCTTCCCTTCCTCTCTCTCTTTCTCTTATTTTGGAGGAGGCATTTAAATTCACTCTTGGAAGGAGGACATGGATGGTTTGTGGTTCAGTGAGTCAGTGTGCTAGTTTGAATTCCCTGCCTTAGAAACCATTATCTCTGCTCACAGGATTCTCTACTGGCTGCTTCCTTTATGTTGGGTTTTGGAATGGGAAGATCCCCTACTCCCCATCTGTGGATCCAGGGCTCTGTGGAGAGCAAGTATTAGCTGGTCCTCTGTTGTCATCTGACTTTCCGGCGGGAAGAGGAGTAGAGCAGGAGTTGATGTTGGGGGAGAGTGAAATTCTCTGGTCCTTTTCTGATCTTCCAGGAGGGCTGAGTGAGAAGGGAGGAGATGGGGACACAGAAAACAAATGACTTCTCTACGCTGACAGCCTCAGTGGAGAAACGCTGGAATAACTGCCTGTTTTGTTTTCCTGGATACAGTCCCTTGAGAATTCTGCAGGCTTGGTGTTATTCTACTTACTGACTCCACCAAGGACTGGTCCACATTGCTTCCTCGCATAACACACATCTGCATGGGTTCCTGCGTCTGCTCGGACATCCCAACCTCTAGTTTGCAACTCCCTGGGCTATCTCTGATCATCTCACAGTAAATTCTTAATTTCTCAAATGCCTCAAACTTAAGTTGAAATTTGATTAGTTTCTTTTTAAAAAATTCACAAGTAGTAATCGCATTTTTTTAAAAGAGGATATGTATTGGATATAGAGGCAGGGAGAGATAAAATTGTTTTGTATAACCCTTCAGGCTGGTATTCCCTATATTTCAACAAATTTAAGGTACCACGAATTTTCAACTTACTTTATGATTTCATGCATCACAAACAGAGAAAAAAAATTTGACTAAAGAATTAAACATAATCATTATAGATTCTAGTTGCATCCAGTTCAGAGATTCTGAAATATAAAAAAATAAGTATCATAGAATCAAGGAACTATATATTGTTCTAATATCTATAAGAATGCTGTTTAAAAATATTCCATTTTCATTATAATTAGTGTGTATGTGCTTAGCTTTATGCAGCAGATGCCTATTTTAAATTGTAGGTTTAAATTTGATCTTTTGATCTTCTATTGTAATTTTTGAGCTATATAGCAACAGTAATTCCATTAGTCTAATTCATTTTTAAATGTTCTAATGCATTTTCTTTCTCTGCTTTTGCAAAAAATTAAATGACTAAAAATAAGAGAAAAATGAGTAACATCTGATTTTTCACTACTGGAAGCAATTAGAATTTGAATGACTCTGCTATACTTTATTTACCTCATCCTAGGTTAGGTGGCACAGCGGTGAAGAATCCGCGTGCCAATGCAGGAGACATGGTTCAATCCATGGGATGGGAAGATCCCCTGGAGAAGGAAATGGCAACCCACTCCGGTACTCTTGCCTGGAGAATCCCATGGACGGAGGAGCCTGGAGGGCTACAGTCCACGGGGTCACAAGAGTCAGACGCGACTGAGCAGCCAACACTTTCACTGTCACTTTCAGGTCTTTCCAAGGAGTGCTAGTGGTAAGGAACCCGCCTGCCAGCGCAGGAAATGTGAGAGATATGGGTTCGATCCCTGGGCCAGAAAGATTCCCCTGGAGGAGGGCACAGCAACCCACTCCAGAATTCTTGCCTGGAGAATCCCACAGACAGAGGAGCCTGGCAGGCTACAGTCTATAAGGTTGCCAAGTGTCAAACACAACTGAAGCGAGTTAGCACGCTCTTGTATCATCTTAAGTCATGTATATTTTGTGGGAGAAATTGTAGCATGTGAAATCAGACAGATTTATATTTGAATAAATGTGATCTTGGGAAAGTACTTAATATTTCTTCACTCCAGCTTCCTCACCTTTAAAAGCTGGAGTTCCCAATCCCTCTGTAATAGGAGTGTGGTTGATTTGAATAAAAGATGTAAAGGACCTAAGCACAGTCCTGGAAATAGAGTATGCCCTCATTAATGTTTATATATTACTTTACCACCATTATTACTAATTCATTGTTATTGTTGATGATTTAATCAAATATATATTTTTAAAGTTTAGATAGAGCACATTTGATCATTTTTCTAAAATTGCATTAGTGAAGTCGCTCAGTCGTGTCTGACTCTTTGCGACCCCATGGACTGTAGCCTGCCAGGCTCCTCTGCCCATGGGATTCTCCAGGCAAGAATACTGGAGTGGGTTTCCATTTCCTAAGACAATGCAAACACTGAAACAGGTTACAGAAAACCGTGATGTTTTTATTACTAGCAGCAGTTAACGTGTTAAGTACATATTATCCTTAGGAAACTTCCAGGTCTATTTAAGACTTAGGCTTGATTTAAATAATACAGTAATTTAGAATGTAGAGAGCCTGTTCTTAAGGCATTTATAAGCTGTGATGTGAAGGACAGTGTATTAGGGTAGGAAAGACATAACATTTGCAAGACCCTTAATTTAAAATTCTCTTAAAAAATTCTGATCCACACTTACTGAGGGGACTTCTGAGCTGTACACTGAAATCTTAACACTCAATTTACTATTGAAGTACAGTTGATTTAGAATATGATGTTAGTTTTGGATATACAGTGATGTAGTTCAGTTATTTTTCCCACATTGTAGTCCATTATAGATTATTACAAGATATTTAATATAATTCCCTGTGCTATTTTATATATAGTAGTTTGTATCTGTTAATCCAGTACTCCTAATTTGCCCCTCCTTTCTTTTATCCCTTTGGTAACTATAAGTTTATTTTCTGTCTGTGAGTTTATTTCTGTTTGTTTATAGATTTATTTGTATTATTTTCTAGATTCCATGTATAAGTGATATAATATTAAGAGAGAAATGAAATACTGCCATTTGTAGCAACATGGATGGGCTTAGAGAATATATATATAGTGAAGTAAGTCAGACAGAGAAAGACAAATTCTAATTCATTTTTATTATTTTGTTCTATGTTTCATTTTTATTAGTCTGCTTTTAATCCCGCCTCTGAGATATTGAGTAACCTATCTATAAACAATTACATGTACTAGAGGTAATGTATTAGTTCAAAACTGAACCCCTAATTAAGGTAATTCTGGTTATGTAAATGATTGCTTCCTAATTTTCTATTTAGATCAACATATATTGAATCTCCTTACAATGGAAAGAAGACAAACTTTTAATTTCATTGGTACCCTGGTTCTTAAAAATTATACTTTGGGTTTCTTCTGGAAAAATGAGTATTCAAAATCAGCCACGATAATTTAGAAAATAAGTAATATTAAGAACAGATACCATTGATGTTTACTTATGGGAATGCAAGGATGGTTCATTTTAACAGGTCAAAGAATAAAAACATCATTTGCTAGATACTGAGAAGCGAGTGACAAAATTTTGCACATATTTCTGTTTAAAATCCATTAGAAAGTAGAGCTAGTTGGATTCTTGATGTTATCCTAAATAGCTCAAACTAAAAGTTAGCTAATGATGAAAAATAGGAGCATTTCTCTCACTATCAGGAACACAACGAAGATATCCACTGTCCCCATGTTATTTAACATTGTTCAGAATGTGCTAGCAAATGCACTTACATATAGGAATGAAATAAAATACAGAGAAGGTAAAATTTGAATGTGATGTGATTGTATACTTGGGAAAATTCAAAGGAACTGAGAGGCTACAAGAAAAATAAATCAGTTTACAAAAGTAGTAGGTAATAATCACTAGCTGTCCCCATTTCAAACAATAATTAGAAAACATGAATGAAAGATTTCATTCATAATTTTTAAAAAGCCCAAAAAATGCATTTAACAAGGAGTATACAAAGCTTATAAAAATAAAACTAGAAAACTCTACAGAGACATTTAAAATAGAATTGGATAATGTAAAGATGGAACTGTGCAAAGTTATAATCCATAAAAGAGAACAAACACCTTAAAGTAGACCTCATTGCATGTGTGTGTGAATATGATTGTGTGTAAGTATATATATAGTTTAATATAATATAAAATTATTTTGTATAAGTGGGTATAGTATAGGTTATTAAAGAATGGAATTAGGACAGTTTGTTTGCTATTTTTAAAAAGTGATAGTGTTACCTTATGTCTTCAGTGCGTGCTAAGTCACTTCAGTCGTGTTCAACTCTTTGCAACCCCATGGACCCACCCCCATGGAGCCCACCAGGCATGGACTCCAACCCCATGGAGTCCACCAGGCTCCTCTGTCCATGGGATTCTCTAGGCAATAATACTGGAGTGGGTAGCTGTTCCCTTCTTCAGGGGATCTTCCCAACCCAGGGCTCAAACCTGGGTCTCCTGAACTGCAGGTGGATTCTTTACCATCTGAGCCACTGGGGAAGTCCATGGGATGAGTAGAACTTTTTATTAATTTCACATTTATTTTTGTTGTGCTATAGAATTTTACCTATTATTAATTGGTAGCAATGTTCCACACAGGTAATCCTTTTTAAAGAATAAGAAGCTGTCATAATATACCATTGTGTGTTTGAAAGCAGAAGATGCCATTTTTTCCCCCCAGACAAGAGACTCTTTAGGCAGAAGATGTGTGCTATTCATATCTTATCATTAGAGTCAAGCAGTGTTTATTAAGGGTGCTACTGTGCTAGGCACTTTGCTGTAACTTCTCCAATAACCAAGGATTTACCTTTCCCTTGAAGTGAAGTGAAGTGGAAGTTGCTCAGTCATGTCTGACTCTTTGCAAGCCCATGGACTATACAGTCCATGGAATTCTCCAGGCCAGAATACTGGAGTGAGTAGCCTTTCCCTTCTCCAGGGTATCTTCCCAACCCAGGGATTGAACCCAGGTCCCCCTCGTTGCAGGCAGATTCTTTACCAGCTGAGCCACATTACCTTAGCCAAATAGTGATTTGCCAAATGTGTTATCCTATGATAAAGATTATTGGTTAATGTGACAGCCTACACATCTTGCCAGAATAATCAGATTTCTCATTTCTCTTGCTGATGCTAAAAATAGAATAGTTGTAGCAGGCATGCATAGGTAGGTGTGTCTCTTAGTTTTAGATCTAATACAGATATTGGGTGAACCCATGAAACAAAACGACATTGGCGGCTGCAGTCATTACTGAGAGCTCGCCCCGTCCAGTGGTAATAAATGCTAGACATAAGCACAGTATCACATTCTATGTGTGCAAAAGCTGGTGTTTACCCAGCCCGTCTTTGGTCAGACTAGTAATGCTGTTTTTCTCCCTTTTTTGTTTGTGGCTGGGTTTTCTTGGCTTTTTTTTCCCTTTAGCACAGAACTCTGAAAGCCTCTTAGTGATCCAGCCCTACCAACCACAATTTACGAAGTCTGTCATAACAGTCTATGACAATAAAGAAAACACTAGCACAAATACGGTGTCCAATTTATAAAGCAGTTCTTGTTCCGGCTTTGGCGGCCTCTCTGGCCTCTGCCAGGCTGAAGAGCGATGTGGGCGCTCAGGCCTGAGCAGGGGTGCGTGGCCCTCAGACCTCCCGGCCAGGCTCAGTTTATACACTATTTATATATCCTGAGACCGGGGAGGTAACTCTACTTATTGTTACTGTTAACTGTTAGTCGCTCAGTCTTGTCTGACTCTTTTCGACCCAATGGACCGTACATAGCCCCCCAGACTCCTCTGTCCATGGGATTCTCCAGGCAAGGATACTGGAGTGGGTTGCCATGCCCTCTTCCGTGGGATCTTCCTGACCTGGGATGGAACCCATGCCGATTACATCTACATTGACAGGCTGGTTCTTCACCACTAGTGCCACCTGGGAAGCTCTGATTGTTTCTGTGCTTGCTTGCTAATTTCACATGAAAAAGTTCCCTAAACTTATTTTGAAATAGATCTGAAAGGATGATATGGGGCAGAGAATCCATATACAAATCATATCAATCACCTTGTTCTCCAGTGTGAGGGGTTCAGTGCATTCAAGGTGACCCTCTAGGTTGTGGGAAGGAAGGATGGTGACTTACGTGTATGCATGCGTGCATGCTAAGTGGCTTTGGTGGTGTCCCACTCTTTGTGACCCTATGGACTATAACCTGCCAGGCTCCTCTGTCCATGGGATTCTCTAGGCAAGAATACTGGAGTGGGTTGCCATGCCCTTCTCCAGGGGATCTTCCCAGCCCAGGAATCGAACTGGCATCTCTTACATCTACCTGTCTTGATAGGTGGGTTCTTTACCACTAGCGCCACCTGGGAAGCCCTTATATGTATATGTATTTTTTAATGTTAGTGTTAGAATATTTTTGTGAATATTTTATCATGTATCTAATATTCAACAATGTTTTAATACTTAAGTAAAAAATATGTAAGTTTGGGAGCATTGAATTTTTTCCTTCTCTCAAGAAACTGCCCAGTCAGAAATGTTTAGAGGTTTTGGAACAAAACTGCTGCTCCTTCAAGACAAGAGCTGTAGCCTTTTTGCTCACATTTGAATATATCACATCTGACTTAGGCTCAAGATGGAAGGAGAAAAAACAAATAAAGGACTGATGACTTCTTAAATTCCGTAAACTAATTTTTTAATTAAACATGGGTCATCAATCAATTCATAAAGCCATTCATAAAGTTATACACCTGGTTTTCATTTGTTGGTTGCTTACCAATGGTATAGTTGGTAACTGTTACTATTATAGCCTAAAGCAATAATGCCTCCATTGTTGCTATTGTTCACTTGCTAAATTGTCCAGCTCTTTGTGACCCCATGAACTGCAGCACACCAGGCTTCCCTGTCCTCCACTATCTCCCGGATTGTGCTCAGATACATGTCCATTGAGTTGATGATGCTGTCTAACCATCTCATCTTCTGCCGCCCTCTTCTCCTTTTGCCTCTATGCAATCATATTTTGTTGAAAGTTATCTTCAGCTGAACCTCTTGCTTTAATCATGTTTTTTGCCCCTTCATGGCTTGTAACCTATATAAAGGCAGGGCTATAATGGGAACTGAAAACAAGGCTCTTACTTCTTATATGCTTTTACAAAACTCTCTATTTCACCCCAGAATATAAAAGCCAGTGGTGATGACTACCAATAAACTATGTTGTTAGCACATTCCTAACTAACTATTTCATGGAGTCAGTAGGTCACTGAGCCTCAAAAGATTTAGCGAAAATGGGGAGTCAGACCAGAGTCAGAATCACTGAATTATTGATTCTTATTACCTGGAATTCTTATTTTCTTCCCCAGGAATCAGCACATTAGTTGGCCTCATCTCCTTCAGGGTTCACAATATGTGTGAAACTATCTCCTGATACCGAGAATGATGTAGCCAGAGATTTGCAGTCCTTTGATCCTTTGTCATACGTTCGCTTGTTTAGTGCAGTCTGTGCTGCTGTAACAAAGAGACCCATCACTCAGTGGAAGAAACAAGATAGAAGTTTTTTCTCTTATGTGCAAAAATCTGAAGGTGGAAGTTCAGGGCTGGCAGGAAGGCACGTCCATCCTCAACAGGTACTTTCATCTCTGATCCAAGCTGTCTTCTCCATACGTTGTCATTCCGATAGTGAAAAGGGAGAAAGGAAGGATCAAGGTGGTACTTGGAAGCTGAGACATCATCATTTCTAGTAGCGTCTTTTTGTCTGGAACTTACTCATAAGAAGACACTTTGATGCAAGGCAGACTGCACATTGTAGTTTCTGGTTTAGCAGCTGTTTTCACCAAAGCTTGAGAAAAGGTGGTTGCCTGTAACTAGTTGCAAAGAGGAAAGGATGGATTCTAAGAGGACAATGACTTGTCTCTGATATTCACTAAATCCTATTTAGGCAGGAAAGTAGGCTCACCATGTGAACAAGAGTTAATTCTATGTATATACAAGTATACAAAAAATTGGAACAGTCAAGAATTTATTTTCTAAAAGTTAAAGTATACTTCAGGATTATTTAGATTCCAAAAGAGAGAGAAATTTGAAAGTAGATTTAATAGCATGCATCTTTCTGAGGAACTTCCAAAGCTTTGTTTAATCCTATGCATCTGAGATCTTTGAATAAATTTTGATTCTCACTTTCCCAGTTTTTGGTAGGTTTTGTGGGTTCAAGAACATAAATTTAAAACCAGAAAGTCCATCAGACTGAGTGGTTGTTTTTCCCATCTGTAAAGCCGGGTCCTTAAAATTCCGATGTCAATTATTACAGGAAGCATATTTCCACTTTTAAAACCAAAGTCTATGAAAAAGCAAGTAAAACTGAGTAGATCTTAACTACTTATGAAATTATAATCATTGCAGTTGTTAATATAGACATTATTTTTCATTTGCTTTTTAGTTAAATTCACATGACAAAAACAAGGGGAAAAATTAAACCCCATTCATTATCTCTTTGCCTTTGTATATAAGAGTATGTGTCCCAAGAAAATTTCTTGTAAACCCACAAGGCAACTTGGGGTTTGGGGGCACTGACGTTCCCAAGTCAAGATGTTAGTCATGTAGTGGTTTTCCAATGGGATTTCATCTCTGCCATAACAGTTTTGGGAACTGCAATTCCATCAACCCCAATCATATCTAGCATTTATAAAAGCTGCCTTTATGGGAAAGCCAAAGCATGACCCACAGAATTTTCCTACAAAACCAAGCCATCTACTGGTTTTTGTCCAACAACGACCCATTAGCTGTGATGGGCTCAGTCACAGGGGAGACACAGGGCAAAAGGTAGGAGGATTTGCAGAAGGGACATAACCAGTGAGTGATGTTGTGGGAGGTGGGCTTATCTTCATGCCAGAAGTACTCCAGGGGTGGAAGAAGAGGTATTCTGGCTTGACATTAAAAAAGAAAACAGAAGACCAAGGGCATGCCTAAAAGAGGAGCATCTCATAATGTGACATAGGCTCTCGGGCTGCAGTTGCGGAAGTCGGTAAGACTGAGGGTCCTCAGTTGGAGGGGACCTGGTGACGGATGCTTGGATTGCTCCACCAGGAGTGTCTCATCCTAGGAGAGGCCAGCCTGCAGAGCTGGAGAGAATGCTGTGCCCTTGAGCGGCATTTCCCAAACCTGGCTTGATCTTAAAAATCACTTGGGGAGCTTGTTTAAAACAGAAATGAAAGGCTCCCAGATCTGTTACAAAGATTCTGATTTGGTAGTTCAGGAGTAGACTCTGTGATTTGGGAAATCTTTCTTAGAAGGGCTGGTCTGTCTCTAAAGGAAGGCTTCAGGGTAAATACTGACCAAAGAGGTGTTCTAAGTGTCTTATGGAGAAGGACATGGCACCCCACTCCAGTATTCTTGCCTGGAGAATCGCATGGACAGAGGAGCCTGGTGGGCTGCAGTCCAAGGGGTCTCAAGAGTGGGGCACGACTGAGTGACTAAACCACCACCAAGCATCTTATGAAGAGGTGAGAGCCACTGGGGGCCAGGGAAGCCACTGGTGAGTGACATGCCTGTATTTGAGAAGCAGGATTCATCCCGTGTGGTACGGGGAAGACGGGTTTTGGAAGCTGCACAGAACAGTCAGGATCTGAGACGTGTGCTGTGCTGTCACTGAGTCCTGTCCGACTCTTTGCGGCCCCGTGGACTGTAGCTCCTCTGTCCATGGGATTCTCCAGGCTTCTCATAACCTCCTTCAGTGATCTTCCTGATCCTGGATCAAACCTGGGCCTCCTGCGGCTCCTGCATTGGCAGGCAGATTCTTGACCACTGCACTGCCTGGGAAGCCCATATCTGAGATGACCAGGCAGCAAATATTTGCTTGAACTTTTCAAGGTCTGAGAGGTCCATCCTCATGTAGCTTCCTTATCACTAGAGTGCTCCCTCAGTTCTCAGGTTTTGCTCTTTGAGTGCACTAGGTGGTGATGGTAGTGATGGCAAGGGTGATGGTGGTGATGATGGTGGTGGTATTGGTGATGGTAGGGGTGATGGTGGTGGTATTGGTGATGGCAGGGGTGATGGTGGTGATGATGGTGGTGGTATTGGTGATGGTGGTGATGGTGGTGGTATTGGTGATGGCAGGGGTGATGGTGGTGATGATGGTGGTGGTATTGGTGATGGTGGTGGTATTGGTGATGGTGGTGATAGTGGTGGTATTGGTGATGGTGGTGGTATTGGTGGTGGTAGGGGTGATGGTGGTGATGGTGGTGGTATTGGTGATGGTAGGGGTGATGGTGGTGATGTTGGTGGTGATGGTGGTGATGATGGTGGTGGTACTGGTGATGGTGGTGGTATTGGTGATGGTAGGGGTGATGGTGATGGTATTGGTGGTGGTATTGGTGTTGGCAGGGGTGATGGTGGTGGTATTGGTGATGGTAGGGGTGATGGTGGTGGTGGTGGTATTGGTGATGGTAGGGGTGATGGTGATGGTATTGGTGGTGGTATTGGTGATGGTAGGGGTGATGGTGATGGTATTGGTGGTGGTATTGGTGATGGTAGGGGTGATGGTGATGGTATTGGTGGTGGTATTGGTGATGGCAGGGGTGATGGTGGTGGTATTGGTGATGGTAGGGGTGATGGTAGTGATGTTGGTGGTTGTATTGGTGATGGTAGGGGTGATGGTGGTGATGATGGTGGTGGTATTGGTGATGGTGGTGGTATTGGTGATGGTGGTGATAGTGGTGGTATTGGTGATGGTGGTGGTATTGGTGGTGGTAGGGGTGATGGTGGTGATGGTGGTGGTATTGGTGATGGTAGGGGTGATGGTGGTGATGTTGGTGGTGATGGTGGTGATGATGGTAGTGGTACTGGTGATAGTGGTGGTATTGGTGATGGTAGGGGTGATGGTGATAGTATTGGTGGTGGTATTGGTGTTGGCAGGGGTGATGGTGGTGGTATTGGTGATGGTAGGGGTGATGGTGGTGGTGGTGGTATTGGTGATGGTAGGGGTGATGGTGATGGTATTGGTGGTGGTATTGGTGATGGCAGGGGTGATGGTGGTGGTATTGGTGATGGTAGGGGTGATGGTGGTGATGTTGGTGGTTGTATTGGTGATGGTAGGGGTGATGGTGGTGATGTTGGTGGTGGTATTGGTGATGGCAGGGGTGATGGTGGTGATGTTGGTGGTGGTATTGGTGATGGTGGTGGTATTGGTGATGGTGGTAGTGGTGGTATTGGTGATGGTATTGGTGGTGGTATTGGTGATGGCAGGGGTGATGGTGGTGGTATTGGTGATGGCAGGGGTGATGGTGGTGATGGTGGTGGTGGTATTGGTGATGGCAGGGGTGATGGTGGTGATGTTGGTGGTAATGGTGGTGGTATTGGTGATGGTGGTAGTGGTGGTATTGGTGATGGTATTGGTGGTGGTATTGGTGATGGCAGGGGTGATGGTGGTGATGTTGGTGGTGGTATTGGTGATGGCAGGGGTGATGGTGGTGATGTTGGTGGTGATGGTGGTGGTATTGGTGATGGTGGTAGTGGTGGTATTGGTGATGGCAGGGGTGATGGTGGTGGTATTGGTGATGGTAGGGGTGATGGTGGTGATGTTGGTGGTGGTATTGGTGATGAGAGGGGTGATGGTGGTGGTGATGGTATTGGTGATGGCAGGGGTGATAGTGGTGATGTTGGTGGTGATGGTGGTGGTATTGGTGATGGTGGTAGTGGTGGTATTGGTGATGGTGGTAGTGGTGGTATTGGTGATGGCAGGGGTGATGGTGGTGGTATTGGTGATGGTAGGGGTGATGGTGGTGGTGGTGTTGGTGGTGGTATTGGTGATGAGAGGGGTGATAGTGGTGGTGGTGGTATTGGTGATGGTAGGGGTGATGGCGGTGGTATTGGTGATGTTAGTGGTAATGGTGGTGGTATTGGTGGTGGTGGTGATGATGGTGGTATATTGGTGATGGTCGGGATGATGGTGGTGGTATTATAGCAGAAGCAGCAGTAAAAATAATCATAATTAGAAACTGTAAAGCTCATATTCATCAGAAACTTGATGCACTCAGAACCTTTTCTCCTCCATGCATATCTCATCTGATCTCCCCTTTCATGGTGAAGGACAGATCTGTCATCCCCATCACCCCAAACCAGAAGCCAGAAGATGGTCTTGCAGGCTCCCTCTAACTTTTTTACCTCACCCTCACCTTGGGGGTTCTCCCGCCCTCCTAAACTTTCAAGCGCTTCTCTCTGCTCTCTGTCACGACCGTTGGCCCCTCAGTACAGGTGTCACCGTCCCCATCATCACTGTTCATCTGGACCACTGCTAGGCAGCCACCCTGTCCTACTCACACTGCCTCTAGCCCACCCTCTACAACTCAGCGATTTCTCAGATGCCAGCTGGAACATGTCACTTACTTTCCTGCTTACAAAAATCCTTCAGTGGACCCTGTAGTCATCAGGATAAAGTCTGAGCTGCTGAAAATGGAACACCAAGTCTTTTGTGTTCTGGGACCCTCCTTCCAACCTCTGCCTCTCCAGCCTCATTATCCTCTGGCTCCATCTCCTCACCCTCCCTTGGCTGTGCTCAGCGGCCCCATCTCACTAAAGGGTTAGAAGTTCCTAGCCTGGCTGTGCCCTTCCCCTCCGCCACTTCCTGCCTCCTTGCTGTGACTTAAGTGCAGTGAGGGCGGAGAGGATGTTTGTCCTGGGTGCAGAGCGTCTTGGCCTCCTGCAGGACACCCGGCCCTTGCAGCCATCAGCGAGCTCTGTGGAATGGACGGATGGATGGATGGATGAAGTATAGGTCTTCGTGCATGTTCTGTATGTGCCATTCCAGGCTTCTCTTTGTGTACAGTTTTTATTTGTCTTTCAAAATTTAGCTCAGCCATTACTTTATACACAAAAAAGTGAAAGTGTTCATCACTCAGTCACAGCTGACTCTTTGTGACCCCGTGGACTGTAACCCCCCAGGCTCCTCTGTCCATGGGATTCTCCAGACAAGAATACTGGAGTGGGGTGCCATTTCCTTCTCTGGGGGATCTTCCCCATCCAGGAATCAAACCTGGGTCTCCTGCATTGACAGGCAGATTCTTTACCACCTGAGCCACCAGGGAAGCCCCCCGTGATGCCTGCCTGCCCACCTTTGGGGTCAGGAACCCCTGTGGTGCACACCTAGGGCTTCTTGCATTCACCCCAGCATGGCATCGACGCCAGGGGCCTGGTGCTGGCCTGACACACCCAAATGCAAGCTTTCCAAGGGCAGAGACTCTGTGATGTTGTGTTTCTTTACCCGGTGGCAGGCATGCAGTTGATGCTCAAGGAATGTTTAAAGAACCAGCTTAATGAATTTATGAATGATCTGTGCTCAGCCCTGCTCTTGATGTCATCAAGCAGCTGACGGTTTAATATTGCCAGAAGCTGGCCACATTATCAGTGCCCAGAAGATTCTCCTTAAGGGCTGGAGTGTGTTCCCAAGCATGGTTCTTTAAGGCATGAACGTGACAGGGATTGTGAGGCTAGAGAACCCTCATGGCCAAGCTCTCCCCTCCCTCCCTGGCCTCACTGGTCCACAGTGGCTGGCCTGTACCTCTGTCCCACTTCGAGCTCCATTCCTAGCTGTCAGAGATACTGTGGGGAGAGACTATGTGAATAACCTTCCTCGGCAGAGGTGGAGGGGTGCAGGGATGAGGCTTTGTGGATGTCAGAAACCCTGCCAGTGTGCAGTGGCATGATTATGTTGAAAAGTAGCGAAAGAGGACTTCTCTGGCAGTCTGGTGCTTGATCCACCTGCCGATGCAAGGGACACAGGTTCGATCCCTGGTCCTGGAAGATTCCGCATGCCGTGGGGCGCCATGCGCCACAACTGTTGAACCTGTGCTCTAGAGGCGGGAGCCGGTGTCTGGTAGAGCCTGTGCTCTGCAACAAGAGACGCCGCCGAATGAGAAGCCCACGCACCACAATGAAGAGTAGCCCCTGCTCACCGCCGCAACTGGAGAAAAGTCTGTGCACAGCAACAAAGGCCCATCGTGGCCAGAAGTAAATAATGAATTAATTAATCAAAAAAATAAAAGTGGCAAAAGAGAGCAGAGACGCAGTAAATAGCACAGTTAGCCCAAGATGCTCCACTGCAGTTAGTCGGCTAAGCCCTTAGATGAAACTTTGCAACAAGTACCTGAGCGCAAGGCATTTTAAAACTGAGCTCTTTATGAAGACTAATATTGCTGTCATAAGGCTACTTTATGAAAACTCGAGGGGACCTTTAACTGTAGCAGAAACTTCCTCATTTAAACCATGAAGGTTAAACAATAAAAACTAATTTTCTATTCCCAGTATAGCCATCGCCCGGCCAGGAAGGCATCACTCTGCTTTAGGAAAACAAGGGCACTGTATTCTTCAGCCCTTCGGTGGGTAGAGTCCATTATCTGTGTGCAAAGACATGTCTTTTCCAATCAGCAGCCTCTTCTGGGAGAAATGAGCCCCCGCTCACCAGCTGTACTTAGCGGGGGAGGAGGAGACTGGTCCGCATCTTGGTAAAGCTCTTCCCTGAGAATTTCCAGGGATGGTTGTGGCTGGGGTGGGTGATTCAGTGAGGAGACAGAGATGAGGAGATTCAGAATGGGGTGTGTGAGGGCGGGGAGGTAGAACCCCTGTTTGGCTTTGAGGGATTTTTTTTTTTTTTAATTGGAGGATAGTTGCTTTATAGTTGGAAGGACTGATGCTGAGGCTGAAACTCCAGTATTTTGGTCATCTTATGTCAACAGACAGCTCATTGGAAAAGCCCCTGATGCTAGGAAAGACTAAGGGCAGAAGAAGGGGGTGTCAGAGGACGAGATGGCTGGGTGGCATCACTGATGCAATGGACGTGAACTTGGGCAAGCCTCGGGAGATGGTGAGGGGCAGGGAGGCCTGGTGTGCTGCAGTCCGTGGGGTCTCAGAGGTGGACACGGCTGGGCAATTGAACAGCAGCAACACTTGCTTTATGATGTCATGTTAGTTTCTGCTGTACTGCAGAGTGAATCAGTTCTGTGTGTACAGACCATCCCTTCCCCGTTGAGCCTCCCTCCCACCCCCTCACCCCAACCATCTGGGAGAGAGAATTTTTTAAAGCAATAGTGTTTGGTTAAAAATAAAGAGTTTTAGGGAACAAAGGGTAAAATTACAAATTCAGGTCTGAGATGGCTCTTACCTTCAGGGTCAGTGGGGCATCTGTTGTATCTCCTGCCCCCGTCCCCCACCCAGACACTCGCTGGGCCCTGGACCCCTCCCCTCTCCCCCCTCCCCCCACCCCCGGGGGATGGGTGGAGCTGCCCCTCCCCTTCCCAGTGCTCCCGCCCTCTTGGTCCTGGTACCCCCATACCCTGGGGGCTCTGGGCCTGGAAGCACAGGCTCCATTCTGCCTGAATAACAAATGTTTAGGTGGTGGTGTGCAATTACCCAAGTCATGTCTGACTTTTTGTGACCCCATGGACGGCAGCACGCCAGGCCTTGCGGTCCTTCACCATCTCCCAGGGTTTGCTCAAATTCATGTCCGTTGAGTCAGTGATGCCGTCCAACCATCGCATCCTCTGCCGCCCTCTTCTTTTGCCTGCAGTGTTTCCCAGCATCAGGGAACCCCTTAATGGCTCCTGCCCTTAAAGTTCTTTGCCTTGAGGTGTTTTCAGAGTGTTACCCATTGACTCTTCACAATAAGCCAGGAGGTCTCCGGCTTCATCCAGGTGCATACATAGTGTCCCCTGACATCCTGTGGATTAGAAATTCGAAGCAAGCATTAGGGGAGGGACAAAGAGGGGCTGAGACGTCGATTCTAAATCAACTCTAACCTCATCAGGGAACTAGAGCCCACATGCCAGTTGGCTCGGCCTAAAAAAAAAAAATCCTGTCTCTTTGTTGTTCCATAGCTTCTGGTGCTTTTTCTTTCTGTGCTTTGTGAGCCAAGAATGCCATGGGAATAAAATCTTTACGACTAAAGATGAGCTATCCATAGGACAGTAAGATCCCTCTCCAGGGAAGGAGCTGTGTGCCACGTCTGTGTGGATGGAAGCGCAGGAGACCTGCAGAAGGAATGACTCGGAAGTGGTGCCGTGCGGCTTGAACGCCCAGAGTGTTCTCAGGGGTGATGGGCTTTGGGGGTGCAGGGAAGGAATGGCAGGAGAGCCTGGGGTGGTAACCAGCCCGGTCATGCGCGGCCTCACAAGTCCAGGTTAGGAATTAGACTTGTTCCTGAAGTCTGCAGGCAGCCCCTGCAGGGTTTTCAGAAGAGAAGGGACTTCATCAATAGAGGGATGGATAAAGAAGATGTGGTACATATACAAGGTGGAATATTACTTTAGCCATAAATATTAATATTTATACTAGTTATCCATATATATATTTGTATATAATTGACCAATATCTATAATTTGGCCATAATATTAATTGGCCATAAAAAGAATGAAATAATGCCATTTGCAGCAACATGGAGAGATAGACCCAGAGATTATCATACTAAAGGAAATGTCAGACAGAAGAAGACAAATACCATATGATATTGCTTATATGTGGAATCTAAATAAAAAGACATAAATGAATTTATTTGCAAAACAGAAATAGACTCACAGACATAGAAAACAAACTTATGGTTACTGTCGTGGTCTGGGCACGGGTTGGAAAAGCATTTCCAGACACGAGGCAGAAGGAGAGGGAAATAAAGTTTATTAGAGAGGGAGACACTGTTAGAGCAGCGGGCTGGCTCAAGGGGGAACCGACGTTGAACAGGGGTCCTTAGTCCACTTTTATACCCGGGATACAAGGAGTGGGGTAGGGGTCTTGCGGGTCGTTTGGATGAGGCACCTATACTGGGTCGGGAAAGAGTAAGGCAAATGTCTTCTCCCTGTGGGGTAGGAGGGGAAACAGGTTATACCGCTCAGGAGGACCTGAAAACCATTAATAGTTACAACACGGGGGAGGGAAGGATGATAAGGGTCTGGCTTTTTTGTTCCTACAGTCCACGGCCCTCCTGGGTTTTGTCTGCTCTTTTGTCCTTGGGTCACCACAGTTACCAACCGGGAAAGAAGGGGGAGGGATAAGTTAGGAGTTTGGGATTAACATATACACACTACTATGTATAAACTAGATAACCAACAAGGACCTACTGTATAGCATAGGGAACTTTACTCAGTATCTTGTAATAATCTATAATGGAAAAGAATCTGAAAAAGTTTATCTACACCTGATGCAAAGAGCCAAGTCATTGGAAAAGACGCTGACGCTGGCATCACCGACTCGATGGACATGAGTTTGAGCAAACTCCGGGAGATGGTGAAGGACAGGGAAGCCTGGGGTGCTGCAGTCCATGGGGTTGCAAAGCGTAGGACACAACTTAGCGACTAAACACACACGTATATATCTACATATAGATACATAGTATCTGATTAATTTTGCTGTACGCCTGAAACTAACACAATATTGTAAATAAACTATATTTCAATAAAATTTAAAAACAACGCCATTTTTTAGAAAACAGAAGATAAGGGCCTTGCTCCCTTTCGGACTTTCTGACGTTTGCTCTAGCAGCAATGGGCTGGTTTGAGGAAAGCAGGAGCCCAGGAGAGCGGGTAGGAGGCTATTATTGTAACCCTAATGAGAAATGATGACAGATTGAAGGAAGGCAGTGGTCCTCTGGCTGGAGAGATGAGGATGGATTTCTGAGCTCTTTACAAGGTGGAAGTCTGCAGGATTTCTCTGCAGGAATAGGAAACTGGCTATTCATTTTCAGAAGCAACCCGCGTGTGACATTCATGTGCTAACTCGGCTGATGAATACACTATTCTCGTAACTAGGTTGGAGAAGAATTACAGGAAGGGTATCATTAAGATGTTAAAATGAATGCATTACATATGTTAACAAGAGTATGAACCCTGTATTATATCTGGCAAACGGGGTGTTAAATCCTTGCTCAACCAGCCAGATGTCCCTGCAGCTGCCTCTGGGATTGCAGAGGGAAGCAGCCACCTGAGACCCCAGCTAGGAGCTGGTGCCAGGGGCATCTGGCAAGACAAATCTCTCCTCTTGCGCTCTGACTGACAGGTACCGCATGGATGGCGCCAGTCACATCACAATGCCCAGGTGGGCTCTTCGGTCTGATGAGACCAGACTCCAGCGAATTGACTTTTCTCAGGGTCATCTTTACAGTTGGGAGTATCCTCAGTGAAGATTTGTATCTGTTTATCCATGTGATTTTATAAGACCAAATTAATAACGTTCACTCTTGAATTGGAAGGCTCTCAAAGTCTTGTTGGGGGCGGTTATCCAGCTGAGTTTGCAGAGGCTGGTTTAAGCGTTTGCTGTCAAAGTTTAAATAACCTGGAGCAAAATTCCCATGACTGCTCAAAAGGAGCTGAAAGTACTGACAGGTGTTTATTTTTATTGAGTACGATCTCTCCTAAGTGGCTCTGATATATCAAGATTGAGCCAGTTCTGGGATGTCTCTCCCCCGCTTCTCTTTGGCAAAATGATCCGAAAATATTGTAAGATGTTCACGGGTGCCTGGCAGAACAGTCTCCCCATCACACTCCCAGGAATTGTACTTAGATGTTGAATTAAGGAGGAAGTTGAAGAGAAGCCATCCGAGAGACCACATTTACACAATCCTATTCATCTCTTGTGTACTCTCTCTCTTGAAGGAGAAATTGTGAAATCCCAACATTTTTCAATGAGTGAAATAAAAAGTAGAAATTAAAGAAAAAGAAAAAATCATACCGGTTGTTTTCTTGTCTGTTCAAATGTACTGTGACGGCAAAGATGAAAAAGTCAGTGCAGTCTAAATAGGAAAATACCACAAGGAGAAGATTTTTCAAACTGTTTTGTAATTTCCTCATCTCTATTGTTTTTAGAACTTTGTGGAGTCGGGTCAGATGGCAGTTTCAGACCTGGAAGTCTGGCTTGTCGATGTTAGACGGTGTCCGCTAGGTGGCAGCATGTCAGAGGACTTCTTTTATCCTTGAATTGGCAGTGATTTCTTTGGCAGTCTGCTAGTAGTTCGGTTTTTCTCTTTTGTCCTACTTTGAAAAAGGGTTAAATGAAGCTCTCGCAATTTAGACGCAAATTATGCTTATTTTAAAATGCATAAATTAGCTGAAAAGCCTAGTTGTTATAGTGTGACCACAAATAGTTTCATTCGTTCATGGGATTTTCCTAGGAACTTACAGGTAACGATCCTAATGGTCCTGAGTAGATTCTGGAAGCCAGGGGGTAGTTCTCTTTGTCCTTGAATGTGACAGATGCTAAACATGCTCTCTTCTGAGAAGGCAGATCGCCGATGTTCCTGGGGAACAGTACGCTGGGTCCTCTTTAGGAGTTCTCAGCCAACAGAAGATAGCAGAGAGGGCAGTCTGCCCAGCTTTCTCACCCTGGAGACTGTTTTTGGCTTCTGCTGGAGGCTGTTTGCTGGGAGCTGTGTCAGAACTCTCTATACTTTTTTATACATAGCTGTGGGCATTCTGGATGACAGGAGGGAGACAACATATGATTGTATTGTGTGTGTCAACTTAAAAACTGTTCACAACCTAGAAGTTGAGAGTTATGTTTTATTCAATGGGAATTTTTAGGACTTCAAGCCTGGAGACAGCGTCTCAAGTGACCGTGAGAAAACGGCCCTGAGGAGACGAAGGCAGGAGCCAGGTTAGACAGAAGTTTCGTGACAACGGGCAGGGAGTCTGAACGTCAAAAAATTACTGTTAATTAAAGGAGACGGATAACCCAAGTTAAGGCATTTAGTGTTTTTCTATGTATGGGGAGATGCAAGAGTCTGGGCTCACTCAAATCATTCCCTTGATATGCCCCTCAGCCATCTGGGCTTCCCTGCTGGCTCAGATGCTAAAGAATCTGCCTGCAGTGCAGGAGATTCAGTTTCAACCCCTAGGTCCGGAAGATCCCCTGGAGAAGAGAATGGTACCCACTCCAGGATTCTTGCCTGGAGAATTCCATGGACAGAGGAGCCTGGTGGGCTACCATCCATGGGGTCGCACAGAGTCAGACACAATTGAGAGGCTCACGCTTTCACTTTTCACGCTTTCAGCTATCTGGGGCCACACTCCTGTTTTCCGGTCCTGAGTGTCTCACCACAGGGAGTGACTGCAGTCTGGTGGCTGCTCGATGGCAGGCGTTCTCCCCTTCCTGAGCTCCCTCACCATCCCATCACCATCGGTGGTGGCTACGATCACCGGTGAACAAGGTGGCATCCTTGTTTACTGATCCAGCAGGAAGTATTCCATTTCTCAGTGTGTATCCAGGGAGTTAACTTTTTGAAAAAAGAAATTTACAACTGGGTTTAAAATAAGATAAAACCCATATAACATTCTTTAAAAGATCTCTTTCATGTGAATAATTTGTTCAGAGGAAAGGAGTTGGGATGTTCTTTGTAGTGTCTTCCCCAAATTAGACAGATCAGATCTTTCTGAATTCAAAGAAACCAGAAGCAGTGTCGGAATGATAAGATTTAGGACTAAAGAACTCTGCGAATTTTAAAACACTCTAATTAATGTGACAAAAAGAGAGGACGACTGTGGATGAAAATAAATGTAGATGCAAAGCTTGGGAGATAAATAGAATTGTACTCCTTCAGAAGAGTCTCCTATAATCTTGAAAATTAAGAATACTAGGGGGCCATTCAAGAGAGAACTGCATAGTATGCGCACAGTCAAGCATCTGATCTTTGAGAAGAGTGACCGAGCTGGCCCTGCTCCGTGGTGGGGCCTTGATGGAGTCACTAGTGGAGGTGTGAGGCCCCCATGCCCGGGGCCCTCGTGGCCGAGTCTGGGGGCTCCGCCACCCTGCAGGCAAGCTCTGAACTCGCCTGGGTAGGTTCTGAGCCTGCTGTTCTCTGAAGACTCCCTTCCCCCCCGCCCCAGGAATTCTGAGACCATGTTTCCTGATACTGAGGTTCTTTTTTGTCAGATTCTTGGTCAAGGTGGGCCTCCTTTCAGAATTACTATTTCAGGGAGGGAACCACCCTCTAAGGATTTCTTGACAGGTGGAGAGAGGGGAAAAAACAGACTTTTTCCCTCCCCCCACTTAGGTTCACCAGTGGGGGTCCTATAAATTAGACTGACAAAAGACAAATTAATAAGAGAAGCCATCCCAGTTTATTTAATGTAAGTTTTATGCGACACAGGAGCCTTCATAAGGAAATGAAGACCCACAGGAATAGTTAAGCTGAGTGGTTTTTATACTCAGTTTGATGAAGAGTGGAGAGGTGTAGGAAAAAATGGGACAGGACAGGACAGGGTCTGAGTGAAGGCGGGTACACTGGGGGAAACTTACCAAGGCCTGTTCCTTCATTTTTTTTTTTTTTCTTCATATTTAAGCTAGATCTTGCAGCAATCACTTTTTCCCCAAATAGAAAAAAACAGGATAATGTTTTTATTAATCAACCCCTGACACAGCTCTGTAATATGATTTTTCCAATATTTGTTGCCCACATAGTCTTTGTTCCTTTATACGAAAATTGTGTAACCTTTTTTTTTAAACTTCTTATTTTATATTGGCATATAGTTGCTGATTAATGAGGAGGGCATGGCAACCCACTCCAGTGTCCTTGCCCGGAGAATCCCCTGGACAAAGGAGCCTGGTGGGCTACAGTCCATGGGGTTGCAAAAAGTCAGACCTGACTGAAGCAACTTAGCAGGTATGCATGCATAGCCGATTAACAATGTTGTGATAATTTCAGACGGACAGCAGAGTGACTCAACCATACATACACATGTATCCATTCTCCTTCAGTTTCCTCTGGGTGTCCTCACTATCTTAAGAGATAAAGAGGCTCCTTTCTTCCAGATGGGGAAGGTACCTCTCATCTGAGGGTCTATGACCTGCTTTAGGGGAGGAGAAGGAAGCCAAGTAGTTCCTCCAGCATCTGCCATTTCTCAAAATCATATGGTTTAAAATATTCCATTTGCTAAATCACTATTTTGGGGGCAGAACTCCATCACAGGCCACTGATACTTTCCTGCCAGCCTCCTAGAGTATAGTCTTTTAAAGAGGAGCATGTGCGTGCTCAGTCATGTCTGACTCTTTGTGGCTCCATGGACTGTAGCCCACCAGGCTCCTCTGTCTGTGGGATTTCCCAGATAAATCGTGAGAATATAATAAATGACTAAATGGAGCTCTCACCAAACCACCATTCATGGAAATGCTCAAATAGTAGTGTTTCTCTATGCCTGCTACATATTAGAATCACCTGGGGAGATTATTGTAAAAAAAACTAGCAAGTCAATATCAGACTAATTGAATTGGCTGGAGTTGGGCCAGGGCACCCCAAAACTATAGTCTTTTTGTTATGTTCATGGTTAATATGTGTACACATAAATAAGAGTGATCTTAGAGTTCAGAAGATTGGAGGTGGGGTAAGAATATAAGAACAGACATTGAGTCTACATTTTTTGTACTTTGCTTTTCATGTGGATGCTTCCCTATATGGTTTTTGAGAAGAAACTGCAACTCTTGGATACCCAAAATTGTATAACATGGAAGTAGCATTACCTCATGGGTGTTTAGCTTGAATTTTAATTCATCCTGGGTCATGACACATTTTTTTTTTTTAAAGCAGACATTGAACGTGCTTCTGAATGGCTCTGGTTATTGAATGTTCTTGTAATAAAGAGATTCTATGACAGCACTGACCTAGCAGCTGCTGATTAAATGGACAGAAGTTCATTCCCAGGTGGGAGAGAACACAGTTTCTCTGCCCACTTAATCGGTGACTTTTGTCTGCTGCTTCTTTGGCCGGTCTCAAGCTTTGAGAAAATCTCAGAGGTGCACACCTCTGAGATCTTTGGGAAGGAGAGTGGGATTGCTCTTCTCAAATGGAGGCCCCAGGCCATCCACGCCAGCTCATCTGTGAAAAATGTGAATTCTCAGACTCCACCCCGGGAAGTCAGGCTTCACGTGCAAGGTTGAGAACCGCAGAGCTAGCACGACAGTTCTTTCCTTGTCTTTCTCAAGACCAAGTGTGCTCTTCTCAGTAGGAAAGCCCCGAGCAGACCTTCCCTGGCCTCTGTCACACTGGGCCCTGCTTCCTTCTTCCCTCCCCCACTGCCTTCTCAACAGCTGGTTGTGGTTTGGGGACTCCGGCAAGAGATGAGTGCATCCTTCTACTCCACCCTCTTGAACCCCGTTGCCCCCTCTTCCTTCTGATGATGAGGTCCATCAGGGCTAGAGGGAAAATGAGAGGCAGCTTGAAGTCTCAGAACTCCTGTCATCCAGGTTCCAACTCCTGTTCAAGTCTTCTCAGAGGTAGTGATCAGATGAAGTTTCGTTATAGACGCCTGTATAAATAGATAAAGAGATACACAGTGTATAAAGATATATTTAACCATAAGTATATAAAGCTATATACACTGTATATACATTTCATATGTTGGGGTGGCCAAAAGGTTCATCCATAAGATGGTACAGAAAAAATCTGAACAAACCTTTTGACCAACCCAATATATATCTTCATTTTATATGTATAAATATATATAATGAATACAGATACATTATGTATGCAATATATTACACATTTGCAAGAGATGTATACAATGTATCATTGTGTGTATATATAAATGCATAAATACACACACACTGTAAAATAGGTAGGTTGTGCATGTATAAATCTTTGTTGAGATTGCAGGGAAGACTAGGAAATTCCAGAAATCAGGGTCCCATTGGGAACCCAGAGATCATGAGAAGAGAGTTGAGGGATGGGCAGTCAGCAGGGGAGAGAAATAAATCTTGGATGGAGTGGGGAGAGGGAAAGGGCCTGGTGAGGACCACTGCACCGCACAGCCCCAAAGCACCAGCCACCATTTGCCTAGAAATGTCCTGCAGTGATGCCCGTGAGCAATAAGGGCAGGAGGTAGCCCTGGATGAGGCTGAAAAGTTTCCTTTAAAGTCAGAGAACAAATCTATGGATACCAAAGGGGAAAGGGGAAGATGGGAGGAATTGGGAGCTTGGGACTGACATATATACACTATCAATACTGTATATAAAATAACTAATGAGAACCTGCATACAGCATAGGGGACTCTCCTTAACGCTCTGTGGTGTCCTGAAGGGGGAGGACGTCCAAAAGGGAAGGGATATGTGGATATATGTTCATTTTGCTGAACAGGACAAATTCACACAACAGCGTAAAGCAGCTATACGTCAATAAAATTTTTTTTTAATGATCCCAATGAGCAAGAAAAGAAAGTTAGGCACACTGTGACTTCTTTAGGCTGTTAGAACAGGTGATTGAAGACAGCTCTGCTGTGTCCTCCAAGGGCCTTTAAAAATAAGATTCTCCATGCCTGTGTCTCCATTGCTGTGCTGCAAATAGGTTTATCAGTACCGTCTTTCTAGATTCCACACACATGTGTTAACATGTGATGTTTGTCTTTCTCTTAGGGGAAGAAGGGAGTGGGGCGGGTTGAGAGAATAGCACAGAAACAGATACATGACCACATGTGAAACAGATCGCAAGTGGGAATGTGCCGTGTGACACAGGGGGCTCCAGCCGGTGCTCCGTGACAACCTAGAAGGGTGGGGGGGGGAGAGGGGGGAGGGAGGGGCTCAGGGGGGAGGGGACCTGTGTATGCCTGTGGGTGATGCATGTTAAAGTGTGGCAGAGGCCAACACACCATTGTAAAGCAATTATCCTCCAGGTAAAAAAAAAAATAGAAAAAAAAAGTAGCATAGACTCTCTTCTCTCTTGGGGGTCCTGAAGGCAGACAGGAGAATCAGTGTAATTTTATCACTTCTAACTGTTAGCAGTTGAAACTGTGTTTCTGCCTCTATCTACCCATCCATCATCTGTCTCAAAGTCCTTGTCTCCAGACACTCAAAGAACTTGAGCTATCTGGCCCATCTTTTAAACGTTGTGGAGGGTGGGGTAGTTAGCATGGATCATCACCCCAATAACACAGAAATTCGGATTCTCTCCAGAGTGTTTCTAGTGTTAATATGACTAATTATTTATTTTTAAAGTATCCATTTATCTATTTATTTGGCTGCATCGGGTCTTGGTTATCACATCATGCGGGATCTTTCCTTGTGGCAACAGGCTGCACAGTTGTGGCACAAGGGCTTAGCTGCCCCTCAGCAAGTGGGATCTTAGTTCCCCGACTAGGGATCGAACCCGTGTCCCCTGCATTGCAAGGCGACCAGGCAAGTCTCTCTAGTAGTATTTACATGTATGGATTTACCAGACCCTTTGCTAAGTGCCTACGTGTATGAGCTCACTGAATCTTCACAACCGCCTCTGATAGAGGCCACCTATGATCGAGGTGCTGTTAGTATGTATGTGAGTACATCCAGGGGACTGGGAAGGGATTTGACCTGAAGTCAAAGCCTGAAGCTTCATCCACATCGCTTTACTATGTAATAGGAGCTAAGGTCTTGATTTCGGTGGGCCTGCAGTTACCTATTGGCCCTCTCACTGTCAGGGCCAAACGGAGATATCCACTTACCTATGCTCTTTGTGTGGGGTTTCCCCAGGAGCCAGCTGTAAAGAATGTGCCTGCCAGTGCTGGAGGCGTGAGTTCGATCCCTAGGTCGGGAAGACCCCCTGGAGAAGGGAATGGCAACCCACTCCGCATTCTTGCCTGAGAAATCCCATGGACAGAGGAGCCTGGTGGGCTACAGTCCATGACATTGCCAAGAGTCAGACACGACTTAGCGACTAAACAACAACAATGCTTTTTATGTACTTGAGCTCTTTCTGTTTCTGCCTTGAGCTTCTACACCTCTATTTGTGGCAATATTTTAAGTTAATTATTGGTAATCTAAAAGCTCCTGGACGTCCATGTAGTACTTTAAATACACTGTGACTTTTTAAAACAAAAAATTAACCACTGGGAGCCAGGCATCTTTCTCTTTCTTATGGGCTGAGCTTCAATGTTATAACGGGAATTCACTAATGAAATAGACATAAAAAGAGCCTCCCTAAAGATTTAAGATGGTCATATATTCTGTGATAATTGGTATTTTCCTAGTTAACTTCATCTTCGTTTGTGTACCTGCTACAAATGTTTAATTATGTTTGGTGACTCCATGTTTTATAATTTACACTGTCTTTTATTTCCTCTTACTGTCCGAACTATTTTGTTAGATAGTATGTGTATAATCTACTTTTTAAGCACATCAAGATAATTCTTTGGAGATGAACGTCCCCTGATGGCTACTTAGAACATCAAGAAATTTTACTACCTATGTATTTTTGGCATCTTTTGAGGGAAAGAGGATTACTTTATGGTATGTCTAACAATCCTGAATTCTTAACTGCCTTATCAAAAGAGTGAGTGTATAAATAAGATTTTTTTTCTTTTTATTGCAGGAAATGCAACATATTGTTAAATCACAGCACATTAGAGCAGAAAAAGGTAAGCGTGGACCTGTACAAATATTTGAAAACCCCTAAGGTGACTCCTCCTTGGGCTAACATGACTTCTTTTATCTCCAGCCATGGTGGAAGGTTCATGGTTAGATCTGGACAGAAGGAACAAGCCTGAGATTCAGCCCTTTGCCCATCTCACGATTAATGCCACTGACATCCCATCAGGTAAGTTTCGATTGCATCCAGCCTGAACAATATTTCAAGAATCATTTGTCAGCCCAACTGAATACTCAGTCTATTCTTAGCCTGTTACCAAAATTTTGAGAGCCTGTAACTTCTAGACCAGAAGAAAAGTCCTCTGGTCTTCAGTTCATCATCCGCACCACGAAAACAGTGCTTCTCAATCATGCAGGAATGCACAGCATCGCTATATTCATCTGGTCTTCAGCTCGTCATCCACACCATGGAAACAATGATTCTCAATCATGCAGGAACACACATCATCACTATATTCATTTTCAGGCCATCAGAGTGACTTTATGTTAAACAGCTGCCAGCTGAGGTGGCATAGCGGAGAAGAAGGGTCTCTTGGTATACTCATCTCGGTTTACCCAAGCCAAAGTTGACATATCCCCATGGTTGGCCTATGAGGTGCATGAATTCCTCCAGGTGGTCATATACTCGGGGCCTCCCAGGTAGTTCAGTGGGTAAAGAATCCACCTGCAATGCAGGAGAAGTAGGAGATGTGAGTTTGGTCCCTGGGTTGGGACGATCCCCTGGAGGAGAGCATGTTAACCCACTCCAGTACTCTTGCCTGGAGAATCCCATGACAGAGGAGCCTGGTGGGCTGCCGTCCACAGGGTTGCAAAGAGTCAAACACACCTGAAGTGACTGAGTACACACGCACAGTCATACATTCAGCTGTCTCCTGCAGAGTGCCAGGTGGAAGCTTAGCAGAGTGATATTTCAGGGGCAGGGGCCCTCTAGAAAATGAGACTCTCTTCTTCTCCAGGGGTTTCTCACTTTTTTTCAGGCTAGAAATTTAGCTTAGTGGAGTGGAGACCTGATTTTCTTTTGGAAATGAGGAGACTCAGAGCTCTGCGTCTACATGTACCCAATGTAGTCCGTCGTATAATCCCCAGTGGTTACTTCACATCAGGTTAGGTGAGCATAAAAAAGATTACAAGAACCTTATGATAGTGTCGACTCCATATTGGCACTTGCCATCTGCCTCTACAAGGATTAGATCATGGGCTGCTGTAGCTGTCGGCCTTCAACACCCCCTGAAGGGAGTTCAGGGTGGAGATCAGGAGTGAGGCACTCTGTGCTCTGGGAAAACTGGCAAAACATGTCTTTAGATAGATAGATGTTTGCAGGATCTGATTTTATGAGCTTGATCCATGTATCTTCTCATACCCAGGAAAGCACTAAATCCCTTCATGGTGACCTCAGCTCCTCGTGACTAACAGAAAACTTTTGCAAAGATATTGCTTGATTGCACTGAACTCCCCCTTCACCAAAACCATATATATTGACCTTCCCCCTACCTCTGTGGAGCAATTTTTCAGAGCTGTCTGAGGTGCTGTCTCCTAGGCTGCAGTCCTCATTTTGCCCCAAATAAAGCTTAACTCGCATACAACTTAACTTGTAACTCTCACAATTGTGAAAATTTTTTAAGTCAACAATAGAGTTAACATGGAACATTACTATCGTTATACTATTGTTGAATACACACTATCTGTCAAGCATTTTGCTTTGTATTCATTATCTCTACGTCTAATTATCTCTAATTCTACAACACTGCAAAATAGTGATTATCAGATTTTGCAAATAGGGAAACCAAGATGTACCTAGTGTAAGTTACCTGATCCAGGCTACAACATGGCAGACTTAGAAACTGGATTCCTCTCTAGTTGATTCTCAAGTCCGTACTTTTTGCTCTGTAGATTATCACATAAGTACCTTGTGGCCGTTGGCTTTGTCAGAGGGAAATACATTCAGTGTTCTTATGTTCCTCTTTTCCCGTAAGAAGTAGATGAATGCCGTTTTAGTAGCAGGTGTCTCAGGTCTGACTGCCTGGGTCTGAGGCCCCACTGAACTACTTCCTGATTGGGTGACCTTGTGTATATTATCGAAATCCTTTGTATGTCAGCTTCTTCATGGGGACGGTAATAGTATCTACTTCCTGCAGCAGCTATGAAGATTTAACCAGCTCATGTACTAACAAGCTTACATGGAAATGAGCATAGAGTAAGCACTCAGTGAATGTAATTTGTTATTTAAAGTTTAATTAAATAAATATTCTTTTTTTCCCCAAAAAAATGATTCAAGGCAAATTTTTCTTGTGCTCTGCTGTGCTCAGTCACTTCAGTCGTGTTCGACTCTTTGCGACCCCGTGGACTGTAGCCCGCCAGGCTCCTCTGTCCATGGGATTCTCCAGGCAAGAAGTGGGTTGCCATTCCCTTCTCCAGGGCATCTTCCCAACCCAGGGATTAAACCTGAGTCTCCTGCATTGCAGGCAGATTCTTTACCCACTGAGCCACCTGGGAAACCCAAAAGGTTACCGCTCCCATACCAGGAGTTGAACCTGGGCCACCTGTATGAAAACCAGGAATCAAGACCATATGGGAAGTGCTATTTTTTTAGAAAAATCCAAGTTTTAATAAACAGTTTGAGGCCACTATTATATTTAATAGTATGGACCACAAAGGAATTTTGCCTGACTGCAGACATAGAAAGTGAGCAACCAACTCTTTGATTTTTCAGAAGATTTTCCTCAACTATCTCTCCTGTCCCAGATATTTGCTTCATAAACAAATTTACTCTTTCTCTGTCTCTTTCTCTCTCTGTGTATGTGCCTTATGGAACTGTTTTAATTTTCTGAGTGGAAAACGATTTTGCATGTTAGCAGAGGCAATCAAATTAATACTGATCTATCATCTGTGTGTGCTGTGAATGTACTCTGCATTTATCTTTTCAGTTCATTTTAAATGGCATATGATAAATATTGCATTAGACTGTGTGCCAAAGTCTATTTGGCAATAACAAGCATGTTTTAGTTATAAAGCTCTCCCTCCAGGCACATAGCATCAAATCATTGCCAAAAACAAGGCAAAAATCCTGGACATTTTCTGATGGTTATTGAGCTTGAGACAGAGTGAAATGAGCTAGTGTATGCTTCTGTTTAAGAAAATAGAGTTTGATCTTCCAGCTTGGTCAGTGCCTCCTTGAATTCATCTGTCTCCTAGTTTGGACCAGGATTGGACACTTGGGAGAAAGATGGCTTTACGTTTGCATGTTCACTTGGCGTCTCTGTTTCATGCTTGTGCTTAGCTGCTCAGTCGCGTCCGACTCTTTGCAACCCCAACCCCTTGGACTGTAGCCCGCCAGGGTCCTCTGTCCATGGGGATTCTCCAGCAAGAATTCTGTAGTGGGTTGCCACTTCCTCTTCCAGCGGATCTTCCCAACCCAGACATCAAGTCCTGGTCTCCCACACTGCAGGTGGATTCTTCACCATCTGAGCCATGGGCTTCCCTGGGTGCTCAGATGGTAAAGAATCTGCCTGTATCGCAGGAGACCTAGGTTTGATCCCTGGGTTGGGAAGATCCCCTGGAGAAGGGAATGGCTACCCACGCCAGTATTCTTGCCCGGAAAATTCTGTGGACAGAGGAGCCATTTCATACTTATTTGTACTTGTTTACACATATGAAAGAAATCAGAATCTGCCTTATACTGATATATTAAAAGCTTCTTGAATTTTTATTGGGGAGTATTTTTGTGAGTATTTTGTGAGTATTCATGGCTTTCTTAGGGGGATTTCAGGCTAAATAGCTGGAAAGACTTCTCTAATAGCTAATAGCAGTGACTCTAGGGGTTGGGGAGGCTGGGGAGGCTGAAGGTGCTCTAGCGATAGATGCTCAGGCTTGCGTGGTGAGGTCCTCCAACCTGATGGGGGCGCTCTTCTCTTCTTTTCTCCCACTGGCATCTCTTCATGAACCCTTCAGTTCACACTGATGGTTTTTCTCCTTTCTCCTCTGCATACTGTGCGCATTCCATTCTTTGCTTGAACAGTTTCTCTCGCTCACAATGCTCACAATACTCTGCCTCTTCTCAGCCCATCCACATTTGACCCAAGTCCTCCCTGTTCTCTGTCACTGGGCTGAACTCGCCTGATCGCCATTAATTTCTGCAGCTTCCACTTGCAAGTTGCTTTAACTGCAGTTCAACCGTGTGTTATGTGACATGCAGAGATGAAAATGTTACATTTTTCATTTTGCATGCCCATTTCTTATTTTCTTCACTTCTAAGTCGTTAGTGCCTTGTGGGTACTCTGCTTGATATAATTCTTAATTATGGGTAGAATGAATGCCCATAGGAAGCACCAATCAAATATTTACTGAATGACTGAATCAATCAGGAAATGGATAAAAGTAAGTCTGTAAAGCAGGAAATTAGGGCACTCCTTCCACTTGAGGTTAACAATGAGAGTGGCATGCAGCCAAGGTTTCTATATTCTTCCCTGCCTTCCCAGACCAATCTCCCAGCCGTTGGTCTAAGGCGAGCTGAACCATCCCATTGAGAGGACAGACCTCACCTTAGACATTCCTTTGCTGTCTGTTAAAGACCATCATGAGAGGAAGATAAAGTGTAAGGTCAATAACTGGTTGGATAAAGGATTGAATACACAAGTAGGGGAAGAAGGAGGTAACCATGTGATGATCTGAGATAGGAAACACCTTGAGTTTCATTAGCTTTGTCAATGGACTAGGTGGCTGTTTACCAGCCCAGAGAAGTAACTTTGCTAGTGTTAATGAGCCTGAGAGTCTCATTTCTGAGTCAGTTGGGACCATGGAATGATACTTATATTTGGGGTGCTTTAGTCTGGGATGATCTGAAGTAGGACCTTGGATGAAGAAGGGTGTGTGTTCTGGTTCTGGAGGCCGCAGTGCTTGTGATGGCGTCTCAGACTCACTCTAGCGCCCTCCTGTGGATAAGATGTGCAGTTCAGGAAGTCTGTCCTATTTCTGAACAGACGGATTGGAAACATTGACTTCTTTGCCTTTGAGGCCTAAGGATGGGTGGCCCTACTGTAGCTTGGATCCTCCTGCATTTTTTTTTTTTTCCTGGTGGAGGAAGAGCCTGGTGTTGAGGTTCCCCAGACAATATTCCAGCTGCCCAGTGGCCCTCTGCAGGTGTTCTAGAAAAAGATGATGTAGGTGTTCAGGTTTCCCCAGGATTCAGGCCAGTCTTGAAAGGTTCTGATTCTACAGGGTTTGCCCAAGGACCCACTCTAACCAAAGGGTTGTCAGCTCTGTGGATCCATGGAATCTACTGTAAGTGTAAGTTTCATAGACTGATTTCTCTTGGCTGACAGGCAGCAAAGAACTCCCTGGCTGCAGAAACTACTCCTAACCCCATTCTGAGACTCCTCAGCTCTGTTTTGCCTTGATGGAATTCTGGGAGATGACAACCTTGATTTAGCATAAGTATTTACAAAATCCTCTGGTGGAAAACTTTGGATTTTCTGCAGTTATGACAGCTTTTTTCTCCACTAGATGAGACCTTTTCCAGTTGGATAATGGGTGTCCACATAAATATAAATATTTGATTAATGGGGTTTATCATGGATTTATCATGTCACAATTTTTAAAGAAGGGCTTCCCTGGTGGCTCAGTGGCAAAAAAAAAAAATCAGCCTGCCAATGCAGGAGACATGGGTTTGATCCCTGAGTTGGGAAGATCCCGTGGAGAAGGAAACGGCAACCCACTCCAGTATTCTTGCCTGGGAAATCGCATGGACGGAGGAGCCGGGTGGGCTACAGCCCCTGGGGCCGTAAAACAGCCGAACATGACTTAGCAACTCAACAGCAACAACAATCGCTAAAGACCTAGTAAAATGCACTGAAAGGCCTGAAACAGTCAAAGCATTGGACACATTTAGATGACTTCTAGAAACTTCCACTACTCCAAAAACAGTGGCTTCAACATCGGTTGTCACATTTCAAGTGTGAGAAGGGGCTAAAGGAGAATTCTGGTTTCTCAGAAGACATTTTTACCATCCTTTGGTCTTCACAAAAGACTGCATGAAGTTGTGAACCTGGGGAGGGCAATGCCAAGGATGTTTTCTCTGTGAACTTCCCTAGGGGAAGCTTTTCACTCCTGTGAACTTGGGAGGCATTTGGGCTGTTGGAGGAGGGGAGAATCAATGGTGATGAGAATATAGTTTAAGAGTTTGACTTTTTAGTCAAAGTCGCTATGACCCAGATTTTCAGCTCCTTCTATGTACCTTTCTCCATGAATTAAAAGAGAAGGTGGGACCATGTGAAATCTGGATATTCTCTTCCTATACTTGTTTTTTGCTTTCTTGACTCAGCTGCCTTTGGCTGATTCTCTTCCTTCCACCTTTATGCTCTATAGACGGAATCCTATTACTTCTTTAGGTTATTAGGCTCAGTAGGGCTTCCCTGGTGGCTCAGCAGTAAAGAACCTGTCTGCAATGCAGGAGGCTCGGGTTCGATCCCTGGGTTGGGAAGATCCCCCAGAGAAGGAAATGGCAACCCACTCCAGTGTTCTTGCCAGGAAAATCCCATGGACAGAGGAGCCTGGCGGGCTACAGCCCCTGGGGTTGCAAAGAGTTGGACTCAACTGAAGCGACTGAACACACAAGCCCAACAAAATCATTCTTGATCCTTCTGGAAGGAAGGAATCTCTTTCCTTTGAATTCCCTTTGCAACATCCGCACCTATCTTATCCAGGCCCGTGCCTTGCTTCCTGTCTGAACATATATCATGCTTATCTTTTGGTGCTGCAGGCTCCTTGAGGGAAAAGTGAGACTGTGTCTTTATCCCCTCTCAGGTGCCCAGCAGACAACACAGGGACATCTTATTGTACTTGTACTTTCCTTTCAGAAAATAAATTTTGAGAAGTCATTCTCCCAGTGGAACAATGACATCTCGGTACGTCTTTCTGCAACCTCACAGAATTGTGAGGCTATGCTTCTCGTTGCAGGAGTAAGTTTCAAATCGCATGCCTCTCCTTTCCTCAGGTTCTCACAAAGTGACTCTGTCCTGCTGGTACCATGACCGAGGTTGGGCCAAGATCTCCAACATGACCTTCAGCAATGGCAAACTAATAGTTAACCAAGACGGCTTCTACTACCTGTACGCCAACATCTGCTTCCGACATCATGAGACTTCGGGAAACCTCAGTGCGAATTATCTTCAGCTGATGGTATATGTCACCAAAACCAGCATCAAAATCCCCAGCTCTCACACTCTGATGAAAGGAGGGAGCACCAAGTACTGGTCGGGGAATTCTGAGTTCCATTTTTACTCCATAAACGTGGGAGGATTTTTTAAGCTACGGTCTGGCGAGAAAATAAGCATTGAGGTCTCCAACCCTTCACTACTGGATCCAGATCAAGATGCAACGTACTTTGGGGCTTTTAAAGTTCGAGATATAGATTGAGCCCCATGTCGGGGAGAGTTTTCCCGTGTTTCCTAGGATGTATAGAAAACTTCCAAAACAAGCCAAGAAAGATGTATATAGGTATGTGAAAGTACTCAGAGCTACGACCCACAGGGTACAAGAAGACCCTACCCATGCCTTTGACTCTGTAGGGAGTAAATATATTTACAGCCAATGGGAGATGTTGGACTCAAGGTGTATAAAAATCTAAGGGTTTTCTTACATAATGGTTCATAAATTTTGTAATGAATTCCTAGAATTAAAGCAGATTGGAGCAGTTATGGCTGCCTTTATGAAAAACTGCCTTTGGGCAATGGGAGGGGTTAATTCTCTGGCTCTATAATCTGTGGGTTGTATACCATCATGCAGTTGAAGTGGAGAGGGCGTCTTCTAATTGCAAAGTGATGACCCTCTGAAAAAGGGTTAAATTCTTTTGAATTGTTACATCTTGCTGGAACCTGCAAATAAATACTTTTTCTAATGAGGAGAGAAGAATATATGTATTTTTATATGATATCTAAAGTTATATTTCAGATGTAATGTTTCCTGTGCAAAGTATTGTAAATTATATTTGTGCTATAGTATTTGATTCAAAATATTTAAAACTGTCTTGCCGTTGACATATTTAATGTTTTAAATGTACAGACATATTTAACTGGTGCACTTTGTAAATCCCCTGGGGGAAAACTTGCGGCTAAGGGGAAAAAATGTTGTTTGCTAATATCAACTGTATTATATTTCTCCATTCTTTTTAACTTAATAGATTTTTCAGACTTGTCAAGTCTGTGCAAAAAAATTAAAATGGATGCCTTGAATAATAAGCAGAATGTTGGCCACCAGGTGCCTTTCAAATTTAGAAGCTAATTGACTTTAGAAAGCTGACATTGCCAAAAAGATACATAATGGGCTACTGGGCTCCGTCAAGAGTATTTATATAATTATTAAACAGGTGTTTTTTTTCTACAAGTGCTGCAAATTGTAAATTTTTTTTAATGAAAAAGTTATCAGTGGCTTACAGCAAAGAAATTCCATTTTTAATTTAGTGGAAGTCATTTTATACTATACAATAAAAACATTGCCTTTGAATGTTATTTTTTCGGTATGAAAATAAATTTATAGGAAAACCTGCCTTGTGATTTTGTGCATCTCTTTTATGTCTGTCTTGTTCTGTGATCCTTTCTCTCCAATATGGTAATGTGGCTTCTATCTTTCCAAAAGTTATTTCTCCCAGTAGGGAGAAATGCAGATTTAATTAAAATTAGGAACAGATTCAGTTAAATTAATGAACCTCAGAATTTGAAAAATAATTTACAAGGGATTTGTATGCAAGACTGTAGCCAGATAAAACATAGAGACTTTGCCACTCAAAAAAGAAAAAATTGGTATGCTTACATCGTGAGAAAAAATAGTGCTTTGCACACGTTCATAAGGCCCCATAGAACAATCATTTGACCTGGAGGAACCCCTGAACATTGCATCCTTCACTACAGTGAAGAGGCACTAACAGTGTGTGTTAACACTGAACAGGACAGGATGTTAACTAACAGGACATATGCTTGTCCTCATGGAAATTTATGTGAGGGAGCTATCAATCCCATGTTGATTACTCCACATGAGACAGAAGAAAGTGAACGCTTGGGAAGACAAGGGAAGCTGTAATTCAAGGCACTTGCCATTTGTGGATAAATGTGTCTTGATGGTTGTAACAGGATAGAAGGAGAAAAGAAATACTAATAGCAGAGGTTACAAAGAAAAAAATTGTAATTTTTTTTGATGGTGGGACATTGATAGTGGGACTTAACCATTGACCAAAATACACCTATTGTTTTCCAACTGTCAGTAAGTCTGAGGTAGATTGGTATAGTCCCTTGGGCTGCAAGAAGATCAAATAGTCAATCCTAAAGGAAATCAATTCCTGAATACTCATTGGAAGGACTGATTTTGAAGCTGAAACTCCAATACTTTGGCCACCTGATGCAAAGAGTTGACTCATTAGAAAAGACCCTGATGCTGGGAAATATTGAAGGCAGGAGGAGAAGGGGATGACAGAGGATGAGATGGTTGGATGGCATCACCAACTCAATGGACATGAGTTTGAGCAGGCTCCAGGAGATGGTGAAGGACAGGGAAGCCTGGTGTGCTGCAGTCCATGGGGTCACAAAGAGTTGGACACAACAGAACAACAAGATTGGTAAAAAATGCCAGTTCAGTGCTACATATCCAAATTGCTGGTCCTAATTATTCTTCATTTAATAAAATATTAACTTGGAGGGGTAGTTGGAGAATTTCTTTTTTCTCCACTGACACAAAATCTTGTCACATAGAGAGTCTTATTAGCTCCCCAGCTTCTAGAATATGATTCTATCTTTTCCAAAGATGAATATTCAACATTCATTCAATCACTTGCAGCAACAACTATGTGCTAGGAATTTTACCAAGCATTGTGGATACCATGGGCTTCCCAGGTGGTGCTACTGGTAAAGAACATGCCTGCCAATGCAGGATATGTAAGAGACACAGGTTTGACCCCTGGGTTGGGAAGAGCCCCCTGGAGGAGGGCATGGCAATCCACTCCAGTATTCTTCCCTGGAGAATCCCATGGACAGAGAAGTCTGGTGGGCTACAGTCCATAGGGTTGCACAGAGTTGGATACGACTGAAGTGACTTAGCATGCATGCATGGTCTTGGATATTCTTCTTGCCCTGAAGGAATCTTCATTTCACTGGAGAGCCAGCCTAGTAAGAGTGTGGTGAGTTCCAGGGCTCGGGCCCCTACAGAATTCTGTAGGAATAGCAAGGAGGCCATTGGACCCAATCTTAGGGATCACAGAAGGTCTAGAAAGGAAATCAAAGTGGATGGGAGGGGAGCTGCATGACTCCAGAAGTGGATATAGAATATCCATCCCCACTTTTAACTTAGAGGCAACTAACTTGCAGTCTCTCAAAGGTGAATCTAGTAAGATGATAGATGATGGCACCTGCCAGACTGGAGAACTAATGTGGCGGATGATGGGTAATGCTAAGAGAGATCGAGAAATCCTCTAGAGGAGACCTTGGAAATTGAGCTGAACCATAATGTGAATTTTGTATATGTTGACAACCCGATAGGTCAGAGATTTTTAGAGCTTCACTGGAATAAATCTGTGACAATGAAATGTTGGCTTATGTCTTGAAGGAGGCAACTGATATGTAACTGATATGCTGGAACAAGTGGATATGCTAGGAGGTCAGGGAAAGTCTGTTCTCTTCTGCAGTGATGCTCAAGGCTTTCCAGGATCTGAATGTGAAGTGAAAAGTGGAGGTTAGTCTCAGTTGTGTCTGACTCTTTCTGACCCCAAGGACTCTAGCCCACCAGGCTCCTCTGTCCATGGAATACTAAAGGCAAGAATACTGGAGTGGGTTGCCATTCCCTTCTCCAGGGGAATCTTCCCAACCCAGGGATCGAATCTGGGTCTCCCACATTGCAGGTGGATTCTTTACCGTCTGAGCCACCAGGGAAGCCCCAGTTTTCCCACTCACATGCTACTTTTTACTCCTCCTGCCTTTTCTTCTCATTCACCCCCTTTCCCTCTTCCACTCTTAGCATGTTAATCCTTTCCTTTCTTCTTTTCCCCCGATCCCTGGCTCTGGCCTCAGAGGACCATTAATTCTCCCAGGGCCCTTGGGGAACCGAAGGCCTCTGCACTTGATTGCGATGGACCACGTGGGCACTCGGCAGAGCGCAGTGAATGTTGAGGGTGACACCGTATGTCAGGAAAGCAACACGTACTGGCTGCTGTGAGACCATTTGCTCATTTTAACTACTCCATTTCAATTTTCCTCCCAACACCTGCCAAATGTGAAGCGAGGGAAGCATGTCGAATTTGAAGTCATCCGTCTTCTTGAGTCAGTTTTCACAACTATCCCAGGTCCATGCATCCTTGTGTCTTCCCCAAAACACTGTATGTGCAGCCATCCTTGTCTAGCAAATTTTCTTTCCTCCTGCTTCCTTTTGTCTCATTCGTCTCCATCAGGCCATGCTAGAGAACTTTCCAGAGAAGATCCATTTCCCCAGTGACCCGGGGGGAACCTAAGCACCTCATGCTTCACCTTCTCTCTGTGTTTAATTATTGATGTGACTAGAGATGGTGCATGCACGCTCAGTCGTGTCTGACTCTTTGCACCTTATGGGCTGTAGCCCACCAGGCTTCTCTGGCCGTGGGATTCTCCAGGCAAGAATACTAGAGTGGGTTGCCATTTCCTCCTCCAGGGGGTCTTTCCCGACCCAGGGATTGAACCTGAGTATCCTGCATTGGCAGGCAGATTCTTTACCACTGAGCCACCTGGGAAGCCCGGCTGGAGATAGTTGCCTGGGGTTATACATGCACATTTTAGGGACTCAGCTTTGACTCAACCTGCAGTTCCATGTTTGCCTGTGGAGTCACTGGGGGCTCTCCAAGGATGTGCTGATTTCCTACTTAGCTTTGTTGATAGATTCTCTAGCTTCCTTGCAATGAAATTGAAATATGTTCCCTAGCAGTTGCATTTATAAATGCTAATTAGTTATTGATTCACATTATTATGATTTAACCGTGTGTCACTTTGTACAATAAAAAAATTTGTACACAGTGAGTGTTAGATGTTAACTATAAAACAGAAATCTATCCTTTTGATTAATAATACTTTTATGATACTGCTACTCTCCAAGTCTTATAATTTAAAAATTCTATTTCCTAATCATCTACCCTCACCTTCCTTCCCCTTTGTTGACTGATTTTTCTCCTGTTCTTACTGTACCTTGACCAGTGCTCTGGTATTTGCAGTGAGAAGCTCTTTGATATGATCAGATGTGGACTACTTACATCATTATTCATATGCTACTGGCTTTCCATATCTATAGAAAAATCCTGTAGAATCTTCTGTTTTGAAACTTCAAAGAGGTCTCCCTTGCTGCTGGCAAAGGAACGAGCTAGAAGTTACTTACTCCATTGGTAGCACCCAGAGCTAAGATATTGGGGATCATGACTGATTTCAGAGACAATAAGTTCTCCTGATACAAAATAGTAGAAATTTCAGTCTCCCTTCTCAGGATCTTAAAATCATGAGATGTCGTTCTGTTGGGCAAAGTCCATTTTCTTCCTTTTCTTATGGATTCTGAAGAAGCTTCGTTTCCTCAAAAGACTGATCTCAACAATCCCAGGTTGGAATGAAAGCACCTCGTGAGACATGAAGGTATTTTGGAAGAAGAATCGCAGATGTGGGCATCCACCAGACTCAGGTTTGGGATCTGAGCTCTGTCGCCTAGAAGCTAGCTCTGGGCAGGTTGGCCACAGTTTGAATTTCAGTTTTCTTCCTTGTAAAGCAGGAGTCTCCCTGTGCTGAAGAGTTGTCAGGATCAGCAAGGTACGCTGTGTGCTCAGTCGTGTCCGGCTTTGCGACTGCACTGTCACCCACCAAGTTCCTCTGTCCATGGAATTTTCCAGATAAGAACACTGGAGTGGGCTGCCATTTCCTACTCTGGGAGCATTGGAGGAGCTCAAGTAGGAGCCACCGCTTTTATCCTTTCATCCCATTTACTGTGTCTTGAGTCCCAGGTCAGGACACAGTGGTCTTTCTCTCTAGCTGCCCAGGCACGGCCTGTCCCGAGCAGAGCACTGTGCTCCACACCGTGGGGAGAGCAGGGGAGAGACGGTGTTCATCTCCAGGGCATCAGGGTGGTCACGTGGCTGATGGCAGGAAGGGCGGGGCGGGTGAGAGCTCAGAACCATACCCTATGGTCACCCTTTGGTAAGTTACCCGTGAATCTTTGGTAAGTTACCAGCATCCTCATGAGTTTGGTTTTATTGCATTTCTGGTGGGAACCAGTGGAAGGACAGCGTTTGTCCAAACACCGTGAGATACAGAACAAAGCCTGCAGAAGCAGGAGTGGAGGGAAAAGCTGGCCGCAGCCGTAACCTCAGGGTGGAAGTGCTGGTACTGTGAGGCGGGGTCCTTGAGCCTTCTCCGGGTGGGGAAACCTGTCCTGAGGACATCTGATCAGGTTGAAGAAAGAGTATTCAGATTTAGAAGGAAAGCATCCTGACCCTAATAAGTAAAAGGAGAAAAGTTCACACACAACTCAAGAGGAAGCACAAATACTAAATAGATAAGTCTTACCAAAAATGTCCAAATGAGGAAGTACATCATGAAATAGGCTAGGGATATCTAGAGGGGTTTATTCAAATCCCAGGGCTTCCCAGGGGGCGCAGTGGTAAGGAATCCGCCTGCCAATGCAGGAGAAGCAGGAGCTTGATCCCTGCGTCAGGAAGACCCCCTGGAGGAGGAAATGGCAACCCACTCTAGGATTCTCATCTGGGAAATCCCATGGACAAAAGAGCCTGGTGTGCTACAGTCCAGGGGTCACAAAGAGTCCGACAAGCACTGAGCACGCACATATTCAACCTACGGAAATATCCCAAATCCCAACCGTTAACTGGACCAGACGCCCTGGTATCCTCCTTTCAAGGGCAATGGTGTCCGGGGCGGGGCTGGGAAGAGGTTGGGAGTGGGGAAACTGTAACTATAGGAGTGATCCAAATTTCCCAGATCTGTGACCTGCATGGAGGCAGATCCCAGAGGGGACAGCCAAATATGAGACTGTTGCTGTGTTATGAAGATGGGATTATGGATATTTTGTTCTTTTCAAAACTTCCCTGACTGTTGTTACACTACCATTGAATTAAATAATAAAGAGCATTAAAGCTGATCTTTTCAATAGAGAAACAACACTGAAGCTTTTGGCACTAAATGAGTCGAGAGCCCCATGATGTAGCCCTGTGTGGTTTTTTTTTTAATTGAAGAGTAGTTAATTTGCAATGTTGCGTTAGTTTCAAGTATACAGCAAGTACATTCATTCCTTTTCAGCTTCTTTTCTGTTACAGGTTATTACAAGATATTGAGTATATACAGTAGGTATATGGTACTATATAGTAGGTCCTTGTGGTTTACCTATTTTATATATAATAGTGTGTATATGTTAATCCCAAACTCTTAATTCATACCACCTCACCCTGCTATCTCCTTTGGAGGCTGTAAGTTTGTTTGCTATGCCTGTGAGTATATTTCTTTTTGTAAATAAGTTCATTTGTATCACTCCTTAAGATGCTACGTATAAGCGATATTATGATACTTATCTTTTTCTGTCTGATTTAGTTCACTTAATATGATCATCTCTAGGTCAATGGGCTGTGATTCTTTTTTTTTTTTTTTTTAATTAGTTGGAGGCTAATTACTGGGCTGTGATTCTGAAGTGGAATGCCCTAGAAACTTGGGGAAACCGTGTTTTAGGATGAGAGGAAGTGACTTCTTCGTAGTGTGTTGTCTCTGTTTACAGCCTTCCACTCAGATTGTGTTTGAAATTAGGGGCCAACATGCCCTGCAGGAACCTGGCTTAGCATCCAACATTCATTCCCTCCTGACACTTATCTTTTTACCATCGTCCTGATTTTAGAGGACAAGATGAGGAAGCAGGACAGTTTAAGGAAGAATCTTTTCCTAAATGTGTTAAACCCAAGAGGCTTGAGTTAATTTTTTAAAGATGGCTTGACAACTTGTTCATCTTGTTTTCTGCCCTCAACAAGGGACTAAGCTTGACAGACAGGGACAAATTAATTGAAATGTTTCCTTAGCAGGCAAGCTCCTTGGGGAGAGATGAAAAGATGACATCCTTGTGGCATGGCTGGTTAATAAAGTGTGTGGAGCTTTCTTTTTGTTTTTTTTTAAACTAGATTGTTAAAAGAAACTCAACAAGTCAGCTGAACACTTTTGTTTGTGATATAATAAGGATTGGTGATAAAGACTTCTGTTATAAACAGAAACTTCAGGGACTTCCCCGGCAGTCCAGTGGCTAAGACTCTGTGTTCCCAAGGCAGGGGGTCACAAATCTGATTCTTGGCCAGAGAAGTGTGATTCCCACATGCTGCATGGCGCGCACGGCCAAACAAACACACACCAGAAATTTCAATGTTTTAAAATCTGGGAATTTTTATTTAAATCTGAAAAATTGGCCATAGAAGTCCAACCCTGTGAGCTATAATGTCTACAGAACATCTACTGGCCTGAGAAGACGGTTAAGCTTCTGACCCAAGCACAGTAAATGAGTGAATGAAAGTCTTTAGTTGTGTCTGACTCTCTGCGACCCCATGGACTGCAGCGTTTTGTCTCCCTTGTCCGTGGAATTCTCCAGGCAAGAATACTGGGGTGGGTTGCCATTCCCTTCTCCAGGGGATCTTCCCAACCCCTGGATCAAACCCAGATCTCCTGTATTGCAGGCAGATTCTTTACCATCTGAGCCACCAGGGAAACCCTCTGACCCAAAACCATTGCAAAATTTCTGCTTTTTCTATCATTAAAAGCTGGCTAAAGGGAGGAAACAGGCATACATGGTAGAAAATCTTTCTTATCTGTGCTTTTTCAGGCTTCCCTGGCAGCTCAGATGGTAAAGAATCCATCTGCAGTACAGGAGACCTGGGTTCAATCCCTGGTTCGGAAGGTTCCCCTGGAAAAGGGAATGGCTACCCTCTCTAGTATTTTTCCTGGAGAATTCCATGGACAAAGGAGTCTAGCATGCTATAGTCCATGGGGTCACAAAGAGACATGATTGAGCAACTCTCTTTTTAGGTTTTTGAGAGCCTCCTGTATACTGAACATTATGCTAGGGCTATTTTTACATAATCTATTTTAATCCTCACTGCAATTCTATGTAGTGACTCTTATGATCGCATTTTAGAGACTCATAAATAATGAATGATGTACGTGTGTATGTGCCTGCCTATCTGTGTGTGTGTGACTGGGATTTGAGTATAACAATGTACCAGGCTTTCTTCAGCACTCCTCAGTCATAGACAATGTGACTGATGCCATTCCTTCTACCTGAAATGTCCCCTTCCTTCTCCCTGGCCACACTTCCACCACCCTTCACATCGCCGTGTGAGCCCCACCGCCCCCATGAACCCACCGGTCATCTTCTCCTTGTGAACTGAATTTCCATCGTTTGTTGTGGTTGTGTGCGTGTGTGCATGTGTGTCTGTCCCAGTGATTCCTCTTCTCTCCTTAAACTTTGACTGACGTATACTGTCCAAGTCAACTAATGTGAGTATTCAGTCTAATAATTCATTCATTTAACCAAGAATTATTTAGCACTGCTCTTTTTGTGTTTTAACCAAACCTGAGTCAGGTTTGGAAAAGACCCTGATGCTGGGAGGGATTGGGGGCAGGAGGAGAAGGGGGCGACAGAGGATGAGATGGCTGGATGGCATCACCAACTCGATGGGCATGAGTTTGAGTAAACTCCGGGAGTTGGTGATAGACAGGGAGGCCTGGTGTGCTGCGATTCATGGGGTCACAAAGAGTCGGACACAACTGAGCGACTGAACTGAACTGAACCTAAGAGTCAGGTATCTCTTGTCTCCTATCACCTTTAAAATGCATATGTATTGGCTGCCCTGGGTCTTTGTTGTTTTGGGCAGGCTTTCTTTGGTTGCAGGGAGTGGAGGCTACTCTCCCATTGTACAGTATGGCTCTAGGCTACGTGGACTCAGTAGCTGATCCAGGCACGTGGAATCTTCCCAGAGGAAGGACTGAACCTGCGTCCTCTGCTTTGGCAGGCAGATTCTTAACCACTGGACCACCAGGGGAGTCCTCTTATCAACTCTTGATTGTCTCCCAAGTTTTGGTCTTACCTTCCAAGAGGGCTGTGAGCTGCTTCACTACAGGAGAGTCATTCTCTGTGCCTCTCCTATATTCCCAAACATGTGGAGCAGAGAGTGGGAGAAGGGTGAAAAGAATTCGATACAGATTGTTGAGTAAATGATTTATGACGTCACTTGGGTCCTCAGTCAATCGTGAGCAGCTACAGCCCAACTTGTGCATGTGGTTCTTAAAAGCTCTCTGAATTTTGGCCCCAACTTCTTGCTGAGGCCCCCCCAGGACTGGGTGAGTGGTGGGAAGGGGAATGAAGCCAGTGGGGCCAGGTCCACATTAGGAGCTTGTCCAGGTGTAGTGCCTTCACATCAAATCCCGTGGCAGGGGGGAGATAGGACCGAATGGAAAAGAGAACAAATTTGATGTTTCAAGATCAGAGAGACAGTCTGCCTCTGCAATAACTGTCTCAAACTTTGGATCAGACACTTAACCTTTCTGTAGCTCCACTAGTGTATTCACAAAGTTAAAATAGTAATAGCCACTTCACCTACCTTATGTGTTTCAGAGTTCAAGTCAAGTGAATGCACAAACCTGTCAGAGGGAATAAATTGTACTATGGTGTCAAATGTGTCATAATTCTTGAAGGCAGTTAGACCAGTTACACAACTGGACCTGATGGGCATCTAGCAGCTGTCCTGAAGTCCAGCTCATTCTCGCCCTCTTTAGCACCATCTCCCGACTAGGAATCATTTCCGGGGAAGATTTTAAGGGTTCGTGTGATCGGTTCCTGTGTTGGTCTCTTTGTTGACTCAGATCTTCAAAGGAGTTCTATCTCAGTTTGACACTTGAAGTGGTTTTTCTCTTGTTGAGCTCTGGTTTCATATCTCAGAGGCTGAGCTCATTTCTTCCCACCTTTCCCTTTTTAAAGTGGAAGAGAAAGGAGGCAAGGCAGAGAGTGTATTTTCACCATAGTAGCAATGGATCACTTTCTTTATCCTGCAGGCAAAGTAAAAATGTCCTCGACGTAGCAATGAATTAGAGTCTCAGGACCAAATCCATCTTCTTCTCCCCTTCCACCAAGCCCTTCTTTACTTCCTTCTCTCAGCCTGGGGGAGCTGATCAGCCTTCCAGTAAAAATGAGGGGAGTCCATGGAGACAGCAGCTGAGATAATTCTTCTTCATTTAAAAAAAAAAATGTGTCTTTAAAAACCATCCCCATCTAAAATCTTCATAAGCTTACAGTGTCTAGCATTTCATAAGGACTCAATAAAATATTGAACAAAATTTAAAACAATTTTTAGGAAAGTAAAAAGTCTTAGGATCTCCTGGAGATATATGTATTACATTAGAAAGAAAATTCCCCGATAAAAAGAATAGCTCATAAAGAGAAGCATTTCATAAAGCAAAACTTGGTTAGAAAAGAAATATTTTGTGATGCGCTGCTGTGTATTTGGGAGGTATAACTCAGGATGCTTAAATCTGCAAGTAACAAAAGACCCCCAATTCGAAGACCCCCTCAATGTGACTTAAACATTGAGGGGACTAGGAAATTTGATTTTTTTGCATCATAAGAAATCCAACAGATGATCAGACTACAGATACAGTACGTCAAGGCTCCGGATTTGCTTCTTACTGTTCCCTCTGATCTGTTCTCTGTGTGTTGGCATCACCCTCTAGGTATCAGAAGATGGTCACAGCCATTCTGGGCACCCAATCCAGATAAACAATGTTCAGAGGAAAAAATAATAAGCACGACTGGCCCAGGTTCAGCCAGTGCCCGTGAGGGACTCCCAGTGTGAAGGGAGTAAGTTTTGCAGTTCCCACAAACCGGCTTCTAGTCAGAAACCAGATGAGAGCAGAGGGAACTCCATGCCTAGTTTCTGGAAAACCATATTTATAAGGGTTTTTATGCCACTGTTGTGTGCAGAAGGCAAACTGGAAGATTTCTCTGCAGCAAAGCCCTGTAGAGCACTCATCCACTCCCAGCTGTGTGACCTTCACCTGAACCTTTCCCTCCCTGCTTACTTGGCTTAAAAGTAATGCTTTGGGGCTGGATTTCCAGCCTGCACACATTTTTCTGAAATCTGAAATTCTCCTTCAATTTTCCGCTCTAGCCAATACACTTGAGGCTCTGGTACAAAAACTTCCTGTTCTTTGAATAAGCACCCTTCCTGGCTTGCCAGAGGCTTGTTCTTCCAAACCTGTTTGGCTGCTCAGAATGTGAACCCAGTAGTCATGTCAGTTCTGAGATGACTTAGCAATTGCTTTGGATCAACTGTGCAACTGGCCCAAAGAACTGCAAAAATTGGTCGTTTAGATGATGGAGGAGAAACATGCTTTAACTGACTAACAGTCGGATTCGTGTTGGCAAGTTGATGTGGCCAAACCCCCATCTGTTCTTCCCTTCCCAGCCCCCAGCTCTGCCGGCTTCCAAACCTCCTTCACATCCTCACACGACAGGACAGTTTTCAAAAACGCGGTCACAGTCATGTCACTCACTGGAGTCATATATCATTCTCAGTGACAGCAGATGAAGTGCAAAACAGCTCCTGGCGTCAGCCTCTTTTTCTGCAAGCTTTTCTCCTGAACGCTGTGTCCCCTGACCTGTCATAAATGCTGCTGCTGCTAAGTCGCTTCAGTCGTGTCTGACTCTGTGTGACCCCATAGACGGCAGCCCACCAGTCTCCTCCGTCCCTGGGATTCTCCAGGCAAGAACACTGGAGTGGGTTGCCATTTCCTTCTCCAGTCCTAAATGCCAGTACTCCTCATCTCCCTCTCGAGTCTTATCTCTAGCCAAGAGTATAATGAAGACTGCGGGTACTGCAAAGATCTGAACCGTAGCATCTGGAGGGTGTCTACCTGCCCCAGGCAGCTCTTTAATAGCCGGCCTAAACAGCCCAAGCCACAGCCTTCCCTCTGTAGAACAGATGCTTCTCACTTGCAAATGTTACACCAAGAATCTTTTCTGTGCTAGGCATGTGCCAAGTGCCATTAAAAAAAAAAAAAAAAAAAAAGAATTAGACATGGCCTTTGGTGGCCTGTTTCAATTTAGTTAGCTCAGTCTTCTCTTCTGGATACTTCAGATTCCATCTGCTTTTCTCACGTCATAAACTTCCCCTTCTCTTTAGTTCTGTGTCATTTCTGAACCCTGGATGTCACAACACAAAGTCCAGAGAAACGCCCCTGTTTTCACATCTCCCTGAGCCTGAATGCAGAAGTCGGATGATCAGGCTCTTTTTTGTTTCTCTTGACTCTCCTTCCCAAGTCAGCTTCTCACAGTATCCTCTCTCTCCTCTATCTGTAGGACTCCAATCACACGCACATTAGGCCGTTTGCTATTTCCATGTGCATCCCACACTCCCTTCTGCATTTTCCGTCATTTTTGATCTCCATGCTCCAGTCTGGGTATTTTCTACTGTTTTCCAGCTCTCTCATCCTGGCTGGCGCTGTGTCTTACTGCTGCTTACCTCTTTTGAGGAGTAAATTTCAGTTATGGTGCTTTTTAGTTCTAGAATTTCAATTTGATTTTTTTCATAAATAGTTTTCTGCTGAACTACTCTCCCTTGTCATCTATTTTTGAACTGATTAATCTGTGTTTCATATGTTCAGTAACTTCAATATTTGTGTCACAGCTCTGATTATTATTACTACACACACACACACAACCAAAACTTCACTGTGTAAAGCAACCATTTAGCTGAAATCATTTAGAGATGTCTTCACTCATGGCTGGCCATTGATGCTGTTGGCTTGAGGGGCTTTCTGATAGCATGGCTGCCTCAAGGTGGCTGAATTTCCTACATGATGTCACTTTAGAAGCTAAATAGAGATTATGGGGACCAGAGGGTGGGAAAGTAAGAGTGTGGGGAGAACAGTCAGATGGTTCTGGCTGCAGGGTCAGATTTCAGCATCCAAAATACTGATGTTCAAACAGTAAGTAGTAAGGACACATGAACACATATCTCATCCCACCCCCACTGCCCCCACCCCATGCCAAGCTGTAAGAAAGTGAGAGATTGCATTGTAACAATAGTTTATATACTATTACATAAAGATAATTAACATTTACCAAGTGATTACCAGGTACCCATCAAGCCTAACATCCTTCCAAAATAGTTGCTATTATTATCCTCACTTTAAAGATTTGGAAACTGAGGCAAGAGAGGTCAGAAACTTGGCTAAGTGCACATAGTAAGCGGCAGAGCCTGATTTCAAATCCAGGCAGTTATAGTCCACAGGTCACTAGGCAACACAGTATTAGACACAATACGATGGGCCAGGTATACACGGTCTTGCATTTTCTATCCACATTCTGTCTAACAGCAGGCAGCAGGAGTTACTGGGAGCTAAATGCAGTCATTACCTTTAGGCAGGAGAGGTCAGACTTCATCATCCTTTATGGTTTCCTAATCAAGGCCCCCAGTGACTCGCAGCGGGGGAAGGCTGGATTTGGAATCTGGATTTAGTCACAGGATCTGGCTCAAGTCTGTGCTCTGGCATTTGCTAGTTCTGTGACCCCAAAGAAGCCATGTAAAATGAAGATACTAATCCTGTAAATGATAACTGGGGCTTCTCAGGTGGTGCTAGTGGTAAAGAACCCGCCTGCCAATGCAGGAGACACAAGAGGCAAGGGTTTGATCCCTGGGCTGGGAAGGTCCCCTGGAGGAGGGCATGGCAACCCATTCTGGTATTCTTGCCTGGAGAATCCCATGGACCGAGGAGCCTGGCAGCTTTTAGTCCATTGGGTCACAAAGGGTTGGACACTCTAGTGACTTAGCACGCATGCATCTTCATGACTATGGAATTGTAGGAGAAAGAGAAAGAGTGAACAGGCTCACCCCCTACGGCTGTGAGAGGCAGGGAGAGCGGCAGCCACCAGCCAGAGGAGGACAGCATTCAGACAGAGATCCCTCTGACCACACAGCCGTGAAGTAGTAAATGATGTGGTGAAGTGTGTAAGAAGACAGTGCATAAGCGGACAGGAACTTCTTGCACAAAATGAAAATGAGGAAGTTGGTCTTCTCTCTCCCCTGCCTATGGCTGCTGGGGGCAGAGGTCAAGGGCTGAGGGTGGGCTTCTCCTCCCTCCCCAACCCCCCACAATCCCGTCACCATCAGGGTGTCCTGGAAGGATGGGGCAGGGATGGGGGAAGCAGCGGCAGGTGGGACCACGGGTGAGCTGACACTCCAAGCTCCCAGCTCACGTTCCACTGTCCTATCAAATATTAGTTGTAAAGCAAAGCAATCCAAAGATAAAATTACTAAGAAGGGTAAGCCAGTGCCCGCAGAGCCTTAAAACTCTCAGTGGCAGGACCGCATAGACCTGACCTGGCTCAGGCTCTGGGCAGCTGCGGTTGGGTGGGAGACTCGGCAGCAAAGCCCGGCGGGCTTGGAGGAGGACATGGGGCTGGGTATCTGTCTGGAAGTCTTCCAAAGGTAACATTATAGATTGAAAACACAAAGGATTGTTTTATTAGGTTCCCTGCCTTGGATCTAGAGGTTCAGCCACCTCTGTCCTCTCCAGACCAAGAATGGTCTTTGTATTGGCTTTTGCTGACCACCCTCTGTTGGGAAGGGGGCTTCCCTGGTGCCTCAGTGGTAAGGAATTTGCCTGCCAACGCAGGAGCCACGGGTTCAATTCCTGATCCAGGAAGATCCCCTAGAGAAGGAAATGGCAACCCACTCCAGTATGCTTGCCAGGAGAATCCCATAGACAGAGGAGCCTGGTGGACTATAGTCATGGTGTCGCAAAGAGTCAGACACGACTGAGCAACTAAATAACAACCACCTATTTTGAGGAGGGTTTTTACACTGATGTTCTAGCACTGAAGTGGTTATGCTAAGTGAAAATAAACGTAAGTAAATGCTGCCTTCCACACTGGGGTCACATGCTGGCTTTAGGGAGCCATTTACATCCATCTATATTTTTCACCGAAGCTTCCGGTGGAGAAGAAATACTATTCACATGTCACTGGTCGACATGCATATTATTAGATGAAGGACCGCTGAAAAAACGTCACCCTCTGGTCAGTTTTAACTCTTCTGTTGCCATACAATTGCTGCTAATGTCACCTTCAGGGTTAGACAGGGCCACTATTTTTTTTTTGATCTGATTCATTTTTTTGAAAATGGCTCCTCAAAATAAATTGCTATGGGTTCCAGATATATTCCAGATATAAGGATCAACTTTAATCTGACTATAAGATGCAGCCAATGATATATAATATAAAAACACAAACATATTGCATCTTGCATAAAATCCCATGGCTGTCTGTAATAGAAGTATTCCTCAGACAGTTAAAATTTATCAACATTGCCTAAGAATGCCTTCCTTATGAATTGTATATTTTACCTAAAATTGTAATATTGGCTCTGGAACATGTTAAATTCTTAATTAATTATTAGAATTTGAGGGGGCTGAATTTCATTTTTTCCAGCCTTATTGAGATATTGACATAACATATGTAAGCTCAAAGTATACAAGATGATGATTTCATACCTGTATATACTGCAAAATTATTACTAGAATTTTAAAAATTAATATTATTCTTTGGATAATTCATATTTCTTTAAAAAAATGTGCAGTCAAAATGTATTGTTTCCTAAAAAGTCAGCATCTTTTGACAGAGAAATTCTATCATAGAAGAACCAGTATGAGAGAGAAACATATATGTAAAAAGATGTTTATCAAAGAATCATTAGTTACAACTGCAAAATACAGAAAAGTACTTAGTTATCCAACAAAAAGTTGGGTTGCAAACTCAGACAAGTTCAGTCAACTTTGGCTGCCTCCAAAGTTCATTCTTAATCTTGAGACCATACCATTTTTCTAATACCATCACTTATATAATTATTCCTTTGTTGGATAACTAAGTACTTTTCTGTCGGAAGATATGTAAGGATCTTCCTACTCTGCTATCTTGTTCATGCCCCTCCGGGGGAAGTTTTTTAAATATAAAAATATTAAGTATTGGAGACTGATTATATGGGAAGGCAGATTTACATACTTAAACTGAAATTACAACCCACTACACTCTTTCCATAAGGCAAGTAGTCAATTCTTTAAAGTGTTTGTATGTGGCATTCTCTTTCCAAGTATACCTCTCTTCAGTAAGTCAGCCAGAGATGTATATCAAAACTGTTAAATAAAGAAGATCAGTAAAGTATTACATAATATAGCCTGCATTGGGAATCAGTGATTCATTGGTGTGGAAGAGCTCTATTTGCAAGCTTGTATCCATCTTGCATTGAGTATCAGACCCCCACCCCCTAAGTTTTAACAGGACACAGTGGTCTCCTACTATCCTGACAATGGAGTAGTGAATAGAAATGATGTGAGCAACTTGAGCTGCTGCTAAGTCGCTTCAGTCGTGTCCGACTCTGTGCAACCCCATAGACGGCAGCCCACCAGGCTCCCCCGTCCCTGGGATTCTCCAGGCAAGAACACTGGAGTGGGTTGCCATTTCCTTCTCCAATGCATGAAAGTGAAAAGTGAAAGTGAAGTCACTCAGTCGTGTCTGACTCTTCGTGACTCCATGGACTGTAGCCTACCAGGCTCCTCCATCCATGGGATTGTCCAGGCAAGAGTACTGGAGTGGGGTGCCATTGCCTTCTCCAGAGCGACTTGGGAGTCACGCCCATAAAAGGAACGGAATCACCTCCCTCCATTAGCCCCCAGCTAGGGGGCAGGTATGGTGCCCATGAGCGAACAGATCACTTGTCTACAGCAGGAGTCTAGCAGGTGAAGGAACAAAAACCAGAAGAGACCTGGGTCCCTGGATGATGTCATGAACAGAGACACTTTCATGTCCCAGAGTCCGTATTTTATGAGAGAAAAATTCAATCTATTTTGCAATATTGTATTTTGGGGTCTTCTGTAACAGTAGCTTAGTTTTGAATCATTAAAAAAATATACATTGGGATCAGAAATACTATCCTGCAGGCGTTTAAAAAAAAACAACAACACTATATCACTTTAACAATTGTGTGATCCCTTAACAATTGTGTTAAGATGGGTCCTTTAACAATTGTGGGACAGGCAGTGAGATGATATTGCGGGCAGAAAGGCTGATGACCTTTGGCAAACCATAGCGAAACACTGGTCAGACTGGTTCCTGTGATGACCTAGAAGACAGGTTACATGCCTACCAGTTCTGCCGCTCTGGGGTAAACAGTGAGACAAAACTAGAATGCTGGTTTCTGGTGGCTGATTCTTGCTGCTTTTAGCAGAGGGCGACACAGTTTGGCAAGGATTTGTCAGTTTCCAGCTGAGACAGGAGGAAATACAACCCCGGTAGGGATGTCCCCTGTGCTTGGGGCTGCCATCTGAACTGACTAGAAGTCTTGTAATTTAGGCCTCATGGAGCTGGAAAATTGAACTGCTTCAGAACCATAAACAGAAAGAGATAAACTGTGTCTCGGAGCCTTTCTCCAGGGCCTGTTGTTAATGGAACCAGAGGAGCCAATACGATGGCAAATATAGAATTAAGCGTGTTGTTGTCTCACCCTAGCCTGTTATTTTCAATGACCTCAAAGTTGCTACTGAATTAGAGAGAGAATGGTCCAAGTTTAGAGATGAGTAAACAAATGCATTCATAAACTTGAGACCGATGCAGACGAGATCGTGGGCTATCCTTACATGTTCATGGCAATGACTGGGAGCAGACAGTCTAGGAAACTGCTAAGAACTTTGAAAGAATTATGGGATCAAAGAAACCACAAACCTGGCCTGCCGAAGCTGTAATTTTCTGGTCCTTAAAGCAACCCTCAGGAGAGTTGTGTGTCCCCAAGTAAGGCATGCTCCCCCACACTCACTGTAGCTGTGGCCACAGAAGTTAATGGACAGGCAGAGTCTCTGAGAGGTCAGTGGACAAAGGGCTGTCTCCCAGAGAAGAGAGGCAGTGTCTACAGACCAAGGAATTTTCTTCCTTGGCCATGGTGGAGACTTGTCGTAGCTCCTTCCCAGTAAGATTTCATCACTCTTAAGAACCATAATGATTTTTTCTTCCTCCCATTTACCCTTTTTCCATTTGGTTTTGTTTTTAAATTGCAGCTATCTTGCTTGACTCCCCTGTTGAACACTTAAGTATGGGGAAGATGCCAGAAAACATGTCCATGAGTTTAAAATTTCCCAGATCTGGGCACCTCCAGCCCTGATGGAGAGGACTTAATGCCACCCAGAAATCTTGAACTGTGGGTTGGATCCAGTAGTTGAATGGTTTTTGAGGCTGTCCCCTTGGTGAAGGAGTGAGTGTTCTATGTGTGGTCAGCAGGACACAGACCAGTGATCAGGAGACTTGAGAGCCAGGATGGCAATTGCTCCCAGTATCAATTTTCTCCTTACATTTAGTAACAAGCTATGCCATGCTGGGGTTTTACAAGATACATGGTGGGGCAATGGGGCGCTAGCCTTTTCCAGCTTCCCTTAGAACTAAATGTAGCCGTGTGGTTGAATGTTGGCAAATGGCAAGTGGGCAGAATTAAGAAAAGAACAAAATCACTACCAAAGCACATCCTTAAAAGAGGGAAGCTGCTTGCTTTCCTCTTCTGTACCTCCTTCACTTTGGTTGCCCTGCGATGTGATGCTGTTAGATCTGCTTCAGCCACGTGGACCAGAGCAGTGCCTCAGGGATGTGGGCGCAGACCTGGGTCCCTGGGCAACCACAGGCACAGGGCTGCCTTAGGCCCCTGGAAACCCTGTCCACCACGCACCTATCATGGAAAACAAAAAGGCAGGTATCATGATGGGACCACTGCACTGGGGGGTCTCGTGGTAATAGTAGTCAAGCTACCCTAAAAACTCAGGACACAAAAGAAATCCCAAGCCAAAATGTGCCTTTAAATATATACACTATACATTAAATATATACACTATCATGTGTAAAATAGACAGCTGGTGAGAAGTTGCTACATAACACAGGGAGCCAAGTCTGGGGCTCTGCGAGGATCTAGAAGGGAGGGATGGGGGAAGGGGAGGGAGGCTCAAGAGAGACAGGATATATGTATCAGTCAGTTCAGTTCAGTCACTCAGTCGTGTCCGACTCTTTGTGATGCCAGGCCTCCCTGTCCATCACCAACTCCCAGAGTTTACTCAAATTCATGTCCATCGAGTCGGTGATGCCATCCAGCCATCTCATCCTCTGTCATCCCCTTCTTCTCCCTTAATCTTTCCCAGCATCAAGGTCTTTTCTAATGAGTTAAGTCTTTGCATGAGGTGGCCAAAGTATTGGAGTTTCAGCTTCAGCATCAGTCCTTCCAATGAACACTCAGGACTGAGCTCCTTCAGGATGGACTGGTTGGATCTCCTTGCAGTCCAGGGACTCTCAAGAGTCTTCTCCAACACCACAGTTCAAAAGCATCAATGGCTGTTTCATGTCAATGTATGACAAAACCCACTACAATATTGTAAAGTAATTAGCCTCCAGCTAATAAAAATAAATGAAAAAAAGAAAAAGCATCAATTCTTCGGCACTCAGCTTTCTTTAGAGTCCAACGCTCACATCCATACATGACTACTGGAAAAACCATAGCCTTGGCTAGACGGACCTTTGTTGGCAAAGTAATGTCTCTGCTTTTTAATATGCTATCTAGGTTGGTCATAACTTTCTTTCCAAGGAGTAAGCATCTTTTAATTTCATGGCTGCAATCACCATCTGCAGCGATTTTGGAGCCCCCCCAAAATAAAGTCAGCCACTGTTTCCCCATCTATTTCCCATGAAGTGATGGGACCAGATGCCATGATCTTAGTTTTCTGAAAGTTGGGCTTTAAGCCAACTTTTTCACTCTCCTCTTTCACTTTCATCAAGAGACTTTTTAGTTCCTCTTCACTTTCTTCCCTAAGGGTGGTGTTGTCTGCATATCTGAGGTTATTGATATTTCTCCCAGCAATCTTGAAGCTTGTGCTTCTTCCAGCCCAGCATTTCTCATGATGTACGCTGCATAGAAGTTAAATAAGCAGGGTGACAATATACAGCCTTGATGTACTCCTTTTCTCTTTGGAACCAGTCTGTTCTAACTGCTGCTTCCTGACCTGCATACAGGTTTCTCAAGAGGCAGGTCAGGTGGTCTGGTATTCCCATCTCTTTCAGAATTTTCCACAGTTTATTGTGATCCACACAGTCAAAGGCTTTGGCATAGTCAATAAAGCAGAAGTAGATATTTTTTTGGAACTCTCTTGCTTTTTTGATGATCCAGTGGATGTTGACAATTTGATCTCTGGTTCCTCTGCCTTTTCTAAAACCAGCTTGAATGTCTCGAAGTTCATGGTTCACGTATTGCTGAAGCCTGGCTTGGAGAATTTTGAGCATTACTTTACTAGCGTGTTAGATTAGTGCAATTGTGTGGTAGTTTGAGCATTCTTTGGGATTGCCTTTCTTTGGGATTGAAAACTGGCATTTTCCAGACCTGTGGCCACTGCTGAGTTTTCCAAATTTGATGGCATATTGAGTGCAGCACTTTCACAGCATCATCTTTCAGGATTTGAAATAGCTCAACTTCAATTCCATCACCTCCTCTAGCTTTGTTTGTAGTGATGCTTTCTAAGGCCCACTTGACTTCACATTCCAGGATGTCTGGCTCTAGGTGAGTGATCACACCATTGTGATTATCTGGGTCGTGAAGATCTTTTTTGTACAGTTCTTCTGTGTATTCTTGCCACCTCTTCTTAATATCTTCTGTTTCTGTTATGTCCATACCATTTCTGTCCTTTATCAAACCCATCTTTGCATGAAATGCTCCCTTGGTATCTCTAATTTTCTTGAGGAGATCTCTAGTCTTTCCCATTCTGTTGTTTTCCTCTATTTCTTTGCATTGATCACTGAGGAAGGCTTTCTTATCTCTCCTTGCTATTCTTTGGAACTCTGCATTCAAATGAGAAGATCTTTCCTTTTCTCCTTTGCTTTTCGCTTCTCTTCTTTTCACATGAATCAAGGCAAATTGGAAGTGGTCAAACAGGAGATGGCAAGAGTAAATGTCGATATTCTAGGAATCAGCGAACTAAAATGGACTGGAATGGGTGTATTTAACTCAGATGACCATTATATCTACTACTGTGGGCAGGAATCCCTTAGAAGAAATGGAGCAGCCATCACGGTCAACAAAATAGTCCAAAATGCAGTACTTGGATGCAGTCTCAGAAATGACAGAATGATCTCTGTTCGTTTCCAAGGCAAACCATTCAATAGCACGGTAATCCAAGCCTATGCCCCAACCAGTAATGCTGAAGAAGCTGAAGTTGAACGGTTCTATGAAGACCTACAAGACCTTTTAGAACTAACACCCAAAAAGGATGTCCTTTTCATTATAGGGGACTGGAATGCAAAAGTAGGAAGTCAAGAAACACCTGGAGTAACAGGCAAATTTGGCCTTGGAGGACGGAATGAAGCAGGGCAAAGGCTAACAGAGTTTTGCCAAGAGAATGCACTGGTCATAGCAAACACCCTCTTCCAACAACACAAGAGAAGACTCTACACATGGACATCAGCAGATGGTCAACACCGAAATCAGATTGATTATATTCTTTGCAGCCAAAGATGGAGAAGCTCTATACAGTCAGCAAAAACAAGACTGGGAGCTGACTGTGGCTCAGATCATGAACTCCTTATTGCCAAATTCAGACTTAAATTGAAGAAAGTGGGGAAAACCCCTAGACCATTCAGGTATGACCTAAATAAAATCCCTTATGATTACACAGTGGAAGTGAGAGATAGATTTAAGGGACTAGATCTGATAGACAGAGTACCTGATGATATATGTATAGTTATGGCTAATTTGCATTGTTGTTATATGCCAGAAGCCGCCATAACATTGTAAAACAATTTTCCTCCAATTAAAAAATAATGTAAAAAAATGTATGCAGGCATAAAAAGAAGCTGAAAAATTAAGCATCAAAACATTTATTTCTGGATAGTGATAGTATGAATAATTATAGTTTCTTCTTTGTATTTTCCCATATTTTCCTGATTTTACTTTGCATAAATAGTATTTTTATAATCAAACAGGCACCTATTGGCTATTTTTTTCAAGATATATAACCACAATCACACGTTTCTCTCCCTCCCTCTTCTGTACTCATATTTTCCCCAATGGCCAATGCTTTTTCAAAGCTGGAAGCATTAGACCAAAAAAATGCCCCGAGGAAACTCTAAGTGCTTTTCCTTATCTTTTAATGCCATAAGACCTGCTCAATGCTTGGCTGACATCTATCAGAAGACTTCAAATTTCACAGGAAAACTAGAAGAATAACCACCAGCCGATTGCCAGAGCTTAAAAACAGCCCTCAGACATCTGCTAAGGCACCCCCAGACTAACAAAGTGGGTAGTTACAGGAAGACAAATGACCTATTGAAAATTTGCCCACATTTTCTTTCTCTCCAGAAGCCATTTGGCAAACATGCTTCTCATGTTTTATACATGGCTGTCATGATTGTTTTCAGAAAGTATTTTCATGATCTGCTTAAAATCCTTTTTCTCTTCATACATTCAATCATTCATTGGAAAGACTTCAGGTTAAATCACCTCTTTACCCCACCCACTTTCTGTGTCCTTACATAGGTATTTTGCATCAATGACACCAGCAATGACTAGCCTCCCTGCTTCCTGTCTCTCCTCTTTTTAGTACAGTCTCTACTCCGCAATCAGAGCTGTCCTTTAAAAAGACATGTCTGATTCCATCACTGCTCTTCTTAATGGTTTCTATTGCTTTTAAGATCAAGTCTAATGACTCACAGATCTTTCATGATCCAAGCTGTGCCTGCATCTACAAGCTTCTCTGCAAACACAATTCCTTAATCCCTCTGCCCCAGCAAACACACCCTAATATTCAATGATTATGATAATAATTCTATATCATTTATAATATATTGTGTATGCTCATTTGCTAAATTGTGTCTGACTCTTTGTGACCCCATGGACTGTAGCCCACCAGGCTCCTCTGTGCATGGGATTCCCCAGGCAAGAATACTGGAATAGGTTGCCCTGCCCTCCTCCAGGAGATCTTCCAGAGCCAGGGATTGAACCCATGTCTCTTGCATTGGCAGGTGGATTCTTCACCACTCAGCCACCAGGGAAGCCCCATCCTGCTCCTTAGTCACTTAGCAATCACCTTGGTTTTCAGATTGATTGTCTTGGTATCATGGTGCCTGTGTAGAAGTAATCCTTATTTTATTTAATGATGTTCTGAAGGAAAATAAAAGCCAAAATAGTGGTGACAGTTTGGATATGCCAAAGAGAAGCCATAAAGTGCTTCCTTTAAGTAAAAAGATGAAAGTTTTTGACTTAATAAGGAAAGAAAGAAAACTATGCTGAGATAACTAAGATCTATGGTAAGAATGGATCTTCTATCCACAAAATTTTAAAGAAGGAAAAAGATATTTGTACTAGTCTTCCTGTTGCACTTCAAACTGCAAAAGATAAGGCCACAGAGCACAATAAGGGCTTAGTTAAGATGAAAAAGACATTCAATTTGTACGATGTTTGAAGAAAGACCACATTCACATAACTTTACCAGAGTCTATTGTTACAATTAGTCTATTGTTTTTATTGTTAATCCCTTACTGTGCCTAATTTATAAATTGAACTTTATCACAGGTATGTATGTGTAGGATGAAGAAGTATTCTTGTATTCTTGCCTGGGAAATCCCATGGATAGAGAAGCCTGGTGGGCTACAGTCCATGGGATCACAAAGAGTCAGACATGACTTAGTGACTAAACAATAATGTGTAGGAAACAACAATGTGTAGGAAAAAAAACACACAGTATATACAGGGTATAGAACCATCTGTGGCTTCAGGCATCCACTGGGGGACTTGGATCGATTGTATCACTCATGGAAAAGGCTGGGCGGCTATAACCCACTCTGCCCAGATATATCCCTGGAGAGCTAGGGAAACAGCACTGAAGTTTGTTTCTAAAAGAAGAAAAGAAAAATCCTGAGGTTTTCAGCGATGTGCTTGAACTCACCTAGTTGGAAGAGATGGTAACAGAGAACAACCTAACGCACAAGAGTTTTGCCTAGTATAACCCACCACCCTGCATACCCTCCGTCACTTGCTTAGTAATCAGTAGCTTTGGAGAACTATCCCACTGACATTCATCACTCTAGACTCCAGTTCTCGAACCATCCTACCAGACATTATTTCCTCTTTTTTTTTTAAAACAATAATTGCAAACCTAGAGGCGTTAAATAACTTTAACGTCACAAAACCACCAGGTTGCAAGTATCCAAGGTCCTGTAGTTTAAAGGGCTGTACAGGCATAGCCGGGTGATGTTGCCGACTCAGTTCCAAACCACTGCAATACGGTGCACGTTGCAATAAGGTGAGCCACGTGAATTTGTTGCTCCCCAGTACAGATACACATACATAACATATGCACAGTTGGGTCTACACTGTGCTATAGTCTATTAAGTGTGCGATAGCATTATGTTTATAAAAAGAATGCACACACCTTAATTTAAAAAATGTTTTATTGCTCAAAAATGCGAACCATCATCTCTGCCTTCAGTGAGTTGTCATCTTTTTGCGATAGTAACATTAACAACTGTTGATCACAGATCACCATAACAACTACAATAATAACGAAAAAGGGTGAAACACTGTGAGAATTACCAAAATGTAACTTTGACACAGAGACTTGAAGTGAGCAAACAGGGTCGGAAAAATGGCACTCATAGACTTGCTCAATGCAGGGTTGCCACAGATCTTCAATCTGTAAAAAATGCAGTATCTGTGAAGCACAATAAAGCAATGTGCAATACAATGGAGTACGCCTGCATTGTCTTTAAACCCTCACTGACCCGCTGTGCTGTGCTGCCTGAAAAGACCATATGCAGTCTTCAGCAACACAGTGAAGCCCGTAGGGATCACCGAATTCTGAACCATAGCCTGGATGAGAGGTAGAAGAAGAATGCCACATATATGACCTCTCTTACCTCTCCATGAGTTGACAAGATGATTTATAGATGGAAATCACATGTGAAAAAAACACTGGAATACATGTCAGCATGGTGTGTGAATCGCATGGCCATAGCCACAGATACCTATGTGTAAACTTATCTATACTTGGAGAGGGGGGTAAATGAGACGTAAATAGGCCTCTGTTCTCCCCTAAGCAAATTCAGATACTGACCTTGGGTTTTGCACTTCTTTGGGTCAGACCACTGCCTTGCTGAGCGCCATTCTTTTTTTTTTTTTTTGTGACTTTCTTTTTTTTTTTTCCCATTTATTTTTATTAGTTGGAGGCTAATTACTTTACAATATTGTAGTGGGTTTTGCCATACACTGACATGAATCAGCCATGGATTTACATGTGTTCCCCATCCCGATCCCCCCTCCCACCTCCCTCTCTACCCGATCCCTCTGGGTCTTCCCAGTGCACCAGGCCTGAGCACTTGTCTCATGCATCCAGCCTGGGCTGGTGATCTGTTTCACCCTAGATAATATACATGTTTCGATGCTGTTCTCTGGGAACATCCCACCCTCGCCTTCTCCCACATTCTTATATGAAAGAAGTTGGGCATTTCACTGACTTGTTTGCGCTATGAACCAGGGGCTACCAGGGAATAGGATGGACACTGTGGAGAGTCTTATTGGAATCTGTGACACAGAGAGACGATCTAGTGTTGATAATACCTAAGCGAGTGCTGACTTCATGAGGGCCATTTTGTTCTGTTCTTAATGAATTTTTATTGGAGTATAGCTGATTTACAAGGTTGTGTTGTTTTCTGCTGTACAGAAAAGGGAATCAGCTATACACACTCATACACCCACTCCTTTTAAGATCCTTTCCCCATATAGGCCCTTACAGAGCAGTGAGTTCCCTGCGCTGAATGGCAGGTCTTCATTAGTTATCTATTTTATGTATGGTGGTGTATATATGTCAACCCCAATCTCCCAGTTTATCTCTCCCTCCCCTTGCCCCTTGGTAAACATCCGTTTGTTTTCTACATCTGTGACTCTATTTCTGTTTTGTAAATAAGTTCATTTGTACCACTGCTTTAGATTCCACATATAAGAGATCTCATACGATATTTGTCTTTCTCTGCCTGACTTACTTTACTCAGTATGACGAACTCTAGCTCCAACCACGTCACTGCAAATGGCATTATAATGCGTGCCATTTTGAATCTTAAAATCCTTGAAGTCATCTCAAAACATCTTGTTATTTGAGAAAATATCTCACAAGTACAGAAGAAGTTGAAAATTACCATTTCAGTCTGACTAAAAGGCAATCTTTATGCTGGTTTGGAGTGAGTATTTTGAAGTCAAGCTACTCATTTTACACTGAGAGTTGATTTTTATCAACTCACCCTTTATGAGTCACTTCATCCCTTTATGTTGTGAGCATTAAGTGATACAATGTGTAGAAAGCATTTTGTACCACATCTGGGCACATAGTGAATGGTAGATCTCAAAAAGTGTTGATTACTGAGCAAGCGGGTGAGGGAATAAAATGGATGGGGTTATGCCAAAGCTCAGACTTATTGGGAAGTTCTCTTTAGGCCTTGAAAACTCTGTGGTCTAGTTTGTTACCATCTCTTCATAACTAGACAAGTTTAAATGAATCGCTGAAAATGTCAGGATTTTTCTTTTCTACATTTTGACAAGGACCATGGCATTTCTGTGGCTCTCCAGGAATCTTCACAAGTGGGGTAACTTACTAGCACCATATACAGGGTTCACGTGAAGGTACCTTACAGCAGTGGAAATGTCTACAAGATTTCCTGGTAGGATCAAGAAAGAAAAACTGAGAATTCTTCACACTGCACTCCCCGTGGCTTCCCAGGGTAGACTGTGTTTTAGAATAGAGAAAACAGCAGGGTGTAAATGTTCTCTGGGAACCACTTGCGCGCACGTCTAGAAAGCACACCAAAAGAATAAACTTCTCATATGCGGTCTTCAGTCCCTTCATCAATAATTTTAGCTTCAGCCCTGTCAGACTCAATTGGTCTGGCTGTAAGTATAGCTTTGCAGGCAAGCTAGTTCTGGTTCAGGCAGCAATAAATCACTGATAAGCACAAGTGAACTGGGTTTTCTTCCCAGAACCTAGTCTCAAATCATCTCTTAGCACATGCCCCGAAACTGGCATATTTTAGCTGACTGCCAAAAAAAAAGAATATATCAGCAAGCCAACTGGCCTCTGACCTGCACCTAGTGATGAAAGCTCTGCCTCTAATGACTTTCATCTGAAGCTTGGAGAAAAACATAAATGTGAACAGAAAATGCAGTAACATAAAGATTGGCCATGTGAGAGAAGTCCTTCTCAAATGTCTTCAATAGTTCAGTGATCCTTGGACGCAAGCCCGCTGTTCAGAGCAGGAAGACCATAGATTGCAACTTCTTCAGGGTCAGTGCTTCAGGCTTCTTACCTCCTGTTTACTGGGGCAGAAGATAACTTAGGAGACTGAGCAGCTGTGTCTGTTAGACAAAGGCTTATACAGACTCTATGCGGGTCCTGCATGTCTATACAGACTAGATCAGGATCCTGCATGTGGTGGGTTATCACTGGCAGATTCCAAACCCCAGAAAGTCCCCCTCTGCTCTTCATCTGCCTCCTTTCTTCCCATTAACAGTAACGACCTTAAAGAAAAGAGAGGCTGCTTCTAATATAACTAAATTACATTAGAAAAATATGCCTTGGAGACAAATGTACTAAAATCATAAGACAGTTCAAATTGTAGACGAGATCCAGGTGGCAATTATCTCACCTAACAACCTCCTTTCCATGATCAATTGTCATTGTGATTGACAGCTGGCTGCGAAACGCCTGTGTAAGTCAGAAAGCTGGGGAAATGCTGAGGCCAGACGTCTGTGAGCCTGCTCGGGACAGTAGGAGCTGAAGAACATCCCTTGGATGACAGTCTCTCACATCCCAAGAACTGTCACTTTCAGGACATGATATCTCTGTGTGTAGCACAGAGGCTGCTTGTCTGACACGCCTGCTACCCATTCTTGCTTATACTAGCCCCCTGCCAGTCAGATCATGACCCTGTCTTAAATACAAGCCCCACATCTGTCCATTGAATCCTCTGACCTAGAGGGTGGCTAAAGCATAAATAACTCTTAATGTGGTATTAAACTGGGATTTGGGTCTGGCTTCTGTTACTCACTATCTGGGTGACTAAAGTGATCTAGTCTGTGAGATGGGGACAAAATGGGGATAGCCTTTGCTCTGCCCAGTTTATGAGGTTGTGAGAGGCAAGTGAACATATGGCTTTTATGTGTTTTGTGGATGAGAAGAGATGTAGGATGGAAGAGGTGATGGGGATGCTGAGTTATAGAGAGTGTTTGCGTCAACAGTTTTCAGTACAAGTCAGACCGTGGGTGTGGGACAATTTTGTGCCCCCGTCTATTCATTTCAACAATATAGAATGACTAGTCTTTCATTTGTATTGGCTTCCCTGGTGGATCAGATGGTAAAGAGTCCGCCTGCAATGCAGGAGACCCGGGTTCGATCCCTGGGTCAGGAAGATCCCCTGGAGAAGGAAATGGTAACCCACTCCAGTATTCTTGCCTGGAGAATTCTATGGACAGAGGAGCCTGGCGGGCTACAGTCCTTGGGGTTGCAAAGAGTCAGGCACGACTGAGCAGCTAACACTCAGTCTTTCATCAGATTGTTTTCCTTTTGCTCCTTGGTGCACAGCTAGACTGAATTTCCCACCCTCCTTTACTCTTCGATATAGCTACCTAGTAAATTCCTGCCAGTGGAATGTGGATGGAATAACCGCAATTACTACTGGGATGTGTATGTCGTTTGGGCACTGCGCAACTTCTTAAACCTGGGGAATCTGACTGGACACGGCCACTCTCATCTCCTGTTGTGCATTGATTTCCACATGGAAACTGCTTTTTCTAGCAACAGTGGTTGAAAACCTAGATTCAAAAAGACAAAGCATTATCAGTGATACTGGCATCACACTGGTGTAAGGTGTTCCTCTTTTTATCCTCTCCTTCTGATAGCAAAATAGACATCCATTCATGAACAAAAGCACCTTTGTGGGTATTGTGGGATCTAACATCAAGAGCCCCAGGACCTGAGAGGAATCCTGCCCACCCATGCACCCAGTAATAGGAAGACAGACCTTGGAATGGGCTGTGGAATGAGGTGCGCCAGAAAACCTGCCCTAACCCCTCTTGCTGCAATCAGAAAAACAAACAAACAAATCAGAAGAGTGCTGACTCAGCAGATACACAAGCAGGAGACAGATTTGCAGAGGCTCAACCACCTGGGAAGGAGAGTCCAGCGAAACATTGGAGCAAAATATATACATATATTGGTATATATATAGTCATGTATGAATGTGAGAGTTGGACCATAAAGAAGGCTGAATGCCAAAGAATTGATGCTTTTGAACTGGGTGTTGAAGAAGACTCTTGAGAGTCCCTTGGACTGCAAGGAGATCAAACCAGTCAATTCAAAAGGAAATCAATTCTGAATATTCACTGGAAGGACTGATGCTGGAGCTGAAGCTCCAATACTTTAGCTACCTGATGTGAAGAGCCAACCAACTGATGCTGGGAAAGACAGGAGGCAGGAGGAGAAGGGGGCAAAAGAGGATGAGATGGTTGGATGTCATCACCAACTCAATGGACATGAGTTTGAGCAAGCCCGGGGAGATGGTGAAGAACAGGGAAGCCTGGCAGCTGCAGTCCACGGAGTTACAAAGAGTTGGACATGACTGAACGACTGAACAACGACAACAAATATATATATATATATGCATCCATGCTAAGTCACTTCATCTGGGACCCTGTGGGACCCCATGGACGTAGCCCACCAGACTCACCTGTCCATGGGATTCTCTACGCAAGAACCCTGGAGTGGGTTGCCAAGCCCTCGTCCATGGGATCTTCCTGACCCTGGGATCGGAACCATGTCTATTACATCTTTTGCACTGGTAAGTGGGTTCTTTACCACTAGTGCCACCTGGGAAGCCATATATATATATATATATATATATATATATATATATATATATATATGACTTAATCATAGTGGAGGTGGCGGTGAAATACATTTTCTCAGCCACTTCTACCAAGGAACATTGCACAGAGTTTGATGCATATGGTGGTGGCAAGCTCTCCCTCAGGAGAAAAGGATAGCAGTGAGTGAGTGCCTGGCAACCCCAGCTGTGCTGGTCATGCCTGGAGAAACCCATTTCTCTCCAGGAGCACCCAGAGTGCTGAGTCAGAAACTCCATGACTAGGGGGCGGGGGAGATTGGGGAGGAGGCAGGAAAGGGACAAGGTTCCTGCTGACTGTGGTCATTAGGAAGTCCACCCAGGACCCTCTGGGATACCATACGCAGGAATCTCCCCAGGCCTGTGGGCACCCCAGGAACCAAGTGCTAAACCTGCGCCTCCTCCAGTTCCGCGGCTGCCTCCTTGCACATGCGGCCATGTGTGGTGGTGAGAGCTCTGGTAGGCAGGGAGCATGCTCAGAAAAGAGGACACAGGCTGTGGGCAAGAGAGAAACCACATACTTGAGCCATAGCACCACCTTCTGGAAAACAAAAAGAAGACTCCAGTAGTCAGCTTGGGTGACTTAAAAGAACCAGAGAAAATGGGAAAGCTTAAGAATCCAGCCACAAGAGGGAACAAAAAGAATGGAGCAGCTGTACCCATACAAAGACAGATAAACCCACAGATAATACCACCAAACATAATACCCGTCACTCTGTTCTATATGACCCCATGGACTGTAGCCCGCCAAGCTCCTCTGTGCGTGGAATTCTCCAGGCAAGAATACAGGAATGGGTTGCCATTTCCTTCTCCAGAGGATGTTCCCCACCCAGGGATGGAACCCGGGTCTCCTGCATTGCAGGCAGGTTCTTTACCATCTGAGCCAGCAGGGAAGCCCACCCATTCTGAAGGCAACAAGCAGAGAGGAGTTGGGCTTCCCAGGTGGCACTAGTGGTAAAGAAACCACCTGCCAGTGCAGGCAATGCAAGAGACGCAGGTTCAGCTGCTGGGTTGGGAAGATCCCCGGGAGGAGGGCATGGCAACCCACTCCAGTATTCTTGCTAGAGAATTCCATGGACAGAGCGTGGCGGGCTACAGTCCATGGGGTCACAAAGAGTTGGAATGCATGCACTTTCTCTTCAAATGCAAAAGCAGCAATGCAAAGCTACAAGCAATGAGAAAGATCAAGAAAACCCGCCATTGCAAAAAGAAAAATATCTTCAATTATCATATCATACCTTCAATTATCATATCATTGTTATCATAACTGAGCTCAAAGGCAAGGAATTCTGTGATGTGGTGATAAAGAATTCAAAATATATGTTTTGAAGAAACTCAATAAGCTACAAAAAACTCAGAAAGATAATTCAATGAAATCTCAAGAAAAAAATACAGATCAAAATGAGATTTTTTTTCCCCAAACGTATAGATATTATTTAAACAAACAAACAAAAAAACAGAGGTCTGGAGCTGAAGAACCTGAAGAATGAAATTTTTTTTTAAAGTGCAATAAAGAACATCTGCACTACAGTAGAGTGAATAGAAGACAGAATTAGAGGATTAGAGGAGAGAAAATTTGAAATAGCCCAGTTAGAGGAGAACAAAGAACAAAGAATGAAGAATGCCCACATGATCTATGGGATTCCATAAAAAAAACAAGTGGCTGAATATCTGGTATTATAGAAGGAGAAGAGAGCAAATCATTTATTTAAAGAAATAGTAGCCAAGAAGTGTCCAAATCTGAAAAGAGAATTGGACATAAAATATCACTAAGCTAATAGATCACCGTATTGTATCAAAGATCTTCTCCAAGACAATTGTTCAGTTGCTCAATCACATCTGACTCTTTGTGACTCCATGCACTGCAGCACGCCAGGCTTCCCTGTTCTTCACCATCTCCCAGAACTTGCTCAAACTCATGTCCATTGAGTTGGTGATGCCATCCAACCATCTCCTCCTCTTTTCGTCCCCTTCTCCTGCCTACAATCTTTCCCAGCATCAGGGTCTTTTCCAGCGAATCAGTTCTGCACATCAGGTGGCCAAAGTATTGGAGCTTCAGCTTCAGCATCAGTCCATCAAGTAAGTATTCAGTGTTGATTTCCTTTAGGATTGACTGACTTGATCAATTATAATATAATTGTCAAAAATTTAGGATAAAGAAAGAATTCTAAATGCAGCCAGGGGGAAAGAAAGACATTACAACCTACAAAGGAACTTCCATTAGCCCATCTATAGATTTTTAGCAGAAACCCTACAGACCAGGAGAAAGTAAAATGACATAATGAAAATGTTGAAAGAAAAAAACTGCCAGTCAAGAATACTCTATTCAGGGAAGTTATCATTCAGACACGAAAAGAAAAAAATCTTTTTTTCCCCTAAAAAAACAAAAACTGAGGCATTTTACCATACTATTCCAACTTTGCAAGAAATGCTGAAAGGAGTTCTCAAGCCGAAATGAAAAGATATGAAAACATACAAAAGTATACCACACACTGGCAGAGGTAAATATAAACCAGACGTAGAAAACTTAATAATCTATAAGAGGATAATGTGTTAACCACTGAACTATAGTATAAATATAAAAAAAAGACTATTAAAAATTATAGCTAGTGTACTGGGTCAAAGAATACATGGTATAAAAAAGTAAATAATGAAATAAAACTATTAAAGGAGAAGAGTGAAGGGAAAAGATTTTGTACATGATTCAACGAAATGTGCTATCAGCTTAAAACAGACTGTTTTGTCTACAAGATGTCTTATGTAAGCCTCATGGTAGCCACAAAGTAAAAAATATAATACTTAGGAATAAATTTAACCAAGGATGTGATAGCCTTTTCCCATCAAAGGAGCCAGGATGCTCTTCAGTTCAGAGACCAAATCAATATAGAAAAAAATCCTAAAATTTGTGTGAAATCATAGAAGACCCCTAACAGCTAAAGTAATCATAAGAAAAAATAAAGCTGGAGGCATTGCACTTTCAGATTTCAAGCAAAACTATAGTAATTTTAATAAAATAGAATGGTACAAGTAAATAGATATACACACTAGTGATACAGAATTGAGAGCGAAGAAATAAACTCCTGCATATATGGTCAACTAATATTTGGCAAGGAAACCAAGTCTCCTGCATTGTCAGGCAGGTTCTTTACCGCTAGTGCCACCTGGGAATCCCTTGGCAAGGAAACCAAGAACATTCAACAAGGAAAGGATAGTCTCTTCAGTAAGTTGTATTGAGAAATTTAGATAGCCACATGCAGAAAAATAAAATTTAATCCTTATATTACACCACTCATAAAAATTAACTGGAAGTGGATTAAAAAACATAAGACTTGATACCCTAAAACTCCTAGAAGAAAATATAGAGAAGAAACTCCTTGACATTAGACGAGGCAATAATTTCTTAAGCATGATAACAAAAGCCAAAGTAACCAGTGGAAAACTCAGTAAGTGGAACTATATAACACTAAAAAACTTCTGCAGAGCCAAAGAAATGAAAATGAAAAGGCAACCTACAGGATGAGAGAAAAAATATTTACAAGCCATATATCAGATAAAGGGTTAATATAAATATATAATAACTTATATAATTCAATGAGGAAATATAAAACAATACAATTAAAAAATGGGCAGAGAAATTAAATAGAGCTTTTTCCAAAGAAGACATTTAAATGACCAACAAGTACGTGAAAAGATGGTAAACATCACTAATTCTTAGGAAATGCAAATCAAAACCATGAGACGTCACCTTATACGTGTCAGAATGGTTATCATCAAGAAGACAAGAGGTAACAAGTGTTGGTAAGGATGTGGAGATAAAGGAATCCTTGTACACGGTTGGCAGGAACATAAATTGGTGTAGCAACTATGGAAAACAGCATGAAGTTTTCCTAAAAGATTAAAAACAGAACCATCATATGGTTCATCAATTCCAATCCTGGGTATATATCCAAAGGAAATGATAACAGGAGTTCAAAGAGATATAAGTATTCCCATGTTTACTGCAGCATTATTCACAATAGGCAAGCTATGGAAAGAACATAAGTGACCATCAATGAATAAATGGATAAAGAAATGTAAGCCTCACACACACACACACACACAGAGGAATACTATTCAGCTGTAAGAAAGAAGGAAATCCTGCCATTTGTGACAACATGGATAAACCTTGAGGGCATTATGCTAAGTGAGATAAGTCAGATAAGGAAAGAGACGCACTGTATGATATCACTTATATATAGAATCTAAAAAAGCTGAACTTGTAGAAACAGAGAGTAGAATGGTGGTTACTGAGGGCTGGGTTGAGGGCGTGTAGGGGAAGTGTGGAGGTGTTGTTTGAAGATATAAACTGGGAACTAGTAGATAAATAACTCCTGGAGAGCTAATGCACAGCATAGTAATGACAGTTAACAATACTGAATTATAAACTTCAAAGTTCCTAAGAGACTAGATCTTAAAAAACACACACAAAAATGATGTGATAGAGGTTTAGCTAATGTTATAGTGGTAATTTATACTGCAATATAAATATGTGGCATGTCAGTACATCATATAAATTAACCTTACACAATGTTATATGTCAATTGTATTTCAATAAAATAATAGAGGACTTTATAAATGAGTAATGGTTTAATGACGAAACTGCAATTACCTTAAGCTAGCAGTTTTCGCAGTGTTCAACAAAGGCATTGTATAGCTGTGTTTCCTTAAAATGTTTTAAATAGCGTGTGGCACCCCTGTAAATTCACTGCAGCACCCCATGGCATGGCGTGCACACTTTGGAAATCATGACTCTCTTGTTTTTCTCCAACTATCACTTGGATGGAAAGAATTTGAGGGCTTAGAGACTGGAACAACAAGATGGAGGCTGGACCCCTGTGTCTTCATGGAAGGGGAGGCATTCCAGAAAAACACTTAAAAAAGGAACTCCTGCTTCAGCCTGGAGCTAGAATGAGATATAATTGCTTTTGACACGCTGCTGCTGTTTGAGGGTTGTTTGTAACAGCAGTTGGCAAATGCTGACTCTTAAATTTCCAAATTGATGAAACATCTGTAGGCCTAGTTTTGTAGATCCAAGCTTTGCTTCACATTGGATGGTTCATTCCTACAGGGAGTGAATGTCAGATTACTTAGTCTCCAGCCTTGGTGACTTGGTTTATCTATAATGTCTTGGGAAAGCACATACAATACTCTGAGGAAGAGGGTCTTTCTCTGGAGACAGGTGTTCTCTGAGTCAACGTAATATTTGCGAAGTAAGCAAGAGTGTTCCTCAGTGACCACATTAGCAACCAAAATGCAAATGTTCTTGGAGGCTTTGGGGATGCTTGTTTTCCAAAAGAAGAAAGTATTGTTAAAAAAATATATATTCAAGCAGGAGAGTGGGTCAGGCTTCATCCGTGAGCAAGGACATGCGCTCTGGGTGGTGAGATGTAGAACACACCATCACAGGAAGTGACTAGAGCAAACTGACAGCCCAGCTCACACGTGCAGCATCAGCATTGGAAGCTGGTGCTCCGGCCCAGTGCTGGGGACTCAGGGGCTCCTTCCTCTGACATAGGTCACGTTTTCAATTTAGGTCTTGTTTCCTGACCTACCTAGAGAAGACTGTAGTTAAAAAGCAGGTAAATGTTTCTGGGAAAGTTTCCATTTGATTTTAACCTTGTTAGTTACAGCTCTGAGAATCCCTCCTAATTATTCTGGAGAAGCATAGAGCTAAAAGGATGACTTTTCTTCACATTCTTGTAAATAATTAAATGTCACTATGCTTCTAGAAACCTCATGGCATACTTACATCTACCACATCTTGATGATTTTAAGCAAAATACTGAGGCTCTGTGATTTCACAAGTTTAGCACAGATCTTCCCCCTTTTCACCTGTTTATCAACTTACTTCATGCCCAGACTTCTGAACAAAGGTCATTCACTGCTGGCTGTGGATGGAAGAATCTGGAATGGACCTCCTTGGTCCCATGACTTTTAGAAAATATTACAGAGAACGTGTGGTTCTTTGCAGGTGTTTTCATGAAGATGATTTGAGAATCTGTTAGCCTTAGACCCATTCACACCACTGAAACCTGCTTCCATGGTGTCTCCCAGAAGAGAAAATATGTATTGTACCTTTCAATTGCTTTCATCTTTATTAAGGTATAATTGACAAATAAATCTGTAATATATTTAAAGTCTACATCATGGTAGTTTTGATGTCTGCTTTTTTAATGTTGTAAAAAAAATTTAAAAATAGCTGAATTTTTAAATCTTTTTTTATGGATGAGTATTTTATTGTTTATCTGTGGCTAATTCCACTCTATTAGTTATCTATTTTGGCATGATAAGTTACCAGAAAATTTAGCTTAAAATCACACTTCTGTGAAACATATACAGACTCACAGTCTTAGACGATGGTTGCTGGGGGGAAGGGTAGGGGGAAAGGATAGTTAGGGAATTTGGGATGGACATGTACACACTACTATATTTTAGATGGATAACCAACAAGGACCTACTGTATAGCAAATGGAACTCTGCTCAATGTTACGTGCCAGCCTGGATGGGAGGAAAGTCTGGGGAAGACTGGATACATGACATGTATATGTATGGCTGAATCTCTTTGCTGTCCACCTGAAACTACCACAACTAGTTAATCAGCTATACTCCAGTATAAAATAAAAAGTTTTTTTTAGACTCACATCTCTGTGTTCTGAGCTGTGCTCAGGTTTTCAGGAATCTGGTACAGCTGGATGGTGGGATACAGGGAGGAGGTGGGGAGGAGGGCAGAGACTGCTGGGCACTGTTGAGAGCCTGGTAACTGGGGGTGGAGCTGGAGGTAGGGGAACATATTACTTTGACTTAGGTTATCATTGCCTGGGGTTGAGCCTCCCCAGATCAGCACCGCATGCCTTGGGTTCTGGCTCATATCTGTCCACAGTTACAGTGATTCCAGCAAGGCTGGGGGAGCCACCTTCCCCCAACAGAAGCCACAGGGCAGGAAGCTTCTGGGGAGACACAATGGAGAAGGAGATGCTTCTCTTCCCAGTCTTTGCACTAGCCTCTCTATCACGTACCCAAAGAGCCATGGTAGTCTCCACAGCAAGCATCGATTTTTTTTTAAAAAATATTTTATGAGTTTTATTTCTCTTGCCATTGAGTCAAATTAAAAGATGGCAGGTCAGAAAGCAGGAGGCTGATGCTGAGGCTGGAAATTTGACTGAGTAGGATCTAGAGTGCTTGGTATGGAGATCACTCATCTATCAGAACTGAATAAAGGACATGGGTTATTGTGGTTCTGTTCCTGGACATTTAGATGACCATAGTTACTTCTCACCATTTTCCGTTTCCCCATTTGTAACAGATTAAGTGGAAGAACTCACATTGTTATTCCACAGGACACATCATGTACTCAGCAGACTTTTTGCCTCCATGACTTTTACCATCTGGTGTTCTACGCTTGAATATGCTCTGTTATATGGCAAAAGGGACTATGCAGATGTAATTAAGTTACTAAACAACTGACTTTAAGGCAGAAAATGACCCTGAGTTACCTAGTTAAGTCTGATACAATCACATGAGCCCTTGAAAGCAGAGCTTTCTCCCAGCTCTGGGCAAAAGAATTCAGAGAGAGTCGAAGCACAAGGATTTGATGTGCTATTGTTGGCTTGAAGATGGAAAGTGTGAGAAGAGACTGAATTCTACCAATAACCAGTGGCCTTTTGGAAAAAGACCCTGAACCCCAGATATGGACTGCAGCCCCAGCCAACACCTCGATTTCAGCCTTGTGAGACCACACGCACAGAACTTCTGACCTACAGACACAGAGGTAAAACATTTGTGTAGTTTTAAAGTACTAAGTATGGGGTAATTTGTTACATCAGCAAGAGGAAGCTAATACACAATATGAAGTTCTTTTGGATCAGAGATTACAACCATGTGTTAAAGGGGAGGGTTGCCTCTCAGCTTGTTGAGGACCTTCATGAATGTAGAGATGGGCAGAGGTAAAAACAAATAGATTCTTTCTGCTTTTCTATCTCACCACTAAGTTCCATTTGTCATTTATTTATCACTTACTATGTACCTTACACCAAATGCTTCCCATGTTTTCTTTTGTTTAATAGTCATGATTACCCTGTAAATAATAATTTACCTTTTACTTAAGAAATGGAGATTCTGAGAATTTAGATAATCTGTTCAAGATTCCACCCATAGCATTTGTGAAATTTGAGCCCAGATAGCATTACCGTACTGAGCTAATTTCCTGAGTCTGTGGGGGTGACCTAAATATTAGTTGACAATCAAGAAGATAAATAGAAATTTGCAAAAAAGGAACTATGGCATCTTTATGTTAATTAAAACTATGGACTTTATGTTAAAGTCTATCTTTATGGACTATGGTACATGCACTAGATCAAAAAATTTTAGATTCTTCAGCATGTTTGAATATTTGGCTCTTTGTTAGCTGCCAGCAGTTGAGGGAAACCCAGAATTCTTATTTCTCAGTTTCTGGCTTCCAAAAGTTATTTCCGTAGGAACATATCAGAGCTGCAAAAGCAAGTTAAGTGCCTTAATATCATCACTACCTAATGGCTAGAACTTCCCATGTTTCAGTCTAGCTAGTATCTAAGGGGAAAAGGGAGGAGAAATGGAACCATGGACTTTAAAGGAAATGAACTTATTTCATCCCTGTGGTCTCTTGCTGGCCAAGCATAGAATCTTTGCTTTCTAATTGGCATTTGTGTGCATGCACAGTCGCTCAGTTGTGTCTGACTCTTTGTGACCCCATGGAATGTAACCCGCCAGTCTCTTCTGACCAAGGGATTCTCCAGGCAAGAATACTGGAGTAGGTTGCCATTTCCTCCTCCAAGGGATCTTCCCCACCCTGGAATCCAACCTGCATCTCCTGGGGCTTCTGCATTGGAAGGTGAAATTTTTACCACTGAGCCATCTGGAAAGCCCTCTAATTGCCATTTTAGGTAAAGAATAAGAAGAGAAGATGTCTGTGAACTCTGCCTCAGGGGATAATTATCAGGAATGTTCTATTTCTTTGTATCATCAGTAATTGTTACTTGCTGACATTATTTGTTTATTGCTATGTTGATGAAAAATTAATCAGCTGATCTAAGAAAGAAATGGAAAATTTTACTAGAACCAAATCTTAACATTATAAGCTGGGAAGAGCATCTCAGAAAGCTCTGAGAAATGTTCTGCCCCTTCTAAGTCAAGGCAGTTATATAAGGTTTTGGAGACAGAGGGCTATAGACAGTTTACACAATCCAGATCTAGGAATCATCATGGCCTCTTACGAGATCAAGAGGGAATGCTGTTTTAAGGATTTGTCTTGTTTATCCTAAGAAAATGTTGCTTGTTGTCTTTGAGCAGGTATTTCTGCCCATGGGAGAGGTTTGGACGTTACATAATGCAGATACACAATGCACAGTAAGGAAGAGAGAGGAGCCAAAGGGCAGAAAAAAATTTTATGTTAAAATTTTTCTTGTTGTGCCACAAAATATGAATTTTATTTCTCAGCTATAAATGTCGAAGATCAATTTATGCACTCCAGACATTAGACACTATAAAAGTATTTTAAAAATAGAATGATTACCATTGGTCAACGAGAGTGAAGGTTTCCAGGAGTAAGGGAATCAGAGGTTTCTCTGTAATAGTCTTATGGATGTCACCAAAGACATATATAAAGGAAGCTGCATATCCTCTGTAGTTGATCCTTTTATATAGAGGGTTAGATCACTCTCAAGCCACCGTAGGAGGGTTAATCAGACAATACATCTCAAAGGCTTTAGATGCTCACAAATTGACTTTCTCTTGAGAAGGCTTGTAAACAAATACTGTGTCATTATAAGACCATTACAACATCTTGGGTGGGCTCTGGCTTTGTGCCCAGAGTTTGGAAGAAGAGATAATCAGCAAGTGTGATCAAACCACTCTGTGGCCTGTGGGTTCCTGAGGCTGTTGAAGCTCTCATTACATCCATCAGCTGGTGACAACTCCGGGGCGCCCACTGTGTGCAGAGCACTCAGCGCTATGGGAAGCATTTGAGCAGAGAGAAGATGGTTCTTCTGCTCTAGAAGAGTTTTGACTTTTCTGGGGCAGTCAGGAGCACACACATGAAAATTAGTAAGAAGATAAAAGAGAAACAACCATTTCGCCACACCAAAAAGCTCAAAACCACATTTTCCTGACACAGCTATCTGTCGTCAGCTTGATTCAAGTGACTGCGTGGTCAGAGTTAGATGGAGTTAAAAAGGGAGGTAGATGGAATTGTGGAGATTTGGGGAGGGTATGGGGAAGAAGGAAGAGAAGCAGCAGCAGCATTCACAGAAGGAGTCGAGGTTAGTGTAGGCTCTCAGAGTTAAGAATGAGAGGTAAGAAAGGAGGAGGTTAACAAAGGTTGCTTGGGCTTCACTGGTGGCTCGGCGGTAAAGAACCCACTTGCCAATGCAGGAGATGCAGGTTTGATTCCTGGGTCGAGAAGATCCCCTGGAGAAGGAAATGGCAACCCACTCTAGTATTCATGCCTGGGAAATCCCATGGACAGAGGAGCCTGGTGGGCCACATTCCATGGGTCGCAAGAGTCAGACACGACTTAGTAACTAACCAACCAGCAAAGGGTGCTTAGATAAGTGCCATGAAACCAATACTGGGAGTGAGGATAGCTCAATGTCATGGGGACAGTCAGCTACGGAACCCAACATCTTTAAGTTCGAGATCAAGAATTTTCTTTTGCTTTGAGGAAATTAGGTATTTCTACAGGTTTCTGAGAAAGGGCCAGACTTCACAGAACAGAGCCAAGAATGGAAGCAGAACAAGAAGAGATGCTATCTTCTGGATCACCCAGTGGATACCATTTGGGTCCCAGATCTTCTGTAAAGCCTGTCATGCCTCATCTTTTCTCTGAACATTTATCATGTTTAGAGGTTACACTACATAATCTATCACTTGATCATTCTCTTGTTTAGCTTGTTCATATAACATGAAATCAATGTTAGGACCATGACTGACACAAATGTTATGCAATTAAATAACTGTTACCATAAAGGAAGTGTTTTCTATAAGAAATAAAGGGCTATGCAATGATTTTTGAGGTTAGGCTTGCTTGTGGGTGAGCTCAATTAGCTTCTGATTACAGTGTGAACTTTGGACCTTCCAGGTGGCACTAGTGGTAAAGAACCTGCCTGCAATGCAGGAGACAGAAGTGATGTGGGTTTGATCCCTGGGTCAGGAAGATCCCCTAGTGGAGGGCATGACAACCTACTCCAGTATTCTTGCCAGGACAGTCAATCACATGGACAGAGGAGCCTGGCAGGGCTACTGTCCATAGGGATCGCATGGAGTGGGACATGAGTGAAGCAACTTAGCATGCACTCACAGAATATAAACATCACAGGACTGAGGGCATTCATTAACTTGCATACTGGAGCGAAACGACGCTACTGGTATTTTGTCATTTATTTTGCTTATCACTGACATTTTAAACATTAGCTATGACTCCTGTTGTCTTCTACTCTTGCTCTCAATTGCCACACTACCCAAGAAGAAGGAGGGGCCTGGACCCGGGTTCCTTTGTCCTGTCAACTTGAGGCTCTCTTATGACATTGATTGTTGATTTAACCAGAAGAAGACCTTGGTTAAAATAAATTATCGTAGGGAAGGGAGTGGGGCTCTGTAAGCCTGGATCAGACCCTGGGGAGAAAGAGAAGGATGGAGGAGAGTGGGGGTGGGGGGGCAGGGTAGCTGGGCAGATGGTAACACTCAGAAGATCTGTGGGGCAGCCTAAGATCTAAGATCTCATCTCCCTCCTTCTGCAGGGAGATGAGGGCCCCAAGCTCTTTGGTTTGAAATACAAATAATCCATGCAAATGTGGAACAGTGCTTAACCACAGCAAGGATCCAGTAAGTGGAAATTAGAAAAGATTGGGTTATTTCTGAAAGGTTTTTGAATGGGAATGATTTGGTGACAGCACTTTCTAAATGACAGCACCCTCCATTTGATCTGAAATTTTAACTCAGTGTTGAACTGTCTAGGTACAGCTTGCAATCCAGATTTCTAACATGTTACAAACATTATCAATATATATTTCTGTACTGATACCACTCTAAAGGCAGAAAGTGAACTAAAGAGCATCTTGATGAAGGTGAAAGAGGAGACTGAAAAAGCTGGCTTAAAACTCAACATTCAAAAAATGAAGATGATGGCATCTGGTCCCATGACTTCATGGCAAATAGATGGGGAAACAATGGAAACAGTGACAGGTTTTACTTTCTCAGACTCCAAAATCACTGCAGATGGTGACCGCAGCCAGGAACTTAAAAATACTTGCTCCTTGGAAGAAAAGCTATGACAAACCTAGATAGTCTATTAAAAAGCAGAGACATCACTTTGTGACAAATGTCTGTATAGTCAAAGCTATGGTTTTTTTCAGTAGTCATATATGGATGCGAGAGTTGACCATAAAGAAGGCTGGGTGCTGAAGAATTGATGCTTTCGAATTGTGGTGCTGGAGAAGACTCTTGAGAGTCTTTTGAACTGTAAAAAGATCAAACCAGTCAATCCTAAAGGAGATCAACCCTGAATATTCATTGGAAGGACTGATTCTGAAGCTGAAGCTCCAATACTTTGGTCACCTAATGTGAAGAGCTGACTCATTGGAAAAGACCCTGATGCTTGGAAAGATTGAAGGCAGGAGGAGAAGGGGGTGGCAGAGGATGAGATGGTTAGACAACATCACTGACTCAATGGACATGAGTCTGAGCAAACTCCAGGAGATAGTGAAGGACAGGAAAGCCTGTCGTGCTGTAGTCCATGGGATTGCAAAGATTTGGACAGGACTTAGTAACTGAACAATAACAGCAACTGAAAAATGGCACGAAAGACCAGCATACCAAAATCTGACTGCAATGACTGCTTCTGCAGATTCAGCTGAAGTCAAGCACACCTAATTCACGTTCCTACAGTCCATGATAAAAACAGCCAACACTCATCCTGTGCCAAATACTATACCATGTCTTAACAGGTCATGATCTCATTTGATTTTCATCATGATCCTGTAATGTGGGTTCTTTTACTTTGTCTCTTTTCCTGAGGAGGAAAGCAAAAATATAGAGAAATTAAAGATGAACCATGTGCAATTGCTAATATTCAACTGGTTTGGAACTTCAGATATGGCAGTCTCATATGGTTCAACCTGATTAATGTGTCCAAGGTCACATGATGGACAAATGGTGAAAATTAGCCAAAGCATCTCACTCTCAAGCCCTGGGGCCTTATCCACTAGACAATACTGACTGCATGTAGCTGAAAGATGAAGGTGAGTGAGCCAGGGGTCAAGATTATATGATAAGCCTTTGAAGGCAAATCATTTCAGGGCAGTTCAGAAAAAAACTATTTGTGTAAAGTCTAGGGAAGCAACATGAGTCAGTGTGTGTTAGCAACAGGGTTTGATTAAGCAGAATTCTGACCACTCAGCTTTGTATTTGCCACCAAATCGCTGGAAGTGACCTCCTCTTTAAATCTCATATTGTTCTGTTAATGGATATGATACCAATGGTCCTCTCGAGGGATGCTTTCAAAGGGGTACCTAAGATGAATGGACCAGGAGACAGGAGCCACTCAACATTTCCAGCAAAGAAAGTTCAAGCCCTAAGGATGCTTCCCAAGAGGTCAGCCTCACTGTGTGGGAGGGAGCCCTGGGCCAGGCTTATCTTAGTATTCAGCAGGATGAATGAGCAGCCATTTTCCCTTTCTAGATTGTTCGTTCCTTCAGAGCTGGAAATTTACAATGATTCAAGAGTTCTGACTCATTTTGATGAGCCTGCTTGTCATTAACACAAATCAGATGAAGTTGAAAGCCCATCTCAACATCAAGAGGTCAAACACAGGCTGCTGTCACTGGAAAACCCCCCCAGGCACTTGCTTTCACAAGGTCGTTATGAGGAAGAGTTTCAAAGAAACGTTAGGCAAAAGAATGTTTGTACTTCCCATGGTGTATGCAGCCAGGCTGCAGATGAAAATGATAGCAATTTATTTTGAAATTTGCTCTTTAATTCTGACGGATTTTCTAAGCAAATGATTTTGAATCCAACAGCTGCTGGGTGAGCAGAACGTGCTAGAATAAATCAATCTTCTGCTACCTCCAGAGTGGTGAATAATATGTCTTGGTTAGTGCAGTAAAGATTCCTACATTCAAAATACAGAGCACCCGGCACAACTTGCATGTGATTGCAAATATTCAAATGACATGTACAGATCCTGCAAAGACTGAGTAATAAATCATACAGCAACCAAGCGCCTTCCCATTTGCACGGGTTTCTATTGGCTTGAAAGAAAAAAGAAACAAATGAGGACAAGCATAATCAAAAGCCAACTCTGGATATCTATCACTGTTTCTGACCTGGCCTGGTCTTGCAAACATGGGACCTAGCCTAGTCTTAGAAAAATTTAAATACAGCATAACATGGTCTCTACCAGGGGAACAGCTTGTTGAGAAGCAGGTCCTGGAACACTCCCAAGCCTACTCCCACCAGGGTTCATCCTACAGGCTTTGGGCAAGGAGAACACACCCCTAATGCATCTCCAAATGGAAAGGGATATGATGTCTTGCTCTCCTCCAAAACAGTATCTTGGAGTGAAGGGAGTGATGGGGAAAAAGAAAATGTGCTCATTGTAAGGAAGGGAAAATAAACAATGGCCAATGGGAAAAGAGGAAAAATCAAGGAACCAGGACAAGGAGGTGGATTTTTAATAGTAAGACACCCAAGTTTTCACAATGCAAATGCTCATAAGACTAAAGGAAAAGTTTGCACAACATAATAAAGCACTTATTTATTTACTTATTTATTTACCTTTGAAATCCCTCTAGATTTAATATGCATAGGATTTTATTTGTTTATTTATTTGGCTGCGCTGGGTCTCAGTTGTGGTATGCAGGATCTTTGCTCCATCATATGAGGTCTTTCAAGGCCCTGCACAGACTCTCTCTAGTTGTCACTCGAGGGCTCAATTGCTCTGCACCACGTGGGACCTTAGTTCCCCAACCAGGCATCCATCCAACCTGCATCCCTTGCTTCAAAAGGTTGATTCTTTACCCCCAGGCCACCAGGGAAGTCACAATATTTAGGATTTTAAAATACTATATCTAGCTATTCCTAGAAGGCCCACTGCCTATGAATAAAAGAATATTCTTTTTTAGAAAGTCAGATGGGTAAGAGTAAGCCTTTACCCTTCTTCTGCCTGATCCCCTGTTATTTATCAGAAATCAGAAGGATGAGTTGAAGAATCCAGGGATCTGTTTTTCAAATCTAAAGATTTTGATGCAAAAGGAAAAAAAAAAAGGTGTAGGACTATGGAAAATAAATGACAAAAGGAATTATTGTATGTATTTTGAGCCTTTGGATATCTCTACAAGATTATCCAGGTGGTTGTAAACTTGCAAAATACAGAATATGTCTGTGTGTAGAAGCTAAACATGATGCCTTTCTTTTGGAAACCTATTATTCCAGGACCTGGGTGTTTAAAGTGCTCCCTGCAGTTTGGGTAGATTGCTTTTCAGGCTCCTCCTTCTCCGTGACTGGGCAATCGTGAATGCATCCTCAAATGGGAGGTGAGGCAGTTTTGTTGTGGCAGCAATGGAAAGACTTGAAAAGGCTTCTACTTATAACAAGAAACCATAATTCCCCATCTTACATTTCATGTCACTTCAATCAGATTGCTTTAGGCCTCCAGGTTCAAAAGTTAGATTGAGCAGCTGGTGTTCCTTCTCCATTCATCATAAATATAGAATCAAAACACAGATCCATCACATCTGTTAACAGATAAATAATATAAAACATACCCTGAGTAATCGGAAAGTTAGTGCCACCTTTGTCCATTCAACTGTCAGACTGTGCTCAAGACCTGGTTTTGCTAAAGAATATTCAAGCATATCTGTACACATGAAGAGACTGTGATGGAAAATCGTAGATACCATGCATTGATCTATTGAGTTGGCAAAAAAGTTTCCTTCAGTTTTAAGGAAAAATAAAAGACACATTTTTCATTTTCACAAAGAACTTTATTGAACAATGTATTCACCATTTTGTTCCACTACTTTCTGCCATTTTTTCAGGCAACTTCATAATTCCATCTCCCCAAAACTTTTTATTTTTTATGCAAAGAATTGTTCTTGGTACCTTGTACAGTCTTCCAGGGAATTGAATTTTTTCCATTAAAAGAATCTCGCAAAGACTAAACCAAATCAAAATTCTGGAGGTGCAATGTCTGGTCAATACGGTGGATGAATCAGAACTTTCCAGCCAAGCTGTAACAGTTTTTGCCTGATCATCAAAGAAACATGCAGTATTTCGTTATCCTGATGGAAGATAATGTATTTTCTGTTGACTAATTCCAGATACTTTTCATCAAGTGCTGCTTTCAGTTGGTCTAATTGGGAGCAGTACTTGTTGGGATTAATCATTTGGTTTTCCGGAAGGAGCTCATAATAGAGGACTCCCTTCCAATCCCACCATATACACAACATCACCTTCTTTGGATGAAGACCAGTCTTTGGTGTGGGTAGTGGTGGTTCACTACATTTGCCCCCTAGTCTCTTCCATTCCACATCATTATACAGTATCCATTTTTCATCACCCATCACAACTGTTTTTTAAAAAACAGAATGTTTTCATTATGTTTCAGTATAGAATTGAATGAAGAAATATGGTCAAGTTGTTTTTTGCTTAACTTATGTGGAACCCAAACAACAAAGTGATTAACATAACTAAGCTGGTGCAAATGATTTTCAATGCTTGATTTGGATATTTTGAGTATGTTGGCTATCTCCTGTGTGGTGTAACACTGATTGTTTTCAGTTAATGTCTCAATTTGACCTCTATACCTTCAACAGGTCTACCTGACTGTGGATCATTGTCCAGTGAGAAATCTCCAGCATGAAACTTTGCAAACCACTTTTAACATGTTCGATCAGTCACAGCACCTGCTCCATACATTATGCAAATCTTCTTGTGTTTCAGTTGCGTTTTAACTTTTTTTGAAATAATAAAGCATAATACGCCCAAAATGTTGCTTTTTCTCCTTCCATCTTCAGTATTAAAGTGGATACACACAAATTCACTAATTATAATAAGTATTTTTACAGCTGTCACAATACAATCTAACAAAATTGTTTCGAATGAAGTTAAAGACGACCAAGTGCTACTACAGCCATCTTATGGAAAACACCGAACTTTTTTGCTAACCTAAAAGATTCGGTCTACATTTGCATGCTGCTAGCTCACCCAGAGATTCCAGCTGTATTCCTGCTGGATGTTTTAGCTTCTAAGTCTTACTACTTATAGCCTTGGGGAAATCACTCACTGAGTCTTAGTTCCCACGTGTATAAAAGAAAAGGCTTGGATCTCCAGACTTTAGACCTCATGCTAATGAGTCAGATGGTGCAGTGGCAAAGAATCTGCCTGCTAATGCAGGAGATGCAAGAGATGTGGGATCAATCCCTGGGTTGGGAAGATCCTCTGGAGAAGAAAATGGCAACCCACTCCAGTATTCTTACCTGGAAAATTCCATGGACAGAGGAGTCTGGCGGGTTACAGTCTATGGGACTGCAAGGAGTCAAACACAACTACACAGCTGAGCACAACAATGAGTTTATAGCAAACCTCTATACAGAGTCAAATTTCTTTGGCTAAGTCGGATTACTGTTGGGAAATAGTAGCCTCACAATGACCCTGTCTGCTGCCTGGCCCAAGTATAATCTATAGGAAATGCTCACAAATCCTTTGCTCCTAAAGCTCCTTGTAGTGTAGACCCACAGCAGTGCAGTCATCACTCTCCACCACTGTCATGGGCAACTGGAACTTTCCCAGAAGGGGGTCAGCACTGGTCCTCAGGGTGTATACTTTCTAAGCAGTTTCCAGAAAGTCTTCTTCATTAGGCTTGGGGTGAGGGAACTAGCAACATTTCTCTTGGAGGAATTGGAAGGGAGGAGTGTTGGAGAATTAACATAGCAATAGTTATCAAATGAAATTGCTTTGAGAGCTTCTCTTGCTCTTATATTCTTTCAGAGTTGAAGGGGTTCCAAGAATATTGAAATACTACATGTGGGGAGGCTCTGCCTCATAGTTTGGTATCTGAACTAGGAAGACACTGATTTTAACCTTCTGAAAAATACATAAATCATTTCAGTTTACATTGAAATCACTTCTTCAACTACTCAAAGAGATGCTCATTTACACTCAAAATATCTCCTGAGCAAAAAGCCTTCTACTACCAGGTTCCAGGATACTGGGGATGGCAGAGGGTGAGATAGTTGGATAGCATCACCGACTCAAATGACACGAATTTGAGCAAACTCCAGGAGATAGTAGGGCACAGAGCAGCCTAGCCGCTACAGTCCATGGGGTTGGGACATGACTTAGTGACTAAACAACAACAACCACAACGACCAGTCTCAAGATATCTTTTATGATTTTTTTCAAAGACTTCTAAAAAACAGAACTGACTCAACTAAGAACCATGCTTTCATTCCCATTTAAAATAACACCCATCAATTCAGAAAGCGTGCAGACTATCCACAACAAGCATTCAGAAAGGTCTCATGCACTTCTGTATCTGTGCAAGGATGTATTGCTTAGTCTTTCTTAACTGATCTTGCTGTCATTCCTCAAGTTCTCTAAAAGTGTGACATTCAGCCATTTAGAGGGGTACAGAAAAAGGCACAAGATCAGTGTGAATGATGCTGGTGATATTTGTAGAGACGTAAACTGAGGACAAAGCCTCCTTATTCTGTATTCAAATTAAACAATCTTCACAAGAGGAGGAGAGTGTAATTCCTTCCAGCAGAGGGGTGCAATGAAATAAACTGATGTGACAGATGGCCACACCATAATCCACCCTAATTACCGTAATTCATTAGGATACCAGGTTACATCTTGATCAGGATTGAACATGAAGTGTGTGCAGAAACAGCATTTCCATTAACCCTATCCAGAAAAGATGCACTTCTTCACCTTGGTGGGGGAACTTGGTAGGAAAATGAAGCCATGATGATCCATGCTGAATCCAGTTCCAAGAGCAGACAGGGTTTCAAGTTCAGGCTGAGCCCACCCAGAGAAGGGCAACTGTTTCCAAAGAGAAACTGAGGCTGTGTAGGACATAGTATGGTGAACCTTAGGGGACCTGAAGACCCTCATATGGGACAAGGTTTAGAAGGGGAAAGTATTGCTTTCATCTTTGTACTTGAAGAAAGGCTATTTCCTGATAAGAGGACAAATCTCCTTGTTTGTGTATCATTTCAGTGTATGCTGTCTCTGCTGTTAGTGTGAAAAGCCTTTTAGCTTGAGTTGAAAACAAACCAGTGGAGAGAAAGAGAAAAAAAAATAGAAGGAAAATGAGTGTACACGACCACCTGCTTTCCTGGGTAGATAGAAAGCGTCAAAAGAAAATACATTTGAGGTGCTTGGGGGCATAATAAATATATGGTAGTTTTTTTTAGTACTGTCCTTCAGGATGTTGTTGAAAAAATGCTTTCATCTCCTAGGGCTGTGTGATCATCAATTTAAGGGAAATTGCTTCCACCAGCTGATGACGCCCAAATCCATATCTCTAATTTCAGACCCCTCTTTAGAGCTTGGCGCCCATATATCTAGGGTTTTATAGGACACTCATTCATATAGGCATCCAACAAGCATTTCATAGGGTGTGCCATGTGGCAGGAATTGTGTAGTGAGGAATCCACATGGTTCATCACTTAGTGTGGGAGACAAAGTAAAAAAAAAAGTTTAAAACTTACAAAGCTGGGGAGCAGAAAGAACACAGTGCTGGGGAGCAACAAGCAGGGGCCTGACCTGCCTGGAGTCATGGAAACCAAGGAGGAAATGATGTTGAAGCCAAGACCTGAGATCTGAGGAGGGATTACTCAGGGAAACCCGGGAAGAGAGGCCACGATGATGGAGGAACAGGGAGGGGACACAGTCTTTGCAAATGCCTAGAAGGAATAGAGACTGTGGGATATTGGGGGAAAAAATAGGGCAGTTTGGGGTAGCAGGAACATCAGTCATGCTTCAGGTCTGGCTCTCCTTTTGTACCTCTCTTCTTGTGAATGACATGACCATCTTCCCAGGGACCCAGGGCGTCTTCCTCTTTGCCTCCTGCAAGTATAATAAATCACCACCTTTCTTCTGAGAGCCTTGCAAATGGGTTTCCTCCTCCCCAAGCCCACCATCTCTCCCCAAGCTGGTGCTGACCGTCTCTGTGCTCATCCTCCTGCCGTTGTCTTTCTTCCAGCGATGACTCACATCACTGACACAGGGCTCGCTCTAGAAGACGGACGGTACCATCTCTTTTCCCACCAACGAATACTCATGGCCCTCCAGGTTAACACCTGCTCCTTCCTGGGCCAGATGAGGTCTGGTGTGATTTGCCCTCTGCACAACCTTTCAGAACCACCTGGTCTGCACATCGAATCTAAGATCCCACTATATGGAGCTGCCTCAAAAGCGTGAAAGTGTTAGTTGCTCAGTCGTGTCCCACTCTTTGCGACCCCATGGACTGTAGCCAGCCAGGCTCCTCAGACAAGAATACTGGAGCGGACAGCCTTTCCCTTCTCCAGGGTTCTCTCTGGCCCAGGGATCGAACCTGAGTCTCTGGCATTGCAGACCGATTCCTTACTTTCTGAGTTGCCAGGGAAGCCCTGACCAAGGAGCTGCTTCATGTGAGGGTTGATTTTATGTGTTAACATGAGCAGGTCACAGGTGTGCCCAGATATTTAGCTACACATTATTTCTGGCATGTCTGTGAGGGCGCTGGGATGAAATTTGCATGAAAATCAGTGGACTCAGTAAAGGAGTGCCCTCTCCAAGGTGTGTGGAACTTGTCCAATCCATTGAGGCCTTGAAAAGAACACGAAGGCAGATGGAGGAAGAATTCCAGCCCTTCCTGTCTCATTGGGGGATGATTTCTCCTGCATTCTTGGTTCTCAGGCCTTCAGACTAGGACTGAATGATACCAGTCTTTCCTGGGTCCCCAGCTTCCAGATGGCAGATCATAGGACTTCTCAGCCTCTGTAAGTACAGAGCCAATTCCTTATTTTCTATCTACTTACATAAATAGATTAGGTCCAACTTTTTGTGGCCCCATGGAATGTAGCCCACCAGGCTCCTCTGGCCATGGGATTTCCCAGGCCAGAATCCTGGAGTGGGCAGTCATTCCCTTCCCCAGGGGATCTTCCCAACCCAGGGATCAAACCCAGGTCTCCTACATTGCAGGCAGATTCTTTACCATCTGAGTCACCAAGGAAGCCCTAGATACCCTGGGAAATAATAAGCATGAAATATGAAACTTGAGAGTCTGGCAAGACCTGGTAACTGAAATATATTAGTCAAGGTTTTCTAGAGAAACAGAATGAATATTTTATACACATAGCTCTCAAGTTTCATGTGTCCTGCTTTTTCTTTCCAAGATGTCCCCACATTTCCTGTCTAGCTAACTCTATTTATTCTGCAACTCTCAGTAAAAACATTGCCGTCTCTGGACAGCCTCTTTGGTACACCCATCCCCAGTCTGAATGGGGGGCCCTGTGTCTTTCTGGGCAGTCTGTGCTTGCTTCTCCAACAGCGTAAGTCACAGCATATCTCTAGACTGAGTCTGTCTGCCTTCCTCACTGGGTTCGAAGTGCTTTGGGGGTAGGTTTACAGTATTTAATCTCATATTAACTTGAGCACAGCATGGTATCCCCAAGCATTCTCTAATTCTATCCTGCTTTCCAGATTGTCACAAGACACATTTCTATGTATTATCTGCTCCACTGTGAGGCAGGCTTTGTGACGCCAGGGAGTTTGTCCATTTGTTCAATCTTCAGCTTTCACAATGATACCTGGCACAGAATAGGTGTTCAAATCGTTGTGGATTTATTGAATGCATGAATGAAGTTAACATTCAAGCCCATATCCTGGCTTTGGCTCATTATTTTTTCAACATGGCAAAACACTTCTTTCCCCCAGTTTTCTTTGACATGAGATCGTCTAGTAACTGACTGTGTAACTTAGGACAATCCTTTCTCTGGTTCAGTTTTCCCATCTGTGACATCATGAATGTTTTAATTAAAGTTTTATTTGTCTGCCTCACAGGGATGTGGGTGTGTTTCCCATCTTCGCATCGCTAGCCATGATGCTTGATAAATATTTTTTGAGTGAATGAATAATGGAGGTGTGGCATCATGATTATAAAACAACCTCCTTCATTAAATTTTCATGAGGTTTAAATGAATTTATAGATGTACAACATTTAAACAGTGTCTGGCACATGGTAGTTGATAGGTGTTAGCTATCCTCTTCATCATCAAAATTATTTCCATTTTCACTTTATATTCCCTAATCCTTTCAAATCACACCTCTGAAAGGTTTCTCCTATCACAAGACCTTCAAATAACAGCTATCTCAATAATTTTAGGGACCATAGGACTGTCTCACGCACAGTTCCCAGCACAATGCTTTGTTGTTGCTCGGTCGCCAAGTCATGCCTGACTCTTGGTAAACCCATGGACTGCAGCACGCCAGGCTTCCCTGTGCCTCACCATCTCCCAGAGTTTGCCCAAGTTCATGTCCAGTGCTAGGTGGTTGTTAAATGCTTCAGCAAAACAACAGTTTGGAATCCCCCTTTAAAAATACTTCCATCTTTATACACAGGTCATCTCTTTAGATTGCCCACTACTGAACCAACCTGCACTTTTCAGTAGAAAGAGAGTTTTGGTGAAACAGGTTTTTTGTGTCTGTTCTTCCCACTTTCATTATGAATAACAGTTATGAGCAGGATAACAGCAGCATTTCTATTTTTATACATGACATTCATCCATCTGCTTTTCCAAACCTGACACCTGAGCAAGATACATTTCATCCTAGATTTAGAAATGAGCTGAAATTGGAAAAAAAACATCCTCAGGTGTTCCTAGAAGCAAATAAACACAAGGTTGGGCTGTAGCAGCCGTTTCCACAGAGATGTTAAAAGGCCAATCTGAGTGTGCAGTCCGGGTACAGTGGAGAGATGCAAGTCACACTATTTTTAGAGCTGGTGGCTTGCAATCCTCTGGTGCCAATAAAAGTTTTCATACCCTGGAAATTTACTACTAATAAAAATGAGATCTTTCTGGTGTCTGTGATGAATGCTGGTGGGTCCTGAGTAGGTTGTCTGATGCTGGTTTGTGTGACTGTCTATAAGCATAAAGTTTAAGCATCGTCCAAAAGATGGCACTGTTTATTTGTGTTTTTATCAAGCTTAATTACAAATGTATCATGCAGGCACATTAATGAACTAAATGAAGATGGAACAGAGATATCATCCGACACACAAATCAAACTGTCGTTTTACCATGGGTCTTTTCTGACTCTTCATCTTGTTCTTTGGCAGATGAATATGCCCAAGCTGTTAAATGTAGTAACTGCAATGTCAGCAAAACTTTTACTTATTAAGTACTATTTTTTTTTTTTCTATCTAAAGGGGATTCTGGAATCCACTTTTGAAATCATTACAGATGTATCATAGAAGAGGGGTAATCAAGACATATTTAACATTTTAATCCTGAAAAGCTTGATTTTCAAACGTGAGTTCTCTAATGATCTCAGGGAACCCAGAACGGGTAGTTGTGGGTCACTGGTTACTAGAAAGCATTGTTCTCTTTTTTTCCCCCTAGATTCCACACATATGCTTTAATACACTGTATTTGTTTTTCACTTTCTGACTTACTTCACCCTGTATGACAGATTCTAGGTTCATCCACATCACTAGAAATGACCCACTTCCCTTCCTTTCACAGGTACTGACGAACCTATTTGCAAGGCAAGAATAGAGACGCAGTTGTAGAAAATGAACTTTGGGCACAGAGTGAGGAGTGGCTGGAATGTATTGATAGAGTAGTGCGGACATTTATACACTGCTGTGTGTGAAACAGGTGGCGAGTGGGGTGCTGCCTACAGCTCAGGATCTTCACGGCGCTCTGTGACGGCCTCGGGGGGTGGGATGGGCGTGGGAGGGAGGTCCAAGGAGGAGGAGATGTGTGTATACACAGAGCTGGTTCACTTTGTTGTACAACAACCAACACAACATTGTAAAGCAATTATAGTCCAATTTTTAAAAAATAAGAAGAAAGCATTGTTCTTTGAAATTACTTGGGAACAAAAGGTGAACATTTCAAAATGACTTTAGAACAAATAGGCGATTAGGGATGATGACATTGGTTAAATCCCAAGATATACTGGGGGATAGTTCCTTGTAGGAGGGTGGCACACGGTTTCTTTAGGAGCATTTCTGACATTATGACATATATATATATAGATATATATATGTAAATGAATATATATTTTTATTTTTGTGGCCCAGCATTTCTTTAGAAAATCATCTTCCCCATTCCTGAGTTACTTTTACTTATTTTCAGTTTATTGGTTAAGGCAAGTCAAACGACAACCTTACATTTAACGGGGTAGGCAGATTCAGAGCGGCCATGTCCCCGAGGGGAGGAAAATCAAATATTTTGATAATGAGTACTATCACCTAAAATTTGAAGGGGATCTTCACAAGGCTTTAAGCAGAAGCCAGTGAGTGGTTTCACTAAGCTAGTGGGCAAGGGGTCAGGGGGGAATGGATCATCATGTGTGGAAATGAATACAATTCCTGATAAAAACATTTTTTTTTTTAATGAACACAAAATCATAGCAGGAAAGCACACTGAGTGTTCATTAATGCACATACTAGGGTGAGTAGGAATGGTTTTTACTCCAATGCCTTCAAAGCCACTTGTTACCAGGGCTAGATCAGAGCTTTATAGAGTAGAAAACATGTCCCCTGTACACAAAAGAAAACATTCAGGGAACTAGTCCCCTTTCTGATACTAACAGAAAGCAGACAGCATTCATGTGTATTTATTATGGTAGGTAGTACTTGAAATACATCAATTATTCCCAGAACTGCAAGTGAACAGGCAGGTGGTAAACTGCGGGGATGGGTAGCAATTAAGAATTTCCAAGAACCAATAAAGATTTCTCTTATGTACTTTAATAACAGCTGAAATTTTATAGGAGAAAGTGCCAGAAATTTTAATTGTGCCTGTTTTTCTTTATCTTTTACTTCCTATTGCATCCTTCCATATTCGTAATACTGCATAATATGTTCGCAGTGGTTTCCATATAATAACATGTGTAGGTGCTTAGAAGCTCAGTTGCGTCCAACTCTCTGCAGCCCCATGGACTGTAGCCCGCCAGGCTCCTCCGTCCTTGGGGATTCTCCAGGCAGGAATACTGGAGTGGGTTGCCATGCCTTCCTCCAGGGGATCTTCCTGACCCAGGGATGGAACCCGCATCTCCTGTGTCTCCTGCATTGGCAGGCAGATTCCTTACCACTGAGTCACGTGGGAAGCCCACAAGGAATAGAGGTGCATAATAAATCTTACTATATCGAAACACAGTAAAGATGTTAAGTTGTAAGTTTCAGAGTCAGACATAGCTCCATCTGAATCTTAGCTGCTCTTTACTTTCTGCAGGACCTTGCCCACTTTACTTCACCTCTCTGAGCTCTTGTTGCCTCATCTAGAAAATGCTATCAACCTCAAGATTGTCTTGAGAATTAAATAATAGGATTTATGTAAAGGACTTGGCATAACATCAAGTTAAAATTTTTTCCAAAATTTTACATACTTTATCTCCTTAAACCTCATGATAAGTCAGCAGAAGAAATACTATAGGCCTCACCTAAGAAAATGGAGGTTCGGAAAGTTTGAAGTATACTTAGGGAGGTGGGACAAAGCCTAGGTCTACTGATGTCCAGCTCAGTGACATTTCCCTGGCCATTACTGTGCGCGTGACTAAGAAGGACTCCTATTTTTATCTAGTGGTGATGTTGACTTTTTTTTTAAAAAAGCATTTTATTTACTTAATTATTTATTTTAACACCAAAAACATTTGGTATTGGGGTACAGCCATTTAGCAATGTTGTGGTAGTTTCAGATAAACAGCAGAGAGACTCAGTCACACATACACATGTATCCATTCTCCCCCAAACACCCCCCCATCCAGGCTGGCACATAACATTGAGCAGAGTTCCCTGAGCTATATGTAGGTCTTTGTTGGTTATCCATTTTAAATATAGCAGTGTGTACATGACCTTCCCAAAGTCCCTAACTACCCCTTAAGAAGGACTCCTGTTTATATGTATTTGATGGCTAGTTTTATATGTATAAATAGCTAGGGTTTGTATAGTACCTAGTTTTTAAATCAAACATGAATTCTAGGTATTGTAGTGAAGGTATTTTGTAGATGTGGTTAGCATCTAAAGTTAACTGAATTTGAGGAAAGGAAATAGCCCTTATTAATGTGGTGGGCTTCGTTTAATCGGTTGAAGGTCTTAAAAGCAAAACTGAGGTTTCCTGAAGAAGAAATTCTACTTCCAGATTGTAGCATTAAGATCTGCCTGACAGGGGCAGAGATGCAGATGTAGAGAATGGACTCATGGCCACAGCAGGGGAAGGCGAGGGTGAGACAAACTGAGGGAGTGGCACTGATGTGTGTATATGCAGCACCAGCTGTGAAGTGGGCAGCTGGTGGGAAGCTGTTGTGTAATACAGGGCGCTCAGCCTGGGGCTCTGTGGTGACCTCGGGTGGTGGGATGGGGGGGTGGGAAAGAGGGTCAAGGGGGAGGAGATAAATGTATACATAAAGCTGATGGACGTAGAGCAGAAACCGACACGGCACGGAAAAGCATTATCCTCCGATTAAAAAACAAGCAAACAAAAAAAGACCTGCCTGAGTTTCCAGCCTGCTGGCCTGCCTTAAAAATCTTGACCTCGCCAATTCCCACAATCACATGAGCTAATTCCTTAAAGTAAATCTCTCTCTGAACCATGAGTTTTAATCTCAAGTCATTTCTAGGTAGTGTAGTCAGGGTTCTCCATAAAACAGAACCAACAGGATACAAATATATGTATGTATGTATATACATATATATAATATAAATACAGGAGACCTAAGAGACCTGAGTTGGGTCCCTGGGTCTGGAAGATCCCCAGGAGGACGGCATGGCAAGCCATTCCAGTATTTTTGCCTGGAGAATCCCATGGACAGAGGAGCCTGGTGGGCTACTTTTTCACTTTGCCTCTTCCAGTCAGCTACACTGCCTCAGACTGCTGTGGAGTTAGGACTTCTGCACTGCTACTTCAGAAGCATGGCTCATGATGTTAGATGGGTGGACTGTGGCAAGTGAGAATACTTAAATGACAGCACAGACCCACAGATACGTACATCCCCTGACATCTCAGACGTGGGAGCAGCTTCTTGACTTTGGACATAAAGCTCGCATGGTGAGATGATCATTTCCACAACTCCGAACCACATGGCGCTCTTCTGGATCCCATCTCCTGCAGTTGTATCATAAAGGCTCAGGAAATGAAAACTCTGCTGAATATCATCTAAGTGAAACATAAGTAAAACCAGACAGAAAATTGCTTTGTAACTTTCTTCCAAGCCAAGAGGCACAGACATGCCTCTTCCTTCCCCCTTGGGTAAGTCTCTTATGATTGCACCCATGAATTTACCTCACAGCATGGATTCCCAGGACAGCACTTGGATTTGGCATTTCACTCCTTCCTGACCATTCAGGAGCCTCCTTCTGTAACCATCCCCTCCTTCCTCGACAAACCTGACTCATAATGATAAGCGAAAGCGAAAGCATTAGTCAGCCCTCAGTCACGTTTGACTCTTTGCGACCCCATGGACTGTAGCCCACCAGGCTCCTCTGTCCATGGGATTCTCTGGGCAAGAATACTGGAGTGGGTTGCCATTTCCTTCAGAGATCAAACCCGGGTCTCCTGCATTGCAGGCAGACTCCTTATCATCTGAGCCACCAGGAAAGAGATAAGGATGGTGGTAATAATAACCTTCATATAGAAACCATGGCACTGAATCAAGCTGCAAGTCTGTGAAGACATTGCTAACCTTTTCATCGTATAAATGAGGCAACTGCGGCTTAGAGAAGTGGCGTATGTGCCCACGGCTCCATATGCATTTCTTTCCTAGAAAAAAATCTGCAGTTCAAAATCACGTCTGTTTGAATCAAAGAGTATCCAACCACTGAATCCAATAGTAATTGTAGCACAAAAGGCATGGTGTCTTGGTTTCTTCAACCTATTTTAGTTAAAAAGTTCAGCCTCACAAAAGTATGCTTTACAAAGTGTTACCACGGGGTCAGGCACATCCTCATGAATCCCTGGGTCCTGCCTCATCAGGTCTTCAGCCCACGGATCTCTTAGTGTAAGTCAGCACGGTTATGGGAGGAGGTGTCCTCTCCCATGACAACTTTCTCCTCTTTAAAAGCCAAAGGCAGATATTATGTGATCTCACTTATATGTGGAAGCTAAAAAGGAATGATGCAAGTGAACCTATCTATAAAATAGAAATGGACCCAGACCTAGAAAACAAACTTATGGTTCCCAAAGGGGACAGCAGGTGGGGAGGGGGGAGATAAATTAGGAGTCTGGGTTTAACAGATACACACTGCTAAAAATAAAACAGATAAACAACAAGGGCCTACTGTATAGCACAGGGAACTATACCCAATATATTGTAATAAACCATAATGCAAACACATCTGAAAAAGAATATATATATATATATATATATGTATAACTGAATCACTTTGCTGAATACTTGAAACTAACACAACATTGTAAATTAACTTACTTCAATTTTTTTAAAAAAAGTCAAAAAAGCAACTATACTCCAATAAAAATTAATTTAAAAAAATAAAAAATCATTTTATAAATAAGAATATATTTTTAAAGCATTTTGCTAAACTTTTTAACATTCTAAGGAAAGTTTAAAATTTGTTTTAATAAAGAATATGGAAATAAATATTTAAAAGACTCAGTGGTTGACTCTTACAGGTCCACTCTTGCCTATAGAGTAGAAAACTCATGCTTGGGAGTGAGGCTGCTTGCAACCTGGGTTTTCCTGGGCTTTGTAACTATGTTACTGCAGAACACCTGCTCTGTGGATGACAGTCTCCACATTTCTCCACACTTGTTCCCCATCACAGACTCCTCCCACCCCTGCCACAGATTTATCCTGTCTTTTGCTTATTCCAGTGGTCATGTATGGATGTGAGAGTTGGACTGTGAAGGAAGCTGAGGGCAGAAGAATTGATGCTTTTGAACTATGGTGTTGGAGAAGACTCTTGAGAGTCCCTTGGACTGCAAGGAGATCCAACCAGGCCATCCTAAAGGAAATCAGTCCTGGGTGTTCATTGGAAGGACTGATGCTGAAGCTGAAACTCCAATACTTTGGCCACCTCATGCGAAGAGTTGACTCATTGGAAAAGTCCCTGATGCTGGGAGGGATTGGGGGCAGGAGGAGAAAGGTACGACAGAGAATGAGATGGCTGGATGGCATCACCAACTCGATGGGTATGAGTTTGAGTAAACTCCGGGAGTTGGTGATGGACAGGGAGGCCTGGCGTGCTGCGATTCATGGGGTCGCAAAGAGTCAGACACGACTGAATGACTGAACTGAACTGAACTGAATGCTTGGGACGTTCATGAATGGTGAACCTTAAAAGACCCAAACTGAAAGTAAAAAACACAGGCATTAGACAAACTTGAGATGGAATCCCCCCCTTCCCATCTGCTCTGTGCGTGACAGGCTATAAGTTGCTTAACCTACCTATGCTCTGTTCTCCCACGGGAAATGCAACTCCTCACCGCCCCATGGGTTGGCGTAAGGAATGTAGTGGATTATGTATGTGGAGAAGTGTACGGAGCTTAGTGCGTGGCAGGTGGTAAACCCTCACTGCATGTGTTGATTTTCATTCCTGTTGGATCCAGATGTTTGCTCCCATTTTATGTAAATTACCTCCCCACTGTATATAGTCTTATAGTTTCTGTTTATTGTCGCATGAACCAAACTGCATGCTCCCTATAATCAGGAGAGTGATGTTCACCTTCAGGGTTGATCATACCATTGCTCCATAAACACTTATCAAGTTGACTGACTGAACTCCTACTGTATGTGGTACATAAAATTAAGTCCTGGACCCCCAATGTACCTATCTTGGAGGCATTTGTGGTTTAACAAAGAATTTTTAGAGATATAGTCTATTTTGTCCCCCCTCTTCTACAGCTCAAATTTGCTCTCTGCTAGAAATGATCTATGACTGGAAATTTAAGTGCATGCGTGCGTCTGTGTTTCTTCGGTTAACATGGACAGGCCTAGTGAATAGTAGAACCACGACCTGAAATGAAGTCTGGAGAACCCGTTTTCTGGGCTATGAGTGACTCTCTCCCTCGCTGCCTCTCTGAATCCTGGTACCAGTGACATGATGAGGTAGATTAGGTAGATCTACCAGGGAGGTAGATGTCATTTGTTAAGTACTGGGGTGTGCTACCCGCTTTGAGCCTCACAGTTCTCTCACCTGCAAAAGGGGGTGATCATCCTGCCCACGTGATTAACTTAGGCTGTGTTAAAGCGTCCAGCACGCGACATGATTAGGCGCTCAGTGGGTAGCAGCTAACATTCTTCAGCTTCAGCGCGCAGCTCATTCTCAGCATCCTTGATGGGTGGAGCTGCCCTCCTCCATGGGCAGACTTACTGGCTCCCTCTCCTCTCCTCGGCGGCGGCTTCCCTGGTGGCTCAGTGGTAAAGAATCCACCTGCAATGCAGGAAACAACCCAGGATCGATCCCTGTTGGGAAGAGGCCCTGGAGACGGACATGGCCCTCCACTCCAGTATTTTGGCCTGGGAAATCCCATGGACAGAGGAGCCTGTTGGGCTGCAGTCCATGGGGTTGCAAACATGACTTAGTGACTACATAACAACTCCCCTTGGTAGGGATGGCTCCTGTCTTGCTCACCTCCTCTCAGCACCTTCTAGTAAGTGGCGCGTGAGTGGAGCTTTATATTTCAGTGTTTGACAAATGATTCTATTACAGATGCAGGAACCACATGGCTTCTTCCTATAGGAATTTTCTCCATTCACGATATGGAAGGTGCCCAACCTGCCACAAAAGGGCTTCTATAAAACACCTATGAGATTTTCTACTCTTTAAATGCACTTATATTTATATCCATAAATTTGTTCCTCAAAAATTTAAATACAGAAAGTATCATGCTAAGTCACTTCAGTCGTGTCCAACTCTGTGCGACCCCATGGACAGCAGCCCACCAGGCTCCCCTGTCCACGGGATTCTCCAGGCAAGAATCCTGGAGTGGGTTGCCATTTCCTTCTCCAATAGAATTATCATATGATCTTACAATTCCACTTCTGGGTACATTTCTAAAAGAACTGAAAGCAGGGAATTAAATAGATACTTGCACATCCACGTTCATAGCAACATTATTCACAATATCCAAAAGGTGGAAACGACCTAAATGTCAGTTTGGGATGAGCAAAATGTGGTATATATATATACACAACAAAATATCATTCAGCTTTAAATAGGAACACAAAGGGAACTCCCTGACGGTCCAGTGTTTGGGACTCCATGTTTCCACTGCATAGAGAGCAGAGATTGCCTGGAAGGGAAGGCAGAAGGGAGAGTTATTCTACAATGGAGAGTTTTTGTTTGAGATGGAAAATGAGTGGAGATGGATGAGGATAGTGGATTACACAACAATGGGAGTCTACCTAATGCCTCTGAATTGCACTTACAAGTGGCTGAAACGGGAAACTTCATGTTATGTATATTTGCCACAATACAAACAGCCTTACGTAGGATAGTTGAGACCTGTAGGAGAGTCTGCTCTGCTCAGCGGGAGCAGGGGCAGGGAGGAGGCCACCCCGTGGAGACTCCAGCTTGGCCAACACTCCCAGTGCTGCCGGGCGTTCTAATTACCACTGGCACTTGACTGTTCCTCACAGTCTCAACTGGGGGCTATGTCACTTGGCCCCTGTCAGATCCTGATTGCCCTGCAGAGCTGCCTTCCCCGCTGTAATTGTCTTTTCAGATCACCACGGCAGAAGGACAGCAATCATTTGCTTGAACCTGATTGCGTCCTCAACAGGACACTGGCTGCTGGGCATAACAGCATGCACGGAGTTCAGCTGATTTGAAATGTTTCCCCCAACTGACTTTCTCCCCACCCCATGACCCAAGCCTATCTTCTCCACTCCTTTGGCTTAACTGTGTCTTCCACTTTTCTCGATATGGTCCAACTGTCAGGGTAGAAATGGTATCCATGCCCCTCTGAATTTCCCATTGATATCAGATATCCATATCAGAATAAGCCTGTCTATGCTGCATATCAGAAAAGATTTTTTTTTCCTCCTTAGCTGCCAGAACGGTTCCCATCACTGAGAATCAAATCTATTCCACAAGCTCATATATCATCATTACCTACAATACAGATTCTGAAATCCAAGCGGACCTGGCAATTTTATTGATGCTCAGAGCAGAACAGAGCGCAGGTCACCCTGAATCCGTTGTGCTGGCTTTGCCTTGCTGACAACAACAAACATGTCACTGACAAAATTACTGGAGAAAAGATGACTTGGTAAGTTCAGTGCAGAAAGTAACTTGTCAGTGACAGGGGTGGGATATTTTTATCCTTCTAACTCAATGCTAATGAAGTTGGTGGGAGTAACTCCTGCCTGAAAAGGTGTATCTCAGGGAACAGGGAGAAGCAGAAAAGCACTCAAGTCGGCTTGTTCTCAAAGTCATTTTTCTCGATAGAGTTATGATTTAATCAGGGGATCTTAAAAAGAGCCGAGGAGTTGGGGACCCAGAGCAACAACCAATAATGCCGGATTTGTCACTCATAAGCATGGCCCCTGGATCAGCTCTGGGAGGCTGAGCTAATCCATCACACCTGGGTCTCAATTTTCTCATTTGTGCTGTGGAAGTCATACTGTATGGCCCTTTGCTCTTTTGAGGATTATATGCTGTTTATTAAGTGACTGGAGATCTAAGATGAGAAAGACCACACGATCATTTTAACAAGGGTTGAAGTGGGGAAAGAAAAATGCTCGCTCCATCATGAGAGGTTACTGTCTGGCTCTATAAGGGGATGCGGAGGGGGAAGGGAGGGACGGAGGGCAATCAGAAAGGGGAAAGATGTCAGTTGACTGGAGGAAGATGAAGGAAAAAAGAAAGAATAAAGACATCTGTCAGGGGTCCCCAATCCTATCCTCAGGTGTGATGAATCACCAAAAGGACTCACAGGCCACTGAAAAGATGCTATACCCACGGTTATGTCTGTTATGGCAAAAGGATGCAGATTAAAGTCAGCAAAGGAAAAAGGTGCTTCGAAGAGCAGGCACAGGGCTCCCAGCTGTCTTCTCCCGGTGGAGTTTCAGAGACAGCACTCAATTCTCCCAGGAGTGATGTGTGACAACACATTAATTAATACTGCCAGGCTTAGTGTGCAGAGTTTTGTTGGAGATCAGTCAGTTGCATAGTCGTGGAGCACCCATATGAGTGACCTTGACTACTCAGTCTCTAGCCTCCTTTGGAGGTCAAAGTTTCAGGAATACAAAAATATCTAAGCCACAATATTAGCATAAACAATCTATTGTGGCTTAAGGTCTGTACACAATGACATGGCTATCAGGTAGGATATTTCATGGGCCCAGAGGTGACGTCTCAGGAGCCAGTTAAGGACCAGTCCTTTCTTGGATGTGCTGTATGTTCAGGCACCCCTGCTTGTCAAGCTAAGCCTTTATTGCAGACATGGAAAGAAATAGAGTCTGAATCCCTACTACTCACCCATCTTAATGGTTGTTGTTGTTGTTTACTTGCTCAGTTGGGTCTGACTCTTTGGACATCATGGACTGTAGCCTGCCAGGCTCTTCTGTCCATGGGATTTTCCAGGCAAGAATACTGGAGTGGGTTGCCATTTCCTTCTCCAGGGGATCTTCCCAACCCAGGGATTGAATCTGTGTCTCTTGCATTGGCAGGTGGATTCTTTACTGCTGAACCACCAGGGAAGCCCATCTTACGAATGAAGTGAAGTCGCTCAGTCGTGTCCGACTCCTTGTGACCTCGTGGACTGTAGCCTGCCAAGCTCCTCCGTCCATGGGATTCTCCAGGCAAGAATACTGGAGTGGGTTGCCATTTCCTTCTCCAGGGGATCTTCCCCGCCCAGGGATCGAACCTGGGTTTCCCACATTGGAGGCAGACGCTTTAACCTCTGAGCCACCATGGAAGGGGTCCCTGCTAAGTGAGCTTAACTCATGCACATATGTACTAACACATTACTAACATATTACAGTTACTGCAAACACACAATTCATCCATTATTACTTGTTTGTTTCAAGTGTTTCTCAACTGATTTTATTTTCAGGTTAGGAGAATGTTTTACCTTCTCTTGCTTCCTTCTTGTGCATTTCTTTTAAAAGTCAAAGACAGCATAACCCAGCATCTTTCCCTTTTCCTTCACTGCCTGTATGTTCAGGGTTAAGTTTCATGCTCATTGTAGTGACTTTCCTCAGCCTGTTTTCTGGCATAATTGCTGTCTTCTCGTCCCCTTTTCAGTGTGACAGAGTAGAAAAATCAGGACTTTGGAACAAAGGTATGGACTCAAATACTGGCTACTCAACATGCTGGCTGTGTGGCTTTAGATAAGCACTTAGCCCATTCAAACATGCCCTCATTGGTAAAGGGACTTTTCAAAGTTGTTGTAAGGATTAGAGATAAGGATGTAAAATGCCTCCTGTTTGATGGGTGCTAAATAAAGGGTGAAAGTGAAGTGAAAGTCATTCAGTTGTTGAAAGTCATTCAGTCTGACTCTTTGCGACCCCCCTGGACTGTAGAGTCCATGGAATTCTCCAGGCCAGAATACTAGATTGGGTTCAGTTCAGTTCAGTCACTCAGTCATGTCCAACTGTTTGTGACCCCATGGACTGCAGCACAGCAGGCCTCCCTGTCCATCACCAATTACCGGAGTTGACTCAAGTTCATTCCCATTGAGTCGGTGATCCAACCATCTCATCCTCTGTCATCCCTTCTCCTCCTGCTTTCAATCTTTCCCAGCATAAGGGTCTTTTCCAATGAGTCAGCTCTTCGCATCAGGTGGCCAAAGTATTGGAGTTTCAGCTTCAACATCAGTCTGTCCAATGAACACCCAGGACTGATCTCCTTTAGGATGGACTGGTTGGATCTCCTTACAGTCCAAGGGACTCTCAAGAGTCTTCTCCAACACCACAGTCCTAAAGCATCAATTCATTGGCACTCAGCCTTCTTTATAGTCCAGCTCTCACATCCATACGTGATTACTGGAAAAACCATAGCCTTGACTAGATGGACCTTTGTTGGCAAAGTAATGTCTCTGCTTTTTGATATGTTGTCTAGGTTGGTCATAACTTTTCTTCCAAGGAGTAAGCACCTTTTAAGCATGGCTGAAGTCACCATCTTCAGTGATTTTGGAGCCCCCCAAAATAAAGTCTGACACTGTTTCCACTGTTTCCCCATCTATTTCCCATGAAGTGATGAGACCAGACACCATGATCATGGTTTTGTGAATGTTGAACTTTAAGCCAACTTTTTCACTCTCCTCTTTCACTTTCATCAAGAGGCTCTTTAGTTCTTTTTCACTTTCTGCCGTAAGAGTGGTGTCATCTGCATATCTGAGGTTATTGATATTTCTCCCTGCAATCTTGATTCCAGCTTGTGCTTCATCCAGCCCAGCATTTCTCATGATGTACTCTGCACAGAAGTTAAATAAGCAAGGTGATAATATACAGCCTTGACGTACTCCTTTTCCTGTTTGGAACCAGTCTATTGTTCCATGTCCAGTTCTAACTGTTGCTTCCTGACCTGCATACAGATTTCTCAAGAGGCAGGTCATGTGGTCTGGTATTCCCATCTCTTGGAGAATTTTCCACAGTTTGTGGTGATCCACACAGTCAAAGGCTTTGGCATAGTCAGTAAAATAGAAATAGATGTTTTTCTGGAACTCTTGCTTTTTCAATGATCCAGCAGATGTTGGCAATTTGATGTCTGGTTCCTCTGCCTTTTCTAAATCCAGCTTGAACATCTGGAAGTTCATGGTTCACATATTGTTGAAGCCTGGCTTGGAGAATTTTGAGCATTACTTTACTAGCATGTGAGATGAGTGCAATTGTGTGGTAGTTTGAGCAATCTTTGGCATTGCCTTTCTTTGGGACTGGAATGAAAACTGACCTTTTCCAGTCCCGTGGCCACTGCTGAGTTTTCCAAATTTGCTGGCATATTGAGTGCAGCACTTTCACAGCATCATCTTTCAGGATTTGAAATAGCTCAACTGGAATTCCATCACCTCCATTAGCTTTGTTCATAGTGAGTGGGTAACCTTTCCCTTCTCCAGGGGATCTTCCCAACCCAGGGACTGAACTCAGGTCTTCTGCATTGCAGGCAGATTCTTTACCAGCTGAGCCACCAGGGAAGCCCAAATAAAGGGTAGCTATTCTTATTACCCTGTCTTTCCCCCTGTATTAGTGGTTTATTTCTACCTCTTTGCCTGAGGGTTTTGGAGGAGTTAAATTAAATTTCCTTAAATCTCAATTGGTAGTTGACAAGATATAAACATATAAACAGCTTGTGAGAGTCTGGTTAGTCACTTTATATCATGGATGCAAGAAAAGGCCCCTTAGGTCTCTGGTTGCTGGGAGTAACTCTACCGATGGCCCCCTGCTTTTCCGCACCTGAGCTGAGGCCACTTTCTTATGGGCTGCTTCCTGATAAATGCCACAGGAATAGTAAGGCAGCCAATTCTCAGGAAATTTCATATCTCTCTGACAAACAACTTTGCCCCAGTGGCCTTCCTGAACTTTCCTTAGAACTGCACTGCATCGAAGATACTTCCTCTGCACCACTGGTCCTTCCCCCATCCTGTCTCTCTCACTCACGTCAGACCTGTATATGGAATGATGTCTCTTCCAGCTTTTCCTGGAGCCCACCTTATTCTCCTCTCGCAGATGTTTTCCATCATAAGTTTCTTGCATATTTAATCTCATCCTGACATCTGCTTCTTGGAGGCTCCATTCTTGCACTAGACTATTGACCTAGAGCATGGTATTTGACAGAATGGGCTGCTCCTTATAGGAATAAACTTTACCTGACACAGATCCAATAGGGTACTGGTGGTTTCCTTACACTGTACTGATCCAAGTACTGGTTCTGCAGAAAACTTACAAGTGCAATAACCAGAGACACTCCCTTGGGTTACTTGGTTGCACTTTGAAAGGAAGGGATGGTCCACACAGCTTCCCTCTGGGTCATGAGACTGTCCCAGACAAAAGCTAACATCAGAAAGAGCACGCCTGGTCCTCAGGGGGTGGATTGGGCTGTTTGAAAGTTCTGATCTGCGTGTTTTTAGGCGGTATTTTCCTTCCTTAAGCTAAACGCCTCCCACCCAGGAGCATTCATTCCTCCTCAACTGACTAAATTACCCTTGAGCACAGATTCTCAGCTGTTTACCTTTTTACCTCAATCAATAAGGATGTGAGAGCAAATAGCTTGACCTCTATTAGTTGAAACAGCATGCGCATGTCGTTGAGGTTTTTACTGTGCTCCAAGTCTGTTCAGGGACCTGAAACCAATTGAAACTACTCTGAGAGTCTGAATTTGGGACAGTTTGGATGCTGCCTAGTCTCTGCCGGGACATTTCTTCTTTTGAATGTGTGTCTGTATTGCTGGAACATTCCTTGCCATGTATTTGCACTCAGCTGGCACAGTTTACCTGTTTCTAGATACAAGCCTCAGTCACAACCATGGCTCCAATGAGGAAAGCCTCTGCTAGCACTGAAGCCCAGAGGCCTGACCAAGGGGAGAGGGGTTGGAGTGAATATGTCAAGGATGGTTCCTGCAGCCAGGGGCAGGCAGTTGACAACAGGTGTGCAACCGGCCAAGATCTCCACCTGTGGATGGAAGCTTTGGATGGGGGCAGGGGATGTCAGGTAGCTGGAAATAGGCAGAACTCCAAGCTCAGTGGTGGTCAAACCCAGGAAGATTTGTCAGGAGGGCATGTGGCTCCATTCCCTGAGAAGGAAGGATCCTGGGAAGGAAAGCATACAGTAGAGACAGAGGCTGAGGCAGAAAAATCAGGGAGCCAGTTATTACCAGGAGACTGGTGGGAAAAATAATGCAGAAGCCGAAGTGCTGGAATGCATGACCAGAGTGGGGACTGTAACAAGGCCAACAGTGCTGCAAGGAAAAGCTACTTGGGATTATCGTGACCAAGGGGAAGATCTGTGTCTGATTATGGTCTGGGAGGAGGATGAGTTTCCTACAAGTCTATGGGGAGGGGCTGGGGAGACAGGACAGGATCAAGAAAGAAAGGAATTAAGAAAGTTCCAACCAAAATTGAGAGAGACACGTGTACCCCAATGTTCATTGCAGCACTGTTAACAATAGCCAGGACATGGAAGCAACCTAGATGTCCATTGGCAGACAAATGAATAAGGAAGCTGTGGTACATATACACAATGGAATATTACTCAGCTATTAAAGAGAATGCATTTGAATCAGTTCTAATAAAGTGGATGAAACTCGAGCCTATTATACAGAGTGAAGTAAGTCAGAAAGAAAAACACCAATATAGTGTATTAATGCATATATATGGAATTTAGAAAGATGGTAATGATGACCCTATATGTGAGGCAGCAAAAGAGACACAGATATAAAGAACAGACTTTTGGACTCTGTGGGAGAAGGGGAGGGTGGGATGATTTGAGATAATATCACTGAAACATGTAAATTATCATATGTGAAACAGATCGCCAGTCCAGGTTGGATGCATGAGACAGGGTGCTCAGGGCTGGTGCACTGGGATGACCCTGAGGGATGGGATGGGGAGGGAGGTGGGAGAGGGGTTCAGGATGGGAACACATGTACACCAGTGGCTGATTCATGTCAATGTATGGCAAAACCCACCACAATATTGCAAAGTAATTAGCCTCCAATTAAAATACATAAATAACCTTTTTAAAAAGTTAAGAAAGTTCCAGAGATTGGGACACAAGCAAAAGAGTACAGCAAGAAGCACCAAAGATCAAGATATAGGTAGAAGAACCCTCCCTGCCTCTATGGTCCTACTAACACTTCATTGTCAAAAACATCACAAAAGCTATAGGTTTCCTTGCTCTCTGAGCCTGTGCAGGCATGGTTGCTATGTGGGGTAGGTGCCCTCGTGGCTAATTCAGCTCTAGAAGACTTGGTAACTTGGCCCTCCTCTTAGCTGGGCTGCACTAGACCCTCTTATGTGACCTCCCCAGCCGCCAACATAGAGACTGGAGCTTCCCCAGGTGCCTCAGCCAACTTTGTTCAAGGGAACACTAATCTTAGGGGATTTGTGAATGGAGGCAGCATTGTGGCTGTGCCACTTTGGCTTCTTTTCCTTTCAGAGGGTGTCCAAGACTATCTGTGCATCCTTCTTTCTCCTTAATAAGGAAATCAGAGGCATTTTTTGTCTGCCATCAGCAGCTCCTAAAACTATGAGCCACCATAAAGCCATTAGCCCTCCTCATTTTCCCTGCTCCCACCCAACGCCCATTCACTCTGTGACTTGGGCCTTTAGCCTTTGCTCCTTTGACACCGCATTGCCGTATCTCTGTTAACTTTTCCTCCTTCCCAGGAACTTCCATTTTAGCTGCTTATTTGTTTAATTTACCTCGATTGCTGATGCTTACAAAAAGACTGAAGATGTAACAGATGGTGCCTTAGGATGGATAGATGTTATAGATGTAGAACTGTCAACACACCTATCTCAATCCCATTTTAACTTTCACTTTATGTCCCCCGATGGATTGTTGACAATGGGCTAAGCTGATGTGTGCTGCCGGCACCTGTATTCACATCAAGTTTAGTCATTCTTTTTTTCCTCCTGTTCTTCCTCCCTCACTCTACCCTCACTATATTTGGCTTTTCAGTGCTTTCGTAATGATCTCTATAGCATCTGTAAAAACTATTCCACCTCATTTAAAATGTAGCATAAAAAAAAAAAAAATAAAATAAAATGTAGCATAAATGATGGGGTTTTTGACAAATTAAATAATAATAAGAAACCATTTCCAATATTCTGTATTTTTCCATTAAGTTCCCCAAAAATAGTGATTATAGCAATAACATTCTCTCTCCACAGTTAATGATGTGCTAGCCCTGGTTTCATTAAAAATCTCATTATTCAGAGATTTATAACTCACCAAGAAATCTCCCATGCAGTTGGAAATAGACCCAATCTCAGTGCAGAAACTTACTTTTAAAGTATTTGAGTGAGGACTGAGTATACAGTGAAGAGACTGGTTAATAAATAGACATCTCAGGATGTTGAAATGATCAGGAAAAAAAAAATCAACAACATGAAACTTAACATATGTTATTGTTGAGTACTATATGCAGGTTGAAAATTTGTAAAATAGAGAGAATGGATATTTGTGGGTTAGAAGATCTGACTTTACTCCTGATTCTGTTCCCTAATTGCTGTTTAAGCAATTTTCTGGAATTTTCTGGTTTAAAGTTACTTTATCCATCTAAAGAATGAGCATGTGATCTCTAATATACATTTATACTCTTAAAACATCAACTGATTATAAAGTAGAGATTTAATTCCCTCATTCAAAGGAACAAGGACTACCCTAAGAAGTGCCTGTTTTCAGGGTTGGAATAGTGTGGGTGAGTCTGGAATATCTTGCTTTGCCAGAAATTAAGGAAGCTCAAAGAAATGCTGGGAACATGATAAAAGGAAGCAAGTGCCACCCTGAAGTGCTCTCACTGGCCAAATATGGGACTATTGGAGCACTAAGATGTTTAAATATGACAATAAATTATGAGAGACAGAACTAGAGAGATTTAAAAAACAGCAAATAATAAAGCAAATGGAGCAAAATGTTACAAAAATACATTTTTTTTCTGATTTCTTTAGGAGGAAAGTTAGGTCATTTATGTGAGATTTTTCTTGTTTCTTGAGTTAGGCCTGTATCACTATAAATTCCTTTCTTAAGACTGCTTTTGCTTTGTCCCATAGATTTTGGAAAGTTGTGTTTCTATTTTTCTTTAGTCTCAAGATTTTCTTTGATATCTTTTCTGATACCTTCATTGACCCATTGGTTTTTTAGTAGCATGTTGTTTAGTCTCCATGTGTTTGTGTTTTTTTTTTTTTTTTTCAGTTTTCTTCCTGAAATTGATTTCTAGTTTCATGCCATTGTGGTTGGAAAAGATGTTTGATATGATTTCAATCTTCTTAAATTTATTGAGACTTGTTTTGTGGCCTAGCACATGATCTATCCTAGAGAGAGTTTCATGTGCACTTAAAAAGTCTGTGTATCCTGTTGCTTTGGGGTAGAATGTTCTCTCTATATATATTAAGATATTTGGTCTAATATATCATTTAAGGTCATAGTTTCAATATTGATTTTTTTGTCTGGATGAGATCATTGATATCCAGATCAATTATATCCATTGATATAAGTGCAGTATTAAAGTTTCCTACTATTATTGTATTGCTGTCAATTTCTTTCTTTGTTTCTGTTAATATTTGCTTTATATACTTAGATGCTGCCATGTTAACTGCACATATATTCTCTTCTTGGATTGACCCCTTTACTATTATATAATTCTCTGCTTTAGCTTTTGTTATAGACTTTGTTTTAAAGTCTATTTTGTCTGATATGAAGAGTGCCACCTCAGCTTTCTTGTTATTTCCATTTGCATGGAAACCCTTTAATATTTCCTCACTTTGTGTGTGATTATAGCTCTGAAGTGAGTCTCTTGTAGACAGCACATAGCTGGAGTTTCATTTTTTATCCATTCAGCTACCCTATGTCTTTTGATTGAAACATTTAGTTGAATTATATTTAAAGTGATTATCGATCAGTATGTATTTATTGCCATTTCATTACTTGTCCTGCTTCTTTTTGTCATTCTTCTCTGGCCTTTTCTTCTTCTTCTAGTCTTTTCTTTTGTGGCTTGATGTAAATTTTTTAGTGTCATATTTAGGTTCTTTTTTTTTTTTTTTTGGTATATTTACTATAATTTTTTGTTCTGTTTTATTTCATTTTGTCTTCTTTGTGGGGATAATTTATATCAGCAGACAAATTATCTATTTGTTTTAAACTGGTGGTCATTTAAATTAAAATACATTCTAAAAGATTTACATTTTAATCTACCCCACATTTTATATTTACTATCATGTTTTACATCTTTATCTGTATCCCTTAACTGTTTTTAATAGTTACAGTTTATTTTACTGATTTTTAACCTTTGTACTACTAACTTTTAAGTGGTTGATCCACTGCCTAAACTGTACATTTACCTTTACCAGGGAAATTTTTTCCCTTCATATATTTTCTTCTTATTTCCTATTATAACCCTTTTTTTCCTTAAAGAAGAGTCTTTAATAGTTCATGAAAAATCAGTTTAGTGGTGAGAATCTCCTAGTTTTTTGAGAAATTCTATTTCTGTTTAAATTCTGAATGATATTCTTGTCAAGTAGAGTATACTTGGTTGTAGAGTTTTTTCCTTTCAGCTCTTTAAGTATATCACCCCACACCTTTCTAGCCTTCAAGTTTCTGCTGAAAAGTTCCCTTGTATGTGGCTCTTTTTCTCTTTTTTATATTAAATTTCTATCTTTAAATTTTGCCATTTTAATTATAATACATCTTGGTGCAGGTCTCTCTGGGTTCAGGGTTCCTTGATAGCTCAGTTGGTAAAGAATCTGCTTGCAATGCAGGAACTGTGATTTGATTCCTGGGTCAGGAAGATCTGCTGGAGAGGGGATAGGCTACCTACTTCAGTATTCTTGGGCTCAGCTGGTAAAGAATCTGCCTGCAATGTGGAGACCTGGGTTCGATCCCTGGGTTGGGAAGATCCCCTGGAGAAGTGAAAGGCTATCCACTCTAGTAGTCTGGCCTGGAGAATTCCATGGACTGGATAGTACATGGGGTTTGCAACGAGTAAGACATGACTGAGCAACTTTCACTTCATTTCACTTCTTTGGGTTTGTCTTGTGTGGGACTCTGTGCTTCCTGGACCTGGATATCTGTTTCTTTCCTCAGGTTAGGGATGTTTTCAGCCATTTTTCTATCAAATAAACTGTCTCTCTTTCTTCTCATTCTGGGACAAGTATTAGTACTCTTGATGTTGTCTCAGAGGTCCCATAAACTATCTTCATTAATCATTTTTTCTGTTCTGATTGGGTGATTTCCACCATTCTGGCTTTAATGTTGCTTATGGGTTCTTCTGTATCACTTAATCTGTTGTTAATCCTTACAGTATAGTTTTCATTTGATTGGTTCCTTTTTATATCTTTTAGGTCTTTGTTGAAGTTCTCACTGTGTTCCTGTATTCTTTTTCCAAGTTCAGCAAGCATTATTAAGACCATTGCTTGGAATTCTTTATTAGGTAAATTACGTATCTCCATTTCACTAGAATTTTTTTTTCTGGGATTTTATCTTGTTCTTTTATTTGGAACATTTTCCTATATCTTCTCATTTTGTTTGACTTTCTCTGTCTCTATGAAATAAGGTAAAGCAGTTATCTATTTTGGTCTTGAATGCATGTCCCTGTGTGGGAGTTTCCCTATACTCTGCGTTCCCAGTGGCTTCGGTGGGAGAGCTAGATCTGAAGCAACATGGTCTGGGGCTTTTGCCAGAACTTGCCAGGGCTGTTACCTTTGTAGGAGTGGACTGAAGCCAGGTGAGGGCAAGGGGAGCGGGTCTGGCTGGAGCTTGGTGCAGGTCAGGGCTTCTCCTCAGCATGGTGGAGACTGCCACCTTGGCAAGGGCTAGAGCTTGGTGGCAGCCATGAATTCTCCCACTGTATGTTGGTGGCTGCCACCTAGGCAGTTGGTTGATGGGCAGCTGGAGCCAAAAGGGCTAGAGTTGGAGGGCTTGCTAGGATGGTCTTGGAAGGCCAGCGACAAGCATCAGGCACTTTCTCTCTGCTGGAACTGGCAGCAAGCAAATCTGTGTGTGTGCCCTTAGAGGGCAGATCTTGGTTTTCTACAGCCCCCTGGCAAGTCCCTGGAGAAGGAAATGGCAACCCACTCCAGTATCCTTACCTGGAGAATCCCAGGGATGGAGGAGCCTGGTTGGCTGCTGTCTATGGGGTCACACAGAGTCGGACGTGACTGAAGTGACTTAGCAGCAGCAGCAGCTGGCAAGTCCCACTGGTTTTCAAAACCAGTCAAGAGAGCTTATCTTCCCAGCACCGGACCCCAGCATTGAGGTGCCCAGTGTTGACTTGAATCTCTCAGTTGTTAGGGAGGATCTTCAAGCTTGTAATATGCCCCTCGTCTTCTGGGTCACCCACTAGGGTATGGGACCCCACAAGACCACTTCTCTTCCCCTTCTACCATTCTTGGTGCTTTTTTTTTTTTTTTTTTTTTCTATCCTTGCTTATAGGAGAGCCATTCTACTAGTCTTCAGGTCATTCTCAGAGAGACTTCTGTGTGCATTTGTACTTTTGGTGAGTTTATGAGAGGAGGTAAGCTTAGGAGCTTCCTACTCTGCCATCTTGATTCTGTCTCCTTTTTTTTCCTTTTTAATGTGCAAACTTTGAGTTACCTGACTTAGAGTTCAGATAGGAAAAATCAAAAGCTAAGAGATAAATTTGCAATGTGAGCCAAAATTGCAATATGAGGTAAAATATCTGATCTTAGTACTTGTTCTACAGCAAACCTACATGTTCAGTAGATTATGTTAGAACACATCTAAAGTGCTGGGGTTAGTGCCTGCTGAGTTTTTCTCATTAAATGAGAATCTGAAAAACTTAGGTATATTCGCAGAAAGGTGACTAGAATGGTGAAAGGAACAAGCTATGAAAAGAAATTCAAGGAACTAGTAAAAGGCAACTGAAGTCAGCATGGGTAAGATGAAAATTATTATCTGATATTTGAAGAACTGGAATGCTCCAGAGAATAAAATATATTCACTTTAGCTCTACAGGGGAGGAACATAGGTAGATTTGACTGCACATGAACAGGTAATCTTTTTCTATTAAATTTTGCCATGAATGAAATAGTTACCATGAAACAATGAATTATCCTTACCATTTTAGCCTTTACAGTAATTGATCAGAAGCATTCCCCAAAGAAATGTGAGGGGGATGGTTGGTCTAAATTGGTGCTTCTCAATCCATTGGCTAGATAACTTTGGAAATTCTTGGAATTATTTTAAGAGATATTCAAATCAGTATGCAACCCAAGTATCTCTGGATCCAATAAATAAAGTCTTTCACTTGTATTTGATACTGTTTTCCAAATGTATGTGGATGTTATTTGATTATTAAATGGTTTCATTTCAAAAGCTTGCAGAATTGACACTCCCACATGATATTACATTTTGTTTCAGTATCCATCTTAAAAGAATAACTGTTGGATGCATGAGACAAGTGCTCAGGGCTGGTGCACTGGGAAGACCCAGAGGGATGGGATGGAGAGGGAGGCAGGAGGGGGGATCGGGATGGGGAACACATGTAAAACCATGGCTGATTCATGTCAATGTATGGCAAAAACCAGTACAATATTGTAAAGTAATTAGCCTTCAACTAATAAAAATAAATTAAAAAAAAGAATAACTATAGTCATCTGTGAAATCTATGCTTTTTCTTTCTTTTGTTCTCCTATAGAAGAAGACTTAAAGAAACAGAGGTGAACTCTATCCTTCAATATTATAAAGATATTAATCTTCCAAGTTGTTAATAAATTTAATGGAATTCTAATTAAAATTTTGACTAGTTTTGTGGTAGACAGATGTAGGAAGATTTGGCTAATTGTTTCTAAAATTTATTTGCAAAGATTAATGTTCCAGAAGGCCCTTTCCTCCCCTAAAAGTATTAATAAGAGGATTTATGTCCTACCAAATAGAAAACTCAAAACTACTACAATGAAGCTGATGGAGAGTTTAAATGAATGGAAGATGAGAAAGAATCTCAAGCCAGGCTCACATATATGAGAATTCAACATCTGATCAGGATGTAACAGCTGTGTTTTGCAGAGAAAATAAAAGGCACCTAAATAAATCAGATATGTACTTACAGATCTGATGTCTAAAGAGGTACTTTCAGGACAGGGTCTTTGGAATGACCCAGAATACTTCAGCCTGCCTGCCAGAAGCCCTACTATATCAGCCCCTACTAGGAAAGGAGAGGATTAGAAGGTCACCACTGGAATTACAGGGCTTACTGAAGCTATGACCCAAGAAGCAGGAACCTGTTCTCTTCACCATCTTAATTTATACCTGAAGAGAGAAGCCTGAACTGTTGCTGCATAAATGTCCCGTGTTTCCAAGACCTTAAAAAAACCTTCATGAGTGCCCCTTTCCAGAAGCATCCAATCTCTACTGAGAATTCTTGTTGCAAAATCAGTGCTTGGTTAGAAGGGAAGATTAGGTTAGGAAAGAAGGTTGATAGTAGAGAGTCTACAATGTGTATTACCAGGAAAAATATATCGCCAGGGAAAACAATGATTATTTAGTTATTTCCACTTTGAAAAAGGGCCAGGTCCACTCAATATTTAAATGAGAAATAATAATAATAGTAACAACAATTATGATGAACATAATAATAACTGAGAACTGGTCTAGATCAGAGGTTAATAAACTTTTTCTATAAAAGGCTAGAGAACAGATTATTTTTTACTTTGTGAGTCATATTGTCTTTGTCATAACTACTCAATTCTCCCACAGTAATGGGTAAGCAAATAGACAGTATATGAATGAATGAGTGTGACTGTGTTCCAATAAATCTTTATTTACAAAAACAGGTGGTGGGTCAGATTTAGCCTGCAGACTGGAATTTGCCAGCCCTTGGTCTGGGAGATAATCACTGAAGTGCCTTCTTACATTAAGATTCTATATCACTGAAAACTGTGCTGATGTAAGTATTAATAAGTGCTTACCTATTGAAATCAGTTTTGTTTTGTAATCACTTAGCTTGGAAGTATCATTTGTAGCAGTTTCATGTGCAAACAAAATAATCTGTTTTTTTGTGTTGTCTTTTTTAAAAAAGAAAAGAAATTGGTAAACTGTCAAGCGATTCAACTTTATAGTCTTTGAGCCTGAGCAGTTCATTAATTCAGACATCTTGGCAGAGATGGCATCAGTGGGCACCTTGCTTATGCCTCTGCCCTGAAAGAGGAAATGCGTAATCTAAAGTCGGTGAGAACAAAATCATGACTTTTTATGAAACCGTTGCATTCTATCAACATTGCCAAAGAACTTGAAAAGAGAGGTGAGCTCTACTTGTTCTGCTAATGCTTACACCAATATTCTCATCTTCCTCCCCAATCACACGCACAGTTACCCACAAAGGCACACACACCTACATATGCTCACACGCGTATACACCCACGTACACTGCCATTTTTGATGGCTCTAGTTTTTTGGAGACTGTCAACTTCATATAATCAGTTCACTGATCTCATAATCATATCCCTGGTAGCTCAGATGGTAAAGTGTCTGCCTAACATGCGGGAGACCCAGGTTCGATCCCTGGGTTGGGAAGATCCCCTGGAGAAGGAAATGGCAACCCACTCCAGTGTTCTTGCCTGGAAAATCCCATGGACTGAGGAGCCTGGTAGGCTACAAAGACATGGGGTCGCAAAGAGTCGGACACGACTGAGCGACTTCACTTTCACTTTCATCCCATAATCTCAAAATTTTTAGTTTAGAACTACTGAGAGTGCTTGGGCTAAGAAGGAGTTGATGCTTCCACTGGTGTTAGCTGATCTTAACTAACCATTTATCTAACTGATTGGGAACTTTACAGCAAAACAAAAATTCTAACAGCAGATGTTTTTTGAGCTGGGACAGACTTTTGGGATTTTCAGGATCAACGTCCCCACCTCCCACCCTGCCCTTCTTTTATAGAATAAGAAACAGGTCTAGAGAGATGAATTTACACAAGTTGTTAGTAGAGCTCAATTATGGAATACCTGCCTTTTGACAATTAAATTTTCTGATAAAGAGAGGTTTTTAGGCAATAAATCACTTCAGAAATGTTTAAAAAATATGAAGGACTGAGGAAAAAGCTCACCCACATTTGTTTGTTTGGAAGACTTAATTTTATATGAACCAGTTTTCAGTATAAGCTATTCATGCTTCTTCTGTAAATGTCATACCAGTATTTTAATTTCCATAGGTTAAGGTAGATTTCTCATACAATTTTTTTTGAAATATTTTCACTGCTTTGAGGTCTTAGTCATAAATTAACAAGGAGTTTGTATAATAAGTAGGCTTCAAAAAAATCATACCTCAATCATAAAGCCAAAGTAAAAAACATAATATCAAGAATAACATTTCCAGATTTTATATGCTACATAGAAAATTCATAATTCTATTTATGTAGGAAAAATATACCAATCTCTTACTTAACCTCTGATCATGTTTCTTAGATGTGTGGGTATGTTCTGAATCATACATGCCTATCCAGATAGGGATTACAATAATTCATGTTCTGAAGATTAGGAAGGCTGATCTTTAGCCTCACTGTCTTCTTCTTCTAAGTGAGTTTTGCCACCTCTTTGGTCTGGATATTTAGGGGAAAAAAAGGATCTTGTCAGCAAATCTTAGAACTAGATATCTTGGTGAATAATGGGAACATCTTGTCTCAGTAGAGGAGATTAATGTTACCTCTGTGGAACAGACTCTGATATCTGGAGGAAATTTAATACCAGAGGCCAAAGTTTCAGTAATGCACTTGAAAATGTGTACTGCCCAAACATGTAACATAAGATAGAAAAATCATCCTTTATCACAGTTTATAAAAAGGTCTAGCTTCTCAGTTATAATAAAAAATTACTAATTTTTCTAAAAGTGAGACAAATTACACTTGTGTGGTTTAATTTGGCAAGTAGAGGACAATGTAACAGAAGTACTAGAAATAATTTAAATAAAGATATTGAGAAAAGAACACTAAGTAAATATTCTCAGGAAAAGCTGGGGAGTAAAATTCTTAAATTCCTAAACACACATGGGATTCAAGATTATTTATTACCTTACAGTGGAAAATAATGATATTACAGGCCTTTTTAGGATAATTTTTTAAGAATTGAGTGTTTTGAAAGTCATGTGTATATTAACTCATGGCTCCTCAAAGTCCATTTGAACCCAAGAACTCAGGACTATCTACACTATCAACTAATTCTTCACTTATATTTATCAAACTGATGTCAAATTGTAAGAATGGAATATAAAAGTCGAACAGGAGCATGCTTAACTTAAACCTATACATTTCACAAAAATTTAGGAACTGAACTTTGAATGAGGAAGGCAGACTAAGCATAAGTTTTTTTTTTAATATCTCCTGTCCCCCAAACAACAATGAGGTTAGTAAATACAATAAAGCAGTTCAGCAAATCAGAAATATCGTTGAATTTATGGAAGATATAATGCAGATAGGAACTCCATGGTACCGGTATAATATGTATCTGTAGAGCTTAGCCATAATATCACATCTATATGATGACAAAATAAAGTATTTTCCTACAATTAAGGGTTTTTCAAGTATTCTTCCCATAACTTTTATGAAAAAAATTATTTGAGGATATAGTCCAGCAAAACAAAAAAGGGAACCAAAAAATGACAGGCAATATGGGTTCATAGAGACAGTGGAGCTAATTAGAAATAAATTAAAAAGAAATTCCTGTAAGAAATCTGCACAGCAGCTACAGAAGGAAAAGAGTCCAAGTTAAAACAAGAAATAGCTCTATGATGAATGTCAAGAAGAAAATGGAGACCATTGCATAAAACATAGACTTTAGCCTGCCAGGCTCCTCTGTCCATGGGATTCTCCAGGCAAGAAAACTGGAGTGGGTTGCCATTCCCTCCCTACTCCAGGGGATGTTCCCAACCCAGGCATCAAACCCAGGTCTCCTACACTGAGGACAGATTCTTTACCATCTGAGTCACTAGGGAAGCCCTTTTAAATAGTTAAGAAAGGTGTATGCTTTTTGTTAGGGTTTCCCAGGTGGTAAAGAACATGCCTGCCAATGCAGGAGACATAAAAGACATGGGTTCCATCCCTGGGTAGGGAAGATCCCCTGGAGGAGGGCATGGCAACCCACTCCAGTATTCTTTCCTGGAGAATCCCATGGACAGAGGAGCCTGGAGACCTGTAGTTCATAGGACCACAAAGAGTAGGACATGACTGAAGTGACTTAGTACGCACATGGTTTTTATTAACAAAGAGAAGGAGACAACATTTTCAGGGTGAAAAAAAAAGACTAAATGAAAGGTCAAGATCTACAAACAAAGACACTAAAATATAGCATTATTTGAGGATCTATAAAGTATAAGAAAAGAGATTTAACATTTGATGATTTGAATGATCTCGTTGGAAAAGTTTAGGCTTAGTGACATAGGATTGTATTTCCTTTTTATGAAATGAAGTATTTTTCAGCAAGTAAGAATTCCTTTTATTCTAGAACATCTTGTTCACTGTATTCTCCCTACTGGCCAAGCTGGCATTTGGGATACCAAAGATACTCAAGAACTATATATAGACCAACTGACTGTGGCAAACAGTACTGATTGCTTATAAAATACCTGCTTCAGGTTGGAAACAGGTTCTACCCATTTCCTACTCTAGATTGTTTTTAAAACTGGAATCAGAGCCTACTTTTTAAGCCACTGACTTAGCCAACTCTGGAAGATTTTGACTTTTTGCTGTGTGAGGCAGTGAATCCCTTTGGTTAATACTTTCTTTAGTATTTTTAAAACTTCAATGGATGATCTTCTAACTAACATAGAATTTGTTACCGTAAGTAGAATGTTGGAAGTAACAGATACTAAAAATATGAAATTTGTTGAGGACAGAAATCATTAAGATATAGGACAGAGAGAATCCATTTTCTAGGCTGGGCAGTTGATGGTCTTGTTATGTGATGGGGAAATATATTATCAGACTATGAATTTTGGTACCTTGAACTCAGACAGTTTGCTGAATGGAGTTATAATTTTTTTTAATGATGGGAAAAAATATGGTATTTCTTGAGGCTTCTAGATATGTCTTATGATTTCAAAAAAGGGAAATGTAGTCTGAAGATAGACTACCCTAAAAACAGCAGAAAGACAGCATAGCTTTGCTAAGACAAGCATTTTCTGTTTGTGGCTTGCAATATAAGTTAATGGAGAATAATATTAGAAAAGTTGAATGATATCTGCTGAAGTAGAGGGACCTCATCCAAAGTTAGGATTGAATGTCAAGACTGATGATGCTATACGCACACAAATAGGGGATAAAACATTTTCTGACTTACATAATGGAAGTCTCTGGGCAGGCCTCTCCCGCAGGTCCAAAATGGATTGGGAGAGCAAAGAAAGGTGACTGGCCTGGGTTTTTACTGTAGTTAGCGGGTGGCACTGGGTCAGAGTTTGTACATGGAATGGGCTTTGCATTGTTTGAATTTCCCGCTGTCCCCAAAGGAAAGCCTGGACTTTCATATCTGCTTGTCCGGATACGCGGCAAAAGTGGAAGAGGGAAGGGCGAGGTATAAACACTGCTAGCAATAAAGCATTGTAAAGTGGAATGAGATTTCCCACTACAAAAGCCAGTACTTTTTGTTCTACTTCCACATATAAAACAAGCAGAAGTAGGAAAATAAGAGACTTAGCAGAAGATAAGGCTTCCCTGATAGCTCAGTTGGTCAAGAACCACCAGCAATGCAGAAGACCCCCGTTTGATTCCTGGGTTGAGAAGATCCCCTGGAGAAGGGATAGGTTACCCACTCCAGTATTCTTGGCCTTCCCTGGTGGCTCAGCTGGTAAAGAATTTGCCTGCAGTGCAGGAGACCTGGGTTCAATCCCTGGGTTGGGAAGATCCTCTGGAGAAGGGACAGGTTACCCACTCCAGTATTCTGGCCTGGAGAATTCAATGGACTGCATAGTCCATGGGGTCGCAAAGAGTCAGACACAACTGAATGACTTTTATTCCCTTTCAAGAGTGGTAAGACTGGGTCCTTAAGTCTCTCCTAAGAAATCTCTGCTTCTTGAAAGGGAAATATCTGGCAGCACTGACCAGACTGAGGGTGGGTGGTCTTTTCTCTTCTAAGTGTCTTGCTTCTCTCTGCCTTGATGGAGGATCATGAAGCAAAGGCAGACGATAGGAGACAGGAATTTTCAAAGGTCATATCTAGACAAGAGTCTTCCCATTGATTATTTTATGGAGTTGCCTAGAAACAGATACACTAATACACCTTCTCAGTTATTAAGAGAACTGTATTGCCAAAGAAAATTCAAGCATAGTGGCATCAGCTGGTGATTGTTCATCTTTTAAGGAAACACCAGGACCCTTGAAATTACCTGTGATGAAGTAGGCTACTAAATCTGTAGTTTCTAAAACTTTCTAATGACCATCTGAACTGTAGCTTAGAGTATAATGAGCTAGCATGATTTCTGAAGAGGGAATAATCGGAACATGAAGGACAGTGGTCAGGGAAATCCTTCCAGGGTGTGTGTGCACTTGTGTAATTCCAAAATCTTCACCTATCACAACAGCAAAACAGAAATGCTCAACAGGTTAAAAGCAGAAAACTATAAGAACTGAGTTGGGGAGAGATGATAAAATAGAATTTATTTACTTAGATAAAAGTAGATAGATGGTTTACTTAGTATCAGACACTTTTGCACATTAATCCCTGTGACAGTCCTGCAGAACAGGGAATGTTAGTCTCATTTTTAGTGAATTTCAGAGATGCTAGATTACTTATCAGTATTACTCATGTTACAGGCATCTCTCTCTCAGTCGTGTCTGACTCTGCGACCCCATGGACTCTAGCCCACCAGGCTCCTCTGTCCATGGGATTTCCCAGGCAAGGATAGTTGCCATTTCCTTCTCCAGGGGATCTTCCCAATCAGGGATTGAACCCGCGTCTCCTGTGTCTCCTGTATTGCAGGTGGATTCTTTACCTGCTGAGCCATCATGGACACAGGTGTTTACACTCAGTTCTGGTGGACTGAGTCCCTCTCCTTAACTCTGGGGTACTCTGAGTGTTCCATGGAAAGAATTCAGGGCACTCTGTACCTTTTTCCTTCTCAGAAGACTCAGCATCATGTCTTTCAAGCTCTTTTCTTATAAAACAATACTTATCTATCTATCTTAAAACTGGCTTTTGTGAAAGGCAATTTAGCAAGAGGCTTTGTTTATGAAAGGAAAAAATCCAATCACGTTATAAAGATGTTCATCCTTGAGAACAAAAGAAGACAAGTAATAGACTGGATGTTAATTGAGGCAGATGCCTGTGAGAATAATTTGAAGTAATCTGTGAACAATAAAATGAAGTTAGCACTCTTTGCTGTGTTAGCAGTGCTCTTCAAGTATTGCCCACCTAATAGAGTCTCTTGTAGTAGCCAGGGGAGCAAAACCTCGTAATGGAACTTTTTCAAGTTGTTTGAAAAGAGAGTCCTTCAAATCAACCAAACTCTTCGAAGTTCTCAACCCTCACATGCTACAGTGATGTATAACATAATCACTTCATTGTCATTAAATTTTTATAGCATGTATCAAATATCCACAGTATTCATGGATTAGGAGCCAGGAGTGAATACACATCTAACGTGGAAGAAGATTAAAAAAATGTAAATTATATGTATACATATGTCTGTGTGCAGTAATGACTAGAAGCAATAATTTGCCTAAGTAGCATGCCGAAATGAATTCAGGAAAAAGAAATATGTTGGAACATTACAGTTTCTCTATTATCTTTTCAATTCTGTTATAAATCATCTCCCATTATAGTACATTAATTATTAATTACATTTTCATTCTGTTTCCCCTCTTTTGAAATGTTGGGGTAGTCTAATTTTGACATCAGAAAAATTTCTCTATTTTTATCTTGTGTTTTAAGTGAAAAATAATTATTTTCAATTTTTCCTTGTTAAGAGTAAATGTTGGACTACTGCCTTGCATTGAAAACTCATAAACTTTAAGTAACAAGACTTGGGAAGTTTATATTGATTTAATTTATTAACTGATGCTAATGAGCTAGTGAGTTTCAAACAATTCTTCCTTTACTGACTCAACTGGCTTTTATATTATCTCAAATTAGAATTTTTAACTAGTAAGTTACTTATCTGTTTCTAAATAATAACGATATTTTAAAAAGATTGTCTCAATAGCAAGTCTTATGCTGTATCTAACAAGGCATGTCAACTCTACCTTTTGTTATCATTTCATTTGGTTACTGTTCTCTACAAAGACAAAGAAGAAATTTTAGGAACACAATCTGCTTCTAGTAAAGCTGTGGCAGACTGTATTTTTCAAAGATAATTGCACACATGCTCTTCTCCTCTCTCTAAGAGCTGGAACTGTGTCTCCCTTCCTAGAATTTGAGCAGAGCTTTGTAACTCTTCTGACCAGCAAACTCGTACGACAGAATCCATGCCATTTGTCTTCCGAGTCTAGGTGATGGGAGCCGCACAGCTTCTGTTTTGCTCTCAGACACTCACCTTGAAATGGTGTGAAAGTCAGCCATTTTGCTGTAAGGAAGCCCAAACTAACCCTCGTGAAGAGGCTACATGTAGAAGAACCGAGGCCTCCAGCCAACAGCAGGGATCAATCACCAGATGCGTGGGTGAAGAAGCCTCCAGTTGCCTCCACTAGCTTTGAGCTGCCCAGCCCTGTACCAAGTGGGTAGAAATGAGCTGTGCTCATTGACCTCTGGCTAGAGGGCAGGTTCACAAGTAAAATGAATATTATGATTGTTTTAAGGTAACTTTTGTTGTGGTTTGTTGCACAGCCATAGTAGCTATAAAGTAGTATTGCTCATTGGATAATGTGAGGTGGTAGTTTAGTCATTCAGTCGTGTCCGACTCTTGCAATGCCATGGACTGTAGCCGGCCAGGCTCCTCTGTCCATGGGATTCTCCAGACAAGAATACTGGAGTGGGTTGCCATTTCCTTCTCTGGGGGATCTTCCTGACCCAGGGATCAAACCCTGGTCTCCTGCATTGCAGGCAGATTCTTTATCAACTGAGCCAACAAGAAAGCCCACTGGCTAATGTGAAGCTTCTTTAAATTAACTGGATAACAATTCACTTTTCTCCTAAACACAAAGAAACCAAAATCTGATGCGTCCCCACCTCCCATTAGAATTCTTAAGCAAATAGGAATTACTGTTTGGAATCAGCATCCTGAGATGATCCAGCCCAGGACTGTTTTCCAACAGTGATAAGAGATAGTTTGTAAGAAAAAGTAAGATATTTTTTTCTTTTCAAACATCTTCAAACTTTTGGTTTAAAATATTTTCATTTCCCTGACAACTTCTTCTACTTTTAAGACTATTATTTTTAGAGCAGTTTAAAGTTCACAGCCAATTTGAGAGGAAGTTTCAGAGAATACCAATTTACCCTCTGACCCCACATGAATAACCTCCCTCACTACTGTCAATATGGGCTTCCCTGGTGGCTCAGATGGTAAAGAATCTGCCTGCAGTGCAGAAGACCTAGGTTCAGTCTCTGGCTTGGGAAGATCCCCTGGAGAAGGGAATGGCAACCCACTCCAGTATTCTTGCCTGGAGAATCCCATGACAGAGAAGCCTGATGCTACAGTCCACAGGGTCACAAAGAGTAGGACATGACTCAATGACTAACACACACAGTGTCACTATGTACCTACACTGACATATCATATTCACCCAGAGTCCAGAGCTTACCTTAGGGTTCACAGTTGGTGTTGTACGTTCATTGAGTTTGGACAAACGTATAATGGCATGTGTTCATCATTTTAGAATCATACAGAATATTTTTACAGCCTTAAAAATCTTCTATACTCTGCTGATTCATCCCTAACCTCCCCCTGCCCCCAGGCATGGCAACCACTGATCTTTTAACTATCTCCGAAGTTTTGTTTTTTCCATACAATTGGAATCATATAGTACATCATTATTTTAGATTCATTTCTTTGACTTAGTAATATGCATTTAAGTTTCCTCCATCTCTTTGTGCCTTGATAGCTCCTTTTGTTTTAGTGATGAGTAATATTTTGTTGTCTAGATGTGCTACAGTTTATTAATCCATTCATCCCACTGAAGGACATCTTGGTTGCTTCCAAGTTTTGGTGATTGTGAATAAAGCTATTATAAACATTTGCATTTAGGTATTCGTGTGGACACAGTTTTCAACTTCTTTGGGTAAATATCAAGGACTGCAATTACTGGATCATATGGTAAGAGTATGTTTAGTTTTGTAAGAAACCACCAGACTGTCTTCCAAACTGGCTGTTCTGCATTCCCACCAGCAATGAATGAGTTATTGTTGGCTCTACATGCTTGGCATCATCTGGTGCTGGCAATGTTCCAGATTTTGGCCACTGGAATACGTGTGCAAGAGTATATTATTGTTTCAACTTGCATTTTTCTGATTACTTTTGATATGGGCCATATTTTTATATGACCATGTGCTGTCAGCATATTTCATGAGGTGTCTATTCAGGTCTTTGGCACATTTTTCAGCTACTTATTTTCTAACTATTTAAACTATTTTTATTTTCTTATCGTTGAGTGTTAAGAGTTCCTTGTATAGTTTGGATAACAATGCTTTCTCTGATGTGTCTTTTGAAAATATTTTCTCTCAGCTCGTGATTTATCTCTGCATTCTCTTGGCATGGCTTTTCACAGAACAGAAGTCTTAATTATAATGAAGGTCAGCTTATCAATTCCTTCTTGCATACATCATACCTTTGGTGTTGTGTCTAAAAAGTCATCACCCTACACAAGGTCATCTAGGTTTTTTTTCCCTATGTTATCTTCTAGGAGTTTCATAGCTTTGAGTTTTACATTTAGCTCTGTGATCCATTTTGAGTTAATTTTTGTGAAGAGTATAAGATGTACATCTAGATTCATTTTGGGGGTAAATACCAAGGACTGCATGCACTTCATGTGGCTGTCCAGCTGTTTCAGCAGCATTTATTGAAAAGACTGTCTTTATTCCATTGTGTTATATTTGCTCCTTTATCAAAGATCAGTCAGTTATATTTACGTAGGTGTATTTCTGGGTTCTCTATTCTGTCCCACTGATCTGTATATTATTTTATCAGCACCAAAGACTTGATCACTATGGCTTTATAGTAAATCTTAAGGTTGGATAGTGTCAGTCTTCCCCTTTTATTCTTCTCCTCGACATTGTGTTGGCTACTCGAGCATATGAATAACTTAGGACCAATTTGTATAACGAAACAGAACATGATAGTGTTCTGACACTAACCTTCAACTTTCCATATCTACAAGTTGGAACCATGTGTGCTTCATAGGTTTTTCTCTTCTTTGATTTTGCTGGATTTCTCTTCTTCTTGAGTCAATCATGTTCTAGTAACCCTTGTCTACTTAATGTGTTGCAGCTTTTTCAAGACTGATATAGTCACAAAAGAATTTTTTCAACAGAACTTTTGAATAAGAATTTTCCCCAATATGACATGTAAGAGGGTTTGCATCTTCCAACACATTCTACAAATAATCCTCGCTAGTCACTTATCAACCAGCCCAGAAATGTTGCAGCCCTGCTCTCCACCCTGTGTGGCTCTGTGGGGTCAATCTTGGGCCCCCTTTATGTACTGTCTAAGTTGTAATGGAATTTTGAACGCTTTTATCTGCTTTCCAGCATGAAAAATATTTCTGTCATTGAGTTTCCAAACTAAAATTAGATTTTCCTTTGAGCAGAAGCATGAATGCCATTATGCCTTATGGTTAATTCTGTTAAGGATCCCAACTCGTTTACACCCACTTTAATGTGACTTGCATTTCAAGGTTTAGTGTCCTGGGAAATGTCCCTTGAGATGATTAATGAAAAACAAGTCCAACATGAGGTAGGTTGGACAGCACTGTATTGTACACTTCTCCCTTGGAAATTCTTACAGCATCTTAGGGATTTCTGGACTCTGGGAAGTCCTACAGTAAAGACTTTTGTCTTAAGATAAAATTTCCCCAACTTAGTTTGAGCTGATGGCTTGATTTATTTGTTTTTGCAAGATATCTATTAACTTCTTTGGGGACTTATGGGGCACATGGAGAATGCTTGTGCAGGGTTTTAAAGAAAAAAGCACTCCTGTAATGGCTCTCATCTAAACATCACAACACTTCTGAAATGTATTCAGAGAAAAGAATCAAATTTTATGAAAGCAGAAGCTAATTCTTCTAGTTTTTGTTGTTTAGTAGCTACATTGTGTCCAACTCTTTGCAACCTCAGGGACTGCAGCACACCAGGCTTTCCTGGACTTCATTCACTATCTCCCGGAGTTTGCTCAAACTCATGTCCGTTGAGTTGATGATGCCATCCAGCCATCTCATTCTCTGTCACCCTCTTCTCTTCCTGCCCTCAATCTCTCCCAGAATCAGTCTTTTCCAGTGAGTTAGCTCTTTCCATCAGGTGGCCAAAGTACTGGAGCTTCAGCTTCAGCATCAGTCCTTCTGATGAATACTCAGGGTTGGTTTCCTTTAGGATTGACAGGTTTGATCTCCTTCTTCTAGTAGGTAAGTGAAAAACAGAGACAGCTTTCATGTGCCTGGCATCCAGACGACTACTCCACAGGCTGAAGGAAGTGCTAATATGATGACTGTGTAATAAACATGATACATGTAAGAAACATGAATTTGATTTGCTCAAAAAGAAAAAACTAATCTCTCTCTGTGCTTATTTCTGAGTGCATAGGCTTGAGCTAAATGCACACAAATAAGATTCTGAAAAGATGGCAATGGTTGAACTTAAAGCATGGTTCAATATTGACCTGGCTGAGTTCATAAATCCAAGCCTTGGGACCTGTGGTCTCAGGACCTCCAACACTACAGAAGTCATCACGATTTGTGGCCTGAAAAGTAGGAGGTCTGCTGGTTTGAGCATAAGCCCAGAAACACAGACCCTCTTGGTACTAATCCAGTGCCCACAGTACTTAGGAAACTTAAGGATAGAACCCCTTTCAGTAGTTTGGATGCCAATCAGAGAACACAAGCCATTGGCTTCTATTTCATTTTCCTTTGATGCAGGAGAACTATGGTTCCACATTGAATCCTGCATCCCTTACACAGGCAGCCCAGTTGGAAGATACGATGTTACCAGACATCCCTGGCAGAATTTCTCTTTTTGAAAAGTAACCACCAAAGACACATGTAGTTTTAAAGGTTTTTCCACAGCAGTCAACAGCCAAAATGCCTGACTTCCAGTTGTAGCTTATTAATAAGCCAAAATCTTGTTACGTTGGAAATTTCCTTCACGTAGGCTTTCTAGAACTTTTGCTAATGGAACTTTAGCAATTCACTTTTTTTTTATGGCTTTAAGTGATCTTTTAACACAGCTTCATTGTTTCATAGCCAAAAGCTGTTCATAATGAAGCTAGTTCATCCAAACTCAAGTCTGAAGTATATGCTTACATACCTATTATATAGGGATTTTAATAGGGAGGATCATGTTTTCATTATTTCTAAACTCATTTAGAGTCACAGAAATTAAAGGCTGAAGATTTCTGTGGTATTTGTTATTCTTCACTAAGTAATGTGTACATTTATAAATCTGAAGGATTTGGTTGAGAATTCAACTGAACTTCATAAAAGTGAAAGTGAAAAGTGTTAGTCACTCAGTAGTGTTTGAGCTCTTTGCAACCCCGTGGACTGTGGCTACAGGCTCTTCTGTCCATGGAATTCTCTAGGCAAAAATACTGAAATAGGTTGCCATTCCCTTGTCCAGGGGATCGTCCAGACCCAGGGATCAAATCTGCATCTCCTTCATTGCAGGCAGATTCTTTACCGTCTGAGCCACCAAGAACTTTATAAAACATCAGGCTAAGAAAAATATAAATATCTTATACTGACGCATATATATGGAATCTAAAAAGGTGGCACTTATGAATTAATTTTCAGGGCAGCAATGGAGAAACAGACATAGAAAACAAACCTATAGACATGGCAGGGGTGGGTGGTGGGTGGAGAGGAGGGAGGTGGGTAAGATGTATGGAGAAAGTAACATGGAAATTTACAAGACCATGTGTAAAATAGAGAGCCGATGGGAATTTGCTGTATGGCAAAGGGAACTCAAGCAGGGGCTCTGTGACAATCTAGAAGGGTGGGGTGGGAGGGAGATGGGAGAGAGGTTCGGGAGGGAGGGGACATGGGTGTATCTATGGCTGATTCTTGTTGATGTACGACGGAAAAACACAAATTCTGTAAAGCAATTATCGTCCAGTGAAAAAAATAAAGTGGCAAAAAAAATTAATCTTGATTTAGTTTGACACTGTGTCCTGTTATCTAATGTGGAGAAATGGACTGGATCGTTAGGCAGCCCCGGGTATTCTTACATCAAAACATCTGGCCAAATGAAAAGGTCCAGCAGATATTTTCCTAAGAGAGACTGTGTTTTGATCAGGGTGGTGACAAAGCCTGCATGTTAATGCGGAAATGGATCTGAACCTGTGTGCTTGGCCACTGCCTTCCGTTCCACTCATTGCTGTTCATGATTAACAAATCCCTCCTTTCTTTTCCACTCAAGACTGACCTTTCAGTTCATATAATTTAGATTTAAAATGTGCTAGAGTTGTTTGGTACTGTGTGGAAAGAGAGACTTACCAAGGAAATTGGCTTGTCTAAGCCAAAGCTATTTAGGGAGCAGAGCTAAAATAAAATCTCTTAAATCTCAGTTCAGTGTTTTTTTCAACCCTACCATCCTTCCTTCCTGTGTTGATAAAACCCAGAAGAGAGGGATAGTGGTTGAGATGAAGAAAGATGTGTATAGTAGAAGGAATGCTGTGTAGTTTGGAAAACACGTTAAGGATGAAGAACTGCAGGAACTATATTGTCTCCAGACTGCAAATGCAAACACAGTAGTTTAATTGTAGTACATTAAGTTGCTTATGTTAAGTGGATATTCAAGTTAAACAGAATGGTCCACACTTCCTTATCCATAAAATTATAATTGAAAAAGCTCTAAAAATGAAAAGATTATTGGGTCTCACTCCAAAGATTTGTAATAAAGTTTTATGCACATCTTTGGGCATTAAATATAATTATGGAGAAGTTTAAAGGCTGTGTGATTTTTTTTTAATTGTTTAAAAATAATTTTAGTTTTCCATGGTGATTCCCCTAGGATTTTTTCCTTATTGCTGAAATTCACTAACTTGTCAGAGGTTTAAGACAGTCTTTAAGAATATTTTGGAATAATACATGGAATCTATGTGTCATTTGTTATCACTTCTAGAAATATCAATCAGACAATGTTTGAACTCCTTTGTCTTCAATATCTATCTCTATTTCTAATCACTTTTCTTAGTTTTCATAATATTTTGTGTGATTTTTCTTTTGCTTTCAACCATATTGCTGTTTTCAGTTGTATTTTTCTACGAGTTTTCAGACCCTAAAACAGTTTTTATCCTTCTTTTCTACCTCCTTTCTCTGTTCTGCCAGCTTACTTTTCATCTTTTGCTGTTTTATTATTCTTTCCTTGAGTTCTTACTTCTCCTTGAGCTCTCTTTTATGGGAAAAAAAAAAAAAAGCACGGTGTATTAAGTTCCTTTTAATCAAGTAATTTGTCCCAAATTTATGCATTTTTACCGTGACAAATTTTAGGCTATTCCCAGGGCAGCCAGCTATCTCTGGTGCCCAGTCTCTCACTTTAGACTTTATCGGACTAGACTAATAGTTGTCCTTGTGCCTGCACCAACTTTTGGGGACACAAGACAAACTGTCTCAATGATCAGACCTTGAGGTACCTCTCTCTGAGTTGGAGATGAGAGATGCAGACCCCTCTCTCAGACCACTGCAGCGTGAGGATAAGAATGTGAATGTACAGATTAGGGAGAGAAAAATACCATAGGTACCATCATGTGTCCCAGAGGTAGTCTTCATCTCATTTTCATTTCAACCATTTATCCCTCTGAAAGGAGCACAGAGTGGATGAAGACAAATTCAATTTTCAGCCACATCCTTTTCAAATTCTGTACTGGTCATCTAGCACCTCACTTTAAGAATAATGAAGGACTTAATTGCTTGAGGTCTCTCCTAAAATTGAGTCACAGAGTTTTCCATTTTGATATTACATTATACATACTCTTCAAAAAATCCCTTTCATGTCTGCCTAGAGTCTGACGAAGTTTGTTTCAACTCTCAGCATCCTTCCTAATTTTGGTGCAAATTTCATTATATTTGGCAAACAGTCCTTATGATTTGGCTTTGGTTTTCTAACCACTTTTGTTTCAAAGAAGTGGCAGTTTCTAGCGGGAAGTTGCTTTATAGCACAGGGAGCTCAGCCCGGTGCTCTGTGATGACCTGGAGGGGTGGGAGGGAGGTTGAAGAGGGAGAGGACATGTGTATACCTGTGGCTGAGTTCGCGTTGTTGTATGGGAGGGACCGACACAGCACAATTCCAACACAATTGGAAGCAATTATCTTCCAATTAAAATTAATTTTTTAAACTAAAAATAAAGCTACCATGTGATCCAGTAATCCTATTCCTAAGCACACATCCAGAGAAAACCATAATTCAAAAGGATGCATGCACCCTAATGTTCATTGCAGCATTATTTACAATAAGCCAGAACATGGAAGCAATCTAAACGTCCACTGACAGAGGAATGAATAAAGACAGTGGAGTATTACTCAGCCGTAAAAAAGAATGAAATAATGCCATTTGCAACAACATGAATGGACCTAAGGACTGCCATACTGAGTGAAGTCAGTCAGACAGAGAAAGATAATTATCATATAGTGTCACTTACATGTGGAATCTAAAGAAATGGTACAAGTGAACCTATTTACAAAACAGAAGTTGAGTCACAGATGTAGAAAATAAATGTGTGGTTACCGAGGGGAAAGGGACAGTGGGAGGGGCGAATTGGGAGACTGAGACTGAGATATATATACACACTACTATATACAGACCAGATAATTACCTAGAACCTACTAATAGTGCAGGAAACTCTATTTTGAAACTCTGAAATGACCTACATAGGAATAAAACCTAAAAAAAAAAAAAAAAAGTGGAACTAAAAAAAAAAGAAGTGGTAGTTTGACTATTATTTCATTCTTTTCGTTGTTTTTGATGGATTTCCAGGCAAGGGAGAGTAAAAATTGCTTCATAATTTTTAACCAGAAGTCTGTAAGTATATTTCACGGTGGTCTTATTGAATACAGCCCTTGAAGTGTCTCAGTGGAAGAAAATCTTAGTATTGCATTAAAATATGATCAATGATCCTGTTTTATAAAAGAAGTTCTTCTTGTTTCAGGCCATAACACTATGGGCAGATTACTTAATTCTCATCTCCAGTTCTCCATGTGTCCCACACGCCAAATGACTCCCATTGATTGGCAGCAGAGAGGGAGAAAGAGATCCATACACTAAATAAAAGTAGAATGATATCACTTTGTACTCAAGTTATTTATTGATTGTGATTTAGAAACTTATTTAAGTAATCTATTAAAGTTGGCTCCTTGTTAAACCTACAATTCCTTTTTATTATCTGGGACCCACACAACCATATAATTTACCTTCTTCTTTGGGATTTAGTAAATAGTTTAAAAATTGTATGACTGGATTAGGTACAGCGATGTTTTAATAAAATATGTCCAAAACTGAACTCCAAATAATGTCCCTAAACTTCATTTTCTTCTGTCACTCCAATCTAAAGTCTTGATCTGTTGTTTTACTGCTCTTCCTATGACTACACTCATTGATCCATCTGCAGTACTTGTTGGCTGTATCTTCATGAGTATTTTAAATTCCTAGAGCTGTCATAACAAAGTCTCACATATCAGATGGTGAAAAGCAACAAAAATTTATCCTCTCAGGACACTGGAAGCCAGAATTCTGAAATCAAGGTGTGGGCAGGGCCATGCTCTCTCTGAAGGCTCTGGGAGAGTAACTTCCCTTGCTCATCCTAGCTTCTGGTGGTTGCTGGCCAGAAGTTGGAGTTTCCTGGCTTGCAGATGCATCACTCCAGTCTCTGCCTTTGTCTTCACATGGCTTCTCCCTATGTACCTCTCTGTCTTCATACGATTTCTTATAAACGCAACAGTCATTGCTTTTACTACCCACCCTAATCCAGCATGGCCTTATTTTAACTAATTACATCTGGTTAAAAAATTACTATTTCTAAATAAGGTCTTATTTGGAGGCTCCAGGAGGAATTTTTAGGGAACACCATTCAACAAAAAGCAATGCTATATTTAAGATTAAAACCCTTTTCAAAGTGGTGGTAGTGGTAAAGAACCTGCCTGGCAATGCAGGAGACATAAGAGATGCAGGTTCAGTCCCTGGGTCAGGAGGATTCCCTGGAGAACAGCATGGCAACCCACTCCAGTATTCTTGCCTGGAGAATCCCATGGACAGAGAAGCCTGACTGACTATAGTCCATTGAGTCACAAAGAGTTGGGCATGACTGAAGTGACTCAGCACTCATGCACATCTCTCCTTCAATTAAGAAGGTCAATGTTTTGGCTTCCCAGGTGGCGCTAGTGGTAAAGAACCTGCCTGCTAAAGCAGGAGACATAAGAGATGAAGGTTTGACCCCTGGCATGGGAAGATCCCCTGGAGAAGGAAATGGCAACCTGCTCCAGGATTCTTGCCTGGGAAATCCCATGGACAGAGGAGCCTGGTGGGCTACAGTTCATAGGGGTGCAAAGAGTTGGACATGACTGAGCACACAAACCCTTTTCACTGTCACTACCCTGAAAGAGCATCCTGACAATCAAAGGATGCTTCAGATCATGGTATGTATTTGCTCACAACTCCCATGGGTTTCTCATTCTTTCATAGTAAAAGCCACAGTTTCTAATATGCTTTGTTTGCATGAGGCTGTACATGATCTGGTCTCCAGTTACCTCTCTGACTCCACCCCTTACTATTTTCCCTTTCATTCAGTCCATTCCAGCAACACTGACGTTTCCTACTTCTCCTTGAAAGTGCCAGATGTGTTCCTGCTTCATGGCTTCTGCATTTTCTGTTCGAATTTTCAAGTGCTCATCCCTAGGGATTCCCAAGTCAGTCAGGTGTTTAACTGAAGTGGAATTTTCTCAATGAGACTATTCTAGACACTTATACTAGATTATGATTCTCTGCCCAAATACTTCCATTCTTTCCTACTTTATTTTCTTCATAATACTAGTTACTATCTAAGTCATACACTATATATAGATAGACGCAATATACATAGGCTTCCCAGGTGGCTCAGCGGTAAAGAACCCACCTGCCTTGAGAGCTTGTTTGGAGGTTCTAGCAGGGGAGTGCAGCTACTCGTATACCCTTGACTGAAGACCGGTCCTCCTCTATCGGGGATGATCGTCCTCTTCGACCGAGCGCGCAGCTTCGGGAGGGACGCACATGGAGCGGTGAGGGAGGAAGGGGGCACCCGCCTAGCCAGCCAGATCAGCTGAATCAACCCTGGCGATCAATGGGGTGACAGATGTCGCAACCAGATCGCCCTCACATCCAATGCAAAACAGAAAAAGAGACACAGATGTACAGAACAGACTTTTGGACTCTGTGGGAGAAGGCGAGGGTGGGATGTTTCCAGAGAACAGCATCGAAACATGTATATTATCAAGGGTGAAACAGATCACCAGCCCAGGTTGGATGCATGAGACAAGTGCTTGGGGCTGGTGCACTGGGAAGACCCAGAGGGATGGGGTGGAGAGGGAAGTGGGAGGGGGATCAGGATAGGGAATACATGTAAACCCATGGCTGATTCATGTCAATGTATGGCAAAAACCACTACAATATTGTAAAGTAATTAGTCTCCAACTAATAAAAATAAATGGAAAAAAAAAAAAAAAAAGAATCCACCTGCCAATTCAGGGGACACAAGGAAATGCAGGTTCCATTCCTGGGTTGGGAAGATTCCTTGGAGAAGGAAATGGCAACCTGCTCCAGCATTCTTGCCTGGAAAATTATACGGACAAAGGAGCCTGGTAGGCTACAGTCCATGGGGTCACAAAAAGTCAAATACAATTGAGTGATGAAGCATACGCACAATATACACATATATAAGTTATATAGTTATATAAGTTATATATAGTACACACAACTTGTTTTTATACACAATTTGCATATATATGTTTTACAAGACAGAACTTATTTATTTCCTTATAGATTTAAATATATATAGTATAATGTATATTCTCTTCTTTATCACCTGTCTATACCACTGGAATGTAAACTCCTGGAGGGGATGAATTATTGCCTATTTGTTCACTGTTGTACCACTAATCTCTTGAAGAGTGCTTGGTAAATAGTAGATGCTGAATGGATACATCCAGAACAAATGAGTGACTATGTCATATATGTAAGTGTCATCGAGCATATGTTGTGTCAACAGAAGAGTGACTGAAAACCGTTTCTCCATCACGTTTAGTGAGGAGAGGGATGGATAATGGCTTACTTCCAAGACCCCTTTGAAACTGCCAATCAGCTGGTGTGCTTGGTCGTGGCTACCCCCTTACTCCTCTCTTGAAATGAGGCTTCCCTATCAGATTCTGTGGGGGATATGAAAGCGAATTAAGGGGCACGTCAATTTTACCCATAATAGTAAAAGGTCTTTATAGGAATAAAAGGGAAGTGATTGTAATAGAGGAATTCTTTCTTTCCTCCATGATGTGCATTTTAAGAAGGGATTCTCAGCCTGGAGCTAGCCTCCCCGACTGAATATGGTCACTCCCATAATATAGCTCGTCACGCCGTAAGGTATCAAGGGAACCTGTGATTGCAGTATGTATAGTTTGACAATGCCTGATGAGTCAAGGGAAAGAAGTTGCTCCTGGTTACAAGTCATTTACTTCTGGATATCTCAAGGGCAGGGTGAAGGAGGAGAAAACAGGATCAATTAGATAAGCTGAGGGTTGAATTAGCCGTTTAATCAAGTACCTAAGCCACAAAGCACACGGTTCTTAGAGACACCATTATCTTTAATGGAGTTCTTTAGAGCATCTTCAATTTTTCTAATGAAGATAGAAAGCACCATCTTTAGTAAAGTGTTTCCCTTCACTTGTTTGACCACAGGATTATCTATTCCATTTAATCCCCTGGGGAACTGACGCTCCCCCACCTTTGTCCCTCATAGAATTACATCGAGATGGAATCTGTCCAAATTATTTAATCAAATTATTCTTGCTCTGGCCAATATAAGTGCTTAAATAGCCACACTTAATACTTCTCCTAATGACATTCACTTATCTAAAATTACCCCTTAATTGATAAGATATACAAGCAAAAACACTCTTAGGCAAATGTTAAATGAACTAAAACCATTTAGAATGTTTTCATGTCGACCCCGAAATTTACTTAATCTCCAGTGAGCAGTCTAAAAATCTTCGCTATGACTAACCTGAAACAGCAAAAGGAAAAAGGTCGAAGAAGAGGTGGCATACCAGGAAAGAAAAATATTTTGGTCTTCAACGTCTTTACTACACAAAATCCTGTGATTTTTATTATGGCTCCTGTGTTTCTCAGGTTTTTTTTCTTCATTTATTTTTATTAGTTGGAGGCTAATTACTTTACAATACTGTAGTGGTTTTTGCCATACATTGACATGAATCAGCCATGGATCTACATGTGTTCCCCATCCCGATCCCCCCTCCCACCTCCCTCCCCATCCCATCCCTCTGGGTCATCCCAGTGCACCAGCCCTGAGCACTTGTCTCATGCATTCAACCTGGGCTGGCGATCTCTTTCACACTTGATAATATACATGTTTCAATGCTGTTCTCTCAGATCATCCCACCCTCGCCTTCTCCCATAGGGTCCAAAAGTCTGTTGTATACATCTGTGTCTCTTTTTCTGTCTTGCCTATAGGGTTATCATTACCATCTTTCTAAATTCCATATATATGCGTTAGTATACTGTATTGGTATCTGTACTGTTTATCTTTCTGGCTTACTTCACTCTGTATAATGGGCTCCAGTTTCATCCATCTCATTAGAACTGATTCAAATGTATTCTTTTTAATGGCTGAGTAATATTTCATTGTGTATATGTACCACAGCTTTCTCAGTTTTGATGAAGAGAAACATCTCAACATATCTGGAAATACTGGTACTAAGCATTTCATACAAAAGTGGCTAAAACAGTGCTGAAGATGTTGACATTGTGAAAAGTGAAGAAAGTATTAGTCACTTGGTCACGTCCAGCTCTTTGCGACCCCGTGGACTACAGCCCACCAGACTCCTCCGTCTGTGGGATTTCCCAGACAAGAATACTGGAGTGGGTTGCCGTTTCCTTCTCCAGGGGATCTTCCCGACTCAGGGATCGGACCTGTGTCTCCTGCTTGGCAGGTGGATTCTTAAGCACTGAACCACTGGGAAGCCCTACTGAAAAGATTGGAAAGATTTGCTGCTCATGTGCTGAGGATTTCTAGGGACAGTAGGACAGGCATAAAAGCAGGTCCAGAAGTTGCTTGAGAGAGCAAGGAGCTGAGCCTGGCTTGGAGCTTACGTGTTAGAGAGTGGGGTGCAGTGAGGGCTCCCACGTCCATAACCTGGGGACTGCGTGGGCCAACATTTCCCCTCTGCCAAAGGAGTGCCTGGGCTTTCTGATCAGCTTAACAGAATGGAGAAAGCAGAGGAGGGTGCTGAAAACCGTCAGCAGTCAGACACCAGAAACAGACTCCTGATTACATATGACCTTTATCAGTTATGAAAAGCACATTTTTAACATCAAAGGAAACAACTCAATAACATTTAATATAGAAAGTGTATCAATTATGCCTGGTTCTTAAATATACTTCAAAATCTTATGAAAAGATTATCATCTAGAAATATGCTAGTTGGCTCTTTTCTAAAGGAAATGTCTGTTTCTAAATGGACCAGGTTCATGTCCTATGAAAAAAGGGCTGTGAATACAGGCAACAAAACATGGATAACTAGGAGAATTATGAAGTCTCTTCTCCTCAGTGTGAGAGTTAGAATCCTATCCAACTGACCACTCAGTCAATCACAACATCACCCAGTTTTTTGTTAATGTGCACAGTAGGGTGGTCTGAGACTCCCAGCTTCTGTATTTTACTGAAGATCTGAGATCTGATTGGCTGAATGACTGGCTGTAAAGCAGTGGGTCACATGGGCAGAATTCCTGCCATATGGTTACAATTCAGTTACAAAAGTATTACGCACATTGCCACCATTTGTCAGAAATGAACTAAATGCCCACTGTGTACCAGGCACCTGGTAGGATCTTCAGATTAAAAGTTAAGTAAAATAAAATTGTGACTGTCAAGCAATTCAATGTTTATCAGAAATGAAAGGCTTGAGTCAAGTCATTGTTGGAAGGGCTTGAGATTGATTTTGAAAAGAATATAAACAAATGAGTAGACTGGCCAATCATTCTTACAACTTTACTCCAAACTGAACAATTTTTATTGGGAAATGTAACAGAATATTTTTGGACCTTTTTCTAAGAAATAGCATGGCATTTGGGAATCTTATTTTCAATAGAGATCACTAACCAGTATAATGAAGCATGTTCTATATACTGGTGAAATTCAATCCTTGAAACAGATACAGATACAGTGTGTTTTTACACCTCACAATATTGTTACAATATAAAAGTAATATTTTTGCCAAATGTTTTCTTATATTTGTTCCTGAATCCCTTTTCTTTTTTCCTGGGAGTTACAAAGGAAACTGTTTTATAATCAACACCACAGGGAAAATACAGATGAGCCTATGAAGACAGAGAAGTAGTGGCTTTGTTATTTATTAGTTTGCAGTTACGGCTGCATCAAGGCAAGCAAGTGCCCTGTGCAAGTTACTCCTGAGGGACACCACACACGCTAATAACACGACATACCTCAAAATGACTGTCTTTAATTTTTTCCCAATATTTATTTTTAGATGGAAGAAGGAGCTGGAAAGTAGGACTATAGTGACAGTGACTAGCATCCTAGCTCTCTGGTTTAGGGCAATGACTTTCAAAGTGTGGTTCCCAACAGCGGCAACATCAGCCTCACCTGAGAATTTCACTTGCTAGAAATTCAGATTCTAGAGCCTTACTCCATACCGGCTGAGTCAACAACTCTGAGTGAGGCCTGGCAATGTGTTTTAATGAGCCTTTAGAGCATTCTGATATATGCTGAATTCTGTGGGTTTCCCGGGTGGTACAATTGGTGAAGAATCCTCCTGCCAGCATAGGAGATGCAAGGAACACAGGTTCAATCCCTGGGTCCGGAAGATCCCCTGGAGGAGGAAATGGCAGTCCACTCCAGTATTCTTGGCTGGGAAACCCCACGGACAGAGGAGCCTGGCGGGCTACAGTCCACGGGGTGGTGAAGAATTGGACACAACTGAGCACACAGCTAACCTGGAGAATTGCTGGTCTGAGACAATTCAGCACTGATCACAAACTCCCACTTTTTCCTCAGAAAAACCAAAGTTTTACCTACCTAGCAATCTCAGAAGACAACGTAGCGGACTTCTCTTATTATGCAAGCATGCGCTTTGTGGGCCCATCCTTTAACTGCTCCCCGTGTTACGGCCACCACCATTCCATCTGAACACATACTTGTCACTCTCCCTGAGAGGAATGTCGCTACATACAAAAGCTTTCTATTTTGTTACATTTCCAGTGACATTTTAATGTTCCTGGTGCACTGGTATCCTGACTTTTCTGGCCCTTTGTGGTTCCATGTGACAAAGGGATAACTCTACTGGGTTATTCAGAAATTCCTGGGATTGGGGCTGGGGTAGTGGGGAGGATAGGGAGAACCATTTTCTACTAATACAACTGTGGTCTGTTGTTTTCTTTTAAAATCCTTTTCCCCCTAAAAATAGTTATAACTGTGAGTTCTATAGTGGAATTACTGCTGTCGAATCTAAGGAGGAAAATTAGAGACTTGAATCACAGAGGTAGTAAGATTAATGGGTTAAGTTTCTTGTAGATAATAATTTTTCATTTTGGTTTGTGCCAAAGCAAAGATATTGTGTTGACAGATTATGTAACTATTCATCTGGGAGAAGACAAAGAAGGAGGAACAGATGCAAGGAAAGAGAAGGAAAAAAATATGTATATAATGTTAATTTCAGACAGCGCAGACTTTAAACCAAGGTAAGTGATCAGGGATAAAGAAGGACATTGTGTGTGTGTGTGTGTACATATACACTCAGTCGTGTCTGACTCTTTGCAACCCCCTTGGACTGTAGCCCACCAGGCTCCTCTGTCCATGGGGTTTTTCAGGCAAGAATACTGGAGTGGGTTGCCATTTCTTCCTCCAGGGGATCTTGCCGACCCAGGGATCAAATCTGCATCTCCCACACTGGCAGGCAGATTCTTTACCACTGAGCCACCTCGGAAGCCCGAAGAAGACCATTCATTACGTAACGACAAAGAGGTCAATTCTTCAAAAACACGAAACAATCCTTAAAACGTATAAGCCTAGCAACAGAGCATCAAAGTATGTATGGCAAAAACTAATAGAATTGCAAAGAGAAACAGATAAATCTACTATTATAGTTGCAGACTTCAACATCCCTCTATCAGAAATGGACAGGTCCAGGAGGCAGAAAATCAGTAAGGATATAGTTGAACTCAATAGGACCATCAATCAACTGGATATAATTGATATCTATAGACTGCTTCATCCAACAATGGCAGAATACACATTTTTCTCAAGAGCACATGAAACAACTCACCAAGACAGACCACATTCCCAGACATAAAACACATTTTTACAATTTTAAAGAATAGAAATCATATAATGTCTACTTTCAGACAACAATGGAATGAAACTAGAGATCAATAATCAAAGATAATTGGAAAATTCCCAAATGTGTGGAAACTTAACGACACACGCCTAATTAACACAGAGATCAAAGAAGAATTCTGAAGAGAAATTAAATAATATTTGGAACTAAATGAAAATGAAAAGCATAATATATTAAAATTGTGTCTTCTTCCATTTATTTCATCAGTGTCTTGTCATTTTCAGCATACAGGTCTTTCACCACCTTAGTTAGATTTTTTTTGTGTGTTTAAGAATCAATACTATTAAAATGCCCATATTGGGACTTCTCTGGCAGTGCAGTGGTTAAGACTCCATGCTCACAATGCAGAGGATGTGGGTTTGATCCCTGGTTGGGGAACTGAGATCTCACATACTGAACAGCATGGCCAAAAGAAACAAAATGCCCAAAGCAACCTTAGAGTCAATAAAACTCTCAAGATTCCAATGACATATGTCACAGAACTAGAACAGATAATAAAACTAAGATCATAGCATCTGGTCCCATTGTGGTTGTGTGCTAAGTCGCATCAGTCATGTCCAACTCTCTGCAACCCCATGGACTGTAGACTGCCAGGCTCCCCTGTCCATGAGATTCTCTAGGCAAGAATGCTGGAGTGGGTTGCCATGCCCTTCTCCAGGGGACCTTCCCAACCCAGGGATTATACCTGCATCATCACTTCATGACAAATAGAAAGGGAAAAAGTGAAGACAGTGGCAGACTTTCTTTTCTTAGACTCCAAAATAACTGTGGATGGTGACTTCAGCCATGAAATTTAAAGATGCTTGCTCCTTGAAAGGAAAGCTATGACAAACCTACACAGCATATTAAAAAGCAGAGACATCACTTTACCAACAAAGATCTGTATAGTCAAAGCTATGGTTTTTCCAGTAGTCGTGTATGGATGTGAGAGTTGGACTATAAAGAAGGCTGAGTGCTGAAGAATTGATGCTTTTGAATTGTGGTACTAGAGAAGACTCTTGAGAGTCCTTTGGTTTGCAAGGAGATCAAACTAGTCAATCCTAAAGGAAATCAACCCTGAATATTCATTGGAAGGACTGATGCTGAAGATGAAGCTTTAATACTTTGGCCACCTGATGCAAAGAGCCGAATCATTGGGAAAGACCCTGATGCTGGGAAAGACTGAGAGCAGGAGGAGAAGGGGGCAGGGTGGCAGAGGATGAGATGGTTAGATAGCATCAGTGACTCAGTGGACATGAATTTGAGCAAACTCTGGGAGATAGGGAAGGACAGGGAAGCCTGGCATGCTGCAGTCCATGGTGTTGCAAAGAGTCGGATGTAACATAGTGACTGAACAACAATGACAACAGAATAGATAATTCTAAAATATTGTACGGAATGACCAAAAAAATCCTAAATTGACCAAAAAACCCTTGAGAAAGAACAAAGCTGGAAGTATCATATTCCCTGATTCCAAACTATCTTACAAATGTGTAGAAGTCAAAGCAGATTGATACTGGCACAAAAATAGATACACAGATCAATGGAACAGAATTGAGAGCCCAGAAATAAACCCACACATAAATGGGCAATTAATTTATGATAAAGGAGCAAAAAACATATACAACTGGGAAAAGGACAGTCTCTTCCATAAATAGTGTTGGGAAAACCAGACAGTCAAATGCAAAAGAATAAAACTAGAGCACTATCTGACATCATACACAATATTAACTCAAAATGAATAAATACTTGAATACATGAGGCCTGAAACCATAAAATTCTTAGAAGAAAGCATAGACATAGAAGAATGTTTTTGACATTGTACTTAGTGATGTTTTCTGTAAATCCACCAAAGGCAAGGGAAACAAAAGCAAAAACAAACAGATAGGACTACATCAAACTAAAAAGCTTCTGCACAGTGAAGGAAAACATCAAAATGACAGGGAAGCCTACTGAATGGGTGAATATATTTGCAAATCATGTATCTAACAAGAGGTTAATACCCCAAATACAAAGGATCCATACGACTCAGAAAGAATTTTTTTTTGCATTCACTCCAATTAAAAGCAAACACTCCAATTAAAAAGTGGACAGAGACTCTGAATAGACAGTTTTCCAAAGAGAATATACAGATGACCAACAGGCACATGGATAGATGCTCAGCATCACTAATTATTAGGGGAATTAAAATCAAACCACAATCAGATATCACCTCATACCTGTTAGAATGCCATTATTGAAAAGACAAGAAATGTTGTCGAGGATATGGAGAAAAGGGAACCTTCATATACTATCAATAGGACTATAAATTGGTGCAGTCACTATGGAAAACAGTACAACAATTCCTCAAAAAAAAAAAATTAAGAATGGACTACCATATGATCCTGCTATTTCACTCCTTGGTATTTATCTGAAAAACATGAAAACAAAATCCAAAGAGATATGTGTACCTCTATGTTTATCACAGTGGTATTTATAATAGTCAAAATATGGAAAATTTAAGTGATGAATGAATCGATTAAGAAGATGTGATATATATACATGATGGAGTACTACTAAGCCATAAAAATAAACAACATGGAAAAAGCTAACTCAGATAAGCCAGTTAGAGAAAGACAAAAATTATAGGATTTCACTCATTTGTGGAGTCTAAAAAAATAAAACAAAACCAATCTCACAGACACAGAAATCAGACTTAGAAACATGCATTTAAAGTTCCTCTTTAAAAGGACAAAAGAGTCAGACACAGTGACTAAACAACAATAAAGACAACAAAAGGACATCTTGGTTGCTTTCAAGTGTGGGCAGTTATGAATGAAGCTGCCACTGCTCAGTTATTCAGTCGTGTCCGACTCTCTGTGACCCTGTGGACTGTAGCCCACCAGGCTCCTCTGTCCATGGGATTCTCCAGGCAAGAATCCTGGAGTGGGTTGCCATTTCCTTCTCCAAAGTAAAGCTGCTACATACATCTATTTGCATTTTTGTGTGCACATGAATGTTCAGCTCTCTTGGTAGGATACCAAGGAGCACTTTTGCAGAATCATATATTAAAAGTGTATTTGTTTCTTGAAGAAAGCACCAGATTGGCTTCCATAGTGCTGTACCGTTTTGCATTGCCACAAGCAATGAATGAAAGACGATAATTTAAGTAATGGTGTGTTTTCCACTGTGCCTATAACGTGAGGAGTATGATAGAGTGATGGGTGAGTTATAAGACAGTAATGATTTGTTGGGATCAGCTAGTAGGGAGATTTGAATGAATTATAAGGAGTTTATAGTCCAAATTATGATAATGGTAGAGAGAATGATGAGGAGTGAGGAAGTGAAGAGAGAAAATTGGTCTGGCTTAGTGATCATTTGGTATACAGGAGGAGTGTCTCACTTAAGCAACTGAGCCTGATGCTGTCATGCAGGTTAAGGAACAAAGGAGATACACATTTGGGAGAAGAAAGAGCTGATACGTGCAGTTTAAATATATCAAAGGTAGGTGCCTGTGGAGATATCCAGGTGGAGATGTCTGGCTGGAAATACAGTCTGAGATTCAGAAACCTGCTTAAAATAAGGAAGTATAAATTTAAAAATTCATCAACAGATCAACTTAAAATGGGCCAAATGCAATAGGGAAATGATGCTAGCACCTGGGGAAAATGTTAGACCAGGTAGAGAGAAGAGTCACGTGGAAACAGACTAAATGGGGGACACAAAGAGAAACCAGTGAAGAAGGCCATGAAATAGTGGTGAGACAGGAAGAAAGAAAATACAAAGACAGTAAAACTGGAAGTCGAGTCGGGGAGGACTTTTCCAAAAGTTCTCCACCACATCCATGAAAACACCGGGTTCACGGAACCTCAGTGAGCATATATTTATGTCACTGCTGTCCAGGCATGCACCTGCAGTCAAAGAACCCCTGACTAATCCCTGTAAAATCTGGAAATCTTTACTCTGCCTATATAATTACTCTTCATCAGCGAGATGCTAGGCAAAGAAATAATGTAGAGCTACAAATCAGTAATTATAACACATTAGTTCTAATCTAGAGAACAGATAAATTCATTAATTTAAAGCAACTTGATAGTGAGAAGCTTAGATTATGCAATATTTTAAATTTAATTCTAGTCTATAGTACAATGACAAAAATCTGGTTAATGAAGCCTTGTTAAGTGAGACTTGCTAAAGTTGCTTTGGTGAAAAAGAGAACAGGAAATCTCTGCTTTTGTAAACGGACACTCCTAAAAGACATAAGGGCTTCCCTGATGGCTCAGCAGTAAAGAATCTACCTGCCAATGCAGGAAACGCGGGTTCCACTCCTGGGTTGAGAAGACCCCCAAGAGAAGGAAATGGCAACCCACTCCAGTATTCTTGTGGGAAATGCCATGGACAAAGGAGCCTGGCGAGCTACAGTCCATGGTGCTGCAAAAGAGTCAGACATGATTTAGAGACTAAATAACAACAAAAGATGTAAGGAAGATGTAACTAGTCTCTTTGTGATGTTGTTTACAGTTTTTCTATACTTAGGAAATCCTTTTCCAAGGATACTTCAAAGACTTTAGCCTCATTTGAAAAACTAAATATTTTTATAGTTTATTATTACTTATTCCAAATTAATGAGATTTTATTACCTGTGGAATTTTCTATTCCATTGTGTCTGTTTCTGTTTTCCTCCTCCCACACCTCCACGTTGCATCACTTCCCCTCCAGTTCCTTCCTGCCACGCTCTCAGATTTTGACAGACCATCTCTTCAATTCTGATGGCAAACATTTCCCATTAAATAACTACACACTCAAGCCTTGCCCAGCACACTTCTGGGTGATTGGCAGATACTTGTTTTCAGAATTGGAAACAGCTGAAAGTGACATTCAAGGATTCAAAAACAACTTGGTTGGGAAATAAATCTTTGGCTGGGGAAAAATGGCTCTCTTTGCCAGGCACTAGCCTTATAATTTATCATTTATTGGAAAAGAAGAATGCATTTTGAGGATAGCATCAGACTAAAACTGATTACAGATATTAGGCAACGTCTCTGTGGGCCATTACTCATGCTGTTTGTGGGAACTGAGTGCCTCTGGAAGGTGGCAACTGATGAGCGCGCTGCGTTGCATTGTCGTAATTGTTAGCACCATAAACAACGGCATATGACGGGGTTAGAGCAGATTAGAGAGAATGAAGCATTTTGTGTAGTCTCCTCTAGAAAGAGGAAACAAGGCATTATTTCACTGTGACATTAACTATTGATTTGGGTTTTTGTTTGCTTATGGTTCCTAATGGTGATGATAACTCCAGAGAAATATTTATGGCTTATTCATTTCAAAAACCTCCATAAGTGATAGCTTAAGCTGTTCCAACTTTGTGCTGTTGCATCTGAAATAAAAAGAAGGTTTTATTTTCAGTGTTAGAAAAACAGAAGAGATTCAAGAGAGCTGAACCAAGCGTTTTATAACCAGGACCCCAAAGACCTTAGACACTGGATAAAAAATATAATGAGAACCAAGAGGGACAGGATAGCTCTCAGCAGTGAACTCACAAAGCACTTATCCATATTCCCTTTTGACATTTGTCACCTTCTATTTGTGTCATATTTACTTCAAATACCATTTTAGTTACTACATTGGACTATAAATATCTGAGACTGTAGCTTATACATCTCTGCTACCTCCTTCAAACCTAGCTCAGTAACATGTTAGATGCCAAAGAAAAGCATTAGTTTCTTGATAGATGAATAGCATGAGTTACTTGTTACAACTCGTCTCCATCTCCTCGATTCTATAGAAACATAAAGTCTAGATTAGGCAATACTGCATAACAGTAAACGAGAATGGTTTTTAGACTGGGGACGCATCATTGTTTATATTTCTTTCCACCAGTCTTTAATTTTTAGTTAAAGCAATACTGGTACTTAAAAATATGTGTATGTTATTCAGGAAGAGTTCCACTTTTGATGAAAAGTGTAGCCTCTGGAGAAAACTTTGTCAGGTCTTGTCTTTTAGGTCCCCACAACTCACTGTGCAGAATGAGGTAGTAATTAGCACTACACAGTCCTCTCTGCTGCTGCTGCTGCTAAGTCACTTCAGTTGTGTCCGACTCTGTGCGACCCCATAGATGGCAGCCCACCAGGCTCCCCCGTCCCTGGGATTCTCCAGGCAAGAACACTGGAGTGGGTTGCCATTTCCTTCTCCAGCGCATGAAAGTGAAAAGTGAAAGTGAAAAGTGAAAGTGAAAAGTGAAAGTGAAAAGTGAAAGTGAAGTCGCTCAGTCGCGTCGGACTCTTAGCGACCTCATGGACTGCAGCCTACCAGGCTCCTCCATCCATGAGATTTTCCAGGCAGGAGTATTGGAGTGAGGTGCCATTGCCTTCTCCACACACACACAGTCCTCTGTAGGCGGCTAATAAATGTAGATATTTACTAAGGGAAAAAAAGAGAGTCTGTGAATATAAACCCTACAAATGCAAATACATTAAGGATCAGAAAAATAACACTAGTGCATTCTGTTAGCAAACCCTTCTACAAGCAGCACAGCTAGGCCTTGAAGGACACTGTGGAACAGGACAACATTTTGAACATCCTCTATCCTCGTGTTCCTGGACACATTCCTTCACCCCACAGACAATGCTTATGTCAGAAAAAGAAAAACCAGAAAATGGATGACCTAAGTGTTCATATCCAGAAGTTACATGAAAAAAGGATAAAACCAAAGAAAGTAGGATAAAATATATTTTAAAAATAGGACTAGAAATTGATTTTTAAAAATATAGAAAATCAACAAAGCAAAATATTTCTCTGGGAAAATTAAAATAATAGATAATTTCCATGCATCCCTTGGATAAAGCCCACTTGGTCATGATGTATGATCTTTTTAATATCTTGTTGGATTCTGTTTGCTAGAATTTTGTTAAGGATTTTTGCATCTATGTTCATCAATGATATTGGCCTATAGTTTTCTTTTTTTGTGGCATCTTTGTAAGGTTTTGGTATTAAGGTGATGGTGGCCTCATGGAATGAGTTTGGAAGTTTGCCTTCCTCTGTGATTTTCTGGAAGAGTTTGAATAGGATAGGTGTTAGTTCTTCTCTAAATTTTTGATAGAATTCAGCTGTGAAGCCTTCTGGTCCTGGGCTTTCATTTGTTGGAAGATTTTTTATTGCAGTTTCAATTTCCGCACTTGTGATGGGTCTATTGAGATTTTCTATTTCTTCCTTGTTCAATTTTGGAAAGTTGTACTTTTCTAGGAATTTGTCCATTTCTTCCAAGTTGTCCATTTTATTTGCATATAGTTGATGATAATAATCTCTTATGATCCTTTGCACTTCTGTGTTGTCTGTTGTGATCCCCCCATTTTCATTTCTAATTTTGTTGATTTGATTTTTCTCCCTTTGTTTCTTGATGAATCTGGCTAACAGTATGTCAACTTTATTTACCTTCTCAGAGAACCAGCTTTTGGTTTTGTTGATTTTTGCTACGGTCTCTTTTGCTTCTTTTGCATTTATTTCTGCCCTAATTTTTAAGATTTCTTTCCTTCTACTAACCCTGGGGTTCATAATTTCTTCCTTTTCAAGTTGCTTTAGGTGTAGAGTTAGGTTATTTATTTGACTTTTTTCTTGTTTCTTGAGGTAAGCCTGTATTGCTATGAACCTTCCCCTTAGCACTGCTTTTACAGTGTCCCATAGGTTTTGGGTTGTTGTGTTTTCATTTTCATTCATTTCTATGCATATTTTGATTTCTTTTTTTGATTTCTTCTGTGATTTGTTGGTTATTCAGCAGTGTGTTGTTCAGCCTCCATATGTTGGAATTTTTAATAGTTTTCCTCTGGTAATTGATGTCTAATCTTACTGTGTTGTGGTCAGAAAAGATGCTTGGAATGGTTTCAAATTTTTTGAATTTCCCAAGGCTAGATTTATGGCCCAGGATGTGATCTATCCTGGAGAAGCTTCCAGGTGTGCTTGAGGAAAAGGTGAAATTCATTGTTTTGGGGTGAAATGTCCTATAGATAGCAATTAAGTCTAACTGGTCTATTGTATCATTTAAAGTTTGTGTTTCCTTGTTAATTTTCTGTTTAGTTGATCTATATATAGGTGTAAGTGGGGTATTAATGTCTCCCACTATTATTGTGTTATTGTTAAGCTCCCCTTTCATACTTGTTAGCATTTGTCTTACATATTGCGGTGCTCCTATGTTGGGTGCATATACATTTATAATTGTTATATCTTCTTCTTGGATTGATCCTTTGATCATTATGTAGTGTCCATCTTTGTCTCTTTTCACAGCCTTTGTTTTAAAGTCTATTTTATGTGATATGAGTATTGCTACTCCTGCTTTCTTTTGGGCTCTATTTGCATGGAATATCTTTTTCCAGCTCTTCACTTTCAGTCTGTATGTGTCCCTTGTTTCAAGGTGGGTCTCTTGTAGACAACATATATAGGGGTTTTGTTTTTGTATCCATTCAGCCAGGCTTTGTCTTTTGGTTGGGGTGTTCAACCCATTTACATTTAAGGTAATTATTGATAAGTATGATCCCATTGCCATTTACTTTATTGTTTTGGGTTCAAGGTTATACACCCTTTCTGTGTTTCCTGTCTAGAGAAGATCCTTTAGCATTTGTTGGAGAGCTGGTTTGGTGGTGCTGAATTCTCTCAGCTTTTGCTTGTCTGTAAAGCTTTTGATTTCTCCTTCATATTTGAATGAGATCCTTGCTGGGTACAGTAATCTGGGCTGTAGGTTATTTTCTTTTATCACTTTAAGTGTGTCCTGCCATTCCCTTCTGGTCTGAAGAGTTTCTATTGAAAGATCAGCTGTTATCCTTATGGGAATCCCCTTGTGTGTTATTTGTTGTTTTTCTCTTGCTGCTTTTAATATTTGTTCTTTGTGTTTGATCTTTGTTAATTTGATTAATATGTGTCTTGGGGTGTTTCACCTTGGGTTTATCCTGTTTGGGACTCTCTGGGTTTCTTGAACTTGGGTGATTATTTCCTTCCCCATTTTAGGGAAGTTTTCAACTATTATCTCCTCAAGTATTTTCTCATGGTCTTTCTTTTTGTCCTCTTCTTCTGGGACTCTTATGATTCGAATGTTGGGGCGATTCACATTGTCCCAGAGGTCTCTGAGGTTGTCCTCATTCCTTTTAATTCTTTTTTCTTTTTTCCTCTCTGTTTCATTTATTTCTACCATTCTATCTTCCCCCTCACCCATCCTATCTTCTGCTTCCATTATTCTACTGTTGGTTCCCTCCAGAGTGTTTTTGATCTCATTTATTGCATTAATCATTATATATTGACTCTTTTTTATTTCTTCTAGGTCTTTGTTAAACCTTTCGTGCATCTTCTCAATCCTTGTCTCCAGGCTATTTATCTGTGACTCATTTTGTTTTCAAGATTTTGGATCATTTTCACTATCATTATTCGGAATTCTTTATCAGGTAGATTCCCTATCTCTTCCTCTTTTGTTTGGTTTGGTGGGCATTTATCACGTTCCTTTACCTGCTGGGTATTTCTCTACCTTTTCATCTTATTTATGTTGCTGTGTTTGGGGTGGCCTCTCCATATTCTGGCAGTTTGTTTTTCCTCTTTATTTTGGAGGTTCCTTGCGGTGGGTGGGGTTGGATGGGTGGCTTGTCAAGGTTTTCTGGTTAGGGAAGCTTGTGTCGGTATTCTGGTGGGCGGAACTGGATTTCTTCTCTCTGGAGTGCAATGGAGTGTCCAGTAATAAGTTTTGAGATGTCAGTGGGTTTGGTGTGGCTTTGGTCAGCCTGATTGAGGCTCAGGGTTATGTTCCTGTGTTGCTGCATACATCATGACCAAGTGGGCTTTATCCCAGGGATGCAAGGATTCTTCAATATCTGCAAATCAATCAATGTAATATACCACATTAACAAATTGAAAAATAATAACCATATGATTATCTCAATAGATGCAGGGAAAACCTTTGACAAAATTCAACATCCATTTATGATAAAAAAAAAAAAAAACCCTCCAGAAAGTAGGAATAGAAGGAACATACCTCAACATAATAAAAGCTATATATGACAAACCCTCAGCAAACATTATCCTCAATGGTGAAAAATTGAAAGCCTTTCCCCTAAAGTCAGGAACAAGACAAGGGTGCCCACTCTCACCACTACTATTCAAAATAGTTTTGGAAGTTTTGGCCACAGCAATCAGAGCAGAAAAAGAAATAAAAGGAATCCAGATAGGAAAAGAAGAAGTAAAACTCTCACTGTTTGCAGATGACATGATCCTCTACATAGAAAACCCTAAAGACTCCACCAGAAACTTACTAGAGCTAATCAATGAATATAGTAAAGTTGCAGGATATAAAACTAACACACAGAAATCCCTTGCATTCCTATACACTAACAATGAGAAAACAAAGAGAAATTAAGGAAACAATTCCGTTCACCATTGCAACAAAAAGAATAAAATACTTAGGAATAAATCTACCTAAAGAAACAAAAGACCTATACATAGAAAACTATAAAACACTGATGAAAGAAATCAAAGAGGACAAAAATAGATTGAGAAATATACAGTGTTCATGGATCAGAAGAATCACTATAGTGAAAATGAGTATACTATCCAAAGCAATTGATAGATTCAATGCAATCCCTATCAAGCTACCAACAGTATTTTTCAGAGAACTAGAACAAATAATTTCACAATTTGTATGGAAATACAAAAAAACCTCAAATAGCCAAAGCAATCTTGAGAAAGAAGAATGGAAATGGAGGAATCAACCTGCCCAACTTCAGTCTCTGCTACAAAGCCACAGTCATCAAGACAGTATGGTACTGGCACAAAGACAGAAATATAGATCAATGGAACAGAATAGAAAGCCCAGAGATAAATCCATGCACCTATGGACACCTTATCTTTGACAAAGGAGGAAAGAATATACAACAGAGAAAAGGTAATCTCTTTAACAAGTGGTTCTGGGAAAATTGGTCAACCACTTGTAAAAGAATGAAACTAGAACACTTTCTAACACCATACACAAAAATAAACTCAAAATGGATTAAAGATCTAAATGTAAGACCAGAAACTGTAAAACTCCTAGAGGAAAACATAGTCAAAACACTCTCCGACATAAACCACAGCAGGATCCTCTACAACCCACCTCCCAGAATATTGGAAATAAAAGCAAAAATAAACAAATGGGACCTAATTAAAATTAAAAGCTTCTGCACAACAAAGGAAACTATAAGCAAGGTGAAAAGACAGCCTTCACAATGGGAGAAAATAATAGCAGATGAAGCAACAGACAAAGAATTAATCTCAAAAATATACAAGCAACTCCTGCAGCTCAATTCCAGAAAAATAAAAGACCCAATTGAAAAGTGGACCAAAGAAGTAAACAGACATTTCTCCAGAGAAGACATACAGATGGCTAACAAACACATGAAAAGATGCTCAACATCACTCATTATCAGAGAAATGCACATCAAAACCACAATGAAGTACTATTACACACCAGTCAGAATGGCTGCTATCAAAAAGTCTACAAGCAATAAATGCTGGAGAGGGTGTGGAGAAACGGGAACCTTCTTACACTGTTGGTGGGAATGCAAACTAGTACAGCCACTATGGAGAACAGTGTGGAGATTCCTTAAAAAACTGGAAATAGAACTGCCATATGACCCAGCAATCCTGCTGCTTGGCATACACACTGAGGAAACCAGAATTGAAAGAGACATGTGTATCCCAATGTTCATCGAAGCACTGTTTATAATAGCCAGGACATGGAAGCAACCTAGACGTCCATCAGCAGATGAATGGATAAGAAAGCTGTGGTACATATACACAATGGAATATTACTCAGCCATTAAAAAGAATACATTTGAATCAGTTCTAATGAGGTGGATGAAACTGGAGCCTATTATACAGCATGAAGTAAACCAGAAAGAAAAACACCAATACAGTATACTAATGCATATATATGGAATTTAGAAAGATGGTAATGATAACCCTGTATGCGAGACAGCAAAAGAGACACAGATGTATTGAACAGTCTTTTGGACTCTGTGGGAGAGGGCAAGGGTGGGATGATATGGGAGAATGGCATTGAAACATGTAAATTATCATACATGAAATGAATCACCAGTCCAGGTTTGATGCATGATACAGGTTGCTCGCTGCTGGTACACTGGGATGACCCAGAGGGATGGGATGGGGAGGGAGGTGGGAGGGGGGTTCAAGATGGGGAACACACGTACACCCATGGCAGATTCAAGTCAATGTGTAGCAAAACCAATACAATGTTGTAAAATAAATAAGTTAATTAAAAATAAATAAATAAATAAAAATAAAGTTTGAAATAGCTAAAAAAAAAAAAAAAAAAAGATAATTTCCAGTGTGACTGATCAAGAAAAAAATCAGAGACATGAATAAAAAGTATAACTATTAGGAATGGGACAGGTAGTATACTATACTGATGAAGGTTAAGGCAATGAATCTATAACAATTGAAATTGGAGAATTAATGATAGACCATTGGGACCCTATGGGGAAGACATTTCTGGCTAGAAATTCTGGTCTTGTCTCACTTCAAATCCAGCGAATGAATGGGTACTTATAAGCTAAATGTCATTACATTACAATGACTATAGCTGAGGAGTGCATGTGTGTGTGCTAAGCTGCTCCAGTTGTGTCTGACTCTTTGCGACTCTGTCCATGGTATTCTCCAGACAAGGATTCTGGAGTGGGTTGCCGTGCCCTCCTCCAGGGGATCTTCCTGACCCAGGAATCAAACTCACATCTCCTAGGTCTCCTACATTGGTAGGCAGGTTCTTTATCACTAGCACCACCTGGGAAGCCCAAAGTTGAGGGGTATGTAGGGTATGTAGCATTAATATGCAGAAAAATTGTGTGTCAATAAATAATTAGCAAACATGAAACAACTAAATATGAAACACCAGGCCATCAAAAGATTTTGTTCCAATGGTCTTTCAAAATCCTAGCTATGGTTCAATGTCCTTTTCAAAGGCCACATACTTCACCTCACTCCCTGTGATATTCTTCTATTAGATATGACCTTTTTCTCCTGTGAACACTCATAGTATCTTGTTGGTTATATGAGTCATAAGTAATGTTTTCCCCTTCATGCTTACGGTAGCATAAGACTCTTAAGAGGATGATCAGGATCTTCCTCATCATCTAGGCTGATTTACCCCCTGACAATCAGTAGGCAAGAGCTTTCATAGGTGGAGGGAGGAAGCTACGTGTAGAAACATGAAATTGGTCATCGGTACTCTGATCGGTGTCAGCTTGATAGTTTTAAGTACAGTTAATCTTCAGTTCTAGGGTCAGTTTGTTCCCATTTCCTTGAGGCCAGTTCTCAGAGCTATGGCAGCTTAAGTCATGGTTACAGTCTGGTTATCATGTAGTTAACTTCTTCCATCTGGGGATTTCAGTATCTATAAGACAGTTCACAGGATATGCCTCAGAATATTATCTATAGCTCATGAGAAGAAACTAAAGGTCCTCAACTATGTTTAATGACTAAATTATTATTATTTATTCTTGTTGGACTTTTTCCCTTTGTTTCTGTGTTTTCCCACTTCTCTGATTAAACTTATTCTTTGGCTAAAGTTTTTCCAGAGACAAAAGGCAAGCTGAGGACATGGTTGCTGCTGCTGCTGCTAAGTCGCTTCAGTCGTGTCTGACTCTGTGCGACCCCATAGACGGCAGCCCACCAGGCTCCGCTGTCCCTGGGATTCTCCAGGCAAAAACACTGGAGTGGGTTGCCATTTCCTTCTCCAATGCATGAAAGTGAAGTCGCTCAGTCGTGTCCGACTCTTCCTGACCCCATGGTCTGCGGCCCACCAGGCTCCTCCATCCATGGGATTCTCCAGGCAAGAGTACTGGAGTGGGGTGCCATTGCCTCCTCTGGAGGACATAGTAGGTGGGGCAAAGACCATAGGGTCCTACTCTGTTTCACGGCTCATGTTAGAATATATCTATCCTTCAGTCATAATCCTGCTTTCAGAATGCATACTACCATGAAGAATAAAATGAAAATCTTTTCAGCATAGTTGATGCATCATTGACTCAATGAACATGAGTTTGAGCAGTCTCCAGGAGACAGTGAAGGACAGGGAAGCCTGTCATGCTGCAGTCCATGGCGTCTCAAAGAGTTGGACACAACTAAGTGACTAAACAACATCAAGAAGTCCTCCAAATTCATTCATTCCATTAATCAAAGAATCTTTCTGAGTGGTTACTTTGTTCCAAGGAGAGTGCTAAGTGTTGGAAATACAAAGCTAATGATATAGAATGTAGCCCAACCCTCAGAATGTATAGTCTAGTGATACAGACAGACAAATCATTCATAATGCAATTATAATACAATGCAGTAAGCAACTAGAAATTTATATAGAAGCACATGGCAGGACACTGAAGCCATGTTCTGGTATAGAAAGCTTTTCAGAGGCAGTGGCACTTGAATAGAGTTTTGAAGGAAAGGTGGGAGATAGCTAAATAAAGAAGTTAGGGAAGGGCAGTCTGAGGACAGAGTGCAACATGTGTGGAGACCCTGGAGAGTTTAGTTTTGAAGCAGTTGTTCTCTGTCCTTTAAGCTTTCTGTTACCAAGTCCTTAATGTCCTGCTTCTTCAACTAGGTGGCTTAAAACAACAGAAATGTGTTCTTTTTTTTTTTTTTTTTCCTTTATTGATAACACATTTTAAATGTGTCCTTTCACAGTTCTGGAGGCTAAAAGTCAGAAGTCAAAGTGGCAGCAAAGCTGCCCTCACTCTGGAGGCTCTAGAGAAGAATCCTTTCTTGCCTCTACCAGCTCTGGGGACTGTTTCACTTGGCTTGCGGCTACATCACTCCAATCTCCACCTCCGTCTTCACCGTTCTCTCTGTATCTCTGCCCTGTGCGTCTCTTACAAGGACACTGTCACTGGACTTAGGACCCACTCCGATGATCTAGGATAATCTGCTCATCTCTAGACCCTTAACTTAATCACATCTGCAAAGATCTTTTTTTTTTTCCCCATAAAAGGGCCACCTTCACTGTTCACCTGAAACTTCCACAACATTGTTAATCAGCTATACCCTGATACAATATAAAAAGTTTGAAGTTTGAAAAAAAAAATACGGATTATGGGAAAAAATGAAAATGTTTTTAAATTAAAAAATAATTAGGAAGCCTAGCAGGGTATCTGTTATAAGCATTATTTCAAAACTACTTTTGATACTTATGCTTCATACATTTAGAGTGAAGCAGAAATAGGACGTTTATAACCTTATCTTTTAATCTGTCTCCAAAGATTAAATGGTCATTATTTTATACAATGTGTGTACACACAAAAATCCCAAGGAAATAAATTGAAAAACTTTTCATTAAAACAGGGTCAAGGCAGGAGGGGGGATCGGGATGGGGAACCCTTGTAAATCCATGGCTGACTCATGTCAATGTATAGCAAAAACCACTACAATATTGTAAAGTAATTAACCTCCAACTAATAAAAAAAAACAAACAAACAGGAAACAACCCAAAAGTCCCTCAGCTGGAAAATGAATAAACAAAATGTGGTGCATTAAAAAAATAAATAAATAAAAAATAAAACAGGGTCACATTTACAGGTTCAGGGGATTAGGACATGGACATATATTTTCAGGGGCCACCATTCAACCAACTACAGTTGCGACTGTAAGCTTGAACTCCAAATAGCACCCATTTCCACTAGCCTGGCAATAAGGAAGTGCTCAGTAGTGCTGAACATCTTTTTATAAGTTCATGATTTAAACAGCACTTGTCAAACTTTCATCTTCCTAGTATCTTCCAGTGCTCTTTAAGATTTTATTTTTGGCCATGAATTTAGCAATATAATTTGGCTTTAAATTTCTGAGGAAAGTAATAAAAAATGTTTGCGGATATAAGTTATATTTATATCTGAAAACAAATTTTTTTTAGAGTTCTCATGTTCAATATAATATTTCTAATAGCATTGATACAAGAGCCTACAAATACAGGTGATTTCCTTTTGAAAAGTCAGTATATTGTGTTCTGAGCACTTTTGAGAAATCACCTTATTTTGATGAAATAATTAAATTCTGAATGCTGTCACCAGAAATGAAGAATTTTCTTCATCTTTTTTTTAATAAGGAAATCAGTGCCTTGGACATGATGTTTTACTTCCCAAGAGGGAACAATATCCCTGGTTAGGTGGAAATGGTTTTTGCTTTGTTTTGTTTTCAGTGAAGAAACTGCTACTACAAATTTTTAGAAACCAAAATAATATTTTATTTCAACTTCAGTGTTAAAGGCCTGTGTAGGAAAAACTTTTAGTGTCATTGGTAATCTATGGATTAATTACTACAATAAGCTGTATGTGGATTCTGTAAGATGACCTTTATTTTTAAAAATATAAATATTTTCCTTGTTTGGAAGCAAAAGATGAGCCTGGGAGAAATTTTGAAATGGTGAAAAGCTATAAAACTCAATGTAATACATGAGGTTTGATTATAGTGATTAGTAAATATCCCATTTCATTTTGTGTACATGTTTGGGCAACCAATTTTTACTAATAAATCCGTCTTTATTGAAACTGTCTGTAACCCTTAGTATATGTGAGTGTTGTTGTTGTTTAGTCACTAAGCCATGTCTGACTCTTGCGACCCCATGGACTGTAGCCCAACAGGCTCTTCCGTCCATGGGATTCTCCAGGCAAGAATACTGGAATGGGTTGCCCTTTCCTTCTCCAGGGGATCTTCCCAATCCAGGGATCAAACCATTTCCTGCGTTGGCAAGTGGACTCTTCACCCATGAGCCACCAGGGAAGCCCATATGTGAGTGCGCTGTGCTGGGCTTAGTCACTCAGCTGTGTCCGACTCTTTGCGACCCCATGAACTGTGGCCCTCCAGGCTCCTCTGTCCATGGGGATTTTTCAGGCAAAGAATACTGGAGTGGGTTGCCATGCCCTTCTCCAGGGGATCTTTCCAACCCAGGGATTGAACCCAGGTCTCCTGCATTGCAGGTGGATTCTTTACCATCTGAGCCACGAGGGAAGCCCATGAATACTGGAGTGGGTAACCTATCCCTTCTCCAGGAGATCTTTCTGACCCAGGAATCAAACCAGGGTCTCCTGCATTGCAGGCAGATTCTTAAACAGTTAGCTACCAGAGAAGCCCATATGCGAGTATAGGTATGCTCAGAAACGTGTGTCTGAGGTGAACTCACGCCTTGGCCTTAGTGGTGCATTTTTGAGAGTTATATGCTGTCTTAATGTGTACTGCAGGCTGCTGACAATCTGATTAATTGCCAGTTGAATTGAGTACTTGAATACTGAGGTCATTCTGTAGCACGTGAAAAAAAGTAACAAAAACTCAATTTGCATTTTTTCCTGGAGTGTTCACTTCTTTACTGTAGGGAATCAATGTCCAAGAGCTGTTTCCTCCTTTCAGGTTTAGTTCATGTTTGAGTGAAGAGTCCAATCCAAGTATCTGAAGTATCCTGTCAAACTGGTTTAGCCTCGTCTCTGTCTTTGTCAAAATTCTGAACTCATAGATTTGGGGATTGAAGAACTTTTAAGAAGACGTCCTATACCTGCAGATCTCACTGACCTCAGATATCTGAGGTCACTCCATCCTCTTTTCTTAATGTTTCCTTTCATATAGGTTGCCATGTTTGTATTGTATGTTGCTGTTACTTTGGCCACAGTAGACTGGACCAAGGATAAGGTCTCTGTCATCTGGGAGCTGGCCGGGAGCCCTCAAGGTACCTAGCACCAGAGTTACCACAACAAGGACCTACTATATGGACAAGCATGAGCAGCCTTGGATAGATTCTTTTTGGGGGGAGGTTGAATGAGAGATCTCCCAAGTCAGTAGTGTACAGAGTGATCCAGGCATGCAGAGACAGACCACGAAGGCAGTGAGCAGGAGCTGTGAAGCACCAGAGCCAGGAGCAAGCAGAAGATATGAATAAGTAGAATACGTGAAAAGCAGAAAAGCAGAGGGAAGAAATAAGTTAATATCAAAATAGCAAAAAGAAGCAACTGATGGGAAAAGTAGATGCAGAGATTGAAACAGAAACTTGGCCCAGAAATAAAATTTCTGTTTTTGCCCTCAAGCTACTGTCAAACTATCAGAGTTGATGTTGTATGCTGCAGGTGCCGAATGGCACCCAGCGTCACTGTGACCCTGGCTGAGTGCTTTTTGAGACAGCACTCAGTTTTCCATACTTCTCCATGTACTTCCTTAAAGAAGATAATGTGAGGCTATTTCTGTTCTTTGCATTTGCGAGAACCTAAACAAACACTGGAGAAGGAAATGGCAACCCACTCTAGTATTACTGCCTGGAGAATTCCATGGACAGAGGAACCTGGCAGGCTACAGTTCAGGGGATCACAAGAGTCAGACACGACTTAGCACTTTCTTTCTTCTTTTCAAACAAACACTAGGGCTTCCCAGGTGGTTCAGTGGTAAAGAATCTGCCTGCCAATGCAGAAGGTACAGGAGATGTGGGTTTGATCCCTGGGTCAGGAAGATCCCCTGGAGGAGGGCATGGCAACCCACTCCAGTATTCTTGCCTGGAAAATTTCATGGACAGAGGAGTCTGGTGGGTACAGTCCATGGGGTTGCAAAAGAGTCGGACATGACTTAGTGACTAAACAACAACAAACAAACACTGTGTCCTCAAAATGAGGCAAAGGATAGAGTTAGATAAGCAAAATTAAAATGTGAATTCATAATTTTGACAGTAAAACATAATCATTTAACAATATTTGCACTGAAGCCCTGTATGCCAGGAAATGTGTTTCATTGCTTCAAATGCAGACAAAAGACATACTCTAAATAAGGCAGCTCTGAAAGCCAGAAAGCTGCTAATTCTGGATTTGAGATACAAGTAACTACTCTTGAGACTGGACTACCCAGAAGGTAATTAGGTTGTTTGTCCAGGGACTGTTCAGATAAATAGAATTTTCACCTTTAGAAGTGAAATCAATAGGAGAGGGTTGCCCCAGCAACCTTAGTCTGTGTCCTAATGGAGATCTTTCCATTCTGCATCGTAAAATTTCATCACTTTGCCCTGCTGAGCAGTCAAGAGCAATTTGTGCATGATTGTCAGTCTGATGCCTGATGATAAGCATTTCTCATTAATTCAAATGTGATGGAGAAGAGAAAATAGTTGTGTTGGTTTCCTGATATGCTAAGGTTTCCTCTCTTCTGAATCCAGCATATGACATTTCTATTATCTGAACAATGTAAGTGCCTGTTTTTATTCCACTTTAAATCTTTGTTGTCTGAATCAGGCTCATTTCTTCACAGATTAAAAAAAAAAAAAAACTTGCTTCATTGTCTTGCTTATTATGAGTCCTCCTGAAGAGCTGAAGGACATCTATTTGCATTTATTAATTAAATTTGGGACAAATTTCATCCTTCTGTGGCAATGAAGGGCTTACTTATCCCTAGTGGGGCAGAATGTCATCTTTATTAGGATTCATTCCATTTTGGTGAGCCTCATTAAGTTTGGGGGTCCAATAACTTTACTGTTTACAAACGTGAGCACAGAGAAAGTATTGATCCATGGAAGTTACCATAAAAACCAAAGCTAGAGAATGTGGCTAACAATCACAAATATTTACTTGTATTTAACTATTTGAAATTTAACTATTAAACTTTGAAATTTAACTATTTCAAAGACAACTTCTAGTAACAGAGATTGTGGTTTTTAAAAAAGGAGCTTAGGATGTGGACTAAGACAGAGCCTGAACTTCTGGCTTCATGATTTCCAGAAACTGGTCTCTACAGTCCCTGAACAGCTCAGCTTCTGCCTTGACAAGGAGCTAGCAAAACCTGCATTATCTCCTAGGCAGGGCAGTGGTGAAGCTCAAAGGGGAGACTCTTGTGGAAAGGGCTATGCCAACAAAAATTCCTCTTCAAAAGCAAGGTGATAGGATGGTGAATGCTGCGACACAAAGGCAGGCTTCTGGTCTTTGTTGCTTTTAATGATTATTATACGGGAGTGGGCTAGGGGTGTGCAGACAAAATGAGAAGTGTCAGAATAAAACATTCAGAACGCCCTGGAAACACAAACAGAACTCTACATTGACATAAATACTTTCCTTTATGAAATTTCCATGTTGAATTGCAAGGTGACAATGGTGCTTTCTTTTTCCATTCCCTCCATATCTCTACAGTATTGACAGAAATGAGCTGAACTCAACGAAATGAAATAATAGCAATTTAGCTTAAGACTTGAAGACAAAGACAAGATGACAAATAAGATTCATTTTTTTTCCTCCTGCTTCCTTTTCTGGTTTTTCTCTCATTCATGTGAATAATTCATACACTTTACTTCTTGAAAGGAATAATTACAGTAATCAGAAGCTGATGTTTTATGAACTATAAATTTTGAGAAGCAGTTTTTTTCCTCCTGGCATCAATGTGATTTTAACTAATAAGTATCTTTAATCTACTAATTAGATACCATGTAGCTAATGACACAGAGCAATGCTATCCTGTGTTGTTAACGTTATCAATGTTAAATACACAGGAATTGGTAATACGAACTCTACCCCTGGTCTGAATGAGTTATATATTAAAAGGTCTAGGAAAGAATGAATTTTAAAACTGTACCCTTTGAAATGAACAAAACAAAGCAGAAGTGGACTTCCCTGGTGGTACAATGGATGGGGGTCCGCCTACCCGTGCAAGGGACACGTTCAGTCCCTGGTCTCAGAGGATTCCACACGCCGCAGAGCAGCTGAGCCTGAGCACCACCACAGCTACTAAGCCTGTGCTTTTAGAGCTCTTGCTCCACAAGAGAAGCTACAGAGATACGCAGCCCATGTGCCACAGTGGAAAGTAGCCCCCACTCTGCAATTAGAGAAAGCCCAGTGCAGCAACGAGCACCCAGCGCAGCTAGAAATGGATAAATTAATTATTTTAAACATGAAAAAAAGTGCAAATGGGATGTTTTGTTTTGAGGGGACCCTGTGCTTTTTCCAATCTTTTTTTTTTTTTTTTTAATTTATTTTTTCAGTGGGTTTTGTCATACATTGATATGTATCAGCCATAGATTTACACGTATTCCCCATCCCGATCCCCCCTCCCACCTCCCTCTCCACCCGATTCCTCTGGGTCTTCCCAGTGCACCAGGCCCGAGCACTTGTCTCATGCCTCCCACCTGGGCTGGTGATCTGTTTCACCATAGATAGTATACATGCTGTTCTTTCGAAACATCCCACCCTCACCTTCTCCCACAGAGTTCAAAAGTCTGTTCTGTACTTCTGTGTCTCTTTTTCTGTTTTGCATATAGGGTTGTCGTTACCATCTTTCTAAATTCCATATATATGTGTTAGTATGCTGTAATGTTCTTTATCTTTCTGGCTTACTTCACTCTGTATAACGGACTCCAGTTTCATCCATCTCATTAGAACTGGTTCAAATGAATTCTTTTTAACGGCTGAGTAATATTCCATGGTGTATATGTACCACAGCTTCCTTATCCATTCATCTGCTGATGGGCATCTAGGTTGCTTCCTCCAATCTTGTAAGTGTTTGGGTGGGACTGGTGGCTCTGTTTAGGACACAGAGGACACTAGAATGTTGACCCAGCAAAGATATTACAAAGAGTAAGGACTGGAGTGGAGACAGGGAACCCATCATCCTCTAGTTTTGTGAGGTACAAAAGCTTCCCATCCTTCCAGTCAAAGAAGTAGATGGACATTTGGATCCTATTTCCCACCTATGAAGCTATTTTTCCATATTATTTCATATCATTTATTTGAAATAACATTTACTTTAAACCTCATTTTGAATGTCCCATCCCTTTTAGTAGAAAACAATTTTAGAACATGTACTAATGATTTTAAAAGATGCTAGGTTGGCCAAAAAGTCCCTTTGGTTTTCCAGTAAAAATAAAAGACAGTTTTCATTTTCACCAGGAACATTATTGAACAAGCTTTGTTCCACTAACTCTGGCCATTTTTCAGGCTACTTCATAATTTCATCTTCCCAAAACTTTTTATCTTTTTGAGCAAAGAACTCTTCCAGGTGCCTTTTACAGTCTTCTAAGGAATTAAAATATTTTCCATTAAGAGAATTTTGTAAAGACCTAATGAAGTTGCAGTATCTGGTGAATACAATGGTGGAATCAGTACTTCCCAGCCAAGCTATAATAGTTTTTGCCTGGTCACCAAAGAAACATGTAGTCTTACATTACCATGATGGAAGATTATGTGTTTTTTGTTGACTAATTCTGGACACTTTTTATTAAGAACTGCTTTCAGTTGGTCTAATTGAGAGCAGTGTTTGTTGGAATTAATTGTTTTCTTTTTCAGAAGGAGCTCATAATAGAGGGCTCCCTTCCAATCCCACCACATACATATCACCTACTTTGGATGAAGACCGACCAGCCTTTGGTGTGAATGGTGGGTGGTTCATTTCACTTGCCCCATAGTCTCTTCCATTTCACATCATTGTACAGTATCTACTTTTCATCATCTGTCACAAATTTGATTTAAACATGGAATCAGTTCAGTTCAGTCGCTCAGTCGTGTCCGACTCTATGACCCCATGAACCGCAGCACGCCAGGCCTCCCTGTCTATCACCAACTCCTGAAGTTCACCCAAACTCATGTCCAATTGAGTCGATGATGCCATCCAACCATCTCATCCTCTGTTGTCCCCTTCTCCTCCTGCCTTCAAGCTTTCCCAGCATCAGGGTCTTTTCCAATGAGTCAGCTCTTCGAATCAGGTGGCCAAAGTATTGGAGTTTTCATCTTCAACATCAGTCCTCCAATGAACACCCAGGACTGATCTCCTTTAGGATGGACTGGTTGGATCTCCTTGCAGTCCAAGGGACTCTCAAGAGTCTTCTCCAACACCACAGTTCAAAAGCATCAATTCTTTGGTGCTCAGCTTTCTTTATAGTCCAACTCTCACATCCATATATGACTACTGGAGAGACCATAGCCTTGACTAGACGGACCTTTGTTGACAAAGTAATGTCTCTGCTTTTTAATATGCTGTCTAGGTTGGTCACAGCTTTTCTTTCAAGGAGTAAGTGTCTTTTAATTTCATGGCTGCAGTCACCATCTGCACTGATTTTGGAGCTCCCCAAAATAAAGTCAGCCACAGTTTCCACTGTTTCCCCATCTATTTGCCATGAAGTGATGAGACCAGATGCCGTGATCTTAGTTTTCTGAATGTTGAGCTTTAAGCCAAACACGGAATAACTTTAAGTAAAGAATTGCATGTGAAAATCTGGTCAAGAAGGTTTTCTTTGCTTAACTTATGTGGAACCCAAACATCGAAGAGAGTAACATGACAAGCTGGTGCAAATTATTTTTAATGCTTGATTTGGATATTTTGAGTATGTTGACTATCTCCCAAGTGGTATAATGTTAATTGTTTGCAATTAATGTCTCGATTTGATCTCTATCAACTTAATCTGGCCTACCTGACCATGGAGATGAGTCCAGCAAGAAGTTTTCAGCACAAAACTTCACAAACCACTTTTGACACACTTGGTCAGTCACAGCACCTTCTCCACACACTGCACAAATCTTTGTTGTGTTTCAGATGTATTTTACCCTTCTTGAAATAATAAAGCATAATAGGCCAAGAGTGTTGTTTTTCTCTTCTATCTTCAATACTATATAAAAATTCACAATTTTTGATATTTTTCTAATTGCATGCTGATATGACAGCCATTACAGTATAATCTAACAAAATTGTTTTGAATGAAGTTAAAGACAACTAAGGGGCTTCCCTGGTGGTTCAGACCCTAGAGAGTCAGTCTGCAATGCAGGAGGCCCAGGTTCAATCCCTGTGTCGGGAAGATCCCCTCCAGAAGGAAATGGCAACCCACTCCAGTATTTTGGCCTGGAGAATCCCCTGGACGGAGCATTACTAGAGCCATTTTACAGAAAACAAAAACAAAAACTAACAACTCTTTTGGTCAACCCAGTATTACCCTGATATACAATTTCCCTGTGCATTTTAATTCTGATTATTCCCAAATAAAAAGAGAAATATCTCAGGGTAGCACAGGATGAGAAGGAGGGAGGAGGGAATGTAGAAAGGAGACTCTTTACAGCAAGGCAGAATCCACAGAAGTTAAGGCGCCTGAGTAAAGTGGCTTAACATTTCTTTCAATGCCAACAAGGAGGTCTCAGACACATTTTCTTTAAAATTCAAGTCTTGAGTCATACCTAAAGTCCCTTCTAGTTTTAAATTCCCAGAATTCAAATGTTTCTGAACTTTTACCTTGACTTTATTTAGCCCTTGCTTGTGTGAGGTTGAATGTTGTTGTTGTTTAGTCTCTAAGTTAAATCTGACTCTTTGTGATCCATTGGACTGCAGCATGCCAGGCTCCCCATCCTTCACTATTTCCCAGAATTTGTTCAGAATCATGACCATTGAGTCAGTGATGCCATCCAACCATCTCTTCCCTTATCGTCCTCTTCTTATCCTGCTCTCAATCTTTCCCAGCATCAGGGTCTTTTCTAATAAGTCAACTCTTCACATCAGGTGGCCAAAGTATTGGTGCTTCAGCTTCAGCATCAGTCCTTCCAATGAATACTCGGAGTTTGAATGATCCACCTGGTTTGTCTCCAGCTTCCCTACCTTCTATCTTCCTCTGAAACAAAAGTATGACCAGTCAACTCTAGCTGACTGTCAGAAAACAATGGTCAGATACTTAGAAGTGGGCAAAAGAAATAGCTGGGTGTCCACCCTTGGTATGTGGGGCATTATCTGGCTGATCTCTGGGGGATTACTGGATTCTTGGCCTTCCCTGGTGGCTTAGATGGTAAAGATTCTGCTTGCAGTGCGGGAGACCTGGGTTCGATCCCTGGCTTGGGAAGATCCCTTGAAGAAGAGAACAGCTATCCACTCCAGTATTCTGGCCTCGAGAATTCCATGGACAGAGGAACCTGGCAGGCTATAGTCCACGGGGGTGAAAAGAGTCGGATACGACTGAGCGGCTTTCACTCACTCACTCACTGGATTCTAGAGAAGTTTCACCTTTGGATAGTTTCTATTGACTAGGCTATTTTGGAACTCTATAGTGGGAGAATGAAGTTGTCAAAAATTGAGACTAATGCACATGATTCTTTTCCACAACAATGTAAATAAATTTTATCTTCTAAGTATACACATGATTTTGGACCCATAGAAAAGGTTATCCCCCAAATTACATTTTATTGCCCTGCAGGATCTCAACCCTCTATTCATCTATTCATTTCCACATTCCTGATTGCCTGATCTTCAAAATCTCCAGTAACATCTTAATGATTTCCCCTTTAAATATAGAGACAAATAAAATATTTGAGTTCTGTTCAATTTATGTAATAGTTATGACTTTATCATCATAAAGATTATACTTGAGCAGCAATTTAGCTAATGAAGTATGTGTGTATGTGTGTGTGAGTGAGAGAGACAGAGAATTACTAAAACCCTCCTTGCTCATTTTGGTAACATTTATAACCATAAGTAATCAACTGCCCCCACTAGGCTTTAGCTGTATCCACAATAAATTAGTATATTGTGTCTAATTTAGAAAGTTCATCATCACCTAGGTGAACTGCTTTGCAGTTCTACAGGGTTCAAGAAAGATCATGGAAGTTGGCATTTAATGTAATTATAGAGTAATTATTACCATCTGTAAAAAAAAAAAAAAAATCTGTGCATAAAGCAGCTAGGATGAAACATTGTCTTCAAACTACAGGGAGGTTGTGAAATGGCTAATTGGTTCAATTATCATTTCCTCCCACACAAGGTGTTCAGTCCTTGAATCTTTCCCTGGCTTAGATGAAGAGCTAGTTTAGCATGAGTCCCCTCAGTGGAAGAAGAAATGATGAGAGATACTGATATGAAATAATTCATGTAGTGTGAATTTGACAACTCTGAAAGAATTGTTGTTCCATGTGGAAATCTTGTGTTCCTAAGAAAGTAAACAATGTAATTCCAATTCGATCTTAGTCTTTTAGGATCTACGAAAAGCAATAACCTCTGTTTTGGCTGCAGGCTTTCCAGTAAATGGGTATGAGATAATTACTGTTCATATTTTGGAATCAAAGACATTACTGCTTTGGCTAATCTAACAGAAATCTAGTCAGAGGTTTCATACTCAATCCTGAAGAGAGACAGGCATAGAATCCTTCTTAATTCAATCCAATCCACATTTCCCCTTAAAATGTATTAATACTGAATGTACCCTGTATAATCTTAATCATACCTTCCTGAATTATCTGGGGATAGGCATGGATTACAAATTAACCTCCCACCGCTATCCTCTCTCTGCTAATAGGTTTTTGACCCACATATTAGATATTAAAAGTCAATTCTTACTGAAATGAAAACCTCATAAAACTATTTTCCCATGTGGAAAAGCAAGAAGGTAGGCAAGAGATAGAGTCTATTGTTCTTTGCTGTAATTACAATAGGATATATAAATTATTGTTTGCAAAATCCATAATAAATGGAATTTGTGGAATCAGAAATTTTTATTGTGTAGAGATATTTTTTCTTTGGGTCTTTCCAGGTGGCTAGGTGGTAAAGAATCTGCCTGCCAATGCAGGAGAGACAGGTTAGATCCCTGAGTCGAGAAGATCCTTGGAGAAGGAAATGGCCACCCACACCAGTATCCTTGCCTGGGAAATCCCATGGACAGAGAAGACTGGTGGGGTGCAAAAGAGTTGATTGAACACAGCTTAGTGACTAAACAACAACAACATTTTCTCTTACATCTCATTTTCAAAAATCTTAGAATATGGTATTTATTTGTCCATTTTCTACTTGAATGAAATAGAAAATGGACCTTGCTCTTTTTAAATTATTGAGATCTTGCAGTGTTATCCTGAACATTCTTGATTTTTGAACAGTGATTACTAGGAAGGCAAAAGGATAGGAGACTGAGAAGAATCCAGGATCACCATAAAACAGTGAGTCCTTTAGAGTTGTGCAGTATGTAACCTATGCAACTGTATCTTTCAGTCCTGAATATTGTTGAGCCTAACAGTGAGGACTGGACTTCAGGCAAAATGACAGTGGGTGCCCACTTTGGATGATCAGATCTCAGAGATTCCTGGATTGCTTACTTCAACACAATCTGCATCCTTCATTCAACAATGTGCAAGACTGGCTCACACTTGCTCCCAGCCTGAAGAAAAAGAGATGGAAGTATCCCTAAGAGCAAAATGCATTCCTACTCTGATACAGCTGAATAGTAATTTGCTGTTGACACAGGTGAGTGATAATTGGCTCTGGATAGCACTGCTACTTTCCTCTCTCGCAGCTGTCAAGAAATGCCATGGAGGAATAATGACACTCCCAAGACCAGCCCTGTCAACCTGGGAAGGCCCAGCATATGGTCTGGAAGTGATCATCACTCGGATACGTCTTACTCTTTGCCACCCATGGACTGTAGCCCACCAGGCTCCTCTGTCCATGGAATTCTCCAGACAAGAATACTGGAGCAGGTAGCCATTCCCTTCTCCAGGGGATCTTCCTAAGCAAAGGATCGAACCAGGGTCTCTTGCATTGCAGTCCGATTCTTTACCGTCTGAGCCACCAGTGAATCCTCATGGTCTGGAAGAGCCTGACGGAATCCGCAGCCCCACGGGGTGGTGTCCTTGGTTGTGTCTCCAGGAGTAGGGGATGTAGGGGCAGGGGGTGGGGCTGCGGGGGTGGGGGGAGGGGGGCGGTGTAGGTAAGGAAGCTGCAACTCCAACCACAAGGGCACTGCCGGCCTCCTGCCCTGCGCAAGCTCCTCACAGCTCAGTTCCTGCCTGCTTGTCTCACTTAGGGAAGAAATCTGCACTCCTTGCCTGTGTCTGCTGACAACTTCCTGTCAGTCACTCTCCCCCTGAGACAGCCACCCAGCCGCACATGCCTGGAATTCAAATCAGCATCAACAGCATCATCTACATTCCTGATAGGAAGTTTTGTTGTCATTTGTTTCTTTGTTCTAAAAATACAGAGTAGAAAATGGAGGAAGGGGGAAGCAGAGGAAAAGAACCTTGCTATTTGACTGCTATAATTAGTTATTCCTGCTATTGGAGGTTTTACATTTTTTTTTTTTCTTTCTTTTTTTTCCCTGCAAGATTGACTCTGGCTGTTGCAACTCATAATTATGGGCCTGTCCTTAGTGATATAAGCTATTGATTTGCCTCCTTTTAGCAGTAAATTCTTAACGACAGGAATGATCTCTCATTGATTTCTTTGGTTTGAAGCCCAGGATATGGCTGAGACACATAAAAGAATTTTAATATACATTTTGACTATGAGATGATTCAGAACACATATTTTAACTTTGGGGGGCTTCCCTGAATCCACCTGCCAATGCAGGAGATGTGGGTCCGATCCCTGAGTCAGGAAGATTCCCTGGAGAAGGAAATGGTAACCCACTCCAGTATTCTTGCCTGGGAAATCCCATGGACAGAGGAACCTGGTGGACTACAGTCCATAGGATCGCAAAAGAATTGCACACAACTTAGCGACTAAACAACATTTAACTTTTCAGTTTTGCTATGAAAAAGAAATTGTAAATAATTGTGAATAAAATGTTTTAAGAAATGTACCCATATTATAGGGTTATTGGTTGTACTGATTTATGCAGGCTGCTAGCAAAGGGCCTGGTAGAGAGCAGATGACAAAGAAAAGGTCATTGTGATTATTAGTATTATTATTAACATAAATTGGAAATGCAAAGATTAGCCTTCAGAGCTTAAAACTAGGTGTGATGCCATGTACTGACTTAAGGACAAGAAGACTCTGAGAGGGGAAAGTCTTGCTCCCCTCCAGGTCTGGACCTACTCTGGAGGAGAAAAGAGCAGCTAGAGATGGAATACTAATCACAACCAACAGCTTCAATTTCTCAGGAATCTAATATCCTTTATCTTCATTTCATTTAGTGTTTGTAATAATTCTGCAAAGTAATTATTTCCCCCATTTTTAAGATTTCTTTTTAGAGCAGCTTTAGACTTACAACAAAATTGAGAGGGAGGTACATAGATTTCCCATATGCCCTCTGCCTCTACATATGCATAGCCTCCTCCAATTTCACAATTTTTAGTAAGGAAGCTGAAGACCAACAACTTGTCTATATTCCACAGCTAACAGACGATGGAGCTGGTCAAAGAAATCTAGACCTGTTCTCTCTAGAACCCTCTCTGTAGAAATGCACATGACATGATTTACAAATAATAAGCTCAATTTGAATACAAGAATATATATAATTTAATTTATGTTTTATATTTTCAATAAATTATATTTGACCAATAAACAGTCCTTGTTGGTGTTTCTATAGCTTCCAACCAATCAGAGCCTTAGAAGATACTACAGTAGATATCAAGTTCATTAGGAGTTAAGTCCAAGCTTCAGTTCAGTGAAATTCAAAGATATGATATGTTCATTAAAAAGGCAGGACCCCAGAATACAAAAGTCAGTTCTATCTGGAAGAACAAAGCAGTTCAAAGAGTGGGAAGTGCTTTGTGGTTAGTTCCAAGCATTAAGAAATCTGGTCAGTTCTTTCCCATGTGCTTCATGGAGTAAAGACATAAAGGGCAAACCAAAGAAACCACAGTGATTAAGGACTGTTTTTCTTCAGTGGTAACTAGAAGGCTGACATATAAATGATACATAATCCAGTGTGATTGACTTTAATTTACTTAGTATCAAAAAGAGACATAATATAGCTACTGACTCATCTTGGTGTAATCAATTTCTGGTTTCTAAAGAAACAAACAAACAAACAGATACAAATGTCTCCTTGTTTGGTCTGTAAGGCTCAAAGGAGACTGCAGATACTTCTGTTCCCAAAACCTCTTGAATCGATATTTTGTCTTTGCTGGTTCTCCTTCCTTCTTTCTTCCTCAAACAATGAATACATTTGAACTCCAGGGCTTTCCTGTGCATGCGTGTGTGTGTGTGTGTGAGTGTGTGTGTATGTGAGTGCATGTGTGTGTGTGTTTGTGTGTGTGTGTGTTATGTAGGGATGGTGACAAAAGGATAAGCCAGTCCTTTCTGGATTTCATTTAAATGACTACAGTTCTGCTGCTTATTTAGGTACTTGGATGAAGGGAAAGGCAGGAAGAAAGTACAATTTCAGCTCACATTTAATGAGTATCTGTGCAGTGCATCTGTGCCCTTGCTCCCACAGTTGTGTAAGTGTCTGTGCAAAAATCTGATCCCTAGGTCCCTGAATTCTGAGCTCATGCTCCTGTAGCACATGCACTTGCCAACTTTCTTCTCTTCAGAAGGACTGGGATTCTGTTTCCTTTGAGTACATGAGTTGACTATAAAGAAATCATCCCACTTCTTCACTTTCCCAAGTGAAAAAAAAATACACAGCCCATCTTCCCTGCAGCCTTCCTGAATTAATTTCTTCTTGCTGCTATAATAGACTGCCACAAAGTCTTAGTGACTTAATATAACACAGATGTATTCTCTTGAAGTTCTGGAGGCCGAAAGTCCAAAGTGAGTCCGATGGATCTAAATCCAAAGTGTTGCAAGGCTTCTGAAGGCTCCAGGGGAGAGTCTGTTCCTGGGCTCGTCCAGCTTCTAGATGTCTGCCAACATTCAGGGGCATATGCCACATCTCTCCAGCTTCTCAGGCAGCACAAGTGGTAAAGAACCCACCTGCCAATGCAGGAGACATAAGAGATGCAGGTTTGATCCCTAGATCAGGAAGATCCCCTGGAGGAGGGCATGGCAACCCACTCCAGTGTTCTTGCCTGGATAAACTCATGGACAGAGGAGCCTAGTGGGCTATAGTCCATGGGGCTGCAAAAGAGTTGGACACGACGGAGTGACTTAGCACACACACACATATCTCTCCAACCTCTACTTCTGTGGTCACACTGCCTTATCCTCTTCTGTGGTCACATCATCCCTGCCTCATTCTCATGAAGACACTTGTGATGCCATTTAGGGCTCATCATAATAACCTAAGATAATGTCCCTGCCTCAATATCTTTAATCACTTCTGCAAAGTCCCTTTTTCCATATAAGGTAACATTCACAGTTTGGGGGCACTGGGCCATGATATCTTTGGAGGCCATCATTCACTTCCCCACATCATCTTTTTATCCTGACTACTCCAAGAATATAAATTCAGTGGTATGAAAGAGCAACCATCTATCTCTATAGAAAGTACTTTAAGTTTTGAACTTCCATGTCCACTCAGGGTGAAAAACCAAATATTGCTTTGTTACTCTCTAGGTCCAGTTCATTTCAGTCACTCAGTTGTGTCCAGCTCTTTGCGACCCCATGGACTGCAGCACACCAGGCTTCCCTGTCCATCACCAATTCCCGGAGCTTGCTCAGATTCATGTCCATCAAGTTGGTGATACCATCCAACCATCTCATCCTCTGTTGTCCCCTTCTCCTCCTGCCTTCAAGCTTTACCAGCATCAGGGGCTTTTCAAATGAGTCAGCTCTTCGCATCAGGTGATCAAAGTACAGGAGCTTCAGCTTCAGCACCAGTCCTTCCAATGAATATTCAGGACTGATTTCCTTTAGGATTGACTGGTTGGATCTCCTTGCAGTCCACGGGACCCTCAAGAGTCTTCTCAACACCACAGTTCAAAAGCGTCAATTCTTTGGCACTCAGCTTTCTTTATAGTCCAACTCTCACATCCATACATGACTACTGGAAAAACCATAGCTTTGACCAGACAGACATTTGTTGGCAAAGTAATGTCTCTGCTTTTTAATATGCTTTCTAGGTGTGTCACAGATTTTCTTCCAAGGAGAAAATGTCTTTTAATTTCATGGCTGCAGTCACCCTCTGCAGTGATTTTGGAGCCCAAGAAAATAAAGTCTCTCACTGTTTCCACTGTTTCCCCATCTATTTGCCATGAAGTGATGGGACCAGATACCATGATCTTCGTTTTTTGAATGTTGAGTTTTAAGCCAACTTTTTCACTCTCCTCTTTCACTTTCATCAAGAGGCTCTTCAGTTCCTCTTCACTTTCTGCCATAAGGGTGGTGTCATCTGCATATCTGAGGTTATTGATATTTCTCCCAGCAATCTTAATTTCAGCTTGTGCTTGACCCAGCCTGGCATTTCACATGATGTACTCTGCATATAAGTTAAATAAACAGGGTGACAATATACAGCCGTGATGTACTCCTTTCTCAATTTGGAACCAGTCTGTTGTTCCATGTCTGGTTCTAACTGCTGCTTCTTGACCTACATACAGGTTTCTCTATCTCTAAATGTATGCCTTCAGCAACTGAAATTTCATGAAATTGAACCCTTGATTCCTGTCCCATTTTTCCAGGCCCAAACCTAATTTTCTCCCAATGTTCCCATCTCAAAATTACCAATTGTCCAGTTGTATAGTCAAAATTTTTGGTATTATCTTTGATGTTTCTCTTATTCCCTGTATCTAACTCATCAGCAAATGCTATTGGCTTTATCTTCAAAATACATCCACAATTCAACCTTTCCTCACCCCCTCCACTAACACACTTAGGGCAAGCCTAGATGAAAACTGGAAAGGCAATTTTAGGGAAGTGAATGGAGCATGAACTCAGATCCCAACTTTGCCATGCATGTTCCACCTTCACACACTTCAGTTTTCTCATCCTGGGGTTATCATAGTAAAGTCCTCATAGAGTTGTGTTGGGGTTAAAGTAAGTTAATACTTGTGAAATACTTAAAACAGTATATAGTATTCCATCTGTTACCATCGTCATCACCATCATCATCATCAATATAATGACTTAATAATCATTATCCCTGCTTCGACTTAAGACTTCCTTACTCTCTGTACTTCATATATCAAGTCAAAGGGATCCTTTTAAAGCATAATCATGTCATTATTATGGCCCTCAAACACACTGGGAAAGAAATCTAAAGTCTTTATCCAGTAAAGCTACACCCTGTCCACCTCTCTGACACCATATTTGAGTACTCTTCCCTTTGCACATTATGCCTTGTTCATTTCAAATCCAGCAAACATGCTGATACTTCAGAGCTTTAGCACTTGATATTCCCTCACTTGGAATGATTTTCCCCAAATATTTGTGTGATCATTTCCAAACATTACTTATCCTTCCAGATATTACCTTTTTAAAAGGCTCATTCAAAGCCTCATCTCTTTCATGAAAGCTTTCTCAATGAAAGTCAGAACAAAATCTACAACCTCTGAATACTTATTAATTATATATGTCCTTTATATATATTTGACTGTACAACAACAATACATATTCTTTTTTTTTTAACAATACATATTCTTAATTTTTGCATATTACTAGTTATGTGTGGAGAAGGCAATGGCAACCCACTCCAGTACTCTTGCATGGTGGATCCCATGGACAAAGGAGCCTGGTAGGCTGCAGTCCATGGGGTCGCTAGGAGTCAGACACAACTGAGCGACTTCACTTTCACTTTTCTCTTTCATGCATTGGAGAAGGAAATGGCAACCCACTCTAGTATTCTTGCCTGGAGGATCCCAGGGACAGAGGAGCCTGGTGGGCTGCCATCTATGGGGTCGCACAGAGTCAGACACAACTGAAGCGACTTAGCAGCAGCAGCAGTTATGTGTAGTGTTAACTACACATTGATTAACTATACTAGCTACCTTCAGGGTTAACTGTTTCATATGTCTTTGACTTGAAATTTAAATTCTTTCAGAGAGGGTTCTGAGTTCTTCCTCTGCAAAATATTTCCCAAATATCCCACATAAATGTGATAAATATTGAATGAACAAATAAAAAAGTACCCTAGTGATCTGAATGATAAATTTTCAACAAACAAGTTCCCAGTTTTATATATACTTCAAGCTTTAAAGAGGACGTTACTAAAATTAAGACATCTTCTCTACCTGATAATTTCTTTCATTTTTCATGACCCAAGATATACGTCACATTCTCCATCCACTCATTTATATAGCAATGTGAGTTACCATTTATTTGAGAACCTCTGTACTCTCCTCACACTGTTCTCTTTTAGAGATTAAGAAACTGGGTCTCAGAGGGATTAAGCTCATATTCTAAAGGAGTAATACAAATATAAACAAATAATTACAAAACAATGTAATTACTGAATAGATAAATTTATGGGCTGCTTTAAGGACAGTGAGGGTAATGTACTCGACTTTGCCCATCATAAAGGAAAGTGATGTGATCAGAAAGGATTCACAGATAAAGGTGATCTCAACTGCACTTTGATGAATAAATGGAAATTACCTAGACAGGCAAAGAAGCCAAGGAAGTAACACACAGATGTTCAATGGCAGGATATTAAAGAGAACAATTTCCATGTAGTGATGAGAGCTAATCCTTCTCACTGCTGCCAACTGCTGTTGGTAAACGCCTCTATCACAAATATCATACCATATTCTAACTGTAAGTTCACGAGCCGAGTTTCCATTACTGGATCCTGTTCTTTTCATTTATATAACTGCTGTTGTGCCCAGCACTGTGCCTGACACTGAGTCCACTCTTCCTTATTTTCGAGCTGCTTAGGTGGCTACAAGACTGCTGGCTGGAGAGATGAATGGAGATGCCATTTCTGGCTTGGCCCTTTTCAGGGAAATTCCCTGTAAGGAGACTTCTCTCAGTGGCAGCCACAGGGTGATTTGGACAGGAAGGGAGACACCATCAGACGCGCAGTAAAACCGAGCCAGTTCTGAGTCACTGGAAAAATCACAGCCAGTTAGCAGGTCCTTGACGAGCTTCGTCTATGATAATTGCCTCATCCAGGCCTCTCTGTCTTGCCACATAATAATAAACAAAATAAAAACAATAATTAGATTGAGAAATAACAAGATGTGATTAGGCAATCACTTCAAAATATCTGATTTGGAAGATGCCACGCAGGATAAAATACTCCTATTCTATGAAAAGTAAAGAATCCACCATGCCTTGATTCACTAATTAAAGAATCTATTTTCTAATTCCTTTCCTTTCTAACTGCAGGGGTAACTGCTGGCAAGATCTGCCCTCCACTGCCAGCTTCTGAACAAAGTCAAGAAGTCAACGTTATAATCATGCATTGTTTCCATAGCAAGCAATCCCGCAGCTCGGAGCAAAAACAACACTTTCTAGATCCTGCCAGAGTGTATGTGGCAAAGAAGGATTAATTAGCCTCTCACTAATTGACAGTATTTCCCTTCACATCTGCTTGGGCCTGATGTGAGTTTAAATGTCTCTATTTATGTGCCGGAGGCTGACTGAACATGTATAAAATTTAAAGTCTCTTTCCAAGTATCCGAGATGCCTACGACCTGGCTTCCCTTTCCTTAAACAGTAGAGCTGTCAGAGAAAGGCTGAAGGTGGTGGTGATTCCTGGGGAGGCAACAGAGCATGGGATAAGAAGTTAGGGGCAGGCAGGAGACTAACAGACCTGAGGCAGCATTCCAGTTCTTTAAGAACCAGTCACGTGGCTGGCAAACTAAGACCCATCTCTCTGGACTTCTCTTCCTGTTCAAGTGTTAGCTTAGATCAGTGGTTTTCTATCTTGTTTCCTAGAGGCCTAGAAGTTGCAGAGTCCCCTTGTTGTTGTTGTTTTTAAGTCACTAAGTTGTATCTGACTCTTTCAGGACCCCAGGGACTGTAGGCCTCCAGGCTCTCTGCCCATGGGATTCTCCAGGCAGGAACACTGGAGTGGGTTGTCATTTCCTCCTCCAGGGGATCTTCCTGACCCAGGGACTGAATTTGTGTCTCCTGTATTGGCAGACAGATTGTTTACCGCTGAGCCACCAGAGAAGCCTATTTAGGGATGTCCTAAATTCTACAGCACTTCTGTTCAATAGAAACTTCTGCTATAATGGAAATGTTCTACATCCACACTGTCTAACAGGTTGCCACTTGCCACCAGAGGTTGTGGAGTGCTTGACATGTAGCTAGTGTGACTAAGAAACTGAATTTTACATTGTATTTCATTTACTTAATTTAAACTTAAATAGTCCCACGTGGTGCACAGCTTTATGTAATTCTGGAGGGTTTGAGTTGGGGTCTGAAAGGACAGGGTCCAGGATTTGCCCCATTCCTGTCGATCAGAACACATCTACCTCTCTCCACGTCCAGTAATATGCTTCTATGAAGATTACCCTGAATAAAGGGCTTTGAACCTAAAGAACATTTGAAAACCACTAGACTAAAGGCTCTTCAAACTTGAAAGTTTCTAATTTTGGACTATAGCCCACCAGGCTCCTCTGTCCATGGGATTTTCCAGGCAAGAATACTAGAGTGGGTTGCCATGCCCTTCTCCAGGGGAACTTCCCAACCCTGGAATCAAACCCATGTCTCCTGTATTGTAGGCAGAATCTTTATAGACTGAGTCACCTGGGAAGCCCTGCCCGACTTGGAGGAAGATGCTAATGCAGCCTGATGGGGCCTCTGAAACGAAAAGTGCCCTGGCTCCTCTGATGGATGCTCCTGGTTGCTCCACCAATTGCTCCCCAAGGGCTGCACATGCATGGTTCTTGTGGCTTTTGTCGGTCTTACAGACTCAGACCATGGAGAGAAAAAGGATCCAGAGGTCAGGAAAAAAAAAAAAAAAACCTGAATAAAGTTCATTTTCTCAGCCTATTAAGTCTGTATTCTCACACAGCTGGGAAGAAGGGGTCGAGAGTTTCCCAAGTGAAAGATACCCAGAACCCTGTCAAATCCATCTCAGGATGCCAACCTCCAGAAATACATCCTATGGCGATTGTGGCTCCTAGGGTTGGGACTGGGTGGTGGTGAGTGTCATGGGCACCTGCCAGGGGAGGATGGTCTAAGCTGAGGCTGTGAATTGCACATGGTAAGGTCTGGGGTTACCCTGTCAGGCTGTGAGCCCTGAGATTGGAGCCCGAGAAAGTCACCATATATGAAACAGGAATCTCACCCCAATATTTTTGGGAGAAGACCAAGAAACAAGGTTTAGAGCATTTTGCACCCCAGAATTGCCTATAACATCTGTTGTTGTTGGTAAGTCACTCAAGCACGTCCAACTCTTTGTGACCCCACGGACTACAGCATGCCAGGCTTCCCTGTCCTTCACTGTCTCCCAGAATTTGCTCAAATTCATGTCCATTGAGTCAGGGAGCCCATCCAACCATCTCATCCTGTCGTCCCCTTCTCCTCTTGCATGTGTAAACCACACAAAATAAACTTGTCTCCTAGAAGGTGCCAGTGTCTCTGGCCATGACTCTTGAAGGGAAGGGAGGGAAGGATTACATAATTCCTAGTGGTCATGTGGTGAGGGCTGTAGGCAAGGAATGTGGAGCTCCCTCACAGAGCCAAAAGCTCACACAGCTCCTTCAAACTCATGTCCCCAGACTCTCTTCGAAGCTTCCCCCCAGACAAAGGTAAGCATTACCAGTAACCTTCCAGAAACCTTTTGTAAGAGGAAATGGCTGTGATTTTCCATCTTTCTCAACCACACTTAAAACAAACAGTGGTGTCTGTGAAAGTTTAAGTCAATATTTTAACTGAAGAAAACAACTGAGGGAACCACATGGTTGAACGTTTTTTCCAACCCCACATTCTCCCTGAGAGCAGAAATGGCTGATGGGAGTCTCGTCTTCTGCCATGTGTTGGGATGAGGGCTTTGTAGACACACACAGAATGTGGGGTTTTGAGGAATACTTGCCTCAAGAGTGTCATTTCTTTATCACATTTCTGCTTTTCTCTTCTTATGTTAAATCCCTTCCACGAAAAAAATAGGCTTATTTTATATATGGAGCCCCATCTCTGCTTTCCGCAGCTCCATGCTTATTCTTTAAGGGCTGGATAAATGCTGCTTTCTGTCAGTAAAGAGGTGACTGGAAAAACCAGGGTCTCTCCAGAGCAAGAACATGCCTTTGCTCAGTAACTGGGTTGATGCTTTACAGACATTCCTGCTTGGTGGCTCAGTTTCTAGGGGCCTGTTGTCTGCCGGAGATACAAAAAGGTAGGCTGCTGGCCTCCATCAGCATCTGGCTATGCTGCCCTGTAGGAGCTAGACTTCAACACGTCCAGCTCGGGCCTGTTTGAAATCCCACCTGCTGAATAAAGGGCAGAGTAAAAGATGTCAGACAATTGTCTGGTCTACAAGAGAAGATTCTAGACTGACTTTAAGTCAAAATCTCTCACAGAGCTTTCAGATATTTGTGGTAATAAGTACAGGTCAAGTCTGGAGTTACCCTCCAGAGACCTTTGGTAGTGTGAATATCTATTATGGGCTGTGGCCAAAGGGTCACAATTAGGTAAAAGCAATTCAGAACTAAAGGGTCTACAAGGCTCATTACCCTTCCTAAGCCACAGATCTCTGGTTTAATAAATCCAACCCACAGGGAAGGAATTACTTCTGAGAACATTCTGTGCCTGTGGTGGACTGGGAACACTTTTTATGTCCCTTCCACATCAAGGCACTCTTTATCTCTTCTAACTATACAAATAAACTCCTTGGAAACATTTCCCAGGATGTATTGAAATGATAACAGTGGAAGTTATTGAGATTCTATAATGAAAGGGGAAATCTTAGGTTTGAAAAATGGAAAACTTTTTTTCCCAGTTCTGTTAAATTACCTATATTCTCACAGGGCTCAACAGAAGATCTTGCTTGATACCTGCCTGGAGTCACATGAAATTTATTCTCCCAATTGTTCCCAAGGAAGTGATTAATGATGAGTCAGAATGTCTCCACACAGGAAGTCTATTCTTTATGACTTCGACCTACTTTCCGAAAATGGACTCAGGGGAGAGAGTGTCATTCAAAATGCCTGGAAGAAACAGCAACTTAACCTGGTTATTGTTCTGGTAGGTGGCTCAAGACAGTAAAGAATCTCCCTGCAATACAGGAGACCCAGGTTCCATCCCTGGGTCAGGAAGATTCCCTAAAGAAGGAAATGGCAATACACTCCAGTATTCTTGCCTGGAAAATTCTATGGACAGAGGAGCCTGGTGGGCTATAGTCCATGGGGTCACAAAGAGTTGGACAAGACTGAGTGAGTAACACTTTCACTTTCACTTCAACCTGATTATTGCGTCCCCAAGGACTTGGAGAGGAAGACTTCCTGACCAGAAGCAAAAGTAGGAGTTTGGGTGAATGTGAAGAAAAGTAGTTAAGTGGTGGAACATACAAATAAGGTCCCCAAATAAAATCCAACAAGCAAAGGGAAGTCTGGCCAAACTTGTCCAGATACCTGGACAATATGGCGGTGTCTGGGTGATGATATAAATACAGGCTGAACAGCCTCCTTGCCACTAGTCTGTGAGACGGTTATTCTACTTTGAAGAGACTCACTTCAAAAAACAAGAGTTATAGCAACTTGTAATTAAGAAAACTCCTATTGCTTGGGAGGCAGCACTAGGTGATGGTTTGTCATTTTGATACTCACCACCACAATAGCATGTGTGTTTCTACTTTGCAGAATGCCATCCCATTAATAAGATGGACACTGTTTATTTTCAAAGGTGTCTATGTCTGCCTTTTCCAAGGATGCAGTATTTCCTTTGATGATTATTTAGCTGCTTTGGATATGTGCAGTGGAGAAGGAAATAGCAACCCACTACAGTGTTCTTGCCTGGAGAATCCCATGGACAGAGGAGGCTGGTGGGCTAAAATCCATGGGGTCGCAGAGAGTCGGACACAACTGAAGTGACTTAGCAGGTATGCATCCTTTCTGCCAGTGTTTGTCTCTGAGTATTGATTTTTTGAGTGGTGAGCAGCCAGACCTAATTTGGTAACACTACTTGCTAGCTGTGGGTGAGGAGTGATTTCTTCTTTGCAGTTCAATTTCCCCTTATGTGAATTTGGATAATAATAATGTCTACTATGCAATAATGAGGATTAAAGGAGTTAATTATGAAGGTACTTAGAACAAGATGTGACAGGTAGCACCCAAGTGTCAGCCTTAGGAAAAGAGCCTTACTGCTTGCTGCTGGCAGGCATCACAGAGCCAAGTATATCTCCAACTGCGATCAATTTGCTCCACTTAACTGGGTGACCTTCAGCAAGTCACTTACCTCTCTATTCCTCTATTGCATTATCTTTTGTGTCAAGTGCCCCGGAACATAGAGCCTGCTAATGAGACAATTGTCCCAACCATGCTTCCAGCCCATCAGGGTTTCTCCCACTCACTGGGAGTCGCTGGGTAGGAACCCACCCCTGTGCTCAGACTGAGCTGCACCCTGAACTCAGCTGGAGGGCGATTTCCAAGTGCCACGTGAAGAAGCCTGACTATAAAGACACATGTGTTCTGTTCCTGATCTTTTCCAAGAGAGGGATTCCGTTCAGATTCTCAAGCAGAAAAGGAAGCTCGCCAATGTAACACCTTTCTGCTTTCCTTCAAAAACAGCAGCAATAAAATCCTCAGCTTTGCCAGAAGCAAGAAGCCCTGCAATGTTCTGCTCCTTTTAATAGTGCTAAAGAAAAGAAGGGTTCCATCTGCTTGCCATTTACCTCCGGAGCCTGCAAGCCCACAGTTCTCCGAGGAGCGGCAGAGATGGAGGAAACTGTGTGATGACTGCGAGGGCGTGTGCCTGTGTGCAGCATGGGAAAAGAAACAGCCACCACCACGGTGTCTGTGCCTTCCGCTGCCGAGCGGAGGCGGCCAGGGAAGACGGGAACGGGTGGGCGGTCCAGAGAGCAGCAGGGCGCCGTGTTTTGGTTTTTTTTTTTTCTTTTTCTTTTTTATTTTATTTTTTTTTTTTTTATTAGTTGGAGGCTAATCACTTCACATCATTTCAGTGGGTTTTGTCATACATTGACATGAATCAGCCATGGATCTACACGCATTCCCCATCCCGATCCCCGCTCCCACCTCCCTCTCCACCCGATTCAAATTAGAAGACTCTAACGCTTGCTACCTTGCCAGCCCACTGTTCCCCGGGCACGCGCGCGCTCTCTCTCCCCACTCTGCCAAGACACATATTTCTCCTCCTCTGGACCACCCTGAAGGTGTGATTTGGGAATGGCACTAGACAAACAACCCCGATGCCAGCCCCATGGCGAGTGCCCTGCCCCAGAAAAAGCTCCAGAGGGGAGGGGCTGGAGGGATGTGGTCTGGACAAAGAGCGTCTATCTCTGCTTAGGACTTGGAGCTCAGGTTGGGGGGGGGGGGGGGGGGGCATCACTTACCACCGACTAGACTGCCTGTCTTGGAATGCAGTGGCTTGAATCCACTTTTAAGGCTGACCCGAGGCTGTGCCCGTTCTCCTGATGGGGAAGTAAGGCCCTAGCTGGAGAGACACATATAGACCTCTTCTTAGTGAGACCCCATGTCCCAAATCATTTACTCAAGACATGGCCTCAGGAAAGATCAGTGCCCTGAAGAGAGGGGGAGATCATGCAAGGGCATCAGAAAGAAAAGATTGCTGAATTGAAGATGGATGCTTTCATAAAATGTGTCCTAAGCAAGAGCAAACCAGAGATGGTCTATTGCAGAGGTTTACAAACTAAAGCTTGTGGACCATACTCAGCCCACTGCCTGCTTTTGGGCAGCCCTCAAGCTATGAATAATTTTTATGTTCTTAAGAGGCTGAAAAAAAAATCAAGAGACTAATAGTATTTTATAATATATGAAATTAAATGAAATCCAAATATTAGTACCCATCAGTAACGTTTTATTAGAACAAAACTGCATTCATTCATTCATATGTTGTCTGTGGCTGCTTCCATGTTGCTTCCCTGGTGGTTCAGCTGATAAAAGAATCCACTTGCAATGCGGGAGACCTGGGTTCAATCCCTGGGTTGGAAAGATCCCCTGGAGAAGGGAAAGGCTACCCACTCCAGTATTCTGGCCTGAAGAATTCTGTGGCCTATATAGTCCATGGGGTCGCAAAGACTTGAATAGGTACAACAGTGGCCACTGAAAGTGTTAGTCACTCAGTTGTGTCTGACTCTTTGCAACCCCAAGGACTGCAGCCTGCCAGGCTCCACTGTCCATGGGATTTCCCAGGCAAGAATACTGGACTGGGTTGCCACGCTCTTCTCCGGGGGACTGTCCTGACCCAGGGATAGAACCTACATTGGCGGGCAGATTCTTTCCCGTCTGCGCCACCAGGGAAGTCCACAACAGAGGCCACCTGGCTCCCAAAGCCTAAAATATTTACTATCTGGCCCTTCATGGAAATCGTTTGCTGACCTGTATGCTAGGGCAGTTGTTTTTGAACTTCAGCGTACATTAGAAATCACCTGGAGGACTTGGCAAAACAGATCGCAAGCCCTGTCTCCAGATTGCTGCTTCAGTAGGTCTGCAGTGGAGGCGGAAACTTGCATTTCTAGTAAATTCTCAGGTGATGATGTTGCCTGGAGTCCACATTGCGAGAACCAGTATACTTAGAGGCATTTTGTTGGTAACAGGACACAGAAGGTTAAAAGAAAATGAGAGGAGATGCCAAGGAGAACAGGTTCTGTGGGAATATTAAAGCTGGAGAAGCAGGGAAAGGAATTTCTAGTATATCTCAGAAAGCACACACAGGAAAACTGCAGACAGAAAATTTAAAGATCTATAGCTTTGATGGAAAGAAACATTGATTTGATTAAAATGTGTGGATTGAAGGAAACAAATTTCCTTTAAGCTCATTGCTTCACTTGGGTTGTAACAGTTTCAGCATCTCTACCCGTGATGAGAAAAGGCTGATTATAAAAGGACTATCTGGAATTATGAAGACCTTAGCTCTTAACCTTTTGAGGTTGTTGCTGCTGTTTAGTCACTAAGCCGTGTCTGACTCTTTCGCGAGGTAAGGTTATTCAAATTCCTTTGAAATTTCTTATACCTCTCTCCCAGGAGAAAGACGCAGTTACCTGTTTTAGTGCCCTACTGCTGCATAGCAAGCCGTACCCAAATGTTGTGGTTTATAACATAGTAACCCCGTTTTCCTCAGGACCCAGTAACTAGGCTGGGTTCAGCAGGGAGCTGGGTAGCCAGGTTTCTTACACAGTAATTTAGGGCCTGAGATCACAAAAGCCGATGCTGCCAGGCTGTTTTCAGGACTAAGCACAGAACCAGCTTGGTGGAACAGATGGTAAAGAAGCCACCTGTAATGCGGGAGTTCAGTTCAGTTCAGTTCAATCACTCAGACTCTGACTCTTTGCGACCCCATGGACCACAGCATGCCAGGCCTCCCTGTCCATCACCAATTCCTGGAGTCTACCCAAACCCATGTCCATTGTGTCAGTGATGCCATCCAGCCATCTCATCCTCTGTCATCCCCTTCTCCTCCTGCCCTCAATCTTTCCCAGCATCAGGGTCTTTTCCAATGAGTCAGCTCTTCGAATCAGGTGGCCAAAGTATTGGAGTTTCAGCTTCAACATCAGTCCTTTCAATGAACACCCAGGACTCATCTCCTTTAGGATGGACTGGTTGGATCTCCTTGCAGTCCAAGGGACTCTCAAGAGTCTTCTCCAACACCACAGTTCAAAAACATCAATTCTTCGGTGCTCAGCTTTCTTTAGGGTCCATCTCTCACATCCATACATGACCACTGGAAAAACCATAGCCTTGACCAGACGGACTTTTGTTGGCAAAGTAATGTATCTGCTTTTTAATATGCTGTCTAGGTTGGTCATAACTTTCCTTCCAAGGAGTAAGCATCTTTTAATTTCATGGCTGCAATCACCATCTGCAGTGATTTTGGAGCCCAAGAAAATAAAGTCTGTCACTGTTTCTACTGTTTCCCTATCTATTTGCCATGAAGTGATGGGACCGGATGCCATGATCTTAGTTTTCTGAATGTTGAGCTTTAAGCCAACTTTTTCACTCTCCTCTTTCACTTTCATCAAGAGGCTCTTTAGTTCTTCATTTTCTGCCATAAGAGTGGTGTCATCTGCATATCTGAGGTTATTGATATTCCTCCCGGCAATCTTGATTCCAGCTTGTGCTTCTTCCAGCCCAGCATTTCTCATGATGTACTCTGCATAGAAGTTAAATAAGCAGAGTGACAGTATACAGCCTTGACATACTCCTTTTCCTATTTGGAACCAGTCTGTTGCTCCATGTCTGGTTCTAACTGTTGCTTCCTGACCTGCATACAGGTTTCTCAAGAGGCAGGTCAGGTGGTCTGGTATGCCCATCTCTTGGAGAATTTTCCGCAGTTTATTGTGAGCCACACAGTCAAAGGCTTTGGCAGAGTCAATAAAGCAGAAATAGATGTTTTTCTGGAACTCTCTTGCTTTTTCGATGATCCAGTGGATGTTGGCAATTTGATCTCTGGTTCCTCTACTTTTTCTAAAACCAGCTTTAACATCTGGAAGTTCACGGTTCATGTATTGCTGGAACCTGGCTTGGAGAATTTTAATGTAGGAGACCTAGGTTCAATCCCTGGTTTGGGAAGATCCCCTGGAGAACGGCATGGCAACCCACTCCAGTATTCTAACCTGCTCCAGTATTCTTGCCTGAAGAATCCCCAGGGACAAGAGGAGCCTGGTGGGTCAAAGAGTCAGACACTACTGAAGGGACTAAGACTTTCACAGGGACAAAATTTTAATTTTAGGGAGGTGGAATCCTAGTACTGAAAGCACTGGAAGTTCTTCAAGAGCATCACAGATGTTTTCATGTTTTATTTTTTAATTGCACCCACATAAGTTTTACAACAGCCTACTTTCTACTTTGACTAAATTCACGTAGTTCAGTTCAGTTCAGTGAGTTCAGTCACTCAGTCGTGTCCGACTCTTTGCCACCCCATGGACCGCAGCACACCAAGCCTCCCTGTCCATCACCAACTCCCGGAGTTCACCCAAACTCATGTCCATTGAGTCGGTGATGCCATCCAACCATCTCATTCTCTGTCATCCCCTTCTCCTCCCACCTTCAATCCTTCCCAGCATCATGGTCTTTTCAAATGAGTCAGTTCTTTGCATCAGGTGGCTAAAGTATTTATATATTCATGGAAAACTCACTAAAGAGGTGAAATAAGATTATCTTTTCGTTACAGGGCTTTTTAGGCTTTTTAAAAATAGAAGCACACTAGCACATCCCTCCTCCCTGTTTTAATTGAAGTATAGTTGATTGGCAATGTTGTGTGTTAGGTGTGCGGCAGTGATTCAGTCATACATACATATATATATGTATTCTTTCTCACATTCTTTTCCTTTATAGGTTATTAAGAGATATTGAATACAGTTCTCTGTGCTATAAAATAAATCCTTATTGATTATCTATTTTATATATAGTTGTGTATATCTGTTAGTCCCAAACTCCTAATTTATCCCTCCCCTTTCCCCTTTGGTAACCATAAGTTTATCTTTATGTCTTGTGAGTATATTCTGTTTTGTATCATTTTTTTAGATTCCACATATAAGTGACATCATATGTTTGTCTTTGTCTGACTTACTTCACTTTGTATAATAATCTCCAGGACTATCCATGTCACTGCAAATGGTATTATTTCATTCTTTTTTAAGGACTGAGTAGTATTCCATTGTGTATATATACCACATCTTTATCCACTCAGCTGTTGATGGACATTTAGGCTGGTACATCTCTTTTTGAACGTCCTAAAGGCATCTGCATATGGGAGCTTGTATTTGGGAAGAAGGAAAGACGTGAAGCAATTATTTTCCTCCTAGTATTCCTTCATTTTTCTTCATATTTATCTATGGATTTATTTTTAATTTACAGAAAGTATTCAATACACATTTTACGGTACCTCATTATTTTCATTTAACAATTCTGTCCATATGAACATATATAACTCTATGTTATTATTTTTGATGGTTATAGAGTTGTCTATTTATTATCTAGCTAATCGCCAGTTGTTAGACCCAAGAGAACTAAAAAGATACGTTCATACAAAAACTCATACATGAATATTCATAGCAGCATTTTCATAATAGCCAAAAAGTGAAAACCACACTAATGACCATCAACCGACAAACGGGTAAACAAAATGTATAATATCTATACAATGCAAAATCATCTGCCTCAGAATAAAAAAAAGGACAAAGTACCAATACACCCTACAACATAGAACCTTGAAAACTTCATGCTAACTGAAGGAACCCAGACACAAAGACCACATATTTTAATGATTTCAAATTTACATGAGAGGCAAAACTGTAGTGACAGAAAAGAGATTAGCCTGCCTCACTCTTCACCCTGGTGGCTCAGATAGTGAAGAATTTGTCCACAGTGCAGCAGACCAGGGTTCGATCCCTGGGTTGGAAAGATCCCCTGGAGAAGGGAATGGCAACCCACTCCAGTATTCTTGCCTGGAGAATTCCATGGACAGAGGAGCCTGGTGGGCTAGAGTCCATGGGGTTTGAAAGAGTCGGACACAGTTGAGCGACTAACATTTTTACTTCACTTTTCACTCTTAGAAGGCCCACCTTTCTCGGCTTCCACAATACCATTCTCTTCTGGATCTCCTTGCTACCTCTCCGACTGACTGGTTTCAAGTATGTCAGCCACCACTAGCTCCTTATGCACTATGGTCCTCGGCGACCCTTGTATTCTCTCAATATGCTCTCTTGCACAGAGCTCAGAACTTCTGCCACGAGTTTGCTGACACTGTGACTTCCAGATTTATTCCTCCTGCCTTTTCCTCCTCCCAAACTCTAGACCCTCTTGCCATCCACCTACTAAGCACTTCTCCTTAGATGTTCCTCAGGTTCAAAACAGACTTCATCAGTTCCCAAACCATGTCCTTATGCTTTTGCATATGTTGCCTCCTCCACCAGAAACACCCTTCCCACTTCTCTGCCATGTGAATTCCTATGTATTTTTCAAGACTTAGCTTCAATTTTACTTCCTCCTGAAAGCCTTCATGGGTTACTTGGTTTCCATAATTAGCTGCCTTCTGGGTTCCCAAGCACTTTACATATGACTTTTTTGCACATTTGCCACATTGTGTTTAATTATTTTGTCCGATTGATCTCCTCAATGGCCGCCATTCTGTTTTATTTTTGTATGTAGCAGTTAGCACATTTGCATGGGAGAAAATAATAACAATCACAGCTGACACTTCTATTGTGCTTACTAGACACCAGACACCAACTTCAGTAATTTTATTCATATTAATTCACTTAAGCTCCCCATTTGCCCTTTGAAGCAGGCATGTTTCTATACCCATTTCTCAAATGGATAAACTGAATTATGAGTTTAATAAATTTTCCATGGTTGCACGGATACCAAATAGCAGACCTGGGCTTATGCCTGAGACACTCTTGCAACAAAGTCTGCGTTCTCAACTGTTATTGTAAATTGACAGGGAGAGAAGACTTGGGTATTCCATTCTCCTCTCCCAAGTCCTTAAAAATCTCCAAATTGCTGAGATTTTTCTTTCACTCTATCTACAGAAAATGACTTTCTTCAAGGTTGTTATAAATCGTTTATTGCTTATGCAAATTGACTGTACTGCCTAAACCTGACCTTTTACACAGGTAAGGATTACTCTCATGTGAATTCATTCACAAACGTTAATTGCGTTCCTTCTCTGTCTCTGTGCCAGGCAGTCTTAGGCATTGAGGATGGATTGGCAAGTCACACAGGAACCCTGTCTTCTTTAGGCAGAGCTTGGGAACAAGGACTTGTCTACTTTCTGTCTAATAATTACCTTCTGGTTAAAGGAGAGTTGAGAGAAATCTGAGAATGCTGCTCCTATTAGGCAGGGTTCTCCAGAAAGAGAGAACCAATAAGACAATAGGATATGTGTCTGGGGCAGGGGGTCAGGAGGATAGAGACAGATTTCTTTAAAGGAACAGGCTTATCCAACTATGGGCACTGGCAGTTCTGAAATTGACAGGGCAGGCTTAGCAGGCTAGAAATTTGGTGAGGAGTTATTGTATTCCTGAGTCCGAAATCCACAGGGCAGACTGTGCTGTGCTGTGCTTAGTCGCTCGGTCATGTCCAACCCTTTGCCGCCCCATGGACTGCAGCCTGCCAGGCTCCTCTATCCCTGGGGATTCTCCAGGCAAGAACTAGCAGGCTGGAAACTCAAGCAGAGTTTCTATTTCACAGTCTTAATGAAAACTCCCTTTTATGGGAAAGGTCAGCCTCTGCTCTTAAGACCTCCTGATTGGAAGAGAGCCCCCCCCACCCCAAATCATGGAGGATAATGTGCTTTTCTTTATGTCTACTTACTGTAAATGTTAATCACTTCAGAAAAATACTTCAGTATGAAAAACACTCTCATAGCAACATCTAGAGTAGTGTTTGACCAACAACTGGACACCGGAGCTCAGCCAAGTTTGAGATTAACCCTCACACTGACTGCAGTCATAGGTGTCCAAGGTTGGGAAGCCTCAGAGACTGAATATATAAGCAACCTCCAGCTGAGGAAAACTTTTAACTTAGGGGCACGGTGCATGCCATGGTCTGAATTTACTGAGAACATGCTTAAAGCTGCCTTGCGTGCATGCGTGCTCAGCCGTGTTCATCTCTCTGCAGCCCTGTGATCTGTAGCCCTCCAGGCTCCTCTGTCCATGAGATTCTCCAGGCAAGAATACTGGAGTGGGCTGCCATGTCCTCCTCCAAGGGATCTTCCCCACCCAGAAATTGAACCCAAGTCTCCTGGGTTGGCAGGCGGATTTTTTTTTTTTTACCACTGAGCCACCTGAGATGCCCACTTTTCTTCCCTAGAGGGTCACCATAGATTCTGATTTGTCTGAGAAAGTCTTGGTGTGTGTCTGTTTTCCCAGAGTAATGATTAATAGAAATCTTATCACTGCTAAGAGTTCCCCAGTTGGGACCGTAAATTATCTGGTCACCCATTTTCTAAGTTTCTTTTGCTCAACATCTATGCTTACAGAATATAGAGTGCATATGATTTCCCCCATTTGCATATTTCAAACCAAGGGGGAAAATTCGTGTCCCAGAAGGCTTTCCTGCACCGTACGTCAGAATTCCATGACTTGTGAATTTGTTTTTCTTCCTTACGACACAACAGGCACTTGGCAAGGGCCTCTGGGTCCAGCCCTCCCAAGACGTGGGACCCTGGGAAAAAGTGCTCACTATTTGTTTTGTGGTAACCGGCAAACTCACTTGGATGATTAAAAGCTGAATGGAAAAATAACTCCTGGATGATTTTCCCACTTCCTACTCTCACAGAATCAGTGTCTGAATATACAGTTCCCGAGTTCAGGGGCAGCTCCTGGAGTGAACTTGTGAGCCTAGCTATAAACAAAGGCCTGTCTGAAGACACTGCATAAGGAGGGTGATGGCCCTAAACTATGATCCGCCACCTGCTGTTCATCCAGTCTGCTTGCAGCTCCCCTCGAAAGATGACATTCCTGGAGGCTTCAGAATCAGCCTGAGTTACCACCTTCTATAGTGGCCTTTGTTCCTTTATTGAGCCTTTAAATAAATATTCATTAAGCGCCTACTATGTGGCAAGACAGGATTATTTGACAGCTGAAATTAATTAGTCTGTAGCTCTTAGTCCCTGACTAAAAGAAAAAGGGGAGGTGTTAATGGAAATTGGAGGGACAAAATGTTGGGTTTTGTTTTCTTTTTTTTTTTTTAACAATTGATTCAGAACATAACATCCTATGTCTACAAAAGGGAAGAAGAGACAGAGAATAACATGAACCACTAAAGGTCAGCTCCCTGCGCACCTCTTTCAAGTCTTTGCTTGAAGGATGTTGGCTCACCGAGTCTTCTTGGCCACTCTATTTAAAACTGCAACTCACCCTCTCACCCAGAACTCTAAATCTCTGTTCTCCTTTATTCTTTCCACTACACTTATCTTATAATATATGATACAATTCATCTGGCTATGCTGTTTATTGTCTTTCTTCCTCCATTAGACTGTGTGCCTGATAAATCTGTTGAATAAATGGCTCAGGCCTGAAGAATGATGTCAGACAGGCAAAATTCTAGAATGAGCTGAAACTTAAAAACAATGTCAGAACCACAGAAAGGGATTTTTAAACTGTGAGAGGCAAGAAGAGTAAGAATCAGATAAGCACACAGACTGTTGGGAAATGCTGAGTACAATTTAGCAGATGACAGAGAATAAAATTATTCAACTCTTATTTTGCTTCTGTCTTGTCCAATAAACAAAAGAAAATGGTAACTTGAAAGGGTAGGACAGGAGAGAATTGCAATTCAGGAAAAAAAAAAAAATCAGAAACATTCAGATAAAAGGGGGGAATTGCAATTCAGAGCATGTACTTGTATGTGCTCATATCTCCAGACCCAGATGACTGTCGTTCCAGGTACTAAAGGTACATAAGATCAACATCAGGACTACTATTGGCACTCTTGAACAGGAAATGAGAAAGATGAAAAAAGCATCCTAATTTTCAAACAGTAATAAGAGTAGACTACTTACCAGGCATGCATAACATGGTAGAAAATTTTGACACAAAAGTTGAACAAGACAGCTTCACCCAATACAGAGCTGTTATCTTACTCTATAGAGACATCATCTAGCTTGACCTAAAGTCTTTTTCATCAGCAGTTTTTGGATACAGATATTCATTGAACTATGAATTCCCCTAAGACATACTGTCCTACAGATCCTACTTCACATCTTTATTCACAGCAATATCATCAGAGCTTTTGTCAAGTACCCTGAAGAAATTTGTATATGGCTTTTCTCTGAGTCAATGACTCTCTGAAAGGAAATGAGGTTAGCGTGGAAGGATCTGGTCCTGGAGGGCTCATGCTGGCTGTGAATGATCATTATCTTTTTTTTTTTCTGTTTGTTTTTCTTTAGTTGGAACTCTAAACTTCTTTCATTCTGACCAAGAAGGGGAGTTTGGGGTACATCCTTGGATATTAATGATTGCTATTTATGTTTGCCACAACTTATAATAATTGTAGCTTTTTGGGGGGTGTTGGTTAACACACTCTAGGAAAGATGCCCAGGACTTTATACATATTATCTAATTTAGTCCTCACATAATTATTATGCCCATTTTATAGATAAGGGCACTCACATTTAGAAAGGTGAAGTGAGTGACTGAAGGGACTGAGGAGGTCCTCCAACTTAACTCTGTGTGATGGCCCAAACCCACATTTTTTTTAAAAAATTGAGGTGTAACTGACATATAACATTATATTAGTTTCAGGTATACAACATACTGATTCAATACTGGTGTATATTGCTAAGTGATAACCACCATAAATCTAGCTAATATCTGTCATCATATATAGTAACAAAATTTTTTTTCTTGTGATGAGAACTTTTAAGATATACTCACTTAGCAACTTTGGAATATACAATACAGTATTATTAACTATAGTTACCATGCTATACATTACATCCCATGACTTATTTACTTTATAACTAGAAGCTTTTTTCCTTTTGGTCTCCTTAACCCATCTTCTTTTTTAAGATGCTAATGAACTAGTTGTGTGCCATGAAAGTCTAGATTTTTGCTTAGAACCTATACCACATACATAAGAATGTCAGATAATGTAAACATCTGAAAGTACCTAATATAAAAGACAATATAATCCATAATCAAAATTATTTTGACAGAGTTGAAAGCAAGTGTAAAATTAACAAGAAGATTTAGCAGGGTTGAAAGTAGCCTACGTGACTCAGTGGTAAAGAATTCACCTGCCAATGCAGGAGAAATGGGTTTTATGATCCCCTGGGTTGCAAAGATCCCCTGGAGAAGGAAATGGCAGCCCACTCCAGTACTCTTGGCTGGAAAATTTCATGGACAGAGGAGCCTGGGGCTATAGACCATAGGGTTGCAAAAGAGTTGGACATGACTCAGCCACTGAACAACAAAACAACAACAAAAAAGGTAGCAAAGTATCTATTTAAGACGGTGGTCATCCTTGGGAAATTATCTTTGATTGTGAACTTGGTATGATTCAACGTGGTTAATCTAGATGTAGCTTCTAAGGGAACAAACGCTCCCTAGGTAGGTATAAAGAGGAGCATAATATCTAGGTCATTGGAAGTAGCTGGGCTTGTCAGAATCTACTCTGGTAATTTAGGTGGTATCTAGTTCAAATATTTCAAATGGCCCCTGACAAACCAAAGTAGACCAGAAGAGCACAATGAGGGTTAGAAAGAATTTAGAACCTCAGAGAGCCTGCCTTTAACCAGCCATAACCTAGAAGCATGTCAGGTTATGCCTTGCCAGGTGCTAAAGCTAAATTAGAGGCATGGAGTGACAGAGGAAGTTCCTAGCGAGGTAGAGATGAAGGAGGGAGCGGGGTGTCACAAGCAAGGCAGAGGGAAGAGGATGAAAATTTATCTTCTGCACAGGAAAGGAGAAAGGGGAGCCCATGCTGGTGACGAAAGCAGGATGAATGAATTCATGCAGAAACGGGAGCGTCAGTCTTTTTCCAGGTTCGTCTCTCAAGGTTATGTACTAACACCCTTGGTCAGAGTTAGTCATGAAGAGTCAGCATAGCATAGCAGTCAACAGGACCAACTCTGGAGTCAGCCAGCCTGAGTTTAAATCCTGGGACTGTTACTAATAACCACATAACTTTGAGCTGTTAAACCTCTCTGTGCCTCTGTTAAACCTCATCTGTTAAGTGGGACTATAGTACTTAGCTCGTGGGGCTGATGTGAGGATTAAATAGGATGATGTATGTAAAGTTTGTAGACTCATGTTTGACAGGTGAAGCACTGTGCAAGTTGGTCACAGACCAGATACTTGCTGTATTTCAAGCTACTTTATCTTATTTTGGCCAGGACAACACGAGTATATAGAATCTATTGAAACAGATTACAAATGTGGGAGCTAAAACTTTGAAAGGTTAGAGAACCAGTCCAAAGTTGCAAGGTAGAATGCTGTGGAACCACTCTGCCAACACAGTTTTTCCTGACTCAGGTATCAAAGATGTTAATCTCTGGGCTTAAATTGATCTCAGAATGACTAGGGAGCCCAGAACACATCTGGACAAACCACCAAACTAGAGAAGCCGGTATTACCTGTGGGCGTTGGAGGAGCTGAAGATAATACCCAGTAGGTCTAATCTCCAACATCAGAAGGAGTGGGAGGCCACAGTTTTGATGATCCTGCCGGCAGTTAAGGATCAGAGTGCTGGGAAGAAGATAGAGGAACAACTATAAAGGGCAACATCATAAAAGATTTCCAGGACAGCTTCATCAATGTGAGCTGTTTGGACAGAACTTGATCACTAGATCCAAATGCAGCAATGTCAGGGGGGCATGTGAGTGTGAAAAGCTCTTCCTCGTTACCTGCAAGAAAAAAGATAATAAAGCTGGGTCTCATGAAGCTCCCCTTCTTCAGGGTGCATATTGCGTAACTGACAAAGGGTTACGAGACCAAAACAAAGGATAGAAAAGCAGGAGAGTCTCTTGATGAAAGTGAAAGAGGAGAGTGAAAAAGCTGGCTTAAAACTGAACATTCAAAAAACTAGATCATGGCATCTGGTCCCATCACCTCATGGCAAATAGATGGGGAAACAATGGAAACTGTGACAGGCTATTTTCTTGGGCTCCAAAAACTGGAGATGGTGACTGTAGCTATGAAATTAAAAGACATTTGCTCCTTGAAAGAAAAGCTATGACCAACCTAGACAGCATATTAAAAAGCAGAGACATTACTTTGCCAACAAAGGCCCATCTTGTCAAAGCTATGGTTTTTCCAGTAGTCATGTATGGATGTGAAAATTGGACCATAAAGAAAGATGAGCACAGAAGAACTGATGCTTTTGAACTGTGGTATTGGAGAAGACTCTTGAGAGTTCCTTGGACTGCAAGGAGATCCAACCAGTCCATCCTCAAAGAAATCAGTCATGAATATTCATTGGAAGGACTGATGCTGAAGCTGAAATTCCAATACTTTGGGCACCTGATGTGAAGAATTGACTCACTGGAAAAGATTCTGAAGGTGGGAAAGACTGAAAGCAGGAGGAAAAGGGGTCAACAGAGGATGAGATGGTTGGATGGCATCACCAACTCTATGGACATGAGTTTGAGCAAGCTCCGGGGGTTGGTGATGGACAGGGAGGCCTGGCATACTGCAGTGCGTGGGGTTGCAAAGAGTCGGACATGAATGAACCACTTAATTGAACTGTACTGCTAAAGTGAGAAAGAAGGAAAATAAGCAACAGACTTGATGGGACATTTGATGGTAAAATAAGATTTCTGTCTATTACATCTGCAACTTGGGCTGCAAGGGACGTTCCTTAGGCCTTTGTTAGCAATTCCAAGAAACATATTTTAATGGGAGTTCTCTGAACCAGTTTTATTTTTGTGGGATCTCCTGATTAACAAATGGTGTCCTCAGTCCTACTGTATACTTTTCAAGTCTGTTGAGTATTGCATTTGTTAATTGCAATCTCATTGCATGCTTTTATTAAGCATTACACATATTGATTCTACAAGAACTAAGTAGAATGCTTAGAAAGCATTAATAAATGAGCCACCAAAAAAAATTAAAAAGTGCTGCCTGGTTAGATATGGGTAAGACAAGAGGCAATGATAAAAAAAAAAAAAAAAAGCTAGGAGGATTCTGTATCCCATATGCTTCATAAATGTTTTCTAAGAACTCCCTCAAGTTTAAAGAAACAAGATTGGAAATCATAGATACTTTATTAGGAGCTTGTTTTATTTGAGTTAACATACAAGTCCATCAGCTAAATGACCCAAATCTTCTCCACAGGAGTCTTACTGACAACTTAGGTTAAGATGTTGTCTTTTGCCAGACTACACAGCATGAGACATTCAGCATCTCTGATTCACACCCACTAAATCAGCAGTTCCCAACCTTTTTGGCATGAGGGACCAATTTTGTAGAAGACAAATTCTCCACAGACCTGGGGGTGGGGAGATGGTTTCAGGATGATTCAAGTGCATTACATTTTTTGTGCACTTAATTTCTATTATTATTGCATCAGCTCCACCTCAGATAAACAGGCAATAGATCCCGGCGACTGCAGCCCTCTGCACTAAATGCTCTGGTGGCCCTCAGTCATTGTGACCATTGAAGAGCCCTCCGTGCAGTTTCAAAAGCTCCTTAAAATAAACATAAGAGTTTCAGTGCCCCCACCAAGAATTGCTGCTTGTATTAAAATAAAGGGCCTTGGCTCTACTGCAGAAAGTTAGAATGTACTTATATATTTTAAATTTAAGAATATATATGTTTAGGGCTTCCATAGTGGTTCAGCAGTAAAGAATCTGCCTGCAATGCAGGAGATATGGGCTCAATCCCTGGGTCAGGAAGATCCCCTGGAGGAGGGCAAGGCAACCCACTCCAGTACTCTTGCCTGGAGGATCCCATGGACAGAGGAGCCCAGCGGGCTACAGTCCACGGGGTCACAGAGTCTGACCACTAAAGCCGCTGAGCACAGCACACAGTGTATATACATTTAGACACGTGTCATTTTTATATGATTGTTTTATTTCAATTGCCTTCCTCTGATTAGCCAGGCAGCCCTCAGTCCTGACCATTTTGATTAAGAGTTTTTCTTCTACTTTTGACTGCCTAGGGGCCTTCTGAAAAAATGGGACTATTACAGGGCTTACACATATAATAAAAGGAATTATTGAAGGAACTATTTTTTAACCTGGAGAGGCAATGACTTTAGAGAGACAGAATTATTGATTTTACACATATAAAGAACTATCTTGTTTGAGGATAATTAAGTTTCCTCTATGAGATGCCACACAGAATATTCTAGAAATAGCTCTAAACAAATTGAACAAAATGTAGAAAAGACAACACACTATAATAGAAAAACTTTATAGCCTTAGTGCCAAACAAACCTGGGCATAAATCCTCACTCCCCCTTGCATGATATATATAAATTGTCAAGTTACTTCTCAAAGCTTCATTTTTTTCCTCCATAAACTATATTAATAATATTTATCTCAAAGCATTAGGAAGAATAAATAAAATAGTCTATATTAAATTCCTAGCACTGTTTTTGGTGTATATTAGACATGTAATAAATGAGCGTCCTTCCTCATCTTCTTCCCCATCCCTGGAAGTGTGAAGCAGAAAAAGACAGTCTGTTTAAACACACTACCTCTGAATACTTTGACAGTTTAAATTGGGGATATAACTATAAAAATTCCTTCTGGATCAAATCCTCTCTTTTGTGGCAGACACAGTGCCTACCTATTGATAAAAACCACTTACATTTTTTCTTTCTGAATAGCAGCCCTCCATACGTGCTGAAGATTGGATATATATCTTTCAGCTTCCAGGAAGGTAATCTCAGCCCATGGTCTAGGAGTTGGCCTAAATCCAGACATTTTGTGGCAGATCACATAACTTTTCATCAAATATTCACTCCTGCTCCATGACCTCCTTGAGAAAAGTATCCTTTCCTGACTCAGTGATATTGGACTTGGAATGTGGCAGAAGGAAGAATGCGCCAATTCCAAGCCAAGGCTTGCCTCTCAGGAGCTTCTACCACAAGGGGATATGCCATGGATAGCCTGAGTCTCATAAGGAGAGATTCACAGAACAGCTGCCCTGGTTGATGAGAGAGCAGTCAGGGTGTGTTACTATGTGTCACTGAGATGATGTTCGGTTGTTTGTTCAGCAGTAATTGAAGCAGCTGACTGATAACAGCTGACTTACGTGGTATTAGGCAAGATTAGCAGAGAAGCTTCTGAGAAGGAGTTTTCTTCTCTGATAAGAAAAAGGTGCAGGAAGGTCAACCTCCACCTCAGTGCCACATCTCGACTCTGATTGAAGTAGGCAGCTTATGGCCACAAGGGGAAGGCCCAGAGAATCACAGACACCAGCCTAGAATTCCTAAACCAGTGCCACCAACCATCTTGATTCACTTCTTGCAAAGTAACAAGAATAAATCCTTGTTTGTTTATACTAAGATTTATTGGGCATCTCTGTTACCTGCCGTTGAATGTATCCTAAGCGATACTTAACTCTAAGATTTCTAGCTTGTAAACATAAGCTAACATATTTGACAGTTCCCACAATGATTTCCGGTTTGTGAATGGATGTCATGCATTATGTTGCTATTTGTGAGTTTGGTGGCTGAGTGGTAAAGAATCTGCCTGCCAATGCAGGAAACACAGGAGAAGCGGGTTCAATCTCCTATGATTGGAGAAAAGTGGTCCAAAGGTACCAACTTCCCATTATAAGGTAAAGAAATACTAGAGATGTAATGTACAGTGCGATGACTACTGTTAACACTGCTCTATGGTACATGTGAAAGTTGGTAAGAGAATAAACACTAAAAGATCTCAACACAAGAGAATTTTTTTCTTTTTTTTTTTTTTTTGCTTTATCTTTTTATTATATTTATGTGAGATGACGATGCTAACTAAACTTACTGCAGAACTGTTTCATAATATACCTAAGTCAAACCATTTTTACAGTGATGTATGTCAATTATACCTCAATAAAACCAGAATTTTTTTTAACATGTGAGCCCTTCAAATATTTTATGAGGCATTATTGATGGAGCCCACAAACTCCCTAGCAGCCTCATTCTGCAATACTTTCCTATGCTTAAACTGCTACTAAGCTCCAAATTTCACTTCTGTATTCTTCCAACTAGAAATGAAACTGATGCAGAATATAACTTTCATTGTTATTCCATCATTTTAAAGTCAATCCACACATTAACTTGTCAAGATCTTTGTGTGTCCTGATTCTGCCATCCACTGTGTTCTTCATCCCACCTCGATTTCTGTCATTTGAAAACTAAATCTTTGTCATCTGAAAACTTAACAAGCTTGCCTACTATGTCTCCATACAAGACCTTGGTAAAACTGTGGAACAGATCAGGGCATGCCACCAAAGTCCTATCCAGGTTGTCACTGACCCTTTAATTGGCACCTCTAGCATTAATTTTTAACAAGTTTCAAGTTTTTTTTTTTTTTTTTTTTTTTCCAGTGGGTTTTGTCATACATTGATATGAATCAGCCATGGATTTACATGTATTCCCAATCCCGATCCCCCCTCCCACCTCCCTCTCCACCCGATTCCTCTGGGTCTTCCCAGTGCACCAGGCCGGAGCACTTGTCTCGTGCATCCCACCTGGGCTGGTGATCTGTTTCACCATAGATAGTATACATGCTGTTCTTTTGAAATATCCCACCCTCACATTCTCCCACAAAGTTCAAAAGTCTGTTCTGTATTTCTGTGTCTCTTTTTCTGTTCTGCATATAGGGTTATCGTTATCACCTTTCTAAATTCCATATACATGTGTCAGTATGCTGTAATGTTCTTTATCTTTCTGGCTTACTTCACTCTGTATAAGGGGCTCCAGCTTCATCCATCTCATTAGGACTGGTTCAAATGAATTCTTTTTAATGGCTGAGTAATATTCCATGGTGTATATGTACCACAGCTTCCTTATCCATTCATCTGCTGATGGGCATCTAGGTTGCTTCCATGTCCTGGCTATTATAAACAGTGCTGCGATGAACATTGGGGTGCACGTGTCTCTTTCAGATCTGGTTTCCTCAGTGTGTATGCCCAGAAGTGGGATTGCTGGGTCATATGGCAGTTCTATTTCCAGTTTTTTAAGAAATCTCCACACTGTTTTCCATAGCGGCTGTACTAGTTTGCATTCCCACCAACAGTGTAAGAGGGTTCCCTTTTCTCCACACCCTCTCCAGCATTTATTGCTTGTAGACTTTTGGATAGCAGCCATCCTGACTGGTGTGTAATGGTACCTCATTGTACTTATCTGTCCATGAGAATTTTACAAGGCACCTTGTCAATTTCAGAAATACCAGGTCTACAACATCTAAAAGCCCCAGAACCCTATCCATAGTAATAACAGAAAAAGAAATGACTATTTCAAGACATAGCTGTCAGTGTTGATCTTTTAAATGTTTATAAATATTTACAAGGACGGATATTAACTAGACTTATTGTTGTGATTATTTTCCAAAATACACAAATACTGAATCTAAATTATGTCAGTTATATCTCAATAAATAAGTTGCTCCACTAAGCCATTGTCAAGTGGCAGATGGTATTTTTATTCAGTTCACTTTAAAAAAAAAAATCAGAATACATGCAAAGAGTATTTTCATAGGTAAGGACCTAAGCTTTACACCCACATTTTCTGTGAATTGGGAAATGCCTGGGAAATTTATGGACTGATGGGAATGGCCTGTTGACACTTGCTTGCAAGAAGCCTTCCCAGGAGCCTTGTCAGAAGGTCAGTGACTTGGTATAATAAGACCCATCTACTCCAGAATTATGACCATGAGTCTTTGTGAAACTAAAGACTCCCTTGCTCAACTAAGCAGTATTCTGGATGGAAATGAAACGTACCCCAGTGACAGAAATCATCAAGATGCATGAATTCTGTGTGCCTATAATGGCTCCATAAGAGGGGTAATTTTCTATTACAGCAACAGGTATGTTGCTTGAATTCCCTTTTAGTTCCAGAGTCTAAGGGGAAAAATCATAGACTTCAGGTAACCATGGGTTTGAGTCCTGGCTCTAGAATTAGCTTTGCCATAGGATCTGTTTTCAGAGGACCAGCACCAATTCCCAGTGAAAAATACTTTCTAGTAAATTCTTACAGTTTTAAAAAATAATCTGCCCTTGAATCTAGAATTACTTGCAAGTACCCAGGGCACCTGCTCTATTGCCTCTGACATCTTAGCTTTTTATTCCATAGAGTTATTTGAGATTATAGAGTCAAAGTTAAATCTCTGGGCATTTGAGTTATATTCCATTTTAGATTATTTTCTGAACTTCAGGAACCTGTTTTCCAAAGTTCTTGGCACATATATGACCTACTGAACTTTTCCTTTGCTACTAATCACTGCTTTTAAGTGTCTAAAGTAGGATTAAAACTGGGATTCTTCGATTTCTCACTTTTGAGACGAGTGATCCTTAAGGGGTTGGTATGTGTAGAGCTTTTGTTTGGGGAATCTTGAAGAAACAGGAATTTTCTGTGAAGAGATGTGAGAGAGAAAAAAAAGAAGATTACAGAGGAATAATTAGACTCCTGGCCCAACCCCACCGAACAGGATAGAGCCTGACGGACCCTACAGCTCTTTGTGAAAGTCCAACAAAGGCTGTGAAAGCTCTGGGACGTCCCTGGTCGCATGGATCGGAGTCTGCTTGCCAATGCAGGGGGCATGGGTTCAATCCCTGGTCCAGGAAAATTCCACGTGTCTCCGAGCAACTGAGCTCACGCACCGGAACTACTAAGCCCGCGCTCGAGAGCCCGAGGGCAATTACCGAGTGTGCGTGCTGCGACTGCCGACGCCCCTGCACCCGGAGCCTGTGCTCCTCGGGGATGCAGAGTTACCCCATGGAAAGCTCCTCGGCTCAGAGGGTCCTGGAGCAGAGCATCGGTGCTCAGCCACTCAGTCGTGTCTGACTGCTTTCAAACCCACGGACTGCGGCACGCCGGGCTTCCCTGTCCTTCACCAACTTCCGGAGTTTGCTCAAATTCAAGCAGAAAGACACCAGTGCATAATTTCTTCCTGGGTTCACAGTTTTCTGGGCAAGTACTTATCTCTATGATATACAGTGAGACTCTTATTCTAGCAGGCTGTATTCTTTAAATTACGGTTTAATCTCACTGTGGATTCCAATCATGGGTCGCTTTTTCTCATTTGGTAATGCCCATGAGGTCATGTACACCCTGCTGCTGCTGCTGCTAAGTCACTTCAGTCGTGTCGGACTCTGCGCGACCCCATAGACGGCAGCCCACCACACTCCCCTGTCCCTGGGATTCTCCAGGCAAGAACACTGGAGTGGGTTGCCATTTCCTTCTCCAATGCATGAAAGTGAAAAGTGAAAGTGAAGTCGCTCAGTCTTGTCCGACTCTTCCCGACCCCATGGACTGCAGCCCACCAGGCTCCACTGTCCATGGGATTTTCCAGGCAAGAGTATTGGAGTGGGGAGCCATTGCCTCTCTGCATGTATACCCTACTATCCTATAAAAAACAGTTTATGATCCATGTTCTGAGAATGGAACTTAAACATACCAGTGTCTTAAGCATTGAGCCCCATTGATGTACTGACGTTTCAACTATGAAATAGTCTGCATCTTCATCAATAGTCAAAATGATATTTTCTACAGTAATTTGATGATGAGGTGTTTTTTTTTTTTTTTTTGTAGTTAATTTAATAAATTCTCTTTGAAAAGTCTAGCTGTCATCGGGAAACATTTTCTTTGTCCAAAAGTGATACTATACATTTTTATCATTCCTAATTCTTATTGTCCCAAAATGTATCTCTCATTCTTTAATACCATCTACTGTTGCAGTCACTAAGTCATGTCTGACTCATGTTGTGACCCCATGGACTGTGGCCCACTAAGCTCCCCCATCCATGGGATTTCCCAGACAAAAATACTGAAGTGGGTTTCCATTTCTCTGTCCAGGGGATCTTCCCAGCCCAGGGACCGAATCTGAGTCTCCTGCTTTGCAGGTGGATTCTTTACTGCTGAATCACCAGGAAAGCCCCAATACCATCTACAGAGCTAGGTAATCATCTTTTATTGTCTTTTCTTACAAAATTCCAAACTTTAGTGGTATTAGGCAAACACTGGCTGTATGTCAAAGTCCTTCAGCCTTCTACCAGACTTCATAGATCCCCGAGGTACGTCTTAAATTTTTGTTGACGGCATTCTCATATGCAGGGGTGTCTTTTATCTCTCAGCTTCATGCTTACCCTTCTACACCCTTCTCTTTACTACAGTGAAAGTGAAAATGTTAGTTGCTCAGTCGTGTCTGACTCTTTGCAATTCCCTGGACTGCAGCCCGCCAGGCTCCTCTGTCCATGGGATTCTGCAGGCAAGAATACTGGAGTGGGTGGCCATGCCCTTCTCCAGGGGATCTTCCCAACCCAGAAATTGAACCCAGGTCTCCTGCACTGTAGGCAGATTCCTTACCATCTGAGATACGAGGGAAACTCTTACCACAGTAGTGAGAAGACTGCAAAATACATTTTGGAATTCCTCACCAGTTGGCATCCACTGGGATGCAGGAGACGGAAATCTGGGGGAAAGGATAAGGGGAATGACTGCTGCTTGCAACCGTAACAGCGGCAGCTTCAGCGACCATGTTAGCGAAAGTAGCAGCCAAGCCAGCGACAGTGGTGACAGCAACAGTAATAAAGTTGCAGAAAGAACATAGAAGCAAGACTAGCAGGTGAGTACCAGGTGCTAGGGTGCTGTTTCGGCAGCAATGGCCCAACAGAAGCAGCCTCTGTGGCCCAGTGTTCATGGGCTCTGGCTGAAATCATTTTTCCCTTGGCCCCCCATCTCTAGGTGCAGTAGTAGCTTAATGCAATTGCCAGTCTTTGGATTAGCTAACCTTTCTTGTTTTGCTCCCATGCAGGCCATTCCCAAACTTTTCTATTTCTTATGTTCAGTTCCCTCTCAGTCAAATGCCTAGATCTGTCTCTGTTTTCCTTACCTGGCAGGGAGTGATGCATGCTGCTATGAATCAGCATGTGTGTGTAACTGTCAGCAGATGTGGTGAGCCCTAGAAGGCATTTCATCACATCCTGGAAAAACATTCAAGGGAGACTCAACAGACAGTGTCAACTCTGCAGACAACTGATCTTTCTCTCTCAGTAGAGAATCACCTCTCCGACCTGGATCTGAGAGGTTTGGGGGTATTCACCGGCATTTATAGACTCTTGCTTATATCATGCTTATTCCCCAGAAGGTCTGCACTTAAATTATTGTGGGAAAATGCAAACTATTTCTGTGTGTTGAGGCTTTTCTCTTTTAAGCTATATAATTCATCACTTTTATCTCCCTATATTTTTCTTCCCCTTAGCCTCTGAAGAATCTTGAATTTGTGGTTTCCTTTTTTGCTATTTTGCTATTTTTTCTTCCATTTTCCCTTGAAACTCTTCATTTTTGCAGACAATCTGAAAGAAAGTAGTCTGTAGTCAAAATGCTAGCCCAGAGGAAGTGATAAGATTGCTCTCATGAGTCAGGTTACAATGGGAGGCTCACGCTGATGACGTCAGTGTGGGCAAGAATCTTGTGCCATAAGTTCTCCATCACGTGGCCTCAAGTCAAGATCAAACATGGAGAATAGCACATTCCTCCAAAAACTGAGAATGGAACATTATCTTAATATATGGGACCACTCCATAGATTGCCACAAGTTTATGCCTGTACCTCTGTATTTAGGAATTATTCCTTCATCCTTCTGAGCAACAGGGATTGGGGGTTACTGATTCCAAATCTGAGAACTACACATGCAACGGGCTGTTGCCCTGATGGATTTCTTGACCTTTAATATTCAGTCTGTCTCCAAGTACGTATCTCACCAGTGTCTGCATTGAATGCAGATATGGTAGATTTAGAAGTTGACACTTAATTAGATATAAAATTTGGGGGGAAAAAAAGATAAAAGATTAAACTGTGCAGCTGCATGTTGCCTCGGAGCAGGGAAAGGCGAGCAGCCAAATCTCCCAGCTCTTTGTTTCATCACATGATGTTGCTTGGATATCAGCTTATCAACAAACAGGACTGTATTGCCACCACCCCATAAAGAGAGATACCTTGCAGGAAAACTACACGGAATATGAATGCCAGATTTTTAAAGAGGGGAGATTACAATACAGGGTAAGTTTCTTTTAAGCAAATCCGTCTTTTTGTTTCAGACGTAAGATTTTGGGTAGATATTTACTCCCTGAGCTCTGCAAGCATTTTAAACAAACTTTATCAAGTGGAGACCACTTGATTAGCTAAGATGGATTTCCTTAGCAATAGCCCAAGGAAAGCACACATAAATTGCTGCCCTAAGAAAGATTGTCAGTCATTTCCTGATGCTATTTGAGGAAAGAAAAAAAATCTTTCCAGCTTTGAAGAATATTTATGTTCTGCTCTACAGACCTGGAAAATGGGAGGAGGGATTTGGAGGTGATTTGATTACAGGGTAGAGTGAAGGCGTCTATCACCATCAATATTAAAAGAGTGTATCTTGGTTGGGATACCTTCCAGAGAGCATATGGAAGGAAAGCAGTATTGAATAAAATACTTATAGTTTAAAGTATAACTTTATACTGAGAAAACAAGACACACAAAGATGCCGACTGACATTTCCCTAGTAACTTTCTCTTCTGGAAGATCTGAGCCTTAGCTCTGTAAACTTGGAACCAGAGATTTCTCACATGTTAAAATTCTTCAGTGCGTGTACTGTGGTGCTCATGCGCGCACATGTGTGTGAACATACAAGAGGGTAGAGGAGAGAGGAGGAACTGGCCTAAAGTGAGAGCATTCTATTTTCAAATCTCAACTAGTTATACTATATATAGAATGGATAAACAACAAGGTCCTACTCTATAGCACAGGGAACTATACCCAACACTCTGTAATAAACCATAATAGAAAAGTATATGAAAAGGAATGTATATATGTGTACAACTGAATCACTCTACTGTAAATCAACTATACTTCAGTAAAATGAATTTTTTAAAAATTTCAGGTTATCAAGTAAACCAATGAGGTAGACATTGTTGACAAGGGCAAAGGAGGGAAGAGAGGAGAAATGCTGGGATTTCCACTCTGGCATGTCAACCCTGCTCCAATATGTGTGTTCTTTCTTGATGGTTAATTTTTAAATTATTCTATACACCTCAGATTCTAAACCCTGAATTGCGTGGAAACAAAATGAAACTTAATCATAGCAGCTGTGGCTCCTGCATTCTGTGTCTTTGTCAGGTTAGAAACATGGCCAGATTTAACAGCTTCTTTTATAGTACAAGGTTGGAAAAACAGCAAATCCTAATGTGCAAGAAATGGAAAATGATGTAAAGATGTAAAGATATATATACTGCCATGATAAATCATATTTTCAAAGGTTATTAAATGTGCTGGGAAGGTGCATAACATATAGAGGAAGATCTACCTGTTCTAATATCACAGTGGATGTACACAGGGAAAAAATACTAAAATGAAATCAATCAAATGACAACATATTATGCACTGTTAAATTATGGATGATCTTATTTCCTCTTCTATTTTTAAGTTTTCAAAAATTATATATATTACTTATAGAATCAGATAAAGTAATAAGTATTATTTAGAGTTATCAAGAAATAACTTTTAAGACCTGGTGTGGTTTTACGACCCACCTGTTCCAAATGATGCTTTTGAACTGTGGTGATGCTTTTGAACTGTGGAGAGTCCCTTGAGCTGCAAGGAGATCCAGCCAGTCCATCCTAAAGGAGATCAGTCCTAGGTGTTCATTGGAAGGACTGATTTTGAAGCTGAAACTCCAATGCTTTGGCCACCTCATGCGAAGAATTGACTCATTGGAAAAGACCCTAATGCTGGGAAGGATTGGGGGCAGAAGGAGAAGGGGATGACAGAGGATGAGATGGCTGGATGGCATCACAGACTCTATGGACATGGGTTTGGGTAGACTCCGGGAGTTGGTGATGGACAGGGAGGCCTGGCGTGCTGCGATTCACGGGGTCGCAAAGAGTCAGACACGACTGAGCGACTGAACTGAACTGAACTGTCTGAATGCAGAGTAAGCAGAAAGACAAAGGACTCTGATTTATTCCCTCGGGTTCGGTCCCATGACTTCATGGCAAATAGATGGGAAAAAGTGGAATCAGTAACAGATTTTATTTTCTTGGGCTCCGAAATGACTGCGATGGTGACTGCAGCACTAAATTAAAAGACGCTTGCTCCTTGGAAGAAAAGCTATGATAAACCTAGACAACATGTTAAAAAGCAGAGACAACGCTTTGCTGACAAACGTCTGTATAGTCAAAGCTATGGCTTTTCCAATAGTCACGTAAAGATGTGAGAACTGGACCATAAAGAAAGCTGAGCACCAAAGAATTGATGCTTTCAAACTGTAATGCTGGAGAAGACTCATGAGAGTCCCTTGGATAGCCAGGAGATTAAACCAGGCAATCTGAAAGGAAATCAATCCTGAATATTTACTGGAAGGACTGATACTGAAGCTGAAGCTCCAATACTTTGGCCACCTAATGTGACGAGCCGACTCACTGGAAAAGACCCTGATGCTAGGAAATACTGAGGGCAGGAGAAGGGGGTGACAAAGGAAGAGACGTTTGTATGTCATCACCGACTCAGTGGACCTGAGTCTGAGCAAACTCTGGGAGATAGTGAAGGACCGGAAGCCTAGCATGCTGTCGTCCCTGGCGACAGCAAAGAGTCAGACATGGCTTAGCGACGGAACAAGTAAGGGATGAGAATTGGGAAAAGTGCAGAATTAAGAAGTCTGAAAAAAAAAAAAAAAAAAGAAGTCTGGTGAGGCCCAGTTCCATGGAAACATTTGAGAAAATGTCTGTTCCCTTGAAATAAATAGCATCTGTCTGTTTGTTTACTTATTTACTTGATTGCTTACTTACTTAGGTACATCCCCCAAAACTGTTTGAACAACATGAAAATTTATGTTGTGCTTTGTTGTTCCTTCGAGGTACAGAATAAAGATGGGAGAAAAATGGAAAAGACAACAAAAGCTGTGGCATGTGCCACATATCCCTTGCATCCGAGTCCCTCGCTCTGCCTCTGACACGCCATTGTTGAAGGTACAGCATGCTATTCACAGATGGAGGAGCCTTCTCTGTCTCTTCTTCAGGGGGTGGGGGTTTCTTGAGTCCTTGTTTACCTGGCATTAGGGAGAACATAGGGCTCAACGCACACACTCGGTGTATGTTGACAGTGTGTCTGAGAGAATGAAGGAGCACTCAGATGGTCTAATCCTACATCTGTCCCCCTTTAGGAGCTCTTCCTTCCCCTCAAGGAAAGCTAAGCAATAGGGTGACAATATCAAAAATGTCATCTGCTATCTCACGGACTTAGAGAACGAAGTTATGGTTGCCAGGGGGAAAGGATGGGGGGAAGGGATAGGTAGGGTGTTTGAGACGAGCAGGCACACACTGCTGTATTTCAGATGGGTAACCAACAAGGATCACTGTACAACACAGGGAACTCTGCTCAACATCACGTGGCAGCCTGGATGGGGGCGGAGTTTGGGGGAGAATGCGTACATGCATGTGTGTGGCTGAGTCCCTTCCCTGTCCACCGGAAACTACCACAACATCCTTAATGGGCTATACTCCAGTATAAAAAAAAAAAAGTTTTTTTTAAAACCCACACCTCTGTGTTCTTGGCTGTGTTGGCTATACCTCAATACAAAATAAAAAGTTTAAAATAAAATCAGAAAAAAAAGTATTATCTATTACTTCTCATTTAGGAAGATGGTGTTCTCCTAAGGAAAAGAACTATGCTTTTTTTTCCCCCCTTGTAAAATAAAACTATAACTTTTAAGGTTTTATCTTATATAATGGAAACTCCCATTGCACTTTGGAGCTTTGCTCTTGAAACTGCTTGCAATTTTCATGTTATATAGTTCTCAATCATTTGAAAAGGCTTAATTAGGGATTTTTTCTCTTCTTCAAATATATTATCTTTTAAAACATCTAATTCGGAAACTGTAAAACTGAAATAATATCTCAAAGTGTGAGGTACTTGGCTCAGCTACTTTCTCTCTGAATATATTTTTAATATCAAGTTTAAGGTCTCTAGATCTTAAAAAAAAACCTGACAGATTTCAATGCCACACAAAATGTTTTAGCAGATAAAATTCACTTAGCTTATATATAATTATCTTAAGTTTATTTTTTACTACACGGTTATCAACTGGTTTTGAAATTATGTCACTGCTTTGAGTTTTTTAGCCAAAGGTGAAATTATTTTGGGTTTCGCAGGTGGCATTAGTGATAAAGAACCTGCCTGCCAATACAGAAGATGTAAGAGACATGGGTTCGATCCCTGGGTCGGGAAGATCCCCTGGATAAGGAAATGGCAACTCATTCCACTATTCTTGCCTGGAGAATCCCATGGACAGAAGTACCTGGCAGGCTACAGTCTATGGGGTCACAGAGTCGGACATGACTGAGCAACTTAGCACACACACACACACACACACACACACACGAACTTATTTTATCTTGATTTTTCTAAAACGTTGATGCCACTTTCTCTGTTTCCTCATCTCTATATATCAGGCAGGTATATAAAAGTAATTGTAGTGCAGCTCTTCTTGTTCCTCCCTCGAACCAGATGGTAGCTTTCCAAATGGTCCCCTTACCAGCGGTCTGTCTTCCCTTAAGGCATTCTCCATAGCAGGTCCAGAGTGGTCTCTCTACAATGCAGATCCAGTCAGCTCAAAGAATGGCATTCGGGCCTGGGTAATTCTTGTCTGGGGGCACTGGGAGGCTGTCTCATGCTCTGTAGTATGTTCAGCATCCCTGGCTTCTAACCCCTGAATGCCAGTGGCATCTGTCTTCCTTCCCACCATCTCTGACAACCAAGAATTTCTTCAGACACTGCCTAATGTGCCTTGAGGGTCAAAATCACTCCTGTTGAGAACCACTGCCTTGAAGAAAGACCAGTGTTTCTTCATAGTAAAGATAATCCTTAACCTCTTAGTGTGGCATAAAAGGCTCCCGTGATCTTCCGCTGTCCCAGTCTAGAGGCTTTTCCAGCTCAGACTCTATATCCTGGTTAAAGTAATTTTTTTGCTATTGCACTGAAAGTGTTAGTCACTTAGTTGTGTCCTACTCTTTGAGACCCCATGGACTGTAGCCTGCCAGGCTCCTCTGTCCATGGAATTTTCCAGGCAAGAATAGTGGAGTGGCTTGCCATTTCCTTCCCCAGGGGATCTTCCCAGCCCAAGGCTTGAACCCGAGTGTCCTGCACTGCAGGCAGATTCTTATCTGAGCCACCAGGTTAAAGTTAAAAAAAAAAAATGCCAAAAGTCTGGTTCCCAATATATTCAGATATTTTGTACCCCAGAAGAAAATCTGTACCACTTTCTCTCTCTAATCAGCCTTTCTTTTTCTTCTAGTTCAGTGGTTCCCAAATTTTACAAAACAAGTGTCAAAAAACCACCCAGAGGTCACCAGAGTCCTGGGTCCCAGCCCCTTCCCCAGTGTCTGATTCTGTAGGTCTGGTTGAGGCCCAGGAATCTGCATTTCTCACAGATTCCTAAGCGATGCTGACGCCCTTTGAGAATCCATATTCTAGCCCCTTTAGGAAATCTCTCCTGACAAGGCAGACTCAGACGTGTTGGTCTCTTTCAGGAAGCTTCCTTGACTCCTTAACATGAGCTTATATTCCTTCTCTGTTTTCATAGCACTTTTTCACTAATGACCTCAAATGCTTATCACATACCCATCCACTCATCTACCTTCTCTGCTTAAGCTGAGAGCTCTGAATGAAAAGTTCTTTTACTCTCCAGAGGCCTGGCACACCTCAGGCCCTGTGCAGATTCTGTTTACCTTCCTTAACAAGGATTATAACAGATCAGTACACGTTGTTGTGGTTTAGTCGCTAAGTCATGTCCGACTCTTTGTGACCCCATGGACTGCACCAGGCCAAACCTCCCTGTCCTTCACCATCTCCCGGAGCTTACTCACACTCATGTCCATTGAGTCGGTGATGCCATCCAACCATCTTGTCCTCTGTCATCCCCTTCTCCTCCTGCCCTCAATCTTTCCCAGCATCAGAGTTTTTTTCAATGAGTCAGCTCTTTGCATCATGTGGCCAAAGTATTGGAGGTTCAGTTTCAGCATCAGATACTGAAAATCCTTGGATCTCCCTCAGCCTAATACTGTGACCTACTTACCCAGAATCTTTTTTTTTTTAAACTAATTTTCACCATTACAGTTGCCAGTGGAAGACGGTTTAAGTAAACTAAGGGAGGTGAAAGGAAACTCATTGAGAGAGGGACAAGGGGAGGGAAACAGTGGGAGAAGCATCTTATTTCTGTGCAAGTCAGGTTTGAATACATCACACTCTGATCCCCAAGTCCAGCAGCTCACCAGAGTCACCCGCTCTGCTCTGGCAGGACCTAACCCCAGGGCAGCAGCGCTATTTTTATAGCATCATGAGGATTTACAGCCCCAGGCCCCAGTGGGAGGCCCTGCAGACCCGCTACATCCACAGCCTTCAGCACCAGCAGCGGCTTGGTGAGTTTAACCACCTGACCTGAACCAGATGCCTCAGGAAGGAGGACTCCTATGCTATAGCTGGAAGTCGGGTTTCCAGATAAATAATTCAAGAAGAATGGCCTCCTGTCAGCCTGCTGTTTTATCAACACGGTTGACAGGTCAATTTAAAAATGATTTTCTCTGACAATAAAAAGCAAGGCTTTATGGGGAAATTAAGAGGGCTTAAAGAAATTGGAGTAGGGTTTGTTATCAAATGTCAACAACTCTCTGAGATTTATGAGCACTTGATCTAGTAGAAGCGGCAATGGGCTTGGGCAGATGATCCAGGCTCAACCCACTGCTCAGCCCATTGCTGGTCATGCAGACTCACTGGCTTGTTTGAGTCACAGCAATAATGCTTATGTTCATTAAGTATCTATGGTGTTTCCAACACTGTGCTATGAGCTCTACACAGAACATCTCATTTTCACCCCCACTTTACTGCTGTGGGAAACTGTAGCTCAGACAGGTTATAGGACTCGACCAAGATCACACAGAGAGTAAACATCAGTGAGGAGCATCACACCAAAGATCACGCATCTTCACCCCAAGGTCTGCCATCTCTCTTCTTCCACCAACCACATGGGATTTTATGAACCAAAAAGAATGGCTGTGGAAAGCCTTCATAGATTGTAAGCAACAGTCTATGGAAAGGTAGTTATTATTAAAATCCTTTTCTTCCAGGAGATGTTCTCAGTCTCTGGCTCCTACTTATTACACTTTTCTCCTAACTCCAACAGAGACTTTCTTCTGTAACACTCACTTGTCTTTAGCACATCTACCTTATTAGTGGTGTTCCTGTATTTGCACAAAAGGAAAGCATGGTTTTTGCAAATGATTTAAAATCAAGAACAACCAACAATAGCGTTTTCCTCTTGTGCAAATACAGGAACACCACTAATAAGGTAGAAGTGCTAAAGACAAGTGAGTGTTTATAGGAGATCTTTTATTAGCTGCCCTGATAGCTCAGTCAGTAGAGCATGAGACTCTTAATCTCAGTGTCGTGGGTTCAGGCCCCATGTTGGGCAACATTTTGTTTCCCAGGTGGCGTTAGTGGTAAAGAACCCACCTGCCAGGAGACATAAGAGACACAGGATCAATCCCTGGTTTGGGAAGATCCCCTGGAGAAGGAAATGGCAACCTGCTCCAGTATTCTTGCCTGGGAAATCCGATAGACAGAGGAGCGTGGTCGGCTATAGTCCATAGGATTGCAAAGAGTTGGACATATGAGTAAGTTAAACAACTTGACCACGGTCACGCAACTAGTAAATGGCAGAGCCAGAATTTAGCTGGATGCTCATGCCTGACTGAAAGCATGAGGATTATCATCTGGTAGCCTTATTTGTAGAGTAAAACTGCACAGAAGCCAGTGAAACCAGAAACAGAGATATGCAGTGTTTAGTGCACATGAGACACTTGTCTATGCTATTAAAATAGAGTCTTCCAGGGATTTCCCTGGTGGTCCATTGGCTAAGACTTTGAGCTTCCAATGGAGGGGGCATGGGTTCGATCCCTGCTCTAGAAACGAAGATCATATATACCATGCAGCGGGACCAAAAAAATAGACTTCCAAGTCTAATCTTCTGTGTTTCTGACGCAAGTTCTTTGAAATAGAGTCAGAAACCTGCATGTTTAAAGAGTATTATTAATGTGGTCTCAACCAAACAGTTCTGTTGTGCAGGGTCTGCAGACTGCACTTTAAAAACACTGAGACTGAATGTATCTGTTTCTGTCTGAAGCAAGTTTGCTATTAAAGATAAGCAACTCTTGTGAAGATTTCTCCTGGCTCAAGTCCCTCTCCAAATATTTGTCTATTTGTCAATAATTACAGACTATTATCCATTTAATTAATTTATTAACTTATTGAATGAGAAATGTACCAGAAGAAAAACATACCTCATAGCCTGAAAAACTATACAATCTGAGAATGCTAAACATAATTGTTTCTACCATTCAAAGTAGAAGGTATTTTGTGCCTATGTGGATATTTGCAGAGTTGTTTGCTTTGTAAAGCTGTTGACTTTGAAGTTTATCTCCTTTCTTCCCTCCAGGCTATATTACTCAACGGGAGGCCTTGGCCTGTGTGGCTGTACTAAGAGATTCAACCAAAAGAGCCTCAGCCAAGGCAGGTCCTCATAGAACCGTCCCCCAGAAAGCCGCGGGCAGAACAAGAACTCAGCCCTCAGCACGACCTGGGTGTGTGATTCCACTAGGCCCAAAGCACAAGGCTGCCATCCCCCAGGTCCAGGGCTGTGCACAAGCTCTGAACACGTGGGCGCCCATGTTTCCCTGGCATCTAGTGAGTATTTTGTACATATCTGTTGAATAGGAATAAATAAAAGAATAACATCTAACACAAACCCCACACCTGGAAATAATCTCTCCCATTCACATCCATTTTACCAGCAAGAACAAGCAGAAAGGTTTAAGAGCAACGGAGCTACGAGGAAGCGAGCCTACAGTGGGAGAAGGAAAGAGTGCGATGAATGGAGAAAGTAGCATCCACGTATACACACTACCATGTACAAAACAGACAGCTGGTGAGGAGTCGCTGTATCACAGAGGGAGCCTGGCCTGGCGTTCTGTGATCACCCAGATGGGAGGGGCGGGAGGGAAGCTCAAGAGGAAGGGGATAAATGTACAGTTACGGCTGATTCGCACTGTACGGCAGAAACCAACACAATGTTTGGTAAAGCAAGCTTCCTCCAATTGAAAAAAAAATTTTTTAAAGAGTAAGCAAGGCTTTCATTCCAAATATAATCTGTAGAATAAAATGACTTTTTTAAGTTTTTTGGAGTAAAAGCTTCCTTTGAATTAGAACATTCCAGAGAAATCCCAAGAACACTGGAAGAGCAAGGGACCAGAGGGTTCAGGTCCCCTGTGACCGGGTGGACATATTTTACAAGCGCCCTGCTGTGCACACTGGGAAAATAAGCAGATTGACACAGAGGGAACACTGGGCCTGCAGGGCTTCTGGACCACGTCGTCTCAGCAGTGGCTGGGCTGTGCCTTTCCATGAGTGCCTTCCTCTCGACTTCCCCATCAAACAACAGCAGTCAACCTGGCCCCAAAGCTTCTGGTTCTTGCCTAACTCAGTCACTTTGTATCCTCTTGAAACTTATCAACCTGCTACAGCTGGGTTCCTTCTACACAGCTGTAATTGACCTTGGCGCGGGTAAGAGGATTCGTGCACATATCTTCCCCTGGCAGCTGAAGATAGTCTCAGCAGCAGAAGAAATAACCCCAAAGAATGGACCTCAAGTCAAACCTTTTTATGGCTTAATGGTGTTAAAACTACTGTTGTTGTTCAGTCACCAAGTCGTGTCTGACTCTTTGCGACCCCATGGACTGCAGCCTGCCCAGCTTCCCTGTCCTTCACTACCTCCCAGAGTTTGCCCAAGTTTATGTCCACTGAGGAGAAGGAAATGGCAACCCACTTCAATATTCCTGCCTGGAGAATCCCATGGACAGAGGAGCCTGGCAGGTTATAGTCCATGGGGGTCACAAAAAGCTGGACATGACTGAAGTGACTTAGCAAGCATGCATGTATGTCCACTGAGTAGCTGATGCTATCCAACTAGCTAAGACTACACAAATAAGCAAAAAACGAGATAACAGTGAGTCAGATCACCATACAAATGGCAGAGTATTTTGTTAGTGACATTTAATAGTTACATCACTAGTGATTTTTTGTGTTAAAAGTAAGTCAGCAGTGCTCACAGAAAGTCAAAATGTAAAAATGCCTTTCTTCATCTAATTTCTAAATGTTCAGCCTCTTTCTTGTTTTCAAATCATTCAATGACATTGTCAAACCTATAAAAAGGAGTTGGTAGAGATGGAGTATTAACTTGCTTGACAAGGAATATGCTAACATTGATCTGAAAAGAAGATGCTGCAATCTCAATAGAAAAAACTCATTGACGATTATCATCATCTTCATCCTACAACTGTTAACATAGAAGATGTAAAAGTTCTTATGAGATTCTGAAGACTCCCAGTACTGGTTCTGAGATCTGATCCACTTTCCTTTGGGAGGGACAAGGGTGCATGGTTGGAAGTCTTGGGGAAGCCAGTGCTGACTGTGTTGGGTTCCTACACTTAATCACAAAGAAGCTTCTTGATCTCTGTAAATCCAGACCCCAATTCATGTACTCTAAGGAACTCTATGTTTCTAGGTTAAGAATTATTGTGAAAGTGAAAGTTATTCAGTCATGTCTGACTCTTTACAACCCCACAGACAATAGCTCCCAGACTCCTCTATATGGGATTCTCCAGGTAAGAATACTGGAGAAAGTTACCATTTCTTTCTCCAGGGGATCTTCTCAACGCAGGGATTGAACCCAGGTCTCCTGCATTGCAGGCAGATTCCTTACTGACTGAACCACCAGGGAAGCCCTTTAGGTGGGCTTAAAAGGAGGGGGGGAAAAAAATCAAATGGAACTGGGGTGGGCTATATAGGGTAGCCCTCTTAAGGCACAGAGGTTTGTGGTCGACCTAACTTGGCCTGTATTAACCATCAAAGGAGCATTTATCCTTTTGAAACTCTTGCAGGCACTTTCAGCTTAGACCTTTTTTGATGGGCACAGATATTTGCTATGAAAACCTTAGCTAGTGATGCAGAATATCAAGGAGGCCACTTATAATTCTGAGCAGCATTCCTGTATCAAAAACTTCAGAAGGGCAGCAATGGAGAAACAGACATAGAGAATAGACTTACAGACATGGGGAGAGGGGAGGAGAGGGTGAGATGCATGAAGGGAGTAACAGGGAAACTTACATTATCATATGTAAAATAGATAGCCAAGGGGAATTCGCTATATGTCTCAGGAAAACTCAGGAGCCCCTGGTGGCTCAGACGGTAAAGAGTCTGCCTGCAGTGCAGGAGACCTGGGTTCAATCCCTGTGTCAGGAAGATCCCCTGGAGAAAGAAATGGCAACCCACTCCAGTATTCTTGCCTGGAGAATCCCATGAACAGAGGAGCCTGACGGGCTACCGTCCACGGGGTGGCAAAGGGTCAGACACAAGTGAGTGACTTCACTATCCCTTTCTAAAGAAACTCAAACAGGGACTCTGTATCAACCTAGAGCGGTGGGATGGGGAGGGAGATGGGAGGGAGGCTCGAGAGAGGGGATATATGTATACCTATGGCTGATTCAAAGAGAAGGCAATGGCGACCCACTCCAGTACTCTTGCCTGGAAAATCCCAGGGATGGAGGAGCCTTGTAGGCTGCCGTCTATGGGGCTGCACAGAGTCGGATACAACTGACGCGACTTAGCAGCAGCAGCAGCATGGGTGATTCATGTGGAGATTTGATAGAAAACAACAAAATTCTGTAAAGCAATTATCCTTCAATTAAAAATAAATTAATTAAAAAAAACTTTAGAAGCACGTTCTTTCTGATAGAGAATTGTGAAAGCTAATTATCAAGTGGATGGTACGAGGCACAAAAGAACAAATAAATCAAAGTTGGTGCAGAAGGTCCCACTTGCTAAATCTCTCTTCTGAGAGGATAATGCCACACCTATTGAGCCCCACACCCGAAGCTTATGAGGAATATGATTGGCTGTGATACTGGAAAAAGGTGATCACCTGGGGGGATGCTGAGAAAGATGACCAAGAGGGAAAGAAGGGCAAACTGTAACTTCTAGGAAGGTCTACAGTGCTGACCTGTTGGAGACTCTATTGCTTGTCCTTACAGTGTCAATAGACACCATCAGAATTCAAAGTCCTTGAGATGACTGATGTTTTCAGTGAAGTGACTAGCACCACAGACCAGGTGCTGGTACCCAGAAATAGCACCTGGTCTGTGGTCGGTAATCAATAATACTTGTTAATAATTATAAAACATTGAAAGATTTGGCAAATCAGACTGGCCTATGAGTTTGTGCTGTTATTTCTAGGGTTCCAGGAGGCCACAGCTACTAGTGAGGAGTAGCAGGAGTTCGTGAAGAACAGTGCATAGGAGCAGTTCATCCAGATGCCACTGATAGGGGTACATTGTCTGAAAAGGATTTTAAGACAATAATAAAGCTGACTAAACGTTGGTCTGTGTTCTATCATCACTATAAGCCAGCAATTCTAAACAATATGAATGACAAAATATTCCTTTACCAAAAATAGCTTTGTTGGCTTAAGGTCTAAACAATGGCTGAACTTACTGTTGAGTTTTAATAATATATATGTAAGCTTGAAAGCAACATATTTTTATTGCTTTTCCTTTAATAATCATTTTATTCTGCAAAGAAAGTAATTCTGAGAATTCCAAAACCATATCAGCTCACATTTCTCCAACCACTCTGGTACTATGGAGTCTCGCATTTAAACAAAAGGTTTTGAATGAACAATGATTAATTATTACACCATGATCAAAAAGACAAAAGAAAAAAGAACTTGAATTACTTCAATTCTTTACTTTACATGGCCACTTAGCCTTTTGTTCGTTTAAACAATTTTACTGAAGTATAATTTATGCGCAGTAAATGTACTCAAAGTTCAATGAGTCTTGACAAATGAATACAATCATGAAACCACCACTACAATCATGATATAGGACAGTCCGTTACCCTAAAGGTTTCCTTGTGTATTTCCATAAACAATCTCCTCCCTCAAAGTCTGGCCCATGATAATCACTGACCTGCTTTCTGTCACCATAGTTTTGCCTCTTCTAGAATTCCCATAATTAGAATCAGGGTAGACAGTTTTTTGTATCCAGCTTCTCTCACTTAGCATGATGCTCTTGTGGTTCACTGTGTTGCCTGTGTAGCATTCCATGGTATAGATACACCACAATTGCTTGTCCATTCACTAGTTGATGAACATCTGGATTGTTTCTAGCTTTGGACCGTTACAAATAAAGCTGCTATAAACGGTTTAGTGTAAACTTTCATGCGAACATAAGTTTTTATTTCTCCTGTTGTTCAGTTGCCTGGTCATCTCCAACTCTTTTCTACCCCATGGACTGCAGCATGCCAGGCCTCCCTGTCCCTCACCATCTCCCGGAGTTTGCCTAAGTTCATGTCCACTGCATAGGTGATGCCATCCAGCCATCTCATCCTCTGATGCCCTCTTCTCCTTCTGCCCTCAATCTTTTCCAGCATCAGGGACTTTTCCAGTGAGTTGACTGTTCGTATCAGGTGACCAAAATACTGGAGCTCCAGCTTCAGCATCAGTCCTTCCAGTGAGTATTTATTTATTTCTCTTGAGTAGATACTTAAAAATATGGCTACTGGGTCATATTTAGGTTTCACTTTATAAGATAGTGCCATAGTGTTTTCCAAAGTGGTGACACCATTTTGCTTTCCCACTAGCAAGGTATGAGCTCTAGTTGCTCTATACCCTTGCAGTGTCAGACGTTTTAACTTTTGTATTTTAGTGACTGTTGCTTCTGGGCAGAAGAGAACTTGGACAAGTGGAGGTTGTTGTCACTATCAGTTACAGTCACAATCTTACTGGAAACCATGGCAAATTTCAGGGAAAGAAGTCATGATAAACATGAGGGTGGTGATGGCAACAGTCATGAAGATTTAATAGGAGAAATTTCAAAGTTTAAGAGTCAATCCTGATAAGGCAACTCTCCAGGTTATTTTTAGAGAAGGAAGGGTTTGGACGGGATGAGGAAGAAGTAAAAGAAGGAACCCCTGTAGAAAAAACCACCCTGGGCAAAACTATGATGCGGTTCAGTGTATTCTCAGTACGTTTTCAATTTCCTTATTTGCATTGATCTTCAGGTTCAGCAACCAGCATCACCCCCACCACCACAACCGCCCAAGTCTTTAAGGACTGTATTAATTACCTATTCCTGCAGAAAACATACTCCAAAACTTAGTGACTTAAAACAATAATATTTACTATCTCACAGTTTCCACAGTCAAGAATCTAGGAATGGCTTAGCTGGGGCTTCTGGCTCAGTGTCTCTAACAGATTGCCGTCAGGGTGTCAGCTGAGGCTGTGGTCTCATCTGAAGATTCAACTGGAAAAGTATCTACTTCCAAGCTCACGCTTGAAGAACAGCTTCCTGGGTGCTGCTGGACTCAGAGCTTCCGTTACTTGTTGGAAGTTTTCTGGAGGCCACCCTCAGTTTTCTGCTACTTAGGCCCCTCATTAGGGTAGAAATATTGGTACATCTCAAGAAGTCACAAATGGCAACTCATTTCATCAGAATCAGAAAACGAAAGACAGCAAGAAAGAATGGTGTGTAAGGTGGAAGTCAGTCATTTATAACCTGATCTTGGAAGTGACATGCCAACATCTTTGCTATGTTCTACTACTTCCAAATAAGTAACCAGGTCCAGGCCACACACAAGAGTAGGGGATTACCCAAGGGCATGTATACCAGAACGGGGCTGGGTGTGGGGGGGATCACTGGGAACCATTTAAGAAGTTATCTACCAAAGCCAAAACTAGGGTAAGTTGAGTAAGGTGCCTGGGGTCCAAAACAGAAATAAACACTCATTTTTGCATGATTCCAAGTGTGAATCTCCTGTAGTCCCTTCCTAGACACCTCACTGCTGCACTTTAGTCTTGGCTCTGCTGTCTCCACATGCACCCTCTATGATGACTCTGGTTACCCGGTCAGGGCCCTTTTGCATAGACATCCAGTCTGAGCCTGTCTTCTCAGATGACTGTCCCACGCTGTAGACAATCTTCAGCTTCCTGTATGCTGCCCACAAGCCTGGAGACTCCAGACCAGCTGATCCCAGAAGACTGATGGTATTGACCCTTGATCACCTCACCACCAACCAGTCAGAACAATGTCTACGCCACAACCCCCCTTCCTCACCCTGTCTTTAAAAACCTTTCTCTGAAAACCATCAGGGAGTTCAGGTCTTTTGAGCACTAGCTGCCTGGACTCCTCACTTGAAATCCTGTAATAAATGATGCACCTTCCTTCACTGCAACCTGGTGTCAGTAAATTGAATTTACTGCACGTGGGCAAGTGGACCTAAGTCTGGTTCAGTGACAAAACTCAACTGTTTTGTGTTCAAATCCTCCAACACGCTGTTGAGGAAAAAGGAAAGGAATTTCAGATAAGCCTAAGAGATTCAATAATTAATACTAGTTCATACATAATCTATACATTTGGAGCAGTATTAATCAAAATACAATCCATATACCAGACTCACTGAGGATGCTTAAGGTCAAATTCCTGGGTCCTGAAATGTTGTTGCTGAACCACAAAAGACGCCGGGATTCTTGGCCTCTGGAGAAGGATTCAATCTGGGGCCAGAGATGAGGCCTGATCACTCAGAGCTTTTGTGTAATAAAGTTTTATTAAAGTATAAAAGAGATAGAGAAAGCTTCTGACATAGACATAAGAGGGGGGCAGAAAGAGTGCCCCCTTCGCTAGTGTTAGCAAGGGAGTTATATACTTTTTAATTAGTTATTACAATGAATCAAAAGAATGTCTGGAGGTTGTAAAGATCTTACTAGACCCACTCCCATAATTTACATTTTAAGATAACAGGATTAGCCAGAAGGTTTTCAGGAAGGAGAAACTATCCTCAAGCAGGATACACTGTTGTTATATAATCCTTAGTACAGAGTTTAAACTGAGTTGTTTGTTGTGTAATCATCAGTTCAAGGCTTAAAGATAAAAATGTTTTATGCAACTAAGACTAAAGAATGTAGAGGAAAACACAGTGTTTGTCCTTTCCTCCTCCTTGAGAATTCCACACCCCTCTCTCCTTGGGGACCCCCAGACTTCTTATCAACCTGCCTAGGAATCAGCCCTCTCAGTCCCATCCTGACCCAGTGAATCAAAATCTGAACAATGGCGTCCCAGGTGATCCTTGTGATTGCCAACATATAGGGACTTCCCTGGTGGTCAAGTGGCTAAGATCAAACAGAGTTCAATCCCCGTCAGGGAACTAGATTCCACACACTGCAATTAAGAGTTCAAACACCACAAAAAGATCCTGCATGCCAGAACTAAGACTCAGGCAGCCAAATAAAGAAATATCTTTACACTATATATATAACTGCCCCTTGCATTTGCTGAATGACCTCGGTAGACATTATGGGCTCAGTTGCTCAGTCGTACCCAACTCTTTTGCAACCCCATGGCCTGCAGCCCACCAGGCTCCTCTGTCCACAGGATTTTCCAAACAAAAATACTGCAGTCAGTTGCCATTTCCTACTCGAGGGGATTTTCCCAACCCAATGCAGGGATCAAACCTGCGTCTCTTGCGTCTCCTGCATTGACAGGCGGGTTCTTAACCACAAGTGCCATCTGGGTGCTTTAACCTTAATAAACTGAATTTTGGTTTGTCAAATTCAGCAAAAATTTAGGGGCAAGGCTCCATGATGAGAGAAGTTTTCGGGGAAGGGAAAGCATCTCCTTAGGAATCTTCAGTAACTCATGTAAAATAAACTGCTTATTATTCTTACTCAGAGTCAGGTCAAATCAATGGTATGTTATAATGGGTACTTGCATCAACTTAGATGATTTATTCTTACTAGACTTGGCATTATTATATATGCATTACAATTCCAACAAAATGAATCCTGACTTGGTTTTCTCTCCCATTTCCTATTTTGTGACAAAGGCTATGGGAACCTGTCAAAGAGTCTTATACCCTCTCAATTAAAATGAATTGCTAAATCACATCAATGCTGTAGAAGAAACCATTATACCAGCCTTCAGATCCTTACAGTCCATTGCCTGAAGTGTAATCAATCCCTATGTTAGAAATCAATCCTTTGTTTGCTTCCAGAGAACTGTCCTTCAGTTTTTTCCGCATTAGGGTTTTCATACTGTGCAGGTTACGATGGATTCCATCAGGTCAGAAGTAGGGGAAACCCCTGTTGCTTTGAAAATCACAGGTGTCAGAGGCAATTCCGCAACTGTAACCAAGCCAAACACTGAGATGTGACGTGGTGTGAGCTCCCAAGCATCCTCCTGGCTCACGGAGCAGCACAGACCCAGGGGGAAATGTGTACCTGTTTATAAACAGAAGGGTCTAGAGAAAGAAATGTCCTAATTTAAAAATAATCAAATGAGTCCAGAAGAATGATCAAATTGACCTGACAAGGTATTATAGACAGTCAGTGATGTTTGGGAAGCCCAGTTTTGTATAAGGAAAACAAAAAACAAAAAAACATGCCACTGTAAATATATTCCTTATTTAAATTCAATCAGCTATTATAGCATGTGTTGCAGTATGTAAATAAGGAAAGATCAGAGATTAAAGCTCCATAAGTCAGGGGGTCTGTTTGAAGCACATCTAAGACTGGGTCGGGCCAGGGGGAATGAAGCTGGGAAGGCCAGATTGTGGGTAGAAGTCAGGGGCTAGGTGTGAAATGAGGCTCCACTTCCTAACTGAGTGGTCTAAGAGCTGAAAAAGCTGAGAAGTATGTCTAATGGGTTATGACCAAAATGATGGAAGGATTATGAAGCCAGATAAGAAATTAATTAATACCAAAAGAATTTATGCATGATCTATGTAGGGCTTCCTTGGTGGCTCAGTGGTAAGGAATCTGCCTGCCACTGCAGGAGATGCAAGGTTTGACCCATGGGTCAGGGAAGATACTCTGGAGAAGGAAATAGCAAGCCACTCCACTATTCTTGCCTGGGAAATCCCACGGAAAGAGAAGCCGGGCGGGCTACAGTCCATGGGGTCACAGTGTCAGACGTGACTTAGTGACTGAGGACGCACACACACACACAATCTATGGAAGTTAAGTGACCTTTCATTTTGGGAGAGAAAGTCAGGTGTTACCATTCAAGCTGTTAGGCACTTTTCCAAAAGAAGGAAAAGGGTATTGCAATTCAGCTTCCAGTTCCAATGTGTGGGATTTCCCCCCAAACCAAGCAATTCTCAGACACAAGCTGGAATTTTGTCCTACACATTCAGCTCTGATGCTTCCTACCTGGAGTTAGCATCAGGTTCCACAGGTTGAGGACTCAGTCCTACAAGACTGTCCATGCTTCAGATGCCAGTTCCAAGGCATCTAGGTTGTTAGCTGCTCATCTGACCAACTGGCTATAAATCAGAGGTTCTAATGAACCCCCTCACTGGGTTCCATTAATTTGCTAAAGCAGCTCACAGAACTCAGGAAAGTGTTTACATAGCTAGATTACTGGTTTATTACAAAAAGATACAGTCCAGGAAGAGCTATACAGAGAGATGCATAGAGCCAGGCATCCAGGAAGGGGCTTGGGGCTCCCGTGTCCTCTCCAGGTGCCTCTGTTCCTGCCTCTCCACCTGCTCACCAACTGGAGGCTCTCTGAATCCTCTCCTTTGAGGTTTTTATAATAATTTCATTAAGTAGGCATAATAGATTAAATCATGGGCCACTGGTGACTGAATTCAATCCCCAGCCACTCTCCCTTCCCTTCCTGGAGGACGGGTGGGTGGAACTGAAAGCCCCAATCCTCTAAACACAAGGTTGGCTCCAAAGGTTCCTTGGGTACTTTCCAAAAATCACCTCTTTAACATAATCATAGATACCTTTATTGCTCTCATCACAGGAAATTCCAAGGGCATTAGGAACTCTGTGCCAGAAATAGGATGAGGACCAAATGTACATTTCTTTTTATAAACCACATTAAAGGCATACATGAAAAAAGAAAGTCATTTTAGAATTGAACATAATTCTTAAGATAACCTACATAATTGAAACAAGAATTTAAAAAAAACTTACATATTATTTCAAAATTAAAATGTTATGATTAATATCTCACAGTGAGATGGGCTAATAAAGCAGTTCTTACATGCTATTTAGTCATTCACTTATTTGCAGTGCCTGAGAGCGAGTGGGAATAACATCTATTAACAATTATATTTATAAGCAATTAGGTGTGGATGAAGTTCACATATACACAAGTAGTGGGAAATTAGTCCAGGAAGAAATTACAGCCCAGTCGTAGATAAATTTTAACTAGCAGACAATAGGGAATCACTGGAGTTGTTTTTAGAAGGACACCTGTTACATTCTGCATGTGTGCTCACTTGCTAAGTCGTGTCCGACTCTTTGGGACCCCGTGGACTGTAGCCCACCAGGCTCCTCTGTCCATGGAATTTTCCAGGCAAGAGTACTGGAGTGGGTTGCCATTTCCTCCTCCAGGGGATCTCCCCCACCCAGGGATCAAACCTGTGTCTCCTGAGGGTTCTGCATCGGCAGGTGGATTCTTTACCGCTGAGCCACCTAGGAAGCCCGAGAAAGTGTTAGGATGACCAATGCTCCATACTGAGTAGGATGAGTCAGAGAGGAAGAGGAAGGAATCAGAGCAACAATTCAGGAGTCCATTCTAATATTCCAGGAGCAGAAATGAGGAGGGCTATGCTCAGGAATGAAACACAGGGAAGGAAAACAAAAGACGTGGTGACAGAAGAATCAGTGACTTGGCCGGGTGTGACAGAAGAGACTGGGAACATCACAGGGGAAATCCAAGTGTCCCCCGAGGGCAAGTAGCCCTCCAAGGAAGAGCTGATTTGAGGGATGGGGAAATATTATCTGGCTGTGGGCAAGTTTGAGGTCCCTGCATTTCCGGAACACTGGCATGGAGTGAGAGGTCAGCTCTGGGGGCGGTGAAGAGGAGAGAAGAGGAGAAAGGCCCAGGAATGGAGGGCAGAGGTGCAAGCAGAGATCCAGGGGCAGACCCTGCCAGTGGGACAGGCAGGCGTGAGCATCGTCTGCCCTAGGGGACGGCAGCGGCTGGAAAAGGATCCTTCAGAAAGAGATCCAGAGAAGAAGGAAACTGGACAAGGAAGAGGGGATGCCTGCATGGGGAAGATGAAAGCTAAGACAGAGCCAGTGGGGCGGCCAGGTAGGAGCCTGTGGTGACCCTTCCCAAGGCAGTGTCGTTCAGGCACCAGGGGGGCAGCCGGGCTGGCATTTGGAAAGTACAAAGAGCTGCAGAATGAATTCAGATTTTTAAGCACTGTCCAAAAAATGCTTGGTCAGCACCCATTCAAGTTTCTGCACTTTTTCATTCTACTCAGCCCTCATAGAAATTCCTATTTGAATCCCATTTTCTCTATTCACTTACATAGAGTATTTCCCTTCCACCACAATGGAAAGCATTTTCAAAAGCTGATACCAGCTGAATGTGTTAATGGAGTCTCATGATGAAATTCTATCAGGCAGAGCACAATGTTATTGCAATATATTTTATGACTCTATTAGTACATGTTATAAAATATATACTTATGAACAATTACTACCACAATTTGATATACCCAATCCGTTGATGTAGGAATTTGGAGCAACAGTGTCATTTTTAGTGAAGAAATTGAGATGAATAAAAAGGTGAAATTCAAGATTCTATAGCATGTGTGAAATGAAATGATCCATTTTAAAGACTGGATATAACTATGCTACCATAGATATACTTCCATTTAGGACAAACTATTCCACTTATAACTGTTAGGAATACATTAAAACTAGAGAATTAAAGTCAGACAAAAATCTCTTAACAAAATGTCAACTGTTTCATCCACAAAGAACAGCAGGAAGCTTTTTTTAAGCCTCTTCTTTTTTGACTAATGGTTTAAAACCCATGCTAATTTTCAATAAATGCAAGGGATGATTGCAGTCAGCAGTTTAAAAACGAGAAAATGAATGATTTAGGAGGCAGTCTGTATTAAAAAACATCTAGTCCCTGTTGAAATTATCAGAGCCAACACAGATATGGGCAGGGGAGGGAATGAAAAGGACAATAAAAGTTGGTGCAGAACAGACATACTGGGAAAATTTTATAGGGAGAAAAAGATAAATCAATTAAAGCAGGAACCACGCTGCTTATTGTGATAAATCATATTAATAGAATTCTTCCAAACAAGATATTCAATTGAAGGAAATTTTATTTATTTATATAAATAAATCAGGGTTTTAATTGACTGCCTTCACTTTTGGATGCAAAAAGACAATGCTGCACATTCATGGCTGGGTCTGTATCACCGCAAACACACGCTTTGGCAGGGAGCCCCACATGCAGCCTTGTTTATGAACATGCCCACAGCAGGTTCCGAAGAATACAATGTTTCCAAAGGGGAGGGAAGCATGGAAATCAGAGCTTTGCTCAGAATGACATTCTAATTACTCTCAATTAACATAAAGAGGGTGCAGCTTTATAAAGACTAATGAAAGCAGCTCCATATTTTCTTGAGTGCCAGGGAGGGAGCTGGTCCTAGGGAAGGCACTAAAGATTGTGGATGGAATAAAATGCTTCTGCTTAGGTTGTCTTTGCTGTTTACCTTCTGGGTTTGTAGCCCCCACTCTCTGACTATGGGCTGTGACCAAGCCCAAGGTGACCTTCTCCACAGGTGTGGGGACGGCAGCTTCGGCTTGTGTGAGCGCTCAGTGAGGGCACCTTCTGAGCCACTCTACCTGTGCAGGACTCAGTCCAGCATGAGGACAAAGGGAAGGGTCCCACCGCGCTGCAGAGGAGCCCACCTACAAGTCCTTTCTCGCCTCAACACAGTGATGGTAGCTGTACAGATAGGTTTGCTTCTGATCAGAGCTAGGTATCATATGATCTTGCAAACATAATTAAGAAACAGGCTTCTTAATCAGAAGTCTGTTTTACCTTTTCTGTCCATGTTTGTTTTTAGTCAAGGTACGTATGTTAGTTGCTCAGTCGTGTCCAACTCTTTGTGATCCCATGGACTATAGCCCGCCATTCTCCTCTGTCCATGGAATTCTCCAGGCAAGAATACTGGCGTGGGTAGCCATCCCCTTCGCCAAGAGAATCTTCTTGACTCAGGGATCGAACCCAAGTCTCCTGCACTGCAGTCAGATTCTTCACCATCTAAGCCATATCAAGAACACAACTAAGGAGTCTGATTGTCTGGGCTGAATTCTAGTTATAGCTCTTACCAGCTGTGTGACCACAGGTGAAGGATTGCACCTCTGTGCCTCAGTCTTCTCTGTAAAATGGTGAGAGTAACAGCCCCTACTTTGTAGAGCTTTGGACCAATTAGCACTAAATCCTCAACATTATATACATTTATTCATGTTAGTTAACTAATTACCTTGGTTTTAAAAGTATAATAATTCTGGCAATAGGACAACTAATACTCAATATTTTTAATTGTTTACCATTTACTTGGCACCTTTATATGTATCACACTTTAAAAGGTGAAGTGAAAGTGAAAGTGTTAGTTGCTCAGTCCTGTTTGACTATTTGCGACCCCAGGGACGGTAGCCCGCCAGGCTCCTCTGTCCATGGGATTCTCCAGGCAAGAATACTGAGTGGGTAGCCATTCCCTTCTCCAAAGGATCTTCCCAACCCAGCGACTGAACCCAGGTCTCCTACGTTGCCGGCAGATTCTTTACCACTGAGCTACCATGGAAACCCCAATTAAAAGGTAAGTTTGGTTAAATGAGTTAATTGTTTGTAAAAGTTGTAAAAAATCGATTTCAGAGAAAGCTTGTAATGGCTGTCAGTAGGCAAACTCTCATCATCTCCTCTTTCAAATACTGTTATATTTTAGAAAATACATTACAAAGGAAGAGTAACAGGGGTGACTGGAGAAATAGGGTGTGGGGAAGCTCCAAACTGGAAAAACCTCAACTGTCCTTCAACTATAGAACAGATAATGGGGGTTCATTCAGACTGTAGAATATTACACAGCAGTGAAAATTAATGAAATCCAGCACACAAAACTATAGTGAATTATAAAAACATAACACTGGGTCAAAGAAATCAGACACAAAAAATACATATGATATGACATAGATATGACATGATTTCATTTATAAAAATTTTCAAAAGTTAGTATTTAGTGTTGCATGATGACCACCCTACAAGTGAAGGACAGGACCTGTTCTCTTGGGCTCAGCCTATCGATAGTAATGCTTTTGGCTAGAGCTGCCTGAGTACTTGCCTGGGCCTTACAACTTGTGGGAATCCCCAGCGACATTTCCCAATCAGAGCCAATACAGCAACTGGAACAGTCCTTGTGGTTCTTACTATGATTGCAAAACATACCTCAACAACAACAAAAAAATCAGGGAACTCTGAAGAACAAGATTTATTACTCATAGTTCCTAAAGGGTATACAGCATGCCCAAGGACCACATGGAGAGATTATGGGGGCTGAGAGACGGGAGGAGTGAGGACCTGGAGCTCTGCCTTTACTGGGATCCAAGGGATGGGTACTTACTCTTTTTTTTTTCTTAATGTATGTGTGCCCAATTATCAATGCATCTTTTTAACATTTCTTTATTGAATTTGTTACCACATTGCTTCTGTTATTTATGTTCTGATTTTCTGGCTATGAGGCTTATGGGATCTTATCTGCCTGACCAAGGATTGAATGCTCATCCCCTGCATTGGAAGGCGAAGTCTTAACTAGTGGACCACCAGGGAAGTCCCATCACTGGTTCACTCTTTATCAGCAAATTCAAAGCATAGGAGGGACAATTAGGACACAGGATAAAAAAAAGTGGAGTGATTCAAGTGGTCAATTATCTAGGTTACCCAGAGCCTTCTAAAAGAGAATTTCATGAGTAGGGAGGCCTGGCTCTGCATCTAGTTGTGTAGGCTGGCAATGTGTTTACTCAAGATGGGAGTCTTTGAGATGGATGCTTTGGCGATCAGAAGCTCAATGTCAGGCACTGAGACTCCATGACTACCACAGGATGAAAGAGTTGTTGACGGGAAGGGGCATGTGGGTATGTAAAAGTTGTTTCTGGAATTTTGTCAATATCTTATTTCTTGGTGTGTGTGGTGGCTACTGCGTTTAAGTATTTGCTCATAACAATGTGTCATACTATGTATTTATATTTTGAAATTTTTTCTATGTACCACAGTTTACCAAAGATGGCCACAAAATCCAGGTGTAAGTTTGGAATTTTTTAATAAATGGAAATAAAAACTTTATGAGAAAAGACCTTAGGAACCTAAGCTGGATGTGAGTGAAGTAAATCTCTTTGTTACATGCATACGCCCCACTCTTAGCATCATTTTCTGTATGTACTTCTCTAAATCTTTTGTTCCCTTCACCAATTCAATTCCCAGCATCTCCAATCATAAAAGATTGAAGGATAAGTATAAATAATCCAGCCTACTGCAGCGCCTAAGGATATTCTCACAGCATGCATAAGGGATCTGATTCTTAGATGTAGTGAAAGAAAATTCATATTTCATGGCAAGATGAGAAAAACTTAAACATAAAATTGTTCTTTGCCTGTTTGGGCCTCCTCCCTCCCCTTTGTGTGTGTTGCGTATCTACATTAACCAGACCTCCTCAGAAGATAACTCTCCTTCTTAATCTCATCAAGGGTCACAATTCCTTAGGAGATAAGCTTCCTTCTTAATCCTGTAAGGGCTGTGATGACCCCTGACCCACTGCTCTCTTTGTTCATGTAGATCTGGATTGTGTAAACCACCAATAACATGTCACTTAATGTACAGCCCTCTGTCTCAAAAACTTATAAACGTATAAGGGAGAAGAGTCTGAAGAAGAACAGATAGATAGATGTATAACTGAGTTACTCTGCTGCATACCTGAGACTAACACAACTTGGTAAATCAACTACACTTCATTACAAACAAAATGAGGGAGGCGGGACGGAGATTCAAGAGGGAGGGGATATAGGTATACTTATGGCTGATTCATGTTGATATTTGGCAGAAAACAACACAATATTGTAAAGCAATTATCCTTCAATTAAAAATAAGCTTTAAAAAAGAAATACTTAGAGATAAATGGAAAGAAACAACAACAAAATAATGTACAACTGTGCTCTGACCTCTGACAGGTACAACAATTCTCAGAGCTGTCTGAGAAGCTATTCATATGTTATAATCCTCAATTTGGCTGGAATAAAATTTTCCATTTACTTCTTAGATGAACTGATTAATTTTTTCATGGACAGATAAAAAGAATAAAATCTGGATTTCAAGATGAAATGTACTCTTGAGAGATGCTCTTTTTGAGAAGAAAACTGACAAATGCAAGTTCTAATTTGGAAAATCTGCTCCTCTCCTGTTTCAGACTCTAAGTATACTTAGCTCACCTTTTTACAGAGACAGGAATAAGTCCTGGATAACCCCTCAAGGGTTCGGGGCCTGTTCATTCTGCTGATCTGTCTGTAACATTTTGAACAAGAAAAGCTTTTTCTGGCCTAAACTGAGTGGCACTAAAAATACCTGCGCTATAATGTTGACCTAATTCAGAAATCTTAAATGCATACATCTAGAAGAATGACATTAATAAAGTCCACAGAACAAGAGAAGAAAACTGTCACTTTAAACACACGGTCAGTAAGGTCATTGTTTACTTGATCAGCCTACTCTAGGAAGCAGAATGACATATAGGTTCTACCTGGTGCAGAATTTCTCTGTCACAGCCCTTGGAAGAGTTACTGATCTAGGGACTTTATGAAAATGACAGATGAGTTGAGGATGACTGACCCGTATAAAACTGCTCTGGTACAGCTTTGCTTTCACATGACCCTTCCAAGAGCCAAAGAAGAAACAGCTTAGTGAAAGTCATTTTATTTGTTATGGGGATATACTTGGAGAAACTGCTCACCACATAACATGGGAAACACAAATTTCAGTACCAAAACCAATTGGTTTCCCCTAAATACTTAATAAATTCTATAGACTCAAGTCACTACCTCATTCTTTGTATGGAGCCTAAGGAATTTCAGTGCAAATCTTGAAGTCTACTGTTAGTGTAGGCAGTCTTTGGTTTGATTTTATATCTCAGATTCACATTTTGAATTTCCCTTGATTTCTGTATTTGTTTGTTTTGGTCTTGTAACCCAGGATGTAACAGAGGGTAAAAGTGAAGGTGTTAGTCACTCAGCTGTGTCTGACTCTTTTGTGACCCCATGGACAGTAGTGTGCCAGGCTCTTCTGTCCATGGGATTCTTCAGGCAAGAATACTGGAGTGGAGAGCCATTCCCTTCTCCAGGGGGTCTTCCTGACTCAGGGATTGAACACAGGTCTTCTGCATTGCAGGCAGATTCTTTACCATCAGAGTCACCAGGGAAGCCCCAACAGAGTGTAAATATTTCCCCAACTGCAGCATCTTAAGCAAATAGGTCTGTAGTTCTAGTCCAGATTCTCTCCCAAGCAACAAACATAAACAGACATAAATATCCATCTGCATTGTGGACTTCACATGGATTTTCTGTGAGCCAAATGCATACACAGTTCCCCAAACCTAATCCTTCTATATTCCATAATCTGTCTTGATAAGTGCCCCATGTACTTGGCCACCCAGGTCAGAATCCTGAGTACCATACTGGATTCTTTCTTCCTACACAATTTGCTTCCAGTTGACCTCCAATTCTTATTATCTTCACTTCCAAAGATCTCTTGAGTCTATTCCTTTTTTTCTTTCCCCACACTGGTAACTAATTCAGGCCCTCCATCTCCCCTGCCTAAATATATGATAATCCTTAACAGCTTCCCAGCTCTCTCCTCTAACTCCCCTCCAGTCAACAGCACACACTCCTGCAGGAAGGATCTCTTTTAACACTCAAATCTGATTATGTCCCTGCCTGGTGCCATTTTTTTTCTCAATGGCTCCCTTGTTGAGATAAAACAAAATCCTTTAGAATGACTTGTAAATGGCCTTTTATCATCTGAACTTTTAAGCCATGACCTCTCTGCTCCTTAAGCACTTGTGTGTTCCAAACATGCCAAACTCTCTTATTTTGTATTTCTATGCACTGGGCTTCCCCAGTGGCTCAGCGGTTAAAAACTCTGCCTGCAATGCAGGAGATGCAGCAGGAGCTACAGATTCAATCCCTGGGTCAGGAAGATCCCCTGGGGAAGAAAATGGCAACCCATTCCAGTATTCTTGCCTGGAAAATCCCATGGACAGAGGACTGCCTGGCGGCCTACAGTCCATGGGGTCACAAAGAGTCAAACAGGACTTAGCAACTAAACCCATTTCTATGCATACTGTTTCCTTAAATTCCCTTCCCTTAAATATCCTTCCCTCAATGCTGAGCCAGGGATTCTTCTGTTCATCCTCAGGTTCCAGCATAAGCCTTGCTTTTGAGAAATCTTTCCTTGGAATTCTTTTCTGTGTGTTCCTACAGAGTCTGTTAAATATATCTATTATCATGCTGCTTGGAAATTACTTCCTTATATATAATATCTCCTCAAGACAATGACTTCCCTATATGTTCAATCACTATGGCTCACTTTCCTTTGTATCCCAGAACCAAGCATAGAACACACTCAGTTAAATAAATTTATTCATGAAAAGTGAAAGTATTAAGTTGCTCAGTCAGGTGAACTTGTGGACTCTTTGTAACCCCATGGACAGTAGCCCGCCAGGCTCCTCTGTCTATGGAATTCTCTAGGCAAGGATACTGGAGTGGGTTGCCATTCTCTTCTCCAGGGGATCTTCCCAACCCAGGGATCAAACCTGGGTCTCCTGCATTGCAGGCATATTGTTCACTATCTGAGCCACCAGGGTAGACTCTTTATCAGAGAAAGATAGACAGAATTGTTATGATTAATGACATCAGATGCTAACTTCAGAAGACTGTACTTATAAAACCACAGACTAGAGCAGGGATCAGTAAACTATGGCCAAGGTCAAATCTGACCCATAGCCTGTTTTAAAAAACAATGTTTCATTGAGAAACAATGACACCTGTTTGCTTACATACTGTTTAGGCTGCTTTCATGCTCCAACATCAGAGTTGAGTAGATTGTCAGAGACTGTATGACCTTCAAAGGCTGTCCCTGTACAGAAAATGTTTGCTCATCTCTGAACTAGAGACACACTTACAGGCCAGATTCGGGGACCCTGGAGTGTGTCCTGCTGTACTTCAATGCCAGTAATACTCCACATACAACTTTCCTTTCCTATTCCAACATACCTGGCTTCTATAATCTGAATTCAGATTATCCCTTGAATTCTGCATAACCTATCCAAGCTCACTTATTGAAGACCTTCTGCCTGTCTGACTATGGTATCTAACTAAGAGTGCAAACTGACTGTTCCTCAGTTTGCAGTTCTCTCTTCTTCCTGTTAGTATGCTACTATTATGGCCCTCATTAGTTATTAGTATGTCCCTAAGCTTTGACTGGGCACAGGACTGCCTGCCTAGAGACAATGGTGCCCAGGCTCCCTTGCAGCTAGTATGGCCAACTGATGATGCGCTGGCAAATGGAATGTGAGCAGAGTGATGTGTGCAATTCAGTTTCTGCTCTAGAAACTCAGTGATCTTAAAACTTTAAGTGATCTTAAAACTCAGTGATCTCACTTCCTCTACCCTCCCTCCACTGGGTTGGAATATGGATGTAGAGGAGATGGGCCAACTTGGATCACACGGACAAGGACAATGTGTGTGGGAGCAAAAATACAAAAGGAACCTGGGCCACATTTTCAACCTCATAAAGCACCCCTCTCCTCATGGACTGCTTTCAACTCAGACTTCTCTGTGAAAGAAGTAAACCCTCCATATTTTTCACACTACAATTATTTGGGTCACTGTTAAAGCAGTCAGTTCAACACCAGCACAGTTAAACTCAGCTTTTCTCCATGTCTTGCTTTTCCTGAATACTCAGCTTAGATTTCCTCTTCCAGAATCTGCCCTCAGCCAATCTCTATTCATCTCCAACCACTTTCCCTAAACCCTAAGTGCTACTCTGAAACTTCACCCTTTTTAAAGAACTTCATCTTTCCACTCTCTCCCCACTTCTTTCCATCTCTGTTTTTTTTTCTTCTTTTCCACAAAAGAAAAACACTTTTCCAGCCCTTCTGATGCATTCCTTTTCCTCCATTTTCTAATTTTCTTTCTTTGTTGTCCCAGTAAGGAATTAAGCTATTGAGGACACAGTATTTCTCAGGGGACAGAAGAAAGTGAGAAGCAGAGTTTAAAAAGACTTATTTCTCTTTAGTGTGAAAGCAGGTGAGTCCATAAATACAGCTATTAATGTCTAACAGTTTCACAGTTGCAGGAGTTAAGACTCTGAAATGTGATGTATCTAATATATGAAAGTGCTATTAGTTCACCACGAGGGCCACTGAGCACTAAGTGGTGAGTTTAGGGGAAGTATTCAGGATGTAGAAAACCACTGAATTGCATGGTTTTGACTCAAAGTCAAGAGACCGGCTGTTATTGTTTAGTTGCTAACTCGTGTCTGACCCTTTGCAACCCCATGGACTGTAGCCCACCAGGATATTCAGTCCATGAGATTTCCCAGGCAAGAATACTGGAGCAGGTTGCCACTTCCTTCTCCAGGGGACCTTCCCACCCCAGGGATCGAACCTGCATCTCCTGCATTCACAGGTGAATTCCTTCCCACTGAGCCATGTGGAGAGCCTAAGAGGCCAGTTAGGAGGTGAGGAATCCCCAGTCTAGGGTGATAGTGAAAATAAAAACTAAGGGAGCATATTCACCAATGTTTTTTTAAAACATATTTTAAAATTTTAAAACAAAATTTTAAAGACTATTTTCCATATACAGTTACAAAATATTGGCTATACTTCCCATGTTGTACAATATATCCTCAAGCCTCCACCAGATGTTTAAAGGAAGAAAAGTTTTGATGGCAGATTGGATATAGAAGCTCCAGAGTTGTCAACATTTTCCTCAATATTTGGTCAGCAACATTACCAAAGGACTGTAGAGGGGGAAAGAAATTTAAAAGAAGAAAGAATAGAAATAAGTAAATATATTCCCGAGTGCAGCATAGTAAAATATATGCAAATGAAATCACAAGTATGCAAATAAGTGAACCTGGATGAAATGTCACAGCTTACATAAAATGGCTAACACAGTTTCCAAAGGGCACGTCAGGTACATGCTGATGAATCAAATTCTGTTCTAGCATGAACAGCTTCAAATATGGGGCACTTCAGCGAATAGGTTAAGTTTAGCCTGCTTTTAGTTTCTGCAATCCTCTCTAAGTTCTTCTCCATGACACCAGGCCCTCAATGATTATTAAATCAATCTAATGAAATAAAAGCCTTTCCTCATTCAGCTAATGTTGTGTGAATCATCCCTAACCCTTTGTCTCCTGGAAGCTTTCTTCATGATCCAGCATAGTTGAAACCAGAATCCTCACAATTTAAAAAGAAAATAATTTTTTTTTACTCTATTTCTGCAAACACATGTTCAACCCCTGGGTTGGGAAGATTCCCTGGAGTAGAAAATGGCAACCCATTCTAATATTCTTGCCTGGAAAATTTCATGGACAGAGGAGCCTGGCAGGCTACAGTACATGCGATCGCACACAACTGAGCGACTAACACTTTCTGCACACTGAGTCTTACTTATAAACAAAAGCAATGTGGATTGGTGGATAGGATGCTGGCCCTGCCTCAGAAGACCTGAGCTTAAGTCTGGTCCCACCATCTGCCAGCCATATGTAATCCAAATATTACCAGGTCCCATGTGCTCAGGGCTGCAGAAAAGCCAAAACACTGCACACAATTCCAGTCTTCACTCAATCTCGTCAGAAAAATTTTTAAGTCTTAGTATATTCTAAAGGTAAATTTAAACATCCTTTTCAGACATCTCTCTCCAGTCTGCGTGGAGAATAACAGAAAGTCTCTGCTTCTTCACATCACTGCCTCTTACCCATGCCTTCTCCCCTAAGTGGAGCTCAGCCCTTCCATGAGTGGCCCCTCTCACTGCTATTCTAGAGAATCAGCCCTCGAACTCCACTCCGCACACCAGATAGAATTCAAACCCTGGTCCTTGCTCTCCAAAGCCAGGCTGCCTCCACCGTGTCTTCAGACTTCCTGAGTTTAAATCTTGGCTTTGTCATTTACTTGCTGAGCTCAAATCCCCCGTTATGTAAGCTTTCAAACATCCATTTTCTCATCAGTGAAATGAGGCTAACAGCGCAGAACTTTCAGAGCTGTTGTGAGGATGTGATTACAAAATGCTTGTAAACAACTCAGCAGAGTAGCTAGCACACAGTAAGCCTCAATAAATATTACCATCACTTTTTAAACAGTATTTATTTGTCTACCTCGGGTCTTAGTTGCAACATGTGGTATCTTTCCTTGCGGCACATGGACTCTCTAGTTGAGGAAAGTGGGCTCAGTAGTTGCAGCACAGAGGCTTAGTGGCCCCACGGCAGGGGGGATCTGTTTCCCAACCAGGGATCAAACCCATGTCCCCTGCATTGCAAGGCAGATTCTTAACCCCTAGGCCACCAGGGAAGTCCCGCTACTATTGCTTTTTACTAATATGTTCAGTACTACAGTCTGTCTTGTCTGTCTATACACCCACCCCCTGGGCAGGCTCACCTACACGTTGTTTCCATTAGCATCTACATGTGAAAAAGCCCCTCTCTCTACACCCAGTCTAGATGTCTCACCAAATGCTTGACCAGCCATTGGCTGGACTTCCTCTGTGATAACCCATGTAACACCTCACATGCAATAAACTCACAGCACATTTCCTCATCCTCCTCCCCAAAACCAGCTTCTTCTCTGCATCCCCGAGGCTGGAGATGGACAGCGCTACACGAGCCATGAACCTGGGCTTTGTCCTTGACCCGCCTGCAGCACTCTTTGGCTTGTTTCACCAGTTATGTAATTCTTTCTCCTAAACAGCTTTTTGTCTCATTCAGCCTCACCTGGATGTTTTCCGTGTTGCTGCTAATTCTGTCTTTATTTTAAAGTTTGATATCTTATTCACCAAGGATTTTCTGCACCCTATTAAAATATTATTGAGCTTGATTACTGGAGGCTTTGGTGCCCCTTACATTTTGCATCCAAGATAAGTGCCTAACACGCCTTACTCTGCTCCCAAGTCTTCCTCCAGGGCAGCCTCCCACAGTGTCTTACCAGAATGATATTGCTAAAACACAGGTCTACTCACGGCACAGTCCTGCTTAAGTGCCTTCAGGGGTGGCCAAGGCTTTCAGTTCCACACTCCCTCCACTCCCGCCCCCAGGGACCCTGTGATTTACCAATACGAATCCATTTCTTTTCCCTACTTGCACATTTCTGTGCCTTTGGAAATGTGGCTAGTGACCTTTCTGGCAATGCTTTAGTTAACCTAGGATGGTTAGGAACTTGTTATACTTGCAAATAGCTAGATATTTATGCATTTGCTGATAAAACTTAAATTTCAAGTATATTTTATTAAAATCCTTCTAAAATTTATTATACTTCTCTGCAGTCTACCATATAATATATTCATAATTTAAGATATTCTCAATGGCTCAGCCTTATCATTCTAAGCACCAGTTGTGGCACTGTGCTGTGATCCAGTGATGCCAACCTCAGGAGGCGTTGGAATTTATATGTCATCTTGCCCTGAAACTCAATGCTCACATATAATTCACTCTTTTCCTCAATTTGTTGCAGTCTTCAATTTGGAGTGCCTTTTTGCTCCTCCCAATCTTTGCTCTCTGCCGTCACTAGTTCTGCTTCTTGTGATTCATTCCTAGTTACTTAGCCTTATTCCATTTCCTTTGTCCCCCCTCACCTTAACCTTGCTCTCTGCCACCATCTCCACTAATTCTGCTTTCCCATTACTTCTTGGACTTGGCACTCACGGAGCTTTGATAATTATAACATTTGCCATTCTACGACTATCCTCTTCTCTTCTGCTCTGCTAACTGACTCACCCATTTTACTCTTTTAATCTTTTATCTCTTTTTATCTCCTTTTACTCCTGAGTATGCCATTACTCTGGTTGAGAGGTGCTGAATATATATCTGATGGTGGCTATGCAATTCATGGGTTAACTCTCAAGCTATTTCTGCTATGGCATTTCTCCACAGAGAGGATCATGGGCAGAGGTTAAGAAAGAATTCTGATCCTGAACTTGACATCTGCAGAACTTGACATCCTCAGTCCTAGCCCTGTGTCTCGTGCTCATCAGAGAACCCCAATGTTGAATTTTTTAGGTGGGGTGGGATGAAAAGACATGGAACTAACATGTGCAACCGAAGTGTGTGATTACTGAAGGGAATATTGAATCAATGGATTTTACGTTCCTTGCTAAAACAGGAGAAGGCAGGGGATTACTCAGAACACCAATTACCCTCTATTTGGGGTGTATTAAAGGGTTCCAGTGCTTCACTGGTGGCTCAGTGGTAAAGAATCTGCCTGCCAATGCAGGAAACACGGATTCGATCCCTGGTTCAGGAAGATCCTCTGGAGAAGGGAATGGCAACCCACTCCAGTACTCCTGCCTGAAGAATCCCATGGACAGAGGCCCTGATAACATACAGTCCATGGGACTGCAAAGAGCCAGACATGGCCTAGCAACTAAACAACAACAAAGGGTTCCAGCAGGTGACAAGTTAATTTTTACTACTGAGTTCACTTGTAATAATGAAATTATAAAACACAGAACATAGCCATACTACTGAACAAACGATAGAAACACTGAGCTCCTCAGCAATCTGCACTGAGACAGAAACTAGTCAGAACACGATTTTTAAGTAAATCCTTTCCTAGTGACAGAGATATTGGAGAAAAACAGGCGTGGAGCCGAACCCAAAAGGTACTGTGATTGCTCATTCTCCTGGTCATTATCTTCTTTAAAAAATAAAGCTGGGGCCATCGCAGAAGGTACAAGTCTTCTTGGATACTGAACACAAATAAGTCTTTGTTGTCTGTTTCTACAGTATTCCCCACCCCTACTCTCTCTGTCTTTGTAAAGAAATGTGGCATAATGGAAATAACAAGAGCTTAGGAGGCAGAAAGATTCTGTGTGACCTCAGACTCATCACTTATTCTCCGGGTGGCTTGAGGCATGTCACTTTAACATAGCAAGCCAACAAAGGGTTCCTAAAGGGCACGCCAGAGGATGACTTTGGGGACTGAAGGAGAGAACGTGCTTGGGACCTTTAGCTCAGTGCCTGGCACACGATGGAAACTCAGAGAACATCGGATCCCCTCACAACTTCCTCCTCTTCACTTGCACATTGTCTGTGTCAGGGGCCAGAGCCTGATGTCGAGGTAGTTACCTCCATCCCATACTAACACTTGCCCTCAAGGATGGAACTAAGGAATGTTCCGTGTTTCTTCACGACATCAAAATAATGGCCCAGTGAAAGAAAGAAACTGCTAAGATCTCAGTGGTATGGGATGACTATCAGGTCCAGCTACTTGTGGTAGTTTCTTTTGAAAACTTTATTTATTAATATTAACAGTTATTTTCCCCCCCTTACTGTTAGTTTCAGATAGGACTGGGATGTTTGGGGGAGCAGTGAGGCATTTAGCTGGCACAGACTTACCCATGGGGACATAAAGAGATGTCAGACTGAAATGCAATGGAGGCCATTTGAGGAAGACTTGAAACTAAGCAGAGAAATTTGTTACACTTTGGGAGATGAGGAGGAAGCACCCACGTGTGTAAGAGGGAGAGGGTGTTCAGAGCCATACTGCAGGGCTGTTTCTCTCACTGTGATGTGTGTATAATAATGAGGCAAGTTTGCCAACCTTGGCCTAAATGTTTCTGAAAGCAAGGAGCAGGAACCAACCAACAAGGCTTATGACTGCCTGGGTGCTATGCTGTGCTGAGCTTATTCACTCAGTCGTGTCCAACTCTTTGCGACCCCATGGACTGTAGCCCACCAGGCTCCTCTGTCCATAGGGATTCTCCAGGCGAGAGTAGTAGAGTGGGTTGCCATGCCCTCCTCCAGGGGATCTTCCCAACCCAAGAATCAAACCGGGGTCTCCTGCTTTGCAGGCGGATTGTTTAACAGCTGAGCCACCAGAGAAGCCCCCAGCTGCCTGGACACAGAGGCATACGTCAAGGGCAGTTTACACATAAAAAATACTTGGGGCTTTGAAACCTTTCAGTGCTCCAAGTCACCCTCTTCACCCCAGGATGGACTCACCATTGTGCAGAGCTCAGCTCTCCTCTTCCTGGCATGAAGTCCAAGATCCAGCTTGTCTGGGAGCGTGCCCATTGCCCGGAGGCATTCGTGGTGTTCATTCATCTACTCTTGGATCAGTATCTAGATCCAGAGACTTCCCTCCTTTCAAAATTGTTTAAGGGAAAAACTGGAAGGAAGAAGCAGGAAGAGTCCATGGCAAACATGTGGTTAAACTCTCTCTGAAGAACAGCAAGACTCTGTGCTCTGAACATACCTGCAGTGTTCTTCAAAGGCAGGCCAGTCAGGCCATAAATAATGGTCTATGCCCTTGTCCCACGGATGGGAAGGAGGGGGTCTTAGCGCCCTGTGTGGTGGTTTCCTCAGCAAGAGCCCATGCAACCTTTCTGTTATCATACATGACTGGCCCACTTTTCTAAGGCAGCCCCATACGCATTTTATTATCCTTCTTTGAATCTCTTCCAATACTTTGAAGTCCTTGAAGTTAAAAACCTAAAAACTGCACACAGTGCCGCATGCACACAAAATACCTTTAGAAATTTCTGGTTTCCAAGGAATGTGGGCAAAGCCAAATCTCTCCACATGATTCTATGTTCCTCTCATAGGATTTGTCCTGGTCATGTTACTGGACAAGTAACTACTACCATCATCATCTCCTCAGTTTTAAGAATTATAATAGCTAGAAAGTTAGCTTATTGTTTTTTGAGACAAGAAGTTTTGCTATCTAAAATAAATTGTGAAAACAAATCAGCTAATTAAAAAGTACAAGCATAGCCAATACGTAGTACGAAACCATTTCCTCAATGGGTTTTTTTTTTTTTTTTTGGATGTATTTTTTTGAGTCAGGATCCTTTTTGAGCATCCACTGATTCTACAGGGCATCCTTGACAAGCAGACAATGTGATCCCTCCCCTGGATTGCTATGACAGCCCTCTACACGCTGTGGTGGCGGGAAGCTGAAAAATTGGACAGGGTGGCTGAGTCTCTGAAAGGTGGATGGGTCAACCTTTTTAATTTAGTAAGTCACTGTGATTTAGGTCCTCACTGAGTACAGCTTGTTCTATAATGGGAAGAAGCTCTGGAATTTCTTGCCTCTGCTCTGCCACTACTTTGGGGGGTAGCTACTGGTATTAGTGAGATAAACTAAAGTCAGATCCTTCAAATTAGGACATAAAGAATGTGCTGGAGGGTGTCACAGACAGTTCCCTGGGGGCAGGGTTCATCTCTACAGTAATGCTGAATTTAATTTTTAAGATGGCTTTCTTAAAAACATGTCTAAAGGATACCAAAACAACAAGCATGTGTTATGCACTGAAATACCCACCACGTCTAGAGGTAAATTTATATACTTACACACACACGATTCTGCTTCTCATAATTGCACTCCCAGCTGCTTGGTTGTCACTCATGGACAGACACTTCCAGGGAGAACATCTGGCAGCCTCCGTCCAGTGAGCTTTTTCTCCACAAGACTCCTCACACCTTTGTTCTCACGATGATTAAATTTTCAGTTACTGAAGAGGTCATGTTCTCTTTCCATTCCAAACTTGCCTCAAATGGCCTGCACTACCTGAAATGCCTGCTCTGCCCTGATTGCTCCTTAACCTCGCTAGCTCTCCCCGTCTGCTGCTGAGAGCTCCGGTGACTTCTTCCTGCTCCCTCTCCCAGTTCTCTCTCACACACACACAGACACACAGCATCTATGTACTTGACTAGCACCTCGATGCTTACTTCTCCCGTAGCACTGAATACCCTTTATTGAGTGATCTGGTTACTTATCTGTCCTCTACCACCACTGGAATCAATCAGACCCCTAGGGGCCTTCCAAGGACAGATCCCCACCCCACCCCCCATGTCCTCTGCCTGCCTCTTGTCTATAGAAAAATTTCAGCCTACTAGGCCTTCCCAGAGTGCCAAAGAATAAGTTTAATCAGAGAAGTGAGAAAATGCAGAAACAAAGGAAAACAGTCAGGTAAGACAAAATAACAATAGTTTTAGCCACTAAAATCAAGGACTTTTTAGTACATCCTCGAGGGCTAGAGATAGTATTCTGAGCCATGTCCTTTAAGCTGTTTTGTAGATATCTACTGAAACCCCCACTGGGTGGAAGAAGTTAACTACATGCTGACCACAAGCACAGAGATCCCAAACTGCTTGGAACCAGAAGGTTGTTGATGTGGGCTCTTGGTTATCTCAGAAGAATGCGCATGAGTCGATCATGCACACCACAGTCCTCTCCACCTTGTCTTTAAAAACTTTTCCCTGAAAGCCATTAGGGAATTCAGGTTTTCTGAGCACTAGCTGCCCAGACTCCTGGCTTGGCACCAGCAATAAATGCTGTACTTTCCTTCACTACAACCTGGTGTCAGTGCATTGGTTCTGCTACGGTGGGCAAGTTTGTTTGTAATACTACCCCCACCTCAGAGTGTCAGCTCCACCAGGACCAAGCTGGTGTCCTTTTCACTGGGTGCTCCCATTCCTAACATGGTGCCTGAAAGACGGGTAAGTAAATACTGAGTGAGTGAGTGAACGAACGCAATGAGTGGGTGAGTGAATTCTTGCTCTGACCATTTAGTGAAAAGTTACCTCATATACCACTTGTAATCCCATCCCACCCTGAAATCTGAAATTGAAGGCTGGTGGGTGGAGAATTTGGTCTCCATGTTCCCAGGGCAACATGTCATCCACAGTCCACCTGGATGAGAAAAAGCCCCTCGGTGGGTAGTTTTTCTTTTCCTAGAGACTTTCATCACAGTTTGTGGCTCATTTTATCAAGTCTAGGCACTTTTTTTTTTTTCTCATGTGCTGTGGAGTCTCAATCCCTATGACACAAATCATTAGTCTTTCTGGTGGAATTTGATAGGGGTCATATAAAATCCTTCTCCTCATCTGCTAATAGTAATTTATGGACACTTACTTTGAGCAATATACATTGCAAAAGACTAGAAAACTCACCCTCTGGTTATGATTCAGCACTGTAACGCAATAGCTGGGAAACTAGACTGATAGTTTAATCAGTGGTATGTGATCCTTATTTGTGGTTGGCTGCCTCATCAATTTTCATTTGGGAGTTGAAATGGACTCTGAGGCAGATATGGCATTAATTACAGGGGAAATTGGTTGCAATATGCCTCGAGGTAAAACCCTTCTGATGGGAATCTGAGATTGAAAGAAAGCCAAATTATAAAAGGATGATTTACTGGAAAAGGCAAATGTATGCATTACCATCACTGCTTAGCAAAGAAAAAGGAGCTGATAAACCAGAAAGATTGTGGAATGACTGAAAAGTGAAAAAAAAAAATTCCTGGGTCTAACTCACTCAAAAAAGATTTATTCTTTTGCTGAATGCATTATATTTCCCCAGATACACACGACATTTTCCAAGAGTGTGCTTCAATTAAAGGCAAGTGAGCATTAATAACAGTTGGCATGGACCCTATTTTCTTCTAGATTGAAAATATATTTTACTAAGAACTGGATAGGGAGCATACAGGGACACCAAAGTTAAAATTCATTTTACCACTTATGGTATCTGCTGTGCATCAATTTTCTTCTTATAATATCACACAGGTTTTTTTTTTCCTGAAGCTTCCAAACACCTTCTTAGATAATGCCTTCTTTCTCATATCACCAAATATTGATGAAGGACATAGAGGCAAAATCACAGTTGAATGACTATCCCCAATTTAATATGAGAAAACTAAGATATGAGGACCTTAAGTTAATGCAGTTTTCAAAGCAACATACTGTTTTTCACTAGGTATGTAACAGTGGGTTAGAAAGAAAAATTTTGAGAATTAGTATTTCTTCCCTCATTGTCTACAGGCTTCCATGTGTGGCTCAGTGGAAAGAACCTGCCTGCCAATGCAGGAGACTGGGTTCGATCCCAGAGTCAGGAAAAATCGATCCCTGGAGAAGGAAATGGCAACCCACTCCAGTATTCTTACCTGGGAAATCCCATGGACAGAGGAGTCTGGCAGGCTACAGTCCATGGGGTTGCAAAAGAGTTGGTCACAACTTAGCAATTAGACAATATTAATAACCTTCACTGTACCCCAGAAAAGAAGAGCAGCACTTTATTTTTTAAAGCTGGGGTGTGTTTACTTATACCTAGGGGTGAGCAGAAGTGTGGAGCCTCTGTGTCACAGACCAAGAGCAACACAGCAGAGCAGGCAGGGACTGAAGCCAGGCCGTCCACACCCAAATTCTGCCTCTGCTGCTTACCAGCCGGGCAACTTGAGCCCTGGCCTCCATGCCTCTGTTTCCTCAGCTGTATGACGGGATAGCACAAAAGAGTTTATTACTGTAAGAATTAAGCTGGTCCCCTCTTTAAATGGAGGAGTTGCAGGAACCACTTGAACTGGACAACACAGAAGTTTCTGGACCCCAAGAGAAGTGCAAGAGTTCTGAGACCAAGTGTAGAGGTAGGGTTTCACAGGTTTCCGTTGGAGCAGGGAGACCGGGTAGTGCCCAGGTGGGAGACTGAAGGACCCCGAATCTGAAGCTCAACACCTTGGCCAGGAGACCAGGGACCAAGAATTCCGTGGGCAAGTCTGTGGCCATGGTGGGTATCTCTAAGTCAGTCTGGAGTTGAGTGCCCACCAACACATTTGAAGCTAAAGGGAGTTTCCTTTCTCCATACAGTGCCTGGAAGATAGGTAAATTAAGTACAGAGCAGCATGGGCTGCTCCTCTAAGTAGGGTGCTTGAAGGTAGAACTGAAGAATCTTTTTTTGTTTGTTTTTAGAATGTAGCACAGCAAGAAAAGGAGATGGAAGTAGGGAAGAAAGAGGGGATCAGAGGCATGGAGGTCAGATTGAAAAAATGTCTACAACATATTTAATTGGCATTTCAAAAGAAGCAGAAATGAATTTGAAAGAGGCAATAGTTGAAGAAATAATGAATGAGAACTTCCTAGAATTAATGAAATACATAGATTCTTAAATTCAAGAAATATTACTAATCCTGTACAGAACAGGAAAAAAAAAGAAATCTACACTTAGACTAGTCAGAGTTAAAAACTGCTAATTGTCAGAGACAAAGGAAACAATTTTAAAAGTAGTCAACGAGAAGACAAATAATCTACATAGGCACAACAATTAATCTGACAGCTGACTTCTCAACAGCAAGGATAGAAACCAGAAGACAAGTCGATAATACCATCAAAGTACCAAAAACAAAAATCTGTTAGCTAAATATGGTACCTAGCTAAGCAAACATTTTCTTCAAATCAAAATAAATCATTTCCAGCTCCCCAAAAAACTTGAGAGAGAGAGCTTACTACCACTATACACTCTATAAAGGACATTCTGAAGATTATACTTAGGAACAAGAAATATGGTCCTAGGGGTGAGGTCTCCTACGCAAAAGAAATGCTGGCAAAATAAGTGTATGAATGAATCTTAACAATTACTAATTATGCAAAATAATAGGGAAGTGGCTAACAGGGTTAAAATTTTAAATTCAATATTGGATAGCAACAACTTTTAAGTAGAAAAACACCAACTTGACTCTCTCTGATGATTCTGTTAGGTAGTTAGAATAGGGAAAAAGAGTCCAAAATGGCCGTGGCTAAAAGACCTGGAAGGGAAAGCCCGTGAAAATAGAACAAAGGAAGGTCTGAGGACCAGAGTGAGAACCTCAGATAAAACAAACAACACTCCTGGCTGGCCCAATTTACATAAGACAGGCCCAGGGACAGAGAAACATATAAAAAGAGGAGCCAAAGCTTTCTCTCTCTCCTGCGCGATGGGGCGCTCTTCTCTTCGTGTCTTTGGATCGTCTTGCCCTCACACCTCGAAGATGGATTTTCCTGCAATTATCTAAATAAATAGAGCTGTAAAACTGAGCTGTAACACTGATTTATTTAAGAGCTATAACACGGTCTGTCCTCTGAGAGCTGTGACCCGCCAAGGGGCTTTAATGTCCGTCACTCCAAATTTTTGTTGTGACGAGACAAAGAACCGAGGAGCATACATTCGTGTGACAATTCTATTCTGTGATCATTATATTCTATTCTCTCTGATCATCTATTCTATGATTCCTATTCTATGGCATTGGGCTTGCACTATACATACATGTAACTTGACAACTACTAACTTCTTTATGACACATCATTTTCCTCTCTAAGAATACTGCATACCTTTTGAGTTGTTTAAGTCACCATTTTTATGTCCCTCAAGGGTCTTACAAAGTTTTCTTTATATGGAAATTATACACTTCTTGAGTTCATTCTTGGAAATTTATATTGAATGAGATCTTCCATTATTATCTAATAGGTTTTTGTCTGTAGATATCAAAGTTAATTATTTAAGTATATAACTCTGTAGCCGTTGTCTTTCTGAATTATCTTGTTGTTTGTAGTAATTTTTCCATTGATCACTGGTTTCAGAGGTTTACAAATCACACTGTACGCAAAGATTTTACTTCCTCTTTTTTCCATGTGTATTTCCCTTGCCTGTTTGCATTATCTATTACATCAGTCTAAACAGCGTTAAACAGTAATGGTGTTTGTGGACATTCTCTCATTTCTGACTTTAATGGAAATGTTCTCTCTAGTGTTTATCCACTAAGTATGATGCTGTTTTGTGAATTGAGATGGGCACTTTTTTACCATATTAAAGAAGAATCTATACATTCCTATTTAATTAATTTTAATAGATCTCAAACTTTATCAAATGCCTTTTTAGTATTCATAAAAATTATTATAGTATTTTCCCTATGTACAACTACTAGTATGATGAAATCCATTAAGACATATTTTTATACCATGTGTCCATGAATGCTCAGTCATGTCCAACTCTTTGTGACCCCATGGACTGTAACCCACCAGGCTCTGGGATTTCCCAGGCAAGAATAGTGAAGTGGATTGCTGTTTCCTTCTCCAGGGGATCTTCCTGACCCAGGGATGAAATCTGCATCTCCTGCATTGGTAAGCAGGTTCTTTTCCACTTTGCCAACTGGGAAGTGCATTTTTATATCAAATCAACCATATAGCCTCCAAATACATTCACAAGGATGGTGTATTATCTTCTAAGGTGCTACTGGATTCTACGTAAATTTCATTTTATTTAGGGTACTTGTCTCACTATTAAAATACAAATCTGTGACTCTGTTTTAGTGCAATTTTTTCAATATTTGGTGACAATGCTTTATTTGCTTCATTAAAAAAAAAATTCCTTTGGAGAATTTCTTTTCTATGTCCTATAAAGTTGAAAATGCATAGCAATTATCCTCAATGCCAGATAACAACTTTTTTAATGAAGAAAGAACTTTCTTACCCCTTATTTCTTTTTTCTGCCAAGTACAATTCTAGAGGAGAGTAAGTGGTAGAGTGAAGCAGGTGTGTGAAGATTAAGCACAAATGGAAAATATATAAGTTGATATCCTCTCTTCTCCTCTCCTTAGCTTCCCATCCCAAAGCAGCAGTAGTAAGTTGGGAGAGGGGGAAATCTCAAACTTTAAATGAAGTTCAGAGTTTTTATTATTAAATTGGGCTGCACCTTTAAATTGCTGAACTGAGATTTTTCTTATGACTTGCAGTGATTGAGAACTTTTGATAGCCTAAAAGTTACTAGAAAAATCTAAGAGACTTAAGCAAGCACAATGAGTTTGTCTGAAGAGCCACAGGAGGAATGACCATACCCTGTGAAGTCCATGTTTTGCTATGTGACAGCTACATCTGCCTAGGACACTATAAAGAATGATGAATAAAAGCAGCTCAGGCTGTTTAAAGGAGTACAAAAATGAAACAAAAAAAAAAACTTGATTTCCTCCCAGTGACTATCCAACACAGAGTTCTTTCCTTTTCTTTCCATTAAAAGTTTTTAAACCCTACCTAGAAGAGACTCTTCTATTTCAAAAGATTTTTGGCTAATGGAACATCATCTCGGTCAAAACAGACAGCCATCCAGGCTCCCAGGAGTTGGAAAGAAATGGCTGGTGGAGATAATACATTGGTCAAAGTGGTGTCACTGTGCAGTCTAGGAGTGGAGACATCCCTCCAAGAGTGGCTTAATGTAAAAGCAAAACAACTTGGCTCTTTCTTCTCTTGCTCTCTGATATTTATAATTCAGCTGCATCTCCCGAGGAACAACCAGAGCCACAAAGCAATAATTCTCTGACTGCTGAAATTACTAAGGAGGAGAGATTTGATAATTCAATATCTACAAGTATCCAGGAGAGTTACCGTGCAATATTGACAAAGCTCATGCTTTTACCTCCTTCAGGAGTTTGCTCAAATGTTACTTTTTCAAAAAAGCTTCATCAGAACACCCTAAAACTCTCAGCCCCCAATAGTTCATATCTCTTTTCACTGCTATCTTTTTTATTTATCTATAATATTGTATACTTTACCTATTTATCTTGTCTATTTTCTCCAGTAGACTCCACAAGGGTAGGAATTTTTGTCTAGTTTGTTCACTGTTGAATCCCTAGTACCTAGACCAGTGTGTAGTAGATGGTAGGCATTCAAAAAAAAAAAAAAAACTTGCTCAATGAATAAGTGAATGAACTGAAGAACTGAAAACAGAGTAAGTCTATTAATGGTGATTTTTTTTTTTCCAAAATAAATTATGGTAGATCCATAAGAGGGAAGTATAGAACAAGGACTCTAAAATTAGATTACCTCAGGACTTCGCTGAGGCGGTCTGGTGGTTAAGACTCCAAGCTCCCAATGTGGCAGGCATGGGTTTGACCCCTGGTTGGAGAACCAAAAGCCCAGATGCCATACTGCCCACCAAAAAAAAAAAAAAAAAAAAATCAGATTATCAGGAATAAAATCTTGTTTCCGACACTTGTTATCTTTGTGTTATTGAGAAATCTACCTAACCTCTTAATGTCTCAGTATTCTCATTTCCAAAATGGGGATTATAAACGTACCTACCCTTAGGAGTGGCATAACTATTAAGAAAGTCATATTAAGATATTTAGCACAGTTCTTGACATACACCAAATATGTAAATAATGTTAACTATTATTACAGTGGAATACCATGCAACTGTGAAAAGCATGAGGCTGATTTACATATATGGACATGGCAAGATTATAGATGTTAAAGAAAAAAAGTTACCCCAAAACAAATACGTATAGTATGATCTTACTTACTTGGGTTTTTTGGGTTTTTTTTTTTAAGCTTTATTGATTTATTTTTAACTTTTTGGCTTTGCCTCGAGGCATGTGGGATCTTAGTTCCCCCACCAGGGATTGAGCCAGTGCCCCCTGCCGTGGAAGCACAGAGTCCCAACCACTGGACCATCAGGGAAGTCCTGCACTTAGCATTTAAAAAAAAAAATCCCTCTATGTGTTATGCACATAGATTGAAATATATGAAAGAAATAAAACCAGACTTCTATCAGTGGCTGCCTATAATGAAAATGATATGGGTGTCTGTGAAGGGGACTTTAACTTTCTGCTCTATGGGGCCAACATTTCTGCACTGTTTGAATTGTGTGACCAAATTATTTACAACAGGCACAAATTTATTCAGAGTTTCTGGTATATAAAACTTTAAAAATGGGGTGAAAAATTCCTTATTGGCCTGTCTGCTGAGCCTGTCTCTGAAACAACTGCCCAGATCTGTGAGGTATGGTTTTAAGGATTTACAAAAGACTTCCGGCTAGACATTTTATCCAAGTGTATTAATCTTTTAAAATCTGTTCCCCAGTTGATATGCAAATATTTAAGTTCCTTTCGATGAGTTGTATCTTTCCCAAGCATAAAATCAGATTTGTGTGAGAGTGAAGAATTTTAGATTTTTTTTCAAACGATACTCACAGTCTCCCTCCTCTCCAAGGTTCTGAGTCATTCTCTTAGATGCCACGGCCCTTGGTTTCTCTTCCTAACATATGACCTAGTTACAATCAATGCAGCTGATTAATGAACTTAGAACCAGTCCCAGTTGTTCTCATTTTCACCTCAATGTCACAAACGCCTGATCAATGAGAGCAGAACATTTTCTTGAAGGGAACAGCTCTGCTGTGACCATCTCTTCTCCTATTGATAACAAATAACTCTCCTCTGAGAACCCCAATTTTTTCTGATTCTTCTTTCCTTTCTTTTCTCACATTCAATCCATCTTTAATCTTCAGTAAGTCAGCAAACACTTGTTGAAAACTTATCGTGTGCCCAGCACAGACCTTGGGGCTGTAGAGACACAACACTCAATGACTATTGTCTTTGATGTGCTCAAAGTCTAGTGGAGAAATAGCGCGTGTGTGCATGCTAAGTCGCTTCAGTCCTGTTCGACTCTTTGCGACCCTATGGAATGTAGCCCATCAGGCCCCTCTGTCCAGGGGATTCTCCAGGCAAGAATACTGGAGTGTTTTGCCAGGCCCTCTTCCAGGGTATCCTCCCGACCCAGGGATCGAACCTGAGTCTCTTATGTCTCCTGCACCGGCTGGTGGGTTCTTTACCACGAGCGCCACCTGGGAAGCCCAGGGAAATAGAACTGAAAGCAAACAACACATTCTACAAAGATCAGCCACTTTGCCCTGATTAACATCTCTTGTATGCAGTCCTTCTGCTGCCTCGCTTATCAAAGCCCTTCACCAGCAACATTCCCTAACTCATCTCTCTATTTTCAGTATCTCCCATTCTAACCCATCCTATGCAAGGCAGTTCAAGGAATCTTCTCAGATCATCATTTTTGGTTTACTCTATGATTTTACATGTTCTTACTTTACTCCAATGCTCCAAAATCTTCTTTGTTTCTCATTACCAACATGGCAACATGCAAAATACATTACTTCAGGGTCTCAATAAGTAGCTGTGTCTTCTCAATAGGCAGCTGACGAACAAATAAATGCTGAATGAGTGAATCTGGACTGAAACTCCTTTCAGACGTTTATTGTACAATTGCATGGCTCTAATCATACTACTTTATCCACGTGGATATAAATCCTGTTCCCAAAGGCACCTCAGCACATTTCTGCCTCCGTCCCTTGCTAGTCCCACTCTTTCTGGGTTTCTGGGAAGCGCTTTCCAGGGCCCTCCTATCTGCCAGCACTCTCAAACTCAGCTCTGGACTCACCTCTCCCCTAAACACCACTCTCTTCCAAAACTTGTCTGAGCCACTCATTTGCTGCTTTGGAAGATGCTACTGGGAATTGTTATCTTTTGATAAATATGCCCTGTCTCTCCAAATGGGATCCCCATAATTTATTAGCATCTCTAAAACTGGAACTACAACTGCTAGCTCTCATATAATAATTACTTAGAGGGCTGCAAGAACACATTTGGAAGAGAAAACACCATTTATTCCCAGTAGATGCGAATGACACATTTCTGTGTCTACCGCAATTGCAGACTGAACAAGGGATCTGACAGGAAATCACGAGGCAGCAGTCCGCGTGAGCATGATAATGAACTGGGAACGTACTGATCAACATCTTCTTTCCCATCAACACGACAGAATTACAAATCTATTTCCAGGGACAGCTCCATCAAATCCACCAGCTGTCGCTGGACATTTCATCATTTATTTGGTTTGATTATTAAAGATTCAGCCGTGTTTAAATTGGGAAGTAGGAGAAAAGGAAAAAGAGCCCTCCTGGGCTCTGTGCTAAATTGAAAAGCATCTCCCAGATACAACTCTCTGTGACCTTCAAGCTTTGGAAAAGAATCAAGCAGAAAAATCCACATTTGTATCTCATTCCATAACATCGTCATCTATTCCACTCCAAAACTCAGGAGCCACGGGGCATAGAAATGGCCTATTTAATGCGTAACTACCAAGCAACTGAGAGGGGTCAGATCCACAGGCAAGTTGAGTTTTCCCAACGCCTCCACCCATGCAGATGCGAAGCCCTCCCTGGCCAACTCCATGTCCACTCTGCACCACAGCACTCTGGGCTCCTCATAGCAGGACACCTAACAGAATGGGCTCATATTGTATACACCTGTGCACCCCAATGGAACAGCTCAGGCGTGGAATTCCTCAAGATCCGGGCTTTAGCTTTGTAATCTCAGTCTTCAAAAGAGTGTCCAGCACAGAGCAGGCTTGTAATGTCTGATCTGAACAAAAACTAGTGGCTTCTTATGATTTTCCACTTCCAACTGTCCTAACTCATCTCAGAAAACACAGGCTGCTAGCTACATCTTCCCACAGGACAGCAGGACGCATGCTGCAGCTGTACTAGTCTAAACAGAATTCTGAAGATCTCTCTTGTCAATTATCATATAACACACTGAGTTAATCCTCACTGTAACCTGCGAGTTAGGTACCATTATTTCCATTTTACAAGTGAAATGACTGGGACTAATATTCATTGGAAGGACTGAAGCTGAAGCTGAAGCTCCAATATTCTGGCCACCTGAAGCGAAGAGCCGACTCACTGGAAAAGACCCTGATGTTGGGAAAGATTGAGGGCAAGGGGAGAAGGGGGCGACAGAGGATGAAATGGTTGAATGGCGTCACTGACTCGGTGGATGTGAGTCTGAACAGACTGTGGGATATAGTGAAGGACAGGGAAGCCTGGTGTGCTGTAGTTCACGGGGTTGCAAAGAGTCAGACACAACTGAGCAACTGAACAACAAGAGAAGTCTGGTAGGCAGAATAATAACCTTCCAAAGATATCAATTCCTCATCCCTGGAACCTATAAATGTTACCTTATAAGGACTAAGGATCTTTGCAGATACCATTAAATTAAGGATTGTGAGATGGAGAGATTATCCTGGGTTTTCCAGTAGCCCCTAAATATAATCAGAAGGGTCCTCATGAGACAGAAGCAGACGGTGATTACACATACACACACACACACATACATACACATACATATATATATATATACACACACACACACACGCACACACACACAACGTTCAATCTCCCCACATCAACTCTCCCCCTCCCCAGAATTTCTTCGAAGGTTCCACAAGGTGTCTCTTCTGACTCAAGCAAGGTGCTATGAATCACCTTAGGAGTATTAAGGGGCTTCCCAGGTACTAAGAGGGAAAGAATCTGCCTGCAGTGCTGGAGAGGCAGGAGGCATGGGTTTGATTCCTGGGTCAGGAAGATGCCCTGGAGGCGGGCATGGCAACCCACTCCAGTGTTCTTCCCTGGAAAATCCCATGGCTAGAGGAGCCTGGCGGGCTACGGTCCATAGGTTCGCAGAGTCAGACACGGCTGAGTGAGTGGGCACAGCACACGCAGGAGTATTAAAGCCGAGGGGAGAGGGTGGAGTCAAGCGTTCTTCTCCTGTTTGACAAGCTAAGGTACAGGTCCCAGGGGATACAAACTAGGGAGAATAGAGGATCTTTGGTCCTCATGTCATCAGTGCAGTAAACGATTTCCTGGCTGGAGAAGAGAAAGGCAAGATCTCATGGACAGGAACCGAGGGCCACTGAGAGGCTGCCCAGCTCTGACCCCCAGGAGCTTCGTGACGGCCGAGCCAACACTCAGGCCGCGGCGGTCTGGGTGCTCCCCCTCCACTGGCGAGCTGCAGTTAAACTCACGTGGCCCCTTCTCCATCCCCTCAGAGCCATCTCATGTGCAGTCACCTCCCCTCCCCTCCCCTTCCACGGCGTGGGCCACTCACACGAGTAACCGTGACCCCTGGAGAGGAGGACGGGGTGCTGACGTCAGGAGGGAGAGGGCAATGAGGCCGGGAGAGCCCCGGGGCCTGAACCCAAGTGCCTGGTGGTCTCCCCTAGAGTCCCTGACTCCTCTCACCCCCAGCCCCTCCCCTGTGGCAATCAGCAACCAACCCACTGAACAAAGAGGGCGTCCAGTGGGCTCATCGCTCGCCACGAGCTGCGGAGGAACCTGACCCAATGGGAGTCCTCTGTGGGGAATCTGTCACAGGAGGGGATGCTGGTTTGTGGTCAGTGTCTTCTCCTTCTCTAGGGTGCCCGGAGATTCTGACATTCGGTCTGCTACACACAGCACTCGGGCTCCTTGGGTCATGCTGCAGCTGTCTCTCCACACTTTCACTCCTCTCTGACAAATGATTCATCAGCAAACCAATCACAGCATGGACTAACACACGCTTTCAGCTGCCCTTCCATTTACTCCACCAATGACACAGGTCCCTTCCACTTAGCCCAGTGCCAGGCCTTGCAACAATCTCAGAACTGGAAAGGGCAAAGTACCAATTACAGTACCTACGGCTTGGGCTGCTGGGTGAGGAGGAAATAGCAAGTTTGACCTTTTAGACTTATGCTAACATGTAGGTCACCAGGGTCCACTTAGTCAAAGACCTTTTCTGAACCATCCCAAATTAATATTGCCTACCATAAGCAAACACCAATCTTTTTTTCAATCTACAAAACCAGACTCAAAGAATTTATATATTTATTTCTAAAATGCTAAAAAAATTGTATTTAATGGAGAAATTTGAGAGCCTCCAAAAAAAGGTAAACAGCATAATATTCTACAAGAAGAAAACATGTAGCAACTAAGATACTTATTGATCAGTTGGCTGATCAATCAGTTGACTGACTGATAGACATTTGCATTTATATATATGTGTGTGTGTGTGAATACAGCTTCGCAGGTGGCTTTAACGGTAAAGAACCCAGCTGCCAAAGCAGGAGACATAAGAGACATGGGTTCATCCCTGGATCAGGAAGATCCCCTAGAGAAGGGCACGGCAACCCACTCCAGTATTCTTGCCTGGAAAATCCCATGGATTGAGGAGTCTGGCAGCGGACTATGGTCGATGGGATCGAAAAGAGTCAGCCACGCCTGAAGCGACTTAGCATCCAAAGCATATATATATACTGTATATGTATAGTGTATATATATATATAACCAAAGCCCCAGGTTGGTTAGTGTGGCATGGTGTTCACAACATATTCTTTTATTTACCACCACCTCACAAATATCTTGACCAATTTTCTGTTGTATATGTTCAGCCCCAGACCAAGTACCAAGGAGAATATAATTTGTGTCACTGACTTTCTAGTAGCAACTGGCTCTCATTCTAATGCCCACCCAAGGGGCATTTGCTCTGCCAGAGTCACTCACATCTTCTTTTTAGATATTCCTGGACTATTGCATTATTCCAGCTCTCAGACAAAACTCCTAAAGTGCTTCATTTCTGCCCTTTGGGATGGCACAGCTTAAAGCACATGGAAATCACTGAAGTTTCTCAAGGAATATTGAGAAGAAACCATGAGCAACAAACAGCAGAGTCAGCCTCCACATTACTCCTCTCCTGCTCCCACCATGAGAATGCTCTCGCTCCACTTTAAAACCCTCCCAGCTGGCTTTCAAAAAGCCCCTTCTACAGTCCTTTGGGTGAATCGCTCTTGTAGTTCTTATCATTGTTTAATATTTACTAAGTGTCCACACTATATGAGGTCATGACGTTGCTTGACATGTATTAATATATATTTGGCAGAGATATGCCAAGTGTATTTAGTCATTGCCAATGTTCTTTCTGAGTTGGAAATACCGCTGAGGAAATATGTACTTGACCTGAACTCTCTAGTGTCGATTCTTTTAAGTTAAGTGTAAACGGAACAGAAATCTTCCATCAGAGAAGCATTTGCAAAAGGGGACTAAGAAAGAACGCAAGCAGCAGATGGGGCTTGAGAGCCATGAATGAGAAGCCCAGGATGCGTCCAAAGTCTGTAAATCATTATTGACTGAGCTCTGTGCCATCTTAATGACTTTTACTACCTCTTGGTTCCAATTCGAAGTGCTTATTAAAGCAAGCAACACTGCAAGGACCAGAGGGGCTAGAACAGTAAACTACTCGTAGCTTAGTAATTGTTATGCATTAATTATTCAGGAGCTGGAGCCACTCTTTGCAAACATTAAAACCAGTGACAGCAAAGAAATATGCCTTCCGTTGGGAGGATAGAAAAGAGTAGTGCTATTTGGGGTTGATGCTGGCACGATATTTAGCAGAGCATGACAGGTTTAGTAGATAAATAACGTGATGTAGTATCATGCAAACTGTTAGCAATGTATTGGAAGGCCCAAGTATTCCCTGTAGGGCATTTACATCGGATTTGCTATGATTGCAATATCTGCACAGTGATGCATTACGTGTTTTATTCTCTTTATTATATGTTTTCATTACTTTGTGTGTTAGAATGCAATAAAGAAAGCTGAAGCAATAAAAGCTGATTGATAATAATAATTCTGCAAAGATGCAACTTCCTTTCTAAAGCAGTTCCAGAGTCAGAAGAACCAATTGCACCCAGTCATCTGTTCCTTTGTGAAGATGTTATCCTCCTTGCTGATGAAGGAATGGTAATTGCTTTGGAAGCAGCTTTTGGTGACAGCTGGCCCTGTGTGGTAAAGGGGGAGGAAGGTAGGGAAGACTGTGTTCCATTTAGATGCTGAATCTCGCATGCACCTCAGTTCTCTGCTTCTCTCTTTTTCTTTCATATTCTTCAACTTAAATATTAGATGTCCTCTTTGAAAGAAAAAAAACTGTAATTTTTCAGTAATCTATGCTGTTGCATTCTTTCACTCTGACAGCTTATCCTACCTTCTAAAGTTTGTTTCAACCTCTTCTCAAGGATCTCTCTGTAGCAGCTCTAAAACTGGGATCACTGCAGTCAGGAACTTAACAGATGTGTGTGTTGGGTAGGGGAGGAGTCTCCACCTAAGTGTATAACTTCTTTTTTACATATTTTTATTTATTCTTGGCTGTGCTGGGTCTTTGCTGCCGCGCAGGCTTCTCCCCAGTTGCAGCGAGTGGGGACTACTCTCCAGGTGCGGTGCGCAGGGTTTTCACTGTGGCGGCTTCTCCCGTTGCAGAGCACGGGCTCCAGGGCACGCAGGCTTCAGCAACTGTGGCACATGGGCTCAGCAGTTACAGGTCCCAGGCCTAGTTGCTCTGTGGCATGTGGGATCTTCCCAGATCAGGGATCAAACCCATGTCTCCTGCATCGGCAGGTGGACTCCTCACCACTGAGCCCCCAGGGAAGCTCCCCACCTAAGTGTAAAACGAGCTTCAGAGATTCAGATATAGCTGAGCATGTGTGATGACCTGGTGAACGGGTCTATAAGGAGTAGACTTTCACAGTGGTTTTGTTTGGGGAATGCAGTTTATTTGTGGGCATCCAATGAAGTGATCGAGGAGGGCATGGTACCCCATTCCAGTATTCTTGCCTGAAGAATCCAATGGACAGAGGAGACTGGTGGGCTACAGTCCATGGGGTTGCAAAGAGTCAGACATGACTGAAGAGACTTAGCATGCATGCAAAAGGAAGTGATCAGATTGGGAAAAAAAAAAAATACAGTGTTTGGGTCGCTGGAGAAAGGAGCTGCTCACAGAAACTGAATGAAAAGGACTTTGGAGACTCTGGAGAATAACAGTGTTGCTTGGATGGAAAAATTATAACAGAGTCAGAGCAAATAGCATCCTCGTACCTCTATACCGAGCACAGAATGGCTCTGACCTGGTCAGGATGTCTGAGAACACAGCTCTGCCCCTGGCTCCTCAAGTGTCTGTGGCTCCGTGCAGATGCAGAGCCTAAATGACTCTGAAAGCAAAACACCTCAGCCAGCAGCATGGCGCAGAGAAGCAGGGCTGACGGCACCTGGGAGGCTCCTCCCCACACCTCCCAGAAACACTCGAGGAAAATTTTGCAGGAAATTACGGTCTTGCATTATGTCGGTACGGGCATGAGTCAGTGAAATTTGGGTTATAAACATTAAGTGACTTTATTTGTACCCACAAACAGATGAGGCTTTGGGGAAACCTAGGTTATATACGAAGTAAAGGGAAAATTACATTTGTGATTGCAAAGGGCAGGCAGGCACTCTCAGGATTTTCTAAAAGGCCCGAGCAATACAAACAACCTGGGCTTCCCTGGTGGCTCAGCGGTAAAGAATCCGCCTGCCAGTGCAGGAGACACGGGTTCAGTGCCTGGGTCAGGAAAATCATCTGGAGAAGGAAATGGCAATCTACTCCAGTAGTCTTGCCTGGAAAATCCCATGGATAGAGGAGCCTGGAGGGCTGCAGTTCATGGGGTTGCAAAGAGTTGGACATTAGTGACTAAACAACAACAATATAAACAGTCCACAGTTAACCACACTCATGGAACACAGTAGGAAGCCCTCACAGGTAGAGGAGTCATTGCAGAGGACGTCAGAGAGGATGGGCATGTCTGGGATCACATCCAACCTAGAACAGTACCTACAAAACATTGGTCACAAAAATATTAAAGAGAAAGTCTGTTAAAACGCAGACTGAGGGCCCCACTCCCCAGAGGTCCTGGCTCAGTCAACTCAGATATTTCACAAACTCCCCTCCCAAGGTCATCCTGACAGAAGTGGCCTTCAAACAACTCTCGGATAAACAGCATGGCAGAAGTGTCTGTCAAAGCCATGCGGTCTGCATTGCAAACTTAGAGGTACCACTGTCAACACAATCACCAACACTGTACCCAGAAGGGATAGAACTCTGTGTAAGGAAGAGAGTCAAGTGAAGGAGAGAGCAAGGAATGCTGTGGCCAGGCACAGAGTCAGAAAACAGGAAGCCAGGAGAAGCAGAGAGAAGACGGGAGTATGGGACAAGGCCACGGACGGAGCGTTGGAGGTTACAGCTTTTACATGGTGCCCCTGGCCCAATGTCAGACGGCCTCATGTTGGGGTGGACAGTGGTGGATAACTATATACTCCAGTGGAAATATGTGTATAAAACTGTACAGAACAAGAATAGAAGTGAGGAGACAGTCAAAAGCCTACTGCCATATCCTTTAACCATTGATAAAGCTCACGGACTGTTTCCCTACTAATACAAAGCAGAGGTGATCTTACAAGAGAAGAAAAGGAACATAAAAAATCAGCATCCTGCTGTAGTAACGCAGATGGTCAGCGAATCAAAGTGAAACTCAGCCTTTGTTTATGCCTAACCTGCATTTAAGATCCAGAACTGTACTATACATACTACTGTATAGAAAATGGATAACCGATAAGGCCCTTCTGTATAGCACAAGGAACTATACTATGTATTTTATAATAACCTATAAGGGAAAAGAATTTGAAAAAATAGATACATATGTATGTAACTGAAATGCTTTGCTATACACCTGAAACTAACACAACACTGTAAATCAACTAGACTTCAATTAAATCAGTAAATCTTTTCTGAAAAGATCTAGAACAGCAGAATCAGATCACTTAGGAGGTATTTTACTTTTAAAATATGTATATTTCATTTGAAACAGATTTTTAAGCTTATTTTATCAAAGATATTAGTCACCTAGAACTATAAAACCAGGATCCTGAAGCTAGCTTCAAAGTGATTCTCACCATATGTTCAAGCTCTTATCAAAAGCTTTCCATCACAATAAAGGGGTTACAATTTAGACAAAGGGACATAGCTCTGGATCTACAAAGCTGCTGCTGTAACCTAAGAAATGATTACCTTGAAATTTCATAGAATCCATTAACAAAATCAGATTGTTTACATTTATAGATTCTTCAATCCCCCAACCCCCCACCAGGGCTTCCCTGGTGGCTCAGATGGTAAAGAATCTGCCTGCAATGCAGGAGACCCAGATTTGATCCCTGAGTCAGGAAGATCCCCAGGAGAAGGAAATGGCAACCCATTCCACTATGCTTGCCTGGAGAATTCCATGGACAGAGGAGCCTGGTGGGCTACAGTCCACGGGGTCATAAAGAGTTGGACACAACTGAGTGACTAACACACTTTCAATCCCCCAAAATAGTTGCAATTGTCTCCCAAGCCCTTAATCACACAGTCTGTATTTTTAGATAATTAATGGACAAATTTTCATTCAAGCAAATCATTGCTCGCCTTTAAATCCTAAACTTATTACCAAAATTAGCTTCAGTGACCTTAAGAAAAATTCTCAAGAAATTCTTTCCAACTGAATATTTAACAATAAAACAGAATAGACAGAGAGAAATTTTACTTTGATCTCTTTTGTGGATCATTGAAATGGACCTGGGCTCAGGTCTTCTCATTGTCAGGCTCTACTTATCAAGAAAACTGACCAAACCACCATCCATTTCTATTCCAAATTATAGTTTTATGAAACTTTCATTTCATCATGATGGAAATACCATGACTAATCAAAAAATGACTCTGTGATTAAACGGTGCTTATACTATAGCTAACTTCATCACTTTCTGATGAGTAAATTTCATCAAAGACACAAGAACAAAGTAAAAAGTTGTTTACTTTCAAAACTCTAATCAATTCCTTTTTAAAGACAATAAAAGCTCTGACCTCAGCATTCTTTACTGGTTTTTCCTGAAGTCGTTTTCTTCCTTTGATCTTCTTTGTTACCTTCAGCTCCACCACAGATGCCAAAAATCTCCTGAAAACAAGATCTGTCTGTTAGTTGCTCAGTCGTGTCCGACTCTTTGTGACCCCATGAACTGTAGCCTACCAGGCTTCTCTGTCCATGGAACTCTCCAGGCAAGAACACTGGAGTGTATTGCCATTCCCTTCTCCAGAGAATCTTCCCGACCCAGGGAGCGAACCCTGGTCTCCTGCATTGCAGGCAGATTCTTTACCATTTGAGCTACAGGGAAGCAGGGAAACCAGGATGGAAGCGTGAAAAGACAACGGACTTGGACCCCAATTCCAAAAGATCTTGGTTCAAATATAATCTTTGCCACACATAGCAAAATTTGAGGGAATGCAGTTAGGTTTCTATAGCAGCTTGATTCAGAGCTGCCAAAACTGGAAAGTAACCAAGATATTCTTCAGTAGGTAAATTGGTAAATAAATTATGGTATATACAGACAGTAGAACATTCTTCAACACTAAAGAAAAATGAGCTATCAAGTCATTGATAGACAATGAGGAGTCTCACATCAGGATCTTATAGTTTTCCGAGTACAGGTCTTTTGTCTCCTTAAATAGGTTTATTCCTAGGTTTTTTGGTTTTTTTTCTTTTTTGATGGGATGGTAAATGGAATAGCTTCTTGAATTTCTCTTTCTGATCTTTCATTGTTAGTGTATAGAAATGCATCCGATTTCTGTGTATTAATTTTGTAACCTGCAACTTTACCAAATTCATTGATGAATTATGATAATTTCATAGATGCAAAAGTGTTCAACAAAATATTAGCAATACATATCCAACAATTCAGCAAAAAGATCATACACCATGATCAAGTGCAATTCACCCCAGGGATGCAAGGGTTTTTCATCATCCACAAATCAATGTGATACACCACATCAACAAATTGAAGAATAAAAACCATATGATCATCTCAATAGACGCAGAAAAAGCTTCTGACAAAATTCAGCACTCATTTATGATAAAAACGCTCTAGAAAGTGGGCATAAAGGGTAGATATCTCAACATAATGAAGGGTATATATGACAAACCTACACCTAGCATCATACTCAGTTGTGAAAAGCTGAAAGCATTCCCTCTAAGTTCAGGAACAGGACAAGGATGTCCACTCTTTCCACTTTTATTCAACATAGTTTTGGAAGTCCTAGCTACATAAGTAAAGGGAATCCAAATTGGAAAAGAAGCTAAACTGTCACAGCCTGCAGATGACACAATGCTCTACATAGAAGATCCTCGACATGGATGCGTCTAAATGCATATTACTAAGTCCCCTAGAGGAAAAAACTGCAACCGACTCCAGTATTCTTGCTGGAGAATCCCATGGACAGAGGAACCTGGTGGGTTATAGTCTATAGGGTCACAAAGAGTCGGACATGACCGAGCACGCAGGCACACAAAACTAGATGTAGCCAATCTGAAAGGCTCTATAACACGTGATTCCAGTCATACGACAACTCTGACAAAGGCAAAACTAGGGAGACAGTAAAAAGATCAGGCATTGCCAGGAGCTGCAGGGAGGGCAATGTGAAGAGATGAATAGGAGATTACAGAGGATTTTTAGGGCAGTGAAAATGCTATATACGATACCATAGTAATGGACACGTATTATTAGACATTTGTCCAAACCCACAGAATGCACAAAACCAAGAGTGAACCCGACTGTAAACTATGGACTGTGAGGGATAACAACGTGTCCATGTAGGTTTATCAATTGTAACAAATATATCAGCCTGGAGGGGAATGTTGACAATGTACATGGGTTGGGGATGTTGAAAATGTGTGAGGGTTGGGAGGCAGGTTTTCATAACACATGGGAAATCTGTGTATCTTTTTCTCAATTTTTCTGTACACTTAAAGGCAATCTAGAAAAATTAAGTGATTTTTTTTTTAAGTCATAGACACTAATCAGACCATGAGACCGAATTTTTCTCACAGAAGGGAAAGCTGTCTCTCTTATCAAAATGAAGATATGTGCCGAGAAGAGTCAGTTGTACGCACTTGGATAAGCCACTTATTCTCTCTCTAATCCTGTTTCCTATGATTTAAAATGAGGGTAATAAGTCACAAGAATTAATTATGTTCAAAATCTCTTGTATTTTCTTCTTAGTAGGAACCTAATAGTCAACTGAATCCAATTAAACAAAGGTGAGGCTGTCTCCAGCATCCAGAATACCAGAGTCATTCTAGCTGTCATGTTGCTGTTAAAGTCACTCAGTCGTATCCAACTCTTTGCAGTCCCATGGACTGCAGCCTGCCAGGTTCCTCTGTCCATGTGGATTCTCCAGGCAAGAATACTGGAGTGGGTTGTCACGCCCTCCTTCAGCGGATCTTCCCAACCCAGGAGTCAAACCCAGGTCTACCACTCTGCAGGCGGATTCTGTACATCATCTGTGCCACCAGGGAAGCCCAAGAATCCTGGAATGGCTAGCTTATCCCTTCTCCAGGGGATTGTCCAGACCCAGGAATCGAACCAGGGTCTCCTGCATTGCAGGCAGATTCTTTACCAGCTGAGCTACAAGGAAAACCGAGCTTCATGTTAGGTTAGTCCTACAGGTACAGGGTCATAAGGAAAGTCTCCTGTACTTTGGGACATGCTGTACACAGACGCTACTGGCTAGATTTCCTCTATGTCAAGATCAACCACTGTCAAATGCCTCCGAATGTTCAGAAAAGCTAGAATTTTTCAGAGCCTTGTAGCCTAGTCAGTGAAATCTGCTCACCCCCAGTGCAGAGTGCAAATGCGTCCTCTATACCACCACCTCTTTGGGGCCAGCTCACATCTGGAGCACCCAGACCACAGAAGGATCTAGCTTATTGCTGAACATTTCCAAGACAGAGAGTCTTAGTGACCGTATATAAACAAAGGACAACAACAACAAAAGGGGAAAACAGAATCAAAAAGAACATACGCGAGAAACTGATTTGTACACACACAGAGAAATTTTTCAAGCCTTTGGGGTTTGATCACCATCTCGGCGACAAAAGCTATTTCTGAATTGAGCACTTCCTTCAATGTTGATTAGAGGCAGATAGCATGTCTCCTCTTCTGCATATGCCAAGGGCAATGTCAGTACTCAAAACCAAGAACGAAAAATGATGATGAAAACATGAGGCTAAAATCCCATGCAACCCTTGGCCAGCTCCTGCTTCTGAAATTCTAAATTACAGGCTGAACCTTATGGTTCCACATACCTGGCTGACTAGTGGCTTCTTTCTTGGGAAATGACTCAATCATGCGTTTGTCTTTCTGGGGATGGCTGAGTTTTCTAAACACCCTCTGTCCTCATAAGCCTACACACTTTTTGTTGATGGGAAATCTTGTGAAAAGGAGAACATTCAAGAGTCATTAATAGTCATACTCAGAAGCTTTCATACTTATCCCACAAAACCCTCCAAGCAGGCCTCCCTGTGGTTACTAAATTTTTCCTCTTGCTGAGATTTCCCAGCATGCTCTGGGATTATCAAGTAAAGCCAAATATTAAGAGGGAAATCTTGAAAGTCCTTCAGTGCCTGGGGTGGAATCAAATCAGACATGCCCTCCACTCTGGCACCAGCCAGCTGAGCTACAAACACTGACCCAGCCCATGCTGAGGAGACTCATCGTGAGTGGAAGCCCACAATGTTGCTAGGATACACTGTCCTTTCTCAAAAGTGGGGGAAATGAAGTATATAAACAGTGAGAAAGTTTGCAGAAATAACAGTTAATATTTACTTCAGGCATTCATCCGGACATGGCAACACTGAAATGCTTTTCCTTCAGCATTTCTTTCTGCCCTCAAGGCCTTATATTGGATAAGATTCTGAATTCCTTAATCATAGCAGCTATGCACCATGTCTCAATTTGCAACTAAATGTAGTTTTTGCCAAAGTGAGTACTGGAGTCAGAGAACAGTTAACATTAAAAATGAAGGGGAAAAAAAGCTGATCTGGAGACAAAAACATGGAAGCTCATATTCCTGGTCAAATGAATTTTATTATGCTGCATTTTAGTGTCGTCTTTATGTATTCTACTTGGTTGCTCAGATTGAGAAAATTACAAAATAAAAATTAAGTGGCTGTGTAATACCTGGCTTGTCAGTTTTTCCACCTGGCATTTCTTTCTCTTGCAGCATTAACTCCGTCTCAAGGAGAGGACGCATGAAATATGAAAAGCCACCTGTCTCATTTAGTGAAATGGGAAGGGAAGTGGGCTGGAAGCAAGAGGGCCTGATTCCTAATCCACGTCTGCTGCTTTATGCTAGGTGTCCTTCAGCAAACCCTGGGACTCCCTGGGCTCTACCTGTGTTCAGGCTTTTACAGGGAATATCATTCTCAGTCAAGGAAAAAGAACCTATTAAGATTGTTGTCTTTAAATGAAAATCTTTGTGCATGAAGGGGCATGTCTGCTAAATACCCCAGTCTGAATAATCTGAATAACCAGAGTCTGTCTGTCGAATTTTTAAAAATGGTGTTCATGAAAAAAAAGCTGCTAGTTCAGCTCAAAAGTCAACCACAAAATGCCTTTTTTTGTTCTTTTCTATGTAATAGTAAGACTTTATTTGTACTCCCCATATCATCACATAGGCTGTAAAGACATGTGCATCCAAGGATCGTGGTTTAATAAAATTAATAATCCTGCCGCTTCATCAACGTCATTCATAAGTGAAACTCCTTGTTTTGCTTTCTGGCAGTGCATGCAGATGAGGAATAAAATGTCTACTAGTCAGCTGGTGGTGCTATCTTGATTGGTGCTAAGATGTCAGCAGTTTTATCTACCTTTGCTTCTGTACTATCACTGCAAATGTCAACAGAATGCAAAAAGCAAAACAGAATAGTTTTGACCTCACAGACTCCTTGGAAGTGTCTCGGGATCACTAAGCAGCCAAAGACAATGCTTGGATAATCAGTGTGTTCACAGTGATATAAAGATGTGATGGTAACACGTGTGGCTACTGGAGAGAGGAGAGAAATAAGGCGAGAACAAAGGAGGATTCATTTCATAAAATAATTCATCAGACATGAAATAATCAGACATCTGGTTCTATAGTATGGATATCATGTACTTTCACTTTGGTATTATCAACTCTGTTTAAAATTAGAATATGTGCAAGTTGACCAGTCATGTCCAACTCTCTGTGACCCCATGGACTGTAGCCCACCAGGATCCTCTGTCCATGGAGTTCTCTAGGCAAGAATACTGGAGTGGTAGCCATTCACTTCTCCAGGGGATCTTCCCAACCCAGAGATTGAACCTGGGCCTCCTGCTTTGCAGGCAGATTCTTTACTATCTGAGCAACCAGGGAAGCCCCAAATAGAGTATACTGGCTAATAAAGGGCTTCCCAGGTGACTCAGTGAGTAAAGAATCCGTGTGCAATGCAGGAGACAAAGGACGTGCGGGTTCTATTCCTGGGCGGGGAATATCCCCTGGAGGAGGGCTTGGCAACCACTCCAGTATTCTTGTCTGGAGAATCCCATGAACAGAGGAGTCTGGCAGCTTACAGTCCATGGGGTCAACTCAGCAACTAAAAACAAGAGCACTTATAATACCTAATACAATGTAAATGCTATGTAAATAGTTGTAAATACAATGTAAATGCCATGTAAATAGTTGCCGAAGCATCACAAATTCAAGTTTTGGTGTTTGGTACTTTCTGGAATTTTTTCTTTTTCCCAGCATTTTTTACCCACTGTTGGTTCAATCTGCTGACATGGAACATGCAGACGATACGGAGGACTGACTGTATGCCCGAGAAACTGTCGTCACAACCAAGTAAATACACCCATCACCCCCCCACATTTTCCACGTGCTCCTTTCTAATAAGGCAGAGCATACGGCTATGACCATAAATCCCCCTTCCATGTGTAGAACCAACAGAAATTAACACGTATGTTCAGTGAAGGCATGTATTAGAAGGCTGATAGCAACATTATTTTAATAGCCCCACGTTGGAAATTACCCAAACACTCATAAACAGAAGATGGATACATGAATTGTAGTAGAGGCACACAGTAGAACCTCATATGACAATTAGAATGATCTCCAATTACACATATTCATATGGTTGAATCTCATAAATGATGAGAGAAACAAGCCAGATGCAAAAGGGTATATACTATACTATTTCATTTATGTAAGTCCAAAGCCAACCAAAAGTAATCTGTGCTTTTAAAAGGATCAGGATAATAGTTGTCCTCGGTGGTAGAAGGAGAGCTACTGAAAGGAACATAACAAGGCTTTAGGAGTGCTTATAATGAACTATTTATTGATCCAAATGGTGACTATATGAATGTGTTCAACTTGTAGAAATTTATCAAGCTCTTCCTTATGTGTAATTTTCTGCAATGTACTACCATAATTTTTTTCTGTTAAGTTGATAAGCTTTATCAAAAGTTTTAAGAGTGTTACCAAGATCTTTCTCTTTTATGTAGATACTGAGAAGACGGCTAGTTGGCAGAGTTAGTACAGTGCGGTGAATTCACAATAAACTAGAAAGCCAGGGTTATATAGCATGGTGCATCTGGGGACCGTTGTAACCAGCCAGGAGTGGTTATTGCTAGTCACAGAGCCGAAAGCTCTCAATAAATTTTGTTTCCTCCATTGCACACTGTCTGATGATTGGCAAAGAAATAAAATATAGAATCAAGAAAGCCAGAATGCCCTCTGCAAGAATAAAATGTACTGCCTGTATGGCACACAGCTGTACCTCCAGCCAAAGTTGCATGGAGCTGATGAGAGGCCCAAGCTGCTTCACGACTTGGAGAGCTTGTGTGCATCCCTTTGCCAGAAGCACAGTTAGAAAAAGCAAACGGAAAATGTGCTTCTGCTGAGACCCTGAGGGAAGGAAGGAAAATTCCTCTCCAACCAAGAGAGGAAAGCAGAAGAGAGTATCAACTTCTTGTCTTTTTAATGATGAGCTCTAGGAAGCAGAGGAGAAATTCTTTATCTACCTGAACAAGTGTTATTTTCCTTTAATCCTCACATAATGCCCAAGAACTACTTGGCTACCAGAGTTTATATTAAAAATTTCAACTCTTCTTATATTGGTTTTCAATTTTACAATTTCTGTTAATGACACAAGGACCATAGCAAGCTTCTTATACAGTTTTCTTGTATCTTCTATATGGCTTTAAATTCAAAGAATAAACGTGACAAAACTGGGGGAAAAGTGAATGCCAGCAATGGACAATGGTTAAACACATCATGGCATGCCATGGAGTATCACAGAGTCATTAAAAAATTCAATCAGTTTACTTCTAGAACCAAGATGGTGGTCTCTAAATAGCATTTTCCAATAAAACAGAACATTCTTCCTTGGAGAAATGACTCAACCCAGACTTGGTATAGAAAATATACCAAGTCTAGTATACCTTATTGTGCCAGAAAGCATAGAAAACATCATCAAGAGGGAGGAGCCAAGATGGCGGAGGAGTAGGACGGGGAGACCACTTTCTCTCCTACAAATTCATCAAAAGAATACCTGAACGCAGAGCAAACTTCGCAAAACAACTTCTAATCGCTAGCTAAGGTCATCAGGCGCCCAGAAAAGCAGCCCATTGTCTTCGAAAGGAGGTAGGACAAAATATAAAAGATAAAAAGTGAGACAAAAGAGCTAAGGACGGAGATCCGTCCCGGGAGCTCTTAGGCGGCATTGCTTGGGGTAGGGTCCGGGCCTGAGTGCCCTGAGGACAATCGGAGGGAGCTTCTGTGAGTTGCCAACTTGAACTGTGGGAGACCAAAAGAGGGAGAGTAAATTAACCGGCCCGAACACACTGCCGGCCATTTGCAGAACAAAGGGACCGAGAAAGTCCAGAGAGGAGCGCGCAGGCTGCGGACCGACCCAGCCCCGCCGGAGGCAGGAGGCAGGGGGGAGGGGAAGGTCGCTGCGAGACGCAGGGCGCAGGCACCCGACCGGCGCGGGCGGGGACTGGGGCTGGGGACGCGGAGGGCAGAAGGCGCGCGAACCGACTGGCGCCAGCGGAAACTGAAACTGGGTCCGCGGAAGGGAGGGGGCGCGCAGCACCTGGGGGGGGTGCGCCCACCAAGCCCCTGGCTGCCTGGACCGCTCTGACGGGGAAGGCACTGAGAGCAGGCTCAGCTTTTCCCTCCGCGCTTTTGTGGAACACCCGAGGGCTGGAACCTCGCACAGCGCGGGGCGCGCTCCATATAGAACAGCCTGGAGCCTGAGCAGCGCAGAGGAGAGAGCAGCGCCAGCCCCTCCTGGCAGCCCCAGCCCATCCCCGCGGCGCAAGCACCGCGGCGCAAGCCCCTCCCCGCGGAGCGACGGAACTAGCTACCTGAATAAGAGTCCACCTCCGCCCGCCTGTGTCAGGGCGGAAATGAGGCTCTGAAGAGACCGGCAAACAGAAGCCAAATAAACAAAGGGAACCGCTTCAGAAGGGACTGGTGCAACAGATTAAAATCCCTCTAGGAAACATTGACTACACCGGAGGAGCCTGTAGATATCGAGAAGCGTAAGCTGGAACGAGGAGCTATCTGAAACTGAGCCGAACCCACACTGACCGCAACAGCTCCAGAGAAACTCCTAGATATAATTTTACTTTTTTCTCTTTTTTTTATTTTTTCTTTTTTTCTTTTTTCTTTTTTATTTTTTCTCTTTTATTTTCCTTTAAAATCCCCTATTACTCCCCCATTACTCCTTAACTTTCATTTCCATAGACTTTTACGATTTTTTAATTAGGGGGAAAAAAAAAATTTTTTTTTCCTTTTTTTTTTTTTTTCTTTTTTTTCTTTTTTTTTTCTTTTTCTTTCTTTTTTTTTTTCTTTTTTTTCTTTCCTTTTTCTCTTCTATTTTCTATTTTTCTTTTTCTCTTATTTCTTTTAAAGTCCTCTAGTACTCCTCTACTATTCCTTAATTTTCATTTTCAATACACTATAACCTTACAAAAAAAAAAAAAAGAAGAGAAGCCCTATTTTTAAACCAAAGATTATTCTCTCCCAATCTTGACTCTCTGTTTTCTACCTCAGAACACCTCTATTTCCTCCTTTCCCCTTCTCTTCCCAATCCAATTCTGTGAATCTTTGTAGGTGACTGGGCTACGGAGAACACTCTGGGAACAGACAGTTGTGTAGATCTGTCTCTCTCCTCTTGAGTCCCCCTTTTTCTCCTCCTGTTCATCTCTATCTCCCTCCTCCCTCTCCTCTTCTTCATGTGACTCTGTGAACCTCTCTGGGTGTCCCTAACGGGGGAGAATCTTTTAGCCATTAACCTAGAAGTTTTCTTATCAGGGCTGCATAGTTGGAGAAGTCCTGAGACTACAGGAAGAATAAAACTGAAATCCAGAGGCAGGAGACTTAAGCCCAAAACCTGAGAACACCAGAAAACTCCTGACTACAAGGAACTTTAAGTAATAAGTGACTGTCCAAAAGCCTCCATACCTACACTGAAACCAACCACCACACAAGAGCCAATAAGTTTTAGAGCAAGACATACCACGCAAATTCTCCAGCAACGCAGGAACATAGCCCTGAACATCAACATACAGGCTGCCCAAGGTCACACCTAACACATAGACCCATCTCAAAACTCATTACTGGGCACTCCATTGCTCTCCAAAGAGTAGAAATCAAGTTCCACGCACCAGAACACTGATGCAAGCTTCCCTAACCAGGAAACCTTGACAAGCCAATCGTCTAACCCCACCCACTGGGTTAATCCTCCACAACAAAAAGGAACCACAGACCTCCAGAATACAGAAAGCCCACTCCAGATACAGCAATCTAAACAAGATGAAAAGGCAAAGAAATACCCAACAGGTAAAGGAACATGAAAAATGCCCACCAAGTCAAACAAAAGAGGAGGAGATAGGGAATCTACCTGAAAAAGAATTTAGAATAATGATAATAAAAATGATCCAAAATCTTGAAAACAAAATGGAGTTACAGATAAATAGCCTGGAAACAAAGATTGAAAAGATGCAACAAATGTTTAATAAAGACCTAGAAGAAATAAAAAAGAGTCAATTACAAATGAATAATGCAATGAATGAGATCAAAAACACTTTGGAGGGAACCAAGAGTAGAATAACGGAGGCAGAAGATAGGATAAGTGAGGTAGAAGATAAAATGGTGGAAATAAATGAAGCAGAGAGGAAAAAAGAAAAAAGGATCAAAAGAAATGAGGACAACCTCAGGGACCTCTGGGACACTGTGAAACGCCCCAACATTCGAATCATAGGAGTTCCAGAAGAAGAAGACAAAAAGAAGGGCCATGAGAAAATACTCGAGGAGATAATAGCTGAAAACTTCCCTAAAATGGGGAAGGAAATAGCCACCCAAATCCAAGAAACCCAGAGAGTCCCAAACAGGATAAACCCAAGGCGAAACACCCCAAGACACATATTAATCAAATTAACAAAGATCAAACACAAAGAACAAATATTAAAAGCAGCAAGGGAAAAACAACAAATAACACACAAAGGGATTCCCATAAGGATAACAGCTGATCTATCAATAGAAACCCTCCAGGCCAGAAGGGAATGGCAGGACATACTGAAAGTAATGAAAGAGAATAACCTACAACCTAGATTACTGTACCCAGCAAGGATCTCATTCAGATATGAAGGAGAATTCAAAAGCTTTACAGATAAGCAAAAGCTGAGAGAATTCAGCACCACCAAACCAGCTCTTCAACAAATGCTAAAGGATCTTCTCTAGACAGGAAATGCAGAAAGGTTTTATAAATGTGAACCCAAAACAACAAAGTAAATGGCAATGGGACCACACCTATCAATAATTACCCTAAATGTAAATGGGTTGAATGCCCCAACCAAAAGACAAAGATTGGCTGAATGGATACAAAAACAAGACCCCTATATATGCTGTCTACAAGAGACCCACCTCAAAACAAGAGACACATACAGACGAAAAGTGAAGGGCTGGAAAAAAAATATTTCATGCAAACGGAGACCAAAAGAAAGCAGGAGTCGCAATACTCATATCAGATAAAATAGACTTTCAAATAAAGGAAGTGAAAAGAGACAAAGAAGGACACTACATAATGATCAAAGGATCAATCAAAAAAGAAGATATAACAATTATAAATATATATGCACCCAACATAGGAGCACCGCAATATGTACGGCAAACGCTAACAAGTATGAAAGAGGAAATTAATAGTAACACAATAATAGTGGGAGACTTTAATACCCCACTCACAACTATGGATAGATCAACTAAACAGAAAATTAACAAGGAAACACAAACCTTAAATGACACAATGGACCAGCTAGACCTAATTGATATCTATAGGACATTTCACCCCAAAACAATCAACTTCACCTTTTTCTCAAGTGCACACGGAACATTCTCCAGAATAGATCACATCCTGGGCCATAAATCTGGTCTTGGAAAATTCAAAAAAATTGAAATCATTCCAGTCATCTTTTCTGACCACAGTGCAGTAAGATTAGATCTCAATTACAGGGAAAAAATTGTTAAAACTTCAAACATATGGAGGCTAAATAACACGCTTCTGAATAACCAACAAATCATAGAAGAAATCAAAAAAGAAATCAAAATATGTATAGAAATGAATGAAAATGAAAACACAACAACCCAAAACCTATGGGACACTGTAAAAGCAGTGCTAAGGGGAAGGTTCATAGCATTACAGGCTTACATCAAGAAACAGGAAAAAAAACAATTAAATAACCTAACTCTACACCTAAAGCAATTAGAGAAGGAAGAAATGAAGAACCCCAGAGTTAGCAGAAGGAAAGAAATCTTAAAAATCAGGGCAGAAATAAATGCAAAAGAAACTAAAGAGACCATAGCAAAAATCAACAAAGCTAAAAGCTGGTTTTTTGAAAAAATAAACAAAATTGACAAACCATTAGCAAGACTCATTAAGAAACAAAGAGAGAAAAACCAAATTAACAAAATTAGAAATGAAAATGGAGAGATCACAACAGACAACACTGAAATACAAAGGATCATAAGAGACTACTACCAGCAGCTCTATGCCAATAAAATGGACAACTTGGATGAAATGGACAAATTCTTAGAAAAGTATAACTTTCCAAAACTGAACCAGGAAGAAATAGAAGATCTTAACAGACCCATCACAAGCAAGGAAATCGAAACTGTCATCAAAAATCTTCCAGCAAACAAAAGCCCAGGACCAGATGGCTTCACAGCTGAATTCTACCAAAAATTTAGAGAAGAGCTAACACCTATCTTACTCAAACTCTTCCAGAAAATTGCAGAAGAAGGTAAGCTTCCAAACTCATTCTATGAGGCCACCATCACCCTAATTCCAAAACCAGACAAAGATGCCACAAAAAAAGAAAACTACAGGCCAATATCACTGATGAACATAGATGCAAAAATCCTTAACAAAATTCTAGCAAACAGAATCCAACAACATATTAAAAAAATCATACACCATGACCAAGTGGGCTTTATCCCAGGAATGCAAGGATTCTTTAATATCCACAAATCAATCAATGTAATACACCACATTAACAAATTGAAAGATAAAAACCATATGATTATCTCAATAGATGCAGAGAAAGCCTTTGACAAAATTCAACACTCATTTATGATTAAAACTCTCCAAAAAGCAGGAATAGAAGGAACATACCTCAACATAATAAAAGCTATATATGACAAACCCACAGCAAGCATCACCCTCAATGGTGAAAAATTGAAGGCATTTCCCCTGAAATCAGGAACAAGACAAGGGTGCCCACTCTCACCACTACTATTCAACATAGTGTTGGAAGTGCTGGCCACAGCAATCAGAGCAGAAAAAGAAGTAAAAGGAATCCAGATAGGAAAAGAAGAAGTAAAACTCTCACTGTTTGCAGATGACATGATCCTCTACATAGAAAACCCTAAAGATTCTACCAGAAAATTACTAGAGCTAATCAATGAATATAGTAAAGTTGCAGGATATAAAATTAACACACAGAAATCCCTTGCATTCCTATATACTAACAATGAAAAAACAGACAGAGAAATTAAGGAAACAATACCATTCACCATTGCAACAAAAAGAATAAAATACTTAGGAGTATATCTACCTAAAGAAACAAAGGACCTATACATAGAAAACTATAAAACACTGATGAAAGAAATCAAAGAGGACACAAACAGATGGAGAAACATACCGTGTTCATGGATTGGAAGAATTAATATTGTCAAAATGGCTATTCTACCCAAAGCAGTCTATAGATTCAATGCAATCCCTATCAAGCTACCAACGGTATTTTTCACAGAACTAGACCAAAGAATTTCACAATTTGTATGGAAATACAAAAAACCTCGAATAGCCAAAGTAATCTTGAGAAAGAAGAATGGAACTGGAGGAATCAACCTGCCTGACTTCAGACTCTACTACAAAGCCACAGTCATCAAGACAGTATGGTACTGGCACAAAGACAGAAATATAGATCAATGGAACAGAATAGAAAGCCCAGAGATAAATCCACGAACCTATGGACACCTTATCTTTGACAAAGGAGGCAAGGATATACAATGGAAAAAAGACAACCTCTTTAACAAGTGGTGCTGGGAAAACTGGTCAACCACTTGTAAAAGAATGAAACTAGAACACTTTCTAACACCATACACAAAAATAAACTCAAAATGGATTAAAGATCTAAATGTAAGACCAGAAACTATAAAACTCCTAGAGGAGAACATAGGCAAAACACTCTCCGACATAAATCAAAGCAAGATCCTCTATGACCCACCTCCCAGAATATTGGAAATAAAAGCAAAACTAAACAAATGGGACCTAATGAAACTTAAAAGCTTTTGCACAACAAAGGAAACTATAAGTAAGGTGAAAAGACAGCCCTCAGATTGGGAGAAAATAATAGCAAATGAAGAAACAGACAAAGGATTAATCTCAAAAATATACAAGCAACTCCTGCAGCTCAATTCCAGAAAAATAAATGACCCAATCAAAAAATGGGCCAAAGAACTAAACAGACATTTCTCCAAAGAAGACATACAGATGGCTAACAAACACATGAAAAGATGCTCAACATCACTCATTATTAGAGAAATGCAAATCAAAACCACAATGAGGAACCATTACACGCCAGTCAGGATGGCTGCTATCCAAAAGTCTACAAGCAATAAATGCTGGAGAGGGTGTGGAGAAAAGGGAACCCTCTTACACTGTTGGTGGGAATGCAAACTAGTACAGCCGCTATGGAAAACAGTGTGGAGATTTCTTAAAAAACTGGACATAGAACTGCCATATGACCCAGCAATCCCACTTCTGGGCATACACACTGAGGAAACCAGATCTGAAAGAGACACGTGCACCCCAATGTTCATCGCAGCACTGTTTATAATAGCCAGGACATGGAAGCAACCTAGATGCCCATCAGCAGATGAATGGATAAGGAAGCTGTGGTACATATACACCATGGAATATTACTCAGCCATTAAAAAGAATTCATTTGAACCAGTCCTAATGAGATGGATGAAGCTGGAGCCCATTATACAGAGTGAAGTAAGCCAGAAAGATAAAGAACATTACAGCATACTGACACATGTATATGGAATTTAGAAAGGTGATAACGATAACCCTATATGCAGAACAGAAAAAGAGACACAGAAATACAGAACAGACTTTTGAACTTTGTGGGAGAATGTGAGGGTGGGATATTTCAAAAGAACAGCATGTATACTATCTATGGTGAAACAGATCACCAGCCCAGGTGGGATGCACGAGACAAGTGCTCCGGCCTGGTGCACTGGGAAGACCCAGAGGAACCGGGTGGAGAGGGAGGTGGGAGGGGGGATCGGGATTGGGAATACATGTAAATCCATGGCTGATTCATATCAATGTATGACAAAACCCACTGGAAAAAAAAATAATAATATAATAAAAATTAAAAAAAAATAAAAATAAAAAAAAGAAAACATCATCAATTACTCAGGTTTTATTAAAAGAAAACAAAAGGAGAAAATCTGAGGTGTTTCCACTGGCCAAGGATCAACCAATTTGGACATCCAACAAAGTAATAGCTGCAAATAAAATATATAGATATGAAAATCTATGAGTCCAGAGATGTAACTGACCATCACTAGGGGTTGTTAAAACACCAACTCATTGTCTTAAAAATTGACAAATAAACAGAATAAAGCCTTTCCTAATACCCTGGGGGATTACCAATGATTGACAACGGAGAGGTCCTCATAGAAGAATCCCAGAAAATAAAAGCTGAAACATACCAATAGATTTAGAAAATCATTCTTCAACTCTGAGTGAAATAATGGATATAACTAATGCTCACTTCTGAATGCTAAAACCATTCAATTCAGTCGCTTCATCATGTCCAACTCTTGCGACCCCATGGATTGCACGCCAGGCTTCCATGTCCATCACCAAAACCCGTAAATTGCTCAAACTCATGTCCATCAAGTTGGTGATCCCATCTAACCATCTCATCCTTTGTTGTCCCCTTTCCTCCTGCCTCCAATCATTCCCAGCAACAGGCTCTTTTCCAAGGAGTCAGTTCTTTGTATCACATGGCCAAAGTTTGGAGTTTCAGCTTCAGCTTCAGTATCAGTCCTTCCAAAGAATATTCAGGACTGATTTCTTTGAGGATGGACTGGTTAGATCTCCTCGCAGTCCACAGGACTGTCAAGAGTCTTCTCCAACACCACAGTTCAAAAGCATCAATCCTTTGGTGCTCAGCTATCTTTACAGTCCAACTCTCACACCCATACATGACCAGTAGAAAAACCATAGCTTTGACTAGATGGACCATTTTGGCAAAATAATGTCTCTGTTTTTTAATATGCTGTCTAGGTTGGTCATAGCTGCTCTTCCAAGAAGCAAGGGTCTTTTAATTTCATGGCTGCAGCCACCATCTGTTGTGATTTTGGAGCCCAAGAAAATAAAGTCTGTCACTGTTTCCACTGTTTCCCATCTATTTGCCATGAAGTGATGGGACTGGATGCCAGGATCTTAGTTTTCTGAATATTGAGTTTTAAGCCAACTTTTTCACTCTCCTCTTTCACTTTCATCAAGAGGCCCTTTAGTTCGTTTTCACTTTCTGCCATAAGGGTTGTGTCATCTGTATATCTGAGGTTATTGATATTTCTCCCGGCAATCTTGATTCCAGCTTGTGCTTCATCCAGCCCAGCGTTTCTCATGATGTACACTGCATAGAAGTTAAATAAGCAGGGTGACAACATAAAGCCTTGACGTACTCCTTTCCCAATTTGGAACCAGTCTATTGTTCCACATCCAGTGCTAACTGTTGCTTCCTGACCTGCAAACAGATTTCTCGGGAGGCAGAGAAATCTCTGCCTCGAAATCTCTGTCTCGTATTCCCATCTCTTTCAGAATTTTCCACAGTTTGTGGTGATCCACACAGTCAAAGGCTTTGGCATAGTTAATAAAGCAGAAATACATGTTTTTCTGGAACTCTCTTGCTTTTTTTGATGACCCAGTAGATGTTGCCAATTTGACTGCTGATTCCTCTGCCTTTTCTAAAAGCAGTTTGAACATCTGGAAGTTCATGGTTCACATACTGTTGAAGCCTGGCTTGGAGAATTTTGAGCATTACTTTATTAGCATGTGAGATGAGTGCAATTGTGTGGTAGTTTGATCATTCTTTAGCATTGCCTTTCTTTGGGATTGGAATGAAACTGACCTTTCCCAGTCCTGTAGCCACTGCTGAATTTTCCAAATTTGCTGGCATATTGAGTGCTGCACTTTCACAGCATCATCTTTTAGGATTGTAAATAGCTCAACTGGAATTCCATCACCTCCACTAGCTTTGTTCATAGTGATGCTTCCTAAGGCCCACTTGACTTCACATTCCAGGATGTCTGGCTCTAGGTGAGTGATCACACCATTGTGATTATCTGGGTCATGAAGATCTTTTTTGTTTAGTTCTTCTATGTATTCTTGCCACCTCTTCTTAATATCTTCTGCTTCTGTTAGGTCCATACCATTTCTGTCCTTTATTGAGCCCATCTTTGCATGAAATGTTCCCTTGGTATCTCTAATTTTCTTGAAGAGATCTCCAGTCTTTCCCATTCTATTGTTTTCCTCTATTTCTTTGCACTGTGCACTGCGGAAGGCTTTCTTCTCTCTCCTTGCTATTCTTTGGAACTCTGCATTCAGATGGGTACAGCTTTCCTTTTCTCCTTTGCCTTTAGCTTCTCTTCTTTTATCAGCTATTTGTAAGACCTCCTTAGACAACCATTTGCCTTTTTGTATTTCTTTTTCTTGGGGATGGTCTTGATCACTGCCTCCTGTACAATATCATGAACCTCCATCCATGGTTCTTCAGGAACTCTATCAGATCTAATCCCTTGAATCTATTTGTCACTTCTACTGTATAATCGTAAGGGATTTGATTTAGGTCATACCTGAATGATCTAGTGGTTTTCCCTACTTTCTTCAATTTCAGTCTGAATTTGGCAATAAGGAGTTCATGATCTGAACCACAATCAGCTCCCAGTCTTGTTTTTGATGACTGTATAGAGCTTCTCCATCTTTGGCTGCAAAGAATATAATCAGTCTAATTTTGGTGTTGACCATCTGCTGATGTCCATGTGTAGACTTATGTTGTTGGAAGAGGGTGTTTGCTATGACCAGTATGTTCTCTTGGCAAAATACTTAGCCTTTGCCCTGCTTCATTCTGTTCTCCAAGGCCAAATTTGCCTGTTACTCCAGGTATTTCTTGACATTCTACTTTTGCATTCCAGTCCCCTATAATGAAAATGACATCTTTTTTGGGTGTTAGTTCTAGAAGGTCTTGCAGTTCTTCATAGAATCGATCACCTTCAGCTTCTTCAGCATTACTGGTTGGGCCATAGACTTGAATTACTGTAGTACTGAATGGTTTGCCTTGGAAACGAACAGAGATCATTCTATTTCTGAGACTGTACCCAAGAACTACATTTCAGACACTTTTGTTGACTATGAGGGCTACTCCCATTTCCTCTAAGGGATTCTTGCCCGTGGTAGTAGCTATCTGAGTTAGTAGTAGTCATCTGAGTTAAATTCACCAATTTCAGTCCATTTTAGTTCACTGATTCCTAAAATGTCAACGTTCACCCTCACCATCTCCTGTTTCACCACTTCCAATTTACCTTGATTCATGGACCTAACATTCCAGGTTCCTATGCAGTATTGTTCTTTATAGCATCGGACTTTACTTCCATCACCAGTCACATCAGCGGCTGGGTGTTGTTTTTGCTTTGGCTCCATCTCTTCATTTTTTCTTGAGTTATTTCTCCTCTGATCTCCAGTAGCATACTGGGCACCTACCGACCTGGGGAGTTCATCCTTCAGCGTCCTATATTTTTGCCTTTTCATACTGTTCGTGGGATTCTCAAGGCAAGGATACTGAAGTGGTTTGCCATTGCCTTCTCCAGTGGACCACATTTCCACCCATTCGTCTTGGGTGGCCCCACAGTGTATGTCTCAGTTTCACTTAGTTAGATGAGGCTGTAGTTCATGTGATCGGTTTGATTGGTTTTCTGTGACTGTGGTTTTCAGTCTGCCTGCCTTCTGATGCACAGGAATAAGAGGCTTATGGAAGCTTCTTGATGGGAGAGACTGACTGAGGGGGAAACTGGGTCTTGTTCTGAAGGGTGGGTCCATGCTCAGTAAATTTTTAATCCAATTTTCTGTTGATGGGCAGGGCTATGTTCCCTCCCTGTTGTTTGACCTGAGACCAAACTATGGTGGAGGTAATGAAGATAATGGCAGCCTCCTTCAAAAGGTTCTGGGCACACACTGCTACACTCAGTGTCCCCGACCCTGCAGCAGGCCTCTGCTGGGGACTCTGGTGGAGGTGGGGGTGGAGTTTGTGCCAGAGGGACCCTCACCCGGTGAGTCACAGAGAGCAAGGGCCGCCAAAGCCATTAGGAAAGGTTAATAAGCAAGTTTATATTGGCAAAAGGAAGATGACCACACTTGAACCCACTGATCAATTTTGATGTCACTTAAAGAGGGCCAGCCAACATTCTGTTCTTCCTGATGCTGATGAAAGAGGAAGCATGGGTGTCACCAGCTATTAAGTTTTCTTGCTAAAGAAACTAAACCTGAATCTCATCAATTCTCTATATTCAATTAAGGAATGACATAGTAGATGAATGTAAGTGCCATCATAGGATAAAATAAGCCAAATCTAGAAAACAGGAAATTCTATGAGGAAAATAACCTAGTTTCTTCAATAATTGGGGCATTAAAGGGGGGGGGGGAGAAATGGAAAACTGTCATAAATTTAAAAAATATTCATAAGACATATCAGGAAAATGCAGTGTTTGGCATTTGAATCCTCATTCAAACAAATCAACTATTAAAGAAAAGCTTTTTTGAGGCAATCAAAGGGATTTGAACATGAACTGGATATAAGAGTTTAAAGCCTGTTATAAATTTTAAGTGAGAATAGTATTATGGTTATTTTTTTAAAAAGCATCTATGTTAGTGAAACATACAGAAGTGTTTACTAGACAAAAATAACCAAGTGTAGGTTTGTGCAAAAGGATTTCAGCAAAAAATAAATGAAAACATTTTAAAGTCAAGCAGAATAGATGAAATAAGATTGTCAAAATGCCAAGAGTTGTTGAAGCCAGCTGATACGCAATGAGAATTCATCATGTGGTTTTCCCCATCTTTATATGAGTCTTAAATTTTCCATTTTGAATTTTAAAATAATGAAAGAATTATTAGAGTTCTGACAGTAGTCCTGGAGCATTTTCCATGATCTTTTGTTGAAAGAAAAAAGCCAGATGGCCCCATTGGGCCAGATCAAGAAAGGAAAAACTGAAGCCAGAGTTCCCATCAAACCTTGCCCTTAAACTGGTCACAGAGAGTAGGAAGGATCTCGCAACAGATTTGAAGAACAGTTCCAATGATCTCCAGGTCACTGAGTATGGATTTCTTCAGCAAGAAATGATGCAAGTCCAGCTATTCAGTCTCTCAGGCCTGCGAGCTTCCAGTTCCCCAGGGTCTCTACACTCAAGCAATATTTTTAGTGAAGATAAATGGGAAACTCAGACAGCTACTGCAATGCTTCCAATGCAGTGATGTTGTTAGATGTGTATTCATGCTACACAAAGGTATGAAACACAATTTGTAAAATAGTCACAGAAAGGAGGATTTTAATTGTTTAATAATGGTGGGAAAGCAATCTGACAATGGATGTTGAAGTCTTTAAAATGATCATACCTTTTACTTAAATAGCTTAGCTTTTAGGACTCAAATCTATGTAAATAATCTGAAGCAACAAAAACAAGCTTCAGTCACAAAGATCTTCACCACAACCTTATTTATAATAGTAAACACCAACAAAATCCTAAATGTCTGAAAATAGGAAAACAGTAAGAAAGTCAGAGTGAAAAACAGCCATGTAAATAATATAATATTATGGAGCCATAATCAATTATGTTTCAAATCAGTCCAATTCAACAAACAATTTTTGCTGCTTCAAATTTCTAGCACCATTCTAGCAGTTCATAGTCTAGTGGACAGATAAATACAAAAGAATACTTGAAACAGGTTGTGGTTAAGTGCCATAAAAGCATGGAGAAGCCTCAGCTATCTCAGGAAAGGAGAATGAGGGCTGAAGAGGCAAAAAAGGAGAATCAGGAATGCCTTAATTTGGTCATTTCGTGTGATTTGGCAGTTTATTATGGGAAGTTTGATATGCATAGAAGAGGCTTCTAATCAACTCCTAGAAGAACGATGAAGATGAAACATAAGTAATGAGTAGGAGTTAGCAACAGAACAGGAGCAAGTAGGGAAAAATGTGTTCTAGGCAGCAGGACTGGCCTGTGCAGAGGCCCAGAGGGGGAAGAGGGGATGAAGTATCTGGGGCGGCACAGGGTTTATGGGTGGTACAGAAATAGCGATGACAAGAGAAGCAACCCTTTCAAGAGTTTATCTGGAAGAAGGGTGAGAGCTAAGGCAGCAGCTGCAAAGACTGTGCTATCAGTGGGATGCTTTTATTTTCACTATACGTAGGAAGACACTAGTATTTAATGATTGGATGCCAATTAGAGATTAAAGAGTTAAGGATAAAAATATGAGAAAGATAAAATAAGCAGGGGCTACAGAAACAGACTGGAGAAAGGAGACTTTTTTTGTTGGACATTTATTTCAAAAAGGAAGGGATGGGGTGGATGTAGGATAGTTAGTAGGTTTGAAATTTGAAAGTTGGGGTACGAAATGTGTCTGATAGATTCTATTTTCAATTAGGGGGAGGGGTGAGGCACCTGTCAAGAGTGGAAACGAGGACTTCCCTGGTGGTCCAATGGCTAAGACTCTATGCTCCCAGTGCAAGGGGCCCAGGTTCAACCCCTGGTCAGGGAACTAGATCCCACAGACCACAATTAAGAGCTCATTGCCAAATAAATAAATATTTAAAACAAAAAGAGTGGAAACAAGGAGGTGGGCAAGAGGTTTAAAAAAAGAAAGAAAAAAGCAAGATAATGCACAGTGTAAATAAGAAAATAATATGAACCCATTTTTTTGTAAAACAATGACGTGTTTTGTAAAACACACATATATAAATATATTATAGATATACATGTGTGTATGTTTACATGTGACTTTACAAGCTGAGCCCTGAGAATGACTTGGAACGGCACATGATAAGATTATACACATGGGCTAGCTAGGGGTGGAAGCTGACACAGGTCAGGAAAGGTTTCGGTTCAGTTCAGTTCAGTTCAGTCGCTCAGTCGTGTCCGACTCTCTGCAACCTCATGAATCGCAGCACGCCAGGCCTCCCTGTCCATCACAAACTCCCGGAGTTTACTCAAACTCATGCCCATCAAGTCGGTGATGCCATCCAGCCATCTCATCCTCTGTCGTCCCCTTCTCCTCCTGCCCCCAACCCCTTCCAGCATCAGGGTCTTTTCCAATGAGTCAACTCTTCGCGTGAGGTGGCCAAAGTATTGGAGTTTCAGCTTCAGCATCAGTCCTTCCAATGAACACCCAGGACTTATCTCCTTCAGGATGGACTGGGTGGATCTCCTTGCAGTCCAAGGGTAGGTAAGGGCAAATAAAGAAAAAATATTTCGCTTAAAAAAAGGTATTATGATATGACCCAATGTATAGATTTTATGAAATGATTCAAATGCTTGTATTTCGCATGTATAAAGAAAATTGTTTTTAGTCTTAAAAATCAGCAAAAGTAGCTCACATTTCTGAAACTCGACTGTTTTCCTGGTAGCTGCAGTAAAGCTCTGCAAGGCTGCCTGTACAGTGAACAAGAGCAAACGAGGACCCTTAGTAACAACATATGTGAGCTGAGGCGAGGCAAATAGAAACGGGTGTATGGTAGGGTCTGGGAGATGCGGGGCTGGCTGGAAACCAGTATGTCCGAAATGCACTGAACACCGTGGGGTGGTCAGGGGTGGCAAAGAAACAAAAGGAAATGTCAGTTGAGCATATAAGAGAGAATGAGTATCTTTTTCAGACCCCAGGTATCAGGCAAAATGTACACAAGCACCAGGCAGTCGCGGGGCAGAGGAAAAGCGCTGATCCGGAATCAGAGGTCTGTGTACCAACCTCGGCCACCTACCAACTGTACGCATTACCTTGGAAAAGAAACATGACCTCCTGGCCTCGGTTTCTACAATGTAAAACGGACAAGAAAAAAATAACATCTCACTTATGATGATCAGGTGGGTAATACACATAGATTTTACCATGTGCTTTAAAAAGCACTTTATTTTCAAAATGCTGCACATAAGAAAATGTCAAAAGAGATCACTGACTGCCCCACACACATACATGCACACCTTACCATTCACATATACATTCATACATGGAAATATATACCATTAACATATAGAAATGCTGTATATATGCAAGTATACAACTCTTCTCCCAAATTATAGATGAGAAAACCAAGCCTTAAAGATCTTAAAAAGCTAATCCACACTGTAGTCCACTATAATTATTTTGAGATCCAGCAAAGACAGGTATTTTTAAAGTCTTATTCATAGCTGATAAATAATATTTCTGATCTGGAAAGGGATTTGTAATCCCTGATCTGGAAAACTTCTAAAACCAGGTGTTATGGCTGAATTATGTCCCACTAGAATTCATATGTTGAAGCCCTAACCTCCAATGTGATGGTATCTGGAGAAAGCACCTTTGGGAGGTAATCAGGTTTAGATGAGGTCATGAGGAGGAGGCCCTCATGGTGGGATTCGTGCCGTTAGAGGAAGAGACATGAGAGCGGTTGCCCTTTCTCTCCTACGTGGGGACACGAGAAGGCAGGCATCTACAAGCCAGAGGAGAACGTGCTCACTGGAAAACAAACTCTGGCCAAGCCTGATCTTGGACTGTCCAGCTGTTCCAGAACTTTGAGAAAATGAATCTCTGTTGTTTAACAACCACCCCCCAACCTATGCTGTTTTGTTATGGCAGCCTGAACAGACTAAGACATCAGGTCAGGAGTCTTTACATCATATCTTTACAATATCCTAAACTCCCTATATCTTGGACTTCCTGGTGGCTCAGTGGTAAAGAATTCACCTGCCAATGCAGGAGATACAAATTCAATCACTGGGTCAGGAAGATTCCCTAGAGAAGGAAATGGCAACCCATTCCAGTATTCTTGCCTGGGAAATCCCAGGGACAGAGAAGGCTGGCAAGCTAGTCCATGGGGTCACAAAAGAGTCCAACATGACTTAGTGACTAAAAAACAACAACAAACCCTGTATCTCATCACTTTGGATTGTTAGTGCCACTTCTGGCCATGTGACCTTGGATAAGTTTAGGACTTTCCCACATCTCAGTGTAATGATTAAGTGATTTAATATATGACCTCACCTAGAATAACATCTGGCAAATAGTAAGCATCTAATAAGTATGAAAAACTGATTTTGTCACTCACTGTATTGTCATGGGACTACCTGGCTAAATTATAAACTCCATAAGGGCCTATGGACTTTGATTATGCCTAAGAATGAACATAGTAACACAGCACGTAAATAAATATTTGCTAAATGAATGGCCAGATGATGAGAAAGGAGAGAGTGATTAGGAGAGAGGAAACATTTTCAGGTGGTATATACCACACCTATAAATAGAAACAAGAGCTCTTTTCTCAGAGATTTTAAGCAGAAATTTATAAGTTGCAATTTAATTGATTCATCACACAGCCAAAAAGATGAGGAAAGAATAGTATAATACTCTCAGAACAACTGTCTTGTGCATAATATAATACCCACTGTAGAATTGTTGAGGGTGTGCTCTATCCTAAAACCCATTTAGGCTGCTGGAACAACCATTGTGAAGGTTTTGGTTTTTCATTTAATTTTAATAAAATATTTTACTGGAGGAAAGTTTGGGGTGTGATAGCAATGAAGTGCGTCTACTGCTTTAGGTGACATGTCATTTCTGGACACCTGTGGAGATGAATACACTAATCCCAATGCCTGGGAATTTTGGTTGCTGGTAATCCAAAAATGAAATGTCATGTAACTTATTTTTTATTGTTTAATATCCAGCTGTCTGCCCAGCAAATCAGAATGACAAAAAATAATAGCTATTTCTGTGGCACTACATGCATTACAGAAAATACATCTCCTTTGGAACTTCAGTCCTATTCTTGATGAAAGATCTATGAAACATGAACTTTAAAATATTCCTCATTACCCCCTGAATAAGGGTGATTATGATCCTTTAATTTTGTTTTGACTGAAAGTAAAAAGCAAAAACATGGCTATATTGCACAGTTGCAGCCATACCATATGCATAAACAATCCATATCTCTAGGCAAACCTTTTATAGCCTAAATAAGTCTAGAAGACAATGAGAGCAGTAAGTTAGATTTAAATGCAAGATGTTGATCTGTAGCTCACGGAAGCCAGAGCAGACAGAGAGCCTATTCATTCCAGCATAATTCCCATCTTGGAGTAACTTGTCTGAACAAATTTAGCATTACTCTGCTCCTCTGAAGACCAAATAAGTTGCATAATTGCATAATTTAATGTCCCCAAAACAAGGAGAGAAGAAAATTCTCTTTTGGTCCATTCTCCAGCCTTCAGGGATAATGCCAAGACAAAGCTTCCCAGAGATTTCTAACCTAACTGTTTGTGTTGAATAAAATCCATGAGTCCTCTCTGTCAGAATACCCCACATCAATCCCTATGGGAAAGAAGGAAAGAATCAATATTCATGAAATCCTTGTGTACATTTGTTTGGGAAGGTCACATCATGTTTGGAGAGAGAGTCAAGAAAATCTATTTCTCCTCCTTTGGAAATCTACAGAGACCATCACTGTTTCCATGCACCAAACTACCCACTGACAAGAGCAAGAGGTAAGCTAATTAAAAAAAGTTTGGAACATGCTGCTTAATTTCTTCACGAAAAGGACCTCCCTTGTTTTGTGTATTCTTGTTCAAAGGAATTACCTTGCAGCTCTGACTATGCCACATTGGTAACTGCTTCAAAAGATGTATTTCTTTCTCTTGTCTAATGATTCTTCACTCTTTCCCTGGGCACTAGCATCTGGTCATGCGATTTTCAGTATTATTTGTATGCTGATGATGCCCAAGCTTATATCGCCATCCCTGATTTTTGTTTGAGTTTCAGACCTTTATATGCAACTTCCCACTTGATGTATTCATTAGGATGAAGAGTAGAAATCTCAAACATAAATCTTTTAATCATAACTCAATTTCCATCCCATACCTATTTCTCTCACAGGCATCTGCTCACTTGCTCAAACCCCAGATCTAGGATTCATCCTTGATTATTTCTTTCCTTCTTCATCAGCATCTCCTGTCAGACTGGCCTCCAAAATAAATAATGAACAAGTATAAACTTAAATTAATTAACAGTGATAAGTGTCATGAAGACTATGAATCAGGATGATATGAGAGGAAGTAGTGGGATGTACTTTTGGTAGGGTCGTCAGGGTAGGCCTTTTTAGGAAGGTGGCAATTCTGTCATCTGGACATCGGATGGAGACATTTCCAGGCAGAAACAACTACTCTTAAGAAAAAGAAAGAAGGCTGTCTTGACTGAGGGAGGAAGTACCATGATCTCTGGCTGCAAAGGGAGAAAGGGGTCAACTCATATAGGACACTTTAAGCCAAAATAAGGACTTTGAAGTATTTACCCAAGCACAATAGCAAGTCATCAGCAGGTTTTAACCTGGGGATAACAAGATATATTTTATTTTTAGAAGATCACTCAAGATCAAGATCCTTGGGCAACATGAACTGAATTCAGTTGCATCCTTCTACTACCATTGCCTCCACACAGAGATACTATTGATCCAACTGAATACAACAGGAATGCTGGGTAAAAGCACAGAGCAATAAAATAGAATACATACTCAATTCAGAAGAAGGGAAGGAGGGAGAGGAGGAAAGAAGGGAGAAAGGGAGAGAAAAACCTTAAGAAACCAAGATGAAAAAAGAACTCAAACACTGTGTGGTAATGCTGACACCTGTTGAGAGAGAAGCCCAAGATGGCCTGGGTATGCGTATCAGCCCTGAATGCTAGAGTGGGGAGCAGGGTCGGGGTGGGGGTTGGTGGGGTGGTGTATTCTACCTTGCAGGTGGAAAAGGGGGATAGGGCCTGGGGGCAGTGTGAGGCAGGAGAAGAATCCTGCAGAGGATGAAGTTCCTGAAAGGATTTCCCTGTCTAGATAAAGAAGATTAGAAAAAGCTTACCCATCAACTCCAGGAAGAGGAAAGGAAGGCTTGCAAATTGCTGGGAATCTTGAGTGGAAAACAAAGCCTTTCATGAAACTGAAACCCTATAACAGAAACGGCATCAGAAGTTACAATGCCCAGGGAGTGTAATAAACTCAAGTCAAGAGGATATTACGAAAACTCTTCTAGCACTAGTGAATCCCTGAAGTCCAAGCAAAAGTAAACGCAAAATTGAGCACCAGGGAGTGTCTGATTTACATGGAGAAAACAACAAGAGCTCACAACAAAAAAATTGCAAAACACACAAGAAATGAAACCATCTGAAGGAGAAGAGCAGATACAACCATTAACAGATGTAATACCAATATTCTACAGTAGTTGACAAAATCTGAAAGAGATTATAAAATAAGAATGGAAACTAAAATCAAAGAGCTTACTCTAAGGAAAAAGAAGACACAAGTTGAAAACAAAAACAAAACACATATTGCTTTAAACATTAAAAAAAGTATTTATTCCAAAATAATCTTAAGAACAAAGCTGGATGCCTCACACTTCCAGACTTCAAGACATGTTACAAAACTACAGTAATTGAAACAGTATGGTCCTGATAGAAAGACAGACATATAAACAGATGGAACAGAACAGCTCAGAAATAAACCTATGCATATATGGTCAAATGATCTTTGACAAGAGTGCCAAGACTACACAATGAGGAAAGGATAAGTTTCGTCAACAAATGTGCCTGGGGACTTCCCTGATGGTCCAGTGGCTAAGACTCTGCACTCCCAATGCATGGGGCCTAGGTTCAATCCCTGGTCAGCTAACTAGATCCCACCGGCCACAGCTAAAGATCCCACATGTCACAACAAAGATTGAAGATCCTATGTGCTGCAACTAAAATCCAGCAGAGCCAAATATTTTTAAAGGACCAAAAACAAAAAAACCCCAAAAACCCCACAAATATGCCTGGAAAACTAAATATCCATGGGCAAAAGAATAAAACTGGACCCTTACTCTATACCATGCCCCAAAATAAATTCAAAATAGAATAAAGATTTAAATGCATGACCCAAAAGTATAAAACTCTTAGAATAAAACAAGGGGAAGGCTTCATAACATTGGTCTTGGCAATGATTTCTTGGATATGGTAACAAAAGTAAAAATAGACAAGTGGAACTACATAACTAAAAAGCTTTTGTGCCGCAAAGGACCATCAACAGAGTATACAAAACAATCCACAGAATGAGAGAAAATATTTGTAAGCTATATATCTGAGGAGCTAATATCCAAAAATATATAAGAACTCCAACAAGTCAATAACAAAAAAATTTTTTTTTAATGGGCAAAGGACTTAAATAGACATGTCTCCAAAAAACACACACATGTACCCATAGGTACATAAAAAGATATTCAACATCACTCATCATCAAGGAAATGTAGATCAAAACCACAATGCAGTATCACCTGACACCTGCTTGTGTGGCCTTCCTCAAAAAACAAAACAACCAAAAAATTCCAAGTCTTGGTGAGGATGTGGAGAAAAGCTGAAATGTTGTGCACTGTTGGAGGGAATGTAAATTGGCAAGGCCACTAGGGAAAACAGAATGGAAGTTCCTCAAGAAATTAAAATACAACAGTGCATGATCAAGCAATCCCATTTAAAAAAAAAAAAAATGCAATTAGGATCTCAAAGAAGCATCTGCACTCCCAAGTTCACAGCAGTATTATCCACAATAGCCAAGAGGTAGTATCAACCTACCTATCTATGAACAAATGGATGAATAAAGAAAATATGGTATATACATACAATGGAGTATTAGACTAAAAAGAAAGAAATCTTATCATGTGCTACAACATGGATGAACTTTGAGGATATAATGTTAAAGTCACTGGCATTTTAACATAATGTTAAAGCCATTTGGGGACATAATGAAAAAGCCAATCAGCATGAAGGCAAATACTGCATAATTCCAACCATGTGACATATCTGAAGTAGTCAAACTCATGGAAGCAGAAAGTAGAATGGTGGTTGCCAGTGGTTGGGGGTGGGAAGGGGAGAAATGAGGAGTTATTGTTCAGTGGGTATAGAGTTTCAGTCTATAAGAAAGTTGATGAAAGATGAAAAAGTTCTAGAGATCTACTGTATAACATTGTACATAAAACTAAAATACTGTGCTGTATGCTTAAAAATTTGCTGAGGAGATTTCATATTATGTGTTTTTTTTAGCACAATAAAATATATGAGGGATATATCTTAATGAAGTATTTTATATTCAAGAAATTATTCATTAAATTTTTAAAACTCAATGAATATAGCAGATGAGAACCAGCTCAAGACAAAATTAGTTGACTCCAAGTATATTTGAGGAAATTACACGAAATTCAGCACAAATACAAAGGAATACACAATCTGTAGGAGGGAGTAAGAAAGGTAAAGACGAAGAAAAGTTTCAACATGTATCCACCAGGATAATAATAAAGAATACTGGAAAAGCAATATTTAGGTCGGGGTCATCACAGGACTCTAATCACCTGGGCATAAAGTCTGATCCAAGGGTGAACATATGTCCAAACATGCCCAAAGAGAATACCTCTTTACAAAAGATATACGATGCTGAGAGATTTAATAACTTGCCACTGGGTTGCAAGATATAATGTCAGAAGCAGTGTACTATGCTTTGGGTGGTGGACTTAGACATGGGATGGGGCAGCATGAGCCGGAAGACTTTTACAGTTCCTGGACTTTATTCCATACCTATTTTATTCTTTCTTTACACCAGCTACATCTGGGGTGGGGGGGACCGTAAAAACAAAGGCACACACCTGAGCATACACTGTGAACCCCACACTTTCCTAGGCAGTGGGAATGAGCAAGATCCGATCCATGGAGAACCAGAACGCCTGGGGCTGGAAGGGACAGAAGGTAGCCTCCTTGTGTCACGTCCAGAGCTCCTCTGCTGTGTCTTCCTCCCTCACAATTCTAGAGCACTGTGCACCAGGCAAGATAATGACTGAGAGCTAAATAAAGGTACTTTAACCTCCTCTCGACTCTGGTCTGAGTTCATAACGAAACAAAATGCACCAGCCTCCCTCACTCTTGCCACACTCTTCGGGCAGAAGCATCTCATTTGAAACAGCTTGGGCTCCCTGGGCTCTTTGCAAGGATTGGTGGGGATGAATTTCGATGTTTGACAATTGTTGTGAAAAATCCTCTGCTCACAGCCTGAGGGAGAGCAAGGCCATGCGTAGAGTGGGGACCAAATCGCCGGGCACCAGGCACGCTGGAACCTGAAACCAGATGACTCCAGATGGCAGTGGGGCCTGCTGAGTGATCAGGATGGGGAAGCAGGTAAGACCAAACAGGGGCTGCTGAAAATGAGGTAAGATACCGCAAACTACGAAGCACTGCGGTACTACACTCTAGCCAAAATGGATTAAATAATCAATGTAAATCCTTTTCCATTTGAGCGAAAATCCAAGTGAAAATTCCAGTAAGTCAGCTCAAAAGATTTCTGAATCAGCAGCTTACCTTCAAGGTGGTTAAAGGCAGTTTTCACTTATATCTGTTATGTCAGGTTTATCTCTTTCAGCATTGGTTCAGGATTTTTTTTTAACAAAGTATTATTATTATTATTATTATTATTATTATTATTATTGGGCTTCCCCTGTGGCTCAGCTGTAAAGAATCCGCCTGCAATGTGGGAGACTTGGGTTCGATCCCTGGGTTGGGAAGATCCCCAGGAGAAGGAAAAGGTTCCAGTATTCTGGCCTGGAGAATTCCATGGACCGTATAGGCCATGGGGTCGCAAAGAGCTATTAGTGGTAGTAGCAGTATCACTATAATTATTATTCACATTAAAGTCAGCCAGGGCTCAGTAGACTTGCAGTGAGACGCTCTAATGTGTCCCTCAGAATTCCTGGGTGTGCCAAGTTGTTTCAGTCGTATCTGACTCTGTGCTACTCTACGGACTGTAGCCCACCAGGCTCCTCTGTCCATGCGATTCTCCAGGCAAGAATACTGGCGTGAATTGCCATGCCCACCTTCAGGGGATCTTCCCAACCCAGGGATCGAACCCGCGTCTCCTGTGGCTCCTGCATTGCAGGCTGATTCTTTACCACTGAACCACCAGGGAAGCCCTCTCAGAAACCCCATCAGAACTGAAAGATTTCCACAACTGCCAAGAGGGCTTCTGGCAGAAATCCCCGTGAGGTGTCCTTCCCAGGACACTTATGCCCAATGGCTGATTTATGTGAAAGTATAAATGTCTGGTCCCCTCCACTAACTTCAGAGCTCCTTATGGGGCTGGTCTATGCTGAAGCTATCTCCCAAGCCAGCTTCTCCTACTGCCTAATCCTTTTGTCTTTTAGCTGGAGCTATGAATCCCGAGAACACTCCCTCACAAACTGCGGCACACTGATCTCCATCTCAGCAGGCCATGGCCTCTGACAATCACCATCTGGTGCTTTCACGTCCTACCATGGACTTGTCCAGTAGTGTATGAGATACAGATAGAGTGTTCTCACTCCGATGAGATCAAAGGATGCTGAAATAACATATCTCACTTTGCCCGATCTTATTCAGACACAACACTTGGTGGACAAAGTGATTGCCTGGATGCCTCTTCAAAGAAGGACTTGCTGCCCAGCTGTGGGCACTGCAGTGAGCAAGGTGGCCTTCAGCTGTCACCCTCTTCGGGGTGTGCCTCAACTGCAGAGAGTGGCCCCAGCAAACGTCATGCCCCTTCTAGGGACAGCCCAGACCTGGTGACCAGGTGATCTAGTGACCAGGTGAGTTTTAGTTGCTCAGTCTTGTCTGACTCTTTGCGACCCCATGGACTGTAGCCCGCCAGGCTCCTCTGTCCATGGGATTCTCCAGGCAAGAAAGCTGGAGTGGGTAGCCGTTCCCTTCTCCAGGGGATGTTCCCAACCCACGGATCGAACCCAGGTCTCTTTCATTGCAGACAGATTCTTTACAATCAGAGCCGCCAGGGAAGTCTGACCAGGTGAGGTGTGCATATGAATATCCAGCCCACTTGGACCCAACAGGGGACACTCTGATGGGCCACACTTGTTCCAGAACTCCCAATCAGGTGATCCAAGGCCTTGGCAAGCCTGCATTCCGGTTGGACAGCTCCCTCTACCCAGTCCTGCTTTCCCCTCGTCCTCTCATGGGTGCTGTTCCCAAATAAACATCTTGAGCCCCAAACTTCCTCTCAGCAGCTGCTTCTGGATAATACAACCTGCGATACAGCTTAACATTTCTCTTTCCAGGACAGCTTATGAGGTGTTCACTTAACAACAACAACAACAACAGAAAGTGTGTTAGGGAACTGGCAGATAGGAACAGCTCCTTCTCATCTAGGAAATGGAGAAATAATTGATGTTGCTGCCTCCCCTGGCCCCATGGGATACCAGCCAGTTGTGAGGTGACCTTTGTCTGAATTTGAGAGATGCCAGCTGTCAGCAGGCCACCATTTGTGCAGTCAGTGGAAAACAAGGCCAGGTGTATGTGAAATATTTATGGAAAATAAAGACTGAGTGGTCCTCTGTCACAGAGAAAACAGAAAGGACTCTAACTCCTCTTGCTATGGTGTTTTTATCAATAACATTAATGATACCCCGCATAAATCCGCAACTATTATGTGTTTACATGGTAATACTTTTAAAATTGGCAAAAAATATATTGCTATTAATGGGCTCTAAAAATGAAAAGGATTGCTTAATCAAAAATCAAATACTTCATTCATGAGAAAGTTGATGACAAACTTATAAATTTCAAAATATTTATCAAAATTGACCACCTCCCATGGGGACTATATGATAGCATTGATCCCACAAAAATCAGAAGATACAAATATGCTAAGGCATCAATATCAACTCCCAAAGATTTTGCCTGAAGACAATGACCCAACATATACAGTTGGGCAATATATGCAGCAAAACAAGAATTTTAGGTGAAAAAACTGCTCCTCTACATTAACTCTCTAACATTAACTTTCTTCCATTTTTCTTGTGCACATACCTAAAGTGAAGGTAGCTATTAATGCACTGGCTCCAATGCAGAAAAATGTTTCAAACAATTAAATGATGCAATTTTTACATGAGTATAATCAGATGCTATGGGGCTTCCCAGGTGGCTCAGTGATAAAGAATCTGCCTGCCAGTGCAGGAGACCAGGGTTCCATCCCTGGGTTGGAAAAAATCTCCTAGAGAAGGAAATGGCAACCCACTCCAGTATTCTTGCCTGAAAAATCCCATGGACAGAGGATGCTGATGGGCTACAGTGCACAGGGTGGCCAAAGAGTCAGACACAACTTAGCAACTAAACAACAATCAAACACTATATATTGGAAAATGACTGTTTTTTAATAACTATTTAATTTTCAAATGGAATTCACAGTACCAAAGTAAAACATTCGGAATTTCACCCTGTTGAGAGTAAAACATTTGACATTACTAGAGCAAGATGCCATTATAAACTCAGTTAAATGAATCACTGCTACTGTAAATTCAGTGTTTAAAAAGTTCATACTAACATTATCCTCACATAATAATATAAATACAGATTTTGATGGAGAACAATGCCATGGCAAAACCATGTTCTTTCTAAAGAAATTTATGGAGTAGAAATGTGCTTGGAATTAGGTGTGGTACAACATAATTTATCCTGCACTCAAGTTGTCAAACGGTAGCAGTAGCTCTAGAAATTTATAAATATTATATAATATACATAGTATACATAGTAAGAATAACTGAACCACACTTTTTTGTGAAAAATCTGATTTTGAATACAAAGCAGTATGTGTTTTTCTCTTTTCTGGCAGCCATAAGTAGGATTTTAGACATATTTAAGCCTTTGAAGAAATATTTTGTAAATCAATCTAAGTGCCTGACAATGGTGTTAAATTCTTTATAAGTGAGCCTTCTAAATTTGGTCCATATTTTTTCAAAATAGTTTTAGAAAATTTATCAACATCACCAATGAATGGAAGACCAAAAAGTTTCAGTTTTTCAGACTTCCAATTATTGATAACAAGGTATAAAGACAGCAAGACACTAAAATTTGTCCCCACAAAAGAACTAAACAAATTAAATGATTTGTTCTGAACAAATCAAATGATGCACAAGATTTAACTTTGAAATTATATAACTGCACTTCAGGATATCTCAAATTGCAGACACTTTTATTTAATAAAGCTCCTATTTTTTCTGTTTCAGACTAGAGTAAAATTGGGAACTGAAATTTGCAAAATATAAACTTGGCAAGATAAAGAGAACTAATTTGACAAGCTTCGCCTTGTAAAAATACTCTCTGAAGAAAGGTACTCAGAATGGAGGCAAAAAGTAGCCTTGAAAATACATAAGAATTGAGAATATCATCCACTTAGAATTTGTTTTGATCCTATTAAGTATGCTAGAGACAGTACATTCTGCAACATAATATGGTCTTTAGAGAAGCTCAATTGAAGGTTCATTTCAAATTTATTAGCCTTAAAATGCAACTTTAAAGAAAATTTCAAGTAATTTTCTTCAAAAAAGTAACACAGCAAGACCACATGGGGGAAAAACATATTCTTCAGAAAAATACAGTAGCATGTTATTTGAGATACATGTGTTTTAAGAAACTGATTAAAGGGGGTGAATTAAAGGGTTGGGGGTAGGAGTCTTTCAGTTCTGATGGGGATTCTGAGAGGGTTTCCCTACCAGCTCACCAGCAAAGAATCTGCTGCAATGCAGGAGCCTCAGGAGAACTGGGTTTGATCCTTGGGTCAGGAAGATCCCCTGGAGAAGGAAGGAATGTCAACCCACTCCAGTATTCTTGCCTCAAGAATCCCATGCACAGAGGAGCCTGGTGGGCTACAGTCTAAACGGTGGCAAAGAGTCAGACACAACTGAAGCAACTAACGCAATTACTCTGATTCTTTTCTGAAGTTTATTTTTCACTATAAAAAGTATTTTTTAATTAACTTTATTATAGTTGCTTTACAATGCTGTGTTGGTTTCTGCAGTAGAGAAAAGTGAATCAGCTATATGTTTACATACATCCCTTTTTTCCTTTTTGGATTTCCTTCCCATTTAGGCCACCATAGATCATTAGGTACAGTTCCTTGTGCTACACAGTAGGTTCTTATTAGTTATCTTTCTGATTTCACTCTGTACGACAGACTCTAGGTCCATCCACATCCCTACAGATGACCCAACTTTCTTCCCTTTTATGGCTGAGGAATATTCCACTGTATATATGTACCACGTCTTTATCTGTTCACCTCTTGATGGACATATAGGTGGCTTCCGTTCCCTGGCTACTGCGAAGAGTGCTGCAATTAGCATTGGCGGCGGGGGGCGGTGGGGGGAGCATGTATCTTTTCGAATTACGTTTTTTTTTCTGGGTATATATACTTCCTAACAGGATTGCTGGGTTATTGCAGTTTTTAAGTTTACCTTGAAGTCCATGGATGGATGGATGGAGTCGAAGTGATGTCCCACCAGAAAGGCCTAGGCCACGTCAGAGGACAGAGACAACCCCGAGGCTAACCCGGGCGCTCTTTTTCTGCGCGGGGCCAGATCCTCGCGCCTTGCGACCCCGACCCTCCCCGGGGTCCTCGGACACAGCGGACACTCTCGCGAGGCCTAGTCAGCATGTGTCTCGCGAGAAATCCTCCGCGAAGTGGGCTTTGGGGCTGGAGGTTTCTTTGGTGCGTGAGCACGTCCCGGCTGGCCCTGGGCGGTGACTGGGAGCGCTCCACGTCCGGCCTGAGGGGCTTGAGGCCGAGTAGGGCATTGTCCTCAGTTCCCAGCGAGGAGCCCCTCAGGTCCCCACAGCCACGATGCTTCCAGTGAGCAAGCTTTCTCAGGGGTCGAGAAGGTAAGGGAAGCGCGGCCGTCCCCCTGGGGTGGGGGCAGCGGGTAGCCGCCTCATGGGGTGGTCCTCACTGACTCCAGAGAGGGAGGGCGGCCTGAGTATGAGAGCCTCCACCTGCCTAGGTGAGGTAGCTGAGGAGACTCACGTGCACGTTTTCTCCAGAGTCCGGCACTGTCATCCTTCAGAACCAGCGACTTCGGCGCACTTGCAAGCCTCTGCCGGGCTCCAGAAATCCTAGAAGGATGCAGTCGCTTCCCCCCGCCAAGATCCCCGCTGCTCCCATGCTACCGTGGAAGTGAGGTGCAGGAGACAGGAGGACCAGGCAGTTCTCTGTGACAGTGGTCTCTTTAAGACACACCGAGGGGCCAGGTCAGCTGTGTGGCAATAATTTGAAAGTGGGCGATTGCTCGAGACATTGTGGAAGTCGAACTGATTAAGTCTTGGCAATGAGTCATGCCTGGATGAGAGAGAGGGGAAAAGACTCGCGAGTCCGTGGTGTCTGTAAGTCAAGGGTATCCTGTAGAATGGTGATAAGGTAAGGGAGGAAGAAGACTGAAAGTCTGAACCTTGAAAGCCTCTTTATGGTTAACACTAATTTAGCATCTGCCATTCCCTCACCTTATCCCCTTATTTACCTTTTAAGAGCATTTAGCCCACCAGGGTTGTGCAGAGACTATCCTGTGAGGTAAATATGGAGCTAAGACACTTGTCCAACATTAGCAGCTGACACAGCTAGACTCTCAGGTCTCCTGCAGCCCAGCAGTCCTCCTTTCTTTTTCCAGATGCTTCAGCTCATGGCTAATGATCTGTATGTAGACATTAAAAAACCGGCATCACCAGCAACCTTGCTGAATTACAAATAGACAAAGCCAGCACTGCTTTGTGCCAGCAGCTGCCAGTGGCAGGGGCTGAACTGACTAGCTTAGTCTGATAGCCTGGTCCCAAGAATCTTTCCAAACTTTGACTGCCACACCTGGGGTTGGTCAGTTAGCTATGAGACATCCCAAAACATCAAAAGAAACTCTCTTGAGAAGTTTTCTTCTCTCCTCATTCCGATCTTCCCACTTCCTTTCACACTGAGCAACAACTGTATGAACCCCCAAGGTAGCTCCCCTTCTCTCTCTCTCTCTCTCTCTCTCTGCACCCAATCCTCCACCAACCACCATGATATTTATTTCTCTTAATCTCTGAAAATCCTACTCCTCCATCAAATCCATTCATCTACCAAATTCTCCCTGTTATGTGCTAGGCACCTTTCAAGGCACTGGGAGTACAGCACTAAACAAGACAAAGTCCCTGAGCTCACCAAGTTTAAGTCTACAGTCTTTAAAACTCTTTATTGACTACATCAGGGCTCCCCATCTTCTGAAATACCATGCATTTTGTCTCTGTGGTTACATCACTACCAGCACATTTACCCAGGCTAGAAATATGTTCTTGGGTGGGAGATGAGCTCCATGTCCTCTTACTCTGCCATCTTCATCTCTCTCTCCTTAACTAGAGACCTAGGCTACAGATACAAAACTCATCTCTCACTTGTCATTCTCACGTCTACATTCGAGTCACTCACAAAGTGCTGGTTTTTTAAAAATTACAGATGCCTATCCTGTGCTCCCCATCTCTAGTCAGTGCTCTGGCTTAGGATTTTAATTATGGATCATTTGGACTCTAACTGATTGCTCTGCCTCTGGTCTTGCCTCCCTCAAATCTATCTTCCATGAGATCTCTCATGATTTATTTAAAACAAAGTCGAATCAGGTCCATTCCCTGCTCATAACCCTTCAAAAGCCTGAACCACTCGATATGGTACACAAAGCCCTCTGATATCCATCATGTCTTACACTTCTTGCCTCATTGCTTTACATAGTTGCTAACTCATTTTTTCTAAGTTCTCTGTATGTGTGTGTCTGTATCTTTGTACATTTTGTAGTTTCCATACCCAGCAAAGTGCTTGGCATATAGTAGTCCCTTAATCAATTTTGAACTGCACAGGGCTTCTGCCATCATTTTGCATTTATATGTATGTCTTAAGTTTTTATGGCTTCCCTGGTGGCTCAGAGGTTAAAGTGTCTGCCTGCAGTGTGGGAGACCTGGGTTCGATCCCTGGGTTGGGAAGATTCCCTGGAGAAGAAAATGGCAACCCACTCCAGTATTCTTGCCTGGAGAATCTCATGGACAAAGGAGCCTGGTGGGTTACAGTCCACAGGGTCACAAATCTTACAGTGCATTTTGAGGGGTATTCATTAGAATTATTTACAATGTTCCTGTTCTTTTCCTCCTTCTGGGAATATTGCAGAATTATATTTCCCACTCCCTTAAAAGTTGGGCATAGTCATGTGATTTGTTCTCTCCAATAACATATGAGCAATAATAGCGTGCACCACTTCCTGAGAAAGCATTTAATTACCCATGCAAGACACAGCTACTGTCTCTTTCTCTTACATGAGGAAATGGAAGCTTCATCAGCTTGGTTCCTTGAGGGACAAAGGTGAGCAGAGCCTCCTGCTGACCTATGCTTGAAATATAATGTAGTCAAGAAACATATTACCAGTCCACTAAGATGTGGGGATTTACTATGGTCACATAACCTTGTCTGTCCTCACCACTTCATTCCCTCAGGACAGGAACAGTACCATTTATCTTTGGGTCTTCATGGTGCCATAGTCAAATCAGACTAGAATGTAAGTATTATATTTAAACTCTGATTTCTGATTTTTTCTTAATTCACAGTGTCCCATTTTAAAGATTCCTCTCTCATCTGTTTCTGCCTTCTCATTACTTTAGTACTTTCTGCTCCATTTTAGCACCATTCTGGCTTCTAAAATGCGAAAGTTAAAAATTCTAATCAGCTCATAATTCGGTGTTGATCACCATGTAACATCTTGTAGAGAATAAGATGGCCACCCTCTGATGACTGAGTGAACAGTTTCTCCAGCTCAGCCGTAGCAGTGCTCTTCGGGGAAGGAAAGGAGTCTGGCACACAGGCATGCAGCTCTGAGGGATGAAAGTCATCAGCTTACAAGGGGATGTGAGTGTTATAGCACAGGTCGCCGTGTATCCTCTGCCCAAGCAGATGGCACAATGACATGGTGATACATGTAATAAAAGTTTTCCTCCATTTGCCTTTATATGCCTTTAAAAACCCTCAGCTTTGAGTATATGATTCTGTGAGGAAAAAAAAAATCCTCTTTCTATGATCCTTTTTAAATGCCACTGTTAAACAATGGACTATCCAAAAAGAAAAGGCTTCCAACACAGACAGTCTCTACCTGAAAGAAATGCCTAACATTTACTTATTCTCTCTATAATCCTTACAGTAACTTAAAAGGCATATTTTTTTCTTGCTCATGTAAGTGTATTATACATTACTCCAGTCATTTCCTGGACATCAGTACGGAGCTGCCTACTATATGCATTAGTTCATAGGGTTAAAAGCAAAAGACCCACAGCCTTCTTAATATTTTCTTCTATCTATTAACAGTTCTAACACAGTATCTATTACCTCCTCCAGCATCCACAGCTCCAAATATGCCCTTTCATAGGAAAAGGTCCAGCTCATTACAGACCATCTGTTGAATATTCTGGAAGTTAAAATTAAGCCTGTAGGCACTGTCTCTATGATTTATGTTTCCTAAAGTCAATTACAAATTTTCAGCCAGAGGTATCAAAACTTTGAATTTAACTTGAAGTTTTCATTTTTACAAATGCCAACTGCTTTATTTTAGAGGGAAATATTTCTATGTTTACTAAAACTATTCAGTTCAGTTGCTCAGTCGTGTCCGACTCTTTGCGACCCCGTGAATCGCAGCACGCTAGGCCTCCCTGTCCAACACCAAAACTAAAACTATTAATATAATGTAATTTCCTATAGATACTTTCTGAAAGACAAACAAATCTTCAGGTTTAAAAAACAGCTTAGAGAATTTTATCATGTTTAACAAAATCAATCTGTGGAAGGAATCTAGGTTTTTTCAAGCTAACAAAGTGTTTAGGGACCACAGGAAATATATCTTTAGTGTTAAAAATACATAAATCTGTGAGCTCAGGTCTGTGCTATGAATGGAATAAGATCTTCTGCCCCATATCACTCACAACCATACCCAGGAGAAGTCCTGCATTTTCTTATGATGGGTCATTGGGTGGGTTTCTGCCTTTAAAATCTATCAACATAACAGCAAGAAGAAGCCACAAAGGAAAAAGATTAATAGGTTCCCATACACAAATGTTTAAACTCCAATACTAAAATAATGATAAAATATTTATAAAAATTTAGGTATTTCCAACATAATATCTCAGCACAGAGAGATCTTTTATAAATCAACTATACACACACACAAGAAGATAAAAAATGACCAGTAGACCTAAGGAAAGAAAAGAGGGATTAAGCTCTCCAAATGAAATTTTTTACTCAGCTTATAAGCAAAGATTTTTTTTTAAATAGTAATAGGATTAAGGAGAGTATAGAGCATACTTTTGGTGCCAATAGATATTGAAGTCAACTTTTGGGAAAGTAATTTAACTACATATATTAAAATACCAGTAAATGTAGATTCCCTTAAATCACCAGTTCTAATTAAAAGTGTTTGTCCTCATCCAGTCACTAGACAAGTATCTGTAAGGATTTTTATTGCAGGGAGTTTGATACACATGTTGATAATATCTTGATGGATGCATACCAAAATATTAAGCTGTGAAGATCAACAAATTAAATCCGAAAAAGTCACTAGTTTTTTTTTCTTCTTCTTATAATTTACTCATCTGTATGTCTAAAGTTTCTGTAACAAATACCTATTACTTTTGTAACAGTCTGTCTCATTTTTATTCTCTTTTACAGAAATGTAATTTAAAAGCATAGAAAGGGTGATTGGAACTTTGGAATTCTCATCCAGGGTTACTCATAAGTCAAATTGTATTCCAATCAAGAGCAGATTAAGTGTGAAAAACAAAATAGTAGACTCCCTTACACAGCAACTCTTGTTTCTTTTCTGGTTACTTCTACCTGCATAGAGAATTGTTTAAGGAAGATGTTTATGATCCTATATGTAGTCTAGAAAATTTTGGCCATAAAGTCACAATCTTCTATACTTGCACAATAACTTTTTAACAAGACCAGATACCTGAACAAAATCTTTAGGAATGCAGGCTATGGCAGGCAGTAGAAGAGAAATTGACACCAATTTTCCTGAGAGTCCTTTTGGGGACTTTGGTGTGAAAGCCTCTCTTTCCCCTGTATTGAGTCCTGGCTACACATGGGAAAACAGAAGCAAATGAGAATGCCAAGCCTAGACAGAAGAACCAGAGCATGACCATGGACTGTGAGGTAGCCAGGCTGGCAGGTGTAGGCCTGAAATGGCTGCAGTAAAACGCCTGCAACAGTCACACATTTACAGTCAGTTTGGCGGTGTTTCCAGGCCAGGCCGAGGGATTTCATTGTCCCCATATTAGGCAATGACAAAGATTTCAAATGGACCGAACATTTTACATTACTGTCAACAGCACTAACGTAGATTTGGCTGGCAGAGGAGAGGGAAACCAAGAGTGTCTGCATTATTGACTCCAGAGGAACGCTGAGTACCATCTGCTCTCAACCACCGTCACCACCACCCAGCGCAGCTCTTTCTGCACCACACCCTCACCCCATTTCTGTGAGCCCTCCCCCACCAGTCCTGGTCCAAGAACCTGAAATCCCAGTGTTTCTCCAAATACACATTTGGAAAGTCATTTTCAATGCAGCAGTTGGTAACACAGGAGAGCTCTTAATGTTGCATGATATTGTCTGCTCTTGTCCAGTTCCAAAAATTATCTACTCTTCCAACTTTCATTCTAAGACTAAATGCAATGCTGCAGTGCTTCTCTTATATAATGTGGGAGGAGAGGAGTGGCCAGACCATACGGTGTGGAAAACCAGTAATTCCCACACCAGGGTCTATAAACTGGTTCAGGGTCATAAAAGAATAGGAAAGCCTACTGAATTAGTCATAGGATCTGGGTTGCATGAGCAAAGACAAGTTTCTAAAACACCTACAAACCACACGTGGTATCGACATTTGTGTCCAGCTGATTTTTTATGACCTTTCAGAAAATGAACTGTCCCACTCTCAAAAACTAGAGGAACAGTATTAATAAGTAAGTCAAAACCAAAGCCAAATCCAGTAGTGATTATAGTACTACATTTGATCTCTATGGACTATAAAGAATATAGAAACAAGAGAGAAAAACTCAAGAGCTTTTCATTGAAAACAAACACAAACCATTTATACAGAAGCAGTTCAAATTTTATTTATAGATTTGTTTAAAAGCATATAAAGGATTTTTCTTTTGCTCACATTTGTAGCCTGAATTAAGAAAACAGGGATAGAAATCTAAAGGTGCCAGAGCTTCCCCAAACCTGATCTGAGAAGCAGAAAAAAATTAGCTGTTTAGAGACAGGCAGGCAGCACCCACAGTTCTCACTAACCTGAAACAATCAAATGACTCCCTGCTATTCTAGCGTACTAACATGGCTGTAATTTTACTTCCAATAAGAGGCAAAAACAATTAGAAAAATAATGCAACATTTCACTAGCAGTAGAGATTAAATATGAGTTCAGTAATCTGTGCCTACAAATATGCATAAATAATGACAGGGAGAAGAAACCAGTCATCCTCAGCCGCTCAGCTGAGTGAGTGGGCAGTTGGAGTCAAGGTAAAACACAGTGAGGCTGAACAAAGCTGCAAGAAAGAAAAACATCTCGTGTGGTTTTTCAAGGTCAGTTGACAAAGGCCAGACATAAGCAAATATTTCTCATGTATCCTGGAAGAAAAAGAAAATGAAAATTAGCACCAGCAACAAAACAGAATTCAAAGCCTTTGCAAATCCAAAATGAAGTTCCTCCAAAAAACACTCTTGACTATATGACTATTTTTTTAATGATTTAAAGTCCCAGTGAAATGATTTAATTTTCAAGTTCCATTTCGACTCACTAAATGGTCTCTGTCAACAATGTATTGGCTTATTGAGTGACAGCTCATCAGCTGTGTTCTGAGAGATAGGCTAACACGGGTGACAACTAATAGTGTTCACAAATATTGTCACCCACCTCCATAGTTAGAGCAAGGACAGGGCAAATACCATATGGAGCAGAGCCACTTAAATGGAAATGTGTGGAGTAGAAGCACAGTGTATTATACAGCAGGAAGGTGGCGTCTAAGGGGGCCTTGAGGAAAGGAGATAGACTTAAATGAGTTCCCTCCCCCCACCACGTGCAAACAGTCATGTCACCTCGATCAAGCCTCCCAGACTACCAGGCCAAGGTACACCAAGGTTTCAGACTACTGGCTCTAACATTCTGGGAAACTAAAATATCGGGTTGCCTCATGGATCATGGCAAATGCTTAACTGCCCTTGAAGACACAGGATTCAGAGTTTCCACAGCATCTCAAAGGGTCTCACCTGCTAGTATCAGGGAAATTATCATTTGAACTGATTCTTTAAATATCCTACCTTAGATACATCTTATATGTGATTTCAAAGAAAAGCTTTGGATGTGCTTTTATTATAGATTTTTGATCCCTTGTATTAGATAAATTTATTTTCTATACCTAGTTTGCTAGAGACTTTTACCATAAATGAGTATTGAAATTTATCAAATGCTTTCTCTGTATCTATTGAGATGTTTCTTCTATAATCTATAGGTGTTTCTCCTATAATTTATGTGGTAAATTATCTTGGCTTTTTTTTTGGTTCTATTTATTTGTGATGAGCCAAACTTACATTTCTGAGATAAGTATATACTATGCTTTTTTAAAAAATTCATTGTTAAATCTGTCAAAACTTTGTTGTGATTTTTTTTATCTATGTTTATGAGTGAGACTGGCCTATGATTTTTTTTCTGTATAGTCTTTGATTTTGATTCTACATTTACCTGCTTAATCCTTTGGAAGAATACTCCCTTCTTTTCATTTATCTGGAAAACATTCTGGACATTTGGAATAATCTGTTTCTTGAACATTTAGTAAAACTTTTCTGTAATATGTGTAGGCCTGGTTTTTATTTTATGGGAAAACAGTACCTAATCTAGATATAATTTAAATCATTTTGAATCCTACCTACAAAGTGTAAAAGAAACTGTCTCCCCTGTCTTGAAAACAGAGCATGTTGTCAATCTCTTGTGTTTTGCCAAATAATAGATAAGAAGTGACATTTTGGTTTAGTTCAATTTGTATTCCTTTTGTTATAAATTCATTGGGTGCTTTAATTTCAAAGATTATAATTTTTTATTCCTAGAAGTTCTATTTTGCTCTCTTTCAGTCTTCCTTGTTGTCTTTGTCTCTTGTTTTTGCTTATCATTTTAAACTCAATATTTATTCCAAATGTTTTATACATAGATATCTTAAATTCAATATCTAATCATTTAAGTATATCAAATTATTTGGTTCTAAATTTTGTTTTGGTGACCCTCACCCACAGCTGTTTCCTGTCCTTGTGGTAAGTTCCAGTCACTGTGTTATACTTAGGATATATCAGTGAACAAAACAGTCAAAGAGCCCTGCTCTGATGGAATAGGGAACGCAAATTATCACAAGGAGAGAATAATAGTAATTGATCAACAAAACATCTAAGAAAATGATGTTAGAAAATTAGACCAGAGGTTGCAGAGTGTTATAGAAAAAAGAAATGGAGCCTGGAAAGAGAATTGCAGGAGTCTGGTGGCAGCATTAAATGGATGGCCAAGGAATCCTTGGAACTTAAGAAAATACTTAAAAGAGAACAAATCATTTGGATGTTTTGGAGGAGAGTATAGAGGGAGCAGCCAGTTCTTAAGTATTCAAAGACCAGCCAAAGACAGCTGGTGCGGCTGAGAGGAATGAGGAAGCGCGGCAGTCGGAGGAGAGTGCCCGAGAAGTAGCGTGGGCTCTAGGGCTTGAAGCACCTGTAGGATGAGTAATAGACATCTGTGCTTTTACTGTGAAGACTTTGGCTTTTACTCTGGAGAGTCGTCAGAGCCACTGGAGGGCTTTGGGCCAAGGAGTGACAGCAGATGACTTGTTTTTCAGTCTCATGTTGAGACCAGACCCTAGGTGGAAGTGTGGAAGCAAGGACACCATCTAGAAGATGGTTTCAAGAACTGAAATGAGCAATGATGGCGGTTGGAATCAGGATAATAGTGGTGAAGGTGGATGAAGCTGCGAGACTGGATACATTTTGAAGGAAGAGTCAAGGAGACTTGCTGATGCATCAGCGGTAGAGGTGTAAGAGTCAGTCATGCAAACATGAAAAAGTGCAGACAGAGAAGTGGGGTGAAGGGCATCAAAGGTGAAGTTTTAGACATGTTAAGGTTGAAATGTCTACCAGACACACAAGTAGTGATGTTGGGTAGAAAAATGGATCTGCAAGTTTAGAGGAAGAGATCGAGGCAAGAAGTTGAAATTTGGGACTAAAAAGTATATTGGTATTTAATTTCATGGGAATGAATGAGGCCATGAAGGTAATAAGTGAACGTAAAGAAGGTAGTCCAAGATGTATCCCTGAGGCACTCTAATGTCAGAGAGGACAGAAAGCTAGAGGGGATTCAGCAAAGGAGAATGGAAAGCAGTGGTTACTGAAATAAAACTCAGGAGAGTACAGAAGCCAAGTAAACAAAGAGTTTCAAAGAGGAGGCAGTGATTTACCATGACAAATGATGCTAATCAGTCAAAAGATGAAGACTGAGAAATAACCACTCGATTTTGCAATGTAGATAATGTTAGTGACCACGAGAAGAACTTTGTGGTTAGATGGTCTAAATTCTGATTAGAGGGGGTTTAAGAGAAAAGGGAATAAAGAAATTGGAGACAGGACAAATACCTCAAAGTTCTTCTCTAAAGGGAAACAAAGAAATAGGACATAGGCAAGAGGAAAATGGGCATCAATATAATTTAATATTTACATTTTCTGCGGATGAGAATTTTCTAGTCGAGATGACATGTGACAGTTTGGAAGAGAGGGAGGAGCATTGTTAGAACAAAGTCCCCCAGCAGATGGAGAAGACAGAATCTGTGCCATAATGAAAAGCAGACACAGAGGAAGGGATATCTGTAGTAAAGTGAGGTGGAGATGAGAACCTGGGCAAGTCTTTGCCTCTGTGTCACTGCTTCTTTCACACAAGTGAAAAGCCAGTGACCACGCTGGACTTGGGTATGCCTGTCTTAGTAAGGAATCATCAGTCATCCTCACTCACATCATATCCTGAGAAAGTGATGTTTCTCTCTTTCTATCTGTGAGGAACCCAAGTGGAGATTCATAGCTTATTACCTAAGACCTACCAACAGTCAGGGGTAAGCAAGACTCCCACATGAATACACATGAATGAGTATTCATTTAGTCTCTCCTGTCATCCTCTCTTCAACCCCAGGTATTTTTCTCTGTATGTGTGCTTAGTCTCTCAGTCGTGTCCAACTCTTTGCGACCCCATGGACTGTAGCCCGCCAGGCTCCTCTGTCCCCAGGATACTCCATGCCCTCCTCCAGGGGATCTTCCCAACCCAGGGATTAAACCCAGGTCTCCTGCACTGCAGGCAGATTCTTTACTATCAGAGCCACCAGGGAAGCCCTTTCTATGTATATGCACCTTCTAAATTGGGGTTATTAAGTACAGGAGAAAATGTACAGCAAGGTTCCAAGTCCTGTCCAAAATCTGAGTTTCAATCACATTTCACTACTTATAAATTCTATAAACTTGGATAGTGTCTTAAAATCACAATGCCCTATTTTCCACATGACTCCTACTCACATATTCTTTTAAGTCAATAATTTGTCAATTTCATACACAATGCAAAGATACTGTTTTGATTCTTTTCTATCTTTGTACATGGTCTCTACTCTGAATGCCTTAGTGATACACAGGAACATACATTATAAATAGACACATCCACTATGCATTCTCTACAATTTGCCTACATTTAATTATCTTCAATATATATTGAGAGAGATTGTGAGATCTCTCCATAAATTTTAACCACTAGATGCATTCCAAGAAATCATGCATAGCAAATCTCTAACAGATTATTTTCTCAAAAATGATCTTTTGTCCACCAAGTATTTATTAAGGGGTGATCTCCTCTGGAGTTACCAGGTCAGCAAGTACTTGATTATTTTCTCATATTTTACCAGTTTAAAGATTTCTGTCTGTTCCTTTTTTTTTTTTTAATAAGTACAGATACACTTGGGCTTCAATTGAATTGTAAAACCCACTGTGGTTAGTTTTAATTCTGTACACATTGCAAACCCCACAACCCCATACATTCCAAAGCTTTGGTGCTGTTTAAATAATCTACTGTGCACACAAAACACATTACATACATATTACAACATAGTCGCAAGGCTTTCTTCCCCAAAATCTGTAAGAACATTTCATTTTCAAAAAGTGCCTTTTGCCATAGGGTTTTTTTAAAAATCATTTTGTAGTGAAAAATTAAATACTGATTTCTTTGATGTGCTAGTTTCACTGAAAGAATATGTTACAAGAGAATGCTTACTATTTTTAGAACCATATTTCACTGAAAATCTTCCTGGAAAAAAAAATGTTCCTTGGTTTTTATTGTAGGCCTGGGCAAAGGGTGATTTAAAAAAAAAAAAAAAAAAGCCTTGCAGTCCAGGCAATCACACAGCAAACAAAGGGCAGGTGTCATTTTTTATTGTGATTGGCATTGGGCTAGAGCTGAAAGCCGGACTTTCTCCATCTCTCAGAAGCTATGGTGGAATTTACAGTAATCACCCCACCTGCCTGCCCACTACACAGCTGAATGGCACACACAAAAAATATTTATCTGGAGAGAAGGCCACAACATATTTTTTAAATTCTCTTTGTTTTTATTCTTCAACTTGGAAATATTTAGTTTTTGAGAAAAAAAAATAATAAAACTCACCCAGCTGTTACCACTATTCATATTCCAATAACCACCGAAGTGCTGGAGGCCACCTGGTTGACTTTCGCCTTGGAGTCGGTCCAGAAAAGCATTATTTACCCTTTAAAATAATGAAAAGTGTGGGTGAGTGGAAAGCTTGATGCAGGGCTGAGAGATTTCTGAGAACCTAATGTGCTGTCTGAATGGACTGTGGGGCTCTCTGCCCCCATTCAACTCAGAAGAAATCTACAGACACTTCTGTTCACATTAACCACATGACGTGTTGTGAACAGTCCTTTGGTGGAGTTGGTGGCGGTCTTGGCTCAGTCCCAAAGAGGCATAAATTCTTCCCTCCAGAGTTTCACTCACCCACCTCTACTAGTTCTACAAGAGTCGTGGTCACCCAAACAACCATACTCCTCAGGGCCATGCCAGGCGTGAACCCCAGAGGAGGTAGAAAGATGGAAGCTTCAGCAAGAACTAAAACATGAAGAGAAACCAAACACAGTTCTGCGGTGCCGTTAATAGTATTACAAGATAAATGTCTCTCCCATACACCCTGTACCCCATTGCCAGTCTTTCTAAGGTAAATCCCACTAGTGAAAAGTAGAAAGAAAACAGGAAGAGAGTGTGAGAAAAGGGAAACACCTGAAGAAGGAAGCCCAAGCTTTCAAAAGAAGGGGTACATCTTTCCCTGATGTCTGATCATACTGGCAGCAACCAATTTCAGAAATAAAGTCAAACATATAAGAGGTAAAACTAAAAAGAAAGGCAAGAAGTGATTATCCTAACAGTCAAGGTAGGGTTACCTGTAGGATGATGGTTATTTTGTGTCACTGGAGCTGGCTCCCTGGGTGTCCATTTTACAATTAATCACCCTAAATATCCTTTTCATGGACTTGTGTGTGTTATGTCTTAGAGTTTTTAAGTTTAAAAAGGAAAAAGGCCACAGCATGCTCTGAGTTGCCCGTGTGTGGCTGAGCAGAGTCAGAGACCTGGCAGCTGGAGAAATAGCATGGCAATAGGTTCCCTATGATGTGAATGGATTATTGAGGAACAGCAGTGTGAAGGCCATATGCTTCTCAACAGAGACACAGTGCCTGGAGCCCAGAAACCCTTCAATCCATGCTTGTGGGAGAGGGGTTAGGCAGGACCTAGTGAGGTGAGCCTCCTTTTCAGTCATGAGGTTTAGCGAATGTGGTCATCATGGGTGGCTCTAAGTCAACATCTGTGTAAGATTTGGGAACTTGGAGGATAATGACTGCTGAGTGGCAGAGTCAGAGGCTGGGGGTTTTGCCTATTGGTCTTACTCAGTGTGTTAAGCTAAAATGCCAACTGCATGTTGACTCAGGTTAGTCTCTGATTTATGGTTGCTGTTTTCAACTTCAAGCCCCATTTGGCAGTGGTTACATCTTAGTTATTAGAAAGCTTTTTCTTTTTTTTTAAAATCTCTCATCATAAAATCTACCAAGGTGTCATCTTCTGGTCCGCCTCGTGGTGGTAGTTTAGTTGCTAAGTCGTGTCTGACTCTTTCAATCCTGTGGACTGTAGCCTAGCAGGCTCCTCTGTCCATGGGATTATCCAGGCAAGAATACTGCAGTGGGTTGCCATTTCCTTCTCCACTGGTCAGCCTAGTTCACTTCAGGACTGAATGTTTACACTGCCTTTTCTAAACCTCTCAACATGCAGATTGAAATAAGATACCTGAGCTGGAAACTTGAATATTAAGGAAGAAGGAACTGGCCTTGATTCCCCTAAAACTATACAACCAATGGTATTGTACATACGCCTGTACTGTCCAACTATGTGTTGGACAGTCCATACACCTGGGGCTGTTTTTATCCAGTCTCTGTCCGTAACAAAGATGGACGTTCCCTCAATATCCCTCATCCCACCTCACATCCAATCCACTAGAATCCTTGTTGGCTCCACCCACTAAACACATCCTGAATTTACCTTTTATTTCCATGGCCACCATTCTAGTCCAAATCCCTATCTTCTCTCATTTGCCTCTCTTTCCACTCCTGCCCTCTGCAATCCATTCTCCACACAACCACTTGAATAAGTTATAAAAGGGACCAGGCCTTCCTTTTGTTTAAAACCCTCCCACGACTTATTAGTCTTAGAATAAAATAATTGACTTACAAAATCTTCTATTTCCTGTCTATCTTTCTTTTCTCATTTTGTAGTAGTCTCTTTCTCACCATCTATAAGCAAATCATTTGGGACTCAGGAAGTTCAAGCTTATTCCCGATTTAGGGCCTTTGTGTTTGTTGCTATGCTTGATAAGACGGGACATCCCATTGTAATGTCTTGCCCCCTTCCCACCTCTGTGTGACTGACCCTTGTTCTTGGATGTCACCTCTTCACTGAGGAACTATTGCCTGTAATCTCTCCCTTAGTGTCGCTTTGTGATGTGGTCCTCATGCTGTGCATTGCTATCTGAAATAACCTTGCTGCTAAATTGTTACCTTCTGTTCATCTCCTCCAGACTGCAAATCCCATGCGGCCAGGGACCTTCTCTGCCTTGTTTGCACCTATTCCTAGTGCCTAGAACAAAGCACAGGGTATGCCCTGATTCCTAAGAGGTGAATGGATGAATTGTCCAGGTGCATGGTCCATGCATTAGCCTCTTTCTGTGACTGCAGCTGCATTGTAAAATTAGCCATGGTAGTGAGAGTACTTCATTGCCCACTGCCCTCCATTCACTTAACACTTTGAAGATGGATGACTTTGTCATGTACACAAGGTGATGTGATTCACTTTTGAGCTTGTTACTAACAGGACAGCAGTCTGGGTCAACTAGAGATCACGGGTGGTAAAGAGATTACTTTTTCAATTTCTATCAAGAATTTGTAATAGGGAAGAATCTTTTGTATTCTATTACAAGTTAATCACCAGGGGGATGTTGCCTATAAGCTTAAATTATACATAATGGCCCATCTCTTAGAACCCTGCTTCTCAGATAATGAGCATTAAGCTAAAATACCTTTGTTTAGCTTGCAGGAAACATCCTGACCAGGCCCTCTATTAATGACTGCAGGAAAGAAGAAACTAACATATAAACCCCAGTGACTGACTGGAACCAGGAAATGTTTGACTTTACTCCTTCCCCTTTTAGTAGAAAAGAAGCCTGAATTCTAATTCAGGCAAGACTGGTTCTTTGAGACACACGTCTACCATCTTTTGCCGGCTGTCCAATAATGTTGCTATTCTTTGTCCCAACAACTCATCTCTCAATTTATTGGCCTGTCATGGGACGAAAAGTGCGAGCTTGGACTCAGTAACAAATTCAAATGGGGGGAAAAGTTCCAGTTTATATTTTTGTTTACTAGTTTTAGAAAATACATATATTTCATTGCTGTCAAGCTAATGCTTAGGGTTTTCTTCAAAGGCTTAACTTGGATAAAAACTGTTGTTCAAAGATGATTCATGTTTCAATAAATCAGTTCAGTTCATTCCAATTTCCAGATTGCAGCCCAGTTCTAGTCCTTCACCCCCAGTGCTCTGTTTTTTCCTTTGAAGTTTTAACTTTCTTCTCTTCCTCAGAAAGTTACACTGGGTCAGGTTCAGATGCCATTAGGTTCAATCGTTACAGGATTGGTTGTAAAGCTTGTTAGGAATCTGCATGATTTCTATTATAAAACTCAGGGCTGCATTTTCTGCTATGTGAACTTCCAAACAGTAGAAAACACATGGTCTTCTTGTCTGCAATAAAATTATGTCCTTGGAGAAAACATAACTTAACGACCCCTTTACCCAAACCACAAAGCTTGTATTGCAACCCTCAGCAGGAGTGGACAAAACTATTTTATTCATTAAGTGACAACTGAATGAGTATTTTCATATGAAAAGATCGAAAAGCTCACTGTAAACACCAAAGGACAATACAAACATGAGCTTTTATCAAAAACTGATAGTATAAATAAAATATGTGTAAAGACTTGATCAATTATTTCAAAACTGGTTACTGAGTTTATTATCCAGAGAGATTTCCTATTGGATTAAATTGGGATCTATATTTAACTAGAATCAATAGAAAGAATAGACGGTGGAGGAAAGAAATAGTGCCATCAGTATTTAGGTATTCAGCAATAAGGAAATAAAGGTCAAAGTTCCATAACAAAAAGTAATCTTTTTGACCTCTAATCAAATAATGCATTTTTATTGGGTGCCCACTGAAGATTAATTTCTTCGCAGTGAGCCCTATTAATGTGACATATCACTATCTTTAAAATGCCTAAAGCTTTATAATCCAATTAATCCTCAGAAATCCAGAGAAATACTGGCTACTAATAACTAGTGTTATAGAAATATCAGGTTTTTTAATAGACTTTTAAAGAGAAAAAGTGAAAGATTAATTTATGACCTAATTTATTAAAAAAAAAAAAAAGTAGCAGTAAATGTTATATGGCAGCCTGAATGGCGAGGGCAGTTTGGGGGAGAATCAGTTCGGTTCAGTTCAGTTGCTCAGTTGTGTCCGACTCTGCGACCCCATGGACTGCAGCACACCAGGCCTCCCTGTCCATCACCAGCTCCCACGGTTTATCCAAACTCATGTCCATTGAGTCAGTGATGCCATCCAACCACCTCATCCTCTGTCGTCCTCTTCTCCTCCAGCCTTCAATCTATCCCAGCATCAGGGTCTTTTCAGATGAATTAGTTCTTCGCATCAGGTGGCCAAAGTATTGAAGTTTCAACTTCACATCAGTCCTTCCAATGAATATTCAGGACTGATTTCCTTTAGGATGGACTGGTTGGATCTCCTTGCAGTCCAAGGGACTCTTAAGAGTCTTCTCCAATACCACAGTTCAAAAGCATCAATCCTTTGGCGCTCAGCTTTCTTTATAGTCCAACTCTCACATCCATACATGACTACTGGAAAAACCATAGCTTTGATAGACGGACCTTTGTTGGCAAAGGTCCAACTGTGGGGGAGAATGGATACATGTATATATGTGTGTGGCTGAGTCCCTTTCATGTTCAACTGAAACTATCACAGCATTGTTTGTTAACTGGCTATATTCCAATACAAATTAAAAAGTTTTTAAAATGAAAAATAAAAACAAAAGAAAAAATAGGTAGTAATAATGTTTCCCCTTTATCCAACAAAATAGTCTAACCAGTGTATCAGAATTTTGATGTTTCCTTACAACCAGAGAGGGGCTTCCCTGGTGGCTCAGACAGTAAAGAATCTGCCTGTAATGTAGCAGACCCAGATTCAATCCCTGGGTCAGGAAGATCCCCTGGAAAAAGAAATGGCAACCCACTCCAGTAATTTTTCCCAGAGAATCTCATGAACAGAGGACCCTGGTGGGCTATAGTCTATGGGGTCGCAAAGAGTCAGACATAATTGAGTGACTAACACTTTCACTTTTTCACTTTATAACCAGAGAAAAACATATAAATTTGCATTTAACATTTTAAAACTATCTTGACCATGGAAGCAGAATAATCCATTCAAAATAATATGAATGCACAGCCACAGTTGGCAGGTACAGCAGAATTAGGAACTTCCATTAACACTTTCTAAAGTCTCATTTACAAAATGAAACCACCACAATTTAAAAGTATGCCTTAGCGATAGTGGGAAGGTTAAACACATAAATGAAACCAGTCAGTTTTGAAAGAATTTTCTCCTTTAAATCATGAAAGCCTTTATATTAAATTCTTCTCCTGAGACACTCAATCACTTGGCAATAAACTCAAATAACCCAACTGCTCCCTAGGAAAATCTAGAATAATGATAGATAAGGTAATTATTAGCACTGACCCAATATCAACATGATATTCTGGGCACTCTTAATGTCTGACATTAGAAATAAGATAATGACTATTTCCACTATTAAAAATTACTTACTGATTCTAAAAATTTTTCCCTAATATATTAGTCAACATAAAATAACTAATGGTAGTTCTTGTCTGAGCTTTTATATTCAGGTATGAGCATCTAACCATCTATACTAGTTCAGTTATTATAAAGTAGTGTACAAATGGTAAGGATTATATAAAAGGATTACCACGCTTTGTCTTATGGGAGGGAGATTAAGTATAACCTAAACAAACATATAGCTTGACAGCTGAGTCCACTTTCTAGGGTCAATTTATGCTGCCAATTCAGAAAAATTAGATATTGTTTGTATGTATGTGTGTACATGTGCACATACCACACCCCAATAATATAATGATTAAAAAACTAATATAGATTCCAAAATCCTGTTCAGTATTACTGTGTTTTCCTAAAACATTGCAAAAACTTTATAGGTAATTGTTTTAACCAAGGATGCTTATTTTAGTGGTTTATACCTCCTGTGTTCAGCTTGGTGGCTTTTGGTTCTTTCTTCCTCCTGTTGCTGTCGTTTAAATTCCAGTAATTCACCCTAGAAACATTAAAATATGGTTTTCAGTTAACATGGTTGTACAGAAGACACCCAAATCAATTACATATTTAACCTTAGCTAGGACAATATTTCATTTTTGAAATTTTTACTTAAGTGCCATTTCCATGTGAAATTGTTTTCTTATATAACTAGGTAGCAAAAATAATTGTGCCTTAGCCAAATAATAACTGTGAGTGTAAAATTGTGAGATTAAAAAGGCAATGTGCATGTTCAAGCTATTAGACCACTAGGTACAACATACACAGGAGAAAACACAATGTGAGCCAAACTCACCTGTGTCTTACAAAGAAAAACAAATCAAATTAGTTTCCTTAAGGAATGTTACACAATGCTATTTCTTGGTAATTTCTTGAGCTTCTTTTTCCCAACAAGTTCACAGCTGCTTACAAATATATATTGGACTCAATTCTGTAGAGCAGTTCCATTAGAAACACATTTTGCATCCTGGAGAATAATCACACAGCTATCATTGACTAGTTATTTCTAAAACTAGCAGAACACGGGAGTGGATGCTTTGCTTCAAATAGGAGGTCATATTACTCCAACTAAATCTCCAGCTTCTGACATTCTACCTTCTTGGAAGAGTCAGCAACTTCCACATCCCGTTACTGTGCTCACAGTATCAAACCAAGCAACTAGGTTGCCAGAGAATCTCAACACTCAACTGCCTACACCTTAGGCAGACCAAGTTATAACCTCATGTCCCAGGCAGAAAAAGGCAGAGGGAAGTTATCAGGCCCCTGTCAGGGGTTAGTGCCGGAGTTAAAGAGGTTTTCTGAGAGAGAAACTACAGTCACCTCTTGATAAACACATAGCAGCTTGTGTATTTTTTTAACCCGCAAACTTCCATGATGAAAAGTATAAAATAAGTTCAAAATTCAGATTGACATTTTATTCTTTTAATTTTATTCTAAGGCCTTCCAACATTTTATAGCCTACAAAATAAGGACTGGTTTCTTATACTGTGATAATCCAAGTAAGCTACACATTAATCCCTAAAGCACAATATTTAATCCTAATTTCTCCTGAGCACCAATGACAAGGGAAAAAAAGTACTCATTCAGTCACTTCACAAGTATTAAATGCTGAGGCTTGTGCTAGAGACTTACTTTTTCACAGTGGCATAAAGTCTTTCACTTTAATTTCTGCCACTGTATAAGCATATATTAAAAATCTACCAAGCAACAGTACTACTTACACTAGGCTTATATTAAAATTAAGGAAGTCCCAGTCTTCCCCCACACCCATACAGTCATGTTCAGTTTTTGTGTGTGGTTTCATCTGTCAATTGCCTTGTTTAAAGCATGAATATTCTTCTGTTTCTTAATTAAAAAAAAAAAATAGCATTAACATTTGGCCTCCTACCATGGAGATGTACATCTCTATTACTACCTCCATCCCAATGCCCACTTCCCTTCCCGGTATACCACCATCCTCATCCTTCATCCTGACAACTTTGTTTAAGTTTCACTGTGGTGAGGGAAGAGTCCTAGGGGTCTTACCACTCCTCAGCTAGATTTCCAAGTCACCCTTTTATCAACTCTAGCCCTCCAAGGTACCAGGTGCGTCTAATTCCACATCTATATCAGGACTGCTTCAATATCAGTATTACGTGTCTTGAAAATGAGTTCTGCCTTCTCCTGCTCTTCCTACCAGCTTCCAAAATTGTGCTGATAACGTTTTTTGCTGCAGCCTCCTGGTCTGCACTTTTGTTCTACATACTGGCTTATGCCTTTTTAGAAAACATTTCCTTTGTTGTCTTTTTAGGGGATCTAGGGAAAGAGGGACTGGAGTTAAGCAAATGAAATGTTTTGAAAGTGCAGTGTTTAACCAGACCTTAATATGCTGAAGCAAAAATTATACCAGAATTCTGTTACCTGATCCTCACAACAATTCTCAAAGGTAGGCAGATAGCATTTTTTGATGAATGAATGGATAAACATTATTACACTTGTTTTATAGAAGAGGAAACAAAGGATCAGAGACTCAGTTTAAATGTTTTGTCAGGGGCTAAATGGCTCCTAAGTAACAAAATAAAGACGAGAGCTTAGACATTTTTGTATCTAATCTGTAAAAATGCATCCAGTATAGGCGGTGGAGATGAAGGATAACTTGTCACTAGTTAATCATACTCAAGAATAAACAGCCAGGCTGGATGCATGAGACAAGTGCTCGGGCCTGGTGCACCGGGAAGACCCAGAGGGATCAGGTAGAGAGGGAGGTTGGGGGGGGGGGGTTGTCGGGATGGGGAATACATGTAAATCCATGGCTGATTCATGTCAATGTATGACAAAAACCACTATAATATTATAAAGTAATTAGCCTCCAATTAATAAAAAAAGGGGGGGAAATAAACAGCCATATCTAGAACTGTAGAGCCCATTTACACTCAAAAATTCTAGCAGAATCTATCTAATCTAAGTTCAAACCTAAATCCCTCTTGTCAAAGGATGCTAATTCTTCCCACTTATATTAACGCATTTCTCCAAGGAGCAACTTCTATATCCAGCCATTCCAAGTTTGATAACATGAACCCTGGACAAACTAAATTAGGACATCAATCCTAGATATGAGACAAAAGAGTTTTTAAAAACCTTTGAAACATATATTTTATAGATGTGTATTACCACATATTTCCTTAAAATAATTTTTAAGATAATTTTTTCAGCCTTGGCAAAAATGATCCTGAAACTTATCTGGTAAAAGATATATTAGCAAATAGCAATAAAAAAATTCCTGAAAAAAAGAAATGAGTGAGAACCAGCTTTCCCAAATATTAAAACATATCATGAAACTGCAGTAATTAAAACAATTTGAGTTCAGGAAAAGACTTACTACATGGAAGCACAGCTTACCATAAGTTGTTTTGCTAAACCCTCACAGGAGAGAGAGTTCAGTGAATGATGATGGACTAGCTGACTACTGTGAGAAAAAAATCAGAACAAGATCCTTTATTTTTACATCAAAATAAATTATACAGAGCCCCAGGACTTGAACTTAAAAGATGGAACCATAGAAGTTTCCAAAGGAGGCATGGGTAAATGTATTTATAAACTTGGAATGAGGAAGCTACAGACTCATGAAATAAAAGGATTAATAAATTTGGCTACATCCAAATTCAAAACTTCAACTGGGATAAAAACTTAAAAAGATGTTTATGACACACATAGGCTAATTCACTTATTCTTCCATTCAGTCATTCAACAATATCTGAGTGCATATTGTGAGGCAGGCTTGCATCTATGTGATGGGGATACAATAACAAGACAGATGAGATCCTTGCTTCTTGAGAGTTTATATTCTAAAAAAAGAGAAGGCCATGAATAAGTGAGAAAAATATCCACTGATAATCCTATGCAGAGGATTAAACATGCTGTTGTGAGGCTCAGTGGCTCAGTCCTTATTTTAGGTGGAGGCTCAGGGAAGGCCTGAGGAGGAAGCTAAAGACCTTATATAAACCAATAAAGAAAACACAGCCACCAAACAGAAAAAGGGCCAAGCAAAGGAGGAGGAAGCTGGCAGCTAAACCATGGAATGCCTGTAAATTTAAAAATAGTCATCATTTTCACACATAGTCAAAAGAATATAATTCAAAACAATGAGATAAAGTTTTTCTTCTGTTGACAAAAACTAGAAAAGTTTGATAGAGAATCAGGTACATTCCAGCACTTCGGTGGAGTGTCTAATTTAATAAAAAATTAGTTTTTGGAGTGCAGTAACCATAAATATTTAAAATGTACACATCCTTTGCAGAATGTTCAAAGATGTGTAAAAGGAGAGGCACATCTGAATTACTGAAACAGTTAAAGAGGAAGACTTCATGCACATTTACAAGGACCTGGCACAGTAAAGTATGGCATCATCCATACAATGGAATATTATGTAACAGCTCCGAAGAATCAGATAGATGGCAGAGAGGGGGTGCCTATGATAAGATCTCTAAGATACATTAAATGATAAAAGTAATGTTCAGAGCAGTTTGGAGGGTATGAAAAGATACACATATATCCATTTTTAACTTTTATATGCTGGTATACATATCTTAGACATTTTTATGTAAAACACATACAAAAATGTTAACTGTAACTATCATTGGCGCTCAAAGCATGGCAGGTAGGTAGGCAGAGGAAGGAAACTTTAATATCATAAGTAGTGTTTGTTGTTTTAATCTTTGAACCATGTGAACATTGCTTCCTCAAACTATCCAGAAAGGTTTATATCTGTGTGGGAGACCATTTCTGTTTCTTTCTGCTTTCCTTTATTTAAAAATCCCAATGGATATCTAGTTTTTAATACACAAAAATGTAAAAGAGCAAAACAGTACATCATGAAGCCAAGAACTGTCAGGGAAGGCAAAAAAAGAGGACAGGGAGAGACTAGCACAAAGCGTCCTGTTACAGAGGCGAGGACAGGGGAGGGGGAGACACAGAGCAGGAGGGAGGCAGGAGGCGAGTAGACGCGCACGCCACGCAGAGCCACGACTCCAGGTGGCAGAAGAGGGTGCTCGAGTTCCGCTGCACTCAGGGTTTTTATTCTACAAGCAGCAGAGCGTGTTTACTAGGGAGAGGCTGGTTTTCCTTTGGTGCCACGAAGGATAATTTCAACTAATTAATTTCTTCTGCTGAGCTGACAGCCACTGCAGATGCATCTGCATGCTTTATAAGCCTATTCCTGGCTAATTGATGCGGTTCTCACCCAGAAGTGCAACACCTCCTTGGACAGATACAAAACAAGTCGTTCCTGTCCCAAGGACTGAGCTTTGGACACTAAGAAAATAAAAATGCTCTCCAAGTCGGAGGGACATGACACACAGCATCTGAGACACTGTCAAATCTCATCTCACTCAACACATATTTGTGAAGCACCAACCATTTTCCAGACACCTGGATTCAGGCTGAAGGTACAGATGCAAAGAAGACCCATCTCCAACCTGAAGGAAATCACAGAATAATGAGGAAGACAGACCTGGGAAACAACTGTGACACAAAACAGAAGGAAAGGCATCGCTGGACACAAGTTCAAGCAACATGACAAGAGAAGAAGAAGGAAGGGATGCAGACGAGAGACAAGGAGCAAATGTTCCAGGACACTCGACACTTTAAATGCACCCACGAAGGCTCCCAGGGGAGAGAGCATGTGTCTTCTCACCGCTCTGCTTGCCTCCCTGCGTTCAGATGGAGCTCCATACAGAGAAGGTACTTAAGTCCTCTGATAAACAAAATCTCATTTTGGAGGTGCCAAAGCAGAACCTCCTGTAAACACTGGCCAAGTCAGATATGTGTGTTAGTCGCCCAGTTGTGTCCGACTCTTTGTGACCCCATGGACTATACAGTCCATGGAATTTCCCAGGCAAGAACACTGGAGTGCCATTCCCTTCTCCAGGGGATTTTCCCGACCCAGGGATTGAACCCAGGTCTCCCGCATTGCAGGAAGATTCTTTACCAACTAAGCCACCAAGTAAGTGTTTAGTAAATGAGGACAGCACTGCAAATGGTGCCACAGTCTGTGCCCGTCCTGCTGGGACTGCTCTTGCTGGAGGAAGGGCTGTGATGGAGCAGTGCTGGGGGCCCAAGCTAATGGCAAGAAGTAAAAGGGTCACCATTTCCTGCCAGAGGTTACAGAAATCACTTCTCTGAGTTGCATTCTACCAAAGGCTCGACTAAACAAACAGGTGTGTACAAGGCTGGCTGCATGAGAAAGCTGATGAGTTCAAAGGCATGTTCCAAAGCAAGGCTGTGGTAATTGGAGACTAGGACAGGGTCATTTTAAAATCATGTTCGAATTCCAGTGGGGTGTGTTCTGACATGGTTCAGCTTGACTGCATTATATGTAAACATTAAAGTGTCATCACCAGGGCAGACATGCTGCTCCCAGGAGAGAATGTTCTCTCAACTCAACAAGGGAAAAAGGATAGTGGAAGTGGGAGAGTTGATGCCATGAACTTCAAGAACCCCTACTTTTGGATGTTTAAAAAAACAACAAAAATAAGGAGAAGAGTTTGGGGCTGGGGATAGCTTAGAGGAGCCTTTGTTCTGCAGCTCCCCACAATAATGCCTTTCCTCAGAATAAAGATGGCGTTGGCTATGAGAAAAAGTGGAAATGAGCTCAAATTATTGAGAGGAAACCAACCAAATCCAAGGAAATACATACTCATGGGTAAAGTAGGAGAGTGAAAAGATAGCATTAATAATGTGTACTCCTCTCTTACTGTGCTGTGCTAAATCGCTTCACTCATGTCTGACTCTACAATCCTATGGAACATAGCCCGCCAGGCTCCCCTGTCCATGGGATTCTCCAGGCAAGAATACTGGAGTGGGTTGCCATGCCCTTCTCCAGGAGATCTTGCCGACCCAGGGATCGAACCCAGGTCTCTTACATCTCCTCAGGTGGCAAGCGGGTTCTTTACCACTAGTGTCACCTGGGAAGCCCCCTCTCTTATTAGTTACTGTTAATCCTGTCATTATTTAATATAAAGAAATGGACTTTCAGCTACAATAGTCATTGAGTTCTCTATCTCCCACCCAGAAATACTTCCTATCAAATTTCTTCCAACTTACAAAAAATATTTTTTTATCATAAAACTTGCTTTTATATGGTGGAAAATGTAAGAAGTATAGAAATTACAAAGAAAATTATAATAATCACTCATAAAAACTCTCCACCCAGAGATAAGCTCCTTCAACATGTCAGTATATTTTCTTCATTTCTTGATTTACATGTATACAGAGGTTGTAACTGCTTCTCACCACCTCGGAGCACATTTGCAGGTTTACCACACGCCAGGCATTAAGCTAAATTCTCCATGTGCTCGCTCTCATGTAATCTCAGCAGTGTCATGAGGTAAACAGCATGACTATCATCTATAACAGAAGAGGTTTAGAAAGAGAAAGTAATCCGTACAAAGTACAACAAGAGAAGAGGTAGGCTTCAAGACTCACCCAGACTCTATTTTATAATCACTTTTTTTTTTCATTTTCACATAGATAAGCATATTCTTACATCATTGAAGCATAGTAGTAACTGTTGCATGGTATTCCAGACTTCAAAATCCTCAACTTCTCTACTGCTGAAAAATTATTTTAAACCTCCCATTAAGCTGATTTTAAATATAAACTATCCTATCCATACAGCTTGCATGCATTTCTGATTATTTCCTCAGAATAGATGTATACCTTTTAGATCTAAGACTTTTATTTTAGGAAACTCTTTAGAATTCGATATTGTCAGAGATTCCTTTGGTGCCCCTCTTATCAGCAGCAGTATGAGGGAGTCTGTAATTTTTTTAATAGCTAATAATGTAAACCCTCCTCACCCCAGCAAACGCACAAATTATTTCTTATTTAATCTTGTGATTATTCTCTCAGTTGAAGTGTAGATATGGTTTTTCAAACTACCTCAAATTCCACTGAAATTTTTACTGGAATTGCATTAAACTCATTAATTCATTTGGACAGAACTGAAGTTATTACAGTATTGAATTTTACTACTCAGGAGCATCAGCCCTCCCTACTTTATTCAAATTGATGTTAGTGGATTACAGGAAAGTTCTCAGGTATTCTGGGGCTTTTTTAGGTTTGGGGGTTTTGGATGTGTTTTTTTTTTAGGGATTGAGCAATTTTTTATATTGTTGCTTTTCCATGAAATCTTTCTATCCCCTATTTTCTCATTAATTTTTACTAATATTTGAGGGTGTTATTGATTCTTACATATGTTTTATGCTATGCTTAGTTGCTCAGTCGTGTCCGACTCTTTTTGACCCCATGGACTGGAGCCCACCAGGCTCCTCTGTCCAAGGGGGATTCTCCAGGCAAGAATACTTGAGTGGGTTGACATGCCCTCCTCCAGGGAATCGTCCCAACCCAGGGACTGAGCCCAGGTCACCCGCACTGCAGGCGAATTCTTTACCATCTGAGCAAAAGGGAAGCCCAAGAATACTAGAGTAGGTAGCCTATCCCATTCATTCTGCAGGGGATCTTCCTGACCCAGGAATCAAAACAGGGTCTCCTACATTGCAGGTGGATTCTTTACCAGCTGAGCTACCAGAGAAGCCCTAAAAAATATGCAACACTTCATGAATTTGCACGTCATATATATATGAAGTGAAGTGAAGTGAAAGTCACTCAGTTGTGTCCAACTCTTTGCGACCCCATGGACGATACAGTTCATGGAATTCTCCAGGTCAGTATACTGGAGTGGGTTGGCCTTTCCCTTCTCCAGGGGATCTTCCCAACCCAGGGATTGAACCCAGGTCTCCTGCATTGCAGGCGGATTCTTTACCAGCTGAGCCACAGGGGAAGCCTATATATATATACACACACATATATATACATATATATGTATATATATAAAATCAACTCATTTAATTCCATTTGTTCTAAGCACTTTTCAGTTGATTCTCTTGGGTTGTACAAGCAGATTGCTCTCATCCATAAATAATAACTTTTATTTCCAATAATTAGATAAAACTCCTTTTCTATTTTTGTCCTATCAAGTTAGCTAAAACAGTTCTCAAACCTTGTCCCATGCAATACTGAAGGTTTCTTCCCCTTCACTAGAAAAGAGTTTTTCATCAAATAACACTAAAAAGCATTAGGTTAGAATTTCTAGAACAAATACTAGTTGGTGGGAGGGGTTGCAGATACCCTTATGTTGTTCACTGTTCTAATATTTTACCATTGAGATTAATGTTGGTTATTGGTTTCAAAGACTATATGAATGTTAAGGGAAAAAAATTTTTATCTCTAGCTTACTATGTTTTTTTTTTTTAATTGATAGATTTTAACCTACCAGTGCCCATTTTTTGGCAGCTACAGAGGTAGTCAAATTCTTTTTCTCTCATGATCTCTTTTTCTCTCATATTTTGGGCTTCCCTTGTGGCTCAGCTGGTAAAGAATCCACCTGCAATGCAGGAGACCTGGGTTCGATCCCTGGGTTGGGAAGATCCCCTGGAGAAGGGAAAGGCTACCCACTCTAGTATTCTGGCCTGGAGAATTCCTTGGGGTCACAAAGAGTTGGACACAACTGAGCAACTTTCACTATCATATTGCAGTGATATAAGAAGTTATAATATATAGGTAGTCATCTTTGCACTCCTAGAATAAACTTAACTGTCTTTGTAAATGATATGAGAAAAAAATCCCATTAGCTAGAATTTTCTTTCAGATGTTAATCTCTATAAATCCGTGTGTGTGTGTGTGTGTGTGTGTGTGTCCCTTTACCAGGCTGTGACATCATGAGAATGACAGTTAATACTAATTCTAAATTATTTCATCTTTTTCCTTGCTCTGAAACAACTTGTAGAACACAGGGAAGAAAACGTGTTCCTTGAAAATTCTAATGAACCTACCTGTAAATTTATCCAAATTTAACTTGTTAAGGGAAAGTAATTCTCAGAAAACTTCAAAATCACCTGCATTTTTGTCTTTATTTTAATTCTTTGAGTCAGTTTAGAGTTTTACATTTTCTCATAAAGCCATTCACTTAATCTTTTCTAAAACTATGGTTCTAGCCCCTCATTTATACTGTTGTGTATTTGCATTTTTACTAATATTTTCTTGATTAGACTTACCAGAGATTTGTTCATTTTGTTGACCTTATCAAAGAAGAAGCTGTTGGATTTTTATAACGGCTGTTTCTTCGTGGTTTTTTTTTATTAATTTCTGTTCTTATCTTAATTACTTCCTTCAGTATTGTTTATTGTTCTTGTTTTAAATTCTTAGGTTGGATACTTTAATTTGTTTCTGTTTTGAGTACTGGTTGAATTTAAAGTTGTGATTTTTCTTTTTCTGAGTACAGCTTTGCGAGGATTCCCTATAAGCTGCTCTCACCATAATTTCTAACGTAGTCTACAATCATTTTCTCTGTCATTGAATAATTTAAGTATGTTTTCGTGTTTTGGTTTGTTTTTACTTTCCAAATGACTATATAAAATCAACAACCATGCAAAATCACTAAGTGCACTCAATGTATCAGAAAAATTTTAAATTCGTTGTAGGTAGAAAAGGGATAAAATAACTCATATGGAGAAACAAGTATGCAGGATCACCTGGGTCTGAGTTAGCTGTGTTTCTGAAGCAGATCTGAGAGAAACTAAAGATGACCAGTTGGAGACGTGCTTTGAGAGGAGCTCGACAGTGGGTCTTCCTCTCCCACCCTGGCACACACAGCCGCTTCACTGACACAGTCCCTGAGTCACGCAGAGTGGAGGAGGGGTGCTGAGCTCAGAGGAGCAGGACAGTGTCCCAGGACATGCTGACCGCAGGAGAACAAGAGGCTGCCACATGCAGAAGATCGGCTTCTGTATATCTTAGCTTGGCCAGGGGCTTCCTTGGTGGCTCAGATGGTAAAGAATCTGCCCCAGGTGCAGGAGATCGGGGTTCAGTCCCTGGGTTGGGAAGATCCCCTGGTAAAGGGAATGGCAACCCACTCCAGTTTTCTTGCCTAGAGAATCCCATGGACAGAGGAGCCTGGTGGGCTACAGTCCATGGGGTTTCAAAGAGTCGGACACGGCTGAGCAGCTAATACATTCACTTTCACGTGTCCAAAGAAACATGAGGAGATAACCAAGAATCACCAAACATTTGAGAGAGAAAACTACATGAGATAAAACTTACATCACAGAGGGAAAAAATACTGTTAAAATAGTAAGTAGAAAATGTTAATGATTGTATAACTACCATTAATGAAGAGATCAGAAAGGATATTGCACTTATAAAGCAGAACACTGCTATGAAGAAGTCAGCCAGCAACACTGGTAACTAAACAAATTCAATGCATGGGCCAAATAAGCAGAATGACAAAATGATTTTAGGAGCAAGATGATCTAGCAAAAGGTTTCTCCCAGAATGCAATGGAAAAGGCCAGACAGGAAGTATAAGACAAATGGTTAAGAGAGACAGAGGAGAGGTCTAGCTAGAATTTCCAAAGCTACTTGATACATATCCAAGAAACAGGGAGTAGGGATGATAATAGGGAAGAAGTGTGAAAAGAAAATAGAAATTTCTCAGAACTACAGTAAGACATATCTTGAGCTTAAACAGGCCAACAAAAGGTAATACAAAATTAAAATAAAAACCACTAAGAAATTTCTTATGATAGGGAGGAAAGGAGAGGAGAGAAAAGAGGAAAAGTAAATAAACAAGACAGAAAATTCAGAGTCAAGAAAATAAAGAATGGAAAACAAAAAATAAATTATGTAGAAGAAAATGGGCAAATACACTTGTAATCACAATAAATGAGAATATATTAAAAAGAGATTATGATTATCGTTACCATCTTTCTAAATTCCATATATATGCATAACAATAACGCTATACGCAAGACAGAAAAAGGGACACAAATGTATAGAACAGACTTTTGGACTCTATGGGAGAAGGCGAGGGTGGGGTGATCTGAGAGAACAGCATCAAAACATGTATATTATCAAGTGTGAAACAGATCGCCAGTCCAGGTTGGATGCATGAGACAAGTGCTCGGGGCTGGTGCACTGGGATGACCCCGAGGGATGGGATGGGGAGGGAGGGGGGAGGGGGGCTCAGGATGGGGAACACATGTAAATCCATGGCTGATTCATGTCAGTGTATGGCAAAAACCACTACAGTATTGTAAAGTAATTAGCCTCCAACTAATAAAAATAATTGGGAACAAAAAATAAAGAGCTGAAATAAAAAAATAAATAAATAAAAAGATTATGAAATTGGGTAAAGAAAAATCAGCCATTTTTGTTACTAGAAATCTAATTTAAGCCAAATGACACAGAGATGTTAAAATTAAGTAATGGAAAAAGAAATTGCCACATAAGTTCTAACAAGAAGGATGGCAAAATAATAGGATCAGATAAAATTAAGACCAAGAACCATCAAGGTGAAAATCACCAAATGAGAAGAGTAGTCCATTTCATGTTGATAAAATCCTGTACTGAAAGGCTGGCTTCCCATAAGTCATGTTGGTTGGAACTACTTCCCATATCAAAGGCTGAACCAATCACAGTCAATGAGAATAGAATTCCCATGATCAGTTAGACCATTTGCAAATGCATCCCTGGGCTGACTTCTTCTGACTTTTCTGAAACAGGCCATGCTAAGTAGGATGAATACATGAAGGGGAAAAAAAAAATGGGGTTTTAGGAGAGAAGTAGGTAATCAACACTATTTGCTACACCACTCTGAAGTTATCACAACACACAATTTTTCTTGTGCAGTATTACTACCAAGTGATTATTCACTATAAAATAAAAGTACAGTGTTTTATTTGTCTTCTTTTAATAGTTCATCTCCTCCACAAAAAAGTAAACTTTAGGAGAGAAGGGGCCTTGTCTATCCTGTTTCTAGTTGGAACTTCAGTATCTTCCAGAAGGCTCAGTACATAATAGGAGCTCAGTCCCTGTTGTTGACAGAATAGATGGATGGATGGATGGATGGATGGATCAGTGGATGAATACTGGGATGGATTACTCCAAGATAGAATAATATCAGAATAATAGAGTAAAAAAAAAGCCATAAAAGCTTTAAATGGTATAAATAATGTCAGAGTTACAGGGACACAGGGATTGCAAAAAGACCACTGAACCACTGAACTGAATGTTCAGAAGGGATTTTATCTTTAGAGAGCAGTTTCAGTAAGAGCATTTATGAATATAAACCAGAACGTAAAGCATTAAGGACAAAGTGGGCAATAAAGATGTGATTATACTAATACTACCTTTGTCTTTTTTTTTTTTTTTCTTCTTGGTAGAAGCAGAAAAGGTGATAGTCCTGAGGATAGCAGAATCAAGGAAGAAGCAGGCTGGCTTATTTATTTTACTATGGCAAGAGTCAGCATGCTTGCTGACAAAAAGTATACTAGTCAACAGAAAATACACTGAAAGTATAGGATGAAGATGATGCTTTTGAACTGTGGTGTTGGAGAAGACTCTTGGGAGTCCCTTGGCCTGCAAGGAGATCCAACCAGTCCTCCTAAAGCAGATCAGTCCTGGGTGTTCATTGGAAGGACTGATGTTGAAGCTGAAACTCCAATACGTTGGCCACCTGATGTAAAGAGCTGACTCATTTGAAACGACTGATGCTGGGAAAGACTGGGGACAGGAGGAGAAGGGGACGACAGAGGATGAGATGGTTGGATGGCATCACTGACTCGATGGACATGGGTTTGGGTGGACTCTAGGAGTTAGTGATGGACAGGGAGGCCTGGCGTGCTGCGATTCATGGGGTCACAAAGAGTCAGACATGACTGAGCAACTGAACTGAACTGATAGGGTGAAAAACTGAAATGAGAAAGTATTAGCCAGTCAGTCGTGTGTGACTCTTTGCGATCTCATGAACTGTAGCCCACCAGGTTCCTCAGTCCACAGAATTCTCCAAACAAGAATACTGGAGTGGGTTCCTATTTCCTACTCCAGGGGATCTTCCCAACCCAGGGATCAAACCCAGATCTCCTGCACTGCAGGCAAATTCTTTACCACCTGAGCCACCAGGGAAGCCAAGGGAATTACAAATAAAGTTTTGGGAGTGGGAATTGAATCAAATGTAAAATACTGAGAAGTTAAAATTAAGGAAGAACCTACTGTCCCCAAAGACCAGAGTCATGGGAGAATGTGAGAGTCAGGGATGGACGGAGCAGATCAACATGCGGTCTCCTCAATTCAACTTAGAGAATCTACTCTCCAATTTCTCCACAGTAGGTGTTCATCAAATACTTGTTGAATCAAGGGAACAAGTAAACACATGAATGTGTGTGTTAGTTCATGAGTCGTGTCTGACTCTTCGCGACCCCATGGACTATAGCTCACCAGACTCCTCTCTCCATGGAATTCTCCAGGCAAGAATACTGGAGTGGGTTGCCATTTCCTTCTCCAGGGGATCTTCCTGACCCAGGGATCGAACCCAGGTCTCCCACACTGCAGGCAGATGCTTTACCATCTGGGCTACTAGGTGAAATCAAACACATGAAAAGATGTGATGATACAAATGTGTTATGTCTCCCTACCATAAACATGATTCTTCTCGTTTTCTTAAGCAAAACCACTGAAGTGATAATGAGTGACAGACTCTAATGGCCAGGGAACCTTCCAGTGGACATTTTTTAACAATAGACTGAGCAAAAAGGGAGAGAAGCAAAAATAAGGTAAATGTCCTTATGTATTCTACCATTATTGAAGTCCCTAGTGATGGAACTATCTATACACTCATTATTCACTTTACTGAAAGCTTCAGTAAGTAAAAGGGAATAATTTATGTAAAAAGAAAATGTTTAATCAATAACCAGAAAAATATATATGTATCAATATTTGTCTGACTCCAGAAGAAAAACAAGATTAAGAAATAAAAAGCTTAATTCACTGTTTAAAATAACTGCTCAACCTGAAAATTAAATAGCAAATCTGATTTTCTAATCTGTTGAGCATGCTCTTTGTAAAATGTTCTACATTTAAAGGTTTTCACATTCTAAATATACCAAACTTTATAAAACAGTATTTAAGATTCACTAGTAGTTATTTTAAAATATATCATGTCTACACTGATTTGTAACACTCCCCTTAGTATCTGAGTACCTCAGGATGTGGTAATAAGTCTAAAGATCACAGAAAAATATTAATACTTCCATGTCATTTGATGGACATCATTGAAAATATAACTTAAATATATACTAGATTCAGTTTCTACTTGCTAATTACTAGACTCTTACATTAACACTGCTTATTTAACTGTGGATTTCAATATGAAGACTTTGTCAAAGCCTTAAAAATAATTTTTTTTTTAAAACACCAAGAGATGAAAATGCTTCGTGGCTTCTTTATTGCTTATCATGCTTGTATTCAGTCGCTAAGTCATGTCCAAGTCTTTGCTACCCCATGGACTGTAGCCCATCAGACGCCTATGTCCATGGGATTCTCCAGGGGACCTTTCAGACCCGGGATCAGACCCACATCTCCTGCAGGCAGGCTCCTTAGCACTGAGCCACCAGAGGCACCTCAATGGCACTTGGCTGAGTAATTAAGCCTGGTAAGTGGCTTAATGACTAAACTGACAACTTAATTATTTCTTTCAGCAGTTTAACAGTTGAACCGCACATGGAACAATGGACTGGATCCAAATTGGGAAAAGAGTACGTTAAGGCTGTATATTGTTACCCTGCTTATTTAACTTATATGCAGAGTACATCATGTGAAATGCTGGGCTGGATGAAGCACAAACTGGAATCAAGATTGCCGGGAGAAATATCAATAACCTCAGATATGCAGATGACACCACCCTTATGGCAGAAAGTGAAGAAGAACTAAAGAGCCTCTTGATGAAAGTGAAAGAGGAGAGTGAAAAAGCTGCTTGAAACTCAGCATTCAAAAAACTAAGTTCATGGCATCTGGTCCCATCACCTCATGGCAAATAGATGGGGAAACAATGGAAACAGAGACTTTATTTTCTTGAGCTTCAGAATCACGGCAGATGGTGACTGCAGTCATGAAATTAAAAGACATTCGATCCTTGGAAGAAAAGCTCTGAGCAACCTAGACAGCATATTAAAAAGCAGAGACATTACTGACAAAGGTCCATCTAGTCAAAGCTATGTTTTTTCCAGTAGTCATGTATGGATGTGAGAGTTGGACCATAAAGAAAGCTGAATGCTAAAGAATTGATGTTTCTGAACTATGGTGTTGGAGAAGACTCTTGAGAGTCCCTCGGGGTGCAAGGAGATCAAGCCAGTCCATCCTCAAAGAAATCAGTCCTGAATATTCACTGGAAGGACTGATGCTGAAGCTGAAGCCCTAATACTTTGGCCACCTGATGCAAAGAACTGACTCATTGGAAAAGACCCTGATGCTGGGAAAGGTTGAAGGCAGGAGGAGAAGGGGATGACAGAGGATGAGATGGTTGGATGGCATCACCAACTCGATGAACATGAGTTTGAGCAAGCTCCAGGAGTTGGTGGTGATGGACAGGGAGGCCTGGTGTGCTGCAGTGTGTGGGGTCATAAAGAGTCAGACATGACTGAGTGACTGAACTGAACTAAACGGATGCACAAAACAACTCAGTGACAACCACTTATTTTGTATGTTGGATGAAACTATGAGAAAGTAAGGGCTTGACCTCTGTTGGGAGGAGGGTAGCACTCAAAGGGTCAGTTATAACAACAAAAATTAGTACACATTTCATAATATGAATATGTTATAATATGATTTCCACACTCAATTGCTATAATAAGTTACCTTGTGGAGCAAAGACATAAGGGGAAAAATCACACCAAATTAAGGAAATCAGAATGGGTGTTAGAATTCAAAGTAACTGAATAATTGAAGAAACAGACTTGAGGGATATCCTGGAAGAAATGACAGGATATATTAAGTACAAATAGAGCAAGAAAAAAGTTGCAAAATAAATATGGGGAAGATAATGGTCTCCCACTAGCTGAACAAATTTTTTTTGCTTTTTTAAAGGACCTGAAATAAAGTGGCCCCTTGGAGCTGACTCCCATCTCTCTCATCACTCCCATCCTTGGTTGAGGAGTCTCTGAGCCTGTGAATCAAAGGCAGGTATGACCATCAAGTCACAATACTGTTTTCAGTTACCCTGTCAGAAATTTCCTATTATAATAAGTACTTTTCTCAGTGTTCATTTCCCTGATTTCTATTGCTCATTTTATTTGGAATACTGTGATTTTTTTGAAACACCTCACATATTTGTATATGTGTAGAGTATGCATTGTTTCATTCTTTGGGTATTTTTAGATGAACATTTAAGCCAGTGTCACGATTTTGTGTGCCTGCTTTTTTTTTTCATTATGCATTATCGTGGTCTCTGGACATTATTTGCAATATCATATATCTTTAATTTAAAAAATGGCAGTGGCATTTGTTATATTTTGTATACCAGAGGTTCCCAAGTGTCCTGGAACTCCACTTAATATTCTGCAACAACATAACTGGGAAAAGAATTTGAAAAAGTATAGATACATGTTTATGCGTGTAACTGAATCACTTTGTTATATACCTGAAACTAACACATTTTTAATCAACTATACTCCAATACAAAATAAAAAGTTAAAAAAAAAGAAGTTCCCAAGTGTTCTGTCATCTTCTCCCTGAACCGGTGGCACCAACTACAGCAGATACACTGTAGCCCTCTGAGGCTAAGCAAGTAGCAGGAGCCAAGAAGTAGCTGAACAGAAGCCGCCATCACACCACCATACTCTTAAAGCATGCTCACATCTCACCATTTCTAACACCTGTGGTGTTTTGTTTTGTTTTTAGGATTTTCATGTATGTAAATATTTCTGTTCTCAAGCCCTTCAACATTATCTAGTACCACAACTAAATACTAATATGGTCTTTGAATACCTTCTGGTGCTGTTCTTCCTTCATCTTTTGCAATTTTTGATTTTCTTCTTCCTTTAGAGTATCCACATAAGCCCGTCTTCTGGCCTGTAATGGTATAGAAAAAAAAGAATCATGAGAAAAAGCATCACCACAATGTCTGATGCCTACTGTGGGTCCAGTTCTAACAGCTCGACCTGAGCATACAGCAGGCTCTCCATGTACACTTGCTTAAAATTGAGTGATTTATGCATACGTCTGCAGATGCCCCTTGGGATGTACAGGAAGAGACGAGTATAAGCACAACCATCCAGCACACTTTAAAGGATGCTCTAAACGTTTGTTTAATTAGGCTTTAAAAAATATCCCCTCAGAGATAATCAACATAGTTTATTCCTTCTCGTTAGAAGGATTTGAAGCAGAGGAAAGTTAAATATATTTTTTCAAGACTATTTCAACAAGCTGATGAATATCAGAGGCAAGCAGTGGTGACACTGACCGCAGAAGCACAGACGTGTCTGCTGCTCATTAATGCGGTCCTGTTGATGCTGTGTGATTCCAGAGACGAATTTCTCTCCCGGTCTCTGTGTCCCTAATCTGTACCTGGAGTTCATTTCTGTGCCTGAGAGGGAAAGCAAAGTCCGTTCAGGAGCACAGAAGCCATCATTTCTGGCTGAATTAGGACCTTGAGGGGGAAGCTCGGAAGAGTCAGCACACACAGTAAGGCGTCCTTCAGTCCCAGTGACCCTCCATGTCAGGGTCCCCCCACCCCTCCATGGGCACAGAGACCACATGTGCTGGAATTGATGAGATTTCAAGTATTCCGTCTGTTCCTTTGTCATGCCCTTTCTCTCCCTCACACTGATTTGCAGCCCACCCTCAGGAAGGCAGAGAGGGCAGCCTGATAAGCTAACACGTGGGAAATCCATTATTCTCATAAAACTACCCGCAGCATCATGGCAGCAGCGACATATTTCAGGCCCTAGTTCTTTGGACTAATAATCCATAAAGCTTCTGTAGCCTGGTCCCCCCTTTTCCCTTACTATAATTTTTCTCAAGTACTTCTTAATTCATTCCTCCATCTCTGTCACTATAAAGCCCATCTTCCAGCAAATACGAAGCACTCGCCGGAAAGAGAGATTCTCAGGATGCCTCAGCTGTAGCACTACTAAGTAGAACTGCGGCACTCCAGATGTGTCCAGTGTGTTCAGAAAGCCCACATATATCCAAACCCTGCCATGTTAGACAGGCACACGCATCCTAGGACTTTATCCATATCCTGAATACAAGGGGACTGTGATAAGATATAAACGGTAGGGAATCATTCTCTAGTGACCCTTTATTTTTATATGAGAAGGTCTGAAAGGAGGGAAGAGAGGCTGGTAGCACATTCTCTATTCAAGGGAGTAAAAGGAGGAATAAGAGATTTAGTTAAAGCAGATAAGATGACTTAAGTGAGGAACCTATTTGTATACCTTCCTTTTAAACTCAACCTGTTGAGTTTCTTATCAGAATATGGGTCCTGGGCTTCCCAGGTGGTGCAGTGTTAAAGAATCCATCTGCCAATGCAGGAGACACAACAGATGGGGGTTTTATCCCTGGGTCGGGAAGATTCTCTAGAGTAGGAAGTGGCAACCCACTCCAGGATTCTTGGATGGAAATTCCACGTCAGAGGAGTCTGGCAGGCTACAGTCTGTGGGGTCAAGAAGAGTTGGAAGTGACTGAGTACACATGGGCACAGCACACAATATTTGACTTATAAAAAAGTGGTTAGACACATAAAGTGTCAATGAAAAAGCCACAGAATCTGGGCAGTTCACAAGGCATCTCAACTACGAAGAGTTCAAAGTTACTTGCAGGCCCAATGCTTGCTTACCCAGCTGTGATCCCTAGGCAGGACAGGAAGTTCTCTTCAAAAATACGGGCAACGACTCTTGATCACTGGTTTTCTTTATTTTTATTATCACAATGAGATTTTAATCTTGACTGTTGTGTGTGCGTGTATGGGTATCACTAGCTTTCTTAAAGTCTCAGAAATTTATATGTAATTATATTCATATAATTTTTCTATCAAAAAGTATTAACATATTAATGATAAATTTATTACTCAACTACATTTGTGCTTATCCTCCCCCACAAGCTATACTAATAATATATTCATTCAATAAGCAATGTTTCAACCTCCTATGCACAATCCCTGAGGTCAGATAGGACCCCCGGCCTCAAGTACTTATAGCCTAGTGTGGAAGTCAGACAGAAAGATTAATAAGATTAATGATTACAGTATAGCATGAGAGGTATTGTGATAAGGGATGCTAAAAAGAAGGGCATTGAATTAAAGCAGATCAAGGACACCTTCTCAAAGCGGGAGACATCAGGTTGTGTTTTAAAAAGTAGGAATCAGACTAAGCAGGGGCGGGACATTGTGTGAATAAATGAAAAATGACATTGTATTATACTAGGTTGTTCGGGCTGTCATAACAAAGAACCACAGACCGGGTGGCTTAAACAACAGATGTTTATTGCCTCACATGGAAGCTAAAAGTCTAAAATCAAGGTGTCTACAAAGTTGGCTTCTTTCTTTTAAAATTTTTATTGGAGTATAGTTGCTTTACAATGTGATGTCAGGTTCTACTGTACTGTGAATCAGCTATATGAATACACATATCCCCTTTTCTGGACGTCCTTCCCATTTAGGTCACCACAGAACACAGAAGAGAGTTTCCTGCACTATACAGTAGGTCCTCAGTTATCTATTTTATACGCAGTGTCAGTAGTGTATGTATGTTTCTTCTGATGGCTGCAAGGGAGGGATCTATGCCTCCCTCCTTGCTTACAGATGACAGTCTTCTCACGTCTCTTCACATCATCCCCCCTCTATACATGTCTGCTCCTGTGACCTTTCCTAGTGGATTAGATCTCATTTTAACTTAACGTCCTCTGTAAAGACCCTGTCTCCAAGTAAGCGCACATGCTGAGGTACTGGCAGTTACGACTTCAGCATATAAATTTTGAGGGGACACAATTCAATCCATAATAAGCACTGCGTTCCCATTTCAGATGGTGAAGTGAATATGTTTCTGCTCCATGGTTTTCTCAGAAGTTACCCTAAACAGAGGAGGAACTGAAACAAACATAAGCCCTAGTTTCAAAAACCCAAGAGAAACCAGTGTTCTCCGACAAAAGATCCATGAGGACAAAGTAGATGAAGAAACACTAAGTGGCCAGGAGAGCAAAGAGCAAATCTAAAGCCTTGCTGCAGCGGGTGGTGAAGCTGGGGGAGTGATGCAGGAGCCACAGGAAGGCAGCTTGCCCCACAGAGCAATGTGAGGGCCCCAGAGATAGATGTACCAGCGACCAGGAAGGTGGAGGGATGAGAGGAAGGCGCCCACGTCTGCTTCCACCCAGACAATTCGGGTGCTAATGCTCCCAGCCTGACAGGAAATCAAAAGTGTATCCTCTGGATCAACTAAACCAGACAGGCCTAGAACAGAAGGCAGCCATGTTCAGATCCCAGGGTGAGAATGAAAGGATTGTGTAAACTCCTGCATACCAGGCTGTGAGCCTCTGGGCACCCTTCTTTGAACTTTTATACTGCTCCCTGCACTGTTTCCTCTGAGACATAGAGGGTGATATTTTATCCATGAAACAAGAACAGGTTGCTGGTTTTTTGTTTTTAATGCAACAAAGAAAAGGAGCTCTTAGAAATTAAAAATATCTCCTCTTCCCCACAAAAAGACAAACAAGTAAAATATTTAGAAGATAAAGTCAATAAAATGTGTGAGATAACAGAAAAAATTATGTATACTTAAAAATGTTATATACATTTTGTATATAGCGTATATGGCAGGCTGTTGTTGTTCAGGCACTAAGTCATGTCTGACTCTTTACAGCCCCATTGACTGCAGCACGCCAGGCTTCCCTGTCCTTTACTATCTCCCAGAGTTTGCTCAGATTCCTGTCCATTGAGTCAGTGATGCTATCTAACCAACTCATCCTCTGCTGTCCTCTTCTCCTTTTGTCTTCAATCTTTCCTAGCATCAGAGTCGTTCCAAAACATAAATACAGCAGATATATATATATATATATATATATATATATATATATAGAGAGAGAGAGAGAGAGAGAGAGAGAGAGAGAGAGAGAGAGAGAGAGAGAGATAACTGCCCTAAGTTCCTGGTACAGAGCTCAGAGCTCCTGAAACCTTTATAATTTCCTAAATGATAAGAGCTTTCAGAGCATCTCTTGTTCCATCTTTGGTCTTTGACCCCATCTCTGACTCAGGGCTCCTAAAACCCTATAATTTCCTAAGTGATCAGACCACGAGGAATGCCTTTTGTTCTACTGAGGCAACTCCATGTGGGCTCCTGAATGATTCCTGCATGGGGCCTGGTCACCAGAAGAACCAAGTCATGGTTAGATGTTTGGAATTTTCAGTCTCAAACGTCCATCCTCCAGAGAAGAAAAAAAGCTGGAAATGGAATTAATAACTGATCATGCCTATAAGAGGAAGCCTCCATAAAAGTCCCAGAAATATAGGGGTTCAAGGAACTGTTGAGTAGATGCACATACCCGTATATAAATATCCACCAGGAGGGTGGCCACATCCCAACCCCACAGGGACAGAAGCTGCATAGAACCCTCCCTGGCCGTTCCCTGTATCTTTCCTCATCTGGCTGTTCATCTGTATCCTTTATCATACCCTTTAATAAACTGGTAAACATAAGTAAGTATAGAGTAGAATGAGTTCTGTGAGTGGCTCTAGCAAATTAATTAAATCCCAAGTGCAGGTCATGGGAACTTCTTTTTTGGCTGTACTCCATGGCATGCAGGATCCTAGTTCCCCAACCATGGGTTGAACCTGAATCCTCTCAATGGAAATGTGGAGTTTTAACCACTGGACTGAGCACCAGGGAAGCCCCTTGTGGATACTTTGGATTTAGAAGCTCTGGGTCCCCTTGGGACCAATCACTTGTGACTGGCATCTGAAGTGGGGAGCAGTCCTGTGGGACTGAGTCCTTAGCCTGTGAGATCTGATGCTATCTCCAGGCAGAGAGTGTCAGAACTGAGTTAAATTGTGGGACACTTAGCTGATGTTGCAGAACTGCTTGGTGGGGAAAACACGACACACGTTTTGTATCAGAAGTGCTGTGTGTGTGTGTGTGTGAGAGAGAGAGAGAGCATGCACACGAGGTAGTGTAGGAGTTAAGGATACACTTAGGAGGGAAAAGATTAGAGTTTTTTCTAATTCAGTATGCCAGGAAGCAAGTGACTAACACACACACACAAGGGGGCGGGGGGAGTAGTCAAAGATAAATTAGAGGGGAAAAAATACTTTTTTATGAAAAAGTTAGAAGATAAATCAAGGAAGCCTAAGATTTGAATAATAAGAATCCCATAAAGAGAAAATGAAAGGAAATAAATCAAAGAAATAACACAAGAAAATCATCTAAAACTAGAGATAGATTTCCAGACTGAAAATGAATAAAAATGACCCTCACACTAAGGCACATCATTATGCAATTACAGAATACCAGAAAAAAATAAAACAGAAGGAGATACAGAAATATTTCCAGGGGAAGCAAGGGAAAGCCCCCACATAAGTACTAAATTCAGATAGCCTTGCATTCCTTAGGAACGAATAACTCAAAGTCAGAAGAGCAATGCCTTCAAAATGGTAAAGGAAAATTATTTGCAATTTGGAATACTTACTGGAAAATTGCAAGCTGAGTATGAGGGTTGAATAAAGATAGTTTCAGACATGTAAGGACTTGAACATACATCTTCTCTTGGGAAGCTACTACTAAATAATATGCCCCACCAACACAAAGAAATAAAGCAAAAAAGAAAAAAAGAAGAAGAAATGCGACCCAGAAATCAGGGAACCCAACACAGGAAAGCAATAAAAGCAATTCCCTGGATGATTTTAAAGCCCTGATTCTCATCCTTGGCTGCACACTAGAATCATCTGGGGAGCTTTAAAAACCTAACGCCCAGGCCACAATACAGCAGGAGCCCTGGGGGCGTGACCCAGGCATCAGGGAGCTTTAAAGTCCCCCCACCCATATGATTCCAGTGAATGGCTGAGGTTGGGAACTATTCCTTGAAAGGACAGTCCCAGAACAATAACGCTGTAGGAGGCTTCAAAATCAACCAGCCCAGGTGAAGTGAGGAGGGAGGTTTGCAAAAGGGAAAGAAACCCAGAATTGACAAGTTAATCTGACAGTCACAAAGTGGAAAATTGTATGGAAATTTGCATCAAGAGGCACTTTGTAGAACACTCACAAAAGCTAAAGGAAGGCAGTCAGATATTCTAAGGAAACAAAGAAAATGAAAAATAAAATGAAAGATTTCCAAAGTTATAAAAGAGAGAAAATGTAAATTATAACTGGCTTGGCAGTGAAAACTATTTGCAGAGTCATAATAAAGGAAAGCCTGAGATACTGAATGATTAGATGGGGAGAATCAGGGGAAAAAATTCATAAGATTTAAAATAGATGAATCAACAGATAGCCATATACTTTACTAACATCAGTTCAGTTCAGTTCAGTCGCTCAGTCGTGTCCAACTCTTTACGACCCCATGGACTGCAGCGCTCCAGGCCTCCCTGTCCATCACCAACTCCCAGAGTTTACTCAAACTCATGTCCATTGAGTCGGTGATGCCATCCAGCCATCTCATCCTCTGTCGTCCCCTTCTCCTCCTGCCCCAATCTCTCCCAGCATCAGGGTCTTTTCCAGTGAGTCAGTTCTTCACATCAGGTGGCCAAAGTATTGGAGTTTCAGCTTCAGCATCAGTCCTCGCAATGAATATTCAGGACTGATTTCCTTTAGGATGAACTCATTGGATCTCCTAGCAGTCCAAGGGCATCTCAAGAATCTTCTCCAACACCACAGTTCAAAAGCATCAATTCTTTGGCACTCAGCTTTCTTTATAGAAAACTTAATTAACATATTCAGAGCCAAATAACAAAAGACAGCTAAGGGAGTGTGGCTGGATGAATAACGGCCCCCTCAAAGAGCTCCACATCCTAACCCCTGCACACTGTCTGTGAAAGTGTTAGTCGCTCAGTCTTGTCCGATTCTTTGCAACCCCATGGACTGTAGTCCACCAGGCTTCTCAGTCCATGGAATTCTCCAGACAAGAATACTGGAGTGGGTAGCCATTCCCTTCCCCAGGGGATCTTCCCGACCCAGGGATTGAACCCAGGTCTCCTGTGTTGCAGGCAGATTCTTTACCATCTGAGTCACCAGGGAAGCCTCAGAAGCTGTCAGTGTTACCTTATATGACAAAAGGGACTTTGTAGAAATCAAGAATCGGGACACAGAGAGAGGCACCTGTGTGGTACAGGTAGAACCAATAGAATCACAGTGGTCCCTATAAGAGGAAGGCAAGAAGGTCAGAGTAGAGAGGAGGTGATATGATGATGAGATTAGAGTGAGCAACAGGTCAAGGAAGGGGCTTCCCAGGTGGCTCAGTAGTAAAGAATCTGCCTGCCAATGCAGGAGACACAAGAGACGCAGGTACCATCCCTGGGTAGGGAAGATCCCCTGGAAGAGGAAATGGCAACCCACTCCAGTATTCTTGCCTGGAGAATTCCATGGACACAGGAGCCTGGTGGGCTGCAGTCCGTGGGGTCACAAAGAGTTGGACACAACTGAGCAGATAACACACACACACACACACACACACACACACACACACACACACACACACACACACACACACACACACACACACGGGTTAAGGAAACAAAGAATGGCAGCAGCAGCCAAGAGATACTGGGAGAGGCAAAGAGCAGATTCCTCCTCAAGCCTCCAGAAGAAATCAGCCCTACTGACACCCTGAATTCAGTCCCTTCCTCCTCACATCTGACTTCTGACCTCCAGAACTGCAGAGATTCCATTTGTGTTTGAAGCCCCTAAAATGGCAAAAATTCACTACAGCAGCAAAGGAAATGTTTTACTAAGAATGTAAAGAACTGGAATAGAAGTGGGTTTGAATGGCATGTGAGGGACCTGTGCCTTTCAGTGTTGACTTTTTAAAGGACTTGTGACACACGGATGGAAATTAAAGCAACCTGCAGTAAGTGTCCAGAGTGGTGGCCGTGAGAGTGGTGGCAGTAGTGGCCAGAAAGGCATGAACTAGAGAGCAGTGCTCCTCAAACGTAAACGTGCACACACGTCAGCTATGCCCATGTTAAACTCTAGGTGTTGATTCAAGTCTGGAGCATCATTCGGGCACCGCCTCTACTGCTGGGCCATGGCCCACACCCGGAGCAGCAGAGACCTAGACTGCAGGACCACAGAGAGGTGGGTTGTGGGGGGAGAAGGTGGAGGGACAGAGGCACAGATAGGGCTTTGTGTATAAGCTAAGGCATTTTGACTTGACTTTTGAGGACAGGGGGAGCCATGGGACTACAGGATGAGGTGGTATTTTTCTCAAAGGATTAATCTCGGTAGAAGAGGCAGGGGGAAGCCAACCAGAGACTGGCTGTAAACTGATGGTGCAACTGGAAACATTCTATGATATGACTCGGGGCGGGGGGGTATGATGCTGCTGGTACATCTGCTTCCACACCCAGTATTAGAGAACTACATCCGTCCATGTGTGAGTGAACACTGTGAATTCCTCCTCTCTGACGTTCTGACCTACAGGAATTTCCTTGTTTTTTACATTGGCATCATATATAGTATTTATTAAATTCCCATCTGCCATGGTAGCCCCACATTTAAAGAAGTGGGAAGAACAACCATTTTCTCAGGAAAGTTGCATTATGTAGTAAAACTGAAATAGCTTAAAAAAAAAATTGAAACCTTGCAGCTCCTCACACCCCACATATTTGGGTATCACGCAGTGTCACCTTCTGCACATTGACCATAGTTAAAGCAAACTGCAGGTGTCTTCCTTTAAATTCAGAGGTGTAGTGTGCATATTTGATTTTCCTAAAGCATTAAAAAAATGGTTCTGCAATGCATTCTCTGATGAATTGTATGCATATGGATTAGATAGTATGAGAAGACTATAATATGGGTAACAAGTCAGTAAATATATTGAACACCCACAAAATATTAATACTTTGGTGTCAAAATGGGAGCAGCTGTTGAATGCTGTTGGTGAGGAGCTATCCTGTGTGCAATCCTGCCCCATATTTTCTATTAACAGCCTGAGGATCTTATGACTAAGGCACTAATCAATCCACAGGAAATGCAGCTCTGGGAGAGATTACTAATGCTTGGACAACAATATTGAAATTCCAGGAGGATCTTGTTCAATTGAAGAAATGAGCCAAAATCAATAGTGCAAGCACATAGGTGTTTCAGTCATAGGATTCAAGACCCTTCAAACAGAAATCAAGACCATCCTGCCAGCCAAACACCCAGGTGGTAAAGCTATCCAATGCCTGTCTTGCCTCCCCTCCTCCATCATGAAAAGGCCGTGTAGACACATGTCAAAGAACATCTCTACACGGGATTAATCCTACTACCTACAGCTCCTCAAAACTTCTTCCTCCAGTACCCTGCAATGAGAGGGACGATGGATTTGATATGACTGGTGGAGCCCACATTTAGCAAATCTGGACTTTGGAACACCGTGATCTTCAATGCAGGGGAAAAATAAGAAGCAATGAGAGGTTTCTGGTAAGAGTAGAATGACCTTTTCCCAAGGAGCATCATAGTATCTTCCTGACATTTTAAAATGCAGTCACTAAAGAGAAGGAGGGCTGGGGGAAGAGGACAATCAGACATATCTAACAGCCTCTCATTTACCTACCCAGACCCTGAAAAGCTGTCTTTCTAAAACCTAAAACAACCTTTTCTTTCAATTACAACCCTTTCCCATGGTCATCCTTGCCCCCACTTGGTCAGTCAGTAACCAAGCTCTTCCCTTTTCACCTCCTAAGCGTTCCTCTGACCTACACTCTCATCTCCATCCTCTCACCCACCACTCTACTTCAGACCTTCATCATTGCTCGCTGAGTCTAATACGGAAGCCTCAGAAACCTCTCTGTTATTTCAGACCCATCCTTCACCTGGTTACCGGTGTGATCCAGCAGCCAAAATGCAAATGTGACCTTGAAGCTTCCCTGTTTAAAACATCTCAGTACCTTCAGGACTCACAGAATGAAATTCAAGTTCGTTCAGGTGGGCAGTGGTGTTCCACCACGGGCACCAGGAGCTTCCTGTATATGGCATCTCTGAAGCCTCAAAGTCTAGGAGATGCTTCTAGTATCTTCTGCCCCGGGTGTCAGGGCTGCTACACATCCTGCAGTACCCAGGACAGCCCACCCAGTGGACCACCCCACCCAGACTGCTACAGCTGAGGAACTCTCCCCAGGGCTTCTGACTTCTCCAGGCTCCTCGCTTGCCCTTCTCAACTGCAGCTACACAAAAGTCATCCATGCTTTTCCTTGCCATTGTACCTTCATTCTTTCTTCTAATTCCTGAAACCTGGAATTATACTCTCTTGTGACTCATCTTTTAAGCTTCAGCTTTCCAATGGTTTATATCCAATATACTCACCACTCTGCTCTACACCTAGTTCTCCTCTTCACTTAACTTAGGTCCTTCTAGGCAGAAATTGTATGTGCCCGGTCCTTGTTAGTATAGTGGTGACTATCCCTGCCTGTCACGCGGGAGTCCGGGGTTTGATTCCCCAATGGGGAGGCAATACGCCCTTTTTTTGGGCTTTCCCAGGTGGTGCTACTGGTAAAGAACCTGCCTGCCAATGCAGGAGACACAAGAGATGTGGGTTTGATCCCTGGATCAGGAATATACCCTCGAGAAGGGCATAGAAACCCACTCCAGTATTCTTGCCTGGAGAATCCCATGGACAGAGGAGCCTGGCAGGCTACAGTCCATGGAGTCGCAAAGAGTCAGACACGACTAAGCAACTTCGCATGCATGACAGAACTTACATAAACACTCAAATCTGAGGGGTGGGTGACTGGCTGAGAGCAGAGGTTTCTCAGGGGCTGCTGCTCGTCCCAGCGCCCATGATGCCGGCAACAGGTACAAGCGTTGTTTTACAGCTGAGACGATAGCTGAGGTCAGGGTTTCACCTCAGATCAGCTCTGCCTTTAGTTCCAAAATTCTATGCTGTAGAAGTCACTCTCTGGCCCTAATCTTCACCCACTTTAAAAAGTGCCCCACGGCACCCTGCATGATATTCCACTCACCCAAGCTGAAGACTGTGGATTGTGACCAGCAGCTGAACGGGCTCCTCCGAGTGGCACGTTGGCCTCAAACCTTCTTAAGAACTCAGCGGTTTTGCTAGCAGGAAGACAAACAGGTGTTAGCGCCCTCATAACAGAAGAAATATCCCTCTTTATCATGCCTTCGGATACTAGCCTAGACTTCCATCGGGGATGACGAAAAGTGTCCTCGATAGAACAAAAGCTGAGTTTGTGGGCATGGTAGGAGTACAAGATCAAAGCAAAATGCTATTGCAAGATTGCACCTCACAGTTTGAAAAATACAATACTAGGCTTGTGGAATGTGAACCTACCGTTTCATTTTCTTCTGCTTCATGTCCTTTGACATGGAGATAAATGCCCTATCAGATTCCACAGTATGGGCGCTAATTTCCTATCTGAACACTTAAAGCTTTACGACTCAGACTTCAGTGCAGGGCTGTAGAATGAACATCCCTCCCCTGGTATGGTGTCCCTCACACCTTGCTGGTGCCACGTCAGGCCCTTCACCCTCCAGGGGTCTCTCTTCCAGTCATCTCACTGCCCCCGTGGCTTGGACTACCCTCAGGATACACAGAGCCGCTAAGCCCGTCACTCTTAACCATTTACAGGTCATGGGCCCCTTTGGAATTCTGAAAGCAGAAATGGCCCCTCTCCTTATACATATACACACCCCTTTGCATTTAATTTGCACCTTCCATGGAAGAAAGATGTGCTGCCAGTTCTGATCTGTATCTCTTTTTAGCTCTGAGAGATTGTGAAAGGTGTACCAAGACATAGCCTCAGTGTTTTTAATATTTTATTGATTTATTTGATTGCCAGGTCTTAGATGCAGCATGCAGGATCTTGTAGTTGCAACACATGGAATCTTTAGTTGTTGCATGCTAACTTAACTGTAGCATGTGGGATCTAGTTTCCCAACTGGAGATCAAACCCAGATCCCTGTATTGGGAGCATGAAGTCTTAGCCAATGGACCACCAGGGAAGTACCCTCAGTTTTAATAAGTTGATTTTCCCTTAAAAATCCAAACCATCACCCCAATTTCTCCCTCCAGTGTGTTAAGCATAGAATGCTGGAATTGTTTCCTAGTCCTTACTTTTAACAACTGCCCCATTCTGCCTCCCGCTGATGAATTTTTATTGCTTTGTCCTTTCCCCATGTAATTGGTGGAACTTTGACCCCCTTACTCTGTATTCACAATCAAATAGCTCAGCGAGGCCTGGTTTATACCGCACGAGACCCTGGCAGCATGCTCTCCTTCTGTCTTTTCCTTCTGTCATGCCTCTGTTCCCCCTCATATTTTAGGCCTGATGCTAAGATCCAATTTATCAAGCACTTAGGGCATGGGCATCAAAGGAGACACAAATGGTCTGGTAAAAATAAATGGTATCCAGTGAGGGCAGGAATCAAAATAAGGAATTAGAAGTTAAACAGAGATGCCAACATCACTTCAAATAATTACTTAGGTAGAACATGGCATCTGAACAAGGTCAGAATCTTCAGCTGGGAAAGGAAGAGCTGAAAGTTAAGCGATGAACATAACCCAAAGAAACACAAGGCTTCAGCAGCTGAGACGAGCAGCCTTTCCATTTGTCTAGGGTTGCTTATCTTGCCCAGAGTAGACAAGGAGACTAATGATGTCGCAGAAGCTGGAAGCTGCCTCATTGTCTGAGGCTTTATGAAGCCATCAGTCACAAGTGTAAAAAGAAGAGTGTTGCCAGAAGTTTGGTTGAGATTTCTCAATATCCTTAGCTGAGAGCAGACTATGGGAGCAAGCAGCAGAAAAGAAGCACTGTGATAAACAAGTAAGGAGCTTCAGACCAGGTCGCCTGCAGCCCCGCACTGTGTTCTAAGGGATGTTTCTTACCTGCCAACGCCAAGCACAGAGCCGGCTGGCTAGGTAACCAGCAGCCATGGCCTTTGTGCCCATGATCACTGCCCCATTCATGCTACAAGATCAGAGCACAGTGACAGGGACACAGGACTGCCAGAGGCATACCAGTAGGGGCCTGTGAAGAATGTGGATTACTCCCAAGTGATTAACTTTACAAACAGGAGAAGTTCCAAGTTACCAGGCTAACTGGCATTTTTCTATTATCAATACAGTAAATTCCATAGATTGGCTGAACTGGATTGGAATGCTTGCAGGTAATTATGGTCAAATTCAATAAAAATAAATAAAGAACCTCCTTGAGGCTCAAAAGGATGAACATCTACTGGAGGGGAAGTCCAACAAAACTAAGAACCCTCGACTCCAGCACTGAGTCACCTTTTTGTTGGGGTTCCTTCTTTGCCATGACTCTGACTCTGTCATCTAATGAGGGGGCTGATCCTCTCCCACGTTAGCACTTTAACCCAGGCACAAATACAGGATCCCTTCCTTTATTCTCCAGAGAACACCTGAGAATGGACCACCAATAACAGACTGGTTTTGAAGATTTAGTTAACTTTAATTCATCTCCAACTTAGGACGCTTAAGCATCTTTCCTACTTGTCCTTAGGGTGGTGCCTGTGGCTTATCCTAAAAGGCCTCTTCAGGGTAACATCTGCTGCTGCTGCTGCTGCTTCTAAGTCGCTTCAGTCGTGTCCAACTCTGTGCGACTCCGTAGACGGCAGCCTACCAGGCTCCCCATCCCTGGGATTCTCCGAGCAAGAACACTGGAGTGGGTTGCCATTTCCTTCTCCAATGCATGAAAGTGAAAAGTGAAAGTGAAGTCGCTCAGTCATGTCCATCTCTTAGTGACCCCATGGACTGTAGCCTACCAGGCTCCTCTGCCCATGGGATTTTCCAAGCAAGAGTACTGGAGCGGGGTGCCACTGCCTTCTCCATCTGTTGTAGCAGATACTTCTAAACATCCATCAAAATGAAAGTTCTCTTCTAGTCATATAACCCGACCATATTTCCTAGCTTTCCATGCAGCTAAGGTTGGCCACGTGGATGTTCTGACCAAAAAAATGAAGAAGGAAGTAATGCACACCACTTCAAGGATGAGCTGATAATAAGCTTCCCATGCATGAATCTCCATATATTTCTCTCCTCCTTCTGGAGGTCTGTAATAGGGACAAGCCCTAGCACAAACCTGGAAGTCATTTGTGTATTGAAAGTGGGAGAACCACTGTTTTTGGTGTCTGAATATCTGCATGGAGGGGGCCTCTTCTCATACCTGTTCTCCCATGTCTTACATAAAAAAATAGGGCTCAAATAATTATTTTATTTTGAGGTTTGTTGATTACAGCAATGAGCCAACCCTACTAATACAACTAATCCAAAATCACTGCAGAAGGTGATTGCAGCCATGAAATTAAAAGACACTTACTCCTTGGAAGGAAAGTTATGACCTACCTAGATAGCATATTAAAAAGCAGAGACATTACTTTGCCAACAGAGGTCCGTGTAGTCAAGGCTATGGTTTTTCCAGTGGTCATGTATGGATGTGAGAGTTGGACTGTGAAGAAAGCTGAGTGCCAAAGAATTGATGCTTTTGAACTGTGGTATTGGAAAAGACTCTTGAGAGTCCCTTGGACTGCAAGGAGATCCAACCAGTCCACCTAAAGATCAGTCCTGGGTGTTCATTGGAAGGACTGATACTGAAGCTGAAACTCCAATACTTTGGCCACCTCATGCGAAGAGTTGACCCGTTGGAAAAGACCTTGATGCTGGGAGGGATTGGGGGCAGGAGGAGAAGGGGACGACAGAGGATGAGATGGCTGAATGACATCACCGACTCGATAGACATGAGTTTGAGTAAACTCTGGGAGTTGGTGATGGACAGGGAGGCCTTGGTGTGCTGCGATTCATGGGGTCACAAAGAGTCAGACATGACTGAGCGACTGAACTGAACTGAACTGAACTATACAACATAATATACACCATAATATACAACTGAGAATCACTTCTCAGTTTAGGTTATCAGTTACACCAGGACATGAGGAGAGGCCAAGAAGGGCTGAGGAACAGTAGAAAAAATAAAATTCTCAAGGGTTAAGCTCATCATCTTAGTTATTTCAGAACCTTAGGGGAGGAGAAGGTGAGAAAGGGGAGGAAACCACCAGTCCTTAAGGCTGTCTCGGTGTCAGGTCTAGCAGCTGCCTAGGCCCATAGTGTAAAAGTGAATAGGCATTTATCTCAGTACCACTAAGATTTGTCTGGTTTGAGGACAAGTGGGGGTTTGGAAGGAGAAACTGGAGGGCGAGCAAGTCAGGGAAGGAGAGGGATATGGCTGGTTATATTGCAATATGATGGAATATTAATGTTAATGGCGATTCATCAATCAAAAAGTTCTTGACCTTTTTGAAAGGATAAGATATATGGGAAAGATCACAGAGAGTGAAATGTGTATGTGTTGGCTCATTTAAATAGGTCAGAAAGACAAAGATAATTCCTATAAGGCTTTTTAAAAAAAAAAAATTGTTAGAAAAGACAACCAGCATCTCTAACGTTCAAGGAAGAATCAGTTTATATAAAAAAAACTTATAATAGTTACCAAAGGGGAAGGGGGTGGGGGTGGGGGGATAACTTGGGAATACGGGATCAACAGATGCACAGTACCATACATTAAAAAGATAAACAACAAGGATTTTTTTTAAAACAGTCAGTTTAAAAACATTTACTGAGATCTGTCAGAGCTCATGAGTCAGGCACCTGCCACCCGTTACACCACAGGCTACAAGGCGTGCCATGCACCTTCCTCTGCCTGGTTGCCCACATCCAACGCTGGACCATGACAGATAAGGAGGTGCTAATAAAAACGTTAAAGGACCCATTTTAACCCTCAAGAGTCATAATTAGGAAGGCACGCCCCCTGAAAAAGTAGCAGTGATAAGTCTCTCTTTTTGCCTTGCGGGGTGGATGGAGTAGTTTTTCCTTCTCTCATCACCTATCAGTTGATACACAAACTCCAATCCCTGCAGAGCGCAGACAGTGAGGTAAACGAGTGAGGGGCGCCTAGACAGAGGGCGGCCAAGGGAACACCTCTCAGTAATATTCACAGTACACACACCAGGAATGTGCTAACCTAGTACAGTGCTTGACATGTACCCGGTGCGTGAGTGTGTTAGTCGCTCGGTCTTGTCCAAGGCTTTGTGACCCCATGGACTGTAGCTCACAAAACTCCCCTGTTCATGCAGTTCTCCAGGCAAGAATACTGGAGTGGGCGGCCATTCCCTTCTCCCGGGGATGCTCCCAACCCAGGGATCAAACCCAGGTCTCCTGTTCTGCAGACAAATTCTTTACCATCTGAGCCACCAGGGAAGCCCATACATACCAGGTACAGTACAAACTGTTGAATATATGAAAGCACATTTCCTGTGAGATGCTATCAATGCATTTATATTTTTACCAGTGAAACAAAAATTTTATTTGTGTTTCTCAAATATTTTTTTGTTTATATTTGTTCTCTTTGGACTATGTGTTTCAGTCCCTTTGCCAGTTTTTCTAGAGTTGCCTTTTTCTTATTAATTTGTAAGAGTTCTTTGTGAAATGAAGCCTTTATTATTTTTGAAGCAAATAGCTTCTCCTAGACCATCACTTACTTGTAACATAGCTCGCTATGTCACCTAGCCTAAGTTTTTCCTGTAGTCCAATCTGTATTTTTTTTCTTATGGATTCTAAGTTGCACATACAGCATAGAAAGGCGTTTCACCACAGAATTCTAAAGCATTCTTCACTACAGTCTGTTGAGTTAATACAGTGTGCCAGATTATCTGTCCTCTTGACAATGGTTTGAAAAAATACTTGTACCAACAGCTAAAGTACCCTGGTGCTGGGAAAGACTGAGGGCAGAAGAAGGGCACGACAGAGGATGAGATGGTTAGATGGCATCATCGACTCAATGGACATGAATCTGAGCAAACTTCAGGAAATAATGAAGTCCAGGGAAGCCTGGGGTGCTGCAGTCCATGGGGTCACAAAGAGTCGGACATGATTGAGAGAATGGTAGACTCTCTTCCATTCACTGTTAACTGCAATGCCAATAACACTTTGTTATTATTACCATACCTATGCTGTATATGATTCATGTCACCAGCTTCTCCCTTGTCCCTTCAAGTTTTCAAGTCTATTTTTTAATATTTTTCTCTTTAAAATTGGTTTATCATATTTCATAAAAGGTCCTGTTTCATTTATATTTGAATAAGAGTAGAATTATCTTTACAATGTTGATTTTTTCCTCCCATAGTAAATAGATATTCTATATTTATTTTCATCTTATGTATTTTTTAATATATAAAAGTCCATTAGACTTACATTCACCTGTTTTACAATGTAAATAGATATTATAAATGAAATTTTTCTTTTAATTATATTTTATAATGGACTTTTGATGGTGTGTCTGATGGTGTGAAGAAGGAAGTATTTACATATTGATTTTAGATTCATTCATGATAGCCAAACTTTGATTAATTCTAACAATTTTTTAGTTAAGTCCCTTGAGGATTCTTTAGTTAAGTCCCTTGAGAGGTTTTAGATAAACAATCAGAGTCACTTATCTCTTCCTTTCCAATATTTAAGTTCTCTCTTTGTTAGAAACAAATTCTAATTTCCTATCTAAAAATCAGTATCAGTTGTAAATAGCAAATACTCTTGTCATCCTGTTCCTGATTTTATTGAAAAAGTTGCCTTCTTTTTCTGTTTTCAAACCAGTTGGACCTAGTGTCTTTTTTAAGATGAGATCAAACTACATTTTCTCTTCCACTTAGAGTTTTTATTCTATTCAGGTTTCAAGTCTAATGGCATACTTTTTCCTAGGAAATTTGAGTTTAAAAAAATTAACAGAAGTAGGACATAGTATTTCTCTTCTAGAATTTTGGCTATATGTCCTTTCTTATCCTTGGAGTTATTCCTTATTCCTTACTCAGACAAGTCAAAAGTTTATCCATTTTATCAGAGTTTTACAAAAAACTTAGGTTTTGGTTTATCAATGATAAATTTTTCTATTCATCAGTTTTCTCCCTTTAATTATTCCTCCTTTCTGTTTTTTTTTTTGCAGTTCTTTTATGTGCTTAGTTATTTTATTTCCATTTTTCTAAAAGCCTTTAAACTTCTACATTTTAGAAATAATTTTGTAGTCACGTTCCATAGATTTTTAATGTGGAATACTTTAAACATTATATTCTCTTATCCTAAAGTAATTTGTAATTTCAGTTTTGGTTTCAAAATTTTTTATCCTAATAGTCTCCCACATCCTCCCAGGAAACCTGAATCTTTATTTTTTAATTGAATAGTAATTAACATATGATATTCGTTTCAGGTATAGTGACTTGATATTTTTATGCATTATGAAATGGTCACCACAATAAATTCAGTATGGTGACAGATGGTAACCTAACATTTAAAAGGTAATTAGAAAAAAATTTTAAGTGGATAGACTTTAAAATTTCTTATTGCTTAATTTCTGATTTTATTACATTTTTTTCCCTTAGGAATGGTGACTTTATAGACTTTGGGAGTATTTGGGGAATTTACTGAGAGTCTTTGAGTCATTTTGTTGTTTAGTCACTTCAGTCATGTCCGACTCTTTGTGACTCCATGGACTGTAGCCCTCCAGGCTCCTCTGTCCACGGGATTTTTCCAGGCAAGAATACTGGAGTGGGTTGATATTTCCTACTCCAGGGCTTTGAGTCATGGCCAATGGTCATTAAGTCATATTTGTAAAGGATAGATATTTTCATAAACTAGGCACAGTATGTCTATATAATCATGCCAAGTCATTGTTATTCATATCCTCTATGCCTTCTGAAATTTTTTTGGCTCACATGATGACCTATTAATTTCTATGGAGAATTAGTTAAATAAAAGGAAAATTTGACAAATCCATAATCTACATACAGACTTCAGCAGTTTCTGTTTCATACATTACACATCTCTATTGGTATTTATAGCTCATATTATCTTTTAGATTACATATTTTATCTGCATAAAATATTCTTTATCCTACTGAATGCTTTCATCTTGAATTCAGTTGTGTCTCATATTAATATTGCTACATTTGCCTTTTTTATCAGCATTTATGGATATATGTTCCATGCCTTTATTTTTAGTTGTGTAGATATCTCTAATAGTAACATACACCTAGATTTTTGGGGTTTTTTTGCAATCCAAAAGGTTTTAATAAGGAAATTTACCTATGTAACCTTTTACTGTGATTGCTGTCTTATTGCTTACAAAACTTCCACACCCTTTTCTGCCTTTTGTTGTAATTATCAATTTTTCATTTGATTTTTTCTTATGTTTTTGTTATATATCCTAGTTGTACATGTAATACAATTAAATATATGATAAAAACATAATTACCTATTTTTTCTATTAATATCTGGAATTCACTAGCATTCACTCATACAAAAAATACTTGTTTTACTTCCTATCCTTCTCTCTTCCATTCATATGCCTCTCCTAGCACTGAAGCCCTCCATGATTTTAATTCGATCATGTTGATTCTTAATTATGGAAAAGAAAAAAGTTAATCATGTATTTGACTATAAATGTCATTGTCTTCTTTATTCACAATTGTTCTGATATCTCTTCCTCTTTCTTGAATCCCTTATTTGTTTGACCAGAGTTCATTTTGTGGTGACATTTTTAAGTAAATATCTTAGAATTCATAGAGAAGTGAAAAATAGACAGAGTGCCTGATGAACTATGGACGGAGCTTCGTGACATTGTATAGGAGACAGAGTTCAAGACCATCCCCATGGAAAAGAAATGCAAAAAGGCAAAATGGTTGTCTGAGGAGGCCTTACAAATAGCTGTGAAAAGAAAAAAAGCAAAGGAGAAAAGGTAAGATATACCCATTTGAATGTAGAGTTCCAAAGAATAGCAAGGAGAAATAAGAAAGTCTTCCTCAGTGATCGAAGCAAAGAAATAGATGAAAACAACAGAATGGGAAAGACTAGAGATCTCTTCAATAAAGTTAGAGATACCAAAGGAACGTTTCATGCAAAGATGGGTTAGATAAAGGAAAGAAATGGTATGGACCTAACAGAAGCAGAAGATATTAAGAAGAGGTGGCAACAATACACAGAAGAACTGTACAAAAAAGATCTTCATGACCCAGATAATCACGATGGTGTGATCACTCACCTAGAGCCAGACATCCTGGAATGTGAAGTCAAGTGGGCCTTAGAAAGCATCACTACAAACAAAGCTAGTGGAGGTGATGGAATTCCAGTTGAGCTATTTCAAATCCTGAAAGATGATGCTGTGAAAGTGCTGCACTCAATATGCCATCAAATTTGGAAAACTCAGCAGTGGCCACAGGACTGGAAAAGGTCAGTTTTCATCCCAATCCCAAAGAAACGCAATGCCAAAGAATGCTCAAACTACCGCACAATTGTACTCATCTCACACGCTAGCAAAGTAATGCTCAAAATTCTCCAAGCCAGGCTTCAACAATATGTGAACCTTGAACTTCCAGATGTTCAAGCTGGTTTTAGAAAAGGCAGAGGAACCAGAGATCAAATTGTCAACATCCGCTGGATCATTGAAAAAGCAAGAGAGTTCCAGAAAAACATCTATTTCTGCTTTATTGACTATGCCAAAGCCTTTAACTGTGTTGATCACAATAAACTGTGGAAAATTCTGAAAGAGATGGGAATACCAGACCACCTGACCTGCCTCTTGAGAAACCTGTATGGAACAACAGACTGGTTCCAAATAGGAAAAGGAGTACGTCAAGGCTGTATCTTATCACCCTGCTTATTTAACTTCTATGCAGAGTACATCATGAGAAATGCTGGGCTGGAAGAAGCACAAGCTGGAATCAAGATTGCTGGGAGGAATATCAATAACCTCAGATATGCAGATGACACCACCCTTATGGCAGAAATTGAAGAGGAACTAAAAAGTCTCTTGATGAAAGTGAAAGAGGAGAGTGAAAAAGTTGGCTTAAAGCTCAACATTCAGAAAACTAAGATCATGGCATCTGGTCCCATCACTTCATGAGAAATAGATGGGGAAACAGTGGAAACAGTGTCAGACTTTATTTTTTTGGGCTCCAAAATCACTGCAGATGGTGATTGCAGCCATGAAATTAAAAGACGCTTACTCCTTGGAAGGAAAGTTGTGACCAACCTAGATAGCATATTAAAAAGCAGAGACATTACTTTGCCAACAAAGGTCCGTCTAGTCAAGGCTATGGTTTTTCCAGTGGTCATGTATGGATGTGAGAGTTGGACTATAAAGAAAGCTGAGTGCCAAAGAATTGATGCTTTTGAACTGTGGTGTTGGAGAAGACTCTTGAGAGTCCCTTGGACTGCAAGGAGATCCAACCAGTCCATCCGGAAGGAGATCAGTCCTGAGTGTTCATTGGAAAGACTGATGCTGAAGCTGAAACTCCAATGCTTTGGCCACCTCGTGCGGAGAGTTGACTCACTGGAAAAGACCCTGATGCTGGGAGGGATTGGGGGCAGGAGGAGAAGGGGACGACAGAGGATGAGATGGCTGAATGACATCGCCGACTCGATGGACATGAGTTTGGGCAAACTCCGGGAGTTGGTGATGGACAGGGAGGCCTGGTGTGCTGCGATTCATGGGGTCACAAAGAGTCAGACATGACTGAGTGACTGAACTGAACTGAACTGATGCAGGTAGCTTGTCTCCAGGATAGGGTTGGGGGTGGTGCATATCCCCCCAGGCATAGTATGTTTACCAGGAGCTCTTTCCAGGCCCTGGGGCCTTCTTAGTGCATCTCTTGTTTAGAAGTTGTTAGACTTACCCTTGGAGGTAAAGGCCAGAGTTAGCTGGTCTCTCTCTTCTTCCTCTGCTGTCCTTGTTTCCCGTTCCTTTATACTGCACCTTCTCCCTCCAAGTACAGTGTCTGATTTCTTACATGGTTTATACTGATTAATCTTCTTTTGATTTAGCAAATATTAGCCCCACCCCATTGCTATATATGAGGAAACCGAGGCTCAAAGAGGTGAAACAGGAATTTCCTGTTAGTACAGTAGTTAAGACTTGGTGCTTCCACTGCAGGGGGACGGGATTCAATCTCTAGTTGGGGAACCAAGATCCCACATGCCTTGCAGCCAAAAAAATAAATAAATAAAGCAGAGAGATTAAAAATGTTAGGAGAGAAGTTAAATTTTGAGACCAGGCAGGCAGTCTGGTCCCGGATATACCCTCCCAAGAAGGGAACAGTGATGGTATGATGTTCCAGTGATGAGATACTTAAGTGAAACTATTTTGTAAGTGGCCAGTCAACTTTTTTTTTTTTTTACCAATTATTAATCACATCCTAAGAAAGACAGAAACTGTTTCTGACATCCAGGAGCTGGCCTGGCACTCATAGCTAAGCCTTGGTCTTCTCCTACTGAAAGTAATTTCATACAACATCAGTCTCAGAGGAGGTCACTTTATGGCTTATGAAAAAATAAGACTGCTCCATGACATGGCTAAACAAAGAAAAATGTATGAAACTTGTCTAAACTATAAAAATGACTATTAAACTAAACCCCCAATGTTTTGGAAAATGATAGAGACTGCTGCTTATTAATCAATTACAGTATTAATCTCACTCTGATCTTCCTTCCTTTTAAATAACATATCTGATACCTACTTTGCTATACCCCTGGAATTAACACAACATTGTTAATCAACTGTACTCCAATATAAAATAAAAAGTTTTTTAAAAGATACTCGATACCTAATCACTGTTACTCTTGCTTGCTGATAGCAGCCAACCCAGAAGAAAGCCTTGTCTTCTCAAACCCTCTCCCACATCACCCAACACAGGCCCAAATCCTATCTGTCTTTTGGTATCTATAAGTTCACCTCATTAGCATAAGACAGAAAGTTATGAATAGGATGACTTTTGGTTCACCTTACTCGGATTATAAAATGTGAGGCTGGATGTAAGCCTACCATATGGATAAGGGATCACTGTGGCCCTTAAGTGTCTTTTAGAAGCTCCCATGAAGGGCATTAGAAGTTTTGTGAGCATATTAGAAGACAAACTTGGAACCTAAGTATGCATATTCAGCAGACCTGCCTGGATCCCTGGCTCTTCGAAACTAAAACAGATGAAGATGTGCCTCCTAGGAACTAATCACAATATCATTCAAATGGAAGTAAAAGAGATGCATGGCTCCAATGGCGGAAATGAAGAGAACTCCCAATATTACCATCGGCAGGTAGAGTGCATGGTGATGCTTAGCTGTGTAGGACAAAGAAGATCCTATTTGGGAAGGAGCTTGGTTCCAAACGCTTTTCCAACTAAGGTTTTAAGAACTGAGCCCTGGGCTTGCCTGGTGGTCCAGTGGTTAAGAATCCACCTGCCAGTGCAGGGGACATGGTTCAGTCCCCAGCCTGGGAAGACGTCACATGCTGTGGAGCAGCTAAGCCCGTGTGCCACTGCTGCTGGGCCTGTGCTCCAGAGCCCGGGGCACGCAGCTCCTGAAGCCTGCAGGCCCTAGGCCCTGTGCCCCACAACAAGAGAGGCCACCACAAGGAGGAACCTGCAGCTGGACCCCCTGCTTGTGCAACTGCAGAAAGTCAGCACACAGCCCCGAAGACCCAGTGCAGCCAAAAATAAAAAATAAACAAACAAAAAAAGAAGGAACCGAGCCCCTTCTCCCCTAGGAATATTAAATATTGAGTCCACCCAGGAGAGTTCACAAAAGCCCATGTACCCTACAGTAAGCTTAACTGTGGAATTAATCTCATGTGCAATCTGGAGGAGGATGTCATTCACGTGTGAGGAAAATCAGAGAAAGCAGGCATAATTCCTTGGTTTTTCTTTTGCCTCCTATGGGCAAAATTTAGATCTTCCTTGGAAGAATCAGAAGTCAATTTTGCCCAAGTCTTTATCTCTGAACTGACCTATAGTCTTCTCCACAGCACCCCTACCCAATGCCATGGAGCTACAGTACTTATCACCCACCCCTAGCCAGATGTTCCTGACCACACCTCTAAAATACTCATTTTCCCTAGCCCCCCCAATTTCAGGACCAAGATCAGACTGCATCATTCACTGCATCTGTGACTTTGGGGGCAGACTCAAATTTCACAGTGGAGAGTCAGTTCTAGGATTCTTGAGCATGAAAGTGAAGGGTAGAATTTAAATTACACAATCCCTCCACCTGTAAAATAAAGATGATATATCTCTAATAGGATTGATCTAAAAATTAAATGAAAAATGTATATAATATGCCTAACATGGCTGAAATACCATAAGTTCTCAATAGTATAGCAGCTTATTACTTTGAAATAGCATTTTAAAAGAACCAAGCACTTTCTATATTTTTAAAACTATACAAATGTATAATCTATTATATTAAATGAGTATTAGATAGGAATTAAAATCATAAATGCTTAAAACACACACAATTCTCATTTCTCCAGCAAATCCTTACAAGAGCACTGTTTTTCCTAACACCTGCACCCAAAATGCATCTGATTGCCCCATTCACACCTTACCCTAGCCCCCATAATTCATTATGTAGTCTCCAAATTCAAACCTGTCTTGACATCCATCCAAAAGCCACATGGTTAGAAAGATGACTGTGACTCAAAATAAATTACCATTTAAATTAAAAATGTTGAAATTTGAAAAATGTAAATCACAACATCCTTTCTATGATTATAACAACACACACACAGGTTTATTAACTGCTACTTCAAATCCTTAAATCTACCAGTATTATTGACTCATAAAAAAAATCCTGAAAAATCACATTTCACCCTTTATAAACAGTAAAGAATGACAGAGTAAAATAATGATGAAAACTATGCCAAGTTTAGAAGCCTATTTCTACCCTTCACTTTCATGCTCAAGAATCCTAGAACTAACTCTCCACCATGAAATTTGAGTCTGTCCCCAGCCAAAGTAGCAGACTTAATGCACCATTAATCTGGTCTGTTCTCAGCCGCCAATTGAAATAGTCACAGTCATTCAATTGTTAAGGAAAAGACAGTACTGCAGAAGTACATTCCAGAGGTCCTTTCATAAAAGCCATCCCGTGTGCTCCATCTGCATGTGCAATCTGCTTGTGTATTTTCAGCCAGCTTGCATGGGCAGATTAATGTGTACAATTAGAAAGCAACCTCACAGGCATTCAATAAACTGCCTTCATTATTACACTCAGGAGAGTCCCTTTGGATGTCAATAAAAGCCTAGTTTTCTGCCTGTTAGCTAAATAATTGACAACACTAAAAATAATCAGAAGCAAATGAACAAGCCTGGAACAAGGTGGTAAGAAAGAGCACATTAAGATTCCCATGGTGGTGCCCCAGGACACTATTAGGAGCTTTTTCTCCAGCAACTTGGAGTTACAGTCTGCTCAAGTCCATGGTTGCCCTTCTCTACAGAAAACAAAACAAAGAACACCACTCCCAGTCTGATATTTGAATTACACATATTATGGCATTGAAAATATTTCTTATTTGTGTTTCTATTTTGTGATCCTTCATTTGAACACCTTCAGAAGAATCTAACTTTGGGATGAGAGGATGGAATAACAGCCTGATTGGTCTAGTGAAAACTTTGTGCTGTTAAAATTCTAACAGCTCAGGGGAGACTTCCCTGGTGGTCCAGTGGCTAAGACTCCATGCTCCCAATGCAGGGGGCCCAGGTTTGATCTCTGGTGAGGGAACGAAGATCCCACATGCTGCAACTAAAGATCCTGTGTGCCACCAAGGAGGTCAAAAATTCCCTGTGCTGCAGTGAAGACCTGGTGCAGCTAAATAAATATTAAAAAAAAAAAAAATTCTAACAGCTCTCCTATTCAGTTTCTCCACCATAAATTGATCCTAAGAAAATATGATAAAGGCTTGTTATACAGAGGATCCATCTTTTCCAAGAAGTTTTCTTTCATATTTCTAGCTATATAATGGTCATTTATTTCATTAGCTACTAGTCTTTTAATTTTGAAAGCACTTCAAAACAAAATATACTTAAAACACACACACATATACTTCTTCTTGTGTTTCTCAATAGGCTTTAAAAATCAATTTGAGATACTTCTCATTTTCAGCCAACTTCTCTTTTTCCTGGTTAACTGGGACTTTTACGATAAGCAGAAGAAAGCAAGAGTGAAATGTGCATGAAATTGAATTCAGCTCCACTGATAGTGTGTGAGGTGGCTGAGGGTAGAATTCTTTTTTCTTTACAGAAAAAGGATGATCTCTAATATTTAGTAAAACACAAACTCAAGAAGCTGGAGGACTAGGAAAAATAAAAAAGGTTTGATGACACAATCTCCCACATCCTCTAAAACTCTAAGAATCTTATCCTTCACCTTACCGGGTTAAAACTTCACAGAGGATGGGCTTGTTTTCCTAGTCTTGTACCTAAGACTCCTCACAGTGAGAAGGTCTTCCCTGTCCAGTGTAAAAGGAGGATGCCACAGGATAAATACATTTTATTATGTATTACAATATATTACAATACTAAAATACTATCTTATTGTCTCCAGGCGACATGCCCCCATGGAATCCCTGTGTCTCCTTCAACTCCTCTGATTGGCCAAGAAATCAACTCTCATCCATTATCTACCAAAGAAGGCAGAGGCAACAATACATTAACCCAAATCTATTGCCTGTCTCCCTCAATCTCTAGGAGAGTCAACTTCTCCTGGTGTTTAGCTTAACACCAGCTTCCTTACTGCATACCTGCCTTAAAACAAAAGTGGGGAAAGATAACGCCATTCATTAGCACTTCCACCCAACCCCATTCCATCTCCCACTTTTTACCTGGCCTGGGTAGCAGAGGCAAAGTACCCCACTTGGGAAGGGGCAAAGTGAAATATTGAGAAACATATTTTGCATTCCAACCTGAGTCTTAAAGCAAGGAGTTGTTGCTTACAACAGAGGCAGGAAAATTTCAGTGGTATGAGAAAACCAGAGAGGGCTGTACTTAGAAGAGGAATATAGTTTAGGGTGTCACATATGCTCAAACCAACATGCCAATAAGCTTAAATTCTGCAAATGAGGTATAATGATGGAAATAGATAAGGGGAAGCAGTCAGAACAATCCATCTGAAAGTGGAAGGCCAATGTCTAGCTCTGGTGCAACCAAAAATCTATACAGTCCCTACAAAATGTGTTTTCTGATCCCATTCAACAAGAACCTCTCTCTGTATGTAGTTACTTATCAAATCCCCATAAAATGAAATCACTTGTATTCCATTTATATATTTTATTTAATCCTTACAAATGTCTGATGGGATATTACCAATCCTATTAGGAAAAAAAAAAAAAAACTACTGAGGTTTCAAGAAGTTTAGTAGTTTGTCCAAGGTCACAGCTGGAGAATGGAGCTAGGATTTTGAACCCAGATCTGCTTGGTTTTAATTCTACAATATTTGGTATTAATCTAGGGACAGAAATACAGTTCTTCAATTTTGTCTATTCTTTTAGGTGGTGGTACTTAGAGCTGGGACACAAACTTATGGTAAAGCACATTTGGTTGCCCTATACACGTGGGCTGCTGTGATTCCCAAGTCACACTGGAAAAAGTACCTTGATGTATGACCATCAATTGGAGCTTTGCTGATAGCTATGAAATTATTTCTCAAATCTTGTTTACAAAAATATAAGTCCTCAGTCCATTAGCTAAATCCCTAGTTAGATTCTGCTTGGGTACTTCTTTTCAAACAGCATCTTGCTTATATTGATGTTTCAGAAGTTTTCGTAATCAAAACTAACCTGGATTACCAAAAAGTCAAGCCCTCCAAGTTATTTAGAATAAGGAATTTCTCAATTTTAGCATTATTCTTTCTAATCTGTTGTCTACTAACCACGACTTTGGTGAGTATAGATGTCTCCAAACTTGGAACCTCACTTGTAGAGTTCAGTTACATAATTAATAGCCAAGAATTCATTACCAGATATTTTAAATAGTTACCATCACCTGGACTTTAAAAGCACAATGAACAATATTTCTGTAAAAGGTACAAAGTTCTGAAAACAAACTTACTATTGCTGATGCTCTCTGAAAGTTTCTCTCCTGAGGTTTTCTTGAAGTCTTTTTTTCTCCTCTAATTTGTTGCTCTGAAATTGCAAGTAACAAAATATCTTTTAAGGAAGCTTTACGTGAAAATGTTGACTTAAAACTCAACATTCAGAAAACTAACATCATGGCATCTGGTCCCATCACTTCATGGCAAATAGATGGAGAAACAATAGAAACGGTGAGAGACTATGTTTTGGGCTCCAAAATCACTGAAGATGGTGACTGCAGCAATGAAATTAAAAGACGCTTGCTCCTTGGAAGGAAAGTTATGACAAACCTAGACAGCATATTAAAAAGCAGAGACAGGACACCTTATCTTTGACAAAGGAGGCAAGGATATACAATGGAAAAAAGACAACCTCTTTAACAAGTGGTGCTGGGAAAACTGGTCAACCACTTGTAAAAGAATGAAACTAGAACACTTTCTAACACCATACACAAAAATAAACTCAAAATGGATTAAAGATCTAAATGTAAGACCAGAAACTATAAAACTCCTAGAGGAGAACATAGGCAAAACACTCTCCGACATAAATCACAGCAAGATCCTCTATGACCCACTTCCCAGAATATTGGAAATAAAAGCAAAACTAAACAAATGGGACCTAATGAAACTTAAAAGCTTTTGCACTACAAAGGAAACTATAACTAAGGTGAAAAGACAGCCCTCAGATTGGGAGAAAATAATAGCAAATGAAGAAACAGACAAAGGATTAATCTCAAAAATATACAAGCAACTCCTGCAGCTCAATTCCAGAAAAATAAATGACCCAATCAAAAAATGGGCCAAAGAACTAAACAGACATTTCTCCAAAGAAGACATACAGATGGCTAACAAACACATGAAAAGATGCTCAACATCACTCATTATTAGAGAAATGCAAATCAAAACCACAATGAGGTACCATTACACACCAGTCAGGATGGCTGCTATCCAAAAGTCTACAAGCAATAAATGCTGGAGAGGGTGTGGAGAAAAGGGAACCCTCTTACACTGTTGGTGGGAATGCAAACTAGTACAGCCGCTATGGAAAACAGTGTGGAGATTCCTTAAAAAACTGGAAATAGAACTGCCATATGACCCAGCAATCCCACTTCTGGGCATACACACTGAGGAAACCAGATCTGAAAGAGACACGTGCACCCCAATGTTCATCGCAGCACTGTTTATAATAGCCAGGACATGGAAGCAACCTAGATGCCCATCAGCAGATGAATGGATAAGGAAGCTGTGGTACATATACACCATGGAATATTACTCAGCCATTAAAAAGAATTCATTTGAACCAGTCCTAATGAGATGGATGAAGCTGGAGCCCCTTATACAGAGTGAAGTAAGCCAGAAAGATAAAGAACATTACAGCATACTGACACATGTATATGGAATTTAGAAAGGTGATAATGATAACCTTATATGCAGAACAGAAAAAGAGACACAGAAATACAGAACAGACTTTTGAACTTTGTGGGAGAATGTGAGGGTGGGATATTTCAAAAGAACAGCATGTATACTATCTATGGTGAAACAGATCACCAGCCCAGGTGGGATGCACGAGACAAGTGCTCCGGCCTGGTGCACTGGGAAGACCCAGAGGAATCGGGTGGAGAGGGAGGTGGGAGGGGGGATCGGGATTGGGAATACATGTAAATCCATGGCTGATTCATATCAATGTATGACAAAACCCACTGGAAAAAAAAAAATAATAATAATAAAAAAAAAAAAAAAAGAAAAAAAAAAAAGCAGAGACATTACTATGCCAACAAAGGCCCAGCTAGTCAAAGCTATGGATTTTCCAGTAGTCATGTATGGATGTGAGAGTCGGACTATAAAGAAAGCTGAGCACCAAAGAATTGATGCTTTTGAACTGTGGTGTTGGAGAAGACTCTTGAGATGCCCTTGGACTTCAAGTAGATCAAACCAGTCCATCCTAAAGGAAATTGGTCCTGAATATGCATTGGAAAGACTGATGCTGAAGCGGAAACTCCAATACTTTGACCACCTGATGTGAAGAACTGACTCATTTGAAAATACCCTGATGCTGGGAAAGATTGAAGGCGGGAGGAGAAAGGGACAACAGAGGATGAGATGGTTGGATGGCATCACCGACTCAATGGAGATGAGTTTGAGTAAACTCCCGGAGTTGGCAATGGACAGGGAGGCCTGATGTGCTGCAGTCCATGGGGTCGCAAAGAGTCGGACATGACTGAATGACTGAACAGAACTGAACTGAGCAGAATCATGATGTTAAAATTAACCAAGGTCCAAAATCTTTAGGTTCAAGTGGCCTCCATAATCCATTATGGTGCTTAGCAGGGCTTTGAAGATGATACGCCTCTCTCAACTCTTGGGCCCTACACTGAAAGCCAGAAGCCCTGAGTTCTTTCCATGGTCCCCCTCTCCCAGCTTGATGGGCATAATTGCAAAAATCAGTATTTCATATTTTTAATCTTAGTTCAGATGATAGCAATATTTCTATCTTAAGCAATGTCTTCAAAATGTTCTAGGGAAAACATAAAATTTCCATATCAACCATGTTAAATGAAAATGATGATAAATGGTTTAATAGTCAATATATATATATGGTTAAATATACTATATACATATATATATATTTGTATATATATGTACATGTTTATATATTTGTATATATACTACATATACTACATACATATTTATACTACATATATGTGTGTGTGTGTGTGTGTGTATATACATGTATCACTCTATATCCTGATAAAGCATTCAGGAAACAATTTTCAATAATCCAGTTCAATTCCCTTCTGACTTAGAATCAGACACTAAAAGCTGTTGGGAGACAGAACAGCCAATGTCCAAAATAAGCCATCGCTTAAATACTCTTCTCCTTTTTTTTTTTTTAATTAATTGTTTGGAGAGTCTAAAGAATTTCACATTTGATATTACTGTGATATTGCATTTCTTCCCTTGTGGCTCAGCTGGTAAAGAATCTACGTGCAATGCAGGAGACCTGGGTTCAATCCCTGGGTTGGGAAGATCCCATGGAGAAGGAATGGCTACCTACTCCAGTATTCTGGCCTGGAGAATTCCATGGTTTATATAGTCCATGGGTTTGCAAAGAGTCTGACACAACTGAGCAACTTTCACTGATGCTTCCCTGGTGGCTCAGACGGTAAAGCATCTGCCTGCGATGCAGGAGACCCGGGTTCGATCCCTGGATAGGGAAGATCCCCTGGAGACGGAAATGGCAGCCCACTCCAGTATTCCTGCCTGGAGAATCCCATGGACAGAGGAGCCTGGCGGGCCACAGTCCACGGGGTCGCTACTGTCACCATGGCTCTGACATATTTTAATCCAACTTAATAACCCAGAAACACTTGCTTTTTTTTTTTTTTTTTTTTTTTTACTATGATACAACTGTCATTTTTAAAATTTGCTTACGAAAAACAAGTAGACTTCCTAAACGGCAAATTTAATGGGGAGTTGAGACAAATTCCACAACACAGAAGAGATTTGAAGTTTTAATGTCAAGCATCTTTTATTTGCTTTAATAAAAAAAAAAATGGACTTGTCCACTGGGAAGACCTGTGAAAAGGGAATATGGAAATCATCGCTTCCAGACTCTAACATAAATTTAGTTCCATTTTCCAAAGAGGGAAAAAATTGTTCATTTCCGTGGAAGTCTTCATTCACATAGAACTATTTACTTATCCCATCTTGAAAGGTAAAATGAATGATTTCAGTTTCAGGAAAAAAAAAAAATAAGGAAAACTTACTATAATCTGAAAGCATAAATTATAATAGAAGGCAAGGGGGTTATTAATGAAAACAGTTCGAGGAAGCAAACTGAATAAACATGATCTCAATCTAGAAAAAAAATCCTGACTCATGAGACCAAAAGTGGTCAATGTTGATGAGCTCCCCACATCTCCAGGGGAAGGAAAGGGGGCCAAGAGTTAAAAGACAGCAAGCAAGCAGCAGGTATTGATCAACCCAGAATTAGGAATGCTACTGAGAGAACAGTGAGAAAGCCACACAGGCATCTAGAGACCAAGGCTGGGTTCCTTCAGCAAGGTCAGAAATTGGAACATGGACTCTCATCTCTTCACTAACAGATTGTCACTGTACTTAGCTCACAAAAATAGTTACCCAGTAGCTATATCCTATCCAACAAAGGCCTGTTTATCCCTGAAGAGTTGATGGAGAATCGTTTTTCAGAATTCTAGAGTATTTGAGTGTTCAACACCTACCACCGTGGTGGTGGTTTCCATTGTTTCGTGTTGTTCAGTCACCAAGTCGGGTCCGACTCTCTGTGACCCCTGGACTGTAGCCCGCCAGGCTCCTCTGTCTATGGGATTCTCCAGGCAAGAATACTGGAGTGGGTTGCCATTTCCTTCTCCAGGAGATCATCCCAACCCAGGGACCGAACCCATGTCTCCTGCTTGGCAGGCAGATTCTGTGCCACTGAGCCACCTGGGAAGCCTAATTATTTCAGCACACTAATCCAAATACTTAGATTTAGTCAGACTGTTTCTTTCTTTCCATTTAGCAGTGAGTTAAGGAGTCATCCAACCATACTTACACATGCATATACAAAAGCAGAATGTAAAATACCTAAGACCATGAGGTCCAGAAGAAAACACTGCAGTCGGTTCTAGGTTCACTATCACTGAGTGACCTTAAGCAAATCATTTACTATCACTGAATCCCATGCACTCAGTAAACATTCATCACATGCCTATTATATGCTCCATACTGTGTTCTGTTAGATGCTGGGACTACAGGTATAAACAGAGCAGAGCCTACCCTGGAAAATTCGAGAAGCTAGCTGGGACCATAGACAAGAAAGCCATGATGGCAAAGTGTAAAATATATTAGGGAATAGAGGTTTGCAGATCTGTAGTATGAACATAAAGAAAAAAGCACAGAAGTGGCCTGTTGGAGAAATGCTGTCAACAGGTCCCATAAACATTCATTTAGTGCCTTCCATGTGCCAGGCCCCATCTTGGGTTGGGGTAGAGTCAGGGTTAGCCAAAATTTGAATAACTTTTGGAACGTGGTTTCTAACCTTGGGTTCATGAATTAAGTGTCTGTTAGGAGTATGCTCAGTTTTAAGGTGAATGGGTTCATAGCTTGCTTGCTTCAGATTTCCCTAGGGGTGGATGACCAAATAAAAGGATAAGAACCATGGGTCTAGTGAGAGATAGACATTCTAGATGGAGACCAATATTAAGCAAGAACTCCGCAGGAGGAAAAGGGGGTGATGGGAGCAGGATACTGCATTCCACTGTGTGAGTCTCTCACGGCCCAGGGCCTAGCAGAGAGGTCCACAGGGCTAAAATAGAGCAGCATTCAGCTCCCCAAGCTTTGCAGCCCAGCACAGGGGCCTTCAGCACGGCAGGGGTATCTTTCTCTGTTTCTCACAAAGGTACCATCTCTCACCTTTGTGACGATCTGAGCACCCACAGAACTGACTGCCTGGATGACGCATCTGTTTCTAATTTGCACAAAAGCCATGATGGGCTAGTTATGGCCCTGAATAGGAAAAGGGCATTTTTATAACATGTATTTTCAATACCTAAAGGCAGAAGAGAATATATCAGTTCAGGAAACCCCAAGAAGCTTATGTATAAATTCAAAGGGGTTTGTATGAGATGGGTGGAAGATAAGATTGAGAGAGCAGGAAGGGGCAATTATAAAGAAATGTATATGCCAAGTAAAGGAGTTTGGACTTCATTAAAGGCAATGATGAGCCACTGTGTTATTTTAAGCAGGATAGTAAGCAGTTAATCCTGAAAGCAGCATGAAGGATAAGCTGCAGAAAGGATCACAAATATAAAAACCAGTGGTGTGGTTCTCACAAGCCACATCATAAAATTATGAGTCCCAAATTAAGACAACACAGACATTAAAGAAAGGACAAACTCTGAGAAAATGTAGGGGACAGAAATAAGAGGAGAGTAAAGAGGAAACAGTGGGAGGCGGGCTATATTAATGTGTGTGTGTGTGCGCATGCGTGCTCAGTCATGTCAGATTCTTTGCAACCTCATGGACTGCAGCCTGCCTGGCTGCTCCGTCCATGGAAATTTTCAGGCAAGAATACTGGAGTGGGTTGCCATTTTCTTCTCCAGGGGATCTTCCCCACCCAGGGATCAAACTCACATCTCTCGCACCTCCTGCACTGGCAGGCAGATTCTTTACCACTGTGCCACCTGGGGAATCCATATTAGTATAGGATGAGTCAAAAAAAGGGGGGAGATTACAGGTGACTGTGATTTAAGAGCATCAGAATGAAAATGAGGTCGCTTTTGAACCTGTTAGAGGTATGCTCATTTGTATCTGAGATATACTGTGGCACCTCTAGAAAGGAATAGCAAGCATACAGTAAAATACAGTAAAACAGATGTTCTGCGATTCAGGAATACGGTCTGGAGATGTGGCTTTCACACATCATCTGCACAAGCAAAATCCAGACATGGAAAGGTGGGGGCTTTCACCTAGGAATATGGCAGCACAGGCAATGAGAAGATGAATGGAAGGGACCTGATAGAACATCAGTAATAGAAAAACAAGCAGAGAACAGGGTCCAGAGGAAATCCAGAAGGGGAGAATTTGAAGGACAGAGTGCTCAATAGATACAATATTACAAACAGTTAAAATAAATTAGGAGCTGAAGAGTCTCCACTGGATTTTTCAACTAAGCTCCACTGGTGATCTTAGCTAGATCCATGTCAATGATTTATTAGAGACAGAAGTCAAATTTGGCCCACCAAGGAGCAAGTAAAGATGAGGACTCAAAGAAGGTGAGTTCCTAAAAGCCAGCTGAGTTCACCAAATCACCTGGGGAGCATCACTTAAAACAGATTTTGGAAGGGAGCAGTTCAGATGATTGATAGGAGTTGGTCTACAGACTAGCATGTGGGAATCCAGTGGGGAAGAAAAGACTTTCAAGAAGCTGAGCTGTGATGCTTGGGAGGAAGGAGTGGAAAGCAAGCCAGCATAGAGACAATTTGTTTTTAAGGTGAGAGATTTGAGTATGATTATACCCCAAGAGAGAAAAACGAACAAGAAAGCTACAGAAGAAATGGAGCCTTAACCAATGGAGCAACAAGGTTCCTGACGAGGATGGAGGAAAGATGGGATGGGATGGGAAGCACAGGTGGGAGAATCCATCACGGCAACACGGAAAAGCAGTTTCTTATTCCTCCCAAGATGAGGTGGGTGTAGCAGCAGCAAAGAAAGAGTAAGAAAACAGAAAAATATAGACTTTCAGCCTTGTGGTCTTTATCTCCGAGACGGTGGGAAATGAGGTCATGTGCTGAAAATGAAAAATGAGGATAAGGGAGAAAGATGTTGATAATTAGAGATGAGCCTAGACTGCAAAGGAAAATACTGTGCCCTGGGGATGATTAAAGACCCAGCTGAGAGGGAAGCCCAACAAGTTCCGTGAGAAGAGGAGCCAAGTGTGTTTTTTCCTCCAGCAGCCCAGTTCACGTGAGCTTAGTGAAAATGAAATAATTAAGCTGATCCAATTCGTGTGTAAAATAAAAATCCTGTCTGCCGTCCACACAAGAGGTTGATATAGTAATAGAGGCAGGGACTTACCAGATGGTCCAGGGGTTAAGACGCTGCCTTGCAATTCAGGCGACTGTGGGTTCAATCCCTGACTGGAGAACTAAGATCCTATCTGCCTCGGAGCGACTAAGCCCAGGCGCCGCAACTCCTGAGCCCCCACACCACAACCAGCGTCCGTGCACGGCAACGGGAGACCCCACGTGCCGCAACTAAGACCCAGCTCAGCCAAACAAATAAATATTTTGAAAAATAATAAGAGTCAAATCAGATAGAGTGCTCGTTTACAAATATAGTTAATTAGGTCAGGGCACCTTATTCAGTGCTTACTTAGCACCGTCCATGGTATTCAATACAAAGGGATTTGCATGTATTGCATCCTTTAATCCTACCCCCATTTTACAGATAGTGGCTTCCCCGATGGCTCAGCGGGTAAAGAATCTGCCTGCAATGCAGAGGACACTGGAGACGCGAGTTGGATGCCTGGGTCAGGAAGATCCTCTGGAGGAGGAAATGGCAACCCACTCCAGTATTCTTGCCTGGAAAATCCCGTGGACAGAGGAGCCTGCTGGCCTACAGTCCATGGGTTGCAAAGGGTCGGTGGGACACAACTGAGTGACTAACACAGACACACACACTTTATTACAGATAAGGAAAGTGAAGCATAAATAAACGAACAGCTTGCACTTTTAGTCCTGTACCTGCATTTCAGAGATATTAAATCCCAACACTATGTGTTAATTAATGGGGCCAATTAACGGGACCCTACTGCATTTCAACAATCAGAGGCTTAATGCCCACGCTGGGTCATGCATAAAGAAATGCATGATGTAGGAACCATATTTCTGGGGAAAACTTGAAAGTTTTGTTCCTTGAAAGTTTTCAGAAATGGAAACTTTTCCCAATTTTTAAAAGCAGTATTGGAATAATTACCTTGATGTTGAGTTTTTACCCTAGAATTGTTCTAAAGTCATTAGCCCTGCTACTATTTGTTTCCTAGGAATAAGCAACAAATGTGATTCCTTAAAAACATGTATGTGGATGCACCTCTGCACCTAATATGCAGACCTTGTTTTCTACGCTAATAGAAAATGAAGTAGGTATGAAGTAGTTCCTACCTCACTTTTAGCATTAAAACTAACTAATGATGCTTTTTGGTGTTTATAAAAAATACCATTACCTCTAGGGCTCCACATAACTTCATCAGCTTTATGACTTTATAGTTTATTGGAAAGAGCAAAGAAAGGTTTTGTTTGCCACTCAGATTTCTAGCTGGTTTCTTGCTCTCTCTGACGTCCTGATGCTCTAAGAAGTTGGGAGAATCAAATGAAAATATTCATAAACTATATAGCACTATATATTATTTCAAACATGTGTTGACCAAAAGCAGAATAAGATAAATCCAAGAGGTAAAGAAGGTCTTTGACGTGGACTTGGAGATTTTTATTTTTTAAGTTTGTGGGCATTATGAAAGTCTGAAAAAAAATCAAATTATTACTTAATTCATCAATGTGATTATGACGGGAAAGTGTGGTGGAGGTTTATTTCCATGGCACTGCATTTGGGTGAAAGGCTTGCTATGATGATTCCTGAAAACTTGTCTACCATGCTGAGATCCAGTGACAAAGCAAGTACTTGCATGTGTTATGCTGTTGTTTTATTTTTTTCAAGAACTTTATTTTACTGATGCACTAATATTTTAGAGATATTTTCTCTTCCATATATATTTCCAAGAAGAGAAATTAATACACTATATAACCACATGGATTGTATTAGCTTTCTGTTGGTGCTATACCAACCATAAACTTAGTGGCTTAAAACAATATAAATTTGTTAATAATCTTACAGTTCTGGAGTTCAGAAGTCCAAAATGGGTTTCATGGGGCTCAGACAATATACTGAGGTTGAGGGAAATTAGCAGATTCCAGTACCAGCTGTCATGTCCACAAGGCTTTCAGGTAGCTAGCAATATGAGTGCCCTCCAAAGACTACAGCTGAGTTTTTACTTCTTTCTACCCCTACGATAAGAACTGTTTTTCCAGAAATCACATCTATTTGTATGTTCTGCTATCCTAAGTGCCAGTCATCTGTTTGGTCAGTGTAGAGTTAGGGGTACCATAGTTATGGTTTTGTAGCTCCTACCTATAGGTTTAATCTTTTATCCAGTGGCCTTGTTCTAGCTTCAAGCCAACAATGGTAGGCTAAATCTTTCTCCTGCTCCATATCTTTATGCCCTCAATTTTCTGTGTCCTTCTCCCCAATTTAAGGAACCTCATGATTACACTGGACACACCTGAATAATGCAGGCTGTTCTCCCTATTTGAATGTAAGCTCATTAGTAACCTAATTCCAGCTGCAAACTGAATTCTCTTTGCCACATAACATCACATCTTCCTAGGTGCTAGGGATTCAAATGTGGAAGAGCAGGGGAGGGGGCGTTATTCTGCCTGGAATCCACTTTTAAATCAGATATGTAACATGCCAGATAATTCACGGAATCTTTGCCCCCCAACCAGCCCTCTGAGGCTTGGTTTTAAAATGGGAGAGAGGGAGGGAGGTCTTATTTCCTTTAGGGCGAAGCAGTGGTGTGCTGATAAATGTAACACCTAGCTCTAGCAAGGAGGGGAAGGGTGTTTGATTTGTAGCATTTACCAATTCCAGTGGTGAAAATACCCCCTTGTGGTCAGTTTCCATCTACCAACATGAAGTCAACTAACTCATAAAAATATAACAATCCACTGTCATGAGCTGGTACAAGGAGGTCCCAGTACACCACTGGGAGAGCACACATCATCAACATCCCCTAGTTTAGGGAATCCAAGTTTACCTGAAGCACCCCGGTGCCCTCTCCTAAGTTCCCCTGAGCCCACAGGATTAACTCCTCCCGGACGCCAACGACATGACCAGATGCTAAAGGACTGGCTGCCTTTCACACCTTTGTGCTTATTAAGGATACAGGGAATGCAGTTTACTCTCCCCTCACTCACACACAGGTGGTGACCAATCAGAAAGAGACCCGGTGTTCCTGGGTGACCCTCCTGTGTGCATGTGTGCTAAGTCGCTTCAGCCATGTCTGACTCTTTGCAACCCCATGGACTGTAGCCCACCAGGCTCCTCTGTCCATGGGACTTCCCAGGCAAGAACACTGGAGAGGGTTGCCATTCTCTCCTCCCGGGGATCTTCCCAACCCAGGGACCAAACCTGCATCTCTCACGTCTCCTGCATTGGCAGACAGGTTCTGTGCTGGTGCAGGTTCCCACTGGTGCCACCTGGGAAGCCCTGTGACCCTCCCTGGAGAGGACAAGATAAAGGCCAAGGCGGTGTTAAGACCACTGGGCCACGCTGGACATCCTCGGGTGGCCACAGGCTGCTTGGGTTCTCCTTGGTTTGTGGTTCCTGGATAGCAGCCTGGGGAGGAGGGGGGGTTTGTACGCCGGTGTCCATGTGTGCGTCTGCTGTGCATTTTAAAGAATAAATGCTCCATAAGCACAGCCATTATCGCTTCCCTTGGCCATTTTCACACTGGCAATATGAAGCATGCCATTTCGAGATGGCTAATGTCCATTTTTCTTTCATCTGACACAAGCTACTAAATAGGCTCACATTTAGTATGAAAGCCACAGATTTATATACAGTAGGAAAAACTAGGTCAGGGTGGCAGTCCAAGCCAATTAGCCAGAGAAATCAAGTTTGTGGAAGGGCCAAAGTGGGCGGCCCCATCTCTCTCAAGGCAGTTTAGATGAAGGCTCCTCAAACCAGGATGTGCACGAGAATCACCTGGGGAGCTTGTTAAAATAACAGGTGTGTTTCAGGAGGTCTGGGGTGGGGTTTGAGATTCTGCATTTCTTTTTTTTTAATATTTATTTCTTTGGCTGCATCGGGTCTTAGTTGCAGCATCAGGACCTCATTGCAGTGAACAGCATCTCTAGTTATGGCACCCGGGCTCAGCTGCTCTGTGGCACGTGGGATCTCCGTTATCCTATATGCACACTCAGTCACTTCACTCGGGTCCGACTCTTTGCAACCCCATGGACTGTAGCCCGCCAGGGCTCCTCTGTCCGTGGTATTCTGCAGGCAACAATACTGGAGTGGGTTCCCATGCCCTCCTCCACAGGATCTTCTCGACCCAGGGACTGAACCCGAGTCTCCTGTATTGCAGGCAGATTCTTTACTGCTGAGCCACCAGGAAAGCCCCTTAATTATCCTACCAGGAATCAAATCTTCGTCGTGTCCATTGCAAGGCAGATTGTTAACCACTGGACCACCAAGGAAGTTCCTGAATTTCTAATAAGTGATGTTCCAAAGCTGCTGGTTCAAAAACTGCGTTTTGAATGGGAAGGATCTATATATCAACTCTCTCTCCCCATCTGTTACTCTTAGACAAATTTATACCAATAATCATTATAGTTATCATTTTAGAAAGGCCAATGCAGTTAAGATTTGTGTAGTAAATGATGGCTGTACAACTAGTGGTATGGTCTAACTTAGGAAGGAGGGCATGCTGCTTTCACTCAGCGTTAAAGAAAACTGTCTTGGCCACTAACATTTCTAAATAGTATATAGTACATTATTTGAACCATGAAGAAATGACCTATGAATAACCCACAAGCCAGCCAGTTATGGGTATTAAATGACAACTCGTAAATCACTTTTAGGATAAGAGTTCACAACACAATTCTTCAGGATCTGCAAGCCTCTTAATTAGTTCCTGGTGATTATTTGATGATTTTCTGAGTTCCACCTGAAATGCAGAAAGTCTATGCTATATAAAGGGAATACCGCCTTTACAATCTTGAGACTGAAGGGTAAACCATCCTCTAAAGGAGGAAATGGGGTGGCAGGGGTGGGGGGGGCTTGAAGGGAAACGAGTGAGGACTAGAGAGGAAGAGAGAGATGGGTTTTAAAAAGAATTATTATGAGAATCTTTTCAGTGAAGGTGTAATAGCTAATGACTTGGAAGTGAATTGCTGAATCAAATTTAGTAAACAAAGTGCCTATACTTTTTTTAATACCACCAGCATTTCATTTCAATTCCTCGTGTATATGTCCAATCTTATCTCTACCCCACAGCCTACATCTCTACAGATGTAGCATTTCTATATCTACACATATTCCTGGCCTTGGGAACAGAGAAGGTGGAGCTTACAGACTCATTTTACAGTAACAGTTCAGAGAGGGGTAGGGGCCTGTCCAAGGTCACACAATGCAAGAGGACACCTTCCAAGAAATATACCTCTCCAGCCAGGTATAGAGCTCCCTGGTGAAAGAAGACTCACATTCTTGTGCATACTGTAAGCCATCAGCTTTGGGCTTTGTTAACTCTAACTAGTAAAGATATCTATTGCTTGGTAACTAGGTTAAAGTTTTGAACAACACCCAATCTTTAAGAGGAAAAAAAGAGAGAGGGAGAAAGAGAAAGAGAGAGAGAGAGACAGCAGGAAAAAGAATTGTGTTTTCATGACTTATACATATAGCAGATATCTTACTTGGTCACTAGTATCATCAGTCAACCTCTTTTCCCCAAACCTCCAACACTTAAAACCTATGACAGCTTAGGACTTCAAGGGGCATGGGAGAAGGAGAAGGCAGATAGAAGAACTGTACATTCTTCCTTCTCTGGCGAAAGAGCATCTTCAAGAGACTTTCCCCCGCAAGCCCCAGAAAGAAGATCAAAACTAAAAACATTACTTTGAGATTTAAACTAGATCATATCACTAATACTGAAATGCAAATGCATGCTTTTTCTTTTACCAGTGAGAAGGATATGTTCACCTATTTAACATTCAGCCTGGAACGTTCAATATTTGTACGTAAGCCTGATGGGGCACCACTGGCGGCCACTGTCACTAGTAGCTGTGCCTTCTGGCCAAATACACAGCTGCTCTTTTGATCACCCGCCTGAGGAGGTGAGACAGTGTGAAGATAATGAATTCCAGACCTGGGACTTCCCTGGTGGTCCAGTGGTTAAACCTCCATGCTTCTAATGCAGGGGGCATGAGTTTGATTCCTGGTTGGGCAACTAAGATCCCATATGCCGTGTGGTACGGCTGATAAAGAAAATAAAATTACTTAAAAAAATAATAATAACACTAGCTCTGAGACCAGTCAGCCTGGATTTGAATCCTACTTCTTCTTTTTACTGGCTGTGAGTCCTTGGGCAAGTTATCTGATCCTCTGTCCATGGGGTCACAAAAAGTCAGATATGACTGAGCAACTGAACTGTCAGTTTCATTTGCAAACTTGGACAACAAGAATAGTATATACCTCACAGGCTCTTGTGAGGATTAGACACTTTATATATGAACCGTGTGGGAACCTGGCACATCAGAAGCCCTAGGTCAATGTTAGCTTACCATCTTCTCCAGTTCCTACCTTCTCTCTCTGAGCTGCCCTCATTTTTTGGACTTCAGCTTCTTCAGCTTCCTTCTTGATTCTTAGACATTCTTCTCTTTTTAGCTAAATTGTATTGAGATTACAGAGGACAAAAAGCAGTTACTATTTTTCCGCCTGAACCCCTGGAACACAAAATTATGATGAAAGGCAAATTACAGTATTGTTTGTGCTATGGCACACCATGATTATAGGTTGGTTCTGCAGGCTACTTAGATCACAGAAAATGGTCAAGCTGTATCTGCTGCCCATGAAATTTATCTGTGTTTCTACCTTGGTATCTGTTTCTCTGTCTCCACAGGCCCCAAACCACCCCCACCACCAGCCCAGGTTAGGGAGAAGAAAGGGCAGGTAATTTTTCCTTAGTATTTAACTCAGACTTCAGGGACCTCCTTGGCAGTCCAGTGGTTAAGAGTCTGCCTTGCAATGCAGGGAACGTGGGTTCAGTCCCTGGTTGGGGAACTATATGCTGCCTGGTACAACCAAAAACCAGAAAAAAAACCAACCTGAGTTCCTTGTTAAAAAAAAAAAAAAAAATCATTGGTTTTTTCGTACTACTATCATGCTTTCATGACTGGAATGGAGTAAACAAATCTATGCTCCTGGAATCAAATATTCCAACCATAGTAGAGACTTACACTGGGGTTGCGGTGGAGGAAATTCCCTTACCAAGGTCCCACTGACTGATACACAGCTTGGGTGGAGAAGTCACAGTATTTATCCCTTCGCTTCTCACATCGGGATTTCTCTGATTTTTGAGATTTTCTTTTGCAATTTGTTTCAAGGTTTTATGCTTTTTGGTAAAGTTACTGTGTTATTTCATGGTTATTTTGAAAGTGCTGGTACTCTAATTTCTTGCCAAATTTAAGCTAAAAGAGATGGATTCTGACCTTCTTCTGGTATTTAGATTGTATCAGTTGAAGCTGTTGTCTCCGCCTGACTTCAGCCTCTGATTGGCTTCCCCCTAAGGAAAAAAGTCACAAAGGTGAAACATGAATGTTAAACTGAAATGTCAGCCATCAAAGACTAATTAAATACATGATAAGTCTACACCACGTGTTTCTTTAACATTTTCACACCACTGAAAATAAGGGCCTAACTGAAATTGAGTCCCCCTAAAACCTAGTTCCTCTGCTGAGTTTATAATTAACCACTCCATTCAAAATATTATTCCCTTTTTTGTCCAACACCTGTTTTCCCCAAGCTTAAGGAGTCTCAAAGAAAAGTGGGAAACTGTAACTGGGCAAGACCCCCTCATATCCTCATATCCTCTACTTTAGCTCCTCTCTGAAGTACAATATCATATCTGATGTACATTTTCCTGAGTTGTTTTATAGATGCTAAAAATGGAAGAAGTTAACTATGTGATTACAGCATGTAGCCCCCAAGCCCACTGAAGCCTAAGGATTGATAATGTTAACCCCTGTGATACAGTCCTAGGATCTCACCATCAACCAGTCAGAATTGTGCACAATCCGATCATATACTCTGTGACTCCCCCTCCCTCACATGGCCTTTAGAAATGCTGTCTTGAAGCCCATCAGGGAGTTAAGTTTTCTAAGCACTATTTGTCTCCAACTCCTTGGCTGATGCCTTATAATAAACACTGCACTTGACTTCACAAAGCAGGATCAGTAGACTAGCTTTACTGCACAGGGGCAAGCAGACCCAAATTTGATTCGGTAACTTAACCAATTTTTTCAAGTGAGATATTAAACAACAGTAATTGCATCAAAGAAAGATAAGGCCACATTCCCCCATAAGAGGACAGTGCTACGAGGGTTTTTCAAGCATGTAGGTATTCAAGCTTTTACATAGACTGAAATCACACCTGAAGGTCCATGCTAAATAAGAAATAGTGCTTCAGAAATTCTAGAACATTCTTCCTGCTAGAGTATGACCATTTCTTAACCTAATAAAGATGATAATCAATGATGTTTCCAATGTTTTTCTTCTTTTGATTCTACTGCCCTGTATTCAAGTAGCAAAAATCAGGAAATCCTGAGAGGTCTTGCCATAAGACAAGTATACAGTCTTTATAACCAAGTTTTTAAGTACAATGGGAATATTCTAGGTAAAATTAATGGTCAATCCATACTATTTATTGTTCTTTCTTTAGGTATTCAAGAGAAAAAATATGGATGTTAGATTATTCATCTGCTCTTTCTTAAACCTATAACAACCGGGGGCCAGAAATCCTTGCAGCTTGACAGGCATCTAAGAATTACTGTTTAGGGAGTTCTCAGTGTTTATGCAAGCTTGGCGTGCATATTTTAAAGATTCCTTTGAAATAATTCTCTGGAGCTTTGGTCACTGAAAGTGTCAGTTCTCTGAAAGATTCACTTACACAGAAGATGCATTAAAACAATTTGCATTCATCATAGTTTTTATAATTGAACAGTTAAAGACACCATAGAGACTTCTGAGTCCCAAAAGATCTATAATACCTGTTTGGTCCTGGCCCTAAGGAAAGAAACAGTGAGGCCTAATGAAGCTTTTATCTAATGTTACAGCTACTTTTAGTATCTCCTAGAACCATTCCAACATTTTAAGGGGTAGAGGAATAGAGGAGGAGTTGAGAATTTAAAACATGGAGAAAATCAGATGTCTAAGCATTTACAGGTTTTCCTTTAAAACTCATCTCAAAGTTTAATACATCCTAGAACTCTTTTCTACTCTGTGCCCTCTTTCTCTTGACCATTCCTAGATATACCACATACCAGAACTCCTGATCATTTTTGGTTAAGACCCCAAGACAATAGACATCAACATCTCCAAACACCCAAGGCAAGTGCTTGGCTCCCTAAACAGGATCTGCAAGGGGGTAACTTAAAACCAGTTTGGGGAACATCAACTGGCAACCACTTTCAGCCTATAAAAGAGGTTAGCTAGGTCAAAGGGAGGTAGAAATCAGAGAAAAGATACCTTTGTGAATTTCATCTTCTCTGAGTATATATTTGGGGAAGGAAGAATCTTCACATCTTCAATGTGAGTAAGAAAGATTTAATAAAATTCATTTGAAGACCTCAAGCTGTGTCCCCAAAAGACTGAGGGACCCATGCTTAGGAAAGACAGTGCCAGAAGGCACATGGCTGCCCGCAGGTGGCTCCTCAGACTGGTCATCAAGAAGTGGCCACAGGGCAAATGGCCTGTATTCTCAGAGTTTGTGGGAAGAGTGCACAAGTGTTTCCCACACTCCCAATCTGGTTGTCATGGAAGAGAATGCCAATCTAAAGCCACCTTAAAAGGGACTTGCAAAAAAAAAAAAAAAGGGACTTGCCCATGTGGACAACTCCATAGGCACAGTGGAGCTCTACAGAGATAGTCTAGCTACCAGGAGCCAACAGTGAAGCCAAGTACTACCAGCAGGAAAGTATCGTCTGTATCAGGGAAAGCCAGGTGAGAGATGGACGGCAGGCAAAAGGGGGACTCTGAAGAACTTCAAGGACCCCAGGGCTGAGATGCACAGCAAACACACCCCAAAACTTGAGGAAACTGGGATCGGTGCAAGAGAGACCATAACCTCCTCTTATTCCTTTGACCCACAAGGAGGAGGAATCAATAAGAGAAACAGGAGTCAACAGAGAAAAATTCAGTCACACTCATTTGCTTTGCCAACTTTCTATCCAAAAATAGGCCCGGGCTGGGAATTCCCTGATGGTCTAGCGGTTAGGACTCTACGCTTCCACTGCAGAGGGCAGAGGTTCGACCCCCGGTGGGGAACTAGATTCCACATGCCATGTGGTCTGGCAAAAAAAGGAAAGCAGGCCCAGGCTGGAACAGGGAAGAAGCTTTAATCTCTATTAGAAATAGAGTTGTGACCAGTATTTGGGGCTGAACTTACTGAAAAGACAGTTTTATGCCTAGAATTAGCTGGACAACTTTATTATTTGAGAAAGACCAAAAAGATCTAATTTCATCCAAAGAACATAGGGAAAAAACAGACCTAGATAATTAGTGTGAGGGGGCCAGTTAGGAAGGACAGAGCTGTCCTCCAGGTTGCACCCCTCAAATGCAGTTTATTCAGCATAAAGGTGACATGAGATGAACCCTGTTCATGAAATACAGTGGGATGATCATGATAATGCTATTGCTTGTACATAATCACCAAATGAGCTTATTTTTACCAATATCTTGGAAAAAGTACTTCCTGCAAACTACTGTGAGAGTCAGTGGCCCCTGATTCTACCACATTTGTGCGAACTAAACCTGTGGGAACTGTGAGTCCAGCCCTTTAAGCTCCCAGCTGCTGCTGGCAGAAAGATGTGAACGCTTCGCATGAGAGGACTTCCGTGTTGAGTGAGTCAAACACCAGGCAGCAGTAGCCCAGGCAATTTATCATACTGCCATGTGCTCCAGAGGCCCAAAAAGTCTCTATTTGCAAATGAAAACACAGGTGATATTTATTATCTTTATACCTACCCTATGTCCCCAGCCCACTGACATCTTACTGTTGGAACTGACCCTCCAATTTTTTCTCCCGTAACCAGTTAACTGCCATGATTAAAATGCTTGTGATAACACTAATTAGGATGGGAGTGAAAGCTATGACGGGGCATATGCGACGCCCCAGGTAAGATTTCTTCAGAGCTGATCAACTAAGAGGCTGTAAATTACTTGGCAGTTAAGCCATCTTCTTATTCCCCTATAACTGTGGCATCATCTGTTTGCTACTTGCAGAGAGTCAGAAACAACAGTCTACCTGCATACTTTTGACCCTAAATGTATGTTTTGACTTTAAATGCGTTTCATTTCAAGCAGCACAATGACTCAAAGACCTATAACAGACATTGAAAGACAGATGTGGGCAAGGTGCTACGCGGATCGCTGGGCGGCCCTGTCCTCCTGCATTCAAGCAACTGGCTTGGTGGCTTACCTAGCGTCATGGGCGGCAGGTTAATGGACTTCACCCTTTGTTGTTTCTTCCACCTTTCCAGCTCCTCCAGCTCTTTTGCAGCCACTAAGTCAGGTGAGAGATATTAAATCATCAATTATTAGAGTGTGAAAAGGAAACGGCTCCCTTGAGGTGGACATTTAACTACATGTGGGCATGAGTGGGTGAAATATCCAGGAAAGGAAGCCACCACCCAGTCCTAACCCCTTGGGGTCACCCTAAGGCACCTTCTCTCCAAGAGTTGGCACAGAAGTACAAATGTGAAAACAACTTGAACTCCTGCTAAATAAAGAAGTTTAGTTTTTCCTCCCATTCTGGCATTTTTCAAACTCTACATCATTTAATCCTGGAGAAGGAAATGGCAACCCACTCCAGTATTCTTGCCCAGAGAATTCCATGGACAGAGGAGTCTGGCAGGCCATGGTCCATAGGGTCGCAGAGAGTTGGACACGACTAAAGTGACTAAGCGCACATCATTTAATGTTAAAAGTTTCCTATAGGGTGTATGCAAAACATTCATGTGGCAATAAGAACTTTGCACACACAGTAAACATAAACCCCCATAGAATTCTGATGCCTGTATCCACTGCATTTTAAATATTCCCCAAGATTACTGTAACCATGAGGAATGAGGGCTCTCCGATTCCTAGTACCTGGGCCCATTAAGCCGAGCCTGCTCCCTGTGGAGCAGTGCCTAATTCCCCAAGATATACTCTGACTGGCAGCAGGGGGCGCCAGAGACACTAGTTCTGTTTTTTCCAAAGTACCTCATGAGACGTGATTATTTCAAACATCCATTTATATTTTTTAATTAATAGAGGGGAAACAAAAACTTCTGAAACATCTCAAAAATCCAGACCACACTGAAGCTTAAATTCCTGCTGACCATTTAAATAAAAAACTTGTAAGATGCCAGAATCTTTGGGATTCCATTGGTCAACTGCAGGCAGTACCCACAGTCACCATGTCCGCGCAACTGTGACTGTCATGTTCTGCACAGACTCAGATATACCACCCGGGAGGCTACTTGTCCAGTGGAGACCTTTAGAGAGCTGCCTTCCTGTCGTGCCCTTATGTTCATCAATCAATACAAAATCAAATTTCCTAGTAAGGTCAGGAAAGGAGAGCATAGGATCTCAGTGCTAGCCCCATAGCTGACTTGAACAAGCCTCAGAAACTTCTTTGTGAATGAAATGAACTTTAGTTCTCCTAACTCGAAAATATAATGTTGTCACTTAAAACAGCAGCACTTATTTTACCGTAACATTAATACGACATTAATCGTGTTATATGTCTGCTAGGTACAAGGAGCAGAAAAACAAGCGGAATGCGGCCCTGCCCTCAGAGAGCTTATAGTCTAGAGAAGGAAAGTGCAGTCACCAATAAAAACAGCTGAGGTTAGACTCTGCTGGCTACAAAATTACAGGAGCAGAGAAACTAAAGAAAAATTTCATTAAGAAGGAATGGGACACATCCAGGAAAAAGACAGATTACCTTATAATCTATTTCATGTATCACTTGTCCCTCTCAAAAGTGTTCCTAGTCCTGTAAAGATACCTGAAGTGAGCCCAATTTTGCAGGAACTCGATAGGTCTATTGGCAATAGGTGTGAAATTGTTTAACTGCAACAGAAACCTCAGATTTATGATTGTGCAATGAGTTCTGCTATTAGCATAGAGAAACAAATTTAGAAGCATTAACAATAAAATAGTTTTAAAAGGTATAATTAAAATTGCCAAAATTTAAAAAGGAAAAAAATGAGCTCTAGTGAGTCTGTACAGATCAGAAACTAAAAATTCTTCAGACCAATGCAAGCCAATTCTACTCTGTAAGAAAATGAGCAGTATTTTGAGTGTTAAATGATATACATACTCTGTTGCATCTCATTTCTTCGTTTTTCATTTGGTGCTATCAAGGTATATGCACCTGTGCTGGAAAGAAGAGAAAAAAATCAACTATCAGGAGAAATTATTTTTTTAAATACTTATTTATTTGGCTGCATCAGAACTTAGTTGCAGCATGTGGGATCTAGTTTCCTGATCAGAGATCAAACCCAGGCTCCCTGCATTGGGAGCACAGAGTCTTAGCCACTGGACCACCAGAGAAGTCCCCGTGAGAAATTATTAATGCATATAAACCACCAGATATTCTTTCTGATAATGTACTGTATTTATGATCATCACCATCACATAGGTAGTATGAAAGATAATCTTCCTCTAAAGACCCAAGTGTTTTCTCTAGGAGCTTACAATCTAGTTGTCAAAGTAAAACCAGAACACATGGCCAAATATGGAAATATAAAGCAGTTGGTGAAGCTTGACAAGTGACTACTTCACCATTAGCTCTCGGTAAACCATAGGGGTCCACTGTTCCCCTCGTGGGCACATCCACTTGAGATGACTGGCATTCTCCCACGTCACCCACACTGGGAATACAGGAAACACTCCTTTTTTGTTGCCGCAAACTGGGTGTAGGGGCCGTTTGCAATGCAGAGACCTCTTCTTAATGACCCATTTGAGTGGCCACATGGCCACAGTCTTGGGTTTTGGGGCTTTGACTTCCAGGCAGGTACCACTGGGCCCCTCATTCTCCTGGGGACACAGGTTGAGCATAATCAGGAGCTCAGAGGAGCAAAGAGTCACTTCAGTTCACTGGCACAGGATGAGCGGGTGGGGAGGGAGTGGGAATTAGGGGAAACTTCATTTCGGCAAAAACATTCAACACTGAGATACAAGAAGTTGTTCAAATATTGCGAGCTTTTGCAGGCAGAAACTCCACTTGATTGATCTGTATGTGCCCAGCCCCTGGCACAAAGTAGCTGCTTGATGAATGTGGACGGAATTGAAATGAAGTGATACCACAGACCCCCGTCTGTGAGTCTGTGCTGCGGTGGCTCTTCTTTGTCATGATGCATGTAATCCCACAAAAGTATGAATACTTCATACAGCAAAAATATAACACAGCAACCAACTGCAGCATACATATGGGTACAGTGTGAGGGGAAATGTTATGGAATAAATACAATCAGCTTATAAATGTAGGCCTTAAAAAAAAAAATCCCCGATACTCTTAGAAGTCTCTGTCCAACACAGAATGTACCGTTTCAAAGGACAAATTAGCAAAGATTGAACAGTAGAGGCCAAAAGTCCTGATTAACAGAAGCCGTTTCTTCCTTATCTCATTATTTTCCTAGCAGTGAGCCTTCAAGCCAGCTTCAAACTGAGCTTTAATTTTAGACTTGTACACGGGAGGTGCGCAACCCCCTCTGCATGCAAATGTGGCTACTGGGTGCCCAACTTCCTAACGGATATCAGCAGACGTTGCCTGTGTAGCCTCACATAAGTAGAACGTGATGAATACAAAATTAGGAGGCTGCCACTGGAGATTAATCCCTTGTCCATTGCATATTTTTGTTCACCCTCAGAAAGATTTTGCACTCAAGTGCCCACACTTGATAGAAGCTTGAGAGCTGCAGTTCTGTGGATTGTACCTGCAGACTTGAATATGATGCAACAGTGAGCCATTCGGCAGGGCCTTAAAGATGAAACATAAGGTGCTGGATTTAAATGCCAAGGATGAAATGACTGCAGAAGCCTCAAGGTCCCCTCACATTGTGGTATGGAGCTTCTCAACATACCAGGGGTTTGACTACACCGCAAATCAGTAGTTCTTAAACTTTAGCATGCATCGGAATCACCTGGAGGGTTTATAAAATGTTGAGTTTCTCATTCAACCAGTATGTGGGGGAGGGAGGAGCCTATAACTTGCATTTTGAACAATTCCCAGATGATGATGATGTTCTGGATCTGGGGACCACACTTTGAGAAGCAGGGATGTAGATCAATCAAACTGTCTTCAAATATTTGGACTAAAAGGGAACTGTGCATGCATGCTCAGTCGCTCAGTCGTGTCTGACTCTTTGCGACCCTATGGACTGTAGCCTACCAGGCTCCTCTCTCCGTGAAATTTCCCAGGCAAGAATGCTGGAGTGGGTTGCCATTTCCTCCTCCAGGTGATCTTCCTGGCCCAGGGATTGAAATCACATCTCTTGAAGCTCCTGCATTGGCAGGCAGATTCTTTACCACTAAGCCACCTGGGAAGCCCCAAAAGGGAATTGAAGGATTCATAAATATTGATCAAGACATAGAGGTTAAATCATATGCCAAAGATCATAAGGTTTTTTTAAGCAATTGTGTTGAAACTCAAACCTAGTGCTTTTGACTTAAACCAGGGGGGTTGTCTGGAGCTAAATATTCATCTCAAAGTAGAAAACATAAAATATGACTGTCCTTAACTTCCGCCTCTTGCTAGACTTCCAAGCAAAGCAAATAAATGTAACTGAGCACCCACTATGGTCTTGTGTGTTAGGGGCTTATGAGAAGAGAGGAGAGATACCAAAAAACAGATACAACCCCTTTAACAGAGCTTACACCTGCCAGTGAGGGGACTTATGAGAGACTCTGGTTCAATCCCTGGATCAGGAAGATCACCTGGAGAAGGAAATGGCAACCCACTCCAGTGCTCTTGCCTGGAGAATCCCAAGGACAGAGGAGCCTGGAGGGCTACAGCCCGTGGGGTCATAAAGAGTTGGACACAATTGAGTGATTGAGCATGCACACTTAGGAACAAGTCATGAAACCATCAGAGCAGACCACAAGGATGTTTGCTAAGAGAAGCTGCATAGAGAATTTTCCAAATTCCATGAATCTCTCTTATGAAATTTTCAGGAAAGGTTTGAAAAGAAAAAAATGGTTTGTAAGAGATTCTATTCTACAATATCTAATTAAGTTTAAGTGTGACAACATCACACTAGAATCTTTAATCTTAGGATTAAATAGGACTCTGGTCAATCTATGGCCAACATACCCAGACTCAGAACAGGGCCATGAGAAAAGGAGAATTCTCTAGCCTTGAAATCAGAGGCTTTTAACAGAAAACATTTAAATATAACTCTGGGCTCAAGGACAGTGGTCCCAGTAGTAAATGTTTTATGTTAAAGAATTCCATAGCAACATTCTTAGCAGTATTTTATTGGCTGAAAATGTCAAAGCTGAAACATAATATTCAGAAGAAAGCATTGGCCAAGTAATGAATCCTCTATTCCTCTTCCTTCCTGTAGGAAGAGGTGCTTAAGTTTAAGGATTGGCTTTTTATTTTTTAATATCCTGTGGCACAGCCTAATGCCTGGGTAGACACAAATATTCATCTCTGCTCTCTTAGCTTTTCCTTGACATGAATAACAAGGATAACTTATTCATGTTTTCAGCCAATTAGTTTCCACCCACAGCAAGGGCCTCTGCTGTTTTAACCTCCATGTCGTCCCTTTCAACAGCCTGACTCTCAAAGCTGCTGATGGAGACGAGCCCAACCTAACTATATTTAGTATTCCAGTCATTTCCTGATTAAGCAACATTCAAAAGCCACTGAAATAAATGTATATCTTTGAAAATGAGTTTCCTTAATTACCTCATTGAAATTTAATGAAACATCTCCATTTGTAAGATTATTCTCACTTTCCAACAGCCCACATCCATGAGATATAGTAAGGGAGAATGTATAAAGATTAGCATGTGACAAGGGAGAAGTGTTTTTCTGTACCATTAAAATATATATTTAAGAATTCTTTGCCTTGTGAGCGCTCTCCTAAGCTACACAACTGTCTCTCTTGTGCACGTTCTTGCATGTTTTTTATAAGGTCTCATCAATAAGCATTCTATGAAAAAATGTTATGTTGAAGTTATGAAGAATATCTTGGCTGGATAAAAGTATTACATAAATATATCCCCTGGTGTGTATAAACCACAGCAGATGTAATTTAAATTTCTAATTAGGAACAACGCTGATTTGACTGAAAAAGGAATGTAGTCACAAGCAAAAATTCAGAAAGAGATTACATTACAAACAGATAAAGCAGAATAGTAGACACAAAGTTTACTGTCCTATAAAAAGTTGGTTTGAAGTTTTCATAGTTCAAGAAAATCTTACCTTTGGGGGAAACTGAAACAAAAAAATTTTTGGTTAATCAAACGTAGTGGATAGGGTTTCCCTGGTGGCTCAGTGGTAAGGAAGCCACCTGCTAATGCAGAAGACACAGGTTCGATCCCTGGTCTGGGAAGATCCCACGTGCCTCGGAGCAACTAAGCCCATGAGCCCCAGCTACCGAAGCCTGTGCATCCAGAGCCCAACAAGAGAAGCCAAGGCAACGAGAAGTCCATGCAGCACAGCTAGAGAAAAAGCCCGCATGACAACGAAGACCCAGCACGGCCAAAAAGAAACAAATAGAATTATACAAAGGCACTGGATATTTTATTTCTAGATATAGTTTTCCATATTGGTTTTTAAAACATGGTTTTCAGCACAGGAGTCTGAAGCATATGTTTTTAACCAATGTAAGTCACCTTATAGGGCATTCAGGTTTTCAAGAGTTCTTTTGTAAAGAGACCATATTCCTAAGTTAAAAAAAAAAAAAATGACAAGATCAGGCTGAGTAAATCAACCTTGACCCCTAGCCTGTCACACCAGTCATGACCCATATTCCACATCCCTGGTGTGGAAGGACTAATGAATTCTCTTTAGTCTCAGAGTCTGAAGAGCCCAGGACTTTGTCTGCACACCCAAGAGGCTGACGCAAGGCTGGTTAGTTCTATAACTCATAGCTTCTGATGGAGGGCTGAACAGATATCCAGAAGGCTGGCTACATAGACACCCAGAGAGAAAAGATAAGAAGAGACCATCAAGACACCAGGGCCTTTGTTCATAAGACACCTTTATGGAAAATAGAAAGAGGGACACACACACATATCTCCATCCAGGATCCTCATGTAGACCCATGGCTTAGTGAGAGGTGCTAAACTGACGCAAATCAGAAAAAAGTGCCCCTTCTGTCAGGCGGAGGTAACCCCACCTGATTAGGGCACGTGATTTGGTATGTATTCCAGCTTCAAGTTACTATCTTATCCAGATAATCATATAGCATAGAGCTGAAAGATGTGATGCTTCTTCACTTAAAACACACATAACATTATAGAGACTCGCTGTCATTAAGAGACCAAACACCAGTGATGGAAGTAGAGATGAGGACCAACTGGTAAGAATACTTGCAAAATGTTTTAAATTGCTTCCTCAGTAAAAAAAACTACAAGAAATTCACATTTCCAGAACACAGAGATGTCAGGTCTGGGATGTGACTGGAGCCTACCTGTAAGCAAATCTTTGCCTAACAGGCTATTACTATGTCATGGATGCTGGCAGAAGACAAAACTCCTGAGTCAGAGACAAAGGACTGTATTACTCACAGCACAGCATCAGCATCAGCATATTTATGTCTAGTCTCTCTCTCTCTCTTTTCAGGTTAACATGATGGATGTTGCACACACCAAGTGTTTGCATTGCAGCTGAGGAACACTGAATTGTGGAATCCACCATTTTTAAAGCAGGTAGTAAGCAAGCCTGGTCTTTTCTCTGGGGAAAATGTACCTCATCTCTCAAGGTTCCCAGCTACATAACAACCCTGAGAGATAGTCCAGGTTAAAGTGTAGTCTGGTATGCAATCTTGGCACACCCAGCAAGACATCTAGAATGCAAGAAACCCAAGGAGGACTATCTTTTCCAACAAAAGAATATTTAAGAGTGACTTAGAGACAATAAAAAATGGCATCTGCATAAAAAACACTTATCAAATTGTTATACACTTTCTATGATTATTGTTATCATCACCATCATCATTATCATTAGACTAAGCTCTGATTATGTCCCCATAATCAGATCTAAAGCATTGCTCATCCGGGTCATCTATAACTTAAAGGAGAAAACTAGAGATGCAAGACATAAGGTATTTATATCTAAATATCTGCATAGAATATTTAAAAATGAAATTCATCCTGATTTTGAAATAAACATACACTCATATAAGAAAAAGGAGAAACTTATCTTTAAGACATTTAAAAGTCACTCATAACTCTACTCCTCAGAGATCTCAATGACAGTTTTATTTGGGTCAATTTCAGTTCAATCTATATTCTATACATATTACACAGATGTAGTCATATCTTAAGTCGAATTTTATCTGCTGCTTTCACTTCTAAGTGGTTTTTCCAATTATGCACATAAGAAGCTTCATATTAAATGGTTACATATTTCACAACATCGATGCATCATTAATGTAACCACTCGCTTAACCATTTCAGTTGTTTCAGTTGTTCACTATTATAATCCTGCAGGATGTACAAAGCATAAAACAAAGATTGCACAGAACACATCCAGAAGAAAACCTTTAATAGTTCTCTAAAATCAATACTCAACAGTAATGTGGACTACATTTAAATTTTTCTTCCTTAGATATCCCATTTGCATTTTCCAAAGTTCCTGCAATAGTTTGATCATATGATTGATTTCTGCTCATATGCTTGATTCTCCTCAATGCCTAAACCAGACAAGATGCTGGCCTACCTACCCATTCATTCTCACTGCCTCCTTACTAAAAGCACTCCTGTATTATTCAGGTTAACAATGTGCCCAGTAAAGACTATAGTCTCCAAACTTCTTTGTAGTCAAACATGATGTGTGATTGTTTAGCAAACTGAGATATAAGGGGAAGCCATTGAGAAGGATTTCTAGAAAAGCTCCATTAAGTGAAGACAGACAGATGGACAGGAAAGGTATTTCGTTGCCTTCCCCCCTTCCTGGATGGTTGAAGTGATAGCTGGTGCTCAAGCAACTTGGTCAGTGAGGCAACTTGGATATAGATGACATGCCTCAGAAATAGCAGAGCAGAAAGAAGTAATCTGGTGCCCTGTAACTGTAAAACCACCACACTAGTGGTAATCTATTGCCAAACTGCCTGGCTTTGAACCCTAATTCTGTTACTTCCTAGCTATAACTTTGAGCAAATTACCTAGTGTTTCTATTCTTTCACCTGTAAAATGGAGATAAAAAATATCCATCTCTTAGAGAATAAAGCATTTAGAACAAGGCTAGGAAATAACCAAGTTCTATTACGGTTGCCTATTATTTGTACTATTATCAGCCCTAGACTACGCACCTTCAGAATTATTCTTACAGGAGAGAAACAAAGCCACCAATGCTTAAGACACCTATTTAGAGATATCTATTTTATGTAATTATAATAATTATATATAAGACATTATTTTTCTCACCTTCAATTGGCAGTAGAAATTGAAGGGCATAATGGCTCTAAGACTTTCTAATTGGCATAAAAAGTGAAAAAGCACAACCTATACTTTAAAGAGGTCCTTACATCAAACAGCTTGTTTATTTCTGAGGTTCTGAATTGCAAGAGATTTTTCCTTTCTGTATTAGTTTAGTAATGTTTAGTTTTTTGTTCTGGGGTTGGGGGAGGGGATGGTCTTTATTTTTCTGGCTGTACCACATAGCTTGTGGGATCTGGGTTCCAGGATTGGGAACTGAACCTGGGACACAGGAGTGAAAGTGCTCAGTCCTAACCACTGGACTGTCAGGGAATTCCTGATATAGTTTAGATTTTTACAACAAGCAGATATAACTTCACTTTTACAGGCATGAAAAAATATTCCAAGGATTTTTAAATGAGAAAATATTTAAAGATTTCTTAAAGCAGGGGTTCAGATTTTCTTACAAGCCTAGGTAGCCCAGGATTTCTGCTCTCACTGGTTCCCTAGTAAAACAAACACTGGGCAATACTAGCCCGTGAGTTTTAAAGATGGCAAATGTCTTCAGTTTTGTCAGTTCAGTCGCTCAGTCGTGTCCGACTCTTTGCAACCCCATGGACTGCAGCACGCCAGACCTCCCTGTCTATCACCAACTCCCACAGTTTACTCAAACTTATGTCCATTGAGTTGGTGATGCCATCCAACCATCTCATCCTTTGTCAACCCCTTCTCCTCCTGCCTTCAATCTTTCCCAGCATCAGGGTCTTTTCAAATAAGTCAGTTCTTCCTATCAGGTGGCCAACGTATTAAGAGTTTCAGCTTCAGCATCAGTCCTTGCAATGAATATTCAAGACTGATTTCCTTTAGGATGGACTGGTTGGATCTCCTTGCAGTCCCTTGGACTCTCAAGACTCTCAAGAGTCTTCTCCAACACCACAGTTCAGAAGCATCAATTCTTTGGCGCTCAGCTTTCTTTATAGTAATGTTTTCTTTCTTTATAGTCCAACTCTCATATCCATACATGACTACTGGAAAAACCATAGTTTTGCCTAGATGGACCTTTGTTGGCAAAGTAATGTCTCTGCTTTTTAATATGCTGTCTAGGTCAGTCATAACTTGTCTTCCAAGGAGCAAGCGTATTCTAATTTCATGGCTGCAGTCACCATTTGCAATGATTTTGGAGCCCAAGAAAATAAAGTCTGTCACTGTTTCCACTGTTCGCCATCTATTTGCCATGAAGTGATGGGACCAGATGCCATGATCTTAGTTTTCTGAATGTTGAGCTTTAAGCCAACTTTTTCACTCTCCTCTTTCTTTCATCAAGAAGCTCTTTAATTCTTCGCTTTCTGCCATAAGGGTGATGTCATCTGCATGTCTGAGGTTATTGATATTTCTCCCAGCAATCTTGATTCCAGCTTGTGCTTCATCCAGCCCAGCATTTTTCATGATGTACTCTGCATATAAGTTAAATAAGGAGGTGACAACATATAGCCTTGACGTACTCCTTTTCCAATTTGAAACCAGTCTGTTATTCCATGTCTAGTTCTAACTGTTGCTTCCTGACCTATATACAGATTTCTCAGGAAGCAGGTCAGGTGGTCTGGTATTCCCATCTCTTTCAGAATTTTCCTCAGTTTGTTGTGATCCACACAGTCAAAGACTTTGGCATAGTCGATAAAGCAGATGTTTTTCTGGAACTCTCTTGCTTTTTCGATGATCCAGCAGATGTTGGCAATTTGATCTCTGGTTCCTCTGCCTTTTCTAAATCTAGCTTGAACATCAGGAAGTTCATGGTTCGCATATTGTTGAAGCCTGGCTTGGAGAATTTTGAGCATTACTTTACTAGCATGTGAGATGTGTGCAATTGTGCAGTAGTTTGAGCATTCTTTGGCATTGCCTTTCTTTGGGATTGGAATGAAAACTGACCTTTTCCAATCCTGTGGCCACTGCTGAGTTTTCCAAATTTGCTGACATTGAGTGCAGCACTTTCACAGCATCATCTTTCAGGATTGGAAACAGCTCAACTGGAATTCCATCGCCTCCACTAGCTTTGTTTGTAGTGATGCTTTCTAAGGCCCACTTGACTTCACATTCCAGGATGTCTGGCTCTAGGTGAGTGATCACACCATCATGATTATCTGGGTCGTGAACATCTTTTTTGTACAGTTCTTCTGTGTATTGTTGCCACCTCTTCTTAATATCTTCTGCTTCTGTTAGGTCCATACCATTTCTGTCCTTTATTGTGCCATCTTTGCATGAAATGTTCCCTTGGCATCTCTGATTTTCTTGAAGAGATCTCTAGTCTCTCCTATTCTGTTGTTTTCCTCTATTTCTTTGCATTGATCGCTGAGGAAGGCTTTCTTCTCTCTCCTTGCTATTCTTTGGAACTCTACATTCAAATGGGTATATCTTTTCTCCTTTGCCTTTCACTTCTCTTCTTTGCACGGCTATTTGTAAGGCCTCCTCAGACAGCCATTTTGCCTTTTTGCATTTCTTTTCCATGGGGATGGTCTTGATCCCTGCCTCCTGTACAATGTCATGAACCTCCATCCATAGTTCTTCAGGCACTCTGTCTATGAGATCTAATCCCTTGAATCTATTTGACTTTCACTGTATAATCATAAAGGATTTGATTTAGGTCATACCTGAATGGTCAGTTTTTGTTCCGGACTTTAATAAATTGGCTTTTAAGTATTTATGGGGGGGTGAGGGGGTGGTTACAAACATTGCAGAACAAAGGAATCATCATTGGCTGATTCTCTGATACAGAACAGACCCTTCAAATACAGTCTTCTCCCTTTGATGATTTTCTTTCCTGTTAAGCTTTTGTTTCAGATTCAAATGCATTCTGAATAGATGCGATTAACCTTAACAATATGTATAACCTTACAACACTCTGCTGACTTTGAAGTAAGTAACCTTACTGTGTAATTGAACTAAGTTTCTTCCCCCCCCCCCTCATTTCTGCTAAGCTTCTACTGATTATTATAGGTATTATGTGTTTGCAGGCTTTCATCATACTGCTGATTTATTGTTTCACTGTTTCAGCTGTCAAAAGACTTTCTGAGACATTCCCACTCACTTTTGATACTATATTTGAACAAAAATGATTGCTCCCCAAGACCTGGCAGAATGCAAATACATATCATACTGAGGAGTGGAGTCTAGTGCAGAAAAGTTGGAAATTCATCCTAAATAGGATCATAATTCCTCCCCTCCTGTATAAACCGGAAGGTAAATTTGACCTAATCAAACCAAAGTGTCTTTTCTTTCCATCCACTCGAATAATCTCTTCTGCCATGCACAGAACAACACTTTGCTCTTCACTCTGTGGGTGATAACCCACTAGTGGACTATGAAATCAATTTACTGGGTTTATTTTTAATGAATTAGAATAGAAAATGTCAAAGTCATCACATATAGTAAGTAAGGGCAAGAATTATTTTCAATTGACTTTTTTTCAATTATCTATAAATTCACATATCCCATGCATGTACTAGGTCATGAATGTCAAATGCATTGCTAACTTTAGGCTATGATCAGAAGTCTGAAAGATTACTGGAAGGCAGTATGTCGTTTAGGTTGCTCAGAAACTGTGACAGTGAGAAAACTGTTGTAATGCAAGCCAACCAAGCTGTCATGAGGAAATGCCGCAGAGAACAGAGCATCCCCACAGCAAGGTTGCTCTGATAAACCACTTCTCTATCCACATCATGTTAAAGCTGCAAATAAATGTCACATTGCTGATTCTATATAGTACCACTCTCTTTAGCCTATAGAAATTCTATTTTCTTATGTGGATAGAGGACCATTGATAGGAAATTCATGAGTTGCGCGGTCATTCCCTCCTTCAGCTCCATCATGTTCAGGATCCAGACTCTGGTAGATAGACTCAGGTTTGACTGCTGGTTCTGTGACTTAAAGCCATGAGACCTTAGGAAATCATATACTCGCTCAAGACTCAGTCTCTTCAACTAAAATGGGGCAAAGTGTTCACTGTGAAGAGAAAAATGAATTACATGATGTGTGTAGCACAGCATTACATGTTTGAGACATCAGAGTTCCAGCTATCGATTGGCATTTTGGTTTTCAGTCCCTCAGAGTACCCAATTTAAATATTCTAGATCACAACTAATTTCCTTTCCACCACCGCAGTGTTGCAATGCTTTGTCACATTTCTCCTGTCTAAACTCAGTCAAAGAGCAGAGCTCTACTGATTAGTTTCATGCTAGAATCCGGTCATCATTGAGACACCTACCCAGCTCATTAAGTTGTATAGTTATCATTGAGTTTAATACTATCTGTTGTTTCACAAACTTTCTGAATGCTTATGAGCCCTGCCTGGAGACTGAGTTAAATAGTTCCCTAATGAATAGCTACCCTTACTGAGCCATCAAGAAGATTACTCATTAGAATCAATCATAGATTTTCTTTTCATATGTACCATTATCTCAGAGCACTAAAAGGAACTCTAGCATTATTTGGTTCTCCATCTCCAGGGAGAAGTAACAGCCTGATGCTTTCATGCCACTTAACACCTACAGGCAAAAGCTTATTTTCTCACAGTCATAACAGGAGACAGAAGAGAAATCTGGGACATTCGCAGTGAAGAAATAGTAAAAGCAGTTCCTATAAGTGTCATAAGTTTGTAAAAACTTGCATTTCATTTAAGACTATTTTATGTGGCTACTTCGGATTCAAATGAGCTGAATCAAGAATGACTTAAGTTTTTTTCATGGTCTGTTTTAGGCGTAAAGTATACATCAGGATTAAGAGTATACTCAACAATGATTAAATAGTGATGTTTATAAAAATGGGACCAACACTATAACTTAATGACTATGTTATCATCTAGCCCATCTTATATTTCACCTTACATTTACAAAATGTTTAATATTAATGTAACACCATGTTCTTTAAGAGAGAAAAATCAGGAATTGGTCATTAATCAGTGGGCTTACCAAGCCATTCTTTATTCTCCCTTCACTCTCCCTTGAGATTTTGCAGATGAAGAAGAAAAGAAGTATTAATCACCGGGGTTACTTTCATCCCTGGAGCACAAGAAGCTGGAGAAAGCATTGAGGTTGGACTAAGAAACTAGAGAATGTCCCCTGAGCCCCAAAGGAGGAAATAAGGAAAAGGAGAGTCTTCCCACAGAACACAGGGCACTCCCACAGCCACAGTGTCTCAGCTGCTATGGTTGGGAGTAGGGTGTATCTTAAAGGCTGAGTCAGTTTGGGTCCTCCCAGGAGCAGACATCAAGATGAGGTTAGACAAGCAAGAGATCTGCTGAGAGAAAGACTTGTGAAGGATAAAGGGAGCACACAGGAGTAGGCAGGGAAAGCCTTGAGAACGTGAGCAGGTCTGACTCCTGTGAAAGGAGAAAGGGAAGGAGGATTAGTAGGAAAAGCCTTGGACTGGTATACAGCACTGGGAAAATCTTGGGTAGGTTCATGGGGAGTCCTCTGGCAAAAGCTGCCCCATAGAGAAGTCGCACACTGGGATGCTTGGCCCCTGGTGGAAAGAGGGCAGAATAAATGTGCTGTCACAGCAAAGGGTGCAGGGGAGTCAAAGAACAGCCTCTAGAGCTATCAGCTGGCTGTGGTCCCCGCATTAAGTTGTCTTCAAGATCTGAAGAGCAGGCTTCCCTGGCTGCCACAGAGGCTATTTAAACAATGCTGGTATAATGAGGTTTAAGTATTCGATCACTGTCCCTGGTTCCTGGCTCAGAGCTCCTTAAAATCCTTGGAATTCTGAGTTATAAGGGTATCAATCATATGTTAAAGTAATGATTTCTGGTGGGGGCCCTAGATAGGTTCAGGATTGGAGATGTTTTCCATTAAAAAAAAAAAAAAAAAAAAACACCCTGTGATTAGAGGGTTAGAAATTTCAGGTCTACTCCTTCCCCAGCTCTGAGGAGGGGAGAGGGGCTGGAGATTGAATTCAGTCACCAATGGCCAACAGTTTAATCAGTTATGCTTTTATGATAAAGCCTTAATAAACATCCTCAAACAGTGAGTTTAGGGCACTTCCAAGTTAGTGAACACATCTAGGTGCCAGGAGGGTGACCCACCCAGAAAGGGTGTGGAAGCGCGGTGCAACGTCCATCCCCATATCTTCCATTTGGCAGTTCCAGCGCTGTATCCTTTATAATAAAGCTGTAATTGTAAGCATAGGGGTTTCCATGAGTGCTGGGAGTCATTCTGCTGCTGCTGCTGCTGCTAAGTCACTTCAGTCGTGTCCGACTCTTAGCGACCCCATGGACTGCAGCCTACCAGGCTCCTCCGTCCATGGGATTTTTCAGGCAAGAGTACTGGAGTGCGGTGCCATTGCCTTCACCCGGGAGTTATTCTAGTGAACTACTAAACTTTGGCAGAGGGGAGGTCATGAGAAAGTCAAATTTGTAGTCAGAAATGTGGGTAGCCTGCAGTCCCCCTTATTGGCTTACTCCTAAAGTGGGGGCAGATTTGTGGGACTAAGCCCTTAACTTGTGGTGTCTATATCAACTCTGAGTACTGTCCGAACTGAATTAGAAACAATCAGTGTTAGAACATATTTGTCAGAAACAAAACAAAAAATACAATTCCTAATCTATCCGGTAGATTACAACTCAAACATTCTCTCTTTTCATGGAAGCAATTCTCCTACTCCCAGGGCTAGCTCAGGTGCTGGCTCTGCTTCATGGAGCATATAAAGAGCTGCTCATGTAATTCTCTGATAACTGTCTGCCCCGTTAATTAGACCATAAGCTTCATAAGGGCTTGTCTTTTTGTCGAGTAGGTATTTGTTCCTGTATTTCTAATTAAACATCAGAGCTAGAGACCCTGTCTTACTACAAGGTTGTTGTGAAGAATCAGGGTTAATATTTGTAATGCACTTTAACATACATACGTTAAATACACAAGTGTTTGCCATAATTTTTGCTAATCTTTGTTTCTACACTTCTCACTATAAAATTAAGTAAGTAAAGTCACTCAGTCATGTCCGACTCTTTGCGACCCCATAGACAATAGCCTACCAGGCTCCTTCGTCCATGGGATCTTCCAGGCAAGAGTACTGGAGTGGGTTGTCATTTCCTTCTCCAAAATTGGCCACAAATAAACTGAGTTTGTATACAAATTAGGTTCAAGTTAACTGTATAGTAAAATTCCACATGATGGATTCATTTTCTTTTTAGCATCAAGCTAAAGGACCACTTCTATAGATGGTTATAGACCAGTATCTGAACAAAGTGAACCTTGCCTGTATTATTGTCATAGGCAAAGAGCCTTTTGGGTAAAATGCCCTTCCAGAAAAACCCATGTCTTAGTCTTATATTTATATTTATCTAGAGTTTGGGGAAAGGGTAAAGGATTACTTTCATTAGAAGTTTGCGCTATTTACTTGGCTTCGCCACACACACACACACACACACACACAACTGGTTGTGGATCTTAGTTTCCCCCACCAGGGATCAAACCCGTGTCCCCGCCAGTGGAAGCACAGAGTCGTAACCACAGGACTGCCAGGGAAGTCCCCATTTTTTCCTCTTTAAATCTGTATAAATAGCTTACAATATTTAAGGCCAAGATAAAATCACCAACTAAAAATAATTAGCAAAGCTATTATTTATTAGTAAACACTTCTAATTACCTAAATCCAAATAGAATTGAGGGCTTAGCTTTGCCTTAGAGTCTATTAGAGGACCTCGGGAATCTTTCTAACAACATGCCTTAAAGTCTTTTTATATGTAAGTCAGTGTTTTAAACCGGTATGCTTTTACAAGGAATAAACACTCCAGGGTGACAGCACAGTACCTGGTCAGTAAACATTTGTGAAATGAACTCAAGGATGTCAGCACCCAACATTTACTGGATGTTTGCCTTCTACCAGGCCTGAAACTGTTTTATGCATACATGTATTCACACACACAGACACACACAGACCCTGAGAGGCTGGTATTATCCCACTTCACGTAATGAAGACACTAAGAGATAAAGTAGCTAAAACCTTCTTGAAGTGCAGAGACTAAGAAATGGCAGAATCAGAACTTGAACCCAAGTTCTTTAATCAAAGCTCCTGCTCCTCTGCCCAGATTGGGGCTTGCTTAGTGAGTAGTGGAAGGATGCATACAAAACAAGGTCAAAGTTCAGCCCTTTATCCTATAAATAAGCTCACACTGAAAGAGAACAAGTGAGGTTTCACTATTAAGCACTCAACTCTATCCTTCCTTTTTCTTAATTTTCCATCAGAAAATGCTTCTAATTTCTCCCCAAGAAAATAAATCTTAATGGCTTTTTGTCAGTTTTATTGAGCTGTTATTAGTATCTGCCATTCAACCAGTTTCCTTAGTTTCCTACTTCCATTAAAGGAGACAAGCAAGTATAAACAGCAGATATAAGTGACTAATGGAGACGTAAGAAGAGTTCAGAGTGGTCAAAGCAGGATCTTACACGTTAGATCCTTAGGAGGAAATGTATCTTATACTGTTCTGCTTACTGTAGCTGGTTCGCATGAAAACGATGAGCTCTGTGAAGCACATCTGAACCCTCCCATGTACTCTCTAACATCTACTGGCAAATTAGAAACTACAAAATGGTATGTAGTGAGGTCTTCAGATACCGAGGTCTGGAAAATTATTTAGAAAACTACCTCTTTCTGAATAATTCAGTCCAGCAAGATTCTGAGGGTAATTTACTGGTACAATTAATTTACAAATAAGAAAACAGATACCACTGCTAATGTTTATGTGATGTTATGAGCTTGCAATTAAATAATTATGTCTAAGTAGATGCTGTATAATAGAAAAAAGGCATAGAGGGTATTTATTATCAACATGAAACCATACATCCATGACCTCTGTTTTATCAAATGCTACAGTTTATAGAGCTGGAAGTTACTCAAAATTAATGGACTTCCATTATTACCAGATAACCCTCCTTTTTTTTTTTTTTTTTTTTGCCACTATGCTCAGCTTGTGGAACCTTATTGACCCAGCAGAGATGAAACTCCAGGCCCAGGCGGTGAGAGCACTGAGTCCTAACACTGGACTGCAGTGGCGGGGGGCGGCGGGGGCGGGGCAGTGCAGGGGGGCGGGAATCTGTGAGGAATTCCCCCACCACCAGCTACTTTGAGTTGGAGACAAATGCAGCAATTTCTAATTGAAATCACCCAGATCATCCACCCCATCTAAGGCCAACTCTAAGTTCAGTTCAGTTCAGTTGCTTAGCTGTGTCCGACTCTTTGCGACCCCATGGACTGCAGCACGCCGGGCCTCCCTGTCCATCACCAACTCCCAGAGTTTACTCAAACTCATGTCCACTGAGTTGGTGATGCCATCCAATCATCTCATCCTCTGTCATCCCCTTCTCCTCCTGCCCTCAGTCTTTCCCAGCATCAGGGTCTTATTAAATGAGTCAGCTCTTCGCATCAGGTGGCCAAAGGATTGGAGTTTCGGCTTCAACATCAGTCCTTCCAATGAGAATTCAAGACTGATTTCCTTTAGGATGGACTGGTTGGATCTCCTTGCAGTCCAAGGGACTCTCAAGAGTCTTCTCCAACACCACAGTTCAAAAGCATCAATTCTTCAGTGCTCAGCTTTCTTTATAGTCCAACTCTCACATCCATACATGACCACTGGAAAAACCATAGCCTTGACTAGACAGACCTTTGTTGGCAAAGTAATATCTCTGCTTTTTAATATGCTGTCTAGGTTGGTCATAACTTGTCTTCCAAGGAGCAAGCGTCTTTGAATTTCATGGCTGCAGTCACCATCTGCAGTGATTTTGGAGCCCAAAAAATAAAGTCAGCCACTGTTTCCCCATCTACTTGCCATGAAGTGATGGGACTGGATGCCATGATCTTAGTTTTCTGAATGTTGAGCTTTAAGCCAACTTTTTCACTCTCCTGTTCCACTTTCATCAAGAAGCTCTTTAGTTCCTCTTCACTTTCTGCCATAAAGGTGGTGTCATCTGCATATCTGAGGTTATTGATATTTCTCCCGGCAATCTTGATTCCAGCTTGTGCTTCTTCCAGCCCAGGATTTCTCATGAGTTACTCTGCATGTAAGTTAAATAAGCAGGGTAACAATATACACCCTTGACGTCCTCCTTTCCTGATTTGAAACCAATCTGTTGTTCCATGTCCAGTTCTAACTGTTGCTTCCTGACCTGCATACAGATTTCTCAGGAAGCAGGTCAGGTGGTCTGGTACTCCCATCACTTTCAGAATTTTCCAGTTTGTGGTGATCCACACAGTCAAAGGCTTTGGCATAGTTAATAAAGCAGAAATAGATGTTTTTCTGGAACTCTCTTGCTTTTTCGATGATCCAGTGGATATTGGCAATTTGATCTCTGGTTCCTCTGCCTTTTCTAAAACCAGTTTGAACATCTGGAAGTTCATGGTTCACGTACTGTTGAAGCCTGGCTTGGAGAATTTTGAGCATTACTTTACTGGTGTGTGAGGTGAGTGCAATTGTGTGGTAGTTTAAGCATTCTTTGGCATTGCCTTTCTTTGGGATTGGAATGAAAATTGACCTTTTCCAGTCCAGTGGCCACTGCTGAGTTTTCCAAATTTGCTGGCATATTGAGTGCAGCACTTTGATAGCATCATCATTTAGGATTGGAAATAGCTCAACTGGAATTCCATCACTTCCTCTAGCTTTGTTCGTAGTGATGCTTCCTAAGGCCCACTTGACTTCATATTCCACTCTAAGTTCAATAATATTAAAAGCCTGGTACTTATGAATTCTTTCAAAAGTTAAGGGATGAAATAAAATCTGTTTATTGGTCATAAGTTTATATATTGTTCCTGAGGAACCAACATTTGTCTTTCATGTAACTAAAAGTTGATGAGAAGGGAGAACTGAAAAGGAAACCACCTATCAATAGAAAGTTCAGTTCAAACAGAGGCAGCTCTTCAAAAGCAGTAATGTCTTTACAAACCTTATTGTTGGCTTAATAAAGTAGCTTACCCATTGGCGGGAAAGAAAGGGTCACTGACATTTTACATGATAAATGTTTCCAGGATCATAACTGTAGTCCCTGAACCAAAGACCAGGAATAAATGCTACCTGGCTGTTGATAAACGTAGAGCACTTCTCAAAACCGGAGACAAGAAACATCGCAGGGTTTCCCTGGTGGCCCAGTGGTTAATAATCTGCCTTGCAGTGCAAGGGGCACCGGTTCAATCCCAGGTCCAGGATGACCCCACATGCCACAGAGCAACTAAGCTCGTGCTCCACAACTACTGAGCTCTCACTGTAGAGCCCATGAGCTGCAACTACTGAAACCCCCACACCTAGCACCTGTGCTCCACAAGAGAAGCCTACACATAGGCAACTAGGAGGCGGCCATGCGCAGCAACAAAGACCCACCACAGTAAAAATAATAATAATAATAAACTCTTAAACACTGCAGCCACTCACATCCTCTCTGACTCAGTCCTCTGGTGCTGAGGCTATTATTTTGTTGTTGGGCTGCAAACTCCTAGAGGCAATATTTGCATCTTCTACCCCATAACACATTCCCTCTTCACCCTTACCCTGGCAGCTGATGTGAAAATACTATTTAGGGCATTGATTTTTTTTTTTTTTAAGAAAGGAAATTTTAAAATATTTTCATATTATTTAAGGGCTTCCCTGATGGCTCAGTTGGTAAACAGCCTGTCTGCAATGCAGGAGACCAGGGTTCGATCCCTGAGTTGGGAAGATACTCTGGAGAAGAGAATGGCAACCCACTCCGGTGTTCTTCTCTAGAGAATCCCCATGGACAGAGGAATCTGGCAGGCTACAGTCCATGGGGTCGCAAAGAATCGCACACGACTGGGAGACTAACACACAAGAGCGTGAGTTCTGGAGATACCTGGAAAATTCGCGAGAAGCCTAGGCAGTCACTACACACGCATGTCTTTCAGTCCTGGAGCCAGTCACAAGAATCAGTAAAGGACCCCGGACTGGCACTCAATTTATACTGTAATTCACGGTTGTTGCTGTTTAGACAAGTGAACCTTCCTTCTCCCAGGAACCCTGACTGGGCCCGCGTGTTTCACACTCCAAAGATCAGGGAAGAACCTGTGGGTCTGCTCGGGAAAGACTTGCTGGGCCGCCGCCACCCCGGACAGGTGGTTAAATACTTACAACCTCGGGCGCGCGCGCTCCGTGCTCTCCCGCGAAGGGCTCTCGGGAGTCGCCTCCAAATCCCTCCTGGGAGCCTGCGGTGGGCCCAGCTCCCCGCGCCAGGCAGGGGGGTCCTGGGTCGGGCGGGAGGCGGCGGGGGCTCCGAAGCCGGAGCCCTGCAGCCTAGTGCGGGTGTACATGGTTCAGAGCCCGCGGGGCCCCGGCCGACGCCGCTGCAGGACGGATGCGGGCGGCGCTGGGATTCGTGGCGGGTCTCGAGACTGCGACTCCGAAGAGCTGCGGCAGCGGTTTTTTAACAGCTGAGTTTCGGTTTCTCGCTCCCAGCAGCGGACAGCACCGCCCCTCAGGACTTCCCGGACCTCGCTCCTCTTTGGCGCCCTCTGACCTGATCGCAGGAGACCGCCTTCCCGCCCAGCCAGGGATATGGAGCGAACCTGGCCGGCTCCAGGTGAGTCGGTTTGAGGATCTCACAACCACCTTAAATGGTGATTAAAATCTGTCTACGATTAGCCACGACACCTCGTGTCAGCACGGAGTAGCCATCAGGTAACTGAAATTCCTGAAAGACGCCTTGGGGAGAGTTTAACTGGTCACCCGAATATGAGGTTCCCGCAGACTATTTGAGACTGTGAACAATGCATTAACCTTCAGATGCCAGAGATTAGGTCAATAGTTAAAATCATCTAGACACAGTTTGGCCTTTCATCAGTAAAGGCTGCTGTTTGGCTTTTGCCACGTAAGCTCAAGATAGAGGAAATGGAAAATGAAATCAAAGAAAAAGCAAAAGTGGAGAGAAGCAAGCCAAGGGAAGGCAGAGATGACTCCACAGCTAAGTGATTGATCAGACAGTCAAGAAATTTTGATGAAATACCTGCTCTGTGCAAGACATTGGGCAATAATTCAACCATGGTATGGGAATAGTTTAAAATATGGATTTGCAAGATTCTGTAGGTCTGGGGACTAGTGCCCCCATCCATATGTTTAAAAAGCTCCTGGATGGTTCTGAAGTGTGCTGGGTTGATCACCATTGTCCTAAAGCTGGCTGTACAACCATGAAAGAAGTCTCTTCCTTCACCTAACCTGTACCCTAAGACAGCGGTCCCCAACAGTTTTGGCACCAGGGACTGATTTCCTGGAAGAATGACTGCTGGAGAGGCATAGTTTCAGGCTAACTCAAGTGCATTACATTTATCGTGCCCTTTGTTTCTGTTATTACTACATCAGCTCCACCTCAGATCCCAGAGGTTGGGAATCAGAGAAACTAGGGTTTAACCCCTCTGAGTGATTCAAGGGGACATTTGGGAACGAGCCACAAAAGTCAAGAAGTTCACCAGGAAGAAGGAGGCTTGTGGCTTAAACTGACAAGGTGTGTACCTAACTCCAGGTGGGGCAGGATGGTGGGGCACCCCAGCCTGTAGTCAGGGAGTCACCAAGGAGCCCAGTTGTTTTGCTTGTCTTATGGGTACTTGGCTCAGTCTGTAAAGAATCTGCCTGCAAGGCAGGAGACCGCCTGCAATACAGGAGACTAGGGTTGGATCCCTGGTTCGGGAAGATCCGCTGGAGAAGGAAATGGCAACCCCTTCCAGTATTCTTGCCTGCAGAATCCCATGGACAGAGGAGCCTGGCGGCCTACAGTTGCAAAAGAGGGTTGCAAAAGAGTTGAATACAACTTAGCAACTAAACCACACACTGGTACTTAGAAAAGGAAGACAAACACATGTTTGATAGCTAGTGAAAGAATTAAAGGAAGGGCAGGCAGTGGGTAGAGGGGGACAAGAGAGGAGAAGGTAGTGACAAGGTACTTGTCAGGAAAGGAAGTCAAGGTTTCTAGGCCACCCTGCAGCGTTAGAGGTCTGTCAAGTAGACTTGGGTTCTTGAACTTCAGAGAGCATCAGAACCACCTGGAGAGTGTGTTGAAACAGTCTCCTGGCCCCTAATCCTTGTGTCTGAGATTCAGTAGGTCTGGGGTGGGATCCTGTGGGGTATTTTGAGGATTTATAAATAATCCACACCAGTGGTTCTCAAATGGAGTTGATTTTGCCTCCCGCAGACATTTGGCGATGCCTAGAGGTAATTATTGTGGAGCCTGGAAGTTGCTGGAGGTGGGACTACTGGCATCTAGTGGAGGCCAGGGAAGCTGCTAAACCCCCTACAGTGCGCAGGACAAGCCTCCCCACACAGAAAATCATCCTGCCCCAAACATCAACAGATCAAGTTAAAAGCTTTTGAACAGCAAAGGAAACCATAAACAAGATGAAAAGACAACCCTCAGAATGGGAGAAAATAGTTGCAAATGAAGCAACTGGCAATGGATTAATCTCCAAAATATGCAAGCAGCTCAGGCAGCTCAATATCAGAAAAACAAACAACCCAATCAAAAAATGGACTGAAGACCTAAAATGGCATTTCTCCAAAGAAGACATACAGACAGCCAACAAACACATGAAAAGATGCTCCACATCACTCATTATTAGAGAAATGCAAAGCAAAACTACAATATGGTATCATCTCACAGCGGTCAGAATGGCCCTCATCAAAAAATCAACAGACAAATACTGGAGAGGATGTGGAGAAGAGACAACCCTCTTGCATTATTGGTGGGAATGTAAATTGATCCAGCCACTTTGGAGAACAGTATGGAGATTTCTTTAAAAACTAGGAATAAAACTACCATATGACCCAGAAATCCCACTACTGGGCATGTAACCTGAGAAAACCACAGTTCTTAAAGACACATATACCCCAGTGCATTGCAGCACTATTTACAATAGCCAGGACATGGAAGCCACCACAGTGTCTATAGACGGATGAAGGGATAAAGAAGTGGTGGTACATATATACAAGGGTATATTATTCAGCTATAAAAATGAACAAATTTGAGTCAGTCCTAGTGAGTTGGATTAACTTAGAGCTGTTACACAGAATGAAGTAAGTCGGAAAGAGAAAGATATCACATATTAATGCATACATATGGAATCTAGAGAAATGGTAGTGATGAACCTATTTGTAGGGCAGCAATGGAGATGCAGACATGGAGAACGGATTTGTGGACATAACGAGGGAAGGAGAGGGTGGGACGGACGGAGAAAGTAGCACTGAAATATACACATCACTATATGTTAAACGACAGCCAGTGGGCGTCCTCTGTGTGACACAGGGAGCTCAGCCCGGTGCTCTGTGACAACCTACAGGGGTAGGATGGGGTGGGCGGGGGAAGGAGCTTAGAGGAGAGGACAGACGTATACCTGTGGCCGATTCATGGTGACGCATGGCAGAAACCAGCACTACATTGTAAAGCAACTATCCTCCAATTAAAAATAAATAAATTAGGAAAAGGAAACGACAACCCACACCTATATTCTTGCCTGGGAAATCCCACAGACAGCGGAGCCTGATGGGCTACAGTTCGTGGGGTCACAAGAGTTAGAGACGATTTACTGACTAGACAACAGCAAAGAGCCAGAGTCATTTAATGGTTGCAGTTTTATGGTGACTTTAAGGCTTTAGATTTGTAAGTGGGTAAGTGGTACAACCATTCATAATTAATCAGGCGGAAGGTGAGAGAATTTGATTTGAGACTGGGCGGGCTGGAGGTGCCTGCAAGGTGAGAGACATGCTTACTACCATGGATCTGGGTGGTCTTTCTGGGGGTGATGAGCTTCAGAATCTCTTCCCCTGGGAAAACACCATAGGAACTTTTGTTTCGGAAGAGAAAGCAGTTGTTTTTGGCGGTTAGATTACATTGAAATTTTGAGTAAGGGAAAGCCCATTAGGGGAAAACCAGTTCTGTTAAAGGTAATATTAGAACTGACTTTAGGAATGCACTTAGTTGACCATGTTTATTTTACCAAACAACCGTGCAACACACCCATGTTTCAAATGTAAGATAGAAATAGAAGATAATGGTCAAAATCTAAATTGTTTATTCTATTAATGTTCGCTACTCTCAGCTACATTCTCAAAGTGTTTTTAAAAATGTGAATATGATTTGTGATTACAATAGACATCTACAAGCTTCTTCAGGGTGCTTAAGAGTGAGTCATCTACTGCCTTATCACCCATTGTTTCACCTTAGTCTGTTAGTCACTCAGTCGGGTTGGACTCTTTGCCATCCATGGACTGTGACCGAGTCCAAGCCCAGTCTGCTCACCACACAAGAGGCCAATGAAAGAGACCAGGTGTTGAGGCAAGGAAAACTACTTTATTCTGAAAACCAGCTGACCGAGAAGATGGCAGGCTAGTTGCCTCAAAATAACTATCGTATTGGGGGTCTGGACGCCCAGCTCTTTTATAGATCAGAGGTGGAGGGGGAGGTGAGGAAGCAAAGTAAAAAGGACATTAATCTTGCAAACGTCTCCCAGAACAGGCAAGCATCAGGCAGGGAATCTATAGGTGGACAGAGTCCTGAACAAAGGCACTTAGTTTAACAGTCAGGCAGAGAGGCAGGATTCTCTGAGGAAGGCCATTCTGTATGATTATGATAACAATAGCAACAAAAAGCAAGTCAAAGAAACAGTTCCAACATGGAGTCAGAACTGGCTTCTTCTCTGCAACAGGACTGCCGCTGTCCAGACTCCTTCGTCCATGGACTTCTCCAGGCAAGAATACTGGAGTGGGCTGCCACTTCCTCCTCCAGGGGATCTTCCCGACCCAGGGGTCATCCCAGGTCTCCTGCACTGCAGGCACATTCTTTACCGTCTGAGCCACCAGACAAGCCCACCTTATGTGTGTGCACTCGTATGAGAAGATGAGCTGGCCTTTTGCATGGGTTGTCCTGAGGTGTGTGCCTCTGTGGCATCGCTGGTGGGGAGGGGCAGGGCAAGGGGCAAGATTCTGGACCTCCATCCCTGCTCCCACGGGAGTCTTCTAGCCCTCATCTCTTCTATACAGTGGACTGCTGCCTGATTTCTGTTTGAAGCAAGAGTTCTATGGCTTTAAAAGTTTGTAGCACCACTGTACTAGACAGTTGTTTATATGTTTTAAGACAGCAGTGCCCAACCTTTTTGACACCTGGGACCTGTTTCATAGAAGACAATTTTTCCACAGATCTGGGCACTGGGGAGTAGTTTTGGGATGTTTCAAGCATATTACGGTGAAGTGAAAGTCGCTCAGTCGTGTCCAACTCTTTGAGACCCCATGGGCTATACAGTCCATGGAATTCTCCAGGCTGGAATCCTGGAGTGGGTAGCCTTTCCCTTCTCCAGGGGATCTTCCCAACCCAGGGATTGAACCAGGGTCTCCTGCATCACAGGCAGATTCTTTATCAACTGAGCCACAAGGGAAGCCCGACTTGGATGGCATCACTGACTCAATGGACATGAGTTTGAGCAAGGTCCAGGAGTTGGTGATGGACAGGGAAGCCTGGCGTGTTGCAGTCCATGGGGTTGCGAAGAGCTGGACACGACTGAGCAGCTGAACTGAACTGAAGCACATTATGTTTACTGTGCATTTTATTATTATTACATCAACTCTACCTCAGATCATCAGGCATTAGATCCTAGAGGATGGGGATGCCTGTTTTAGAGACCAGGGGAATAGCTGAAGCCTAGTGAGATAGATAAATTGCCTGAAATGTGGCCAATTAGAGATTTGTTTAGGAAACGGTTTTCTTTTAAAATAGAACTGCCTCCGGGAAATAATCATTATTCATTCCTTTAGGTAAAGGAGTTTAATCTGAGCAAAAGATATTTTGATGGGGGAAGAGGGAAGCTGAGGGAAAAGAGGAGGATTTCAAAAAGCTGTGCAAAGGAAAATGCTGTTTAAATGAGACCTTGTTGAGAAATGGCAATTCATGGCTCAATGAGCAGGTTTAGCCAGCACCATGAGCAAAGATTGCAGCAAAAAGAACCTTCACCAATTTGGTCAAATGCTAAAATATCCAGGTGTGTCTTTATTTTCTGAGGAAATAAATGGAAACATATAAAAACGTATCTGATTTTTAAATCAGTTGCCTTAGATATTCCTTCATTAGTGTGAATAAATAAATATAAATAGATATACATTGTTGTTGTTTAGTCGCTAAAGTGAAAGTGTTAGTCACTTGGTCGTGACTCTCACCTCATGGTCTGTCCATGGAATTTTTCAGGCAAGAGTACTGGAGTGGATGGGTTTCCGTTTCCTTCTTCAGGAGATCTTCCCAACTCAGGGATGGAACCTGGGTCTCCTACATTGCAGGCGGATTCTTTACCGATGAACCACCAGAGAAGCCCAAATACAGATACATAGACTTGGCTTTTTCTTGTCATTAAGTGTCCCATGAAGGGCTTCCCTAGTGGCTCAGCTGATAAAGAATCCGCCTGCAATGCGGGAGACCTGGGTTTGATCCCTGGGTTGGGAAGATCCCCTGGAGAAGGGACAGGATACCCACTCCAGTATTCTGGCCTGGAGAATTCCATGACTGTATTGTCCATGGGTTCACAAAGAGTTAGACATGACTGAGAACTTTCACTTTCAAGTGTCCCATGAAAACAGTTGAAAATTCTAAAAAGTCTCACTTCCTTAAATTTGATTCTACAGCGAAAAGTTAGATTAGACAACAGTTAAAGATTTTTTTTTTCTCTTGTAACAAAGGAACTACTTGAAACACCTAATATTTGGCATAGCCTCATTTTATGTATGTGTGTGTGTGTGTGTGTGTGTGTGTGTGTGTGAATGTGTGTGAGAAAGAATGAGCATATTTATATCATGACAATTTCATATTCTTTAGAAATTCTTCAGATTTGTAGCATAACATCATGGAATGCTGCAGTAATAAGTCACCTTAAATTCTTGGAAGAAATCTTTATTTAATGTTAAGCATATACCATCTACTCTGTCAACCCCGGATGCTATGGTGGGGAACAGACAGAACCTTGTTATTCCAGCTCCAAGTTTAAAATTATCTAACTACCACCTTATTTTAGGAAACAGAAAGTTAGAGAGGTAAAGTGATGTCAGCATTATGTAACAAATCCATGGCAGAACCAGAACTTGATTTAGGTCTTTGAGTCCAAGTCTAGGTTTTAACATTTTGAAAGATGATTGTGACAAAATACATTTTTGACAAAGTTTGAAATTTGGAACATTTCTCAATTATTATAATTTTTCCAGAGAGCAGCTGTATATTATTTTTCCAAAACAGTTGTGTCAAAGCTTCTAAACCTATCAGAACACCTCCCTATAATTACATGATCAAATGATCTATATCATGACAGTACTTTTTGCAACAAGTCATATTTGCAGCAAAACATGCTCACTTTAGCTCAAATTCCTGTTCTTTAACAGTGTTAAAATAATTAACTTTATAGTGTAGCACAGAGACTTCTACTTAAGAATGGAAAGATGTACATTTTCTCCCTCTGTTTTTCTGTTGACAATGTGTCCTGTCACTTGGGAAAATAGGAAATGTAGAAACGTGCTTTTGATGATATTTCCTGTCTTCTGGAAGGTGGCTGAATTTGTCTGTACATTTGAATCCGAGGACGACATGATTGCTCCCGTCTCTGGCTTCTAACACCGTGTGGCAGCTGTCACAGGACCTCTACTGGAGCTTCTGTGGTGGTCTGGTGGTTGGGAATCTGCCTGCCATTGCAAGGGATATAGGTTCAATCCCTGGTCTGGGAAGAGCCCACATGCCACGGGAAAGCCAAGCCTGTGTGCCTCAACTATTGAGCCCGGGTGATCTAGAGCCCGTGCCCTGCAACAAGAGACGCCACTGCAATGAGGAGCCCTCGCACCACAGCCAGGGAGTAGCCTAGCAACTAGAGAAAGACTGAGAGCGGCAACAAAGACTCAGCACAACCAAAAATAAATAAATCTTAAAAAAAAAAAAAAAAAAAAAAAAGACCTCTACTGGCTGCAGGGAGAAAGGAATCTCCCTTAACTTCGGAAAAACTTCTGAAGACTCGGTCAGCGGCTTGGGAGATTCCCCTGAACTGGTTCTTTAGCTGCGATAGATGAATCAGACAGAAACTACAGAACACGGTCAGTTTTTCACTCACTGACTGTGCTTTTTCCACAAGTGCCCCCTCTTTGGGAACTCCTCATTGTTGTGATGTGTTAACTCTTGGCCAACTCTTTTGTGAGCATCCACAGTCCTTTGTAAATATGGCCAAGTCAGTAAGAGAAAGTGTGTTGCTAGAGACGTGGGGGCAAGGGGAAGTTAGGCAGAAAGACTCGACCTTGAGATGTGGCAGTGCCATTTAAGAGTTTTTGACCTCAGGCAACCACTGAAACTCTCTGAACTTTGGCTGCTTCATTTGTAAGATGGAAATATGAATCATAATAATACCACCTGTCCGATCTACCTTTAGGGATTTGCGAGGACCAAATGAGATAACATGTGAAAGTGGTTCATAAATTGCCCCTTGATGCCATATAAATGGAAGTTATTTTTTTGAGCTGTCAAAACAAGAGCTTTATATATGTTTTCTAATAATACTTAAATTTGTCCTCATAGAGTTCTTAACTTCAGTTCCCACAGTTCTTGACTTTCAATTGCTAAAACAATACAGAGCTATATCCTCAGTGTGTTTTATTTTGAAATCCCTTTCAGAATAGAAATAAAGCAGTATATACATTTACTTACCAACATATAAATGCCTGGCACAGACATGGAGTCGCCAGTGAAGCTGAAACTCTGTTGGCATAACTGGAAGACACTGGGCACTTCATAGACATTTTGTGACACTCTTCTATCCCTATTGCCTTCTGGAAGCTTGCAAGAGTTTCATTTCTATGGATAAAACCTAGGGTTCTCCTGTTTGACTTGACTTGAAGGAGTCATATTAGAAATTCCCATGGCCTTTCAGTAATTCCAGGAGTGTGACTTGTGGTTGGGTTCCCCATAGGCATACCACACAGGTTGAAGTTGAAGTCTCCTCTGAGTGGTCCTCAGCAGTCCAACTAGGTGGCTCCTTTCCTTGAGGTACCAGTAAGACAATTCCTGAAAATGGTTCAGATAATCAAGTTACATGTAGCCCCAGGAAAGGGAATGCTTCCTATATTGGCTACCAAGGTTTGCTGTTCAAATTATAGACTATGGATCTGTGTTTAGATCTTGGCTCCACCATTTACAACTGAGAGGTTTTGGATGAATTATTGAATATCCAGAGGCTTCGTTTCTTCAACGGTTAAATGGGAATAAGAGTCACGCTGCTGCTAAGTCGCTTCAGTCGTGTCTGACTCTGTGCAACCCCGTAGACAGCAGCCCACCTGGCTCCTCTGTCCCTGGGATTCTCCAGGCAAGAACACTGGAGTGGGTTGCCATTTCCTTCTCCAATGCATGCATGCATGCTAATTCGCTTCATTCGTGACTGACTCTGCGACCCCATGGACAGCAGCCCACCAGGCTGCTCTGCACAGGGGATTCTCTAAGCAAGAATCCTGGAGTAGGTTGCCATTTCCTTCTCCAGAATAAGAGTCATAAGACCAACTAAATAATGTTGTATGAATTAGGTGGCTTCCCTGGTGGCTCAGTGGTAAAGAATCTGCCTGCCAATACAGGAGACACAGGTTAGATCCCTGGGTTGGGATGATCCCCTGGAGAAGGACACGGAAACCCGCTTCAGTTTTCTTGCCAGGGAAATCCCATGGACAAAGGAGCCTGGTGCGCTACAGTCCATGGGGTCACAAAAGAGTCAGACATGACTTAGTGACTAAACAATCACAGTGCTTACTACCATATATCCAACCTAGTATACTCAATAAATAAATGCAGTGATCATTTTTTTAAACCCAAAAACTGAAACAAACTGGGCAATATACTTGAATAAACACTTTATACAAAAGAAGATATCCAAATAGCTAACAAAGAAATGAAAAGGAGCTCCACTTCATTTGTCTTGGGGAAAATGCAAATTGAAATTACAATGATATACCTCCATGCACACAAGAGAAGGGCTAAAATTAAAGAGAAGACTATTGTGAGCAAGGATGTGAAACAACTAGAAGTCTCTTGCTCAGCTAATGGGCTTGTAAACTAGCATTACAACTTGTTTGGAAAACTGTTTGGCAGAATCTTCTAAGGCTGAATAGTTTCATATCCAGCCATCCCACTGTACCTGTGTTTTCTTAAGTCATGTGCAAGAATGTTTACATGAGTATGTTTCAGGGGAGTAGAAAACTAGAAACTGCTCACAAGTCTATCAACAACAGATTAATAAATTGTAGTAAATTCCTCCAGGGTACTGCCATATAATAGTGGGTCTGTATTGATCATTATCTAAATACTAGTTGGCTTCCTGGTGGCTCAGCGGTAGAGAATCCACCTGCAATGCAGGAGATGTGGGTTCTATCCCTGAGTCGGGAAGATCCTCTGGAGAAGGAAATGGCAACCCTCTCCGGTATTCTTGCCTGGAAAATACTAATGGACAGAGGAGGCTAGCAGGTTGCAGTTTATGGGGTTGCAAAGAGTCTTAAAGGACTTTAGTGATTAAACAGCAAAATACTAGTTAACCATTGTATTACTTCCTCAGGCCATTTGCAGTCATCATTGTATTTCTGTCAAGCCCCTCCCCCTCCCGCCATGTAACTTCAGTTCAGTTGCTCGGTTGTGTCTGACTCTTTGTGACCCCATGAATCAAAGTACGCCAGGCCTCCCTGTCCATCACAAACTCCCGGAGTTTACTCAAACTCATGCCCATCGAGTGGGTGATGCCATCCAGCCATCTCATCCTTTGTTGTCCCCTTCTCCTCCTGCCCCCAACCCCTCCCAGCATCAGGGTCTTTTCCAATGAGTCAACTCTTCGCCATGTAACTTAGACTGAATAAACTTTAGGTCCAGCTGCAATAGTAGAGGCTCAAATTAACTGTGGTTTATTAAACAGCTTAGAAATTTGCTCTTAGGTACCAGTTGTGGCACCCGCAGGCTGTGGCCAGTATGGTAATTCTATGACGCCAAAGGTCTAGGCGCCTACTGTGTTGCTCTGCCTTCTCTAGGGTGTTTCCCTTATGTGCATCTAATGCATAAATCATCCAGCCAGTGAGGAGGGAGAGAAGGAAATCAGAGGGCAAGTCCATTCCTTTTAAGTGTACAACCCAGAGATTGCACGCATCACTTTTGCTCACACATTTAGTTAATTTAGTTAATAGGTCAAGTTTAGTTAATAGTCAAGCTCACTTGTAAGAGTGGCCGAGAAATGTAGTCTTAATTCAGTCATTCAGAACTTATTTCTTGAGTATGTAGTGTATACTAGGCATTGTTGGGGTTAGAGCAGTGAATCAGTCCGTTGAAAAGCCCTGCCATTCTAGAAAAGCCTTTCATTCTAGATGCGTGTGGCCATTTGTGCTCAGTTGCTTCAGTTGTGTCTGACTCTGTGAGACCCCATGGGCTGTAGCCCACCAGGCTCTTCTGTCCATGGGATTCTTCAGGCAAGAAGACTGCAGCGGGTTGCCATGCCCTCCTCCAGGGGATCTTCCCGACCCAGGGATGGAAACCAAGTCTCCAGTGTCTCCTGCATTGCAGGCAGATTCTTTACCACTGAGCCACAGGGGAAGCCTCATTCTAGATGGACAACTAACAAAAATAAGATATGTACTGTGTTAGATATTATTAAGAAATATGGTAGTAAGATTTCAAGGTGGCCTGCAGTAATTCTTGCTTCCTACTCCAAATTTGGGATAAAATGTAATGTAGCAGTAGGCAATTAATATAGATTTTAATACTTGAAAGTGTGGTGCAGTTTAACAAAAACTGAGAATATGGGCTTGGCTTTGGAATAGAGAGCAGTAGCTGAAAAGACTTTTAGGAAAAAGTGAAGTTTAGGACCATTAAAAAGACTCATTGGTGCAGGCACCTCCAGCACCTCAACAGACGAAGACATGGAGACAGAGGCTGTCAATGAGATCCTGCAAGACATCCCAGAACATGAAGAAGACTACCTTGACTCAACTCTGGAAGACGAAGAGATTATTATTGCAGAGTACTTATCCTATGTAGAGAACATAAAGTCAGTAGCAAAGAAAAACTAAGCGATGAACAGAAATAACTTTTAAGTTTCTGCTTATAAATATTCTATCTTTTTGAAGGTGTAAAAAAAAAAAAAAGACTTATTGGAAGTCTATACCCTCTAAGGAGGCTGCCAATGAAAGATGAGGGAAAATGTTATCAGGAAATGAAGAATAGGGATATTTGGTGTGCAGTGGTAGATAGTTTAGCAACATTGTTAGCTATGGTAATGTGGGCAGCAGAAAATATACTCAATAAGTTGAGTTATCTAGCTAAGGAAATTTCCAGGCAGAATGTTGAAGATCCTACCTAATTTATTCTTGCTGCTTATAATAAAATATGAGAAAGTGAAAGTGTTAGTCTCTCAATCATGTCTGACCCTTTGCAACCCCATGGACTATAGCCCACCAGGCTCCTCTGTCCATGGGCTTCTCTGTGCAACAATACTGGAGTGGGTTGCCATTACCTTCTCCAGGGGATCTTCCCAACTCAGGGATAGAACCTGCGTCTCCTGCATTGCAGGCAGATTCTTTACCATCTGAGCCAAAAATAGGAGGAGAGAGAGAGAACCTCAATGAAGGATTATTAAACAAAAAGGAGCCAGGACTTACTGGTTTTGGAAGCACCCTCTCAAATAGTAAACTAGGCTAAATTTAAGAAATGAGTTGTTGAAGGGATCAGATCACAGCACCATCCTGAAAACCTAATGGACAGAGGAAGCTGAGAGAGCTGCTGTTAATTCTTTTAAGACATCAGAATGACCTAAGGTTATAAATATCTCAGGAAATCATTCAGTCCAAGAATAAAAACTTTCAGAAACTCAAGAGTGTTGACCTTCAAAGTTTGTCCTTCATGGCAAAAAGCCAAGGTGGTGTTTTTTGTCCAATAGAATAAATCCAAATAAGATTCATTAAAAAAAAAAAAAAAAAACCTTCAGACATTTTAAGAGAATTTTATTTGTAGAAACACCACCAGTTTGGACTGAAAGAGATGTACATTAAAAAAATGAAAAAAAGTCTTAGACTGACAGGAATTGGGCTGAGAAAACCTCACAGCTATACCCCTGGCCTACCTTTCCTGGGGGAAAGGTAACTTAAAGGACCGAACTTAAAGCCCCACATGTAATCAAATGCCATAAAGAGTTATTCCTGGACTTCCCTGGTGGCCCTGTGGCTAAGAATCTGCCTGTTCACACAGAGGGCACGAGTTTGATCCCAGGTCCAGGAAGATTCCACCTGCCACGGAGCAACGAAGCCCATGCGCCTCAGTTACTGAACCCATGTTCCACGACAGAAAAAGCCACTGCAGTGAGAAGCCCGTGCACCTCAAGGAGGAGTAGCCCCTGCTCGCCACAACTAGAGGAAGCCCACGTGTAGCAGCAAGGACCCAGCGCCGACAGAAATAAAAATAAATGAATAAGAAGGTGTGAGTCCTTATCAAGGGAGTATCAGTCTGTGCCTCACTAAAGTTCAGAGTTGCCATAGCCCAGGGGGACCAGAGTATCTATATTGGATATGCTGGGGAAAGATAACTTGTCCCTTTACTTCTTACACATGTAAGGAGCCTCAGCTGTATCAGACCTGATTTAGATGACAAATTCTAGATTGGAGCTGGTGCTCTAATGGGATGAGACTTACAAGGGGGTAGAAGAAGGTGGGTGTATTGTGCATGTTGGAGAGATATGAGTCTTTGGGGACCCATGAGCATACTGTGGCAGCTAACCTCCAAGAGGGCTTCCAATGACTATTTAGGATGGACTGAAGGAAATCAAGGATGGAAGCAAGAAGGTGAGTTGAGAAGCTATTGCAGTAATCCAGATGAGAAATGGTGGCTTGGGCCAGCACAGTAGCCATAATGAGGTAATGAGAAATGGCAAGATTCTGGGATATATCTTAAAAGTATATTGAACATGATTTTGAAAGTAGGATTAATAAGAAAAGACTGGATGTGAGTTGTGCAGAAAGGATTCAAGATGATATATAAAGATTATTGGCAGGAAGGATGGAGTCTCACATCCTTTGGGGAAGGCTGTGAGAGAGACATGAGCTCACTTTCAGACTTGGTAAGTTTTAAAAGCCTACTTGATATCCAAGTGGAGAAAGTTACTGAAGTCCAAGTGTGAATTCAAGAGCTTGCTTGTGAAAGTTGCTCAGTCGTGTCTGACTCTTTGTGACCTCATGGACTATACAGTCCATGGAATTCTCCAGGCCAGAATACTGGAGTGGGTAGCCTTTCCCTTCTCCAGGGGATCTTCCCAACCCAGGGATTGAACCCAGGTCTCCCACATTGCAGGTGGATTCTTTATCAGCTGAGAGTTCAAGAGAGATATTCCCAAACTAAAGATAAAAATTTGGAACTCACCAGTAGGAAGATCCCCCGAGGAAGGCATGGAAATCCACTCCAGGATTCTTGCCTAGAGAATCCCATGGATAGAGGAGCTTGGCAGGCTCCAGTCCATGGGGTTGCAAAGAGTCAGACATGACTCAAGTGAGTTAGCGTGCACACAGCAGCAGATAGTATTTAAAGTCAAGTGATTGGATGAGATTACCCAGGGAGTGAGTTTACATAGAATAGGGAGTTTGGGTGTCTCCTCCCCTTGTTTTAAAATATAAAAGCAATTTTATAAAGTTCTAAAATTTTATGAAACTTTTAAATATAGAAGAGGAGGAGAAAAGATATCTAAAGAACTAGAATTCTCTCCCTGCTCGCTCCAGGCCCAGACTGGTTGGTCAGTACAAATGCACTGGGAATCCAGGAATGAACATTCATGAACCAGACTAATGTTCCATAGGTGTGGGGTCAACACTGAAATGTAAGAACAAACAGGCATATCTGAACCTCCAAATCTCAAGTTCAACCAGGAAATAGGGTAACAGACAAACTAGAAAAGCTGTTGCCTAGCAGTTGGTAAACCAGTTCTTTAGCTTCTAGCTCAGTGGTTCTCAATGTTGGCTACGCTTTGGAATCACTGAGGTTTGGGGTCCACCGCAGAAGTACCCCACTGATTTAACTGGTCAGGGGCACAGCCTGGACACTGGGAGTTCAATGTATAGCCGAGGTTGGGAAACAGCATGTAGATGAAGAACCCTCCAGCTAATATCATCATTCTCAGCACCTTTAGGAGCAGCTCTCAATTTGCTTTTTACCCAAAAAGGTTAGAGAGAAGTTGCTATACTGTAATAGAATGATGGCTTGAAAGGCTGAAAAATAGACAACATATAGGGAGACGTCCCGAACATTTATTTTAAATTGCTTCTGGGAAATCATTTCTCAGAACATTAGGCGAAGACCACAGGGCTGTGTGCAAGCAGAATGACAATTTGGGCTTTTTTGCAGCTTGTGATAGAGTAGGCGTTGTAGTGTATAGTAGAAGAATCATCAGCTGGTCCGTGAGGGAAGGATGATGAAGTATGTACACAGAATGCACTAAAACAGAGGCTCTGGGGGTGAATTTAATACCTGGCACTTTTCAGGGGAGTGTGGGAAGGGTAAAGATATAAAAAAGCATTGATATAAGAAACATCTAACTGTTGAGACAGTGCTTTTGGAACGCCTTCCAAACACGTATCTGTTGTGTCTGTCTGTGAGGGTATCATTTCTTTGGATCCTGTGTAGGTGACCCCAAAAGTTCACATTGTTCTTTCAGGTGGAGTATAGGGACATCACATCAATGGGATGGGTTTTGTGGCACCGTGTTGTAAAAAATGAAAATATTTTGAAGACCAAACCCACATTACCCTAAATCCCTTTTGCTTTCAATGAATTATCTTGGGGACTTCCCTGGTGGTCCAATGGTTAAGAATCAGCCTTCCAATACAGGGAATGCAAGTTCAATCCCTGGTTGAAGAATTAAGATCCCACTTGGCTCTGGGCAAGTGGGAGAAACCCCTGCATCACAACTAGAGAAACCGCACCCCCCCCCCCCATCACCTCAACCAGAGAAAGACCGAGCACTGCAACAAAGGCCCAGTACAGCCAAAATAAATAATTAAAAATAATAATAAATAAATTATCATGGCTATAATCTAGGAAGGACATGTAAAATGCAAGAAAAGTAGTACAGTTTGTACAATGTCAGTATTCAATATAGGTTTGAGGGCTCAATTTAGGTTAAAACAATCCAACAAACTTCTCAAAACCTCACATACTTATTCAGAATTTGGCCATAAGAATGAAGTCAAGACCCAAGCAAAACATGGTATTTTTCTATTTCCATGCTGTGTTTGTCAGCAATGCTTTTTCTAAGGCAAAAGACCTTGGGTTATCATGCTGTCATTCCCTTTCAGGGTGTATTTAATCCAAGAAATATGTGCTTCTGGCTTACGAAATTCTACAATTGAGTTTTAAATCCCTGAGAAAATAAATGAAGCAATCAATGTATCCTGTTATAAATAGTAATAGGCAGATTAGTTCTCAGTTACCATCCACAGTCTGTGCTTCAGACCAGATGTTTAATTCTGACCAGAATGCTAAGCTGTGTTCTAAGGAGATGACTGATACTGGTTATTTGGGGAATTTTAAACAAGCAAGTTCCCATATTGTCTCTTCTTCTTAAAGGGAACATGACCTTGAAATGAATTATGAGATTCCTGTGAACCTGTTTCATTTTCTGTAAAACCTCTCCTACTCATTTACTTTTACTCGATTTCAGAGCCAGATGTCATTATTCCACACAGGAAATCATAAGGTTTTTTTTTTTTTTTTTAATAATTGTTATGTAACTAGTGAACAATGACATACTGGATAATCTGGATCTACACAAAGAGATGGTAGCATTTTTATAGATAATATAAATTTGCTGTACAGGAGGGTTGAGAATTCTGAAAAGAAATTTTCCATTTATTATCTCATTATTTATCCCGACTACTTCTACTATGTGAAGAATGTTAGTTTCTTAGTTTTAAAGATGAAGTAAGCAACTCAGAATGAACACACACACACATACACAAATACACTGGGCTGCTAGGGCTTCCCTGGTGGCTCAGATGGTAAAGAATCTGCCTGAAGTATGGGAGACCCAGGTCCAGTCTTGGGGAAGATCCTCTGGAGAAGGGACTGGCAGCCCACTTCTGTATGTCAAACATTGTTAGGCACTGCGTTCATTCCTGTACTACATTAGTTCCAAAATCAGGCTTCAAATCTAATTCCTCTAACTCCCTACTGCTCTCTACACTCTCTAGATAACACTGGATATTTTAAAGAAGATACTATCCAGGAAATAAAGGAAATAAGGATTAAAGATACTGTCTTAATCTAGTCAAGCTGCAATAACAAATTACCACAGACTGGGTGGCTTATGAACATCAGAAATTCATTGCTCACAGTTCTGGAAGTCAGAAAGCCCAAGATTGGGACACCAGCTGAGCTGGGTGAGGACCCTCTTCTGGTTCATAGACTTTTTGTTGTAGCCTCACATGGCAGACTAGGCTAAGGTATTCTGAAGAATCTGTTTTATAAAGGCACTAACCCCATTCATGAGGGCTGCACCCTCATGACCTAATCACCTCCAAAAGACCCCACCTACTGATACCACCACCTTTGGGGTTTACCAAGGTTGCAATCAAAGTGTCAGCCAGGACAGCAATCTAATCTAAGGTTCAGGGTCCTCTTCCAAATCCACTGGTTGTTAGCAGAATTCAGTTATTTGTGATAAAAGGACAGAGGCCTTCATCTCTTAGAGGCCACTTACTATTTCCTGCCATGTGAGGAAGATGGTAGTTTGCTACTGCAAGGTCAATAAGAGAGCTTCCAATCTCTCTCATTTCAACGTTTTCTCAATTTGAATTTTCAAGGGCTCACTGAATTTGATCAGGCCTGACCAAGTTAATATCCGTTTTGATTAACCAAAAGTCAACTTATTAGGGACCTAAATTATATTTGCAAAATTCTTTCACCTTCACCATCTAACATAGGTTAATCATAGGAGTGAAATCTTCCATCATGTTCACAAGTCCCACCTACACTAAGGGGTGAGGAATATATAACATGGTGTATACCTGGGGGCGGCAATTAAAAAAAAAAGATTTAAACATATAAATTTGGGGAGGGTCACAGATATTCAGAAGATGAAGAGGTTGGTGGGTGGGGCTAAAAATTTCAAATTTCTAATCCCTTTGACCGTCCTCACCCTAAGGTTACCCAGGGTGTATGGGGTGTGTGTGTGCTGTCGCTCAGTCGTGTCCGACTCTTTGCGACCCCATGGACTGTAACCCACCAGGTTCCTCTGTCCGTGGGATTCTTCAGGCAGGAATACTAGAATGGGTTGCCATTTCCTTCTCCAGGGGATCTTCCTGACCCAGGGATCAAACCCACTTCTTTTATGTCTCCTGCATTTGCAGGCGGGTTCTCTACCACTAGGGCTACCTGGGAAGGCTACTGGGGGCCACACCCTAAATCACCTCATTAGCTTAAACTTAGAGGGGCTCAGAAGCAACTCCCTAGGGATAACAAAAGGTGCTTCTCACTGGAAATCTTAAATGTTTTAGGCGCATTGTGCCAGAGACCATGGACAGAGACCAGATACATTTCTTACCAGACCACAATTAGGAAGCTGTCTCCACACACTTCTCCTCCTTTGGGGACAGAGAGAGACAAGGGAAGGGCAGGATTTGGAAAAATGTAGAACACAATAAATTTTCATTATAATAGTGAGGTAATAACATAAAACTTGTTCTGTTGTCTTGTAGAAAAAGGCCTCCTCTCTCAACTATAAATTTGGCTGAGAGACAAGGAAAAAAATAATTATATATTCACCTCAGTCTTTCAACAAAGGCACAAAGAGCCTTCCATTTCAAATTTGTTTTGTTTTGTACCACATGTGGGTTAATTAGATAAAACCATGTCATGTGCCAGATTCAATCAGCCTGAAAATAATCAGAAAACTGGGTTTGGCATTGTTTATGCTGTTTTGGCTCAGCTAAACAAAAGCACAAAATGTAAATTGGATCCAGAAAATAACATATGGGTGCTGGTGCCAGGTTTTCTTTCATGGGATTATCTCTAGCTGGCACCTGAGCTGCAGATGCTGCTCGGGGGGACCATTAGACAAAACCACACGATGCTGATACCCATTTTCCATGATTAGACAGTGAACACCCCCATGAAGGGCACTTAGTTTATTGCCTTTGACATAGGCCAACCCCAGATGTTGGCAGTCAACTTGAAAATACATGTTGGAGTTACAAAATGAGAGCATGCTTTTGTTTGACTTATCACTAGTGATTTCCTTTAGATTCTTTTTTGTTGTTGTTGTTTTGTTGTTGTTTTCTAAAATCTGTAAGATAAGAAATACAGTCCTGAAATCACTCTTCAGCTGTGTTACAGATACTTCAGTGAATATCATTAAGGAGAAAGCAGTTCATTTCATCCTACTGAAGTTCTAAAGAATGAACATTTTAGCAAATATGCAAGGGATCACAAGAGTAACAAATAGTCATTTTAAAAACCTAATCATCTATTTGATGATAAAATCCAAATTAGCTAGTTTTCTCTTCTCTTCCTGCTACATAAACTGTCTGTTATCAACACAGAGAGACATAGGATTACACACTGCTCTCCTTATACCTTTTGTAAAAAGGATGTTCTGTAGAATATTCTAGAATGTGGTGTGGGTGGTGATGACAATCTCTTTAGTATGGGTGAAATTCTACCAACAACCACATTCAACTTGCCACATTCAACGGGCACATTTCTTTCCTTATCTGTGGGTACGTGGTATTTCTCATTATTTCAGCCCTTTTGAAATTTTCTTGGCTTTCATAACCCCACTCTCCCTGGCTTCCAGCTCTTCTCCCACTGGGGAGTTCAGGTTTTTTTTAGCATTAGCTGCCCATGCTCCTCGTCTCATGCCTTACAATAAACACCAGCCCTTTCCCTCACCACAACCCAGTGTTAGAAGATTGGTGAGGGGATCCAAGTTTGGTTTGGTAACAAAGGAACACAGAAAAAATGGGCTTCCCTTGTGGTGCTAGTGGTAGAGAATCTGCTTGGCAATGCAGGAGATGCAAGAGACACAGATTCAATCCTTGGGTCAGGAAGATCCCCTTGAGTAGGAAATGGAAACCCACTCCAGTATTCTTGCCTGGAAAATCCCATGGACAGAGGAGGCTGGCCGGCTACAGTCCATGGGGTCCCAAAGAGGCAGACACTATTGAGCGCCTGAGCACAAACACAGAAACAAGGGAAAAGTAGAAAAGCAACACTGCTTTTGTTAGGATAAGCCTAACACTGCTTTTAGGATAAGCCAGAGTCCTAGTTCTTCCTCAAGGGATACATACAACAGTATCTTTGAGTTCTTCTACAGGAACCAAGTCCCCTACCCAATGATTCCTAGAATACCACCCTTTTACGTCACTACTAACCAATCAGAAGAAAGTATCACACTGCAGCCCACCGGCCATTTTGCCTATCAAACCTCTTCCCCCGAGACTATCGGGGAGTTCAGATTTTTCGAATATAAGCCATCTGTAGTCCTTTCTTGGCCCTTGTCATAAACCTTTCTCTGCTCCAAACTCTGACATTTTGGTTTGTTTGGCTTCAGTGCACTGGGCACACAAAGTTGACACTTGACAGCAAGTGGTATGAAAAAAATGTTGGGAAAGGGATGTTTGTGATTCAGTTCAGTTCAGTTCAGTCACTCAGTCGAGTCCAACTCTTTGCGACCCCATGAACCGAGCACGCCAGGCCTCCCTGTCCATCACCAACTCCTGGAGTTCACCAAAACCCATGTCTGCTGTGTTGGTGATGCCATCCAACCATCTCATCCTCTGTTGTCCCCTTCTCCTCCTGCCCCCAATCCCTCCCAGCATCAGGGTCTTTTCCAATGAGTCAGCTCTTCGCATCAAGTGGCCAAAGTATTGGAGTTTCAGCTTCAACATCAGTCCTTCCAATGAACACCCAGGACTGATCTCCTTTAGGATGGACTGGTTGGATCTACTTGCAGTCCAAGGGACTCTCAAGAGTCTTCTCCAACACCACAGTTCAAAAGCATCAATTCTTCAGTGCTCAGCTTTCTTTATAGTCCAACTCTCACATCCATACATGACCACTGGAAAAACCATAGCCTTGACTAGATGGACTTTTGTTGGCAAAGTAATGTCTCTGCTTTTTAATATGCTGTCTAGGTTGGTCATAACTTTCCTTCCAAGGAGTAAGCGTCTTTTAATTTCATGGCTGCAGTCACCATCTGCAGTGATTTTGGAGCCCAGAAAAATAAAGTCAGCCACTGTTTCCCCATCTATTTGCCATGAAGTGATGGGACCGGATGCCATGATCTTAGTTTTCTGAATGCTGAGCTTTAAGCCAACTTTTTCACTCTCCTCTTTCACTTTCATCAAGAGGCTCTCTAGTTCTTCGCTTTCTGCCATAAATGTGGTGTCATCTGCATATCTGAGGTTATTGATATTTCTCCCAGCAATCTTGATTCCAGCTTGTGCTTCCTCCAGCCCAGCGTTTCTCGTAATGTGCTCTGCATATAAGTTAAATAAGCAGGGTGACAATATACAGCCTTGACATACTCCTTTTCCTATTTGGAACCAGTCTGTTGTTCCATGTCCAGTTCTAACTGTGGCTTCCTGACCTGCATACAGGTTTCTCAAGAGGCAGGTCAGGTGGTCTGGTATTCCCATCTCTTTCAGAATTTTCCACAGTTTATTGTGATCCACACAGTCTGTGAAGCTAACACAACACAAAAATCAACTGCTGTGTGTGGACTTTGTTTGGATCCAGACATCAAGAAATCAGCTATTTAAACATTTTTTTGGTAACACTGTGAAAAATTTAGATATGAACTAGATGACAAAAAAGTTATTAATTTTTATTGGAAGTCATAATGGTGTGATGTGTTAGAAAATATCTATATTTAGCAGGAACATATACTAAAATATTCAGAGTGAAATGAAATAGTATCTTAATTTGCTTTAAAATACTTCATCCAAAAAAGGAAAATAGAGAAGAGTATTGTGGCAGAATCTTGACAATTGTTTAATCTGGACTTAGGGGATGTGAGGTCTCATTATACTGTTCTTTCCACTCTTTAAATGCTTACATTTTAAAGTACAAAATTAAAGAGAAAGTAAAATAGGATTTTTACTTCAAAACTATAAATTTCAGAGATGGAATAAACTTCAAATGAAGTTTGATTAAGGACTCAGTTTCTTCTTAACCTCCTTGTAACTTTCAATGGTGTCTGCTGCATCCTCAGGCTAGCCTTCTAATGATCAGGGCACCATATGTCCTGGTAGGCCAGGACACTCCCAGTTACATCTATTGTCCTAACACAACTATTTATAGCACTGTCTTTCATTCAAATGTGACCTAGTTTGGGATGATAAATTACATGGTCACCCTAGCTCATGGTTGTCAACCAACTGTCAACCACAATTAGGGCTTCATGCTTCTCTGTTTATGTTCACCTGAATAGGAAGAAACTGCTTTCCCTGAAGCAATCAGTAAACCTCTCCAATAATCCCTATGTCCCAGAAGGGCTATGTACCCATCCATGAGCAAACATCATGGCCAGAGTGGTGGGTGCACTCTTGAGAGTAAGGAACAGAGTCAGTCCTTGGGTCCTTGTTTGGTGGGGCAATAAGGGATTGAAGGTGGGGAGGAGACCACTAAAGGTCACTGCACATCTTGCCATGTGTCTGCCAGCACCCAAATTTAGGTCTCATCTCTTCCTCTCACTCAGGCTACTGAAATAACTCTCTTGTTGATCTCCCTCTTTTAGTTTTAGTCCATTGACGCCACATCACTACCAGAATCTGATCATATCACTGCCACATTTGACATTTTTTGATGTCTTGCCTTCACATATAAAATAAAATCTAAAAAAGTCAGTTTATTTAATCCTCACACAGGAGGGGCTATTATGTTACTACTACTACAGACATACACTAGATCCACTATGTCTATTCACGTACTCTACGTTTATCTGCAGGGTCAAAGTCTTTTTTTTTTTCCTTCTTCTTTTTTTTTTTTTTTAGAGCCAAAATCTTTTATTTGAATGAGAGTCTTCTGATTCTCTGCCTTTAATTTCTTCTGCATTGGTAATCTATCTGTAACAAAGAAGAGTCAATTTTGACTCTTCCATGTTAAATCTGTTTCTTTAACTCCCCCTTTTTTTTTTGCCTGTTTTGTTATTATAATCATACGTAATGTCCTGACTCAGAGAAGCCTGCCCCTCTGCCTGTGCTGTGCTCAGTCTTACTTGACTGTTTGTGACCCCATGGACTCTAGCCCACCAGGGTCCTCTGTCTATGGGATTCTCCAGGCAAGAACATTGGAGTGGGTTGCCATTTCCTTCTTCAGTCCCTCTGTCTGACTGGTAAGTTCAAGTGCCTTTGTTCAGAATCCTTGAGGCTCAAGGTCTAGTGGAAGTCAGCTGGTTTGCTATCCTGGACCTATTTGGTTATAATCAGTTTATGTCCCATTTTCAGGCTGTATCATTCTTTTAAACATTGTGCTTTGCCCCCTTCCCTTCCCATAAGAGCTGGGGCTGGGAAACAAGAAGAAAATATACAAAGAAGCATACAGATGAAAGAGGTAAAATAGTAGTTGAGACTTATAGAATTTTACTCGGTATCCAGCACTATTCTAAAAGCTTTACAAAAGTCAACTCATTTAATCCTCCTACAGGAGGTGCTATTATTATCCCTCACTTTAGTAGTTCAGCTGGTAAAGAATCAGTCTGCAATGCAGGAGACTCTGGTTCAATTCCTGGGTCAGGAATATCTGCTGGAGAAGGGATAGGCTACCCACTCCAGTATTCTGGCCTGGAGAATTCAGGACTATACAGTCCATGGGGTCATTAAGAGTCTGACACACTGAGTGACTTTCACTTTCACTTACTGATGAGAAACTGAGGCACACAGAGGTCAATTTTTTTTTGCCAAAATCTTTTTAAACAACAAATGTTGAAAACCTTTTTTTACTGAGATATATCTAAGATAAATCACTTATATCTGCTTTTCTTTAAGAAAGCATCAACTACAAATTCACTCTTGCCAAGACATTCGGCATCTGCCTCTCAAATGAACCCTCTTGAGATTGAACCCTGTGCTGCAGCTGTTGACCTTCAACACGCCCTAACGGGAATTAAGGGTGGAGAAAGAGGCACTTTGTGCTCCAAGAAAACTGGTGGGACAGGTCTTTAGATAGATATTTTCATGATCTCAATCTTGCATCTCTTCATATCTAGAAAAGCACTAAATCGTTTCATGGTGACATCAGTTCCTCCTGACTAGCAGAAAACCTTTTGAAAGTTAGGTGCTTGATTGCATTGAGCTCCCCCTTCACCAAAATCATATACTGACCTTCTCCCACTACCTACCTCTTCAGAGCAGTCTCTCAGAGCTATCTGAGGTCCTGTCTCCCAGACTGCAGTCCTCATTTTGCCCCAGGTGAAACTTAACTTGAAACTTTCACACTGTGTATCTTTTATAGTAGCCCAAAGTCTACTGAATGTAGTGTTATAACAGGAGTGAAAGGGTCAGGGCACAACTTTTGAAAGAATGACATAGCCCAAGGATGCAACAGAAACCGATTAGAATCAAATGGGACCAAGATGGCAGACAAGACTAGACCTTGATCCTCAATCAGCAAGTGAAACGACACACCCAGAGGTACCATGACTGTTCCAAGGCACTGTTATAAGACCAAGGAGTGGGCGGTGACCCAAATCCTAGAACTCTCCACCCCTTCCCAAAAATAGTTGGAATAATCCTCCCACTCATCAACATATGAAATTAACCATCCTATAAAAACTAACCACACATTTCACAGTTGCACTGGCCCTCTGCCATGGCCCACACTCTCAGTTCAGTTCAGTTACTCAGTCGTATCCGACTCTTTGCGACCCCATGGACTGCAGCAAGCCAGGCTTCCCTGTCCATCACCAACTCCCAGAGTTTACCCAAACTCATGTCCATTGAGTTGATGATGCCATCCAACCATCTCATCCTCTGTCGTCCCCTTCTCCTCCTGCCTTCAATCTTTTCCAGCATCAGGGTCTTTTCAAATGAGTCAGCTCTTTGTATAAGGTGACCAAAGTATTGGAGTTTCAGCTTCAGCATCAGCCCTTCCTATGAACACTCAGGACTGATTTCCTTTAGGATGGACAATAACAAAGTGGGTCTCTCTATATCCAAGTCAGCGCAAAACCATTTGTGGGTGGAAAATAAAACAAGTTTCTTTGTACCTTAAATATAGCCAGTCCTACGGGGGGAAGGGGTGGAATAAGCAGGTGGTCACTTCGATTGCCCTCGTGGATGGGAGAATTGTGGTTTTAAATAGAAGTATGATCAGTAGTTGGGGTGTGTGTGTGTAGGGGGGCGGTATGGTGTGGGTCTTAGGGACTTTCGGGGAACTTCAGTCACTGCACTATCTCCGGATCTCTCCTCTTGTGGCTCAACACCAGATCTAGTATCAGATTGTAAGGATGCGGGGAGGAAGCTCCTCGGACTTTGCCCCCGGAGTCCCGATGCGGGCTTTAGGTCTGCAAATGGGAAACAAACGACTTGATGGCACAAGCTGGGTGCGAACGAGATGCCCTGGCGCCGCGGCCTCCACCGACGAGGCGGGCGTGGCGTAGGTGAAACCCGCGAGCGCGTCCTGGCCTCACTAGTTTGTCCCTGCGGCCGCCCCGTAGGCAGCGCGGCGCTCCGAGGGCCCCGAGCCGCGCCGCCATGGCTGCCCGGGTCGGCTTTGCGCCCGCCGGCGAGGGCCTGCGCTACGCCGGGTCCTTGCAGCCCCCCGCCCAGCCGTCGGATGCCGACCTCGACCGCGGGCTGGTGAGTCTTTCCCGGCGCTGCCGCCCTTCTCCCGCTCCGAGCTGTCCGGGCCCGCCCGCTGGCGCCCCTCGGAGCCCCGCAGGCCCTGCCCGCTTCCCTCTGCGCCCCTTTACCCCCGAACCGCGGTCGTCCCGGGTGTTCATTCACCGTCTCTGGCCCACCCTCGTCCGTTCAGCGTTCGTGCTGCTCTGTGCCCCGCGTCCACGAGCAGGCGTGTTGGGAGACTCTCTGGTCCCTCAAGGAGCTTCCCCTTTGGGGGAGACGGACCAGCACCAGGCAAGCAGTTGCTGTCTGATAAGGAGCTGTGGGATGGATGCTCCCGTCACCTAGGAGGAGACCCCAGGCCAGTCTGTCGGGGCTAAAGGGTGAGCGGCCAGGGAAAGCTTCTTCGAGAGATTGGTGTAGCCGTCGGTGTGAAGCTAAGATCCGAGGATGGAGTAGCAGCAAACTCAGTGAGGAGGGAAGTGTGTCAGATGCCAGCAGTAGTACCTACAGAGTCGTAGCTCAGGGGACACAGGGCTCATAGCAAGGGGTCTTTTCAGGCTGCATTGTAGAGCTGGGAGAAGAAACTGGCCAGGATAAACATACTGCGAGCCACACGTGTGTCTGTTCCTTTTTATTTTGGGTGGTCCGGGTCTTAGTTGTGGCACGTTGAGGCACGCGGGATTTTTAGTTGCAGCAAGTGAACTCTTTAGTTGTGGAACGTGGGGTCTAGTCCCCTGACCAGGGATTGGAACCTGTGTCCCCTGCATTGGGAGCTCAGATTCTCAGCCACCGGACAACCTGAGAAGTTCACCACATACCTGTTCTTAGATTTTCCGTAGCCATATTAAAAGTGAAAAATTAAGTAGGTGGATTTAATTTTAACAATGTGTTTTTATTTAATCCTGTATGTCCACACTAATGTCTTGACATGAAATCAAATAAACATTATTAATGAGATGTTTTACTTTTTGGGGTGGGGGGGTACTAAGTCTTTGAAATCCAGTGAAATTTACACTAACAGAACCTTTCAGTTTAGACACATTTCATGTACTCAGTTGCCACATGTAGTTAGTGGCTACCTTATTGATCTGTGCTCTTCTCGTATGGTGGGGACCAGGACATGGAAGCTTCTGGTAAGCCACACATAAACAGGTAGACAATGCTGAGGACATTGGTACCATTTTGATGAGCTTTAGGGGAGAGACAGGTTTGGGCTACTATAAAGTTCTCTCAGGCTGTGTGTGAGAAGAATGGATTAATTGGAGAAAAATCTGGAAACTTGGCTCTTTTATCTCTTATTCACATCACATTCCATCCTAATCCCGCCCACAGTAATGTGTCTTGCCCTTAGATAGGTAGCACTTACTGTCCTTACTGTTGGTTGATTAATCACAGTCTTGTAACATATTTTATGTTGCCCTGTCATTTTCCAGAGTTTCTTTGTTTCTTAAGAGCAGAGACTGGGTATTTTCTTCTCTGGTGGTGGTTTAGTTGATGAGTCATGTCCGACTCTTGCGATCCCATGGACTGTAGCCTGCCAGGCTCCTCTGTCCATGGGATTCTCCAGGCGAGAATAGTGGAGTGAGTTGCCATTTCCTTCTCCAGAGGATCTTCCCGACCCAGGAATTGAACCCTGGTCTCCTGCACTGCAGGTAGATTCTTTACTAACTGAGGGATTCTTTACCAACTGAGGGAAGCCCTTTTCTTCTAGTAAACACTCAATTTGTGCAGCTTCCCAGGTGGCACTAGTGGTAAAGAACCTGTTTGCCAATGCAGGGGATGCTAGAGACCAGTTAGATCCTTAGGTTGGGAAGACCCCCTGCAGGAGGGCATGGCAACCCACTCCAGTATTGTTGCCCGGAGAATCCCATGGACAGAGGAGCCTGGCAGGCTACAGTCCATAGGGTCGCAAAGAGTGAAGCAGCTTAGCACGCAGGAAGGAACATGCAACTAATTCTTACCTGATTAACTGATACATTTCTGGAAGAGAGTCAGATGGGCTGGAAAGGTTTTAGAAAGCAATATGCTTTCATTCAACAGACATTTCTTGAGCACTGCTGGGTACCAACCAGGTATCATCCTTGGAATGAGTAAATGAACAAAACAGACAAAGGTTTGAAGTAGCAAACTCCTGAATTCTTGCTGTGTCTGATTCATCCCACACCCAACCCTGTGAGCAAGGTCCTTTTCAGTTGTCACTTAAAGGAGGAGACAGAGACTCTGAAAGTGGTAACTCATCCGGGATACTTCACCTAATATGTGGCAGGCCTAGGGTTCTGAGTCCTCATGCTCTCTGTTATTTATTTGGTTGTGCTGGGTTTTAGTTTCGATGAACAAACTCTTAGTTGTGGCATGAGGGACCTAGTTCCCTGACCGGGCATTGAACCAGGGCCCCCTACATTGGGAGCATAAACTCTTAGTCACTGGACCATCAGGGAAGTCCCCTAACACTCTTTCTCCTGTGACTTGCTGACTCCTTAGAAATAAGGCTTGCTTTCTTTCTTTTTTTTTCATTATTCAACTTTAAAAAGAAAATTGTAGTTGATTTACAGTGTTGTGCTGGTTTCAGGTATATAGCAAAGTGATTCAGATATATATATATATATATATATATATACACACACACACACACACATACAGATATATATATGTATTTAGATTCTTTCCCCTTATAGGTTATTACAAAATATTGATTATAGTTCCCAGAAATAAGCCTTTCAGAATGGAGTGTTCTGTCTGTGATGTAAAGCAGATAAGATATTAGGTTGGGTAGAGCTAATCTCTTTATGGAAAGTTGTAAAAATCTCAGTCCTGGACTGATTTGCAAGGCAGTTGGAACCCTGTGGTATTTTGAAGATAGAAATAATATTGGTGATTTTTTTTTTTTTTACATCTCTAGATACTTTTCTTTGGAAAAGGCAGTGTAGAGAATCTAGGCTGTCAGTGAGGAGACATCTTTAGTAGTCCAGGCACGTGAAGGCTAATGTGTAGGCCAGTGATTCTAAACCTTTCCAGCCCAGTGTCCCCTTTTTATAACAAATATGAAAGTCTCCTGTAATATCCTAAAGATTTATAGTCAATAAAAAATACCCATAAACATAATTTTTAAAAAGCAGTCTACTGCTGTAGTTGATGCATAAAGGTGCAATAAGTATTTTATTAGAAAATGACATGTCTGCTATTTAAATATGTAAGTGCTCAAGTATGATTACATTAGAAGACACAGTGAAATACTGATCAGTTGCTGGCATATTGCACCAGTCCAAAGAAATCATTGTGATTGTGATGGCAAAAATCTGATTTCAGACACATTACATTGGCAGTTCAAATACCATAAGTGCTATTGTCACTGACAAACTATAATTTCTCCCAAGTTGTGAACAATTTTTGGTTAAAAAGTGGAATCTTTCCTCAATTTACATGATAGCTGCACTTCTGGAAAATTCAGTCTTCACTAACACAAACATTATATGTAGTAAAGTCCTAGACTAAGATGGTCATACGCAGGCTTTTCACCTACTCAGTGTCCAGTGGAGTCTTTTGAAACCTTAAGGGATCCAGACAGTTTGTTGTCCAGTGATGTCTCATACATTTTAGGGCTGCTAGGTTCAATAGTCCCCATCCATCAAATACCCTCCCTCCTCTCCCACTTTGGTGACAACCAAACATGTCCTCACAAATTTTCAGAAGGCCCCTAAGGGTCTTTTCTCTTCTGTAGGGAATCATTGGTGCAGGCAGTGACCAGTGATGAGGTAGTAGATAAGAAAGTTGATAGTAGTAACCTTGGGGGAACTCAGAGGTGCTGAGAGTGATGGGCAGTTGACAACAGGTGGTGTGACAAAGAACAGATAATCTCTGTATAGGATGTATTCACTAATCTTACTGAAAATAGTAGAAAATAAAATGTTTGTCTAGGAATTGAAGACATTTTTCATATTTTTTAAAAGGATGCAACTTATTTTTTAAAGTTTTTGAAATGTGTATGTGTAGTCATATATAGTATATAGTTCTGTTTCAGATAAGCTTGCCTATAGGGATTAGGAATTCATGTTCACTAGCCTGTTTGAGAGATTGAAAGGATTAAAATATAGGCAGAAATACCTGTGTAGTACTTTGAATAAAATATTATCTTACAATTAAATATTTCATAATCAGAGGTCACAGTCAACTTTGTTTTAGCAGAGCTGCTTCTCATGGGCAAGTAGAAAAGAAACTAGAGTTTAGAGAAGAATATTAACAATTTTTGAAGCAGTTTGAACCATGCTCAGTTTGTATGACGTGGCAGGCTTTTAATTTTTAGTACTTTCCCAAAGAGCATACCTCTTAGTGTTATTGGGTTGGTGTAGCTAGCCTCCCACGTGGCTCAATGGTAAAGAATCCGCCTTCTAGTGCCAGAGCCACTAGGAGACGTGGGTTCGATCCCTCAGTCCCCTGGGTCCCCTGGATCAGGAAGATCCCCTGGAGGAGGAAATGGCAACCCACCCCAGTATTCTTACCTGGAGAATTACATGGATAGAGGAGCCTGGCAGGCTATAGTCCATGGGGTCACAAAGAGTCAGATAAGATTGAAAACACACAATACCCTCCCCCCCCCAACTCCCACACCCACCCACCCACCCACCCTGTTAAGAAAATTAGCCACATATGTTTCTGTGCAGGTAAAATTGATACATAAAAATCAAAATGTATCAAACATGAAAATTATCACATGCTTATTCATTACCAAAAAAAGACGACTTTTCTTTTCTTTTACAATTGCAATTTGAATTTAAAATATTAACCATGAAGCTTCACTTTGAAGAAATCACATGGATTATCTATTATATGCCCATATTTTCAGCCTTGCCCTATTTCCTCCCTGTCCCTTTTACTGTAGAATAGTGTTCCTATCACTGTATCATAAGAGGAGGCTAAAATGTAAGCTCCATGGACAAGGACTTTGCTGTATGTCCAGCGTTTGTAATGGTATCTGATACATGATAAGCACTTCAAAAATAAACTGTTGAATGAATAATTGTTATTGTGGAATGGGAAGGAGTGGGAAGAATGGAGTTATTAAGAATTTTCAGTTGTCTACCAATGAGTCCTACAAATAAAAATACAAGATTCAACTTATCTTAAGTGTAGTTCATTATATCCCCTCCCCATACATGGCAATTCTTGTCTGTCACCTACCTTGAATAGTACCATCATCACTCTTTCTCCTTTACCTCCATCAAGACACTTATATCGTCAGTCCATCAAGGTACTTATTCTGTAATTCCTTTTTCTCCCTTCTCACTATTGGTTTTTATCATCTCTACCCTGGCCTGTTGCAATAGCCTTTAAAAACAGGTCTTTTTGCTCTGATCCTTTACCCTTTTAAACGTCACACTGCTATCCATTGTTTTTCTATACTACAGACCTAATTGTAGGACTATAAATTTTTGAAATTATTTTACCAAGGTCATTTTTATTAATTTACCAAGGTCCAAACTTTCCATGGGCTTGCCTGGTGGCTCAGTGATAAGAAGGAGCCTGCCTACCAATGCAGGAGATGTGGGTTCGATCCCTGGAGAAGGAAATGACAGCCCACTCCAGTATTCTTGCCTGGAAAATCCCCTCTGTCCTTTGGACAGAGGAGCCTGGTGGGCTACAGTCCATGGGGTTGCAAAGAGTCGGACATGACATAGCGACTAAACAACAGCAGACTCTCCATGGTAACTGTTTAAATTGTATAAATATACCATTTTGATCTACAGGAGTCTTCATGAACTAACCTCTAAATAAACTGATTTACCCAGCCCCATTTTCCATTCTCTGTTCTGTACCCTGAGCTGTGACTTTACTTACTGTAGTTTTCTCCTCATCTGAAATTCTTTGCCTGACAAACTCCTTTTAATTTTTTAAGACTCAGGTTATTGATGTGACACCTTGCCTGACTCGAGTCTCCTAGTAGATAAAGTTGTTTCATCCTAAGTACTTCCTTAGAAAGTCATACAGTTTTTTATTAAATTATTCTTATATCAAAATTATTTATATATGTATAAGCACGTACGTTGTGAAGTCTCAAGAGTAAGAACTTACATGCTTCTGTGATTGGCATTGCAGTTGACACATGGTAGTCACTTAGTTGTTTATTTAAAGAACAGCTTTTAACTTTTATTACTATTGAGTGGCTTTAAACAGGGATGTTTGGTTCCACATACTTTTTTAAAATTTTAGTTTATTTTTTGGCTGCACTAGATCTTGGTTGCTGCATGCAGGCTTTCTTCTCTATTGTGGCGAGCGGGTTTCTCTGATTGCAGCGAGCTGGCTTCCCATTGCTGTGGCTTCTGTTGTCGCAGAGCGTGGGCTCTGGCGCATGGGCTCAGTTGCCGCATGGCACCTGTAATTGTACCAGGCCCAGGATCATGTCCCCTGCATTGGCAGTGGCTTCCTAACCTCTGGGCCACCCAGGAAGTCCTTGGGTTCAACATATTGATGCGTGTGTTCTTTTTTGTTGGATTTCTCCTTTATGTTAGTTTCTAAGGGAGAACAAGAGTCTGTATGTCTTGCTCACTACTCTTTTCCCCAGAATTTAGTACAAGGCCTGGCATAGATGCTAAATAAGTGTGTATTTATAAATAAGTGCTAAGTGAACTTTGAGAGAGTGACTGGTCTCCCATCTCTGCTTTCTCCATCACAACTACTTTTTTAAAGCCAGATATTTTTTTACTTTTTATTTCCCTCTGGTACCTATTATCTATCTTGAACTTAAATGTTGCAGTCTCAGGATAGAAGTTTTAGCATTTTATAACACTTTCAGGCAGTTTATGTTTATCTAGGAGGTTATTTACTGCTTATGGTGTTTTGGAAGAATAAAATGCCTTAGGGACTTTGTAAACAATTTTTATGCTCCACCATCCCCCCTTGCCCACCAGAAGTAGCGGCTTTGCTGGAGTGTGCGGTTTTCCCTGTTCTCAGATCCTTTGATTCATGATAGTGGAACATTTAAAGTAACTTTTCTGGGGTGTGTGTGTGTGTTTTTGGTGGATATCTGAAACTAGGTGATGATGACAGGTACCTGACTTGTCCCACCTGTTGATTTGCTGGCATTATTTAAATAGTGCTTCTTCTCTTTGAAATGTGTCTTTTAAACTAAAATTGGATATTCTTTACAGGCAAAGACAGTTTTAAAGACCTTTATTCTGTCAGTTCTCATGTTACCAGGCACGGTTTCTGCTCTATAAATTTCTGCCTAATGATTAACAGGAATGAAACACCTAGATGAAAGAAAAGCAGAAGATTAGAGGACATAATTTTAGAGTATGATGAACTGACAGCTTTAAGGAATAAAAAGGACTATCATAAAAGAGATTCTCTATTATTTTTTTTAATTGTAAAGACAGCATGTATTAAATGTTAAGTATAGTCAGAGTACACATATACTCTGACTTCTCTTGATGTTGCTTTTCAACCTTTTGGAATTGTATTGCTTGATGCTTCTGATAAACATAGTCAGTCTCCACCTCTGTTTTTAAAGGCTGTCGATGTGCTTCAGTTTAATCATTCTTTTGTAACACCAAGTACGTGGTCGCTGTATGCTGGGTGTGTGGGGGAAGATGAGTGAGCCAGCATTGCCACCCTCAAGGATGGAGGGCAGCAAACCTCTTATGTAAAAGGCTGACTAGTAGTTTTGGTTTGAGAACCTTATGGCCTATGTCAGAGAATTTTAAGTAGAAGTTTTAGTAAGTGCCATGTTGTTAAGGACTTTCCTGGTGGCACAAACAGTAAAGAATCCACCTGCAATGCTGGAGACCTGGATTCAGTCCCTGGGTGGGGAAGATCCCCTGGAGAAGGAAATGGCAACCCACTTGAGTATTCTTGCCTGGAGAATCCCATGGACAGAGGAGCCTGGTGGGCTACAGTCCATGGAATTGCAAGGAGTCGGACACGACTGAGCGACTGTAACACTATGTTGTTGTTCAATTGCTGAGTTGTGTCTGACTCTTTGCAACCTCATGGACTGCAGCCCGCCGGGCTTCCCTGTCCTTCACTATCTCCCAGAGTTTGCTCAAACTCATGTCTATTGAGTCGATGATGCCATCCAATCATCTCATCCTCTCTCACCCCTTCTCCTCTTGCCCTCAATTTTCCCCACTGTCAGGGTCTTTTCCAGTGAGCAGGCTCTTCACATCAGGTGGCCAAGGTATTGGAGTTGATACCAAACTTGTTGATACCCAATTTTATATTCCCACTTGGCATAACTCTTTCATTCATTTCTTCTGTTTTAGAAAACTTGTGATATTCTACTATTTGGAAACAGCTTAGAGTTGTTGACTACTTCACTCTCATTTTTAAGTGTCAGTGTAACTATTTCTGGCACTGTTTATTGTCTATATCCTATCAATATGATAAAGTTTTTTTAACTGAGATTTTGTGAGGATTTGTCTCAGGTGCTTGTAGTATAAAATCAGTTTTGGCCAAAACAAACAGTGTGACCATGTGGGATCTTCTAAAGTCTTTTCTTTATTAATAATCCTTATTAATATTATTAATAAACTTTTTTCTGAGTTTGTTTCTCCTTAAACAGTGCTTCCCAATCTTTTCAACCTTTAATAAGGTACAAATTTTCATACCTGTCTCCTGCCCCCATATATTAATAATATTTTTTATTTTTGATCATTGAATATATACAATTGAGATAAAAATGCTAAGAATGTATTGAGTTCATGATATGCAAACAAATAGGGAGGAAATGAACTAACTTTTTAGTGAATTCTATTAATCAAACACTGTTATATTTTTCCACTTCTCATAATAACCAGTGAAGTTAGATAGTACTTTTTGTCATTTTACTCATAAGAAAACTAAGGATCAAAGTGGTCAATTAACTCTCTCAAGGTCATAGAGCTACCAAGTGACCAGACTAGGATATGAAACCAACTTTGACTTTAAAAGTCCTTGACTTTTTTACATTATCATATTTTTTACTGTTTTTACTTTTTGTTGTACATATTTTTTACTGTTTCATCATTTAGATATCAGAAATTGATGAAATTCAATTCCAAAAAATGATATACATCCTTGGTTTGGTGGGTAATTTTTAGAGCCTTCAGAAGCTTCAAGATGTATTTAAAAGTTCGTAAACGTCAAAGCAGAGTTAATTTTATTTCACCTCAACTCAAAAAGGAAGAAAATAATACTGTATAATGAAACTTAAGCTAAAAGCATTGCTACTTTAAGAAATTATGGCCTTAAACTAAAAGACCCTATTGTAAAGGAGTAAAAGTAGCTTTCAGAAAATGTTGATTTCCCAAGCAAAAAGAATAAGCAAATTGCAAGGTGTTGCAGGTAAACCAAAAGAAGGAGTTTAAGGAATACTGGCCAGGGAATTCAAAGTGGGCATAATAAAAGGCTAAGAGTACATGACAGGAGGGGTCTAGCAGGAGATGCAGTGATCACTTTTACAGTCAGGGTAGGTATCAAATTAAGGGATTAATTTCTCAAGGATTAAAAGGGAGATACCAAAGATCAGGTGTATTTGTTTTTATCGAAGAAGTTGTTTTTAAAGTTTATTTTAAAGTAGACAGGTCATAGGGTTTTCTGACTAGAAAAGTTAGTTATTATCAATAAACCCCTTGGCAACCACTCCAGTATTCTTGCCTAGAGAATCCCATGGATGGAGGAGCCTGGTGAGCTCTGAGCCATGGTGTCACAAAGAGCTGGACACGGCTGAAGCGACTTAGTGCACACTGACTGGTGGGCTCTTCCCAAGATTTTTCTGTTTTAATAACCTTTATTTTTTTCCCCTGATTTTAAAAGAAACAATTGTATAATATCATATAGTAATTGAAATAGCTACCACTTATTAAATGTTTACCTCATGTAAAAATATGAGGTGACGTACTATGTATGTCCTAATTCATAAAAACTCAGAGCAACCTGAGGAGGTAGGTTATTATTAACCTCATTTTACAGATGAAGAAACAGTGTTATCTCTGGAGAAGGGAACGGCAGCCCACTCCAGTATTCTTACCAGGATGATCCCATGGACAGAGCCTGGCAAGCTATAGTCCACGGAGTCTCAGAGAGTCCGACGTGACTGAGTATTGTGCATGCAACATGAAATGCTAGTATAGAGGTTAAGTAATTTGGCCAGGGTTACACTGCTGACATGTAGTTCAGTTCAGTTCAGTCGCTCGGTCGTGTCCAACTCTTTGTGACCCCATGAACCACAGCACGCCAGGCCTCCCTGTCCATCACCAACTCCCGGAGTCCACCCAAACCCATGTCCATTGAGTCAGTGATGCCATCCAACCATCTCATCCTCTGTCATCCCCTTCTCCTCCTGCCCCCAATCTTTCCCAGCATCAAGGTCTTTTCAAATGAGTCAGCTCTTCGAATCAGGTGGCCAAAGTACTGGGGTTTGAGCTTCAGCATCAGTCCTTCCAATGAACACCCAGGGCTTATCTCCTTCAGGATGGACTGGTTGGATCTACTTGCAGTCCAAGGGACTCCCAAGAGTCTTCTCCAACACCACAGTTCAAAAGCATCAGTTCTTCAGTGCTCAGCTTTCTTTATTGTCCAACTCTCACATCCATACATGACCACTGGAAAAACCATAGCCTTGACTAGATGGACCTTCATTGACAAAGTAATGTCCCTGCTTTTTAATATGCTGTCTAGGTTGGTCATAACTTTCCTTCCAAGGAGTAAGTGTCTTTTAATTTCATGGCTGCAGTCACCATCTGCAGTGATTTTGGAGCCCAGAAAAATAAAGGCAGCCACTGTTTCCACTGTTTCCCCATCTATTTGCCATGAACCATCTATTTGCCATGGACCAGATGCCATGATCTTAGTTTTCTGGATGCTAAGGTTTACGCCAACTTTTTCACTCTTCTTTTTCACTTTCATCAAGATGCTCTTTAGTTCTTCTTCACTTTCTGCCATAAGGGTGGTGTCGTCTGCATATCTGAAGTTATTGATAATTCTCCTGGCAATCTTGATTCCAGCTTGTGCTTCCTCCAGCCCAGCGTTTCTCATGATGTACTCTGCATATAAGTTAAATAAGCAGGGTGACAATATACAGCCTTGACGTATTCCTTTTCTTATTTGGAACCAGTCTGCTGTTCCATGTCTAGTTCTAACTGTTGCTTCCTGACCTGCATACAGGTTTCTCAAGAGGCTGACATGTAGAGAGCAGTTCAAACCATATTTGTCTGAATTGCAAAGTCTGTGATCCAAAGTCTTTGTTTCAGTGATAAAAGGTAGGTAATAAGAATATATAACTAGTTAAATGTTTTGGTTAATAGGATTCCATTTTATTTTTTCCTGGTATATATGCTGACCCTTCTGTCTTGTAACTTTTATTCTCTGCCATGGTCTGTAAACATTCCTCAATATATTATTTAATTGTGGGTGCAGATTTTGAACATGCCTTGGTTTATTTAACTATTCCTCTATTGTTGGGTATTCAAATTGTTTCCAGTTTTATGTATTATAAATAATGCAGTGATGCATATTCTTATGTACAAGTTTTTATGCACCTCTCTGTTTTCTTAGCCTGATGACATGAATATGTTTAAGGCTATTGACTCTTATGATGAAATTAACAGACTGTCGCAATTTGGATTTGCAGCATCAGTTTGAGAATGTTCACTGAACCTCTCCCTTGACAACCCGTAAGGCTTTGAGTTATTAGCTAAATGGATGCCTCTCTTTATTAATGACCTTTATACTGGAGTGTGACAGATTGCCACATGGCCCTTCCCTGAAGTTGAAGGAGGTACTGGTAATCCTACTTTCATACTTAACAAACTGGTTAGTTTTATTTTAAATGTAGGACTTTTGGACATACAACTTCTTGTTGGAGGATGAGGGAAGGTAACATTTTGTGGACTGTGGGAGAGGAAATTATAAGGAATGGTGATATCAAGAACCAGTGCTAGGGTCTAGTTTGAGATTAGATAATTAAGTGACACTATTTTCTCTGGGTAGTTTATAAAACTACCATAGGCTTCATAAGGCTTTTGTGAACGGGCACTAAAGTTAGATAGGGATGTTTCATTGAGTATGAGCTCACCTCATAAGGCTTTTGTGAACGGGCAAGACTTCATAAGGCTTTTGTGAACGGGCACTAAAGTTAGATAGGGATGTTTCATTGAGTATGAGCTCACACTGTAAACATAACTGAATGATTTTTACAATCTATTAAAAGAGTGTGGAAGTAGTTTTAAATTGTTGCTTGAAGACCCAGGCACTGTCTGGGATTAGGGCACCTGTTTCAGCCCCAGGGCAGAAACTGATGATCGTTGCTACGACTCAGACAGGGCATGTGACTATTCAGGACCTCAGTTTCTTCCTGCATGAAAGGAAGGAAGCAGAGTGGGTTTTGACTAGGTATTTTCTGTTATTTCTTTGAACTCTAGAAATGCCAACAAAACATTGGACATGTTAAGGAAACTGAAAATAAAACAAACTTTTCTGTATAAAAGTATCGTGTCTGTTCCCAGGGAACCACATGCACTTCTGTTTGCGCCTCTCACAAGCCAGGTAGACACAGAGCGTTTCCAGAAAGAGACAGTGAATCGATGGATTGGCAGACGGGTGTGATTGTGTGAGAGGAAGAGAGACAGGGGAGGCTCATTTGAAGGTAGGCTAAAATAGGTTAGAACTTCGTTTAGAATTTAGGAATAGTGTAGAACTCAACTCAGGAAGTTACTGGACAAAAGTAATCTAATGAAAGTACAGTAATAAAATGATACAGGATATCAATTGGCTAAAAAAAGTCCCCTTTCTCCAAATTTTAGAAGGTAGAATTAGGGAAACTTCTTAAACTTGAAAGAGTTAAATTTAGGGCCATTGAATAAAATAGCAGTGATGAACAAGTTAAACTAATTCCTGTATATGTGTGTGTGTATGTGTGTGAAAGTCACTCAGTCATGTCCAACTCTGTGCAACCCCACGGACTGTTTAGTCCATGGAATTCTCCAGACCAGAATACTGGAGTAAGTAGCCTTCCCCTTTTCCAGGGCATCTTCCCGACCCAGGGATCAAACCCAGGTCTCCTGCATTGCAGGTGGATTCTTTACCGCTGAGCCACAAGGGAAGCCCAAGAATGCTGGAGTGGGTAGCTAATCCCTTCTCCAGTGGATCTTCCTGACCCAGGAATTGAACTGGGGTCTCCTGCATTGCAGGCAGATTCTTTACAAGCTGAGCCGCAAGGGAAGCCCAAGAATACTGGAGTGGGTAGCCTACCCCTTCTCTAGCAGATCTTCCTGACCCAGGAATCGAACTGGGGTCTCCTGCATTGCAGGTAGATTCTTTACCAACTGAGCTATCAGGGAAGCCCTAGAACTAAATGAACCTTGAAGTGCCCAGAAGACCAAGCTCTTGAGAGTGGGTATATCTGAAGCGTCAGGCCAAAGAACTCCTCTCAGAAGTTTCCCTGATAGACTTGACACATCTAGTGTCAGGAGTCACAGAGCATGGGTACAAAGCCTGCCTGAGTTCTTACTTCCTAGCGTGTCTTCCAAACACTGCAGTCATCTTTCGATATCATTCTCGTTTAATTTTTCTAATTAGAATTTGGTTTTTGAAAATCTTGTCCCGTTTTGGCCTGTCTGCTTAGGGTTATTATCTTGAGATGATTCCTGTTGTTAGATAGGTGGATGTTGACCTTATATTTTACAAGTTGTCGGCTCTGATGTTTGAAATATTTCACAGGTTACTGGCATAATCTGTATTTAACATATTCTGTAGATACTTAACATATTCTGTAGATGACCCCTGCCCCCCAACACACATGTATATTCAGTTGCAAAGACTTAAGGTCATGGTGGGGCTTCTCAAGTGGCTCAGTGGTAAGGAATCCACTTGCCAAGCAAGAAACGTGGATTTCGATTCCTGGGTCAATGGGGTCGCATTAAGTCGGACATGACTTCATGACTGAACAGCAGCGGTAGCAGCAGCAAGGTCACAGTGAGTTGGGGCAGAATCTGAATCAAGGTTCAGGTTTCCCAGCTTCTAACCTTTGTTCTCGCCTGTATCCTTCCTTTTCCTATGCTCGCCTGTATCCTGTCCCTCAGTTTTATCTTGACTCTTCTCAGAAGCCCTCTATAATACAGAAGCAGAGTACTTAGCAACTGGCCATCTGCCTAGGGGCCATCTACCCCACATTAATCCATCCAGTCAGTTGACACTAACTTTTATTTAACCCATCGTATATTCATTCTAGGAATACAAAGATGAGTAACGCTTGCTTCTGCTCTCTGGAGGCTCACAGTTCAGTAAAGGAGACAAGTTATGAAGTTGTAGTCTGGGATCACAGTAGACAAATAAACTGGGATGTAGAGAGGTGGGAGTTTGAATAGAGGAGGGGCTTCAGCAGCCACTGGCATTGATTTCTTTCATATTTGGACGTTTACTTGATCCTGCTGCCTATCTAGAGTAGTTTCTTTTTTTTTTTTTTGCTATTTAGTAACATATATATATCAGACATCCTGCTGTGTTAGCGGCTATGGTCACTAATACTATCTTTATGTGAGTAGTGGTGAAAAAATCTATTAAGTTCTAAAAGAGATTAGATACATTTATGAAGAGGTAAACAGTTTTTGATAACTCACATGTTTTGTTTTGAGCTTGTGAATCAGTTTGTAACCTTTGTGAGATGATCTTATTGATCTATATCTCTACCACTAGTACAGTGCCTGCATTGTAGTCGGCACCCAGATTAAATGTCTAAATAAATGTTGAATTAGTGAATAATGAATGAGTCAGGGGTTATGCCTAAAAGCATTATTTTCTGGTCCTGAAACACAGCAGAGATACGTATCATTCAGGGTTCTCCAAAGAAACAGGGCTAAGTAGTTTGTATTATTTCCGGGAATCAGCTTACCTAGTTGTGGGGGCTGGCAAGTTTAAAATCTGTAGGGCAGGCCCACAGGGTGGAAACCTTCAGACGGCAGCTCATTCTTGAGGTAGAATTTCTACTTCCCCAGGGAAATCTGTTTTCCATCTTAAGGCCTTTCAACTGATTGGATGAGGCCCACTTGCATGATCAAAGAAACCCCTTTCCTTAATAAAGTCAGCTGAATATAGATGTCAGCCCCATGTACAAAATCCAACATGCCATCACCTAGCTTGGGATTTAATGGTCTGACCTAGCCAAACTGACACATAAAATGAAGCATCACAGTATCCTTGGGTTTAAGAACTTGAAGCCAAATGTGCAGCCTGGTTTAGCAAACCTGGGATGAGCCCAGGGGCTCCTGATGCCCTGCAAGGCCACCAGGACTAGGTTGATACTAGTCACATGTAATGTGAGCAGAGAATACCTGCGTGTCTTATTAGGGACAAGGTCCGTATCCTTAGGTCACTGAATTAATGCACAACAGTACTTTCTCATCAGTTATAGCAGGGATTTAAGTTTGGAGAGCTTTTTGTCAGTTACATTAGAGAGTCGAGAAGTACTTGCTTGGCTTGAGCCTAGAGTTTTGTGCTGTAGAAATTAATGCTTTCCTGTGGTTTAAAATAAATTAAGTGACTTTAACTTTGAGCAAGTAAGATGTCATTAGCATTGTTTTTTCTCTTTTTTACTTAGGTTAAGTTTTTCACTTCAATTAGTTAAAGAATTGGTGTTTTGAGTAAAGTGCAGGTGTGTTTGTTTTTGGCAATGTAATGGTAAAGGCCAGGTAGATTAATGTAAATTGGTCCAATTTAGATATGAAAATCTGTGAAATTCATGTCAGCTTGAAAATTTTAGGGAAGAATAATTGTAAAAAAAAAAAAAAATTAAAATTCTCTTCCTAAATGTCTTTGTATCATGTCTGCCCCTCTTTCTGGAATATAAATTCCTCTCCTCTCCTTCTTTTGATCTGCATGTGCAGTACCTCTCTTTCTCCAATTCTGCTGATTTGCCAGCAGTCTTTCTTATTTCTTCCCCTTTTTCTCCTTTCCACTTGCTGCTGTTTAAATTCAAAGAGCTTTCTTTGGAGAAATGGAACCAAGTAATGAGGCCACATAAAACACCGAGGTCAGCAGAAAGTGATTTGCTTGTGATTAACCCTTGAGAATTGAACCACTGCCAGACAACAAGGATGTAGTTTGAGACAACCTGCTCATTCTTCTTTTCCATTAGTAGATGAGACCCTTTCTTCCCCAGGTGTTAGGAATTCATGTACAGCTTTGCTCAGGTTTTATTTATCAAACTTGCTTTTTAGAAAAGCAACACCAAAAGGGAGTTTGTGACAGCCCTTCGCTCTGCCTCAGTTCCTCCTACAGACTTCCCAGCAAAAGGCAACTCCATTCTTCCAGATGTTTAAGGCAATAACCTTGACATCTTTGCCCCAGCTTTATTAAGGTATAATTGGCAAATAAAAACTGTGTATATGTATGGTTTACAACATGATGATTTCATAGACATCGACATTGTGAAATGATTACCATAATTCAGGCTAATTAACACATCTGTCATGTCCATCACATTGTTACTTTCTGTGTATATATGTGTGTGAGAACACTTACGTTTACTCTCTCAGCAAGTTTCAAGTGTAAAACTTATTCGTCTAACAGGAGCTTTGACCCACATCACCCCATTTCACCCACTAATCACTGTTCTACTCTCTGCTTCTATGAATTTGACTTTTTTTAGATTCCACGTATATATGTGAGGTCAGTCAGTAATTTGTCCTTCTGTGTCTGACTTTATTTCATTTTGTGTTATGGCTTCCCTCGTGGCTCAGACAGTAAAGAATCCACCTGCGATGCAGTAGACCCGGGTTTGATCCCTGAGTCAGGAAGATCCCCTGGAGAAGGGAATGGCAACCCACTCCAATATTCTTGCCTAGAGAATTCCATGGACAGAGAAGCCTGGTGAATTACAATCTGTGGGATCACAAAGAGTTGAACACATCCTCCAGATTCATCCATGTTGTCACAAATGCTAGAATTTCCTTCTCTTGATGGGTGAATAATACTCCATTGTACATATATATCACATTTTATTCATTCATCATCTTCTCTTTCCTTTATACCTCACATCCAGTCTCTCAACAAATCTTATTGGGTTTATCTTCAGAATATATCCAGAATCTGACTACTTCCCCCACCCCCAACTCCATCACTAATCACTTCAGTCCAAGATACCATTATCTCCTTCCTGGATTATTTTTAATGACTCCTAGCTCATTAGTGCCTCTGTCTTTGACATGTCTTTTCTCAACACGACAACTAATGACCATTTTAGAATTGTAAATATGAAGTCTCAGGCCTCTTAAAGCAGACATGGCTTATAGCACTCAGAAAAACTAAAGTCCTTATGTTGACGCTAAGGCCTGACATGATCTGCTCTCCATGTTGCTTCTCTGCCCTGATTTTCTGTTCCCTTTTCTCTCCTTTCTTCTCTGTGCGTGCTGGCCTCCTGAGTGTTCTTTGGCACAGCAGTTTATACACGCTTGCCTTAGGACCTTCAGATTTGTTGCCTCTGCCCACAATGGTTTCTCCTTAAATACTGACATGACTACACTTTCTTCCTGTTTTTTGCCACCCAAAAATCACCTTTGTGAAGCTTCCTCTGTTCACTAATTTGTCGCTTTCATTGTATAAACACATGTAAATTTTCTGGTTGCTTAATTTTCTCCATTGCATGTACCACTTTCTATGTATATTTTTCTGTGTTCTATTGTCTCTTTGAAATACTCAGAGATGGGAGGAAGCCTCCAAATGGCTATTTGAAAAAATGCCTGACTTTTTTTATTGGGAGTTTTGGTATTTTTCTTTGTTTAGCAATTCAGTTACTCCTTATTTCTCTACATGGATATGTGAATTGTATTCGTTTAAATTTTTGTAATGAAATTTACCTGGCACAGACCCTGAATTTCATCTTCTTTGTCTTCTGTGAGACTTTTGGATATATTTACCTGGTCCAGCATATTTTGAAACATGATTATGTGTTAATTTCTTAATTAAATTTAACTATCATTTTGCATTATATTTTCCCATTTCAATCATAATTCCATTCACTAGCGGACACCAATACACAGAACAAATAATACAAGTTCCAAAAGGCATCTGGGTAGTGAGGATGTTGCGTAAGATCATTTTCATCCCTTTATATTAATTTTTGAGAAACTGTGTGTGTTGTGTGTGTATGCTCAGTTGTGTCCACCTCTTTGTGACCCCATGGACTGTAGCCTGCCAGGCTCCTCTGCCCGTGAAATTTCCCAGGCAAGAATAGTGGAGTGGGTTGCCATTTCCTACTCTAGGCTGTTCTCTCTGACCCAGGGATCAAACCCCTATCTCTTGTGTCTCCTGCATTGGCAAGTGGATTCTTCACCACTCGCACTACCTGGGAAGCCCCTACTATGTACTAAGTACTTTGTTAGACTGGAAATCTAAAGAGATAAGCAGTCCCTACATCCAGAAGCTCACATTTTATTTTATCTTTTTTTTTTTTTTTTTTTATTAGTTGGAGGCTAATTACTTCACAGCATTTCAGTGGGTTTTGTCATACATTGATATGAATCAGCCATAGATTTACGCGTATTCCCCATCCCGATTCCTCTGGGTCTTCCCAGTGCACCAGGCCCGAGCACTTGTCTCATGCATCCCACCTGGGCTGGTGATCTGTTTCACCATAGATACTATACATGCTGTTCTCTCGAAACATCCCACCCTCACCTTCTCCCACAGAGTTCAAAAGTCTGTTCTGTACTTCTGTGTCTCTTTTTCTGTTTTGCATATAGGGTTATCATTACCATCTTTCTAAATTCCATATATATGTGTTAGTATGCTGTAATGTTCTTTATCTTTCTGGCTTACTTCACTCTGTATAATGGGCTCCAGTTTCATCCATCTCATTAGGACTGATTCAAATGAATTCTTTTTAATGGCTGAGTAATATTCCATGGTGTATATGTACCACATAGAAGCTCACATTTTAGAAGGGGTTTAAAATAGGTAAATCACGGGAAAGGTTGGGGAAGGGATAGGTCGGGAGTTTGAGATAGGTATGTACAAACTGCTGTATTTAAAATAAAATGCTTTTCCATTAAATAAATAAAACTTATGTCTAATTCCAAAAATAGAGAAATAAATAGGCAAACTATTATTATTAATAAAGAACGTGCTATGTACTGTAATAGAACTGCTAAGTATTTGGTTTACCAAAAGGTTCGTTTGGGTTTTTCTAGCAAACGGACCTTTTGGCCAACCCAATACCATGGGGTCACTGAAATGTTTTACTTGAGTGAGGAGATAGGTGATGAAATCTTCACCTGGAGGTGACCTTAAAGCTGTTTGTTGAAAAATGAGCAGGGATTTTCCAGGAGGACTGATCATAGAAGAACAGGAAGGATTAGGAGTAAAAATGTGAGCGTGAAGAAAGGACTGACAGACATCTGCCATGTTTGCACACTGCATTGGTTGTTCTTCATAATCTTTTTGAGCTTCCTGTGATGAATATATTAATATTCCCATTTTAGAGATGAGGAAATGGGCCTAGAGACTTCAGCTTAGGGTCCCAGATTTGGTAAAGATTAAGTTGAAATTAGAGCCCATACCTGATTAACTCTGAAGCCCATGGACTCTACATTCAAGGGTGAAGGGATGGAAGACTGAGGAAGTTCATGCTTGCTTCACAGATGAAACCTGAAAAAAAGTAACAGTCGTGGCAAAGAGCAACGGGGAATACGGTGAATCAAGGATGAGGGAGAGGGCGAAAGGCCAGTCAGCATCAGAAACCGTAATTTTATAATGGTGCTCTTTAACATAGACTTAAGACTTTTCTCCAGCCAGATTTAGCAGTCTAGGCAAAGGATTCTTTGTGGTAACTCTCCAGCCATTTTGAAATCAATCAGCAATTTCATTGGGAATGTACTGTTTGTTAATTTCTGCAGTGCTGTTATACATACGCTTGGACATTTTAAAATCTAAAATATTCATGTGTTGTTTGTAGTCATAAGGAATGCAGTGAGAACTGTGCTGTTTGGCTTTTTGAGAAATATCTGAAGTTGTCATGAATTTTTAAAACTTTTAATTAAATACCGTTGGCCAATAACACATACGTTTGTTATGTGTATACATATCATCTTTGTTTTCTGTGGTGACCATGATGAGATTGTTAAAAACTGAGTTTCCAAATTTGGCATGAATAGAATTTTTTTGTTTTCCTTATATAGACCACTTTCCCAAAACACTGGCCTAGACCAGTTGTAAAAGAATTAGTTGAAAAAAAAAAGAATTAGTTGGTAGAATTTTTAACTGACTGTAACTGATCTAAATTTTATATATATGTGTGTGTGTGTATATATATATATATATATATATATACCTTTTTTATAAAAAGATCAAGTTGTTCTAAATACGCACTAGCCTAATTTTATGTAGAAAAAAAAAATGGATCTAAGAATTCATTTAGATCTTTTACCTGGAAAATGTTAGCTACTGTTCCAGCCGTCTGAATTTTCAAAGAAAATGTTTCAAAACTAAAACCTGCTGAAGGCAGTCTTGTGGATATTTAAAACAGCAATGAAAACACCTTGTGTGGCATCCACATTTACCATCTACTATCTCCTACATAGGTATGACACCTCTGGCAGTTTTAGCTCAGGCCAGAGTACAGGTGTATACATATGTGTTCTTTTAAATCACACCATCTGATTTCTTTTCTTTTCAGCACATGTTCTAATTTTCCAAAGTCAAAGAAATAGGAACATTTCTCTAGTTCCTATAAAAACACAGGTGTAGCATGATGTCAGTCTGGTTGCATGAAAGCAGTTTCGGACATTTAACCTGGCTGTTGCCTAGTTGGTGGGAAATGACAGTACTGGTGTTACTAACACCATGCCTCATTCTCCATTTTGCTTTTAAATGGTCTTTTCAACGTTGTTTTTGTTCTGTTACCAACAATTTAGTTTTAAAGCATCATTGTTTAAAAAACATTCAAAATAGAAATTGAAGCACTTCATTGTGCTTGACACTAGATCAAATATGGTGTTGTGTATATAAAAGAAATAAAAGAGATCCTGTTAGCCTGATGGTACTATACTAAAGTTTAAATAAATGTGAAATAGCATAGTGATAAAGCAAATGTGAAATTTTTTCAGCAGTGGTAGAGTAGAGAAGATGTTGATGGAATTCTCTATTATTTACAGTTATGCCAAATGAACCATAGGCTATTTCTTTTTTTAAGCCTCAGTATGCTTAGATGTAATTTTACTTTAAAAAATTTAAGGTCAGATACAGGTATGGTTGAGAGTTCTCTATGAACTACTTGCTTAGATGTCAGATAGACTCTCTTGTGCTTCCTACTTTCTGTATTTGCAGTCAGTTGGTTACTTTTTTTCTGTTTGGGTCATTCATATATGTGAAGGGTTGGGAGAACTTATTGTTGTTTTGTTATTGTTTAGTTGCTAAGTTGTGTCCGACTCTTTGCTTCCATGGACTGTAGCCTGCCAGGCTCCTCTGTCCATGGGATTTCCCGGGCAAGAATACTGGAGTGGCTTGCCATTTCCATCTCCAAAGGATTTTCTGGACCCAGGGGTCAAACTCCCATCTCCTGCTTGGCAGGCAGATTCTTTACTACTGAGCCACCTGGGAAGAGCTATCTAAATTCATGTCTGAAAAAAAATTCCAGTGACTTTTTAGTGAATGAAAAATTGTTAGGCAGTAAATAAATATTCTTTTCTAGGAAACAAATGATATTCTTATTCTGGACCATTTGAGGTTCAGTTCAGTTCAGTCACTCAGTCGTGTCCAACTGTTTGCAACCCCATGAACCACAGCATGCCAGGCCTCCCTGTCCATCACTAACTCTCGGAGTCTACCCAAGCTCATGTCCATTGAGTCGGTGATGCCATCCAACCATCTCATCCTCTGTCATCCCCTTCTCCTCCTGCCTTCAATCTTTTCCACCATCAGGGACTTTTCAAATGAGTCAGTTCTTCGTATCAGGTGGCCACAGTATTAAAGTTTCAGCGTCAGCATCAGTCCTTCCAGTGAATATTCAGGACTGATTTCCTTTAGGATGGACTGGTTGGATCTCCTTGCAGTCCAAGGGACTCCCAAGAGTCTTCTCCAACACCACAGTTCAAAGACATCAATTCTTCGGCGCTCAGCTTTCTTCATAGTCCAACTCTCACATCCATACATGTCTACTGGAAAAACATAGCCTTGACTAGACGGAGCTTTGTTGGCAAAGTAATGTCTCTGCTTTTTAATATGCTGTCTAGGTTGGTCATAACTTTCCTTCCAAGGAGTAAGCGTCTTTTAATTTCATGGCTGCAGTCACTATCTGCAGTGATTTTGGAGTCCAGAAAAATAAAGTCAGCCACTGTTTCCACTGTTTTCCCATCTATTTGCCATAAAGTGATGGGACCGGATGTCATGATCTTTGTTTTCTGAATGCTGAGTTTTAAGCCAACTTTTTCACTCTCCTCTTTCACTTTCATCAAGAGGCTTTTTAGTTCCTCTTCACTTTCTGCCATAAGGGTGGTGTCATCTACATATCTGAGGCTATTGATATTTCTCCCAGCAATCTTGATTCCAGCTTGTGCTTCTTCCAGCCCAGCATTTCTCATGATGTACTCTGCATAGAAGTTAAATAAGCAGGGTGACAATATACAGCCTTGAGGTTAAAGCTTTCTTATTTGCTTATCTCTAACAGTCTTAGTATTTCCATAGGAAACTTTATGAGGAAGTTATTCTTATTTTAGATTACAAAATCTGATAGTATAGGTTACATGATATTTTTTTAAATTTCAAGTTGAGTTCAACTTCCAGATAATTTTTGTTATCAATTGTTTGTGCTCAAAAGGTATAAACTATTTTACTATCAAATTAATTGAAAATACAGTTAAAAGAGATAAATCAGATACACTCCCCTTCCAATAAGGAATTTTAATTCCAATAAGAAATGAGTTTTTGATTAGCTATGCTAATACTTTGTCCATTTTCAATGTGGATAAGTAGGGCTTGATTGCCTAGTTTTGGGTCATTTATTGAACATCTTTATTTGCTCCAGTGATCTACCTAATTTGTGTTTGTTTTTGTTGTTTTTAAAGGTGTCAAGGCCTCATGTTTATTTTTCTGTAAGATTAGTCTTTAGAAATAAAGATTAATTCTGACTCTTATGTTTATCTTTCTATAAAGTTAGTCTTAAATAGAGATTCTGATATCAGCATAATTTGTCTTATTGTACTATTGTTGAATGAATAAGAAATGAAATATAAATGACAAGACTTCATATATGCTATAGGAGTTGAAAGTAAATTTGATCTTGATTTCAGTGAGCATTTGTTTATTTTTTATAGAGGTTCTCGTGTTGGGATTTGTGAACTGAAGGACTTTAGGGAAACTCATGGATTCCCTCGTATTATGTACCAAAAAATTGTGCTGTGTATGTATTTGTGCTTTTCTGGGAGTGATGATTCATAGATTTTATCAGATTTTTTAAAGGCTCTTGGTATCTAGACAAGCTTACAGAGACAGAACACATTAGAAAAGCTTACAGAGACAGAACACATACCTAAGCTTACACTGGTGAAATAAATGTAATAAGGTTAAAGATCTTGCCCATGAGTGTCCGGGAGTCTCCAGCACAGGCGTGGGTCAGCTGTGGCCTGCTGCAAGGTTGGGGGCACTGAGTGTAGCAGTGCATGCACGGGATCTTTTGAAGGAGGCCGCCATTATCTTCATTATCTCCACCATAGTTTGGCCTCAGGTCAAATAACAGGGAGGGAACAAAGCCCTGCCCATCAATAGAAAATTGGATTAAAGATTTGCTGAGCAGGGCCCCGCCCATCAGAACAAGACCCAGTTCCCCCTCAGTCAGTCTCTCCCATCAGGAAGCTTTCATAAGTCTCTTATCCTTCTCCATCAGAGGGCAGACAGACTGAAAACCACAATCACAGAAAACTAACCAATCTGATCACATGGACCTCAGCCTTGTCTAACTCAGTGAAACCATGAGCCATGCCCTGTAGGGCCACCTAAGACAGATGGGTCATGGTGGAGAGTTCTGACAAAACATGGTCCACTGGAGAAGGCAATGGCAAACCACTTCAGTGTTCTTGCCTTGAGAACCCCAGGAACAGTATGAAAAGGCAAAAAGATAGGACACTGAAAGATGAACGCCCCAGGTCGGTAGGTGCCCAGTATGCTACTGGAGATCAGTGGAGAAATAACTCAAGAAAAAATGAAGAGATGGAGCCAAAGGAAAAACAGTGCCCAAATGCTGATGTGACTGGTGATGGAAGTAAAGTCCAATGCTATGAAGAACAATACTGCATAGGAACCTGGAATGTTAGGTCCATGAATCAAGGTAAATTGGAGGTGGTCAAACAGGAGATGGCAAGGGTGAACATTGACATTTTAGGAATCGGTGAACTAAAGTGGACTGGAATGGGTGAATTTAACTCAGATGACCATTATATCTACTACCGTGGGCAAGAATCCCTTAGAAGAAATGGGGGTAGCCCTCATAGTCAACAAAAGAGTCCAAAATGCAGTACTTGCATGCAATCTCAAAACCGGCAGAATGATCTCTGTTCGTTTCCGAGGCAAACCCTTCAATATCACCGTAATCCAAGCCTATGCCCTGACCAGTAATGTTGAAGAAGCTGAAGCTGAACGGTTCTATGAAGACCTACAAGACCTGCTAGAACTAACTCCCAGAAAAGATGTCCTTTTCATTATAGGGGACTGGAATGCAAAAGTAGGAAGTCAAGAAACACCTAGAGCAACAGGCAAATTTGACCTTGGAGTACAGAATGAAGCAGGGCAAAGGCTAATAGAGTTTTGCCAAGAGAACTCACTTGTCATAGAAAACCTATTCCAACAACACAGAAGACGATTCTACACATGGACATCATCAGATGGTCAATACTGAAATCAGGCTGATTATATGCTTTGCAGCCAGAGATGGAGAAGCTCTGTACAGTCAGCAAAAACAAGACCGGGAGCTGACTATGGCTCAGATCATGAACTCCTTATTGCCAAATTCAGACTTAAATAGAAGAAAGTAGGGAAAACTACTAAACCATTCAGGTATGACCTAAATCAAATCCGTTACACAGTGGAAATGAGAAATAGATTCAAGGGATTAAATCTCATAGACAGAGTGCCTGAAGAACTATGGATGGAGGTTCATGATATTGTACAGGAGCAGGGATCAAGACCATCCCCAAGAAAAGAAAATGCAAAAAGGCAAAATGGCTGTCTGAGGAGGCCTTACAAATAGCTGTGAAAAGAAGAGAAGTGAAAGGCAAAGGAGAAAAGGAAAGAAATACTTATTTGAATGCAGAGTTATGAAGAATAGCAAGGAGAGATAAGAAGGCCTTTCTCAGTGATCAGTGCAAAGAAATAGAGGAAAGCAACAGAAGGGGAAAGACTAGAGATCTCTTAGAGATACCAAGTGATCATTTCATGCAAAGATGGGTTCGATAAAGGACAGAAATGGTATGGACCTAATAGAAGCAGAACATATTAAGAAGAGGCGGCAAGAATACACAGAAGAACTCTACAAAAAAGATCTTCACAACCCAGATCATCATGATGGTGTGATCACTCACCTAGAGCCAGACATCCTGGAATGCGAAGTCAAGTGGGACATAGGAAGCATCAGTACAAACATAGCTAGTGGAGGTGATGGAATTCCAGTTGAGCTATTTAAATCTTAAAAGCTGATGCTGTGAAAGTGCTGCACTCAATATGTCAGCAAATTTGGAAAACTCAGCAGTGGCCACAGGACTGGAAAAGGTCAGTTTTCATTCCAGTCCCAAAGGCAATGCCAAAGAATGCTCACACTACTGCACAATTGCACTCATCTCACACTAGCTAGCAAAGTAATGCTCAAAATTCTCCAAGCTAGGTGTCAACAATACGTGAACCATGAACTTCCAGATGTTCAAGCTGGATTTTGAAAAGGCAGAGGAACCAGAGATCAAATTGCCAACATCCATTGGATCATCAAAGAAGCAAGAGAGTTCCAGAAAAACATCTATATCTGCTTTATCGACTACACCAAAGCCTATGACTGTGTGGATCACAGTAGACTGTGGAAAATTCTGAAAGAGATGGGAATACCAGACTACCTGACCTGCTTCTTGAGAAATCTGGTTTCAGGTCAGGAAGCAACAGTTAGAACTGGACTTGGAACAACAGACTGGTTCCAAACAGGGAAAGGAGTACGTCAAGGCTGTATATTGTCACCCTGCTTATTTAACTTACATGTAGAGTACATCATGAGAAACACTGGGCTGGAAGAAGCACAAGCTAGAATCAAGATTGCTGGGAGAAATATCAATAACCTCAGATATGCAGATAACACCACCCTTATGGCAGAAAGTGAAGAAGAACTAAAGAGCGTCTTGATGAAAGTGAAAGAGGAGAGGGAAAAAGTTGGCTTAAAGATCAACATTCAGAAAACTAAAATCATGACATCTGGTCCCATCACGTCATAGCAAATAGATGGGGAAACAGTGGCTGACTTTATTTTTTTGGGCTCCAAAATCACTGCAGATGGTGATTGCAGCCATGAAATTAAAATATGCTTACTCCTTGGAAGACAAGTTATGACCAACCTAGATAGCATATTAAAAAGCAGAGACATTACTTTGCCATTAAGTCCATCTAGTCAAAGCTGTGGTTTTTCCTGTAGTCATGTATGGATGTGAGAGTTGGCCAATAAAGAAAGCTGAGTGCCAAAGAATTGATGCCTTTGAACTGTGGTGTTGGAGAAGACTCTTGTGCATCCCTTCTATTGCAAGGAGATCCAGCCAGTCTGTCGTAATGGAAATTAGTCATGAATATTCACTGGAAGGACTGATGTTGAAGCTGAAGCTCTTAATACTTTGGCCACCTGATGTGAAGAACTTACTCAGCTGCAAAGACCCTGATGCTAGGAAAGATTGAAGGTGGGGAGAGAAGGGGACTACAGAGGCTGAGATGGTTGGATGACATCACCGACTCAATGGACATGAGTCTGAATAAACTCCGCGAGTTGTTGGTGGACAGGGAAGCCTGGCGTGCAGCAGTTCATGGGGTCGCAAAGAGTCAGACACAACTGAGCGACTGAACTGAACTGAACTAAACAGAACTTTAAAGATAAAGACCTTTGGGAGGTTGGTTAGCATTAGCATTGGAGGCTCACCATGTTCAGCATGCTATAGAGGACCCATTTGATACAAGCCTTTTCCTTATACGCTGCATCTCTTAGGCATAATATAGTGACTCATGTATACTCATGCTTGTGCCAGTGAGGGAAACTGATAGTAATGGGTGGGTTTTGGGGACTTAGTTTAGTGAAGGGACTATTTGCAGAGTTGTGGGCATAGTTTAAGGTAAACAAGAAAGGATGATGAATCACTCAGGGACTAGTGGCAGTTGGAAACAGTTACCTACTCAGGCAAGGAGGCACGGGGTTGGGAACTATGCTTGCGGACCCAATGAGAGTTAACAGGGATGGAGGAAGAGCCGCTGAACAAGAGCTGTGGTCGAGGAGGAAACATAGCCGGGAATAAATGGTACTGTTTTCCTGTCTCCTTCTTTTCTGCTGATGCTTCCTTTTGAGAAAAGCCGTTTCACGTGCGCAGGCTTTCAGCCCTGCTCGGCCTCGTGAGAAGAGGTCTTGGACTCGAAACACTTTTTTAGCAAAAGGTGAGGAGCTCACACAGCCTGTGTTTTGTGGGATTATCTTTTGCTGTTTCAGTCTTGCCCCCAGCTTTCAGTATGTTTGATTCTAGGGGTGGTGTGGGCTAAAGAGGGGGCGGGAGCACAGGGGCCAATTTCCTCTTGTCAGCTGTCTCCCCCCAGCCCGTGAGACTCATGCACACGGCTGGACTGGAGCTGATCTTACTCTGCCTTTTCTCTGGGTAAGAAATGTAATTCTATCCAGTGCTTGAGCATTGTATTTGGCTTTGAAACTTTGATACCAAGATATACTGGGAAGAGATATTTAGAGTCCTTTTCTGGGATTGGTAACTAGTGTTTGGTGTTCTGTGAAAATTCCTCTCATTGGCAAAACCCAGCCAGTAGCAGGAGGGCAAATGAGGACTGGATAATGTAGTCTTTTGAGGCAAGTGGAGACAGAGGTACAGAGCAAGGCAGAGGAGAGTGGAAAATGAACCTGGGGGGACAAATAGAGAATAATCATCAGAGTATTCAATACTTATTTATTGAAAATTGAATTGAATTTTTAATTGTTAAACACAATTGAGCCTTACATATTGTTAGATTAAAGTGAAAAATGACCAAATGCCTAATGGTTTAATGTTTTTGATATAAATATCTTGACATAAAAATCTCTTTAGTAAGGCAACTTTTTTTTTCTCATATATATTTGAATAGTCAGAATAGTAAAAATGTTATAATAATTAATCTATAAAAAAAGCCTACCTCAGAAACCACTTCTGTGAATCTTCTTTTACTCAGACAAATTTAAAAGTACATGTGCCAAGCCACTGTGCCAAGTCCTTTATGTACATTATTACTGTTATCCTAGAAGTGAATCCTAGAAGGATATCCTAGAAGAATCACCCTAGAAGTGTAGACACTACTGCTTGGTGCTTGATTCATTGGTGAACAGAACAAATTCCACAAAGGTCAGAGATCTTTATATTCTGGTATTAATATTAGTACACCATTTTGGTTTGGTGGTTGTTACCATTAGTATTCATGTTTATCAGCCATTTAGATTTTTGTTTTCTATGAAGTCCCTGACCTACTCTTTTGTCCATTTCTATTGGATTGTCTGTCTCATTAATGGGAAAGAATTCTCTGTATTTTTGGATATGTGCTTATTGTCTTTTATGTGTTGCAAATGAGTTCTTCCATTCTGTGGCTGGTTCAAGCTGAAATATTGAGACTATGTCAGATCTTGATAGGCACAGATAGATATTTCTAGTCAGATAAAAGAGTAAGTAGAGTTTATAAGGAAGGAAAATAAATTCACACATGAAGCAGCTGAGTACTTTGGTTGAACTGAGAATTTTTAAAGTGAACCAATGGAAAATAAGACTGGAAAACTCAAAATCTGTAGTCCCTGGGAAGCTCTGGAAAATGGCAAAAATATACCTCAACAGAACTTCGTTTTCTTTCTTTTTTAAACTTTTTATTTTGTGTTTGCGTATAGCTAGTTAACAATGTTGTGGTAGTTTCAGGTGAAGAGCAAAGGGATTCAGCCAACCCAGAACATCTTCTTTAAATTAATACACATCTCCCTTCAGTTTCAGGAGTAATTAAGTCTAGGCAACCTGAAGGGAGGACTTCCCATGTAGCTCAGCTGGTAAAGAATCCACCCGCAATGCGGGAGACCTGGGTTCAATCCTGGGTTGGGAAGATCCCCTGGAGAAGGGAAAGGCTACCCACTCCAGTATTCTGGCCTGGAGAATTCCATGGACTGTATAGTCCATGGGGTCGCAAATAGTCAGACATGACTGAGCAACTTTCGCTTTAACTTAACCTAAAGGGAGCCTTGAAGACTGTTTGGCCTCTCTGGCTAGCTAGCTCTAGGCTTGCCCTCTACCAGAGAAAGACTCTTCCTTCCCTGAGATTGTCCTAGGGCTCTGCCTGATGAGAAGGTGTATCTTAAAACTGGAACTGAAGAAGCCTAGATGGACTTTCTTCAGCTTGTCTATGAAGAGCTCTGTATATCTAAGAGAGCATTGAGTGCATGAGTGCTCAGTTGCTTTAGTCGTGTCCGACTCTTTGTGAGCCTGTGGACTGTAGCCCACCAGGCTCCTCTGTCCACTGGATTCTCCAGGCAAGAATACCGGAGTGGGTTTGCTGTGCCCTTCTCCAAAGAGAGCATTACTGGGTGTTAAAGTTAGAGCACCTTCATACAGTTGGCCTTTGTGTCCTGATATTTATCCTTGTAGAGTCTCTCGTTGAATATTTGGGGTTTTGATTTCCTAAGACTTGCATTCCCTTACAGAACTTGAAAGCTAATGGCTGTAGGGCTTTTTGGTTTTACTGTCCTTCCAGTCTCAACCTCCATTTTTTGACTTCTGCACTGATATGAAATGAATCCATTCCTGTTCCCTGGTGAGATTGTTGTAGCTATTCTTAGTCTTTGCTGGGTGTTACGGAATTGCCTCTCTCACCACTAATCAGACAAAAAACATTTCTATAGCGTCTCTCCTCAATCATGACCCCATCAAAATTTTGATTTGGCTGCAAATACCTGAAAACCGAAAATAGAAGTAGTATCTTAGGAAGCCAGAGTTTTATTTTTATCTCACGTAAGTCGAGGCAATCCAGGGGCACTCTTGCAGCTCCATGGTCGTCCAGACCAGTGTCCTTCACCTCATTGTTCCTCCGTCCTTGTCCGAGACGGCGGCTCCTGGTATGACGTCCGCATTGCATCCAGTAGGATGGAGGACTGGGAAAGGGGAGGGATGCCCCCGTCCCCTGAAAGACCGCAGGTGCTGCACACACTGCCCTGCTTGTGCGCTATAAGCAAGCCAGCATTCACTAAACAGTGCTGCACCTGAGTCTAAGGGGGGCTTGGAAATACGCGTCTGGCTAAAAATAGGAACTTTTGATCCTGTAGAAGAAAGGGAGAGTGATCTTGGGGGCGTCCATTGATCTTTGCTACCTAAAACCTTTTTCTGTTGCGACTTAAATATTTTCTCCAGGTAGTTGAGGAGAAAAGCAGAGAATAATATGGAGTATATAACTAGTTCACAGTTTATCTGGATGAGCTCATATTTTTAGACTCTGGATTTTTCACTCTTATTTTAAAATTTTTACCTTGGTCTAGAAAGGTAGAAATAAACTAGTTCTTAAGTTCATCACTTTTACTAATTTTCCACAGTTTGGCTTCTTGGCTACACTTGGATATCATATTTTATTATATTTTTAAGTAGAGTGGAGTCCATTTGAGCATCACATATGTAAAGGAGGAGGAAATATTTGCCTTTTATATTTATGGAAGATAAATACACTAGACCGACTGTTAAGAATAGTCTATAGAAAACATTTTAGCAACAGGTAACATAAAAGCTCTTGGTCAGAATGAATTCAAATTACATGGAAATTGAATGAAATCTAAAATTAGTTCACTGAAAATCAGCCAATATAGTGTGTAGGAGATATAATCTCATAGACACTGCAGATATTTAAAACTTCTACAGAACAGAGCTTGAAGAAAATGTAATATTTACCATGATTGTTCTCATTATTTTAAATGATTTACTTTAAAAAGTCATATGTAGCACTGTAAATGATAATCATTTTTTTCCTCTGTAGGCAAGAAGTTTGATAGCTGTGGGGCTGGGTATTGCAGCGCTTGGCTTTGCAGGTAAGATAAATAAAGGATACATATCAATAAATGTTGTAGGAGAAATATTTCCAAATAGCTTTTAGAGTGAATTTTGAGAAGACTCTCAGTATTCTGAGGTTTTTGGTTTTAAGACATGCATTCCCGTTGTTTACAGCATTCGTAGTCCGTGAACATTTGTCAGTATAGATAAATTTTGTAGTGAAGGAAATTAATGCTACCAAAGTTTGGAAAACCAGCCCCAGTAATAATTGATCTTCCTGACATTTTTTTAGTTTGAGCTGTAGTATAGTGTTAAAAAATAAATTTTAACATGAAGCAGTATAAGTGATATGGGCTCTTCTGTACGCCCATATTTATTTTTTTCTTGCAGATAAGTTTATACATTTTCTGTCAGTTCTTTGTGAGCTAGTTATTCTTGTTAGTGTGTTTATTACTCAATTTAATGTATTGGTGTAATTTCTTTGGAAACCCAGGAGGATTTCTTTTACTGCCAAAATCTTTTTAGAAAGAATAGTTATAAAAATTTAAAGTAAAATTGCTATCATTTCCAGTCATTAATTTATAATTTTAAATTACATAGCTGTTGTCTAATTAAATGTTCATCTAAGAGCATTTCTTTGTTGATAAAGATTTACATTTTTCAGTTAACTTTTGTGCCTCCTAAGAGCCATGGGTTTGATCTTATTAATTGTATCTTCTTTGTAGGTGGAGCTGTTAATACATTCTATTGTGGTTATATGCAGTGACATCCAATAGGAAAAGAGACTTAAAAGATTTTGTTTTGTTTTGCATAATATTTAATTCCATACAACTCTATTTTAAAGCACCTTACCAGTGAGAACTTTAAAATCAGGGTGATTAGTGGTTCAGTTTTTCTTGGTTCTTGTACCATCAAAGTCTTATGTCTCATTTTGTAACTATAGTTAACTACTTATGGAGGTTTCATGTGAAGAGTATCATGTCTGAAAAGGAATTCTGACAGACTTGCCCATAAACATAAAAAAATTTTAGTATAAAGTGCTATAGCAGAATAGGCATCAATTCAGTTCAGTTGCTCAGTTGTGTCTGACTCTTTGTGACCCCATAGACTGCAGCACACCACCCTTCCTGTCCATCACAAACTCCCGGAGCTTGCTCAAACTTATGTCCTCAAGTCGGTGATGCCATCCAACCATCTCATCCTCTGTTGTCCCCTTCTCCTTGCACCTTTAATCTTTCTCAGCGTCAGGGTCTTTTCAAATGAGTCAGTTCTTCGCAACAGGTGGACAAAGTATTGGAGTTTCAGCTTCAGCATCAGTCCTTCCAATGAATATTCAGGACTAATTTCCTTTAGGATTGATTGGTTGGATCTCTTTGCAGTCCAAGGGACTCTAAAGAGTCTTCTCTAACCACAGTTCAAAAGCATCAATTCTGCACTCAGCTTTCTTTATAGTCCAACTCTCACATCCATACATGACTACTGGAAAAACCATAGCCTTGACTAGACAGACCTTTGTTGGCAAAGGAATGTCTCTGCTTTTTAATATGTCTAGGTTGGTCATAGCTTTTCTTCCAAGGAGCAAGCGTCTTTTAATTTCATGGCCGCAGTCACCATCTGCAGTGATTTTGGAGCCCGAAAGAATAAAGTCTCTCGCTGTTTCCATTATCTCCCCATCTATTTGCCATGAGGTGATGGAACTGGATGCCATCATCTTAGTTTTCTGAAAGCATGTCTTTCTCATTTCAAATAAAAATCTTACATTTGAATTTGAAATAAGAATAGGCATAGTTACTTCAAATTCAAATGTGAGATTTTTATTTGAAATTAGAGAAAGATATGCTTTTGCCAAGGTCTTCTTTCTAAACTGAGAAGAATTGGTATATGTACTGCATACATATTACACTGTTGCCAAATTCATTTACTACCCAGAATATTAAATAGCAGGCATTTCTCTTTCATAGTCAGCTATAACTGAAGCTTAGAATTTAGAAGAAAAGTATTCCTAGACTGTTAGAACTTTGTCTTCTCTTTTATGGTTAAAGTAAATGTCCAAATGTTAGTTCTTGAAGCCTTTGATTGCTTTTTTACATGCTTTTTTACATTGCTTGGATTGCATGATTGTGGTTTTCAACGAATTTTGAGACACTTTAAAAGCCATGGACATGAGTTTGAGTAAGCTCTGGAAGTTGGTGATGGACAGGGAAACCTGGTGTGCTGCAGTCCATGGGGTCGCAAGAGTTGGACACAACTGAGCGACTGAACTGAATTGAAAAGCCATATTTTATACTGTTGAAGAATCAAATGAAAGTTGATCTCTATGTGATAAGAGATTTAGACGAGTTAGGGTTTCAGCTTTGTTTAATTTTACTTTAACATTCTCCTTGGTTTCAAGAGCTTTTCATCTCCTACCTAGGTTGACTACATCACATCTTCCTAGGTCTAACTAGCATCCTTTGTTTTTCACTATAGCATGTTGTCTGAACAGGAATAACAGTATATTTAGACAGGTAGCAAATTTGGAAAACTCAGCAGTGGCCACAGGACTGGAAAAGGTCAGTTTTCATTCCAATCCCAAAGAAAGGCAATGCCAAAGAATGCTCACACTACTGCACAATTGCACTCATCTCACACGCTAGTGAAGTAATGCTTAAAATTCTCCAAGCCAGGCTTCAGCAATACGTGAACCGTGAACTTCCAGATGGTCAAGCTGGTTTTAGAAAAGGCAGAAGAACCAGAGATCCAATTGCCAATATCCACTGGTTCATCAGAAAAGCAAGAGAGTTCCAAAAAAAAAATCTATTTCTGCTTTATTGACTATGACAAAGCTTTCGACTGTGTGAATCACAGTAAACTGGAAAATTCTGAAAGAGATGGGAATACCAGACCACCTGACCTGCCTCTTGAGAAACCTGTATGCAGGTCAGGAAGCAACAGTTAGAACTGGACATGGAACAACAGACTGGTTCCAAATAGGAAAAGGAGTACGTCAAGGCTGTATATTATCACCTGCTTATTTAACTTACATGCAGAGTACATCATGAGAAACGCTGGCCTGGAGGAAGCACAAGCTGGAATCAAGATTGCCAGGAGAAATATCAATAACCTCAGATATGCAGATGACACCACCCTTATGGCAGAAAGTGAAGAAGAACTAAAGAGCCTCCTGATGAAAGTGAAAGAGGAGAGTGAAAAAGTTGGCTTAAAGATCAACATTCAGAAAACTAAGATCATGGCATCCGGTCCCATCACTTCATGGCATATAGATGGGGAAACAGTGGTTGACTTTATTTTTTGGGGGCTCCAAAATCACAGCAGATGGTGACTGCAGCCATGAAATTATTATTATTATTTTTTTTCTTTTTTTTTTTTCCATTTATTTTTGTTCGTTGGAGGCTAATTACTTTACAATATTGTAGTGGTTTTTGCCATACATTGACATGAATCAGCCATGGATTTACATGTGTTCCCCATCCCGATCCCCCCTCCCGCCTCCCTCTCCATCCCATCCCTCTGGGTCTTCCCAGTGCACCAGCCCCGAGCACTTGCCTCATGCATCCAACCTGGGCTGGCGATCTGTTTCACCCTTGATAGTATACTTGTTTCAATGCCGTTCTCTCTGAACATCCCACCCTCACCTTCTCCCACAGAGTCTAAAAGTCTGTTCTATACATCTGTGTCTCTTTTTCTCTTTTGCATATAGGGTTATCATTACCATCTTTCTAAATTCCATATATATGCGTTAGTATACTGTATTGGTCTTTATCTTTCTGGCTTACTTCACTCTGTATAATGGGCTCCAGTTTCATCCATCTCATTAGAACTGATTCAAATGAATTCTTTTTAATGGCTGAGTAATATTCCATGGTGTATACGTACCACAGCTTCCTTATCCAATCGTCTGCTGATGGGCATCTAGGTTGCTTCCATGTCCTGGCTGTTATAAACAGTGCTTGACTGCAGCCATGAAATTAAAAGACGCTTACTCCTTGGAAGGAAAGTTATGACCAACCTAGATAGCATATTAAAAAGCAGAGACATTACTTTGCTAACAAAGGTCCGTCTAGTCAAGGCTATGGTTTTTCCATTGGTCACATATGGATGTGGGAGTTGGATTATGAAGAAAGCTGAGCCCAGAAAAATTGATGCTTTTGAACTGTGGTGTTAGAGAAGACTCTTGAGAGTCCCTTGGACTGCAAGGAGATCCAACCAGTCCATCCTAAAGGAGATCAGTCCTGGGTGTTCATTGGAAGGACTGATGTTGAAGCTGAAACTCCAATACTTTGGCCACCTGATGTGAAGAGCTGACTCATTTGAAAAGACCCTGATGCTGGGAAAGATTGAAGGTGGGAGGAGAAGGGGATGATAGAGGATGAGATGGTTGGATGGCATCACCGACTCAATGGACATGGGTTTGAGTAAACTCTGAGAGTTGGTGATGGACAGGGAGGCCTGGCGTGCTGCGGTTCGTGGGGTCGCAAAGAGTCGGATACGACTGAGCAACTGAACTGAACTGAACTTGTTATAAAAGACCCATGTAGTTGAATTACTACCTATGTAACAATCTTAAAGCAAATAACATGGTTAGAAGCTTCAGAGGATCATAGCTTTTAGAAAAGAGACAGCAGTATAAGTAGACACACAGTCTAATTAGGACACACATTCTGATTAGTCTGATGATATTTTATTCTTGTTCTATGCCCTCAAAACAGGTTAGGACCTGTTTTGCTATTGATACTTAGTTGTCGAGTCTAAGAGGAGTTTTGATAATTAGGATGACTAAGAAAGGAAAGTACTAAAATAAAAGAAGCTTTTGGTCATCCTCAGTGAGAAATTGATAGTAAACACGTTCTTTGTAAATATTTCCCACGTAATTGCTTTATTACTTTAGCAGTAACTTCATTAAAAGCAGTCCTGTGTTGTATAGATCATAAACATGACTTGTTTTCTATATATTTCAAAGTGATTATCATTGTGAGAAGCAATAGAATTTTTTTTTAATTGGAGTAATTAAAATGAAATCTGTTGTCCATTTAACTAATTAGAACTTTGAAAAATGACTGTCTTTCTGGTAGGTTTTGAAATAGTTATTAAACTAACGTATATAAAGTAAACTATAAATAACTGCTATGGTGAGCACCTTGTGGGTATTGGCTTTCATTACAGAAAATGTATTTGCCTTTATTCCTTTTACTATTATATTTAGGTCGCTACGCATTTCAGATCTGGAAACCTCTAGGACAAGTAATCACAGAAACTGCGAAGAAGATTTCAACTCCTGTAAGTTAAAAATGAGTTTAGTTAGAAATCTAAACTTACTTTGAAGTTTCTTGGGCATATTGTATCTATGCTTATTCCTGACTTTGATAATTACTGTATTCCTTTTAGTAGTATTACATCAACTTTGGGATAATTTGCTTTCCTTGTTCAATTTGTGTTCATTTATTCATTCAGTGATTGTCCTGTGCCAGGGGCTGGGCATAGCTGGTGAACAAAATAGACATGGTCCCTGTCCAGATGGAGCATGCCGCCAAATTTATTTCATCTTGAAATTTGAAACTAGCTTCCTCGTACCACTACACCTGGCTATCTCAAACATGAAATTATATGATTCCAACTTTGAAATCCTATAGGGCTCATACATACATCTACCAGCATCACGGCTCCTGTGCTGAGCAGAATCTAAGTGAAGAATGAATGGTAGTAGGTATCTAAAAAGCTATAGTGTGGTGAGCTGGGGTTTGTGACCCCTGGAGACCATGCCCAGAAAGCTTACGGAAGCAGTGGAGCATTAACACTGACTTCTGGGAAACAGAAGATCTGGGATACATCAACTTGGGCTTGCACCGATTTGAGAATGAGTGACTTGATTCAGCAAAGGCATTATAGGTCCTCGAGGCTTAGTTATGAACAATAACCATACTTTAAAAGGATGACAAACGGAGGAGGAGCCAAGATGGCGGAGGAGTAGGACGGGGAAACCACGTTCTCTCCTACAAATTCATCAAAAGAATAACTGAACGCAGAGCAAGCTTCACAAAACAACTTCTGATCGCTAGCTGAGGTCATCAGGTGCCCAGAAAAGCAGCCCATTGTCTTCGAAAGGAGGTAGGACAAAATATAAAAGATAAAAAGTGAGACAAAAGAGCTAAGGACAGAGATCTGTCCCGGGAAGCGGGTCTTTAGAGGACATTTCCAGACACCAAGAAACCCTCGTGCTGTCGGGCCTGGGGGAAGTGTTTGAATCTAGGAGGGCAACCTGACTGGGAGGGAAACAATAAATAAAACCCACAGATTACGTGCCTAAAAGCAACTCTCAGCAGAAAAGTGCCCCAGACACCCGCATCTGCCACCAGCAAGTGGGGGCGGCATGGAGAGGAGCGGGAGGCATTGCTTGGGGTAAGGTCCAGGCCTGAGTGCCCTGAGGACAGTCGGAGGGAGCTTTTGTGAGTTGCCAACTTGAACTGTGAGAGAGCAGGGAAGAGAGAGAAAATTAACCGGCCCGAACACACTGCCGGCCGTTCGCAGAATAAAGGGACCGAGAAAGTCCAGAGAAGAGCTCGCAGACTGCGGACCGGCCCAGACCCGCCGGAGGCGGGAGCAGGTCGTGGCGAGACACAGGGCGCAGGCACCCAACTGACGCGGGCGGGGACTGGGGCTGGGGGCAGAGGGCAGAGGGCGCATGCACCCGACTGGCATCGGCGGAAACCGAGATTGGGACCGCGGAAGGTAGTGGGTGCGCCGCACCCGGGGAAAGTGCGCCTGTCAAGCTCCTGGCTGCCTGGACCGCTCTGACGGGGAAGGCACAAGAGCGGACGCAGCCTTTTGTTCCGCGCTTTTGTGGAGCACCCGAGGGGAACTGCGCGCGGCAGGGCGCTCTCCATATGGAGCAGCCGGGATCCTGAGCAGCGCAGACCGAGAAAGCAGCGCCAGCCTCTCCCGGCAGCGCCAGCCCATCCCCGCAGCGCCAGCCCCTCCCAGCAGCGCGACAGAACTAGCTACCTGAATAAGAGTCCACCTCTGCCCGCCTGTGTCAGGGCGGAAATGAGGCTCTGAAGAAACCGGCAAACAGAAGCCAAATAAACAAAGGGAACCGCTTCAGAAGGGACCGGTGCACCAGATTAAAATCCCTAAGTGTAAGCTGGAACGAGGAGATATCTGAAACTGAGCTGAACCGACACTGACCTCAACCAGAGAAATTCCTAGATATATTTTTACTTTTCTTTTTTAATTTTTTCTTTTTTATTTTTTCTCTTTTATTTTCCTTTAAAATTCCCTATTACTCCCCCATCACTCCTTAACTTTCATTTTCATAGATTTTTACGATTTTTTTTAATTAGGGAAAAATCTTTTTTTTTTTTCTTTTTTTCTCCTTTTTCTCTTCTATTTTCTATTTTTCTTTTTCTCTTATTTCTTTTAAAGTCCTCTAGTACTCCTCTACTACTCCTTAATTTTCATTTTCAATACACTATAACCTTACCAAAAAAAAAAAAAAAGAAGCCCTATTTTTTAAACTGAACTTCATATATATTTTTAAAAAATTTTTTGTGTGTGTTTTGGTTTTTGTTTTTAATATAGTATTTTTAAGAGTCTAATCTCTACTCTAGATTTTTAATTTTTGTTTTTCAATATACGATATAAATTGTGAACATTTAAGAATCCAATATTCAGTTCCCATTTTTATGCAGGAGTGTGTTGATTATTCTCTCCCAATCTTGACTCTCTGTTTTCTACCTCAGAACACCTCTATTTCCTCCTTTCCCCTTTTCTTCCCAATCCAATTCTGTGAATCTTGGTGGGTATCTGGGCTACGGAGAACATTCTGGGAACAGACAACTGCGTAGATCTGTCTCTCTCCTCTTGAGTCCCCCTTTTTCTCCTCCTGCTCAACACTATCTCCCTCCTCCCTCTCCTCTTCTTCATGTAACTCTGTGAACCTCTCTGGGTGTCCCTAACGGGGGAGAATCTTTTCGCCATTAACCTAGAAGTTTTATTATCAGTGCTGTGTAGTTGGAGAAGTCCTGAGACTACAGGAAGAATAAAACTGAAATCCAGAGGCAGGAGACTTAAGCCCAAAACCTGAGAACATCAGAAAACTCCTGACTACATGGAACTTTAAGTAATAAGTGACCGTCCAAAAGCCTCCATACCTACACTGAAACCAACCACCACCCAAGAGCCAATAAGTTTTAGAGCAAGACATACCAAGCAAATTCTCCAGCAATGCAGGAACATAGCCCTAAACGTCAACATACAGGCTGCCCAAGGTGACACCTAACACATAGACCCATCTCAAAACTCATTACTGAGCACTCCATTGCTCTCCAGAGAGAAGAAATCAAGTTCCATGCACCAGAACACCGACGCAAACTTTCCTAACCAGGAAACATTGACAAGCCAATCGTCTAACCCCACCCACTGGGAAAAACCTCCACAATAAAAAGGAACCACAGACCTCCAGAATACAAAAAGCCCAGTCCAGACACAGCAATCTAAACAAGATGAAAAGGCAGAGAAATACCCAACAGGTAAAGGAACATGAAAAATGCCCACCAAGTCAAGCAAAAGAGGAGGAGAACGGGAATCTACCCGAAAAAGAATTTAGAATAATGATAATAAAAATGATCCAAAATCTTGAAAACAAAATGGAGTTACAGATAAATAGCCTGGAGACAAAGATTGAAAAGATGCAACAAATGTTTAATAAAGACCTATAAGAAATAAAAAAGAGTCAATTAAAAATGAATAATGCAATGAATGAGATCAAAAACACTTTGGAGGGAACCAAGAGTAGAATAACGGAGACAGAAGATAGGATAAGTGAGGTAGAAGATAAAATGGTGGAAATAAATGAAACAGAGAGGAAAAAAGAAAAACGGATCAAAAGAAATGAGGACAACCTCAGGGACCTCTGGGACAATGTGAAACGCCCCAACATTCGAATCATAGGAATCCCAGAAGAAGAAGGCAAAAAGAAAGGCCATGAGAAAATACTCAAGGAGATAATAGCTGAAAACTTCCCTAAAATGGGGAAGGAAATAGTCACCCAAGTCCAAGAAACCCAGAGAGTCCCAAACAGGATAAACCCAAGGCGAAACACCCCAAGACACATATTAATCAAATTAACAAAGATCAAACACAAAGAACAAATATTAAAAGCAGCAAGGGAGAAACAACAAATAACACACAAAGGGATTCCCATAAGGATAACAGCTGATCTATCAATAGAAACCCTCCAGGCCAGAAGGGAATGGCAGGACATACTGAAAGTAATGAAAGAGAATAACCTACAACCTAGATTACTGTACCCAGCAAAGATCTCATTCAGATATGAAGGAGAATTCAAAAGCTTTACAGACAAGCAAAGGCTGAGAGAATTCAGCACCACCAAACCAGCTCTTCAACAAATGCTAAAGGATCTTCTCTAGATAGGAAATGCAGAAAGGTTGTATAAACGTGAACCCAAAACAACAAAGTAAATGGCAAAGGGACCACACCTATCAATAATTACCTTAAATGTAAATGGGTTGAATGCCCCAACCAAAAGACAAAGATTGGCTGAATGGATACAAAAACAAGACCCCTATATATGCTGTCTACAAGAGACCCACCTCAAAGCAAGAGACACATACAGACTAAAAGTGAAGGGCTGGAAAAAAATATTTCACGCAAACGGAGACCAAAAGAAAGCAGGAGTCGCAATACTCATATCAGATAAAATAGACTTTCAAATAAAGGATGTGAAAAGAGACAAAGAAGGACACTACATAATGATCAAAGGATTAATGCAAGAAGAAGATATAACAATTATAAATATATATGCACCCAACATAGGAGCACCGCAGTATGTACGGCAAACGCTAACGAGTATGAAAGAGGAAATTAATACTAACACAATAATAGTGGGAGACTTTAATACCCCACTCACAACTATGGATAGATCAACTAAACAGAAAATTAACAAGGAAACACAAACCTTGAATGACACAATGGACCAGTTAGACCTAATTGATATCTATAGGACATTTCACCCCAAAACAATCAACTTCACCTTTTTCTCAAGTGCACACGGAACCTTCTCCAGAATAGATCACATCCTGGGCCATAAATCTGGTCTTGGAAAATTCAAAAAAATTGAAATCATTCCAGTCATCTTTTCTGACCACAGTGCAGTAAGATTAGATCTCAATTACAGGAAAAAAGTTGTTAAAAATTCAAACATATGGAGGCTAAATAACACGCTTCTGAATAACCAACAAATCATAGAAGAAATCAAAAAAGAAATCAAAATATGCATAGAAATGAATGAAAATGAAAACACAACAACCCAAAACCTATGGGACACTGTAAAAGCAGTGCTAAGGGGAAGGTTCATAGCATTACAGGCTCACATCAAGAAACAAGAAAAAAGCCAAATAAATAACCTAACTCTACACCTAAAGCAATTAGAGAAGGAAGAAATGAAGAACCCCAGGGTTAGCAGAAGGAAAGAAATCTTAAAAATCAGGGCAGAAATAAATGCAAAAGAAACTAAAGAGACCATGGCAAAAATCAACAAAGCTAAAAGCTGGTTTTTTGAAAAAATAAACAAAATTGACAAACCATTAGCAAGACTCATTAAGAAGCAAAGAGAGAAGAACCAAATTAACAAAATTAGAAATGAAAATGGAGAGATCACAACAGACAACACTGAAATACAAAGGATCATAAGAGACTACTACCAGCAGCTCTATGCCAATAAAATGGACAACTTGGATGAAATGGACAAATTCTTAGAAAAGTATAACCTTCCAGAACTGAACCAGGAAGAAATAGAAGATCTTAACAGACCCATCACAAGCAAGGAAATCGAAACTGTCATCAAAAATCTTCCAGCAAACAAAAGCCCAGGACCAGATGGCTTCACAGCTGAATTCTACCAAAAATTTAGAGAAGAGCTAACACCTATCTTACTCAAACTCTTCCAGAAAATTGCAGAGGAAGGTAAACTTCCAAACTCATTCTATGAGGCCACCATCACCCTAATTCCAAAACCAGACAAGGATGCCACAAAAAAAGAAAACTACAGGCCAATCTCACTGATGAACATAGATGCAAAAATCCTTAACAAAATTCTAGCAAACAGAATCCAACAACATATTAAAAAAATCATACACCACGACCAAGTGGGCTTTATCCCAGGAATGCAAGGATTCTTTAATATCCGCAAGTCAATCAATGTAATACACCACATTAACAAATTGAAAGATAAAAACCATATGATTATCTCAATAGATGCAGAGAAAGCCTTTGACAAAATTCAACACCCATTCATGATTAAAACTCTCCAGAAAGCAGGAATAGAAGGAACATACCTCAACATAATAAAAGCTATATATGACAAACCCACAGCAAGTATCACCCTCAATGGTGAAAAATTGAAAGCATTTCCCCTGAAATCAGGAACAAGACAAGGGTGCCCACTCTCACCACTACTATTCAACATAGTGTTGGAAGTTTTGGCCACAGCAATCAGAGCAGAAAAAAAAGTAAAAGGAATCCAGATAGGAAAAGAAGAAGTGAAACTCTCGCTGTTTGCAGATGACATGATCCTCTACATAGAAAACCCTAAAGACTCTTCCAGAAAATTACTAGAGCTAATCAATGAATATAGTAAAGTTGCAGGATATAAAATTAACACACAAAAATCCCTTGCATTCCTATATACTAACAATGAAAAAACAGAGAAATTAAGGAAACAATACCATTCACCATTGCAACAAAAAGAATAAAATACTTAGGAATATATCTACCTAAAGAAACAAAAGACCTATACATAGAAAACTATAAAACACTGATGAAAGAAATCAAAGAGGACACAAACAGATGGAGAAACATACCATGCTCATGGATTGGAAGAATCAATATTGTCAAAATGGCTATTCTACCCAAAGCAGTCTATAGATTCAATGCAATCCCTATCAAGCTACCAACGGTATTTTTCACAGAACTAGACCAAAGAATTTCACAATTTGTTTGGAAATACAAAAAACCTCGAATAGCCAAAGTAATCTTGAGAAAGAAGAATGGAACTGGAGGAATCAACCTGCCTGACTTCAGACTCTACTACAAAGCCACAGTCATCAAGACAGTATGGTACTGGCACAAAGACAGAAATATAGATCAGTGGAACAGAATAGAAAGCCCAGAGATAAATCCACGAACTTATGGACACCTTATCTTTGACAAAGGAGGCAAGGATATACAATGGAAAAAAGACAACCTCTTTAACAAGTGGTGCTGGGAAACCTGGTCAACCACTTGAAAAAGAATAAAACTAGAGCACTTTCTAACACCATACACAAAAATAAACTCAAAATGGATTAAAGATCTAAATGTAAGACCAGAAACTATAAAACTCCTAGAGGAGAACATAGGCAAAACACTCTCCGACATAAACCACAGCAAGATCCTCTATAACCCACTTCCCAGAATATTGGAAATAAAAGCAAAAATAAACAAATGGGACCCAATGAAACTTAAAAGCTTTTGCACAACAAAGGAAACTATAAGTAAGGTGAAAAGACAGCCCTCAGATTGGGAGAAAATAATAGTAAATGAAGAAACAGACAAAGGATTAATCTCAAAAATATACAAGCAACTCTTGAAGCTCAATTCCAGAAAAATAAATGACCCAATCAAAAAATGGGCCAAAGAACTAAACAGACATTTCTCCAAAGAAGACATACAGATGGCTAACAAACACATGAAAAGATGCCCAACATCACTCATTATCAGAGAAATGCAAATCAAAACCACAATGAGGTGCCATTACACGCCAGTCAGGATGGCTGCTATCCAAAAGTCTACAAGCAATAAATGCTGGAGAGGGTGTGGAGAAAAGGGAACCCTCTTACACTGTTGGTGGGAATGCAAACTAGTACAGCCGCTATGGAGAACAGTGTGGAGATTTCTTAAAAAACTGGAAATAGAACTGCCATATGACCCAGCAACCCCACTTCTGGGCATACACACTGAGGAAACCAGATCTGCAAGAGACACGTGCACCCCAATGTTCATCGCAGCACTGTTTATAATAGCCAGGACATGGAAGCAACCTAGATGCCCATCAGCAGATGAATGGATAAGGAAGCTGTGGGACATATACACCATGGAATATTACTCAGCCGTTAAAAAGAATTCATTTGAACCAGTTCTAATGAGATGGATGAAACTGGAGCCCCTTATACAGAGTGAAGTAAGCCAGAAAGATAAAGAACATTACAGCATACTAACACATATATATGGAATTTAGAAAGATGGTAACGATAACCCTATATGCAAAACAGAAAAAGAGACACAGAAATACAGAACAGACTTTTGAACTCTGTGGGAGAAGGTGAGGGTGGGATGTTGCGAAAGAACAGCGTGTATATTATCTATGGTGAAACAGGTCACCAGCCCAGGTGGGATGCATGAGACAAGTGCTCGGGCCTGGTGCACTGGGAAGACCCAGAGGAATCGGGTGGAGAGGGAGGTGGGAGGGGGGATCGGGATGGGGAATACGTGTAAATCTATTGCTGGTTCATGTCAATGTATGACAAAACCCACTGAAAAAATAAATAAATAAATAAATTTAAAAAATAATAATAAAAGGATGACAAACGGACAGATAATTAAACTCAGGAACGAAAGAACTACAAGTGACTTTGCCAATTGAAAATTCATGTCTGTGATTAGAGGGAGTGTGTGTTTATTTTCTGCTTTTCTGTTTATATTTCGTCTTAAGTATTAATAGGTATTTACTAATGGCATTCATTCAACAAATGTTCATTAAGCACCTACTACATGAAAGTGAAAGCAGCTCAGTCGTGTCCGACTCTTTGGGACTGCATGGATTGCAGTACCCCAGGCTCCTGTGTCCTCCACTGTTTCCCGACGAGTCCATGGAATTCTCCAGGCCAGAATACTGGAGTGGGTAGCCTTTCCCTTCTCCTGGAGATCTTTCCAATCCAGGATCGAATGCCTTCCCGTATTGCAGACAGATTCTTTACCAGCTGAGCCACAAGGGAAGCACTTGCTCCATACTAGATGTAATTATGGGGAGTGCGATGTAGTCATGAGCCAGACAAAGACACTGCCCTCTAGGAGTTTACTTTTTAGTGGAGACAAATCACAAATAAGTAAGATATATAATATGTAGAGGTATTGAAGTTAGAAGTTTAGTTTTCTTTAAAAAACTAAATCAGGGTGCATGAAGTCCTAGTCACTTCAATTGTGTCTGACTCTCTGCAACCCCATGGACTGTAGCCCACCAGGCTCCTTTTTGTCCATGGAATTTTCCAGGCAACAATACTGGAGTGACTTGCCTTTTCCTCCTCCAGGGAGTCTTCAAACCTGTGTCTCCTGCATTGCAGGTGGAATCTGTACCACTGGGCCACCCAAATCAGAGTAAGAGATTGATTTTTTGACAGCAGAGAAGAGTCTATTTTAGATAGGTTAGGGAAGGTCTCTCTGAGAAGGGAACAGACCATGTGAACATCTGAAGTGCCTCCTAGGCAGTGGGAAAGCTGCAGAGACCCTGAGGTGGGGATGAATTTAGCAGCAGGAGTAACTCCAGTATGAGTGTGTGGAAGGAATAGTGGTCGTTCGGGCCCATATCACTTAGGGCCAAGTAGACTATGACAAGGACTGCAGATTTTAAGTCTGATGGAAAGCCTTTGGAAGGTTATGAGCATGAGGGCAGCAGACTAGAATAAGCCAGAGGAGAAGCTGTGAAATGTGTTGAGAGGGCATTGAGATAGTCCAGGGACTAGGTGATGGTCAGTAGAAATAGAGCAATAGGCCTGGAAATAGTGACATAAATGTTTGTTTTTCCACGTTTGTTATTGTTCAGTTGCTTAGTCGTGTCCAACTCTTCGTGACCCCGTGGATTGCAGCACCCCAGGCTCCTGTGTCCTCCACTGTTTCCTGAGGAGTTCTCAGATTCTTGTCCACTGAGTTGGTGATACTATCCAACCATCTCATCCTTTACTTGCTATATGTTTATGTATAGTAAACTGGGAGACTTTCAGAAATCATTTTTCTCCTGTTTGATGATCTTCAGTAGACAGACTTATAACTAGAAGACTCATGTTTTGTAGAATTACATTATTCAACGTTGTAAAGGAAGGGAGAGAAAGAAAACGAGAAACATTTCACTGCTCTGTGGAGGCTCACAGGTAAGGTGGCGTAGTTTAAGAGACCGTCATGGGTGTCCTGAAAGGCGGGACAGCATTTCTTAATAAGAGGAAAGGGATACACCCCACCCTTTCCTCTGTGGCCTTCAAGTTAAGACAAGTGGCTTTCATCTGGCCTCTTTTCCACAAAGTACCACTCATGCAGTTTGCAGTAAAGCCTCTTGGAGTATCTATCATCATCGTAATTAAACCTCAGTGAAGATGTTAGTTTTTGAAAATAATTCTTTAAACATTAATTGTTCCAGGGAAATTGAAGAATGAAAAATATGCATACTTCCCTTGGCATTGATCTCAAAAAGCCAAGTTCATAAGCTCGGCATTTACAGTGTTTTGCTTTTATAACCCTGTCCATTGAACCAGTTACTAACAGATGGGGACTGCAGTCATGTGTCAGTAAATTCCTGTCATTCAAAGGAGAAGGTTCAAGACTCGGGTTCCTGTGGGCTCCCGCTTCATTTTTCCTCAAAGTGTATTTGCTCCTTCTATGCTTTAACATCAGTTTGTTCTTCTGTCTCATCTTTTTCTCACGCTTCCCTCTCTCCCATTTTTCTGGAGTGTTGCCTAGAATAGTTTCTTTCATATGGAATGTATGGAGAGTTTGTTTCTTCCCCTCTTTCCATATACAGCTGTTTGTTCTGTAAGATCCTCATATTTTTTCCTTCCAGTGTGTCTCTGCTCCTGGAACTCATTCATGGCCTCTTTCAGCAGTTTGATAGATTTGCTTCAGTAGTTTAACTGAAGGAGAGGATTGGCAGTGTGCTGTGAGCACGGAGGTGGGTTATGTCCACAGTCACATCTCCTCCAAAGCAAGAAGCCCAAAGGCTGTCTGGGAACCTGCAGAACGCAGGTGTGGTTGAGTACTGTGTGTGTTTACTCCTTGGTATAAATGTCCCCTCTCTTCAGCCCTCTGGGTTCTGAAATGTGATCTGTTGTTAAGCCTCTCTGCTTCCCTTGGGACCTGCTCTGTGCACTAAGGTGCATTCCAGGCATAGTCTCTTTTTTGGCCTGAGGGCTGAGGCGGCAGGCGGCAGCCCTTAGCCCTGTACTGATGAAGTTAGGAATGGTCTCTGTCTGCCGTCCTGGTTTTATTAATTACCTTGATGCTATGTTTTGTGTTTGTTGACCCTGGATTGAGTGTTTTCGTCTTTCTTTCCTCTGGTGAGTGGGTTGCTGTGATTTTTCTTTATGTGCAGTCTCACCTGTTTTAAACCTTTCAGGATTTCTTTGAACTTTCTGCTTTGGTACTGGTTCCATTTCTTGTTTTCTAGGCCAATTATGGATTTTTCTTGTTTAAAATATCTCATTTTAAAGAGCCTTTGGAAAGTAAAAGACTTATTATTCAGTCTGCTATTCTTAATCAGAGCCTTTTTCTTAATTTTTTTAAGTATTCATGTATGTTTATTGACTCAGCTATTGTGTGATTACCCCTAATTTTTTTTTGGAGAAAAAACCCAAGTCATTCATCTTCTTTTGAGGCTTTTATTTTTCTATTTGTGAATTTGCCTTTTACTTGAATACAAGTTTTTAAAATTGGACTTAAATTGTTTTTATGGTTAGGTGAAGTTCATGGAAATAATACTAATTAGAACTATCCTTCTGTGGATCTATAAATCAAATAGATGATTCTGCATAATTAAAGTTTATAGTTTATGTTAAATGTAAAATGTATTTCTTCTCTTAAGACTATGGAATGATGTATTTTTCTGGTTGTTTGGAGGGCTGTTATGTTTCAAGTGATTGAGTAAATTAGCTAATGAAGACTTTCATTTAACTTGGTTAATTTCACATCATTTTTGATAATATATAGCACTACAGTATTCAATGTTAATTTTAGAAGGAAAATTATTTTGACTTTTGTTTATATATTTATATATTTTAATGAGTAAAGTAATACAAATAATAATTTGTAAGGATCAGAGTATCTTTCAAATAGACAACAGAATAAATCCCACTCTTTCTGTTCTTGGAAATTCTGTTAGAAAAATTTAACTATCTACTCCATCTGTTTGATATAGTTGTTCCTTATTATAATCACATTTTTTGTGAATCTTACCATTTTGTTGACCCACCAGTGTTGTCAGAAAACAGTTCTGCATTGCGTGTTTCTATATAAGCTAATGATATAATGCAGTATCAGTATGTTGTATTTATAAGCTTCAAAGGGGTTACAGTTTCAATTGAAAATTAGGTAATATAAAACCTAAACTCCACATGAGTTGAGAAGGCATGATTTTGTCTTCTACTTTTCTATATATAGCCCCAAATATTAAATGTCTGTCCTCAAAAATGATCTCGTTCCTTCAGAAGGATCGTGATGATTGTATAGTTACAGATTGACTTACTTGAAAGCAGGTCAGTATTTATGGTCTGAGCCTCATCCAGATGCTAGACTCTAACCTTTTCTTAGTCACCTTTTCTACCTGGAAAAAATCAAAGTAAAAAATTTGCTTGGATGTAATAGCCGCTTTTAGGGTTAATGAACTTTGTGAATATAGTGGAAATGACAGTTTATGAAATATCATCAATTTATGTTTATTGTATGCTGAAAACTTTAAAATTTGGAACTCCCAAAGGTAGATACTCATAGAAATATTAGAGAGTGGTACATATACACAGTGGAATATTACTCAGCCATTAAAAAGAATTCATTTGAATCAGTTCTAATGAGATAGATGAAACTGGAGCCCATTATACAGAGTGAAGTAAGCCAAAAAGATAAAGACCAATACAGTATACTAACACATATATATGGAATTTAGAAAGATGGTAATGATAACCCTATATGCAAAAGAGAAAAAGAGACACAGATGTATAGAACAAACTTTTGGACTCTATGAGAGAAGTCGAGGGTGGGATGATCTGAGAGAACAGCATCGAAAACATGTATATTATCAAGTGTGAAACAGATCGCCAGTCCAAGTTGGATGCATGAGACAAGTGCTCAGGGCTGGTGCACTGGGAGGACCCAGAGGGATGGGATGGGGAGGGAGGTGGGAGGGGGGATCGGGATGGGGAACACATGTAAATCCATGGCTGATTCATGTCAATGTATGGCAAAAACCACTACAATATTGGAAAGAAATTAGCCTACAAGTAATAAAAATAAAGGAAAAAAGAAAAAAGAAATATTAGGGAGTAAGGTATGCATCTAGTAAAAATTTTAGTTGCTTGAGAGAAACCTTAAAACCAGCTGTTCTTCATCTGTTAAAGCCCTATTCCTTTATGTATATTCCCTATACATCTCTTATTCTTTTACATATCCCTATCTGTCTTTGTGCTTGTGTGTATATATATATATATATGTATATATATATATATATATATATACAAATTTGTCCGTGTTAATATGTGTACTTAAACAATTTGATTCCCTTCCAGTTTGGAGGAGGAGATTGTTTTTTGTTTTCTTACTAGCTTGTTAATCACTTGGAATTTGGGGTAGTACCTTATATTGCTCACAGCACTGGTACACTGACAGGAACAACTGTGTGGTGAAGGACAGAGTTTCACTTGTCTCATTTGAAAAGTTCCTGGCACATATTAGGTGCTAAAGTATTTGTTGAAGGATTAATTGTCAGGGGATTATTACCAATGGAAATTTATGACAAGCCGGTCAAAAAGAACACGTTATATAAATGGCCAGATCTGGCTCCCTTGGACTCTTTTTACACTCTAGTAATTTCCTTGGTTTCCTTTATTTAGTCCTTAAAAAAAAAATGTATAAGTAACCATGTTCATTGTTGAAAATTTAGAAAGTATAAATGAACATGAAGAAAATAATATTCATAATTCCACCACCCCAAAATAACATTGAGTGGGTGTATACTTTCAGATTTTGTTTTATGCAAGCACATACTTATTTATCATTCCTTAGGAAAGGGTTCACATTTTAGAAACATGTGCACATTCAATCATGTATGTACGTTTTTCCTTGGTAAAGTTGAGTTCACGCATGCAGTTTTCTCTAAGCGCTCCTGAAAAGTTGTGTCTCTCTGCTGTCTCCCATTCCTTTCTTCCTGTTCTCTCCTAAACTCACTCTAATCAAACCTTCACGCCCAGTCCCTTCAGTTAGCCTTAGGTTTAGCAAAGGTTAAATCCAGAGGTTTAGCCTCAGCTCCGCTGCTGTTTGACCTCTCAAAAGCTTGGCACTGTTTTCCACTTCCTCACTTTGGGCGCCTGCTTCTCCTGCCCCCGCACGGCTGGGCCTTCACAGTGCCCGTTGCTGACCCCTCTCCATTTCTCTGCCACTGAATGTTGCAGTCTCCAGGGCTCAGTCTTCCCCCTTCTTAGCTACTCTCCGTCTCCAGGTGATCGCGTTTAGTCTCCTGGCTTTAAATACCGTCTGTGTACTGGTAATTCCCCAATGTTATCTCCAGGTCAGGCATTTCCTCCACTTACATACATAGTAGACATCTGAAACTTGATATAACCAAAACCAACCTCCTGATATCTATCACCCACAAAAAACAAATAACCACTCCTCCTCTAAGTCAGTAATTGGCAATTTAGGCCAGAAACCTTGCAGTCATTTGCAGTTGAAGTTCTCTGGAAACCAGAATGAGACACAGATTAGCAAGCTGTTAGTTTATTAGAGAATGCTCTGAGGATCAACAGCTCCAGAAGGCAAGAGAGGGAAGAAGGATGGAGGGATAATTTAGGCTGCAGTGCAGTCTTAGCACAGGCCTGAGGCAGCTGGTTGGCGGGGCGGGGCACGGGGGGCCTCTGACTCTCAGGTGACTCATCGTGGTTGTCCCAGCTTGTGGCCAGGGGCCATGAATCTAAATGACATCACCTGGGAAGCTCAAGGACTGAGCCCTGGAGAACTCCAGTGTTTGTACCATGACGTCAGCCAGCTGTCAGCTAGAGGCTGCCCTGGGAAGGGGATGTGGGCTTGGCATTCTTCAGCAGAGGCCGTTGCTGGAATTTGCCTTCAGGGTGCTGTCTGCCAGCAGCAGCCCCGGGGTCTGAGGAGTAGTGCCTTGCTCCTGAAGGGGCCCTGTGCTGAGTACGGCAGCGTTTATTGCGTCATCTTTCCCTGCTTTTTCTCCTACCCCACATTCAATCCAAGCTCCATATCCACCCCAAATCTGACAGCTCTGGCTTCTTCCTCTTCTACCAGTTTGGTCCAAACCACCACCGTCTCTCGCCTAGATTGTTGTTGTGTCCTTACTGGCCTCCTGCATCCACTCTACCTGTCTCCGCAGAGTAATCCTTTTAGTTAATTTCATTTATGAATGTATTTTTGGCTGTGCTGGGGCTTCTTTGCTGCATGGGCTTTTCTACAGATGGAGCAGGCGGGGGCTGCTCTCTAGCTGCCGTGTGTGGGCTTCTCACTGGGGCGGCTTCTCTTGTGAGGGGCATGGGCTGTGGTGCGCACAGGCTTCACCAGTGGCGGCCCGCGTGCTCAGCAGTTTTGGCTCCCGGGCCCTAGAGCACAGCCTCAGTAGTGTGGCCTGTGGGACCTTCCCAGATCAGAGATCAAACCCCGGTCTCCTGCACTGGCAGGCGGATTCTTACTCACTGAGCCACCAGGGCAGCCCTAGAGTAACCCAGGTCACATCTGTGCACCCAGTGCTCTGGCCCTCCTGCCACTGGGAGTGAGATCCCGTCATTTCCGTTGCTCCCAGGGCCCTCCCCGCCTGGCCTCCGTCCCTTCCCTGCCACTCCTCTCCTCCTCGCTAGGACCTCTCCAGCCACGCTGACCCTTGGGTCCAGTCTTCTGGTCCCTCCTGGCCTTCCCGTCTGCTCTCCTGATGGCCTCCTTGTCTTGTCAGTTTCTCCTCCCCTTTTCAGTCAGCCCGTCTTGTAGGTTAAAAAGATGTCTGTCATCTCAGCAGTAACTTGGTCAAGGTTATCCAATGAGAAAATCCCTGTAGAGCATAGAAAAGTTGAAGCCTTTGTTTCTCCCGCTCTCTCTCGTTCCTCAGTGCAGGAACGTTAGTGTACTGGGAAGTGGAAACAGCAGTTGACGCGCTGAGTGATGCCGAGGTTTGCTGTCCAGTGCTCTCCCGCCCCGCCTCCCATGGTTCCGGGTTGCCTTCTGGAAAACCCTCTCCTCCCACTGCAGCTGTGTGGTAGGGTCGGGGTCATGCCCCTTCATACGTGGAGCTGACCATCTCTCGCTCTTTGTTCCCTGTACAGAGCTTTTCATCCTACTACAGAGGAGGATTTGAACAGAAAATGAGTAGGCGAGAAGCGAGTCTCATTTTGGGTGTAAGGTAGGTGTGCTGCGTAAGTGTTATTTTGTTCTGTGGCTGAGTTTGTCTTGAAAAAGGAGAAAATGTTACAGTAAAATTATCTTTATATTTTAAATTATGAATAGGCAGAGGAGAAAATAGCAAAGTTTTACATTTCCAGACCTTGAGTCTAAGAGATTATCCTACTACTTCTAAAAAAAAAAAAAATCAGGCATAGTTGTGCTGTGCCTTTATCCCTCAACAAGGAGCTGTTGTGTTTGAACACTAAAATTTCAACACAGTTATCAAAACCCCTTATTGTGACCTTAAATTCTTTCTGAATTCAGTTTTCTAATTTGATCTGTATCATATTTTCAGTTATATCATGGAATCTATTCCACGATTTGACAGCTAGCATGTTTTATTATACTTATTTCACCTTAGTAGCCATTTATTGTCTGACTTTGAACAGTATAGGAGATAGTTAATGATCCTTTGTGATTACTGTATGATATCATTTAACACTGAGAATTAAGAATACATCCCCTAGCATAGATTTACCAGTATCTATATTTGTTTATGTTCCCTAGAGCTCACTCAAAATTTTACTTGGGTTGGTTATAGTATGTCACCTACAACAAATCTTACGGTGACTTAGTCAACATAATTAAGCAGAATAGATCATAAAGTCCTATATTGACAGAATTTTTAAGTCTCTTGTAGGTTAGCAGATATTTAAAGCCAAAACATTTTGTTATTTCTTATGACTAATCAAAAAAACCACACACACAAAAAGTGGATAAGAGAGAAACAGGTCAGTTTGGCTTGGTGCTTCAATTAAATATTGAAAGAGGTGAGCTTTCTCACCAAGAATACAAAAAACAAATGATTTTAAGGAGGGGAAACCACAGTGTTAAATTAGCTGTGTTGCTAACTATTCTTTGCTTTAATATTAATCTGAATGCCATTGTTATTTTTCTGAGGTCCCTATATTATCCCATTTGCATTCTGGATATGTGAATACAAAGCACATTACTAAACCAAACAAAAGTGTTTGAGGTATCATTTAATATCATCCAGGGTACTCCTGTTTCTAGTATAGATAATTCGGAGTTGACTTAGATACATGGTTATTAAGTTTTATTCCATTGAGCGGGAAGCTGTCCAGAATTTCACAAGGAAAATTGAATGACTAACAGCGCAGACTGAATAACAGTGAATCCGGGTACCAGTATCAGTTTTACCACTTGTTAGCTGGGTGGCCTCAGCGTCACCATTAGTTTCTCCTGCATAGGACTGCTGCAAAAATTAACACATAGGAAGTTTTTTTTAGCATAAACATGGCACTTAGTAACTACTCAGTAAATACCAGCTAAGCAAACAGATTCTGGTTCTGTCACAGAGGCACTGATTTTTAGCTTTTGTGCACGTTAGCTTCTTCAGTTTTGATTTGAATTAATACTGCTTTGCCTTGTTGGAGTAAAATGCCCCACGCAGTACCTTTTCCATCAAAGCGCTTACCAGAGAACAAGTGCTGAGCCTCTCCTGTCTCTCTCCTGAGTGCAAAGTCTAAATATTTGCCTTTAACGCATTACATAGAAAGGCAAAGTTTGTTTGCTTTCCTCTAGCCCTTTCTTTCAGTCAGGCAGTGTTGTTCTGAGGAAATTTTTTTAAGATGTGAATACACTGCTGTGGTTCCATTTTCCTTGGTCTTGGAATCCAAATGATTTAGACTATATGACAAGTAGGTAAAGACAAAATGGGGCTGACTCTGTTGATACCCTACTTAAAAACAAAGAAATTCTCTTATGTTACTAGATGATTCTATGTTTTCTTACCATATTGCATAAAGCCTAAATTGCTTGGGAAAACTTACTATACCTGCTATTTTCTGAAATTACACATACATTTGTGATACTCAGACTTTCTAAAAGCGTCTGTGGAACTCTCTCTAAATGTTATTTAATAGACTAGTAGTAAAACCAAAGCTGCTCTATTTGCTACAGGATCAGGAAACACTGCTGTGTTCTATGCACCCTCATCCCCTATCTCACTCAAATACATTCCAGGGAGCAGTTTGAAATCCCTGATCTGGGCAACATTGCATTTCAAGTTCCATTTTCAATTCATAGTGAAATTGCCTGTGCTGGAGGTATATCAGATCTACATTTAATTATTAATGCTTTGTTTAAGAACAAAGATTCTCTCATTTAGGTAGGTGTTTTGTTTCTAGGAATGTATCTATTTCTTCTAGGGTTTCCAGTGTCTTGTTGTATAGTACAGCCTCTTATCCTTTGTATTTCTGTTGTATCAGTTGTAATCTCTCCATTTTCATTTCTGATTTTACCTGAATTCTCTGTTTCCTTGGTGAGTGTAGCTTCTGGTTTGTCTGTTTTCTTTACATTCTCCAAAAAACAAAAACAACTCTTGGTTTCATTGTTTTTGGGTTTTTTTTTTTTTTTTGGTCTTTTAGTCTCTATTTCATTTGTTTTCACTGTGATTTTTCTTTTTCTTCTACTAATTTTAGGCTTAGTTTGTTCTGCCTATACTTCCCTGCAGTGTAAAGTTAGGTTGTTTGAGTTCTTTTCTTTCCCCTTAGTGTAGGATTTTAATACTATAAACTTTCCTCTTAGAACTGCTTTGGCTGCATCCCAGAAGTTTTAGTAGGTTATTTCTTTGTCTCAGGATATATTTTGGTTTTTCTTTTGGCTTCCCCTTTAACTTAAGACGTATTTATTTTCTTTACAGAAGAATACTTTATATGCTTATGTTGCACTTGATAGTGTATTTTTAGCCTGTTTGCTGGTCTGTTGTTTAACCCCAGGAGATTAGAAGCAGCAAGTAACAGCTTGAGACTAAAATCCTGCCAGAATTGAGGATTGGCAACTGACAGCAAGGAATGTGTATTCAAAACAGAATGGAAACATTTTATGACCAATTAGGAGAAGGGCAAGCAAACCTCTGCAGACCTTGAGAATTTCTTTCCACTTAACTGATACTGGTGGTAATGTTTTTTGAGTCATTCGAGAAATGCTAGATTAGATTATTTATACTTCATTTTTTTAGTGTACATTTTTACTTATGAGAAAATTATAACTCAGAGAGTTAAGTAAGCAAGACACAGTTTTATAGATAATGAGCAATGGATTTAAACCTGTGTCTGAATATCTCTAAAAGTACCTGCTGTTAGTCCCTGTAGTGTGGTTCATCCATACAGATCATTTTGAGTTTCATAGCAGACACCATGTGCTTTGAGTTAGCCACTGTTATTTTCCTTTGAGGCCCAGAAAAATAGCTTAGATAAGCTAGTGTAAATATTAAGTAGCAACTCCAGGCTTTTGTTACTATTAGTGTAAATTTTTTTTCTTGCCTAGAAAATGTACTAGAAAGAATGATTTCCAGTACTTAAATAAATTAGGTTTTACAGGGATACTTTCAGGCTTATATAACTTTCTCCTACAGTTTTTGTTTAGAGTTTAGGCTCTCACAGCCAAGCTTTTCCCATAGATGTCTCACAAAACTAAATAAATTAATGAGCTATGAAGAGTTTTGAGATTTTCTGTTGAAAGATAATAATAGTAAAAACTAACTATTTTGGAACATTTGCTACACATACCAGACCTTGTTGTAGCACTTTGTTGGCATTAACTAATTTAATCCCTCGTAATTACTTTATGAGGACTGTGTTGTTCCTGGCTCGGTTTTACAATGAAGAATCTGAAGCACAGGGAGGGTGAAACATGTGGCCAAGGCCACCCCATCCTTCTTGGAGGTGGAAAAGGCACCCGCTCCAGTGTTCTTGCGGGGAGAATCCCATGGACAGAGGAGCCTGATGGGCTGCGGTCCGTGGGGTCTCAGAGAGTCAGACCTGACTGACAGTGTGAGCACACACACCCCACCCTCACGGCAGTGCTGGGGTTAAACTCCTGCTGTCTGGCCACTCTAGGGTTCAGATACCTGTTTGTTACGTCGTATGTACTGCCTTCCCCCGAAAGAGCCTGAAGCATAAATTTTCACACTCAAAGTAATAGTCTACAGACTATGATTTCCCTGTCCTATTTCTTATGGATATATTTTTTTAATTGAGACAAAGGACTAAAGAAGGTACATGTAGCCTTGGATCTGATTTATTTTGATGGTTGGTAGAATGAAGTGACAAGCTGTAATTTTATATTTATCCACAAGATGGTGAAATTCTCATTAGTTTTTAATTTCTTGAAACTCATATAAACTGTTAATTTATAATCTGCATTTGATGCTATTTGTTACAAGCACTTTCTTTTTACAGCCCATCTGCCAGCAAGGCCAAGATTAGAGCAGCTCACAGGAGAATCATGATTTTGAATCACCCAGATAAAGGTAGGGAAAATTCTGTTTTTCATAATATGTGAACCAGCATACGCTCTGTATTTCTTTGTTTACTTTAACTCATTATAAATGATAATATTTGAAATGGAAATTTATATGTCACACGTGTTGTGAGTTTTCTTATAAATAAATGAGCATTTAGATTGGAGTTCAGTGACTTACAGAGGTGATAGATTTATAGTTATCAGCTGTTGAGAACTTAGTTCCTGATTTCTATTTGTAAGCTATCTAACCCCTGTTTGAGGCTCCTAGCATTTTGATGGAAAAGAGAAAAGGTGAATTATGGACTCTTTGATTGTATAAACTGATTTGGGTATAATGAATTTTATTTGTTTAACCTTACACATAAAAGCCCAAGATTTAGAGGATATTCTCTAAATCTCTGCATGTATGTCACACATGATGCTGAGTTTCTTAATTTTATTTTGGAAGGCTCTGAGGCTGAGCCATTTGTTTTTCACTGGCCAGGTTTTTAATGTAAATTTATCTTACAGAAAGACAATTATTATAACTTTAACTACACTACAGCTGCTTGAGAGAGAAAGCCCATATGTTCATTACTGTTTCTGCTCTACAATAACAGATGGTGGAAAGTTACACTGTATTTTAGGAGTCAAAAGTGGGGGTGGAGGGTGGGGGGTGGCAGAGAGTGCAGGGTTTCTTGTATCCTTACATACTTTTAATTTTTGAATTATTTTGAAAAAAGTTAAAAGCAAATTTTGGGTTCCTCTCCATCCTAACTGACTCCAAAATAAGGCATTCTTTTTCGGCTTTCTCACTTAATTACTTACTATAAAAATCCTTTTCACTGAATATCATCTCCTTTGGTTTTTGCACTTGATATTCCTTCATGTGAGTAAACCAGAGACTAAACTTTGAAAAGAGGTTTTGCTTAAAATTTCTAAACAGCTTCAACAGTTAGTCAAAGATCCATTCAACTAATTTACTTTGCATTGTGGGTTTTCAGAGTAATTGACTCAGAAACAAATGTGTTTTAAGGGCCTACTTGAAGCTTTCTGTCTCCTAAACATCTTCCATCCCTTCCGGGTCAAGTGTGTGGCCTTCTCTGATTGATTGCAGGGGGATTAAGCACTTTTATCTTTCAGATGATTGACAAGCTATTGATTGTGTCTACTGGCAAAGAATTAAGCTCTAAAAATGTTCCTAAAAGAATATGTATTTTTAGATACTTTCAGTAAAAAAAAAAAAAAAAAAAGAATGTTTTATGTTTGTTATGAGCCAGTAATGGTTAAAGAATTATTTGATTTATTCTGAGATTGTATATTTATGAGAAGTGGAGCTGTTGGCTCCCCCTGATGTGCTTACTAATATTCTCCAGTCTGGTGGCATTGTGGGAGGGAATGGATGTAGAAGTATTCTTCCCCGACTTTTGCCTTCTAGCTTGCAACATGGGCTTGAACATCTCATAATCTCTCTAAATGTCAGTGTTATCATCTACAAAATGAATGGATTTTTCACAAGCCTTTTTTGGGTATGTGATATAATGTAATGTTTTTATATACCTGTTCAATTAATTAAGAATCCTCTCTCTCTATTTGGATCACATTTTTAACTAAAGAAAGATGCTTTTAATCACCAGTTGTCAATAACAGATGTGTTGACAACTGGAGACATCTTGTTCATATAGTTGCTCATTCATCCAACGTTTTACAACATTTGGAGTTTCAGAGAGTTCTTAGACTTCTTAAAACCCATCCATATACTCATAGTTAAGAATTCTTGCTCTAGTAAAAATATGATGATTTAAGGGATATTGCCAACTACTTGAGGGAAAAGAATTCATATATGTTGGAGCTGGGAGATGATCATAAATCTGGAAACTGTCTCTTCAGAGGGAAGGTTGTTTTGCTTCATTTTTAAAGGGAAGAAGATAATAGATTTTGTTGTTGTTTATTTTTACAATGGTTTAAATATTCTGATTTCTAACTCTACAGTAGTGTTACCCCCCCCCCCAAAGAATATTTATTTATTTATTAGTCTGCACAGGATCTTAGTTGTGGCATATGGGGTCTAATTCCCTGACCAGGGAAGTGTGAAAATGGGCAGGCTTTCCTGGTGGCTCAGACCATAAAGAATCTGCCTACAGTGCAGGAGACCTGGGTTTGATCCCTGCTTCTGGAAGATCCTCTGGAGGAGGGAATGGCTTCCCACTCCAGTATTCTTGCCTAGAGAATCCCATGGACAGGAACCTGTAGGCTACAGTCCATGGGGTCTCACAGAGTTGGACATGACTAAGCAACTAAGCATGTGAGAATCTGCAACTCTCATTTTGCCTCCGCTTTTGTAATTCTTCACCATATTTGCTTTGGCCAGGTCACCCTTGAGTGTTACATAGGTGGTTGCAAAAACTTGACTCCTCTACCCAGTGCTTCTGAAATACATGAGTATTCTCCCCCCACCACCCTACTCACAAATGACTTTTCTCCTGGTTTTGCCACCAGCTGGTAAAACAAAAGCTAGAACTTCAAATGTGTGATCGGTGATAATTTGTTACATATTTCATTATCACCTTGGGCAGAGAAAGTGACACCAGAAAAATTAGCTGTGGAAATGACTGGAAATAAAATTTTTGTAACCAGTTTTAAGTGAGCATTCAGATGTACTTTGGTAAAAAGTAAATTTTGCCTTTTCTTTGAGTGAAAAAAGGTTAATGCAGTAAACATGTCTCAGATCTTTGATTTAATGCCTTTAGAATACCTTTTAATTAGATTATAGTTTTAAAAATTATTGGAGAAAAAGGTTAGTTGTTATGAAGTCAGTAGTAGTAGTGTTAATCTCTAAGTTGTGTCCAACTCTTTGTGACCCCATGGACTGTAGCCCACCAGGCTCCTCTGTCCATGCAATTCTCCAGGCAAGAATACTGGGATGGGTAGCCATACCCTCCTCCAGGGGATCTTCCTGACCCAGGGATTGAACCCAGGTCTTCCACATGGCAGGCAGATTCTTTACCGTCTGAGCCATCAGGAAAGCCCAAGACAACTGGAGTGAGTAGCCTATCCCTTCTCTAGGGGGTCTTCCCGAACCAGGGTCTCCTGCATTGCAGGCAGATTCTTTACCAGCTGAGCCACCAGGAAAGCCCCATGTAACTTGAAATCAGTAGTTTGACATTAATGCCTAACAAAAGTACAAAGGAAAACAGACTAAGTTAACTCTGAAAAACCATGGAACCTCTCATAGACTACCTATCCATGCTTCTCAAAGTGTAGTTTGGCTGTTCGTTCCAGGCGGGTTTGTTGCCTGTGTGCAAGAAATCAAAAACTAAAATCAAAAGTAAGCCTTCAGACATCTTTATAGATATTTGACATTGTTGTGACATCAAGTGTGTGGTACCTTTGTGTTTTGTAAAATATTGGTCCACCACAGAGTAGAAGACAAGTTTTTAAAGTGCTTCACCATGCAACATCACTTTCAGTCTACCTCAACCTTAAAGGAATCACTGTCTTGATGTATAATATCATAGGTTAGCTTTGTCTCTTGAATATCTAGTCATGTGCATCTGGCTGCTTTCGATCAACATTGTCACTGTGGTATTCATCCCTATTGTAAAGTGGAGCAAGTGTTTGTTCATTCTCATTAATACAGCAGCCTTAGCAAGGTGTGCACTATGGACCCCCAGGATTACTCTTTTAGGAATTTATTCTTCCCTTTTTGATTTTCAAGTCTTTTTTGGGTATACAAAGTAATTATTTTTTGAATTCCATGTGGTGGCTCAGATGATAAAGAATCTGCCTGCAATGCAGGAGACCCAGGTTTGATCCCTGGGTTGGCAGGATCCCCTGAAGAAGGAAATGGCAACCCTTTCCAGTATTCTTACCTGGAGAATTCCATGGACAGAGGATCCTGGTGGGCTACAGTCCATGGCATCTCAGAGTCAGACACGATTGAGTAACTATCACACACACACATGTATTTTGTAGGAAAGTAACAATTTCCAATTTTTGGTCTCAGATCAAAAAATGTATCAATAAAAATGATCAACTAGAGAGATCTATTGGAGAAGGCAATGGCAGCCCACTCCAGTACTCTTGCCTGGAAAATCCCATGGATGGAGGAGCCTGGTGGGCTGCAGTCCATGGGGTCACAAAGAGTTGGATAGGACTGAACAACAACAAAATTTAAATTCAAAAAGGATAAATATAATATTCTTTTAGGGCCCCAAAATCAACTGTATAAATATAGTAAAGAGATATGGCTGTGTTTCACATGAAAGAGAGTCATATGGGTATTTTTGATCTCAAAGGCTATAATATTCAGCAATGTAAAAGCCACTAAAAATAAGTCAGTGCATTCTTAAGCTGCATTAAAGGGCACACAGTATCTATAGGACTGAATATTACCACAATCTTCTGTACTTGTTGCTCATTTATTCTAGTATTTATTTAGTTATAAATTTATAACTAGTATTTATTATCCAGCTGTGCTGAGCTGATGTTAGATCTTGTCTAAAATTTTGTGTTCCTTTCTAGATGCCAAATTTTGTAAGACATTGACAAACTAAGTATTATTCGGAGGAAACCAAACAGGATGTTGAAGAGCTGAAAAAAGCAGTGTCCTATGAGTGGTCTTCAATTCATTCAGTGAATACTGATTAAGTACTTAATGTAAGCCAGACAGTGTGGTAGACCCTGAACAAGACAGGCAAAGACCTTGCCTTCATAGATCTTACATGCCACTAGGAGAGACAAATAGGACATAGATAGTCAGTAGATTAAAAATGGTCCCAGTTCTTCGTAGCACCTCTCATCAAGGGGTGGTCTCATTTCTAACTGTGTATATACAGGCTGGCCTTGTTATTTGCTATAAACAGTGGAATATAGCAGAAGTGACACTGTGTGAATTCTGAGCCTTGGCCTCGAGTAGCATTGCAGCCTCAGCTGTTACCCTCTTTGAACCTGGAGACTACCGTGTGGAAAAGGCAGGTTGGTCTGTGCCTCCTGAAGGATAAAGACTAGGTTAAGAGTCAGGTCTTGCCGTCCCAGCTGAAGTCCCAGGGAGGCCATCCGGTACCATGTAGCCTTGGCCGACCCGGCCCAGCTCGGAACTGCCCGGCTTACCCATGGAATGGTGAGGGGAGGGGCGAAACAACAGTTGTTAGTAGCCAGTGAGTTTTGGGGAGTAGTTAGGCAGTAAAGGCTAGTATGAAAAATGTCACATGATGATAAGGGCTTTTAAGAAAAATAAAGCAGAGTAGGGGAGGGATAGAGATTGGCAGCTGGGGAGGAGGCAGTTGCAGAATCACTTATAGTCATCCTAAAAGTTCTCTCTAAGGAGATCACTGCCTCAGTGGACACGAGTTTGAGCAAACTTCAAGAGACGGTGACGGACAAGGAAGCCTGGCGTGCTGTAGTCCATGGGTCGCAAAAAGCCGGACACACCTGAGCAACTGAACATAAATTGGGAGCTGGGCAGTGTTCGAGGCACTGGCACTCAGCAGTGGAAAAAGTGATGTTCAGGCAAAGCAGTAAAGGTAATCTGAGATCAAAAACTGTCGGAGGACGGTTTCTTCTCAGAGGTATAATAGGAGATATTCTTGTATTGTGTAATATGTAGAACCCTTTAAGACTTCCAACTCTAGGTTTCTGTGATTCTCTAATGATCTGATAAACTGAATCAGACTCAAAGTATTCTTCAGAGCCTTCTCTGTTTAATTTTTTAAAATTATATTGAGATATAATTCAAGTACCATATGATTCACCTACTTAAAGTGTACAGTTCACTCAGTCAGTCAGTCAGTTCAGTCGCTCAGTCATGTCTGATTCTTTGTGACCCCATAGACCACAGCACGCCAGGTCTCCTTGTCCTTCACCAACTCCCAGAGTTCACCCAAACCCATGTCCATTGAGTCGGTGATGCCATCCAACCATCTCATCCTCTGTCATCCCCTTCTCCTGCCTTCAGTCTTTCCCAGTATCAAGGTCTTTTCAGATGAGTCAATTCTTTGCATCAATTGGTCAAAGTATTGGAGTTTCAGCTTCAACATCAGTCCTTCCAATGAATATTCAGGACTGATTTCCTTTAGGATGGACTGGTTGGATCTCCTTGCAGTCCAAGGGACTCTCAAGAGTCTTTTCCAACACCACAGTTCAAAAGCATCAGTTCTTTGGCACTCAGCTTTCTTTATTGTCCAACTCTCACATCCATATATGACTACTAGAAAAGCCATAGCTTTGACTAGACGGACCTTTGTCGGCAAAGTAATGTCTCTGCTTTTTAATATGCTGTCTAGGTTGGTCATAGCTTTTCTTCCAAGGAGCAAGCGTCTTTTAATTTCATGGCTGCAGTCACTATCTGCAGTGATTTTGAAGCCTAAGAAAATAAAGTCTGTTACTGTTTCCACTGTTTCCCATCTATTTGCCATGAAGTGATGGGACCAGATGCCATGATCTTAGTTTTCTGAATGTTGAATTTTAAGCCAACTTTTTCACTCTCCTCTTTCGCGTTCCTCAGGAGGCTCTTTAGTTCTTCGCTTTCTGCCGTAAGGGTGGTGTCATCTGCATATCTGAGGTTATTGATATTTCTCCTGGCAGTCTTGATTCCAGCTTGTGCTTCACAATTCACTAGTCTTGAGTATATTTATAGATGTATGCAACCATCACCACAGTCAGTTTTAGAGTATTTTCATCACCTCAGAAGGAAACCCTGTCATCCTTTAGCTTCACCCTCATCCAATCTCCCTATCCTCAGTTCTATTCTGTCAATGTGTATGTTTGTCCTTGTGCCGGTACCACACTGTCTTGACAACCTTTGCATTATAATACATTTTCATTTTTTGAAGTGTGAGTCATCTTACTTTATTCTTCTTTTGTAGGATTGTTTTGGGTATTCTGGGTCCCCTGCAATTGTAGGTGAATTTCAGAATCAGCTTGTCAATTTTGACAAAGGAGTTGACTGGAATTCTGATAGAGATTTTGTCGAATCTGTCAGTCAGCTTAGGGAATATTGCCATCTTAATGTTAAATCTACTTATCCATGGACATGGGATGTTTTTTCACTTACTTAGATCTTTAATTTCTTTCAATAATATTTTGTAGTTGCAAAGTGTTTTGTTCTTTTTCCCATTGTTGTGAATAAAATTATGTTCTTAATTTCATTTTTGGATTGTTCGATGTGAGTGTATAGGAATATCATTCATTTTTAAATATTTGTTTTATGTCCTTCAATCTTGCTGAAGTTGTTTATTCCAGTTGGTTTTCATTTTTGGATCATTAGAATTTTCTAACTATAAGACTATGTCATCTGTGAATAGTTAGTTTTATTTCTTCCTTACCAATATGGATGCAATTCATTTCTTTTTCTTACCTAATTTTCCCTGACTAGAATCTCCAGTACAGTATTGAAGTTGTAAGAGGGGACATTCTTGTCTTATTTCTGATCTTACGGAAAAGCATCCAGTTGCCTAGTAATGGGTATTACGCGAAGTGTGGTATTATTAGCTGTGGGTTTTTCATAGATAATTTTTATCAGATTAGGAAGTTCCTTTCTAGTTTTTTGAGCCTTTTAATCATGAACTGATGTTGGACTTTGTCAAATGCTTTTTCTGCATCTATTTAGGCTATTATGAGATTTTTGTTTTTTATTCTGTTGATGTAGTGAGTTACATTAATTGATTTTTGGCTGTTAAACCAACCTTTCACCCCTGAGAAAAGTACCACTTAGTCATGGTACACAGGTATTTTTAATGTGCTGTTGGATTTAGTTTGTTAGTATTTTGTTGAGTCTTTTACATTCACATTCATAAGAAATATTGATCTGTAGTTTTCTTGTGATGTCTTTGTTTGGCTTGGTATCAACATAATGTGGGTCTTATAAAGAGGAATTAGAAAATGTTCCTTCCCTTTCTATAAACCGTCTGTACCTGGGTTTTCTATGCATAGATTTTTGATTACTGATTCAGTTTCTTTACTTGTAATAGGTCTATCAGATTATCTATTTCTTCTTGAGACAGTTTTAGTAATTTATGTCTTTTGAGGAATTTGTCTAATTTTGTAGTTTAGGTTATTGAGATTTTTTTTTCTTTTTTAATACAGGCACTTACAACTATAATTGCCTTCTAAGCACTACTTAAGTTGTAGTCCATAAGTATTTATTTCCCAAATTTGTCCTTGTTATTGATTTTTAGGAGCTTCCCAAGTGGTGCTAGTGGTAAACAACCCACCTGCCAATGCAGGAGACGTAGAGATGTAGGTTTGATTCCTAGGTGAGGAAGAGCCCCGGGAGGAGGGCATGGCACCCCACTCCAGTATTCTTGCTTGGAGAATCCCATGGACAGGGGAGCCTGGTGAGCTACAGTCCATAGAGTCTCAAAGAGTCAAACACAACTGAAGTGACTTAGCACACATGTACAGATTGATTTCTAATTTCATTCCTTTGTAGTTGGAGAATATAATGTATTATTTCTATCCTTTTAATTTACTGAGGTTTGTTTTACGGCCTAGCATATGATTTCTCCTGGAAAATGTTCATGTGCTGTTGAGAAGAATGAATGTTCTGTTGTTAGGTGGAGTGTTCTGTAGATGTCTGTCAGGTCTAGTTGGTTTTAAATGTTGTACAAGTCTTCTACTTCCTTGTTGATCTTCTGTCTAGTTGTTCTGTCCATTTTTGAAAGTGGGACATTAATTCTTGTTGTTGAATTGTCTGTTTCTCTGTCAGTTTTTGTTTCATGTGTTTTGATGCTCTGTTAAGAGTATGTGTGTGTGTGTGTGTTTATGTGCGGGCACGCACGTGTGTGCACTCCGTCACTTGGTCTTGTCTGGCTCTTTGTGACCCCATGGACTGTGATGCACCAGGCTCCCCTGTCCACGGGATTCTCCAGGCAGGAATACTGGAGTGGGTTGCCATTTCCTCCAGGGGCTCTTCCTGGCCCGGGGATTTAACCCTGTTCCCTTGAGTCTCCTACACTGGCAGGAGGATTCTTTACCCCCGCACCGCCCGAATGTAATTGTTGTATCCGTTTGTTGTGTTCAGTCGCCCAGTCACGTCCAACTCTCTGCGACCCATGGACCGCAGCACAAAGTCCAGGTTGTATCTCTAGTAATACTTTTTGTTATAAAATCTCATGATATAGCCATTCTAGCTTTTCCATAGTTGGTGTTTCATGATATATTTTTTTTCCAATACTTTGATTTGTGATTTTGAATCTGAGGTCTGTCTCAAGACTTCCCTGGTGGTCTAGTGGTTAAGACTTCATGTTTCCATTGCAAGGGGCACAGATTTGATCCCTGTTCAGGGAACTAAGATCCTGCATGCTGTGCAGAACAGCCAAACTAATAATAATAATAATAAAATTATTTTTATTATTTTATTTAAAGTCTGTCTCCCGTAAAAGGGCTATTGTTGGATCATGTTTTTTTAATCCAACCTGACAATGTAATGATTGATTGGATTGTTTAATCCATTCACATATGTTAAATTATTGATATAGTTTGATTTATGTGTGCATTTACTTTTTGTTTGCTATCTCGTGTCTTTTTTGCCCCTCTGTTTTTCTTCCTTTATGTTTTCTTCTGTACTGAGTGAGTACTTTCTAATGTATTTTGATTTTATTACTTCATTATTTTTGAGGGTTTTTTGAAGTGATTGCTTTAGGGTTTAACCATATACATCTTAAGTTTTCAGAATCAGCTTCAGACTTAGACAAGCTTAATTCTTATACTATATATAGGAATAATACTTCTATAGCCCTTCCCTTTTATGGTATTATTGTTACGCATATAACATCTACTGTCACGAGCCTAACTACACTGTTAGAATCATTACTGTCTGTTGTCATTTTCTCAATCTGTAACACCTTTGCTCTCATATGTGTCCTTTGTGCTATTACTAGCACATGTAATATGCAAGTATTGCATTTCTATATGTTGTAGGCCCAATAATACATTTTGTGCATATTATTTTATACCATTACTTTTCCCACCAGCTAAGAGAAAATGAAAATTGGGCATTTATATTGTCTTTTATAATTACAGTTATATTTACTAGTGCTCTTTGTGTATGTCAGTTGTAATTACCACCTGAAGTCACTTTCTTTCAGCCTAGAGAATTTCCTTTATTTGTTCTAGTGGATCTGTTAACAGTAAGTTCTTTCAGTTTTTGTTTATCTAGGATGCTGTTTCACTTTGTTTCTGAATAACAGCTTTACTGAATAAAGGACTATTGGTCCACAGTTTTTTCTTTGAGGACTGTGATTATGTTATTCCACTGCTTTCCTGTCCTCCATTGTTTCTGCTAAGTTAGCCGTTTATCATATTGGGCTTCCTTTATAAGTGACACGTTGTCGTTCTTTTGCTACTGTTAAAAGATAAACTGAGGCGTATTAAAAATTTTAAGAGTCTGTTTGAGCAAAACTTGATTAGAATTGGGCAGCACCAAACTGGAAGTGGTTAGGAGCTCTCTAGAGGAAAGACTTCCATGGAGGAGAGGCAGAGCAAGCAAGGAGTTACTTGCTTGGCTGTAGCTTAAGAATTTGCTTTACTTGGAAAGAGGTGGCTCTGTGTAATTAGCTGTGCTTGGGTTTTAATCTCTTAATGTTGAGAGACTTATTGGCTTAGGGTTTCCTGTGATTATGTAGTCTCCTAAGGCACTAAAGCCACCTCAGTCTAATGGCCTCTCTGTTTATTTAATTTAATGTTACCTTCCATATTTTCTCCTTGTCTTTGACTTTTAGCATTTTTTTATGGTGTGTGTTTTAGGTCTTATTAGATTAATCCTACTTGGAGTTTGTTGAGATTCTTGGGTGTGTAGGTTATTGTTTTTCAATAACCTTGGAAAGTTTTTAGCTACTATTTCTTTAAAGACGTTTTTTCCCCTCCTTTCCTCTCCTGGTACTCCCATTTCATGTGATTTATAGATTTTACAATGTCCTACATTTCTCTGAGGCTTTGGTTTTTTCCTCCTTCATTCCCTTTTCTCTCTGATGTCAGCTTACATACTATCAATCACTGTATCTTCAAGTTCACTAGTTCTGTCTTATGCCAGTTCAGATCTACTCTTGAGCCCTTCTGGTAATTTTTTAAAAACTTTAAGTTCTGTGAATGTATAGTTCTGTGACTGTATAATGTGAAATTTTAGTTCTGTGAATGTATAATGGCTACTTTGGAATCGGTTCCCATAAATCCAACGTTTGGTCACTCTCACAGGTAGTTTCTGTGGCTACTTTTTTCATGATGTATACATGGGTCATGCTGTCATACTTGCCTGTTCCTTCACATGCCTTGAAATACTTTGTTAGAAGCTGAATATATTAGATTAGATATTATAGCAGCTCTGGGTATTGGTCTGCCACCCTTTTGCTGATGATGAAGGCTTGTTATTGTTGTCTGTTTATTTGTTTAGTAACTGGCTGGATTCTTATAGTGAAGTAGCCTAAGGCCTTGAGGACTAGGAAAAGAGTTTGAGGTCTGAGTATTTATTCTAAGGGAGCCAGGCCCAGGGTAGAGCTTCTGATCCATTTTCCTGTGCCTGAGGCTCAGCACCGGGCATCTGGAGGCCAGAAGAGAAATACACAGGTCCACCCAGCCCTTCCCAGAAACAGGCCTCTGTGCAGGAGCTAAATACACAGGTCCACCCAGCCCTTCCCAGAAACAGGCCTCTGTGCAGGAGCTGGGGGGGAGGGAGCCCTGTGTTCTGGCTGCAGCAGTCCAGTGTGGAGTCTCTGCCTTGCTGAGTGGAGAGGGGAAAAGGAACAAGCTGTTTCCCACAGACTCCTGCCTCTTTTTCTGAATTTTCATACTCTTAATAGATATCTCTTTTTTGTTTTTGTTTTGAAGACTGTTTCTAGAGGCTTCCAGTGATTGGGAGTTATTATATAGTATTGACCAGTTGCACTGGGAAGTGGGTCAGCAGAACTCCTCCTTCTGGAAATCAGTCTCCTATATGCTGCTACGTGATTTTAACATCTTTCTTTTAAGAAGGGTGGGTGAACTTTTAAGAACCCTTCAATTCAGGAGATTGCAATACTTCTTACTTCAGTCTTACAGACTTGGGATATAGAAATTCATGTTTTAATCAGACTTAAGGAATATGTAGATCTGTATAAAGAAGACCCAAGGATAAAAGGGAACTTATATATTCTTAATCTTCACGTTGATGTATTCTATGAAACTCCCATTAGTAATAAATTATACAGGCATACCTCAAAGATACTGGATTCAGTTCCAAACCACCCCAATAAAACAAATACTGCAGTAAAGCAAGTCACACAGATATTTTGGTTTATCAACACATAGAAAAATTATGTTTATGTTTATACTGTACTGTTGTCTGCTAAGTGTGAAATAGCATGATGCTTAAAAAACAGTGTATACAGTGGAATATTACTCAGCTATAAAAAAGGACACATTTGAGTCCATTCTAATGAGGTGGATGAAACTGGAGCCTATTATACAGAGTGAAGTAAGTCAGAAAGAAAAACGCCAATACAGTATACTAACGCATATATATTGGATTTAGGAAGATAGTAACAACAACCCTATGTGCAAGACAGCAAAAGAGACACAGATATAAAGAACAGACTTTTGGACTCTGGGAGAAGGTGAGGGCGGGATGATTTGAGAGAATAGCTTTGAAACATGTATATTACCATATGTGAAACAGACCACCAGTCCAAGTTCGATGCATGAGACAGGGCACTCAAAGCTGGTGAACTGGGACCACCCAGAGGGGTGGGGTGGGGAGGGAGGGGGAGGGGGGTTCAGGGTGGGGGACACATGTACATCCACGGCTGATTCCATATATGGCAAAAACCACCACAATAAAGTCATTAGCTTCCAATTAAATAAATAAATTAAAAAAAAAACAGTGTGTATACATACTGTTGGAGAAGGAAATGGCAACCCACTCCTGTAGTCTTGCCTGGAGAATCCCATGGACAAAGGAGCCTGGCGGGCTACAGTCCATGGGGTCTCAAAGAGTTGGACACGACTGAGTGACTAACACACATACATACTTACTGTAATTAAAAAATAAACCTGTTATAAAAATGGCACCAATAGACTTACTTGACACAGGGTTGCCACAGACCTTCAATCTGTAAAAAACTCAATATCTACGAAGTGCAATAAAGCAAAGTCTGATCAAACAAGGCATACCTGTACCTAACCTTGCAGCAGTTGTTAGTTGTAGACTATTTGCTTATTTTCTTTTGTGCTGGTTAGGATTTTTCTTTACCCAGATGTTTTGCAGATGTTTATCTCTAAAGCATCCACTCCTAACATTTGTTTGCTCTATTTTCTGTCTCTCTGGAGTGATTTTACTTTAGTGAAACTGGTCCTTGATGTGAGAAGATGAGGGAATGGTGATTCGCCACTTCCTTCTCTCCATCAGGGACACATGTCTCAAGTCCCTTCTGTGTACTCAGAGAGATCTAAGGCCTGATTGCTCTTCAAGATATTTATTATCTAATGGTTAGATAAGTATATATTAATACTTTAAAAGTAAACCACAAGGTGTGATTTTACAATCTTCCCAAGAAGGAAAGGGCTTCTCAAGTGGCACCAGTGGTAAAGAACCCACCTGCTGATGCAGGAGACGAAAGCGATGCAAGTTCAATCCCTGGGTCGGGATGATCCCCTGGAGGAAGGCATGGCAGCCCACTCCAGTGTTCTTGCCTGGGAAATCCCATGGACTGAGGAGCCTGGTGGGCTGTTGTCCATAGGGTCGGTCGCAAAGTGACTTAGCACACTGAAGAAGGAAGAGGACTCGGGATGGGGTTAGAAACCTGCAGAAAGTAGAAAAGGTTTACAACAACCAAATGTTTAACATGGTAGAAATTTAATAAACAAAGAATTATGTAAACAGAGTGAGAGACAGCATGGTATGGTAATCGTCCTGGGAGTCCTGACCCTGCCTCATTTTAACTCCCTGGCTAGGGTTGGGCAAGTAACTAAACTTGTTTGTGATTCAGTCTCTTTAGGTAATGAAAATAAGAACTGAGCAACTACAAAGGATAGTTGGATGAACCAAATGAAATAATACATTAGAATAATGCCTAGTTACTACCCTCATCACCGTGGTCTTGATCACAGGTTTTCTGAGCCCCAGTGATTTTTGGATAGTATTAATTGGTAGTGTCATCAGACTTCATGGAGGTCAACATATCTCCAGTGTTTAGTAAAGTTTTAAAAACTTAAGTATACCTTCATAAAAGTACACAGCTCATTAAGTATACAGCCCAATGAATTATCATGAAGTGAATCCATTTATGTAGCCAATACCCAGATTATGGCAGAAAACAACAAAATTCTGTAAAGCAGTTATCCTTCAATTAAAAAATATATTAATGAAATAAAAGAAATAAATTCACACAAAACTTTCTCCTCATGTACATTTCTGGCCATTCCCCACTCACCAAAGATGACCACTGTTTTAGTTTTTATTGCCATAGATAAGCTCTGCCTGTTTTGAACTTTATATATATATATATATATATATATATATATATAATCTAAGTGTATCGTCTTCTATGCTTTGTCTTTTCTCATTTTATTATCTTTGTGAAACTCATTCATGTAGCAGTGAATCCTGTAGTAATTCTTTCATTCTTTTTGCTGCATAGTATTTCATTACATGAATATCCTGCTGCTTATCCATTTTTTTCTTGGCAGTTTTTTTTCTCTCTTTTGTTACCTGACTTTGGGAACATCATAGACTCTTTGTGTTCTAGATATGAGTCCATTGTATTACATGTATCTTTTCTCTTTGGCTTCTTTTTGCCTACCTTTATTGATGCTCATTCATTAATAGAAATTCTTAATACTGTTACAGATCAGTTATGGTTGAAACTTTACCTTTATAATTATTGCTTTGTTTAGCTTAGGAAACTTTTGCTTGTCTCAAAGTCATGAAGTCAATTTCTGGAAACTTTATTATCCTATCTAGTTACATCTTAGAATGGAATTTTCTACATGGTTTGAGATAATGGTAAAGTTTCAGTTAGTTTTATATAGATATCCAAGTGGTCCTGCACTATTTCTTGGAATTATTTCTCTATTTTCTTTCATCTTCCCTTGATTAATTTCTTGTGCCAGTACCACAGCTATAATTATATAGCTTTATAACAAATCCTCATTTCTGGTATATAAACTCTTTACATTTTTTGTTACTTAAGATTTGTGAGGGGTGGGCTATGTTTGGCCCTTTATATTTTACTGTTTTAGGAACTATCTCATCAATTTGCATATGCACATTCACAATTCACACACAACCTCCTAGGATATGATTGGGATTGCTATGAATCTATAAGTCAGTTTGGAGCAAACTGGCATCTTTACAACAGTGATTTTTCCAATCTGTGAACAAGACATCCTTTCATTTATTTCAGTTCAGTTCAATTCAGTCGCTCAGTCGTGTCCGACTCTCTGTCACCCCATTGACTGCAGCACACCAGGCCTCCCTGTCCATTACCAACTCCCAGAGTTTACTCAAACTCATATCCATCGAATCAGTGATGCCATCCAACTATCTCATCCTCTGTTGTCCCCTTTTCCTTCCGCCTTCAATCTTTCCCAGCATCAGGGTCTTTTCAAATGAGTCAGTTCTTCCCATCAGGTAGCCAAAGTATTGCAGTTTCATCTTCAGCATCAGTCCTTCCAATGAACACCCAGGACTGATCTCCTTTAGGAAGGACTGGTTGGATCTCCTCGCAGTCCAAGGGACTCTAAAAAGTCTTCTTCAATACCACAGTTCAAAAGCATCAGTTCTTCAGCACTCAGCTTTCTTTATAGTCCAACTCTCACATCCATACATGACTACTGGACAAACCACAGCTTTGACTAGACAGACCTTTGTTAGCAAAGTAATGTCTCTGCTTTTTAATATGCTACCTAGGCTGGTCATAACTTTCCTTCCTGGGAGCAAGCGTCTTTTAATTTCATGGCTGCAGTCACCATCTGCAATGATTTTGGAGCCCGAGAAAATTCTCTCACTGTTTCTACTGTTTCCCCATCTATTTGCCTTGAAGTAATGGGACCAAATACCATGATCTTAGTTTTCTGAATGTTGGATTTTAAGCCAACATTTTCACTCTCCTCTTTCACTTTCATCAAGAGGCTCTTTAGTTCTTCGCTTTCTGCCATAAGGGTGGTGTCATCTGCATATCTGAGGTTATTGATATTTCTGCCAGAAATCTTGATTCCAGTTTGTGCTTCATCCAGCCCAGCATTTTTCATGATGTACTCTGCATATAAGTTAAATAAGCAGGGTGACAATATACAACCTTGACGAACTCCTTTCCTGATTGGGAACCATTCTGTAGTTTTATGTCCAGTTCTAACTGTTGCTTCCTGACCTGCATACAGATTTCTCAAGAGGCAGGTCAGGTGGTCTGATATTCCCATTTCTTTAAGAATTTTTCACAGTTTGTTATGGTCCACACAGTCAGAGGCTTTGGCATAGTCAATAAAGCAGAAGTAGATGTTTTTCTGGAACTCTCTTGCTTTTTGAATGATCCAGTGGATGTTGGCAATTTGCTCTCTGGTTCCTCTGCCTTTTCTAAATCCAGCTTTAACATCTGGAAGTTCACGGTTCATGTACTGCTGAAGCCTCACTTGGAGAATTTTGAGCATTACACTGCTAGCTTGGGAGATGAGTGCAATTGTGCAATAGTTTGAGCATTCTTTGGCATTGCCTTTCTTTGGGATTGGAATGAAAACTGACCTTTTCCAGTCCTGTGGCCACTGCTGACTTTCCCAAATTTGCTGGCATATTGAGTGCAGCACTTGCACAGCATCATCTTTCAGGATTTGAAATAGCTCAACTGGAATTCCATCACCTCCACTAGCTTTGTTTGTAGTGATGCTTCCTAAGGCCCACTTGACTTCGCATTCCAGGATGTCTGGCTCTAGGTGAGTGATCACACACCATCATGATTATCTGGGTCGTGAAGATCTTTTTTGTATAGTTCTTCTGTGTATTGTTGCCACCTCTTTGAATATCTTCTGCTTCTGTTAGGTCCCTACCATCTCTGTCCTTTATGGAGCAAATCTTTGCATGAAATGTTCCCTTGGTATCTCTAATTTTCTTGAAGGGATCTCTAGTTTTTCCCATTCTATTGTTTTCCTCTATTTCTTTGCATTAATCACTGAGGAAGACTTTCTTATCTCTCCTTGCTATTCTTTGGAACTCTGCATTCAAATGGTTATATCTTTCCTTTTCTCCTTTGCCTTTCACTCTCTTCTTTTCTCAGCTATTTGTAAGGCCTCCTCAGACAGCCATTTTGCTTTTTTGCCTTTCTGTTTCTTGGGGATGGTCTTGATCCCTGTCTCCTGTACAGTGTCATGAGCCTCCGTCCATAGTTCATCAGGCACTCTGTCTATGAGATCTAGTCCCTTGAGTCTATTTCTCACTTCCAGTGTGTAATTGTAAGGGATTTGATTCAGGCCATACCTGAACAGTGCGTTCTCTTGGCAAAACTCTGTTAGCCTTTGCCCTGCTTCATTCTGTACTCCAAGGCCAAATTTGCCTGTTACTCCAGGTGTTTCTTAACTTCCTACTTTTGCATTCCAGTCCCCTATAATGAAAAGGACATCTTTGTTGGGTGTTAAGTTTATTTAGGTTAACTTTATTTCAATGAGATTTTTCAGTTTATAGTTATGCATAATTTGTTAGATTTGTTCCTAGGTGTTGATTCTTATTGTGTTGTTTTAAAATGTATATTATATAGTTATTTCTAGGACATAAAATGTTAATGTTTATGTATATTGCTGTCATATCCACCATTTTGTTAAACTCCGTTATTAATTCTGTGATTTTGTCTTTAGAGCCTTTGATTTTTTTGCTTACTCAGTCATTCGATTTATGAAGAATGACAGTTTCTTTCTTTTTAGTCCTTTGGGGCAGGGAGTGGAGGGGGGGCATTGATTATAATGGCCAGAAATTCCAATAAAGTGTTAAATAGAAGTGATTGTAGATATCTTTTCCTTGTTGCTTATCTCAGAGCCAAAGGTTTCAGCATTTTACAACTAAGTATGATATTTGCTATATTTCTTTTGATAACTTCCTCTCACATAAAAGAAGTTTCCCTCTATTCTTAGCTTACTTAAAGTTTTTATTGTAAGTGTACGTTTTCTGCATTTGTTTAAGTAATTATACATGTATTCTTCCTTATGTTAATGTAATGAATTAAACTGATTAATTTTCTAATGTTAAAGCCAGTCTTGGATTTCTGATATAAACCTAACTTGGTTATGAATTTAGTCTGATTTGATAAGCTGATATTTGCTTTTGCATCTGTGTTTATCTTGTGATATATTTTTTATCAGAGTTTGTCTCAATGCTACTCATAAAAAGAATTAAAATGTGTTTTCTTTTTCTTCTATTTTATCAGAAAAATTTACTGATACAGCTATCCTGGCCAGAATTTTTATCTGTGGGAAGGTTTTTAGTTACAGATTCAGTTTCTCAAATAGTTAGGATTCTCTTGATTTTTCCATTTCTTCTTGTATCATTTTATCTTGATACATTATTTTTCTTAGAATTTATTTCATTTAAATTTTAAATGCATTGTTAGGAACTTGATTAGTTTTTTTCAGAAATCTAACCTTTGGCTTGGTTAATTATCTTGAATGCTAATTTCTATTATGATATTTTCCTTGATGGTTGGATTATTTACAAATATATTGATTAATTTCCAAACATTGTAATTCCCTATCTGTATTACTGATTTTCAGCTTAATTCTACCATCGTTAATTCACGTATCAGTACTTCTCAAACTGTCTTGATAGAGGACTTTTTTCCCCCCAATCTCTGTTGGGCTGGTAACTTTTGTAAAATATAACAAAAATGATTTTATTAGAAAATTAGAAAATTGAAACACGATATGTAAGCTCTAAGCCCTGACTTTTCATCATTCTTTGAGTCTGCAGACACCCGGTGTTACTCTCGGCTGTAGGATTTCCGGAGAACTTGCTCTCAGTTTCCACACCTAGTTTAGCTCAGTGACTCTCACGGTGGTTCAGTAACACCCGCACCCCAGCACTGATCCGCGGAACACAACTCAGGTAGCACTGCTTATTGTGATTTGAGTCTTTGAAGTTTGTTGAAACTTGGGTTAGATCTCCGCACATGGGCGACTTCAGTAAATGTTCTGTGTGCTGTTTAAAAGGAGGTCACTCTGCAGTTGTAGGATGGAGTGTTTTTTGTATGTCATTTAGATCAAATGTGTTCAGTATTTCTTTTTATCTAATTCTTCCATGGATTACTGAGAGAGGTGTATTAAATCTTCCATTGATTATGGATTCATGTGTTCCCCCTTTAGTTCTGTCCTTGTTTTTCTTAATATATCTTGAACCTATGTTATCAGTTCAGTTCAGTTGCTCAGTCGTGTCTGACTCTTTGTGACCTCATGAACTACAGCATGCCAGGCCTCCCTGTCCATCACTAGCTCCCAGAATTTACCCAAACTCATGTCCATTGAGTCGGTGATGCCATCCAGCCATCTCATCCTCTGTCGTCCCCTTCTCCTCCTGCCCCCAATCCCTCCCAGCAGCAGGGTCTTTTCCAATGAGTCAACTCTTTGCATCAGGTGGCCAAAATATTGGAGTTTCAGCTTCAACATCAGTCCTTCCAATGAACACCCAGGACTGATCTCCTTTAGGATGGACTGGTTGGATCTCTTTGCAGTCCAAGGGACTCTCAAGACTCTTCTCCAAAACCACAGTTCAAAAGCATCAATTTTTCAGTGCTCACCTTTCTTCACAGTCCAACTCTCACATCCATACATGACAACTGGAAAAACCATAGCCTTGACCAGACGGACCTTTGTTGGCAAAGTAACGTCTCTGCTTTTTCATATGCTATCTCGGTTGATCATAACTGTCCTTCCAAGGAGTAAGCGTCTTTTAATTTCACGGCTGCAGTCACCATCTGCAGTGATTTTGGAGCCCAAAAAAATAGTCTGACACTGTTTCCACTGTTTCCCCATCTATTTGCCATGAAGTGATAGGACTGGATGCCATGATCTTAGTTTTCTGAATGTTGAGCTTGAAGCCAACTTTTCCCCTCTCCTCTTTCACTTTTATCAAGAGGCTCTTTAGTGCTTCACTTTCTGCCAGTAGGGTGGTGTCATCTGCATATCATATGTTATCAGATATATTCAAATTTAAGATTGGCCCTTTTAACGCTTTGAAATTTCTCCCTTTTATTGCTAGTGTTGGATTTTGCCTTAAAGTGTACTTCATCTGATAATTAGCATACCAGTGCCAACTTTACTTTCATTGGTGTGTGCCTTTTTATATTGTTTAAGAAAGATGGTCTCAAAAAAAAAAAGATGGTATCTTGTAACCAACATATAGTTTCCTGGTTAATTTATTCATCAACCATATTGAGATATAATTTGCATACAATAAAATATGTATTTAAATGCACAGTTTGCTGAGATTTGACAAATACATACACCCATCTAACACTAGCATAATGAAGACATAGAACATTTTAAAGCTCAAAAGGTTCCTTGGTGTCCTTTCTCATTGCTAGTCTCTGCTCCATCTTGAGCAATCACTATTCTACTTTCTTCCAATGTAGATGTGTTTCATGTAAGTGGAATTGTATAGTATGTACTATTTTGTGTCTGATTGCTTTGAAGACAGGAAGCAGTACAGAATGTTGGACTAATCACAGCACATTTCCTTATCTCCAGGGTCTTGACCCTCAGGTCCTGGCTGACTTGGTAGACCTCCAGTGCCTTCATACTGATGTGTTTGAATTTTATTGAAGTCTTCTAATTGGTATCAATGGGAGGGGTGGTCTAAAACCTAATAGTCCATGAGAGCCCAAAGCTGAAGAGCTCCAGTAGCCATATAGTGAAAGTACAAAGGTTCAGAGATAAAGTATGAGGGTGAGTATTCTAATTCAGTGGAATCCAGATGATTCCCCCAAGAAATCTGAACAGGACTGAAAGATTCAAAAGTGTATTTTTTCCATTAAATAAAGGATATGTATCCTATATATTTTATATCGGTCAAGATTTAGTGCCAGAAACAAGGTGTTTTAAGCAGAAGAGCATTTAGTGCAGGAAATGAATGGTTCTAAATTGTTGGGAGGTCTAAAGGAGTAAGTTTTAGACTTGGCTTGCAAGAATGGCTCCGCTGGTAATTACGGAGATGCTCTGTCAGAGGAGCTACTCATTGACTGCCTCAGGGACCCCCACTAGAACTGTACAAAAAGCTTAGTTGCTGCCATCACAACACCACGGTCTCACTTGCTAGCAGCAGTAAAAAGAGGCCCAGCAAGAAAGCCTTTCTCTTTTCTGCTTTCCAGATTTCACAAGAGTGCCTCCCACAGATCCTAATTTGAATCAAACACCGTTCAATGGGTGTGTGTGTGTGTGTGCGTGCATGTGTGTGTGGTTGCTCAGTCATGTCTGACTCTTTGTGACCCCACGGACTGTGGCCTGCCAGGCTCCTCTGTCCATGGAGTTTTCCAGGCAAGAACACTGGAGTGGGTTGCCATTCCCCTCTGCAGGGGATCTTCCCGACCCAGGGGTCAAACCCAGGTCTCCTGCATTGCAGGCGGACTCTACCACTGAGCCACCAGGGAAGCCCCCAAAGGGAATATAGGAATTGTAATTTTTGGCTTAGGAACTTTCCCAAGTTTTAGGAAGATAGAATAAGGGTAGTATGAGAACTGAACCGAAAGTTTCAGCCATGCACATAAGTGAAAAGTCCAGTGTCCCTCTCACTAAACGAGGGTGAAGGGTAATTCAGTGTTATTCAAAATAAACTGTCAGTTGTTTCCTCTAGCATTCCCATCAATAAATATAATGTTTAATGAGACTTTCGATCTTCTGTGCTTTTTTTTTCCCCTTTCTGTTAACTGAGCATATTATGACCAATGATTGAAATATCCAGAATGCATTTCAGTCAATTAAAGGTTATGTTTGAGTTCAATTGATACTTTAATATTTGTGGAGGATATACAAGATGCCTGGCATTACCTTGGTAACTCTAAAAAGGGAAACAGCTTATCACCAAGAGTGACATTACCTAATTCTGAGATCATTTTCAAAGATAATCCTGATACCAATTTATGTCATAACCAAGCGCATATGGAAACTCGCATCAATTTCATTTCTGATTCTTATTGTGTATTCAAGGTCACTCTGATACATTCGTTCCGTAAGTGTTTATAGCAGTTCAGATCTTGATATGAAAATGTCAGTGATCTCCTCAAGGGTAGAAAGCTAAACATAGCTCCTTGAGCATTGCCCTTACGTTGCTGATTTGTTTCCTGCTTCCCTTTTCCTTCTAAAATGGATGGTGTGATAGCAGTAAAAGGCTCGGATAAAGTCAGGGCAGCACACACACCAGTGCTGTCTAGATGCTTTTTGTGTGGTTTGTTGTGAGCTACTGAGGTCTTAAGATGTTTTCAACAGCTGTGGGTCGTTTGTACTCAAGGCGGAGAATAAAAAATAAAAACAAGCACAAAGAGACTGGTGAGCTGGACTGTTAGCTCGAGCGCTAAGCATGAATGTGTGAAGGACTAGAAGTTAGAAGGCGTATCATGCATAAATGTTTTTAGTGTGACAGTTTGGGGCCAGTATTTTTATATGTAAGAGAGCTCCTGCTTGTCATTTATAACAATTCTGAATTTGAAATTCACTTAAATTTTCCTCTTGCTCTTTACATTAGAAATAATTCATTGTGAAGAACTCTGAAAACTGACTTTGTTTTATTTAAGGCTCAGTGACTCTGTCTGTGCTTCATAAGTATTCTGATGGGACTGTGTCAGAGAGCAGGGAGCATACCCTTTAATGTTATTTTTATTATCACTGATTTATTATTTATCATAGTATTTACTAATATTTACCAGTATTAGTAAAATACTTTTAGAGCTTGGCAGTATATAGTTGCCTTTTTAACGTATTTTTGTGAAAATGTAAGGTTTGATAAAACTCTGAAGGCACCCTTGGATTGCTTTACCTCCTTCAGAAAGATAACTTCCTTCATAGAAGAATATTCTTTCCTTAAAAACAAACAAAAAAATACAGTCTTGGAGAAGGACCGTTATTTTATTTACCTAACCATCCACTTCAGAAAATTCTCTGGTCAGATATTCGGCATTTGAAAGGTAATGTCTGACCAGTGAAATGTTTGAGTGTATTTTAAATTACTCCTGATCATAAGTTTCTTTATTTTTCTCAGAGATTATCGTTAATGATTGTTAGGTATCTGTAGTGCTTCATTGAACGAGTTTAATTTATCCTGTTGTGATTTCTAGAGAGCTTATAAAATAATTTGTCAGGGCATGAATGTGTGGGGAAATATCAGAGAAGTCTAATTGAGTGTTTTTCTTTATTTGAGACTTTAAAAAATGTCAATAGTGAAGTGTCTTTTAATCCATTTTCTTCTCTGTCCTCTCAGGTGGATCTCCTTACTTAGCAATCAAAATTAATGAAGCAAAAGACTTGCTAGAAGCAACCACCAAACACTGATGGATACTCAGGGACCGCTCTGACGGAGAAAAGGGGGACCTTATGAATACAGTCCTGCAGATTAATGTAGACCATGGCCTGCGTGATGTTCATACAAGTGCTGACCACAGTCGTTTCTTCCGTGACCAAGCTATGTAATAAAAAAAGATGAGCAGTCTGCCTTTGTATTATCTTTCAAAGGAGCACATGAAAATTCTAGCACTGATCTTTCCCCCTTATTTTCTTCCTCCCTCTGATAGTCATACATTTGAAGTCCCCCCTCCCCAGCACCTGCAACAGTGTAGTTATCAGTAATATGATTGGAATTTGTGAGCAAGAGTGCAGAATTTCTTGCTGCTTATATTTATGCTCGCATTGTCCCTTGTTTCTTCAAAGGAATTTAGCACTCTGCCTACGTGAGGTGCTTTAAATGTTTTGAGACGAAACCCTGACTGCCACCCCAGGAAAGTGATCTGAAGCTTGATGGAATTTACAAAAGGGTGTTTTGTAAAGCAGTGGTTAGGAAAGAACACTGCTCTCCCAGAGATCCCACGGCTGACGCATGAGAACTTGGAGAGCTGCTAAAATGATTAAAGGTTTACAGAATGAGCCCTGTGAGGAAAGCCTGGAAGTTGCTGGGAGAAGTCTGAGGGATTCGTACTTAATTATATAGTCTTCTGGTACTGTGTATTTATTCAATTATTCATTCTACAAATATTTATTTACCACCTGTAGCCTGTGAAGCACTGTAGGGGTCCTCAAGAGTTCCAGGTGTGAACCAGGCACGGATCCTGACCCAAAGGAACTTACATTTAGAGGAAAGATAAACCACAGGAGTACTATTAGCGAGTCACAGATGATATGCCAAAGAAGTTCAAAAAAAAGAATATTTTACACCGGGCATCAGGGGGTGCTTCATAGAATCAGTAGCGTAGAGCTGGGCTTTAAAAACAGTGAGATATACCATATGATGGGTGAGTCAGCTCTTCTGAGATGAGTCAGAATTAGCAGAAAAAGGGTATATTAGTTCGATTGGAGTGCAGGGTTTCTCCAAAGCAACGGATGAACACACAATCTGGAAGGGCTGGCCTGTAATGTACAGTGCATTCAGTTTCTTATTTTTTTTTTTTTTTTTGCTCAACACAGCCCCTGGTCATCATCACTTTACTATTCTAAAAGGGAGAAAAGAGACAGAGTCAGAATACCAGCATTATTTTCTTGTACTCCTTTACAACAATGAGTTCATCCCAGGTTATTGCATTTCATCTATCTTAAAATGCTTTTGTAATAATCTAGATGCATCTTTCATTTTATGACATCCTGTAGTTAGGGAGTTCTCAGCACTGGTGATATTGACTCATTGAGCTGCTAATTCCTCCTGTGGGGTGCTCTCCTGTGTATGGTAGGATGATTAGCAACATCTTTGCCTGCACCTAAGAAAGGCCAGGAGCGCCCCCTCCAAGTTGTGATAACCGAAAATGTGTCTAGATGTTGCCAAATGTTCCTTGGAGGGCAAAATTGCCCCAGGTAGAGAGCCACTGCTCTAAATGTTAACAGTGTTTTCCTTTGGTACATAAAATAATGGATGACCTGACTTAAAATTGATTCTCAGAGTCACTAAAATATGGTTCTTGCTTTAAAATCCCCATGTGTGTCACAGTTTTTTTGTGCTTTAGTATATTTTCCTGTCCACTGCTAGCCCTGTGCCTTGAATGCCCTCCTGATACCCAGATCTCCACGTGTTCAAAGCCTGGAGATAGTTCAAGGCCAAGCTGAAATGTCTGTCCCTCCTTTTCTGGTGCTTCCAGCAAAAGTAATCCCATGAATTGTCAGCTCTCAGCAAACAAGGACCGTATCTGTCTTGGTCACTGCTACATTGACACTCAATAAATAATTGTTAGATGAACGAATATATTCCCGTAGCACTTTATTCCTCACGTTTGGACCTTGTGAAACAACTCTTTGTGTAACATGACTTATTTCTTCTACAAAAGTACAAGAACCTTTAGAGCAAGAATCTTATCATTTGTCTTTGTAACCTTCTTAAGTGTGGAGCACTTGGGACTTTGTAGACATCATAAAGTTGTAAGTACTAAAAATGTTTTTTGAATACTGTGCTTCAAAAAATGTTACCACTACTTTTGAAATGTGCAATATTGGGGTACCTGTTAAGAACATACCTGTTAATTCATATCATTTTCTAGTCCACACTGTGTTCATGAAAATTTAAGTCCCCAGCATTAGCTTGAAATGTCCTTCATTCTGTTATCATTTATCTGCTGAGTGTGTGCCCCCAAATCAGACAGATCTGGTTTTAAGTACTATCTTCCTCTCGCATGATCTGGGGCAGTTAATCTGCAAGGCTTTAATTGCCTCATCTGTAAAATAGAGAAAATAATAACCCTATCTAAAAAGGTTGTTATATGGAATAAGTTTGTATAAAGCATTTAGTCGTATAGCAAATGCTCAAGAAATGCAATTATTGCTTCTTTTATCCCCTCTGTGAGAATACCTTGAACTAAGATTTGGTGTATGTTCCAGTAATCACTGATTTTACTCTTGAATTTGCCGTTTAAGTAATGCATGGTAGAGACAGTTCATCTCCATTCATGAAGCATCAACTGGAACTGTTGGCTTGGAGGTTAACTGGGGGTGTCGGCCTGGAGCCTCTGCACCCCTGTACAGAGGTATCATCACATCACAGCAGCTGGGGTCTAAGAGACAGGAAGTGGAAGCTTCAAACTGAGCCTGAGTCTGAAAACTAGCAGTTTTGATGGAAAACTCATGGAGCCCCCCAAGATTCAAAAGAAGACATATAGACAATTGTGAAAGAATTAGTGACCATTGAGTGATTATCACTTTAATATGTAGCAGGTCTGGATTTCCACCCCCCACCCCTTAATCAAATCAGCCAAGGCTTTGCCTTTATTGCCTTTAAAAAATTCTCCAGGAATATAGAATTTAAGTTCAACCAACTGGTGTAGTTTCAGGTGATACAACTCTTATTTTAGGTAGATATTAATTCAGTAGTAAGTCTCAGAATACTTATAAATGCCAGAATACTTATGAAATTGGCTAAGCAGCTACCCATCCTCAACTCCTTATTATCTGTAGAAAGCTTATTTGAATGGTTACCTATGTTCGGTAAGTATTGCCTTTATATATTTGCTATTTTTGAAGATTCTTCTTAGTTAAGTTCTTTGTTGATGTTGCAGTTTTAGTTTATTCTTACATCTTAGATGCAGTCTGAGGGAGCAGGAAAGACCTTTTGAAAACAAGGCAGTTACTTCCCAGATTCCAGAGAAAGTGTAAGTCAGGCTGACAGTTAACTAAAGGGGGCACAGAATGCCATTTATGGTATGGTTGATGGTGCCAGTCTCCAGCTTGAAGTCAAAAGTAGAAGTTTAATAAGGACAAAAGTGTGTTCATTGTGGGAGACATTGTTTTATTTCATTTTCCAATCATTTCCTTCTTTTGGTTTGAAGTGCATTTTGGTTATTCAGCAAATAGAATATTTACTATATCAGGCAATGAAAATACAAAATTGGCTCATTTTTAAAATGCGTTGGATTCTCAAACAGAAGGAAGAACAGATTCTTAGAGAAGTTTTCACCCTCCCCCGATGCTTTTGAATTAAGAAATACTAAGACTTGTATGATTGGGTATGTTTGTGATTACCCAGCAGGGTCATAAGAAATAACATACTTTATCCCAAGTATAGAAATCCTCTGGTTGTCATGGGGGACCTTGAAAGAGCTTGCAGTGATGAATCTGCAACACATTTGGTGATTAGCTTAAGGTAGCTTCATGACATTGTGGGGGAAGATGAATCAGCCAGGCTGTTAATGTCAAAAATACAGTTTCTATGACTCCACCCACTTAGGATGAACTCCAGAGGCTGCAGTGAGAAGTGAAGTACCCAAGGAAGCCAGCTCATTTCTCACAGGGGGAACTGTGCCATCCACAAACGCTCTGCACCTCGCCCAGCACCCCCTGAACAAAGGCCTCTGGCAGCCGGGAGGGTTTGCTAGCAGCGGAGTAGACGAGACGCGTCAGCACCAAGCCTCCCTCGTGATGGAAAGGCAGCCCAAAGGGCATGTCCTGTTAGCACCAGGTCAGTATCATCCGCTTGTCAAAAACAGGCCGTGAAGTATGAGACAGAATCGTACTTACAGTGCAGTTAGACACATTAGGAGATTAGTTAATATACTAGCTGGAAAACTTGATTCTCTGGGCTCATTTTTTAGGTGGAATCTTAGTGATCTGGATCACTGCCCACCAGTGAAATTGCTGGACTTGGTAGACAAAGAAAATGTTCCTTCTAATGATTTTTATGAGCTGAGTAGCTATTGTTCCCAGCTGAGTGCTCTTTTCCTTTTTTTATTGTTGCTGAGCAAAGAATTTATAAAAAGCTTTCCCTTTTTTTTTCTTTTTTATTAAAAACCCTGCTCAATTGAAATGGAAGTTCATTAAGTACTGTTCATTTCTCTTCCTGTCATAATAGCCCTACCCCCCTCTGCTGTATTCAGCAGTGCCTGGCAGCACTGGTCAACATTTTAAGTCTGAACAGACTATTATATAGATGTAGATATGCAATATCCAACATCAAGAGGAAGTTTAATTTCACGTGGGCAGAATAGGATCACTCAGGCTAAATGTTGACCATAAATTTCAAAGCTTCACCTCAATTTAGAGGGTGGGGGATGCCCGTGGAAAATTAAATCAACAGTCAGAAACTGTTAGGCCAAGCGGCCTGCCTACATTGTCTCTCTCAGTTTTCACAGCACCTTTCAAGAGATAGGTACTTTTTATTGTCCCCATTTTAGAGATGAAGAAACAAAGGCTCAGAGGCGTTTAAGAGCTTTGCCAAGAATCCACAGCTGGTTAGTGGTAAGACTGGGATCCAAATCCCGTTTGGCTTGACTCTGAAGCACATGTGTTGTTTAGCTGCTCAGTCGTGTCCTACTCTGCAGCCTCATGAACTGCAGCTCACCAGGCTTCCCTGTCCTTTACTATCTCCTTGAGTTTCTTCAAACTCATATGTATTGAGCAGTGATGCCCTCCAACCATCTCATCCTCTGTCGCCCCCTTCTGCCCTCAGTCTTTCCCAACATCAGGGTCTCTTCTTTTTTCTTTGCATCAGGGGGCCAGAGTATTGGAGCTTCAGCTTCAGCATCAGTCCTTCCAGTGAATATTCAGAGTTGATTTCCTTTAGGGTGGACTGGTTTGACCTTGCTGTCCAAGGGTTCATTGCACTAATTGTAGGTATGTGGGAATCATGGTAGAAGGAAGGGCGTTAAGAAGCTCTTGGCTCAATTTTTGATGAGCCAAGTTTGGGAAATAGGTTTATGGGTGGATCCAGCATCACTTGGCATGAGCAGGGAGTAGTTAATGGCCTTCATTCTGGCCGGGAAGCTTGTGGTGTCCATCCAGCTGCTCACAGCAAAAGTTCAGTTGTAGAGTTTAGCAGTGTATGCTTCTCTAACTTAAAGTGGGGCTGGAGGGAACTGTGTTGAGATTTTATTTGAAACGTTCATGGGCAAAAGCTTTCAAGGAGAATGTCTAGAGCAAGGTTCAGAAAACAGCTTATGAAAGTGAAACAGCAGACCTTGGGGAGAGAAGAGAAATGAAGAAATTGCTCAATATAGGACAGGTGAGAATAAGAAGCCTGCATTTATTGAAAGACACAGTGAGGCAATGAAAAAAGGTTAAAAAGAGGCAGGTGAACTAAAAAGAAATAACTTACAGCTTGAAAGGGAATTTGAGTGCTCGGTAGAACTTTTCAAAATTACTTTCCTGTATTCCCAAGTATGGACTGGGTTATTGGTTCATGCCATGCTTTTATGCCAAATTCCAAAATTACACTTTGCACAAAGAGTTGAGTTGACCCATAGAACCTGAGTCATCAATCTGACTGAGTTTTTAAGGTTGTCACTTAACTTTCTATCCTTTCACCTGCTCTAATCAAATGGTGAAAAAGTTTAATTTCTAGAGATTTCTATCACCTCATGACTATAATACTCACAGCAGATTTGTGAGTTCCATGAACATAGGTATTCCTACATTAAAAAAATAAGAGCATTCCAAAGCCAACTCATCATCCTTTCTATTTATCTACTCTTGGATTATCAGTGCCTTTGTTCTTTCTTTCTATGAATGTGGATTACCAACAGTTGACTTTAAAACTGTTTACATTTTGGCTTCCATGCCTCTGGAATAGGACTGGTGAGCTGTCAGACTCTATTTGCACAGTCTGCATCTCCCATCTGGCCTGGAATGTTGGATGGCAGTGTTCAGAAAGAGCAGTGTGTACATACAGAAATGCAACCTTCTCTCATTGACCCCCTCGGAGCTGATTTATGCTTTGTCCTTAGCTTCTTGGTACTTAGCTATTCAGTTTGCATTCCATTTCACTGCATTTTGCACTCATATACTGCATTTTTGTTGGCTTTTTTTCCTCTTTGTAAGCAGATTTTTTTAATCCGATATATGAAAGTAAATTAATAATAAATACTCCCATGTTTGCTTTGCTTTAAAATTGTAAAGAATAAACTGTAAGATACTTTCATCTATTTTGTTTTCTGAATACAATCAATTAAATCTGACTTGCTAAAATTGAATTTATACTCAATTTTTCTGTTATACAACTCTTGAAGAAAAGACACTGACCTATGTGTTATGTAACTTCATTTGCCCCGTGAGCCCTCATACAGACCCTGCTCTAGTTTTTTTTCAGCCCTCCCTGCTGCAGGAGATGCTGGGCCCCATCGTCTCTGAGGACACAGTATTGATGGGTTCACTTCTAAAGGCAGCTATTGGAAACCAAAGTCATAGATGTGTGGATTCTCTCAGAAGCCATGAATGAAACTTGGGTTTTCACCTCTCATACCAAAACAGGCAAGGGAAAACACAGAAATCAGCCCAATGGTACTTTAAAACTAATTTTAGTATTTATCTCATAAGGTAAATGGGCTTCCCTCGTGGTTTCTGCTTGCTTGTTGTTTTTTTTTCTGAGGTATCCTCATGTCGGGCACTTCCCAGGTGGTGCAGCGGTAAAGAATCCACCTGCCAAGGCAGGAGACACAAGAGACGTGGGTTCCATCCCTGAGTCAGGAAGATCCCCTGGAGAAGGGCGTGGCAGCCCACTCCAGTATTCTTGCCTGGAGAATCCCCATGGATAGAGGAGCCTGGTGGGCTACAGTCCGCGGGGCCACAGTCGGACGCAACTGAGCACACGGCAGACACAGCACATCCTCATGTCAGTCTTTGGCCTGCAGCACTTTGGACTGCATAAAGAACTGTAAACATAGGCATTGGTAATAGAAATGCTGACACGACCCGACTGTCACCCCTGGAATATGTTACTGAATATGTCTGCACACATGCTGGGATCCCGTACTTGATGCAAGTGGAGGATGAGGTCGTTTCCAACGTCTAACGGGGAACGGATGTGCCCTCTATTTCTCCTCTCCCTCCCTTTCATCATCTGCCTCCCCGCCCCAACACACACACACACACACACCCCGCGCCACACACACACACCCCGCGCCACACACACACACACACACCCCGCGCCCCACACACACACACACACCCCGCGCCACACACACACACACACACACACACACACACCCGTGCCACACACACACACACACACACACCCGCGCCCCAGGGAATGGCCACAGCTTAATTATCTTCTCTTCTAAGCCCAGCTAGACCTGTGGAGCGTGGTGCCATCACTTAACACACACCCCTGGGAGAGTCTTACATTGTCGTGAGACACGGTGCTGTGACGTGTTTTCAAACCAGTGGAGGAAAGAGGATGGACCGCGCTGGGCCAACATAATGCGAAGAGAGTGCCTGCCGTCAAATGCAACCTCGGATCCTGTCTTATCAGGGGAGGAATATGTTTTCACAGCAGTCTGTGGTTTAAGCACAATATGCAGAATCGGTGAGCATGCTATATTTGACTGTGCTGATGGGATTTATTTATGGAACATCAGTTTCCTGTACAGACATAATTGAGTACATAGTACCATGATATGAGAACTGTAAGCGTACTGAGGGTGTGTGGGATATTTGACGTTAAGAAATGTTAACAATGAGGAAAATCAGAGAAAACCTGAAAATATGTAAATAATGAAATTATTCATTTGAATTTTTGCTCAAGATATATGTGAAGCAGCCACGTCCTCCATATTCTCTGTGGAAATATGAAACAAGTTAGATCTTAATGTGTCGCCATCTTCCTTTGGATTGATTTTTTTAAACAGAGCGATAATGCCTCAAGGATGGTTCCCAGGGTCTGGCATGTGGTTGGAGAATGTGCTGTTGGTTACAGCTTCTCCTCTTAGGGCTCCCAGTGGTGTACAGTGTCAGTAGGTCTGATGGCCTCTTGTATTTCTTTTTTTTTTTTTTAATTTAAAGTCTTTATTAAGTTTGTTACAATATTGCTTATGTTTTTGCTTTTTTGGCCGTGAGGCATGTGGGATCTGAGCTTCCCAAGCAGGGATCAAACCTGCACCCAGTGCATTGGAAGGCAAAGTCTTAACCACTGGACCACCAGGGAAGTCCTCCCTTTTGTATTTCTTAACATCAAGGGAGTAGGATGTTTTCCTCCCATAGCCTGGCTGACAGGCTTCTTTCCTGGGGAAAGAACAGTTGGGCTAAACTGACTGGAAATATCTGGAGCCGTGAATACCTCGTTAGCGGAGGTCAGCAGGTCAGGTGGTAATTGCTCAGAGCCCCATTCAGGGCCAGCGATGGAATTACCATAGTATAAATTGGCTTCAGGGGACAAATCGATCAACTGAAAGAGGTTTAACGATTTTTAGTGTTCAGTTACAATAAGGGTTCGACTTTCTGGATTCAGTGAAGGGATGTGTGGCAGTTGACTCTGCTTAATTTTAGGCTGTGTGTCCCCCATCTGACCCCCAGCAGCACCATTTCTCGTTCCCAAGGCTGCCTCAGCCTAAGACAGCTCTTGGTCTTTGCCGTCTGGGAGTTCCACATCCGCAGTGGCAGCGAGCATCCCTCCCTCCCCTGATGAGCCCATCGGCTTTGTCCTCTCCTACTCTTGGCCTTTTTTCTTTTTCACTCTTGCACCAGTTACGCCTCAGGACCCTCACTGCCTCGGGGTGCCTGGGTGACATTCCTCCTGGTCCGTCCATGAGCCCAGCCTGCCTCGCTTGCTTTCTCCTGGAAGACCTCCTGCCCGCCTGCCCATGGAGGGAGGTGGTGAGACTAATGAGAAAGGGATGAGAACCGAGGAGGAGAAATGCAGTGACTCTTCAGGACTCCTTGGAGAGACGTGTTTGTTCAAGGCATTAGTAGTATTTTTGCAGGGAACAGCAACATTGATTTTTCACCCACAAACCATTCTGCCTTTGCACAGAGTCACCAGAGCGTTGAACCTTTCTCTTTTGTAAATGGGCAAGGTGCCTCACCCATGGCCTAATAGCATGGACTTTGAGGCTGGTATTTTTTTATTTCCATCTCCAGGCATGAATCTTTGCTCCATTTTTCAGGTGGCTGGGTGCTCTTCTATTCACCAAAATCTGTCTTGGGTAATACCGCATTATTCTAAGCTTTCTCTCTGGAGCTCGGTGTACGAATTCGCTGATGTTAAGCTCAGGCTCTGCTGTGCACAGAATGCTCTGCATGCGTTCCAGGCTGCAGAGCGACCACGCTGATGAGTTTAAAATTTCCCTTTGCAGCCCAGCCAATCAGATGTCCAGCCAAACCCTGATGCCAATTAGTGTGTGTCGCAGAGCCAGCTGTGGAGCTGCCAGGTAACAGCTGCAAGCCAGTTGCACTACTCTAATGGGATCTGCAACACGTTGGGCTCTGTGCGAAGATGTCTTGTTTTCACTTGACGGGGAGTCATCGGTGGTCTGGTTCTCCACCCACTCTGTTAGGCAGACACACCCACGCGTGTTACCAATTTGATCCGAGTTCAGAGGACCGTACCTGGTGTTGCTCTTTCTGCTGCTAATATTTATGGTGCTGCATCCTGGGAAACCGCATTCACCCATCCAGAGTGCTTTCAGAGGGGCAAGGGCAACAAATCTTTGTTATTATCAGGGCATTTTCTGATAATACTACATGCCTAAACTAAATTATCCCATCAAGATTTATTTGAGAATTTTGTGCTCTCTTCTTTAAAAATATATTTAAAGGTGGCAATTTTTTCTCAAAGAACACCTGAATTCCTGTTATCTGGGGGCTGGAGACATGGGTTCTGGTCCTATAGCTCTGCAGCTAATGACCTGTGTGCCTGGGCAAGACACAGCCTTTTCTGAGGCCCTTTGAATTCGCTGTTGTCTAAGGAGCACGGAATATGTAGAAGCAGCACAGAGACCTACGTGTAAATCCCTGATCCACATTTTGTTAGCAGAGTGACCTGGTGGAAGTTTTGTAGCCTCTCTTTTGGTTTTCTGACCCATAAAATGGGTATAATATGTACTTCTAACAGTTATTTGGGGAGTTTAACGATTTCATAGATAGTGATACATCAGCCTAGTGTCTACACAGTAGCTTTTCCCAAAATGTCCACTTTTCTTTGTCCTTTCTCTTTGGCTTTGCTGTTTTTTTATTTCAAGATGTTACAACAACAATAAATGGATTTCTTTTTTAATTCGGCTGTGTTGGATCTTAGTTATGGCACTCAGGATCTTTGTTGCATATGTGGGATCTTTTGTTGCGGCACAGAGACTCTAGCTGGTGTTACATGGGCTGCAGTAGTTTCAGTAGGTGAGCTCTCAAGTTGAGGCACACGGGCTCCAGAGCGGGGCTCAATAGTGCGGCAGTCGTGTGGGCTATTCCTCTGCTACGTGCAGGATCTTAGTTCCCAGACTAGGGGTCCAACCTGCGTCCCCTGCATTGCAAGGCCGATTCATAACCACTGGACCACCAAGGAAGTCCCTAAATGGAATTTTTTTTTTTTAAAGAATGATTTGCAAATTACCAATGCAGTTGGCCACTGAAAAAATGAGGGTCTTGGGCACCAATTCCCATCCAGCACCCCACCCCTAGTGGAAAATCCTTGTACAACTTTATAGTCAGCACTCTGTCAGCGGTTCTGCATTTCTGAATTCAGTCAACTGCAGATCACATAGCACTGTACTTACTATTGAAAAAACTCCATGTACAGGCGATCCATGCAGTTCAAACCCAGGTTGTTCAAAGGTCAGCTGTAATTCCAACATCCTAATATCAACTGTTTTCCCTTTTTCCTGAGGCTCCTTCCAGTACATCTTAATATAGAGCCTTAGGAATTTGCCTAAGGAGAAATATGCAGAAATAGTACAGGAGATGCCTATGGAGAAGTATATAGATCTCTCAATTGGAAATCAGAAAAATTACACTATTTTATAATGAGATTATAATGAAAATTGCTCTACTAAAATAAATGATTATCAATACTGAGAAATAGCTGAAAAATCAATCCCAAGATAATTCAGAGAAGTAAAAAAACAGTCCTTTGACCACGTTTATGGCAAAGCAAAGCACAATGCTGATGTGGGAGATAGATGGGCACCTGGACTGTGCAGCTGCTGTTTGTCAAGAGGAGCAAAGCTGAAGATCTGGTTTACAGCCAGACAAGAACAATGCCTATTTCCTTTCCTCCATTGATATGGAGGGAATAACTAACATGGGGGAATTTGTTGCAGCAAAAACAGAAATGAGTGAACAGCCTTTGGCACATAACAGCCAAAAAGGCCTACAAGAGTTTTGCAATCTTGGTTGTTCTTTAACTGTTACTAACAAACACTTGTAGCTGGACTTGTCCTTCACAAAGCTAATTACTCTCTGACCCATATAGCTGACACTCTGCACCAGGCACTCTTTTCCCCTACACTGTCTTGTGGCATTCTGCATTTCCAAAAGAAGGTCATGGGCTCCTAACTTCAGGGACACAAGATCCAGTTGCTGATTCATCTGATGCCAGCTGTGGCCATTTTGAAGCTTTGCAGGAGAAAAGTGCTAGACCTTCAATAGGACATAAAACCTCTCCCTATTCCCAAGAAAGAGGGGGCACAGTTCTTGAGGCACTGGCCCACTGTGTTTGCCTTTGCCTGGCAAAAATAATAAAGCCACTCTCTCTCTTTCCTCCAAACTCTGTCTCCGTATTTCTGTTTGGCACTTGTGGACAGGGAGCCAAGATTTTGGCAACAATACTAACAGCTGTCAGTTACTGGCCTGATAGTTGTGCCAAACATTTTCTATATTCAGTATCTCTTCAGTCCTTAGAGCAACCCGGAGCTAGGTATTTTTATCCCCATTTCATCCAGGAAGAGGGCACTCAAGAGCTTAAGCACCTTTCTCAGCGTTTTAACCTTGTAATTGGATCTCTTTCCCCTTACTCGGCTGCCTCCCAGGGCACATGCCCAGCTGAGCCCCAAACTTGCCCTTAAAATTCTTAGCCTGAGTTCCCAAAACCTTCCGTCCTGGCCAGAACTTGGATGCTGGAAATTTTATTAAGTCTCCACAGGGTGGTCATTCATTCCAACCTGATCACAGTCCAAGGACCTGCCTCACCTCTCAGGACATTAGTCACTTGTCATGTTGCATTTAGGACACCAGAGGACGCATCCAATGAAATGAACAGGAGGCATGGTGACAAATTGACTTCAAGAGCTGGCGCTGGGACCAGAAAAGACCTTATAGATCTTCAGGCGTTCTTTAGGCATGTTTGATGGATTTCCAGATCCACAGTATTTTTTAAGCGCGTATCACAGCAAAGAGGATAAACACTGTGTGTTAAAAGAAGACAGCATCAGGTCTGGGGGCAAGAGAGAATGTTACTGTTTGATGGCCCCTCAGTGGGAAACAGCAAGATTCTAAGAAGTTGGACTTCCCTCCGTATTTCACTCCACCCCGACCCTGCCACTTTGCTCTGCTGACGGGAACATCACGTGGGCAGAGTCAAGAGCTCTCCCGAAGCCTCTCGAAGGCCGCATCTATTGTCGTTTCCTTATCTGTGTGCCCTTTCATCCTATCAAACAAGGATATTAAATTGGCTTCTGGCACCACTGGCTCTCCAGAAAGCTCCTTTGGCTGCTCAATCTACCAAAGAGGGCAGATTTATTTGGGTGTTTCCTTTGGGAGTTAGTGGGAAAAAAAGAAAAAAAGCCACCCGCAGGTGGTGGAAGGCATGAGCTGCTATGCCAGACCTCTGTCAAGAGGATGGCGGCCAAATGGGCAGATGGGAACCATGCAGGGCCAGCGGAGAGCCTCTTTGTTTAGCCTTGGAGTTGTGTCCCACTCCACTCTGGGAAATAGGAAAGCTGTGGAAGACAAGAACATGAGTCAGAGAAACCATCCAGGAGCCTGTGTGTGAAAAGCTCACCTCCAGATTGCACCAGCGATTGTTGAGAAGAGCTGAAAACCAGAATTCAACACTGGTTTTTCTCATGCGGCCTGAGAGGCTCTCCCTTGCTTTGTCCTTTTTGCGAGTAAATGTCTACCTCTCCAGGGCTTTCCCGGTGGCTCAGCAGTAAAGAATCCACCAGGCGATGCAGGAGACGGAAGGGACATGGGTTCCATCCCTGGGTCAGGAAGATCCCCTGGAGAAGGAAATGGCAATCCACATCAGTATTCTTGCCTGAGAAATCCCATGGACAGAGGAGCCTGAAAGGCTACAGTTCGTGGGGTCAAAGAAGAGCTGAGCGGCTAAACAACGGTAAATGTACCTCTCCATCCTTCTAAGGGCACCCCCTTTTGGGGGCTTTCCCAGCACTGCCTCCCCGCTGGCTTTGCAGGCAGAGCCCGCTGACCCTTCTTCATTCATCCTTAGCACAGTGAGATGACCTCTTGGCGCAACTGTGTGGGTGCATGTTATTATATGTATTTGTATTTTGACATATTCCAAAAAGGAGATACTGTCGATTACAAATGTATAATTAAAATGTAAAATAAACCATTTACTTTAGATGACAAAATCAAAGGAAAATACAATTAGACAGGTAAGAAAAAACAAAGAATGAAGTTTGTGCATAAATTCCATGCTGTGCGTTCTTCTACTCAGGGTTCAGGTGGGCTATTGCGTCTACCCTAAGCTTTCTGGCAGCCAGCTCAGCTCTGTTGAGGGGTTGCGAACAATGTCCTCAACAGTATCTTTAGAAGAGACATCATACACTGCACGGGGCTGTCATATAGCATCCTTTCCTGTTCAGTCATGGCATCACACTTGAGTGCCCTTTGGAGAAAGTACTTCTGCAGGGCAGCCAGTACAGTGTTGGCTTGGTTGGATTCACAGATGGGCTTCATTGAATCAGGGTAATTGCAGATCTTGCTGACTTCAGTGGAGATCTGGATACGTGTTGTAGTGGCGCATGGTGTTTGTGAAGGAATATTCATTTATTTTCATCACCGAGCATCTGGGCCTCTTCTTAACTTGGTGGACTTCCCTGACCTAAGGTGGATCCTGCCTCCCATTGTGGAAACTGAAAGTGGCAACCACTTGCTTCGCCAGACCCCTTTGTAGTCAGCAGATGGGCAAATGATCCGGCCTCCACCAGCCTGCCCCAAGAGAGGGCGCTGGCAGCGGTGAACTTTCTGAGCGCAGCACTGGCACCCTGGTCTGTGCTATCTCGTCGTTAATGTCAGAAGTATCAGTACCGGAGGCTCTGACCACCCCCCCACCCCACTCCCTACCCCCCACCCCTCCAAGCCCACCCAAGCCACGGTGCTTGCTGCAGGGTGCTGAACCTGGCTCTTCTGCCTTCTCCATGATTCTGTGCGCCCGTCAGTATCCCTGTAATGAGTTCCCTTTCCGCTTAGATCAGCCTGAGTTGGTTCCAGTTGTTAAAGAAAGAACCTGCCTGACATACAGAGCTCTTCTGCTCTGCCTCCCGCCACCTACACACAGAGGGAAGGGAAGTCAAACTGCCGTGAAAACCAGGGCTGCATAAGCGCATAAGGACACAGTCCAGGTCTGTCCACAGAGAGTGACGGAGAGGCACAGCTAGGAAAATGGGGCAAAGGGAGACCATTCTAGTGCCGGCCTCCAGGAGTCTCAAAGCCTGGAAATATGCTGTCCAATACGGCAGGCAGCGGCTACATGTGGCCGTTTTAATAGAAACTGAAGTTATATGCAATTAAATTAAAATTTGTTATTGTTGTTCAGTCGCTAAGTAGTGTCTGACTCTTTGAGGCCCCCCTGGACTGCAGCATACCAGGCTTCCCTGTCCTCCAGTATCTCCCAGAGTTTGTTGAAACTCATGTCCACTGAGTCAGTGATGCTCTCTAACCATCTCATCCTCTGTTGTCCCCTTCTCCTCCTGCCCTCAATCTTTCCCAGCATCAGCATCTTTTCTAATGAGTCAGCTCTTTGCATCAGATGGCCAAGGTATTACAGCTTCAGCTTCAGCTTCAGCAACAGTGCTTCCAGTGAACACCCAGGACTGATCTCCTTTAGGATGGACTGGTTGGATCTCCTTGCAGTCCAAGGGACTCTCAAGAGTCTTCTCCAACACCACGAGTCAAAGTCATCAATTCTTTGGTGCTCAGCTTTCCTTATGGTCCAACTCTCACATCCATATATGACTACTGGAAAACCCCCTAGCTTTGACTATGCAGACCTTTGTCAGCAAAGCAGTGTCTCTGCTTTTTAATACACTGTGTAGGTTTCTCATAGCATTTCTTCCCAAGGAGCAAGCATCTTTTAATTTCATGTCTGCAGTCACCATCTGCAGTGATTTTGGAGCCCAAGAAAATAAAATCTGTCACTGTTTCCAATTTTTCCCCATCTATTTGCCATGAAGTGATGGGACCAGATGCCATGGTCTTATTTTTCAATGTTAAATTTCAAGCTAGCTTTTTCACTCTCCTCTTTCACACTCATCAAGAGACTCTTTAGTTGCTCTTCACTTTCTGCCATTAGAGTCGTGTTATCTGCATATCTGAGGTTGTTGATATTTCTTCCAGCAATCTTGATTCCATCTTGTGCTTCACCCATCCCTGCATTTCTCATGATGTACTCTGCATATAAGTTTAAATAAGCAGGGTCACAATATACAGCCCTGACGTACTCCTTTCCCAATTGTGAACCAGTCTGTTGTTCCATGTCCGGTTCCAACTGTTGCTTCACATACAGGTTTCTCAGAAGACAGGTAAGGTGATCTGGTATTCCCATCTCTTTCAGAGCTTTCCACAGTTTACTGTGACCCACACAGATGCACTACCCACATGTCAAATGTTGAAAAGCCACATTCACCTCGTGGCTACCATTTCGTACAGCAAACACATAGAACGTTTTCATCATTAGAGAAAGTTCCATTGAGCCACACTGGCTGAGAACCTTGAAATTCCAGGCTGAGTGACAGAACTACTGCCTTCTTTGGTCACACCTGTCCTTTCTGGTGGCTGATGGTCAGAGTATGAAGGCTGTGGAGCAGCAGTCATATGCTTCTCCATCCTGATGGACCTCAAATCCACAGCAGCTGGCAGGATCAGGAAGCCCTGGGTGTGCCCTGTGAGAAACCTCAGCGACACGGGGAGCCCCCTTTACTCTCCTGTGTCTTCATTTTGTGTCCCTGTATCCTGCTTTTTTTTTTTTTTTCTTAGGCTTCCCTGGTGGCTCAGATGGTAAAGTGTCTGTCTGCAATGCAGGAGACCCGGGTTCGATCCCTGGGTTGGGAAGATCCCCTGAAGAAGGAAATGGCAGCCCAATCCAGTACTCTTGCCTGGAAAATCCCATGGACCAAGAAGCCTGGTAGGCTACTGTCCATGGGGTTGCAAAGAGTTGGACACAACTGAGCAACTTCATTCATTCATAGTGCTTTTTTAGGTTGACTCAGGGGAAACAAAAGTAAAGGCTTTTGTGTCTAGTGTTTGCATCTAGTCCTAACCTTGTATCTAGTCCTCACTGTCATCCTCATCTTTCTGGGACCTGGACCATGCTCTGCAGCCCAGGCCAGTACAGAGTCTGCCTAAGGGATGCAGGGCTTGTGTTAGCGGCAGGGGTGATGTGCTCACCCAGGACCTAGCATGGTGCGCAGCGTACTGGAAGCACCCAGCAAAATTCACTAGGTTGACATGGATCTAAAGCAAACTCCAGGGGACCTGATGTAGGACACTCCGATTATTTTCATGCCAGATATCTTTCACCCAAGGGGTGAAGGAGACACTGATGATGATCATATGATGGTGCAGGTGTGGAAAAAGATGGGACTAAAGTATATAAGCTCATTATAACTGGAATTGTGCAAAATAGGGTACATATGTTCAGATAGAGTGATTCCTCCTGTGAAACGGCAGTACTAGTACCTACTCATGGATATAGTAGGGGCTTCCCTGATGGCTCAGCTGGTAAAGAATCCACCTGCAATGCGGGAGACCTGGGTTCCATCACTGGGTTGGGAAGATCCCCTGGAGAAGGGAAAGGCTACCCATTCCAGTATTCTGGCCTGGAGAATTCCATGGACTGTATAGGCCATGGGGGTCTCAAAGAGGTGGACATGACTGAGCGACTTTCACTATCCACTATCCACCCTGGTGGCTCAGATGGTAAAGAATCTGCCTGCAGTGCGGGAGACCCAGGTGCAATCCCTAGGTAGGGAAGATCCCCTAGAGGAGGCAATGGCAATCCACTCCTGTATTCTTGCCTGGAAGATGCCATGGACCGAGGAGCCTGGCCAGCTATGGTCCATAGGGTTGCAGAGTCAGACACAGCTGAGCAACTAACACTTTCACTTTTCACAGATTGTATAAGGACTAAGTGAGATAATGCAAGAAAAACATTTAGGATGGTCTTTGGCACCTAAATATGGGCTTCCCTGGTAGCTCAGCTGGTAAAAAAATCCTCCTGCAATGCAGGAGACCTGGGTTTGTTCCCTGGGTTGGGAAGATCCTCTGGAGAAGGGATAGGCTACCCACTCCAGTATACTGGCCTGGAGAATTCCATGGAATGTGTATAGTCCATGGGGTTGCAAAGAGTTGGGCACGACTGAGCAACTTTCACTTCACTTTGGCACCTAAATACTAAGTACGAAGTGGCAATTACTGTTATTTTTTGCCCTGGAAATCTGCAGGATAATAAAAGATTGGGGACCCTGGGCATCCCTTCATGTTGTGGCTTCGGTCTCCCTCCCTGGGCAGGGAAGGGAAGGCTCTGGACCTGGGGACCCATCTGGCACCTGAGAGCCCCCAGGCCTCTACCCACAGGGAGCTGTAATAAGCCTCCACTGCGTGTTCCCTGCCTGAGAATGCTGCCAACCTTCTCAGGCTTTTTTAGGCTTCTCGGCTTTAAGCCATAGGGGTTTTGAGGGATTTAAAAAGAAAAAAGAATCCCAGGCCTGTCATCTTTGCCCTTTGCAGCAATTTTACCCGAAACAGAGACACCCTCCAGCTGTCTCTCTGTGGCTCCCCTCCTTCCTTCTGGTGAGTCCTGCAGCTAAGAACCAGGGCCTCTCTCAGTTTCCTGGGAAAACCCGAAGGGCTGCTTTTTCTCCATCCCCTGCTCTCTCTGTAGGTCTCTGTCTTTCTGTGCATGTGTTTCTGTCCTTCCCTTCTCCCTCGTCTTGGGCTCTCTGTGTCCCTAGAATCCTCTCCACCCTTTCAGGGGCTGTGGTCTGGAGTGCAGCCACTACTAAGGACCATGCCCCCCCAGGCCTCCACTGCAATGTCACCAGACATTGGCTGGTGATGTAGGGCGGGGCCCCCCAGCAGTAGATGGATTCTTCATTCCTGGGCCCAAGATAAAACTGCATCTCCCTTCTACCAGCCCCTTTCCCTACAGAGCAAATACAGTATACCGGGTCCTGCCTGGAAAAACTGGTGGTGAGGAAGTCACCTGGCAAGTCTTACAAGACAAATTTTGGAACAGCCAGGTTAATGAAACAAAATCTCAGCAGCTGTCTAAAAGATGCAGTCTGCTTTTAAGCATGCAAAATAACTAAGAATAAAATGATTATAATGAAAGCACCGCACTTTATCTGAACCCACTCATTATCCTTTTTTTGCTATATATTCTTCCCCTCTGTGTTTCTCGGGATAACCTTTGTATAGTAGGGGAGGTTGTACTATGATTGTCTCCATTTTTTTTTAATGTATTTATTTTGGCTGTGCTGGGTCTTCATGGCTTTTCTCTAGTTGCAGCAAGCAGCGACTGCTCTCTCGTTGCGATGCACGGGCTTCTGGTCGCAGTGGCTTCTCGTTGCAGAGCGTGGCCTCTCCAGCGCGAGGGCTTCAGTAGTTGCTGCTCCTGGGGTCTAGAGCACAGGCTCAGCAGTTGTGGCTCACAGGCTTACTTGCTCCAAGGTATGTGGGATTTTCCCGGATTAGGGATGGAGCCTGTGTCTCCTGCATTGGCAGGTGGCCACCAGGGCAGCCCTATTAGCTCCATCTTTAAAAGTGGGAGCTAGGGCTCAGAGAGCCATCGTGATTGGCACTCTGTCGCAGACTTGGTTTTACTGCCCCAGGACCCAGATTCTCATCTACTAGGGATGGGCTTTCAGCCCCGTCATTCCCTCCACGCCCCTGTCAACTCTAGGACTCTACAGTTACCGCCAGAAATTCCAAGCCACGCAGACCACGCTTGCCCAAGAGAATCTGTGTGGCTTTGATGCACGTGGTGCCCTCTATAAATCACAGTCACCATGAGATGCTCCTGGAGACTCTGGGCTGAAGGGCCATTCAGAGCTCTAATCACATTCTGGGTCTTAGTCCACCGCCGGTGAGTCTTAGAGCAGAGCACCGAGGGCTGAAACCGTAAACCCTGGTGACAGAAGGAGCTCTCTGAGGTTTCGGTGGAATAAATGACTCCACCGGTTGGATTTCTCTAAAAGCAGTGAAACGCAATTCCTGCTGTGATACTGGGATAAACAAAATGTAATCTACAGCATTGTCCTAGCTCATCCAAATCGTGTCTTCCTTTTTCATGTAAGTGATTGAAAAAAAAATTGCAGAGAGCTTCAGGAGCGTTATCTTATTTGGATCCGATTTTAAGCAGAACGCCGAACATTTCATACTGAAGGCAACTGCAGTGTTGCTGTAAACGCCGGCGAACTTCAAGGTGAAGGAGCTCCCATGTACAATCACAAATGCAAATGCTTAAAGCTACTTGACAATTTTCTGCTTGCAGCTGCCCATTTTATCTCTTGCGAAACTAGTAATGATACAAGCAGTTGATTATGGTTTACAATAGCAATAAACCTCTCACAATTGGTTGTTTCCAAAATAAATAGCCATTCTGTTAAATGTTAAATAACAAGTCATAAACGGTTGAAAACAACCAATTTCTTGTGGATTATTGCCTGAATAAATTTCAACAGGAATGGCAGATCATTAAGCTGTAAACGCCACAGATCAAAATCCTTGAAAGTTTTTCAAAAAATCAGTCAATCAAGGAATCCATCAAGAACTCCCATTTTACAGACCAAATCACACCACACATTCCAGCGTGCTCTTCAGAGCTTTTCCTTTGCTGGTCATGGTTAGCTCTGCGGCTGCTGCTGCTGCTAAGTCACTTCAGTCGTGTCTGACTCTGTGCGACCCCACAGACGGCAGCCCACCAGGCTCCCCCATCCCTGGGATTCTCCAGGCAAAAATACTGGAGTGGGTTGCCATTTCCTTCTCCAATGCATGAAAGTGAAAAGCGAGAGTGAAGTTGCTCAGTCGTGTCCGACCCTTCACGACCCCATGGACTGCAGCCCACCAGGCTCCTCCATCCATGGGATTTTCCAGGCAAGAGTACTGGAGTGGGTTGCCATTTCCTTCTCTGCATGGTTAGCTCTATACTTGTCCAAATTCTTCCATACATTTTCAGAATTAAATAATGCTTTTTTTTTTTTTTTTCCAGTCATGTTGGTGCCTTGTGGGATCTTAGTTCCCCTACTAGTGATCGAACCTGTTCTCCTCCCCCAACATGATACCTAGCCTGGTAGTTAAACTTGCCCATTCTGAGAGCATGCAGTTTCACTCAGCTGCATTCTACAAGCCCTACATTTAAAGTCTACGATATTGCAATTGAGAAAACACAGACCTGTCCACTAAGTTAAACATTTGAGTCAAAGCTCAGTGGCAAATATATTCAAACCGCAACTCTAATACAGGCTGTTCTTGTGAGAAGAGCCAACTTCATCCGGGTGATTGACAGAAGATTCCTCACCATAGCAACCAGGGTTCTCTCTCTGGAATAACAACATTAACCTCTTTCATAACCAGTTTTTCATCCGTAAGTTTAAGAGCCAGTTGCATGCATCTTCTGTGATCCTTTGTTTCTATTTTTGAATGAACAGTTTGAACTTAGATAAAAATAAAACAAGATGTAGGGAAACCAAATTAATTTCTCATTCCTCCTGAAAAAAGCATTATAATGGGTCTTGTAGGCAGAAGAGTTAAAGGGCAGGAAGAGTCCTCGTGTCTTCTGAGCTCAGGGTGATGGCAGAGAGATTTCTATTCATCTGCTGCCTCTGAAACAACCTTACAGCATTGATTTGGTTTGTCCTGTCACGGGACCAGTGTAAAGAATTTTTTTTTTTTTTTCAGATTTTATTCCTGCTTCATTATTTGAGGGGTTTCCCTGGTGGCTCAGCTGGTAGAGACCCTACCTGCAATGTGGGAGACCCAGGTTTAGTCCCTGGGTTGGGAAGATCCCCTGGAGAAGGCAACGTCAACCCACTCCAGTATTCTTGCCTGGAGAATTCCATGGACAGAGGAGCCTGGCGGGCTACAATCCATGGGGTTGCAAAGAGTTGAACACAACACTTTCACTTTAACACTTCATTATTTGAGCTCATAATCCCTAATAACACAGACACACACCATACAGACACACCCCTACTTAGGTGTGATCCAGTGCAAAGCAATAAATGGTCTGTAGAAAATGGTAGGAAAATATATATTCTCTCTGGAAAAACATGCATATTCCATCATCCTTTTGAAATTGCTAAATAGATCTGGAATCACCTCCTCTGTCTTATATCTAATGTTCTAGAGGACCATGGACATCAGTGACTTGCTATGTCACTGGAGTATCTCACTAGCCCCTCATGCGGATGCTGTGATAGCATTCTGAACTGGATTCTTTTTTTTTTTTTTCTTTAATATTTATTTATTTGGCTGCTCCAAGTCTTAGCTGTGGATTATGGGCTCTTTAGTTGCAGCATGTGGGATCTAGTTCCCCTACCAGGGACTGAACCTGGGTCCCCTGCACCGGGAGCCCAGGCTTAGCCACTGGACTCCCAGGGAAATCCCTGGACTGGACTTCTAGTCAGAGACTTTGGTGAAAATCATGGCACTCAAGCCTCGGGGAACATGGAGGCTGTGATGAGGAGAGACAGACCACAGCCCTAGATGGGCCACTGCCAAATTCTCCCCATCTCTTGTCCCAGCTGGGATCCATTTCCCACTGGAGCCATCGCGATTGCAATTGCTCCCTTGAGAGGCTGAGTGGTCTTTCTACACACTTGTGTATCACTCAGAGCCACAGTGTTGAAACCAGGACCTCACTGGAACCTTGGAGACCTTTGGTCCTCTGCTGAGGAGCGAGCAGGAGGGAAGGAAAAAAGGTGCTGCTTGGGTCAAAGGAAGAGGGATCTGGAGAAATGGATTCTTAAAAGAGCTAAATCATGTGGGCGTAAGGAGGTGAGGGTAGCCATCCTGCAGAATCACTCCAGGTGAATCTCTGCCCTGATTTGGAGTTAAGGGAAGAAACTCACAGCCAGAAGGCATGACAAACGGATCCCAACAAGTATTCTGTATAGCAGTTTTATCCTAAGTTTGGAAGTAGGAAGAACTCTGAGGTCCCCACTGTCCTGGACACAAACACTGCAGGCCTCCTAAGACCCTCTTGGTGACCACCTTATTTCCAAAGATGCAGCCAGGGTCGGCCCCTCACTGAGCAACGGTGTGCAGGGCAGCACCCTGGCGTCACGTTGCTTCTCATCCTCCCTGCCTTGTCCCCCTTTAGCCCTCTCATGCTCACCTCTCCAGGATTTCACTTTCCAAACAAAGTAGCTGCAATGTCATCCTCGCCTCGGGATCTGTATGGAGGCGGGTACCAAGAAAACCACCTGGATGAGATTCAGGGTCGGGCAAGGTTCTCTGAACACTTTACAGGCAAAGGAGTGGGTGGTGAAGGGCATGGCCCTTCTCTCTGAGGGCATCTGAAGACCCCCCTTCACTTGCTAAATGACCCCTGACTTTACAGCCACCTGGGGAGGCTGCCAAGGCTGAGGTTTGAAGAAGGTTGCCTGAACCACTTTTTAGAAATAGGGTAATGGGGAGACTTCCCTGGTGGTCCAGTGGTTAAGATCCCCACTTCCACTGCAGGGGGCGGGCACGGCTGCCATCCCTGGTCCGGGAACTAAGATCCCAAATGCTGTGAGGCTTGGCTGAAAAGACCAAAAATTAATAAGAGTAAAAAGCCTTTGATACATCAGCTAAGGGTCAAACAGGGAGAAAATTAAGTCTCCTTGCATCCAAAGTGTTTGCAAGGCGTTTCTCCTGAAACAGAACTTTCTTTTAATAGTCAACAGAACAACAGCCAACAGCAGAAACTGCACAGACAGCTTGATCCTCAGGCGGGGAGCCCGCAGGCCCGCCCGCAGCACACGCAGAGGGGGGGCCCCAGGGCCCCGAGGAAGGAAGGCGGGAGCCCCACGCACTCAGAGCCCACCCCTGGCAGTCCTGCTAGACCCTGCGGCTCCTGTGACTATTTCAGTATTTACGGGTGCGCTGGTTGCTTCCTGGCCCCGCATCCTGGGATTTCCTCTCTGCTGCAGAGTCGGTGAGGGGCTGGCTGCTTGCAGCTGGTGCTAATAAGGCCACTGTCTGGGTTCAGTCCCCATCGGGCCAGTTCACTCTGCCCCAGCCGGAGGCCGAGGCTCCTGCTCACTTCTGGTCAAGGGCACGTGGCAAGGCGGGCGGGCGCACCTCTCGGGGACGAAGTTACTCCCCTGCTGTCTTCACCGCAGCAGAGGTCAGCACGGTTTTCTCCCATATTCTCTCCTCTCTAAGGAGGTATGTGTTTTAGAACTTGCCTTTTCCACTCCATCAGCGAGTACTCACCAAGCACCTGCTATGTATTCAGGACAGCGAGGCACTCCCTTTGTCTGTTTGATCATCCATCCTTCATTCACTAGAATACAGTCCCCTGGAGGGAGGGGCATTCTGTGGATGTCAGGAAATAAGCTAGGTGGGGTTACAGATTTTTTATAAGTTTTTGTATAGTGTGATACACAGGAATAGACTTACTCAAATATTTATAGACTATTATCTCTTGGACACTAGGAATACAACAGTGAAACAAAACAAATTAAAACATCTCTGTTCTCATGGGGTTTATGTTCCAGTGTGGAGAGTGACAGACAGTAAAGGAAAGCTAGTAAAAAAAGAAAAAAAGAAAAAAAAAATACGTATGTTCCCTGATGATAAGTGCCAAGGAGGAAGAGCAGGAGCCGAGACGGAGGTTTCTGGGGAGGATCCTGCGGTTATAAACAAGGTGGTCAGCGCAGACCTCGCTGAAGTGACGCTATGTGAGGACCCCCAAGTGTGGAGACAGCTGTGTGGGCAGCAGAGGGGAGAATGGTCGGGCAGAGGGACAGCGAAGGTGGAGCCCACGGCGACGGCGCGTGCATGCCGTGTTCTCGGAAGCGCTGGGGTGCCTGGGGCGCAGTGAGTGAAGGCTGGCAGTGGAGATGCCCCACGAAGGAGGGGGACCAGGGAGGGTCCACGGGCACGGGGAAGGGCTCTGCTTTCTTTCTGAAGAAAGAGGCTCCTCCAAGGTGGCGCTTTGCAGCGCAGTAAAAGCTGGGCATGAATGTGTTCATCCGCCTTCCGACGGAGGGACTCGGTGATGGTGGGCGTTTTCAGACTTGAGGGCCCTGACCCCCACGTGCTGCAAGCCTGGGAGTCACGTGTGGTCGCATCTTGGGAGCCCCCCCCCCCCCCCCCCGGAACCTGGGATTACTTGATCCACCAGGCAGGCAGGTGGGAGCGCAGAACAGACGCGGAAGAAGAAAGGCTTGAGTCGTGTCTTACCTTGTAGATTACAGCCGGGAAACGGGAAAATGACTCACCTCGTGACCCAAGGCCACGTGAGTGAAGGAGAAAGCACCAGGTTCCAAGAAGGAGGTCGTTGCCTTGGGGTTCTGGGGGGCGGGGTGTGTGGTTAGAACCCTTAGAGAAGGGGGCAGATCGGAGCGGGTCCTGAAACCTGGGGGCGATGTGGGTCTGGGACCAGGAGCTGGGAGGGCATCGCAAGTCTGTGTCCCTGAGCGAGGGATGGTAAGACATTTTGGACCCGTTCAGAGGTCAGAAATAGGACGATCTCAGCTGGAATGGAGGGGCCTTGTTGGGAAAGAGGGAGGAGAGGGTGGCAAAGAGTGAGCCGGACCGTGGGACCCCTGGTGTGCCAGCCGGAGAAGTGTGGACTTTTTCCTTAGGGTGCTTCAGACAGAACCCTGTCAGTTTCCTTCATGCCCGTGTGTGCACGTGGTAGCCTTGCCAGATGTAACAGAACAGGAGACCCACTTAAATTTGGATTTCAGATAAACAGTGAATATTTTCAATATAAATATGCCCCATGAAATATTTGAGACTTAAATACAGGTACATTTAAATTTCAGATAGACAATGGACAGTTTTTAGTATAATGCAGTGTTATGTCTCATGCAATATTGGGGATGTACTTACACTTTAGAAAAGTTTTTTATATGAAATTAAAATTTAACTTGACATCAGGTATCTTTTTATTTAAGTCTGTCAAGCGTAGGATGTGAAGCTGAATCAATGCTGCTCTGCGATGCTATGGACACCAGGCCAGAGTCCCCTCCTGTTACACTAATTGGCCTGGGCAGCTCTGCCCCCTGGGAGCTGATTCCTTGGCCTCCCTCCGTGTGGGCTCAGCTAATAGCTCCAGCCTCTGAGCTGCCCCAGAGAACTACCAGCAGGCCCCCGTCTGCCTCCCCAAACCTGCCTCTCCAGACATAGAATAGGAATCCTGATTTTGCCAGCAAAACAGTGACAGCCCTGAGAATCAATATGGGCCCTGATGTGCGGAGTGGGGAATACACAGTCTGCTATCCTAAGTCAGTATTGATTGTGCAAGCGGGCTGTCATCACCCAATCAGGCATACTGAAATGAGATGTTGGTGGCAGCCTGCCTCTTCTGGGGAACTCTTCAAACACCCCTCAGACTCTTAATAGGCTCAAAGGAAAGAGCAGTGAGTTCGAGTTCTTTCCTTTCATTAATGCAATGCCTTGGGGAGCTGCATCATGTTCTTTGTTTTCTTTTTCTTTTTTCTTATAATGCAAAGTTGAGAGGGAGGAAAAAATCTCTAGCGGCCTTCTCTCTTTGGGAAAAGTCTCTTTGGGACTCTCTTTTAAATGTGATCCGTTCAGTTCAAGAACCGAAGCACAAAGACAGAAAAAAACAATAGAATTTGCATTGAAAGCCTCAGATGTGTTGGACTCTGTAGTGAGCATTTTGTATGTGTTGTGAGGTCATATCCTTAGAAGAATTCTGTGAGAGAGCTATTATTCTCCTCATTGTGCAGATTTAGAACTAGGGACTCACTGAGGCTCAGTGATTTGCTCAGGACCACACAGCCTGCCAGCGCGTCAGTGTTACTCAATCATGTCCTGACTCTGTGACCCCGGTGGACTGTAGCCCACAAGGCTCCTCTGTCCATGGAATTCTCCAGGTAAGAATACTGGAGTGGGTAGTCATTCCTTTCTCCAGGGGAATCTTCCCAACCTAGGGATCGAACCCATGTCTCCTGCATTGCAGGTGGATTTTTTACCATCTGAGTCACCAGGGAAACCTGCCAGTGGGTCAGAGCCTTGGTTTAAACCCAGGTCAGTTTGACTTGTAACACTCCTGCTGGCTTAAGGAGCTGGTCAAGCTGCATATGCACACAGCTGGTTTTTCAGGCCAGCTTGTCCTTGAAAATTCTGAATTACCTGGTGGTCCAGTGGTTAGGACTTGGTGCTCTCCCTGTGATGGGCCTGGGTTTGATCCTTGGTTGGGGAGCAAAGATCCTGCAAGCTGCTCGGGTGTGGCCAAAAAGAAAATTTGTAACTGATCAACATCCTCTGAGAACCTGTCTCTGGTTGCTCGGAAAACCTCAGCTGCTTCTCTCTGCTCTCACATGATTTCCATTCCACCTGTGTTGCACAGCCTCTACCATTGTGCTGAAAAAAAACACCCACCTTTCTACTGATCCTCAAAGTCCTCAAGGTCAAAGTCTTCTTTCTACCAAGTGTGTGTCTGTCTACATTCAGGGACCAGTGTATTGTTTGGCACAGGGTAGACTCTCAGTAAATATCTGCTGTTGGATACTATTATTTCCAATTCTCTTTTCCCATTTGTTTAGGGAGTCCAAGAATGCTGTTGTGTTGGTGAGTGGCATTTGTCACTGCTGGCCTTCTGCACTCCTGTCTATTTTCTCACACTGAGTTTTCTATTTGCCTGTCTTCGCTGGTCACTCAGCTAACTGGCCAACACCAGTACTGATAAGGGCTTCCCTGGTGGCTCAAATAGTAAAGAATCTGCCTGTAATGCGGGAGACCTGGGTTCAATCCCTGGGTTGGGAAGATCTCCTGGAAGAGGGCATGGCAACCCACTCCAGTATTCTTGCCTGGAGAATCCCATGGACAGAGGAGCCTGGTGGGCTACAGTCCATGGGGTCGCAAAGACTCAGACACGACTGAGTGACTAAGCACAGCACAGTACTGATAAAGGATTCTTCTGCGGTCAAAAGGTTGGAGCAGCAGGGATGCCAGGATGTGTATATTTGCGGAAGCCCAAGATGGTCTTCTCAATCGTTCTTCCTTGTGATCTGATGGAAAGGTAGTGGGCAGAGTGAGCCCAATGGAAGGCCTCACTTCCCAGATTTAGGGTCTTAAGGCTGATGTATTGGGTTGGCCAAAAATTTGGGTTTTTCCATAATATCTTATGGAACTTTTTGGCCAACCCAATGTTTTCAGTCACAGCAATACAGGGATGGAGTGTCTAGAGAAGGATGAAAAATATGCCAGTGAAAGAGGGTGACAGATTGGCTCTGATCCTGTCTTCTCACAAAAACTTCTTAGAAAGTCACCCTGTTTTTGAAAAGAGTACATGTTCCCAGAAAACCTCTTTCAGGAAGTAGATGGTACATCATCCCATGATTCTGCTTCCAGAAGGAAATGTGGTTAGAAAGGGAATTGTGGGGGTCTCTGTGTCCTCTGGCCCTTCGGGTAACTGGTGTTCATGGACAGGTATTGGCTAAGAGGGTTGAATGCATTCCCAGCTTAGCCACCAGGAGCTCAAACACGAAGGAAGCATGTAAATGGAGATCCAGCCTTTAAACACTCCTGGCTTTTGTGTTCTTCTGCAGATCCGAGGTCCTTCAAGGGGTTTTATGACTACGTGATTGCCCTGTCACATTAATTCATCTCCCATAGGCTATTTTTCTTTCAGGTCCTATCTGGGGCAGAGATGACTGTGTTAAAAATCGGGGCTTGTTCTTGCTGACAGAGTTAAATTTGGTCAGTGTTTCTTCTGCACAAGAAGCAGAGCCTGAACTGCGCCCAACAACTGTCTTGAGGGCACGTCCAGGCTGAGTTTGTATCTCTCATCTTCATCCCTTTATTGTTCTCGTTACAGTATATATTTCAGTGGTGTCGAGATTTTTTAAGGCTCCACCTTGGGAGAAGCTCAAGAAATGGCCTGTGTTAGCATTGGTGAGGCTCAGACAGGTTTATGCATATGAGCTGGGCTGTTTATTGATCCCTTGAAATAAGAACCATTTGAAATATCCTGGTTGTGTGAAATATAACCCTTGACCAGCCAAGGCCATTTGTCTGCCTTGCCTGTTGAGAGAAGCACATTTAAAATTCCACACCTGGGAGGAACTTCTTGGAAAGAATATTTCATGCAAACGAATACATTCTTTGGACTTGCACTGCAATTTGGATTAGAAAATATGAGCTTGTTATGCCTGGACATAAATTTTGTTAGAGGCCACCTTGAGAACGAGAGCATGGATTGTTCTGGGGGTCTTGTGTAGGATCCATCACAGAGTAGGTTTTGGATGTATTTGTCTCCACATCCTGCGTGAGGGGTTTGAAGCTTGAATTGCTGCTGCTGTTGGTTTAATACTGTATGTTGCTAGGGAGGAGGCCCTGCGAAGTTCAGAATTTTAAAATAAAGTGCTGGAATCTGCTGGGAAGAAATGGAGAATGGTTCTTAATTCCCATCTTGAGAGCTTTATGTATAGTTACTGGGGGGGAAAGAACTTCCAACAATTAAAGTCAGAGATTAATATTATGTACACGTTTTGTATTTGAGAGAATGTTATGTTTTCCTCCAGAGGTTTGACTTTATTTTTTAAGCTAGCCTGTGAAGTATGGCTCAGGAATACTGGAGAAACTTCAAAAAGTTTCTAAGTCGTGTTGAAGAAACTTCCAGTTAAGACCAGGGACACTAATCCTGCCCCAGCATTTCTTTTTCACAACCTGCCATTTCTGAAGGCCTGAGCTTGGCAGGCAGCTGAGTGTGGTTTGAGCATCTTGCTAGAGAAAGCACCGGGACAGCCTTGCTGTGAGGTCATGGGGGCTTCCGGCTCTGGGCAGAACTTGGTTATGAGTCTGATACTGCCATGCGCTTGGCCACGTGCACTGCAAAAACTTTATAAATTGAAGAAGAGGGAATTCCCTGGTGGTCCAGTGGTTAGGACTCCATGCTTCCACTACTGGGGCCCAGATTTGATCCCTGGTCAGGGAACTAGGATCCTGCAAGCCACTCAACATGGCCAAAGGAAAAAAAGTAACTGAAAAAAAATATATATATATATAAAATTATAGTGAGTGAAAATCACTTGGTCATGTCCGACTGTTTGTGACCCCCATGGACTATATAGTCCATGGAATTCTCCAGGCCAGAACACTGGAGTGGGTCCCTGTTCCCTTCTCCAGAAAAGAGTAGTATTAAACTAAAAGTTCATATCATAAAATTATATTAAATTTTGTATTATAGTAACTTAAAGTATAATATATAATAAATTTATAAATATATATTATATATTATATCACACTAACATTTCTATTAAATTGTGTATTATAGTAACATAATGAAAATAGATTAAATTATATATTATATTAAATATATTTATAATACATATTATAACAACAATTGCATATAATTGTTACTGAATATATAAATATATTCTATAATTCTATCTATAGCTGTATCTATGTATTATCTGTGGATATTTATACATATATCTGATCGCCTAGATTTTGAGAAGCTGCTATTCAGAGAGTGACTGCAAGGTTATCTTGAAGATGTGGTCTCACACTCAGCATAAGGGCTGTAGGAAGTGGCGTCTACCCTGGTGCTTCTCTCTGGAGTCCTGGACGTCAGCATCCCGATGTCAGCACTTCTCTGGTGTTTGCTTCTCAAACACTAACGTGTTGGATTCATAAACACGTGATGCATTAGGCTGGACTGAGAGTGGGGACAGGAGCAGAGAGCAGGCTAGAGAGCTTTCCCACCGGAGCTCTTGGTCTCTGCTCTTAGGGCCCTCTCTATGGCCAGAGTCCTAACTTCACTGTCCACTGGTTCCTCGTGGGGAATTTCAACAGGAGCTTTTAGCTGGTAATGACCACACTGTTCTAGGTGCTACAGGACATGAAGATCATCAAAACAACCCATTGTTAGTTATCAGAGTTTGTCAAGGGCTTTTCTCATTCTTGATCTCATAAACTCTTCTCCCTCAAGGAGAACTCTAGTTCTGAGCCTGAAGGTGGCCCTCCCCTAGAAGGTCCAGATAGCCCTCTTCACTGAAGTCTCCTTGTAACTTCTTGCTCAGTGCATCCATTCGAATTTTTCCTGAGTTCTTAGATCATCTTTGCTCTAAACTCTTTCTCGGGTAGATTGACGATGTTCACTTCATTTAGTCATTCTTCTGGGGTTTTATCTTGTTTTTTCATTTGGAACATATTCCTTTGCCATCTCATTTTGCTTCAGTGTCTATGTGTATTTTTATGAATGTAATAGGTTAGTTGTGTTTCTTGACCTTGGAGAGGTGACTCTCTGTAGAGGATGCCCTGTGGGTCCGAGCAGTGCCCTCCTCTCTTGTCCCCCAAAAGACAGGGACCAGCTGGTCCCAGGGTGGGTTCTGATCTGCGTTTGCTGACTTGGTCCTGCATGCTGCTGGACTGTAGTTCTCTTGTAGTTCTGGTGTCTGCCCCTTTGTGGGTGAAGCTGGCTTTTGGCCTCTGGTGGGCAGGGCTGTACCTAGACTCAGCTGTGGGTTTAGGAAGTCTTTAAGCAGCCTATCTGCTCATGGGTGGGGCTGTGTTCCCACTGCATTGGTTGTTTGACCTGAGTTTTCCCAGAACTGGAGCCTGCAAGCTGTTGGGTGGGCCAGGTCTCCAAAAAGTGTCAAGGACCCAAGCAAGATGTCTGCCCTTGGCCAGAGTTCACGTAGATAGATACTCCCTGGGATCTCCACCAGCTGTGTCCATGTCCCCGGGAAGAGGCACAGAGGCCCCCCACTCTCCACCACCAGGAGGCCCTCCGAGGCCAGCACATGTCTGGCCAGGCTCCTGTGGTCACTGCTTTTTTCCTGGGACCCAGTGCACCTCGTGTGCCCCTTAGGAGTGGCGTCTCTATTTCCCCCGGTCCTATGGTACTCCTGCCCTCAAACCCCACTGACCTTCCGAGCCGAGTGCTCTGGGGGATTGTCCTCCCGATGCCAGAGCCCTCAGCTGGGAGCCTTTTGAGGGGCTCGACGCTCCCACTTGTGTGGGAGAACGTCTGTGATATATTGTTTTCTAGTTTGTGGGTCACCCACCCAGGGGGCATAGAATCTGATTATAGACACATGGGCCCCTCCCACCAGCTTGTTGTGATTTCTTCCTTATGTCTCTGGATATAGAGTATCTTTTCTCTGGCAGCTTCCAATCTTTTGTATCAGTGGTATTCGGCAGGTATTTGTGATTTTGGAGTGCTCATGAGCGGAGGTGAACTCTGGGTCCTTCCAGGTGGCCTTTTAGTTCACATAGGAAACCTCCTAGACCTGTAGTCACCTGTCCAAGGAGCCTGCCCACAACAGGCTTCCTCACACAGTTTTGTTCAAATTAGTAGTTCCTGGAATTGGAATGTTTTAAGGCCCCTGGGAAAGGATTGGTTAATGTTGAAAGAGGGTTCAAGGGTTTGAATGTTCAAGGGTTTGAAATAAGATGTTATTGTGGAAAAGAAAGAAGAGAGAGAGAGGAGAAGGGCCCATGGTCCCCAGTGGCTGGACCTAAGTGCTTTTTGGCAGGACTTCCCTGCTACTCAGAGGACAAAGTTCTGACCAGAATCAGCAGGAAATCCTGACCTGTTGACAAGATGGGCCAGATTGCCTTCATGCCTTGATTCACACACACACAGTAAGGTTTTAATGCTTTTCCCTCATTCACAAGAGTGCATCAAGCTTTAAAGATCCATGTGTTACAGGTTGAACTGTGTCCCCCACAAAAGGGGTGTTGAAGTCCTAACCCCCCAGCACAGATGTGACCTTGTTTGGAAACAAGAGTCATTACAGATGAAATCAGTTAAGATGGAGTCACATTGGAGTACGGTGGGCCCCTAATGTAATACGACTTGTGTCCTTACAGAAAGGCCATGTATACAGAGAGACACGCAGGGAGAACGCCATGTGATGATAAAGGCAGAGACTGGAGTGATGCACCCACACGCTAAGGAGTGCTGAGGATGCTGACAGCAAATAGAAATTAGGAAGAGAAAGTAATGGACCCTCCCCAAGGGGCTTCAGAGAGAGCATGGCCCTGCTGGAACCTTGGTTTTAGACTTCTAGCCTGCAGAAGTCTAAGAGAACAAACCTCTGTTGTTTTAAGCCTCCCAGTTTGTGGTACTTGTTACAGCAGCCCTAGCAAACTAATGGTTTGATCTTATGACCCGGACAGCAGACTCACAACTGCATGTACTTGTGAGCAAATTTGATCTCATTCAAGAGTCTAGGAGCTCGTAAGCATCCCTAGAGCCTACTGCCTAACACAGACCACAGTGCACGCTAGTAAATATGGGTTGAATGAATACATTTTAGGAGTTTAGATCTCAGTGGTATATTAAATACAAATAAAATGTTAGAATTAACAAGGGAGAAATGAATGCCTAGATTGATGTATGTATTTTATTTATAACACTATATAATCTCATTTACAATTTGCAGAAATGAATATTATGCTATACTTTGAAACCCTAAATAGTGGCTTTCCTCCACAACTCGAGTGAAACAAAAGCCCATGTCTTGTCTCAGGTTGAAGATGACTGCTATGTTAGTCAAACAAGAGACCGTGGTCTTTACCACCTCTTTAACTTCTTAGCGTCTTTTCTGGTTTCTCACTGGAGCTAGAATGGCTGCTGAGGGACCCTCCCTGCCTGTGAGATTTACATTAGTGGAGATTTAAAGCAACCACTACTTCAAAACTAGCAGTAACTTCAATAATTGACTGAAGTTAATGCCCCGAGGCAGAATCTCAGATCATCAATTTAACTTACCTGGTTCTTAATGGCTGGGAAACAGCTGGCATCTGGGTAACCGCTGGGTACCTAGGAGGCCACAACAGGAGGGACCCAGGGCCTTGGAAGAGATGTGTGATGTTAATCTCATTGGATCTTTGTTTCTGAGTAGCAATTTAGCAGATACTCGGTTGAGAGGGACCATTGCACATATATGTTTGCATGTGTGTCTCTAAATGAACCAGAACCAGCAGAGGTAAAAGGTTACTAAGGATCCATACATACTGCAATCACTTATTGAAGATGTACAAGAAAACATATGGGAGACAAGAGAAAAATGAATTAGAAAGGGTCTCGGATCCTTTAATGACTTTGTCCTTCTTTTCACAGTTTATCTATTCTTTGTACTTAAAGATTCTGGTTCCATTGGGTGCTGTCATTTACTTCTTATTCAAAGGAGATCAGCAGTGACATTTTGGGAGATTTCCTCTTCTTTAGACCCTGAGAGAGCGCACACCATCAGTCTCATCCTTAAGTTTATCGTCCACAGATACATCTTACTCAATCTAGGTTTTAACTTCCTACCTTATGCCAGGCTCAATGCTTGACAGTTGAATGCAAAGATAAGTCAAACAGCTCCAGATTATGAAGAGTTTATGATCTAGAGAAGGGATTAGATGCATTGTGTAGATATGGAAACGTCCCTTTGTTTTCTGTTCTTAAGGGTCATCTTGGCCAATCCTTGGAGGGCAGTCAAGAAGTTGAGTCACATTGTCTCCCAGGTCTGGAATTTTCCCTGCCATCTCCTGGTCGTGAGTCTCTTCTCTGCAGCTGTGTCAATAGGTAATCTCAGAAGTCACCCACTCAAAGGGCTGGACGAGATCCATCTCTCTCAGGACCACTCGATGCTTTGGTCCCCAAGAAGTCCAGTAACTCAGGTGACAGTGTAGACATGTGGAGTTCTGTCCTGGTTAACTGAGTGGAGGTCTCATTTGGGTTCTAACCTTTCTGGAGACGGTACAGGTTGCTACCCGGGGATACAGAAGGTGAGATCTACTTGACTGTGGGCCCAGCAAGGGCTCAGTGATAAATCCAGGGCTTCTGGATCACTTTGCATAACAGTATTGTGAGCGTTCAGGGCCAAAATGTGCCCTTTTGCACCCTCCCCTAGCTGGAGAAGGAAATGGCAACCCACTGCACTATTCTTGCCTGGAGAATCCCATGGACAGAGGAGACTAGCGGGCTATAGTCCATGGGGTTGCAAAGAGTCGGACACGACTGAGCGACTTCACTTTTTCACTTTCACTAGAACTAGGGCCAGCCCAGCCTCCCTAGTGACTCACATAAGGAGGAGAAGGAACCAAGAGGGCAGATAGCTGGCTGGCCCTCCCCAAAGGCAAGCCTGTCCATGACCCCCGTCTCCAGCCCCTGGGAACATAACGGACCATTGGCCTGAGAGAAGGAGAGGGACTGAACCTGCCCCCTACTTTTAAGGGAAGCACCCCCACCCATTGCCATGTAGGGTGTGCACCCAGGAATTTCCCTCTCTGCTCATCCATCAGGTCAATTCCCCCTCCTTTGGTCAAAGGGCAGAGATGATGAGAAAGGGAACTAAACTGCATTCCAATCCTTCCCTCTGATCTTGGGGTGGAAATTTCCTTCCCTCCATGAAAATGAACACGTGCTTTGGGTACAGAAGGCAACTAAGAACATCCTGGAAGTGAGGCAAGACAAACAATGGCCAGACAGACCCTCCAGAATATTCTGAGTTGGATGGCATCACCGACTCAATAGACGTGAGTCTGAGCAAACTCCGGGAGACAGTGAAAGGTCAGAGAAGCCTGGTGTGATGCAGTCCATGGGGTTGCAAAGAGTCAGACATGACTTAGGGACTGAAGCCTGGTGTGATGCAGTCCATGGGGTTGCAAAGAGTCAGACATGACTTAGGGACTGAACAACAACAGAAAGAAGATTAGAGGTGAAACTCCAGGTAGACATTTCTTTCTCCTACACCTTTCAGACCCGCACGAGGGGATTGTCCTGTCACACCTCCCCACCCCCACTCACCTAGCTCTGGCCTTGAATTCCATCCCCCCAGCCATCCCTACAATGACCCTCCCAGGTCTCAGCACAGGGGCCCCACGCCCACACTGTGCCTTTCTGAGGGTTTCTTTGAGAATCTTGTAACGTACATCTTAGCCTAGGTGTTCCATGATGTTTCCTTCTTCATCATCACAGCCGCTGCAAGGCGTGGGCCAGGGACTCCGCCCTGTGGCCCAGGGGAGCTGCGGGCGGGCTCACCACCTCAGCAGATCATACATGGAGTTTCCTTGGTGAGACAAGCCCAGACTTTCCTCAGAGAGCACACAGCCTCATTCTAGACTCCTGCATGGAGAGAGGGGCGTGCTTCCCATTGCTGGCTGTGGGCCTTGACTCTTAGGAAGAGTGGACACTCACTGTCCTGTCCCTCCCAGACCCTGAAACCTTCAAGAGGCCACAGGGAGAGGTTCACTGTAACGGAGTAAGATGTGGCAGCAGGCCCGGGGCAGTGCCTCAGATTAAATTGTTCTGATTCAGGTTTTCTCCTAATGAGAGCTTGTAGGAAGGAGGCTCTCCAGGTGCACCCTCACATACAGACAGGGAAGCCTGGCGTGGTGCAGTCCATGGGGTCACAAAGAGTCGGACACAACTGAGCAACAACAACAGAGTTGTAAATCAATGAGCTTATTCAGGGGAGAGAAGGTTGAGAACCGCACAGAAATGATTGAGTTTTGCAGCTTTCAGTGGTTGAAAAGCTTAAGTGTAGGCAGGCACCAGAGGATGCGCCCTGGGGAGGGAAGTAGGGGTGGAAGATACCCCAGGAGCAGAGGCTTGGAAGTGAAAAAGCAAATCTAGCCTGTGTGGTTTAGTGAAAGTGAGGGGGAACATGAGGTTTGCCGTTTGGCTGGGTGTAGGGAGTAAGTAAGGAGGTGGGAAGACTGACAAGAGTACCAGGGCTGAAAGCCAGGCTGTGCAGCTCCAGCTTCATACGGAAGGCATCCCGCAGTGATGGAAGATGACGGAAGAGAGCACGCTGATCAAAGCAGAGCTTTCGAGATTAATCCCGCAGCCGTGTGGAGGAGGGCCTGGAGGTCAGATTAGGATGCTGCTGGTGGTAATGAGGAAGAAGTAAAATTTATGAAGGCAGTCATGGTTTTCAGCACTTGACATCCTTTACCTTCTGTAATCCCCTCAACACGCCTGTGAAAAGAGATGACTGTTTTCTCTGTTTTACAGATAGTGAAAGTAAGGAACAGGTAAGTTTGGTAATTTATCAGGTCACCCAGTTAATAAGGGAGAGACCTGCTAATGAGAACTGACTGTACAACACAGGGAGCGCTGACCTAAATGGGACGGAAGCCCACAAAAGAGGGGATAGATGTGTACATACAGCCGAGTCACTTTGCTGCAGAGCAGAAGCTAACACACTGTAAGGCAGCTATACTCCAATAAAAGTTACTGTAAAAAGTATGGATTCATGAAACCACGAAATTACAGAAAAATGAAACAAAAGGGAGACCTAGACACAGCCAGGGGCTCTCATCTATTCATTCAGACAGACCGCAAGGAGAGCCAGAGAAGAAGTGGGGTGGTGGCAGCAGAAAGGCAGAGATGGTTGGGCTGTCGGGGACTCAGAGGCCCCCTGACAGCAGGAGACGGGAGAAGGAACACTGGAAAAGTCTCCCCAGTCATTGCCACAGGTCTCTGCACCCAGTGGTTATGTCACTGAAATAGGGGCACCCGGTGGAGGCGCTGGTTTCCAGAGCCAGATGGGGCACTGAGGTCGCCACTAGCACTTCTGCCCCCAGCCCCGGAAGTCCTGCAGTCGGCATCCCACTGCTGTCTCTCCTTCCTCTCTGTTCTCACCATCCACTCTTTACATGGTGATGTCTACCCGATGGAAAGCAGATCACATCGCTCTACTGAAATCTTCGTCTTCACAGCGCATCGGTCTAAACCCCAGGTTCCTTACCCTATCTGGCAGACCCTGCACGAAGTGGCCACAGTCTCTCGGACAGCGTCTCCCAGCCCTGTGCCCGGGTCGTCTGGCTTCCATCTCCCTGGCTCCCCAGGGCCCCCCACGCCCCTGGAGCCACGTGCCCCCCACACCCCACCTATGCCCCTGGAGCCACATCCTCCCACGCCCCCCCCCCCACGGCCCTGGAGCCACGCCTCCCCACGCCCCCCCCCCATGCCCCTGGAGCCACGTACCCCCCACGCCCCTGGAGCCACGTAACCCCCACGGCCCTGGAGTCACGTGCCCCCATCCCCCCCCCCCACGCCCCTGGAACCACGTGCCCCCCACGCTCCTGGAGCCCCGCCCACCTGTGAGCCTCCACGTGGCCGCCGGCCGGCCTCTCTCCGCCTTGCTCCAGGCTCGCAGGCCGGTGCTGAAATGCTCACCACGGAGCCGCCTGCCTGGGCTGTGTGCGCTGAAGGGATTCCTCCATTTATCACATTTCTCAGTCTCATTGATCGCCACGAATGTCATCATGGTCACATACGTGTGTATGTATTGGCTTCCCAATGCTATGGAAATGAGTGACCACACTTGGTGACACAGAAATGTGTTCTCTCACCGTCATGCAGAGCAGAGATCCAAGATAAGCGTCCTGGGGCCACAGTCAAGGTGTCAGTCTGCAGGGCCACATTCCTCTGGGGCTTCTAGAGGAGGATCTTTTTTTTTTTTTTTTCCAACAGATGCATTGTTGTTGCTTATTTGGAAAACTTTCTCACTCTTTTTTTTTTTTGCTTCCCCCCCGCCCCTTTTATTGTTTTGTTTTGTTTTGTTTTTGCTGCCCCAGGTCTTAGTTGTGGCATGCGGGATCCTTTAGTTGCAGCCTGTGGGATCTAGTTCCCTGACCAGAGATTAAACTTGGGCCCCCTGCATTGAGAGCACAGAGTCTCAGCCACTGGACAACCAGGGAAGTCCCTGGAAAATTTTTTTAAAGCAGGTATTATTTATCACTTTTCCATTTGTGTTCTTTTCTTATTTTTTAATATTTACTTTTTTGAAATATAGTTGATGAGCCACCAACGAAGCCCAAAGGCAAGGGAAGTATAGTTGATTTACGTGTTAAACTCTGCTTTCAGCAAAGTGATTCAGTTATATATACTTTCTTTTCTACCTTCTTTGCTGCTAGATGTATCACAGGATATTGAATATAGCTCCCTGTGTATACAGTAGGACCCTGTTGTTTATGCATTCTGTGTATATATAGTGCTTTGCATCTGCTGATCCCAAACTCCAGTCCATCCCTCCTCCACCCTCCCTTTCCCCTTGGCAGCCACAAGTCTGTTCTCTTAAGTCCATGCGTGTGTTTCTGTGTCATTGAAAAGTTCATTTGTGTCATATTTTAGGTTCTATGTATAAGTGATATCACATGGTATTTGTCTTTTTCTTTCCTACTTACTTCATACTGTTCATGGGGTTCTCAAGGCAAGAATGCCGAAGTGTTTGCCATTCCCTTCTCCAGTGGACCACGTTTTGTCAGAACTCTCCACCATGACCCTTCCATCTTCACTTAGTAGAATAATCTCTAGATCCACTCATGTTACTGCAAATGGCAGTGTTTCATTCTAGGAGAATCTCTTCTTGCCACCATGACCCTTCCATCTTCACTTAGTAGAATAATCTCTAGATCCACTCATGTTACTGCAAATGGCAGTGTTTCATTCTAGGAGAATCTCTTCTTGCCTCTCCCACTTCCTGATGGCCGCTGACATTCCTTGGCTTGTGGCCTTATCACTCCAGTCTTCAAGGCCAACATCGCTCTGTGTCATATTACTTCCTTTTTTGTGTGACAGCGTCAAAATCTCCCTCTGCTTCTGTCTTAGAAGAAAACATGTGAATGCACTTGAGATCCACTCTAATAATCCAACATAATCTCCCCATGTCAACACCATTAACTTAATCACATCCACAAAGATATTCTTTCCATGTTAGGTGACATTCACATGGAGAATTCTGCATGGGGAAGGAGATTGAGCATAATTATCTCTAAGGATTCCTCAGAAAATTCTATGAAAGAATGAGTCCATTAAAAAAGGAATGTACAGAGTGGGAAATGAGGAAAGACACTCCACTCTGCTTTGCTGTATATTTTGGTCTAGGGATTAGAAACTGATCTTTGGGGAGCCATTATTCAACCTCCTACAATTTCTGTTTCCCTCCACTTGCTCAATGGAATAAACCTACTGTATCCTACATACCTAGAACATAGCAGGTGCTCAATTATCATTTATTACATCAATAAATAATATAGCCAAGTGTATTTTATTCTAAAAAGTATTTTTCATTATATGTTCATCATTTAAAAATAACCCACCATACAATTCCAACTTCTATAACAATAAAATAGCTTTGATATAACAGTCACATAAATGAAAACATGATTTAATGAAATGGCATTTTATGAGCTTTAGGCAAGCAAACGTTTGAATTATCTTGTTTAAATTAAATGGCTCTTTTGTGTTCAGTAGTAAGCATCACTAAGTGTGTCTATCTTGCTAATACAGTGGCATCATTATATTCTGAATTATACAATTTAATTACATGTAACTTGAAATTTAAACTGAAACATTGTTGAGGTATAAGCCTGACCTTCACATCCACTCATTACAGTTTTTTTTCCAAATGATGTGACACTGAGAAACACTTAGCAAAATCTTAGTTTTTCAGTTGCTTAAAAAAACCTCAAGGAAAGGACAACTCTGGTTCTCACCCTTGCTTTGCCACTTATAGGCTGCATAACCCTGGGCAAGATATTCAAGCAGCTAAGATACTCAGACCCCACTCTATAAAATGCAGCTCTTGAGAAGCCTGAGATGAGGTATAAGATAAGCACTTCAAATATGCCTGTTCACTGTCAGCCAGTACCAGCTCCCTCTTCCTCCATCCTTTCGCTCAAACAAGCCAGAAAAAAATATCTTAGATCTGATAAATAACTCCTCAAACCCACACCACCGTATGTAAACATATTGGCTTAAAATAGCTAGGCAGCACACACTGCATGAAGTCCTGACCATCCCAGAGAGAGCTGTGCTGTATGACTCTCCCACTGTGTTGTGCCCTGAGACAGTGCCCCTAGCTGCTCCATGGAATCTGATGCCTCCCCTGGGGACCAGAGCTTGTTGGTCCCCTGACGGGCTTGTTGGTTGGGGCTGCCCTTGTAGCTCAGCTGGTAAAGAATCCGCCTGCAATGAGGGAGACCTGGGTTTGATCCCTGGGTTGGGAAGATCCCCTGGAGAACAGAAAGGCTACCCACTCCAGTTTTCTGGCCTGGAGAATTCCATGAACTATGGGATCACAAAGAGTCAGACACGACTGAGCAACTTTCACTTTTACTACTTTCACTTTCCAGGGGACCAGGGTCCAGGAGTGAGAAGGAGTGAAGCTGAGCCCTTTTCAAAGAGAACATGCTCCTTTAGTTATCTGGTGGTTAATAGAAGTTTCATACTACAAACCCCCTCCATGAACCACAAACTTGGTCATGGTGAAGGGGTCTTGTGTAACTCAATGGGAGGACCGATGCTGAAGCTCCAATACTTTGGCCACCTAATGTGAAGAGCCAACTCATTGGGAAAGACCCTGATGCTGGGGAAGATTGAGGGCAAGAGGAGAAGGAGGAGACAGAGGATGAGATGGTTGGATGACATCATTGATTCAGTGGACATGAGTTTGAGCAAACGCCGGGAGATGGTGAAGGACAGGGAAGCCTGGTGTGCTGCAGTCCATGGGGTTGCAAAGAGTCGGACACAATTTAGTGATTGAACAACAACAACACAGCAAATCAGGCTGGGTTGGCTGGCAGAGGGAAGGGTCGGGGGGTTGCCATCAGAAATCTCCAAGGGACTGAGAGAGAGAGAGAAGGGGACTGAAGCTGGGTAATGACCAAGTTTTCTTCAAGCAGAAACAGACTATATAACTGCATATGTTTTTTGGAACTTAAAAAGGCGGGGGGGGGGGGGCAGTTTACCAACCTGAGAGACAGGGGTGTCAGAAGTCATAGAATATATGTCAAAGAAGAGTGGAGTGTTTTTCCTCCTTTTCCCCACTGTACTTCCTTTTTTTATGGGCTCACTGTTTCAGAGAATTTGAGTTTCAGAAGAGTCTTTAGAGATAATTAGGCTCATCCTCTGTCCCATACAGAACTCTCCTTTATGATGTTCACAACAGATGGCCATCCTTTGTCATGCTGCTTTTGTTATGATTTATTTTCTTCAGTAATCAGTTTTTATAGAACACCATTAAGTTAAGGAGTTTGTTTTTCAGGTCCCCATGAAATGCCTCTCTCTTTACAATGTGTGTGAGTGAGTGTGTGTGTGTGTGCCCGTCCCATATCAGATTCCACCCTGGGACTTTCTGGCCTGGTGGCCCTAACTACTGTTAGTAGGGGCAGGAAAGGGAAAAAGGACTTGGCTTTTCAGGCATAACTCTTGGACTGGATTTAGTGCCAGGAGATGGGAAGGGCAGGAATAATTTTTAAAAATCTCTCTTAGCTTGAGAGACATCTTTCTGACCCTTAGTGTTATTTTTTCCCCAAATAGTGGCAATCAAGATATCTTCCTTTTTCAAGTAACCAGGTCCAAAGAAAAAAAATTTTTTTTTTTTGCTGTTTTATTTTTTGACTGTGCCATGCAGGTTACAGGATCTTAGTTCCGGGACCAGGGATTGAACCTGATCCCTCGGCACTAAAAGCGTGGAGTCCTAACCACGTGTGTGTGTGTGTGTGTGTGTGTGTGTGTGTGTGTGTGTGTGTGTGTTCAGTCACTTAGTTGTGTCTGACTCTTTACAACCCCATGGATTGTAGCCCGCCAGGCTCTGTGTCCATGAAGTTTTCCAGGCAAGGATACTGGGGTGGGTTGCCCTTTCCTCCTCCAGGGGATCTTCCTGAGTCAGGGAACAAACCCACATCTCCTGTGTCTCCTGCATTGGCAGGTGGGTTCTTTACCACTGCGCCACCTGGAAAGCCCCCCCTAACCACTGGACAGCCAGGGAAATCCCCAAAGAAAAATTCTACAAATACAAAGAAAGCATGCAAAAAGATAATAAACCTTTGAGAGTCCTAAGATCATGCTGCTTCTTCAGTTTTCATATCCTACTCTTTTCACGTTATATTGTTGACATGTTCTGTATCATTATATGTTCTCCTGCAGTGTAACTCCTAATTACGTGTCGTGTTCTGTTTTCTGGCTGTGGATTTATTTACTTGACCAGCCCCTTCGAGTTCCTCTCACGTCTTGCCTCCTTATGCTGGTCAGGGAAGCTGCCTCTGGCATAAGCCCTTCTTAATCTGCCTTGACTTCTGTCCAGACACATAAATGCTTGTCCCAGCGTATTTGGACGGCATGATACAATTACAGTGTGTTTCTGGGGAGTCATCACAGTGGTGCTGTGGACTCCATCTTTGGGCTTTGTGTGGATGATGTGTTAATTACACTCCGTCTAGCCACAAACTTCTATCTCCCAAGCCTCTCTCAGTGACCACAATCACTTGTGTTTCATGCTGCAAGTGAGAGTGATTCTAAACGGTCCTTTGAAGTCAGCCGTGGCTGCTAACTTTGGCTCTGTTGACTGGCTACAGTCAAGGCACAGGCAGTGGGAGAGCCATTGGATCAGGCTTGTATTAGACCAGGATGGGCAGCGGCAGAACCACCAGCCTCACGCTCTAGACAGCTGGTGCAGGCCAGTGGGTGGTATGAGGGCTCCCACTCCGGGACCGGGCAGTACTGCGTGCAAGCTCCAGTCACCCCCGCCGGCTCCCCGCTCCCTGTAATCCAGATGGGGTTGTGTGCTGCACAGTGGCTGCTGGTGACAGGTGGCCCCAGGGCCTGGGGGCAGAAGGAGAACGCTTGCACTGGGACTCCAGGGCAATGTCCGTGACCGGACAACTGTGAGAAGGACAGCCAGAGCCAGAGGTTCTCACGTTGCAGAATCTTGAATCCACCTGGAGCTGATGGGCTTACTCACTTGGATCATCCACTCCTGTAAGTAGACACACACACACACACACACACACACACACACACACACACACAGAGTCCAGCTCCTTAGAAGAACTTGTGGGCCAGTAGGATTCAACCTGCTCATTTGACTTCTGAATTTCCAATTCTCTGTCTCATACGGTGTTGCCTGAACAGCTGTCTTTCAGGACAGCCTGGCCCGTGGTCCTTGACCTTGTCCTAATAACTTCCACCTCCTCCTCCTGTGGATCCACATCCTGGACATCGGCAACGTCTTACTTCCCCCCACATCCTGTGCTGTATATAACTGCCGTCTTCACTGTGGGATCCTTGGAGAGCAGGCAGAGTCGTCACATAGAAGAACACCCTCTTCTCGGCGTTGCACTTAGTCACCCGGACCTTAAGTGGCGCTGCCTATGCCCTGGGCCTTACAGTGGCATTGGCAGCAATGAGGCTTTCCCTCCCTGTGGCTTTGGAGGCAGTGGACAAAAACACACGAGAGGACGACAGAGGCAGACGCGTGTGGTGCCTCGTGGTAGCTGTTGGACTGGTCTGTCACTCGCTTTCTCCCAGTACAGACTTTGCCTCCAAGCTGCAGAAATGGCCATGTGCCTCTGCCCCCCCCCCCCCCCATCCCTGGACACAGCACTCAGCCTAGGCTTGGATCTGAGACCCATACAGAGTTAATCAGAGGCTATCCCTGGGTTGGGAGACCTGGGTTCTATCCCTGGGTTGGGAAGATCCCCTGGAGGAGGGAATGGAAACCCTCTCCAGTATTCTTGCCTGGAGAAATCCCATGGACAGAGGCGCGTGGTGGGCTCCAGTCCACGGGGTCACAGAGTCAGATACCCCTGAGCAGCTAAGCACACATACACACATCTGTGGGGCTAACTCACATGGCTATGCCTGGGCCGTGGAGATGAAGAGAAGAAATGAGGCCATACAGAAAGGAGAGCAAAGACAGCAGAAAGGGGAGAGTGAGGGCGGGCAGCAAAGAGAAGAAGAGCTGTGGAGGCGCTGAACATTGGTTTTGGGCCTTTAGGTCCGGGTGCCTCCACTACTGCTTTTAGTTCAGTTCAGCTCAGTCGCTCAGTCGTGTCCGACTCTTTGCGACCCCATGAATTGCAGCATGCCAGGCCTCCCTGTCCATCACCAACTCCCGGAGTTTACTCAAACTCAAGTCCATAAAGTCAGTGATGCCATCCAGCCATCTCATCCTCTGTCGGCCCCTTCTCCTCCTGCCCCCAATCCCTCCCAGCATCAGGGTCTTTTCTAATGAGTCAACTCTTCACATGAGGTGGCCAAAGTACTGGAGTTTCAGCTCCAGCATCAGTCTTTCCAATGAATACCCAGGACTGATCTCCTCTAGGATGGACTGGTTGGATCTCCTTGCAGTCCAAGGGACTCTCAAGACTCTTCTCCAACACCACAGTTCAAAAACATCAATTTTTTTGGCACTCTGCTTTCTTCATAGTCCAACTCTCACATTAATACATGACCACTGGAAAAACCATAGCCTTGACTAGATGGATCTTTGTTGGCAAAGTAATGTCTGTGCTTTTTAATATGCTATCTCGGTTGATCATAACTTTCCTTCCAAGGAGTAAGTGTCTTTTAATTTCATGGCTGCAATCACCATCTGTAGTGATTTTGGAGCCCAAAAAATAAAGTCTGACACTGTTTACACTGTTTCCCCATCTATCTCCCATGAAGTGATGGACCAGATGCCATGATCTTAGTTTTCTGAATGTTGAGCTTTAAGCCAACTTTTTCACTCTCCTCTTTCACTTTCATCAAGAGGCTTTTTAGTTCCTCTTCACTTTCTGCCATAAGGGTGGTGTCATCTGCATATCTGAGGTTATTGATATTTCTCCCAGCAATCTTGATTCCAGCTTGTGCTTCTTCCAGCCCAGCATTTCTCATGATGTACTCTGCATGTAAGTTAAATAAGCAGGGTGACAATATACAGCCTTGATGTACTCCTTTTTCTATTTGGAACCAGTCTGTTGTTCCATGTCCAGTTCTAACTGTTGCTTATTGACCTGCATACAGGTTTCTCAAGAGGCAGATCAGGTGGTCTGGTATTCCCATCTCTTTCAGAATTTTCCAGTTCATTGTGATCCACACAGTCAAAGGCTTTGGCATAATCAGTAAAGCAGAAATAGATGTTCTTCTGGAACTCTCTTGCTTTTTTTGATGATCCAGCAGATGTTGACAATTTGATCTCTGGTTCCTCTGCCTTTTCTAAAACCAGCTTGAACATCTGGAAGTTCACGGTTCATGTATTGTTGAAGCCTGGCTTGGAGAATTTTGAGCATCACTTTACTAGCGTGTGAGATGAGTGCAATTGTGTGGTAGTTTGAGCATTCTTTGGCATTGCCTTTCTTTGGGATTGGAATGAAAACTGACCTTTTCTAGTCCTGTGGCCACTGCTGAGTTTTCCAAATTTGCTGGCATATTGAGTGCAGCACTTTCACAGCATCGTCTTTCAGGATTTGAAATGGCTCAACTGGAATTCCATCACCTCCACTAGCTTTGTTCATAGTGATGCTTTCTAAGGCCCACTTAACTTCACATTCCAGGATGTCTGGCTCTAGGTGAGTGATCACACCGTTGTGATTATCTGGGTCATGAAGATCTTTTTTGTACAGTTCTTCTGTGTATTCTTGCCACCTCTTCTTAATATCTTCTGCTACTGTTAGGTCCATGCCATTTCTGTCCTTTATCGAACCCATCTTTGCATGAAATGTTCCCTTGGTATCTCTAATTTTCTTGAAGAGATCTCTAGTGTTTCCCATTCTGTTGTTTTCCTCTATTTCTTTGCATTGATCGCTGAGGAAGGCTTTCTTATCTTTCCTTGCTATTCTTTGGAACTCTGCATTCAAATGGGAAGATCTTTCCTTTTCTCCTTTGCTTTTCACTTCTCTTCTTTTCACAGCTATTTATAAGGCCTCCTCAGACAACCATTTTGCCTTTTTGCGTCTCTTTTCCATGGGGATGGTCTTGATCCCTGTCTCCTGTACAATGTCACGAACCTCCATCCATAGTTCATCAGGCACTCTGTCTATCAGATCTAGTCCCTTAAATCTATTTCTCACTTCTACTGTGTAGTCATAAGAGATTTGATTTAGGTCATACCTGAATGGTCTAATGGTTTTCCCTACTTTCTTCAATTTCAGTCTGAATTTGGCAATAAGGAGTTCATGATCTGAACCACAGTCAGCTCCCGGTCTTGTTTTTACTGACTGTATAGAGCTTCTCCATCTTTGGCTGCAAAGAATATAATCAGTCTGATTTCGGTGTTGACCATCTGGTGATGTCCATGTGTAGAGTCTTCTCTTGTGTTGTTGGAAGAGGGCCTTGTCTAACTCAATGAAACTAAGCCATGCCATGTGGGGCCACCCAAGATGGACGGGTCATGGTGGAGAGGTCTGACAGAATGTGGTCCACTGGAGAAGGGAATGGCAAACCACTTCAGTATTCTTGCCTTGAGAACCCCATGAACAGTATGAAAAGGCAAAATGATAGGATACTGAAAGAGGAACTCCCCAGGTCAGTTGTTGCCCAATATGCTACTGGAAATCAGTGGAGAAATAACTCCAGAAAGAATGAAGGGATGGAGCCAAAGCAAAGACAATACCCAGTTGTGGATGTGACTGGTGACAGAAGCAAGGTCTGATGCTGTAAAGAGCAATATTGCATAGGAACATGTAGTGTTAGGTCCATGAATCAAGGCAAATGGGAAGTGGTCAAACAGGAGATGGCAAGAGTGAATGTCGACATTCTAGGAATCAGCTAACTAAAATGGACTGGAATGGGTGAATTTAACTCAGATGACCATTATATCTACTACTGTGGGCAGGAATCCCTTAGAAGAAATGGAGTAGCCATCATGGTCAACAAAAGAATCCGAAATGCAGTACTTGGATGCAATCTCAAAAACGACAGAATGATCTCTGTTCGTTTCCAAGGCAAACCATTCAATATCACGGTGATGCAAGCCTATGCTCCAACCAGTAACGCTCAAGAAGCTGAAGTTGAACGGTTCTATGAAGACCTACAAGATCTTTTAGAACTAACACTCAAAAGAGATGTCATTTTCATTATAGGGGACAGGAATGCAAAAATATTGGAAGTCAAGAAACACCTGGAGTAACAGGCAAATTTGGCCTTGGACTAAGGAATGAAGTAAGGCAAAGGCTAACAGAGTTTTGTCAAGAGAACGCACTACTACTTTAGTTACATGAAAATCCTCAGCATCCTTCTTGTTTATTTCTGACTGCAGGAGAGATGGTTCATTGTACATGTGTTGCATGCAGCCACAACTGAGAACAGAACTGGTCCAGAATGTCATAGTTCCAGGGTAAAGGACCAAAAGGGACTGCTTTGACATGAGCAAGGTGGGTCTCTCAAAGCCAGCTGAGGCCATCAAAAGAGCTCTAGATGTTCCAAATCCATTGAGACAAATTCTGGGCATGCATGTGTGCATGCCAAGGCACTTCAGTTGTTTCTGACTCTTTGTGACCTCATGGACTCTAGCCCTTCAGGCTCCTCTGTCCATGGGACTCTCCAGGCAAGAATAGTGGCATGGGTTGCCATTTCCTTCTCCAGGGGATCTTCCCGACCCAGGGATTGAACCCAGGTCTCCTGGATTGCAGGCGGATTCTTCACTGTCTGAGACATCAGGGAAGCCCCATAGTCCAACAGTTTGTACCAGCATCCCTGGCCTCTGGCTTCCCTTGTTTCTGCTCGTGTGGCTTCCGTGGGTATAAAGTGTCCTTGGACCTCTGCTCATCTTTCTTCTTTTGCACTTCAGTCTGTGCATTTGCTTCTTCCTCCGCTTCGCTCTCATGGTGCGGAGGTTTCTCAGAAGATCATGCTAAGGCTTAGAGCCTACACCTCCTTCTTAACAACGGGAGTCAGTTATTCTCTTGTACAGGCTAGTTTTTGACGGCCTCTGACACACACAGCCAAGCTGGCCCTGGCTAATGCACATTCTGGTGCCAGCAGGTGCCAGTTTGATTTCTGAATACAGATGAGACACCCTCTAGGGACTTCTGGAAATAGCAGGAGGACACTTTGAGAAAGAACCGTTTCCTGCAGGCAAGCAGGATGAGGTCTCCTGCCGTAAGAATTTGGTTTCTGAAAGGGAAGTATGGCCTTGCTTTGTAATCACAGGCTATTGCGTGTGCATGCATGCTCAGTCGTGTCTGACTCTGTGACTCCACGGACTGTAGCCCACCATGCTCCTCCGTCCATGGGATTTTCCAGGCAAGAATACTGGAGTGGGTTGCCATGCTCTCCTCCAGGGGATCTTCCTGACCCAGGGATCAAACCCGTGTCTCTTGCATTGGCAGGCGGATTCTTTACCAGGGTGCCTCCTAGGAAGCCCAACAGGCTCAGGAAGCCAGGAATATATTATACCTTCGCAAAGTCACGCAAACCTCTTAGCCAAACTGGTGTCTGCTGGATCTTTGCCACCTGCCTGGTGCTCCAGGGTCTCAGACAAGATCAGACACAAGTCTGAAATGTAGCAGCAGTGGTCAGTTGGGTTCTGAGTGGACTCCCTCTGCTTCACCGAACAATCTACAGAGAGAGACTTTCAAGGTAGAATTGTGAGGTTTTAACGGTAAGATGGGTGTAAAGAGGTGCTTCCCAGGTGCTCAGTGGTAAAGAATTCGCCTGCTGATGCAGGAGACATGGTTTTGATCCCTGGGTTGAGAAGATCCCCTGGAGAAGGAAATGGCAACCCACTCTAGTATTATTGTCTGGGAAACACCATGGACAGAGGAGCCTGGCGGGCTTCAGTTCATGGAGTCGTGAAAGAGTCAGACACAACTGAGCAACTAGACTACAAAAATATAGAGAGAGGAGGTAGTAGTGATTTAGTCACTCAGTCGTGTCCGACTTTTGAGATCCCATAGACTCTAGCCCTCCAGACTGCTCTCTCCATGGGATTTTCTAGGCAAGAATACTGGAGTGGGTTCCCATTTCCTTCTCCAGTAGAGAGAGTGGGGAGGAGGAATAATCAAGGGTAATATCAAGGTTTAAGGTAGGGAAGTGGGTTTTGGTGATGCCACTAACCTAGATTTAAAAAAGTATTGAGGAGTGGGGACTTCCCTGGTGGTGCAGTGGCTAAGACTTCTCACTCGCCTTGCAGGGGGCCTGGGTTGGATGCCTGATCCGGGGACTAGATCCCACATGCCGCAACTAAGAGTTTGCCTGCCACAACTAAGACCCAGCATGGCCAATGTTAAAAAAAAAATTGTTGAGGGAGACCACGTACATGGCAGAGATCAAGTCAAAGTTGGACACATTATAAGGACAGTGCATGCAGAACACTGGGATCCAGGGTGTCTGCTGTCTAAGCTGGTGCTTGGAAACCAAATCTAGAACTCAAGGGAGAGAGCTCCCAGCCGGCACTTAAGAGCTAGAGATGTCACAGACATATACATGGACTTGAAACCTTAGCGACTAAATTACATTACTTAAGACAATGATTGTGATAGTTTGCTAGGTTAACTGTAACAAATTATCACAAACTGGGTGGCATAAAGAGGTGGAAACTTCCCCCCACACTGCAGGAGTCTAGAAGAAATCAAGCTGTTACCAGGGCCATGTTCCCTCTGAGAACTCCTGAATTCTTCCATGCTGCTTCCTACCTTCTGATAGCTGCTGGTACTAAAACAAAACAAAACAAAACTCAACAAACTAAATTTTAAAGACCTTTATTGACTGTATTCAGTGATTCATGAATTGAGCAGCACCCCAGAAAGGAGCTCTGAGGAGCTGTACAAAATGAAAGACTTACAGGCAGAAGGATATGGGAACAAGGAGGTTATACTAGACAAAGAAGCAGCAGGTTATTGCAAGGTTACTATCCTTTAGGGGAAGGCACATGTCTGAGTAACAGAAGACCTCACTAGAGTGAACAGCTGATTCCTGATTGACTGGTTTAAAATTCCATCTCTGGAAGAGGCTGAAACTGTAATTAAGTATTAGATCTAGTTTAGTGACATGGAGGTGAGCATAAGTGACTCCATTTTGGGCCTGTTGTTTTAACACTGGCAATGTTGGTGTTCCTTGGCTTGCAATGGCATTACTGCAATCTCTGTCTCTATTTTCACGTGGCCTTCTTCCTTTTGTGTCTTTGTGGGTTGTCTCCTTGTCTATAAGGACATTAATCATACTGAATTTAAGATCCTTCCTCGTCCTTGTCAACTGAAAAACAAATGTACAACCTAAAAGCTGCAAATAATGTTATTTGGAGACCTTACTGAGGACCATAGCTTGGGAGACAGCCTCGCAGACAGCTCTGAGGAACTGCTCCCAAGAGGTAAGGAAGGAACCAGGATATATAGGAATATTTGCTGGAAAAAAAATGTAGTTGGACATTAAAAGATTAATGCTAGTCACAAGAAACAGACATCTCAAGTTAATGGTTTGAGTGGTTTTCTGTGTATGGGAAGATGCAAGAGTCTGTGTTCATTGAAATTATTCCTTTGATATGCATCTTAACTCTCTTGGGCCAGTATCCTGTTTTTCTCCATCCTGAATTCCCCTCAGGGTGCACCATCTGGACGTCAGCAGTGGCTGATGGCTTGATGGCAGGCAACATTCTTTGTCTTAACTTCTCTTGCAGAAGCCAATGGAACCCACTTGCCTGGTGAATTCCATGGACAGAGGAGCCTGGCAGGCTGCAGTCCATGGGGTCACAAAGAGTCAGACACGACTGAGCAATGAAAATTTTAACTTAACCAGTTATATCTACCAAAACTCTAGTTCCAAACAAGGTCACATTCTGAGGTTCTGGGAGGATATAAATTTCGGGGGACACTAGTCAACCCAGCATGTTGGGAAGAGAAAAGGCAAGCTAAGGACAGAACTGTGACAAGCACTGACACTGTAGAGGCTGGAAGGAAGGTGTCAGCAGAGAAATGAGAGGTAAAGAAAGGAGATATGAGAGAGGGAGGAGGAAGGAAAGCCAAGGTGGGGTTTCTCTGGTGGTCCAGTGGTTGAGAATCCCACCTGACAATGCAGGGATGCTGGTTCAATCCCTGGCCTTGGAAGATCCCACATGCCTTGGGCAGCTAAGCCCATGCACTGTAGAGCCCGTGCTCCAAACCAGAGAAGCCAGCACAGTGAGAGGGCCACGCACCACAACTAGAGCGTAGCCCCCGCTTGGTGCAACTCGAGAAAGCCTGCATGCAGCAGTGAAGACCCAGTGCAGCCCAAAATAAAATACAATAAATAGAAGCCAAGGGGGCAGAGAGTCTTCTTGAAGCACAGGGGCTAACCCACATCTAGAGCTGCTGAGAGGGCAAGCATCCACCAGAGGGTGCGGGGAACCTCAGTGGGGAACCAGCCATCCCAGTTGACCCCTGACTGATGGAGCTGCCTTGGATGTAGGACTTCCCGTGCTAAGCATGGATGGAACCAGGCCTGCCTGGACAGGGGGTCTCCCTGCTTCCCCACCCACTCACCACCTGCCATTATTTAGAGCTGAGTGTGGAGAGAAGGCAGAGATGCAGCCTAATGAATTGGGGAGTGAGTGGGAACTCAGATGTGTACTTCCTAGGGTGTGCTTGTGGCTCTGCTGGTGGCTGAGTTGCGTGTTCCTGACAATTTTCGCCACAGCAGGAATTTTCTTGGTTAGAATGTGGACTGGGATGTGCAGTCCCCAGTGAAGTCTTCAGGTGAGGCCAGCTCAGTCTCTATAACCACCTGACATCATGGAACAACCAGAATGTTCCTCAAAGGCAGGGGAAAGCCTGCCTTTGGCTGGTGGGACACTCTGGGGCTCGCTTTTTAAATGAACCCAGTTTTGAAAGTTCACCTAACTCCACTGAATGTGATCGCTACCTTGCTCTGCCTTCAGAGCACTTATCTTCAAAGTATTCAGCACCAGGGAGAAACCTTGATTTTTGCTGAACAAGAAATCATCAGAATGTCTGATTCCGTCCAGACGTCTGGATGTGTGACTTCATTATTCATGGTTGGCACTCCTCTTCTGGCTCTTGGTCTGTAGTTTTCAGAATATGTGCCTAAGCAGGCTCTCTTTTCCATGAACTGATCCCTTTACCCTCTCAGCCCAGAATCACTTTCCATTTATTCCTCTGATAAAGCGCTGACACTGTGAGTCAGCATATATTACATCTGTTATGATACAAGCACGGCCCTAGACTGCTATCCAGCCCAGGTCCACATCCAGATCACTGTCAGGGATCCTCACGTGTTTGCTGATGATAAATAGCACAGGGGCCTGGGGAATTTTTCACAACCGTCAGATCTGGGGAAGGAATCCTTTCCTAGAACAGATCTCAGAGTATGTCACCAGTCTCCCAATTCTCTTGCTAGCTTGCCAAGGTAGTTAAATGATCTCAGCCTTAACTCAATAATAAGCATCTTAAGATACACAGAAAGGGGAGTTTCCTGGCGGTCCAGCGGTTAGGACTTCGAGCTTTCACTGCAGAGGCCGTGGGTTCAATGCCTGGTCAGAGAACTGAGACCCCGCAAGTGTGGCAAGGCCAGAACAAAAACAGCCCATGTTAAAGCACCATTTAATTTAAATTCTTAAATGGCTTTCCACCTCTTTTCTTTTTTCTCTACATTTTTAAAACTTTATATTAGAGTATAGCCAATTAACAAGTGTGATAGTTTCAGGTGAACATCGAAGGGACTCAGCCATACACATACATGTATCCATTCTCACCTAAACTCCCCTCCTATCCAGGCTGCCACATAACATGGAGCAGAGTTCCATGTGCCCTACAGTAGGTCCTTGTTGGCTGTCCATTTTCAATAAAGCAGTGTGTGCATGACCATCCTGAACTCCCTGACTAGCCTTGCCCCCCACCTCCACAACCATAAGTTCATTCTCTCAGTCTGAGTCAATTTCTGTTTCATAAATAAATTCATTTGTATAATTTCTTTTCTGATTCCACATGTAAGGGAAGTCATACGATATTTCTCCTTCTCTGTCTGACTTAACTCACTCAATATGACAGTCTCTAGATCCATCCATGTTTGCCTTCAGCACCTTTAAGGCTGGAAAAACATCTCAAAGCCTAGCACACTCTTTTGGATCTAATGCATAGAACTGGACATTTAATTAGCATTTTCAGGTAGACCAGTGATTTGGGGTTTGACTTGAGAGTGAATAGGTGATAAATTTCTTAACGAGTAGTTATGAAACTTTGTGGAAGTAAAGCTCACAGTCTTATTTTTATTTTATTTCTAATACTTAATATTATTTGTGCTGCTCTATGTACTGCCACTAAATTTAAAAAGGATATGTTTTGTTACAAGTAAAAGTAAACTAATAGCAGGGGCTTAAGCAATAAGTGTGTTTTTAACTTACTCACCAAGAAGTCTGGAGGTAGGTGATTTCTGAGTAAGTTTAGAAATTCTATGATATCAAGACCCCAGACTGTCATCTCATATGTTTCTCTGGGCTTCTCCTCATGGCCACAACACGGCTGCCACAGCTCTAGGCACTACATGCTCACCCGATCCTGCACAAAAGGCAGAAAGTAGGGTCACATAGGAGTGTTCTCCTTGTGTGCCTCCCTCCTTTGATCAGGGAGGGAAAATACTTCCCAGATACCTCCAAGCATAGTTCCATTTATCACCACCTTCCGTTGCAAAGGAGGCTTGGGACATGAGTCTGTAGCATTCTCACTCTAATTTATAGTGGGAGGCGGGCAAAAGGGAAGTGGGATTTGGAGTCGAATCAGACAGCAGTGTTTGCCATGGGATCATGCTTATTGATCTTAGTCCTTCAACCTCCGACTTGGAAACAGATAAACCATCTGTTTTCCCTTCCTGGGGAGTAGCAAGTTATGAATAAATTATGCTGCCAGAGCCCAGAGAGTCCTTAAAGCAAAATACTGTCAATCCAAGGCCCTCATTTCATTAAACCCATATTAGTTTGTATTGCTTATTTGATGGCCTGATTGCTCCCTAGGATGGGAAGAATTAGCGGAGGAGAAGGGAGAACAGTCCCTCGCATCCAGTGTTCCAGCCCCTCTCCCCGCCGCTGAATACACATTAGACCCCAGGTATTCCAGCCATGACTGGGTAACCAGGGAGCTAAGGCTACAGGTTCATGGCAGGGGGATTGACATGTTCCAGAAACGTCTGTGCTAGACCCTGGAGAAGGCCACTGGGGAGAGGAGACATGGCTGAGAGGGCAACTTTAGGCACCAGCGAGGAAGTTGGAAGTCCTGGGGAGCTCTAGGTCTTCACACGCCCCTGAAATAACTCTTGTGTCAAGCTACCTCCCTGCCTCCAATGCACTCTAATTTCATCTTCCCAATTCTCTTCATCTCAGGATTCTTAGAGGGGCTTTAAGAAAGTTTCATTTCCAGAGGACATTTGCTCTGGAAGCAGGGTTGGCTCATGACCGACTGTGGACCCTCGGGTCTATACTGGAGAGCTTGAACATCCCAGAGGCTGATCAGGGCAAGCTTCCTGAAGAATCAAGTATAGCCATGGATCACCATCGTCACTGTGGGCCTGGCCTCTTAGGTGGGCCCAGGCTCCCTGTGCCACAGGGCTCGAGACACAAACGCAGACGACCCTTGACCCCTGTGCCCCCGCAGGGCTCTCTCCCGAGGCTCACACACACTCCTGTCTTTACTTTCCGTCCTCAGAGCCTCACTCCTTTGCAGACCTGACTCTGCTTTCTCTCTCCGACACAATCTGTTTCCTGCTCCCTGGTGTTTTGGGGGCACAGGCAGAGGCCTCCGCTGACCACTCCAGGCCCCTGGGGACCCAACCTGTTCCGGCGGGCCTACTCAGGTTTCCCAGGTCCGTCATTCCAAGCCAAGCAAAGAGATGCTAACTATGAACACGGCCTGAACCTTGGAGGCTCAACGTGAACAGGCTTCCTCGAGAGTTTTCCGTGTCTGTCCTGGGCCACGATCTGTCCCTCTGTCCCCCCTCATACTCTGCTCTGGCTCCTGGAAATGGTAGTGCTGCGTGGTCTTCATGTAAAGGCCATCCCAATGGACTCTTACCCCCACAGACTGCGGGGGCTTGTTGGGGAGACCTGACTTGACATCTGGTTTCCAGGAGTGCCAGCAGACTCAGGACACCATCTAAGCGTGGCCCGGCCTCTGATTGCATCAGTTTGAAAACAGTCACAAGAAATTTGCGGACCAGATGTCAGCTGGAATCCTGGTGACTTTTGAGCTGTGACTGACATTGGCTTCAGGGCACAGTGAGCAAAGGCAGGGATGCAGGAGTCCGTGTGCCCAGATCCCACATCTGGGTGGGACTCCCTGTGTATCCTGAGCTGCTCTGCTCCTTCATCTGTAAAATAGGCATTATAATGCTCTTTTTAACGTTGGGTGATGCTTCGGGGAGCTGTTGCAAGTAAAGCATGAAGAGCAGGGCGAGACATCCAGTGTCCCCATTAGCTCTGGCCCCTGTCTTCTGGCAGCCATGGCCCTGAAGTTCTGCCGAAGCTCAGAGGCCCGTCCAGGGACTGTCTTGCTGCCTCTTGCTCCCTGGCTGTTTTCTACACAGCCACCCCACGCTCAGTGCCACCCACTTTTCTTTCTTTCTTTCCTGTTTTCTTTGGCTGCTCCGTCTGGCATGCAGGGTCCGTGACCAAGGATTGACCTCGTGCCTCTGCATTGGAAATGCAGAGTCCACAGCTAGACCGCCATGGAAGTTCTCAGCCCGGCTTTGCTTGCTCTCCCAAATACCTCTGATCTCTAAGGTTGGGTAGGTAGACAGCTTTCTGAAGTTGTAGGGCAAGGAAGAGGGATTTGTAATATAGTGCTGCACAACTTAGATCAAAATATAATACATCCAGTTCTTAAAAGTTCTTTGAACTCTGCAGTCCCTAGCCTCCAGCCCTCTCCCCGTCTCTCTTTTCTGATTGCCTTTTCCCTTACCTTTATCTCTCTGTCTGCTTATGACAAACTCCTTGAGGCTTTACCTCTGCCCTGAATATTCCCAGTAAGGTTTTTTTTTTTTTTCTCCTTGAACAAAGATAGCTCTTTTGCCCTTAGAGGAACTCAAGTTGCAGCTTTTTAACTAAAAAAATATTCTGCTGTTTATATGTTGATCATAATAACTGATGGTGACAAGCAGAGATTTTTTTAATGGGCACTAATAAGAAAATAGTAACTAACAACCATCATTAGCATGCATTTTACAGTTTACAGAATAAGTTCAAATTTCTTATTGTCTCATTTGGATGAAGTTTCTTTTCTGTTTATGCCTGAAGGGTTTCTAAATACAGGCTTCATAGCAGAGGAGGGGATCACAGAATTAACCGTGAAGACACATGCATGCATGTGCACATCTCCCTGTTTTGTGTGGACTCTGTGATGCTCACATAAAGCTCCATAACGGACAAGGCCCCAGATCAATTAACAGACAAAGTCATTGACGCAGTGTCTGTTGATCCCAAGTCCTGGGCTGGAAACTCCTGACACCATGGGCCACCGTGAGGAGCTATTACAGCCTTGTTCTCCTGGTGGATACACGTATTGAGTTTCTGAAAATTCAGAGAACGGATGGGCTCATCTTCCTCTGGGATTATTGGGTCATTTCTCAGCATGTCTGCAGCCTGAAACAAGAGCGAGGCCCTGATGAATCATACTCAACATCCACAGCTCAAGTGGAGAAATCTGAAATTTGAGCGGAAATTTAAGTACTTCCGAGCACACACCCTTTCATCTTCAAGGACTAATTCACAGTGTGTATTTTATACATCTCTGTAGGGTCAGGTTGCCATTCCTGGACACTTATTTCTTAACAATTGGTGGGTGGAGTGACACTTATAAGTGTATTCATTCAGTGGGAGAGCTTGCTTTGACATGTATTTCATTGGCAGAATCCATAAATACTTTCTGCACATGTGTTTGTGTATCCGTGTGATGCCTCATTTTGGAAAGCAACAATAATAACTGTGTCATTAAGCCACAGAGAGGCTAATGTTTCAGCTGGCCTTGTGGAGAAGACAAATAGAGATCATCTTGTCAAGTCATGAGATGGATTATGCTCTGGCATGAGCTGCCTGCTTGTTTCTGAGTTTTGCAGTTCCAGGACTTGAATTTAACCTCTGACTTAAGGTCTCTCATGACCTCAGGCAACTTACAAGCTTCTCTCTGTCCCTACCCCTGGGTCCCTGCCATGGATGGGGTGGAAAGTTGCTAGAAGCCTATAGCATGGATCAGTCATTGCCCAGGCCTTTTCAGAGCGTGCCTGAATAGTTGCAGAAATGGAGCACAATGACTTGTCTGGAGTGTCCTTAAGGCTCTTTGCCACTATCAGCGCTTTTAACATACATTTAATGTTGTAGCTGGCTGATCAGTTTTCAGTCTCCCTCACTGGATCAAAAGCTCCAGGCAGAGACTGTATCCTATTTATCTCCATATGTGACATCGCTCAGTCGTGTCCGACTCTTTGCGACCCCACGGACAGTAGCCTACCATGCTCCTCCATCCATGGGATTTTCCAGGCAAGAGTACTGGAAAATCCTTCTCCAGAGGATCTTCCCTACCCAGGGATTGAAGCCGGGTCTTCCGCATTGTAGGCAGACACTTTACCGTCTGAGCTACCAGGGAAGTCAAGCATCTAAAAAGCAGACATCACTTTGCTGACAAAGGTCCATATAGCCAAAGCTTTGGTTTTTCCACTAATCATATGTGCATGTGAGGGTTGGACAATAAAGAAGGCTGAGCACCGAAGAACTGATGCTTTCAAATTGTGGAGCTGCATAAGACTCTTGAGAGTCCCTTGGATTGCAAAGAAATCAAACCAGTTTCAATCCTAAAGGAAATCAACCCTGAATGTTCATTGGAAGGACTGATACTGAAGCTCCAATAGTTTGGCCACCTGATGCAAAGAGCCAGCTCATTGGAAAAGACCCTGATGCTGGGAAAAATTGAGGGCAGGAGGAGAAGGGAGTGACAGAGGATGAGATGGTTGGATGGCATCACTCACTCAAGGGACATGAGTTTGAGCAAACTCCAGGAGATAGTGAAAGACAGGAGAGCCTGGTATACTGCAGTCCTTGGGGTTGCAAAGAGTTGGACACGACTGAGTGACTGAATAACAACAAGAATCCAGCATCTAACGTAACTACCCTATTATAGTAATGGATTAACAGGTTTGTTGATTGAATAAATGAATGGCCCTGTGCCAAGGGGACAGTGAAATTAGTTTTCTCTGAATTGAATGATTCGGCTATGACAACACTCACCTCTCCTAATTTCCTTTGGATCACTTTATGTCTCTTGTGCCAACTAGAAATTGTCAGTTGCCATCTGGTTCTACAAGGATTGAGTCTCTCTCTTGTCACTGCAGCCATGAGCACACCCTGAAAAGAGTTCAGGGCAGAAGTCCAAAAGGAGGCACTCTGTGCTCTGGAGAAACTTGCAGGACAGGACTTCAGGTAGTTAGATATTTCCAGGAGAAAGTTTTATGAGCCCAATTTCTTGCATCTTCCATCCAGAAAAGCACTAAGGGCATTACTGGAGGCATCTGCTCCTTGTGATTAATAACAACCTCCTTGTGACTAGCAGCAATTTTCTGCTAAAGTATGTGCTTGGTTGTATGTATTCCCCCTTCATTAAATTCATATGTATATGTATATACTGGCCTCCCTGCCGCCTCTTCAGAGCAGTGCCCCAGAGCTCTCTGAGAGGCTGTCTCCTGGGCTACAGTCCTCATTAGGCCCCAAATAAAACTTGGCTCACAATTCTCACGTTGTACATGTTTTTTTCAGTTGACAGCTGCATATAGGTAATGAATATTGATTGAGAACACTTACACTTTACTTATTCACTCTCTCCCTCAACAGACATGATAATGAATAATTCTGTCATAAAATCAAATACAAGATCAAACCTAGGGTGACATCCTGAGTGAAGTAAGTCAGACAGAGAAAGAGAAATATCATGCAATATTGCTTATAGGCAGAATCTTTAAATAAAGGATACAAATGAACTTATTTATGGAACAGAAACAGACTCACAGACTTGGAGAAATGAACTTACAGTTGTGGGTGTTGTGGGGGGAGAGTTAGGGAGTTGGGGATGGACATGTACACACTGCTCTATTTAAAATTAGGACCTACTGTAAGGCACAGGGAACTCTGTTAATATTCTGTAACAACTTGATTGGGAAAAGAAATTGAGAATGAATAGATACTGTGCATCGATGTGTCTAACTGCATCACTTTGTTGTACACCTGAAACTCATGCAACATTGTTAATCAACAACATTGTTGTTTTTGTTCAGTCGCTAAGCTGTGTCCGACCCCATGGACTGCTGGCCTGCCAGGCTTCTCTGCTCTCCACTGTCTCCCAAAGTTTGCTCAAACTCATGTTGAGTCAGTGATGTGATCAACTAATAACCATCAATTAACAGCTAATCAACTATACTCCAATATAATATAAGAAGTTTAAAAAAAAGTCAAAGGGAGGCATGAGGGGTTGGGACCTTGGGAGAAGAGATGCCTCAGCTCATCCCGAGGCCACGCCTGAATTGATGAACAGCCAGCTCCCAGGGGCAGTTTGAAATGTGTCAGGAGGAGAGAGAACGAGCAGCCCTTAATGGGTGGGGCTCAGGGATGCCAAACATCCTCTAACATTTGGGTTGGTCCCTGTAAAGAAGAGTCTTTGTCCCAGTGCCCTGCATGCCATGACAGGGAGTCATCTTTTATATTATAAGTTTAATTTCAGGATATGATTTTTTTTTCCTTCCTCCACACTTTTCTTCCTTTTTCTTCTTTTTTAAAAAAATATTTATTTTTATTTGGCTGTGCCAGGTCTTAGCTATAACATGCAGGGATCTAGTTCTCTGACCAGGGATTGAACCTGGGCTCCCTGCATTGCAAGAGTGGAGATGTAGCCCCTGGACCACCAAAGAACTCCCTCCTCCTCCTTTTTTTTTCTTTAATTTTCTTTTCTTTCTTCCCACCTCCCCTTCCTTCTTCCAAAACTTATTAAACATCTACTACAAGAAATCTGTATGGAAGGCTATGAAGATGAATCAGCCAGGAACTTGGCCTCAGGGAGCAGAAGCATGCAAGAAGAGGGATGACAGGTGCTTAGAAACAAGAGGATTGGGCAGAAAATAGTAAGCGGAAGGCGAGTAAAAGTCAAGTGTTAGACGAGATCAGGCGGAGAGACGTGTTTGGTGTTTTCAAAATGAAATGCATCTTACGAATCAATACCCGATCGTGTTTACAGAGCTTAACAGTTTACAAAGGTCTCTCCTACGAAATTTCTGGTCTGTGTTCATTCTCACAATAACCTATAAAGGTACTTTGTCCTCAGATTTATTCCTCACTGGTTCTCTGCTCTTCTCTGTATCCCCAGGGCCCTGACCCTGCAGTCCAGGTGTGTGCTCAGTCACTGGGTCGTGTCCGACTCTTTGCGCACCTACAGGGTATATCCCACCAGGCTCCTCTGTCCATGGGGTTCTCCAGGCAAGATTACTGGATTGGGTTGCCATGCCCTCCTCCAGGGGATCTTCCCCACCCAGGGATCAAACCTGCATCTCTTAGGTCTCCTGCATCATCAGGTGGCTTCTTTACCGCTGGTGCCACCTGGGAAGCCCTCTTGCAGGCCATGCCCCCCTTCCTTATCAGCTGGTTTCTTGCAGGGGTCAGTTAATGGGAGCACTGGTGGGAGGTGGGAGCTGCTCCGTTAAGCTGTGAGGGGCTGTGTCTTCTGGGCCCCACCTCCCACCAGACCGGCCTCGGTGCCTGGACTCCAGAGTTCTGCCTCCTTCTGCTTTCTGCTTCCTGTGTTGCAAATCTCCGGTTACCCTAACCATCTTTTCCTGGGTCTTTGAGTCTCCATCACCTGACTAAGCAACTCGTTGCATTCAATTCCCTTGGTTGTAAATATTTGAAGGGGATTATGTTTTCCTAATTAGATCCTAACTAGAAGGAAACCATTATTCTTAGCATTTAGAGATAAGGAGAGAGAAGAATTAAAGGACTTTCCCAAGGTCAAACAGGCATACGAGGAAGAGCCCAGGTCTGTCTCCTGACTCCAAATACAGGCCTTTATCCACTGCTTCCTGCTGCCTCCCATTGAGCTAATAGCGATGGAAAAGATTTTTCCAAGATCGTATGAAAGACATATCAGTTTTTTTTTTCTTCCTCTTTTAAAGTTTCATGATGTAGCTTTTGTTTTGATTTGTTCTTGGAAAAAGTTAATATATTGGCTAGATTGGGAGAATGCCTCACAAGTATATTAGGCTGACATTTGGCTAAGTTGCTCATGATAGCCTCTTGGAGTAATGTGTGTTGGTAGTCACATGGATTAGCAAATGACTGATGCAAGATAAAGTCCTCACAGTATTTTATGCCATAATTTTGTTGTTTAATTGCTAAGTCGTGTCTGACTCTTTAAGAGCCCATGGACTGTAGCCTGCCAAGCTCCTCTGTCCATGGGATTTCCCAGGCAAGAATACTGGAGTGGGTTGCCGTGCCCTCATTCAGGGCATCTTCCTGACCCCAGGATTGAACCCACATCTCCTGCAGCTCCTGAACCACTGGGGAAGCCCCTTATGCCGTACTATCTCAGAGTATTGCTATGATTGTCATGATTATCTCACCTTGGGAGAAGATGAAAAGTAAAGATACTGAAAATGCTTTGGGTTTAGAAACATTCTGATAAACATATGAATCAGAGACACATTTGTAGGTTACCACACCCCTGGCAAGGATAGTTTAATTCTTCAGTGTTACTAAACTAAATATTAAATGTTTGTAATCATTAGATCCATTAATGCAACAATAATAAATTCCTGTTCTCTGAAAAAGCTGTTTTTAAAAAATAAGTTTCCTGATTTATCTTTCACTGCACTGGGCCTTTGTTGCTGCGGCTTCTCACTGTGGTGCCTTCTCTTGCTGCAGAGCAAGGTCTGTAGAGTGCTGGCTCAGTAGTTGTGGTCCACAGGCTTAGTTGCTCTGCAGCATGTGGGATCTTCCTGGACCAGGATCAAATCTGTGTCCCCTCCATTGGCAGATGGAATCTTAACCGCTGGACCACCAGGGAAGTCCTCTGAAAAAGCTTTTGAGGGAGGGTCTGAATCTGAAGCAAGGGACTTGGTGGGTATAGGCCAGTGGGGTGCTGGTGTGGAAAGGATGGGCAGGAATGGGGGCTTTGTATGAAGGCTCAGTTTGGGGGCTGCTTGCCCAGAAGACTCATTTGGGGTGGCAACTCTTTGTTCGGATAATACTATGACTTGACTCCTATTATTTCTTGTATAGAACAAGTAACTGAAAATAAGAGTCTAGAGATTGGTAAGTCATGGTTTATCATGGACCATGGACTACATCCATTGCCAAGCAAATCTATCTTGCCTTGAAAGCAGAGAAGGAGAAATAGGATAAGAAGCATTTGGTGGTGCTATTAACTTCTTTGCATGTGAAACCCAATAAATAGCCTCTCTCTCTTTCTCTTTCTCTACGTGTGTGTCATTGAATGCTATGTTCTCAACATTCTTGAAGGATTGGGTTTGGACGAGTGATTCTCCAATTGGGTTTGGTCGAGTGATTCTCAATAAATCCCAGTGATTCTCAATTGTGGATTCTAGTGGACCATTGGAAAGTTGTGGGTCGTTTTTGTTAGACACAAAATGGGGTTGTTTGGTGTATGTCACGGTAGCAAGGCCAGCTCCACACAACAAAGAATTATACTAGAATTATTGCATCCACCCCAAGATGTAACACTATGAGGTACTCTGCTGTGCTTGTCCCATTTAAACTATAGAACTGAGAGTTGAGACTATACTGTTGCTGGGGCTGGGACCGGGGTCTCCCCTGGAAAAGAAAGGCTTCCAGATATGAGCTTTTTGTAAAGGAGGTGATTTATCAGGAAAAATTCTCATAGTTCATTGGGGCAAGACATTTAAGAGCGCTTCTGCTTGGAGCAGAAGTAGGACCGCCTGCAAGAGAGAGTTATCATGGATCATATTAGATCCCTGTGGCTTAGAGGATCCATCAGATCCATGTGTGGCTTAGAGGTGGCAACGATTCTCAGCAGAGAGAACTGCTGAGTTGGTGGAATTATCACCAGGTTTCTTTGGGCTGTGGAAGGAGCAAGCTGGCCTGTTTCATCTAGCCCCACTGGTGAGCAGCATCTTTTCCACACTGTTAGGTTGGTGGGAAGTGCAAGTCCTCCTTGGGAGGGTGCATTCAAATGGCTGCAGCAGCCTCTGATGTCTTGGGGGTGATGGTAATGATGCAAAGGAAAGAGCACTCAAGGAAATGCCAAAGGGGAAAAGAATAAGACTGCATGGTCCACTCACCCCTTCCCCCTTGGGAGTCTCCTGCCATTACCAACTTTGGAAGATCGAGGTTTTATTCTATTGAGAGAGTTATGGGTAGATGCTCATTTGTTCTCCCTGGGCACTTTAGAAGACAACACTTCCCAGAAGTTAGTGTGAGGCTGAGGTGACCCACGGAATGTGGGTGGAAGTGATCCATGCCACTGTTGGACCTGCTCCTTGAATCTCCTTTGAGGTGCTTAGCTTATTCTCTCTGTTCCCTGTCCAAGGGCACTGTGGAGGCATTCCATGGGAGCAGTCCAGTTCTGTGGGTATTGCATAGAGGCAATCTGCCCAGGAGAGTCATTCACCCTACTCCGGACTGAGACATGAATAGTAATTAAATTTATGTTGTATCGAGCCACTGAGATTTGAGGTTAATTTGCTGCAGCATCATAGCCTAGTTTTTGTATAAAAGCGTTGAAAGAGCATTAATCAATGAACTGTAGCTGATTACCTAGAGAAAGTGGTAAGGCACTCAGCAAGGTAATAGAACCCAGGAGAACTTCTCTGCCTTGCCTTGCAGTCTCAGGGTTTTAGGTGGTGGGGTTGGCCTTCTGGGTTGTCTCTGGCCGAGCATCTTGCTTGTTGCCCGTATTAGTCTGAGTCAAGGCCTTTCCTGGTGGCACATCATGTCTCTGTCGAGATGGATTTCAGCTTGAGGGTTTCTGGGAGGTTGGCAGGACGTGTTGGCAGATACCATGGCTGGTATCTCCTCCCTCCTTTTGGCCCCTACTGAATTCTTCCGGTTGGCAGCAGCTGGTCAGTTCTGTGTTCCTTATCGGGACCTCCTTTTGTGAGATAACTCATGCAAGTGGGTGATTATTGTGTCTGGAAAGGGCAGGTGGTTTTGGTCAATGGTTCCCTAACAACTCCCCTCTGAGAGACTTCATACTGAAGACACTTCTGGGGAGTTGGGGGAGGTCTCTTCTGTAAATACTTCTTGCTAGGAGTGGGCATCATCTTGCCCAGTAGAAGTCTCTACCTGATCTAAGGAGGGTACTTCATGTCTGAAACTCGCTTCTACCCTCGTAGTAATGACAATTTAGTCTGAAACTGTAGGAGCCTATTGGAGATAAACCCTGTGAGCAGTTGAAACAGACAACAATTATTTGAATCTGCCCTTTGGAACTCAAGGAAGTTCAAGGAGGCGGAATGAAGCTTTTTTCCCCACAAACAAGAAATGGGACATATAGAATTTGTACCTGGAGCCCTACAGCCTTCTGCCCAGTTTCATATTTACCCCATGAAACTAACCAAGTAGGAACCCATGGCGCCTTCTTGTTGGAGCAGGCCTTTCCCCAGTTCCTCTCCGAAGTACCTAGATAACAGTATTTCATGCACATTTCCTGAGTTGCTTTGTAGATCTGAAAACCCCTCACCAAAGAGAAGATATGAACTCTTTGATGACCCACAGCCCCAGGCCTCCTGGAGCCTAAGGACTGATAATGTTAATCCCTGTGACACAGCCCTGTCACCTTACCATCAGCCAGAGAACTGTGCACGAGTTAATCACATGCTCTGTGACACTCCCCCTCCCCCCTCCCCCCACCCCCCACCCCATCACTTAATCATGCCTGTCTGGGTATAGAAACTCTGTAAACCCTTTGTTCCGGGCTCAGAGCTTGGAGTGTTAACTCCTCTGGGCCCACTGGTGTAATAAACCTGAGTTCTCCAACTCCAAAAAAAAAACACAAAAACCTTTAGGGGAGCTTAGGGTTTTTAGGGCGTGAGCCACCCGTCTCCTTGCATGGCCTTGAAATAAACCTTTCTCTGCTCCAAACTCTAACAGTACCATTTATTTGGCCTCGCTGTGTGTGGGGCATACAAACCTGCACTAACAAAACTTGTAACCTTATAAATATGATTTTAAATGTTAGTAGCTTGTAATTGTACTTTGAGGGCTTCCCCTGATGGCTCAGCGGTTAAGAGTCTGCCTGCTAATGCAGGAGACACAGGTTTTATCCCCAGGCTGGGAAGATCCCCTGGAGAAGGAAATGGGAACTGACTCTAGTATTCTTGCCTGGGAAATCCCATGGACAGAGGAGCCTGGTGGGCTATACAGTCCATAGGATGGCAAAGAATCAGACACAACTCAGCAGCTGAACAACAACAAACAACAAATTGTACTTTGAACTTTCTACATATACACTCTTGCTTTCTGTAGGAAAAAAAAAATAGAAGAAGAAAGAGGAAAAGATTGTTTTATCTCTTCCTCTCTAGCTCTTATATATATTTATTTTTCTGGCTTCATTGTGCTGGCTAGATCTTTTATTAAAATATATGAATATAAGTGGTAATAGCAAGCATATCTGATTCACTTCAGATCTCAGAGCAAAGTCTTTCAACAATTTACCATTAACTGTGATGATTGCTGCGGGTTTGGATAGTCTTTAATAGATAAAAAATATTCTCTTCCATTCTTTTTTAACAAAGAGGTCTATTTTTTATGAAAGGATGTTGAATTTCTGCATCTGTTGAGATGATCCTATTTTGTCTTTTATTCTGTTGATGTCGTAAAATACATTGATTTTTGTTGTTATTCTCCCCTCCAGCTCTGTCATTTATTTGCATAACTCCTTGGGAGAAGCAGTAATGAGAGATCTGTTACATCTTCAAAACAGAGAAGGGCATACTATACTTTAAGCCTATTTGTTCAAAGAATTAAAGAGTTACAATATATTCCACATGGAAGAAATGATGCCCTCCTAATTTTGAAGCTGATAGTTAAACTGCCAGCCTTTTATAATTAGAATCCATATTAGAGGTTGCAAACTGGTGACCAATGTGGGTAAACGTGGCCTGCAAGTGGGTTTTGTCTAGCCCACAGGGGTTTTAAACAACCGCTCAACCCCAATTTGTTGCTGGAGACACAAAGATTTTACCTCTGTGATTTCAGCTTTCTCTCTTTAAAAAAAAAATTATTTAAGGCTGCGCTGGGTCTTCATTACTCTTCCCGGGCTTTCCCGAGTTGTGGCAAGCGGGGGCGACTCTCGGGGTGCGGCGCACAGCTTCTCATTGCGGTGGCTCCTCTTGTTGCAGAGTGAGGGCTTTAGGGTGCGCAGGCTTCAGGAGTTGTGGTGCATGCATGGGCTTTGTTGCCCCATGGCGTGTGGGATTTTCTCGGACCAGGGATCCACCCTGTGTCTTCTGCACAGGTAGGCGGATTGTAAACCATTGTGCCGTCAGGGAAGTCCTCAGCTTTCTCTTTACAAACCAGCAAAAAAGCTGACACTAATGAACCCGTGCAGTAATCAGCTGAAGAGAGCAGGCCCCCTATTGAAAAGGCAAAGCATCTGGTCTGTAATTTGCCCCGGTATGTCCATTCATACCACATTTCTGCTTCTAATTTTGTTGCACATTTTGTTATCTTGGCAGACTACCTGCCCTTTCACAAAAATGTTGTTTAGCAAGTAAACAAATATAAAAATGTTAAAATGTACACTTCTGGAAAATGCTGGAATCAAACAGATTAAACCAAAATAGAAAATGTAAATTAAGGGGCGAGTAGTGAAACCGAACACGGCCCTGTGGGGCTCCCTCTCGCCGGAGCTTTCCCGTCTCCATCTCTTGTGGGCGAGACTCCAGCCTCCAAAGGGCGGTTCAAGGGCGGAGCAGCCAAGAGACCACATGCTGCTACTGCTACGTCACTTCAGGCGTGTCCGACTCTTCACGACCCCATGGACTGCAGCCTACCAGGCTCCTCCGTCCGTGGGATTTTCCAGGCAAGAGTACTGGAGTGGGGTGCCGTTGCCTTCTCCGAGAGACCACCTGAGGCAAGATTAAAGGGGCCAGAGAAGCTCCTCAAGAATGTGAAACTCCCCACCTGAGAGGGCTCCCCAGGTGGCCCTATTGGTAAAGAACCCGCCTGCCAGTGCAGGAGAGACACAGGATGAAGGTTCAGTCCCTGGGTCGGGAAGATCCCCTGGAGGAGAGCATGGCACCCCACTCCTGTATTCTTGCCTGGAGAATCCCATGGGCAGAGGAGCCTGGCAGGCTACAGTCCACCGGGTCACAAAGAGTCGGACACGACTGAGGTGACTTAGCATGCACACACCACCTGAGAGGAGATTAAGGGAGTGCAAGCCCTGCTCATACCCAAATCTTGTCAGAGACCCACTCTTAAAAAATGCATTTGTTTTTTAATTGAAGGATAATTGCTTTACAGAATTCTGTTTTTTTCTGTCAAACATCAGTGTGAATCAGCCATAGGTGTACATACATCCCCTCCCTCCCATCTCCCTCCCCACCCCACCCGTCTAGGTTGATCCAGAGCCCCTGTCTGAGTTTCCTGAGCCTTACAGCACATTCCCATTGGCTATCTAGTTTACATATGGTATTGTAAGTTTCCATGCTACTCAGAGACCCCACTTTTGAACAACTGTTACACATCTCATGAAGTCCTCTGGGGTTGGGACACATAGTGTCCAAGGGCAAAGCCAGGTGTGTCTCCCTTTGCCTGTCAAAGCAGTAAGTCTGTCCTTTTCTACGTCACTTAAAACTCTGTCGCCTGGATTTGATGTTACAGCCATGTACAGAGAGGCTGAGTTTTTGGTAAGTGGAAGTTTGGAACTTGGACTTTAAGATTTCAAGGCAAGCGAAACCATATATACAGCTTAGAAAATGTTGTATGATAAAACATAAGGTGAACCCCGGGGAGCCCTATACCAAGGTCACAGGACTAAAATTTCTGGAATTAATCAAGCCCCATAGCAGCTGTTGCCATGAACCTCCTGATCTAAACTGGCCAGTTCTCTGACCCCATAATACCGAACCTATTAGCCAGCCAGAGCATCCTAAACAATCACCTAACGCCCCTCTTCCAGCTGGAATTTCCTCTGTCTTGAGGCTATGAAAATTGGCCACTAGCCTCCGAAAGGGGTCGGCTCTCCCTTGAGCCAGCCTGCTGTTCCAACAGCGTCTCCCACTCTAATGAACTATTCTCCTCTCATTTTGCCTAAAATATCTGGAAATTGTTTTCCAACCCATGCACAGACCACGACAGACCCTAAAGTTGAGAAAATTTGTAAAGCCATTTGTCAGCAATTTTTCAGACTACAAAGATGGCTTTATTTATCTTGTTAAACTGTAAAGATTTCACTGACATAAATTTAAACTATTTCATGGAATGACCACTTCCCAGATAATTAAAACAACTTACATATTAAAGAATATATTCCATAGAACATATTCTATAATTTGAAATCAGACCCAAGAATATTATAAACAATAAACTGCCCTTAAGTATTGGGTTGGCCAAAAAGCTCGTTTGGATTTTTCAATAAGATGTTACAGAAAAACCCAAAAGAACTTTTTGGCCACCCCAGTATATGGCCTATGATTTATTTGGTATGACTAATTTTACTGCACTTCAATTCCAGGCACAAAACAATTTAGTTTTTTATTTTTTATTTTAATTGGAGTAGGTGGGAGAAAAAGCCAGGTGAGTGTTTAAAAACAAAACAACTTTTCATTTACGTTACAAATCACAAGCTGAAGATACTCTCCCAGTTCTGAAAACAAGACTCAGAAGCAGTATGATAACTGGTTGGTAACAGTAATTCAATAAATTGCAATCCAAAAGCGTTTTTTAAAAAAGGAGTTCTTTTGTAGGTATTTCAGAATCCCAAACTCTTCTTTACATTACAGGAAAAAATGCAAATAAATCTATATTTGAGGAAATACGACAATCCACATCTTTCTCGGGATAGACCATACCGGCCCCCTCAGTACAGCAGGATGTTTTTCTATCTTGTCTGCCCATTCCATGAGGTCCCTCAAAACATCCTGAACTGTCAAAGAACCGAACTCTTGGGTTCTTCTTAACAATTTTGGGATATTTCATGGATTTCTGGGAGTCACTGCCCAGTTTTCATATCACATAAATGGAGAGAGAGGGGCCATTTGCCACGCGTGCTGGGAAATTTCATGCAAATCCCTTCCTGGATTCATTCTAGGAATTTCCAGCTTTTCTGCATCTCTTGAATCCAAGGGCTTCCTGGGTGGCGCCTAGTGGTAAAGAACCTGCCTGCCAAAGCAGGAGACACCGGAGGCACATGTTTGATCCCTGGGTTGGGAAGATCCCTCTGGAGGAAGGAAATGGCAACCCACTTCAGTGTTCTTACCAGGATAATCCTGTGGACAGAGGAGCCTGGTGGGTTATCATCCCTGGGGTTGCAGAGAGTCGGACGCAACTGAAGCAACACGCATGCACCACTTGATTCCAAATGCTTTAAAGGGATGTGCAGAGCAAGAGGAAAAAAAAAGTTTGAGATGTGAAGTTCAGACACTGGTGCGCTGCCCCTCTGTGCTCAGCAGCTGGGGGCGCGGTACCTTCCAGTCGTTTCTGAGCCACAGAAAGCTTGGTTGGTAGTTCTGCAGATTAATCACAGCTGACCCTGCTGCTCCACTGCTGAGTTCTGCCCATATGTCTGCAAAGGCATCCCAGAGCAGCAGGCTGCCACTGTGAGAGGGCCCAGAGAGCAGTGATTCTCAGCACGTCAGCGTCTGTAGGCAGCCACCAGCCGGGTCGTGGTTACAACCCCAGATACCGAGTGTCCCACCATCCCACACAGGTGGAGGCGGTTGCGGGAAGACGCATGGATGGGGAGACCCGCCGTTCTCGTGGAAGGCTGGGATATGGGCCTGGAAGCAAAGGCCCTGGCCAACACAAAAGGGCCGTGGGCAAACAGGATGCGTCATTAACCAGGTAGCAGGTGAACACTTTATCCGAGCCCTTGGCTGAAGGGCCTGGGCCTACGGCATGCACTCCAGGCATGAGCCGAGGCGACCACAGATGAGGCCTCGTGGTGCCACCCTCGTCAGCCAGGTTGCTTGTGTCCAAAGAAGCGGCAGTCCCTTTAACCAGGGTGGTCCTGGGCGGAAGTTGCCGGGCACTGCGGGCAGCTGGGTCCATCGCAGCTCAGGACGCAGGGGCGGTCCAGGACACAGCCTTCGGCGCACGCTCGGCGCAGGCGCACTAGCAGTTGGCTTCCTGCGGAATCTCGATTTGGAGACTTCGGGGCACTCGAAACGCAGGAGGTGGGTTTTCTCATCTTGCTGTGGCTCCAGCTCGCGCTCCGCCTGGCCCCCGGGGCTGGAGCTGCAGCTCCTGCTCAGCCCGGAGAGCCTCCACCAGCCTCTGCTTAGGAAATGCAGCCCGTCCTGGTACTTCAGTCTGCAAGGTGAGGACCTCCCTCTCGGCAGCCATGGCAGCCCGTTCTGGAAGTTGTCAATACATTGCTTTTTGAACGTTTAAACACACTTGTGGTTTTTTTCTTCCTTAGATCTAAATCGGCCATGGTGTGTTTTCTTTCCTGTATTTTGTTGAATTTGGTTTGCTAAAATTTTGCCTCAAGTTTTTGCATGTAACGTGAGAGACGGACCTCTGATTTTCTTTTGTTGGTGTATCCTTGGTGAGCCTTAGTTTCAGTCTTCTGCCTTCCTCATTGAATGAGCTGGGGAGTAGTCCCTCTTTTAACAGTCTGCAGAGTTTATCAGGCTGCTGTTAATTTATTCCTTAAAATATGTCGACCGAGAAAAAGCGTACACTGTGAGAGTTGTGAGTTAAGTTTTATTTGAGAAAATGAGGATTGCAGCCTGGGAGACAGCCTCTGAAGATAGTTCTGAGTACCTGCGCAGAAGAGGTAAGGGGAAGGTCAGTATGTTTGAGGTTTCAGGGGATAAGTGCAAACAAGAACACATTTTGGCAGAAGGTTGCCGCTGGTCCCAAGAATGATTTTAGTGCTTTTCTAGGTATGAGATGATGCGAGAAACTGGACTCATAAAATAAGTTCACCATAAAAATGCAACTTTTCCATATGGGATATTTTTTCAAGTTTTTAATCTTTTTTATCACAAACCTACACAAAATACTTCTCTCAGAAGTCGTATTCAGTAGACTTCTTATATCTCATTTGTCAGAACTGTGTTGACTCAGATACAGGAGTATTTGGAGAGTTGATTGTTTTCACCTGGGCCCATTGCTGCCACACACAAGACTGGGCTTCTGTTAGATCACAGAAAAAATCAGGTAAGTGGATCTTAGTTTTTTAGCTTTTGTATAATTTTTCTTTTAAGATTTCTCATTTAAGTGATATCATATGATATTTGTCTTTCTCTGACTTATTTGACTTACTGTGATAATCTCTAGGTCATCCATGTTGCTGCACAAGATATTATTTCATTTTTAAAAAATGTTTGAGTAGTATTCCGTAATAATATTCCATTCCATAGTACTCATTCCATGTGTACCACGTCGTCTTTATCCGTTTCTCTGTGGATGGATATTTACGTTGCTTTCATGTCTTGGCTTCTGTAATCAGTGAACACTGGCATGCATGTATACTTTCAAACCATGGTCTTCTCTGGATACATGCCCAGGAGTGGCACTGCTGTGTCATATGGTAGCTCCACTTTTAGTTCTCCAAGGACCCTCCATACTGTTTTCCATATACCAATTTACATTCCCACCAGCAAAGTAGGAGGGGTCTTCCCTTTTCTCCATTCCCTCTCCAGCATTTGTTTGTAGATTTTTTTGATGATAGTCATTCTAACTGGTGTAAGGTGATATCTCATTATAGTTTTTGTTTTTTCAGCTTTTTATTTTATATTGGGGTATATAGGTGATTAACAATGTTGATTGTTTAATTAGGTTCAGGTGATTAATTAATTTCAGGTATACAGCTAAGTGATTTAGTTATACATATACCTTTATTTAGGGGCTTCCGAGGTAGCTCAGTCAGTAAAGGACTCACCTGCAATGCACGAGACCTGTGTTCGATCCCTGGGTTGGGAAGATCCCCTGAAGAAGGGAATGACTACCCACTCCAGTATTTTTGCCTGGAAAATTCCATGGACAGAGGAGCCTGGTGGGCTACAGTCCATGGGGTTGCACAGTCAGACATGATTGAGCAACTAACACACTATACATGTATCTCGGGCTTCCCAGATGCACTGGTGGTAAAGAACCTGCTTGACAATGCAGGTAGACATAAGAGACATGGGTTCAATCCCTGGGTTGGGAAGGGCCCATGGAGGAGGGCAGTCCACTCCAGTATTCTTGCCTGAAGAATCCCATGGACAGGACTCTGGGTTCCATGGGGTCACAGAGTCAGATATGACTGAAGTGACTTAGCACTCCCGCATACATTTATCTATTCTTGTTCTAATTCTTTTCTCATTTAGGTTGTTATGTAATACTGAGCAGAGTTCCCTGTGCTATATAGTAGGTCCTAGTTCATTATCCATTTTAAATATAGCAGTGTGTACACGTGAAATCCAGACTCCGTAACTATCCCTCCCTCCCCTCTTCCTCCCTTCGAACCATAAGTTCATTCTTTTAAGTCTGTGGGTCTGTTTTTGTTTTATAAATAAGTTGATTTATATCAGTATTTTTAGATACCACATATAAATGATAGCCTATGAACATTTGTGTTTCTCTGATTTATGTCTCACTAAGGATGACAATCTCGAGGTCCATCCATGTTGCTACAAATGGCATTATTTCATTCTTTTTAATGGCTGATTAATATTGTATTGTATTGTATTGTATTGTATTGTAAGATCTTCTTAAGGCATTCCTCTGTTGGTGGATATTTAGGTTTCTTCAATGTCTTGGCAACTATAAACTGCAGTGCAATGAACACTAGGGTGCATTTATACTTTCGGACCATGTTTTTCTCTGGATATATGCCCAGGAGTGGGATTGCAAGGCCATATGGTAGCTCTAGTTTTAGTTTTTTAAGGAACCTCCATATTGTTCTCCATAGTGGCTGTGCCAGTTTACATTCCCACCAACAGTGTAGGAGGGGTCCCTTTTCTCCACACCCACTCCAACATTTATTGTCTGTAGATGTTTTGATTATGGCCATTCTGACTAGTGTGAGGTGATACCTCATTGTAGTTTTGATTTGCATTTTTCTAATAATTGGTGGTGTGGAGCATCTTTTCATGTGCTGTTTAGCCATCTGTATGTCTTCTTCGGAGAAATGTCTGTTTAAACCTTCTGTCCTCTGCCCATTTTTTGATGTTTTTTTTTTTTGTGTGTGTTGAGCTGCATGAGCTGTTACTAGATTTTGGAGATTAATCCCTGTCAGTCCCATCATTTGTAGATATTTTTGCCCATTCTGTGGGTTGTTTTTGTTTTGTTTTGTTTATGGTTTCCATTGCTGTGCAAAAACTTTTGAGTTCAGTTAGGTCCCATTTGTTTATTTTTGTTTTTTCTTTTTACTCTAAGAGATGGATTGAAAAAGACATGGCTGCAGTTTACATCCAAGAATGTTCTGCCTATGTTTTCTTCTAAGAGTTTTATAGTATCAGGTCTTATATTCAGCTCTTTAATTCATTTTGAGTTTATTTTTGTGTGTGGTATTAAAGAATGTTCTAATTTCTTTCTTTTACTTATAGCTGTCTAGTTTTTCCAGCACCGCTTATCGAGGAGACTGACTTTTCTTCATTGTATGATCTTGCTTTCCCTGTGATAGATTAATTGGCCATAGGTGTATGGGTTTCTTCTGGGCTTCTGTCATGTTCCACTGATTTATGTTTCTGTTTCTCCACCAGTATCATGCTGTTTTGATGACTGTAGCATTGTAGGACAGTTTGGGGTCAGGGAGCCTAATGCCTCTAGCTCCATTTTTTCTCTCTCAAGGTTGTTCTGGCTGTTTGGGGTCTTTTGTGTCTCCAAACATACTAAAAATTTTTTTATAGTTCTGTGAAAAATGCCTTTGGTAATTTGGTAGGGATTGCATTGAATCTATAGATTGCCTTGGGGAGTATAGTCATTTTGACAGTATTGATTCTTCCAATCCAAGAACACAATGTATCTTTCCATCTGTTTGCATGTCTTCAGTTTCTTTCATCAGAGTCTCATGGTTTTCAGAGTACAGGTCTCTTGCCTCCTTAGGTAGGTTTATCCCAAGGTATTTCATTCTTTTTAAATGTGATGGTAAGTGGGATTGTTTCCCTAATTTCTCTTTCTGATATTTTATTGTTAGTGTATAGAAATGCAACAGATTTCTGTGCATTAGTTTTGTATTCTGACTTTACCAATTTACTGATGATATCTAGTAGTTTTCTAGTAGCATCTTTAGGATTTTCTATGTATAGTATTACATTCTCTGAAGATACTGACAGCTTTACTTCTTATTTTCCAATTTGGATTCCTTTTATTTCTTTTTCTTCTCTGATTGCCATTACTAGGACTTCCAGAACTATTGTGAATAGAAGTGGTGAGAGTGGACATCCTTGTCTTGCTCCTGAACTTAGAGGAAATGCATTTAGCTTTTCACTATCGAGTATGATGTTAGCTGTAGGATTGTCATATATGGGCAATATTACGTGGAGGAATGTTCTCTCTAAGCTCTCTTTCTGGAGAGTTTTTATTATAAGTGAGTGTTGAATTTTTTCAAAAACTTTTTCTGCATTTTTTGAGATGATCACAGAATTTTTATTCTTCAATTTGTTTATATGGTGTATCCAGCACTGATTGGTTTATGGATATTGAATAATCTTTGCATCCCTGGGATAAATTCCATTTTATCATAGTATATGGTCCTTTTAATGTGTTGTTGAATTCTGTTTGCTAGTATTTTGTTGAGGATTTTTGTGTGTATGTTCATTAGTGATACTGGCATGATGTTGGTGTCAAGGTAATGGTGGCCTCATAGAATGAGTTCAGGAGTGTTTCTTCTTCTGCAGTTCTTTGGAATAGTTTCAGAAGGATAGGTGTTAACGATTCTCTGAATGTTTGGTAGAATTCGCCTGTGAAGCCATCTGCTTCTGGGCTTTTGTTTGTTGAGAGTTTTTAAATTACTGATTCAATTTCAGTAGTAGTAATTGGTCGGTTCATATTTTCAATTCCTTCATGGTTCAGCCGTAGGCGATTGTACATTTCTAAGAATTTGTTCATTTCTTCTAGCTTGTGCATTTTATTGGTATTTAGTTACTCATAGTAGTCTCTTATCCTTTTTATTTCTTTGATGAAGGTTGTAACTTCTTTTTTATTTCTGACTTCATTGACTGGCACCCTCTCTCTCTCTCTCGATGAGTCTGGCTGAAGTTTTATTAATTACTTTTATGTTTTCAAAGAAACAACTTTTAGTTTAATTGACCTTTTCTATTGCTTTTGTAGTCTCTCTTTATTCTATACTGATTCTTATGATTTCTTTCGTTCTGCTAACTTTGGGTTTTGGTTTTTCCTTCTCTAGTTGCTTTAGATAATAAGGTTAGGCTTTTTATTTGAGATTTTTGTTTCCTGAGGTAATATTTTTCTTCCATTTATTTTTATTAGTTGGAGGCTAATTACAATATTGTAGTGGTTTTTGCCATACATTGACATGAATCAGCGATGGATTTACATGTGTTCCCCATCCCGATCTCCCCTCCCACCTCCCTCTCCACCCGATCCCTCTGGGTCTTCCCAGTGTACCAGCCCCGAGCACTTGTCTCATGCATCCAACCTGGGCTGGTGATCTGTTTCACCCTAGATAATATACATGTTTCGATGCTGTTCTCTCTAAACATCCCACCCTCGCCTTCTCCCACAGAGTCCAGAAGTCTGTTCTGTACATCTGTGTCTCCTTTTCTGTTTTGCATATAGGGTTATCGTTACCATCTTTCTGAATTCCATATATATGCGTCAGTATACTGTATTGGTCTTTATCTTTCTGGCTTACTTCACTCTGTATAATGGGCTCCAGTTTCATCCATCTCATTAGAACTGATTCAAATGAATTCTTTTTAATGGCTGAGTAATATTTCATGGTGTATATATACCACAGCTTCCTTATCCATTCATCTGCTGGTGGGCATCTAGGTTGCTTCCATGTCCTGGCTATTATAAACAGTGCTGCAATGAACATTGGGGTGCACATGTCTCTTTCAGATCTGGTTTCCTCGGTGTGTATGCCCAGGAGTGGGATTGCTGGGTCGTATGGCGGTTCTATTTCCAGTTTTTTAAGGAATCTCCACACTGTTCTCCATAGCGGCTGTACTAGTTTGCAGTACAAAGAGGGTTCCCTTTTCTCCACGCCCTCTCCAGCATTTATTGCTTGTAGCCTTTTGGACAGCAGCCGTCCTGACTGGTATGTCATGGTACCTGAAGTAATACTGAATGGGGCTTCTCTGGTGGCTCAGATGGTTAAGAATCTGCCTGAAGTGCAGGAGACCTGGGTTCAGTCTTTGGATCAGGAAGATCCCCTGGAGGAGGGCATGGCAACCCACTCCAGTATTCTTGCCTGGAGAATTCTATGGACAGAGGAGTCTGGTGGGCCCCAGTCCATGGGGTCTCGAAGACTGAGTGACTAACACTTTCACTTTCAGTATCATGGTGCAATAAACTTCCCTCTTAGAACTGCTTTGCTGTGTCCCATAGGTTTGGGATCATCATGCCTTTCTTTTTTGTCTCTAGATACTGTTTGATTTTCTCTTTGATTTCTTCAGTGATTCATTGGTTGTTCAGTAGCCTATTGTTTAGCATCCCTGTGTTTGTGTTTTCTTCAGTTTTGTTCTAATAGTGGATTTCTAATCTCATAGCATTGTAGTTGGAAAAGACGCTTGATATGATTTTAATTTTCTTAGATTTACAGAGGCTCACTTTGTGGCCCAGCATGTGATCTGTCCTAGAGAATGTTTCTTGTGCCCTTGAGAAGAATGTGTAGTCTTCTTCTTGGATTGATCCCTTGATCATTATGTAGTATCTTCTGTCTCTTAACAGTCTTTTGTTTTAAACTTTATTTTGTCTTCTATGAGTATTGCTACACTGGCTTTCTTTTGATTTTTGCTTGCATGGAATACCTTTTTATGTCCCCCCACTTTCAGTCTGTATGTGTCTCTAAATCTGAAGTGGATATCTTACAGACAGCATATATAAGGGTCTTTTTTAAAATATATATTTTTAAATTTATTTTATTTGGCTGTGTTGGGTCTTAGTTGCAGCATGCAGGATCTTTAGTTGAAATATGTGGGATTTTTAGTTGTAGCATACAAACCCTAGGTCCTTGACAAGGGATTGAACCCAGTCCCCTTGCATTGGGAGCATGGAGTCTTAGCCACTGGACACCAGGGAAGTCTCCATGGATCTTAATTTTGTATCCTTCCACCCAGTCTATGTCTTTTGGTTAGGGCATTTAATCTGCTTACATTTAAGGTAATTACCAATATGTATATTCTTTCTTTTTTTCAGAATGTTAAGATTTATTTACAAAGCTTCTTTGTTGTACAGAAAGTAAAAATGCTGTTACAATCTTGATGTAACTGGTAGCCACGGACAGTTGACTCACCAATCACAGCTATCCATGCTACAGCAAGTCTTACACAAAAACCTAACAACACTTACAGTTTTGTTGGGGTGAAGTCCCCAAGCTTGGTGGTGGATTTCCAAGCGGGACTAAATGGAGGAAGGTGGAATGTCACAGGAACTATTCTTTGGCTCTTTGGGTGGGTGGGTGTCCTGGGGTTTGTATCACAGCTACCTTTTTTTTTTTCTTTCTTTAAAAACAAAAAAACAGCTACCAAATTCATGTCAGCAGTCCAACCAATACTGAACAGTTCTTTTTTTTGCGGGTTATTTGGGTCTTAGTAATCATCTTCTCCTCCATCATGTTTCTCTCTTCCTCTTGTCACCTTTCCCGCTTTCTTCCTCTTCTTCATCCTCATCTTCTTCATCCTCATCCTCCTCATCTTCATCAACTTCTCCATCATGTCCAAATTCTTCTTCCTCCCCACTGACTTCATCTTCATCCTCCTCCCCTTCTACATCTTCGTCTTCATCGTCATCCTCTTCATCATCAAACTCTTCTTCCTCGCCGTCTTCATCCTCCTCCTTATCCTCATCCTCTCCTTCCTCATCATCCTCTTCTTCATCCACACCATCCACCTCGGCATCTGAATCTGGGGCTTCACGATCCTCTCAGTCATAGCCATCCAGGTAGGTCAGCTGGGGCAGGACCTTGAAGACACTCTCGGTAGTCACTCAGGTTAGTAACCTCACAGTAAAACAGATCCAGGCGCTTCAGACATTCCAACTTTTTCAGAGGTTCCAGGGTGCTGATATCTTTCAGTTTATTTCCACTTAAGTTTAGATGTGTAAGATTTGGAAGTTTTTCTGCTAACATATCCAGACCTCCACAGATTCTATTGCTAACATATCCAGACCTCCACAGATTCTATTGTCACTGAGCTCAAACTTTTTCAATTTAGGTAGTTTGGGAATATTTGAAACTGAAATCAAGCCTACATTTATTAAACTGAGGAACTCAAGTTCACATATTCAGCTGTTAAGCCCTCAATTTTCCCATCATTTGATTTGCAATTGTCCAGGACAAGTTCTCGAACAGCTGCTGGGGTCTGGTTCCTCAGCTCCAGGTGGATCCTCCTCTTCCTGTCCATGTTTCTCTCTCTTACCCCCTCTTCAAACTCAACTTTCTGCGGCGCGGGGAGAGGCGTCCCAGCCTGCGCAGCGAGGGCCGTCGGAAGGGGTCTGCTCGAGGCAGAGGCCGACGGCGTGGTCCTGGGTGACGGGCGGCGTGCGGGCAGGCGAGCGGAGCCCCCGGAGCCAAGTTACTCGCGGGAGTGGAGAGAAACCACGGAGTTGAAAAGGGGGTTGGAGCGCAGCTCTGGTCTCACTACCGCCGCCCCCGGCCGCGGCCCCGCACTGCGCTTAAACCGGCGACGTGGCGCGGATGGCTACACGGCTCAACTCCCAATATGTATATTTTTAACCGCCATTTTGTTAATTGTTTTGCATTTATTTTTTGTAGGTCTTTTTTTCTTTCCTCCCTCTCTTGTTCTTTTGTGATTTGATGACTAGTGTTTTGTTTGAATTCCTTTTTCTTTTTTGTCTGTACATAGATTATAGATTATTTTTTGTTTGTGGTTTGTTATATATATGTGTGTGTGTGTGTGTGTGTGTGTGTTTTGGTATAGCAGTCTATATGTAAACAAGATTTAAGTTTCTGGCCTTTTAACTTCAAAGGCATTTACAAGGTCTTGCATTTGTAGTATTTTCTCATGATTCCTAGTTTAGATATCTTATTTGTGTGTATATGATTTCCTACCTTTACTGTATGTTTGCCTTTACCAGTGAGCTTTTCCATTTGTAATTTCCTTGTTTCTAACCTTGGCCTTTTCTTTTGCACCTAGAGAAGTTTCTTTAGCATCTGTTGCAAAGCTTGTCTGGTGGTGCTGAATTCTCTTAGCTTTTGCTTGTCCATAAAGCTTTTAATTTCTCCATCAAATCTTAATGAGAGCCTTGTTGGGTAGAGTATTCGTGGTTGTAGGTTCTTCCCTTTCATAACTCTAAATATATCATGTCACTTCTGTCTGGCCTGCAGAGTTTCTGCTGATAAATCAGCTCATAACCTTATGGGTTTGCTTGTAGTTATTTGCTGCTTTTCTCTTGTTGCTTTTAATACTTTGTCCTTAATTCTTGTCGGTATGGTTACTGTGTGTCTTGGGGTGTTCCTCTTGGGCTTATCCTGCCTGGGACTCTCTGTGCTTCTTGGATTTGAGTGACTGTTTCCTTTCTCATGTTAAGGAAGTTTTCAGCTATTATCTTTTTCCAATATTTTCTTGGGTCCTTTCTCTCTCACTTCTGCTTCTGGGACCCCTATAATGTGAATGTTGGTGCGTTTAATGTTGTCCCAGACATCTTTTAGACTGTCTTCTTTTCTTTCGTTCTCTTTTCTTTGTTTTGTGACTGGTTTCCACCATTCTGTCTTTCAGCTCACTTATTTGTTCTTCTGCCTCGCTTTTTCAGTTGATTCCTTCTAGTGTATTTTTCATATTGCAGTTACTGTACTGTTCAGCTTTTGTTCTTTAGTTCTTCTGGGTCTGTGCTAAATGTTTCTTGTATCTTATCAATCTTTATTGCCTCCATTCTTCTTCTGAGATCATGGATCATCTTTATAAGCATTGTTTTGAATTTTTTTTTCAGGTAGACTGCCAGTCTCCACTTCACTTAGTTCTTCTTCTGGGATTCTATCCCCTTCATCTGGGACATACTCCTCTACCATCTCATTCTATCTAACTTTCTGTAATTGTTGTTTCCATTCCGCAGGTGGCAGGGTTGTAGTTTTTCTTGCTTCTGCTGTCTGCCCCCTGGTGGATGAGGCTAAGAGGCTTGGGCAGGCTTTCTGGGGGGAGGGACTGGTTCTTGCCCACTGGCGGTAGAGCTGGGTCTTGTGTCTCTGGTAGGCAAGGCCATTTCAGGGGGTGTGTCTAGTGGGCAACTGTGTGCTCAGGAATACTTTACGCAACCTGTATGTTGATAGGTGCAGCTGTATTCCTGTCCTGTTGTTTGGTTGGCCTGAGGCATCCCAGCATTGGAGCCTTCAGGCTGTTGGAGGGGGCCCCGTCTTGGTGAGAGAAGGGTGGACCCCAGGAGGGCTTATACCGTGACTACTCCCCAAAACTACTACTTCAGTGTCTATCCCAGCAATGAGCCACAGCTAACCCCACCTCCATGGAAGACTGTCAGTACCAACAGGTGGGTCTGACCCAGGTTCTTATGAGGTCATTGCTTTTTTCCCCCCTGGGTCCTGATATGCATGAGAGCTTGTGTGCACATTCCAAGAGTGGAGTTTCTGTTTCTGCAAGTTCTGTGGAATTCCCGCAATCAAAGCCCGCAAGCCTTCAAATCCCCAGGTTCTCTGGGGGCTTCTACGCCTGTTGCCAGACCTTAAGGCTGGCATGGCACTCAGAACTTTCACTTCTGTGGGAACACTTCTGTGATGTATTTTACAGTTTGTGGGGCACCGACCTTGTGGGTATGGGATTTGGTTTTATAAGCAGTTGCACCAGTCCTACTGTCCTGTCGTAGCTTCTTCTTTGTTTTTGGATGTAAGCTAGTTTTGGGGGTAGGTTCCAGCATTTTTATGTGTATTGTTATTCATGAGTTGTGATTTTGGTGTTTTTGTAAGAGGTGAGCTCAAGTTCTTCTACTCCATCTTGTCCCCTCCTCTCCCATATGGGATGTTTTATTTCACATTCTTGAATTCATCTTTAATTGTTTTCTTATTTCTGATGTCTTATTCCATTTGGGCAGCTATAATAAACAATACCGTAGGCTAGGCAATGGCACCCCACTCCAGTACTCTTGCCTGGAAAAATCCCATGGACGGAGGAGCCTGGTGGGCTGCGGTCCATGAGGTCGCTAAGAGTCGGCCATGAATGAGCGACTTCACCTTCACTTTTCACTTTCATGCATTGGAGAAGGAAATGGCAACCCACTCCAGTGTTCTTGCCTGGAGAATCCCATGGACGGGGGAGCCTGGTGGGCTGCCGTCAATGGGTCTGCACAGAGTCGGACACCACTGAAGTGACTTAGCAGCAGCAGCAGCAGGTATTTTAAACAAATATTTAAGTCTCACTGTTCTGGAGGCTGGAAAGTCCAAGGTCAAAATGCCAGCAGATTTGGTGTCTGGTGAGAACTCACTTCCGGTTCATAAAATCTTTTCCTGAAAAATATCTATCTTAAGGCCTGTTCTGCCAGTTTTTCCTAAGCAGAGTGCCTCATTCCTGATCTCTACCCTAGACTCTTTTCAGAGTGTGTTGAAGGTCATTGGCTATGACTTCATCCTTATAGAGGCAGATGGCAAGCAACAGTTTTTAGTTGTCAAATATTTGATGAAAGTGGTGAATTCTTTTGGATTTCAGGTTTTCATTGAGGCCAAGGCTTTAGATTATGGGTTTGTTCCTTTAATAGATGTAGAACTATTCAGAGTTTCTACTTGGTTTGGGTAAGTTGAGCTTTCCCTAGGGTACATTACATCTAAAATTTTAAATTAATTAGCTCAAAATTGTTCATAGTAAGCTCTTATGATTTTTCCAATACAGGACCTGTAATAGTGTTACTTTTTTCATTCTTAATTTTGGTTGGTTGTGTCCCCTGTGTCTCTGTGTCCCTCCTTCTCTTTCTCATACACATATCTTCTCTGGGCTCATCTTGTTCAGGCTGTTGAGTCCCAGACTTGGGCCAAATCTAATCTTGAGTCTGTTTTTGTCAATGAAGGTTTATTGACACACAGCCACACACAGCCATTTATTGTCGATGGCTGCTTTCACACTGCAGTGCTAGATAGAGCTGCATGGAGACCACAGGCCTGCCAAGACTAAAGTGATAATACACCCTGCCCTTTACAGAAAAAGGATCTGCTTGAACAACTTTCAAATATACTATAAAGCAGTGTTAACAGTAGTTTCAGGTTGTATGTTACATCCCAAGGGTTGTTTTTATTTTACTTTCTTCTTTGTCATTTTTGTACTTTCAAAACCTTTTTATATTGAATATGTACTGTTTTATAATCTAGAAAAAGAGTCATAAAGTGAGCTCATGGCTCACCTTAATCCAATGGATTGTGTGAATCCAGTTCTAAAGGATTAAAATACCATCTTTTTTTTCAATTAAAGTACAGTTGATTTATAATACTAGTTTTAGGTGTACAATATAGGGATTCAATATTTTTATAGATTATATTCTAAAGTTATTATAATACTGACTGTATTTCCTGTGGTGTGTGATATATCCTTGTATCATAGTAGTTTGCACCTGTTAATCTCCTACTCTTATATTGATACTCCCTCCTTCCTCCCCCCACAGGTAACCACTGATTTGTTCTCTGTATCTATGAGTCTGTTTGTTTTGTTACATTCATTTACTTTATTTTTCAGATTACATGTATAAGTGATAACATGCAGTATTTGTCTTTATTTGACTTATTTCACTAAGCATAATACTTCCAGTTGTATCTGTGTTGTTACAAATGGCAAAATTTTGTTCTTTCTTATGGCTGGTAACACAAAGTCTTTAGCAAGCTAGAGATTCTTTGTATTTTTAAACTATTTAGTTCCCATATTTCACACTGAGAAGACAGAGGCACTTGGAGGAAACCATATGGGAGGTTCCTGGCAAGGTGTCCCTGAGCGTCTTTACGCTGTTCCAGGGAGCAGTCTGCTCTGCGGCTCTCACCGTCTTTTCAGTAGTGGACAGTGGTTTTAGCCCTTGCAGCCTTGGCCATCTTCAGTTTTATTGATGGAATTAATACTTCTTTATCTACAAAAGTAGAATGGATTTTTTTAAAAAGTCTTTTTCATTATGACAAGAATCTATCCAATTGGATTCTATTAACTAAAAATTTTGTTTTAAAAGCATCTAAGTAGTACTAAGGGAATTCTCTTCTTGAACTTTCTAATTAGCTTTCATAAGAGCCAATTACCCCCCCTCCACTCCTGTGTTTTATAGAGCAGGTCATTTGCAGATGGATCTTCTCTTCAAAGCAAGGCTGAAGAGGGGCAGTTTGGTTTCTTGACTGAGTACACAGCTTTCCCATATGGGATGTTTTATTTTACATTCTTGAATTAATCTTCAGCTGATTTCTCATATCTGATTCCGTTTGGAATAGCAGTCCTATTCCGCTTGGGCTGCTATAACGAAAATACAGACTGGGTGCTTTTTAAAAATTAAGTCTTGGCTGTGCTGTGTCTTTGCGGCTGTGAGCGGGCTTTCTCTCGTTGTGGTGAGCAGGGGCTGCTTTAGACTGGGGTGGCCTCTCTTATTATGGAGCACAGGCTCCTGGGCACTCAGGCTTTATAGTTGTGGTGCACAGTCTCAGTTGCCCTGCAGCATATGGAATCTTCCTGGACCAGGGATCAAAAGCATGTCCCCTGCATTGGCAGGCAGGGTCTTAACCACTGGATCACCAGGGAAATCCCTAGACTGGGTGTTTTAAACAACAAATACTTATTTCTTACTGTTCTGGAGGCTAGCAGGTCCAAGATCAAGATGCTGGCATATTTGGTGTTTGGTGAGAACTCACTTCCTTGTTCATAGACTGCTGTCTTCTTGTTATAACCCAGCATGGTGGAAGAAGGCAAGGGGACCCTCCAGGGTCTCTTTTATGGGGGCACTGATTCATGTGAGTTCTACCCTCATGACCTAATCACTCCCAAAGGCCCCACCTCCTGGTATATCACACTGGGGCCTAAGGATGTTAGCTTATTAATTTTGGGGGAACACAGACATTCATTCTGTAACATCTGACTTTTGTTTTCTTTCAAATGTTGATTAACTGATCTTTCCCCCCCTCCATCCCCTTACCCTCTTTCTTCCTTGAGTTTCAGAAATCTAGTGAACTTATTTTATATATTGATTCACATATGGATAATCTGGGAACTTTCTCAAGGTTTTTATTGCTCTTTTTGGCTAAACGTTTTGCTGATAGTCCCAGGACCCTGAATTCTTCCCTAATTCAATGAAATGGTCTCTTTTAACATTTAAACTTTGGTCTGCAAGAGTAAGGCCATCTTGATACAACTAAGGGCTCTGCCACCCTGGACTATTGCTCAAAACATAGTTCAGTTTTATTTGAAAGCTTTTTTATGTGTATCCCCCAAAGCACCTTAGTTGAAAATCAAATATGTCTGGTGCTTTATACAGACCAATGTCTCTTTCTTGCTTCCCGTATACCAGTAAAATTGTGTGTTTCATTTCAACTGCAGTCTGACTGTGTTTAAAACATAAAGCTAAGGTTAAGGATTTTACTGCTAACCACCCCACCTGGACATCTCAGTTTCGAGATACAATCTCACAGAGACCATTTTATTAGCCCCACAGCTCAACCCTACTAAATATGCCAGTTTATCCTATTAATCCTTAGCTACAAAAATATCAGAATCATTTACGAGCTAAAGTTTGTTTTAGCTTTTTAGTTTTCTGGACCTCTTCCGTGTTATTTCCATTAGCCTGGGGGAGGAGCATCTCGGACTTGGGGACAGGGAGGCTTCGGGACTGGCCACCCGCTGTAGCTGGCCTCTCCTGCCGGTCCCTTGGCCCGAGGACTTGGTACCTCCTGGTAGAAAAAGGGAGTGAGTGTGGTAGAGAAGGAGAATGCCTCTCCTGGCCTTCTGTGGCAGGGCTCTGGTGAGCCTTTTTTTTTTTTTTTAAATTAATGTTTGTTTACTTATTTATTTCTGGCTCCGCTGGGTCTTCATCCAGGTTTTCTCTAGTTGTGACGAGCAGGGGCTACTCTTCATTTGCAGTGCACAGGCTTCTCATTACAGCAGCTTCTCTTTTTTTTTTTTTTTTTAAATTTTTTTAAAATTGAGTGATAATTGCTTTACAGAATTTTATTGTTTATTGCTTCTTACGGGGGAACCCGGGCTCTAGGCAGGAGGATTTCAGTAGTTGCAGCGTGTGTGTTCTGCGTTGTGGCTCCTGGGTGTAGTTGCACGTGAAATCTTCTCGGACCAGAGATCCAACCCACGTCCCCTGCATTGGCAAGCAGATTCTTAGCCACTGGGCCACCATGGGAGTCCAGACCCTCCTTTGGTGTAAGAGGGTCTCCTGTCTTATCCAGGGAGGGGTAACCTGGATGCCTTCTGTTGCTTAGATGGAGGTTGGGGGTTCCATGTGTGGGTGGCCTTCCTTTTTGGGTTGGGGGATGCAAGATGCCCCCCACTGTGTTGCTCCTCCGGCCCCAAACCAGCAGGCTTTCTTCTTATCACATCTTGCTCTCCTTTGGTGACTGTTGTGCTGTTCCCAGTTTTTATTCTTGTGTTTAGTGGAGAGGAGTTAGGAGAATGGGCCTCCACGCCCTCTTGTCTGAACTGGCTTTTTTAGCTGTATAAAAGGTTTTATTTTATTCATACTCCTTCTCTTATTTATAAAATGATGCCCTACATTCAGGAACCATATGTGGTTTTTCATGCCAGAAGAACTCCAAGATTTATTCTCTGCTCATAGAAAAGAGCAATGATTGGACTGAAATGCTATAGAACCCATGAAATACAGCTTGGACCAGTTCTCCAGCTGGGACTCAGGATGTCTTAAGTTGCATTCCAGACTTCACGCTCATATTCACGTTTCACCATCATACTCATGAGATGGGCAAAAATGTGCAAGTCTGTTGGAATTAGGGGCTGGGGAACCAGTGCCACATACCTCCTGCCCTTTCGTGTTAAATAAGGACACTGGCTGCTTGCTGAATCAGAGATATTCATTGCTTGGAAGATTTTGCCTTACCTGGCTTTTCCTGCCACCCAACAGAAACTTGGCCATGTCTAGAATTTTATTTACCAAAGCAAAGAGCTCAACTGAAGCCTGGACATCACAACCACTGGGCTTCAGGAATGTCTAGGGGCAATGTGGAGAACTTACAGAACAGAACTGACAGGCATCTCCTGGGAAAGAACGTAACCCTTGTCCACTGCTGGAGTTCAGACATGGGCGTTCATTTTTTTTTTTTTTTGACTGTTCTCTTTCCTTCACATTCTGTATCCAGCCTGTCTTCACATTCTGTATCCAGCCTCTTGTCAACACCACCTTCTATATATCCAGAATCTAGCATTTCATTGTCTTCACGGCTGCTGTTATTCAGTCGCTAAGTCGTGTCCGACTCTCTGTGACCCCATGGACTGTAGCCCGCCAGGCTCCTCTGTCCGTGGGATTTCCCAGGCAAGGATACTGGAGTAGGTTGCTGTTTCCTTCTCCAGGGGATCTTCCTGGACCAGGGATCAAACCCACATCCCCTGCATTGGCAGGCGGGTTCTTTACCGCTGAGCCACCAGGGACGCCCTAACGGGAGGCCAGCCAGAAAGGTCTCGATGGCTACCTCCCCACACACCACCAGTGCACTGGCTTGCCAGCTGATGTCCCCTTCCCTCTAGCTCCTTCACCACCAAACTGCAAGTCAGGTGATGAAACGGCCCTGTTTAAATCCCTCCAGTATTTCCTGCTCACTCAGGGTAAGAGTCAAAGTTCTTCAGTGGCCCTAGGGCCCCACAGGATACTTCACTGACCTCATTTTTTCTTTCTCTCCTCCTTGTTCTTTCCTCTGCAGTAATCGTGGCAGCTCTCAAGCCTGCCAGACACCCTCCCACCTCGGCACCCTCACACACACAATCTTCTGCCTTCAGTGATCTTCCCTGTGCGTTCACATGGCTGACTTTAACTACTCAAATAAGCCCCCTTGTCAGCAGGCCCTTGGTAATCCTGGTATCTGGGCCAGCTGGCTCAGATGATAAAGAATCTGCCTGCAATGCAGAAGACCTGGGTTCGATCCCTGCGTTGGGAAGATCCCTGGAGAAAGGAATGGCTACGCATTTCAGTATTCTCGCCTAGAGAAACCCATGGACAGAGGAGCCTGGCGGACTACAGTCCATTGGGTCGCAGAGAGTCAGACACGGCTGAGCAACTGACGCTAACAAGCATGGTATATAAAATACTTTCTCCTCTCCAGGGTTGCTCTTAATCCCCTTACTCTGCTGTTTCTCTTCACTGCACTTGGCCTCTCTTGATAGAGATATGTATTTGTCTAAGGAAAATGTAAGCTCTGTGGGAGAGAGGACTCTGATGCCTTCCTTCTGTATCACCAGAACCTAGGACAGAGCTTGACGTGTGATAGGTGTTCACTGTTGATGAATGACAGAATGGATGTAAATGATAGCCTCCATCTCTTCAAGGTGGAACTGGGACGCCTCCTACAAGAACTTATCATCATGAAATGAGGCACGTGAGAGTTTTAACCAAGAGCTGAGGAGGGTTATTCTAAAGACTGAGTCATGACTGTCAGGTCCAGTACCCGTTGGACACATTTTTGGGTCTTTGAAAAACAGTAAGACTTTATATAACATCAGAAAGATCTATTCCATTTCGCTGGTCTGGAAAATATGGGTGCCCAAACCAGCGCTGGTGTAGGAGGGAATTTTCTTCTCTTTTCTCCCTGTATCAGTTTTCCTGTGTCACGCACTGCCAACACTTCAGTTCAGTTCAGTTCAGTTCAGTCGCTCAGTCGTGTCCGACTCTTTGCGACCCCATGAACCACAGCACGCCAGGCTTCCCTGTCCATCACCAACTCCCGGAGTTTATTCAAACTCATGTCCATGGAGTCGGTGATGCCATCCAGTCATCTCATCCTCTGTCATCCCCTTCTCCTCCTGCCCCCAATCCCTCCCAGCATCAACGGCCTTTTCCAATGAGTCAGCTCTTCACATGAGGTAGCCAAAGTATTGGAGTTTTAGCATCAGTTAGCAGGTTGAAACAATACCCATTCATTATCTCGTAGATCTGTAAGTCAGAAGTCCTGGCTGCACTCTCTGCTTAGTGCCTCATAGGCCAGAGTCATGGTGTTGTTCAGGCAGGTTCTTCCCTGGAAACTCTGGGGAGGATCCTGCTTCCAAAGTCATTGAGGTTGTTGAGAGATTCACCTTCCTTGCGGCCAAAGGACTGAGGTCCTTGTTTCCTTTCTGACTGTCAGTCAGGGGCCTGTATCAGCTTCCAGAGGGCATCTACATTTCTTTCTGCATTGCCCCTCGGTCTTGAAGGCCACAGTGATACATCGAATCCTTCTGCTTCATATTTCTCTGACTTCTCTCTCTTCCATGGGCTGCAGAAGGCTCTGCTTCTAAAGGGCTCATTCAGTTTGAGTGAGGCCCAGCTGGATCATCATTCCTTTGCCCTGAAAAGTAACATAACCACAGGAGTGACACTTCATGGTGTTCGTGGATTCCACCCGTACTCCCAAGGGAAGGGGCACGAAGCGAGGGTCTGTGCGGATGGTTCTTAGAATTCTGCCTAACGCACTCAGCTCACTGCACATCATGGCACAGTTAGGCTCTGAGAGGGTCCCGGGCATCAGAAATGATACCTGACGAGAGGCGGTGGAACCCACTGTGTTTGTGAGACAAATAGTGGGACTCCTGTTCAGCCCCGGGGAATTCTGGAGGGAAATGGGATGCCTCTGGGAGAGGTGCTGCCCTTGTAGCTTGGGAGACCAGTGGCATGAGCAGGAATAGACTTGTTTATGGACCCGTGAGAGCTGCCTGGTAGAGAACTACAGAAAGACTTGAGAAATAAAGACTTCTAAAGGGTCGGTGATCCTATAGCAGCAGATGGGGGCTACTGACGAATCAAATGTGAGTCATTACTGTTCAGGTGACATGTTTGTGTACAAGTAAGTGAGGACTGGGGAAATTTCCCCCGTGAGAGCGGATGTTAGCAACTTAGTCTGAGGTCTTGAAGATCTGATGCATGCCCTTCTGTGGTCTTCCAGCTCAAGATCTTAAACTGGTAGGTGGGGCTTCCCTGCTGGGTCAGTTGGTGAAGAATCTGCCTGCCAGTGTAGGAGACGTGAGTTCGATCCTTGAGCCAGGAAGATCCTCTGGAGGAGGAAGTGGCAACCCACTCCAGTATTCTTGCCTGGAAAATTCCATGGACAGAGGAGCCTGTTGGGCTCCATCCCATGGGATTGCAAGAGTCAGACACGACTTAGCAGCTAAACAACAACAACCTGGTAAGTAGCTAAGCCAGGTCAAGCTCTAACGCCCATGAGTTCTCTGGACTTCCCTGGTGGTCCAGGGGTTAAGGATCCGCCTGCCAGTGCACGGGATGTGGGTTCGATTCCTGGTCCGGGAAGACCCCGCACGATGTGGGGCAGCTAAGCCTGTGTGCCGGCACTGCTGAGACTCGCAGTCTAGAGCCGGCGCTGTACCACAAGAGTGGCCCCCGCAGTGAGAAGCCCGCCACCATGATGAAGAGTAGCCCCTGCTCGCCACAACCAGGGAAAGTCCATGTGCAGCAAACGTTTTGTGAAGCCCCTGATTTCTCGTAAGCGCTGTGCCAGGGGTGGGAAGCGAGTGGCAGACTTGCTGTGACGGGCACACACTCCCACGCCCCAGCGCTGACTGACTGCTCAGACCTATTGGTGAGCCTTGGACTCATCCAGACTGACCGCCACTGCCGGTAAAACAGTGGAAATCCACAGAACTCACCTCCCATCCCTCGACTGCGTTACACCACAAATCCCAGCCATGCCAGAGACAGAAAATTTCTACTTCTTTCTTACTCTAGCTGCAAAATTGCATATTGTAAGTGTTAAAGGAAGACGTTGACTCCCTCTATTATGTACCGTTAGTCGAATCTGACTAGAGAAGAGAAAGTGAGGAGAATTGAAATCTTTTATACATTTTTTAAGGGCTATTACTCAGACTTATATGAATTCAGGGATCCTCTTGTGTGAGCGTTCCCCTTTTCTAATGAATGGGAAAGGAATTAAAATGATTAGATGGCAGGGATATAGACCCACAGAGGATGTCGCAGAGCCATTTGTGCTATTTAACCTTCTTAGAGAGAGCTCGCGATGTTCACATTAAGAGGCAGTGCGGTGTTCGCACGGACAAGCAGAGCAGGCTTAGAGAGCTGTCGGGATGCCCACGCTAATGGAAGTTACTGAAGGCCGTGCGAGCTGTCGCCATGAGAGGCAGAGGAGTCTCTTGGGTGGTGCAGAAGCTCTCTTTAGAGGTAGGAATATATGGGGGCTACTGGAGCCTTTTGTGGTCTTGAGGTTTGAACCTTGAAGGTTAACTTGTTAAAAAATTTTTATTGAAGTGTAGTTGATTTACAATGTTGTGTTAATTTCTGGTGTACGGTAAAGTGATTCAGTTATATGTGTGTGTATATATATATGTTTTTTTATGCTCATTTCCACTGTGGTCTATTATAGGATATTGAATATAATTTCCAGTGATATATATACAGCAAGACTTTGTTTATCCATTATCTCTCTCTATCTGCTTGTACACACACACACACACAATTATTTGTATCTGCTAATCCCAAACTTCCCCGGTGGCTCTGTCAGTAGAGAATTCACCTGTAATGCAGGAGACCCAGATTCAATCCCTGGGAGGGAAAGATCCCCTGGAGAAGGGAATGGCAACCCACTCCAGTATCCTTGCCTGGGAAATCCCATGGACAGAGGAGCCTGGTGGGCTACAGTCCATGGAGTCGCAAAGAGTTGGACGTGACTGAAGCAACTAAACCACCACCAATGCCAAACTCTCAGCCCATCCCTGTCCCACCACTGCCTCTGGCAACCACAGATCTGTTCTCTGTGAGTCTGTGTCTTTAACTTCTTTATATAGACTTCTTAAGGATGGATCTCACACAGAAGAAATCAGGTATTTCTAGACTAGACAGTTGAGTTGAGGAGGAAAACTATGACTCAGTCTAAAAACCAGTGACGGAGGTTATGTGACAGTAACACGTTATGAGGTTACCCATGACTTGGCCTTCCAGAGCCTGGTGATACAGCTCTGACCTGTTCCCCCTCACTGCTCCTGACCCAGCTGGGAGCCACCTGGTCTCAAAGCTTTCTGTATGGCTCTTCTGTCTTCCTGGTCTACTCTCTCCTTCCTTTTGGTCTGGCTACCTACAGTTCAGTCGTCAGGTCTCTGTGAGTGTCACGCCCTGCAGGCCTGATCAGATGCCCCAGTCACACGCCTGCCTGGAGCCCTGGACTTGGTCTCAGTTACGGAGTTAGTGATGGACAGGGAGGCCTGGCGTGCTGCGATTCATGGGGTCGCAAAGAGTCGGACACGACTGAGCTGAACTGACACTTGTAGTTGCTTTTTAGTAATGCTTACTAAGTAAGTAATCGTGGAATGCTTTGCTTAACAGAGGACTTCCCTGGTGGCTCAGATGGTAAAGCGTCTGCCTACAGTGTGGGAGACCAGGGTTCGATCCCTGGGTCGGGAAGATCCCCTGGAGAAGGAAGTGGCAGCCCACGCCATTACTCTTGCCTGGAAAATCCCATGGATGGAGGAGCCTGGTAGGCTATAGTCCATGGGGTCGCAAAGAGTTGGACACGACTGTGTGACTTCAATCACTTTTGCTTAATAAGGCTGTAAGTTCCTTGAGGAACTTTCTTCTTTCTTAGCTCTTTCTTCTTCATGTCTGTTATCTGCAAAGCCTGGCTCAGTATTTAACTCTCAGGCAGGGGCCCAGTGACCAAGTGTGCAGTGAAAGAATCAAAATGCCAGAACGTGGTCCTTGGAGCATGGCTGTGATGGCAGCCATGGGCAGCTGCAGATGGGCCTGGTTTTCAGTGCGCCTTCTCCCTCTGGCAGCGTCTCTCATCCTGCAGACGTGCACCAGTTCTGAGTTCACGCACACAGGCCTTACTTAACTCTCAGCTGGCTGCTGGGTATTTCCCCAGTTAAGGAACGGAGCTGACAATGACCAGGGCTATTTTGAGCTGTTGTTGGAGAATCTTCACAGTGTGTTTCTAGGTCCCAGGTGCTGGGAAGATTCTAAATTGGTAACCAAGGTGCTGATCTAGGAAATGTCATGTTCCGTGAGGAGCTTCTCTTGAGACTGCTGAAGGAATTTCTGAAATTAGGCCGCATGGCAGATGGGGTAGGTGGGAGGGACACTTTTTTGTGGTGGTGATGTGTAGGAAGATGGATCAAGCAACTGTTTTTGTTTTTAACAGAAGCTGTGTTGGTCAAAAAATGTCTGCAAGACATCTGGCATTTTTATTAAGCCTCCAGAAAAGCTATGCGCCTCAAAAATATGGGCCTTACAGGCAAGGGCTCTGCTCGTTGGTTGACTGTGGGAGGCTGGGTGGGTGGTTAATTGTTTGTTTTCTTCTGGTCAAGGCTCGCCTTTCTTTCACTCATTCATTTTTATTTACTTGGCTGTGGTTGGGTCTTAGTGGTGTCTCTCGTTGGGGCATGTGGACTGTCTAGTTGTGGCATGAGGGCCCCAGGGCATGCAGACTCAGTAATTGTAGAGCACAGGCTCAGTTGTTCTGAGGCATGTGGGATCACAGTTCGCTGACCAGGAATCAAACCGATGTCCCATGCATTAGAAAGAAAGAAAGTGAAAGTTGCTCAGTCATGTCTGACTCTTTGCGACCTCATGGACTGTATAGTCCATGGAATTCTCCAGGCCAGAATACCAGAGTGGGTAGCCTTTCCCTTCTCCATGGAATCTTCCCAACCCAGGGATCCAACCCAGGTCTCCCGCCTTGCAGGCAGATTCTTTACCAGCTGAGCCACAAGGGAAGCCCAAGAACCCTGGAATGGGTAGCCTATCCCTTCTCTAGCAGATCTTCCCGACCCAGGAATCGAACCAGAGTCTCCTGCATTAGAAGGTGGATTCTTAAACCACTGAACCACCAAATAAGTCCCAGGGCTTGACTTTCTAATTGACTAACAAAGTCACGAGACTCCCTTACCTCGCCAGAAATGGGTCTTTCTGGTCAGAATCAACGCCCCAGGGCCTTGGTGCTCCAGGAGCGGTTGGTAGACATTTCATTTCATTCTGCACACCCCCCAGGAGGCAGCAGACCACGTAGCATAGGAAGCCTGTTGCTCAGGTCTGTGTGCAGAGCCTCAGCAAGAGGGCATTACAAGCTTGTCCTCAGGACAGGTGTGTTGGTCTCCAAACTCAACGTGTTAGAGCAGTGACCTGGCCTCCCCATCACCACCAGTCAGGGACTGGTCGTGGAGAAACCAGTCCAAAGCATCTGGCCCCTTGCCATTTTTTTTTTTTCCTTTTGTTGTGTGAGTTTCTCTTCTGTGTCTTTCCCTCCTCTCCCTTCCGTCTTTCCCTCTCTTGCGTTCTTTTTTCCACCTTCCCTCTCAGTCTCATTCTCTGTCTCTTTCTCCATTTTGGCCTCTTTTTATGGGGTTTTTCTTATTCCTCTTTGTCTGCTTCTCTCTCCTCTCCCCCTTCTCTGTGCCATGGAAGGGTGTGTAGGTGTGTAGGGACTGCACAGGGATGCCTTGCCAAGACGAGAAATGAGGGCTGAAACCCAGCCTCCACTCTGCTCGCTAAGGCATCAGCATTGCCCCCCGCTATGGGGCATGGGGTTTTGCCTACCCAAAGGAAGCATCTTTTTCTGATTTACAAAAAAAGGATTTGGGGGGCTAACAGCCACTGTTTCCTTCCTGAGAATACTCCCAGGGGAAACAGTCATGGTGTATTTTTCCCCTTGACCCAGGCTTCCTCAAAATCTCACGAGGAACCTCCTTTCCCCTCCTTCTCTCACCTGCTGACCAAATCTGAGTGGGTTAGAATTGCTTTTGTATCAGAAACACCATTAAAAATGTCTTTCTTTCTGCAGCATTCTTGTGCTTTCGTCTTTTTTCTGCTGATCCTTTAATTTTGTTGGAGCTCTTTTGAGTGGAAGAGCTAACCTTTCAGTCATGTGCCTTAGATGTTTAACTCTAAATTTCTCTTCTCAGTTGTCTGTTTAAACCCTCTTAAGCTCTTGTTGATCTGTTGGCAGTGGTGGTGTTTATTTAACAGTGATGTTAGTTCCATAACCTCTCATGGGAAATATTGAGGATGGGAGCTGTCTTTGCAAGATGTTAAAGTCAGACAGCTGCAGACTTGGAATTTCAAGTTCCTGGAATTCTCTTGAAATTATGATCATTTCTAACTCTCCTTTGTATCCATAGTGCCTGGCATGTTGCTTGGCTGGCACAGGATAGGTATTCATCAAGGCTGTCGCATGCCCCAAAAGTATTAGTCACTCAGTCATGCCCGACTCTTTGTGACCCATAGACTGTAGCCTGCCAGCTCCTCTCTCCATGGGATTTTCCAGGCAAGAATACTGGAGTGGGTTGCAATTTCCTTCTCCAGGGGATCTTCCTGACCCAGGGATCAAGCCCGGGTCTCCTGCATTTCAGGCAGATTTTTCACTGTCTGAGCCACTAGGGAAGCCTGCATGCCCCGAAGAAGGGCATAAATAAAGCCTCCTCTCACTGCAGGCTGACTTAGATACTCATCCCGGTGCTGAGAGGAGCCATTATACGTCTCCCCTGAGGTGGGTGCCCTGGCCCTCACACTCAGCTGAGCGGGGTAGAGTGTGTGAGATGCAGGAAACAGGAGCAGATTAGACCCAGCCAGCTAAAACACATCAAGTACTTGGGGAAAGCCAGCTTCCGCAGAGCACGGCCTCATGTCGGGACCCTCAGGTTCGGAGAGGAGGAGGGATTGTTCCTTGGTCCCCTGTTCCAGCATGGTGGTGACGGCAGCTTTGCTCTGCCTTTTTTCTTCCAACCGACTTCACTTCCTGCTGACCTCCAGCCCCCCGGCTCCTGCTTGGTATTGGAGTGGCCCTCAGCTCCCAGGGTCCCTCCTTCTGTCCCGCTTTTCTGGAGGGACCTGGCGGGCCGCTGGGGCGAGTCCAGCAGCGACCCTGCTGCATGGCGCAGAGCCCTTGTGCCAGGACAGAGCCTAGTCTGCGGGGAGCCCTCAGATGGGCAGCGGGCGGGGGGCAGGTGCTCAGGGCCCCCCTGGAGTCGTCACAGTGCATGGCCTGCTTTGCTTAGGATGGTTGCTGCTGGCCCTTGAGCGTCAGGCCACGGTGTTTCTAAGGTTACAGTCGTTTCCCATTCAGCACTGACCCCACTCAGTGCCGCTTGTCCCAGCACTGCTTTGATGGTTTAAATAAACCCGGGCTGGCCCTGAAACAGCAGGGAGACGACAGAGAAGCAAGTCATCCGGGAGAGGGCGCACCCGCGAAGCTCTAGGCCCCACTGGGTCCTTGCAATGTCACAGACACATGGCCTGGCTCACGGTCACTTCTGTTCGGCTGTGATTCCTTTTTTATGTCATCCACTCGAATGACTGAGAAAAGGTGCTGGAGGGCTCTCAGGAGTGCCAAGGGACAGTCTCACACTGGCAGTGTTTTACCAACCCTTGGGTTTCCTTCAAGAAAATGGTTCAGAAAATGGCATTAGGTCATTAGGGATTGGCGGAAATCTTTTGACGTGGTGAAAGAATGACATCGTAAAACTGCCTGCAGCCTGGGAGGACTGACTGAAGATTCTATGGAATTGGGAGAAATCGTGGCCGGAGCTTGCCAGACTCCAGGGGATTTGAGAACAGTCACCACCTCGTCAAGGACTGCGTGACCGTGATTCAGTGAGTAACTGTATAATCTTCATCCCGCCCCCTGCCTCATGCTGTTTCCCAAGATATGCACTCAAGACGATCATCAGGAAGAGAGTCCCACTCTTTTCTTTTTTTAAACTTTTTGTTTTATATTGGAATATAGCTGGTGAACGGTATTGTGATAGTTTCAGGAGAGCAGCGAAGGGACTCAGCCATACATATGCATGTAGCCGTTCTCCCCCAAACTCCCCTCCTATCCAGGCTGCCACATAACATGGAGCAGCGTTCCATGTGCTCTACAGTGGGTCCTATCTGCCTTCAATATAGCAGTGTGTACAGGCGACCGTAGGTCCGTTCTCTGAGAGTCTCTTTCTATCTCGTAGTTCATTTGCATCCTTCCTTTTTAGATTCCACATATAAGGGATGTCATACACTATTTCTGCTTCTCTGTCTTACTCCACTCCATATGACCCTCTCTAGGCCCTTCCATGTCGCTGCAAATGTCATTATCTCATTCTTTTTATTGGCTGAAGAATAGAGTCCCCCTTTCGCCCCTGGCCTCACACTGGCACTCACTGGGATTTTCTCTGCCAACGTGAGGAATTAACGGCGCTGAATCTGCCCTCTTGTTCCACAGTCAGTGTTGCCCTGAGTCCAGATGCAGCTTTCCTTTTGGGGGCTTGGCAGCTGGTCCAAGCCTCCTGCCTGGGATTGAGCTGGGGGGAGTTGGGGAGAGGCAGCCCAGGCCATCGTCCTGGTGCCCCTTGATTGATCCCCCCTCTAGGCGGCAGACTCAGTCCCTGATGCCATCCATCCTGCACATTTCATAAACAGTAAATTCATTTGAAAACCCTGCCGCTGAGCAGCCATCTGTCTCCATTTTTGTCAGTCTGCTATTATAACAGTGCTACTGTACCGTGAGGCCGCCTTTCACGGACGACTCCTTGATCTGAAGGCGACCATGTTCAACGTGGAGACAAGAGCGATGGGCTGGCTGACAGCATTTCCACCCACTAGCCTTTCATCACTGGCGCCTGGAATTTAAATCTTGTTTTTGACCCAAGGTGGTGGTATTGATGGTTTCTATGTTTTGCTCTGCTTGATTTATACACTTTAAGATTACAGAGTGTTCCAAGGTCCTGATTTATAACTTAATAGGGAGGAAGAAGGCAGACAAATGTTGTTACCACTTGAGAGATGCTGGTGGATAAACTGAGGCATAGAGTGGTTACCTTTCCAAGGTCAGATAGCAAAGGAGGAAACATTGGAATGTGTCTTGGAATTATCTCCCTCTTAACCAATGGAGCTGTCTCCCTTTAACCATTTTTTTTTTTTTTTTGTACTATTTAAACATTTCACGAAACTGCTACACATGGACTTTTTTTTTTCTTCTTCTCCAGAGACTGGTCTGAAAATAGCAGAGAGAACTGAAACCAGCTCTGGGCTGAGTTGTAAGAAGCTGACACCTGGATCCCAAGCCAGTTTTTAATACATAACGTCCTACAGTGTTTCTCCTTGCAGCACTGGAGACCTCTCTGCACTAATCGTTTTTTATTGGCGGGGGGGGGGGAACATATTAAACAAAACCAAAAAAATCTCAACAACATAAAAATCCCTGAAACCAAGCCAAGGGCGCAGATGGGATTGTAGGCAGTGGGAGCTCCTCTTGCAGAAGAAGCTTGGTAACCTAGGCTCTGTCTCCATGCGCTTGTCTCTGGATGGAATCATTTGCAAGAGCTCAGGGTGTATTTTCCTATGCTTCCCATCAGTGAGAACCCTTAGAAGCCATTCTGGGTGAGAGAAGAAGAGTGTAGGTGGTAAAGAATCTGCCTGCAATGCAAAAGACCCAGGTTCAGTCCCTGGGCAGGGAAGATCCCCTGGAGAAGGGAATTGCTACCCACTCCAGTACTCTCACCTGGAGAATTCCATGGACAGAGAAGCCTGGTGGGCTACTGTCCATGGGGTCATGACAAGTCGGACATGACTGAGCGGCTAACACTTTTAGGTGCAAACAGATTTTCAGAGCTCTTGGAAGTTTCGTTATTTCCGTGGCTGTGGCACACCTTATCTGTTAACGTGGAGCCTAAAACAAGTCTGATCTGAGCTGCAGGCGTGGACTTCAGGGAAGGCAGCAGACTCTTGTGCTCGTCCTTGCAGCATCCTGGGCTGTCGCCGGCTTTGCTTCCGTCCAGCTTTCTCTGAGGGACGCGCTTGGCATCGACATGTTCCCTGCAGTCTCCTGGTCAGTCCTCTCTGTGGCCTTCCCACTGCTTCGTCTTTCTTGTTCTCGATACATTGGGCACACCACCTCCTTCCAGCCAGAATTGAAATGGCTAACTTGTCTTTGAATACTCAGTGGATGTCAAGGTAAACACTTCTGCCTTATTTTTTAAAAAGTTTTTTTTTTTTTTTAAACTTATTTGGCTGTGTCGGGCCTTAGTTGTGGCACGCAGGATCTTTGTGTCACGAGGGAGCTCTCTTTGCAGCACGCGGACTCTCTCATTGTGGCACGCAGGCTTCAGTAATTGTGGCTCGTGGGGTCTTAGTTCCCCGACCAGGGATCGAACCCACAGCTCCAGCATGGGAAGGCCGATTCTTAGCCACCAGACCACCAGGGAAGTCCCGACTTCTGCCTTACTCTTGTTCCTTGCGGCGATGGTTGACTTTAAGAGTTAACTGGGATAGGTATGGCACCCAGCTGTTTGGTGGCTGAGATATTGCTGTGAAGGAACTTTTTAGATGTGGGTGACACTGAAATCAGACCTCGAGTAAAGCAGATTGCTCTCGTAAGGTAGGTGGGCCCCATGCGGTCTGTTGAAGAGGAAGATGGGCCCCTGCTGGAGAGGCTGTGTCCGAGGAGGCGTGTCCGAGCGGGCTGGCCGCTGCAGGTCCTAGGTTCCTGCTGCTCAGTCTGAGGTCACAGGCTGGTCTGTGGGCCTGGGTGCTCCCCACGACGGGGCTGGCCGTGCGCCCCCTGCTCAGGCCACTGGACGGTCAGGACCACCGCTGAGTGGTCTAAAGTGTTCTTCCGCTGACTCTTCAACAGAGACGGAGATCAGTGTGACAAAAAAAGTGAAATGGTAGTAGTCACTGTGTATTACGCGGATTAAATGAAGGTGGACCCGCCACACAGTGAATGTTGTATGTTTATTAAATTAACCTAGTATCCGTCTGTTGCTTTGATGCTGTACGCATAAGAAGATGTCCATGTATGTACGCTCATGTGAGGAGAGGTGGAGAAAGCTGTGCAATGTTCTTCATGGTGTTCCCAAATCACTGTTTCTAGTTTTTCTGGAGGCACGTGGTTGGTGTGGTAGTAAAGGAAAGAGCACGAACATTTGGAGGGAGATACAGCCACCTTCAAACCTCTCTCTCCCGTCTGCGCGCCTTATGATGTACAGCAAGTGATATTACCTTTTTGAGATTCCAGACTTTAAAAAAAAATTGAAGTATAGTTAATTTACAATGTTAATTTCTGCTGTAGAGCAGAGTGATTCAGTTATATATATACACACACCTTCTTTTAAAATATTCTTTTCCACTATGGTTTATCATAGCATACTGAATATAGTTCCCTGTGCAGTAGGACCATGTCGTTTATCCATTCTGTATAATAATTGTTTGCATCTGCTATTTCCAAACTCCCAGTCCACCCCTCCCCGACCTGGCCCTGGCAACCACAGCGTTATTCTCTGTGTCTTTGAGTCTATTTCTGTTTTATAGACACATTCATCTGTGTCATATTTTAGATTTCACATGTAGATGATATCATGTGGCATTTGTCTTTCTCTGTCTGACTTACTTCACTCTGTATAATGATCTCTAGGTCCATCCGTGTTGCTTCAGATGGCATTATTTTGTTTTTTTTTTAATGGCTGAGTAATATTCCATTATATATATGTATCACGTCTTTTTTAAAAATATTTTTTAAATTGAAGGATAATTGCTTTACAGAATTCTGTTGTTTTCTGTTAAACATCAACATGAATCAGCCACAGGTATACATATATCCCCTCCCTCCTGAACCCCCCTCCCATCTCCCTCCCCATCCCACCCCTCTAGGTTGATACAGAGCCCCTGTTTGAGTTCCCTGAGCCAGACAGCAAATTCCCATTGGCTATCTATTTTACACATGGTAATGTAAGTTTCCGTGTTACTCTCTCCATACATCTCACCCTCTCCTCCCCTCTCCCCATGTCCATAAGTCTGTTCTCTCTGTTTCTCCATTGCTGCCTTGCAAATAAATTCATTGGTATCATCTTTCTAGATTCCATACATATGCATTAGTATATGATATTTATCTTTCTCTTTCTGACTTACTTCACTGTGTATAATAGGCTCTAGGTTCATCCACCTCATTAGAACTGACTCAAATGTGTTCCTTTTTATGGCTGAGTGATATTCCATCGTGCATATGTACCACATCTTCTTTATGCATTCCTGTGAATCGATGGACATTTAGGTTGCTTCCATGTCCCGGCTGTTGTGACTAGTGCTGCTGTTAACAGTGGTGTCCATGTATCCTTTTGGATTAGAGTTTTGTCTGGATTATGCCCAGGAAATGAGGCTTCCCAGGTGGCACTAGTGGTAAAGAACCTGCCTGTCAACACAGGAGATGTAAGAGACTCAAGTTCAATCCCTGGGTTGAGAAGGATCCCCCTGGAGGAGGGCATGGCAACCCGTTCCTGTATTCTTGCCTGGAGAATCCCATGGACAGAAGACCTAATGGGCTACCATCCATAGGGTCACAGAGAGTTGGGCATGACTGAAATGACTTAGCACACATGCACGTGCCCAGGAATAGGGTTTCTGGATCATATGGTAGCTCTATTTTTAGTTTTCTGAGGAACCTCCATACTCTTCTCCATAGTGGCTGTAACAACTTAGATTCCTACCAACAGTATAGGAAGGTTCTCTTTTCTTTACACCTTTGCCAGCATTTGTTATTTGTAGAGTTTTTAATGATGACCATTCTGATCAATGTGAGGTGGTATCTCATGGTAGTTTCTATTTGCATTTTTCTAATAATTAGTGGTATTGAGCATGTTTTCCTGTGCCTGTGGGCCATTGTATTTCTTCTTCTGAGATCTGTGTAGTTAAGGCTTCTGTCTATTTTTTAATTGGGTTATTTTTGTTGGTGGTGGTGAGCTGTATGAGCTGTTTGTATATTTTGGAAATCAAGCCCTTGTTGGTTGCACTGTTTGCAGATATTTTCTCCCATTTTAGCTTGTCTTTTCATCTTTTAAAAATGGTTTCTTTTCTTGTGCAATAGCTTGTGAATTTGATTAGGTCCCATATTTATTTTTGTTTTTAGTTCTATTGCCTCGGGAGATTGACCTAAGAAAACATTGGTGCGATGCATGTCAGAGAATGTTTTCCCTGTGGTCTCTTTTAGGAGTTTTATGATTTCATGTCTTTTGTGTAAGTCTTTATCCACTTTGAGTTTATTTTTGTGTATGGTGAGAGGGGGTTTCTAACTTCGTCTATTTACATGTGACCATCTAATTTTCCCAACATCACTTGCTGAAGAGACTGGACCCTAGACTTTTTAAGACTCTTAATTGGACCTTCGCTTGATGGGGTGGAGGTCTTGAGAGATTTACTTAGGAGTCCACAGAGAATTCACTGTGAGACGATGCATGGTTTAGTGAATCAACGAAGCTGACCACCATTGAGAAGCAGGCTTTCTGAACGTGATACCCTATCATGCTACTGGAATCTTCAATATTTTAGCCCCTAAGTTTGTCCCAGTTTGCTCAAGAATGATGATTGTAGGCATATTGGAAGCCTGATAAAGCGCTTTAAAACCTGGTGAGTGGTGCAGCAGAAGTTACTAGAGGTGGAGGACAAATAGGGAAGAGAAAAAAAACAGCTGCCAAATGAAGGCGTCTCGTGTGAATAGCCGTGAGAAGTCTCAGCCACACACAGGGCTGGGGGCTCGGAAGGAAGCTTGGCACCCAGAGCCGTTCCCTGGTGGTAGTAGGGTGATCTCCATTTCAGTAACAACAATAGGGATTCCCTGGTGGTCCAGTGGTTGGGATTCCAAACTTCTGTCGCAAGGGGCACAGGTTCACTCCCTGGTCAGGGAACCGAGATCCCACATGCAGGCGGCATGGTGCAGCCAAAACAAAACAAAACAAAACAATGAAATTGCGATTTCGTTTTTCTCATAGTCTAGAACAGTGGTTCTTAGCCAATAGAGGTATTGCCCTTCAGGCGCCATTTGACAGTACCTAGAGTCAGTTTTGATTGCCACTTCCGGAGTAAGGGGTGAGGGGTGCTGTTGTCGTCCAGGGGCATCTAGGGCACCCAGGGGGCACTAGTGGTAAAGAATGCACCGGCCAGTGCAGGAGATGCAGGAGATGTGGGTTCGATCCCTGGGTCAGGAAGATCCCCTGGAGAAGGAAATGGCAACTCACTCCAGCATTCTTGCCTGGAGAATCCCACAGAGGAGCCTGGCGGGCCACAGTCCATGGGGTCACACAGAGTTGGGCACGGCTGAGCGATTAAGCAGGGGCGTCTCGAGCATCCCCCAGAGCACAGGGCAGCCTCAGAATAAAGTATGCGACTCAAAACATAAATAGCGCCGAGGTGGAGACGCCCTGCTCTAGGGGCCTCTAGGAAGGGGAGGCCGCCCAGGACTGCGCTGTCGGCTGCTGGCAAGAGAGGCCTAGAGTCCCAGCTCCTCCGTCCGTGGGACTCTGCAGGAAGGGACATTGGAGAGGGTTGCCATGCCCCGCTCTGGGCCAGAGATCAAACCCAGGTCTCCTGCGTTGCAGACAGATTCTTTACTGTCTGAGCCACCGGGGAAGCCCTGAAGGAGGACAGGAGAATGAAACGTATTTTGGATGTTTCCTCCAAGACAAAGGGTTTCATTTAACGCCGAGTTCTGTGCTATGGACGCTACCACAGCACAACCAGATATTGGACTAAATAATTTGAGACCAGTTCATCTCACTGCCTCAGCGTGATGGTGAGGTAAAGCCAGGACGGATCTCCCAGTGGAACAATAGCTTCCCTGACAAAGGGACTCTGTTTCCGCCCTCTTCTTGCTACTTTTTTCTGTGTGCCCTCCTCCTGCTCAAGGCTTTATCTCCCCAGTTAGAGGCAGACTCCGAGCTGCCAAGGGCTATGGGTTCCCTCCCCTATCCCTGGCCTTCTGCCATTCCTCACAAAGGGCAGGCCCTCAGGAAGGAAATGTGTAATAAAGGAAAGTCACCATTCAGCTTAATGTAGTCCAACAAGCTGACAACCTGGAAAAAAAAAATTAGGACAGGAGGAAGAAAACCACCCTCAGTGATGAATGTTCTAAAATTAGAGTCTGCAGTACAGGTAGTGTATTTCCTTAGAATATTAATATGCCCTCCCTGGAGTATATCATGGAGATTTCACTGGGAAATTAGCAGGCACACGGGAAGAGTTTCAGGCTGGAAGGATAGTTTGAATATCTTAAGTGATTGAAATAAGCAAATTAAAAAATGAACTTGTTATATTCAGGACCAGATTAATAACAGGGCAGTTAGTTTTAGGCCATTTTTATGGTGGCAGATAGGAAACACCAGAGGATTCTTGTGTCCCAAAGAGGTGTTCATCAAAATACGCTTCTAGAATCTTCAAGTTTCAAGGAAACAGAAAGAACAGTGTTTCCGATCTGCTCTGCTTAGGAGGGTGTGGCCGCTTTAGGACAGCCCAGTGGTAAAGCCAGGACTAAAACAGTTTCTCCACCATAAGACTATCACCCTGTGTGTTTTACCTGCCCTCTGTCATGACGCCTGATGTTCGACCGCTGACAGGTGAGGAGATGAAAAGATGGTAGGTGTTTGGCCAGGCAAATGTGGACACGCACCCCAGCTTTACGCTGCCATTCTGTGAGGCTTGGTTGGCTTTCCTGACTCCTGGGTTCTCATGTGGGAGTAAAGCAAATAATTACCACAAGCAGTTCATTAATCTGTCCCACGAAAGCTGCTTCTAGCTCTCCTAAAGCTCTTTCTTGTAATGCAGTCATTATAGATTTCCGTCATTACAGATTTTCATAACTTAGACCAGTGCTTCTCAGAATGTGATTCGAGAAACACTTGTTCTGCAAGCTATCTTCAGCAATTTTTGTCTAATTAGTGTGTTTCCTTGCTAAATCTATATGTGAGACACCAGTTAAAGCAAGGTAAACAGACATAGGACTTCTCAGAGCCTTTAATAGGTTAGTAAGTACAGTGATTCACCAAAAGGATATAATAAATAGCACTTCACAAATTTGTGCAAATATAGAACTCTTTCTTTTTAGTGGAATATCTCATAACATCTTCTGGAACACTAGTTTTTATGGAAGACAGTTTTGGAGCTCTGGTAGGTTGATTGCATTGATCCCCCACCCCTTGTTTCTGGGCTCAGTCATGTGACTTATTTTGGCCAATTGGTGTTTAGCAAAGGAAATCAGTCCTGAATATTCATTGGAAGGACTGATGCTGAAGCTGAAGCTCCAATACTTTGGCCACTCGATGTGAAGAACTGACTCATTGGAAAAGCCCTTGATGCTGGGAAAGATTGAAGGCAGGAGGAGAAAGGGACAACAGAGGGTGAGATGGTTGGATGGCATCACAGACTCAATGGACATGAATTTGGGTAAACTCTGGGAGTTGGTGATGGACAGGGAGGCCTGGTGTGTTGCAGTCCATGGGGTTGCAAAGATTCGGATATGACTGAGCCACTGAACCAAAGTGTGATGAAAATAAGAGACCTGGAAAGTCCTTGTGCATTAATGCTTTCTGTCTTGCTGCTCTTTATAATGAAGACATCAGTCACACTCTTCTCTTGCTCCTTCATCATCATGAGTAAATGCTAGGGCTGCTCTGATGGAAGGATGAGAAAGACTTATGGAGAGTGGATTTGTCACAGCTGAGGTCATCGAGACATGCTTGCCTCAAGCCAACTACCATCAGAAACATGATCCCAGCCATTAGCTAGCTGACTTCAAAAAACATGCAAGTCAGGGAATTCCCTGGTGGTCCAGTGGTTAGGACTCCATGCTTCCACTAATAGAAACCTGGGAAATCAGTTGCTGGTTGGGGAACTAAGATCCCATAAGCTGTGTGTGTGGCACAGCCTCCCCACAACTCCCCACCCGCCCCCCAAAAAAAGCAAGTGAGCCCAGTCAGGATCAGGAGAAATTCCCAACTTAAATCACTCACCTGCAGACCTGTCGTCACCATTAATGTGTGACAGTAGAAAATTGACATAGAAATTGGAATGGAGACTGGTTTAGTTCAGTCGTGTCTGACTCTTTGCGACCCCATGGACTGCAGCATGCCAGGCCTCCCTGTCCATCACCAACTCCCGGAGTTTACTCAAACCCATGTCCATTGAGTTGGTGATGCCATCCAGCCATCTCATCCTCTGTCTTCCCCTTCTCCTCCTGCCCCCAATCCCTCCCAGCAGCAGGGTCTTTTCCAATGAGTCAGCCCTTCACATGAGGTGGCCAGAGTATTGCAGTTTCAGCTTCAGCATCAGTCCTTCCAATGAACACCCAGGACTGATCTCCTTTAGGATGGACTGGTTGGATCGCCTTGCAGTCCAAGGGACTCTCAAGAGTCTTCTCCAACACCACAGTTCAAAAATATCAATTCTTCGGTGCTCAGCTTTCTTTATAGTCCAACTCTCACATCCATACATGACTACTGGAAAAACCATAGCCTTGACTAGATGGACCTTTGTTGGCAAAGTAATGTCTCTGCTTTTTATATGCTGTCTAGGTTGGTCATAACTTTCCTTCCAAGGAGTAAGCGTCTTTTAATTTCATGGCTTCAGTAACCATCTGCAGTGATTTAGGAGCCCCCAAAATAAAGTCAGCCACTGTCTCCCCATCTATTTGCCATGAAGTGATGGGACTGGATGCCATGATCTTTGTTTTTTGAATGTTGAGCTTTAAGCCAACTTTTTCACTCTCCTCTTTCACTTTCATGAAGAGACTTTTTAGTTCTTTGCTTTCTGCCATAAGGGTGGTGTCATTTGCATTTCTGAGGTTATTGATATTTTCTCCCAGCAAACTTGATTCCAGCTTGGGCTTCATCCAGCCCAGGGTTTCTCATGATGTACTCTGCATATAAGTTAAATAGGCAGGGTAACAATATACAACCTTGATGTACTCATTTTCCTATTTGGAATCAGTCTGTTGTTCCATGTCCAGTTCTAACTGTTGCTTCCTGACCTGCATACAGATTTCTCAGGAGGCAGGTCAGGTGGTCTGGTATTCCCATCTCTTTCAGAATTTTCCACAGTTTATTGTGATCCACACAGTCAAAGGCTTTGGCATAATCAATAAAGCAGAAATAGATGTTTTTCTGGAACCCTCTTTTTCGATGATCCAGCAGATGTTGGCAATTTGATCTCTGGTTCCTCTGTCTTTTCTAAAACCAGCTTGAACATCTGGAAGTTCACGGTTCACATACTGTTGAAGCCTAGCTTGGAGAATTTTGAGCATTCCTTTACTAGTGTGTGAGATGAGTGCAATTGTGTGGTAGTTTGAACATTCTTTGGCATTGCCCTTCTTTGGGATTGGAATGAAAACTGACCTTTTCCAGTCCTGTGGCCACTGCTGAGTTTTCCAAATTTGCTGACATATTGAGTGCAACACTTTCACAGCATCATCTTTTATGATTTGAAATAGCTCAACTGGAATTCCATCACCTCCACTAGCTTTGTTCATAGTGATGCTTCCTAAGGCCCACTTGACTTCACATTCCAGGATGTCTGGCTCTAGGTGAGTGATCACACTGGGTCATGAAGATCTTTTTTTATACAGTTCTTCTGTGTATTCTTGCCACCTCTTAATATCTTCTGCTTCTGTCCATACCATTTCTGTCCTTTATTGAGCCTGTCTTTGCATGAAATGTTCCCTTGGTATCTCTAATTTTCTTGAAGAGATCTCTAGTCTTTCCTCTTCTATTGTTTTCCTCTTCTATTGTTTTCCTCTATTTCTTTGCACTGATCACTGAGGAAGGCTTTCTTATCTCTGCTTGCTATTCTTTGGAACTCTGCATTCAAATGGGTATATTTTTCCTTTTCTCCTTTGCTTTTCTTGTCTCTTCTTTTCACAACTATTTGTGAGGCCTCCTTAGACAGCCATTTTGCTTTTTTGCATTTCTTTTTCTTGGTCTTGATCCCTGCTTCCTGTACAGTGTCACAATCCTTTGTCCATAGTTCATCAGGCACTCTATCAGATCTCGTCCCCTAAGTATATTTGTCACTGTTGTCCACTGTATAATCGTAAAGGATTTGATTTAGGTCATACCTGAATGGTCTAGTGGTTTTCCCCACTTTCTTCAATTTAAGTCTGAATTTGGCAATAAGGAGTTCATGATCTGAGAAGTGGAATTTCTACACTCTGATCTCAACTATTCATTTTATTCATATGTGCGCAATATACTTACCCCTTCCTTCCAAGAGCCCTGATGATGTCATCTAATCACAGCATCAGGCTCAAGTTCCAGGGTCTCAAAATGTATAACATGTCCAAATGTGGCTCCTGGATGTAAATTCTTTGTGACAAAAAGGCCTATGAATGAAAAGGATAAGCTATTTTATCCCAAATATTATACACTAGGGTAAGGGAGGACAGGATAGTTATAGCAGACAATCCCATTCAAAAGATGAATGGAAATTACATGAGGCAGTAGTTCACACCAGTTCTGAAACCTAGTCCTGTGAATGCTGCCAGGACCGCCTGTTCCAGAGGAGGCGAATGTTCCTGATTGGGCCTCAGTGCTGCTCCGAGAGCTTCTCTACAGTCCATGGTATTCTGTGGCTCTCTGCACTGCCATCTGGGATGCCTGGGCTGCTCCTCTCTCCTGGATTAGCTCTTTGTGCTTCCAACAGTTTTCTCACCCTGCTTTCTGTTTGTGAAAATGAGGAACCTAGGGATTTTGTTACTTTTTCAACAGTGTGTTTTTTTTAGGAGAAATTGGTAGAACTCTTGCCAATATAGTGCCCTCAACGTTTTTATGGGTTTCTTACAAACCCGATGAGCCAAAAGCAATACCTATAATTCTTTTAGAGCTAGATCTCTATCTAGACATAATTACTGTTTGGGCAAATGAGGTTTCTATGAGGGGACAATGCTTTTAATGCTTTTAAGACTCCTCCCTGTCCTTTTGTCTAGCTTAGAGGTTCTTCTAGGTTCTGTTTTGTTTCATTCAGAGGTCATAATAAAAGGTCTTAAATGCTTGTTTGGCTCCTTGCCCCAGGAGTTATTTTACTTTGATAATCTTTTGCTGACTGCAGAGACAAGAGATTGTTTCTCCAACCAAGAAGTTACCTTTCTTCTGTAGCCCCTTTAAACTTGTTTTCTTTATTTTTTATGCATGCTGGGTCTTTGCTGCTGGGCACGGGCTGTCTCTAGTTGTGGTGAGTGGGAGACACCCTTCTTTGCAGTGGTGGGCTCTCACTGAGCTGGCTTCTCTGACTGAAGCACAGGCCCTAGGCACATGCGCATGGGCTTCGGTAGTTGCAGCACGCAGACTTGGTAGTTGTGATGCCCAGGCTTAGTTGCTCTGTGGCGTGTGGGATCTTCTTGGACTGGGGATCGAACCCATGTCCCCTGCATTGGCAGGTGGATTCTTAACCACTGGACCACCAGGGAAGTCCCTCAATTATTTCTTAAACCCTCCTGATTTCTCGTAGGAACCTCATTGATACGCAGGTAGCGAGAGCCACTGGTACTTTCATTGTTCTGCCTGGATATGTTATTACTCAAATTCCCAAGTTCGGTAGGTACATTTCTTGTCTCCTGAATTAACAAATGGCAGTATTATGAGTTTTTTTTGGCTACTGCATAACCAGTGTTGCTATTTTTTCCATCCTTCTATAGTAGTTTTCTTATTACTTTTCCCGCTTCTGCCATTTTTTGGTCTCAAAGACACTGTCTCATTTTTCTTCTTTTGTTATAAAAGTGAAAAGTGAAGTCACTCAGTCATATCCAACTCTTTGTGACCCTGTGGACTGTAGCCCAACAGCACCCTAATTCTGAATCAGTTTCTGTGTCAGTTATCTATTGCCACAAATAATGCTGCATAACAAGTCACCCCCAAATTCAGTGGCTTAAAAGAACCATTTAATTAGCTCGCAAATCTGCCAATTCACATGAAGGCTGAAGTGTACTTGTTGTCTCTGATACATTCTCTTGAGAGATCAGCTGATTTAGGGTAGCCTGGACTCTGGCCATTTGCCTCAATTACTTATATTATTCATCCTGCCCTGGCCTAGCCTGATGTGTTCTCATAGCCGTGTCAAGAGTGCAAGAGTGCACAAACCCAGTCAGGCAAGAGAGCAGGCAGAGAGATGCTGGTCAAGCTTCTGCTAACATCTCTTCGGCCAAAAAGCAGGGCAAAGTGACCAAGTCCAGAGTTGAAGTGGGAGATTACAAAATGACAAGGAAAGAGGGGTAGATACAGGTCAGCCATTAAATAGGGCTGTTGATAACCTTCATTTGCTATAGGAATTGTTGCTGTAAATACAAGAACCTTGCTGCATGGAGCAGAACTCATTGATGCCCTCATGGGTTAGCTAGCTCAGTTTCCTTGCCTTTTCTGACTCTCTTATAAATTTTTTTTTTTTGTAAAGCCATCTACATATATTTTTTTGCCAGTATCATCTTTTAAAGGTATGTTTCATTACTTATTAATATTATCTAGAGGGGTTAGTGGCGCCTTCTCTTATTTGTCCTCTAAGTTAATCCTCCTCCTGGGAAGAGTGAATAGCTGATAGAAGAGGGAAGCACTTGAGGGGGCAGAAATGATTACCAGCAGCAGAGATGTTTGAGTGTCAGTGTATGTGTGTAAATGTGGTACATAAAAATGCGTTTGTATGATGTGTACATATTTGTGTGACGTTTTATTAATATGTGACGAATACATACCTGTGCACAAGTGCATTTGTGCCTGTATATATGCACAGTGGTGGGTGCTCCTTCCCAGCTTATTAAACAAATACCACTGTACTTGACCTGATAAATCATGAGACAGTGACAGGAAGAAGTCTTATGGGGAAAAAAGGAAACAGGAGTCCAAAGGGTTAATGAGAACAAAGTGGGAGCTGAGTGCCTCCAAGTTTGAGAATTTTCCGGCAGTAATGAGCATTTCCCAGCAGTAATGAGCATTTCCTTACCCCCACTCACCACCCCCTCCATGTTGTCCCTTAAACCTGGATGCTGGAGAAATGGGCGCTAAAACATCCCTGTTGCCATTACATAAAGTAGTACGAAGCAGAGAAGCACAAGAGAGATTTTATCCCTCCGATTCTCCCACCAAAATGTCCCCTTCTTATTGGAGGTCAAGGACCAGGGATAAGACATCCATCCTTTCTCAGCCCCAAGATCGGGATGTTGTTCTGTTTCCTTTGGAATATTTTATATTTGAAAAAACACACCAGGTCTGTCTTTGCCAAGACTGCCTTCCAGGAGGTCTGGTTTGAGTTAGGAACTTTACTGGTTCTTTGCTGATTTCTGGAGTCCCTAAAACCTCCCAGGGAGACCACGGGAATGCGGAGTTCTTCAGAAGGCCTAGATCTAGCTGCTCACAATCCACCAGGCTCTTGGGACCGCAGGAGATTTCCTGTTATGCTGTGTTAAGGCATTTGTTATTCCAGGGAGGAATCAGGAAGCTGAAGCCACTTGATGTGTTAGTGGTGACCTCTGAGGGGAAATTCTTTCCAACTGGCAGTGGACATGAGATAGAAAATGTCTGCTACATTCTGTGAACTTAGATGACCTAGTAAGTCCCAGATGATGGGAAGAATTACAGGAAGACCATGAGACAGGTTGTTACTATCATCCCCATTTCAGAGATCAAGTCATGTTTCTGTGATCACTCACTCAAAATGATTCTAGAAAAATGCTCTTGAACACCTCACTGTACTGCCTCTGACCAGGCGACCTAACCCTTCCGTGAGCAAAAAACTGGAGGCGGCTCCTTTATCAGCCCGTAGAAGTAAGCAGTGATATAAAATACTTGACTCTAGGTTGGCATAGTCTAGATTTCGCTGTCTGTTCTCTGACACCCAGTTTGCTTGCTTACAGCACCACACAGCCTTTTCTTTGGCAGACATTGAACCAAAGTTACCTTTATCTGCTCAAGGAACAGGTGGTGGTGGTGTTTAGTCACCCAGCTTGTCTGAGTCTTGCGAACCCCATGGATTGGAATTTTCCAGGTAAGAATACTGGAGTTGGGTTCGCATTTCCTTTCTCCACTGGATCTTCCCGACCCAGGGATCGAACCCACGTCTCCTACATTGCAAGTGGATTCTTCTACCATGGAGCCACTGGGGCAACCCCCAAGGAACAGATACTGAGGTGCAAAGTCCTTCCCAGCTGCTTGCCCAGCCTTAGGAAGTGACAATTATCCTAAGAATTCATAGCACTTCTTATTTGAAACTTGATTTACTGTGATTGTAAGTCATAAAAATGATACATGATATGTTGATTTGACGTAACAATCAATGTCTGTTTAATAAATGACCCACAATGGTGTTCATATATTATCCCCATCTGAAGACAGTGTTTGACTTGCCAGCCCATATTTCACATTCTATCTCAAAAAAATACAAGAGAGACAAACCCTCACTTATGCATAAACATATTCAAAGGCAAAAGATTTATTTATTGATGAGAGCCTCAAATTGACCAATTTTCAGCTTTTTCTTTTGAAAAGAAGAATGCTTTCTGAAAAGAGATTGCTACCAGATGTTGTGGGTTGCATAGCACTCACTCAGATATGAAAAGCAGATGAAATGGAATATTCTGGTTTCTGCTTCAGTCTTATTCTTATCTACACACAGCTCTTCTTAAGTGAACTTGACAGTGTCAGAGTTGATATTAGGATAGACTGCTTTAGTAAACAAGAAAAAGAGTTTTTACTCCCTACAACAACAAATGAGCTTTATATAGGAATTTCCCTGTGCAGAGGAAGACATTACAATTTTCAACACACAATAAATACATTTGCTAGACAAAAAAATGCATTTCATTACATGCTATGCACTTTCTGTTGTACATTAACCACTTTCTTGCTTTGTCTAGAGAAGTACCATTTTCTACTGTAAAACGTTTGCAATTTCTTTTTATGAGTCTGTTTTTCCCAAGAAGTAAGAATGTTTCATCACATATCCCTGTACGATAAATGTACATTATGTAAGAGGTGAAATGGGCAGTTGAAACGTCTGAGCTTTATTGTTTGTGTATCTCTATGGTTCTGAGAGCAGGCAAAAAGAGTTAAAATTTTGGACCCGAACAGCTAATTTTATTAACACAACTCATCTGTAATTACTAGATTTACTGGAGTCCTTTACTTTGACACTCTCAGCAACTATAATAGATGTGTATGTTCTCTAAAATAATACTATGGTATGTTCCAGCTACAGCTATAATTTTTCTTGACCATGTTTCTGCTGGGTTAAAGAGAACATAATTAATACTTTATTTAATCCTTGCATACTGTATACCTAGTTGATCATCGTTCAAAATGGCAGTTGTCCAGAGCCATAGAATGTCTTCACAGTTGAATGTATATGACCCTGATTACTGTTTGTTGGAAATAAACCAAATAAGTAAAAAGGGAGTTGCTACAAAGAATTCTGGCTCTAGATTTTCTCCTGGCTGAGGGTCACTGTGATGATGACTGCCTATTTGCATATAAACATTGCAAACGCCTTGGCAGGTTAGGGGGGCTTCCCTGGTTGTTCAGATGGTATAAAATCTGCCAGCAATGCAGGAGACTTGGGTTTGATCCCGGGGTCAGTAAGATCTCCTGGAGAAGGGAGTGGCTACACACTCCAGTATTCTTGCCCAGAGACTTCCATGGACAGAGGAGCCCGATGGGATACAGTGCACGGGGTCACAAAGAGTTGAATATTACTGAGCTCCTAACACTTTCACTTTCTTTGCAGGTTAGAGAGTTCCAATTATTTTCCTTGTGTTGATTTCACATTTGTACATATTTAATAGACTATTTGTGGGTATGAGGATTGTATCTGTCTTATATTATTATTTGTCATATTTTATTCTTATATTTAGAAACGTATTATTGACTGGTTATCCCTAAGGGCAGGAATAGACAAATAGCAGGGAAAGGGGCTTGCCTACTTCGCTTGGGATGATGTATCTAAAGTTCTGTGTTTTACATTGGGATAAAGTTTATTTTTTAATTTTAAAATGTATTTATTTTTAGACTGTGCTGGGTCTTCGTTGCTGTGTGGCTTCTCTCTACTCGCAGCAATTAGGGCTACTCTCTCGTTGCGTTCCAGTGGCGTCTCTTGTTGCGGAGCGTGGGCTCCAGGGCATGCAGGCGTCAGCAACCGCAGCACACAGGCTTAGTAGTTGTGTCCTGGTCTCTGGAGGACAGACTCAATAGCTGCGGCCCACGGGCTTAGTTGCTCCATGGTATGTGGAATCTTCCCTGATCAGAGATTGAACCCGAGGCTCCTGCATTGGCAGGTGGATTCTTTACCACTGAGCCACAAGGGTCGCCCTAAAGCTCAGTTTTTGAAGAAACCAGTGACTTCAGCTTCCCTGGCTCCGGTCTGGGTGCTTTATGCATGCTGTCTTGTTGAATCAATCACCGTGATCCTCTGACTTCGGTGTTAACATTATTGTATCACGAAGGTGGGGCTAGCACCTCTCTGGGGTTAAGTAGTGAGGCTTGGTAACAGCCCAGTGAGGGCTGCGGCTGGACTCGACTCCACACAGACTGAACGCTCTCCTACATAGTATGAGAAATAGTCGGGTGTTTGAAGCCCAAACATTTTTCAAAAAAGATCCACTTTCTGAGAGCAGAAGAGGGGAATTGGAGTTGGTGGAACTAGAAACACAGTATTTTTAGTGATCTAATATAGAAACACATTCATAATAAGTTGTTTAACTCTGAAATGTTTATGTTTGGTGTGCTGCTTGTGAAAGTTATAGTTTATTCAGATACTAATGACAGACTGATTGAATATACATGTGAATCTTTTACCATTTTGATATAAAGTGAGCCAAGCTATAAGATTTTAGGACTCTAACATCTCTTTATTTTCTCAGTTTATGAGGAGAAACTATGAGTATTATGGTAAAATAGTTCTTACAGTTTTGGGATAAAATGTCTTTTATTGAGTGAAACAAACACAGCACCTATTTTTAGAAAATGGATTTTAAAAAAACCCTCGAAGTGAAACATCCCCAACCCTTACCAAGAGAAAACAACTCGTCACATATCACATTTGTTGCATGGATATTTGTTGAAACAGTCTTTTTCTACACAATTACTACCAACATTTTCTACTTTTGTCATTTCATTTTTATTACCCTCAATGAAAATGAGGTTTATCTAGATGGAAGCAAACTTCGCTACACTTGCAAATGCTGTTTTTGATGTGGTATTTACTAAAAGTACTTAAGTACTTTCAAATGTAGACAAGGGACTTTTCCTTGGTGCAGTAGATAACAGGTACTTAAGCCAGCAAGAAGAGTTCTCATACAACAAAGTATTATTCAACTTCAGAAAGGAATGAAATTCTGACACATGCTACAGCATGGATGAACCTGGAAGACATTCAGCTAAGTGAAATACATGAGACGGAAGGACCAATAGTGTATGTTCCACAGACATGAGATCTAGACTGGGTACATTCAAAGAGACATAACGTAGAAGAGAGGTTACCAGGGGCTGGAAGGAGCGGGGATAGGGAGTTATTGTTTAATGGGTGTATTAAAATTTTTGTTGAGGATGATGAAAAAGTTAGTGGTGACTAGTTGTGTCACCATTGTGAATGTGTTTAATGCCACTGATTTATACAATTATGAATGGTTAAAAGTATAAACGTTATGTGTATTTTCCCACAATAAAATAATTTAACATATTACTGCCATATTACATGTATGCATGTACAGGGGATTTTTGCAGAAACTAATGCCTGTGGTCAGTAATTTGTTGTGTAAGTGAGTATTTAAATGTGTACAGTCAGTAACATTCAGGTGTAACAAAAGATGTATTAAAATGTCTCTGGTCAATAATGTGTTAAAAAAGAAGAATTCTGTCAGGATCTTACAGCTGAGGGGAAGAAAGTTCTAGCCTTTATTCTTTACTGGGCCTAATACCTCAATATGATTTGATTCAACAAATTCAGAAAGTTCTTGTATGGGCTTTTCTTTCATTCATTGGGTTTGTTCAGTCGATAAATACCTAAAGGTCATGGAATGTCATGTCAGTCTGAGGGACTCGAGGATTGAGTAAGGGAGGTCTCCAGCCTGCAGGAAGTGGGAAAGACAGCTCCATTCATAAATGGTTACAATACAGAATTCAGGCTGCAGTAGGAACATACTGCAATAGGGGTGGGAACCCAGGAGAGGATCCTGGAGATCAGGGTTTCATAGAAGAGTTGCTAATTGATCTGGGTTTGAACCTTAAGAAGGAATTGGGTTGCTTTTTGTATTTCCATAGCATACAGTAATATTATTGCTCACATTTTCTGTCTTGGAATCTCAGATCTAAAATATTTGCAGCCTTTTAAAATATTTTGTAATTTTTTTCTTTTGTGTCTAAGCAAACTGATCTCTGGAGGCAGAAAAACATCTCAGTTCTTTCTCTGTCTTGTGTTCTAAATATTTATAAGTAACATCACTTTGAGAAATATTCAAAGTAAGTGAGACAGGCTTGGATCCCTCAAAGAGCCTGTGATCTAATAGGGAGATGAGGCAAACACCACTGGGGAGTAAGTGCCCTAAGAAATCGTCCAGGTGGGATGGTGGTCACATAGAGGCAGGAGAAGCGACTTCTGGGGGGTGGAGAAAAGTTCCATGGCTGAGGAGAAGCTTTGCATTTTCCTCTTAAAGCTGTGTAGAATTGTGACAAGCAGTGCATGCATACAGACTCAGCCTCTTCAGTCGTGTCCACCTCTTTGTGACCCCATGGACTGTAGCCCACCAGGCTCCTCTGTCCATGGCATTCTCCAGGCAAGAATACTGGAGTGGCGTGTCATTTCCTTCTCCAGGGAATCTTCCTGACCCAGGGACGGAACATGTATATCTTACGTCTCCTGTATTGGAAAGCAGGTTCAGGTAAAGTATTTCCCTTTGGATAGACAGATATGAACAAAAGCTGAAAGACAAAAACTTATTAGCTTTATTTAGGGGAGCAGTGAGAAAGCAATCCAGAAAGACCCATCGGGGTCAGGTAACAGAATTTCCAAACTTTCAACATTTTGCTTATTCTCAGAACCCAAGAATGATGATTTATTACTGGGTGGGTTTAGGAGAGAAAGGTCTTCCCACCTGTGTGCATGTACAGGGGATGGTGGAGGAAAAAGAGTAAAAGCAATGATCCAAAGGCCCTGGATGAGCACTGAGCTCGTGGGAGGAGTGGGGATAGACTGAATGAGAAGCGTGGCATAGAAAAAGAACAACGTGTTTTGGAGTCATTGGGTCCTGGTTTCAAACCCCGTATTCAGAATTGTCTAACTGTGCAAATTAGGCCAGATTGTTAGCATGTGTGAGCCTCCTTCTCCTTGTGTGACAAATGAGGACAATAACACTGTCCTTTTTAATAGGATTATCCCAAGGATTAGGGAGGATGGGGTGACAAACAGGAAGACGCCCCTAGAGGTACCAAGGCTATTTCCTTCCCCAGGTGACCTCTGAAGTCCCATCTGAAACCAGAATGCGTGTGAAATAATTCAAAAGTTTTCTTTTTTTTTTCCTGGCAAAAATAAGTTACTCACATAATTGAAGTTAGAAAGTGGTGTCTTATGTCAGATCTAACATGAGGTCATGCCAATTCTTCCTCCTAAGCAGAAGCCCTAAGTTGGGGTCCGCCCTGTGCAGTGTATGCTGAGGCTAAAGTGATCGCAGGCAATACTTGAAAGTATGAATGCACATTTGAAGACATCTACCGGTTTGCAGTTTGCAGGTGGCCTAGATTATGATACCTTCCTTTGGGTCCCTACTAGACGTCTTTAACTGCCACTTGACTGAATTCGTCTTTTCTAATTCTTTTTCAGGTGAACCTCTTAGGTCTTCTATTTTATGGTAACATTATCTGTAAATAAGGAGGTCCCCTTTCGGATTGTTGTATCCTTATTTGTCTCCTGACCTAGAGATAAACATGTCGGGATGATGGTGGTGGTGGGCATTGACAGATGCTAGTGAAGAGACCTCAAGTGTTTCAACATTAAATATGACATTGACATTAAGGTTGGATCATGGCTCCATTATCACATCTTTACTGTCACATGGTTCACGTCATATAGACACTTTTAGGAAAATTTCTTTTCTCTGTTGAACTTAGTTGTTGGTTCGGTTGCGGGGGTGGGGTGTCCTTTCTTATTCAGCTGCATATTCATGGTGTTAGCACTGAGCCTGAATATAACATGTGTAGATATTTATGGGAGGCATGACTAAGAATCTTAATTTATCAGGACTCAGTAAAAAGAGCCTGAGGACAATAATGTCCAGTAGGAAATTATGAATGTCTTTTTGGAATTTCAAAGAACATTCACTGTTCAGCTGTCTTCCTAAAAAAATGTTTCATTTAAAATCAATCAGTATCTTGAATACTTGCTTTTTTGTGATTCTCATGTAAGGAGACAGGAGGGAAATACAATTGAAAGCTCTGTTCTACTTATATTTAAAGAAGGGAAATCTAAATTTTCTCTATAAATTCTCGGTTGATGTGTGAATTTTTAAATTCTTTTTCTAACTTGTATGTTTTCCAGAAAACACACAAATAAATCCAGAATTAATAATAGTAACTGGCTCCTTTGTTCCTATGCATGAGGACACAAAACAAACATAAAATTTATGGTGATTATATTTGGCTGTCATATCTTGGTATTTTCAAATAATATCCATTCTAATGCTATATAATCTTTTCTCAGTACTTTCTACTTTATGACTTTTATATATTTCTGTCTGAAATAATGTTTTGTCTCTTAATGTCACTCATGCATTTATTTAATCATTTAAAAATAATGGGCTATGAGATGGGACTGAATAATGTGAAAAATATTTCTTAAAATATATCAAAGAATAATTTGCAAAACCAATATGGTAGAAGTCATATTTATTGAAAAAAATTAATATCTTTGCTATAAAATTTGTAACAGCAATATTTACTGAATGTTTATTTTGATGCATAAACCTGAATATTACATACCAAGTACAAGACAGTAGCACTAGTTTTTCTTTTATTTACATTTTATGAAAATTGTTATGCAGTCCATGTTAAAAGAATGTATGATGGAGGATTGTTACATTAGAAAAATAATATTCTTGATAAAGCATTCTCAAGGAGTCCAATCACATTTTCTGCCTCTTCAATAAGGCAAAAGTCCCTAGAACAGCATATAACTTAATTTACAAAATAACTGTTCAGACACATATTCAAGTTTTCTTTTGGTATGATTTTTTCCTCACTGTAAAATTACTTTTTTTCCTTCTTCTTCTTTTTTTTTTTTACTAAAACATAAAGACTTTCAGGAAAATGTCATTGAATGATTTCAGCTATACATTACATATACAGCTCTGTAGCCTAGCAACGACCATTGCTACACCATTATTAACTTTAAATATTCTGCTTGGTGAGCTAGTCTCAAATGTAGCATATTTTAGGGTTCTGCCATCACTATGACTGTGGAATCATTGGTTTTCATAGCAAACAGATCTGTCACAGTATGAAGCTTTGTTTGTTTTAGGGAACTGGTACACAATTACATTTCCACTCACAAGAGAACGCCACAGATGTAACTACAGTCAGGCTCTGACGGCTCCATAAAGGTCCCACATTGGACCTGCCCCAAAACTCCTGGGCTTACGCAGCACAGCCCTGGCCGGGTTCAGGCGGTTTCGTCCAGAGATTTCATCGCTCTTCACAGTTAGGTAGTTTTAATTCCTTCGAAGGCACACAGCTTCCACCTTTTTTCCAGCGTTGCTCCCACGCCTGTGAATTCCTGTTTAAACATGCGTGGCAACCTCATCAAAAGCATTTCGATTTCATTTGCAGATATCTGTTAGAAAGGAAGAAAAGTCACTTTTGGGAGGGGAACTCATTTTAAAGGAGGCAGGGGGTTGAGTGAGGACGTGCTTTCCCAAATGAGACAAACATGCGGTTTTCTGCTTGGCTGTTAAGTAAGGTCCTTACAGAAGGAGCACGAGTTAAAGGGCTGAGTGTGATTTGCTGCATTGCTTCCTGGGCAGCTGTTAGGAGAGGGGCATGAGATAAGCAGGGTGGAAAGTTCCAGGTTCACTTTTCATATGGATGACTGCCTTACTGGCAGCATGATGTCTGAGCAGCCCTGCCTTGATGTGAAAAGGAGATGGGGTGAGATTTAAGATGGCTCAGAGAAAACTGATCACCACTTCTGGAAAGCCACAATCCTCTGATCCAAAGGGCAGCTCTGTTATCTGACCTGGTGAGGACCAGAGGACAGGTGGGTAGATTTCCTGTCACCCTAACTTCCTTCTCTTCACAGGGACCAGAAGACCAGAAAGCTTTAGGAATAAAAATGAAACCCAGCACCCACAGCAATAAAAGTCTCAATGTCTAGTCATAAATGCCAGGTAGGTTGTTTTTTAATGCAGTTTTTTTCTTCTCCCAATTTTTATTACATATATTTTTATACCAATAATTCATTTTATCTTAAAGACTGAAACCACCACAATCTTTCTACTATAACACAGCCATTGCTCTTATTTTCCTATATTTGCATCCTAATCCATGCCATATATATATAGATATGGGTCTCAGCAAGCTGAGATCCTGAATTTCTGTTTAAAGTTGTATCATACTATTGTTATGAGCTAAAAATGACCCTACCAAGGTAGGCTCTGTAAGTCATAGAAAGTGGGAATAACAACATTAAGGGTGTGTGAAGACTACAGGCTTAGCACAGCTTTGGGCATACAGAAATGCTCAGCAAATAAGACCTCATTATTTTTTCATGGTACAATCACTGTATAGGTATTGTGTGTGTGTGCTGAGTCGTTTCAGTCATGTCTGAATTCTTTGTGACCCTGTGGACTGTAGTCTGCCAGGTTCCTCTGTCCATGGGATTCTCCAGGGGATCTTCCTGACTCAGGGGTTGAACTCACCTCTCTTATGTCTCCTGCATTGGTAGGTGGGTTCTTTACCAATAGCACCACTTAGGATACTTTCCAGTTAACAATTAAGAGAGACCAAACAACTGATACCACAGAAATACAAAAATGTAAGAAAATACTAGGAACAATTACATGCCAACAAATTGGACAACCTATAAGAAATGGACAAGTTTCTAGAAACTGAATCAAGAAGAAATAGATACTTTGAACAGACAAATCACTAGAAGTGAAATAGAATCTGTAATTAAAAAAAAAAAAAAACAAAAAACCTCCCTGCAAACAAAAGTCCAGGACCAGATGGCTTCACTGGGAAATTCTACCAAACATACAAAGGAACTACACAGATCCTTCTTAAACTCTTCCAACAGACAGAAGAAGGAATATTCCCAAAGTCATTATAAGAAGCCACCATCACCTGATACTAAAATCAGACAAAGACAATATAAAAAAAATTATAGGCCAGCATCTGGGGCTTCCTATGTGGTGCTAGTAGTAAATCTCCCTGCCAGTATAGGAGACATAAGAGACGCAGGTTCAGTCAACTTAGCATCTGAGCACATATCTTTGATGAATATAGATACAACATTCAAAACAAAATATTGGATCAAACTAGAATGGATGGCATGGTTAGAAGGAAGTCCATCTTGCTATGGCTGACTTTGAAGAGAGAGAGAGAGCCATAATTCAGGGAACACAGACAGCTTCTAGAACCTGGACAAGGACTCCTGCCAGTGTTGCTGGGGCATCCTGCATCACTCAGAACCCCCGAGGTTTCCCCGTTAGTGCTGAAGGCAGTTCTGTTATTGGGGTGCAATTAGACTTCATTATCATCACTGTAAAGGGGTGCTGTTGTGCCTGTTGATATGGCACTGGTTTGTTAAAAAAAAATCAGTAATTAAGAGTTTATTCATCATGCTGATGGCAGAATAGAAGGAACTTGAGCTCACTTCCTCACGTAAGCACACCAAAATCCCAACCCATTTCTGAACCACCACCGATTAAAAAAGACTTGAACCTACCAAAAAAGATATTCTAATCCAAAGATGTAAAGAAGAAACTCAACAGAAAGGCAAGAGGGGTGCACGTGTGATATAATCAAATCCCATTACCCCCTGGGTGGGTGACCCACAAACTGGAGAAGAATTATGTGGCAGAAGGTCTCCCACAAGAGTGAGAGTTCTGAGCCCCATGGCAGACTCCCTAGCCTTGGGGTCTGGCATGAGGAGGCGGCATGCCCAGAGCATTTGGTTATGAAAGCCACTAGGGCTTGACTACAGACGTTCCACAGGACGGGTAAACAGCAGCTCTGCTCTTGGAGGGCTTACACAATGTCTCGTGTACACCAAGACCCAGGGCAAAAGCAGTGCCTTTGTAAGACTTCTGTGGTGGCTCAGACAGTAAAGGCCTACAGTGCAGGAGACCGGGTTCAATCCCTGGGTCAGGAAGATCCTCTGGAGAAGGAAATGGCAACCCACTCCAGTATTCTTGCCTGGAGAATCCCATGGACAGAGGAGCCTGGTAGGTTACAGTCCATGGGGTCGCAAAGAGTCGGACATGACTGAGCGACTTCACTTTCCTCTCCCTTGTAAAAGCCTGGGCCAGACCTACCTGCTGGTCTTGGAGGGTCTCCTTGGGGAGGCAGGGGGCAGTTGTGGCTCATTGTGGGGACACAGACACTGGTGGCAGAAGTGCTGAGGACTATTCACCTGTGTGAGCTCTCCTGGAGGCTGCCACTTTGGAACCAAGGCTCTGGTGCTGGGACACCTAAGGCCAAACCACCACCATGGTGGGAACGCAGCCCCACCCATCAGCAGACAGGCTGCCTAAAGACTACCTGAGCACACAGCCTCCTTCAGAACTCTCCTTGACACAGCACTTTCCCTGAGTGCTTTCCACGAGACTTTCCCTGTAGCTCAAACAGTAAAGAATCTGCCTTCAAGGCAGGAGACCAGGGTTCAATCCCTGGGTTGGGAAGTTCCTCTGGAGACGGGAATGGCAATCCACTCCCCACTCCAGTATTCTTGCCTGGAGAATTCCATGGACAGAGAAGCCTGGTGGGCTACATTTCGTGGGGTTGCAAAGAGTCAGACACGACTGAGTGAGTGACTGACAGTTGACACAGCACTGCCCAGCAGAAGGCCAAGAGCCAGCCCCACCCTCCAGTGGGCGTGTACCAGCCCTTCCCATCAGGAAGCCTGGATACGCCTCTAGACCAGCCTCTCCCATAACAGGGGCAACACACCCGAAGCCAGAGAACTACAGTCCAGCAACATGTGGAACTAAGTCAGCAAATGCAGACCAGAGCCTACCCTGGGACCAGCTGGTCCCTGGCCCTTGCATGACAAGAGGGGCGTGTACTGCCGGGACACAAAGGACAGCCCCTATACAATGCCACTTCTCCAAAGTCGAGAAACATAACGTTCCACTTACATAAAAATATGCTGCTGAACTGGAGCACCGATACTTTGGCCACATGATGTGAAAAGCCAACTCACTGGAAAAGAACCTTGATGCTGGGAAAGACTGAGGACAGGAGGAGGAGGGGGCGACAGAGGATGAGATGGTTGGATGGCATCACTGACTCAACGGACATGAGTTTGAGTAAACTCAGGGAGATAGTGAAGGACAGGTAAGCCTGGTGTGCTGCAGTCCATGGGTCACAAAATGTCAGACATGACTGACTGAGCTGTTGTTATACATTTAGCAATTGAGACAAAGTGAGATGGTAGAGGAATATGTTTCAGATGAAGAAAGAAGATAAAAACCATAGAAGGACAACTAAGTGACATGGGCAATCCGCCCAAGAAAGGATTCCGAGTAACGACGGGAGGGATGATCCAAGAACTCAGGAAAAGAATGGAGAGTGAGAAGTTCCAAATTTTTAATAAAGAGCTAGAAAATATAAAGAACAACAAGAGTTGATGAATACAGTAATTGAGATGAACAAAGTAGAATCAATAGCAGGAAAAAATGAGGCAAAAGAATGGATAGGTGAGCTGGAAGAAAGTCATGGAAATCACTGCCACAGACAGAATAAAGAAAAAAAAAAAAAAGATAATGAAAAGAGGACAGTTTAAGAGATCTCTGGGACAACATCAAATGTCCTAACGTTTGCATGACAGGGGTTCCAAAAGGCTTAGGGCCTGGGAAGATATTCAAAGAGATAATAGTTGAAAACTTCCTTAACATGGGGAAGGAAACAGTCACCCAAATCCAGTAAGAAAGTCCCAGGCAGGATAAACCCAAGGAGGAACAACACACCAAGATGTATACTAATCAAACTGACAAAAATATTAAATCAACAAGAGAAAAGCAACAAATAACATACATGGGAATCCCCATAAGGTTATCAGCTAATTTTTTTCAGCAGAAACTCCAGGTCAGAAGGGAGTGGCATGATATAATTGGTGACAAATGGAAAAAACCTACAACTGAGAATACTCTACCCAGCAAGGCACTCATTCACATTTGACAGAGGAATCCAAGGCTTTACAGACAGGCAAATGCTAAAAGAACTCCAGTAGGTGGAAAGGAAAAGGCCACAACCAGAAACAAGAAAATTATGAAATAGGAAAACTCACCAGTAAAGGCAAACAACAGTAAAGGCAGGAAATCATCCACACACACTATGATATCTAAACTAGTAATAGAGGAGGAGAGTACAAATGCAGGATATTTAAAATGCATTTGAAATTAAGAGATCAGCAAATTAAAATAATTGTGTGTATATACATGTGTATGTGTGAGTGTATACAGCATGCTATATATCAAAACCTCATTGTAACTGCCAATAAAAAAATCTATAATATATATTTTTAGGCAAAAAGAAAAATGAATCCCAGCACAACAGCAAAGATAGTCATCAAATCATAGAATAAGAGAATAAAAGAAGGAAAAAAACCTAAAAAAAAAAAAAAAATCCAAAACAAGTAACAAAATGGCAGTAAGAACATACATATCAATAACTACCTTAAATGTAAATAGATAAAAGGATCCAACCAAAAGATATAGCCTGGCTAAATACAAAAACAAGACCCATATATATGCTGTCTATAAGAGACCTACTTCAGACCTAGAGACATATGCAGACTGAAAGTCAGGGGATGGAAAAAGATATTCCATGCAAATGGAAATCAAAAGAAAGCTAGAGTAGGAATACTCATATTGTACAAAATAGACTTTCAAAAAGCATGTTATGAGAGACAAAGAAGGACACTACATAATAATCAAGGGATCAATCCAAGAGAGGATATAACAGTTGTAGCTATATATATGCACCCAATATATAAAGCAAATGTTCACAGACATAAAAGGAGAAACTGATAGTAACATAATAATGGTTGGGGGGGGGGGGCTTTTAACATCCCACTTTCATCATTGGACAGATCATCCAGATAGAAAATCAACAAGGAGGTAGAGGCTTTAGAGGACACATTTATACCATTTGGACTTAACTGATACTTAAAGAGCATTTCATTCAAAAGCAATTGAATACACATTCTTCTCAAGTGCACATGGAACATTCTCTAGGAATGATCACATGCTGGGCACAAAGTAAGCCTCAGTAAATTTAAGAAAATTGAAATCATATCAAGCATCTTTTTGAGCACAGTACTATGAGATTAGAATCAATTACCCAAAAAAAGCTGGAAAAAAAAAATCATGTGGAGGCTAAACAACCAATGGATCACTGAAGAAATCAAAGAGGAAATAAAAAAATACCTAGAGACAAATGAAAACAAAAGTATGATGATTCAAAACCTATGGGGCACAGCAAAACTAACAGAGACGTTTATAGCAATACAGTCTTACATCACAAAGCAAGAAAAATCTCAAACAACCTAACCATATACCTAAAGCAACCAGAGCAAGAACAAACAAAACCCAAAGTTAGTAGGATGAAAGAAATAAAGATCAGAAATAAATGAAACAGACTACAAAAACAATAGAAAAGATCAATCAGACTAAAAGCTGGTTCTTTGAATAGGTAAACAAAATCAATAAACCTCTTGCCAGACTCATCAAGAAATAAGAGGCCACACAGGTCAATAAAATCAGAAATGAAAAAGGAGAAGTTAAACTGTCACCACAGAAATACAAACGATCATAAAGGAATGTTACAAGTTACTATGTGCTAAGTCACCTCAGTCATGTCCGACCCTGTGTGACCTAAGGACTGTAGCCCACCAGGCTCGTCTGTCCATGGGATTCTCCAAGCAAGAATAGTGGAGTGGGCCACGGTACCCTTCTCCAGGGGATCTTCCCAAGCCAGGGATCGAACCTTTGTCTCTTATGTCTCCTGCATTGCCAGGTGGGTTCTTTACCAGCTGAACCACCTTTGAAACCCTACACCTTTAAAATGCACACACTAGAAGAAATGGACACATTCATAGAAAGTCAAAAGAAGATCTCTGAAGACTGAACCAGGATGAAATAGAAAATAATACACCAATTACCAGTACTGAAATTGAATCAGTAATTTAAAAATCCTCAACAACAAAAGTCCAGCAGCAGGTGGCTTCACAGACTAATTTCAAACACTTTGGAAGAGTTAATACCTGTTCTTCTGAAACCTGCCCAAAGAATTTCAAGAGAGGGAACACTCTTGAACTCATTCTACGAGGCCACTATGAACCTGATACCAGAGTTAGACAAAGATACCACAGAAGAGAAGATGACAGGCCAGTATCACTAATGAACAGAGATGGAAAAATCCTCAACAGAATACTAGTAAACCAACTCCAACAGTACATTAAAAGGATCATACACTATGATCCAATGGGATTTATCCCAGGGATGCAAGGGTTTTTCAATATCCACAGTATGGATCAGTATGATACACCATATTAACACATTATTGCCTGGGGGATTTTTGCAGGCACTAACACCTGTTGCTGGTGATTGTTATGTAAGTGAATATTAAAACATCTCAATAATGTTTTGTAATAATATATCTGTGGTCAATAAGTTATTAATGAAGAATACAAACCACATGATATCAATAAGTGCAGAAAAACATTTTGAAAAAATTCAACCTCCTTTTATGATAAAAACTTCAGGAAGTGGGCACAGACGGAATATACTTCAACATAATAAAGGCCATTTATGACAAACCCACGGCTAACATCATACTCAGTGGTGAAACTCTTGAAAGCATTGCCTCTCAGATCAGGAACAAGACAAGGAGGATATATACACTCTCACCACTTCTATTCAACATAGTTTTGGAAGTTCTAGCCACAACAGTCAGACAAAAGAAATGAAATGTATCCAAATTGGGAGAAAAGATGTAAAACTGTCACTATATGCAGATGACATGATGCTATATATAGAAAACCCTAAAGACCACACAAAAACTACTAAAATGAATAAAATAATACAGTAAAGTAGCAGGATACAAATTGATGTACAGAAATCTGTTGCATTTCTTTACTTTGCACTAACAATTAAATATCAGAAAGGGAAAGTAAAAAAACAAAAATTCCTTTGAAAAAATCATATAAAAATACTTAGGAATAAACCTGACTTAGGAGGTGAAAGATTTACATGCTGAGAATAATGAGACAATTGAAGATGATTCAAAGAAATAGATACCACATGCTCTAGGGTTTTATTAATAAGAATCAGTATGATTAAAATGGCATACTATCCAAAACAATCTACAGATTTAATATGATCCCTGTCAAATTATTCACAGAACAAAGAATCCTGAAGTTTATATGGAACCATGAAAGACTCAGAATTGCCAAAGCAATCTTGAGGGAAAAGAACAAAGCAGGCAGCATAACCCTCCTAGATTTCAGACAATAGTTGTTCATTGCCAAGTTGTGTCCAGCTCTTTGCAACCCCATAGACTGCAGCATGCCAGGCCTCCCTGTTCCTCACCATCTCCTGGAGTTTGCCCAAGACAACAATACAAAGCTTCAATAATCGAAATGGTATGGTACCAGCACAAAAATATACATGGATAACAGAGAGCCCAGAAATAAACCCACACACCTATGGTCAATTTTCGACAAAGGAGGCAAGACTCTAAGAGAGGAAAGATAGTTTCTTCAGCAAGTGGTGTTGGGAAAGCTGGGCAGCTGCATATAAATTAATCAAGTCAGATCACTCCCTCACACATCTCTCACACCATATGCAAAAATAAACTCAAAATGACACCATAAAAATCCCAGGAAGAATATAGGCAAAACATTCTCTGACATAAATTGTACCAATGTTTTCTTAGGTTAATCTCTCAAGACAATAGAAATAAAAAAAAATAAACAAGTGGGATCTAATTTATTAAAAGCTTTTGTACAGCAAAGGAAACTACAAACAAAATGAGAAGACTACCTACAGAATGGGAAAAAATATTTGCAAACAATGTGACCGACAAGGGCTTAATTTAGAAAAGACACAAACAGCTCATTTAATAATAATAAACAACAACCCAATCAGAAAATGGGCAGAAGGTCTAAACAGATATTTCTCCAAAGAAGTACAGATGGACAAACTGGCATATGGAAGGATGCTCAACATCACTAATTAGAAAAATGCAAATCAAAGTTACAATGAGGTATCACCTCACACTGGTCAGAATGACCATGATTAAAAAATCTACAGATAACAAATGTTGGAGAACGTGTGGAGAGAAGGGAGCCCTCCCACACTGTTGGTGGGAATGTAAGTTGGTACAGCCACTGTGGAGAATAGTGTTATTAGGATTGTGTGTAAAATGTCTCACAGGGCCTGGCACAGGTACAATTTCTCTCTCTATCCATATTTAAGCAATGCTGATCAAATCCTACACGCTCACATCAGGTCTTCTGTGATCGGTGGGTCAAACTCTGTGCTGAAAAGTAGCATCACCTTGTTTCCTATGGTAGCTTCTGACCTGAGCCTAGACTTCAACCACAAAGGAAGCAGAAGTTGGCAAGCGGCAGCAGAGAGGTGGCACCACTTCCTGAGTCTGGGCCAGGCACAGAGTACGTGCTTTAAATGCACTATCTCATCAAAAAGTTATTTAAACAAGCAAATAAGCGGTTCACTTGCTAGAAGAAAGAAATGTAGAGGCAGAAGTTCACATTCCCGTCACAAATGACCATTAACCTGCTTTACCACCTTGCCTGGCTTCCTGGGTGGCTCAGCGTTAGTAAAGAATCCGCCTGCCAAGCAGGAGATGTCAGTTCGATCCCGGGATCAAGAAGAGCCCCTGGAGAAGGAAATATCACTCAACTCCAGTATTCTTGCCTGGAGAATCCCATGGACAGGGGAGCCTGGTGGGCTACAGTCCACGGGGTTGCAGAGTCAGACATGACAGAGCAGCTGAACAACCACCACCACCATCTTGCCTAAGTCACTAAATCTCTTTGGGTAATTTTTCGCTTGCAGGAAAGGAATTGGAAAGAAAGTCATCGGATGCTCCTAGGACTTCTACTCCAGCATACGCTCACACTGGTTTTTGGGCAAGCCTTTAAAATTCACCTGTCCATTAGGTTGTGGTGAAGATCTCAAAGCTGAGAGAATGTGATAGGTCTTTTGTGCACTTTTAAGGACAAAACAAAGGGCAGCCAACACTAGGTAGCACTTACTATGTGCCAGATACTGCTATAAATGGTTTTCATCTATTAAATCATTTAATACACATAAAAAACCATTCTATAGACTGTGAAGCTAAGGTACAGAGATGTTAAATAAGTTGTCCAAAGTCACACAGCTAAACAGTAGTGAAAGTGGCATTTGAAATTCTCACGATTACTTAATTGGAATAACCAGTTAGTCAGAAATGAGTATAGTAACCATTGGTGTCCTCAGAAGCAGTCAACTACCAGTTGCTGTTGACAGTGCAAGGTAACAGCCTGATTCTGCCAGGATGGTGTAAATATTATAATGTAGACAAGGACACAATTATAGAACAGGCACCTCAAATGAAATCTTATCTAAAATACCCATTAAAAAATAAATACAAATAGAAAGCTTCTCTACAGTGAAGGAAACCATCAACAAGATGAAAAGGCAATCTACTGACTAGGAGAAAATACTGCAAATCATATGTCTGATAAAGGGTTAATATTTACAATGTACAAAGAACTCACAAAATCAGTAGCAAAAAAACAAGCAATCCAATCAAAAAAATGGGTGAGGATCTGAACATTTTCCAAAGATGACATACAAATGGCCAACAGATTCATGAAAAGGTGTTTAACATCACTAATCAAGAGAAATAAAAAAAACACACACACAAAAAAACAGATTCACAATGATATATTATTGGGACTAATCTAGAGATAGTTAAAAGTATAGAGAGGATCGGGGCTTCCCTGGTGGTCCAGTGGCTAAGACTCCGAACTCCTGAGGCAGGGAGCCTGGGTTCGATCCTTGGTCTGGGAGATAGATCCCACATGTCACAACTAAAGATCCTGTGTGCTGCAGCAAAGATCTAAGATCCCACATGCCTCAACTAAGACTGGGCACAACCAAATAAATAGAGGAAGGATGTTGCTGTGTATGTTACATGCAAAGACCAAGTCACTTTATGTGAACATAAAGGATTTGAGCATCTGTGGATTTTGGTAACCACAGGGTTTCTTTGAGCCAGTTGCCTGCAGATATCAAAGGACAACAGTATTGGGGAACCAATTAAAAGGAGCCTGATGCAAAAAAAAAAAAAAAAAATCCATTTACTAATAAGGCGCTCAGCTAGAGTCTAGAGCATTTCCTTAAAGATGTTTATATCTCATGCAAGAACAAACAGCAAGGTGAAACAGCTTCATGTTATTATTTTGATGGTTTTTAAACCTTTTCCCTTCCTGATAAAACAACCTATGTGACACGTGACATTTTGAGATTTTTCAAGACAAATTCAAGAGAAAATTCAATTTGTCCTTCTGTTTTACTATATGGCTGAAGAAGAATGTAAACCTACAAATTTCTTCACTTTAATTCTTTTTTCTTCCCTTCCTTATTAAAACATGTCAGCCATTATGATCCTGCCTTCACGGTATCCTTTCTCTTCCTCTCAGTCATGTTGTGGTCTTCAGAACTGGAAGCGTCATGGAATCATCACAAACACACAGCACTCGGCGCTCACTGGGTGTGATCAGAGCCACAGGGACCCATCTCCCCACCAGGCGTGCAGGATTCCCTTCCCCAGACCCCTTCTGAGGTCGGGGAGTCTCCCTAAGCTCCTGTGGGTCACGGATGGAACCCTGGGGTACAGGGCAGAGCTGCTGCTGGCCCAGCTGGTACGTGGCGAGGCTGGAGCTCTGCGCCGGGCTCCTGATGCTGCATCCAGCCTGGCTTTCCAACACCACATTTGCTTTCTCACAAGGATACTATGAGGCGAATCGGATACACGAGGCTAAGAGAATCCCATGCAGCATTATGATATAGGTCAGAAACGTGCTGTGACTGTGAAATCTCATTTTCCCATACACCACGTGTTGGTGCTCTGGCAACTGGGGAGGGTCATCATAAACATGATGCTTTTATTTCCTCTTACCCAGCTGGTTTTTATTCCAGGAAACTGGGGGTCTGTGTGTCTTTTTATTCTTCAATGTTATCAGTGGCTCCCCTCACTCCCGTTTAAAATTTTCTAATGTTTACTCTTTGAGAAAGGATTGATTTGCTCTAATTTGAAAGAAAAGAAAGGATGAGAAGGAATAAAGGCTTTGTAACCAAGGGACTTGCGTGATGGTGATTTGTGAGAGGCAGAGGTCACTTGTAAGATGTACTTGCTTTATTTTCTGGTTTGCTGAGTCTGGTTCAAGCCCACTGCCTCCTTGCCAGGCCACTAAGCACATGTATACACGGACACAGGAAGGCATAAATAAATTTTATCATTGGGGATGGTTGGCTCCGTGTCCCATATCAGTCAGGCAAGGGAGGCCAGTGGAGAAGGGGTTTTCTTTTGGGGGGACTGAAGAGACACCCACATAGGCTTTGTCAAGGCTGGAGAGTCAAGAGAAGGAAAAAGGGAAAGACGATAAACAGAAGTGAGGACCTGGGGGAAAGAGAAGGAAAGGGCTGGAAGGCAGAGGACCAGGGAGGAAGGCGAGGCGGTGCGAGGAAAAGCACAAGAAAGCAGGAAGAAGATAAACAGAAGGAAAGAACCAGAAGGAGAAGAGGAAAGATCTGGAGGGAAATGCAGAGAGGAAAGAGGGGAGAAAGGGGAGAGATGCGCCCAGAGGAAACCATGACAACGAGCACAGACTCGCGGGTGCCCCTGGTGGTCATGATCCGCACGCACTTTGCCCTTCTCCAACTCCTGTTGAGCTACCTGTCTGCCCGCCCTATAGAGCACCTCATTAGTTCACCTCTGACTCTCAAGTTCCTTCATAAATACACCATTTCCTCATTTAGACTACAAGCTTTTTGAGAGCAGCGTCCTTTCTTGGATTTCTTTTGTGCCCTGGCCACTCCCCTTTCTGCCTCATCTGTAGAAAACACTGAGTTCGTAAAAAAGCAGTACTGGGTCCCTGGTATCCTCGGCAATTATCTCTTGCTGTGAACGAGCCGCTTCCTTTCTGCTTTTCACGTGGCCAGATGGAAGTCTCTGCAAAGCTTCCTATGCCACATGCTTTCCAGAGGCACTGTGACGTCTGGAAAACAGATTCATGATAGCCTGTCTAAGCAACAGAACACTCATTCATTCATTCACATACTGTGACAGGTGGCTACTCAGGAGAACACCAGAATGTACGTAATATTAAAGATTATTCAGGTACGGGGACTTCCCTGGTGGCCCAGTGGTGAAAACTTCGCCTTCCAGTGCAGGGGGTGGTGGGTTCAATCCCTGGTTGGGGAGTTAAGATCCCATGTGAAAGGGTCAGTTGCTGAGTTGTGTCTGACTCTTTGCGACCCCATGGAGCCCACGAGGCTCCTCTGTCCATGGGATTCCCCAGGCAGGAATACTGGAGTGAGCTGCCACGCCCTCCTCCAGGGGCTCTTCCCAACCCAGGGATTGAACCCAGGTCTCCTGCACTGCAAGCAGATTCTTTATATCTGAACCACCTGAGATTCCATGTGCTTTGCAGCCAAAAAAACCCAAAACATAAAACAGAAGCAATGTTGCAACAATTTTCAATAAAGACTCTAAAAATGGTCCACATTGAAAAAAAGAAAAAAGAAAAAAAAAGATTATTCAGGTGGGCAATCTCACAAACACTATTTGGAACATTTTCTCCAACCTGACTGCCTAGCTATCATCTGGGGAAGAATGCTCTCCAGTTAAGGTCTATTTTGCACCTCCTTGGAACTGACAAGATATTTTATCTATTTCACAGGAATGCTTCTAGTACACAGATGCAAATGGTTTGCCCCTCTGGTGGGAAAGGAACATGTCATGAGCACCCAAGTCTGCTATCAAACACAGTGTCATGCCCCAAATGGCAGCTCTTTCTAAAAAACTAGCCTCCGTGGCCCCATTATATCGAGTCTGGTTTCAGAATCAAATCTTTTGCTTTGTGAGTTTTAGGAAGAGGCTTCTGGTATGTAGGTGGGGAGCCAGAGACACACGGAGAACTGGGTCTGAATCTCTTAGAAGTATTGGGGGAAGATCAGAGGTCTCCCCCCGCTTCACTGTTAGACAGAAAATATTCATCTGCTGATGCTCAGATGTGACTTCTGCAAGGCTTAGGATGGAGCCAGTGAGCTCAAAAGGCTCTGGGCTGATGTGAGACATTCTAGGTATTGATCAGAAAGCATTTTCAAGATAGTGTTGCCTGTTTGGAAGAGCTTACCTGCCTGTGCCCAGGGCATGAGTTTTGACTCAGTAAAGCTTCAGGAAGCCATCTCCCCCCAACCACCCTGTCTTCCTCTGAATGCATCTTTCTGACTTGGTCATATGTTTGTGACACAAGAGAGCTGAGCAAATGAGAGTGAGTGGTTTAGAAGAGGCAGGAAAGAAAAAAAAAATGCAGCAGAAACAGTATTTAACTGGAAAATGGACTATTTGGGGATACACAGTTTTAAGGACCCATGTGCTGTATACATGCCCATCCTAACTTAAATTAATTCCTGTCTCTCCTTCCATTTCTGACCATTCATATCCTCACCTGTGGTCTTCAGGGAACTCCTAAGAAAAACAGCTCTGCTACAGGCTGAACGGAAGTTGCTTTCCTTGTTCCTGTCAGCATGTGTGTGCTGAGTCACTCAGTCGTGTCTGACTCTTGGTGACCCCATGGATTGTAGCCCTCCAGGCTCCTCCATCCATGGGATTCTCCAGGCAAGAATATTGGAGCGAGTTACCATTTCCTTCTCTGGGGATCTTCCTGACCTAAGGATCTAACCCAGATATCTTGCATTATTGCAGGTGCCTTCTTTACCATCTGAGCCACCAGGAAAGCCCATCAAAACAGGGCAAGGCAGAATCAAAATGTGATCTTAACAACAGCAGTGGTGATGGGGACTCTGTCTGATCTCAAGGAAACCATACTGTGCTAAGTGGAATTTCTACAAAGCCCTCTCAGGACTTCCCTTGGTGGTCCAGTGGTTAAAAAATCCACCTTGTGATGCAGGGGACTCAGGTTCAATCCCTGCTCAGGGAATTAAGATCCCACATGCCACAGAGCAACTAAACCCATGTGCTTCAACTTCTGAGCCCAAATGCCACAACTAGAGAGTCCACGCGCCGCCAGAGAGAGATTCTGCACGATGTGGCGAAGATCCCGTGTGCTGCAGCTAAGACCCAGTGCAGCCAGATAAACAACCAAATGAACAGATAGTAAAAAGTAGAAGCCCTCTCACCAGAGTCAGCAAACATCCTGAGCTGCGGAAGCCAGGCTGAATTCCCCATCTTAATGCAACATTCACCAAAACTCTGGGGGTGGGGGGGCGGGGTTGGGACCTTGACACTTGGCTTATCCTGATTAACAAGAGCAGGTGCCAGGAACTAACCAGGATTAACTAACAGGATTAACCAGGGTGCTGTGCCGGGGAACGTCAGCGGCGGGGCCGTGGCCCTGCAGGGTCCTGAGCCTCCTGGTAGCAGATGTGGTGACAGGGCCCTGGAGGACACTTGGAGGACAAACTGCTTGTCGTTTTCCTTTCAGCTGAGATCTCTGAGGCTGTGGGATTCCAGGAGAGCCGTAACCTGCCCTCTGGATTAAGTCTTAAATATCCTCTCAGCCTCACTGGGTTAGAAAAAATATTTGGTCCAGTCCCTGGCACCCAGGAGTTTTAGTCAGAACACTTAAAAAAAAAAAAAAAATATATATATATATATATATAAATTTTATATATGTTTTATATTTACTTATATTTTGTTTATATTTATGTATAAATATTTTGTTTTATATTTATGTATAAATATATTAATACTTATATATATTTATATATTTTAATATCTAGTTTATATTTGTCTACTTAATATTTATATATTTATGTACAAATATTTCTATGTATTTTATATTTATAAATACATGTTTATATATAAATATAAACTATATAATGTTTATATATATATATATATGCTTTTTACCTCAGGCATGAGGAAAGAATCTGACAGTTCCACTGAGCATTTGAGCCAGGAGATGGAGGGCTGTCTGGAGGAGATGCCGTGTTTTCTCTGTGAGGGTAATGCTGTCTTCTAAAATGAAACTATGTCTGAGAGGAAATGGAATTCCCCTTGACGCAATCCCTTCTGGAAAAGTCCAGCATCCAAGGGCCAGAGACCAGGTGTATGAATTCTCTCCTCACGGAGGGAGACCGCACAGATCTCAGCTGAGCAAGGGGGCGATGGACCCTGCCTTGAGGGTGAGTGCGAAAAAGAACTCCTGAGCTGCTGGCCGCCACATAGGTGACGCTACCTGGACGTCCCGCGCATGCTCACACACGCCTCAGGGGCGCGCGCGCCGACCTGCGCGGACGGGGCAGAGGGCACTAGCGCCCTGCCGTGATTACACGGCTAACAAGTGGGTTCCTAGTGAAACAACCACTGCTTTCCCAAAAGGCTTCCCGCTTGGGGTTTATCTAGAAAGGGAAGGAGAGAAATGTCAACAGTCCGAGGGAAGGATAATAGCAACAATAGGAACCATTTCTTGAGGGCTCATGCTATGCCAAGAACACTGGTGCGGGCGGTATTTCATTTCCTCCTCCAGACAAAGGTAGTGGTGATGTTAGGAAGGATGTCACTGGAGAAGGAAAGCACAGCCAAGAAGCCTTTCAAAGGCTGCTTTCAACAAAGGAACGTTGTATTGCTCCTCCTCCTCTCTTCTGAATTCACAGGAGTGTTTTCTGTACCTCGAGCCCAACCCCATCCAAGTGAGGGGAGACCAGGGCCATGATTCTGAATATCGAGACGCTTCCAATCACCAGGCTTCCCTGGTGGCTCAGTGGTAAAGAATCCACCTGCCAGCGCAGGAGATGTGAGTTTGAGTTCTGGATCTGGGAGATCCCAAATGCTGCAGAGCAGCTAAGCCCGTGTGCCATAACTACTGAGCCTGTGCTCTAGAGCCTGGGAAGCCCATGCACCCGAGAGCCCACACTCTGCAGCAAGAGGAGCTCCGACAGGGAGAAGACAACACGGCAGCGGAGAGTGGCCCCCACTTGCCGCCAGCTAGAGAAAGCCCATGCAGCGGTGAAGACCCAGCACCGCCAAAACGAACCATTGCTTTTTAAAAGCTACAGAAAGACCCTTACAATCCCCTCCTTCCACAGGGACGGTCCACCCTGTCCCCAGCGGCGGGAGACACAGGAGGGCGTGGATCTCTATGACTGCAAACTACTTTTTGTTCCAGCTGATTTCTCTCGAAGGTGAAGTATAAGGCCCATGAGAAAGGTCGAGCATTTGTGGGACTGTGCAGTGGTTAGATCATCTGCATCAAGACAAGATGACAGTGCAGCCCTACAGTCGATCCTGACCACCGAAGAGGCAGGATGCCTGACGTGTACTGAGGTCAGAGAGCTGCAGGCCGTGGGCCCGGTCCTGTACACCCCATGAGCCTTGCTGCCCTCAGCGTAAGACAGGCTTATTTCCACTGGCCGTTCCAGCAGGACACTGAGCAGGCCGCCCAGTGCCAGGCCCAGCGTCTCTGTCCCTTCCAGGCTGCCTGAGGCGGTCCTGGTTAATGCCACCGCTTTATTTGGACAGTGAATAAATCACTCCAAAATCACTGCAGATGGTGACTGCAGCCATGAAATTAAAAGATGCTTACTCCTTGGAAGAAAAGTTATGACCAACCTAGACAGCATATTAAAAAGCAGAGACATTACTTTGCCAACAAAGGTCTCTCTAGTCAAAGCTATGGTTTTTCCAGTAGTCACGTATGGATGTGAGAGTTGGACTATAAAGAAAGCTGAGTGCCGAAGAATTGATGCTTTTGAACTGTGGTGTTGGAGAAGACTCTTGAGAATCCCCTGGACTGCAAGGAGATCCAACCAGTCCATCCTAAAGGAGATCAGTCCTGAATATTCATTGGAAGGACTGTTGCTGAAGCTGAAACTGCAATACTTTGGCGACCTGATGCAAAGAACTAACTCATTGGAAAAGACCCTGATGCTGGGAAAGATTGAAGGCAGGAGGAGAAGGGTACAACAGAGGATGATGGACGGCATCACTAACTCAAGGCACACGAGTTTGAGTAAACTCCGGGAGTTGGTGATGGACAGGGAAGCCTGGCCTGCTGCAGTCCATGGGGTCACAAAGAATCGGACACGACTGAGCAACCGAACTGAACTTATTTGGACAGAGGCCCCTCTCACCATTCACCGGGATCTGATACATACATTGGGCTTTTTGTCCCTTCTTTTTTGGCACACAAATGCCTCCATGGGCTAGGAGTGCAGCTGATCTGCAGAGGAGGAAAACTAGCCTCTGAGAAGAGAGGAGTGACGACCTGACCTGGGTGTGCCTCTCGAGGCACATAGCTGAGAAGAACTTTTGTAGTCATTTCTTTTCCATTTGGGGAATGATGCTAAATACCACCACTAACACAGTTTTCTTGAGAGTTGTATCAGATCTTTATGTTATTTGCGGTGATTTTCCTCTATTGTGTTGAGCCCTTAGCATAGAGTTCTGGGAGGACACGGCCGAAGGATAATGCCCCATTAGCCGCGCTGACCTTATATTTCCCTTGTTGTAGGGACTTTCAACCAAATTGTACTTTCAAATCCCTCATATGCTGCTCAAAGTCATTTGATGTCTGCTGAAAGTCAGTGTCATTTTCAATAACTGCTTTTCTTTCTACAGGGACAAAAGCAAGGGAAAGAAGACATTCTCTGCCAAAAACTGAGTTCTTGTGGAGAAGTACAGACAGACCTCCATCCTCTATTATATCCCTAACACAGATCACACAGGTTCAACCTGCAGCCAGCAACCAACGTCCTAAGTTTTCGCAACGCCAGTTGAGAAAAAGGACTTACCTTGGAGTCCAGCTGCTGCATGTACGACCAGAGATATTCTATATTGGCTCCGAAAGGATGGACGTGAAGAAACGTGGATATGATGCCTGAAATGAAGAAGGCAAAAGGATGTTATTGAGAGGCAAGTAAAAATCTCAGGCGAATATTGTCATCTGACCCCAGTGACAGTTTTGTCAGGGCCGAGTCGTGGTCTTGCCACTTGTATCAGCGCTCGGCAAGCATTCAGTAATAGCCCGTTTTGAAGACAGTAATAGTAACGTGGCCAACAGAACACTGTCTCCCAGAATGACAGTAGTTAGAAAAGCGAGACAGAAAATACACAGATGAATAAAGGTGTTTCCAAACAGAGGTTTCTGGCAGCATTTCAACTACCAATTTTATGCTTGATTTACCGATATAAAATTGTGGTTACTGGAAGGATCAAGTGATCCCCTCTTCCCCTTTCTTCCTCTCGGTGGACTTACCAATATGAAAATGGCTCCTGTGGCTGTGTCAGAGAGCACGCTGCCTCCAGCTCCCCTGGTAATTACCTCTGTTAGTTACAGGAAATATTTAGTCCCTCTTTTCCCTCACTGCCACTGAAGGAAGCACAAATCCTCTGCTATTTCCCCTTGGCTGTTGCTGTTGTTTCAAGAGAGCCGGCCCGCTCTCCCCTCTCTGCTGTAATTTACAAGATCATTTTAAAAGGCCTGGGAATGGATGGTTTGGCTGGAGTCTGATTATAAATCAGAGGGCTTTTTCCATCGTGAAACTCAACTGTCAACATTGTACTGACAAATGAAAAGCTGAATGTCAGTGTTAGGGCTGAAGGAAAAGCATCACCCTCCTACCCTCCCCGCTCCTACATCCAACATCAAAACAGTGAAACGAGAACGTTGACTCCACAGGCTGTACACTCCTGTTTGTTAAGAAACGTGTTCAGACTGACGTTTTTGGCTTCTCTTTGAAACAGGCTTTGAGATGAATCATGTTTGAGGATGAGCCCCCTGATGTTCTGTTTATTGTGACGCTTTGGTGCTAGAAAGCCAAAGGTCAAGGGAAGACCCACACTGGTATGCAACACTGTGGTTTGGTCATTGAATCAACTGCAGGGTGTCCTGGGACTGCCCTGGGAAAGGATCTCATGGCCCCCTGAGCTCCCATGAGATGCTTGGAATGCTCTGGATGAGTGTCAGTTTTTAAAGAAAAAATTCCCAGTTTATCCTTAGGCTGAGAACAGAGAACCGAGAGGTTTACACAAGTACTCTTAAGACCTGTCCTCGGAACACTTTAATGTGTGTTTTCTTGGACAGTGAAATGAGGAACATAGAAACACTTTTCCATAAAGCTAAAATCTCAGTTTTCAGAGATTGACCTTTTCCCTGAAATACATAGAGCTACTGTTTTATTCTGATATTATGTTGTTCTTTTTTTTTTTTTCTTAAAATGTCCTTCTCTGAAATAATGGCGATGATAAGTTAGGGATGGAGTAAAGGGACAGAATAGTTGATTAAACAGTTAATCCCACTAGGGGATTGTAGGTAAAGGAAGAAGTCTGGGAGACCCCTATAAATTAATGACCTCTAGGACATCTATGCTCTCTGCACACCTAGAAAATAATTTATGGAAAGGTGTCATTTCAAAGTGAAAGATCCTCATTGTACTGAGACCAGAAATAATTTTTCCATACTGCCATGACGGTACCTTCTTGGATCACAAGGGACAAGGAAATGTCCCCCTTTTCTACCAACATGGAGGAGGAACTGATGATGGAAGCGTAATGTCTACTCAAGAATGAGGATGGAGGTAGTCCTTTCCCGCTCCCTACTTCTCATGTAGCCCTCTGAGTTCCTGGGGCTTGCAACCTGTTGCCTACCTGTTTATAAGCCTCGCATGGGAAGCATTCTAATGAATCACTTCTTATCCATCATGTTGCCTCTTGCTGAATTCTTTCTGTGCTGAGACATAAAGGACTAGAGCTTCTTGGAGCCCTCTGAAATGCCACCAAGTGGTTTCAGATAGCAGGTAGCAATGGTAGTTTTAATCTAAGTGGCAAACAGCCATTTAAAAAAAAATTTTTTATTTTGTATTGGGTTCAGCTGATTAAAAATGTTGTGATAGTTTCTGGTGAACAGCAAAGGGACTCAGCCATCTATATATACATGTATCCATTCTCCCCCTAACTTCCCTCCCATCCAGGCTGCCACATAATATTGAGCAGAGTTCCATGTGCTGTATAGTGGTCCTTGCTGATTATCCATTTTACATATGGCAGTGTGTACAGGCAACCATAAGTTCATTCTCTAAGTAAGTGAGTCTCTTTCTGTGTTGTAGTTCATTTGTATCACTTCTTTTTAGATGCCACATATAAGGGATGTCACAAGATATTTCTCCTTCTGTCCGACTGACTTCCCTTCGTGTGACGGTCTCTAGGGCCACCCATGTTGGTGCGGATTCACAGCCATTTTTAATACACTTAAGTGGGACTGCTTTGTCCCTCTCATACCACCTCATTTGCTAATTTGTGTTTGAACAATTTCCCTGTGCCTGAAATTCTCAAATCTGGTGAGGTGGCAGTGTAAGTCAGTCTGTTACCAATAAGAGCTAAAGTATAGATGCTTGTGAATGATTTACTTAGACAGTAAATTAGAAGTCTTTAAAAAAAAATACTACTTTCATTTGCATTCCTTAGGTGGGAGAGAGGGGGCAGAATTCTCATGGGGAATTGTTTCTATTTCGGGATGGTGAGTGGTGCTTCTCCGCTGTCCCAGGCTGAGGACGAGTGGTTCCTATGTCCACTGCTTTCCATAGAGAACCTCCGACAAACGGCAGGCAGACCCCTGCCCCCTGTAAGGGGTAAAGGCGGAGGGCAGGGAAGGGAGGGGCAGTCAGTGCTGGCTTTGTGGGAAGGCGAGGGTGTTCCTAGTGAGAAGCTCTTTGCTCTTTGCTTCTCCTCTCAAATGGGATGCTCCCAGGGAGGAAGGAGGCACCTCAAGAGAGCAGCCTGGAGAGACTGGAGGGGTTCTGCAAGAGGGGGACGGGCATTCCTTTCCCTGGTGGGACATCTACTTAGGCAGCAGACCTACGGATCCAGCTTTGCTGTGGGCCAAGCTCAGGGGAGATGGTGGGGCTCAGACGGGGAGCAGTAGTGCACTGCAGCCTGTGGGTGATAGGACTGTGAGCTTCCCATGGGACACGGGGGCATCTCAGAAGGTGGGTGGGCTTGAGCAGTCTTACAGGTATCGCAGGGGCTCCAGCAAATAGAGAAAACAACATTTTTCACGTTAATATCCCTACAGGACAAAGAATCATCAGCATCTCCTGGATAACCCAGCTTCTCCTGTGAATACCCTTGGGGGGTGTGCCATGAAGTTAAATGCCCCTAGCAGGATGGACGGTATGATTTAGAAGAGAGTGGGGTGGGGCCAAGGGGGAGTGGCTGACAGCTCTTGGCCTAAAGAGATGAAGATATGAAGGAGGAAATTTAGGGATACCAGAGATGGGAGGACCTGGAGTGGCTGCTTTTCTTGCCTCTGTGATGCTGGCATCCCTCACTGCTTACAGTCCCTCACCCCCTAATCTTGGGTCTCTATCCCCAAGGAACTTTGCCCTTGGACAGTATTTCTGTGTTCAGGTTCAGCAGCAGGAATATAGTATATGGTTACAATAAATGTATGTTGAGGGGCCTTCCTGGTGGTGCAGTGGTTGAGACTGAGAACTCCCAATGCAGGGGGCCCAGGTTCCATCCCTGCTCAGGGAACTAGATCCAGTGTGCTGCCTCAAAGATCGAAGATCTCGCATGCTACAACTAAAAGACCTGGGGCAGCCAAAGAAATAAAAAAAACGTTGTTCAGTGGCTATGCCATGTCTGGCTCTTTGTGACCCTGTGAACTGCAACACTCCAGGCTTCCCTGTCCTTCACCGTCTCCTAGAGTTTGCTCAGACTCATGTCCATTGAGTTGATGCCATCCAGCCATCTCATCCTCTGTCACTCCCTTGCCCTCTATCTGTCCCAGCGTCAAATGTATATTGAATGAATTTATACTGTAGAAATGAGAATAGCTAGTATACTTCTTTAACATTTCTACTGTTCTGTTATTGATAAATGAGGGGAAATAAGAACCTTAAAAATTGGTACCGGTACTCACCAATGATATCATAAACCAGGTAACTTTGAAGTACTATTCATCAGTGATTCCTGCCCCTTACTCATGCTCTTACGGATTCAAAAGAGTAACCTGGGTATTTTGGGTGCAGGAACTTCTTACTGAAACTATTTTGCTCATAAAGCTAAGGGGAAAATGCTCATGTGATTTTTAGACATTTTTCTAAAGTCAGATTAGAAACCCTAATCCAGACATGAGTCTTTTTCCCTAGGAGAGTATTTAGAACCATCTTAGTGGTAGCTGATATTAACAAGCCATTAGCTTTTCTTTATAAAAGTTTAAGCAGTTGTCATTAGATACCTGTGGGGCCAAAGCAGGAAATTAAATAAAGGTTCGCCAAGCTTTTCCTATGGATGGGAACCAAGTTATTCAGTATTGCTAGAGACACAGTAGAAATGGGAAACATGAGTCATCATCTCTGGCAAGTACTGCACTCCCCCCTCCTCCCTCCTCCCCTGCCCATCCCAGCAGCATCGACAGAAGCACCAGTCGTGCCATCTGAGAAAATGTAGTTTCCAGGCCCTGGTTCTGGATCAGTTCATTTTAGGGGAGCTTCCTAAATAATCAACTAAAGCTTCTTGCTACATTGCTTTAGTCATGTCTGACTCTCTGTGACCCTATGAACTGTAGCCCACCAGGCTCCTCTGTCCATGGGGGTTCTCCAGGCAAGAATACTGGAGTGGACTGCCATGGGGATCTTCCCCACCCAGGGATAGAACCCGTGTCTCTTATGTCTTCTGCATTGGCAGGTGGGTTCTTTACCACTACCATCACCTAGGAAGTCCTCCTTTAAAGGAACTGGGAGATTTCCTGAGACTGGAAAAAAAAACAATGATAAGTGTAACTCAAAATCTAATCTATAAACCCAGAAATGGAAACTATTTATGGTTCTCTGGAAGACCATAAAGACCATAAAGCCTTGGTAAAAGGAACACAAGGAACTGAGGGTAGAGCACTCAGCCATTACTGAACTGATGGATCTCCAAAGGAATGGATTCAACAGCTGGTCTTGGTTTGATCCATGGAGAAGCAAGGTCTCCATGTTTAAGACTGGGTTTCCCAACCGTGGAAAATACAACTGTAAATAGCTAAGTTAAGAAAATAAAGAAGGAACAGAGGAGGCTGTCAGTACTCTTGGGTTTTCAGCACAGCTCAGGGCCTAGTTTATAAAGAAACACAAGCCAGTTCTATACACCTGTGGCAAATCCCTCACCAGGAAGACACATTTAAACAAGCACATCAAAGCATTTTCAACTTTTCCCATCAAAGTCATCTAGCCCATTCTTGATTTCAGACCTCACTAGGACCAAGGGAGCAGAATTTCAATTAGATTTGTATGGATTTATTTCCTTAGTAGCATTTGGGTACCAGGTCCTAGGGCGTATCACATCAGACAGACAGACGAGGTTCCTACTCTTGGAGAACTAATTTTCTAGGTAAACAACACAGATGATAGACACAAAGATTAAAAATAAAAAGAGGACTTTCTTGGTGGTCCAGTGCTTGGGAATCTGCCTGCCAGTGCAGGGGACATGAGTTCAATCCCTGGTCCGGAAAGATTCCACGTGCCTCGGAGCGGCTAAGCCCATGAGCCACGACTCCGGAAGCCCCTGCTCCCTAGAGCCTGTGCTCCGCAGCCCAGAGAAGCCAGCACAGAGAGCAGCCTGCATATAGCAACTGGAGAGCTGCTCGCGGCAACGGGTCCACGTGCAGCAGCAAAGACCCAGCGCAGCCAAAAGTAAAATAGAAAAAAAAAAAGCAGACACTTTCAGATGGTGGACACAGCGCAGAAAACAAAACAGGTGATGGGACAGAACTGGGAGTGGCCCCAAGCTTGGTGGAGGGCCGCTTCACATAGACGCTCAATGAAGGTGAACCTGCTTGAGGGTCAGATGAGGAGCGGTCAGCCACAGTGAGCCGCGGTGGGGGGAGATGACTCAGAGAGAGGCAACAGCAAGTGCACAGGGCCTGGGGTGGGAATGAGGTGGCAGGGACAAGCGTGGCTGGGGAGTGACAGCGTGCATTCAGAGGTAGGTGGGGGCGCCAGGTCACACAGGGCCCCGGCTTGAGGAGGCTGGATTGAGCTCAGTACAGCAGGAAACTGATGGAAGGCTCTAAGCAGGGACATGATGTGAACTGAATCATGTTTTAAAAATTTCATTCAAGCAGCTGTACAGCGAACAGACCAAAAGGGAAAATGGAAGCATTTGCAACAACCACTGGATCACTGAAGAAATCACAGAAGAAATTTAAAAAGATAACCTGGAGACAAATGAAAATGAAAACACGATGCCCCAAAACCTACGGGATGCAGCAAAAACAGTTCGAGGAGGGAATTTTATAGTGATACAAGCTTACTTTAGGAAACAAAAAAATCTGAAATAACCTAAACTTACATCTAAAGCAGCTAGAGCAAGAATAATAAACAAAACCCAAAGTTGGTAGAAGGAAAGAAATCATAAAGATCAGAGCAGAAATAAATGAAATAGAGACGTAACAACAACAAAAAGCTGGCTCTTTGAAAAGATAAACAAAACTGATAAACCATGACCCAGACTCACCAAGAAAAAAAGAGGGAGCAAGTCAATAAAATAAGATAGGAGAGAGGAAAAGTTACAGCCTTCACCACATAAATACAAAGGATCATAAGAGACTACTATGAGCAGCTATATATACCAATAAAATGGAAAACCTAGAAGAAATGGACAAATTCTTAGAACTAAAAGTACTATTCCCAAGACTGAATCAGGGAGAAATAGAAAATGTTAACAGATCAATTACCAGTACTGTAACTGAGTCAGAATTAAACTCGCAGCAAACAAAAGTCCAGGCCAGATGGCTTCACAGGTGAATTCTACCATTTAGAGAAGAGTTAACAGTTAGCCTTCTGAAACTATTAAAAAAAAAAAAAACTGCAGAGGACATAACACTTTCAAACTCATTCTATGAAGTCACAATCACTCTAATACCAAAACCAGACAAAGATAGTACAAGGTAAGAAAACTACAGGCCAGTATCACTCATGAGCATAGATACAAAAATTCTCAACAAAATACTAGCAAACCAACTCTAACAATACATTAAAAATATCATACGCCATGATCAAGTGGGATTAATCCCAGGGATATAAGGAGATTTCAGTATCTGAAAATCAATCAATGTGATATACCACATTAACAAAGACTATAAACCATACGATCATCTCAATAGATGCAGGAAAAAGCTTTTGATAAAATTCAATATCCATTCATGATAAAAACTCTAGAAAGTGGGTACAAAGGGAACATACCTCAACATAATATATGGATTTCTTTTTCTCTTATGGAATCCTATTTTTTAAAATTGTATTGATACTGGCACCAAAACAAACATATAGATCAATGGGACAGAATAGAAAGCCCAGAAAGAAACCCACATACTCCTGGCTAGCTAATCTGCAACAAAAGAGACAGGACTATACAATGGAATAAAGACAGTCTCTTTAACAAGTGATGCTGGGAAAATTGGAACACCTACATGTGAAAGGATGAAATTAGAACATTCTCCAACATCATACACAATAATAAACTCAAGATGGATTAAAGACTAAATGTAAGACTGGGTATGATAAAACTAGAGGAAAACATAGGCAGGACAGTCTGACAAAAATTGCTGCCATGTTCTTTTAGATCTGTCTCCAGAAGGCTTAGCTCTGCCAAAGAGTAGCTGTCCTTAGCCACAGTCATATCTTGCTGGAAATCAGTAGAGGCCTAACCAGGCATCTGGAGAGTCAGCAGGGAGGGGTTATGTGAAATCTGGGTCTTCCCCTAAGCCACTGGGGACAGTTGCCTGTGGGCGGCTGCAGAGTGCCAAAGCATTTATGAGAAGTGGAGAAAGGCAAGACTGGGAGTGGGTGGCAGAAGACTGATGAACACTTCTGTGGTTTGGTCTAATGTTTCTTAGTGCCCTGGGATTTTAAAAACCTTTAATTGTCCAAAAAGTAGGTTTTCCCACTTATTTGTTGACTGTAATACCGGATCTTGTACAGCTTTTTAAAAACGTGTCTTTCTCCCTTAATTTTACAATTAACTTTTATTGGGGTGCAGTTGCTGTACAATGTTTTTTCTGCTATACAGCAAAGTGAACCAGCCCCATGTATGCATACATCCCCTCCTTTTTGGACTTCCTTCCATTCAGGTCACCAAAGCGCACTAAGGAGAATTTCTCATGCTGTACAATATTATTGCAGGTGTGGCTTCGACAGTCAAGAATCTGCCTGCAATGCAGGAGACCCGGGTTTGATCCCTGGGTCGGGAAGATCCCCTGGAGAAGGGAATGGCAGCCCACCCCAGTATTCTTGCCTGGAGAATTCCATGGACAGAGGAGCCTGGCAGGCTACAGTCCACAGGGTCACAAAGAGTTGGACACGACTGAGCAACTAACACTTTTCACACTGTACAATATATCCTCATTAGTTATCTGTTTTATATATAGCATCGATAGTATATATGTCTTTCTGTCTTATTTTTAACTAAACTGCTGAGACCGCACTTGGGTCTTTGGGTAAGTTGTTCCTTGTATCTGAAATGGCTTTGGAAACTCCCCATCTATCCAGAGGAACTCTCTCCGTCCTGTAGGTCACTCTCAACTGTCCTTTCATCCCCAAAGGCATCTGCAGCAGAAGTAGCTCCTTGGCTGTGTTTCTGACTTGACTTTCATCGTCACCACTTTCTTTCTCATTAGTCTATAAAGGTCTGGAGGGGAGAGATCGTCTCATCAGCACCATCAGCTAGCACGCGTCTTGGCCCACGGTAGGCCACTAGTTCCTGAAGCAGACCCAGAGGTGCCTGCTTCCGTATCACCTCAGATGTTAGTCTCACGATAAACTGAACCTCTGTCCATGAGGACAAAGACTCTGCCTACTGAACAGGCTGCTCAGATGACTCTTTTCCACAGTATGAAGTGTTAGTTGTTCAGCTGTGTCTGACTCTTCGTGATCCCATGGACTGTAGCCCACTAGGCTCCCCTGTCCATGGAATTTTTCAGGCAAGAATCCTGGAGTGGGTTGCCATTCCCTTCTCCAGGGGATCTTCCCAACTCAGGGATGGAACCCAGGTCTCCCGAATTTCAGGCAGATTCTTTACCGTCTGAGCCACCAGGGAAGCCCTTTTCCACAATGAAGCCTGGTAATTTTTACGTAGGCTCTTGACAAAAGTTTGTTGGTTTATTGATATGGACATTTGAGTCATGGAAACAAGATTTAGGTCAATGACTCATTCTTTATGGTCAGTAGCTTTCAGACAAGAACACACTCCCTAGATTACTTTTCTCAGGTGCAGCCTAAACAAAGCCTTAACTCTATTCACTGAAAACACCAAAATTTGCCACTCAACCTTCTTTTAAGTGTTTTTATCTATAATTCTTTCATGTGCTTTCTAATACCCATGTGTTAGGGGGAACATTCCAATTCAGATGCAGACTGGCTGTGAGCAGGTGGGTTAAATAGTGAGAGCGATGGGATTGCTGGTCATGGTAGGTGGGGTGGGGCTTGATGTGAACAGTCACCTTGGTTACACACAATACGTGTGTCGTGACCTACAAAGGGGCCACAGTGATACGTAAAGAAGCCCGCCTGATCATTAAGAATGTGAGGATGGTTCTCAGGGGTATGGAGAAGTTTTGAACAGCAACTTCATAAACAGAGTTGTTGAGGAGGTTTGGGCTATATTTGGGTGGGATTTACAATGATGATTACCACTGATGGGGTGCACGATCAAGGCTGCTGGCAATGGAAATCTATTGTGTTAGAATTAATTAAAAAGCAGGAGAAGATGGAGTGATACAGAGTTAGACTGTGAACATCTCCTCAGAGCTATCTGCTTATCAATAAAAAATGTTGATTCATTCTCCATCCTAACAATAGCCAGGGGTTTCCAACTGAACATAGCTCCAAAGCTTTGGTTCTAAACCAAAAGTATTGACACATTCTGTCCCACATGAATTCAATGCATGCCAAATCCAACATGTAGGGCACATGTGAAATGAACCAGGAGTTCTGGCATAGACACTGGGCAATGTCAAGCTGACCTAATGTGTGGTTACTACATAGTTTTGAGATATAAAATGCTACTCTCCCAAACTTCCATAAAAATGTAATTCTATTAGGTTCAATTATATGCCAACCTGTCTTCACAAGAATTGATTGATTCCAGCAATCAAAATACTAAAGTGCTTTCCAAGGGCCTAGCTTCTTTGGTTGAGTTGGAACATAGCACTCAACATTCATTAATTGTGAAGCAGAAAGTTTGGCAGAATGGTGGAACTCCCAAGGGATTCAGGATGGAACTCTGCAAAGATCCAAGTAGTGTTACAGATGAAATCCCAGTGATCTTCTTTAATAAGCACATAATCTATATGCCTTAAAGACACCACTTTTATAAAATGGTCATGAGAATGTCTAGAAAGAATACACACTTTGGCCCAGATAAATTCATGTCACAAATTAAAGTCACAAACTAGGATTGCTCATTGTTTAGGAAATGCCAGCCTCAGTTTTAAGTTTTCTGTGGATAAAATTCATTTGAGTATCTTATCTCTCACTCCTCTCTTCCAGGCAATCAAGACTTGTTCCACTTTGCATTTTTATATAAAATTTGTGTGTCCCAAGAGGGTTTTAACTGAATATATTTGCATGCAACATACACTATAGGCACCTAGACATGATGAAGGTTTTGTTAATAAGCATTTCTAATACAAGGGATATTTTCTGCTGTGCGCCTAGCCTTTCAGAGTAACTCAGAGCAGGCCTACTGTATCCTGTATATGGGTTTAGTTATTCCAAGGGCAGATTCCAGGGAAATTCCAGAGTATTGCTCACCCCTCCAGATGCATCATAAGTCCAGGGGACTCCCAGAATCATTCTGCCTACAAGTGTTCTTCAGAAAAGAACTAGCACCTCCCCTTTCTCTCTAGCTTGCTCCAAAGCAGTTTTGAACCCACACTCTGTCATTCTGTCTCTATCACAGTCCTTATCTGGATTCCAGAAGCTGCAGGAGAGATCTTTATGGCCCCACTATTTGGGTTTCCACAAAATATGAATGGCCAAACTCAACTAGCAGAGAGGCATATTTAATTCAGGGGGCAACTGCAAGATCCATTTCACCAATCTTAGAAACTCTTTCTCTCAAACTCCCCTGGTGGTCCAGTGGTTGTGATTCTGTGCTTCTAACACGGGAAGTGGAAATTTGATCCCTGATTGGGAAACTAAGATCCCACATGCCACGTGGTGTGGTCAGGAAAAAAAAAAAAAGAAACCAAAAAAAAGAAAAAAGGAACTTCTCTCTCCTCTGCCATTCTTTTGGATGATTAGTCTCTGACTACAAAATGGTGTAAGTACCTAGGTATTTTGGATAGAGTTTGGGCAGGAAGTCCCATCTGTAATCAAACTTCCATTAAATAAAGTTAAATAAAATACTGAGGTGGAGAGGTAAAGGAGAAATGAAGGGAAAATTAAACTCCTAAATTTAATCAAACTGTAAATCTCCAATCTTACTTCTAGTTAAACAGTCTCATATACTGATTCAAAATGAGTTTCACATCTTTTTTTTTTTTTGCTCAGCCCTGAACTGCAAATGCTAATATGAGAGACAAGTTTTATAGATCAAAAGGGAAGGAAAAGTTCTGGAAAATTTGGAGTTGGTTGTACCTAATAAAGGAGATCAGTCCTGGGTGTTCATTGAAGGACTGATGCTGAAGCTGAAACTCCAATCCTTTGGCCACCTCATGTGAAGAGTTGACTCACTGGAAAAGACCCTAATGCTGGGAAGGATTGGGGGCAGGAGGAAAAGCGGACGACAGAGGATGAGATGGCTGGATGGCATCACCAACTCGATGGACATGAGTTTGAGTAAACTCCGGGAGTTGGTGATGGACAGGGAGGCCTGGCGTGCTGCGGGTCATGGGGCCGCAAAGAGTCAGACACGACTGAGCGACTGAACTGAATGAACTGAATTTTTATTGAAGATCCTGATTTACAAAATCTATTCTTCTAAACAGACTTGAATTTACCCATTCTTAAGTTTTTTTTTTTCTCCCTAAGATTAGAGACATGTTTTAAATGTAGCCCTCCCGTTTCCTCCCATTCACCTACATTGTGTAAAGCATTTTTAAACTTTAGAGGTGGCTGATTGAAAAAAAATGGTGTGTGGTGTGTGTGTCTATATAGACAGTCCCCAACTTACAATGGTTCCACTTAACGATTTCTTGACTTTATGAGTGTGAGAGCAGTGTGCATTTAGTAGGAACCATAGTTTGACTTTTGGCTTTTCCTGGGCTAGTGCCACAACACCCTCCCGTGATGCTGGACAGCGGTATCGAGCCGCGGCTCCCAGTCAGCCACACGACTGTGAGGGGAACGACCAACACGCTGAGAACTAGTCTGGACCCCACAGCCAGTTCTGTCTTAAAGTTTCAGTACTGTAGTCAATAAACTACATGAGACTTTGTGTTAGATGGGTGCCTGTCTGTTAGCTCATGTAAGCGTTCTGAGGCAGGCTGGGCTAAGTTATGATGTTTGGTGAGTGAAAGAAAAGTGAAAGCGTTAGTCACTCAGTTTGTATCTGACTCTTTGTGACCCCATCGACTATAGTCTGCCAGGCTCCTCTGCCCATGGAATTCTCCAGGCAAGAATACTGCAATGGGTAGCCATTCCCTTCTCCAGGGGATCTTTCAGACCCAGGGATGGAACCTGGGTCTCCTGCATTGCAGGCAGATTCTTCACTGTCTGAGCCACTAGGGAAGTTAGGTGTATTAAATCCATTTTTGACTTAGATATTTTCAACTTAAGATGAGTTTATTGGCATGCAACCCCATCATAAACTAAGGAAGATCTGTGTGTGTATGTGTAATATAAATGCTGCAAAATACATTTATATATGTAAAATAAATACTGTGTGTGTATATAGGGGCTTCCCTGGTGGCTCAAATGGTAAAGAATCTGCCTGCAATGCAGGAGAACTGGGTTCAATCCCCGGGTCAGAAAGATCCTCTGGAGGAGGAAATGGCAACCCACTCCAGTATTCTGGCCTGGAGAATTCCATGGATAGAGGAGACTAGCAGGCTATAGTCCATGAGATCCCAAAGAGTTGGACATGACTGAGGGACTTGAGTGTGTGTGTGTATATAATCTAGCTAGCTAGCTATACACTAATTATGTAGCTGATACTGTAAATGAACTGTGTTCTCCAAGTAGAACATAAAAGCAGCAACAATCTATACTGACAGAAAAGAAGTAAAGAAAATGGACACCGTTCCCATTTTTTTTTTAACTGCCAAGTGGTCTATATTATTCAGACTTAAAGAGGGAGTGTTTACTATTGATCATTAATTATGTACTCCAGTCATACCCTAAAAGCACTGTGGGAGAAATCACAACTTTGTCACCCTGAGTAAAAGAGAAACTGTTATCAACAGTCTGACACATTTTCCAGTAAAAGAAAAATCCAGTTGCCAACTACATATGGGTTCATTTTGGGCTCCTGGAAACAACAACACATCAGCATGTCTTATGAAACTCATGCACGGCTGTATATCATCACAGAAAAAAAAAATAATTGGTTTTCCTTGGAGTATCTCTAAGTTGATGTCATATTCAATAACCCTGTAGTTGAAAAATCTATATGTGATGGATGAAGTCTGGACTGTCTTTTGAGTTTAATTCCTCCCGTGCCAGATTCTCCAGGACCTGAGGTACCTGTTGTTCTGCGGTGAGTGCCTGCAGTGTTTAGAAAAGGCATCCACGTGCTACTCCTGCCGGATGAAGAACTATGGAAGAACAGCTGTCTCACGTGGACCTCAGCCTCCTTCCTCACTCTTAACCACGCCGCGGGAGCCCGGCTAACCTTGGACCCTGACGACGGGGTCAGTGCCTGGGTGTGGCTGAGTCAGCGCTGTGCCCCAGGCAGTGAGGCTGCTGGCATCTCCTCCTCGGGATTTGACGACTTTGGGGACTGCCCGAAATATACAGGCTTCCAAGGTGGGGTCCCAGGCGTGCTACCAACACAGCACCATCAGGAACGCTTCCTTATGAGACTGAGCACTACCTTTGTATATGCTGATGGATTGGGGGTTTGGGTTTAGCAGATGCAACCTGGCAGATACAGAATGGACAAACAGCAAGGTCCTACTGTCGAGCAGAGGGTGCTATATTCAATGTCCTGTGATAAACCACAGTGGAAGAGTGTGAAAAAGTATACATGCATCCTTCTACTTCCCTGTCTATCCATTCTACTAATTTTTGAGAGTTTGATATTGAAACTCCAACTAAAAATCTTCATTTATATACTTAAAAAATAATTGTAATATATAGTGGAACTATATGTAACCTTGTTCTGTATTTTCCAAGTCTCCTGTAAATGTGTTATCATACTTTAATAATTTAAAAAATTAAACAAAAAAGAATGTGTGTACATGTGTGTGTATATGTGTGTGTTTGTGTGTGTGTGTGTGTGTGTGTGTGTATCTATGTATGTATAACTGAGCCACTTAGCTATAGACTGGTAATTAACACAACATTGTAATTCAGCTGTATTTCAATAAAAATAACTTTAAAAAGAACATTTAGAGCTTTCTCTGGTCCTGGCAAAGAAAAAGCCAACCTTGATATATTTTGTGGGGCAACTGAATATGTTTTAGGCAAACAACAACTTTCTTCCTTCTTCTTTCTCTTCTTTAGTGAGCATCTCGTTTCATTTACCTTGGATAAATGAATCCAAACTTGGGCAGGGAATGCTGGTCAGCTGTCCTAGACTAGCCCAGCTCTGTGGTCCAGATGCCCCTGTATCATTATTGTTGCAGGTCTGGCCTTGGAGCTGACCTCGGGGCATGGCTGCTCCTGAGTCTGGGGATCCGGTTTCGTATGGAAGATCCCCTTTGGATGGAATCCAACCCGGCCTCCAGTTGTGGCCACACTTTGAAATCCAGATTTGTAACTGTGACCTGCAAGTTAATCTGTTTTTCTTGTATTCCGTTTTATGTTGGATAACCAACTACTATACATGGTTGAAAAGTGAAAGTGAAAGTTGCTCAGTCATGCCCGACTCTTTGTGACCTCATGGACTATATATTCCATGGGATTCTCCAGGCCAGAATACTGGAGTGGGTAGCCTTTCCTTTCTCCAGGGGATCTTCCCAACCCAGGGATCAAACCCAGGTCTCCCACACTGCAGGTGAATTCTTTACCAGCTGAGCTGCAAGGGAAGCCCAAGAGCAAAGTCCCAGCTGGCTGGTCTGCCCCTGATTTGTACTGTGTGTAATATAATCTTGATGAAGTTAATCCTATCTTTGCCCAGAAGACGAAGCTTTTAAATCATCAACAAGTTGGAGGTGAATAATTTAAAAATACTGTTTAAGTGAATTATTACTAATGAGAGAATAGACAAGGAAAACAGAATTTCCTTACCAATCAGCAGAGCTTCTTTCTCTGATTTTAAGCCTTGGCTTCTTTTCTCAGTGTTGTTCTCTCGGTCTTGGTTGACCAACGCAACTGTCAATACATTGATTTCCTGTAAAGTCAAAAAACAGAAACAGGTAGGTTTTTTGTGCATTCCGACAAAAGCAACGAGGTCTTTTAAAGTCTATAAAAGAAGTCACTGCTTCTATTTAAAACTGAAAATCAACTTTTATAAGTGGCTGACCTATTTACCCAAGAGTAGAAAAGTAATTCTAAAACTTAGGTTCCCAGCTACTCCTTCTGGTGAACTAAGTACTAAATAACTGCAAAAGTGGCACATTTTGTGCAAATTATGTTACTTTTGTTCACATTTTGATAAAACTCTGTTAGCACACACGCACAAAAAATTGACCATAGCTAACTTTAATACGTTTTGAAGTATGAAAAATTTTCCTGAAAAGCATATACAGACTGATTTACAATATTATGTGAGTAATTTGTGTCAGTATATGAGGACACAGGGCCTGTTGGGAAGGTCAGATAGAACTGGTAGGAGTGTTTAAGTTGAGTAAGTATATCCTTATACACAACTGCAAAAGGCAGATAAAGCAAAGGTTGGAAAATTCTTTTCTTTGAAAACTAAAAATGAAGAATTGTACAACAAGCTGGTACAGGAGGCTGCACTATTTTTAGTTTTTTATATGGTCTTTTTAATTGAAAAAGAGAAAAAGATTTAACTCATACTGTCCCAGACTTGATATTAGGGCTCATAATGGGAATAATTTAATAGAAAATCAAGTTTAATGATCGGAGACCTGTATATATAGGATGGCAGAATCATTAGGGTAGTTGAGTCTTGCTGGAGGGCAATTTCTCACTGAAAGATGCATCACAAAGATGGGCTAGCCCACTGATAAAGAATTAAGGATAGTGGCTTCCCGGTGGCTCAGTGGGAAAAAAAGAAAAAATTCCACCTGCCAATGCAGGAGACATAGGTTCAATCCCTGGTCAGGGAGGAACCCACATGCTGTGGAACAATTAAGCTTGTGTGCCACAACGATTGAGCCTGTGATCTAGAACCCCGGAGTTGCGACTACTGAGCCTGCACTCCACAACAAGAGAAGTCACTGCAATGAGAAGCCCGCTCATGGCAACTAGAAAGTAGTCCTCGCTCTCCACAACTGGAGAAAAGCCCATTCAGCAATGAAGACACAGCACAGAAAAAACAAAACAAAATGAAAAAAAAATACAAACTGTCACCTTAAAAAAAAAATTAAGGACACTGTTTCCATTAGAGGATGGATTCTGTCAGAAGGACAGAGGATAAGGAGGGAGGGACAGAGGACGACTTAGACGGTTTGGCCAGTGTTCCCAGGATTGGAACTGGTTATAGGATAGATATTTAGCTAACCTTTATACATTATCAAAGCTGGCCAGATAAAAGAATATAGGAAATTGTTAGGAGCATGATGAGTCAGTCTGTAAAGAGCACACCCCCACCTGAAGGCATTCAAATTAAGAATGATCCAGGGCAAGTCTGGAACCAGTTAGACACAAAAGGTCATGAGAATGACAGGTGCTCTTATACTTGCACAGAAGGGATCTTGGAAACCAGTCCCAGCAGAAACACAATCCAGAACTTGGAAACAATAAACCCAAAGGTTTATGTAGATGAGATGAGAACACTTGACAAAGAAGAGTCACAGGCAATTCGTTCTGTGATGAAGTAAGCGTTTTAAGGGCCAGTAGAGATGTGAGAATTTTCCACAGCTTATTGTGATCCACACAGTCGAAGGCTTTGGTGTAGTCAATAAAGCAGAAATAGATGTTTTTCTGGAACTCTTGCTTTTTCAATGATCCAGCGGATGTTGGCAATTTGATCTCTGGTTCCTCTGACTTTTCTAAAACCAGCTTGAACATCTGGAAGTTCATGGTTCACGTATTGCTGAAGCCTGGCTTTATTGACTATGCCAAAGCCTTCGACTATGTGGATCACAATAAACTGTGGAAAATTCTGAAAGAGATGGGAATACCAGACCACCTGACCTGCCTCTTGAGAAACCTGTATGCAGGTCAGGAAGCAACAGTTAGAACTGGACATAAAACTACAGAATGGTTCCCAATCAGGAAAGGAGTTCGTCAAGGTTGTATATTGTCACCCTGCTTATTTAACTTATATGCAGAGTACATCATGAGAAATGCTGGGCTGGATGAAGCACAAACTGGAATCAAGATTTCTGGCAGAAATATCAATAACCTCAGATATGCAGATGACACCACCCTTATGGCAGAAAGCGAAGAACTAAAGAGCCTCTTGATGAAAGTGAAAGAGGAGAGTGAAAATGTTGGCTTAAAGCTCAACATTCAGAAAACTAAGATCATGGTATTTGGTCCCATTACTTCAAGGCAAATAGATGGGGAAACAGTAGAAACAGTGAGAGAATTTTCTCGGGCTCCAAAATCATTGCAGATGGTGACTGCAGCCATGAAATTAAAAGTCGCTTACTCCTTGGAAGGAAAGTTATGACCAACCTAGATAGCATATTAAAAAGCAGAGACATTACTTTGCCAACAAAGGTCCCTCTAGTCAAGGCTATGGTTTTTCTAGTGGTCATGTATGGATGTGAGAGTTGGACTGTGAAGAAAGCTGAGCGCCGAAAAACTGACGCTTTTGAACTGTGGTGTTGGAGAAGAGTCTTGAGAGTCCCTTGGACTGCAAGGAGATCCAACCAGTCCATCCTAAAGGAGATAAGTCCTAGGTGTTCATTGGAAGGACTGATGCTGAAGCTGAAACTCCAATACTTTGGCCAGCTCATGCGAAGAGTTGACTCATTGGAAAAGACCCTGATGCTGGGAGGGATTGGGGGCAGGAGGAGAAGGGGACGACAGAGGATGAGATGGCTGTATGGCATCACCGACTCGATGGACATGATTCTGAGTAAACTTCGGGAGCTGGTGATGCACAGGGAGGCCTGGCGTCCTGCGATTCATGGGGTTGCAAAGAGTGGGACACGACTGAGCGACTGAACTGAACTGAAGAGACGTATCAAGAAAGAGAATGGATCAACATTAACCAGGATGATGACGGTGTTATTTAAGAGAAATATAAATAATCAACTTCAGGGCTGAGTGGAAACAGTGTCTTTGAGAAGGGGTGTTCTGTTAATAGCCTGGATGATGACTGGGGCTGAAGGAGATCGTCGAGCAGAGTTTAGCAGATAACAGACCCACATTAACTGCCAAAGCTGAGTGGTGTCCTGGGGCATCACACAGCTGAGCATCCAGGTTGTTGGGGGAATATGGACCACAGAGGGCAGGCAGCAGGTCAGAAACCAGCAAGAAGAGGCAAGGGTGGGCCAGTCTAAGGCCCATGAAGAGCACTCTAAGGCACCTATCCTCATGTCCAAAGACAGAGTCATAAAAGGAAGGGACTTTGAGCAGCCTCCAATAAATGTGGCTCAGTCAACAAGGAATCAGATGTGCCTCACCAGTGACTGTTGCTTTGATGTCTGTTTTAGGGTAGGATACATGAGGTTGGAAAACTGAAAGTCCTGGGATCACCTTTCTGTGGAGGTATTTCTTCAGACTGAAAACTGCAGCCTATGCTCTGCTCTTAGTATAAAATCCATGCTTTAAGTCTAAATCCTACTCTGACTTTAGGAGTTTCATATTCTCTACTTAGGATGTTACAACTTATCAATTTAGTAATTGGGGAACATCTACCGCAACACAGGATCATAGGTTAGAAAGACGTAGGCCCATTTCTTAAAAAAATTAACTGTTCTTGTTCATTTCCACCCCAAATCTCTGGAATATAGAAGGAACTTTCACCATCAGAAACATAAAATTGTTGTTCAGTCGTTCAGTCCTGCCTGACTCTTTGCGACCCCATGGACTGCAGCATGCCAGGCTTCCCTGCCCTTCACCAGCTCCCGGAGCTTGCTCAAACCCATGTCCATTGAGTCGGTGCTGCCATCCAGCCATCTCATCCTCTGTCATTCCCTTCTCCTCCCACCTTCAGTCTTCTCCAGCATCAGGGTCTTTTCCAATGAGTCAGCTCTTAGCATTAGGTGGCCAAAGTATTGGAGCTTCAGCCTCAGCATCAGTTCCTCCAATGCATATTCAGGACTGATTTCCTTTAGGATGGACTGGTTTGATCTCCCTGCAGTCCAAGGGACTCTCAAAGGTCTTCTCCAATGCCACAGTTCAAAAATATAAATTCTTTGGCACTCAGCCTTCTTTATGGTTCAACTCTCACATCCATACATGACTACTGGAAAAACCATAGCTTTGACTATACAGACCTTTGTTGGCAAAGTAACGTCTCTGCTTTTTAATACACTGTCTAGGTTTGTCATAGCTTTTCTTCCAAGGAGCAGGTGTCTTTCAATTTCATGGCTGCAGTCACTGTCTGCAGTGATTTTGGAGCCCAAGAAAATAGTCTCTCACTGTTTCCATTGTTTCCCTATTTGCCATGAAGTGGAAAATAGAATTTGTATCTTTTATCCCATACAAATTCCTTATCCTGACAGATGTAATTTGCCCTTAAGAATTACAGGTCTACTAGTGAAGGTGTTCCAGGTGCTTAAGAGAGTGAAAACTGGATACAGTAAGTGCAGATTGGGTTAGGAAGTAAGAGAGGTTATCAAGGACAAATTGCTAATGGTGTACAGAGTATATACTAGGAAGGAAACATTAGGATGGGGATCAAGAGTTTCTTCACAGTGAGATCAATAGGATTATGAAATAGTATTCCAAGGGCAGTGGCAAGAACACCATTCACTTGGCACAGTCAAAAAGCACTCCAGACTAGAAAATGAACAATAAGTAACAATCCTGCACTTGGCAGGAGAATGAGTAAGATTATCTAATAAATCTTTTCGCCGTCTACCTTTTAACTCTAATTTCTGTGACACTTACAGGGAATCATCAAAGGGCTGGAAGAAGAGGTTTTCAATAACTGGAAACTACAGATATCATGGAGGACTTTTTCAGACTTCTGAAAGGTTAGCTACTCAAAGGCAGACATTTCTCCTTTAAGAATCCTTGTCAATTACTTTAAGAGATGGTCAAAGTAATTTACCCATTTAGAGAAGCTCTTTTTCAATAATTTACTGAGCTAGGATCATGCTTTGCTGTTTTGTTTTTGTTCTCCTCCACCTACCAAGCCCCTAAGAACCAAGTACATGACTTCTTTAGCCTTATAAAATCCTCCTGTTACTCCTTTCATTTCATTATTCTTGTGACCTCCTTAACTTTCATGCTAATTTCTTTCTACCACAAAGTTTCTCAAATACATGGTGTATACCCACTGTGGCTACTGCCTCACCACCTGGAATCAAAGTATCCATTGAACTGCTTATATATTTCTCAGTCTTTGTACCATGTGATATTTGACATCACTCACTCATCCCTTCTTAAACACTCTGCCTCACTTGCTTCTGTTACGTAAGAAGTCCTGGTCTTTTTCTTCCTAATTTTTAATTTCATCTTCATTGGCTTTTTCATTCCCTCTGTTGGCCCAGGGGCTTCCCTGGTGGCTCAGATGGTAAAAAATCTGTCTGCAATGTGGGAGACCTGGGTTCAATCCCTGGGTCGGGAACATCCCCTGGAGAAGGGAATGGCAACCCAGTCCAGTATTCTTGCCTGGAGAATTCCATGCACAGAGAAGCCTGGTGGGCTACAGTCCATAGAGTCACAAACAGTTGGACACGACTGAGCAACTAATCCCTGCCGACCCAGTACACATGGATAAAATGGTTACTTTCTTGTACTCTAACTGCGGTACTTTTGCCAAAGCTCAATCACCACTTTTTCTTCTCTATTTCCTTTGATCAGAGTTCTTTCATTCTCCTGGGTTCATCTATCATCACAGTTCGCGCTTTAACTTCTGTTCCTTATCATCAATTGACCCCTGGGCTTGCTTGCTTTATCACTTCCCATTTCAAATTCGACATGAAAGGTGGGGGGCTTCTCTGGTGACACAGTGGATAGGAATCCACCCGAATCCTGGGTCCAGGAAGATTTCACATGCTGTGGAGCAACTCAGCCCATGTGCCCCAACGACTGAGCCTGTGTGCCCTGAGAGCCGCACACCGCAACTGCTGAGCCCACGTGCAGCAACTCAGAAAGCCCGCACACCTAGAGCCCTGCTCCGCAAGAGGAGCCACCGCAGTGAGAAGCCCCTGCCCTGCAAGGAAGAGGAGCCCCCACTTGCCACAACTAAAGAAAGTCTGGGTGCCGCAACAAAGACCCGGAGCAACCAAATAAACAAATAAAAATAAATAAATTCAAAAAGGAGAGCTGGTTGTGAGGTGGTAGAAGGCACACTACCTGCTTATGTTTCAGTCCTGGCTCTTCCACAAACAGTGAGTTGACCTTGGGTAAGGAAAGCAACATCTTCAAGCCTTGGATCAATAGTCTAAAAATGAGGGTGCTGGAGAGGGTCCATCATCTCTGAATATATGCATCATGGAAGCCCCATCAGCTCGAAATTAACTAGGAGCAGATCTCTAGAATTCCCAGTCTATTACTTCTTTATTCTGTTTTATAATATAGGACTTCTATTTAAAGCTTCATTTAAAGGGATATCCTCATTTTTATTAAAAAATTTTTTATTATTCTTTATAAAGTCCATTATTGTCTGAAAAATTAATGTAAATGCATATTCTATGCAAAATAACATGATTTCAGAATAGAAAAAAGAGGCATTTTTTAAGGCGAAATTCTTACCCCCAGAATACTCTCTGCACTTAACCATCTGGTAAAACTCTGAGGAGGAGTGTGTGTCGGGGGTGGGGGTCAGGATAGCAGTTGAAATAACTTAATAAGTATTTGCCTTTTAAAAAACAGTGCAGAAAGGGTTCAAAAAAGCTTAAAATATGTGCAGACTGACTTTAGAGGGTAAGAAAGTAACAGTATATGACAGAATACATCCATTAGGAGGAAAACACAGTTCAAAATTCATAAGAAGTAATTAACATTTCTTTAAATAAGTGAAAGCAAAGTAAATTCAGTAGATAATAGTAACTACAAAATATAAAACGATTCAGTACATGACAGCAAGATATGTTTCAGTTACATTATTATGTTCCCCTCTAATTATTTAATCTGGAATAAAAGTCAGTGTTCTCACCTCACACCAGTCAGAATGGCCATCATCAAAAAATCTACAAGCAATAAATGCAAGGGAGGACGTGGAGAAAAGGGAACCCTGTTGCACTGTTGCTGGGAATTTAAATTGGCACAGCCACTATGGAGAGCAGTGTGGAGGTGCCTTAACAAACTAGGAATAAAACTACCGTATGATCCAGCAATCCCACTCCTGGGCATATACCCTGAGAAAACCACAATTCTAAAAGATACACGTACCCCAGTGTTCACTGCCGTACTATTTACAATAGCCAGGACATGGAAGCAATCTAGATGTCCACTGACAGATGAATGGATAGAGCAGCAGTGGTACATACATACAATGGACTATTACTCAGACATAAAAAGCAAAGCCTTTGAGTCAGTTGTAGTGAGGTGGATGAACCTAGAACCTGTTATACAGAGTGAAGTAAATCAGAAAGAGAAAAACAAATGCTGTATAGTAACACATGTATATGGAATCTAGAAAAACAGTACTGATGCACCTATTCACAGAAGAGAAATGGAGATGCAGACACAGCAGAGGAAGAGGGTAGGATTAACTGAGACAGTAGCACCGACATATAATATACACAACCACGTGTAAAACAGGTAACTAGTGGAAAGTTGCTCCACGACACCGGGAGCCCAGCCCGGCACTCTGATGGCCTAGAGGGCTGGGATGGGAGGGGGAGGGAGGCTCCCGAGGGAGGGCATATATGTACACGGATAGCTGATTCTCATTTCTGTACTGCAAAAACCAGCACAACAATGCAGAACAATTATCCTCTAATTAAAAAAAATGAAAATAAAATAAAATAAAATGAAAAGACTGCATCCTTTGGAATGAGTGGAATGTCCTTATTTTAAAAATGTGTGCATCCAGATCCCTCCTGATGTGGTGCTTCTTCTAAAATTCTGTAATGTCTAAATTCTAAAATGCCCAGTTCACCTCACCTGTCGGGACTGCGTTTTCTTCTAACTCTTCTCTTTCATTAGTAGCACCATCACTCTTCCACTTGCAGACCCTTGGGTCACCCTCTCCTACCCCCGTAGACCTTTCCAGGCCAGAATCCTATCAAGTATCCGTGAAATCTCTCATGCTTCTTTCCCGGCTCCACTCCCAGGGCTCAACTCTCAGTCCACGCCATTTCTTACTTGGACCACAGCAGGGACCTCCTGCTTTGTCTCTGCGTCTGGTTTCTCCCTCTTCAAGCTGACCTTCTATGGTGTTACCAGATCGGTTTGCTAAAATGCCACTTTCATCTTGTCAATCTCCACTTTAAAATTCAGATGCCTGGGGACTTTCCTGGTGGCTTAGTGGCTAAGACTCTGTGCTCCAAATGCTGGGTTCGATCCCTGGTCGGGGAACTAGATCCCACATGCTGCAACTGAGATCCAGCGGAGCCACATAAAAACAAAAATTAAAAAAAACAAAAAAAACTTCAGATGCTTTCTGATAACCTGTGCAAGAATGCCAGGCTGAGCCCGGCATTTTGGATTCAGTCCGGTTCTTACAGCCTCTCTTCTTTAGATGGGAGGTCCAGATACATTTTTAGAAAACCCTCTTCTCTTTTCTTCACCACCTCCTACATGTATTTTTATACACAGTACACATCCCGTATCTCTTGGCAGCGTTGATTCCAGGCAATTTGTAAGTTTCCCTTATCTCAACACATTTCCTGTGTCACTTGGTGTGGCAGCTGCCCACCTGTACATTTGGCATAAACTGAGGATTCACCTGTGTTTGTTTCTGCAAAACTGCCAACTCCTGCAGGGCACTCACGTATCCCAGCAAATGAGGCAGCCTGGCCAAGTGGGACCTGTGTTCTGATTCTGTCCCCATTATTTACGTACTGGATAACTTTAGGCAGGGTGTCTCTGAACTGTCTTTCACATAAACCATGGAGAACAGTGTATGCCTATCCCTCCGGGGTGCTGTGAAGACCAAATGTCATATGTGAAATGGTGCTTTTGAAGACTATAACTTTCTAGGAATACTGCGCCATCACTGTTATTAAGACCATTATTTCCTTTTATTATTCTCAAGACTGACTGGATACAGAACAGGTGCATAACACCTACGTGGGGTACTCCATCTATGGGAGAATTCTGTATAAGACCCTGGCTACAATTACAGAAAAGCATGTAAGCAAAAGTGACAGACTGTAGCAGGGTTCGAGCTGTATGTATTTTCTGTTTTCTTAATGTTCTGTGGCACCCTTACTATCCTGCTATCCTATGACTTAGAAAGAAATAAAAAGACGCCAAGGACATATAGCTGCCGTTCTGAAGAGCTGTATGCAAGCCCAGTTGGCAGCTGATTACTGAATAACACAGCAAATGGCATCCGCCTGCCCTCGCCACACACATCTGAAATAAGGAGACCTCCACCCCGTGGTCCTCCAAGAGCTACCAGTGCACGGTGAGTGAGAGTCGTCAAGACTCGCCTGGTTAAGAGTCACCGCGTGGCCTCCCCACTGCCAACACCATGCACTAAGACTCTGGTTCCTTCTCTGCCTCCTGTGTTCTGTGTTTGTGCCTAGGCCTTAATTGCAGACATCACACTCCATGAAGTCAGGGGCCCTGCAGACAACAATCAAGATGCCAATCAGCTACTTCAGCAGCCTTTACTTAACCCTTTTTCAAAATACCAAAGCAGTCCATCAAGTGCCATGCCAGTCTCTAGCAAACTTCAGCTAGTTCTCACAAGAGTAGAACCACGGTCAGGGAGGAAGAATGGATACTTCTCCTGCTTTTCTTTATGAGCCAGTGACTAAGATGGTTATCCAGCAGGTACCCCGTGGCTGATAAATGAAGTATGACCCATAAACAATGGCCTGGAATAGTGAAAGGATATCCCCAGGTGGCGCAGTGGTAAAAGAATCTACCCGCCAATGCAGGGCACACAGGAGACAGAGGTTCCATCCCTGGGTCGGGAAGATTCCTTGGAGGATGAAATGGCAACCCACTCCAGTGTTCTTGCCTGGAAAATCTCACGGGCAGAGGAGCCTGGTGGGCTACAGTCCACGGGGTTGCAAAGAGTTGGCCATGACTAAGCGCACACACACAGAACGGTGGGAAAATGGTGGATTCAGACACAGAAGACTGGTTCTAAGTGCCACTCACTTGCTGTGTGCCCTCATTTCATTATTTCTCTTTGTTAAAAGTGGGCTTTGCAGCAGGTGAACCCTACAGTCTCTTCTTGCCCCCAGATTTCACCTCTGCCCTGTGCCCTTTTCCCTGACTTGGAGCTTCCATCCGAGTAAGACAGCCAGCTTGGTACTGACAATATATACTTACCCTGGATTTCAATGCCAATGAAAATTAGAGAGAAAAGAAAAATAAGAGGGAGGGAAAAAAAACATTTAAAAATCAAACGGATGGGAAAAGGATTGTCGAGAATGAGTAGCTGAGTACACTTCAAAATTCCTTATGGTTCAAGGGAATGTAAGAATGGACCGATCCCCAAGAGTGAACATGATGGCAGGAATTTTCTGTGGCTTAGAAGTTCCAAGGCCCCACTAATCTTACCAGTAGCTGAAGCTTGGTACTACCAGTCCTGAGGGTCAGGGCCCCCTACCCACCTTTGCTCAGCAGCCTTTGATGTCCAGGGTCTGCAAAGGGGAGCCTCAGAGAGACCATCTGAGAGCAGATGTGTGGCTCCTTCCCTCAGCCAAGAGGCAGGGATTCATCGCAGCACCAGTTCATTTTCTGTGCCGGGATGTTCCACCTCACTGGGTTTCAATGGCCGGACTTAGACCCAGAGGGCATGCATCATGTCCTAAGACACCTAAAATATTTTCTAAGATTTCCAATTGCAAAGATTAAAACTGGTGAGAACTGATTAAGAAATCAGCTGAAACTCCAGTCCTTTGGCCACCTGATGTGAAGAGCTGACTCATCTGAAAAGACCCTGACGCTGGGAAAGATTGAAGGCAGGAGGAGAAGGGGATGACAGAGGATGAGATGGTTGGATGGCATCACCGACTCAATGAGTTTGGGTGGACTCCGGGAGTTGGTGATGGACAGGAAGACCTGGCGTGCTGCAGTCCATGGGGTCGCAAAGAGTCAGACACGACTGAGTGACTGAACTGAACTGTACTGACTGGTTAAGAAAGAGAAAACTCAAGGTAGTTTAGTTACTTGAGATAAAGCATTTCTCCCGGTGGCTTTCTTTCTAGATCATTCTAGTGATATTTATTTAATAAACACAGACAGTGCTTACTCTGTGTAGGCAGTATTATAAGAACCTCATGGGGACTTCCCTGGTGGTCCAGTGGCTAAGACTCTGCACTCCCAGGTTTAATGCCTGGCCGGGGAACTAGATCCCACATGCCATAACTAGAACGATCCCACAACCGCAGTGAAGACAGGAGATCCCGTGTGCCACGACTAAGACCCAGCATAGCCAGATACAGAAATAAATAATTTAATGAAGAACTTTACAGACAGGAACTCATGCAATCCTCCTCAGGAAGACTGAGCCCTCGGAGGTCAGTACTGCCACACTGTCATTTTACAGATGAGGCAAACGAGGACTGGAGCGGCTGAGGACTTGTGTTAGACCACACAACCAGTAAGGAGCAGACTGGATGTGAACCCATGCTGTCTTCCTCTAGAGTCTTAACCACGGTACTGGGTTGCACCTCTGGCCCTTGTCAATTGCAGAATGCCTGTTGAGTCCTGGGCCCCCATCCCCTCTGCCATCAGTCCTGGCCCACCGGGGAGTCAGCAGGGGCTCTAGGCTGGCCGATGAGTGGTGGCTCGGGGGCCACTGCGAATGCAGAGGGGAGCAGGGCAGAGAGCCGTGGTCCCGGGTTCCCCCCGCTGGCTCGGGAGCAGGGTTAGCAGGCACGGGCCTGGCTCTCTATTGCTATTAGGACAAGTGACTTGTAACCACGGTCCATGCAACAGGGAAGGGCTTCAAAGGCAGCACACTGGGGCCAGTGAGGAGGAGGAAGACACTGCACGCATGCCCTCCTGGTTTGGAAGATGTGTGTGGGGGAAAGCTGGGGTCAGGGCGTGCTCCAAAGACCAAGGGAGGGCCGTGGATGGGACTGGCCAAGAGAGGGGAGAGGCTCGGGTGGGGGAACACGGGGGAGCCCCAGACACACTCCGGGCAAGTTGAGGTGATGGGACAAGACAGAAAAGCGGGGGATACAGAGGCCATTCTACAGGAAGAATGGGGACTTCCCTCGTGTTCCAGTGGTTAAGACTCTGTGCTTCCAGTGGAAGGGATATGGGTTCAATCTCTGGTTGGGGAACTAACATCCCACCTGCCATGCCTGGCCAAGAAAATACAAAAGAAAAAAAAAATGACAAAAAAAAAAAAAAAAAGGATGAACAGATTGTGTGTGTGTGAAGCAGAAAGTCTGGGCAACTAGCAGAATGATACTAGAATCAGAGGTCACAAAGAATGAGAAGGACTGGCTCCAGTAGTTGAGAAATACTGGAGGTAGCTGGAAAGTTAATACTTAAACACACAATGAAAGCACTCATAATAAATACTCAAAATTAACTCTGTACTACTGTCTAAATCCTGGAAAGGTAGCTGAAAGTAGAGGTCCTGAGCTCAGGACAGCATCTGGGCCGGGAGCGGCTCTCCAGCCCACCCTCCGTCTCCGCCTCCCACAGGTGACAGCTGCCACCTGCTGCATCCCCGCCATCCTCCGGTGTCTCTGCCAGGACTTCACGCGACCGTGCCACCTGCAGTCATCTCTCTACACGGGCACAGTGTCCTCCGGGGCTACACGGTCCTCTGCAGACAGCTAAAATCTGCAATCAATATTTTTTTTTAAAAGAATAAATAGTAGACTTGGTAATCTTTGTTGAGTTAAATCAAGCAAGTCTGTTATTACATAGAGAGGAATATATTTTGTAGGTGAAATTGACTGGCAGTCATAGGATCAGGTCAGTACCGCTGGCCAGGGGTGATTTACCAGGAGTCTGCTGGTGTTCAGTTGCTAAGTTGTGTCTGACTCTTTGTGACCCCGTGAACTGCAGCTCGCCAGGCTTCTCTGCGCTTCACTATCTCCCAGAGTTTGCTCAAAGCCCTGTCCTAGACTGGAAGTTTAATGAGAAGAGAAAAAAAAACAACGCAGTTGCTTTGGGTATTTTACATCCTTTGGTCCCTAAATGCATTTGTTCTGGCATCATTTTAAAGAAAAATAATTTCTTTACTATTTTAGATTCGGTCAGTACAAAGTTAATTTTGAGTTTGTATCTGTCATTTGTGCTTTCAATATGTTTTAAAGTATTAACATTTTTGGGAGGTCACATTATAAGCTTATAACTCTTTTCTTTCTTTTCCTTTTTAAAATTTAAGACAGTTCTCGAGTTCACTTTAATTTTTAAAACATTTCTTGGCTTTCTCATTACAGATATATATGTATTTATAAATAAACACATATTTTTAATATAGAACATTGACAGAATATAGAGTTTAAAAAATAACTGGAATTCTACTACCCAGTTATAAGCACTATTAACAGTTATCTTACCTTTAATATTTTACATATAGCCCTCCTCCCAAATACATACACACGTATATTTACTATCATATAATATACATACACACATGAATGCATATATATATAGTTGTGTGTATATATATAGTTCAATTCTTTTTTTAATCTATTTTTTAATTGAAGGATAGTTGCTTTACAGAATTTTATTGTTTTCTGTCAAACATAAACATGGATCAGCCATAGGTATGGGATTATCCCACAAATACTTTTAATAAGAGAACTCTCACAGGGGAGAGTAATTTCAATTTTGTGATGTTTTCCATTAAATACTAAGAGCATACTGCTGCCTGGATCACAGCTTAATTGCGGCCATCACAGTTCACACCAAGCTTAGACTGTGGTCTCAAGCTGGTGATTAGATGCCTTTCTTTTGGCATAGTTTTGTGACAGCCACATTAAATGAAACTGATGTAAAAGAAAAATAACTCTCTTGTCTTCCTTTAACTCCATCCAGTAAAGCACAGGTTGCAGGATTTTATTTTACTATATGCTGCTACAGATGTTGCCAAATGAAAAAAAAAATACCCTTGATCTCAGAAACAGCTGTGTATTTCTCTTCAATACGTAAAAAATGTAACCCCTACTACTGTATCTATGCAAGTCCACACCCTTCATAGCCTGAAAAAGTACTGACATGAAAAATCTCCTTAACCAATAAAAATGGAACAGCAAACAGAAGAAAGTAAAGCGAAATACTTCTAAATGTATGTATGTGCATCCAGAATTGGTCAGCTTGATTCATCTTGTATGATACTGACTCTACTGCTGGTACAGATTAATTGTATTATGGCGCTCTTGGCATGTTATTTTCCCAGTCCATTTCTCAGTATGACATTTCTTATTTTTCTCCGCTACCAGCACCCACTATCATAATTTTCACCTGCTGAGTTTACGTTACTAATGATAATATTAAAATTCAGAGTTTTTTTTTGACCTTTATAGAGGTAAATTAGGTCATGAGAATAGACGGGATGCAATCTGATAAACGGGAAAGAGAGACATTTAATTATTATTAAAGTAAGATCAAATTCCACAGGGTTTGCCAGCCATACTGTGAGATCTCAATAAACATTAAAGCGTCTCCCCTCCCCCATGCACCAAAATCCAATTCTCTCTCCTCAGGGCCTCCCGGCATACACCAGCTCTGAGAAATACTCCAAGAATGAAGTGGTCTGGATTGCTGATGCATGGTGCGTGATGGATGTAGAATTTGGAATCCTCTGAATTAGAAAAATAATGGCACTGATGATAATACTAATAGTTAGCCCTTGCCAAGCGCTTGGTAGCTACCAGGACCCAGTCCTGCTATCCTCTCTGCTTTACAGATGATAAAATCGAGGCACAAATTAGTGAATTAGTTTCCTAAGCTCACATAAAGTGGTGGCTGTAAGACCGAGCTCCAGGGAGTCAGCCTGTCAAGCTATTAGTCTATACCGCCCTTTGTGCAAGTTACTTCTCAGAGAATCATAACCTCTGGACTTTGCTCAAGTCTATTAATCCCAGCCCAAGGCCCTTCCCTGCTGAGAGGACTGAAGCCCGGGTTTGGGGTTCCCCTTTCCAGCATCTGCTGTCTCCACAATGGGCCATGGGCTCCCTGAGGACGGTGACTGGGCTGCAGTCACGCGCGCTCCCAGCGCCCAGCACCGTGTCTCGGACACTACCCTGCCCATCATGTGGACTTGGGTGGACACAGGAGCGGCTGGCCGTGAGTCTACCTATCCTGTGTGTAGTCTCCGAACGGCTGTGACTTCTTATAAACCAGAATCTGGTGACTCTCAGCTGTATATTTTCCTTCTGGCGTTGAATCACAGCAAAGTTCAACCTTTAGACCTAAGTCTCTGGACACCTCAGTTGAGTATAATCCAATTCACTGAACCTCCACCACTCTCTTATCCATCAAATATGATTGAGCATCTACTATATGGTTGGTTTTGTGCTAGATCAGATTCAAAGATGGCTAACGGTGTTTCCTGAGTCTAGAGGATGGACAGGCACGTAAAATATATTAAAATACAGTGTGATGTAACTATGACAAGTGCTGGCCTTAGGGGCTGTGGAAGCCCATAGAAGCACTTAATCTGGACTGGACAGTAGGCAGTAGTTACCCAAAGCGTGGTCTGTAGATTGATGGCACCGGGAGCTTATTCAAGTGCAAGTTCTCAGACCTCAGCCCAAACCTTCCCAAACTCTAACTCTAAGGGGGGCCCACCAACCTGTGCTTTAAGAAGCCCTCCTTTTGATTCTGTTGCTTACTAAAGTTTGAGTAGCACTGCCTTAGGGAATATAAAATTCACAGAGGCGCTAACCATCAGGCAAGAAAACTTACACCAAATCAAATCTGTAAAATAAGAAAGCTGGATGAGCGATCCCTACTATTTCAATTCTACCTTTCACCGGGCAAGACTTCTGTACACATCTTACACTGAACTGCAGCAAAATGTGCTTAATCTCTGAGATCAGCTGCAGATCATATATAGAAGGAATCACCTAATCACGCCAAAGAGATTCACAGAGCTGTCTGAATCATGTCCATCAATCAATAAGTGTTATAAATGTATTATATTACAGATGTGCCTATGTACTAGGCTCATCACTATGTTAGGTTCTGGAACGCATACCTACATATTATAGGCCCTTAAAGCACTTACACCTGAGTTGAGGAGCCTATCATATCTGGGTTGTTCAGAATGTTTGAGACAATGATAAATTCTGTGGGAATAAGAAAAAGATGGTCGTTAACTTGGGCTGATCCCAAGAAGTGGGAATTCAGCTGGGCTTAAACAAGGTAGAATTTGCACTGCAGGCCCAAAGCATGACATGATAGATGGAGGAAAACTGAATTATCAATTAAAAAAAAAATCTAACTATTTAAAGTTTTTAATGAATGGTGCTGGGAAAGATTGAGGGCAGGAGGAGAAGAGGACAACAGAGGATGAGATGGTTGGATGGCATCACTGACTCAATGGACATGGATTTGGGTGGACTCCGGGAGTTGGTGATGGACAGGGAGGCCTGGTGTGCTGCCGTTCATGGGGTCGCAGAGTTGGACACAAATGAGCGACTGAACTGAACTGAATGAATGGTGCACCTGGCCACATCTGACCTGTTGACTAAAGTCATTTATGTAGGAGACCGGGTCAACAGTTACTCCCAGTAGCAGGCCAATAGTCATTTCTGTTCTGACCAAGGGGACCAGCCTGAGGATTGGTATGTAAAATGTCCAGGAGTCACACCCAAGCTTACAGTGGCGCAACATGCCATACTTGTGCACACGTGTGTCCGCGTGTGTATACATGTGGTGACAGAAGCAGGGAATTGCACGTGCACAGGTGTGGGGGCTTTACACAGGTCATACTTGCAGACCTCTGCCCTAGCTTCAAGTCCTCTTTCTCAAAGCTGGCATGGAAAGAAACTGTGCAGATTCTGAAAGTCTCATGAACATAAGCAGCTTATGAACATACACTGAACAGTTTGGAAACTGGCCAGACAAAGAAAGGCTCTCTGAGATCCCACAGGGAAGCTGACCTAACAATAAAAATGATGGCGATGCTGAGCATCACGGCCACAAATCTCTCCTACAAGGGCAGTTTCAGGGCTGGAAAAGCTGAGGCTTAGAGGATTTTCTAGGGGAGAAAAAAAAAGGAACAGAAATCTTAAAATAACAATGACAAACAAAACCTATTAAGTGTACAGAGGCTGTGAGTCTTTCTAGAGAGAACGTAAAATGTGAAGGCCCATCAGCAGGGGTGGATGGAAGCTTTCCTCCCCAGCTCAACATCTGCTCTGCCTGAATCGGGAAGACACGGAGGAGGGCGATGCAGGGGTTGGCGGGCAGAAGTTCTGAAATTTTGTGAGACCCTGAGTCAGGTTTAAAGCCACAAGCAGGAGGTGCGTGGCCTTCCTGAAGGTCTGGTTATGATGCCCGGTTCCAGGTAGCGACAGACAGGATGTCTGGCGCCCGGGATTGCAGGGTGGCCGCGTGTCCCTCTGGGCGGGGTGGGCAGGCTGGGAAGGAGGGAGGGGGTGCTGCATTTGGCCGTGAACTCATGGCTGGGGGCATGATTCTCACCTGTCAGGCCCTCAACAGGGTGGGGTGCAGGGGTGGGGGTAGGAAGGAGGAGCCTCTTTCAGAGCAAGAAGGGCTAGTGAGGCTGAAGGACTCACTTGCTGGCGGGTCGTCTGAAACTTCCAAGTCTGACCTTTACAGCCCCCTCCAGGAAGTCCTCCAGGATTGCAGCTGCAGATTAGCAACTAAGTTTTTTTGTTTTTGCCTGGAATTCCATGATAAACTTATTTTGGGGAAAGCTTCCATGATTTGGGCACATTTGTATGACGACGTACACCTTTGGTGAAGGCAGTTTGGCCAACTCAAGTCAGCAGGGACGGGTGTGGTGGTTGACAGCCCTTGCTCTTCTGGCTGTGGCCTTACAAGCGCTGGCAGCCACAGAAAGTGATGGAAACCTGGAAGAACTCTTCCTGTGGCGGTCTGTTCTGCCCCGCCTTCCCTTTTTTAGTTCTTTCCACCTACTTTTCTTCTTTGTCCTTTTCCTGCACATTTCCTCAAAGAAACGCCACGGTATCTAGTGAGTCATGTGGCACTGTGATGGATGAGGTCTGGAGATGAGCAGTGCGTGTGGAGAGAGAGAGGCTGACCGCCCTGCACAGAGCTCTAGAATCCTCTTGAGATCCCAGGAAGCACCGAGCAGGAGATCCTTGAGCGAGACCAGTGTCAGAGGCGGTGAGCATCTCATACTTCCCTTTCTCCTGGTCCCTGTGGTGAGCAGAGATCAAGACTGCAGAAATCACTGCAGGACGTTTAATATTCTAAAAACAACAATGAGGCTTCCCCTGTGGTCCAGGGGTTAAGGATCCGCCTCGCCATGCAGGCGAGGACCCACGTTCGATCCCTGGTCCGGGAGGATCCCACCTGCGGTGGGGTAACGGAGCCTGCGGGCCACGACTACTGAGCTTGTGCTCCAGAGTCTGGGGGCTGCAACTACTGAGCCCCCGGGCCGCAAATACCGAAGCCCGCAGGCCAAGAGTTCCACATCAAGAGAAGCCACCGTACTGCAAACAGAGAGGAGCCCTTGCTCGCCGCAACTAGAGAAAGTCTGCACACAGCAACGAAGAGCCAGTACAGCCAAAGATAAAAAAAAATAACAACAACAAACGTCGAGGAAGCCCTACGGCTCCTAAGAAACACAGAGAACTAGCAAGAGAGGATGCTCACCCCCTGGTGAAACCGTCGCCCAGCGTTTTCAGAGTCACTGATCCCAGTGACGTGCCAGCAGGAACGGAAGCAGCCTCAGAGAAGAAGGCGCCCCATGTTTCCCTACCATCTTCCAGAGGCCCCAGAACAAACCGCTTCCGGCCACCTTCTGGGCTCCTGGCTGTTTCCATAAATGCTCCTCAGCCTTCTTCCTGTTCTGTTCTGAGCAGCCCACCCAGCAGGGCTAAGCGGGATCTCCTGGGAGAAAGGGACTGAGCTCTCTGGGTTTATTAGACTTTACAATGATACTGCCTGCACGCAAGTCGTGTCTGTGTATTTCTGTCTGCATCTCTTGCTGATGCTTTGGAGTTTCCATGTACCTGCTGGGCCATCTTAGGAAAGAAAAGTGAATGTTCTATTTGGGCTTGGAACTCTTTTCGTCCTTTCACTTGAGCCTTCTTCTCAACTGCATGTATTCTCCTGAGACAGTGGACTGGCCTCATTTGTACCGGGGTGGTCTTGGTCTGAGGTCCACACAGAGAAGAGACTCTGCCCCCACCAGGCCACCAGGAAGATGGCCCTCTAGTTCACAGAACAAATTCCTCCAATAACATGTCTTCACCTCGTTCTTCTAAATCATTTATGAAGGCTATACAGTTTGCCTGTATCTTCAGAATGCAGACTTCTTTTTTTTTTCATGCCTTTTTTGGGGGGCATACTGCACAGTATGTGGGATCTTAGTTCCCTGGCTGACCAAGGATCGAACCCATGCCCCCGGCATTGGAAGTGCAGAGTTTTAACCACTGGATCTCCAGGAACTCCCAGAATGCAGACATTCTTGGAGCTATTTCCCTTTCCAGTTAAGAACTCAGTACCCACTCTCTGTGATAACATGTGTGCTCAGCTGCTTTGGTCAAGTCCCACTTCTTTGCGACCCTATGCACTGTAGCCCACCAGGCTTTTCTGTTTATGAGATTCTCCAGGCAAGAATAGAGAGTGGGTTGCCATGTCCTCCTCCAGAGGTTCTTCCCGATCCGGGGATCTAACTCTTGTCTCCTGTTGCAGGCAGATTCTCTACTGCTGAGCCACCATGGAAATCCCTCATTGTGGTAATATCGAGACATTATTATTGGTTGTTTACTTCATCACTTACCGAGTAGGTGATAAGCTTTAATCTTTTTTAAGAATCAGAGAGGACTTTGGGGAGATAGGGTACATGTATATATATGGCTGAGTCCCTTTGCTATCCACCTGAAACTATTCCAACATTGTTAATCAGCTATATTCCAATACAAAATACAAAGTTTTTTTTTTCCAGTTTTTGTTTTTATTTTTATTTCATTTATTTTTATTAGTTGGAGGCTAATTACTTTACAATATTGTAGTGATTTCTGCCATACATTGACATGAATCAGCCATGGATTTACACGTGTTCCCCATCCTGATCCCCCCTCCCGCTTCCCTCCCCACCCCATCCCTCTGGGTCTTCCCAGTGCACCAGCCCTGAGCACTTGTTTCATGCATCCAACCTCGGCTGGTGATCTGTTTCACCCTTGACAGTATACTTTTTCAATGCTATTCTCTCAGAACATCCCACCCTCGCCTTCTCCCACAGAGTCGCAAAATCTGTTCTGTACATCTGTGTCTCTTTTTCTGTTTTGCATATAGGGTTATCGTTACCATCTTTTTAAATTCCATATATATGCGTTAGTATACTGTATTGGTCTTTATCTTTCTGGCTTACTTCACTCTGTATAATGGGCTCCAGTTTCATCCATCTCATTAGAACTGATTCCAGTGAATTCTTATTAATGGCTGTGTAATATTCCATTGTGTATATGTACCATAGCTTCCTTATCCATTCATCTGCTGATGGGCATCTAGGTTGCTTCCATGTCCTGGCAATTATAAACAGTGCTGCGATGAAGAATCAGTGGATCTCCCTCTATCAGTTCAGTTCAGTTCAGTCGTGTCTGACTTTTTGCGACCCAATGGACTGCAGCACGCCAGGCCTCCCTGTCCATCACCAACTCCCGGGGTTTACTCAAACTCATGTCCATTGAGTCAGTGATGCCATCTCATCCTCTGTCATCCCCTTCTCCCACTTTCAATCTTTCCCAGCATCAGGGTCTTTTCCAATGAGTCAGCTCTTCACATCAGGTGGCCAAAGTATTGGAGTTTCAGCTTCAACATCAGTCCTTCCAATGAATATTCAGGACAATTTCCTTTAGAATGGACTGGTCAGATCTCCTTGCTGTCCAAGGGACTCTCAAGAGTCTTCTCCAATACTAGAGTTTAAAAGTATCAATTATTTGTTGCTCAGCTTTCTTTATAGTCCAACTCTCACATCCAAATATGACTACTGGAGAAACCATAGCTTTGACTAGACGGACCTTTGTTGGCAAAGTAATGTCTCTGCTTTTTATTATGCTATCTAGGTTGGTTATAACTTTTCTTCTAAGGAGTCAGTGTCTTTTAATTTCATGGCTGCAGTCACCATCTGCAGTGATTTTGGAGCCCAAAAAAATAAAGTCTATCACTGTTTCCACTGTTTCCCCATCTATTTCCCATGAAGTGATGGGACCAGATACCATGATCTCAGTTTTCTGAATGTTGAATTTTAAGCCAACTTTTTATTCTCCTCTTTCACTTTCATCAAGAGGCTTTTTAGTTCCTCTTCACTCTCTGCCATAAGGGTGGTGTTATCTGCATATCTGAGGTTATTGATATTTCTTCTGGCAATCTTGATTCCAGTTTGTGCTTCATCCAGCCCAGCATTTCTCATGATGTACTCTGCATATAAGATAAATAAGCAGGGTGACAATATACAGCCTTGACATACTCCTTTCCCAATTTGGAACCAGTCTGTTGTTCCATGTCCAGTTCTAACTGTTGCTTCTTGACCTGCATATAGATTTCTCAGGAGACAGGTAAGGTGGTCTGGTATTCCCATCTCTTGAAGAATTTTCCATAGTTTGTTGTGATCCACACAGTCAAAGGCTTTGGCACAGTCAATAAAGCAGAAGTCGATATTTTTCTGGAACTCTCTTGCTTTTTCAATGATCCAAAGCATATTGGCAATTTGATACCTGATTCCTCTGTCTTTTCTAAATCCAGCTTTAACATCTGGAAGTTCACAGTTCACAGACTGTTGAAGCTTGGCTTGGAGAATTTTGAGCATTCCTTTGCTAGCGTGTGAGATGAGTGCAATTGTGCAGTAGTTTGAGCATTCTTTGACCTTGCCCTTCTTTGGGACTGGAATGAAAACTGACATTTTCCAGTCCTGTGGCCATTGCTGAGTTTTCCAAATTTGCTGGCATATTGAGTGCAGCACTTTCACAGCATCATCTTTCAGGATTTGAAATAGCTCAACTGGAATTCCATCACCTCCACTAGCTTTGTTCGTAGTGATGCTTCCTAAGGCCCACTTGACTTCACATTCCAGGATGTCTGGCTCTAGGTGAGTGATCACACCATCGTGATTATCTGGGTCCTGAAGATCTTTCTTCTTCTTCTGTTCTGTGTATACTTGCCGCCTCTTCTTAATATCTTCTGCTTCTGTTAGGTCCATACCATTTCTGTCCTTTATTGTACCCATCTTGGCATGTAATGTTCCCTTGGTATCTCTAATTTTCTTGAAGAGATCTCTAGTCTTTCCCATTCTATTGTTTTCCTCTGTTTCTTTGCACTGATCACTGAGGAAGGCTTTCTTATCTCTCCTGGCTATTCTTTGGAATTCTGCATTCAAATGGGAATATCTTTCCTTTTCTCCTTTGCTTTTTGCTTCTCTTCTTTTCACAGCTATATGTAAGGCCTCCTCAGACAACCATTTTGCCTTTTTGCATTTCTTTTCCTTGGGGATGGCCTTGGTCACTGCCTCCTGTACAATGTCAAGAACCTCTGTTCTTCAGGCACTCTGTCTATCAGATCTAATTGCTTGAGTCTATTTGTCACTTATATTGTATAATTGCAAGGAATCTATCACTAAATCCCAATTAAGTGGAAAAGCTTCCCCATTTCAAAAGTGCTTAAATGGTGAACGAATTAACTAATGCATTGTTAGAGACTAGTCACTGCACACCATCTATGACAGCAAAGACAAAAACATTTTAAAGTCCCATGGCAGGCAGAATAAGGAAATACAGGACAGCTATGGCATGAAGTATTTACGCAGTCATTAAAAGTCAGAAAGAGAAAATCAAGTGTCATGTATTAACACATATATATGGAATCTAGATGTCTCTAGAAAGCAGAGACATTACTTTGCCAACAAGGTCCGTCTAGTCAAACCTATGGCTTTTCCAGTGGTCATGTATGGATGTGAGAGTTGGACTATAAAGAAAGATGAGCACTGAAGAATTGATGCTTTTGAACTGTGGTGTTGGAGAAGACTCTTGAGAGTCCCTTGGACTGCAAGGAGATCCAACCAGTCCATCTTAAAGGAGATCAGTCCTGAATATTCATTGGAAGGATTGATGCTGAGGCTGCATTTGGCCAACTGATGCGAAGAACTGACTCATTTGAAAGACCCTGACACTGGGAAAGACTGAAGGCAGGAGAAGGGGACAACAGAGGATGAGATGGTTGGATGGCCTCTCTGACTTGATGGGCATGAGTTTGAGCAAGCTCCGGGAGTTGGTGAAGGACAGGGAGGCCTGCAGTCCATGAGGTTGCACAGTGTTGGACACGCCTGGGTGACTGAACTGAACTGAGAAAGACGGTCCTGATGAACCCATCCGTAGAGCAGCAGTGGAGACGCAGACACAGAGGACAGACCGTGGACACAGCGGGGGAAGGAGAGGCTGGGCCGGCCCGAGAGAGCAGCACTGAAAGGCATGCATCACCATATGCAAGACGCACAGCGGTGGGAACAGGCCGTGTGACCCAGGGAGCTCAGAACGGTGCTCGGTGACAGCCTGCAGGGTGGCCGGGAGGGAGGTGGGAGGCAGGCTCGTGAGGGAGGGGACACACGGACACCTATGCTGACTCACGCTGATGTAGAGCAAAAACCAACACGGCGTCGTAAAGCAATTATCCTCCAATTAAAAATATCATAAATTAAAAACACAGAAATGTCATAGTGAGAAAATATTTGATAACATGGGAGAATGCTCATGATTCACAATGAAAAATAAATGTAGGCTGTGAAACCGCCCATATGGTAAACTGTAAATCTGGTAAAAGTGTGTATGTCTGCACGTGGACAAAGCTGAAGGAAACACAAAGAAGTGTAAACACTCATTTCCGAGTCGCAAGATTGCGGGTGGTTGTATTCTCTGTATTTTCTTGCACTTTCCACATTTTCCACAAAAAGAAATGCTCTTTTAAGTTAAGAATGTTTGTGTGTGTGTGTGTGTGTGGATTGGATCTATAAAAGTTACTAACCTTTCATACTAAACAATTGCTTTTGCTTCTACATCACACAGGATTATCATTAACCTTTTGGGGAAAGAGTATTGGTTTCCAAAATGGAAAACTTTGGTTTCAGATCTTGGCATCAGGTATAAAACTATCATGTCTGTGTCAGACCATTTCACACAGTCCTGAAATTTATGTCTCCTTTGGCTGTTTCTAACTGGACCTGGGGGAAAAGGTGTTTTCACTTCTGCAAATCCAACCTGTCAACTTTATTAAACATGTGCCAATCCTATTAGAGCTGACTCAATGGAAAAGACTCTGACGCTGGGAAAGATTGAAGGCAAAAGGAGACAGAAGGCGGCAGAGGATGAGATGGTTGGATGGCATCACTGGTTCAGTGGACATGAACTTGGGCAAACTCCGGGAGATAGTGAGGGACAGGGAGGCCTGGTGTGTCTTGCAATCCAGGGGGTCGCAAAGAGTCAGACACAACTTAACGACTGAACACCACCAGCAAAAATCCTATTACATGCTCCAAATCCTCCAATGGCCAGGCAGGTCCTCAGAGCCCCTGTCCCTGACAAAAGGACCACCTGCAGCACCGGCTTCAGCTGCAGAAACACAGGCTCAGCTGGCAGGAAGGCTCCTGGTAAGGAAACCTCTCGAGTGTTTGCCAGACACCAAAGCATGATCCCCGAAGTCAGCTTCCGTCTATCTTGACAGCAGCTCCCTTTCTCATCCTTCCCTGGAGCTCTGCGGGTGTTGGGGAGAGGGTGTACACATAGGGTCATCCCACCATCAATTCTTTCCAAGAGGGCTGGGTTGGGATGGGTGTAGGTTTTCTCAGAAGGAGTTTTGGATTTCATAGCAAATGGCACGGCAGAAAGCTAATTCACCAAAACAAAACAAAACATCGTAAACTAGCTGGAAAGAAGGCAGTTGCATGCGGGCAGAAGAGTAGAGGGCGGCTGCGGTGGGGAAGTCAGCAGCAGCAGGAGAAAAGCAATGTTACAGAGGCTGTAACTGGAGGAAGAGGCTGGATTTTGGGTGTAAACATTAAATATGTGAACAGGGACATATATTACAAGATAAAGGAAATATTGGATTTCCCAGTGGCCCCAGTGGTAAAGAACCCGCCTGCCAATGCAGGAGACATAAGAGATGAGGGTTTGATCCCTGGGTTGGGAAGAACCCCTGGAGGGGCCTGGCAACCCACTTCAGTATTCTTGCCTGGAGAATCCCACGGACAGAGGAGCCTGGTGGGCTGCAGTTCATAGGGTTGCAAAGAGCCTGACATAAATGAAGTGACTTAGCATGCACACACGTACAGAGCAACGGTGACCTCAGGGAGCTACAGATGTGGTCCCATCTCTCCCTGAAGGAAGACAAAGTGGCTACTGATTTTCCAGTTGAGCTTTTGAGGGGGTTCAAAGCCCTCTATATACTTATGCATGGTGCCCTATGCCCACCAGAGTCTCCTCCCCATGGACTCAATCCATCCAATAAAGGTCTTAGCTCCAGAGAGTTTATGAAAACATGCCAACTAGGTACCTCAAGCCCGTTCATTATTTGCACTGTGATATCAATCTGAAGGCAGGAGGAGAAGGGGACAACAGATGGCGAGATGGTTGGATGGCATCACTGACTCAACAGACATGAGTTTAAGCAAGTTCCAGGAGAAGGTGAAGGACAGGGACGCCTGGTGTGCTGCAGTTCATGGGGTCGCAAAGGGTCGGACACGACTGAGTGAACAACGACAATCGACCTGAAGGTGGAGAGGGAGTCTTGATGGAGCGAGACAGAGAGTAAGCGAGTTTTGGTAAGAGCAGGGTATGATGACAGCATCAGCTCCAAGAGGGGCAGGAACCAGGTCTAGAGGAGTCACCGATGGATCTCCAGAACCCAGCATCGCACCTGGCACGTGGAAGGCTGGGGCGATAGTAACAGCCAGTACTTCCTGGCCACATCAGCACCGCTAAGCAATGTTCACAGGAGCCCTGCCAGGTAGCTGAGAGCATCCCCTTCATCTTCCATGTGAATTAAATAGTGGTGCAAGGCGCCATGCATGGCTCAGGGTCTACCAGACAGTAAATGACGGAACCAGGACTAAAGCCAGGCTGCTTGGCACCCAGCTCTGTTCCTAACCTCCACACTCTCCTGCCTCCTTCAATGAATACTTGATATACTGAGTCAAAAAGGGGTGGAAGGTGAAATCAGAGAAAGACAAACACAGTATGATCACTCATAAGGGGAATCTAATTTAAAAAAAACAAAATGATACAAATGAACTTATTTACAAAACAGAAATAGACTTACAGATATTGAAAACAAACTTACAGGTTAGCAAAGGGAAAACATGGTGGGTATGAATCAGGAGCTTGGGATGAACAGACATTGTGTCATGCTCAGTCACGTTTGACTCTTTTGCAACCCCAGGGACTATAGCCCTCCAGGCTCCTCTGTCCATGGGATTCTCCAGGCAGAAATACTGGAGTGGGTTGCCATTTCCTCCTCCAGGGGATCTTCCCGACCCAGGGATCGAACCTGGGTCTCCGGCATCTCCTGCCCTGGCAGGCAGGTTCTTTTACCACTGACCCCGCTGGGGAGCCCTGAATGTACATTACCACCATATATAAGATGGACAACCAACAAGGACCTACTGTATATAGTACAGGGAACTCTACTCAATGCTTTCTGACGACCTATATGAGAAAAGAATCTAAAAGACAATGAAGACATGTATACGGATAACTGAATCACTTTGTCGCACTCCTGAAACTGACACAGTGTTGTAAACCAACTATACTACAATAAAGTTTTTTTTTAAGGGATGGAAGCCTGTGTTGGAACATAAACTGAGGGACTCTGTACAGCTCAGACAGCAGGAGGGTGAGAAGAGGGACACCCAGCGGCTGAAGGACCGTGATGTCTGCCTGCGGTCTCACCGCTGGGGTCTGCCAGCACAGGCTCCCTGGGCTGGTGCCCCAGCTCCCTCCCACGGAGCCTGTGGAATGGGGTGGAAGGGGGGCTGAGGGGTTCCCTACTGTCTTGTCTGCTCCTCAGCAGGTTCGAGAGCAGGGCTCCCCGAGAGCGGGCTGGAAGTTGTTATGGGAGGAAAGGGCAGAGTCTGAGTTGTCTCCGCCCTTTGAGACTAGGGTCCCAGTTTCCTGTGGGTTTTTTCTCTTTTGCCTTGGTTAACACATCAGTATGCATGCTTTCTCTCTCGTGCTTATGCACCTGAAAGGTGAGAGCACATCCGAAAACCGGGCCCAGGACTCGGCACTGGCAGAACTCCTGCCATATAGCCCACATCATTAAAACACCTGGTGAACAGCGGCTTTCTGCTGCGACATGCTAAAGCTGAAGAACGGCCTTCGCATAGCAGCTCTTTCATGCATGCCTCACGTCTTTACTCGGACACGTTGAGGATTTACTTTCTTGCAGACGCAATGTGAAAAGCTGAAAAATCTTTTCCCTTTTGTGTTTTAATTTTTGGGGGGATGGGAAAGGTGTTGCACTTGATGGTGGTAAACTTCCACACCACAAATTCAAACTCTTTGCAGACTACCAATGATTTCTCTATCTCCAGTGTGTGAGCTTGAAGTAGGCAAACAGAGGTTGGGAGCAGCAGCTTGCCTGGAGCAGATACAAAGAGGGAAGAGGAAAAAATTCACGGAAAGGGACTCCCCTGGCTGTCCAGTGGTTAAGACCCCATGCTTCCAATGTAGGGGGCTCAGGTTCGATCCCTGGTCAGGGAACCGGGATCCAACAAGCTGTGTGGTCTGGCCAAACAAAAACAAAACAAAATTCATGGAACACCTTGAGAATAAATTGTTCTGTACACAATGCTGGCTTAAGTAGCCACCTTATTCAATCCCTCCTCTTCTCTTAGCCTTTCTCTCTCTCTTCCCTTCCACCAAACGTATGTATGTAAGGATCATAGCTGGCAATGGGATACCTCTGGGAGGCATTTGGGAGGAAGGTTGTTAAAAAAGATGCAAGATGAGGACAGATATTAAATTCTTTTAATTCAATAAATCAATAGCAATAATTTAATTTGAGATTCAGTTTTTAAAGTGAGATTTTAATATCTGTTACATATAACGAGCTGGGACCAGGTTAGTTATTCAGCAATCCTAGGAATTAAGAGAGAGCTGAGAGAAAAAAAAAAAATCACAGCTTGGGCTTTTAGGAAAGAAAATTGGTTCTGGAATAACTGAAAGCTCTAAAGGATCTGTGCTAAAGGCTAGTTTTAAACTTGGGTATACTTATACAAATCCAGTTCCAAATACAGGGAAGAACCTATTTCAACTCCCAAACGCAGTCCTCTTAGAGAAAAGGCCTTTGCAATCGATCTGTTTCTGGCGCTAATGCTTGTAGATTAGTCGTCAGAATCTTTTTCTCACGGGCACGAGCTTACAGAAGGTCTTGTGCATGGGGACAAGGGTGGGCTTTGCAAGGGTACCTCTGCTTGGGGACTTCAAGAATACTGAATGAGGTGTCAGTCAGGGACTGTCGTTGCTCCAGAAGATGTGAAAACAACAGAAAAGTATAAGCGACTGACTGACTACATGCAGCTAGTGTCCCATAAGCTCGGTTCTTGAGATTAAAATGGTCAACAAGTTATTAAATCGCTAAGACTCAGCGTATCTTTGAGTGGATCCCTTTAGGACGACTGATGGATATGATCCGTGTGCATGTGCCACACTAACATTCTTTCTATTTTTTTAAAAAATTATTTATTTATTTATTTTCGGCTGTGCTGGGTCTTTGTTGCTGCTCAGGCTTTTATCTAGGTGCGGCGAGTGGGGGCTGCTCTTAGTTGGGGCGTGCGGGCTTCTCTTGTTGGGGAGCACGGGCTCCAGGCTGCCAGGGCCTCAGCAGTTGCGGCTTCCAGGCCCTAGAGCGCAGGCTCAATAGTTGTGGTGCTTAGCTGCCCTGTAGGATGTGGGATCTTCCTGGACCGGGGACCGAACCCGTGTCTTTCATGTTGGCAGGTGGATTCTTTCCCACTGAGACACCAGGGAAGCTCCCGCCCTAACATTCTGAACGCCCAGTAGTTCTGTGAGCTGCGAATCTCCCTGCCAGGCTTTGCGACACAGCTGTTAATGGACAGAATCCCCCAGAAACAAACAGGAGCGGTGCGGACCAAGATTTATGGGTGTGTAAATCATGGCATTTTTTATAATGCTAAAAAAAAATGAGAAGTTAAAAGCCTAACACATTAGGTGTGCAGTTCAATTAGTTCATGTCTCCGTTCTACAGCCATTAAGAACCATGCTTTTGAGGAACATTTGTTGACATGAACAATATTCCTGGTATAATGAGAAATAAGAAAGGTGTAAAACAGAAGACACTATGAAATCATATTTATTTCTTCTTTTATTTTTTTAATGGTTTCTCCCCTCTGGTCATATACATGCATGTGACTGAGAAGAACTAAAATGAACTACTGATAGTGACTATTTCTGAGTAGTGAGATCTTTTTCTCTACCTCTGTATGTTGTTTACTCACTCTCTCGTGTCCAACTCTTTTTCGACCCCACGGACTGCAGTCCACCAGGCTCCTCTGTCCATGGGATTTCCCAGACAAGAATACAGGAGTGGGTTGCCATTTCCTTCTCCAGGGGATCTTCCCAACCCAGAGACTGAACTCCTATTTCCTGCTTGGCAGGCGGATTCTTTACCACTGAGCCACCAGGGAAGCTTCACTACCTACCTTTGTATACTTTTCTGTAATTTTCCAGTTTCATACAAAGCTTTTCTAATAAAATATATTGTTTTAAGGAAGCAACTGTTAATTCTCACAAGAATACCCAGCAAAGCCAGTGCCAATCCACTGTATATTATTAATAAATGATAAATGTACAAAGTTTTTGTCCTTGCATGTGAATAATCATGGTTGGAAAAAAAAACAAAAAAACTATATGCCTTAGTCAATAACCTCTGGCCCAGAAGCTTTAAACCTCATGAACTGCATTAAAATTCACCATGTCAAAGCACTGTCTACCGTATTAAAATACTGCTGGATACTGATGCATGAAAAGGGAATTGATACCTGTTGAGAAGGTACTCTGGGCCAGGTGTTTATATATAGGGTTTTGCATAGGTCACTTCTAGACGAGGAAGGTCAAGTTCTAAGAGGTCAAATCACTGGTTCTGGTCACATGGCTAGTCAGGGATCAAAGTGGATGCAAACCTTCTCAGTCTGACCACAGGGTGAAAACTTCAGATGACACACAGATATTAAAAAAAAAAAAACCTTTACTTTGCTAGTGCTCTGAATGTGTGGCCCAAATAACTACTTTTTGTTTCTCACCTTGCACTGCAGCCTAAGAGAGGTGCTGGGGAAGCGGCCTAAAGGAGACAACAGGACAGAAAAGAGAAAGGCAAGGGAATAATCCACCTCCAGGGAACACCTGAATGAACAGGCGATTTTTAGGGTTACAGAAACCAGCCTAGCCCTCTGCCCAGTGAGAGAAGAAGACAAGCTATTGCTATCAGGCTCCATCAGACTGCAAATCTCTCCCCACTGCCTCCCCCAGCAAGGTCCTGCTCCTCCCTGTTCAGCCTGCTGGAATAACATCTCTCAATGGTGGTTTATGATGGCTGATTACAAAGCACGTGTCATGGATTCTAGAGAGGTTTAAAAAACTTTTTTTTCATAATTTTAAAATTTTTGGCTATCCTCATGGCATGTGGGATCTTAATTCCCTGATCAGGGAGCAACCATGTGCCCCTGTATTGGAAGCGCAGAGTCTTAACCACTGGACTGCCAGGGAAGTACCTATTAATGTTTAATTTTTAAACATTAAAACTTTCCTTTAGAGAGGACATCAGACCTTAAAGATGATGTCTTTTCACTTTTTCCATTCAACAATAAATGTCTTTAGGCATTTCGTAAGAAAGAGCTTACAGACTAGACATTGTGTCAGGCCTATCTTTCCATGCATCATCCAATTTAATTCCATCAGCAGATGAGTTCCTAATCCTAACAACATCCTACGCAGCTAGAACCTCACAATTTCCTAGTGGTTCCATATCCAGTATCCCATTTGCTTCCCGCAGTAAACCGTAAGGAAGGAGAGGGAGGTACTATCACCCCATTTTACAGATCAGGAGATTGAGGCACACTGCCACTTTGCCTGGCTTATTGGATTAGACAGCAGCTTCCCTGAAAGGCACAGAGGGGCTGACTCTGGGCGGCAAAGCACACAAAAATTCTGAAACACAGCGGCAATGTGTCCCTGGAAGACAGGATCCTGAAAAAGGGTCTTTGGGTAGGGATGGAGTAATGGAACACTGGAGGGTGAAGACAAACACCGCTCAGGCCTCACTGTTGCCTATGGAGTGCTCTGGGTGAATGGCTTCCTTCCCTAACTTTCCAGGAAGTCGTTCTTGATTATCCATCATGGAGAAGCTGTAACAACCACATCTTAGGGTTCCCATGTGCCTTAGCTTATTACGTCACTGTAAGCTTTTGAGATAGGCTTTGCAGATAATTTCACAAATGAGGAATATGAAGCTCAGAGGGGTTTAGTAATTGGTTAAGCTGACACAGCGATTAGGCAGCAAAGTCCGGATTTCAAACCACATCACATCACATCCACCTCACCTTCCCGTACGTGTATCTCATCTTGTGTGTTGCCTGCCCACCTGTTCCTTAGTTCATCAATCTTTTGTGGTAGTTTTTTGAGGGAAGACGGCAAGTCTTATATTTCTTTGTAACCACCCCTCCAGAACTGAACAGAGGCCCATGTACACAGTAGGTTCTCAATAAGCGTCATGTGTCAAATATCTGTTTGGGAGTAACAGAAGCTATCAAGAGGGATTCTTTGGTACTCTGAATGTAAGGCTCTCTGCTGTATATAATTAAAACAACAGTGAATGCGAGATGTGTAATTTCTCCCAGCTCTAGCTTAATCAGGCATTCATTATCATGTCTGACTCTGCATTATGTGAAAAGAACTGCTCAGTAAGCATTTTCTGTGATGAGGCCAGTCAGATACAGACAGACATCAAAGAGATTTCAGAAAAGGCAAAAACAAAATCATCAAACATGTGAGAGACAAAGATCTACATGGTGGACTGTTTCATCTGAGACTAAAGAACTTACAAGGTAAAGGAGAGTATTTGACTAATAAGGAGAAGAAGCTGGGTGCCAAGTGGGATTGGATACCATTAGACTCTCTCAAGAGTAAGGACGCACCACGCTACTGATCTGGGTCAGAGAGAGAGGCAGGTACACATCCAGGGGTTTTTCTGGGAGAAGGAGTTTGCTTTGAAACCTCTTCAGCACAGCAATCATTTCACTGTGATGGCTATCACAATCATTTCACTACCATCTTCACTGCCAGGTAAACCTGCAGATACACATGCAGATACACTGCAGATACACTGCCAGATACACATGCAATATACAACTTATTATCCTGCTGGGTCTCATTCCATTTGCCATCCCAGCACCACATTAGTTTACAGCTTTGAAAACATAAAGGGCTCGAACAAATTCATTGAGATTGGAACTTTTATGACAGAGATTAGCTCAAATACTTCTACATTGGCATTTGGTAACCTAAGCTAATAGTACCGACCCTATTTTATTGCCAAACCACACATTAGTCATCTTGCTACTGAGAGGCAGGGTTTCTGACTTCCTTTGTGTTAAAAAGTGCCACCTTCTCGTGGGCATTTAATCAACACCAAGCAAGAAGAGCAAATATCAGGTTCGGGGTACCTACATTTGTGTCCTCATGGCTGTGGCCATTGGTCTCGACCAACTCCTTGGTACCCTTCAACTGCAGGTTTGAAGACAAAAAACAAAACAAAAACCCAAATGAATAAGCAGGCATATTAATTAAGTGCATATCATCCTGTTAACCCTGATTGATCTGAGGCTACACTTGAGAAAACTTCCAACAAGAAAAAAACCAGATGGAGCACATAATTCTAACGAGTCTTACTGAAACCAGTTTGAGGCCAATATTTTATGAAACTTGATGGCTGGCAAAAAAATAAATGGGCCTTGGCCATTATTTTTAAATAATAAGATTAGAAAGCAGTTTCATAGGCATAAAATGTATAAAATTGGTTCTTAAGAATAATAAATGATTTCATTTCCTCGTTGTATTGCTATTAATTTAAACCCTGCAGTGTTTGCAAGTTGCCGCCAGCTAAATGATGTTATACTAATGATTATTCGGGAGTGATGTATTTTCATTTGCTTTAATGCGCTGCAGCGCTACTGTATGCGTCCTCCTAGGGAACCTATTCGAATGACTGACGTGATTTCTGGAGGCCTACAGGAAGATGCTCTGCTGCTTTTTGGAAAGGAAGAAATGGGACCTCATCTCCTTGGTCACCGAGGCATTAGAAGAAAAGCTGTTTCTCAGCTGAGATTTTTAACAGTGAACATCTGAAAATGCCCTTCTCTCTGTTCTCTCTCAGAAGGCTTAGGAGTAATCAGTTATCGGGAGATTTCCCGGAAACCTTTAATTGGCATTTTTATTCTAGCCTGACTTAAGCAAACACATGGAGACAGAGAACAAGGGCAAAGGTGAGCAGCCTTGCAGCTGTCTGCTGGTATTTCTTCCTGGCTTATTGTGCTTAGGAAGTAGCATCTTCAGCACTCCCTTTTTTTAATGCCTAAAATAAAGCACTCACGGTGAGATATAAATGCTTAAAGTTTGAAAAGAAAATAAATGCACCACCAATATGTTTGACTCAGGTTGGTTCTCTGGGGCTCAGCATGAAAAGCTGCTTTGGTTTTCGCAAAGCGATCTCAAACTCTCAGCAAGAAAGCCACACGCTCTCCAAGTCAAGAGCGGGGCTCTGCCAAAGCCGTGGCGCCGTGAAGGGGCTGAGCATGGGGCAGCTGACTGCGGACCCGTGGAGCCGGTGAAGGCTCACTTCCACATCATCGTGCTTGAGAAAGAGACAATGTGCCCAGGGGTCCTCCGGGCAGCGCCGCGGATGTTCCCGCACCCAACAAGGACGAGGGCACTCAGGCAGTGCGTGAGAAACGTGAGAAGCCAAGTGCGTCTCGGCAACAGGAAGGCCAGCTGTGTCAGAGGGCGCAGCGCCCTTCCGAACCCCGCTGGGCTTTCCCATCTGGGAGTTCTCTTTCCATGGTGACTCTCACCGTCTCCCTCGCCGTTCATCCCGCCTCGCGACTAGCGCTCCCGGGAGTTAAGAGCGGGGCTGGCTCCGAAGCAGGTTTTGCTGTTTTTCCAGCGGAAGGAACGCTCTCTATTTAAAGCTTGTCCCACCTTCACACGTTTCCCAGCACAAACACACCCATCGCTCTCCTTCTTCTGCCTAAATGAATTCCATTGTCCTGCTTCGTGTTACCCTTTCACTCTGCCCTGTGTGTGTGTGTGTGTGTGTGTGTGTGTGAATACTGGAGTGGGTTACCATGCCCTTCTGCAGAGGATCTTCCCAACCCAGGGACTGAACCCGGGTTTCCCGCATTGCAGGCGGATTCTTTACCATCTGAGTCACTAGGGAAGCCCATGCAGAGGTAGGTGTTTCTAATTGTATGTGTGTGTGTGTGGGCATGTGGGTGGTGGCTATATGGGTACAGAAGGAATACGTCCACTGCCTGCTCTCATCTATAAGATGACAGACGGGGGCACCAGCCGAGGGGCTCTTGGGGAAAACAGCCTGGTGGAGACAAGAGTGGCCGACAGCATTAGACTTCCGTGGGCCCTCTTAGACTTGTGTATTCTCGGGGCTTTTGCTCGAAAAAGAGCCATCCCATTAGCACGGCAGATTTTAAAATGCTTCCTCTCCAGTCATACTTCCTAGGTCTTTAGTGATTTTGGTTGTTCTGAATCTCTTTTACGTTACCCATTTTTTTTTTTTTTTTTAAGGAATGGATAATGAAGTGTGAGGCTTCACCAAAGTTTATGTGTGCTCATTGGTCTTTAAAAATGCATGTCATGACAAGGATATAGCAATGCGATCTGCAAAACTTAGGGTCTATTTTTATGACTGGGGTTTGGACTTCAAATCAACATAAAGGACTGGAGTCCTTCAGAGGAAGAGGAATTCACCCCTCCTCATCCCAGTAAATCAAAGAGACGGACAGAGAAAACACAAAGCAACAAAGCTCTGGGACATGTATGTTTGATCAGGTGCAAATCTGGACCAAATCTGCTCCAGTTTGTTGGAAGCCTTTTCATAATGTAAAGCAAGAAAGAACAGAACAGAGGAAAGACCACAGGTCTCTTAGACAGTAGGTCACTGTGAATGCAGTCATCAGTACTTCCCGGTTCAGTCTAACTTCTCCGAAATCATACACAGTCAGACTCGGTCTATGTTACTGAATCTGTCTTAATCATATAAAGATAATGATTAGTTTAAGAAAGTATTTTCCTCCAAAGCTATAAAAGCTTATAAACTATCTGACACCTTCAAGGTTCTCTCACAATTCACTTACACTTTTAGAGGAAAGTGACTGAAAATACATTTTCTTGATTTCAAACCATTAAAAAGGTAAAAATCATTTGTATAGTGACTGAGTCACAGTGGACTAGGGTCATACTTCTCCAACTTCATAGTTTTTGCTTTTTTTTAAATCACTTTTGAAGTGATTTATGTTGTACAAAGGACCTCCTCATATACCATGGTAAGTGAAAATTTTAAAGCAACCTAAATTTGACTACCCCCAAAGGATTCGGGCTACTACATGTGATTTTTTCCCCCTTCCATTTGCCATTCATTACTTCATGGGCAGCCTGTGAAGGCCAGAAATAGGAAAGTATTTCAGGAACTTGCCTGGCTTCTCCTGTGTAGATATCGGGGCTTAGATTTCACTCAGCTGCCAAGCAATCCATCTTACCCTGCTGTAAGACAATACTTTCAAATCCACTTATCAATGTCAGGCCACACTTTAGTATCAGAGAAAGCCAGGATGAAATGATCAGATTTACAAACTTCGTATAAAAGGTCTGTTGCTCGCCCTGGCTAGATAAGTGCCCTGATGCACAGGGGAGAGTTTCGTGATTTCTTTTTTAATGTCGCTATGAATCAGTCCTTCTTATTCCGATGTCTGCAGGAGGACCATGGGCTATGCTAAACTCATTTTCCTCATGATTAGACTTAAGATGAAACTAGCTGCTTGCTTTGAAATTTATCTGCATCGCCAATGTTTTAAAACTTAATCAAAATTCATTTGTCTTCTGGAAGAAAGTTTCACAGATCGCTGGAAGGCTTGGGTGGCCTAAGAGGTACCAAAGTGAGAACAGAGATGCTGGAGATGAGATTAAAAATCCCACGCAGCAAAGCTGCTGGCAGGTTGGGATGGTCCAGGCTAATCCTACTGCAGATTAACTTCAGCCAGTGTTTGCGCATGCGTCAAACACGGGGAAGCGTGTGTCTGCGTTTGAACCGATTCGCGGGTCGGAGCCGTGACTTTCACTTACTTGTTCCTGGAGAACTTTGAGTAATGCTTGTGTGTGTGACTGCTCTTCTTTTGCTTGCTCCAGTTCTGACTTTTTGTTGTTCAGCTCCTCCTGGATGGTCAGCAATTGCTGTGAAATTAAAGGACGTTTATGATAAGATAGTGGGCCAACTGGAATATTGTAAGATAATCAGAACATCCATTCCAAAACACAAGAAAAAAAATTTTTTTTTTCCTTGTATGTGACTTTATTTTTCTCTTGCTGCCTTTAGAACTCTTTTTTTTTTTTTTTTTAAGCTGTTTCTTTTTTTTTTTTTTTTAGTTGGAGGCTAATTACTTCACAACATTGCAGTGGGTTTTGTCATACATTGATATGTATCAGCCATAGATTTACACGTATTCCCCATCCCGATCCCCCCTCCCACCCCCCTCTCCACCCGATTCCTCTGGGTCTTCCCAGTGCACCAGGCCCGAGCACTTGTCTCATGCATCCCACCTGGGCTGGTGATCTGTTTCACCATAGATAGTATACATGCTGTTCTTTTGAAACATTCCACCCTCACCTTCTCCCACAGAGTTCAAAAGTCTGTTCTGTATTTCTGTGTCTCTTTTTCTGTTTTGCATATAGGGTTATCATTACCATCTTTCTAAATTCCATATATATGTGTTAGTATGCTGTAATGTTCTTTATCTTTCTGGCTTACTTCACTCTGTATAATGGGCTCCAGTTTCATCCATCTCATTAGGACTGATTCAAATGAATTCTTTTTAATGGCTGAGTAATATTCCATGGTGTATATGTACCACAGCTTCCTTATCCATTCATCTGCTGATGGGCATCTAGGTTGCTTCCATGTCCTGGCTATTATAAACAGTGCTGCGATGAACATTGGGGTGCACGTGTCTCTTTCAGATCTGGTTTCCTCAGTGTGTATGCCCAGAAGTGGTATTGCTGGGTCATATGGCAGTTCTATTTCCAGTTTTAAGAAAAATTTTTGTACACACCTTAAAGTGTAATCTGAACTTCAGCTGACTTTTTAAAATGTGCATTTCACCCCCTACATAGGGTAACGAGCGCGCAGTTAATGCCAGTCTCAGGCTGTTGGTGACACTGATGTACAATGCTTGTGTCAGTGTTTATGAAGGCACCTTTGTTTTCCTTTGAACAGATGCACGTTTATAAAAATAATGCATGTTAGGTAGGACGTTAGGCATGAACAACCAGGGGTGCCCTAGCCAGAAAGGATGCAAGCTGATATCCAACCCCCTCCCAGAGCACCCAGGAGAACTCACAGGCATACTATAAAGTAACCACAGAGACTCTTCCACCTCCTGAACATGTGCCTTAGGCACACAGGGGATGCAAACTAACCACAGGGACCTCCTCTAGTAACCTTAGGCAGCTAGGAGCCCATTGAGGGTTCATGAATATTCTACACATATATGCATCTGATTGTAACAGACTCAATTATAAGAAGACATACACAACAGAACCTGCTGTTACAGAACTTGCAATTGTCGATCAGCCTTGAGCCTATGCCTCTTTGCATTCCCTTTCTTTGACTGGTGGTGGGTACAAGCCCTATTTTGCACAGGATACAACCAAGAGGAGGAGACAGGACGTATAAAAAGGGGGAAGACAGGAGGTATTGTGAGAGGATGATGACTCCTTTGCAGTCGGCCTGCTCCTGTGTCTTGGGACTATCTGTCTAAAAAAAGATCTGCTTCCTTGAGCTGTAACTTGTCTGTTGTTTTAAACCCTTTAATCTGTTGTTCCAAATGTTTGTTGTGACAAGACAAGAACCAAGGAAGAGAAATAAACCAAACTGACATGCAGAAGCATGGTAAGAAATGAAAACATTGATGGCTGAAGAGATTACATAAAAAAAAAAAAAAACCACTTAAAATAATTAATCCTCGTCCAAGGTTACATCAGTTTACATCAGACCCGACAGCTAGCTTTAGAGTAGCTCTGTAAAGCCGCTTCGCCAGGTGGCTGGGACCGGAAAGAAGACTTTTACTTTCTCTGTTATGACGGTGATGTTTTATTAGATCAGCAGGACTCAGGTCCAAACTGCAATCAATATATCAGCCGAGAAAACTGCTGATATAAGCTGTCAAAACACTCAGTTACAGCCTGCCCTGCTATTTGGAAGCAGGAAGCTGAAGGCATTGGTGGAGGCTTGAGCGGTCCTTGCCCCCATCAACTGTAACTCATGCAGAGGTTCACCTGGCCTGCCAGGAGGATGGGGCTGCCCAGTGCTAATTCTCCATAACACGTAACATGGTTCTCTGTTAATATACACACAGGCTGGAGAACACATTCAAGAGCTTCCAAACAGGCCCTGGAAACAGTGTATCTATTCAGAGCTTCTTGACAACAGAGGGCTAGTTTGCAAAGACAAATGTGTGTTTCTTCTGCTCTGCACAAAACAAGTGGTGCCCTAATGATATGGAAATGTCAGTGCGTAGTCATCTCCACGCCAAGGCTGCTGCTTCTGGGGCTTGACAAGCTGGCTGCAGAGCTTCCTGGCCAGATCTGAACTACCAAGGTGGAATAAACACTGGCACTGGATTCCTGGTGCTTAAACCTACCAACTGGAAGGATTAAATCAAATCTTCAAATCCGCTAGTTTAGGGGTATGCTGAAGACAGGAAGCGCTCAGAGAAACACACTGTGTCTTAACCCCTGGGCATGCTCATCCTGGCCCCTCATCTGGTGCAGGATATAGATTTAAACATAAACAGTGATTTCCCTGCAGTTTTGAAAACACTCAGTGCTTCTTATTTCACCACCTGCCCCTATCACACATTGCCCATATGAGGCAATACACACAGCCCACACAGGCTCCCTTTAGACGTTATGTGGTTTAATTGTGCACCAATTGATTACAATGCAGAAACCAGGGGGCCGTACTGTACTTTGGCACCCTGACAAGTAACGAAAATGACCCTTTCCAAACAGTGGGGAATGACCCTGCTTCCTTATTCTCATTCATGACCAGCCCCAGAATGGTCCTGAAGGGATCTGGTGCTCTGACTTCCATGATGCCGAGTGGATTTTTTGTGTCATTAGACAATTTCGAATCCAATCTTGAAACCTCCTTTAAAAATGAGCAGAATAGAGCACAGGGAATTAGCTTCAACAGCTCCGGTTCACTCACTGCTGTAAGCGAAGTAGCAAAATTTAGAAACAATGGATGTCTGGCTGAAGGGGGCTGGCCACGCTAAGGATGGTTCCCCCGGACAATGGAAAACCAGACAGCCATTAAAAATGAAGCTACACACGTGTCTCTGGACACAGAAGAAACTCATAATATACTGTTTCCTGCATGAAAAGTTGAGTCATGAAAGGGTTTCACTGATTTTTGCAAAACAAAAAAGGATCTGGATACTGCCTGTGGGTGAGAAAGTTCGTGGATCTTTCTGTTAGCCCGGGTTATAATTTTCTGGTAAGTCTGTAAGGAGCAGACACTGCTTTAGTAACAAGAAAAAAAAAAAGTAAACAAACTTAATTAAAGTTGGGGAAACGACAAAGAGGAAAACTACTTGGACACAACTGTCAGTTGTCATTACCAGCACTATGACTAAGTCAGAGGGGAAGTGAGAACTCTACTGGAGTCTGCCCTCTCACCCACACGTTACAACACTGCTTCATTCAAAACATGACTGTGTGTGCATGTACACACACACGTGTGCGTGCGCACACACACACACACACACACACACTCCCTTCCCTGGACCTCACTTCCCAGGTTAGCATCTATTTTATCTCATTCTTCCTTGGAATCACACTTTTTAATTTAAATTGTAATTCCAATTTAATTTTTTTAAATTTCAAAAGTGTGATTCCAAGGAATCATCCACATTTCCTTCTCTTCTCATATGCAGGCAACCATTCTTGATGATTTCTTTTTTATTTGAATGTGTTTTCCCAAAATATATACTGTTGTCTTGCGAGTATGCAACTGCATGTAAGTGGCTGCGCCATATTTCTTGTTTACTGTGTTTTTTACTAAGCACTATTTTTTTAAGATAACCATGTTGCTATGTATATATCTCTAACTACTGCTTCTGGTGGCTGCATAACAGTTTATGGGGTATGTCCACCCAGTATACCTAGTCCACTCTCCCAGTGAAGCCCACTCAGATTCCCTGCTTTTCTTGCCCCCTGTCAGGGCTGCAGTGGGAGATGCTGGTGTCCCTGTGGACCGGAGGGAGACTTTCCTTGGTGTGTACCCAGCAGCGGATCCGCTGGCTCACAAGACGTGCCTGAGGGGTTCACTGCCAAAGCTGCTTCACAGAAGGGCTGTACCAGTCTGCCCACTCACCAGTGCGGGATGAGTTACTGTGCCCACACTTTACATTACCTAGCTTTCTAACATCTGTCAGTCTAATAATATCAAGATTCTTCACCTTTTAAAATCATCTCATACTTCCTCTGATCCCGTGATTTTAGGCTTTACTTCCACATGTACAAGCTGGGTTTAGAAAAGGCAGAGAAACCAGAGATCAAATTGCCAACATCCACTGGATCACAGAAAAAGCAAGAGAATTCCAGAAAAACATCTACTCTTGCTTCATTGACTATGCAAAAGTCTTTGTGTGGATCACAACTGTGGAAAATTCTTAAAGGGACGGAAGTACCAGACCACCTTACCTGTCTCCTCAGAAACCTGTATGAGGGTCAAGAAGCAAGAGTTAGAACTGGACGTGGAACAATAGACTGCTTCAAAACTGGGAAAGGAGTACGACAAGGTTGTATATTGTCACCCTGTTTATTTAACTTACATGTGGAGTATATCATGCAAAATGCTGCACTGGATGAACTCAAGCTGGAATCAGGACTCCTGGGAGAAATATCAACAACCTCAGATATGCAGATGATACCATTCTAGTGGCAGAAAGCGAAGAGGAACTAAAGAGCCTCTTGATGAAGGTGAAAGAGGACAGTGAAAAAGCTGGCTTAAAACTCAACATTCAAAAAACTAAGGTCATGACATCTGGTCCCATCACTTCATGGCAAACAGAAGGGGAAAAAAGTAAAAACAGTGACAGATTTTATTTCCTTGGACTCCAAAATCACTATGGATGGTGACTGTAGCCATGAAATTAAAAGATGCTTGCTCCTTGGAAAGAAAGCTATGGCAAACCTAGACAGCATGTTAAAAAGCAGAGACATCACTTTGCTGACAAAGATCCATATAGCCAAAGCTATGGTTTTTCCAGTAGTCATGTATGGATACGACAATTGGACCATAAAGAAGGCTGAAGAATTGATGGACCATATAGATGGATATGAGAGTTGATGGATATAAAGCTCTGAAGAATTGATGCTTTTGAATTGTGGTGCTGGAGAAGACTCTTGAAAGTCCCTTGGACTGCAAGAAGATCTAACCAGTCAATCCCAAAGGAAATCAACCCTAAGTATTCACTGGAAGAACTAATCCTGAAGTTCTAATACTTTGGCCACCTGATCCAAAGAGCCGACTCACTGGAAAAGACCCTGATGCTGGGGAAGATTGAAGGCAAAAGGAGAAGAGGGTGGCAGAAGATGTGATGATTAGATAGCATCTGACTCAATGGGCATAAATTTGAGCAAACTCCAGGAGATAGTGAAGGACAGGGAAGCCTGGTATACTGCAGTCCATGGGGTCTCAAAGAGTTGGACGCGACTTACTGATTGAACACACACACACACATAGTGTGTATATGTCAATGCCACTCTCTAAGTTTGTCCCAGCCTCCCTGTCCCTGCCTGTGACCGCATGTCTGTTCTCTACAGCTGCGTCTCTATTCCTGCCATACAAAAAGGTTCATCTGTATCATTTTTCATAAAAAGCAGAGACATTACTTTGCTGACAAGGTCCATCTAGTCAAAGCTATGGTTTTTCCAGTAGTCATGTATGGTTGTGAGAGTTGGACCATATACAAAGCTGAGCACCAAAGAATTGATGCTTTTGAACTCTCAAGAGAAGACTCTTAAGAGTCCCTTGGACTTCAAAAAGATCCAACCAGTCCATCCTAAAGGATATCAGTCCTGAATATTCATTGGAAGGACTGATGTTGAAGCTGAAGCTCCAATACTTTGGCCACCTGATGCGAAGAACTGACTTATTGGAAGAGACCCTGATGCTGGGAAAGATTGAGGGCAGGAGGAGAAGGGGATGACAGAGGATGAGATGGTTGGATGGCACCACTGATTTGATGGACACGAGTTTGTGTAGGCTCTGGGAGTTGGTGATGGACTGGGAAGCCTGGAGTGCTGCAGGCAATGAGGTAGCATAGAGTCAGACACGACTGAGTGACTGGACTGAATTGCACCATTTTTGCGGATTCCACATATGTGCAGTAATATATGATATTTTCTCTGACTTACTTCACTCTGTATGACAGACTCTAGGTTCATCCGCATCACTACAAATGACCCAACTTTGTTCGTTTTTATGACCGAGCAGTGTTCCATTGTATGTATGTACCACATCTTCTTCATTCATTCACCTGTTGATGGATGTTGAAATTGCTTCCATGTTTTGACTATTGTAAACAGTGTTGCAATGAACACTTAAGTCAACGTAAAGAATGCTTTTAGGCTAAAATCAAATCATTTGATGACTTGTAATGTAGAAAAGAGTGGCACCCTCTAGGTAGACAGGACCCCTCACTAAGGCACACGGTTGGGCAGTGGGGTAGTGGCTGATTCTCATTCCCATTCACTCATTTGGCCTGCTGTCCTGTTCAGGGCAAAGCCTGCACAACTATTTGCAGTCGTTTTGGGTTCTTCCTCAATAAAGACTTCCTCCAGTCATCCAAGCAAAGTTAGTTTTCTTTCATCTTCCCAAAGCACTTCTATATGACATATTACAGTTCGTAGGAATCTCCCCAACTGGACTACATCCACCAAGGGTAGAGGCCATAACTGGGTTACCTCTAACATACAGTAGGTACTGAATGAATGAACGAATGAGTAAAGAGGTAAATGTATGTTTGCTCTGGTTCTCCCAATTCTGTGAGATTAAGCCATAATCTAGCAAAAAAACAAAACAAAGCAAAAAACCACACACACAACAAACTAAAACAAGCATAGTAACAAAAACTACTTGATCCATCACTGGGTAACTTATTGTTCCAGACATATGGATATATGAAAGCTTCAGAGGGAAACAGCAGTCCCACTAAAGGCATTCTGACTCATTACTCTGGAAGTAACAGATACTGCCCTTAAGCTATAGGGGAATATTTCTTAAAAGTCTAAGGAAGCCCAATCAGTGACTTTGTAACTATGTAATTTCTTCCCCATGTCCCACCTGAAAGCAAACAAATAAAGCAAAACTGCCACTAGGAAAAACAAAATCAACACATCCTTAGACTACTGTTTGCATTCTTTCAAACTGTTTCTTTTGTTTACAAAACATCAACTCATGAACCTAATATTTATATATTCAAAACAATGGTAATTCAGAACTGCTATTCATTATTTGAGTAGATGCCCTAAAAAAACAATGAGATAGTCTGAAACTAGATAATTTAAGTCAGACTTTCTGGGTCTTTTTTCTCTTGAAATTTATGAAACTGTATAATGTTCTTTCCGGTTTGAATTTTTAAGTACCAAACTGCCTCAATTACAGAAGTTCACAGGCAGCAAGAACTTAATCAGAAGAGCCTTTCGGTTGGACTGGCTGACTGCAGCATAATTTTAATTTAACACTGGAGAGTGTGGCATTAAACAGATGCACTATTACATTTTTTGGTGGTTACGATTGACTGTGTTCCAATTAGACAATTATCCATATGCCAATCAAGTGCAAACACTTGGGCGGACAATAACAGGTAAATAAATGCAGTCCCTGACACGTCTTGATGTTTCCAGGCCACTGATTTAACAGGATCATTTGTAATGCTCTTTGGGGATGTAGACTTCGGCGTGTAATGGGTCTTTCTCTCTGACAAATTCAAAGAGCATTACAAATGTTATTTGGAGCCCCAGAATAAGTGAGGTCACATTTCCATTTTTATAGATGGGTGAATCACAGGCACCCAGAGGTTAAGTCATGGACCTGAAGCCATGGTGTCTCGCAAAGACCTACCGCTTGCCCAACTCAATTTCCCGGCTTCAAACTGCACTTTCTACCCCGGCAACCACGTCGAGCCCTCAATATGAGATGGAGATGAGGACGTGCCAGGTTTAAAACCCTCCTGGCAAGGACTTCCACCTAGGCATTCACCGTTTTCCACTTACGAGTGAGGCTGTTGGGGACATGCTTTTCATGTACCCTCTGTGCACAGTATGGTGAATTTCACTTTCCTTTAACAACTGTAACTCTCTCCTTGTCTTTTTTGCCTACGTTTCATACTTTTGTCACTAAGGTGAAGTCTTTATATAACTAAAAGATAGTATAAGGTTAGATCCCATGAAAATCATGGACTACGGTGCAAACTCGGGGTAGGAAGCACAGCAGCAACGTCTGATGATGAGCAGTTGTTGTTTGTTGAGCCGCTCAGTCGTGTCCAGCCCTTTGCGACCCCATGGGCTGCAGCACGCCAGGCTCCCCTGTCCTCTTATCGCCTGGAGCTTGCTCAAACTCACATCCATCGAGTCGCTGATGCCATCCAACCATCTCATGCTGTCGTCCCCTCCTCCTCCGGCCCTCAATCTTTCCCAGCATCAGGGTGTTTTCCAATGAGTCGAATGATAAGCTGACACTCACAGAACTGGGATACCTCAGGAATCTTTGGCAGGACTGGCGAGCTGCTGGGGGATGGAGGTGGTGGCTGGCGTGAAACTGAGAGGATCCCTAAACAGAACACTGATTTTGTGTCTTTCACGGTGGTGGTGGAGCACTTTCTAAATTTACAGTGATGGCAAGTCATGTGAACTCATGCCACGAGGTAGAGACACACTGATAGTGACCGACAATCACACACACACGGCTCTGCCTGAAGGTAGACACAGCTCACGGTGTTCCTGACAAAGGAGAGAAACCCCACTCGGGGGAAGGACAGTCATTTACCACCTGGCACCTACAACGTTCACTTTTCTCCTTGGGAGAAAGAAAAAAAAAAAGATGGAATTGAACTAGCTTGGATTTTTGGGGTCACATGAGATGCTAAGACCACTCAAAATTTATTCTAGTTTAAAATGTCACTTGCTTTTGGACTTTTCTGGTGGTACAGTGGGTGAGAACCTACCTGCCTGCCCAGGTGGAGGACATGGGTTCAGTCCCCGGTCCGGGAAGATCACACATGCCATGGAGCAGCAAAGCCCAAGTGCCACAACTACTGACCCCCGCACCCTAGAGCGTGGGCTCCACAAGAGAAGCCTCTGCCATGAGAAGCCTGCACGCCACAAAAAAGAGCAGTCCCTGCGAGCTGCAGCTGGAGAAAGCCTGTGCAGCCTCAAAGACCCAGAATAGTCAAAAATAAATAAATAAAAAAAATTAAAAAATGTCATCTGCTTCTACCTGCGGATGAAATGGCACTTCAATTTACCATAAGGCCCAAGGGTGATGAAGGATGTGGCCGGGTATACCCACCCCGGCACCTCCCTCTCCACCTCTAGCTCGGTGACCCCTGGGGGAGAAACATTTCTCGGAGAGGACCCCACCATTCAGATGACTGATAACAGGAATACCGGATCACAGAAATGAAATTGTGCTCTGAGCCTAATATCCTATTACATCAGGCTATACATATTTAATTCCTTGGGTCTTTCCTCATAAATCAATTCCTTCAGGCCCTTAATCTCGTCAATATCTTTTCTGATATTGAATTTTAAATGCCACTCTCATTGCTAGGCAGAAAGGCAATCTCTTGCTCTTGATGGGATCAGGTTTCATTTATAACCGAGAGATGCTTGGAGTCTGATGCTGTTCCCTGACCCCGTTGTCACAAATCCTGATGTCGGCCGGAGCCAAACAGCCCAAGGGCAGGTCTGACCGGGCTGGTCCTCTGAGAGGTCGAGACCAGGAACCCTGGGGTCATGTCTATGGGTGCTCTGGGACAGCTCTGGGAGACGGGGGAGAAGGCAGAAGTAAGTGTTTTCAGGGGTGTGGATCCTTGGCGGTGGCGGGGGCGGGGGGCGGTCCTGTGAAACATGGGCACCCTGCCACCCACTCAGGGCAGAGTGCTATGATGGGGGTCCCCTTCTCTGAATGTATGCGTCTGACCAGGACACACACAGCATGCACACATCAGAGTAAGATCTCAGGAAGTGGGTGAGGGGAAGGGGAGGCTCGTGGATTCCTTGGAGGGGAAGCGTGCAACCCAGAGGGCAAGGGTTTGGAGCAGGAATGTTTCCAGGTTCCCTGGGCTGGTCCCTAACACTGGGATCTCCCTGGTTGCAAGGAAAGGGAAAAAACCCATGAATTTTGTGAGCTGTGCAAAATCTCCAGAGAGGAGTAGGAGCAATGAATGTTAAGACTTCAAGTGTGGGAAACACGGGGAACTATTGAGATGAAGATTTGGGGGCCTAAGTATGCAGGCAGTGGTAGGGTTCCCACAGTGGGGCTCTAGGAGCTGTCAGACTCGGTACAGGAAATGGGTACAACTGCACAAAACTGGACAAAAATGAAACTAACCAAGGTCCATCTATTGACTGTCAGTGTGCACCAGCAATTTGAACAAAATCGGACAAAATCAGACAAAACCCTCCATCCTGATAAAAATCCTTTGTTGACCTAAAACCTAAACAGTTGCTGCCTTTACTGTTAAGATTCGACATACATGTAAGCTTCAAATGAGTACTGTTCCATCTCTTACCCTTTAATAAACATACTTTATGCAGAAACTAATTTGGAAAATGTTGGTGTCACAGTCTGCTCCACCCCCCCAACCTTCCCTCACTCCCACAGACTCACACAGGACTCAGCTAAGCCCAGTTTTGGGGTTTTAAAGCACTTGAGCTCATCTAAGTACACGCAGTGCCCCCGACCTCTGCAGCCCTACACATATTTCTAGATTTCTACAGCAGATTCGAAATAAACAGCAAGAACACAGTTGTTGCGAAGACTAAAAACTAGAACTGAGTTACTTTACTTCATTTCACAAGACCCCTTAAAGAATTTTTATGTCAAAAATCTGAAACAGTGAAATTTGATGAGCGCTATGAACCATTCTTGTTGAGTGCAGAATTGATTTCTTATGTTAAATATTTTTACTGAATTTTCATATTTTACAAGTTGAAATAAATGCTTTCAAAATTGTTAACTGTTTGCCTTAAAACTAAAGGACAAATCAAGAAAACATTTCATCAGTGGCACTAACAGTAGTTGTCTAAACTGTACCCTTTGCATTTGGTTTTGTTAAGATTCACGGGCAGGAGGAGAAGGGGGTGACTGAGGATGAGATGGTTGGATGGCATCAACAACTTGATGGACAGGAGTTTGAGTAAACTCTGGGAGATAGTGAAGCACAGGGAAGCCTGGTTTGCTACAGTCCATGAGTTTGCAAAGAGTCATGACTGAGCAAATGAACAACAACAAAAATTCAAAGATCCAAGTATCTACGGGCCATTTACATACTATAATACATTAACTATAATCAAAATATCAAAGTTCAAACTGTTAAGTGAGCTAGAAAAATGATTTAATAGATAGTTGTGATTTTTCTCCCTTTTCACTATACTATTTTACTAAAAAACTTTGTAGGCATCATATATGTGAAATTCAACATCAGAAAAATTTCACTCTCTTTCTTGGCCATTATTATTGTTTCATTTCAATGAAATGATTCAATGATTATTACTGAAAATAAGCCTGTCACATAGAGGAGGAGGATGTTTAAAATCGGATCCTCTCTGAGTGTCAAGTTACACCAGGCACACCCCTGGCAGGCAGCCCACTGTCTGGGCAGGAGAGGAGATCATGACCTTGGGGCGGAGGGCTGTGTCATCGACAGGGTTTTAGAGACCATTTCTGTTACCTGCATATCCTCTTGGGAGGACCTTGTGTGAAAGACAAGATACTTTTTGGCAATTGTACAATCCAGTAGAGTTACTTACCATGATACATGATACCCCAATAAGGCAACATTATGAAAAGAAGTACAGCCAAGTTTTGGCAAAAAGGCCAAAAAAACCAAAAAAAATCCCCAGATCATCATTTCAAGGTTAATATAGTTAGCTCTATTGCTGACGTGCTGTCTGACCTTGAACAAGCCACATTACTGCTCTGGTTTCCTCTTTCCCTCGCAACTGTCTCATGAGGAATGATGATGTATCATTTGCAAAGCAACACATCAATTAATGTCCTGCTTACTGGATTCATGAAGATAACAAAAAGGGTTTAGAAGACTCTAAAACCTGTTTTCTCTTCTTCAGATGATTTTTCAATAGTGTAATTTGCAGGGTCATTTTAACCTCCTGTCTTTCACTTTCCTCACATGTTATACAAAAATGACAACACTCACGAGTGGGATATTATGAGACTAAAGAATATCCATTAAGTACGGGAGGCTCCTTGAATGGCAAAGGGTACCAAGTTAAATGAAAGTGCTGTCACTATCCTCTTTGCAAAAATGGAGAGACTAAGGTCAAGTGACTTTTAACTTCCACGAGTGGGCACTCTTGGGGATTAATATTCAGAGACAAGGCCTGCTGTTCAGGCCCATCCTAGCCATGCCAATTGTCTTCCTTCAGCCAATTTTCAAAACACAGGGCCAGCCAACATGAATTAACACCATTCATGTAATTCCCAAGAGAAGGTGTCAAATGCTTTGCCAGAGTAGGAATACAGATCTGTGATGCTCTCTCTGTTGCCTCTGCTGGCATTTCTGCTGCAAATGATAATCCAATTTGCTGGGATTTATGTATTCTTATCACTTTTTTGGGGGGTAATTATATGAGGTGGTCATCACCCCAGCCTCTGGGCACATGTACAGCTGTTAATCTAGAAATTTAAAATATTAACATGCTTTCCAGCCAGGTTGGCCCATTCACTTCAAACAAGCACGGAATTGCACAGCTGGGTCTTGAATCGTGCCCCAAAGGCCAACGGAGATTTGTTCTTTCTCTGCAGAGTTTATAACCCAGTCATGAGCAAGCTTGTAGCTAGAAAATCCTTTTATGGATGACTTGTGACCAAAATTCTGTGGCCACCTCTGAAGGTGACTGATGCAAAGTGATCTGGGCCTCATGCAGAACAGCCCATGGAGAGCAAAGCGTGCTCGCTGTAGTATCAACAGAAGGTGCTACTCACCATCACCGGCCACCTGGCCTGCCATTTTAGAAACGCACATTTTAAAAAGAATTTATTTCTAAATTTATTTTTTATTAACTGAAGGACAATGACAACACTGTGTTGGTTTCTGCCATACGTCCACATGGATCAGCCACAGGAATACATACGTCCCCTCGCTCTTGAGCTTCCCGGCCACTCTAGGTTGTCACAGAGCCCTAGTTTGAGTTCCCCGAGTCCTGCAGCAAATTCCTCCTGGCTACCCATTTTATATAACTAGTGTATATGTTTCCAAGCTACCCTCTCCAAGGAATGACCATTTTGAATTAATGGTTAAGGGTAAGCATGCAAGTTGTGGTTTTGAGAGATTTTAGTTGAGTCCCAACTGGTGAGAAAGTTGTCATGATCTAACATGTGCTGCATGTAAAGGAGAGAAAATGACAGCTGAAAGTTTTATCTCTACATCAGCCACAGATGTCTGGCAAAGGATGGACACGGGTCATCACCTATGTTACTTAACTCTCAATTAATGGAAGAACTTCAGTGAAGCCAACTCAATGACAATATTCTCAACTTTCCTATGTTAACACAAGCTCATGTTTTTACCAGTAGGAGACTCACACATCCAGGCGCAGGGTGAGAAGAGCCCCTGAACTGAGAACTTCAAATCTTTAGGTGGCCCTGCAACAAGGCTTGTAAACACGGGGCACGTTCACCTGTCACAGAAGACGTGGGAGGCAGGGAACGTCTGCTCATCCCCCGAAGTTTCCACGTTACTTTCATACACGGGGGCTGGTCTGGAACCCCACTTTAGGAGCTGCAGAGTAACTGGGGGCCTCCAAGCTTCACCGGTTTCTGGCTCCAGGGCCACGTCCTGGAGTGGGTGAGGGCCTCACCAGATAAGAAGTTTCCCTGGACTTCCCTGGTGGTCCGTGGTTAGGAATCCGCCTGTCAGTGCAGGGGACAAGGGTTTGATCCCTGGTCTAGGACGACTCCACATGCCATGCGGCAACTAAGCCCGTGCTCTGCCACAAGAGAAGCCACAGCAGAGAGAAGCCTGCACCACACCAGAGAGGTGCTCCCGCCTGTCACAGCTAGCGGGCAGCCACCGAGACGCGGACAGAGAAAACAGACATGCAGAAACGGTGGGGAGAGAGCGGGGTGGGACAATGGAGAGAGCAGCAGTGGAACATACACATTACTCTATGTAAAAGTAGATAGCCAATGGGGATTTGCTATTTGAGGCAGGGAGCTCAAATCTGGTGCTCTGTGACAACCTAGAGGAGTGGGATGGGGTGGGAGGTGAGAGGCAGGTTCGAGAGGGAGGAGACACATGTATACCTACAACTGATTCATGCTGACCATGAATCAGATCAACAGAGCCAACACAATAGTGTAAATCAATTATTCTCCAATTACAAATAAATAAATTCAAATTAAACAAGAAAGCCCACACAGAGCAATAAAGACCCAGCACAACCACAAGCAGCTCATACCAGAGAAACAAACTCGATACCAGAGAAACAAACAACCCAATCAAAAAGTGGGCAAAAGACCTAAACAGGCATTGCTCCAAAGAAGACAAACAGATTGCTAATAAGATGCTCAACATTGCTCATTATTAGAAAATTGCAAACCCAAACTACAATGAGTTATCACCTCACATTGGTCAGAATGCACATCATCAGAAAATCCACAAACAAGTGCTGGAGAGGGTGTGAAGAAAAGGGAACCCCCTTGCACTGTTGGAAGGAATGTAAATGGATACAGCCACTATGGAAGACAGAATGGAGATTCCTTAAAAAACTAGGAATAAAACTACTACACGAACCAGCAATCCCACCATATAGGCATACACCCTGAGGAAACCAAAGCTGAAAGACACATGTACCCAATGTTCACTGCAGCACTATTTACAATAGCTAGTCCATGGAAGCAACCTAGATGTTCATCGACAGACGAATGGATAAAGAAGCTGTGGTACATATACACAATGGAATATTCAGTTCAGTTCACTACTCAGTCGTGTCTGACTCTTGCTTAAAATTTCTTCCTGGAATTGAGCTGCAGGAGTTGCTTGTATATTTTTGAGATTAATCCTTTGTCTGTTTCTTCATTTGCTATTATTTTCTCCCAATCTGAGGGCTGTCTTTTCACCTTACTTATAGTTTCCTTTATAGTGCAAAAGCTTTTAAGTTTCATTAGGTCCCATTTGTTTAGTTTTGCTTTTATTTCCAATATTCTGGGAGGTGGGTCATAGAGGATCTTGCTGTGATTTATGTCGGAGAGTGTTTTGCCTATGTTCTCCTCTAGGAGTTTTATAGTTTCTGGTCTTACATTTAGATCTTTAATCCATTTTGAGTTTATTTTTGTGTATGGTGTTAGAAAGTGTTCTAGTTTCATTCTTTTACAAGTGGTTGACCAGTTTTCCCAGCACCACTTGTTAAAGAGGTTGTCTTTTTTCCATTGTATATCCTTGCCTCCTTTGTCAAAGATAAGGTGTCCATAGGTTCATGGATTTATCTCTGGGCTTTCTATTCTGTTCCATTGATCTATATTTCTGTCTTTGTGCCAGTACCATACTGTCTTGATGACTGTGGCTTTGTAGTAGAGTCTGAAGTCAGGCAGGTTGATTCCTCCAGTTCCATTCTTCTTTCTCAAGATTACTTTGGCTATTCGAGGTTTTTTGTATTTCCATACAAATTGTGAAATTCTTTGGTCTAGTTCTGTGAAAAATACCGTTGGTAGCTTGATAGGGATTGCACTGAATCTATAGACCGCTTTGGGTAGAATAGCCATTTTGACAATATTGATTCTTCCAATCCATGAACACGGTATGTTTCTCCATCTGTTTGTGTCCTCTTTGATTTCTTTCATCAGTGTTTTATAGTTTTCTATGTATAGGTCTTTTGTTTCTTTAGGTAGATATACTCCTAAGTATTTTATTCTTTTTGTTGCAATGGTGAATGGTATTGTTTCCTTAATTTCTCTTTCTGTTTTTTTCATTGTTAGTATATAGGAATGCAAGGGATTTCTGTGTGTTAATTTTATATCCTGCAACTTTACTATATTCATTGATTAGCTCTAGTAATTTTCTGGTAGAGTCTTTAGGGTTTTCTATATAGAGGATCATGTCATCTGCAAACAGTGAGAGTTTCACTTCTTCTTTTCCTATCTGGATTCCTTTTACTTCTTTTTCTGCTCTGATTGCTGTGGCCAGAACTTCCAACACTATGTTGAATAGTAGTGGTGAGAGTGGGCACCCTTGTCTTGTTCCTGATTTCAGGGGAAATGCTTTCAATTTTTCACCATTGAGGGTGATACTTGCTGTGGGTTTGTCATATATAGCTTTTATTATGTTATTATTTTATTATGTTCCTTGTATTCCTGCTTTTTGGAGAGTTTTAATCATAAATGACCCAATCAAAAAATGGGCCAAAGAACTAAACAGACATTTCTCCAAAGAAGACATACAGATGGCTAACAAACACATGAAAAGATGCTCAACATCACTCATTATCAGAGAAATGCAAATCAAAACCACAATGAGGTACCATTACACGCCAGTCAGGATGGCTGCTATCCAAAAGTCTACAAGCAATAAATGCTGGAGAGGGTGTGGAGAAAAGGGAACCCTCTTACACTGTTGGTGGGAATGCAAACTAGTACAGCCGCTATGGAAAACAGTGTGGAGATTTCTTAAAAAACTGGAAATAGAACTGCCATATGACCCAGCAATACCACTTCTGGGCATACACACTGAGGAAACCAGATCTGAAAGAGACACGTGCACCCCAATGTTCATCGCAGCACTATTTATAATAGCCAGGACATGGAAGCAACCTAGATGCCCATCAGCAGATGAATGGATAAGGAAGCTGTGGTACATATACACCATGGAATATTACTCAGCCGTTAAAAAGAATTCATTTGAATCAGTCCTAATGAGATGGATGAAACTGGAGCCCCTTATACAGAGTGAAGTAAGCCAGAAAGATAAAGAACATTACAGCATACTAACACATATATATGGAATTTAGAAAGATGGTAATGATAACCCTATATGCAAAACAGAAAAAGAGACACAGAAATACAGAACAGACTTTTGAACTCTGTGGGAGAATGTGAGGGTGGGATATTGCAAAAGAACAGCATGTATACTATCTATGGTGAAACAGATCACCAGCCCAGGTGGGATGCATGAGACAAGTGCTCCGGCCTGGTGCACTGGGAAGACCCAGAGGAATCGGGTGGAGAGGGAGGTGGGAGGGGGGATCGGGATGGGGAACACGTGTAAATCTATGGCTGATTCATATCAATGTATGACAAAACCCACTGAAATGTTGTAAAGTAATTAGCCTCCAACTAATAAAAAAAAAAAATTTCTTCCTAATTATTTTTCCTGATCTTCTGAAAGTGAGGTTACATCACACATTGAGACTTTAAAGGACAATAGCAACATGCCACGCCCACTGTTTAGTGAAAGACCTGAAAAGACGACAGGGAATAAGGACACTTTTCAAAGCAGCTCTGCTGTTCCCTTTCTCTTGCTCTTCCTGCCAATGTTTGCAGTAGATGAAGCATTTCCATAGCATTCGGCTACTACACTCTTTTAAAATTTATTTATTTTTAATTGGAGGATAATTGCTTTACAATATTGTATTGATTCCTACACTCTTGATTGGCAGGACCTGTACAGAAAACTGTACTTTTCAAATATTTCTGGAACATTTACAAAAATTAATTCCATACTAGACCTTAAGGCAAATCTCAATTAATTTCAAAGTGGTGCTATCGTATTTTCTGACCACAATAAAATTGTTAAGAATCAGTGTCACAAAAGACGACTAAAATAAATTCTGTATACTTAGAAATTTTAAAACACACATATAAATCCACAGGTCTAAAAAGAAATTAGGATTGTAATTTAAAATTACTTGATAATTGATAATTAAAATGCAGCAAATCAAAACTTGTTGGATACAGCTAAAACAGAACCTAGGGGAAAATTTTTAAAGTTTTAAATGTCTATTTTAGGAAAAAAGAAAATTAGAAACAGGAGTAAGCATTGAATTCTTATTTTAAAAGAATAAACACAAGGAAAGATAAGTAAAGATAAGCACAGAAATTACTAAGGTATCACAGTCCTATGCTGCAGAAGATCAGCAAAGGCAGTTGTTGCTTATTTGAAAAAACTAATAGAATAGAAATATTTGGCAACAGTGATCATAAAGAGAATAACCTAGTAAATAATATTTTTAACAAAAATGAGTTGTAGATATGACAGAGATTAAAGAGCTATGAAAAAATCAGGACTAGCTTTATGACAAGTTTTTAAACTCAGATGATATGTAAAGATCCCTAAAGGAAAAAAAATGTGTTAAAATTAAATCAGGGAAAAATCAAAAGCCTGGATGATCTCATTTTAAAAACTGGAGGTAGTTTCTTAAAACCTCACATCAAAGCAACAGATCCAAAATGAATTCACAGAAAAGTTCTATCAAACATTCAATGAAAATTATGCCAGTCTTTTACAGAATTGTTCAGACAATAGAAGAGGAAGAAAAGCTTCCCAACTAACTCATAAGGCTGGTATACCTGGTACACTTGATACCAAAACAGGACAAAGGTAGAAAAAAAAAGAGAGGGGTGGAGGAATTACAGGTCAGCCTCACTTATGAACATAGATTTAAAATTCCTTTTGAAAAGTTAATTTGATCTAGTATTTTATAAACTACCCTATTGGATTTATTCCAGGAATTCAAGGTTGGTTCAATATTACAAAAGTCTATTAATATAATATAACCCCATTAACAGGTTAAATCAGGATAATACGATCTTTTTAACAGCTACTGAATATCCATTTATAATATTAACATAGAACTAAGTAAAAAATGAAGATTGTAATAACTTGGAATAAAAGGAAACCTTCATATCTTGTTACAAGATTATCCACAGTGAACTCAGTGGCAAAACAAGTGATTTTATTTTTTAACCTTCCCAATGTAATCCTTACATAATCCTTCTTAATCCTGATATAATCACTTGGACTAGAATGTAAATGCTTTATGTCACTTGCTTGTATCATGATCTACATTTTCAAATTGTCCTTTGGAAGCAAAAATCATTGCTACACAAAGTCTATTGGCAGACCCTAAAAATGTGGTTTCTTTTTTGTTTCCTCTTGAAAAAAATTAAAGTCATCAACAATCATCTTGATGTTGATTTTCCTATTTCTAGAATGCATGTTAACTGGCTATATGTCACACATGCCTATCATCCTTGTCAGACGATGGTCTTTCTGCTGACTTCGGCAAAACCTGTGGTTGAAATTTTCAGTAAAAGGATATAGGTAGACTTCCCACCTGCAATGTTCAATTGCATGCAATCTCTGATCTCCAGTTGAGGGATTACTGAGGCTGGAGGAAGATATCATAGGGTAGATTGATATTGATATTAAGTGTGGAACTACAGCTTTAATTTTTCTTAATTTTTATACCTTGGGAGCCTTTTTTGCTGTTATCATTCACGGCCATGCTGACACCATTTATTGTAAAGGTCTGAGAGATTCAGTTCACTTCTTTAATGCTTCCTATGTTTAATGTTTCAGAAGCAGAGAAAATCGGTTTAAAATCGTAATTTTCTGTCTGCGTCCTTGAGATCTATGCAAAGTGGGTGGTACTGTATTTCATTTTACCTGATAGATCTCAGCTCCAGATATTAAGAACATGTGGCACATTTCACAGTGGCAGTCTCTGTTGAGCTTTTCTGTTGTATCTGCTGCTACTCTTGCAGGGGTTTTGTCTGTTGGTTTTTTGTTTTTTTCAAGACAGTCTATAGTTCAGAGACTAGCAATCCTGAGGTAGTCCAGAGGCTAAGTAGCTGCCTCCGAGGATGCCTGCAGGTGGTTAAAGCACCTCAGGGAAACTGCTCCTTCTGAAATATGTGTGTGTGTATATATATGTATATATTCTAATTTATTCACTTTTAATTGAAGGATAATTGTTTTACAATATTGCATTGGCTCCTGCCATACATCACCATGGACCAATCACAGTTATACGTATGTCCCCACCCTCCCACCTCCTTCCCCGTCCCACTGCTCTAGGTTATTACAGAGCCCCAGTTTCAGTTCCCCGCATCACACAGCAAATTCCCAGTGACTGTTTTATGCATGGTAGTGTATATAGGCTTCCATGCTACTCTCTCCATTCACCCCACCCTCTCCTTCCTTCCCACCCCACCATGCTCATGAGTCTGTTGTCTATGTCTGCATCTCCACTGCTGCTCTGCAGATAGGTTCATCAGTACCATCTTTCTAGATTCCATATATATACATTAATATATGATATTTGTTTTTCTCTTTCTGACTTATTTCACTCTGTATAATAGACTCTAGATTCATCCACCTCATTAGAACTGACTCAAATGTGTTCCTTTTTATGTCTGAGTAATATTCTATTACTAAGGAGAAAATGGAATATTACTAAGTAATACTCCATTCCAAAGGAGAAAAGGAAAGATATACCCATTTGAATGCAGAGTTCCAAAGAATAGCAAGGAGAGATAAGAAAGCCTTCCTCAGTGATCAATGCAAAGGAATAGAAGAAAACAATAGAATGGGAAAGACTAGAGATCTTTCAAGAAAATTAGAGATACCAAGGGAAAATTTCATGCAAAGATGGGCACAATTAAGGACAGAAGTGGTATGGCCCTAAAAGAAGCAGAAGATATTCAGAAGTGGTGGCAAGAATACACAGAAGATCCATACAAAAAAGATCTTCATGCCCCAGATAACCACAATAGTGTGATCACCCACCTAGAGCCAGATATCCTGGAATGTGAAGTCAAGTGGGCCTTAGGAAGCATCACCATGTATAAAACTAATGGAGGTAATGGAATTCCAGTTGAGCTATTTCAAATCCTAAAAGCTGATCCTTTTAAGGTGATGCACTCAATATGCCAGCAAATTTGGAAAACTCCAGCCACGGGACTAGAAGAGGTCAGATTTCATCCCAATCCCAAAGAAAGGCAATGTCAAAGAATGTTACAACTCCTGCACAATTGTACTCATTTCACACGCTAGCAAAGTAATGCTCAAAATTCTTCAAGCCAGACTTCAACATTACTTGAACCATGAACTTCCAGATGTTCAAGCTGGGTTTAGAAAAAGCAGAGGAACCAGAGATCAAATTGCCAACATCCATTGGATCATTGAGAAGGTGAGAGAGTTCCAGAAAAACATCTACTTTTGCTTTATTGACTACGCCAAAGCCTTTGACTGTATGGATCACAACAAACTGTGGAAAATTCTTCAAGAGATGGGAATACCAGACCACCTGACCTGCCTCCTGAGAAATCTGAATGTAGGTCAAGAAGCAACAGTTAGAACTGCACATGGAACAACAGACTGGTTCCAGATCGGGGAAGGAGTATGTCAAATCTGTATACTGTCACCTGCTTATTTAACTTACAAGCAGAGTACATCATGTGAAATGCCAGGTTGAAGGAAGCACAAGCTGGAATCAAGATTGCCAGGAGGAATATCAATAACCTCAGATATGCAGATGACACCACCCTTATGGCAGAAAGTGAAGAAGAACTAAAGAGTCTCTTGATGAAAGTGAAAGAGGAGAGTGAAAAAGTTGGCTTAAAACTCAACATTCAGAAAACTAAGATCATGGCATCCAGTCCCATCACTTCATGGCAAATAGATGGGGAAACAATGGAAACAGTGAGAGACTTTCTTTTCTTGGGCTCCAAAATGACTGCAGATGGTGACTGCAGCCATGAAATTAAGATACTTGCTCCTTGGAAGAAAAGTTACGACACACCTAGACAGCATATTGAAAAGCAGAAATATTACTTTTCCAGCAAAGTTCTGTCTAGTCAAAACTATGTTTCTTTTGTGTACGTATGTGAGAGTTGGACTATAAAGAAAGCTGAGCACCAAAGAACTGATGCTTTTGAACTGTGGTGTTGGAGAAGACTCTTGAGAGTCCCTTGGACTGCAAGGAGGTCCAACTAGTCCATCCTAAAGGAGATCAGTCCTGAATATTCATTGGATGGACTAATGTTGAAGCTAAAACTGCAATACTTTGGCCACCTGATGTGAAGAACTGACTCTTTGGAAAAAAACCCTGATGCTGGGAAAGATTGAAGGCAGGGGAGAAGGGGATGACAGAGGATAAGATGGTTGGATGGCATCACTGACTCAATAGACATGAGTTTGAGCAAGCTCCGGGAGTTGGTGAAGGACAGGAAAGCCTGGTGTGCTGCAGCTCTATTCAATCAGTGAGATGAGATGAGATTATTATGTATTTGGGCATGACTAGGAGAAGCAGTGGATCTTAAGAATCAGGGAAGCTGGTTTTAGTAGCCGAGACTAAAACATGTGTGGTGACCCAACAACTTGTTCTTTACTTCATCCATTCTTTACTCAGAGAGTTGTTAGATATACAAAAAATAAAAATTAGGCATAAAACATTGACCTTAGGTGCCAGAATTAATCTCTATTCTAGTATCAGAAGAAAAAGGAGACTGACAGTTATTTAACATGTTGGGGGAAGGGTCATAGCCTGCTGTGCCTCAATTCATTTTCCAGCGGGGTAGGAGATCAATATGAATGAACGTAAAAGGAAAAGATTCTCAGAATGCAAGCATGAGCAGGCGGAGCAAGGAGCCAAGGACCGAGAACCAGGGGCTGTGAGGAGCAGGAGGTGAGCTTGGGGCTTGGGGGTATGGCTTAGCTCAGTGACTTCAACTCTGTTTGATTAAAATTAGGATATAAGTGGGCTGGATTAGGGGGCTCAGCAATGCCCCTCTTAGCTTCAACAGTTTGAATTACGCAGTTCTCTTGTGGTAACCATGGTGGTAACAATCTCTTGCAGAGCTGAAATCGAACCCATGCCCAGTCCAAAATTTATATGGAAAGCAGAATTCCCATTATCATCATATGCTAGTTGGCTTTTTATACTGTGGATGGGCCATGAGAAATGACAAGAAAACTGTGAACCTAAAATCAAGCATATCAATCACAAGCTGGGCAGAAAAAAGCAGACTAAAAAGACCAGCCTAATCAATTAAGATCCAACGGTTCAGGAGGGAAAGATCAGACTTGAGAGTGCGCCTTCAGTGATCTGGTGATTCTCAGAGATCTGAGCTCATATTATCCTGTGTAGAGGGGTGAAACTTCATCCAGCACACTCCTTTTCTCCTTCTCCCTAAATGATAAACAGGAGGATTACCTGGGGAAAATCATTCTGTAAAGAGAAACTCGGCGCAACACCCTTTTTGCGGACTTTAACAGTTACATCATTACCAAGATTTTCCCGAAATAAACTGTGAGTAGCACTGCAGATAAGGAATACAAGCCACTAGGGAAGAAATATAAACCCAGGAGAAAAGAAGACAAGATACACAGGGAATTAGTGAAGGGCCAAATTGCAGGGCACCACTCTGTTTAAATTAGTGAAAAATGTATAATGTACTGGCTCAGGAAATGACTTTAGAAAAAATGTAAATCACCGGTGAAAACATATATCTCTAACACCAGGAATGAGAGCCCTGGGGCTTGCCAATGAAAGTCTTCTGACTGCAATATGTGAGTGATACCAGCTTAAAATAAAGTGGTGGTGGTGGTGATGGAGGAGGACATAAAAAAATGAAATGTGTGCACGTGGAGGGGACTGCAGAATGAACTACATGTGTAATCACAATAAATTAGAAAACAAACGAAAGAAGGAAAAAAGTGATAATAAAGGCATGAAGTGTCATTCTGCTCATCTCTCATTTATAAGTACCGTTTGTAATGCCCATTCCTTGGAAACCTATAACCAGAGTGCTAATATACTTTCTCCTTTTATATCTTCCACAGTACTTCCAGAAAATAAAGCTGCTGTGGCCATTTACTAAGTGTGTGTGCACGCGTGTGTCTGTGTGTGTCTATGTGAGACACAGGGTGGGTGAGACAGACAGACGGACGGACTGACCCAGAGACACAGAGAGGAGACAGAGACAGGTGATTACCAAACTGAGGAAGCTGCCTCAAGTCAAGAACTTCATGAGGCAGGGTCTTTGCAGCGATCAATTGAGTGAAGTGGGTGGTTTATAAAGGGAGGGCCAGATTGGGCACTAACTTTGTTTAAGCTTCCCTTGGTGACTATTCCGGGTGCTTTGTTAAACAGAGGAGAAAACGTAGTCTTTAACTAACCATCCAACATCTTGGTACTGAATTCCCAGCTCCACTCTTTGGCTACAATTCCAGAAACGTGAACTGACTATGTTTGGCTAGTCCGTCGGTCGACACTTAAAAACGATAACACTGCATGTTTATGCGCACAGGGAGAAAGAGACGGAAAGAATATATGTAAATGTTACCCACAGTGATATCTGGGAAGTGACACCCTGAATGATGTGTTTCCTTTTATATGCTTCTTTTAGGTTTCCCAGTTTTCCGCACGGAGCACACACTGTTTTGTAAGATGGAAAATAAAACAAAAATTAACATGACAAACCTAGACCCCGGAAAACTGCAGCTCCCACCCACACTTCTCTTCCTCTGTGTTTATTCTCTTCCTCAGCTAAAGATTTTTCTCCCCTCTGAGTCATTCTTCTTTCTTTGTTTCCACCCCCGCCACACTTCTCCCTGCTTTCTCTTCCCAGCCTTCATTTCTGATGAGGAGGAAATTGGCTGCCCTTGCTAATCCTCATGTTTCCTCTCCTAACCAGCTGCATGGAGAAAGCCCCAGTGCACAATTCCCTCCCCACGGCAGCCCAATTGGAGAGATGGATTAATGACATCGGTCTGGCTGCGGGCGTGACACCTGCTGTATGCAGGCGGCCGTGTGTGCATCCGGGCCCAGGGCTTTGGTGCGGATGAGCCTGTCTCTTTGCACTGGCAGATGCCGAAGAAAGAGAGTCAAGGCCAGGACACAAGGAGTCATTTCAGCATTCATGGCTGCAGGGGGAGACCTGACAGTGGTCAAGTAGTATGTGTCTGCGGCCAGAGTCCATTTTGATTTACCACATTTAAGAAACGATCCATGGCACTGTAAATCTGGGACTCCTGGCCTGGTATATGGCCCATACGTCAGGAGGCAATTTCTGAAAGAGGTGGTGGAGGGGAGGGTCATTTAAAGGTCATCCACCAACTATGGCTGACAGTGTGGGGGGAATAGCCAAGTTCTTTTATCCCGGGAATGGCTGCGAATCTACCAACAGTCCATATTTCCCAGGGCAGACGTCGGGGAAAGTGGGAAAAGGTAGAAGCTGAGAGATTTTAATGGTCTGCAGGGTGATGCCATTATTTCTACCCCTGGCTCCAGTACTGATTTGTCCTCTAGTCTCATTAATTTTTAGAAGAGATGATTACTAATGAGGATGCATTTGATATCAAATTAATTACCAGCAGAGCAGGAGCACTCAGGGTCAGCTAAAACCTCCCAGAGTTAAACTTTATTAGGGCTTCTCTTTCTTGTCTCAGAAGTGAAGAAATTTATTGTCACAGTTCAAATCTAACAAATAAAAGCCACACGTGTGTCATTTTCTTCTTGCTGGTTCTTACTCTGCCCAGGTAAAAATCAACGGCTGGGACACAGAGTCGGAAAACAGGCAGGTGATTTTGGTCAAAAGTATTTCTAACGAGTGAGGAGCTCTGGAAGGTGTCCACACCCCAGTCACTGCAGCTCTGAAGCCCCACTTCTCTGCAGGGTCCACTGTGGGGAGTTACGGGGAGACAGAGAATGCAGGGGCCGTGGTCTGGCAGAACTGGCCTGGAGTTCTGACTCTGCTGCATCTGGACCCTGGGCAAGACACTGGCCATCTCCAGGTCTCAGGTTTTCCCCTGAGAAACCACAGTGAGCACATATTCCTGAGGTCTGAGCGCTGAGAAGAGGAATGAAAGAGTTTCTGAGAGCTAACTGTGGGGAGCGGGTCCCCCAGCCATAAAGGGGCGTAGGGGCAACAGCACAGGCCACCCCAGGGTCGGGAACCTCAGATTTGCAAGTCTTCAGACTTGCTCTGTGAGTCCTGAGTCTTCTCTTGCATGCTTGTGCCAAGTCGCTTCAGTCGTGTCTGACTCTCCAGGGCATCTTACTGACCCAGGGCTCAAACCCGTGTCTCTTATGTCTCCTGCACTGGCAGGCAGGTTCCTTACCACTAGAGTCACCAGGAAGCCCCGAGTCTTCTCTTAAACCTCCGCACTTCTTCATGTTGGCCCCAAGAATACAGCGACTGCAGTTGGCATTTGTGGAACAGCTTTTCCAAATGCATTCAACATACATGGCCACAAACCCTGATGGAGGTGAGCAGGGCCTATTTTCCAGGTTCAGAACCTGAGGTTCAGACAGGCTGACGTATGCAGCGTTGTGCAGGAGACGGCCAGGCTGGACAGCCTCTCCCTCCCACCAGTTCGCTGTTTTGCTCTTCTTATGCAGCGTTCAGTGTCCCTCACGTCCAGGAAGGCAGCCTCTCTCCTTTCTCATCAGAAGGTCTCTCTGTCCGGTGCAAATGGTACGATGCCCCATGGCCTGCCCCTGTCTGAAACTGCTAAAAACAAGAACAGTTTTCTCTCCACGCACATCACTTTTGGCCCTTTGTATCTTTTCCAGATTCAAATGGGCAAGTGCCTTCATCACTCCCAACCCCCTCAGCAGATGTCAGGAGGGATCATTTCAAATGCACCGGGCTTTGCGATGGGAATGAGCCAAGGACCTGTGCACTGATTTCTATTTCTGGTTCCAAATGTTCCCAACCATCCCTTCAAGACTGTCAGTGGGTACCAGACGTCCTTCAGAAGTGCCAGGGAGTGTGATCTGCAAATGCTACAAAACGTACATGCTGCCAGCAGGACAACTGACGTTTAGCTGAAGGTAAGGGGTGCTGAATTATAAATGAGGGTTATCATCACCATCACGCGGGCTGCTATTACAATGCACCATCCCACGGTCTGACTCCTTTGGCTTCCCAGGTGGCGCAGCAATAAAGAATCCACCTGCCAAGCAGGAGACGTAGGTTCAATCCCTGGGTGGGAAGATCCCCTGGAGGAGGAAATGGCAACCCACCCCACTATCCTGGCCTGGGAAATCCCATGGATAGAGGAGCCTGGCGGGCTACAGTGCATGGGGTCGCAAAGAGTCAGACACGACTTAGCGACCAAACAACAACAAATCCCAAGGTACGGGTTGAAGAACAGGAAGAAAATGAAATGACAAACTCTGGGGTAGTTAAGTGAAAAGGAATGATGACCACAGTGGACCCCAGACTCAGCAGACGCTGTGAACCCTGATGTCTTGCCTTGGAACCTATGTCAAGCCACACCCTGAGAGATGTACATGTTTTTATGATCTGATTTTAGCAAAATGTCAAAAATCTTTAGTACGAATGTGGGAAATGTCTTGTGAGTTGTTTTTTGATTCAGAAAGAAAGAGACTGCATCTGGGTAGCTGAAATAGAATAAACATGGCTTATGTCTCTGCAGCCACAGCTTGTAAAAATTCCAGATGTGTGTGTATGTCTTTATGCACAGAAATATTTTTTGAACTTTTTAAGACTAAAGAATGTTTTACTACCTGCCCATAAAAATCTAAAACTCAGACCCTTTCTCTACACTGTAATAATGCGATTTTCTTGCCTTGTCCAGTGATACCGAATTATTTTCTGCACTGATGTAAAATATTTCCATACAGTAAAGATATGGATGAGTAAACAACCAAAATTTCCAGGATACTTCTTCAACTGAGCAATTTCGAGGTTCATGAGCCCTCCTTAGGAAGACAATCCTCATAATATACTGCAACTTAAATTCCCAACAAATCAGTCTTTTCTTTTCCACAGCCTGCACCTAGTTCATTGATCTAAATATTTCACGAAAGCTCTTAAAAGTTAATTTACCATTATAAAAGTGGTGAATTCCATCTTTTAGAGAACTTTCTCCCCTTCTCCTTCTTCTGTGTTTATATCCGTGTCACTATGTTTTAACTCCCGAGGAAGATCTGTTGCCTCTTCAATGTCTCCACACGTCCTTCTCCTTCCTCCATCTCCAGCACCTTCTAATCTTCTACTCTTCACAGGCCCACTGAAGTGGAGGCTTGCCTTCCTCCGTATCATTCATTTTTCTCAGTTCTATGCCTCCTTCTCTCTTCTAGGGCAACCAGCCAATGTAGACTGGAGAAAAGTCACCCAGTTAAGCAGTATTTCCATTTTCATTCATGAGGATAAGTTCATGAGTCACATTTTTAAAGAGCCAACTTAAGGGCTTCCCAAGTGGTACAGTGGATAGGACTCTACCTGCCAATGCAGGGGACGTGGATGTCATCCCTGCTCCAGGAAGATTCCACGTGCCACAGAGCAACAAAGCCCATGTACCACAGCTACTGAAAGCTGCATGCTCCAGGGCCCATGAGCTGCAACTCCTGCGCCCAAGTGCTGCAGCTACTGAAGCCCAAGTGCCTGGAGCCTGTGCTCCGCAAGAGAAGCCACTGCAACGAAGAGTCCGTGCACCACAAACAGAGAGTAGCCCCTGCTTGATGCAACTGGAGAAAAGCCTGTGTGGCAACAAATTATGAGCTATAATTAATTAATTAAAATCATATAAATTAATTATAGTCATAATTCATTAACTAATAATAAAAACAATCAACTTAAAAATCCAACTTTCTATCACCTTGTTCAGACTATTCATCTCCCTTTTCTCCTCCCCTAAATGCCTCTAATTTGTGTATCTGCCTTCCTCATCCTGAAGCATCCATCTTTATTCCAAAATATGCTGCCTTAAGTTCCTATGTTCCTACCTCCTAGACGTTTAGAAAATGTGCTCTCTCTTCTTCTCTTGTTTCTGCAAAGCCAGAATAACATGGAATGTTCCCCCCAACCTCCCTTCCCCTTCCACTTTCCAGGCATCATACTAACCCAGGATTTGTTCAAGGACTGGATTAAACCCAAAAGCTCCTGAAACAGGTTTTTGTTCAAAATGTCAGACCCAGTCCATGTGTGTTTGCTTTTGCTTTTTCTCTCCTCCACAGACAATTAAAATGTATGTCAACGAATAAACTCAAAAGAGCCAAGAGAACACCAAGGAAACGCCAGGGAGCTCTTCGTGTGGGACAGACTCTGGCATTTGTGGGATCCCCAACTCTCCCCAAAAGGAAGCCTGCCAGTCAGCGAGCCACTGAGAGGGAGACGCCTCTGTGGGGGAGGCCTGGACTCAGCTGTCAGCAAACCACACAGCATCCTGGAACGCTGGCCTCTGGCCCTTCATCCCAGATACAAACAGGCTACCAAGCATGACCTCTCAGGAGAAGAAACCTGGAGCACGAAGGAGACAGATGGAGACACAGACATGAAACAAGCAGTCCTGGAACAAACAGAAATGGCTCGGGAACAAAAAGAACTTAAAAAAAAAAACTCTAATTGGTATTCTCGAAAAGGTTGAGAAGAGGCGGTAACCAAAAAATAGGACTGCATGAAAAGATGATAAACAAAGAACAGAAATGACATTCGCAAACAAAGTAATGTGATGATCAAATAGAAACTTCAGTGGAAAGGATAAAAGATAAAACTTAAACAGATCATATGAGAAAAAGGATAACGGACAGAGAGCACCAGCCTTGTAGGTCCATTATCAGACTGCTGGACATTTTCAGAAAGAAAATACAAATGGAAATCAGAGGTGAATAGTTATCGAGAGAACAGAGATGCCTGTTGCATCTGTCTGTGCTCTCTGCCTGCAGCACCTCGCCCATGTTCTCTGTAGCACTGTCTTTGAAGGCCACTGGGAGCCATGGGGCTGCTAGCCTTCATAGGATTTTCATAGTGTTTAAGGGGCATGCTCTTCCCCCCCGCCCAAATTTAAATATCAGTTACCTGAAGTTGTCTTGGGTAAGTTCATTTTACTTGTCTTCCTCTAAAATCTTCTAATGATCAAAAACACCCCCCAGCCCAGCACAACCAGCATGCCCCCATAGTTATCATCACTGCAACCCTGGACATGACTCCTGCTGCCATAACAATGACCCTAGCTGTGACCTGCGCACACCGGACCTCCTGACATGTGAGTCTGGGAAGGCAAGCAAACACAAACTTTTCACTATCTCTTAAAAAAAGTAATTACATAGACAACTGAATAGTTCAAAGAAGATTTCAGAAGAGATGCTTAACATTCCTTATAGCGGTCAGATGCACTCACTGGTGTTCTCATTTCAACACATTTTCATTTAATTCATTATATGTGTGTGTGTGTGTGTGTGTGTGTGTGTGTGTGTGTGTGTGTGTGTATCCCACAGAACAATCCTTGATCGTTTGGCAAAACTAGCTGGGGTTACGTTGTATTTTAGGAGAGTCACATTATTGTATTTCTTTGCCGTCTTCTGCACAATTAGTCTAGATTAGGAGTTGTAACACATATACATAGAATTCCACATATGCTCCTCTTTCCCCCAATTTTTTTTTTTTTCTGGTCTCCTTTGCTGAAAGCTGTCAAGACAGCTGAGTAGCCCTGGTCTTTACTAATGTCAAGCCAAAAGTTAAGAGAGTTCTACGTGAGCCAATGGTTTACTGGCCTTAAGACAGCTGGTCTTCGGATGACATTTGCTGACAGCATTAAAGAGCATTGGCTGAAAGTGTGTACGAGGGAGCCTTCTGATATAACCGTCATTAGTCACTCACAGTTTTAGGACTGGCAGCTTATAATGGTATCCTGTTGTTATCTAAATATTCACCAGTCCTATCAATAGGACTTATACATGGCTTCAAAAAAAATTCAGATTTTTAAGTTGCTTATTTAGAAGTATGACAAACTGACTTATTCTCATGAATTAGAACACAAATCCTACTTAAATGTAGGTGTGGTTAAGACCATAATAAGATACTAATATACACTTCTTATAGCGACTAAAAAAGAATAAAACAAAGCTAACTGGCCACTCCAAGTGCCGGCTGACAAGGACATTGGAATTCTCATGTAATCTTCCGGGGATGCACATCAGGAAAGACACTCTGGAAAACAGTTCAGCAGTTTCTTAAAAAGTCAAACACGCCATATGACCCAGCAAGTCTATATTTACCCAAGTGAGATGAAAAATTATGTCCAAACAAAAAGCCTGTAAACGGAATGTTTTTAACAGCCATGTTATTCATGTTGGCTTCAAACAGGAAACCATCCGAATGTCCATTAGCTGGTGACTAGACAAAGTAAGGCCCTTCCTTACAATGGACTACCATCCAGCATGAAGAGAATGAACAGGCACACAGCTCAATGTGGACGCCCCGCAAATCCGTTTGTTACGTTGAGTGACCGGAGCCAGACCCCAGAGGCTGTACACGCTGCGTGCTCCACTGCCTCAGTTGTGTCCGACTCTGTGCGACCCCATGGACTGCAGCCTGCCAGGCTCCTCCGTCCATGGGATTTCTGAGGCAAGAATACTGGAGTGGGGTGCTGTTGCCTTCTCCAGGGGATCTTCCTGACCTGGGGTCGAACCTGGGGATCGACGCAGGGATAGAGCGTCTCTTACATCAACCTGTATTGGCAGGTGGGTTCCTTCCCACTAGTGCCACCTGGGAAGTACATACTATGACTCCACTTACATGACATCCTTGAAAAGGCAGAACCACGCGGACAGAAAACAAGTCAGTGGTTACGAGGAGTGGGGTGGACTGAAAAAGGGCATAAGGGAATTTGGCGGTGGTGGTGGTGATAGAATTGTTTTATATCCTGATTGCGGCAATGACTCACAGAACCCTCAAAGAAGTCTTTTTCATTGTGCATAAATTTTCAGTGTGGTAACCTGAAGATAAATAGGAATTTCAAATATGGATATGCTTCCCTTGGATACCTAAAGATGCAAACAAAAGCCCACGACCTCACTCTCCCCACGGCAGAGACAGGTTAACTCTGTCACCAGCTTCAGATCAGGTAAAGGCTATCATGTTACCATGGATACCAGCTGTTACTTCGTTCTGTGTGAAACTTCTAATGTGAAACTGTGATTCACATGCAGGGCAGCGGGGAGACTGAAAAACACCCAGACAAATTCACCAGAGGCTTTTTTCACTTTTCCGAACCCCGCCCATGATATTTCCTATATGAACTCATGAGAAACCAAGTGAAGTCAGTGGACATATCCTTCAGGCATGAAAAGAAGAAAGGTTAGAAACTTTCTGGGTAAACTTGAAGGCAACTCTAAAAAACTGTATGCTACTCCTAAGGCTATTAAGACTGTTTATATTGCTTCGTTTATTGCAGAATAACTTTCCCTAGATGGACTGCTAAAACAGTGACATGGGAGAGACCAACACCCTCCTCTATCTGCTGACTTGCCTGGGAGATGATGACTTTCTGATTTATAAAGCAGACAGCAGGCAGATTGAGGGTGGGTTTCAAAGTTAGGAGAATTCTTTAGAGGGGCTCATGTCGACAGGTTGTGGGAATTCATTCAAAGTGGGTAAGGTAGGAAGATGACTCTTAAGAAACACATATATTTAGAAACTCTATTAAAGATGAGCTCCACAGTAATCACCATGGGTCCACCTAAGGGCCAGTGACAATGAAAAGTGTACCTGCTGCCACTGACCTAGTGTGTCTCACGTGCTAAGGAGGTGCTACACGGACCCCTGGGGCATCAGTTCTCCCCACACGCTGCCCTGCTCTTTTCAAGATCCGAGTTCCCCAGAGGCATTAGGCTAGTTCTTGCCTCTGTACCTCTGTCCCTTCACTCCTCCATTCAACAAATATATTTTGACATTTCCTCTATGTGTGCTGTTGATGGAATTGTGCCCCCCTCCAAATTCAGAGTCACGTACAGATGTGCGAGCTGGACAATAAAGAAAGAAGAGTGCTGAAAACCGATGGTTTCAAACTGCGGTGCTGAAGGCGACTCTTGAGAGTCCCTTGGAAAGCAAGGAGATCAAACCAGTCAACCTTAAAGGAAATCAACCCTGAATACTCTTTGGAAGGACTGTCGCCAAAGGTGAAGCTCCAATACTTTGGCCACCTGATGTGAAGAGCTGACTCACTGGGAAAGACCCTGACGCTGGGAAAGATTGAAGGCAGAAGAAGAAGAGGGTGGCAGAGGATGAGATGGTTGGATGGCATCACCAAGTTAAAGGACATGAACTTGAGTAAACTCTGGGAGACGGTGAGGGACAGGGAAGCCTGGTGTGCTGCAGCCCAGTGAGTCGGACGTGACTTGGCTACTGAACAACCACCACCACCAAATCTATAAGGCGATGCCCCAAACACCTGTACTTCAGAATGCAAACCTATGGATGCAAACAGAATCCGTGCAGATGCCGTGAATTAAGACGAAGTCATATTTGAATAGCCTGGGCCCCTTAACCCTGTACAAATTGTGACCCAGGCACACACGCAAGGAGATGGTGATGTGACGATGAAGGCAGGGAGCGGGGTGATGTGTCTACAAGCCGAGGAAGGACAAAGCTTGCCAGCAAACCCACAGAAGCCAGGGGAGAGAAGGGAGCAGACACTCCCTTGGGTCCCACAGGGAACCAACTTTGCCAGCAACCTGGTCTTGCACTTCTAGGTCTAGAACTGTGACCATAACTTTCTGTGATTTAGACCAAACCAGAAGAAACCAAAACAGACCTCCAAACAAAACTCCCCTGTCCCCCAAACAACACAAACATATGAAATGACACTTTCTATGGACAAGGAGATTCTGCAAACATGTAAGAGGCTGCAAGAAGAGAACTGCCCCTTTAAGGGGCTGGAGCTCAGTGAGGATGCCCGGCGCTGTGGACCAGTGAGGACCAGGGCATGCTTCTTCCTGATGGGCCAGCCCACCCTGCTTCCTGACTTCTTTCACATTTGAACCTTCAGCTGCCTTCAAGGTTTCGATCCACTTTTCAAGCAACCAGGGTCACCTTTCTTGGAGGAAAAGAGGGCCCCATTGCAGGAGATATGAGATAGTAGCTTGTTGGCTAGATCTGGCGTCATGGTCCTCGGAGAAATGGCCAGACGCTCCTCTTGGCAAAGGCACTGCACACCCCCGATAGGACAGATGGACAACCCCAGGAGCCCCGTGTGGCAGCTGTTACACCGATTTTCAAGTGCGGGGGCCCGAGCCCCGCCTGTAATAACATTTTCCTGGCTGGCTCTGACCTCTGAATCTCGCTGATTTGTCTAACACACACTGTGAACATCAGTGAGTCAGGACTTAAAGCCAAGACGGCAGAATTGCTTTTAAATGGCAGGAGATGCTTAAGACAGGATTTCTGTGACTTGGTCATTAACTTGTTTACATACCGATCCGCGCTTCCTTCTCACGTCCCTTCCTCTCAATTATTTTTTCCCTCTCTTGATATCACAACCTATTTTTGGCGAAGGTTTCAGTGGCAGTACACTTCTGTAGACAATTCAGGCTCCTGCTCTTAGACAGCAGTCAGTATAGATGGGAGAATTTGAAAAAAATATGCTACTCACTATATCATTTTCCATCAGCCTGCTTGTAATTCCCCCATTTAACGAAAAACAATCTTTCCTCCTTCCCCCCAGAAAGGAGAGATTAAATTGATATATTCAGAGGAGTAACACCAACGCCCTTGTGTGATGATAATTTTGGCTATATTATTCTCAGATAACTCAAAGGCCCAAACCCCTTAAGTATGTCACATATCAATCGATGCTTTCAGATATAAATATAGATATGACTCTTTGATTTGACCGTCTGCAGCCCATGCCTGGGTTGTCCCAGCCCTTGAGTGCTCATTCCCCGTAGTCCACGTTCCTTCTTTCTACAGAGCCTGTCACTTCTGCTTCTTTCTTACACTAGCTGGAAAGACTCAGATTTAATTTGAACGTGCCAGACTGAAGCCCGTGGCCCTTTAACAAAAAGCAGAGACGTTGGCCTCTATCTGAAGCTGCCCATCGCCCTGAATTCCAGTCCTTCATCCCTCCCAACAGCAAACATTTCTGAAATACAGAGTGTTTTCATAGAACCAGTCTACATCTTAAGTATCACCCGGGAGAAGAGGAAATAAAAACAGTGTACGTGTTCATCGATCTCGAAAACAAACTCGCCACGCTTTTATAAAAATCAGCCAGCTTGCTTGTCAGTGGAGACGTTCTAAGATTACAGAACGCTGGTGTCGTGATGGGCACAGATTTTCTAACCATTTGCCAGGGGGCTACACTTCACGTGTGGAGCTTTCAATCCCTTCGATTCTCTTCCTACACCCACCTCGAGGGTGTAGTTATTGATACCGCAACCTACTTCTTTGTGTGGCTTCTCCCCAGACCCTCTCCTCCCACAAAACTTGATCAGGACTTTGCTGATCCCACCGCTCAGCCTCTCTGCTGTTCCTTCTTCTCCTCCAGCTCCCCGCCCCGCCCGCCCCGAGCACGCGGGCCCCTCGCCCCCGAGCAGCGGCGCAGTACCTGCTGCATGCCGTGCATGGTCTGCTGCAGAAACTGCACCTGCTGGTCCTTCGTGAGGCTCTCCTCCGTCCGGAACAGCTGCTCCTTCTCCTGTTTCAGCAGCTCCACCTCGTTCCTGTAGGCATCCAGCTGCCACCGGAGGCTGTCGTTCTCCTCTTTAAGCGCATAGGCCTGGGCGGCCAGGGCTGCGGGGCAGACAGAACGAGTCCAGGTGAGTGACCGACTCACTGAGATGGAGCGCCTTTGGTGTTAAAGGGAGGCCTGCACCCCAATTTTTTTATGTTTAATTTTTTGTTGCTGTTGTTGATGTGGACCATTTTATTTATTTTTTGATGTGGACCATTTTAAAAGTCTTTATTGAATTGGTTACAGTATTGCTTCTGTCTTACGCTTTCGTTTTTTTGGTGCGAGGCATGTGGGATCTAAGCTCCCCCACCAGGGAGCGAACCCACACCTCTGGCACTGGAAAGCAAGGTCTTAACCACTGGATGGCTAGGGAAGCCCTCCCTCACTGATTCTTCACATTTGCACCAAACTGAAATGCCCTACCCCGGGGTGCTGCTTGTTTTTACAGCTCACTTGTTTGGGAATGTGTTAGCAGTTCCGTCTGTCCCGTCTTATGGGCGCTTGTGGGTATAGGATAAATCCCTTCTGAATTCTTGTCTCCTGACCTCTGCCCCGGCCCTAGGCTCCCTCTCACAGATCAGAAACTGATCTGTGATGGTGGTGATGAGAGCACTCAGAACTCCGGGCAAACCCTATCTACCTTGTGACTGCCCTCTCCCTTTTGGCAGGATGGCTTCGCTCCCTGGAGGGCCACTTTCTTTCACGTCGTTCGTGCCCCCCCAGGTGGAAGCATGCAGCCACAGCAGCCCAGGGGAGAGGGGAGATCGATCCGTTCCTTCCCACTGAACTGCCGGGACAGACTGCACTAGTCTGTTAGTTCCCTCTAACTGCTCTAAGAACGGAGGCCTGGTTCCATGTTTCACCAACAGTTTCCTACCCTACTCCTTCCTGAAACCTGACCCTCTCTAAGTGGAAGTTCAGAGCTCACTCACCTCCTCACCCGACTGAGAAACCAGGACAGGGAATTCAGGGCCTTACACCTCTCATGGCTCCAAAAGTAACTGAAGTGGAGCACGGAGGAGTGAACGGTACCAAGGAAAACTGCGGGTGGGAATTCCCTTCCGTCGTTTCTAGCTGACAACTTGGTGTTCTCCCCAGCAGTCACAATGGCTTTCTGAGCTCTCACCATACAATAGACACTGGACCACACACTCACTCACTCCATCTCCCCCATCAGCTTCTGACGCGGGTGCTGTTCTTACTACTCCGCTTTACAGATGAGAAAAATGAGGTACTTGGATGTTAGAGAACTTGTCTGATTTCACAGAGAAAGCATCATCAACAGCCTTCAAACCCAGGTCGGGCTCCAGAGTCTCTGCTCCCAGTCACCGGGCTATTTGGCCAGCCCAATAGGTTTAGTTCTGAACAGATTATTTTAAAAGAACCCCCAATTCTCTCTGCTTTTTTTAAACCAGTCTCCCATACTTTCTCTGCCTCCTTCAGAAAATTCATTCGCTACTTCTGTAAGCAAGATAAAACGGAAGATATTTCAAAAGTCTGTTATAAGAAGCTTCTTTAAAGATGTGACTTCTGGTTTGTAAGAACATGGTGTGGAGCCTCTCTCCAGCAGGTTCTTGGCCCAGGATCATTTCCACTCCACCTCCCAGCAATAATCCCCCAATTCCAGAGCCAGATCAAGGTCAGCTTCTCAGGTTACAGTTCCACCATGAACAGGTGACAGATGTGTACAGAGGTGCTCTGAAAATCCACTGAGTTCTCTCCTCAAATAACCACCGTCAAACTACATCAATAGTACTTTAATAGTTGAGTGTTTCATGGTATTCTACTTTGTAAAACTGATGATGTATAGTACACACTGAAATACTAATCAAATAGAATATGCAATTAACCGGAAGATTCCCTACCTCAGACCATCAGGGACCAACCAGTCAACGAACATTCAGCCTGTCTGGGCCTCTTGGATCACAAAACAAGGAGACAGAGTATGTCTCTCCTCTCAAAGAGCTTGAGATACAACAGAAACCTACAAGTTTGAAAGGAACGTACTCAGAGGAAGAGAGAAGAGGCTAATACCTGAAATGTGTGTGCTGTGTGCTAAGTCGCTCAGTCGTGTCTGACTCTTTGCGACCCTACGGACTGTAGCCCACCAGGCTCCTCTGTCCATGGGGATTCTCCAGGCAAGAATACTGGAGTGGGTTGCCGTGTCCTCCTCCAGGGGATCTTCCCAAGCTAGGAATTGAACCCATGTCTCTTACATCTCCTGTATTGGCAGGTGGGTTCTATACCACTAGGACCACCTGGGAAGCCTGTAATAGGCACTCAAAAAATGTTGGCTGGATAAATAAATGAGCGACCAACTCAGTGTCAGGGTTTATGGCAGGGGAATCCATCCTACAGGAATTCAGAGGAGAGAAAGGAAAAGGCAGGTGGGAATAATAAAGGAGGGCTTTGAAGGCTGAAAGCCCACGAACCGGTGAAGGGCATTCAGTCAGGAACAAGAGCTGAAGTAAAACCCAGAGATGGGAACGAAAGGCAGACTACTTGGGGCAGGAAGCAGGGAAGCTTGATCAAAAGTGCAAGAGTCCGCCTGGAAGCAGTGAGAGAAAGGTGAGCCGTACTGCATGATGAGGGGGGGTGGAAGCCAGCTGGACCTCTGGGCCAGTGGGGCGGCCAGTTGAGCACTGCTGAAGGTGCCTGGCAGTGGAAGATGTGACGAAACCGGTGATTTAGGAAGATTGGTTTGGCAGTGGTGCGTGGAATGAACTGGAGGCTGAAGAGGATGAGTAAAGGAAATTTTTATTTGCTGTATATGTATGTGCAAAACCCGAGAACTGCCAGTTTTACAGTTTTCAGGGACCGACTCATAAATCAGAAATGACCCAGGGTCTACCTTGGAGTATGGGCTGAGTGTGTGCACGAGTGCTAAGTCACTTCAGCCGTGTCTGACTCTGCAACGCTATGGACTGTAACCCGTGAGGCTCCTCTGTCCATGGGACTCTCCAGGCAAGAATACTGGAGCGGGTTGCCATGCCCTCCTCTAGGGGATTGTCCCAACTCAGGGATCGAACCTGTGACTCCTGCAGTGCAGGCAGATTCTTTACTACTGGGCCACCAGGGAAGCCCAGAGTATGAGTTAGTTGTTTTCTAAACATGGTAGGGCCCAACATCAGATCCTGCCCACATCCTGAGGTGCCGACTCCTGGCAACTCAGTTTACCAACCCCTAAGGAAATGGTTACCAGGCATCATTTAAGAGAGGGATGTTGTAATAGGGCAAAATTACAGAAAATGCAAATGACAGAAAAAGTGTTGGCACTACAGAAGCACGTTACTACATTTAGTAGCATTCAAAGACACTTAAGTCATTTCCTTAGGAAGCTCTATTTGGCCCCTTCTCAATTCAGAGTGGCATTTTTATTATCATAACTGATAGCAGGTGTTTGTGAAGAAATCGATTAGTATGCAGAGATGGAAATTACATTTTCCAAATGAATTGCCGAGTCTGCAAGATATGCTGAAATCTGGGTAGCAAAATGCAAGCAGCTATAAAGCATGTGCCAGCAACATTATTTAAATAAATTGTCTGAACATAAATACATAGAGGGAAGTGCACCATCCATTATTTTAGGACTTCTCTTGGAATGGCACAGCTGACAGCTCTTACTCTTGGCTTGAGCTGAGTGACCACTGCTCCTGCCAAGTAGGATACGACGTCGTTTGCATTTCTGGAATAGGCATGTGATATCATCATATTAAAAAAGACGAAAAAAATCCAGCAGGTGTAACTCTATCCACTCTCATCCCCCGTCTCCCGCCACCCCCCCCCCCCAAATCAATACCATAGCCAACTCCATCAACATTTGTATAATTGGGGCATATAACTGATTTACATTCCTTATTAAGTGATTTCAAGCCTGATATCTGCAAAAAAATCTTGGTTTCTCATGTGGCCGCAAAGTGGTTATTTTCTAAAGGGTGAGAAATTGTCTATTGACTCCACTTAACTTTGGGCCACCTGTTTGTAAACATTTTTCAGCATCATGCTGCATGGATCTGCCCCTCAGATGAGGCTTCCTGGAAGAAGTTAGATTATGTTTCTTGGACCAGAGCTCTAAAGGAAACAAAAAGTCCTAATCATTTCTAACTTAATATCATTTCTTGGTGTATTCAAAATTCAGAAATTTGAAACGTCTACCTTTTCTTTTCTCTCTTATTTTCTAGGATACTGTATTAAACAGTTTTGAAAATGTATAATGAAGCTTCCATGATAAAATTTACCCTTGAATTACATTCGATTACAATACAAATGGCAACAAACCTACCATTCAAATAAGCAGGATTAAAAATAAAATGACAGTAGGCATCTTTTGGTAGGAATTCCTGTGGAGTATGCACTGTGTTGCAACAAATAGAATATTTAACATGTGGATCATTGACTTTCAACAAAATTTAAAGAAGAAGAATACAGGGAGACACTTTAAATGTAAACTATTCTGAACATAACTGAATTTTGCTTTGTTGATTTTAAGTGAAAGTCGCTTAGTCATGTCCAATTCTTTGTGACCCCATGGACTACACAGTCCATGGAATTCTCCAGACCAGAATACTGGAGTGGGTAGCCGTCCCCTTCGCCAGGGCATCTTCCCAACCCAGGGACCTTCCCAATGCAGGTCTCCTGCATTGCAGGCAGATTGTCTACCATCTGAGCCACAAGGGAAGCCCAAGAACATTGGAGTGGGTATCCTATCCCTTCTCCAGAGGATCTCTCTGACCCAGAAATTGAACCCAGGTCTCCTGCATTACAGGTGGATTCTTTACTGGCTGAGCCACCAGGGAAAAGCACTGCTGTATCCGAGGGTGTCTACAGATTATCATTCATTCATTCACCAGTCAGCTGTGTGAAGCCACGTTGCGGGGAGCTGTGACCTCCATGAGGGTAAAGCTGACGCAGGCATCGGCTTATACTTGCTCAGGACCTTAGGAAAATTCTGTTACAGGGATTTTCTGATTGGATCAAAATGGAAATAAAGACACTGGAAAAACCCTGCTAAACAAGATTAAATTCCATTTCAAAAATTAGCACTAGACTACTAAAATTAACCAAAGCATATGAAAGTTGATCCAAAGATTGAATTGCACCACTGTAAACAAGGCTTAAAGGCATTACAGCACCTCACTGCACCCTTGGCTGGATCCTATATAAACCATTATTCTTCATATTAATTATGGTCAGAGTGACCTCCTCTTCCGACTTCTCTATTACTTACTGTGTTTCCATGGGAACAGATAATGGCATGCTTAACTTCTTTAAGTAAATAATCTGGTGAAAGCCTTGAAATCTCTCTCTTAGCAGCCTGAGCCAGCCTCAGAAAAATAATTAGCACTCTATGGAAATATGTAAGTTATTTTGGGTTATGTCCCAGTAAGCTGACAGTATGTTAATATCTTTTTCCTGCTCAGGCAAGATGTAACTAAACAATCAAACACTATAACATATTGTTTCTAACAATATCTGGATTTCTTGAGAACTGTTTGTCTTGGTGTCATTGGGGGACTCTGTGTTTAATGCCCCCCCCTCCACTCTGCCAGCTGTCCTCCTGGAATGCCAGGAGGACACTGCTGAGCTGTTCATTGCCTCATCATGTGCAAAGAGCATCTTTTCCAAGGATTTCATCAGCTGCGACCAATATAGGCACTTGTGCTAATAGGTCCAGAGCCCAGGATGACGGGATGGGTCTGAGACCTGGAAGATACGGCCGCCGTATCTGTTTGCCTTCCAGCTCCCACAGCCCCGGGCACCTAGGGACCAGGCTCCATCTGCCTCCCTGCGCCTGCTCTTCTTCTTGAAGGGCGCCTGGGGTGTCCAGTTGCTCTGAGGTGGCACAGATACCACGCTGTGTCATGCTTTTCTCTGCTTGGTGAAGCTCATTCTTGAGGGGTGACCAGGCCAGGCACTGCCATCTGACTGGTTCTCACAGACGCAGCGTGAGGGGTGGGAGGTGTGCCTTCTGCTCAAGCCCTCATTCTCTTCTTTCTGCTGAAACGGGCCTGGGTCTCTGAATCACTGCATGGAGGGAAGTTGCCCAGGGACCAAGAATACCTGCTTTGGACTCTACTGTGCCCAAGAAATAAGCTTTCTTTGGGTAAAGCCACTTGAAGATTTGGGACTTACTTGTAAAGCAGCTGACATTATTCTACCCCAGTTTCCCAAACACTGGCTTGGATCAGAAACTGCCAGTGGGTGTGTTTAACACGTATTTCTCAGTCCTCGCCCCAGAGTTTCCAATGGGATTATGCCGAGGATGCGGCCTGAGAATCTGCGTTCCTCCAAGTTCCCCGTGATGCTGATGTTTCTGGGGCCAAGACCACGCTAGCGAGCCTTGGCTCAGACCATGGCTCCGTCTACTGCTTGGCTTCTGAACTGGGGCTACAGTTGGCTTGTTTGGGCAAATACTTCTGAAGCACCACAGGCTCAGCCTGGCCTTCTGGTTTCATTCCTTGACCTTCTGAATGAGCCCCAGCCCAATGATCTGCACCAGGGTAGGCAGTCCTGTGCCAGCCCTGTCCCCATGCCCCAGCTACCTCCTTATGAAAAGGGGGAGATCTGAGCAGAAGATACAGTCATCACCACTTTCCTTTCCCTGTTTTTTCACCGACAGTACCAGCAGGCAAAGCAGTAGTCATGAAAACAGCAAGAGCGGCAGTAATAGCTGAGGATGTTATGTGCCTAAGCTGGTGATTTGCACAATCTCCTTCTGCCCTCGTGGAAACGTGATACAGTAAATACGACTATTATTTCTTTTTTCCAGGAGATGGGACTAAATTTGAGAGACCTGGAGGTTACACAGCTGGCTGGAGGCACAGGGTTTATCCTCAGCAGGGAGCACTCCAGAATCTGCACTCCCAAAAGTGACGCCACTGGGGTGGCCTCGCGCCCTAAGTGCTGCAGCTTGAGAGCAAAGGGAACCAGGGGCCCTGCTGCAGGGCCTGATCTGCTCCTAACAGAGGCGGACACTGCTGTGCTGGCTCCGTTTGGTGACCGTTCCACAGGAACGGGGCTCTGTTATGGAGGCAGAGGGGATGAGACTGTTTTAAAACAATCACACACAGATCTTCTGCAGGAGCTGTTTGGGAATAAGCCATGTGGAAGTTAAACTAAGGCTTCGGAGTCTTGAGGCTTGACTTGATCCACTCGGCAGCGATCCTGTCTTCTGTACTGTGTCCCTCTTCTATGAAACAGCAGCATTGAGGCTACCAACCACTGAGCATCTGGGTTTTGGCCAGTTAGTGGGGCTCCCTGCCTTGACCACAACTGTATGGCTTTATTTCTGAGCTTCTATTGTGTTCCATTGCTCTATATGTCTGCTTTTGTGCCAGTCCCTACTATTTTGATGACAGTAGCTTTGTAGTACAGCCTTAAGTGATGAAGTCTGATTCCTTAAGCTCCACTCTCCTCTCACAGAAAACTCTAATTTGAAAAAATACATCCACCCAATGTTCATAGCAAGACTATTTACAACAGCTAAGACATGGAAGCAGCTTAAGTGTCCATCAACTTACGCATCCATCACAGATGAATGGATAAAGAAGATGTGGTATATGTACACAAAGGAACACTACTCAGCCATAAAAAGAATGAAATATGGCCATTTGCAGCAACATGCATGGACCTGGAGTTTATCATAGTAAATGAAGTAAGCCAAAGACAACTATCATATGATATCACTTATATATGGAATCTTAAAAAAAAGTAAGCTTATTTACAAAATAGAAATAGACTCACAGACATAGAAAAGCTATGGTTACCAAAGGGGAAATGGTGAGAGATAAATTACAAGTTTAGGATTAAAACATGTACACCAATATATAGAAAACAGATAACCAACAAGGACCTACTGTATAGCTCAAAGAACAATATTCATGACCTTGTAATAACCTATAGTGGAAAGGAATCTAAAAAAGAATACACACACACACACACACTCACACGCTTGTGTGTGTGCTAAGTTGCTTCAGTCCAACTCCAACTCTTTCCAACACTATGGACCACAGCCTGCCAGGCTCCTCTGTCCATGGGATTCTCCAGGCAAAGACACTGGAGTGGGTTGCCATGCCCTTCTCATATATATATATGTAAACTGAATCACTTTTTGCACATCTGAAACTAACACAACATGGTAAACCAACTGTATTTCAATACATTTTTTTTTTTAGAAAAGGCTCTATGCAGACAGCCAGGTCCAGGGCTCAGGCCGCTCCTGCGGTCCTGAAGGGCATTCCAGCGCGTGCCACACCCATCTGAACGCCCCTGTGCTATGCTTTTCTAAGTGTCTTCAGCTGGAGGAAAGGTGGTAGAAACCCCACTTCCCACAGATTCCCCCGGTCTGAATGGGCTCAGAAAGGTCCAGGACCAGGACCAGATGGCCCTTAGATGACGGGACAAAGCCCTGGCTCCTCGGGCTGGTGTCATGGCGTGCCTCCCAGCATCCCAGCACAGCGGGGTGGGGAAGCATCAGACGCGTGCCTCACAGCCAGTCTCCTGCTAGACAGCCTCTCCTGCTCCCGACAAACGAAAATCGATCTGTTTTCCAGCAACACCTGTATTGCCACTGAAGCAGCAATCTTCCTCCAACTGCTGGCGGAAATTCCTTCTGTTACAGTTTTTCAGGATTATTATTATTATAACTTAGCATTGACATAACATTTTCTGTTTGCAGCGTCTGTGCATTATCTGTGATTAGGGAGAGCTCACCAGAGCACAATGCAGTGTCTATTTCCATCTTTGTGTGAGGTCAGTGGAATAAGGGTAATTTGAAGAGTGCAGGTAAGCTGGATCCTGTTATCATAATGGCTTGTGTGAGTCTGCAGGCACAACTGGAGGCAGGCGACTTGGGAAAAGAAAAAAAAAAAAAAAACCTTCCATCGCCCTGTTCACAGAGCTCCTCCTAAGGAAGCGATCTGCTGGGGGCCGTGACTATGCTGTGCCCCTGGGCCAGTGACGCTGCTGAGGACTGACCTCACACCTTCCTGCTTTTCCATCGACGTGATTATATCTGATATCCCCGCGCCCCCAACTCTCCCGTTCACTGTCCAGGAGGGAAGTAAGTGGTAGAAAGAGGCACACTTGTTGCTTCCAGGAGCAGGGCGAGTCTGTCATTTAAAGGGCTGACGGATGCCCCGAGGGCCCTCGGGGATGCCCGGTGTCCCGCCAACCTCAGCTCCTCGCCTGCTCTAGGTGAGCACAGGTGTCTGATCTCAGCGGCTCAGTGCCCAGTGATGGGAGAAAATGACAGGCATGGTTGGACCTGGGGGTCCCTCACCTGCTCTCCCCGCCCCAGGCTGTGGTGGCCGGACCGAGGGAGAGGCTGGGAAAGGAGCTGGGGGAGGCCCTTCCGAAGAAGGCAGGCTCCCACTGTGAAAGGCTGCAGGACGCGGGAGCGGGCCGCCGCGCTGTGAGGATCATGCCACCACGGACCCGAGGAGCCGGTGCCCGGCAACAGGCCGAGAGGGATGCGGGGAGGGGAGGAGGCTGGGCTGCTGAGGGCCCCCGTCTGCGGTCGCCACAGCGGAGGCATCAAGGGCGGCATTTCCACCCACTCTCACTTTGACTTCAGTTTGCTTTTCCACTTTCCGTCCCTATTTCGATTTCCAAGGCGCTCGACTACCTTTCCCCCCAACTCTCTGAAGGCTTGAAGGTTTCTTTTTTAAGGCCCTTAGACTTAAGACCGAGATCCGTCCCAGGAGGAGGCAGGTTTTCAGGAACAAGGCCCCCACCCTGGCCATGCCCTCGCCCCCCAGACAGCAGCCCTCTCCGGGGACGATGCTCCACCCTCACTCGCGGTTCTCCAGGGAGGACAGCTTCAAACAGCAAGCCTTTCCCTGAAGGCTTCCCCTGCTCTCCCTTCCTCGCCTCGCTCTCCTCCAGACCGGCAGATTTCTTTCCCTTTTAACAAACAGTCACTTCCAATTTTCTTCAAGAAACCTTTCCCTCCAGGAGTGATGTTTTTCTACTTGTTGTAACCCCATACACACACCCGTGCGCGCACACACACACACACACACACACACTCTCTCTCTCTCTCTTTCTCTATGTCTGGTTTCTACCACACAAGACACACCCCACTCTGAAATGTGCCATGGAGGTCACCCCACATGTGAAGTGTGTGCTCAGTCCTAGACACCATCCTTCATAAGGCCGAGCAGCCTTTTCCACAAAGAGGTTATTAAAACAGCAAATACCTAGGATAACACAGATGAGCTAAAAAGAAAGCCTCTCGCTCCAGACAGGTTTTGTGCCGATCATCAACTCTACCCAGTCTAAGGAACAAGAACCGAGGCTGGTGGGGAGTCAGGGGCAGTGAATTCTGCCCCTACCAGCCTTGTCACCAATGCTGAGACTGGTTGAAGCTCACATGTTGTGTCTGGCCTCGGGACAAAAAGACTACTGCCTTCTCTCGATGCATAACCAAGGTGGAATGACACCGGCGTGTGTGTGCCACCAAGTCGTGTCTGACTCTTTATGACCCAGCCCGTGGACTTTGCGACCCCATCAGGCTCCTCTGTCCATGGGATTCTCCAGGCAAGAATACTGGAGTGAGTTGCCGTTCCCTTCTCCAGGGGATCTTCCCAACCCAGGGATCGAACCCATGTCTTCCACGCTGCAGGCAGATTCTCTACCACTGAGCCACAGGAGAGCCTAGAATGACACATCTCCAGGCCAGCAGTCCTCCAAGTTTGCTCCACACACAGCCGCCGCCTGTCCCACCTTGGTGTCTCGTAACGAGAGATCCTGGACCCATCCCAGCTCCTCGGAATCTGAGCTTCTGCCACGGGGTCTGAGGTTGTGCATTCAGCAAGCTTTGAGGGTGACTCTAATGCCAAAGTTTTAGGACCACTTCCCCAGCCTTTAGGGACCAGATCCCTGGTTTCTTCGTAACGTGCTTTCAGGCTTGTGCTTCTTTCATTGTTTTCTGATACCGGCTTCCTCTCACCCTTTTCCTAACGGCTTCTGTTACTGAAAGGAATTTTCCTCTCTCCAGCTTCCGCCGTCCAGCTTGGCTTTCCAGGATTTTCTGCCTTCTGCTCTGCCTTCTCACATTTCGCTCATCTATCTCCCTGCTCCTCTGAACGCTGCTTACTGCCCTTCCCGTGATGATATTGTGACTGAATGCTTTCATAAATCCTCCAGGCAGTGTCTCCAAAACACATTTCTCTGATCTACTAGATGTGGTTGTGTATTACTTTTTCTTGCGGCCGTATTTCTGGAGAGATTGTGGCTGCAGCGGGTTTGTCGCCTGTACCCAGGAGAGGCTGGGCTGCACCCTCATGCTCAGGGCGGGGAGGGGGGTGGCACTAAACGCCCTTGACCGAGGGCCCTTGGACCAGCCTTTCCCTGGAGGAGTGGAGACCCCTTCTAAGTGCAAGCTCTCCTGAAACCAGTCGGTAGGTCCTGCGAGGCCTTTCTCTTTGGCCAACGCCCAGACACCCCTGCTTCCTTCTCTCACAGCTGATGGATGAGAAAACAGCCCCTGGCTGTTCTCCCAGCATCGGAGAAGAGCAGGAACTCTGTCCTTGGCTCTCATCCCATCTTTCTGCATCAGGCTACTTTCATTTTTCTTCCCAGCTAGTTGTTTTTTTCCAATTAACCGAGGGCTACTAGCATGCATTGAACAAAGATATGGGGGGAATTCTCCACCTGGGTCATGCATGCCATACTTAAATAAACTACCTCCCTTTCTTCTCTCTTTGTTCTTGTATTATTGCCTATCTCAGTTGCTTCCTCTCGACTAAACATTTTTATCTTCTACTTCAATTTCATTTTCTTCTTGTTCTCTCTGGGGTATAGTTGCTTTACAATGTTGAGCTAGTTTCTGTTGTACAACCAACTGAATCAGTTATACATTTACATATAACCCCCGCCCTCTTGGGCCTCCCTCCCTTCCACTCCCCATGCTACCCCTCTAAACCCCCACAGAGCCCTGAGTATAGCTCCCTGTTTGTTACCTTACAATGTCTCTCTCTCTCTCTCTTTTTTTTTTTTTTTACCTTATTTTCCATCTATAATTGACAGCCATCAATTCTCCTGTCACAGGCCAGTGATTTCCAATCCATTGCACATCAGACCTGCCTGAGGAGTACTGTCATAACAGATGTACCTGGGCATTAACCTCCAGGCACCGGTGTTGTGCAAAGCTTCCCAGGTCAGCCCCGCTCACAGCTGGGGCTGGGAACTGTTCATTTCACCTTCTGTGATTGCTCAGCGGTATCTGTTCTCCACCTTGTCAGGGTACCACTTGCAAAATGCCCTGGAAGCTCTTAATTGGTTATTTCTTACAAAGTCGAGGAAACCCTCTTAGGATGAACCTTATGTTATTGCCGAGAACGCTGAGGCTTGGAGAAGGGACATCACTGGCTGAGCCACGCTGCAAACAACTCAAAACTCCCTTGTCTGGTTTGGAATTATTTCTGAACTCTGTGCGGTGAATCTAACATCTCCCTTCCAGCAACACCGATTCTCACTCATGTGGGCCACTTTCTCAGAGCTTTTCTAACGGTTTGACCATTCAGGTGAGGTGGTCTTCAAAAGAGCATCAGGGTGAGGTTGGCATCCCTTAGTCAGGCCCAGAAAATGCGAAGGAAATGTGAGACACAGCCTCTCAAACACTTATCTTCCAGGACTTCCCTGGCAGTCCAGTGGTTGGACTCCGTGCTTCTGCTGCGGTAGGTGTGGATTCAATCCCTGGTTGGGGAATGAGGATCCCACGTGCCACGAGGTGTGGCCAAATAAACAAAAAACTTACTTCCAAAACTCACGCTCTCTCCTCCAGCCAGACGGCTTCAGCTGGATACTTCTTCAGCTGGATACCTCTTTTCATCCCTAGAGCTTGAGTGTGACCAAATTCTGCTTTAACAACCTCAGCATTCATCCTCTTGGAGTCCTTGGGCAGGGAAAAGTGCGTGTGTTTCATAAACTGTCTGGATGGCTAAATTATAGCATATTTTTCCCTGAGAGAGTTGTTCGGATATTAAAACCCACTATATATTGAATGTGATTGTGCTTCTCACATCCCCACAAATAGCAGTTTTTGCTTTGCTCATTAAAATGAGATTTCTGATGGGGATAATTTTCCAGGTAGCAATGTTTTATTCTTACTGGTGACACCTTAGGATCCCTCTGCAAGTGCTGAAGCTCCAGTTCAGCACGATTAATCAGACGCTAAATGCTTTAAAACAGCTCTGCCCCTTTTTCTAATTGAGAAATAATGCTGTTTGGGCAAGTTGAGAAGGTGACCTTGATTGAATTAGAAAGGTCAGGGACAGAACAGACTTCAAGCTCATATTCAATGATTTTAAAAAGAAACGACTTCCCTCCAATTAAGCAGGAATTAGCATGAAATATTTTGTTTCTGAAAGGTGAAAAGAATTCCCCCGAGAAAGCAGTTCTATCCTTACTAGCTTTTTATTGAACATGGGAGAGAAGGTGCCACAGATGGTTTTACATCAAATGCTTTGTTAACATGGTGTTGATGGCCTGGCATCAATTAGACTATTCCTTTAGAGCCTAAATGTTATATAGAATGGGCAAAAGTCCAATCTAGGTTTTGATTTCTATTTCAAAAGCTCAAGGACCTAATAATTTTCTGTTACTACCAAAAAAAAAAAAAAAAAAAGCTTTATTTTTCCATCTGCAATCATCTCAACCTAGTTCCAGGAGAAAAATGGTTTCAAACATTACCGGACATATTTCTTTGTTGTTTCCCTTTTAGCTCCATCCATCACCTTGCCACATCTCCCATCCTTTAATGACCTGAAAGAACACACCCTTCTTCCTGCTCTAAACAGTAACATGCTGATGTCTCTGCATAATTCTGGAAGAAGCTCCCACAGAGAAGTGAGAAGGGCCAGGACACACGTGGTGATTCAGGGACCACCGCGTGTACCTGAGGGCAGCAGTCCCCAGAGGACGCTGGCTGGACTGTTTTGCATCTCAGCATCTGCCCTTGTCAACCTCAGAGCATCGTGCAGACACAGATTATACAACGTGTAACAGCGAGGCAGAGCAGTATTAGAAAGAGAGAAGGGGCTTTAAAGCTACATGCCAGTTATGAGACTTGGGGCAATTAGTCAACCTCTCTTAGGCCTCAGGCTTCTCATCTGAAAAACATGATCAAACAGATAATAGAATTTTTTTTTTTTTTTTGTCTAAGCTGAAAAAAATATCCTTCAACAGATTAAAAAATTAGTTGAATTGGTTCTTCCTAGTTCTTATTTCTGGTCCATTTGTTTAACAAATTCTTGTCCATTGACTGTGTACCTTGCAAGGTGCTGGCCATTAAGGGAGGTTAAAAGATCCTGACCTAGTCCTGTAGATGGGGTAGAAAGTCTTCCATCTCACCTTTACTTACTTAAACAAACAAAAACACAAACAAAAACCAACCAAACTTTCTCCAGGATGACAGAATTCAGCTGAATAGATTTACCCTTCTTTTCAGACCCTGTGAGAGTTTATCAGCTAGTTTTGGCTGCGCCTTCTGAGAGTGCAGAGGGCAGGCACAGTATGGGCCCGTGATCCAGGGTTACTCCAGGGACAGGAGATCTCTGATAGGTGCTGGGATTTTTCAGAGTAGGAAAACAAGACGCTCAGTTCAAAGACTAAGTATTAAACAGTCTTACAAGACCTTGCTACTTTTCCTCCTTAATAGGGCACTGCAAGACATGATATCATGGTCCCATATACGTTGTAAGTAATAGTTCACTAAATATTTGCTTTTGTTTTATCATTGCTTTGTATTATGGCATTGCTTAAGACAATTTCAAGGAAACCAAGAGCTGAAGATAGAGAAATGGCTAGCTTTACAACTTTCAGATTATATAACTAGAAGAAAAGTCTAGAATGGCAGGTGGAGACTTTTCTTAAACAACTGACTGGTAAATCACTAAAGAAAAGAATAACAAAAGAATAACAAAATGAAGTAATTATCCTTCAATTAACTAAAAAAAAAAAAAAGAATTAAGTAGCTTATCCTGCTTCCAAGAGATTTGCCAAATTCATGTTACCACTTAAGTTTTGCTTAAAAACTTGTAATTACAAAAAAATCACTAATACAAACTTGCAGAATTTATTCAGCATTCCAGCTACTTATTGTTGGGGGTAAAAACTCCATTTTTGTCATTATAATTTTGGATATGGGATAAGAAAGGAGAGGTCATAATACTTTTAAGATCTCTTTCCAATCAAAACATGCCCGAGTGTGTGCATCTCAATAAGATTACTACTGTAGATGCTCTCCTTAAGACTTTTATTTTCCAGATTGATTGAGGGGTACATCTCATAAAGAAGAAGCCTCGGGAGCAAGGAGGGAGTGAGAACACTTCAACAGGTCATGAAATTAGATGGAAAGTCAATGAATGATTTTCAGGTAGGCTCTCCCAGTCCCTGGGCATGCAGAGAAAACATGAGATGGGAAATCAAAGAACTAATATTGTAGCTCGGATCATTCTCGATCAATCATCACATCTGTGCTTGTGGTTTGGAGTATTTTATTTCTCTCTTTGCCTTTTTGGAGAGTCAGGGACTGAAAGACTTGGGCTTCCATTGGAAGACAGTGTATCTATCTATCTGGTTTATCAAAGGCATACATTACATGGCACGATTCCTCCCCCATGTAAACACTTCACTTCTTCAAAGCATGTCTTCTTGCTCAAAGCGACAGAACAGGTTGTTTTTGAGGAAATAAATACCACTTGACTTGAAAAAGGATTGTGCCAGTTTCCCGAATATTTTTAGAAGCTGGCATTTCTGCTGGCACGGGCGAGAGAACAGTTTGCCACATGCACTGCCTGTGCTGAAGCTAACTTCTTTCCAGTCAGCAGAAAATCCAGGAAGTCACGGGAAGACTAAGCGAAAGCTGCAATGAGCTTGGTCAGGATGAGCCTTTTCAGGTAATGAACATACCCAGTGCACCTCTGCCTCCAAATGGCCTCATGGCGCCATGCACGAGGCAGGCACTCAATATCCTTGGTTGATTTCACTGACTCTGTTGATGCCACCCAAGGCATCTGAGAGATATTCTGGAGCCTTTCCCCCTCTAACACGTGGGGAGTGGTGCCACAGAAAGACCACCAGCCTGGAAAGAAGGGAACTAGTACTGAGTTCTAGACCTTCTACTTACTATCTTGGGCAAGTGACATAACTTCTCAGTGCAGAGCCACACACTCCTATCTGTGCAAAGAGGAGGGCATACAAAAGGATTTCTTTTTTTTTTTTTTTTTTTTTTTACAAAAGGATTTCTAAGTGTTTCTTCCACATCTGATGAAGAGACACATCACTGCCAATCTCCTTGTGACGAGGAGCTTCTCTGGTGGTCCAGCGGGTCAGAAACTGCCTTGCAGTGCAAAGGGACCCCGATTCTGGGATCTGGGAAGACCCCAGACCCAAGCAACTAAGCCAGTGCACCACAACTCTGGAGCCTGCGGGCTTCAGCTGCTGAAGCCCGTGTGTCTAGAGCCTGTGGTCAGCAACAAGAGAAGACCACACACCATAGCGAGAGAAAGCCCATGCACTGCAACGGAGACCCAGCGCAGCCAGAGAGAAACAAATATGAAAAAACAGGACTTAACATTTCTGCCTAGATTATAACTTGAATGATTTCTTAGATCTTTACTTTAATTGCTATGCAAATATGACCATACTGAGAATAGGAAACTGCAAGACAATGTGGTCTAGGAAGTTATAAAATATATAGAAAATTAAATGTGATAATTCTGTTTGGGCTTTCCTGATAGTTCAGTTGGTAAAGAATCTGCCTGTAATGCAGGAGACCCTGGTTCAATTCCTGGGTCAAGAAGATCCACTGGAGAGGGGATAGTTTACCCACTTTAGTATTCTTGGGCTTTCCTTGTGACTGATCTGGTAAAGGATCTAACTGCAATGCGGGAGACCTGGATTTGATCCCTGGGTTGGGAAGATCCCCTGGAGAAGGGAAAGGCTACCCATTCCAATATTCTGGCCTGGAGAAGTGCATGACCTGTATAGTCCATGGGGTTGCAAAGAGTAGGACAAAACTGAGAGACTTTCACTTTCACTTTCCCTGTGCAGGGCCTCTAAGTATCATAAATGGCAGGTGGAATTTCTAAGCAAGGGAATAAATAATTACTGATACTCCTTTAAATTACTTTTTTCATTAGCTCTATGGCACTTAAATGTGTATGGCTCACTGAAATTCTACTGGATGTCTGCCCTCATTGTCAGTCTTCCTACAACAGACATTAGCATCTTTAGGTCTGTGATTAATGAAGCTTATGAGCAACACTGTTAGAAGTCAAGGTACAGTCACTGCATAGGCTAACTGTCTTGAACAATGCAGAATAAAAGCATAGGATTAGGAAGATTGTGTTCATGAACAGTACATTAGTTCATGAACTACCAGTTCAACAGCTGGTAGTAGCATATGTTTTAATATGGTCTGGTATCGACTCTTTTGGCCAATGTCCTACTTTAACAGTGTTATAGTCACACTTGAAGATTTCAGATGGAAAGGCAGAGAAGAAAATCAATAGATACTATCTTTCCACTACCAACCAACTACATATCTGTATAGTTTTCCGCCATGCTCACATTTAAGGGACCTGAAAGATGCTATGAGGAAGGCTGGCCCAATTTTCAGGCTTTAATAACCTTAGGTGTCTACTCTGCCCACCTCAAAGACTACAGCTTCAAATCATAAAAGGTTCACAGGAAGGAATCTATGACTCAGAAAGGATATACATGCATTTGCTCTATATTTTCTGTTTCATTAACATATAAAAAAAAAGCTTTAAAAAACCTCACTTGCCATACAAACTGGTCTGACTGAAAACAAAATCATACAGAATTGTTTCTGAGCTTTAAAAATATATACAAAGATGCTTACATAGTTAGGCTGTGCAGAAGAAATAGAATTAAAAACTAAAGTCTTTTGTAGTGTTATAACTAACACAGTTTTCTCTTTTATTATTGGTAATCATTAGAGTCTCAAAAATTAACAAGTATTTTTTATATAAAAAATATTTTCATTTTTAAAATGCTACATGCTGCCGGAGGGCAATGGATTGGTCTACTAAAAGCATTTTCTATAAGCACCAACTAGAAACATAGGTGGGCACTTAAAAAATTACATCAAGGTTGAAAAGAACAATTCTCATTTTGTAATCAGAAATTCCGACTCATTGTTACAAACTAAGAGGAAAAATTAGGAATAAATGCCACCAAAGAATTCTTTTCTACATTTAGAAAGGAAAAAGAAAAGAGTCACAAACTTACCCAGATTCTGTCATCTAAACTCGCTCAAAAATACTCTGCTGTTTTTTCCAGAAGTTGTGCAAACCCCACTTAAATTCCAACAACACTGTGTTAATTTTGCTCAAATGCAAGCTGAAAACATATTTTAACATCCTGTCAGAATGAGATACTAAGAGTGTCGATAAAATGACACTAAAATAAATGTAAATTTAGATTGCTGTTACAAGTGGCTGCCTGGCTCTGGGAAGATGCTAGGTTGCTATAGTATTTTCCATAGCAACTTTGCATCTTATTACATAAATATTCCCTCAGTGTCCTTAGAGCCTGCTAAGAAAACAGGATTAAATCTACTCCCCAAAGTAATGATCCCGCAATCAAACCTTATCAGAATGAAATGCCCAGAAAACACAATAAACTGTAATCTAGATCACAGTGCTCTTGGCAGTTGAAAGGCATCCAAGTACCACAGGCTGGTCAGGGGCAGCTGTGCTGTGACCTCAAGCTGCCCACTGGTCACTTGTCTATGCTCCTTCTGGGTCAAGGTCTCTGCACCTCTCCCTTTCTAAACATTGCTTGGTAAGTCCCCCACTTTTCCCCACTGCCTGCCATCTGCCCATCTGCCCATCTGCCCAGGTGCCCTTCACCACACTCTAGGGGCTCCTGTCACCAGGCAGGAAGCCAGGGCTTCAGAGAGCAAAGTCTGCTCTGCAAATGCAGCTGGGCTGGAAGCACGTGCTGGGCTGTCACCCAGGAAACCAAGCAGAGAACCCACTGGGCTCCAAGCAAGGACGGGCCAGGCATGGATGGTCAGAGACGCTCTGCCAGGGCTCGCCTGGGTTCTCTGGAGGGGCCACACAGCTAAGTGGCTGAAGCATTAGGGAAAAATCCGTGGTCTCTGAGACACAGCACAATTTCAGCAACATGAACTGATTCGACACGAAACACACGATTATGGAAAATTTGTGCATATCTGAGAGCGATGTTGGGAATATGGCATTGTTGCGTGCTACAGAAAAACAAGATTATAAAGGGATTTGGCTTATGGAGAGTTTAGGCTCCAAATGTGAATGTACACAACAGATAAGCATGGTCTCCTGGGACAAGTGTGTGGCTGTGACAAGCTACCCCCCACCACAGGGGTGGGACTTCCCAGGTGGCGCTGGGGCAGAGAACCCACCTGCCAATGCAGGAGATAGAAGAGATGCGGGTTTGATCCCTGGGTGAGGAAGATCCCCCGGGGGAGAGCACGGCAACCCACTCCAGTATTCTTGCCTGAAGAATCCCATGGACAGAGGAGCCTGGCGGGTTACAGTCCACAGGGTCGCACAGAGTTGGACACGACAGAAGCGACTTAGCATGCACGACGTGCACCTCTTACATATAAAAGGTAAAGACTGATTTCTACACTTCTCGGAAATACATCCATCATGAGATGAGAACCGCAGCTGCACATGAAATCACCAGGGAGCTGAAAAATCTGCCCCAAATAAACATCGATTTGATTTCCTTTGGCAAGATTAGCAAGATTAAAATACAAAGGAAGAAACCGAGGAAAAGCCTGGACTGCTTTGCAAATGAAGCTCCATGTCAAGAGATTAGGAGTGAAGCTGGCCTCTCAGCACGGTTCTGAAGACTGACTTCCTCATTGAAGCCATGTAAGCTGTAGCTGATCACATCTCCTTGTCTGGCCCTGGAGGTCCCAGAAGACATTCAGTTGTGGTAATAAAATGCTCATCTTTAACTCGGTGGCAACTGATGGACACACATCACCACTCTTACTTCTCTTTCGGGTTACCATCACATGTGAAAACAGGAAATCTACAAACACCTTAGGTGAGCCTCTGGGGCTGGTGTCTAATTGGAATGTCTCTGTTGGGTCTCCTTCATGGCGCTCAAAAGCACTTGCTTCCAGGAAATAAACTGAATCAGAAAAATGAAGGCAGTCCTGGTGTTCAAAGAGATCAGGGATGGCCAGAGAGAGCTCTCTGATTATTAATCTTTTAACCTGACTTCCGGCTGTATATGAAACTTCAGACATACTGAATACTGCTGACCCAATTATAAGTCCCTAATTGGACTTAGCTGTCAAAAATCCTTGTTTGACTTCTCACTGGAATTAAAAAGAAGTCTGTACCTATGCTGTGGTTGAGTTTCCACGGAAAATCGACCGTGGACAACACTCTTCAAAATTAAGAGTAATTGTCCCTACAAAGAACTCAAGAGTTTAAATGAGGTGTAGTTAAAATCCAAGAGTGTCTGTACATTATGGAATGGTTTAAGGGTTGTCTATTAAGCAAGGGCTGTTTTAGTTTTACTTTTCTCAAATCTGTGTTCAACATATAATGTATATTCACCAAATACTGGGTGAGGTACACACACTGGAAGCGATGCTCATTTTGCTTTATACTGAATTTAAATTAATGGTTTAAAACACATTTGGCTTCAGGCACTGCATTTCTATTAACTTAAAAAATGTTCATATTTCTCTTCAAAAAGTATCTCATAGCCTGGAGGGCAAGGTAGACTGTGTTTAAACTCTCTCGTACCCCTGGGTCCACAGTGCCTTGACACAAGAAGGTGATTGACAAATGCCTGTTGATCATTAGGTTAATACTGAGTTTCAACTCTCTGGTAAATAGCCTCTTCAGCATGTGGCACGGAATTCCGGATATGCTAAAGTTCTGAACATTGTGGAGAAATCAACCATCCCAGTTTGAACATGCCACTTAATGCCTGACATTTCAGTTTAACTGGAGCAACTCTGGTCGACTTACAGGACGGCACCATCAAAAATCAATGTATGACAAAACCCACTGGAAAAAAATAATAATAATAATAAAAAAAAAATTAAAAAAAAAATAAAAATAAAAAATCTTTTTAAAATGAAAAAAAAAAAAAAAAACAGAGTGGAAGAAGATGATGATGCTACTGAATCAACCAACTTTTACTGAGCGACTTACTTGGTGAAAGGCCCAGGACCAGGCATTGGAGGATGATCAAGATAAGAGGCAGAGTTAACAGCCACTGAGTTACTTGTCATGTGCTAGTTGGAAGGGCTTCACAAGATGCACTGACCCACTGAACTCTCTCGTAACACTGACGCTGATCAGGTTCTGCCAAGGGAGGCCTTCCTCTCCCCTTCCCTTCCTTCCAGCGCACTCCTGCGCCCCCTCCACTGGCAATCTGGAGGGAGGAAGGAGAAAGGGTGAGGGGGGGGACGGGGGGAGAAGCTGGGGGCAGGGAGAGGGAGTGGGCGGGGAGAGAGAGGGGGAAGTAGGAATAGACTTGGCTTTAAAAGTTTGGCTTGGTTGCAGCAGGAGGCAGACTGTGCAACAACACATTCGAATTTTTATCAGAAATTATCTTCAGGGGCTTTGGAGCAGGATGCCAATCTTTCTGAACGAACACTTTATACGTCTGTCTTGATTTTCACATGTATTAACAAAAATCATTCTCATTTTCATCAGCATGTCAGTTTGGCTCCAGCAAACCCCTTTCCCCCCTTTAAGAGTCACCTGCTGAGCCCTGGTGACCAGCCTGCCCAGAGTGATCTGGAAGGGACAGCTGGTCTGGAGGAACTCTGGCCAAAGACACACAGTAAATTACCAGGCGTGGTAAACAGCCAAAGTACGAGGAAGCATTCTCCTTAATCAGAAGAGCAGAGATGGCCTGAAAAACTTTGATTAAAAAAAAGAATAAACTCAAGGTATCATAGAAGTCTTTCCTTTTCTGAAAACCAAAGTCAATTCTCTCCATCTCCCCATCAGAAATAAAACCTGTAGAGGTTGGTTTTTTTGTTCTGGGAGGGAGATGGGAGGGCAGGGCTGGTAGGAGGCTCCTACCAGGGGGAATTCCCCCTGGCATTTCTAACAATTTCTGGGGCAGCTGCTGCCAGAAAGGTCTGAGGCAAAATCTCAAGACTTCAGAAGAAGAGGAAGGGCCAGGGGATTCCTTTGAGCAGGAAACCCCAACCTCCGGGATCTGATGCCCGATGGACCTGCGGTGGAGCTGATTTAGTAATAATAGAAATAAAGTGCACAATAAGTGCAATGCTCTTGAATCACCCTGAAACAATACCCCCACCCCTTCAGTCCATGGAAAAATTATCTTCCATGAAACCAGCCTCTGGTGTCACAAAGGTCGGGAATCATTGCAAAAGATGCAGAAATTCACTTCTATCACGAGTCTGGCAAATTTCCCTGTCATTGCAGTAAAGTGCTGTCTTCAGAGGCCTGCTAAGAGGTGACTAGACACGCAAATTTGTACCTAAATGAGTGGCCTGTTACCTAAAGAGATGCCTCTGAAAGACCCGTTTCCCTCAGGCTGCGGTTCAGGCACCTGAACCACTTCCAGCAGTTCACAGCGACCTTTTGTCTGCGGCTTGGCCAAAGATCAAGGGGATTCCTGCTGTCAGGCTGGGACCCCTGAATAGGCAGGGCTGAGAGAACCCCCACCTGCCTTTTGGCAGGGTCTTGAGGGCCTGGTGGAACAAGGGTGGCTTTTCCTTCCATCTCATCAGTCCTGCACTTTCCTCATAAGCCACATGCTATGTTCTCTGGTCCATCTCGTTTGGAAAAGCACAAGAAAGACTGTGAACTCCTCAGGGCCTGGCATTTGCTCTCCGGTTCTTTCATCTCTGCCCTTGGCACCTGGTGTGGATCATGTACTGTGTTGAGTTCATTCATTCTGCTGACCAAAGGAACAAGCCTGGAGAACATTCTGCAAGTTCAGGTCTTATTTCAGGCTCTTATGAGATGCCTGGGGGTAAAAAAGTCATAGTGGTCTGGGAAGGGCTCTTCAGTCAAACCTCCTGGGAGCATCTTTGTGGTCCTGTCTGAGAAGAGAGGTCCTTGGCATCTTGTGGATTCTTCTCGAGCAGAGATCGCAGGTCATTCTATAGGCACACGCTTGCTACCACAGTCTGTAAGATTTTCTCTGTGGCCTATTATTATTCTTGTCTTCTCCTGAGCAGGCTATGAAATTATACATGTTTCTTACTTGAGAAATTGGTAGGTAGTTTAAAAAGAAATGTCACCCCCTTAAATAAGAAAAAAAAAGCCACAGTTTCAATCTGAATTCCTGATTGAGCCTAGTCTTTTCTTCTCCACCTACCTTATAAGGATGTTAAGGATCCAGGTTTTGTGCAAACTTGTCCCGCATCTAGAAACTTCAAATATGATGAAAGCCTTTTTTGAGAAAAAAAATTATTTCTTGGAAGAGCTCGTTGAATTTAAGAAAAATCACACCCAAACTCAGGCTCTTCTTCTGATACATGAAAGCGTGCAGAATAGAAATGGTGTGCAGAAGGCAGTTTCCTCATATAAACAAATCCAAACCCAATAATCGAGCAGCCCTGAGAAATGCGACATCAGTTTAATAAGAGACATTACATGTGACATGTAAGTGTTTGGTGGTTCATTTTCCAGACAAAAGATATATGGCTTCAAAACATCGCGGTGTGGTGTCTGCTTTTACGCCAGGCTTTAAAAGATTTACATGAATGGAATTTGAGGATGAAAGGGGAATTTTATAAGGTCTGGTTCTCAAACTTGAGCCTGCTTCGGGCTTCCCCACAGGGCTTTTTTAAATCACAGATTTTTGGATTTCATAATCCTCCTCTCCCATCCCCTGGAGTTTCTGATTCAGTACATCCTCCCCTCTGCCTGCATCCCCTGGAGTTTCTAATTCAGTAAGTCCTGAGTAGGACCCAAGAAGTTACATTTTGAATAAGTCCCTAGGTGATGCTAATATTGCTGGGCTGGGGAACAGTGTTTTTAGGAACCATGCTCTAAGGAAGCGAAATTCCCCTCTGTATATTTCTGTGCAGGAGCTTTTCCTTGTGATCATCTTATGCTTCAGGTGTTCTCTTCTGAAGTACTGCAGAAAGAGAGTGTTCTGACAGCTTTAATTTTTTTAATTAATTAGTTTAAAAATAGATGCATAGTTGATTTACAGTGCCATGCCAATCTCTGCTGTGATTCAGTTACACACATACATACTCTCTTTTCCATTATATATCCCAGAAGACTGGATATATTATAGTTGCCTGTGCTCTATAGTACGACCTTATTGTTTATCCAGTCTAAATGTAATGGTTTACATCTACCAACCCCAAATTCCTAGTCCATCCCTCTCCTTCCCCCTGCTCCCCTTTGGAAAGCACTCTACGTCTGTGAGTCTATTTCTGTTTTGTAGATAGGCTCATTTGTGCCATATTTTAGATTTCACATATAAATGATATCGTGTGGTATTTGTCTTTCTCTGACTTACTTCACTTAGGACGATAATCTCTAGTTGCATCCATGTTGCTGCAAATGGTATTATTTCATCCTTTTTTATGGCTGAGGAATATTTCATTGTACACATATACCACATGCTCTTTATCCATTCATGTGTCAATGGACATAGTTGTTGTTTCCGGGAGGCATAACTCTCCCAGACTTCAGACAATACTACAAAGCTGCAGCAATCAAAACAGTGTGGCATTTGTATAAAAACAGACATACTGATCAATGGAATAGAACAGAGAATCCAGAAATAAATCCACACACCTACGGTCAATTAATCTCTGTCAAAGGAACTAAGAATATACAATGGGGAGAAGACACGATCTTCATCACATGGTGCTGAGAAAGTTGTACAACTGCATGCAAATCAATGAAGTTAGAACACACGCTCATGTCATGCACAAAAATAAGCTCAAAATGGTTTAAAGACTTAAACATAAGACGTGACAACATAAAACTCCTAGAAGAGAAAATAGGAAAAACATTCTCTGACATAAATCATACCAATGTTTTCTTAGGTCAGTCTCCCAAGGCAATAGAAATTAAAAAATTAACAAATGGGACCTAATCAAACTTACAAGGCTTTGCACAGCAAAGGAAACCATAAAAAAAAAAGAAGAGACAACCTGCGGACTGGAAGGAAATATCTGTGAAAGATGCGACTGGCAAGGGCTTAATCTCCAAAATATACAAATAGCTCACACAAATAAACAACAGTGGAAAACAACCAACCCTATTTAAAAATGAACAGAAGACCTTAATAGACATTTTCCCAAAGAAGACATACATGTGGCAAGTAGGCACATTAAAAGATGCTCAATATCACTAATTATTAGAGAAATGCAAATCAAAACAATAAGGTATCACCTCACACTGATCAGAACGGCCATCATTTAAAAAGTTTACAAATAATAAATACTGGAGAGGACATGGAGAAAAGGGAGCCCTCTGACACTGTTGGTGGGAATACAAGTTGGTGCAGCCGACTGTAGAGAACAGCCTGGAGGTTCCTCAGGAAACTAAAAATAGAACTACCATATGACCCAGCAATCCCACTTCTAGGCATACACCCGGACAAAGCTACAATTCAGAAAGATACATGTACCCATGTTCACAGCAGCACTGCTGACAATGGCCAAGATGTGGAAGCAACCCAACTGACAACTTTGAAATCCTCATGACCTGATCATTTTGTAATCCTGATTTTGGCTTCTACTAACAAATTTACAAAAACCCTTTGATCCTGGTCACCTGAGTCTTTCTGTTAAAAAGGCCCGGGAGAGGGGACTGTTTTATTCCCTTTTTGGCAACGGTGGCAATGGTGATTGTTCCCAGGCCTTACAGGCAACACCCCTCCCCTGGGGTCTCCTACCTCTGAGTGAGCATTTCCCTTCCGTGCTTTTATTGATACGTCTCCAAGGGAATTACACACAATTTGAGAAAGAGTTTTAAATCGGCATCTCAGATTAGTCAGAGAATATAAAGCAAGGTTCTCTCTAAGCCTCTCTCCTTTTTATAACTCAAGGATTGATGCCCCTTTCTTGGTACCAAATGGGGCCATCCCTTTGATTATAGGTTAGGAACTAAAATTTTTTGGGAAAAAAAAAATTTAATTCTCCAGCATGTTGCTTTGGAGGCTAGAAACCTTCTTTAGGAATTAAACATTTCCCATGTAAGAAGTATACTAACTGAAACCAAATTTTATCTGTATTTCAGCATCAGCAGTGGCTGCTACACTCTGGAAGAGGATTTTTATGGGAAGAGGCAAATGTCCCAGAAAAAAAAAGTCCAACTCATGAACATGAGAAACAACTGGGACAATTTAAATCATTATGCTCCCAAGAAGGAATTTCAAATTCTGTTAATAAAAGGCAGAGTCACTCAAAGATGAAAAGTTTAGCATAACTCAAATAAAAGCGAGTGATGTGACCGCCTGCCGATGTGTGCACCCCGGCTAAGACTAGGAAGATCATTACGGTGGCCCACAGGGGTGTGGTGGTGATCAGTGTTACCTGATTCATCGACTCTCATTTTTTTAGTGGGGCTGTCACAGTTCTCATCGTCCGACATCTCCATCTCTTCTTCGCGACGGATGCCCATAAGCTGCTCACTCTGAGCATTCCGAAGTTCCTGGAAGCAGAGGACCCATGGGCGTCAGAGTTGCAGACACGTGACGCAGCTTTGTCAGCGGTCTCTCGGGGTATTAAGACTGATACAGGCATGTCTTCACCTCCAAAACTCTGCCCCACCTAACCCAGAGGGGAGTTCTGCAGGGTCTGGGGTGCAGACAGACGGAGGGATTCGGTATCTGATTTGCGAGAAATCCCTGCTCACCAAAGGTGAGTCCAGGGCTCTTCAGCAAGGTATTCAATCTCTTGAGTCTTAATTTCCTCACTGGTAAAAATGGGGGCAATAACATCCACCCTGGCAGGGCTGTTTTGAGGCTCCCACAGAAACATCTGTTATCAGGAATGGCACACAGGAGGGACTCAGCTAGTGATTAGGAATGCACACAGGGGAATTTTTAAAAGGCCTTGTCTACCATTGAACCACTGGGTCACTTTAGGGATATTTCATCTTTCTTAGGGTCAATTCACTCACTGAGATAGTGTGACAATAAGAGTTTTGAGGATAAACAAGTTAATGCATGTGACATTCTTAGCATCATGTGAGATTTGGTTCATTAAGTTGAAAATTAAGTTCATGCATAATAGTGTCCCTGCATATGTGTATGGGCCTACGTGTGATCTTACACACACACACACACACACACACACTTCAGATAGCCAAAGGTGTTCCAGGACAAAATAAAAGCAGATGCCTTCTTTTCTGGTGTTTCACATTATCACAGGGGTTTATTGTTTGTGATGTAATGGTTGTTTTAGCATCCCTTTAAGGTCTAAGGATTGTATCTTTCTCCATTTCCTAGAGAAGTGACTGTAATCAAGGCATTTAATTTCTTTGAGTCTCAGCCTACTCACATATAAACAAGATAGTAGTAATACAAGGCTGTTTGAATGGAAAAGTGTTATGTTAAAATTCATTTTCAAAAATAAATAATTACATAATAAATTGTTTACTACTGTGCCTAAAAATCAGGGCACTGTAATGGTTTACATTAAATTAGTATATTACTATTTTGCATCAAGCTGTAATATTGTATATTTGTAAATTCTTATCTAGTCTGTTCTCTTACATGTTCTGGCCTCAAAGAGGGAAAAAAAAAACAAGAGCAGGATGCATTATTGTTTTTCTCCCCATTTAAACCAAAGTCTCTAAATAAAAGTCAAACAGTTAAAATAATTTCACTTTATAATAAATAAATCTATGACTCACAATAAAACTAAATCACAACACTAATGTATTAATGGCGTGACTTTAAACACAAAGTGCCCTTTCAATGGATGGATGTGTCTGCGTTATTCTGTTATAGGTTCTCTCAATTGTCTCCATAGTGCACAGATTTTAGCTGAAGCACGATGGATGGGGAATTATGTTTCGCTAATCACACTCGCATGGTCAGCTCTGAACCCCAGGAACCATGACTGCAGAGACAGGGAAGTCACCCAAGACAGGGAGAGGGAGAGGTAGACGGGAGGTCCCTGGGACAGGACCACCCATCACAGGGCAGTCCTGAGCGGCACAAGGATGAAGGCAGCAGTCCCTTATTTGACCATGCCACCCAGCAGGGAGAGACTCCAACTCCGCCTTAAATAACACCGTCGGAGCTCGGAGGTGGACGTCACATGTGATTAGCGGGGAGGATTTTAGATTGTGGACAGCTAATCTTTCCACTGACGAGGAGCCCACTTCCCCAGGAGGTGGCCTGAAAATACTCAAAACAAAGAAACTTCAGGTGGAAAGAATAAAGGAGGCTGAAAGGGTCTGTTGTTTAGTCTTTACAATTAATGACAAACTGTCACACAGTAGCTGTTCTTGTGGGGAAGGGTGATGGAAAGGAACAAAATTGGAGGGGGGAAAAAAGCAGCTGTGGGTGTTTCCACAGGGTACCTCTGGTTCAGCAGTAAATCACTAGTACACTCTAATAAATCTGTAAAGGTGTTGCCGATAATTAACAGGTGCTGTTCACGGGAACGTGGGAAAAAAATCAAGCCAATTATCAAGCTCATATGCAACTGAGAAATCACCCACAATGTTAAACTGCCAACTGGTATTTAATCAGTTAGGTGACATGGAGGAGAGAAAATCAAAGGTAATTTAGAATTCTATTTCCTGGTATATCAAAAGAGGCGGTGGGAGTGGCAGGGAGACACAAAGCCCCTTTCCAGGAGCATCTCTCTGGACTGCTTCCGTTTCTGCCTCCCAGGAGGGTTCCGTGGGACAAAGTTGGAACCCTTTGCGTGTCCTGTTCAGCGAAGGAGAGGATGGCCCCGCACAGGAGGAGGAGGCAGGGCTAGGGGAGCAGGATCAGACGTGGCAGGAAGCCTGATGGATCAGTGAGCTGCTGACACTCACGTACTAATGCCAGATTTGTTAGGTCTGGGTTTATCCAGCATCAAGCCACCTGCCCTTCTCTTAACATTTCTCCCAGTATGTCTGGTTTTGTGTGAAGCCAAAAGAATGAACAATTCATAGGCATATCATTCCCCCATCTGAATCGTGCTTTATGGACTCCAATGAGTGTTTCAGAACACTCATCTTGGATATTTCATCACTGATTTCCGGGACTCTTTCCTCCCGAAAATCAACCCTGACATGGGTCCTGAGTCAGTGTCTGTGAGAGCCTGAGATGAGCGCCCGTCAGTTTTCTGCCCCCCTCTCCCCAACATTGGAGAGAAACCCCACCTCTTCCTTATCCATCATCCTGGGCAGAGGAACAGAACTGTATCAGTCACCGGCCACATTCTCCGAATTTGTGAACAAAATAAAAAATGTCCTTCTTCATAATAAATTGCACTAGCGTTTTAAGTGTCCCATTATTGTGAAGTCATTCAGTATTCACCATAATAACAGTGATAATAAAGAATTCATTTGGTATGCATGTGGATGCTACATCTAGCGCCATTGGTATTCAACTGTAATTTAGCATTAGTTAATGGGCACTTAAAATGCTACCCAGATGATTGATTCCCCGGCACTTTGTGGTTCCTCAAACTCTACATAAAACACTTATTTTCCAAGTGTGAGCCAAAATCATTAAATAAATAAACCTTACCTTCTATAAGTTTGGGATTTGGAAAGAGGGGGTTATCATTTAGAGAGCTTTAATATTAACATGCTAGAGATGGAGAAGCATCCAAATGAAACACATTCTCTCATTGAAAAAAAAAAAGAAGCAAACAAAGGCAGTATACTTACTTTTAAATTACAGGTTCAAAGCGTACTCTACACTGCAGGGTTGAAAATAACAGCTGGATGAGCAATGACTCATGACACATTCTGGTTCTTCTAGGTGGCAGGGAAGGTCGAGATCTGAGCTCTTGCCTTGGGGTAGATACTCACACTTCACACATGCACTGACACAGAAAGGTGGAGAGTGCTAGCTGGGACATTCACTACCCTGGGGACAATTGCTCTGGGGAGGGATCTGATGGGACCCATCGGCTGGCACAGGGGCCTACAACATCGCTTAAGATGAGGAGACGTAGATGAAAGGCACACTTGCCATTTCTAGCCAAAGGGCAAATGGTAACCATGGTGCCGTAGAACACTGGAAAAGAACAACTCGGTAATGTAGAGACCAGTTTTCTATTTTATGTTAAACTTTTTTTGGCACTGAGCTCTTTACTGTGAATGGGAGAGATGCTTTCCTCCGCAGGAAAGGAAAGCACTCCGTCCTCCAAGCATAAGATCAGCTGCTGTTATAGACCAGGGAACCAATCTGAGCTGGACGTGGGGCTGACAGTGAGACAGCACCCAGACCGGTAGACGGCCCGCTGTAACAGAAACCATCATGGCTGCAGCCACACTCTTCCCTGCCAATCCAGCTGTGTGATGGTGGTTAGAAAGTAATAATAAAATCACCAACCTCAGAGTGCTTTCGCCAAATGTCTATGTTCTTGCGCTGAGCTTTCGAGAAATGGTCCCAAGCTTTTTGTCTGGTAGAAGCGTTGAAAACGGCCACAATCTGCTCAACTTTGGTGAACAAGGAAGTCAAACAAGACAAGTAATTTATGTTGTGATCACTCTAGGGAAGCAAAGCAAAGGCACTAGGAGTCTATAGATGATGTCACAGTAGAGATAACATCATCGATATCCATCCGATTTGTGCCTTTTCGTACTTACATGTTAGCAAGGTTGGGGAGGTCTCCCTTCAAGTCTGTCTCCACAACTTTACATTAAAACAAATTCTAAATACAGCTGGGGAAAGGGCATGGACATCTGCACCCAAGCTTTCTTTAGCTCGTGTCTAAAAACATGACTTGATGGATCTGTCAACGTAGATCTATAGATATACAGGCACTGGTGGTGGCCTACAGATCCAGATCTACAGATCCAGGCACGCCTGGGGTGGGGACCTGAGAAGTGGAGCCGGGGTGGAGTGGCTGAATGAGGAAGAGCCAAACATCCATCTTTCCCTCTGTTGGCGTCCATCTCAAGGACCCTGTTGCCGCCCTCTGAAGACATTACCGTGTCCAAGTTCCGAGGCGGGGCAGGGAGCAGTGGTGTCACATTTCCCCTCGATCTCAAGGCCAATTTTAGTCGTTGGTCCCCCTTTCTCCCCTGTGGCACCCACTGCAGCCAGCCCTCCAGCCCTCCGGCACTAAACAGGAGCCATCGCCTCCACTTCCAGACAGACCAAGGCTCTCCCCCAACCAGCAGCACACCGCATGCAGATCTTGATGCAACACCATATGGCGCCCTCCACGGTTTCAGCACGGCCACGGACCATTCTCAGTGACTCCATTTTCCCTTTCATAATGCTCCCCTCCCACCTCAGGCTCCCAACACCCTTGAAGTTCTACTTCTATCACTTTGACTTAATGTAGCACTTCTGTGGCTTCCAGGCGAGGTCCTACGTCCGTGGTCAGTGCTGAGGGGTGAACAAAGCTCTCCAGGGAAAGGGAAGGACTCTTAGCAGTGGAGCTCAGAGGTGGGGCCAACCGACTGCAGATTTAATTTTGCTCAAGCAGTGATCAATCTACTAAGCACGGGATTAAGGAAATCATGGCACTGAATGAAACGTATGATTAAACCTGAACTTCTAAACATTTAGGAAATGTTAGGAAAGCACAGGTAAAATGAGCTCCTTATGGATGCTAACGCTCTACTTAACATAAATCTTTCTTAAGTGATTTCCCAGGGCTCTATTATAAAAAAGGACATCAAAGCTCTTCCAAATCTTCTGGGTGTCCAAAGAATGTCAAAGAGTAATAGAATAATTCCCGCAGAAGAGCAGCACCTAGTGCCCCGATTTCAGAAATGAGCCCTCAAAAAACAAACAAGTGTGTGATGGAGGAGAGGAAGAAAGCGTATTTCCTTCACTGACTACATGGTGCGTGCTAAGTCTCTGTAGTTGTGTCCGACTCTTCACGACCCTATGGACTGTAGCCTGCCAGGCTCCTCCGTCCATGGGGGTTTTCTAAGCCAAGATTACTGGAGTGGGTTGCCATGCCCTCCTCCAAGGGATCTTCCCAACCCAGGGATCGAACCCACGTCTCTCATGTCTCCTGCATTGGCAGGTGGGTTTCTTTACAACTGAGCCACCTGGGAAGCCCTACTACATGGTAAATAACTTCTAATATTAACGACTTCGCACTCTAATGCAACTACTTTGCACTCTGTGGGTGATTTTCACAGGGGCTCTCCTGTGGACTGTCTTCTGCCTCAAGGGAATCCCAACTCTGAGTCTCCTTATCAAACTTCATCCTCCGGTCACCTGATGAATTCATTGCACTTACTTGGAACAGGAGGGTCTGCGGCCAGCTAAGCGCTCACCCACCCTGAGTACACTCAGTTCCCCTCTCCCGCCTCACCCAGAGGAAGGAACACTGCCAGGCCAGTCCCGCCAAGCCACCCCAGTGCTGACTTTCCCCTGACCACCCACCCCAAGGGCTCAGCTCAACTGTGTGGCTGGTGGGGAACTGGTTCGGCTCCTGCTGCCTGGGTTTCCTGTTGCTTTGTCTGTGGGGAGGATGCAAGAATCTGGGGCTTCAAGCTGCCTGCTGCATGGGCAACACAGAGCGGCCAGCCCAAAGGCCACGGTGGGATCCACCGTCCGATGAGGTTATCTGTCCAGGGTGGTGATCGTGGGATTGTTAGAGAGTAAAGGGTTCCATTGCTTTTAATAGTAGAACTCTAACCAGCATCATGGTTAGATGATGGAGTCCTGAATGATGGGTGTCCTGATACCAGGTCTGAGGACAAAGGACAGGAAGGGTTGAGACTGAGTATCTGGGGGGTGAAAGTCAACATTCTGCCACCAGTCAGGGAAGGCTGTTAATAGAGGGGATATACAACGGTGAAAACTGTTGTGTGTGTGGAGTGGGAGGAAAGTAATGCACTTGGAGGTGTACAGAAGGCAAGGCACCTATAAGAAAGACTGTACAGGTTCAAGGGTAAAAACAGATCCCCCGGTATCTACTGAAGCCTGGTACTCTTGAAGATGTTCACTGTTTGAGGTTAAGTGCCTCAATTATTTAGAACATGTTATTACCACATCCCAGGGCATAAGTTCAATTCGTTCATTCATTCAGCAAACATAGAAGATCCTCCAAGTGACCAAGCATTTGACTGATTGTTAGAAACACATGATCAAGACAAAGCTCATGCCCCTGATGAGATCACTGTCTCTAGCGAGAAATAAAGACAAGCAGGTGATTATCCTATACAAGAGAGGTATGGATGGCAGCTACGGGGACACAGTAACTAACTCAGTTAGGTGGGAGTCAGGTGGAACATCCCCAAAGAAGGCCTCGTCTGCCAAGTCTTAAATGATGAATCAATGGCTTGCCCAGTAGGGAAGGCAGGGGTGTCCGGTTCAAAGGTGGGCATGGATCTGTGAAAGGGCTTTGTGTGAAAGCAGCTGGTGGGGATGGGGCTAAATCTGGGTGAGAATGACTCAGGAAGGACTGTGTATAAGCCAGAGTGTGACTGTATACTGCAGACCAGAGGAGGCACCTTCAAGTAGGATTTGTTGGGGAGAGATGATGAAGCCTTGGATTAACACAGGGCGCTGGGTGGACAGAGGAGCAAGGAGTTCACAGGACATAGTGGCTGACTTGCTGTAAGGCTGGAGAGAAGGGAGAACAGAATGACTCAAACTTGGGAAGCACAGCAGAGACCAAAAGGATGAGCACAGAGGAGGTCTGCGGAAGGAGGTCAGGAGGTGACGTCTGGATAGGCTGAATCTGAGATGCCTGAAGGTCATCCAGATGGAGCCAAAATATTAGCACACACTGGAGGTGCAGGGGGAAAAAAGTCAGAATTCAGAGATTTACCTTGAATTTTCTGGGCCATTTTCAACTTCATGTAATTGTATTCTGTTCAATAGTGTATTAACTAAAACGATTATCTTTATTTCTTATTAAGTTTTATACCCCACTACCCACCCCACATATTAATAAGTTAAAGAAACCTCAAACCAAAACCCCCAAACTGGGTAACTTGGCTTAGGTTTGGAAAAATAACTCACACAGCATTTCTAAGGTCCGGTTGACTTCTCTCATTTCGGTGCAGACGACCCCTGAACCAGCGGTTTGTCTTTCAAATGAAAGGTGCACAAAAGGACTCAGGAGAATGCTAGGCTCAGCACGAGGTCATCATCATTAGGGAGAAACTATCTCAAAGAGTATGCCCTCATGAATGTGATTCCAAGACAGCATATTTTTAAAATCATAAATCAGGACGAATGCTAGGATTGATGTCCCAGGGAAAGACCATTCAGCCTTCACTGTCTCCAGCAGGACACACCAAAGAGCAAGCTGGTGAAGCTGACGACCACTCACCACGTCCCCAGTATGATTCACACTACATACTCCATACAAGGCAAAACTACAAGTAGTTACTAACATGGACTCTTCAACACTCTGCTTCAATGGTGAGAGAGAGAAATAGAACACAAGACGGTGCTGGCCTGAGTTCAGAAAGACCACGTGCAGAAGTTGAGCTATGAGCAGAATAAACTCACGTCAACCCACACAGGGCCTTCACCACCCAGGGGTCTGCAGAGTGGTGGCTGGAGGCCCCAAGCCAGCTTACAGTGGTTAGAATACTTCAGCATTTTGGAAGCATTATCAACAGAAAGAGCTCTCAGTAAGAGAATTAATATGACTCTTCATACTTTGCAGATCCCCCCTCCAATTCTATGTATTCAGTTCAGTTCCTCCGCGTGTGTCTGACTCTTTGCGACCCCATGGACCGCAACACGCCAGGCCTCCCTGTCCATCACCAACTCCCGGAGTCTGCTCAGACTCATCTCCATCGAGTCAGGGATGCCATGGGTTTCTACATATTAGGTTTGCCTAAATACAGGTTATTTGAGAAAAATGAAAAAAAAAATTAAAGGTGACAGCCATAAAAGGAAATGAAGTTAGGTCATTTGTGGTGGATGTGGACGGACCAGAGTCTGTCATACAGAGTGAAGTAAGACAGAAAGGGAAAAACATATATGTGATATATTATGCTATTATAATGCATATATGTGAAATCTAGAAAAATGGTACAGGGGAGCCTGTCTGCAGGGCAGGAAGAGAGATGCAGATGCAGAGAACAGATGATGAGGACACAGAGGGGAGAGGGGAGGGTGAGACGAACTGGGACGGGAGGGCTGACACATACACTGCCGCACGTGAAAAAGCTGGCTTAATGGGAAGCTGTCATCGAGCGACGGAGCTCAGCTTGGGGCTCTGCGGTGACCTGGAGGGTGGGATGGGCGCGGGAAGGAAGTCCAAGAGGGAGCACGAGTCCGTAAATTTGTAACTGGTTCACTGCCTTTGTGCAGCAAAAATGCACACAACACTGGAAGGCAATCATGTGTGTGCTCAGCCGTCTCAGGCTCTCTGCAGCCCCAGGGACTTGCAGCCCATCAGGCTCCTCTGCCCGTGGAACTTTCCAGGCAAAAATACTGGAGTTGGGTGCCGTTTCCTGCTCCAAGGGATCTTCCTGACCCAGGGATCGAACCCCAAAAGCAATTATCCTCAATAAAAGAATAAAAGTGACTGATTTTTTTTTTTCAAAAGGATGCTGAATGTCCATCTCAGGGGGTGACAGTCGAGTCCCCGAGGATACATCTGGCAGGTGGAAAGGGAACATAAGGGAAAGGTGAAGAGAGGAAGCGGCTCATCATTCTTTGAAGAAATCTCCTGTGAAAGGATAAACTGAAGTATACTAAAATTTGTGAAGTTTATTTCAGCAAAAGCGGATTCCAACCGAGCAGCACGGAAGCGGAAGTGGCCAGCAGCGCGCTGCTGATGGGAGCCGGCGAGACTCGCCGGGAGCAGGCAGAGGCTGAGCAAGGGCCCTGCTGACTCGCCGGCGCTCAGACCCCAGGTGGTTACTTGGGAGCGGCTGCCCTCGGCTTCCTGTCTTAACCTTGAGGCATGTGCAGGCTGAGGGTTCAGTTTGCATCTCAAGCCACCATGGCCTGAGAGCTTCATCAGCCTAACCACCTCTATGTTTAATTAACTGAACACCGTGTGTGTGTATGTGGGCTCAGTGGTGTCCGGCTTTTTGCAATCCCCTGGACTGTAGCCCCCCCAGGCTCCTCTGTCCATGGACTTTTCCAGGCAAGAACACTGGAGTGGGTTGCTGTCTCCTACTCCAGGGGATCCTCCTGATTCAGTGATCCAACCCACGTCTCTTGCAAGTCCTGCGTTGGCAGGTAGAGTCTTTGCTGCTGTGCCATTGGGAAGCCCAACTGAACACCTTACTAGTGATTATTCATTGTCCTATACACAGAACAGGCACACATATTTGTTAGGATTTTTTTTTTAATTCTGAAGAATTTATACACATAGGTGTACATGTCGAGCATATAAGAGAACTGACCACTCTACTAGTGAGTGACTATTCATTCTCTTATGCACATAACATGCACATGCATGTGTATAAATTCCTCAGAACTTCAAAAAAAATCCTAAGACTAAGTAATTTATTACATTTTCCCAGTATTTCTCCCCCATTTCAAACTGTCTGGACATCTGTTGACTTTAGAACAGACTTCTTACATGAGAGAGAAGTTTACAGATTCTCTTGAGAAGCACTTGTCTTCCACCTTCTCAGAAAAGACAAGCTCAGAACAGGGCGTTCTGGGTAAACACCCAGGAACAGATCCCACTCCAGCACACTTCTGGAGAAGGAGCCAGGCACCAGACTTCTGGGCCGCCCCAGGCTCCAGATTTTTGAGTTCTGGACAGAAAAGCATTGGAAGCAGTCAAAAAGAAAGGTTAAGCTCCTCCAGAGAACAAACACAGACCTTCTCCTCCACATCCTCCTGAGCTTACATCTGAGTCTGTGAACCTCCTGCATCTTCTCTTCCCACCAAACAGCTGCGACAGAACCTCCCATCCATTTGGTGGTGGTGGTTTAATCACCGTCTGCGTCTGACTCTTAGGGCCCCGTGGACTGTAGCCCACCAGGCTCCTCTGTCCATGGGATTCTCCAGGCAAGAATACTGGAGCGGGTTGCCACTGCCTTCTCCAGGGGATCTTCCCAACCCAGGGATCAAACCCAGCTCTCCTGCATTGCAGGCGGATTCTGACTGCACCACTTGGAAAGGCCGATACCTGGAAAAATTGATGAAGTCCTCATAGGCAGTCAGCCTGCTTACATAGAGCACCTCAAACAAATCTTCCAGGCAGAATGTTTGTTCTTAAAACTTATCTAAGTTCCTGATAGAACCTTAAACTCTGTGGGGTTCAGAGGAAATTTTATTTCCCTTTAAGGGCTAACATTTTCCCGAATTCTCTGTGAACAGCTCTGAGAGGTTTTCAAAGGCATGGAACGCGTGAAAGAGGGGAGTTTCCCCACTGTGGCCCATCAGTGCCGTTATTAAATGCTAAGAGCTGGGGTGGGGTGGACGAGCCTTGGCCTTGGACTGAAGAGTTATAGCAGAGAATGGCGTAAGTGATCCAGGGCTTCTGGGGTGCCCAGAGGAGCGAGACAAAGCCAGGGGGAGGAGCAGCCAGTGTCCAATACCACAGGGGAGGCTGCTACAGCAGCTCCCAGAGATTCCTACGCCCTTGCTCTGGTTCTGGGTCCTCAGCTCAGGAGCCAGTCAGTCTGGCGGGAAGCCCAGGAAACAGAATTAACTCGGCCAAACCCATACATTAAGGAGGCATGGGCTGGAATTTCAAGTCGAGGAAGAAAAACGGCCTTCTAGGGTTCTGTCTTGAGATGAGTCAAGTGAATGATGCTGTGTAACCCTGGGAAATCCATGACAGCCTTGTTAAAAAGTGAAAAAGTGAAAGTGTTAGTCACTCAGTTGTGTCCCACACTTCAGGACCCCATGGACTGTAGCCCTCCAGGCTCCTCTGTCCATGGGATTCTCCAGGCAAGAATACTGGAGTGGGTTGCCATGCCCTCCTCCAGGGGATCTTCCCGACCCAGGGATCAAATTTGGGTCTTCTGCAGTGTGGGTGCATGCTAGGCCACTTCAGTCATGTCTGACTCTCTGCGACCCTACGGACCATAGCCTGCCAGTCGCCCCTGTCCATGGGATTTCCCAGGAAAGAACACTGGAGTGGGTTGACATTTCCTTCTCCAGGGGATCTGCCCGACCCAGGGATCAAACTCATCTCTCTTACATCTCCTGCTCTGTACGCAGATTCTTTACCATCTGAGCCACCTGAGGCCAAAACATCACCAGCAGGTGCCTCGGTTCTGAACTTCCTGTCTGGATGAGGTCAAAAATCTGATTTTGGAGTGGAATGGGATGGGGCTAGGAAAAAATACATGCTGATCAAATTGTAAAAAAAAAAAAAAAAAAAGGAAAACGAAAACGGGTTGCTTTTAGCAAATTTTAAGCAAGCAGGAAATGGTGACACTGTTCAAATAAATGATAGGATATTGGACAGTGACTTTTTAGCCTTTGTATAAATCCCAATACATTTCAAAGAACTGTAGATGCCTTTATTTAATGCATCTATTCAAACATTCAGGGAAATAACGTAACAAAAATCCAAGAGACTACTATAATTTTAATGGTTCTTTACAATATGTAGCACTCATTAGGCTTTTTAAGATCCAATAAATCACCCTGTCTAGATTATCCCTTTGGACTAAATGAAAGTAATATATGTATACACGAAAAAAGTAATGAATTGAAAAGTCAAAGTCTACCTTCCCATCCTGACTACTTCCCACCCAGTGTTTTTATTTCTTTACTTGTATTTTTTAATTGGAGGATAATTGCTTTACAATATTGTGTTAGTTTCTGCTGTATGACTGACAGAATGAATCAATTATATGTACACATATACACACTCCTGCTTGAAACTCCCTCCATCCCACTCCTCCAGGTCATCACAGAGCACGGGGCTGAGCTCTCTGTGCCGCTCAACAGGTTCAGTATCTCCCTTTAAACTCCTGTTAGAGCCTGTCCCTCCAGAGAAAATGTTATACGCAGGGTACACACTGTCTTTTTCTATGTGTAACCTTTTAAACTTACATAGAAGTGCTGTTATATACACTGGCTATATCTGAGTTTCCCTGGTGGCTCAGCTGGTAAAGAATCTGCCTGCAATGTGGGAGACCTGGGTTCGACCCCTGGATTGGGAAGATCCCCTGGAGAAGGGAATGGCATCCCACTCCAGTATTCTTGCCTGGAGAATTCCACAGGGTCGTGTTTGGAAATCTAGCCTTCCGTGCATAATTATCAAGGCCTCAGTGGACATCCTCAGATCTATCTTCTGACACATTCTTACCTAAATATCTTTACAAGAGATTCTTAGCAGTGGGGAAAAGATAAGAGTATCTGAATTTTTAATTTTTGAGTGCTATCGCCAAGTTTCATTCCGATTTTCTGCCCACTAAGTGTTTTTCAGATTCTTTTCCTATCCCATGTCAACAGCTGGTAATCAAGTGTTTAAATTTTGCCATTCCTGATCAATGAGAAAAGGCTTGAAGGACATGATGACCAGTGCTCTGAATCTATCTACATTTGCAGTGTCCATTATGAATCACAGAAAGAAGCCTACAGACTCATCAAAACGGCCCTTCTATCAGTAGTTGGTTGGTCTATCATTCATCAGGAAGGGGAGAGAGACAGTTTCCGGGTGTCCCTTCTTCTTTGTGACCTTCAACATGTGACCCTGCTTTCCTCTGGGTCACCATCAACTCCATGAACAGTGCTAGGAAAATCAGGCAACAGTTGTTGGCTATTTCTAGTTACTTAGACTTAATTGGGCAGATACTACACTTGATGATTTTTTAAACAGCGGTTTTCAAAATGTGGATCCTGTACCAGTACCATAACCATCACTTGAAAACTTATTAAAATGCAAGGAACCCCTACACTTACTGATTGGAAACTCTAGGGGTGGGGTCCAGCAAATTATTCTTCTGAAAACATTTTCCCAGTTTTATTGAGATATAATAGACATTGTGTAAATTTAAGATGTACAACATAATGATTTGCTATAGGTACATATTGTGAAATGATTACCCCAAGGTTATTTAACATCCATCATCTCACCTGGGTACCATATTTTTTTCTTGTGATGAAAAATATTTAAGATTTACTGTCTTAGCAACTTTCAAGTATGCAATACAGTATTGTTAACCATCGCTGCCATGCTGTACATTTCATCCCTGGGAATTATTTATAACTAGAAGTCTGTGCCTTTAGACTGCCTTCACCACTTTCCTGCACCTCCACCCTCTGCCTTTGGCAACCAGTCCAGCAGACGCTCTTTTCTAAGATCTCCAGGTCATACTCACACGTAATAAAAGTTTGAGAATCTCTGATTTTAATATTATCTCATGTAAATTTCCCAAAAACTCTCCATATATTGAACGCTATGGTTTTCCCAGTAGTCATGTATGGATGTGAGAGTTGGACCATAGCGAAGGCTGAGCGCTAAAGAATTGATGCTTTCAAACTGTGGTGTTGGAGAAGACTCTTGAGAGTCCCTTGGACAGCAAGAAGACCAAACCAGTCAAACCTAAAGGAAATTAAGCCTGAATATTCACTGGAAGGACTGATGCTGAAGCTCCGAAACTTTAGCCACTTGATGTGAGGAGCCAACTCACTGGAAAAGACTCTGATGCTGGTAAAGACTGAGGGCAGGAAGAGAAGGGGGCGGCAGAGGATAAGGTGGTTGGATGGCATCATTGACTCAATGGACCTGAGTCTGAGCAGACTCTGGGAGATAGTGAAGTACAGAAAAGCCTGGTGTGCTGCAGTCCATGGGGTTGCAAAGAGTTGGATATGACTGAGCAATGAACAACCATAACTCTCTGAGGCAAGAGTTATTGTTATGACTGTTTCACTGATAAGGAAACTGAGATTCACAGAGAGGAGTCATTTCCAGTCACATACTTGGCAAGTGGTAAAGTTGGGAATGGAAATAGCATCTGGGCCACTTCACATCATGCATTTAAAACCATTTGTATGTGGATCTCTACTATAAGCCCAAGTCTTATGAACACTGGGGAGTGCTAGACCTTTTACAAGGCACTGAAGACCAAAGGGAAAAAAAAAAATGCCAAAGATGGTGCTGGTCCTCACAGCCCCAAGGAACCCCAGCATGAAAACTGCTGGAAAGGAGGTAGCAGAAAACCTCAAACGAGGTAGGAACGACTTTAACAACAGCTGGAGAAAAGCTTTAAGTAAGTAGAATTTTCTAACACAAAGAAGCCAAATATTTGCATTTATGCACAATAAAGGACAGAAATGTATGGCTCTAACAGAAGCAGAAGAGGTGGCAAGAACACACAGAACTATACAAAAAAAAGCTTAATGACCCAGATAACCACAATGGTGTGATCACACACTTAGAGCTAGACATTCTGGAGTACGAAGTCAAGCAGGGCTTAGGAAGCATCACCAGGAACAAAACTACAGGAAGTGATGGAATTCCAGCTGATCTGGATTCTAGCTATTTCCAATCCTAAAAGATGATGCTGTTAAAGTGCTGCACTCAATATGCCAGCAAATTTGGAAAACTCAGCGGTTGCCACAGGACTGGAAAAGGTCAGTTTTCATTCCAGTCCCAAAGAACGGCAATGCCAAAGAATGTTCAAACTACCACACAACTACACTCATCTCACACGCTAGCGAAGTAATGCTCAAAATTCTCCAAGCGAGGCTTCAACAGTATGAACTGAGAAAATCCAGATGTTCAAGCTGGATTTAGAAAAGGCAGAGGAATCAGCGATCAAATTGCCAACATCCATTGGATCACAGAAAAAGCAAGAGAATTCCAGGAAAACATCTACTTCTGCTTCATTTACTATGATAAAGCCTTTGACTGTGTGAATCACAACAAAATGTGGAAAATTCTTAAAGAGATGGGAATACTGGACCACTGTACCTGCCTGCTGAGAGACCTCTATGCAGGTCAAGAAACAACAGTTAGAACTGGACATGGAACAACGGACTGGTTCCAAATTGGGAAAGGAGTATGCCAAGGCTGGATATTGTCACCCTGCTTATTTAACTTATATGCAAGTACATCATGCAAAATGCTGGGCTGGATGAAGCACAAGCTGGAATCAAGATTGCCAGGAGAAATATCAATAATCTCAGATATGCAGATGGCACCACCCTTATGGCAGAAAGCAAAGAAGAACTAAAGAGCCTCTTGATGAAAGTGAAAGAGGAGAGTGAAAAAGCTGGCGTCAAACTCAACATTCAAACAATGAAGATCATGGCATCCAGTCCCATCACTTCATGGCAAATGGATGGGGAAACAACGGAAACAGTGACAGACTTTATTTTCTTGGGCTCCAGAATCACTGCAGATGGTGACTGCAGTCATGAAATTAAGACGCTTGCTCCTTGGAAGAAAAGCTATGACCAACCTAGACAGCATATTAAAAAGCAGAGACATTTCTTTGCTGACAAAGGTCCATCTAGTCAAAGCTATGGTTTTTCCTGTAGTCATGCATAGATGTGAGAGTTGGACTATAAAGAAAGCTGAGTGCCGAAGAACTGATGCTTTTGAACTGTGGTGCTAGAGAAGATTCTTGAGAGTCCCTTGGACTTCAAGGAGATCCAACCAGTCAATCCTAAAGGAAATCAACCCTGAATATTCACTGCAAGGACTGATGCTGAAGCTGAAGCTCCAATACTTCAGCTACCAGATGTGAAAAGCTAAGTCATTAGAAAAGTCTCTGATGCTGGGAAAGATTGAAGGCAGAAGGGGATGACAGAGGATGAAATGGTTGGATGGCATCACCGACTCAATAGACAGGAGTTTGAGCAAGCTCCAGGAGACGGTGAAGGACAGGGAGGCCTGGTGTGCTGCAGTCCATGGGGTCGCAAAGAGTCGGACACGACTGAACAACAATAATGAAGGGGCAAGAAGCTGCACTGAGCCCTCTCCAAAAGCATACTGAGAAAACTGAAAGACACTAAGGAACAGTCTCAGAGTCTGCAAAGAGGGCCCCTGTTCTCACCTGTCTGCCAGACTGCAACTGATCCCTCTTGTGCGTCCTCAGTACGTGCTTTCATCTATTAAGAAAATCTGTCCTACTTCTGTTTTATCACTGTTGTTGAATAAATGCCTCGACTGGGAAAGCTCAAGGTGGGGCTGGGTGTGAGCTTTTAGGGATCTAGGAGGGGCAGAGGGCTTCGGGGTACCCTGGGAGGGCAAGGAGGGCCAGCAAGCCCGCGTGGCTGAGGCCGCAGCTCCACCTCTCAGCAGCCGCGCGGCCTGCAGAAACCTCCCCCAGTTTGAATCCCTTGGTCAAGAGAGGTGGACCAGTCAGCCCCGCGCATCCTTCCTACCGCTGCCGTCCCACCACACAGAGGCCCGCAAACTTCTTGCAAAGGGACAAATGGGTTCCCGGCTCACATGCCGACCTGCTAGAGCGGGGCCGGCCCACCTGAGCCGCCTAGCTCCTCCAACAGAGCTCTCCCGCCGCCCGTGGCCACGCTCTTACCAGCCTCACGGGACGGTATCCTTTCTTTGAGCACACATACTAACCTGCACTGTCTTCTCAGTTGCACAGAAAGTTAAGGACACGTCATCTCGGCCTTCAAGGAACTTTCCTGACCCCTCACTTTCCCTCAGATCTAATGTGCAAGTTCCGTGGCTTTAAAAGGTCTTTGGTGAAAGATATTTCTTTTACACGTGTGATTCTTTCCAAAGGAGCTCAGAGACTGTTTCCTCACAGAAGCCCCCCTGATTTCTCCTCCTCTTCCCCTCCCCCTTGCCCTGGGCAGTGGCTTCTTCCCCAGAACCTGCAACTGGGCTCGGATCAACGGGGGGAAGGCTTTCATCCTGAGTGCCCGAGAGTTACATGTAATACTTCCTGAACTTCTGTGTTTCACGCAATATTTGTATGTCAATTCTTCAAATCTAGCCCTCTAAAATTCTTCATTGTTCCAGAGTGTGAGACTTAACTTCTCTCTCATCTGTTGCTATCCTTACATTTTAAAAGAAATGCCAATATTATAGTGTATTACTTCAGTGAAGTGAAGTTGCTCAGTCGTGTCCAATTCTTTGCGATACCATGGACTGTAGCCTACCAGGCTCCTCCATCCATGGAATTTTCCAGGCAGGAGTACTGGAGTGGGTTGCCATTTCCTTCTCCAGGAGATCTTCGCAACCCAGGGATCGAACCCAGGTCTCCCGCATTGCAGGCAGACGCTTTACCATCTGAGCTACCAGGGAAGCTGTGTATTACTTAACCAACCATATATATAGGTACAGGTACGGCTTCTCGGGTGGTGCAGTGGTTAAGAATCCGCCTGCCAATGCAGGAGAAGCAGGAGACCTGGATTCTATCCCTGGGTCAAGGAAGACCCCTCCTGGAGAAGGAAAATGGCAACCCATTCCAGTGTTCTTGCCTGGAGAATCCTGTGGACAGATGAGCCTGGTGGGCTACATGGGGGTCAAAGCCAGACATGACCGAGCACGCATAGAAAGACAGACCAACAGACAGACAGATGGACGCCATACCAAAAAGGCTCAACTCAGTTCTGGCAAGTTTCTAGAACCGGCTGCTGTCCGCTTTGCTGTCCTGTGAAACAGAAAACTGTGCTCATCCTTGACTGGGAAGTTATTACAGAAGATATTGTCTCTGGATATTTTCTCCCCTAGAGCAAAGAGATTTTTCTTCTTTTTTTTTTTTTTTTAATGAAATGTATGTTTGCAGCTCTGACAGCACTGGCAAATACAGCCATCTGTGTACTTTTGAGGAGAAGCAGAAAACCTGGCGAGTCGCTAAGGTAGTCACGGGGAACTTCCTTCCCAAGGAGGCACAATAGCGATGATGACCACAAACGTGGGAAACATCTTAACACTTCATAAAAGTCTTTTTTTTCCGAAAGCAGGGGACACAGGAGCCAAATTTCCCTTGGTGGAAAAAAAAAAAAGTGAAAAGTTTGGCTCAGAAGTTCCAGAGGAGGAAATGATTTCAGAGAAAGCCTTTTAGGCGGGAGAAATGTGGACGAGGACGCCAATCTGCCTGAAAGGGGTGGGGGTCGAGGTTTAGAGGGAGATCAGACACCCCTCACATTTCACTGCAGCCCTCGGCGCTACCTGGCACTTAATAGGGACCCAGTAAATATCGTGGATGGGTGTCATCACTCATTCAGATGCCGGAGGCTTTTACGATCTCAGTCAAGAAAACAGATGAGAGCGTGCCAGAGGAGATGCAAGGTGCAGCCTCTCTGATATGAATTTTGGCCGGTCCACAGTCACACATGATCTCAGGGAGCAAATGCGGCTTAAATTTCACAGTGCCACCTGGAGCTGTAACCCTGCAGCTGGGCAGAATTGGGACAGCGCGGGTCGGGGTCACCCTCCGATCCCCTGTTCTGTGATCAGCTCAGGAGCCACTGACATCCTGGCTGCGTCCTGGCGGGTGCTGGCTGTGTGCAGACATTCAGGGACATTCCGGGCCGAAGCTGTTGATACAACACATGCACACGTGCGTGGTCACTTGTGCCCAACTTCGTGACGCTGTGGACTGTAGTCCGCCAGCCTCCGCTGTCCACAGGGCTTCCCAGGCAAGAATACTGGGGTGGGTTGCCATTTCCTACTCCAGGGGATCTTCCTGGCCCAGGGATTGGACCCTCCTCCCCCGTCTACTGCATTGGCAGGAGAATTCTTTAGCACTGGGTCACCTGGGAAGCCTGTTGACATGATAAAGACAGCTGGATTTTCAGAGTGGGAAGAGACAATCCTACCGGATCGTCTGGTCAAACACTTTCCCCACAGAGATGATAAAACAAGACTCAAGGAGCTTCAAGATCTTTCCTAAAGTCACCTGCCTAACTTATGATCAAGCTGGGACTAGAATCAGGATCTCCTGGTGCCTGGTTGAAAGTTTTTTCACTGTTTTTGAAATCTAAGATGAGGTTGATGACATTTCCTATCATAAAGGTACAAAGCAAATTTGCATGATGGTTCCAACCTTTTCAATCAGCAGGTTAAAACAATAACAGTGCTATAATACTACTTCTACAAGATGTTCAACTAACGTACACTCTGTGTATTTCATTAGAGCAAAGTCAGATGAGATCATGGCTTACCTCAAAATCCACCATTGAGAATGAGTTTTAGGTTAACAGGCTCCACTGCAATTTCCAATCTTCAGTTTCGTCTACCATCTCTGATCAACAACCAACACTTGTACTGAGGTGCTTACAAGAATCATGTCTGGAAGGGGTACAGTGAGGTGGGAAAAGAGAACGGCAGATGGACTCTGTCTTTGGTTAGCCTAAAATCGTGCTAGAGGTAAAAACCAAACCTCCAGAACCTGATTCTTAGAAAATCATCGCATGCTCAAGTTGACAGTATCGACAAGCGCCACAGAAGGGAGGAGAGAGGGTGGTGGTTATGTGTAGAAAAGACAGGAAAAGTGCATGGAGGAGGTGTGATAGGAGCTTCGGTTCTTATCGGACAAGAGACAGGGAGGAGGTCCAAGTGTGGAGGTGAGCAAGAGGGTTGCACTAGAGGCAAAGACTTCCTTTTCTAACCATGATGTAGCATTTCTATTTTGTGTGATGTAAGCACGCTTCTTTACCCCCACCTGCAAACTATAAATTCATATTTATAACATCCTCCTCTGATCATTTTCAGCTTTCATAAACACGTATCACACAAAGAAAGTGAACTATCTGAGAAACCAAGAGTCTTGGTTTCTAAGCTACCCACAGATTGCTAAATGGTGGGGGCCCAAGGGGTCTGCTCTCAGAACCTCAGTCTCCTCTTCTCTAAAATGAGAAGGTTTGGGCCGACAAGTGTCTGAAGTCTCCTCCAGGTCTGATACTCAACAATTTCTACTTTTCTGTTCTGCTCATGAATATTTATGGCATGTACTCTTTATTTTTTTAACTTTATTTTTTTATTGGGGTAGAGCCAGTTGGGGGCTTCCCGGGTAGCTCAGTTAGTAAAGAATCCGCCTGCAATGCAGGAGAGACCCCGGTTTGATTCCTGAGTTGGGAAGTTCCCCTGGAGAAGGGATAGGCTACCCACTCCAGTATTCTTGGGCTTCCCTGGTGGCTCATATGGTAAAGATTCCACCTGCAAATGTGGGAAACATGGGTTTGATTTCTGGGTTGGGAAGATCCCCTGGAGGAGGGCATGGCAACCCACTCCAGTATTCTTGCCTCGAGAATCCCATGGACAAAGGAGCCTGGGGGGCTACAGTCCAAGGGGTTGCCAAGAGTCAGACACAACTGGGCAATTAAGCACGTACACAGAGCCAATTAGCAATGCTGTGATAGTTTCAGCTGAAAGGGGAAGGGACTCAGCCATATGTACACATGTATCCATTCTCCCCCACACTCCCCGCCCACCCCGGCTGCCACATACCATGGAGCAGAGTTCTCCTGCATTACAGGCAGATTCTTCACCACTGAGTGACCAGGGAAGCCCTCCACGATGGCACGTCTTCTTAATATCACTAAGCCCTTCTCCATCACCATCTGCTTCCTGTTTGCCTTTTCCCCACCTTTCTCCCTTCCCCGTCTCCTCTCTCACCGAGAAGTGTGCTGGGAAAGTCCCAGAGTGGCATGATCATGGAGTGTTTAAATTTTCATCAGACGTGTGTGTGTGTGTTGTAACAAGGCATGCACAATTGATCATCTTGGCATGCATATTAATAATTGAGGGCTGTAGAACATGCTTCCTCAACTTTATAAACAGTTTCTCTCTGAGCTTTGAAATGACAAGCTTTGCTCGTAACTGAAAAACTGAACGCAGGCAGGCCTATGGGGAGTTTCCTCTGAGGTATTAATGTTTAAAAAGCGAAGAAGATCAAAACCTGGAAGTCTCTCAGTTGGGAAACCAGGAGGAGTTTCTGCCCAATGGGCAGGTTACGAGATGACATAAAGACGAGAAAAGGATGATGTGAGAATAAAATGACATAAGGATGAGATGATTCACCTGTACTGAATTGCTTTTTTCCCTTTCTTTATATCTAGTAAATGAGAATCTATCCAGCTGGCCTTGAAAAGAAGGGAAAGACCCAGGGGCCCCAGCAGGATAAAGGAGGCTCTCATCTAAACATCTCTGAAAACTGCACATTCATGGTCAGAGGTGGAAAATGATCCAAAATAGGAGTGGATGCTGTACTCCTCAGACTCTTGGTTGGGTTTAGCTGCCACCCTTTGACACTCTACACCAGGGCCCAGATGGAAACAATGCCTATTGGATTATAGTTACTTAGCCCACCCTGGGGTGAAGGCCAGAGATAGGAAGAAAGTCAGAACTTAAATAAATGTTGGCAGAACTGAATACCAACAAAGCTAGAAGGTAACTGCTGGCCTCTGATGCAGACCTTGAAATAAATCACAACTTTACATTATTACTCATGGCTCTTGATTTTTTTCCCCTTTGAGCAAATGCTATTTGTTCAAATATGAAAACAAGGACAAATGTGATCAGCAAAGCAAGGAGATACATGCATTCAACTCAGCTTAATGGACTGACATTCTATGGAATTTCCCCTTCCCTATTCAACAAAATCTATATAGGCATCCACACTTTTACTGCACTTGGCCTTTGTAATGTACCTGAATTTTCCTGGAAGTTGTTAGGTGGACCCCGCCTTCAATGCCAGGCCAACTCCACTTACTGTAAGAAGTTAGTTCAGCAATAGACCTGCTTCCAAACTACCTGTGAACAACTCCCCTGCGATTTGGCTTTCTAATGGAGAGGCTCCCATGGAATGCTAGGACAACAGTGGGGATCTTTTAAGTGGGAGGAAGACACTGCCAAATAACCAGAATTTTTCCAGCCACTTTGCAGAGTGAAAGCTGAGATGTCATTGCTGAATCTTAGTGCTTTACAATGTTCATCTAATTCTAAAGGAGAAAGCCAAATGTGATTCTTGAGGTGTCTGCCAGGAATATTAAAGCCAATAAATGGGGGGTTTGACTGGTTCTGCTTTTGGAAAATTTGACAAGTATGAAGACTGCTGTGGACTTCAGTAGCTATTACCTTAGAGGCAGCTCTATGGATACCAAACTCAGCCTGAAGCCAGCTGGGGAAGCAGAAAATGTGGTGGAGACAGACAAACATTAACTCCACCAGATCTGAAACGAGATCTATTTCAAAATTCAAAGAAGGAGGACATGTACACATACCTACCATGTTAGCCAGGTTACTGCTAACATTTTCATGACAAATTTCATGTTAGAATTTGGATCCCTTTTGCATCTGGGGAATTGTCATCTTTGTAAAAGCACATAGAAATGACTGGAAAATTCTGGTTGTTCAGTGAGCTGTGCAATGTTCCTGTTCTATCTCAGAGGTTTAACTCCAGCTGAGGCTCACACTGAAAGGATCTGCCATCTTCAAGTCGCCCTCAAGGGTCCTGGCTATCGAGGATTCACTCGAAGGCCTCTTGGGCCTTCCGGCTGGGGCGTGGAGCGCTTGGATAGCCCTGGGGGCCGTCAGGTTCACCTGGGCTTTTCACTGTCTCTGTTGGCTGCTGAAATACTTCCAGGATCAAATTACAGGGTTAAGGAGGAACCTCTCAAATAGTAACAGGGAGATGGGGAGCGCACAGGCTGTCCGACAGTGACAAGTGGGAGATGTCAATGTGAACTTTGGTGTTTATTTTGCTGCCTCAACTGTCCTTATATCCTCTGTGACCAAGTCTGGTAAAATATAGCAATCTCCATCAAAAGCATAGCTGGCGAGCTCTTTATTCAATTTGTTTGATTACACATGCAAGGTGCAAACTCTACAGACAGGACTAACACTGATGACAGACTCTTCTAGGAGGTTCCTGGGAATGTCAGTTCACTGTTTCAGGCTTACTTCCTTCCATTGTTCTCATTCAGTCACTCACTCACTCACCCATGGAATATTTCTTGCATATTTCCACATCCCAGGCACCTGATATAGATCGGTGACTGAGAGACACATGTCTTTTCCTTTGTGACGCTTATAATAATAATCATAACCAGACAATTTGTTAAATTATACCCATTTGGATGGGCTTCCCAGGTGGTGCTAGTGGTAAAGAACCCAACCGCCAACACAGGAGACATCAGAGATGCAGGCTCCATCGCTGGGTCGGGAAGATCCCCCTGGAGGAGGGCATGGCAACCCACTCCAGTCTTCTTGCCTGGTGAATCCCATGGGCAGAGGAGCCTGGCAGGCTACAGTCCATGGGGTCACAAAGAGTCAGACACGACTGAGGTGACTTAGCATGCACCCATTTGGATAAGTGCTTTGAGGGACTGATGAAATATGAATGGCGAGCCTGTTAGGAGAGAGGAGAGCAGGAAGGCCTCTCTGATAGGATGGCCTTAGAGCCAGGACTGAAAGGATGTGAAGGATTCAAGATTGCAGACTGCAAGGATGAGAACATCAGACAGAGGGAACAGATGTGTAGAGGCTCAGAGATGGGAGGTAGCTTTCATGGGCTCAGCAGGAAAAAGGCCAATGGAGATGACGCCTCGTGAGTCGAGCGAAAGCTGACGCAGAAGAGGCAAGCACAGTGAGTTTGAGGCTTGAGAAGATGAATGTTATTTTAAGTGCAGTGGGAATCTACTCAAGGGATTTCAGCGGAGAAGATGTGCTCTGAATTATGTCAGATGATGTGTGAAAAATAGATTGAGCTGGAGTAAGGTGGAAAGGGAAGAATCACACATGGCAGAAACTGCAAAATGTCTGCCTGTAGCCATTCTTCGCTCCTTCCTTACTTGAACTCCAGTTTTATTCTGGAGGGCAACAGGTCCAGTCAAGAGTCTATTTCCCATTTTCCTTGCATAAATAGCTTGGCATGGCTACATGTAATAATTCTGCACAACAAGACATAAATGGAAGCCTGTTGGGGACTTTTTGGCAAGTTCTGCTTTTCTGCTTTAAAGGTGCAGCCCTTTTCTCCTCTCCTTTTTCTTCTGTGATTCCAGCTTGTAAAAAAAGAAGTGATGGCAGGAGCAACAGCAGCCCTCTTATCTAAGAAAACTAATAACGTCACAGAAACCTCAGGCCTGGCGGTCTTCAACTACCGGACCAGTGCCAACAAATCTGGGTTTCATTGTGCATAAAACGAAAACTCTCCATTTGTTAAGATCAATTTTTGGTCGGGGGTTTCTCTTACTCCCAGGTGGACACCATCATCATTCAGGCAGCCTGCACTTGAATGACTACAGTGAAAATGAAGAAAAGTGAGCCAGTTTGAATGTTGAAACAATGGGATTTCCTGATAGCCTAGATGGGCTTTGGTGGTGGGGGATGGTGGGTGTGAAAAGTACTCAACAGGATCTGAATCTGAGAATTAGTAAAATGGGAAGGAAAAACCCAAAGAGGGGCAGCTTTGAAGATTAAAAGCAAGAATTGAACTTTTGATATTGTACAGGTGAGGGGCCTAAGCAGTGTCTATGATAGTGATCTCCATTCCTATGATTTCCATGAGGCGGGATCTTCCTCCAAAACCCCTGGCTATGCTCTGGTCCTTCATTCTCTCCTTTTCAGGGAGGGAGAAAGTAAACCCGCCTTCCTTGACAGAATACAGTGGACCCTTGACTAACACAGGTTTGAGCTGTGAGGGTCCACTCACATATACCCTACTACAATACTACATGATCCATGCTCGGATACAGAACCCCTGACAGGGAGGCCCGGCTGTAAAGCTACACCCGGATTTTTCATCACACAGAGGCTCTGCACCCCGAACCCTTGTACATCACTCGAGGGTCACCTGTACTCATTCTCGTCAGCTTCTTCACATGTGATGTGGCACATACAGATACAGGCTCCATGGGAAGAAGCCTGTGGCCGGAAGCTCAACCCCCAGGTGAGCATCAGGAAGCCCACCACGGCTGCAGATCTCAGTTCTATGATCCAGTTCAGCCTCGATCAGGAGTAACAAGCTGGTGTTGGTATCCCCACCCCCTCTCTGTCTCTCAATGGTCTCACACCTCAGCCCGCTTCTACCTGTGTAAGGTTGGACATGTCCTAGTTCACTCAGCCACATGATCGCATGCTTGTTTTTAACAGGGGCTTCTTGCAAAAGATACCGCCAGAAAAAACGAAAGCCCTCCCCTATTCTAACGCCTTCCTATATTCCTTGTGAGAGTCAAGGATCGAATCTTCCCTACCCAGTGGGACGGTAAACTGCACAGGAATGAGGATTTATTTAAAACTGATGCTAGTAAGCAAAGGGTAATTGGTGATCATTCTACTATGCGAGTAGCTGGCTTCTTGCCACAACTTTGCAGAAACTGTATTATTAGAATTGGTGTGGCCTTTCCCACTCTCTGCTACAGTCCACCCTACTCCTCCTGCACCTACTAAATCCATTCTCTGTTTCTCTTCTTTACAGGGTGGTCAGAGTGTCAGTGTTTTTACCCTAGTTCTAGTAACCCAAACTTCAGAACTGCTGGGCATACACAGTCGGGTAAAAGGTCACTGCTCACCATCAGGGGATCTAGGGAAGGTGGTCTGACGGTGACCTCTATGAGATATACCAGTTCTATGGTTCCTATAAAGACAGGTGTCCTAGGTTGGTGTCATGCTGGATATCTGGTCACTTATCAGTTTACGTTTGGGAGTTATTTGACGCTGCAGCAAAAATGGTCTTTTGACAACAAAGTCAAATAAAACGCATTTACAGCGAGGCTTCTGGTTTTTCTTCCCCTTTTCTCTTTCCATCCCATCGGACACATTATTGCTGGAGTTTATAACGATGAAAGAGGTGATGGGTATTTTGGCATAGTGTATCACTGCAAATAGTACTTATGCTCAGAATGAGTAGGTAAATTGCATGTGTCGCCGGCCCGTGTGGGACCTTGCACCTGGTGTGGAATGGAGCGTGGCATTGTCACAGTGCCATTCAGTGGCTTTTACCAGGCGAGGGCACATCAGCAGCTGTGATGCACGCGGCCACAGATGCAGACAGAGCGCCCATAAAAAAAAAAAAAAAAAAAAAAAATCCGTCCTTTTTTTGAATAGAGCCCTGGGTAATTACCCTAACGACTGTTCTGTGAGAAAGCCCTGTTTACACCCTTTCATCAATTTAGGATCCAGACGGGAACAATCACCGGCATTAAGCGGTGAAGGCAATTTGCTTTTTCAATGAAGAAAGGACCAAAAAAAAAAAATAATAGTGCGGAAAGCTCTCTGCTCCTGAGTCGCCCGTGTTCACAGCCAAGGCTCACCTCACATAAAAAGGATGCTCAGAAGGAGTCTGTCTGACCTTCCTCCTAAGCAGAGCCCAAGGATAACGAGTGACAGTGTGTTCTGGGGCCGCTTCTGTCAGCGCAGGGAGGCCGTGGGGTCTGTGTGCTCAGCCCACGGGGGAGGGTGGCTGCCCTGCAGAGGGTCCAGCAGGCATGGGAGCATCTGTCCACCCCGCCCTGGGGCCCGGACGGGGTGTTCTGCGGAAAAGCTACAGAAACGTTGCTCACCTTGAGAAGTAAGCTCTCAGGGCGGGGTCCGTGTTCCTCCAAGATGCCACAGAACATGAAACTGGCTATGAGGTTTGGCCATTCAGTATGAAGTAAGATGGGAAACTATGGGACTACTTACCCCCAAATGGAAAAAAAAAAAATGAGTACATAAGAAAAGGCAACATCGCGACAAAGAGAGATGGCCCCCAAAAGTCCTACTTACATTGAGTGAGGATCCCGGTTAAGGCGTTTTTGAAATTCTCCTTGGCCTCCTCCATCTCCTGCTCGTGGGTGGCCTTCTCGTTCATCAGCCGGCGCACGTGGCTGTTGGCCGACTGCACCATGGAGTAGAAGTGGTTTGCGGAGCGCCGGTTCACCTCTCCTCGCTCGATCCAGGACAGCAGCACTGTGATGGCCTCCGAAAACTTGCCATCGTCTGCAAATGAAAAACCGCCGAGCTCAAGTCATGCCAAGGCAAGGTCTTGGTTTTCACTTTGGTTCCTCTCCAAAGGCATAGCAAGGTCCATCCCGTGTATATGTGTGTGCCAGTCGCTCAGTCGTGTCTGACTCTTTGAGACCCCCATGGACTGTAGCCCGCCAGGCTCCTCTGTCCACGGAATTCTCCAGGCCAGAATACTGGAGTGGGTTGCCATTCCCTTCTCCAGGGGATCTTCCCAACCCAGGCATCTAAGCCGGGTCTCCCGCATTGCAGGCAGCTTCTTCACCAAGTGAGCCACTAAGGGCCACAACTTGACCTTGTGAGCTTTCCTGCAACTAATGGCTCCATCATCACTTAGCTTCTCTTTCCTCATCTAACTGCACGGCACTGCAAAGCCACCCAAGAAACAAAGAGTGGTTCACCCTCTCACTACCGACGTGGTGAGCTCAGTTTTAGAAGATCTCTTCTGGGGATCCTTTGAAATATGACGCAACTGCATTCTCCCACCAAACCCAGATTTCTCTTTCTCAAGACTGGCTCAAAAAACTGTTACCTGTTTGGCCTCCAGTTCATTTCCTTATTGTTTTATTGGTAACGGCATACAGAAATATCAGTTTTCTGACATAGAATCTGCTGAGTTATGGTCAGGATGTGGATGACGGGTGAAATTACTTTTAAAAGCAATCATGATGTAAGATATTGTTCCCAAGGTAGTAGTAGCAATAGGTCAATTCTTGTTCTGCTGCAATTCAAAACCAATTTCACTTTAGGTTTACTATAACATATTTGATTATGGTGAAAACTAGACTATTTCCATCCTTTCAACAAAAGAGGACCTGTTCCTGGGGGGTGTGGGGGTAAGTGTGTGTGTTGGGGAAGGCTGCTAGAAATCCATTTGAATTTGATTTAGGAGTATGGGGGTGGGGTAGGGGACAGGAGGTTCCCCCTGTAAGTAAGTGATAAAGTTCATTTCAAAAGAAAGCAAATAGACTTGCCTGTTTGCAAACAGTTACTGGAGCAGATCTCTGTTGTACGGCTTAGAGGTGGGAAAAAAGCAAGTTTGGCGGTGATTAATTGGAACCGGAAGTTGTATGTCAGTTATTACAACATAAATCAATCCTACTGCTGAAAGCGCTGGGCTTGTTCTCTAAACTTGAAAAGTCTTTCATTTTTGTATTTTTCTACCCTCTAAAAACATAATTTATGAAAAATATCCTAGAAGTGAACACATTATAAATTAATTACACTTCAATAAGAATTTTTGTAAAAATAAAGAAAACAAAAATATCCTACATTTTCCAAGTAAGAGTAGAGTCTGGATTCTAAAAATCAGGAGGAAAATTAAGACTAAAAGGTTCAGATACTTACTCATTTATTTGACAAATACAGAGCGGCTACTGTGTTCCTTCCACTAGAGGAACACCAGAGACATCCTTATACACTGTATATGTGTGTGTATTATTGTTTATATATTATGTATTGTTAATATATATATACACACACATCCATATTCACACATATATATACATACATACATATACACACACACACACACTCCAGATGAACAGATAGAGGGTGATTCATATTTAGTAAAGGAATCTTATTTTATTTTACTACCCAGATGTTTTCTAATCAACCACTGTTAGTATTTCACACCCCATATGAAGTCTGCATTTGCAAGAGTGCTTTCTGAGTTTTGCAGAGCACTACGGAAAAAGCCCTTAATCCCTTTTCTCCCAGGCATCCCCTCCCAGACTGGGGCATGACTTCACCTCTGCGGCTGCTGCCTGCCCGGGAAGTACATGCACTACATGCAGGTAGGCTAGCCCGACCTGTGCCCGTGGGGTGGGTTCTGGCTTCCCCAGGCTGGAAATCGCGCTGCCGATGGGCCACCACCTCCATTCCTCCCCCACCCAGGGGGTGCCCGTCTGGGCTTGGGGCCGCAGCTTTATTCCTGGGCAAACCTGCCCCCGGGGCCCTCACGCTTTGATATGAGGAGATAACTGGCCTGAGGAAGGCCCATGGGGCAGCCTGCGCAGGAAGGACTCAAGTTTCCTTGCCAATTTCAACCTGCCGCTGAGCGAGCGTGTGCATGTGTTCAGTGTCACGGCTGGCCCACACAGTTTTGTTAACTCTGCGATTTCAGCCTGAGTTCAACCCTCAGTGAACTCCAACTGCACGACTTTCTTATCTCATTTCATGGACCGGAGCGGGCTTGTACAGGAAAGAGTCCATCACACAAGTTAACGCTGTGTTCAGCCCAAGGAGAGGCCCATAATTTAGCATGATGCTTGTGGGAGCCCCACTGCGACACTCACAGTCAGAATAAACTCCGCCTCCCTCCCACACTCTGCCTCTCTCCCTGCCTATGTATGTTAGGAGAATGGGCCTCTGAAAAGACAGCAGAAATCTACCTAACGCTTTTAAGAAATCCTTTCTACCCGCCCCCCCCCCACCCTTCTTAAAAGATAACAACAGAAAAGGGAACTCTTGACCTCATGGGCCATTTTCCCCCCTTTGCTGTGACTTTTTCATCTCTGTGTAACACAAAGAAAAATCCTAAACGTTTTTGTTATGGGGCTTCCAAGGGAGAGAGACAGAGAGAGAGAGAGCGCGCACAAACGATGGAGTCCCATCTTCCTTTCACCCATGAACGGGCACGGTTTTTCTTCTCTTGTATGTGGTCACACAGATCATAAATACCCTAACTTACTGTCAGGAAGAACACACTTAAATTTTAAAAACAGATGTTTGCTCAACTGATCTAAAAGCCAAATTCTATTGTTCTTCACTCTGAGACCCAAGCCTAAGTTTGCCAGCAGATTATAGTTAATACACACTTCAGAAAGAGAGAGAGCAATTTTAGGATTAAGCAATTAAAAACACACAATGAAAAAGCAGTGAAAAATCAAGTAGGCAAGAGACATGCTAATATCATAACAAATAATAGTAGGTAGAATTCCATTTTCTCAATATATATGAATAAAATAAAATACACCTTATATATTGAATATATCATACACCTACGTGCATATGGCTTTGTATATAGTTTTGAAAACTTCCAGTTGCATCATTTCTGAACTTTCTGGCAGGCTCAAGGATGACTGATGCACTACATTTAAATTAACCATGAAAACATTAGTTAACATGTGATTGGTTAGACAATATTTGTTTCCATGCAAGAAGTGATTTTATATTAATTAAGACTAAGTCGGCAGCTCCCTCTGAATGGCTACATGAGTGTGTTGGGAGTGGTCATTTTCAATATCCAGATGAAAATTCAATTCTGCCTTCAGGGGAAAGATCACTAAGAAAACAGAAAACAATATAAACTAATTTAAGCAGGACATAGATTGCAGCGCTATTAAAGCTATTCATGTGGAAAGAAATTAACACGGTTCATAAAAATCACATCCAAGATGCAATTAGAAAAATTCCAAATACTTTTTGTGAACATGCTTGGGCTTAACTCTGAACATTAGTGCCCTTTAGAAAACAGAATGGGCAAACACATCTTCTTCACACTAAGAACCGGGAAAGTTTGCATATTATGGAGCGACTATGGACCACCTGGTCTTCCCTAGTGGATAAGACGGTAAAGAATCTGCCTGCAACGCTCAATCCCTGGGTCAGGAAGATCCCCTGGAGAAGGGAATGGCAACCCACTCCAGTGTTCTTGCTTGGAGAATCCCATGACAGAGGAGCCTGGAGGGCTACTGCCCACGGGGTTGCAAAGAGTCGAAAACAACTGAGCGACTTTCACTTTCACATGGACCACCTATTTGCTCACTAAAAATTCCCCAATGTTTCCTAATCAAGGACCTCGCAATGTCACACCTGGGTTACTACAATCATTTGTTCCATGGCCTCTCCTGATTGGCATTTCCCCTTTCAATCCATTCGCTGTTCCTTTGTCATGCTCCTCTTTGTTAACACAGTACTGACCAGATATATATTAATATCTCTTTTGTTACCTGAAAAGTATTGACTGGAGACTTATCAAGACGTTTTCAGACAGTGATACAATGAACGTCACCAGGTGAAGTTGTTAGAGCTTAACATTGATCAAGGGTTCATTATACAACTTATGATTGTCATTATCTCTCATATTTTACTCCATTAGGTTTCTGTTCCAGCCTTGTGTACGTTGTAAATGTAAAATTTTCAAAAATGATGCATTGCGAAACTCTGAGTGAAAAAGAATTTTTCAGTGAATCTTATGCAGATATTTTGATTGTCCGAGTGACATATATACTAGTGTTTCAGAAGATGCCAGTTCTTCAGAACATAGTTCTGATTCAGACACTGTGAATATTGGAACAACAAAAAGACAAAAAACCTTAGTGATTGATTCTGACACAGAAAGTGAAAATGAAACTCTCAGTGCCAGAATGTGCCTTTGCTTCTACTGAAGCTTCTTCAATCTAGAAGACAACGTTTAATGAAAATTAGAAGACTTACACAGGTGTGCCAGGTGTAAATTGCATATAATAACCCGCAAAGTGTTAATAAAATAACAGAATTATTCTTTGGCTGGTCAAAATAGAAATAGCCAGCCTCAGATACTAGCTTCTGCAAAAACCCCCTGGTTAATAATGAGTTAAGCACCCTGCCCTTGCCTCCCTAATTCTGCATGTGCTGGGCACGCCTCCTAGGGTCCCTGGAGATCCTGGTGGACCCAGCTAACTGGTCTGCTTCCCTTAAGAGTCAGCCTAAGTGCCTTTCATAAAGGAAGCTTTTCCATAACCCTCACATGAATCAAGGGTCCCTTTGCTATGTTCCCACAATTCCTTACATATCCTGCTATTAAAACATTAGTCATTCTGTACAGAAATTGTTGGTTCATGTGCCAACTGGCCCTCCAAGCTCTGAGGGGTCAAGATGAGAAGAAAATTTCCAAGACGGCTTTCAACCTCCTGTTCACTCTGAGTTTTTCCCTGTGTAGTTTATTTCACTACACTCTACATCTAATAGATTTGCGGTGCATCAGTACTGGAAAGTTACAGCAAGTCCAATGGTCAAGAGTTGATAATAAACATTTTAATTTCATGTTGAAGAGTATTTTCACGTTGTCCACCAGAGATAAATGTTCTCATAGCACTAAGGCTGGCTGGCCCTTTTATCCTTCAGGCCTCTGAGGTTATTTCCATTAGCAATAAAAGTTAAGACTGATCTCAGAAAATTACACAGAAGTCTTCCATTGTAAGTTAACCAGCTTATCCAATGACTTAAAAATCTTTTGAGTTTTTTTTTTTTTTTTTTTAAATTCTGGAAAAGTAATAACCTTTGCATTTAACTTTGTATTTAGCTTTTTAATTCTGGGAAGGGAATGATTTAGCTTTGTGAGGACTAAAGAATATTACAATGATGGTCACACTTCAGTGTCGCTACCTGAATCCATACCATTTCATTTTATTTCTAGTTACTTCAGAATTTGTCAACCTCTCTCCCTATCCCTCTTTCTCAGGTTTATTCAGCACGAGGCACGCAGTAGGCATTTTAAAAATTGTATATGGGATACATGCACGCATTCCAAGTTGCTCCAGTCCTGTCCGACTCTTTGTGACCCTATGGGCTGTAGCCCACCAGGCTCCTCTGTCCATGGGATTCTCCAGGCAAGCATACAGGAGTGGGTTGCCATGTCCTCCTCAAGGGGATCTTTCGGAGCCAGGGACCAGCTATGTTTCCTGCACTGGCAGGGGGGTTCTTTACCACCAGCGCCACCTGGGAAGCTCACATAGGGGATACATCTTTCCTGCTCAAAGACCATAAGCATGAGCCTCACTTGGGGGCTTGCTGAAAACGCAGTCTCAACCTCAGTCAGAACTCCTGACTCAGAATCTGTATCCTCATCCAAGTGTTTCACATGCACACTGACACTGGAGAAGACCTGGAAGAAATCACTCAATAAAAGCCAGGAAAACTGGTCAGGAGCCTATCTAACTTAAAAAGATCATGAAAACCGGAAATGGAAAGGGGCATCTGAGAGAGTGGAGAATACTGAAAGGCTTTCACGTGATTCTCGTGAGATTTGTGAATCTCTGTCCGCAAACCCTCTACTCCCACTCAAGGAACAGCGGCTTAAACATCAGTCATCCTTATGCCAGAAAGAGAATGAGAAAAATAAGTCAAAGTCTTAGAAATGGGCACTGAGAGGATAGCAGATTCTTTCGATGGAATACTGGACTAGAGGATCCTCTGGGATTTTCTGATTTTACAGGGGTGTGAATGTCTAACTGTCATTGACTGGAAGGAAAGTTATGACCAACCTGGAGAGCATATTTAAATGCAGAGACATTACTTTGCCAACAAAGGTCCATCTAGTCAAGGCTATGGTTTTTCCAGTAGTCATGTATGGATGTGAGAGTTGGACGGTGAAGAAAGTTGAGTGCCAAAGAATTGATGATTTTGAACTATGGTGTTGGAGAAGACTCTTGAGAGTCCCTTCAACTACAAAGAGATCCAACCAGTCCATCCTAAAGGAGATCAGTCCTGGGTGTTCACTGGAAGGACTGATGCTGAAGCTGAAACTCTAATACTTTGGCCACCTCATGTGAAGAGTTGACTCACTGGAAAAGACCCTAATGCTGGGAAGGACTGGGGGCAGGAGGAGAAGGGGATGACAGAGGATGAGATGGCTGGATGGCATCACTGACTCGATGGACATGGGTTTGGATGGACTCTGGGACTTGGTGATGGACAGGGAGGCCTGGCGTGCTGCGATTCGTGGGGCCGCAAAGAGTGGGACACGACTGAGCGACTGAACTGAACTGAACTGAGGCTATTTTACCATGCTTTAGGGACACGATATAAATTGTGAAAACTGATAACAATGCAAATAATTCTTCTCTGTAATAATGTAAATGAATTTTTGTCCAAAAGAAAATATAAGTCTTTACAAAGCAAACTCTCTTTTGAACCAGTTTTAACATCTTACTCGCTCTCTCATTAATTAATGACTTATATAAAATCACTGACACATGTGCATTTCCTGTTTGTTAGACAGTCATGATTCCATGTCACAGAATCCTTGAGCAACCACTGACTGCAAGCTCCTCGAAGGCAGGGCCCATATGCCATGGTCATATCTGAAACCCCAGGCAGGGCACGGAGCCCAGGACCCAACAGGTGGGCACTCGGTGACCTTTAATCAAACGGATGTGCAGACAATGACGGGGAAAAGGAATCAAACTGGTAGGTCGTTTCTTCTTCCTCTTTGTGGGCAGAGGAGATCTGGCCCTGAACTCCAGAAGGCGAGGGCGGGATGACTTGAGAGAATAGCATTGAAATATGTACATTATCACATGTAAAAGAGATGACCAGTGCAAGGTCGATGCATGAAGCAGGGCCCCCAAAGCCGGGACCCTGGGACCACCCAGAGGGATGGGGTGGGGAGGGAGGGTGGGTTTAGGACGGGGCGGGGGTGGGCACATGTATTCCTGTGGTGATTCACACTGATGTATGGCAGAAGCCATCATAATACTGAAAGTAATCATCCTTCAATTAAAATAAACTAGTAAATTACATATATAGGCAGGAAAAGAGCCAAGACAATGAACCCTGAATATGAAAACTGAAATGCATTAGTGGAACCTGATTTCTGGCAGGTCCAGAAAGGACTAATAGGAAGGGAGAGTTCACATTTGAACAAAATGTCTCAGGAATGAGAGGAAAAAAGTAAGGCATTCTACAACGCTTTTCAAAGAAATGGGGCTGGACACACACAGAGACATACTGAATGATGTGTCTATAAAATTGTCCCTGGTTTCTGGCTTGATAGGTAGAAATAACTTACAGTGTACACGTTGATCCAGGCAGAATGGAAATTTCAGGATGGCACTACTACTACAATATTCCCCCAAATTTTACTCTGTGTTCCTAAAACACGGACATCCCAAAACAAAGCTCCATCTCTGGCTGCTCAATTAACCATCAGAAGGGGTGGCACCTCACCTACCCTTCAGATTATGGACAGCATGAAAGGCTACAGAAACGATCACTACTTTCCCCCCTACCCTACCTAGCACCCTGGTGGCTCAGCAATAAAGAATCTGTCTGCAATGAGGAGACGCAGGTTCGATCCGTGGGTTCAGAAGATCCCTTGGAGGCGGGAAATGGCAACCCACTCCAATATTCTTGCCTGGAGAATTCCATGGACAGAGGAGCCTGGTGGGCCATAGTTCACGGAGTCACAAAGAGTCAGACACAATTTAGTGACTAAATAACAACAACAACCCTACCCTACAAGCTTACACTCTCTCTCTCACACACATACACACACACACACACACACACACACATACACACAATCTCTCATATTTAGCACATGAACGTGCACTGATTATTCCTGCTTTTGGATCAGGCAACATGTGAATAGATGAAATGGCCCATCTCGTCTCTGTGAAGGTCACTAATGCCCGAAGAAGTGATTTTTAAACAGGCTCCCATGCTTCGCATGTCCCGTGTCCTGAGAAGGAAGTCTGGCTTTCGGCTAAAGGAACTTCCACTTGGCTCATAGCATTATTGATTCTTTCTTTCTTAGAACCATAAATGTTGACAACCATTTCAGTAAGACGATGGCAACCTCTTCCACCCTTTCTCCCCTCTGGTAGGCTGATTCGGGGCCATTCCATATGCAAATCAGAGACAAGTCCTCAGAAATTAGGAATGTTGATCCCAGGAAGACTGTATCAGGGATGACACATCAGGGTGTCCCAAGGACACTGCTTGCAAAGCTTTGTCAAAACTTCACCTGAGGCCGAGCGAAACCATTCCTTTCATCACATGGTGAAAGATTATGCAAACTTTTCTGAAAGGCGGAAAAGTACACAGAAACTTTGAAATGCTCTTGCCAGGAGAAATCCCCCCATGAATCAGGAAATCATCTCTCCTCACTGTCTAATCAATCTCTTCCTTCCACAGTCCAAACACGAGGCTCCTCCAGGGGTGGATGGTCTGTCTTAGAAAGGCAGAAATTCATTATCTCGTCTGCCTGGTGCTACTGTCTCCAATAAAGTGCAATTATGCTGGTATCGAGCCCCTTCTCACTTTCTCAAAGCTGTGCTATAAACTCTGTATCTGTGAGAAGTTACTTTCCAGTCAGTCTTCATTAAGTGGAATTGTCTCAGAACAATGTCTATTTAATCCGCGGGGTGCCCACTAATTTTCTTTCTTAGAATCTGCATTAACCTTAACAGATGTTGGGCGTTTGGTGCCTTAGACACTACACAATTGCAACTCAGTGTCTCGTCTGACTTCAGAAGGCCCGGAGGTCATTGGATCAGGGCTACCTGGTCCCAGGAGGGTGGCCATCTCCCATCCCAGAACAGTGGGAAGTGCTTTGTAACTGCCTGGATCACTCAAGTAAACTGAAACTAAACGTAATTTCTGTAAGGCGGGGGCTTTGTGTTCCCCTGGCCTCACAGTGGCAGGGGTCCAGCAGAGCACTCAGGGATACATGTGGAGGGAATGAATGATGGCTGAGGGCAGGTCACACCTCCCCATGCTTTCGTTCCTGGTGTTGTGGCCGGAAATGCAACACGCTCATACGCTCCAAACAGCGGAGGCAGAGAGACATGGAACAACTTACTGAGCATCTACTATTAAGCATAGTTTTAACACTGGGCAGGACGTGGAGGGCCTTGGGGGCCATAACAAAGACTTGACCAGAGGGGGAGGATGAGGGGACGGGATAGTTAGGGAGTTTGGGATGGACATGTACATACTGCTATATTTAAAACGGAAAACCAACAAGGGCCTAGAGTATAGCACTGGGAGCTCTGCTGTTAACGTGGCCGCCTGGATGGGAGGGAAGTCTGGGGGAGAGCGGATACCTGTATAGGTATGGCTGAGGCCCTTCGCTGTCCATCTGAAATGACCACAACATAAAAGCTTTGAAAAAAAAGATTCGGCTAGTACAGATTTTGCTGGATAAAGCTGATTTTCCACAAGAAAACTGTAAGGATAAACAAGTATGATATAAAAGAGGGGAAAAAAATGCTTGTAATAAACCTGAGATAGCAAGATTTCTCACGGGAGGAAAAAAAAAATCAAATCCAATTAGGTATTTTCAGATTGCATTTCCATTTCCTTTCTGACCCAGGCTTATTTTACCTGAGGTCTTGATGGCATTTTATATCCGCATATCAAGGAAAATCATCTTCAGGGAAACAGTTTCCTTGGCTCCTCCTGTCTGGCTTTGCAGTATTACAAGGAGCACAGAGTGGATTTCCTCTCTGAGGCAGCCAATTTCCTAAGCAATTAAATGCTGTTTATGTTCCAAACTCTGTGCTCTGGTTGAAACTGTCAAGCTTGATACTACCTGACTGTTGCCTAAGATGTCACCCCGGCTAGTTCATTCTACTGTAACTGCCATCTATTAAAATTTCCAATCTGTTCTCTCCTCAAGGGATCACACAGTACTTGGCAAAGGTGCCACTTCTAAATTCTGCATATTATGCTCTTCTACATAAATATATATTTTTGAAATGGCAGGGTTTGTAAATGACTTTACCAAATGGACACCCCAGTCTGCTATCCTCTTATAGGAAAGGCCACGCCGTGTGGCTCGTACGTGCAGATACTCTGGTGCTGGCTTCTTAAAAAGAACATTAATGCAGATGCCAAACTTTCCTGAAATTCCTCCATGGGGTCACAGCACCAGGGTGCACGTTTCTGTCACTTCTTGGTTTGGACACGATCGAACGCAGTATAGCTGATGTAGTACGTTTAGCTGACGCTACGAAACGTGCTAGAAATAGTAGTGTTAGTTACTCAGTTGTGTCCAGCTCTTTGCGACCCCACGGACTGTAGCCCGCCAGGCTCCTCTGTCCATGGGATTCTCCAGGCAAGAACACTGGAGTGGGTTGCCATGCCCTTCTCCAGGGGATCTTCCCGACCCAGGGATCAAACCCAGATCTCCTGTGTTGCAGGCAGATTCTTCCCTGTCTGAGCTACAGGAAGACAACGTGCTGGATAGTGAGGGAAAAATTATTTGTTCCGAGATCAGCATTCCTGCTTGAGAAGGGTGCTCTTTCTCACTCTGCCCACTCCTTATGGATTCTGGCCTGAATAGCAAAGCGAGAGGGTGTCTACATTTGCATTTTATATTCTTTTTATTAAAGGGACAGCCATAGCCCATGTATTCATGATGGCAGGGCTCGCCTTTGTGGAGAGGCAGAGCATATACCAAGGGGCGTCAGTAAGAGGGGCTCCACAGTTACGTCAACTAAAGAAGGTTCCACGGGGACTAAGTCCTTGGCCGCCACAGCTGCTGACTTTTAACACAGCCCGAAAGGAATTCAGAGCAGGGATCAGGCATGTGGCACTCTGTGCTCTGGGAAAACCGGCAGAACGAACCTCCAGATAGGCAGATATTTTCGGGAGGAAGTTTCACGAGCCCAGATTCTTGCCTTGTCCCTCAGGAAGAGAAGTACTAAAACCATTTACCAAGATGTCTGTTCCTCGTGCTAGCTGCAACCTTCTACTGAGATGCATGCTTGGTGGCAGCTACCCCCTTCACCAAAATCGCGCGTACGCTTCCTCCTTACCTCCTTTACCTCCAGAAAAGCTCCTCAGAGCCATCTGAGAGGCTGTCTTCTGAGCTGTAGTCCTCAGTAAGACACTGAATAAATTCAATTCACAGCTCTCACAAGGTGCATTTTGCAAAAAATTTTCCAAGTCCACAGTTTCAGTGGCAATTACATCTGATTAAGGGTCCCTGAGGCCAGAGGAGAGGATGAAGACTAGAAGCAGAAATCTTTTTTTTTTTTAATTCTTTTTTTAGGACTGCCCTGGTGGCCCAGTGGTTAAGAATCTACCTGTCAATGCAAGGGTCGTGGGTTCAATCTCTGACCTGGGAAGATTCCACATGCTTTGGGGCAACTAAGCCCGTGGGCCACAACTACTGAAGCCTGCCTAGAGCCTGCGCTCTGCAACAAGAGAAACCACGGCAGCGAGAAGCCAGCACACGGCGACTGCAGAGCAGCGGCCACTCACCGCAGCCAGAGAAATCCCACACGCGGTGACAAAGACTCAGGGGAGCCAAAAATAAATGCATAAATAAATAAATGATTTTTTAAAATTCTTTTTTTTTTTTTTTAAATAGAATGTCAACTTTTTATCTTCTGAAAATAGGTCTGGGGCAGCTTTTCATGTTCCCTTTAGTGAAAGCACGCAATCCACTTTGAACACTGCCAGCGAGGCTCTAAAACACTCCCAAGGACAAGTCCCATCTCTCCTCTCCTAAGAGTCCTTCATGACTTCTGCACTGTTTATGGAATAAAACCCAGATCCAGAAGCAGACTTCCGGGCTCTGCCGTCTGGCCCCACACTGCGTTCCCAGCGTCACCTTCACTCCTGTAAACTTCCAAGCGGCTCTCACGTTCCCCCAGAGGAGGCAACCCTCCTTTCTCTTTCTGTGCCAAATTCCCCATCTGCTTCTCTGTGTCTTTATTCCTAGGGCTCCCGCCTCTGACAAGAATGTCTTTGGACCCTTTCTTCTCCTGGGGGTTGGGGGGGATTCTTGTTTCTCCTGCAAGGTCCAAGCTCTGCCTCCTCTGTGAAAGCTTTCTTGACACGTTCCTCAACATCACGCACACGTGTCCCTGAGTTCCCAAGCATGTTGCTCATATACAGAGGGACCACTGTGTTACTGGCTTTGTCACAGTGCATCATTTCCTTGTAGACACTTGTGTGTGGCCAGCGACCACGACCTGTGTTCTCTCTTTAAAACCTGACATGCCTGATAACCGAGGAGGTTTGACCGCCACTTGCCTGTACAATGCACCCATGTTACTGGGGTTGAACAACTCTGATCAAGAAGGAAACAGAACTCACGCTCATGTCATCCTAACTTCAAAATCTGGACCCTCCCCAATCATCTGTGGTTCACTGCGGCAGGTACTAAAGCCTTTGTCTGTCTCTCCCAGGGTCTCAAACCCAGGAGAGGAGCACAGCAAACATTGAAAGAAATGAAATGCTCTCACTTCTAGACCTCACTCTTCTGAAGGTGTTAGGAGGGTCCCTTTCACTCAGGCTCTGAAGACAGGGGCCCTCTTCTACATTTTTCTTCTGTCCTGCACAGGTCCCAGCTTGGTTTCCGATGAGCCTTTGGGGAAGCTTGGTTAAGAGCCCAGTGGAGGTGCAGACCCTACAGATCAGCAGGAGCCCCAGGACCGCCCGGCCCCACAGGAGGAGACATGGGCTCATTCAACATGGGTGGGAACCTGGTAGCCTGCTTTGCAGTTAGCGCAAGGGCTCTCCTGCCCCTCTTTGCATGAATTTTGTTGAGTGATGAACGCACCCAATCAAGGAGAACTCACGGCCGGGTGGGGGCCGGGCTCTGTCCAGGGAGCATGAGGAATCCCAGGTGGGTGACGCCAGCTCTATGAGGTCAGGATGCAAAAGGCCAGGAGAGACGCCCGGGCCCTCGGCGCCTGGGCAGGGCGCTGGTCGGCGCGGACGCAAAGGAAGCCGGAGCCAGGCTCCTACCTTTGAGCTTCTCGGCCAGCAGGGCGGCCTCGTGCTCCGAATAGTGCATGATGGGCGGTGGCGAGGGCGGCCGCAGGCGGTCCTCCTCCAGCTTGCGCCGGTGCCGCTCCTCGCGGGCGCGCATCCGCTGCTTGCACTCCCACTCGTAGAAGTCGTCCCGCGCCTGGGCGAAGTCCACGTGCAGGCGGCCCGAATCCTTCTTGTCCGTGCTGGACCCTAAGCGCATCCGGTAACCTGAAACCAATGGGGGAGTCTGGTCACATCACAGGGTCACGACATGGTCCCGTGCCACTGTCGACAGTCGGGTCCAGGCCAT